>NC_088791.1:106305942-108805942 GCF_011386835.1 Chrysemys picta bellii
ACCTCAGTGCTTGGCTGTAGACGATGGATCGTGTGGTGTGACCGGGGTGGAAGCTGGAGGCATGAAGGTAGGCGTAGCGGTCGGTGAGTTTTCGGCATAGGGTGGTGTTAATGTGGCCATCGCTTATTTGTACGGTGGTGTCTAGGAAATGGACCTCCCGTGTAGATTGGTCCAGGCTGAGGTTGATGGTGGGGTGGAAGCTGTTGAAATCATGGTGGAATTCTTCCAGGGTCTCCTTCCCATGGGTCCAGATGATGAAGATGTCATCAATATAGCGTAGGTAGAGAAGGGGCATGAGTGGACAATAGCTGAGGAAGCGTTGTTCCAGGTCAGCCATAAAAATGTTGGCATATTGTGGGGCCATGCGGGTGCCGATAGCGGTGCCACTGGTCTGGAGGTATATATTGTCACCAAATTTGAAATAATTGTGCATGAGGATAAAGTCACAGAGCTCAGCAATAAGTTGTGCTGTGTCATCATCAGGGATACTGTTCCTGACAGCTTGTATTCCAACCATCTTACAGCAAAAAAACTTCAGGACCAGACTCCAAAGCGAAACTGCTGAGCTCCAGTTCATTTGCAAATTTGACACCATCAGATCAGGATTAAACAAAGACTGTGAATGGCTATCCAACTACAGAAGCAGTTTCTCCTCCCTTGGTGTTCACACCTCAACTGCTAGCAGAGCACCTCACCCTCCCTGATTGAACTAACCTCGTTATCTCCACACTGATTTATACCTGCCTCTGGAGATTTCCATTACTTGCATCTGAAGAAGTGAGGTTCTTACCCACGAAAGCTTATGCTCCCAATACTTCTGTTAGTCTCAAAGGTGCCACAGGACCCTCTGTTGCTTAGTACTGAAGAACTGCTAGGAAATGCCTAGAATTTCTATTAGATATTCCTGGGAGGGATCTTGGGCCTCAAACCTAGACCCATAGGTCCCCAAGCTGTGCACAGAAGTCTGACCAACTAGAGAAATTTCTGGCAGGCTGCTATTATGGACCGTGCCTGCTTCCCTGCCTTTTCCTGTCCTCCTCATCCCAGACTCCTATCTGTTCCCAATCTCTGCTTCTATTTCCTACCCCCGCCTCTGTCGCTGACTCTTATTGTGGCACCTTACTAACCATCAGGCCTGACTGCTCACATCCTGGTGGCAAGCTGCCTGGAGTGGCTCACAAACCAGGGTACCATCCTCAGGGCAGACTGTTACAAACCAGGGCATAAACTGCAAACTGGTTGTGTACTCTATAGTCAGATTCCACCAACCAAGTTTCACGTGTGAACTCCTCAAGCACTGTAACAGTCTTAACATGGAGTCATGGACAGTCCTCTTGGGCACACCAATCTATCTTGCCACCCAGGCAAGCCTGCCTTTGTGATAGATGGGCCTTTATCACAAAAATCACAGCAACATTCAGGTTACTCCCAGTCCCAAAAGACCAGTCTCTTACCCCAGGTCAATTGTACCTTAGACAATGCTTGGAGACAACCCTATAATAAACTAAAGGTTTATTAACTAGGAAAAAGAAACGAGAGTTATTTATAAGGTTAATCCCAGGCAAACATACACACACAAATGAGCTATGGTCTTAGGTTTCAAAAAGTAATAGAAGCAGCTGTAACATGCAAGTTCTATGTGGCCTTTATGGCTAACCCAAGCTAAGCAGTTTTGGGATCCCTTGCTTATGCTTGGAAATACTGCCCTCTCCAAATTCCAAGCAGCACAGTGATACAGATCCTTCTGGTCAGGCATTTTTATTCCCTTCTGCTAGAGTTCAAACTGTAATGGGAGGCGGGTTTGTGCACATCCCCTCTTCATGGATGTGGGGGGGAGCAATCAAAGTTTTTGTCCACTGATGTTTCATAATGGTTTGTCTGGTGACTATAGGCCTTTTGTTGGGTAGGAGAGGACACCTCTTGTGGTAAACTAGTATTTCATGCTTGGTAATGCTTCTCTTCTGACTGTGGGGGTGTCCAGTTTCATAACAAACACTTTTATAGTTACAAAGTAAACACTTAATCTCACTTGTAATATCTATAGCCCATGTTATAAGGTAACATTTAATGCACACAACACCTCTCAAGCATTTCATAGAGCCCAAACACTAAACACATTCTTATAAACTTAACATCCGTTTTAACAATGCTAATACACAGGTGAGCCAGACTGGTTTCCAGCTATGCACTCGTCAGTGTTCAGTAAGTCCTAGAGGCCTTGGCATGAGCTGGCACCTGGTCTGCCAGCATCACAGCTGGTCCTTACAACTCCAACCTATTTACATGGCTACATTTTACTAAGAATTTTCCTTAACAGCACAAACTTCAGATTATTGCCCTTTTCCCTCTCCCAAGAAGTAACTGGGGACCTGTGCATGGGTGGTGAGAATTTGGATTAGTTTTCTGCAGTCTTATTTATCATCAAAATCCAACCCTCTGCTACATATATGGGAACTCTTACACACCATGGCCAAAGAGGAGAGAACATTTACACTCCCCTCCATCCCCCTTTCTTCCATTCTGTACCTGTTGAAGTTGGAGACCTGGAAAGGCAGGAGATTTGCTGGCATCAGGGCAAGCATGACTTCCTGGTGATGCACTGTACAGGCCTGCTACCAGCAGTTTTTGAATTTTTAACATTCAATTCCTCACTCAAATAATTTAAAAAATGTAATTAACTTGACTGTTTGTTCAATAAAATGTATTGAATATGTAATCAATATTCATAGCTATTCAATACTGAAAAATAGCTAAATAAATGCAGTCAAGAGATTTGCATGCTTTTTTTTTTACTGATGCTTTTTTCAAAGGGAGAGACTTTGCCTAACCAGATGTTAACAACTTTTCAAGTTAGCTTTTTACCTTTTTTCACTTCTAAATATTCAACTTTTTAAGAACATTCCTTTTTATGTCTCTTAGGGGTCAGGACACAAGCTATGTGTGGGGTTTTCTTTTGGATCTTCCAGGTAAGACATCCATGAAAGAATATTTTCTTGGGGTGGGGGCTGCTGCACATTGAGCTCTCCATAGCTCCTATCCAATGCCCAGCAAAGCGAACAGTTGTCCTTCTTTTGACTTCATTGAATGTTGGATCAGAAGTCCTATCTGTCCTCAGGACTCAGCCATACATTTCTCAAAGGGTCGCTTAGCAGAATTGCTACAAATTCCAATCCTGCTTTGTTCCCATTTACCTGGGATTTCCTGAAATGCAGCTATATGGGCAGGTGCACGGAACTCCTTCCACTTCTTACATCACTTAGTTCTCATCTTGAGCACAGTGTGCTCTCCCTCTGAGATGAGATCAGTTGCAAGAACTAGATTATGACGGTCAATTTGCTGATGCCTGGCAGAAATATTTGATAAATTCAATATGAAAACAGTTTAGCATGTACGGTCTGTTTTCTGTCCCTTGCTGTAAGGACATAGGAATATTTACATGAAAATTGCATCCTTATTTCTTGGTTCATCTGCACCTGCTGCTTATTTCCCTACCTAAAGTCAATGTGGGACCTGGGCAAAAAGCTCAGTCACTTTACTCAGTAACAGTTGGGGAGCACATGCAGGAAAGGGACCTATTCACTGCATGTTTTGCCCAAACTGTGCATTCCTACAGCAGGTGTACACTGTCCTAACAACAATGCAATATACAATTTGGGGTGGAGTTTGGTTCCAAATGGTATGGTAATGCAGACCACCATCCTATGTGAATCAGCATTTGCACCAACCAGGACATAACTTGTCACTCTCACAGCTGTAGTAATTTATCACTAATCCCGTGTTTCAGTTAGAACACTACAGAGGGTCCTGTGGCACCTTTGAGACTAACAGAAGTACTCGGAGCATAAGCTTTCGTGGGTAAGAACCTCACTTCAACACTGTGGCAGCATTTCTCCACAACCTTCTCAGCTGACTGCTATAAATAGACAAGTATATTTCTTGCCTAAATGATGACTAGGTTGTTCTCTCAGGGCTCTGTTTGACATCTGAGTATTGGCTGGAGTTATTTCTCATTGGTTGTGCACGGAATAGAAAGAGTTGGCATGGCATGTGTCAGTCTCTCCTCTCACCACTGCAATACAACAGAGATGACTCTAAACAAGAGTCCTCCTTTCTCCAGTCGTTTCTGTTCATGCAGGCTAGCTCTGGACATGGATCTCTGCTTCATCCAATGGCACTGCCGAGTTTTGAGGATAAAAGCACTTTAAAAATTAAAGTGCAATAGTTAAGCCATATCACTCTTTTAGGCCCAATATGTTAGGAACAAGCCAGCCAGTAATAATGGACAGCCATAAACCTCAGTCCCAAATAACTTCCTCTTAAAAACAAGGTGAACTACTGCTTGCATGTGGGGTGGGAAAGCAGAATACCAAACCACGACCTCAGCAATAACCACAACTGCAGGAGCAGGCTACTCCATTGCAAAAGCAGGATTGAGCAGAAGCTGATGCTAGGTGCCCACCTAATCCTTAATCACCAAGTTGGTTTTAGATCAAACCAAGTGAAACCACAGATTTCCCAAGATTCAGATGGAAAACCAGAATGTTCTGGCTTTTCATTGCAAACATTTTGCAGAGATCAAGGTAGAATCTTCTCTTTCGACCAAATCCTGCTGAATGCCAGCGTTCTTCAGCACACACGCTGGTCCCGGCTGCAGAGACACCGTGCTGAGGGACTCCTCTCCCTTCATGTGCCAGAGAGCTGTGCTCTGTGGAGGTTCTTTCCATTCCATTGCATAAGGGAAAGCAAGTTGCCAAGGGAGGAAAAGGAGCATGTCTCCACTAGCCAAAACCGCTGAGGTTTCAATAGCAGCTGTGGAATGTCTCTGATAGTGTTCTCTGTCCTGTATGTGGAGACGGTGTGCGTGGGGGAAGAATGCATTTAGAAACTACAGTGATAGAACCCAGACCTGTGTGGAGATCCCCTGCACAAAGCCTGTTTACTTGAGCTTTGAGCAGAGTTTGTACCTTTTCAACACCACAGTTGGTTGCTGTGGGAATTAGATTAAAAATATAAAGCAGGAGAATGAGAGGAACAGTTCAGGTGAATGAAGTGAGCTGTTAAAAAGCAGCAATCTTGTTTTCACATATGTCACTATTAATAGAGAGAGGGAAAACAGACTGCAAATATTCTATAGAAGCAGAATGGATTCTATTGGATCACTATATATAATTACTCTTCAACTGTTCTTTAGGTTCAATTGATACTAGTCATGTTTAATTCAATAGCAATTAATGTTTAGAGCATTCCCTGGGGATTCCCCATTAGTGAAAGCTGATGGACCCGTAAAAAGCAAATGGACACTAACCCCAGTTTCATTATTGATTCCCCAGTAAATATGATGGATTATGGGATCACAGCAGAGACCCAGATACTACAGTGATAGACAGATCAACTGATTATTGCTATTACCACCTGATATTTAAATAGAAGTTTTAAACATTTTCCTGCAGAGATTCTTCTTCCCAAGTGCTGCTAAGATGTGCAATCATTTCAAACAATGTATTCTGCCCTACATATAGCTAATAAATTAACGTCTTGTGCCACAGCCAATTTAGTTTTCCTTTTAATATTTTGCTGTGAAAATTCCATTGTTCCACCAATATTTTTGGGGACTATTTCTTTATTGCTTTACTTTTGGTGTCATGAGGCAAATGTATTTTCCACTAAGTGATAGTGCAGTATTTTGGCTGGTTTCAGTAGTCACCGCTCACTCTTGATGTGGGGTTTTACTTGCCATTTTTTGATGGATGGTTAGAAAGCTGAAGGGTTTGAGGTTCTGCAATTGTACGGTGGACAAAGAGGTGAAAAAGCGCAACAGGCAGTCAATTCAGCCAATGCAAGCTTTGTAATGTTTGGACACTGAACTTGGAAGGTGTGGGGGGGGACATACCTTGCTACTACTTCAGCTATTGAATTTCATTCTTGTTTTGTTTGTAACCACTGTGTTCTCTGAATTTCTGCAGGCCTCAAAAAGACAATTGATTTATGTCAAAAATACCCTCATTATATAAAGTTTGGCTACCATGATATGAGCTTGCTAACAAGTGTTTAGTATCTTAGTTTCCTCCAACATTCCTATGTTTTCACCCTCTGCACTGACCTCAAACTCTCAAGAGAGAAAGATCTTCCCCAGGATTTCCCTTTTCCACTCATGTCAAAATGGGAGTAGACTCAAGAATGGCAGCCTTCCCCTAAATCTGAGCTTCAGAAAACTAGATTTCTTGCCTGTGATGAGTTTAAATGTTATTACTGCCACAGAACCCTACACGGCTTTTGACAAGGATCTTTAAGACAACCGTAAAGGGTTTTATCTCCTCATAGGTCAATGCTGATAAGAACATTCATTTTCCTTTCTTGGACCAACAGTATTTAAAGGTTGCAAAAAGACCTGGTTTCAGGAATCTGCACTATATACACCCACAAATCTTCTTGAATTTAGGCAAAAAGCTCATCCCTTCCTTGGGACTAAAGAGCTGAGGACTTGCAAATCTTCTAATATGGACCTGTGGCTCTATGAAACAGCTGCATGAATGATGGAGAACATAAGGCTGTTAAAGATATCAGAGGTTTCCAAATAAGAGAACTTCTATTAGTTCAGAGTGGTTTTTTTTTTAATTGTTGTAAAACTATGTTCCTTTTAGGTTTACTGGATGCAATTTAATGTGAAAAGCAGCAGCAGAGGCTGCTACATTTGTGAAATCCCCCAGGACAGTTGTTAAAACAAGATGTTATGTCTGAGATTTTTTTTTTCCTTTGTAAAGTATTTCTCAAGTGAACAAACAATTTGTGTCTGTCAGCACACACTGGCTAAACAGTTGTTAAGACACAACAAGGGTTGTGGTATATAGGATGTGATCATTTGCATAGAGACAGACTAGAGAACATGACACACTAAGCTTTCAAGATTACATAGATCCCTGTCTTTGGGCAAAATAAAAAGGTTTGTTTGCTAGTGAAACAACAGTAATATCAAAACCAGTCAGTCTCAATAGATATGTGCAAAATTGCTTTTAGTTAATTTGGAGAGCTAGCAGTCCAGCAGGTATGGTTAGGTTTTGATATTTCTTAAGAACAGGGAAGCAGAAATCAAGACGGCTGGTCACCACCAATGTATGTCCAATATTAAAGAATGTGAAAAATGCACACATTTCCTTTTTAATAAATATCCTGCAATACGCCAAACAATTTGGAGAAGAAAAAGCTTTAGGCATGGGATGGACTTGCACATTGCATAAGTACTTGAAAAAGGGAGTCACAATTATATGGGTAAGAATCGAAATACAAATTGGAGATCAAATAGATGTTCAGTGAAATAAGAGAGAGAGAGAATAAGCTTAGATTCTGCCAGTACCTTCAGGAATGGGGAATTCCTCCCAAACCCTAACTACCATCTGAGGGCGGCGGGGTGGAGGGAGGGAATCTAGTGAACTTATTCTATTTTATTGGAATACAAGAACAAATGGGCAAGAACCACACGCACTATTTCCTGTCCATTGAACACTCTTCCTGAGCTGGTCTTCAAGCCCACTATTCTCTCCAGACTCAACCCCCTCCCCCCCCTTGTAACCCATTTCTACTCCAATGTCTACAAGACATTATTGAGTTAATAATGCTAGGTTGGGGGGTAATTTGGGAGAGTATAATTTTTTTTTAAAAAGATGCTAGAATAGGGAAAGGCTGAACCCAGTACAGAAATAGCAGATGTGCCTCAGGAAACAAACTTGAAGGGGCTTGGGAAATGCCCAGTGTATTTCAATTGTGTTTGATTTGCCTTTTTCCTCCCTGGACATACCGGGCCATGTTCGTCCATTGATTTCAAAGGAGCTGCAAGAGGGCTGCATTCGTCCTATTTATTTCACAATTTTGCCGTGTGCAAAAATTTTAGACCACGGGCAGGGAGAGTCTGACTCTTCATTTCAAAAACAGAACACCTCTAAGAAGTGAGTATGTTTTTCTTCAGCATATTTATACATTTCCCCAGCACAAGATGCCATTTGCTCCTCATTCGTCCCCTTCACCAGAAGATCAGAGCTTAACTTGCAGCTCGGTCAAGTTTGACTCCTCCCTAAGCCCTACTCTTCGAGCCCGAGAAAAGGCACTTGAGCAGGTTCAAAAGTGTTTGTATTTCCTTTGATGTGTATGGTACATTGGTTCAAACAACAACATCAAGCTGTTAGCTATATTGTAGTTAAGCAAAGCCATAGAGAAGAAGCAAACACTTTTTTTTTTAATAAAAAGGTATCTCCAAAAGACAGAAAAGGATCTGTAAGATTATTCATTCTATAACTAACAAACCCAGCTGATGTCCGCCATCAGCCATCCGCTTCACTAGACTAGATGGAATTTATTTAACATGTTATGGGGAAGGGAGGGAATGCTATGCTGTCACCTTAATTGTGGTGCAGGCCAAACTACTATAGGGTAAAGCTGAACAAGAATGTGGGGTTGGGTTTTTTGTTCCTTTGCTCAATGTTTAGAATTTAAGAGTGAACTAAAAGCTGAGAAAACAGATTAGAGTAACATATTAAGAGTGCACTAGTATTAGTCTCCTATCTAGGACATTATCTGGAGTATTTATATCCCGACAGTCTATGGAGGAGGATGTAATCAGTCAAACAGGCTTTTTCCACCCTTTATCTTTTACGACTTTCAGCTATTACTATTATATGTTTGTTAAGTCGCAGCAGGGTGCTTAGCACAGAACAAAGCGCAAAGCTGGAGAACTGCCCTTAGTTCTAAATTTGTTACACACATCTTTCAGGAACCTCAATCTGTTAATTACTGTGTCTGCAAAGCCTTGGCCTGCACATTCACTACAATTGCAGCATTGCCAACCCTTGCAGGTTTATTGCTAGTCTCATGATATTTGCCCTTTGTCTGAAAGGCCTACCTCTTGGAACCATTTGATTATGTGAGACTCAGCTTCCATTGGGGGGGGGGGGAATGTACATTTCAAGCCCTTATGCTTGCAGAAAAAACCTTGAACATTTGAATCATAAAGGCTAAAAATCAGAAGGCAAAGAAAAAACAATCCAAAATGTATTATTTTTTAAACATCTTGTGATTTTTGAATGTTTGGCATTGGCAATACTGAATTATTTCAGCAAACAGCTTCCATGAAACAACTATTTTGTTAGAAATAACAACAGAGCAAACAGGCAGAACTATAAGGAACAAAGCTTTGTTAAACATGTAGGGAGGCCAATAATACATGTTGAGGTCCTGTAGCCCCAGGATTGCATTTGGGAGCCTCTAGTCCCTCACCAATCTCTGTCCCTCCTGAAACTTGATCCTCTTTATCCAGTTCCATTCATCATATTACACGTTTATTTAGATTTCTAACGTACCTTGGAAAGAAATTTGCTGAGATTTCATATTTAGTTTGAAGCTTGTTCTGGCTGCTTTGGGGAATTCTTTATTGGCCACTGTTCCTCCTGAAGCTCCTTCTTTTGTAAAGTTTGACTCCTGTTTCCAACTGTCTGACATATGATCTTTAGTCCCTCTGTATCCTGTTCCTTCAAGAGCAGGATAGGATTCAGGATGTAGTTCTTCTGCTACTATCTGTACCCTAGGTGAGGGGGAGGAAAATTTCTCTCTCAGAATAGGCTTCCAAATTTTATGTTTCATTCAGCCCTTTCTCTGCTAGATAGAAGATTCCATTATTAAATATTTGTTCTCCATGTAGCTATTTACAGATCATGTCGCCCCTTAAGCTTCTGTTTGTTAAGTTAAATAGATTGAGCTCCTAGAGTCTATCACCTATTGTGTTAGGTGCTGTACAAACAGAGCACAAAAAGATGGTAGCTGGCACCTTCCTTTTGAAGGCCCAACATAATTGAATCCATCTCCTAAACGAAGGTACAACACAACTCCATTCCATTCAGTTAAGATCTGATTCAGACCACGACCCATGGCTGGGGCAAAATCCAGAAGAGTCTTCATTTTTCTGGGGCAGCTTTATGTTAAACCAGTCCTGGAATCAGTCAGTCAACTGGAGGATCAATCTGATTTCTTCAGTGCAAGTTACACAAGTAAATTAGCTTCTTAATGAAGGGCCTGATGAGTTATAAACTATGTCCTCAGGAGAGGAGTTCCAGTTACCAGCTTTGGACTGTTTCTCATTTCAGTATGTATTTATTCTAGTCTAATCAGAGAGGTGGGTATTGTGACTGTGGGGAATCTAAAGAACTGGGCTCCATTTATATAAAGCACTCCATGAAATCTGCGGAGAGGGAACCTGTGTCTCCTTTGAGCTACTTCTGCTGTGGAGAGGAATTTCCAAGTTATTTTAAGTTGAGTATGGGGTGAATTTCAGTGCTCATGACACAGAGGGGCTGGTAGTGCTGCCTAGAACCAGGAAAGCTGCCATAGGGGCTGTGAGCCTGTATCAAACAGCTCTTATGGTACAACACATTCCTGACCTGCACCAACTTCTCCTGCTACATCTATGGTTCACTTACAACCTTCCTATGACAGATACATACATCTGTCCATCTCCTCCCAACCTATCTCCTTGGTATCTCCAGCTGCATTTCAAACATCTGGATGTCCTGCTTCCATCTCAAGATAAGTCTCCATAGACTAACTCCCCATCTTTCCTCCTGAACCCGCCGATGTTTCCAGGGACAGAGCCACTATTTTTCTCCTCCTCAGTGCCAGAAAAAACAATGTAATTGCATAAGGAGAATGCCTGGGTGGCACAGACCCAACATAGCTACACCTAGAACCATTGTGCCACCCTGCCCCAGGCATAGCAGGTGTGACCAGGGCAAAGGGGCATGGCCGCAGCACTCTTGAAATCCTCAGCTTCAGGATTAGGCCATGAGCAACCACATGCAATTTAGAGCAGCCCTGAGTCTGCTCTAGATAGCCCCAGGGACTGATCCAGCAGTGTGATGGGCTAAGATTGAAGGGTGTGTAAAAGTGGCTTAAAGTCACCTGTGCATTGACTCCCTCCAGAGCTGTGAAGAGAGCTGCTCAGGCAGGGCTCAGGAACTGCCCTGGTGAGTTCTCGTCTATAAATAAAAACATAGGTATCAATAGTCCTTCCTTGTGCAACAGGCTGTTGTTGGCGCAGTGCAACTTCCTAGTTCTGTGTTTACCAAGGCATTTCAAGTCACCTGGCTACGATGAAGACCGAGCGCTCTGGCAGGCAGTGCACAGGCTGGGTACCTTGACACAGTCTTGTGAAATAAAGACTTCTGCCTTCACCAGGCTGGGCTATACAGAGAAGGGAATGCAGACAGGGTCATGGGGCCCTTGTGATGCAGCTAAGTTAGATGAGCGGGCAGCATGATGGCAGATGTTGTTCAGCACTGAGAAATGCAAGTTGTGCACCTCAGAAGGAATAATTAGAACTACTTGGGCACCTTCCTGGATTCCATGATCACTTCATCCACTCAGGGGAAAGACTTGGGCAGCTGCCTCATCTCTGGAGCCAGGTAGTCAGCAACTGTAAACAGCTCCACTGATGTCAGTGGAGCTATGTTGATTTTCACCAGCTGAGGTTCTGGCCCTGAATGCCTTAACTTCCTTCCATGACTGGCCAATTGTGCTAGCTGGCTATGGGTGCAGGGCCATAGCTTGCCTCTCTCCTTGTCCTGCCTGCTGCCCTTGTGATGGGTTAGCAGTGCTAACCATGCGCTAATGGGAGAGCCAGCACTGCGACTGACAATGGCTTAAGGGACTACAAAGCTCCGGGAGGGCTGGGTGCAACATTATTTTGTCTCATATTAACTTGTTTTGTTGACCCAGAAAGGCAAGGCCATTTTATATAGATTTGGCTGGAGGACTTAACCCCAATCCCCCAAATCATCCATCCAACAAGAAGGGAAATGGATAAACTGAGACAATGACATCACAGAAGAACTCCATTACATGCTGGTATCACTGCGAGACCCTTCCTAGTAAAAAGAACATGGAAGAGATTCTGTACCTGGTGGCACAACAGGAAGCCACCATGGAAGAGCAGCATCAACATCACAGGCTGCCCTGCTTAATCTGTTAAGAAGAGCCCAGTTGATGGGGAACTAGCCATCTGTTGGCTACCAGGCAAGGCCTAGCAGTTCTTTATCCAACTGGGGACCAGATGACCCTGAAGCCAATCTTATCATATATGAGGGAGTAGTGAAAGCAGCCAGGTGGGGCTAAGCATCTTAGGCCACCCATTTCATTCTCACTAGGGAAGCTCAGGACACATACCAAGGACTCAGTGAGAAGGCAGCCAGAGATTATAGCATAATAAAGGTTGCTGTGTTGGACCAGTTGGTCCTAACTGAAGAGGCCTATTGCCATCACTTTCTGTACTAGGTTTGCCTAGTTTGTCCAGGGGATTGTCCTCTAACACCTGCCTAAGAACTTTGCAACCTTGCCACTCACTGCTTAAAACCCAAAGCTTGGACAGTCGGGAGATTACTAATGTGATAGTTTTGGAAAGGTCTCTCAGCATTCTGCCATTGAAAATACAGAGGAGGGTGCATTGCTTCTGACCAGCCATGGTGAATGAGGACATGGCAGGATTATTTTGGAGACTAAGGAATATGCAAGGTCTGAGGCCATTTTCTGCAGACACATTAGGACAGCTGCAGCCTTAAGCTAAAAAGCAGAAAGTCATATCCTCACATTCCATCTAAATTATATTAAAACAATGTAATATTGGGCTGTTAAGAAGACGGTCCTGTCCTAATAGTACTCACAAT
Source organism: Chrysemys picta bellii (assembly GCF_011386835.1). NCBI lineage: Eukaryota > Metazoa > Chordata > Testudines > Emydidae > Chrysemys > Chrysemys picta. The sequence continues at coordinate 106,318,641 of NC_088791.1, forward strand.
CACCAGTTAAAGAAAGAACAGGAGTACTTGTGGCACATTAGAGACTAACAAATTTATTAGAGCATAAGCTTTCATGGGCTACAGCCCACTTCTTCGGATGCATATAGAGTGAAACATATATTGAGGAGAAATATATACACACATACAGAGAGCATGAACAGGTGGGAGTTGTCTTACCAACTCTGAGAGGCCAATTAAGTAAGAGAAAAAATCTTTTGAAGTGATAATCAAGGTAGCTCAGTACAGACAGTTTGATAAGAAGCAAGTGTGAGAATACTTACAAGGGGAGATAGATTCAATGTTTGTAATGGCTCAGCCATTCCCAGTCCTTATTTAATCCTGAGTTGATTGTGTCTAGTTTGCAAACTATGATATGAAGGTTATTGGATTTGCTTGGCAGCCAGGAGGGGTGGGTAGCCTAAAAAAAAAAAAAAAGCTCCCAAGGAGCATATTGGAAACTGGTTTGGGTGGACCTGGATTCAGAGTTGGAATACTGGATGCTACTAACATAGAGGTATTGGCAAACAAACTAAGTTATGTTACAGCTGAAATACAAGAATTGGGAAAGCTCATCAGTGCGTCCTTGTCAAAATTAGGAATGAGGAAACAATTATTTTCTAAAGTACTGCCAGTATGGCAACAGTAAGGTGAAAAGAATTTGTTACTTTTAGCAGGGACTATGCAAATAATAAAAGAAAATATGTCCTTAGCATTTGCTTGTACACGGGCCCAGAAAATAAGTTAGCAATTGGCCATCCAAGTGATTTGGGAAGGCATGCAAGGAAATTTGCCTTTGGAAATAAAAAGTTGTTGTGGGAAAACGTTACAGAAGAGGAGAGACAACTAATGGCCTGGTGTAAATTGGTAAAGCTTACACTGAATAAAGACCAAATGCTTCTGTGAACATATTTAATAACCATGTATCCCATTGTCACTATTGATATATATCCGGTGGTACCTGTGGGAATCCAGTTAACAAAATATTTGGTTATGTATTCTGCTGATCATCATTCCTGGGCATATAAAGAACATCAACAATGGAAAACTATTGACATGTTTCAGTGTGTGGCCCATGAAAATTTGGGATATGTGTGGGAGGATCGAAATTTTACAAGAAAGAGATGAATGTTTTTATGTTAAAGCCAAAGGAACCCAAATTTTTGATACATTCACTGAACAAAAGTCAGCTGTTGGGTATGCAGGAAGGGGATGTGTTTATATTAGGTATCATTGTCCAATGGTAGTAATAGACAATGAATTGTATTTTATGGTTTATTTAGTTAATAGATGTTTTTGCAATATTAAAAAGATTAAAAGTTGTGATTTTGAATACTATATCTGCATGGACTGTAAACTAATTGAAATTGAAACCACAGTTGTATCATAATGAAATATCTGTAACCTTAGGCATGAATACGACCATGACAAGAAAATTGTTGGTCCATCTTATGTTACATTCATATTTACGAATATATTGCACAGACAGGAGAACAAATATAGAAATCACTCATGTACTAAAAACTATTGCAGATGCAGGACAGCACTCGATGGGAAACACTATTAGGGTGGTCACCTTCTGCAACTGGTGTGCTAAATATAATGGTTCACCCCATAGTGGTGATTATTGGAATCCACTTGGCTTTAGCAGTGAGCATAATAGCTTTGGCTTGCTAGATGAAGATAACTGTTTGTATGCCAGCTTCCTGTATTCTCCAAAGTCAAATAAGGCCCTTGTTAATTATACCCAGGAAGCAAGCCCAAGCTCATCAGGTCTGAGTATTGGACTCCTGTAATAGTAATAATGGCTTTGGTAAAAGCGTCATTAAGGAAGGCACTGTAAGGTCTAAGGCCTTCTTCTGCAGCCACATTAGGATAGCGACAGCCATAAGCTAAAAAGCAGAAAATCACATCTTCACATTTCATCTAAATTACATTAAAACAATGTAATATTGGGCTGTTAAGAAGGCATTCCTATCATAATAGTACCCACCATCACCAGATAAAGAAACAGATCTTAAACTGTTTAAAGAAAACTTAGATAATGTTCTGTCTGACAAGGAATCACTTATCAACAGTTGTAATTGTGAAATCTATACTTCTGTATTGTTTTGCCTTTATGGTCCCTACTTCTCTATTGTTTGTCTGTATGGTTTCTGTCTAGTTCTTTGATAGTTGATTTAAACCTTGCAAAATTAGTAATGTAATAGAAACAAAGTTGATGGGGTATTATTGGGTAAAGCATTGTTTCACAATATATTAGGATTCAAAGAATTATTTTATAATACTTTAGTAAAATGATTTGTTAAGGTCTACCTAAGCAGGACTCAAGTTTCACTATATAAACTGGGATCCATAAGGAAGTTTTTTGGAACCTAACTCCAGGATGCAGCCCAAGTTCAGAGCTGCCAGACCTCAACACCCTGCCAACTATATCGGGCAGAAGCTGGAATCCCCAGACAACCTGATCCTGACTGGCCACCAGAAAAAGTTCATCTGCCTTATTGGGAGTGGTGAGCATTTTGTTTTGGTAACTGTTAATAAATAGAGTTTAAAGATATTAATATTTAAGGCTCTTTCACTGGGAAAAGACCCCACAAACTTGCAGAAGGTTATACCCTGAGCCCTTGGAATTGGGTAAGGGTGGGTTTTTTAATTAACCAGGTTACACCATGAGCTGGCCCTGAGCCCTACGAATGGGGCAAGGGTAAGTGCCTTTTGCCTGGAGCCCTAGGAACTGGGAAAGAGTGTGGGGGTGCCTACATTAACCAGGTTATGCCTTGAGCCCACAGAAGGATAAAGGTGGGTGCCCTAGAATGAGCAGGTAATAAACCCAAGAGATCTGAATGAGCTGACAGCAGGGAAGTAAGATTCTCATTACGCTGACCAACAAAGTTCTTTATACAACCTTAATGGTGGCCTGCAGAGCAAAGAAATGGGGGTCTTGTATCCTTTTTCCATCTTTTATAATTTACAAGGAGACCTTGAAAGGTGTTTGTTGTTTTAAAAAAAAGAAACAGCTAGTTTTTGTGTGTCCCATAAAATATATTTTGTCAAATCTCCAATCCTCCCCTCCACCCCCCATTTCCTGAGAAAGGTGCTCAAACTTAACTGTTTCTAGGCAGGCAGCTAAATGATAACATTTCCCAGGAGAACCTGGGAGATTCCAGTCTACTAAAGCCAATATTGTGTGTTCCTTCTCCACTAATCTAGGAGATTTAAAAACTCCAGCACTCAATAGTTTTAACTTGCAAGTAATTCTAGCAGCACATCAACTGTGAATATAATTACAGACTCAGAATATTACTGCTTCTATTGTGCTGGAACTGTTCCACGCTCCTTGTTCAGATAAGATAGAACAGTTCAATGTGAATACATCTTGAATTAATACCGCCAACAGATAATGAAAGGGGCTGATTGGAAAATCACTATCAAGGTAAAAGTGCTTGAGAACTAAAGAAAAAGCACGCCTGGGAGAGTCAACTACAGTTTTAGCAATGCCCATAGTGAAAACATGAAACTAAAAAACCGGGGTGGAGGGTGAAAAACATTTTAAAAATGGAAATGTAAGTAGTTCCAATTATACACACATACGAGTTTCCTTCCAACACCCTCCTGGTATGTATTTTAAAGGGATAGCCTCTAGTAGTTAATATGCCTATTAAAATGTTTCCAAATCCAACATGAATGGAAACATTTTTATAAATGATTAAAGCTTTAATCAATAAAGAACAGCTGTTTGAATGTAAACATTATGATGCAGTGTCTGAAACCTAAAGGAGATGAAGCATTTTACTAGTATACGTATGTAAGTAAATACTTCAGGGCATGGGCTATCTTCCTCTATATTGGGAAGGTGCCTAATACATTTTAGTTGCTACCTCACTATAAATACTAGGAGGAGGAGGAGGAGGAGGAGTTGGCTACAGTTGGCTACAGTTTCCTGCTAGGACTACCAGTGTAAGTGAAAATAGGTGCTTACGAGTAGCTATTATGTTGCAAAGATAACCTTCAAAACGTGAGCTGCATGTAAAATGCATGTAGCCTTCCTGAGGCTGAAGACAGCTTTAAGTGAAATGTGGACTACCCCATTCACTGAAGGAGATGCTAAGGCTGAAATTTAAGAGTGAAAAATTAATGGCTACATTACTAATCACCCTGCCAATCATTTTAGAAGAAACATCCTGTTAATATCCTTATCCAATATTATTGGATATAGTGACTGAGATTAGGGCAGGGAACCATGGGAAATCTAGCTGCTGTCAAGGTTTTGGGGAGGGGGGGGCAAGAAAGAGGGGGAAGCAGCATTCAAATTCTCTTCCCAACAAATTTAAAGTCACATTAAATAAGAAAAAGAAAGAACGGATGCCTTTAAGGCTCAACAAAATTCCCACCCACTCAGCTGCACGGAAAGCTGCTTCCCCTCCCCTGCATCAGTGTTACTTGCCTTATGCCTCCTTATTCACATGCCCAGATGCCCAGGACGAGCCATGAACTGGCCCTTAAGTCCATTACTATGTGTAGAGGAACACATGTCAATTAAGTTTTTCTTCCTCCTCAGGAGCATCACAGTGTTCTGTTAAAGTGGACTTCCTGCTGTGCACAGGGGGTGGAGCATCAGTGAAAACAATCTGCTACTTGGCAGTCTTGTCCTTGTTACAGGCTTCTCTCTAGCACTGAAGAGCAGAGCATTGCCTCAAGAGCTGTTTACGGGTATGAGTTTTAGATCTGTAGCCCACCAGCAACAACTTCTCAGCTTGTTGTTCGCTCCCAGTTTTGATGCCCTGGTTAAAGCTATAAGGCTTGCTAGGCAGATCACATCCATTCCAAGGTGGTCAAATTAGGGATACAGGAGACATTCTGACTAGTGAATTTGCTGTAGCATCTTCAGTTCATCTACTTAGAATGATGACCCTCCTTTAAAAAAAAAAAGTAATCTATGCATCAAAGCAGGAAGAGTCTTCTAACTCAGAAGTTTGTTAAGGTGGTAAAACAGTTAGTGTTGCTGATCCTGTATTCAGTTCCTGAGGCTATGGAATTCATTCAGGACAATAAGGATGTCTATGTCTTGAAAGCCTATTGGAGATAGCAGCTGGGGTTAACTCTTGTAGTTCTGAGTCAATGAAATGAAGAGAACAGAACTCAATAAAAATTGTACCTTTATCTTGCTGGCACAATGGCACTAGGATAGATTATTAGCTAATTTAGATTAAGCATTTTCAAGACTTGTCTTTGTCACTTGGACTATTTGTAAAACACCTAATACTATGCTAGTACTATAAGAATAAAATTCATTATTATGAATCATAATTAATCGTACCCTCCCCACACTGCTGGGTAGATTGAATCATCAAGTGAGGATGCTGAACAATTCATTATTAATAATATTCATTGTGAATTTAGTTCCTTTTTGCTGGTGAATTGTTTGTGGACTAGTCTTCATTTTCTTCAGTTTAACTTATTTATAAATATTCAACAAATAGTTCAGAGGGATACATTTTCAATCTCTGGATTGCTTCAGTTTGACTATTTGCTGTTTTTCACTTCTGTTATGTGGTTGGTCAGCTAAGTCACATGGTATTGTTTCTAGTCCCAAAGTCTGGAGAAAATAGTTGCAAATTCTAAATGTTACAAACCTTAGAATAAATTATTCTTCTCCTGAAAATTCATACTGAAAAGTGTATTACTCAAATACTTGAGTAATAGAAACCATTATGAGCAGTAATAGAGATCAATACAAACTGAAATGAAATGAACTCTGCACTTCTGGGGTTCAGATTTTAGTTTTGATTGTTCAACCTGTTCTACCCATCAGTGGCTGAAATCACCCAAGTGCTAGTTGATGAAGTTTGTTAAACTCTCTAATCTCAGCAATGCAATGTAAATCAATGTGCTTTTCATACCGTATCATCTCTAACAAGAAACACAATAGCCTGCTATGTATTTTCAGAGACATAGCTGCTATTTGGCTCCTAAGTTGAGCCAGTGAGTGTAACCAGGCAGTGAACAGCAGGAATTCTGCAATGAACACACTTCAAATTATTCCAACATAGAGCAGCAGCCCCTCTCAAGAGGCTTTGTTTTTCTTGCTGAAGTCAATCTGTAGGGAAATGTTTGCTGGATTAAGTGACTAGATTAATAACCTCTACCGAAAAGGGGATTTCTATTGCTAGAGTGAGCCCTATATAAAGAAAAAAAATGAGTTGATAAAGGAGTGTTGTCTTAGAAGAACTTGATTGCAGACACAGGGGATGATATTGGTGCTCACAAAGCAGCCTGGTACTGCAGGCTACCAATATCTGACAGAGGCTAGACAAAGCAGACATAAAAGTGCATTAAGAGTTCATTTCTAGCAAGCAGGTAAAGAGTGTTCTCTAGGACTCAAGGCAGAGTAGGCAAAGCCTACCCTGAGAAGCCCCCACAGAAGACGGACCTGCTAAATCCACAGCATTTTAGGATTTCCCATGGGAAACCATCTTGTGAAACCTATCTGCAAACTTAGAGCATGTGGATTTGCCCTAAAAACATAGCTTTAAATAAAAATACCAGTGTAAAAATCACTTCCAAGAGTGTAGGACAACTCAGTTCATTAGCAGAGCCCTTTGCCCTCCTCGGATCAAAGCTGAAGCCAAGAAGTAAGTAATCCTGCCAGAGGAATCACCAGAAGCAGACAGGTGAAGGCGTGTCTTCAGTGAAAGGACCATTTTCTCCAATCAATCATGCAGGTTGTTAAAGAACAGGGTTGACAAAGTGATGACAGTTTTAGAAACCAATTGTTTGCTTGCCTTGCACACAGAAAAATTCAATCCAGCAAAGATGCCCTGTCACTATGTTCAATTTGACAGTTGTTGTTAGTTTCATTTAAAATCACACCACAAAGGAGGAAGCTTTTTAGTTAAATCTCTGATCAAGAAGATCTGCAACCAAAACTAAAGCAGAGAGTGGTCAGAACACCATCCTCTCTACTTCATGGCTGTACTTTTAGCAGAACAAATACATTCAGCATAAAACCCCTATCACGAAACTTTGGGCTTGTTTTCCTTTGATCATCTACCTAGCAAGCCACTTCAAAGTCAAGAAAGATTCTTGTTTGGCCTTGAGTAAGTGTCAGTCTTTAGAAGTTAAGGTTGCACCACAGTAATACTCTAAAAGTGAAAGCAGCTGTAAAATTCCACAAAGCATCTGATATGCTCCACTTATATCACCCACTTGGCTTGTCTCCCCTTTATCCAATACAAATTGACAATTTGTTTTCAAGAACACAACCCAGCTCCCTATATAAACACACCACATTGGTTTGTGATCTTTTCTGACTGCATAGGTGAAAGCAAGCTTGGGTCAGGCCAGAACTTGAATGGGAGACCTCCAAAGAATGTGTTAAGAAATGGTGATGGTGGTACAATAGTCAACATTTTCCCCCTTGGACTCAGTATGGCTGAGGTTGGCCCAATAAAAAATATGGCAAGGGATGGCACTGGGACTTAGGTTCTAGTCCCAGATTTGTCACTGACCTGATACATAACCTTGGACAAGCCATTTCACTTCTCTGTGCCTCATTTTGCCCATCTATAAAATGGGGATAATGGTACATACCTTCCTTTGTAAGGGTTTTTGAGATCTACTGATAAAAAGAGCTATGTAAGCATTAAGGGCCACAACATTAGATTTTAAAACATGTTCTGAAAAAACAATTTGAAAATCATGCCAAGTCTGTTTATCTCATGTTAATCAATGGCATTTCCCTCTTCCATGGCAGATTACAGTTGGATACTTTCTCATATAGAAATGTAATCTGGCTTCCATTAATGAAAAACATCTTATGTTTCTGGTCGATATATCTACAAGATGAGAAATAATTGTTTTTCTGATTAAACAGCATAAGTGCCTGAAGTGAACTAGAACAGATGTAAAACAATTGACTGATATGGAGCCAAGCAAAGTAAATTTTTCAAATTTCCAACCATTTTCTCAGAGTCAGTTTTGGTTTTGCTGCCAGATGAATGTTCCTCCAGCTCTGTTTCTGAGGCACAATGGGGACATCTTGTGGCTAGATAGACAATACAGAAGTTAGTGTACCCAGTCTTAATGGATATCCCCAGACAAATCCAACTTTGTTTTTCCTATGTGAAGGTGCTAGTCTGAATACAAGATGAAATAGATGCATTCTCATTGATCACACATATATTGTTTACTTTTCTGATAACAGAGTATGTACTTTGTATTTCCAATTGTTTTATTTTATCAAAACCTGCTAAAATGTTCCCCAAACTAGCTCCTTTATCAACAAACCCAGTCTTGCATTGATGTGGTGTTTATCAGCAACTAGATTCAGGAAGACTGAAATGAGCAGAAAGTCAACTTCCTGCCTCACATACATAACTATCAGTTTGGTAGATAGCTATTTTAGCTGATTGCTCATGTCATACATTAACGTTTTAAATGAAACCACGATAAAATATGTCAACCTACCCTAAGTATTTTTGGAGTGTGTGTAGGGAGTGCTGAAGACAAAAAAAGAAAATTGAAAACTGTTGAAGCAATTTATTGATCCTTGACTAGTTGGTAAATAATCGTTTGGATGACATACTGATTTAGTTTTCACATACACACGAGCAAATTAGCCATGTATTTTAATGTCATTGTGGTGGGGCGATTACCCCACACCTAGAGAGACTAGGCTGCGGCAGGCCTGGGCGCCTGCGTAGACGCGCGGCCAATCAGGGAAGGGCTTACAGAGGGCCAATCAGAAGGCAGATTGTAGCCAGCCAATCAGGGTCCGGCTTAGCCATATAAAAGGCTGCCCAGAGCAGGAGCAGTCAGGCTGTCCCAGGCCTTCAGAGGGGAAGGTCTGTCTCCAGAGCTGGGAAGCCAGCACCACGGACAGTGCAGTGCAGGCCAGCCTGAGAGAGTGCGAGAAGGCCCTACTCCATAGCCTGCTAGGCGGCAGGCCTGGGAGGAGGAGGCCTAGCGGAGTGAAGGGCTGTTGGGGGAAGCGGTCCAGAGGGATAGTCAGAGGAGGAAGGAGAAGGAAGACAGTGAGACTGTCACCCGAGGGCCTCTGGACCGGGACTCAGTAGTGGGCGGGCCTGAGTCCCCCCCCCCCTTTTTTTCCCCCTTTGTTTGCTGTGCTACCCCACGCACAGCCACGGGCCGCAGGGAGCGGCCGGTCAGAACCACACCAGGTCCTAGACGGTGAGGATCGGACTCGAAGGTGTGGGGCTGTTGTTTACCCCCCCCCCCCGGAAGGGGGTGTGATTGGACAAAGGGACACTGTCGGAGGGCAGTGCTTCGGAAGAGGACGCCGACGTCGGGAGCAACGCAAGTCCGTGCTCCCCACAGAGGCGAGACGACAGGCGGAACGCCACCCAAAGAGGGCGCTCTACTGGCGCAAAACTAATTCCCCGAAGTGGCCAGGAGGAGGCGCCACCGACCCTGTCACAGTCATCATCTAGCATATAAATATATAGTGAAAATAAAATTGTCTCACGCATCACACACTGCATGGCACAATGCTGTTAAAGTGTTATAATCAGAGGTATATCCTCTCTCTGCTTTTACCCTGTCCAGCATCTACCTATTTTTCCTCTCTCAGTCATATCCTTCCAATTATCATCAATAACGGTTGGCCCTAAGGGCAAAGTCACCACCATGCAGGATGTATTTAAAAATACATATCTGTGTCTAATCTTACGTAGAGGGACTATAAAAGTAATGCAGGACTTAAGTCCCCACACGCTAGGATGCAAAAGCCTTTTGAACCATCTTGCAGCATAACTTCTAAACCACTGACATTAAACACCTGCCTGCTAGGCAAAGTGGAGCACTTCCTAATGAGGCTCTAGCCTAATCCCTTTAGAATGCATTGACATGGCTAACTCAGGGAGAACAGGGGTTTAGAAAGCCAGTTCATAAGTGCCCAACGGAGCTAGTCACCAGTAGCAGCAAACAGGGGAGTTTTGTGACAGAGTTTACAGGAGGAGTGTGAGAGCCAGATACACCTAACAAACATTCTCTAAACTTAGACCAGCAAACATTCCCATCCCGTCCCACAACAATCCTGTAAATGTAAAAGGAATGCAAGCAGAAGTCCAGCAGCCGAGTGGAAGCTATCCAGTTTATGACACTGAACGCAGCATGTATGATTACCTGCCTGATGGGCAGGTGGTGTACATGTGCATTCAGTGCAAGCAGCTCATGCCCCTGAGACCAAGTAACGGGGTCTTGAGACAAAAGTGCTGGAACAGGAGGAGCTAAAGGAGACAAAGAAGTACATAGAGGCGGCTTTCCAAAACACATTAGAGTGGTCCCACACCCAGTCTGACAGCCTTTTTGTGTTTGTGATGACCGGGAGAACTGTGTGGTGAATGACCTGCCAGTTGCAGACCTCTTGAGACATCCTGATAGAAGTGTGTGCAGTGCTGGGGAGGAGCTGATGGTCAAGGTACATGTAGGTACCAATGACATATGACAAGGTAGAAAAGAGGTCTCCAAGGCTGCTAGGAAAGAGATTAAAATCTGGGACCTCAGTGGTAGCATTCTCTGAAATGCTTCCAGTTCCACATGCTGGGCCATTTAGACAGGCAGAACTGCAGGGTCTCAATGTGTGGCTGAGAGGACGTTGTTTGCAGGAGGGATTTAGGTTTATTAGGAACTGGAATCTTTTGGGAAAGGAGGAGCCTATATAGGAAGGATGGCTCCACCTAAACCAAAACAGAACCAAGTTGCTGGCATGTAAAATGTAAAAGGCCATAGAGGAGTTTTTAAATTAAAGGCTGAAGGAAAGCCGACTGGTGCAGAGGATCATGCAGTTTGGACAGAGACATCCCGTAGGGGAAGATTTATTAAAGGGAATATTCTATATCCTGGTAAAGAAAAGAGAATAGAAGTTGGAAAAGTACAAATAAGAACTGAAGAGAAAAACAGTCAAATGAAAGAGTCCCATTTAATTACATTTTATGAAGGCAGAAAATTAAATATTGATAAATTATGAAAGTGCTTGCATACAAATGCAAGAAGTCTAAATACTAAAATGGGTGATCTTGAGTGCCAGGTATTAAATGAAGATATTATATAATAGGCATCATAGAAGCCTGATGGAATGATGGCAATCAATGGAACTCTGTAGTACTATGGTACAAAATATATAGGAACAACAGAATGGGTCATGCTGGTGCAGGATTGGTTCTATATGTGACAAAAACAACAGTTAAATGTAGTAAAAATCTTAAATTAATAAAACAGCATCACAGAATCTCTATGGATAGAAATTCTATGTTTGAATAATAAGTATAGGAACATAAGAACGGCCATACTGGGTCAGACCAAAGGTCCATCCAGCCCAGTATCCTGTCTACCGACAGTGACCAATGCCAGGTGCCCCAGAGGGAGTGAACCTAACAGGTAATAATCAAGTGATCTCTCTCCTGCCATCCATCTCCACCCTCTGACAAACACAGACTAGGGACACCATTTCTTACCCATCCTGGTTAATAGCCATTAATGGACTTAACCTCCATGAATTTATCTAGTTCTCTTTTAAACCCTATTATAATCCTAGCCTTCACAACCTCCTCAGGCAAGGAGTTCCACAAGTTGACTGTGTGCTGTGTGAAGAAGAACTTCCTTTTATTTGTTTTAAACATTTCATTTGGTAGCCCCTAGTTCTTATATTTTGGGAACAAATAAATAACTTTTCCTTATTCACTTTCTCCACATCACTCATGATTGTATATACCTCTATCATATCCCCCCCTTAGTCTCCTCTTTTCCAAGCTGAAAAGTCCTAGCCTCTTTAATCTCTCCTCATATGGGACCTGCTCCAAACCCCTAATCATTTTAGTTGCCTTTCTCTGAACCTTTTCTAATGCCAGTAGAAATGGGCATCCTGAGATGAGGAGACCACATCTGTACACAGTATTCAAGATGTGGGCGTACCATGGATTTATATAAGGGCAATAAGATATTTTCAGTCTTATTCTCTATCCCCTTTTTAATGATTCCTAACATCTTGTTTGAGTTTTTGACTGCTGCTGCACACTGCATGGACGTCTTCAGAGAACTATCCACAATGACTCCAAGATCTTTTTCCTGATTAGTTGTAGCTAAATTAGCCCCCATCATATTAACTGTTGAATGTAACTTATTACTTAAATCAGCCTCTATATCAGATGATTGAAGGATAGCTAATATAACATGGATTTTTTTAAAATGGTCCAGTGGTGATCCTGGCAAGTACAGGCTGATAAGCCTAACTTAAGTACCAGGCAAATTGGTGTAAATGACAGTAAAGAACAGAATTATCAGGCCAATGAACAGGATATGTTTGGGAAGAGTCAACAAAACTTTTGTAATGGGAAATCATGCCTCACCGATTTATTAGAATTCTTTTGTGCTTTCAACAACATGTGGACAAAGGTGATCCTGTGGTTATAATGTACTTGGACTTTCAGAAAGTCTTTGACAAGGTCTCTCACCCAAAGTAAGTAGTCATGGGATAAGAGGAAAAGTCCTCATGAATCAGTAATGGGTTAAGAGATAGGAAACAAAGGAGAGGAATAAATATCAGAATCTCCGAAGGATCTTTACTGGTGCCAGTTCTGTTCAACATATTCAAAAATGATCTGCAAAAAAGTGATTTGCCAGTGAGGTAGCAAAATTTGCAAAGGATACTAAATTACTCAAGAAAGTTAAGTCTGAAGCAGACTGCAAAGAGTTACAAAGGGATCTAAAAAAACTGGGGGATCGGGCAACAAAATAGCAGATGAAATTCAATGTTGACAAATGCATAGAGCCCTGTGCAGATACAAATTTATATCTACAGATATAAATTAGTGTCCGTGGAACCGCTGGGCTCTCCCGGGTACTGCAGCTGTGAAAGTAGCAGAATGTGGGTCTACCGCTCCTAGGCGCCTGTGCCCCATGCCAGCAACTCCTCCAGCGCGGCTGTACCGCCCCCAAACAGGAGGCACAGACAGCTGCATGGAAGGGATGGGAGCAGGGCTGGGGGTGGGACTGGGGGCAGTACAGCTGCATGGGAGGAGCTGCTGGTGCGGGGCGCTGGTTCCTAGGAGTGGCGGCCCTGTGTGCTACTCCTTTCACCACTGCAGTTCCTGGGAGAGCCCTGCAGTTCCACAGACCAATTTATATCCACGGATATCCATATGCGCAGATATAAATTTGTATCCACACAGGGCTCTACAAATGCAAAGTAATAAAGATTGGTAAACATAATCCCAATTACACATACAAAATGATGGGGTCTCAATTAGCTGTTACCACTCAAACATTTTGGAATCACCATGGATAGTTCTCTGAAAATGTCTACTCAATATGCAGTGCAGTCAAAGAAGGTAAAAGAATGTTAGGAATCATTAGGAAAGGGATAGATAAGGCAAAGTATCATAATGCTATTATATAAATGCATGGTATATCCACACCTTGAATACTGTATGCATCCCACCTCAGAAAAGATATTATAGAATTGAGAAAAGTACAGAGAACAAAAATCATTAAGGGTATGGAACAGCTCCATACGAGGAGAGATTTAATAGAATGGGACTGTTCAGCTTGGAAAGAGATGACTAAAGGAGGAATATGGTATATGTCTTTAAAATCATGAATAGTGGGGAGAAAATAAATAAGGAAGTGTTATTTACCCCTTCAACATAACATGACCCAAAGGTCACCCAATTAAACTAATAGGCAGTAGGTTTAAAACAAACAAAAGGAAGTACTTCTTCACACAACACACAATCAGCCTGTGGAATTCATGGCCAGGGGATGCTGTGAAGGCCAAAAGTATACCTGGGTTCAAAATAGAATTAGATAAGTTCAAGGATGATAGGTCTATCAATGGCTATTAGCCAAAATGGTCAGGAACATAATCCCGTGCTTTAGGCTTCTCTAAACCTCTGACTGCTAAAACCTGGGAATGGATGACAGTGCATGGATCACGCAGTTAACTGCCCTGTTCTGCTTACTCCCTGTGAAGCATCTGGCATCAACTGTTGTCTGAAGACAGGATACTGAGCTAGATGGACCATGGTCTGACCCAGTATGGCCATCCATATGTTCTTAACATAGCATACATAGATGTGAATATGTAAAGAAAAATGTCCATTTCTTAATAAAAAGGGAGGGGGTGTTCTCTTCATAGCAAAGCACTGAAAAAGTTAAACTTAGTTATGAAAAGAATACTTCAAAAGAAAGGTTTCAGAGTAGCAGCCGTGTTAGTCTGTATCCGCAAAAAGAAGAACAGGAGGACTTGTGGCACCTTAGAGACTAACAAATTTATTAGAGCATAAGCTTTCGTGGACTACAGCCCACTTCTTCGGATGCATCCATTAGAGCTTATGCTCTAATAAATTTGTTAGTCTCTAAGGTGCCACAAGTCCTCCTGTTCTTCTTCAAAAGAAAATAACTCTCGGTAAACATGACTTAAGCTTGGACCAGGAAGGACAAATGGTTGCCAGAAAATGTTGGATCCTGCTAGGCCTCATACACAATTAAATAGTGATTTCCTTAGATCCTACTGTGTGGAGGAACACTTTCCAAATGTTGTCACACCTGGTGGAGCCTGTTAATTGGACATATTGTTGCCAGTTATACTGAAATAAAAGTGTCTTCACCAGAGTGCAGAGATGCTATAGAATAACCGATTCATAACATTGCACTTTTGTCCCCATTTATGGGATTTCTTGCATTCCAGTTTGTTCCAGTTGCATCACCACTGTACACTAAACACTTATTTCTCAATAACCATACTGAATAAGCAAATCACAGGAGCATAGAAATTGCCATGTCAGGGTCCATCTGGTTCACCAGTGGTTCCTATCCAACAGCCACCCGCACCAATTTCTACAAAAGGTGCAATAAATCTTGGAGCAGGCAAATGTGTTATTTCATTTTACAGAACTGAGGTACAGAGGTTATAATTCATTTCTCTCAACTTCTATCTTGTCTCTAAACTGACAAGCTTTCGGGGGCAGATCTGTCTTTTACTATGTGTCTGTACAGCACTTCTCACAGTGGGGCACTGATCTTCGTTGAAGCCCCTGAGTGCTAATTACGATACAGTAATAGTCAATTGCTTGTTCATCATAGCTCAGTTCCTCTTATCTGGAAGAAGTTAATATGTACTGTAAACAATTATAGAAACCTCATTAATAAAAACATACAGTACTTGATGTTAATGTATGCATAGTTAGTTTACAAGTTGAGTAGAAAAATGTGAAAAAGTGACTTACAAATATCTACAATTAAAAATATTCTTCCCTAATAGAAAGACTCCTCTTAAAGCATATTTGGATCACTATCTATTTAATTCATTTGACGTATGTTTGAGAATGCATATCTCCAAAACACTAGACTGGACTCTTATCTCATTATTTTGATTCCTATTATCTATATGTTTTAGTTAAAAGTGTAAGCATGAAAGACTTATATTTGTTATGTAGATACTGCTTCTCTGAGGCCTCTGCATTCTGTATATATGTTATAAAGCTTAAAAGGACACTATCAGGTTTATTTTTAAAAAAAAATACACCTCTAGCCTGATATAACGCGACCCGGTATAACACAAATTCGGATATAACGCGGTAAAGCAGCGCTCCGGGGGGGTCGGGCTGCGCACTCCAGTGGATCAAAGCAAGTTCAATATAACGTGGTTTCACCTACAACGCGGTAAGATTTTTTGGCTCCCGAGGATAGCGTTATATGGAGGTAGAGGTGTAATTGCTTATGATGATACTAAAACACCTTTAGACTTTTGATAGTCTAATGTACTTTTCATCAGATACAGGTTATTCTGGTGGTTTATTCTTTGCATTTCTCGCAGTGTTTGAACAGTGAGAATAATATTAGTTAGTTTCACGTACTGATTATCATGCACTAGCAGGGGTATAAGTTTATTTTAGATTAGGAGCATACTGGCATACCTGCTCATACCACTAGTCCATTTACAGTGGCATCCTGTCTCTGAAAATGCCCAGACACCAGCTGCGTCAGAGGGAAACGTGAAACCCTGCAATGGGCAGTTCTGGAACAATCTGCCCCCAGTAAAGTTCTTCCTATGTTCCAATAGTTAGAGGTTGCCTAAACCCTGAAGCTTGATGTTTCACATCCTCTCCAAAACTCTCTTTTGTTAATATTTACTATAGCGACACTGGACATTCTGGTTTTCCAGATATCCAGCCTGTTTGGAGCCCTGCTAATTTCGAGCCTCATTGATATTGTGTCAATGAGTTCCAGACTACTCATTGTGTTGAAAATTATTCTAATGATTTTATTTTTAAATTATGGAAATATTTATATTGGTCTTTGATGCTGTAGAGCCCAGCCCCGATCATCCCTTCTGCAGGATAATTTCTGGATTCCCTTGGGAAGACTCACCCCTAACACTGTCTCAAGGTTCAGAGTTTTGCCCCTTCCCCACCAAGCGTAGCAGATCTTTGTGACCTGCGAGAGTCCACCACCTGCACCCAACTCCACCTCCAGCTCCATCAGAACCAAGCTCCCAGGGATGTCCCCATTCTCCTCCCAGACATCACTTCCCCACCCAGAGACCCTCAAAGGGGGCTGCTCAAGGCTTTAACTAATATCCAGTTTTGGTCCCTCCACTACAAAAGGGATGTGGACAAATTGGAGAGAGTCCAGTGGAGGGCAACAAAAATTTGTAGGGGGCTGGGGCACATGACTTATGAGGAGAACCTGAGGGAACTGGGGTTATTTAATCTGCAAAAGAGAAGAATGAGGGGGGATTTGATAGCAGCCTTCAACTACCTGAAGGGGGGGTCCTAAGAGGATGGAGCTCGGCTGTTCTCAGTGGTGACAGATGACAGAACAAGGAGCAATGGTCTCAAGTTGCAGTGGGGGAGGTCTAGGTAGGATATTAGGAAACACGATTTCACTAGGAGGGTGGTGAAACACTGGAATGGGTTCCCTAGGGAAGTGGTGGACTCTCCATCCTTAGAGGCTTGACAAAGCCTTGGCTGGGATGATTTAGTTGATGTTGGTCCTGCTTTTAGCAGGGGATTGGACTAGATGACCTCCAGAGGTCTCTTCCAATCCTAATATTCTAGGATAGGGCTACAGAGAGAGAGAGACATGCATTCCTCCAGGCCACACCTCTCGTCTGACCATTTCTCCCCCCAGTCTTCCCAGTCTCTGCCCTGCACCCCACAGATAGGCCTCCATAAGGTGGAGGGAACTGTTCTACAAAGGGGACTGAGTCTTCTTCATTGAAGTGAAGAGATCTTTGAGTGGACAGTTCCCCCATCCATAAATTTCAAGGGGCATAATCTGATTCTCCATTTTACAAAAAAAACACCTAAATCTTGGGCTGATTTGATCTGACGTCAGGCTAATAAATGGTTTAAACCAAAATAATAGAAAGTGGAGAAAGACACCTACTTCTTTTATATATTTGTCTGTTTTTCAAATGAAGGGTAGAACTGAGCCCTTTGAGTCTGCCTCGTGTTATCTGCGATTATCATTTTCTTGTCTTGAGTACTATATTTATTTCTATTTTTAAAAGCTTTTAAAAATCCTCTACATTTCCATAAGAACCCCGCAAAACACCTCACATACATCAAACACATGCAGATGTGCATCTGTGCCATGGATATATACAAATGAAGAGAACAGGAATGAGCTGGGGTTGGAATGAAAAGGAAATTATTTCCTACCAATCTTTAGCATGCCTGGGTTATCAAACAGCAGTGCAGGCTTGTGGGATTTATTCCTGTCTCGCCTCTCCACACGTTTGCAAAAGGATCTGCATTCAGGGCCACTAATCTAAGAAAAGAGTTTGCAGTGAAGTGAGACAGCATGACAAGCAATATAGGTAATGGAAGAGCTTTGCAGTCCCACAGAAAAACATCTTTGCTTTTTGTTTCATATACTTTTGGTTGCATGCCTGTTATTTGAATCCAAGCCAGCACCTGCTGTGGCTATACCATTAATATCATAGAAGAACTGAAAAACTCCTCAAAGTGCTGTCAACATTAAAGCATCTTTGATAAAAAAAAAGAATGATTTACTTCTGCTGCTTTTCAAATGTTTTCATCTGCATTATTCTTGCTTGAGTCAGGAGTTTCCTTTCTATTCACCTCTACTCATTTTTTATATTCTAGGGGAATATATCTTTATCTGGGGGAAGAGGGAGGACTGTGGGAACTTCAACCCACATTTGTGGGATGTGCATTTTCCCCTACGTTCAAGATATCCAAATATAAATCTGATACTCCACAAACAAAAGGTTTCATGCCAACCAACAGCTAAAGTTACAATTGTATTGCTCAACCCACCCATACCCCATAAAAAGAGATCTTCCTCTGAATTGCCTCCCAATAATTACATCAGTGTATATGTCAGGATTTTATTAGAAAACAGCATCTCACATTTATATCAATCATTACTAGGGAACTGGGAGTTGCTATTTATTTGTACAGTACAGTGTTGGTTGTGAGAGTTAATTTTGAGTGGTGATAGTTTTAGCACTGCTAACGGGTGCCAATAACATACAATATGTAACCATTTGTGCTGCAGGGTTTTAATTAGTATGTTGCAGACAGAAAGGATGCTAAGTTAGCATCATTATTCACAAACAGTCACTGTTTCAATTTGTTATGACACACATATATTTCAGTCTCTCTTTTCTCTTTTTAATTGTTGCTCCATGCTATTTGTGTACTGTATAGCTCCCTTAAACACAGTCTAAAAGGTACTATTATAATTGTATGATTGATGATTAAACATATAGAATTAGAGGTAGAATTCCCCTTTAGTAAAATAGAAGGCTGAAAATCCACCAGTTAATTTTTCATATGCCACACACATGGGGACTCCTCTGGTGCAAGTATCTTGCTAAAGAGGAAAAGTCAAAACAGCTTTTAAGAATCAGTCAAATGGAACAAGAATGAATATATATATATATATAGAGAGAGAGAGAGAGAGAGAGACCTAACCCCACCTACTGCACTTTCCCTATAATATGGAAAAAACAAGTTAAAAATTATTTGGACAAATTAGATGTCTTCTAGTTGCCAGGCCTATATATCCTAGAATACTCAAGGAGCTAACTGAGGAGATATCTGAGCCATTAGCGATTATCTCTGAAAAGTCACGGAAGACTGGAGAGATTCAAGAGGACTGGAAAAGGGCAAATATAGTGCCAATCTATAAAAAGGGGACTAAAGGACAACGCCGGGAACTACAGGCCAATCAGCTTAATTTCAGTACCCAGAAAGATAATGGAGAAAATAATTAAGCAATCAATTTGCAAATACCTAGAAGATAATAAGGTGATAAGTAACAGTCAGCATGGATTTGTCAAGAACAAAGTGTATCAAATCAACATAGTAACTTTCTTTGACAGGATAACAAGCCTTGTGGATGGGGGGGGAGGGAACCGTAATATATCTTGACTTTAGTAAGGCTTTTGATACTGTCTTGAATGACCTCATTAACAAACAAGGGAAATACAACCTAGATGGAGCTACTGTGAGGTGGGTGCATAAGTGGTTGGAAAACCATTCCCAGAGAATAGTTATCAGTGGTTCACAGTCAACTTGAAAGGGCATATCAAGTG
The DNA here is from genome assembly GCF_011386835.1 of Chrysemys picta bellii. Lineage (NCBI taxonomy): Eukaryota > Metazoa > Chordata > Testudines > Emydidae > Chrysemys > Chrysemys picta. The sequence continues at coordinate 106,338,226 of NC_088791.1, forward strand.
CAGTCCCACAGGGATCAGTCTTGGGTCTGGTTCTGTTCATTATCTTCATCAATGAATTAGATAATGGCATAGAGAATACATTTATAAAGTTTGAAGATGATACCAAGCTAGGAGGGGTTGCAAGTGTTTTGAAGGATAGGATTAAAATTCAAAATGATCTGGACAAATTGGAGAAATGGTCTGAAGTAAATAGGACAAAATTCAATAAGGACAAGCAAGATACAAGGAGTAATTTTTCCGTTCTACTTCATGTTGATACAGCCTCAACTGGAGTATTGTGTCCAGTCCTGGGAACAACATTTCAGGAAAGATGTGGACAAATTAGAGAGAGTCCAGAGGAGAGCAACAGAAATGATTAAAGATCTAGAAAACATGACCTATGAGAAAAGATTGGAAGAACTGGTTTGTTTAGTCTGGAGAAGAAAAGACTGAAGAAGGACAGGATAACAGTTTTCAAGTACCTTAAAGAGAACAATTTTTATTCCTCCTCCTTATAAAAACCTTTTTTTACCTCTGAGGATAGGACAAGAAGCAATGGGCTTAAATTGTAGCAAGGGAGGTTTAGGTTGGACATTCGGAAAATCTTCCTGTCAGGGTAGTTAAGCACTGGAATAAATTGCCTAGGGAGGTTGTGGAATCTCTCTCATTGGAGGTTTTTAAGAGCAGGTTAGACAAACACCTGTAACGGACGTTCTACATAATACTTAGTCCTGCCTTGAGTGCAGGGGACTGGACTTGAAGACCTCTCAATGTCCCTTCCAGTCCTACAATTCTATGGCTCTATGATGTGGCTGCAGGTCCCAAGCCCAAATAAAGCGGGATCGGTTGAATGCAAGGCTAATGACCTAGCCTTGTTTAAAAAACCTCCAAACACCTAATTGATTTGTAGAAGTGGAACCAGGCTACCATTCCAGTACAAATGGCTGCTCCATCAAGAATACTGCCAACCCTTCATGCTGCATGAAGGATCCTGGTGAAAGACAGTCTCTGGAAGTCAGGATGCCAAAACGTTTGACTTTGAAGTATTTTTTTACTTCCAGCATCAGTTATTGGAATGTGAGAACAAGGTTTCAAACATCAAAGATCTTGCAGATCATGAGGGAGATGGGCAACCATGGACTTGAAATCTCAGTCATCAGTGAGAGCAGACTGAAAGAAGCAGATAAGGAGTGCTTCAAGCAAGAGCAAAAACATTTCATCTATTCAGCTTGCAGTGACAATGTATACTCAGAGGGAGTAGCATTCGTTATGACAGATGCTATGAAAAACATCACTAATCAGCTGGAAGGTTATCAACTAACATGGTATAGACCTGATTCCAAACCAGATTCCTAAAGATGTCAATCATACACTGCTATGCTCTGATAGATGAACACAATGATGAGGGAAAAGTTAAGTTCTATAATTTCCTCCAAAGTGTGATTGATAGAATACAAAAACATGATTTACTTCTTATGATGGACAACTTTAATGCTAAAATAGGGTGTGACAATCAAGGAATGGAAAGAGCAATGGGGAAGCATGGGTGGGAATCATTAACCAAAATGACAAGAATGTCAGAGAAGTACAAGAAAGTGGGCAAAGCAATAGAAAGCAACACAAGGAAAGGTAAATGGAGATCTGTTAAAGATCCAGCAACAGAAGCTGAAGCTGCTGCTCTGATACGAAACTGGAGTCATTTACCAAGTGACTAAAACCCTATGTGGAAACTTCAAAACAGGAAATGGGTCAATAAAAAGTAAAGATGGAAAAATGTTTACAACTGATGTATGAACAGAACAGATGGAAAAAGCACTTCAAATAAACCCTCAACAGACCTAGCGCTAGAGTTTGATGAAACATGTGATTAACTTGGTATCAATATTGGTCCAACAGAGATGCTAGAAGTACAGGCTGCAATCAAGAAGCAGAAAAACAACAAATCGGCAGGAGAGGATTAGATCACAGCAGAAATGCTAAAAGCAGTTGACATTACCACCCTAAGAAAACTGACAGAGCTGTTCAATTAAGGAAAGAGAGATCTCTACTGACCAGTGGAAACATGGAATAACTGACAGAATACCCAAAGAGGGTGATCTTACTGCTAAGAATTGGAGAGAAGTTTCATTACTATCTGTTGTAGGGAAAGTCTTCTGTAGTGTTATACAGAGGATGAAGGAGGCAGTAGATGCAAAGCTTACAGAGAACAGGTTGGATTCAGGGCCAAGAGATCGTGTGTAGATCAGATATTCACATTAAGAACCATCTGAATGGCAAACTCCCACTTCAATTTAACTGATTTTCAAAAGGCATTTGATAGCATGCACAGGTGTACATAGTGGAATATTCTTCAGTCTTATGGAATTCCAGCTAAAATCATCAACATCAAAGATCTGTACAATGATGCAAAGTGCGCTGTAAGTGTGAACAACCAGACAAGAGTTTTCAGCGTGGACTCTGATATGAAACAGGACTGCTGCTTTTTGGCATTGCCAGAGACTAGATAATGAAGACATGTATTAGCAACACAAACCGTGGCATAGCACGTACAGATGGCAAATTCTCTTAGAAGATATAGACTTTGCTGATATTGCAGTATTGAGTGACACTCCTGGAAAGTTATGAACACAGGCAGACCCCTTAGCAAAAACAGCAGCCCAAGCAGGGCTCAAAATCAGTTACACCAAAATGTCCTTGAAACCTAGATGTCAAGCAGTGATACCATATTAGAAGGCAAAAACCATCAAGCAAGTCGAACAGTTAATTTACCTGGGCAGCACCATACTAGCCAACAGAGACCTCAAGAGAGAAGTGACATCAGGGATAGGAAAGGCATCACCAGCGGTCACTAAACTTAACCTGTGGAAATCAATGATACACAGCACCAAAACAAAACAGTCAATTCAACTCATACACATTCTATGCTAACATATAGCTGCGGGAGCTGGAGAGCTATTAAAATGTCAGCTAGAAAACTAGAGGACTTTGAAAATAAGTGCCTACAAAGATTCTGGGAATTGGATGGAGATGCAATTGCCAGTGAAGAGATCTGAGAAACTATCAACCAGCAGCTCTTCTCCATTAGAATGAGAAGAAAGCATTGGACATATTTGGGACATGTACTCCAGATGCCAACACACAATGAAGCTGTCATGTGGAAACCAAGTGGTGCAAGAAAACAAGGGCAGACAAAAGAAACCCTACGAAGAACTCATAGCAGAGAGGGCAGAACAGTCAACCTCAGCACCATGATTCAGGAGCTCTGGCACACCCCAGTATCAGGAGAAGGCGACAACTCAGTATTTGACAGAGTGCTTTGCATTGCTCAACAAATGATGCTCCCCATTCTCCAGATCAATTAGTTGTGTTGGCTAGATCCAAATGGAGATTTTCCAGCCCTGTCCAGTCAAAAAGATGGCTCTTGTGTCTGAGATTCTTAACACAGGGAGGTGAAAAAAATTGGGATTCACAGCTCCTAGGAAAGTATGGCATACACTTTGCTTTGCCTCAGACTGTGGTGGCTTCAAGCAGGACCTGAATTATGAGATCTTATATTATTTGACTGGTGATAAATTTTGTTTTTGAAAATGTCATTACATTACTGAGCCAAATCCATCTCTGGTGTTACTCCATTCAAATCAATTACACCATGAATTTGGGTTAGACTGGTTCCTTAAAAAAAAAAAATTCTTATCCTTCATCTCTTATTTTCTAACACTGATGTACTGGCTAGCTTGCTATGCAGCATGTCCCCCTGCTGCTGCTGGAAAAATGACATCATCAGCAAAATAAGTGTTGAATTCAGTTCAGGTATTGATACTTGATGTACCTAAGCTTCCATGACACCTTTGGGTCTTTTGGAAAGCAACCTTATAAGCAACAGTGTTCCCCTGTCCCCACTCCCAACTTCCATACATGGCTTTTGAAGGGGGAAGGGGGAAAAAGAGCTAGGTGGTGCTATGGTTCATATATTAGCCTTTCATAGCCAATGTTTGTTGAACCAGGTGAACTCCACTTAGAAGTTGACATTTGCAGATGTGGCCTACCATGTCCTAGCTTGTTCATTTTAACCAGATTCTTAATGAGGATTCATGTGGGTTTTGGTAAGTGGGGTTGGTGGCTTATATGTGAGATGGGAGGGAAGGGTATTCTAAGGGGACAACAAGTAGAAGAGAGAGAGTTACTGTGGAGGTAGAGATATTTGTTACTGGCCTTTGAGGAGTAGGAAACCAAGACTGAGCACTTTGCAATCAGAGAGATCTGTACAATAAGAAGCTGATCACCCCTTGGTACTTTTCCTTTAAATAAAAGCTATCTTTCACTTTTCATTTTCTTTCTTTTCTTAAGGGAAGGTAACGTACCTGCAATTTTAATTTCATCACAGCAGGGCCATAAACTGTCAGATAAAGATGAACTATATCAGACATTATTATTACCTGTGGACTTTTCTTTTTTAAGTAGTAATTAATCTTCTATTTTTGTATATACTGTACAATGAATGAACAAACTTTCTTGGCTCACCAGAAAATACTACTATCAATTTCACTATTGGCTATTAATTCTTTCAAGTGGGAAGGGCCTTGCCCAAAGACAAGGGCTCAATATATTGATAGATTCAGGTCTGTAAAGTAAGCTGCAATTTATGCCTTATTATAAAATTCAACACTTATTTTCTCCAGATGAACACGGTTTTATTTTCTAAATTACAGTGTCAAAGCTGGCTCCAGGCACCAGCATTCCAAGCAGGTGCTTGGGGCGGCAATCTGAAAGGGGCGGCAGTGCGTGTGTTTTTGCTGCCCCAAGCAGCACGCCGAATTGCCGCCGCGGACAGCGGGGGCAGTCCGTGTGCCGTTAGGGTGGCACGCACGTTTTCGTGGCGGTGGCAATTCGGTGGCAGCTTCTATGTTCAGCTGCCTGCGGCAGCAATTCGGCAGCTTCTGTCTTCCGGCTGAAACGCACATGCCACCCTAACGGTGCACGGACTGCCCCCGCCGTCTGCGGCAGCAATTCGGCGCGCTGCTTGGGGCGGCAAAAACAGTAAAGTCGGCACTGTACAGTGTCATTTCAGGGTAGGTTCTGATAGAGATAATTTGTGCATCACCAAAAAAACAGACCAGTGTTTGTGGTTGATGCATTAGCAGTCACATTTGCAACAACGTTTCTACTCCAGGAAAGAGCCCATTTGAGATCTGATATATGTGCCCCATCTGCTTCCACTCAAAGTGAAAAGAAATGGATTATGTTTTAGCTAGAAATAAGAGGAGTTTGCCCAAGTTAGCTGTTCACGTTCACCTGGCCAACACTAAACAGGAGCACTGTGGATGAGCACAGTTTAATATGTACATTACACTTGGAGTAAACCATGGGCATGAGCCAGGGTCAGATTAACTTTTTGTGGGCCCGGCCCCAAACATATTTGTGGGGCCCCCTGGGGAATGAAGGGGCCAGCGGCAAGAGCACAGCAGGCTCTGATTTAAATCATGATTTAAATCACAAGTCAGAAAGACTTGATTTAACCATGGTTTTCTACATAAAAGTGCATTCTTGTTGGTTGTTATAACCTTAATACATATTCTTCACAACTCGGAGATAGATATAGGTTTCATTTTTAGAAGGTACACACTATACATTTTTAAACAGTGATTTATTTTGAAAACTTTTCAGATGAGTTTTACAGCTATATGAGAAAATGAATTACCGTATTTTCCGGCGTATAAGACGACTGGGCGTATAAGACGACCCCCAACTTTTCCAGTTAAAATATAGAGTTTGAGATATACTCGCCGTATAAGACTACCCCTCTTCCAACGCACACCAAATAAAAATTAAAAAAACATCAGATTTGATTTCAATATGGTAATTTTAATTCAAATGCTTATGACATGCAGGTACTTAGCAGGAAAACTGTCACTTATAAACATAAGGCTGTTTGTCATCAAACATGTAAACATAAAACAGTGCAAGTGGATTAAACTTTTCCTAATTCACTCTAAAGCTGAAAGGAAGGATAAGACAATAAACCCATGGGAGCTGCCATGCTGTTTGTTTTCTAAGCTGTCAACCAAACTGGAACTGATGATGATAGGAGGAAGATAACAAACAATAGAGAGAGAGCAAGTGCCGGGCAAGTCCCTGGCGAGTTAGCAACGCCCATCATAACTGCAAGCTATGGTATTTTTACAGGTTTTGCTGGCATGACAGTTTCCCTTTAAAAGCCTTCAAAATCCTCCTGTTCGTCATCTGATATCATAAGTACATCAATGACATCTTGTGATACATTTGTAAGGCAGTCATCGTATGGATCGAATTCCGTATCAGATGGTGTGGTCTCAGCTTCAGCTTCCTCTTCATCTTGCCACAAGTAGTCGTCCTCCATACCATCTAATGAATTTGATATGCCACACTTCTTGAAAGACTTGATTACTGTTTCTGCATCAATATCATTCCAGGCTTTTATGACAAACTTGCACAAAAACATCCAACTGTGGAGCACGCATGTTTCCTCCTTTTGTGAATGACTTTTCGCCGCTAACCATCCATTCATTCCACTGTTCTCGAATGCGATCTTTAAATGGCTTGTTTAGGCACACATCCAGTGGCTGTACCAACGATGTCAATCCTGCAGGAATAACTGCCACATCTGTGTTTAGTCTTGCAAGCCTTTGCTTGGTGCTGGGAGTTAAATGAGCCCTGAACATATCCCACACCAGTAGACTACATTTTTGAATAAGTCCACCTGGTCGCCTGCTCCATACATTATCAAGCCATAGCTTTACCCCTTCTTCATCCATCCAGCCTTTTTCATTCACATGTACAAAACAACCAACAGGGAACTTGAATTTCGGCATTGTTTTTCTTTTAAAAATAATCATTGGTCTCAGTTTGGCGCCATCAGCTGTGCATCCTAGTACCACTGTAAAACTGGACTTCTCATGTCCTGTTTTAATTAAAATTGTTTTTTCACCTTTTTGATGGACAGTTTTATTTCCAACCATATCAAAATTAATTGGAGTTTCATCCATATTTCCAATACTACTTAACGCATAGCCATGTTTAGTGCGCTGTTGTATTACGTATCGATGGAAACTATTTACTTTGCTATCAAGATCTGCAGGTAATTTTTGGGCAATTTTCGTCTTTTGCCTCAGTACCATATTATGCCTTCCCATGAATCTAGTACACCAGGATACAGTGGCCTTAAATCTGTTGCTGTGATCTGGGTTAGATTTGGCCCACTGAAGTGCAAACAAACGTATTTTATTTCGTGTCACTACATAACCGTTTTGGCGATGCTCATTCACCATGTCTGCTACATGTTTTTCGAGTTCTGGCCAAGGTGGGGTGCCTCTTCTTAATGCACACTTACCCCTTGGCATACTCTTTAATGCTTTTTCATTTGCTTTCCAGTCCCGAACCATCTTTTCTGTTACTCCATATTGCCTTGCAGCAGTGCAGTTATTATGTTCCATGGCAAAGTTTACAACTTTAAGTTTGAAACTGGCTTCATATTTCTTTCTTCTTGCTGGTGGAGCCATGATGGGGTTTGGACTGTTGGAAATTTGAATACTGTACTGTATGTACTGGTGCTATACTGTATGAACAGGTACAGATACTGGTGCTGTACTGTATGTGGTACCCAGTATACAACAGTGATGTACCTTACCGGCGATTGGCTGGTTGTTGTATACAAAGCCTGCTTGGATTGGTCAGCTCTCCCTGCCTGCCCAGCCCTCCCTGTCTCCAAGACTATCAGAGCGGTAGCGCAAACACGCCTCTTTCACCCATCTGGCCCGCCCTTGTATCCTATTACCTCCTTCTCTGCCTCTCAGATCTAGCACATGCGTGCCTGTGCCGCTTCACTGCAGTCCTCAGGAGCGAGATCTGAGAGGCAGAGAAGGAGGTAATAGGATACAAGGGCGGGCCAGACGGGTGAAAGAGGCGTGTTTGCGCTACCGCGTGTTTTTCTGGGCACAGCGCCGCTCTCTCTCTTTTTTCCATACCCCGGGCGTCCCAGACGCCTGCAGCTTGCTCCGCCCTTGCTGCTTTCATACGGTCGCCGCATACAGCGGGGATGTGGCCGCGGCCGTTTTTGAGCTCCCCCCACCATATGCGGTGACCGCAGATTCTCCAGTCCGGCTTGGAAGTTTCAGCACCCGCCCTATAAGACGACACCCGGCGTATAAGACGACCCCCGACTTTTGAGAAGATTTTCCTGGGTTACAAGGTAGTCTTATACGCCAGAAAATACAGTATTGGTTATTTCATTTAACAAAGATAATTGAAGAAGATATTTATCAAGTCATTGGGAGGTGAACTATCTCCAATCCAACAGGTTAATCATTAATATTTGGAGGATTTTCTTGCCAGGCTGTATTAGGAGGAGAACATCACCACCACACAGACATTTAAGTTGTTTTATTTAACTAAAACAACAATGTTAAGTATTCTGGACTTTTTTCTTCAACGGCAAACATAATATTTTAACAAAAAAGCATATGTCCCTCTCTTCTCACATTTATCTCCAGACTTCTTCTCCTTGTCCAGATCTATTCCACCCCCAACAATCTTCTATTCATTGAACTTTTTGAAACTTTTCACTTTTAAAGAGAGGTAAGGGATTGACTCTGTGTACACAAATTTGCAGAGGGATAATAGAGTTGAGGTCTGTTATTTCTCACCTCTATAGATTAATTATTTATTTAAAAACATTTTTGCTGTTAACAAGCATGTTACCTCTGGAGACACAAATCCACAGTTTGAGAACTGCAAAACTAAGCATCTCTGATGGTATCTTCTAGACTGAGCACTGAGTCCCATTTGGGTAGATAGAAAGATTAACCTAAATAATCTATACAGAAGCCCCTGGAACCCCATAAGATTGGGTCCCTAATCCATGAACTATTGGAACTCATTTACAAAACTTTTCTTAAACATTACATGAATATATTGTCTCATACTATAACGTTAGACTTTATAATACCTATTTCATAATGAGATATAATGTATCTTAATTAAAACTTTTAGATAAGTTTTTTCCTCACAAATCTGACTTAAATAAAAAAAAATCCAATTTTTTATTTTTTTTAAGTAAAAAAAGTAATTTATTTTTATCCACCCTAACAGCGGGGCATGGGGGGGAGGGGGGAAGGGAAGGATTGGTCCCCAGCTGGAGCAAGGCAGGGGTCAGGGGCAAGAGCATGGTGGGACATGGGGGGGAGGGGAAGGATTGGTCCCCAGCTGGAGTGAGACAGGGGCCAGGGGCAAGATGAGCACAGTGGGGCATGGATTAGTTCCTGCTGACTGGAGCAAGGCAGGGGCTGGGGGCAAAAGTACAGCGGGGCAGGACCTAGAGTTATTCCCTGGAGCAAGGGAGGGGCCAGGGGTAAACTGCAAGTGCAGCAGGTCTGGGGAGGGGGTAAACAGGCTCCCCCCCACACCCCTGCCCACATAGAGTGGGTACCTACCTTCTCCCTGGTTCTAACCCATTCTCTTAGTCTCTCTCTGCACTGAGCTGAGGGTGGGGGTGCACTGAGCACAGGGCTGGAGGTGCAGAGTCTGGGAGGGAGTTAGGGTGCAGGAGCAGGCTGGGGGTTGGGGTGCAGGGTCTGGCAAGGAGCTAGGGTGAGGGAGGGGACTCAGGGTTGGAGCAGGAGGTTGGAGTGTGGAGCGCTTACATGGGGCAGCTCCCATTTGGTGCGAGGGGTGCAGGTGGGAATGGGGGGGGGTGCAGGAGCTCCCATTTGGTGCGAGGGGTGGGGGTGAGGATGTGGGAGGGGTGGCAGGGAGTCAGGGCATGGTGTGTGGGGGGTCTGGGTATGTGTGGGGGTGCAGGAGTCAGGGCTGGGGTCGTGCGGGGGTGCGGGGGGGCAGGAGTCAGGGCAGAGGTGTGGGTGCTCCCAGCCCCCTGCCCTAACCGGCTCACAGCACGGGGCTGAAGGGGGTATGCCCCAATTCCACCCCCTTCCCCAAGCCCCCGCCCCTTCTCCGACTCCTCCCCCGAGCAGCAAGTGCGCTGCTGCTCTGCTCAGCTCCTCCCCCTCCCTCGCAAGGGCTATCAGCTGTTCGGCAGCAGGGAGAGGGAGGGGGGAGGGCAGGAATGCAGCACACTGGGGGAAGAGGCGGGGGAGGGCGGAGCTTGGCACTGGCAGAACCAAGCTTCTACCCCCTACCCCCACAAGAGAGAGCGGAGGGCAGGGGGCAGAGAAGAGTGGGCTGGGCGGGTGACCCTTTGGACCGTGGGCCTGGCACCATGGTAAATCTGGTACTGGCATGAGCCTCCTCCAACGTGGAGTCAATAAGGAGCTGACTGGCTATCTGCAAAATGTTCAGATTTTTAATGGACTCAGATCCAGATGAAAAATATAGCATTTATTGTTCTATAACCCCTGGATTTGTCTCCCTCGGTGACTCTGGATTTATAAAACAATGACTGAAATATATTAACATATGGCTAATTTTCTCATTTTAATAAGTAATCCAATAACTTGTGTTTGTGTTTAACTAAAGCATACCTTCCAGAAAGGCATCCAAATCTGGATTTGGAGGTATGCTTTAGTTAAACAATGTATTGGGTTCACCCAGTCAGAAAAGAGAAACATGAATATCTAACCAATCAAAACTAAGCACTGCTCACTACTCAGGCAGTCATCAAATAAATTCAGGGAAATCATGATCCATTCATGGTATTCTATAAGAAGAGTCTAAATTCATTTTAAAAAAATCATTGTAAGTTATTTGCTCAGCTCTATTCTTTTCTCATCTAAATCTGATCTCATTTAGTATACTGCTTTATGTTTTGGTCTACAGTTGACTTAGGTAGCCAATTCAGGTTGAGACAGAATGAAAGACACAATTAGAACTAAAGACAAATGTGTCAATTGGTGAAAGTTAAACAATGATCATATTTGTTAACAATACAGACATGGAAACCCTACCAGACAGATAAAGGGATCCTGCACCTTTCAGCAAAAATAAAGCAAGCACTGTGATTTGTGCTACCCTTAGCATCCAGATAGTCCTAGAGTTTTCAATAATTTGCTTTTTACAAACTAAAAACATAATCAAGTCCTCAGTGGGAAATAGGCATCGCAACATTAACTGCTGCAGATCATGTGTATCACATTTAGAATATACTGAGCATTCACTAACAAAAAGTAACAAAAGGTATTATTTGAATACACTGACTTCTGCCACAATGAATTAGGCCTGGTCTACACTAGGAGGTTATGTCGAATTTAGCAGCGTTAAATCAAATTAACCCTGCACCCGTCCACACAACGAAGCTATTTAGTTCGACATAAAGGTCTCTTTAAATCGATTTCTGTACTCCTCCCCAACGAGGGGAGTAGCGCTAAATTTGACATGGCCACGTCGAATTAGGGTAGGTGTGGATGGAATTCGATGCTAATAGCTCCGGGAGCTATCCCACAGTGCACCACTCTGTTGACGCTCTGGACAGCAGTCCGAACTCAGATGCTCTGACCAGCCACACAGGAAAAGCCCCGGGAAAATTTGAATTCCTTTTCCTGTCTGGGCAGTTTGAATCTCATTTCCTGTTTGGACATCATGGCGAGCTCAGCAGCACTGGTAACGATGCAGAGCTCTCCAGCAGAGGTGACCATGCAATCGCAGAATAGAAAGAGGGCCCCAGCATGGACTGATCAGGAAGTCTTGGATCTGATCGCTGTGTGGGGCGATGAGTCCGTGCTTTCGGAGCTGCGATTGAAAAAACGGAATGCAAAGATCTACGAGAAGATCTCCAAAGCCATGACGGAGAGAGGATACAGCCGGGATGCAACGCAGTGCCGCGTGAAAATCAAGGACCTGAGACAAGGCTACCAGAAGACCAAAGCGGCAAACGGACGCTCCGGATCCCAGCCCCAGACATGCAGTTTCTACGAGGCACTGCATTCCATTCTAGGTGCGGCCGCCACCACTACCCCGCCAGTGATGGTGGACTCTGACAATGGGGTATTGTCGATGGCCGCTTCCTCGGAGATGTTCGCGGACGGGGAAGATGAAGGAGGAGATGAGGAGGACGAGGCAGTCGACAGCGCATATAACGCTGATTTCCCCGACAGCCAGGATGTCTTCATCACCCTCACGGAGATCCCTTACCAACCCTCCCAAGGCATTAATCCTGACCCTGAATCAGGGGAAGGATCAGTCGGTAAGTGTTTTAAACATGTAAACATTTATTTTGATCAGAACAGGAATGGAATATTAACAATGGGTTTTTCATGATTACTTTGCCCTAAGCGCTTTACTTTTTAGTCCTTGCCAGTGCAACTACTGCAAAAGTATCTCAAAATGTTCAGTTTTGCATGATTACTTTGCCCTAGGCACTCTACTTTTTAGTCCTTGCCAGCACAGCTACTGGAAAATTGTGTCCATATGTCCGGGTGTAAGCAGAGTCAGGATGAGCTCTACCCTGACATCTGGTGGTGAATTATGGCAAGTGTGGAAAAGAACTCCAGGGGCTGATCTTATTTGCATAGGCACAACCACTCTCCTGGCATAAAACAACAGCAACTCAAAGTGGTTACTTTGGCTGGTGTGGGATCCCCAGTTTTCTCTGTTATTGGGGCGGGAAGAATAAAGTTTTGTTACCCTGAATCTGTGAATCAAGGCCAGTGGAACTGTTGTATGACAGAAGGACTGAGTGAGTCCTTCACCATTACCTAAGTAGCACTTGCTTGACAAGGGGCATGGGTTACAAAACCCAGTGAATTGAGAGAGGATGGGGACAGGTATTTATACCTGATGATATGGGCCCCCTCTGAGGGTTTGAAACACCAATTGCACTACCTCCTCTCTCCACTGTTGAATGTCAGAGCTAACTTTGATTCTATTAGGAGTCTAGTTACAGGCTGCTGAGCTGAATTCACTTTGGGCCAATGGTGCACTAGCACTGGGGCTCCCCTACTATGAGCTGAAATTGCTAAGAGCTGAAATCACAAAAGAGCTAAAGTTATTAAGAGCTGAGATCACTGAGTACTGTGTTAACTAGTGGGGGAGCCTGAAGCTATATTGCTAAGCAGCTGGCGGAGCAATTTGTGGGGACGACTGGAAGAGCGGCGTGGGGCCGGTTGGAGTGGCCCAAGGAACGGCGAGCGGAGCTGTTTGCGGGGACGGCTGGAGCGGCTCACAGGTTGGTGAGCGGAGTAGCTTGTAGAGCGGAGCAGTTTGTGGGACGGCAGGAAGTGGACTGGCTCGTGGTGAAGGCTGTGGCGGAAGCCCACGGAGAGACGGCCACCCGGGCTCGGATCACGTAAGGTGCCCCTTAACACCCTGCGTGCCCCCCCCCTTTTACTCTGGGGCTGCACTGGCCAGGGACAGAGACTTTGGGGTCTGTTGGACTTTTGGGACTTTGGGTGGTTGCTGGACTCAAGAGACTTTGGGGGTGTTGGAATTTGGGGACTCTGGGTGATTTTTGGGTTACTGGATTCAAGAACCAAAAGGAAAGGACACAGCCCAATTTGCTGGGGTGGGTTTTTTGCTCATGGTTTGTGTTATGAATCCTGTTTGTGGTGTTTTTCCAATTTAATGCTGATGTCGTTTACCTCATGTTATTAAACACTTTCTGTTACACTCAGACTCCGTGCTTGCGAGAGGGGAAGTATTGCCTCTTAGGGTACATCTACACTTACCCGGTAGTTTGGCGGCGAGCGATCGAACTTGTGGGTTCGACTTATCGCGTCTTGTCTGGACGTGATAAGTCGAACCCGGAAGTGCTCGCCTTCGACTGCGGTACTCCAGCTAGACGAGAGGAGTACCGCGGAGTCGACGGGGGAGCCTGCCTGCCGCGTGTGGACCGAGGTAAGATCGAACTAAGGTACTTCAAACTTCAGCTACGTTATTCACGTAGCTGAAGTTGCGTACCTTAGTTCGATTTGGGGGGTTAGTGTAGACCAAGCCTTAGAGGCACCCAGGGGGTGGTATGTAATTGTCCCAGGTCACTGGGTGGGGGCTCAAGCCGGTTTTGCATTGCGTTATTGAAATGGAACCCCTAGATACAGAACCCGGCCCTTGTTGCTGCCAACTTAGATGGGCAGAAGGGTTACACGGGGATAGAGCAGAAATCCTCCTGGGACATCTCCACGAAGCTCTCCTGGAGGTAATTTGAAAGCCTTTGCATTAGGTTCCTGGGGAGAGCGGCCTTATTGCGTCCTCCATGGTAGGAAACTTTTCGACACCAGGCTAACAGCAAGTACTCCGGGATCAGTGCCTCACACAGCATGGTCGCATACGGCCCCGGTTTTTGCTGGCATTCACGCAGCATGCAGTCTTTCTCTGTGTCCGAGATCCTATCAGAGTTATATCACTCATGGTGACCTGCTTTAAATTAGGGGAATGTTAGTATTGGGACTGATTGCCTGTTCCTTTCCATAATTGTAACCGGCGGTTTACAGCCACGCGGTGGAGGCGGGACAGGGGCAGCATACAGGGATCTTTCCTGGGGACAGCTGCGAGGGGGTGGGGCAGGGGCAGAGTTCATGCTGGCCGGATTGCCGGCAGCAGGAACTGGCCAACGCTAGGGGCACTGCTTTGAACGTGAAAGGAGGGCACTGCTATAAATTAAGCTTTTAGCAGCCAAAAGTCTACGGCTTACCATGTCCACCTGCTAGCCGAATTCCGCTGTCCTGCTCTGCTTGTGTGATTTGTACTCCAAGACCCCAGGCACTGAATGCGAAGGCCGAAAATTCGACCTTGTCCTGAGTGCGCATGTGATAGGTAACGTGCATGATCTTGTTCACAGAGAAAGACTATGTTCATTGTTCACAAAAATGTATCTTTGTGAGGAATTCACTCCCTTTTTCCCATCCCACAGCTGCGAGTGTCTCCTGACCTACCCCGGCATCCCCCTCCCAGAGGCTGGCGCAGATTAGGCGCCAAAAGAGAAGGACACGGGACGAGATGTTCTCCGAACTTATGGGCTGCTCCCGAGCCGAGGCGGCACAGCAGACCCAGTGGAGAGAGAACATGTCGCAATACCAGCGATCACACAGTGAACGGGAGGACAGGTGGTGGCAGGAAGACCAGCAGGCGACTCGAACGCTCCTTGGACTAATGAGGGAGCAAACCGACACGCTCCCGGCACCTTGTAGATGTTCTGCAGGACCGGAGGCAGGAAGACAGAGCCCCGCTGCAGTCTAAGTCCCATCCCCCCCTCACCCAAAGTCCCAAGAAGGAGGGGCTGCAGGGGCCGTGAAAACAGTCACTCCACCCCTGCAGACTGCTCAAGTACCAGACGGCTCTCATTCCCAAAGTTTTGATAAGTCCTTTCCTTCACTCCAAAATCACCTCACCCAAGCCCCCATCCCAGTGTTATCCCCTAACTGTGTAGTTTTTAATAAAAAATTAGTTTCTGTTCATTACTGTTTCCGTCATGTTCTTTTAGAGGAGAGTGTGTTTGAAGGGGGGAGAGGGAGTTGGTAATTGGAGAGGACAGTCACCTTTACCAGGGTACAGACACGGGGGGCAGGTTCAGCAGCAGGTCACAGTCACTAGGCACCCTGTCAGCCTGGGAGGTGGTTTTCATGTTCGGGGGGGGGGGAGGCTATGTGAGTTTGTGGCGGGGGAGGGCGGTTACAGATCTTATGCAGCTGTCCTTAGCCTGGATGACAGAGCCACGCAGCAGGGGATCTGGAACTGTCTTCCCCCGCCACAAAGTCACATAGCCGCCCCCCCCCCCCCCCACACACACACACACAGTGCCGAAAAGGAGGGGTGGCAGGCTCCGTTGAAACAACCAGTCCACCACTGCGGACCACTCTAGGAGCAGGAGCCTGTCATTCCTCGAGTTTAGAAGCATCCTTTCCATCACTACACCCGCTCCCCACCAAAGTCTGCATCCCAGTTTCAACCCTTTACCATGAAACCCTTAATAAAGGAAACTGTGTTAATGAACAAAGTTCCATTTATTTTATTTTTAAAGGTGTGTTGGAAGGGGGGTAACGGGGTGAAGGGGGTATGTAACTGGAGAGGATAGTCAACATTAAGTGGGTAAAGAAACGGGGGCAGATTCAGCTTTTCTTTAAACAAACTTAATAGTCACAGGTTACCCTGCTCACTGTGGAACCTAGCTTTCAAAGCCTCCCGGATGCACAGCGCGTCCCACTGGGCTCTTCTAATCGCCCTGCTGTCTGGCTGGGCGTAATCAGCAGCCAGGCAATGTGCCTCAACCTCCAACCCCGCCATAAATGTCTCTCCCTTGCTCTCACAGAGTTTGTGGAGCACACAGCAAGCTGCATTAACAATGGGGATATTGGTTTCACTGATGTCGGAGAAAAACAGAGTTCTCACTATTTGTTTAGGTATAGCAAGTCAGATGCTTTATTAACTCTCACAATTGCGCAGAGGGAGAGAGCTAAGCAGGTCTCTCAACAGGTAAACAATTACAGCAAGCATTTATACCTTTTGTTACAGACAATAATGAGCAACAGTTGCATTTTGTTTATATATAGGTCATTCTGATATCTTGTTTTGCTCACTAATGTAGACTCTTAGTCTACATTCCATATTATCTACACAAGGTCGCAACAACTTCTCACACAGTTCTTTCCCACTCGCCTCACACATCCTCGCTTCTACAAATCTCACGTTATTAGGGTTACAGTTAGCCTAACTCTTGCTAACGAACTGTCATGCATTGCATCCCCTTCCTGTCAGTTCTTTCTCTGCTTCCACAACCCCCCCTTTTGTACTACTAGTACAACAAACATTTTCAAATCTCTATTTGCATTAAATCTTGGAATTCAGATTCTACATCAGATGCTTCAACCTTAGGGGTTTTGATTGGATGTAATGACAATGCATGATGAGCATGGACATGAAAGGTATTACTATTATTACGTCCTTTACAACAACAATAACATACTCCTGCACAACACAAGCAATAACATTCCCATAGCAATAATATGATGGGGTTGTTGTACAATCTTAGTCATATAACACAATACATCATACTTAGTACATAAGGTGGATACTCTATAAGCTGTCTGAAAGGCATACTTTTTAACTTGATACATATTTTGAAGCATGTGAATTTGCCCTTGTACTTCAGAGATTTTCTGAACCTCTGGTAACAGTGAAAGCAAATTTTGAAATCTATCAGGTACTAAACTAGTCCAATTAAAGGGTATCTGGAACCTAAGGACTACTTGCAAAATTCTATCTGCAGGCCAGTAAATAATATGATTGCCTGCAGTGGTAATGAGATTAAAATGTATGTCTTGCAATGTGGTGGCTTTAACATACACACAGCTATCATTAGCTTAAAAAATAAGTGTCCTGTCAGGGTAGTTCCTTGTCCCCTACCCTCCCAGCAAACGTAGTCATGAAGAGTAACAACTTCTCCTGGCTTCAGTTTACGGATACACTGAAGCTGTGGGGGTTGTAACGGCCAAAATGTCCATTGACTCCCTAACCCCATCCAAATGTCAGATGTAATCCCAGGAGCACTGACTAAAAATCGATTGGGCATACCAGGAGGTCTCATTTCCCAGATGTCTCGGTGAATTACCCAATCCCACATGCATCCTCCCCATGGACCCGGCAGGATTCGGTATGTGGGAGCCCACACCCCCTGAACCGGTCCATATGCTTGGAAGGAGCACTGAGAACGTCCACACTTCCACCCAGAAAGTTTCCAAGTGTGTCTCCATGGCCACAGATCAGATGGTACTCCTGATGTGTCTGTAAGGGCAGTGGGCCAAGCCTGATGCTCTAGATCATTCCGAATGGCCATTAGCTGGTCATTCAGGAAATCCTGAATTTCTGAGCATGCTAGATCCCACTGCAATGCCTTCCCAGCCTCAGTGATATTCAATATCATCTCTGTCAGCAACTTCTGGGTCATTGAACTAAGGGCAGAAATAACATGTAACTCACCAACTCCAGCCTGTACCTGGGTTAGTTGTGCTCCAGAAACAAGGCCTATGGCCTTCTCTAGTTGGCCCAATTTCTCATCATGTTCTTGGTTCTTAAAAATATTCCAAACTGCTGCTGCACTATTGGCCCCATCCCACAGGGATCCGGTCTCTCTTCTTTCTAGAAGAAATAACCCAAGCCCTCTGTTGTGCTAATCTAATGGCAGCCCCCTGTGAGCAATTATAAATTCTTGGGGTTCACTGGTAGTGATATCATATACTTTTATCTCCACTGATCCATTCAATTGTTCGCTTATATGGGATATCCTGAACCTTAAAAATATATTTTTTCAAACAATATTTAAATAAATCACTAAAGTGTGAAGGCTTTAGTCATTGGTTTTATCAAATATATGGCATTGTCTGTATTTGGATGTGTTACAGGGGTAATAGTGTAATGGAGGAGATGGCAGGGGCAATGGCAACAAGGTGCCTTTGGTACTTATCATTTAAAATCCAATTAGGGAGGGCAATACATGCTGAAGGACTTATCCAAAACACAGGGCGCAGCCTGTAGAATAAACCCCAAAATCCAATCAATACCACGTTCCCAAGCATGGGTCCCACAAGTTTCTTCACCAGGGTCAGTTCTTAATGTCTCTTGTAGTCAGGAATCCCTGGACTTTGTGGTTTCAGTGAAGTAAGGCCTGGTCTACACTAGGCGTTTATGTCGAAGTTAGCGCCGTTAAATCGAATTAACCCTGCACCCGTCCACACTGCGATGCTATTTAGTTCGACATAGAGGTCTCTTTAATTCGACTTCTGTACTCCTCCCCGACGAGGGGAGTAGCGCTAAATTCGACATGGCCATGTCGAATTAGGCTAGGTGTGGATGGAAATCGACGCTAATAGCTCCGGGAGCTATCCCACAGTGCACCACTCTGTTGACGCTCTGGACAGCAGTGCGAGCTCGGATGCTCTGACCAGCCACACAGGAAAAGCCCCGGGAAAATTTGAATTTGAATTCCTTTTCCTGTCTGGCCAGTTTGAATCTCATTTCCTGTCTGGACATCGTGGCGAGCACAGCAGCACTGGCAACGATGCAGAGCTCTCCAGCAGTGATGGCCGTGCAGTCTGGGAATAGAAAGAGAGCCCCAGCATGGACTGATCGTGAAGTCTTGGATCTCATCGCTGTGTGGGGCGATGAGTCCGTGCTTTCCGAGCTGCGATCCAAAAGAAGGAATGCAAAGATCTACGAGAAGATCTCTAAAGACATGGCAGAGAGAGGATACAGCCGGGATGCAACGCAGTGCCGCGTGAAAATCAAGGAGCTGAGACAAGGCTACCAGAAGACCAAAGAGGCAAACGGACGCTCCGGATCCCATCCCCAGACATCCCGTTTCTACGAGGCACTGCATTCCATCCTCGGTGCTGCCGCCACCACTACCCCACCAGTGACCGTGGACTCTGAGGATGGGATACTGTCCACGGCCGGTTCCTCAGACATGTTAGGGGACGGGGAAGATGAGGAAGGAGATGAGGAGGGCGAGGCAGTTGGCAGCTCTCACAACGCTGATTTCCCCGACAGCCAGGATCTCTTCATCACCCTTACAGAGATCCCCTACGAAGCGTCCCCAGCCATTACCCCGGACACAGAATCTGGTGAAGGATCAGCCAGTAAGTGTTGTAAACATCTAAACATTTATTTTTAACAAAACAGGAATATTAACAATTAAAAGAATGGGTTGTTCATGATTAGTGTGCCCTAGGCGCTTAACGGTTTAGTAAGGGGCAGTGCAAGTTTTGAAAAGAAATCTAGCAATGTCCGGTTTTCAGTGATTGTCCTGCACAAGCCGCTCTACTGTGTATTCCCTGCTACTGCAGCTACAGTAAAATGCGGTCTATATGTGCGGGGATAGAGCAGTAATCCTCCTGGGACATCTCGATGAAGCTCTCCTGGAGGTAACTTGAAAGCCGTTGCATGAGGTTCTTGGGGAGAGCGGCCTTATTGGGTCCTCCGAAGTACGACACGTTGCCGCGCCACGAGATTATCAGGTACTCGGGGATCATTGCTCTGCACAGCAGGGCGGCATACGGCCCTGGTCTTTGGAGGCTTTCCCGGAGCATTCTCTCTTTGTCGCTCTCGGAGATCCTCATCAGGGTGATGTCGGCCATGGTGACCTGCTTTTAATTAGGTAGGGGAATGTTAGTGTTGGGACTGCTTTCCCGTTCCTTTACAGAACTGTCACCGCTGGTTTGCAGCCACGCGGTGGAGGCGGGAGAGGGGCAGCCGAAAGGGATCATTCCCGGGGACAGCCGCGAGGGGGTGGGACAGGGGCAGAGTTCCCGCTTGCCGGATTGCTGGCAGCAGGGACTGACATTGATTTAAATGTGAAATGAGGCCAGTGGTAATATAAAAGTTTTAAACTGCCACAAGTGTACGGCTTACCATGTCTGCCTGCAACAGAAATTCCGTTGTGCTGCCTCGCTTCTCAAATGTGCTGTTCAAGACCCCAGGCACAGAATGCGAAGGCCGAGAATTCGACCTTGTGCTGAGTGCGCATGTGAAAGGTGCTGTGCATGGTCTTGTTCACAGAGAAAGACTATGTTCTTTGTTCACAACTACATTTATCTTTCAGAGGAATTCACTCCCTTTTTCCCATTTCCACAGCCCCGTCTGCGACTGTCTCACAACCTAGCCTGGAATCACACTCCCAGAGGCTAGCGCGGATTAGGCGTAGGAAGAAGAGGACACGGGAGGACATGTTCTCTGAGCTTATGGCCTCTTCCCAAGCCCAGGCAGCACAGCAGACCCAGTGGCGGGAGAACTTGACCCGAATGCACCAAGCCAACATGGATCGGGAGGAGAGGTGGCGGCAGGAAGACCAGCAGGCGACTCAAACGCTGCTTGGACTACTGAGGGAGCAAACGGACACGCTCCGGCGCCTTGTGGATGTTCTGCAGGAACGGAGGCAGGAGGACAGAGCCCCGCTGCAGTCCATCTCTAACCGCCCTCCCCCGCCACCAAGTCCCATACCCACCTCACCCAAAGTGCAAAGAAGGAGAGGCGGCAGAGTCCCTGCTAACTCTCACTCCACCCCTGCAGAGAGCTCTAGTAGCAGAAGGCTCTCATTTCCCAAAATTTGAAAAGTTCTTTCCTTCCCGCCTGACACAAGCCCACGTCCAAGTTTCACCTCCCAATGCCATGTGTAGTTGATAATAAAAAATTCGTTTCTGTTAACTACTGTTTCAATCATGTTCTTTTGGAGGAGGAGGGGAAAGGGGGTTGGAAATTGGACAGGACAGTCTCCTTTGGCAGGGTACATAGTCGGGGGCAGGCACAGCAGCAGGGCACATACACAGTGCAGTGATGCAGTGACTAGTTGCCCCGGTTAGTCTGGGAGGTTGTTTTGATGTAATGTTGGGGGGGGTGGGTTGCTCTGTGACTTTGTGGCGGGGGAGGGCAGTTACAGATCTTAAGCGCCGGTCCTTAGACAGGATCACAGAGCCACACAGCATGGGATCTGTAACCGTCCTCCCCCTGCCACAAAGTCAAATAGACCTCCCATACACACAGTCCCGATCAGGAGGGTTGACAGGCTCCGTTGAAACAAGCATCCCACCGCAGCGGAGCCTGTCAATCCTTGAGTTTAGAAGCTGCATTCGCATCACAACACTAGACCCGCCCCGCACCACAGTCTGCGTCCCAGTTTTAAAAAATTCCCGCTAAAACAGTATTAAAGAAAACGGTGTGCTTTAACAAAGTAGAACTATTTTTATTTCGACACGTGTGTTGGAGGGGGGGTGAAGGGGGTATGTAACTGGATAGGATAGTCAACATTACCTGGGTAAAGAAACGGGGGCAGGTTTAGCTTCTCAGTACACAAACTATAAAATCACAGGTTACCCTGCTCACTCAGGAACTTTGCTTTCAAAGCCTCCCGGATGCACAGCGCTTCCCGCTGGTCTCTTCTAATCGCCCGGCTGTCTGGCTGTGAGTAATCACCAGCCAGGCTATTTTCGTCAACCTCCCACCCCGCCATAAAGGTCTCCCCCTTGCTCTCACAGAGATTGTGGAGCACACAGCAAGCTGCTATAACAATGGGGATATTGGTTTCGCTGAGATCACAGCGAGTCAGTAAGCTTCTCCATCTCCCCTTGAGACGGCCAAAAGCACACTCCACCACCATTCTGCACTTGCTCAGCCGGTAGTTGAAGAGTTCTTTTTCAGTGTCCAGGGCGCCAGTATAGGGCTTCATGAGCCAGGGCATTAGCGGGTAGGCTGGGTCCCCGAGGATGACTATAGGCATCTCCACATCCCCAACAGTTATTTTGTGGTCCGGGAAGTAAATACCTTGTTGCAGCCGTCTAAACAGACCAGAGTTCCTGAAAACACGAGCGTCATGAACCTTGCCCGGCCATCCCACGTAGATGTTGGTAAAACGTCCCCTGTGGTCCACCAGTGCTTGCAGCACCATGGAAAAGTATCCCTTTCGGTTAATGTACTGGGTGGCCTGGTGGTCCGGTGCCAGGATAGGGATGTGAGTTCCATCTATGGCCCCACCGCAGTTTGGGAATCCCATCGCTGCGAAGCCATCTATGATCGCCTCCACGTTTCCCAGGGTCACTACCTTTGGCAGCAGTACATCAACGATTGCCTTCGCTACTTGCATCACAACAACCCCCACGGTAGATTTGCCCACCCCAAACTGGTTCGCGACTGACCGGTAGCTGTCTGGCGTTGCAAGCTTCCACAGGGCTATGGCCACTCGCTTCTGTACACTCAGTGCAGCTCGCAACCGGGTGTCACTGCGCTTCAGGGCAGGGGACAGCAACTCACAAAGTTCCAGGAAAGTTCCCTTCCGCATGCGAAAGTTTCGCAGCCACTGGGATTCATCCCAGACCTGCAGCACTATGCGGTCCCACCACTCAGTGCTTGTCTCCCGTGCCCAGAATCGCCGTTCCACGGCATCAACATGACCCATTGCCACTGTGATGTCCTCGGCGCTGGGTCGCCTGCTTTCTGACAGGTCTGTGCTACTCTCAGACTTCAGGACATCACCGCGGTGCCGTAGCCTCCTTGCCTGACTTTTCTGCATCTGCCTCAGGGAAACCTTTATGATAAGCTGCGAGACGTTGAGAGCGGCCACAACTGCAGCGATGGTCGCAGCGGGCTCCATGCTCGGAGTACAGTGGCGTCCGCGCTGTCAATGACTGGAAAAGCGCGCGAACTGTTTTCCCGCCGGCGCTTTCAGGGAGGGAGGGCGGGAGTGATGGACGGATGACGACAGTTTCCCAAAAGCACCCTCGACTCATTTTGTTACCCAGAAGGCATTGCCGGCTACACCCAGAATTCCAATGGGCAGAGGGGACTGCGGGAACTGTGGGATAGCTGACCACAGTGCACCGCTTCGAATGTCGACGCTATCACCGTTAGTGTGGACGCACAAAGTCGAATTACTGTCCTTAGTGTGGACACACACGTTCGACTTTGCAATATCGATTACAAAAATTCGATGCAAGTAAAATCGAACTACTCTCGTAGTGTAGACAAGGCCTAAGTGTTCATTCTTCTCTTTTCCTGAAACAGTGTGGTTTAGCATCATACAGGGGAGAGGTTACTAGCACATCACCCTGTAATGGTTTTGCTTCTTCTAGAAAAATCCAGAGGCACAGTAGGTCTGTCAGTGGACAAGGGAGAGGTTACTAGCACTTCACCTTGTCTTTTTTTTCTTTCTTTCTTTCTTTCTTTCTTTCTTTTTCCTGCTGTCCAGAAGACACAGCAGAGCTAGAAGGAGAAATAGGCTTATCAGTCGGAGAGTCCTCCCGAGGTGGAGGGGTCTTTTTACAGTGAGAAGCATGGGTCCAGGCAGGTAGTCCTTGGCACTTCACAGTGGTGGTGGTTAACAGGACTTGGAAAGGGCCTTTCCAGTGTGGAGCCAAAGCAGTCTTTCGTTGATGGACTTTACGTAGACTCAGTCTCCTTGTTTCAATGAATGGCAGGGCTGCTAGGGTCTTTGGGTAGCACTTCTTTTATCTGTGAGAAAAGAAACCTAACACATTTCATTAATGCCTGGCAGTGTTTTGCAGATCTCATAGTTGCTTGGGCACATTCAGGCCCCCCTTTTCTTGGCTATCAGCCAAGTCTTAGCTGTGGGCAGTGTCCTTGGATGGTGCCAGCATCTTATCTTTGGACTGAGCTTGCTAGCTATTTTTCCTCAGTTAACTCGTTCTGTTCTTTTTCCTTCTCCCCTTCTTGGCTTCTTTTAACCTACAAAGGAAACTTCCACTTTTCACTCATACACCTTTTCCCAACAATGAACACATACACATTGCCATTATACAGTACATTAGTCTTATTATTCAATGTATGCCATGTACACCCTTCCAGTAAAATAACTTTATTACAGAGCTTTGGAGCAACAAACCAGGACAAGCACACCCACTTTTGAGGAGTCCACTCGGTACAACCTCAGGTGTCCAATAGCTTTCCTCCCTCCCCAGCCCTCTGGCTAGAAATCTGAAGTAGCCAGAAGGATCCCATGGGCAATATGGGGAGTGGGTTAACATTCCATGTCCTTGCTTCCAAAGACTGTTGGTATGCAAATTTTAACAACAATTTTTTCAATTAAAAAAAAATCTGGCCAATGAAGTTTCTTTTTCTTACTTAAGCAACTGTATTAGACTTTAGTATATCACATTTTCCTGATTTATCCAAACACTTTTTGTATTCCAAGTTGAATAAAAACAAGTATCTGCTTTTTGATTTAACCCTTCTATTTAATTTTGAACTAGACTGTCTTATGAAAATATTAAACCCAACAATTCTGGCCACAAGACAAACGCCACAAGACAGGACAAAGAACACAAAAATAATTCCTATTGTACCAGTAAATGCATGGTACTTTGAATGCTGTTCAGCTGGCATCCATTTTCTGTGATGATCTGAAAGACAAAAGAACAGAGGTCTACCCCTTCTGGGCAGTCAGTCATTACTTAAAATATTTCCTTTATATACACACATACTCTTGTTGATTTTAGACAAAACAGAATTACCCCATATTTCCTTGTATTTGTTTCATAGGCAGCCCAGGTTTCAGTGGCTTCTACCTT
The DNA here is from genome assembly GCF_011386835.1 of Chrysemys picta bellii. Taxonomy (NCBI): domain Eukaryota; kingdom Metazoa; phylum Chordata; order Testudines; family Emydidae; genus Chrysemys; species Chrysemys picta. Next base: position 106,363,188 of record NC_088791.1, read on the forward strand.
ATTAGTTAGAAAATTGCATGAATACAGATGCTTTCTGGCTTGCTTCCAGATCCAAAGCTATCCACAGCTTAAAGATTCTTACTTAAAAAGGGTCACAATTAACTTTCCCAGACTTTTGATTGCCTTTTACTTCTAACTCCTGCTTTCAAACACCCAGTGATCTGAAAGAGACGACACAACCTATATTGGTAGGTTTGCATTTCTTTTACCTCTGCTACAATATACACTGCACATGTTCTGGGGAAAATGCACATCCTATCCACAATTCAATTTCCACAACACTAGCCACATCAATTTCTACACAAGGTATAACTGTTTCTTTTGTGCTTACAAAATCTCCATGCACCCCTAGTAAAGTGACAGCTCGACCACACAGAGCCAGGGGCACTGTCCTTCTCTCTCTTTTTACCAGATCTTTTATCTGCTATTTTGTTACCCAAAAACAAATTCAAATCTTTATTCTTTCCTGAACACCGGGTAAAGGCCATTTACTTAACATATAATTCAAAGGGCTATCCTTAGAGGGTTTTACCAGAGACCCACCCATCTGCCTGCTGATACTCTAACAGAGAATTACACAGAGAACAGAGGGAATTATGGCCTAATAGGATCCTATTACAGGAATTTCTACTAATACTGACCGCTACAGGGGACGGGACAGAAGGATCCCAATTCAACCTCAGAGCTTCATTGCACGCGATGGCTTCCACTCTGAGGAATTACAAATGAGAGGCTCAGTTCCGTCCACACACCTAACACCTAAATGTATAAGACAGAAATTCATTAACCGGAGTCGCCAGTAACTGTCACCAAAATATCGGGTCCACCTAGCTGAGAGCCAATAACAGCCAGACAGGGATAAGGAAGAGTTGCTTTATTCAGCAGAAGAAAGGAGAGCCTTGCACCTTGGTACAAAGACTGTCTTACACACATTTTACCATTTCAATTATTATCCTGGGGATTTGAAATCCCCATGCTTATAATTACTTACTCCTTTCCTTCCACTATGCCCTCAAAGTTTCCAACCTGTTCTCCAATCTCTCTATCTATTGCCTGCCCGCTTGGGCCCGATCCTGCTTTTCTCGCTGAACCGTCCCTTCCATGGGCACCAGCTTTTTCACTACCAATTTAGATAGGAGGGTGGGCTTCTCAACTAGCCCCCACCCTTCCTGGTCTCTTCTCTTAAACATTCTTACTCACAAGGCTACCCGAGTCCTCCCCCGTGAGGCTTGCCACTTGGGCAAAACACATGGCCCATTGGCATTTAACTATTCAATTTTCTCTTGTGGCAAACACACTGCTCTTACAGCATATGCTAACACAAATGGTTAAATTCTGACAAGTCCCTGAAGGACCGGTACTTGCTTAGCCAGTGCTTCCTTTTCTGCCTGGAAGTCCTGTCTCAAGGCTTGCAACTTGCCCTGGGCGTAGGTTTGAGTTGCTGCCTGGTTCATGATCTATGCTCTTAATTGCTCAATTCTAGTTATCAAGTAAACAACTCTTCCCTTTTCTCCAACTTCTCTATTGCCCAGTCCTGCTACGACTGGGGTAGATCCACCTGACACCCTTCCCGGTCAGCCGGGGTGGAAAGAGGAATGCTAAATCCCTCTCCGGTTCTCAGACTTACTGCGGCTGAGAGTAGGCACACTTTCATACTCACACACGTACGTCCAGACTGGCCACGTCTGTGTATAACGTTCAGAGAAGGTGCTGTGCAATCTCCAACTTGCTTCCTCTCTTGGGAGGGCAGTTCTTTTACACCCTGAGGTCTCCTGGGGCGTCTTTTCAGTGATTCCAGTCCAGGCCGGCTGCCTGTGGCTTCTTCAGCTTCCCCAAACCACGCCGGCTCCAGGGTCGCAAAGGCAGACTGTTGGATCTCACTGGACAGTTAAGCTTTGCAAATGTAATCTCAGCACTGTAACTTGTATTGCCTTTGGTTTGACTATGTCTATATTTTTTCACAGTCAGCTGGGGCCGAAAGCAGTTTTTCTTTGTACTTAGCCTGGTCTGCATTGATTCTTGACCTTGAACGCAGATTAACTTTCTCTTTATCTCTGGACCAAGCTGAATTTCAAATTAACCCGTTCCTTTCCTCAATAGACAAATTGCTCCCATTGTGTGTCAGAGGCTTTTTTGTGATTAAAAGCTCCTCTGAGATGTATGATCTTATCTAGATTGAAGGTACCTTCTAGTGGGCATTGTTTAGATGAATTTTTCACGCGTGTAATGATTTCAATTCTCTAAATACCTGCAGGTTTTAGTACCATAATGTACGTACATGAAATAAGCTGGGGTACCCTTAGTGGGTGAGAGGGAAGACTTAGACTGTCCCCCACCCATTTCCAATCACACACACAGGGAGGAGGATGCCCTGTCCGCGCTAGCGGCACATAAACTAAGGATCTCTCCCTACAGGGTATTCACACAGGAGAGACTAACAAGGATGGCCACGACCCTCCTACACCTCCCTTCAGCAAAGAGCGTCGGCTAGTCTCAGAGAGACGGCGCCGCTTACTCTGTTGCATCCAGTGAGATGATCAGACTGTCAGTGGCTCACACGGAGAGGAAAAGGGGGAGGGAAGATGGGTTCACACACTCCTAGACCCAGGTAGCCTCCTCGCCGGACGATGCCAGGCCGAGTTAGCCCACCGTGGGTCGGATCTCCTAAAAGATCCTCTAGTTACCGGGCTTGCGTTAGAGTAGTTCTGGTCACGAGCCAAAAGACTTCGCAGAGTACTCTGGGCGTCTTCCGGTAACACTCAATTCACACTGGTACACACACACACACACACACACACACACACACACACACACACACACACACACACACACACACACACACACACACACACACACCAAGGCCTTATTCCAGGTACTATTCCCAAGTACCTCCAGGTACTATTCCCAAGTACCTCGATGCATCACTTGAGGCGGTAAAAACCCCTCTTGAGGCGGTAACAACCCCTCAACACAGGTGCAAACCCTATGCACCTAGCATATGCATACAGGGGGCGGCAAACAATTCCCCTATTACGCCGCTCAGCATCTGACCTTGCTGCACAGTCAATAAGTTCGGATGGCGTGAGCCCAACAGGGACAGACGGCCCCACGGACAGTCCTCCTCCGACACCCCAATAGAGATTTCAAAAGGTCTCCTACCTCTATTGTGGCGCCATGGGGTTCGAAGGGGAACGATCCGTAGCAGCTGCCGGTGCCTCTGCGGGTGTTGCCATCCCGGACGAGCCCCCAAATTGTCGGAGAAAAACAGAGTTCTCACTATTTGTTTAGGTATAGCAAGTCAGATGCTTTATTAACTCTCACAATTGCGCAGAGGGAGAGAGCTAAGCAGGTCTCTCAACAGGTAAACAATTACAGCAAGCATTTATACCTTTTGTTACAGACAATAATGAGCAACAGTTGCATTTTGTTTATATATAGGTCATTCTGATATCTTGTTTTGCTCACTAATGTAGACTCTTAGTCTACATTCCATATTATCTACACAAGGTCGCAACAACTTCTCACACAGTTCTTTCCCACTCGCCTCACACATCCTCGCTTCTACAAATCTCACGTTATTAGGGTTACAGTTAGCCTAACTCTTGCTAACGAACTGTCATGCATTGCATCCCCTTCCTGTCAGTTCTTTCTCTGCTTCCACACTGAGATCAGAGCGAGTCAGTAAGCTTCTCCATCTCCCCTTGAGACGTCCAAAAGCACACTCCACCACCATTCTGCACTTGCTCAGTCGGTAGTTGAAGAGTTCTTTTTCACTGTCCAGGGCGCCTGTATAGGGCTTCATGAGCCAGGGCATTAGTGGGTAGGCTGGGTCCCCGAGGATCACTGTAGGCATCTCCACATTCCCAACAGTTATTTTGTGGTCTGGAAAGTAAATACCTTCCTGCAGCCGTCTAAACAGAAGAGTTCCTGAAAACACAAGCGTCATGAACCTTGCCCGAACATCCGACGCTGATGTTAGTAAAACGTCCCCTATGGTCCACCAGTGCTTGCAGCACCATTGAAAAGTAGCCCTTTCTGTTAATGTACTGGCTGGCCTGGTGCTCCGGTCCCAGGATAGGGATGTGAGTTCCATCTATAGCCCCACCGCAGTTTGGGAATCCCATCGCGGCGAAGCCATCTATGATGACCTGCACGTTTCCCAGGGCCACTACCTTTGAGAGCAGTAGCTCAACGATTGCGTTGGCTACTTGCATCACAGCAACCCCCACGGTAGATTTGCCCACGCCAAAGTGGTTCGCGACTGACCGATAGCTGTCTGGCGTTGCAAGCTTCCACAGGGCTATGGCCACTCGCTTCTGGACAGTCAGGGCTGCTCGCATCTGGGTGTCCTTGCGCTTCAGGGAAGGGGACAGCAACTCACAAAGTTCCAGGAAAGTTCCCTTACGCATGCGAAAGTTTCTCAGCCACTGTGATTCATCCCAGTCCTGCAGCACTATGCGGTCCCACCAGTCCGTGCTTGTTTCCCGGGCCCAGAATCACCGTTCCACAGCATCAACATGACCCATTGCCACCATGATGTCCATGGCGCGGGGTCCCGTGCTTTGCGAGAGGTCTATGCCACTCTCAGACTTAAATGTCCTGACCGCGCTGCCGTAGCCTCCTCGCCCGATTTCTCAGCATCTGCCTCTGAAAAAGGTGGATGATAAGGTGTGAGGTGTTGACAATGGCCATAACTGCAGCGATGGTCGCAGCAGGCTCCATGCTCGCAGTGCTGTGGCGTCCGTACTGTCACTCACCAGAAAAGTGCACGAACTGATTGCCCGCCAGCGCTTTCATGGAAGGAGGGCGGGAGTGACGGTTGAATGACGACAGTTACCCAAAACCACCCTCGACACATTTTTTTCCCCTGCAGCATTGGAGGATCGACCCAGAATTCCAATGGGCAGTGGGGACTGCGGAAACTGTGAATAGCTGCCCACAGTGCACCGCTTCCAATGTCGACGCTTGCCCCGTTAGTGTGGACTCACAAAGTCGAATTACTGTTCTTAGTGTGGGTATTCTGCATTCTTCTTCCTTCTCCCCGCCGCCAGCTGCACAACACCCAAAATGCTACTGAGGGCCAAGTCCAAAGGCTTTCCCAGGATCCCAGTAGGTGGGAGTATTATACATAAGGGAGCACTCCTTTCTTTCATACCACCTAGCCGGGCCCTTCCAAGTTTAAGTCTCCTCTGGTTGTGTGAGTGGAAAGCAAGGTCTGTCCCTACAGTTTGCAAACTAAGTTTAATTTGATAGATTTGATGTTTATTTGTTTTGGAAAGTTGAGACCACACTCCCAGTTACCTAATTTCCCAAATCTGTGAATGTCCATGCACTCTAATTCCAGTAATGTACTAACGCACTTACTTCATTTCAGTACAGAGTGGCGGACCATCACTTACTGCTGTTCCCCATTAAATAACATTATCCACCCTCTTTTGGGAATATAAGACTGCCACTTCAATTTGTTAAACTAGACAACCTCTGATCCGTAAAACCTTACATAGCTTGGCTACCTAGCAGACTGTCTCTTTCCAGGTGCTGCAGGGGCAGTTGAAAACGGCTGGAGCACTACACCAAATATCAAGAGGATGATGACTGAGTGTTTTCAAAAGTTAACTGACTTCGGAATCAGCCATGCCCATGTCTGTTTACCTTTACACATCTGTTGTGATAATTTGGTCTACCAATTTATCCTAGTTGTGAGCTCAACTGTGAAAAGTGAGCGCAAGTTCATAAGATGTCAAAATAACCTAGAACAATAAATGTGGCTGGGAAAAGGTACAAAAGGGAGATAGACTGCACTAGTCCAAACAAAAATGCTTACTGATATAACTCAAGGACTGCACTAAGATCATGTTTGATAAACAAGAAAAGTGTGGAACCAAAAATCAATGAGCCAAAATTGGTGTGTTGGAAAACTAGGCCTAATTAGTGACAGGTAAGGAGGTGAGCTATTTGGCTCCTTGTCTCTCCCCCCCAACCCCCCCCTTTTTTTTTTTTTTTTTTTTTTTGGAGAACATCAAGACATTGGGAGAAAAACTGGCTACTTGAATGAGCTTCACCATCATGGCTGCTACCCCATTCCTCTCCTTGGTCCCCAGGCCTTCCTCATCCTGATCCTGAGAGATATTCTGACCAGACCAATACACAGAGAGGGACCCACATGATGTTGCCACCTCTACCCGCCCTGGCTGAATCCCAGACATCAGCTGGAATGTGATTTCTCCCCCCCTCGCATCTGTCCCTTTCCTTCCCCACCTTATTTCTTCTTTCCTATCCCTCCTTTTCCCCCTTCTTTCTAATGAGAGTCTTAGCTGTATATTTTACAACACTACTCACTTTCAGATGTGGGCAAAGTCAAGGGCTTTTTCTTTAAATGTCTGTTTGCTTTAAGTGTTGCTGTGGCTGTGCTGGGCCCGGGATAGGTGAGAGACATGTGACCAGGAAGAGGCAATTAAAAGCAATGCCTAAACATTCCAAAGCTGGTACAAGTACTCCAGGTCTCCGAGTGGCTGGTAAGACTCTGTGCTGTGCCTGTGTTTCTCCAGCAGTGAGGATGCACGTTGAGACAACACCACAGACAGAAGCTGCGTGCTCTCTTTTTGCAATTCTTTTCTCTTCCTTCTTGTGACTGTTTGACTTGTTTCGTCTTCTGTGAAACAAAGTCAGACTTTAACAACCACAACAACAGTGACAGCTCTGGCCCATCTCAATTAACTTCTTCTCTTTCCCCCCAAAGGACTATTATTGCCATCTTTGATTTTGATACCGATACCATCTAAGAGACCATTAAGCAAGGCATTTTTTTCTTCTACAATCTCTTTCCAGCTAAAGGGACAGGGAACAAGAGATGTTGTTAAAACAAGTCTTATTTAATACTTTACATTGCAAATGTTTGTCCTTCTTTTCTGTATCTTTAATAAAAAGTTAAAAGGATGTTTAAGGGTGTGTTTGCGCTGGTACTAAACGGGCCTAGGTCTCCGTATTCCAAACCCCAAAACATTATTTAACACTGGTTAATGTTGGACAGTGACTGAATTATGTTAACCCCTTTGGTCCATTTATTCCTTCTGAATTTGACAAGGCAAACAACATCTCTTCTCAGGTATGAACTTGAGGGTGTATTTAGACAAGAGGGAAAACAGACTTCCTTTGGCCTATGAGAGAAGCAAATAAATGTGCTTATTAAGTTAAAGGAGAACCAGTTGGCAGTTTACTAAGACTTACATTGACAAAGGCATTTTGAATCTCACAGGAGAGTATTAAGGAAAGGGAAGTTCGGTTAAGGATTAAGAACAAGTTAAGAGACCAAAGGCAGTGAATAGGAGTAGAAAGTCAATTTCTCAACGCAGAAGTTTCATAATGAATTTCCCAAGAACCTGATACCAGGACTGGTGCTGATTAATATATTAATCATGATCTGGAAGATGGAGTTAAACACAACAAGGTGACAAAATGGGCTGGCCTTAGGGGCGGGCCATGAGGGTGACCACCCAGGTAGCTGTGGTCAGGGAAGCACCTTGAAGCAGCACAGACCTGCACCCTGCCAGCTTTTAGGGGAGCGCTGCAAACTTGCAGACTCTTCCCTCCTGGTGAAGGTGTGTGTGTGTGTGTGTGTGTGTGTGTGTGTGTGTGTGTGTGAGTGTGTGAGAGAGAGAGAGAGAGAGAGAGCGCGTGTGAGTGAGTGAGAGAACAGTGATGCACAGATACTGCTCGACCTCTGCACGTTCCTCCGTGCCCCCCTGGGCGGCTATGGGCAGGGAGCAAGGAGCAATGCCAAAGAGAGGAGCTGTTGTTCTTCTGCCCTCCCCTTATGCAGCCCAGGTGGGGAAAGTGACCTGGATGCAGGAAGCACCTGGCGTTGTTCCTCATTCCTCCCATCAGAGCCCGATGGGGGCTGCAGAGAAGCAGTGTTCTGGAGGGGAGCAAGGAATACTGCCAGCTGCTTCGTGCAACCAGGTTAGTTTCCCCATGTGGGCGCAGGAAGAGAGTGCAGGGGTTAGGGGCACCGGGGGGGTGCAGAAGGGGATGGGGTGAAGGGGGACATGAGGGGTTGGGGAGAAGGGGCTATTCATTATTATTGTGTATTTTACAATTAATTTCAGACACACGTCTCAGAATAGATGCCTGAAATCACGCTCAGTTTTTAAATCAGTGACTACCATCTCTCAGCTTCTTTGGGTCCATCTCCCCCTTCATCTGCCTGGATTCTCCTCTTCCCTTATGTTATTCTTAAGAGCATGCAGAAACCTACCACCAGGAGCCAAAGATCTGATCCTGAAACCTTTACTCTGCAAGGAATCCTTCCTCAGACACTTAATCCCATTGAACTCATGAAGGTTGCACAATCTGTCCCCAGCCCTTGCTGTAGCTCGGCAGTTCAGAGTTTTGGAGCAGCACTAGATAGGTGTTGATTTGTCTGCAAACATGCTAATGCTTTGCTGCTACCATTGAGAACTAAGAATGATTCTATGTTCTACCATACAGTTTTTGTATCCTGAAGTAGAATGACGTATACCAGACTCCTGTTGGCTACAGATAGCATGTGCTGAGAGAGATAAAGCATGTTTTCTTCCCGATTCTGAGACAGACATTGCAGATGTGTAATGTTGTTGAAGCTAGAATGTATAGGTTTTCAGAGGAGGAATTTCCCTACAAATTAATTCCTAATAACGATCATTTCTTTAGAATAAGCACTGGAATCAACTTTTGCAATATTGCTTAGTCTAATCAAATCATTATTTTTGTAAAGGCTGTTTAATAGCAAACAATTTATGTCCAAGCCCAAAATTTATACCACTTATGCCATGGTTTTTGCACTTGTTTATATACATTATTTTTTAGCTAATGTAGAAGTTGCTAAGTGAGAGCCAATGGTGATAGGGGAATGGGGAGCCCATGGAGGTCAAGGGCAATGGGGGCAACCATAGGGGCCAGGGGCAATGTGGGGGACACTGTATGCACAAGAGCCAGGGGCACCAAAATACAAGTTCACCCACAGCGCCATTTCCCCTGAGGCAGGTCCTGGTGCCAATATAGGCCTGGACACAAAATTTAAAAGTAAAAAGTCTAGTAAAGACTGAAGACTAACAAAAACTAGATGACTAGGCAATACAATAATGGATGAAAGGGAAAATTTGAATTATTCTTACTTGTTGATGGGTTTTTAATTAATTAGAACATAAGAATGGCTAGTATTCTGTCTTCCAACAGTGGTCAATGCCAGGTGCCCCAGAGGGAATGAACAGAACAAGTAATCATCAAATGATCCATCCCATCACTCATTCCCAGCTTCTGGCAAACGGAGGGCTAGGGACACCATCCCTGTCCATCCTGGCTAATAGCCATCAGTGGCTATTAGTCAGGATGGATCTATACTCCATGAACTTATCTAGTTCTTTTTTGAATGCTGTTATAGGCTTGGCCTTCACAACATCCTGTGGCAAGGAGTTCCACAGGTTGATTGTGCATTGTGTGAAAAAATACTTCCTTTTGTTTGTTTTAAAATCTGTTTCCTGTTAATTTCATTTGGTGACCCCTAGTTCTTGTGTTATGAGAAGAAGTAAATAACACTTCCTTATTTACTTTCTCCACACCAGTCATGATTTTATAGACATCTAGCATATCTCCCCTTAGTCGATTCTTTTCCAAGCTGAAAAGTCCCAGTCTTATTAATCTCTCCTCATATGGCAGCCGTTCCATACCCCTAATCATTTGTGTTGCCCTTTTCTGAACCTTTTCCAATACCAATATATCATTTTTGAGATGGGATGACCACATCTGCACACAGTATTCAAGATGTGGACATACCATGGATTTATATAGAGGCAATATATTTTCTGTCTTATTATCTATTCCTTTCTTAATAATTCCCAACATTCTGTTAGGTTTTTTTCACTGCCACTCCACATTGAGTGGATGTTTTCAGAGAACTATCCACAATAACTCCAAGATCTCTTTCTTGAGTAAAGAGCTAATTTAAACCCCCATCATTTTATATGTATAGTTGGGATTATGTTTTCCAATGTGCATTACTTTGCATTTATCAACATTGAACTTTGTCTGCCATTTTGTTGCCCAGTCACCCGGTTTTGAGAAATCCTTTTGTAGCTTTCCCTGGGACTTAACTATCCTGAGTAATTTTGTATCGTCTGCAAATTTTGCCACCTCACTGTTTACCCCTTTTTCCAGATCATTTATGAATATGTTGAATAGGACTGGGCCCAGTACAGACCCTGGGGGACACCACTATTTACCTCTCTCCATTCTGAAAACTGACCATTTATTCCTACCCTTTGTTTTCTATCTTTTAACCAGTTACCGATCCAAGAGAGGACCTTTCCTCTTATCCCATGACAGTTTAGTTTGCTTAAGAGCCTTTGGTGAGTGATCTTGTCAAAGGGTTTCTGAAAATCTAAGTACATTATATCCACTGAATACCCCTTGTCCATGCTTGTTGAGTCCCTCAAAGAATTCTAGTACTTTGGTGAGGCAGGATTTCCCTTTACAAAAACCATGTTGACTCTTCCAACATGTGTCTGACAATTTTGTTATTTACAATAGTTTCAGGTTTGGGAATCTCCCTCATCCTCATCCCTAGCTGTGAAGATGGATACAAAGAATTAATTTAGTTTCTCTACAATGGCCTTATTGTCCTTGAATGCTCCTTTAGCATCTTGATAGTCCAGTGGCCCCACTGGTTGTTTAGCATGCTTCCGGCTTCTGATGTACTTAAAAAATGTTTTTCTATTACTTTCTGAGTCTTTAGCTAGCTGCTCTTCAAATTCTTTTTTGGCCTTCCTAATTATATTTTTACATTTCATTTGTCAGTTTATGCTCCTTTCTATTTTCCTCATTAGGATTTAACTTCCATTTTTTATAGGATGCCTTTTTGTCTCTCCCTGGTTCTTTTACTTTGTTGTTTAGCCATAGTGACACTTTTTTGGTCCCTTACTAGGTTTTTGAATTTGGGGTATACATTTAAGTTGAACCTCTATTATGGTGTTCTTTAAAAGTTTCCATGCAGCTTGCAAGGATTTCACTTTTGGCACTGTACCTTTTAATTTCAGTTTAATTAACGTCCTCATTTTTGTGTAGTCCCCGTTTCCAAAATTAAATGCTACAGTCTTGGGCTGCTGTGGTGTTTTCCCCACCATAGGGAGGTTACATTTAATTATATTATGGTCACTATTACCAAGTGGTCCAGCTATAATCACCTCTTGGACCAGACCCTGTGCACTACTTAGGACTAAATCAAGAATTGCCTCTCCACTTGTGGGTTCCAGGACTGGCTGCTCCAAGAAGCAGTCATTTAAGGTGTCAAGAAACTTTATCTCTGCATCCCGTCCTGAGGTGACATATAGCCAGTCAATATGGGGATAGTTGAAATCCCCCATTATTATTATTGAGTGTTTTTATTTTAATAGCCTCTCTAATCTCCTTGAGCATTTAACAGTCACTATCACCATCCTGGTCAGGTGGTCGTTAATACATCCCTACTGCTATATTCTTATTATTAGAACATGGAATTACTATCCAGAGAGATTCTATGGTACAGTTGGGTTCATTTAAGATTTGATTCTATACTTTCACATATAATGCCACTCCCCCACCAGCACGACCTGTTCTGTCCTTCTGATATATTTTGTACCCTGATATTACTGTGTCCCATTGATTATCCTCATTCCACCAAGTATCTGTGATGTCTATTATATCAATATCCTCATTTAGTACTAGGCACTCTAGTTCACCCATCTTATTATTTAGACTTCTAGCATTGGTATATAAGAACTTTAAAAACTTGTCACTTTTTAGCTGTCTGCCATTACATGATGTAATTGAAAGGGACTTTTTTCATTTGACTGTTTCTCATGTGATCCTACCTGTATTTTATCTTCCATCCTCTCCTCCTTACTAGGACATAGAGAATCTCCATTAATAGAGCCTTCCCTAAGGGATGTTGCTGTACAAACCACGTGCTCCTCCACGCCTATCAGCTTTCCCCCAGCCCTTAATTTAAAAATTAAGTGCCAGTAATCTGGTTCCATTTTGGTTTAGGTGGAGCCCATCCTTCCTCTATAGGCTCCCCGTTTCCCAAAAGCTTCTCCAGATCATAATAAATCTAAACCTCTCCTCCCTACATCATTGTCTCATCCACGCATTGAGATCTCGCAGTTCTGCCTGTCTAAGTGTCCCTGCATGTGGAACTGGAAGCATTTCAGAGAATGCTACCATGGAGATCCTGGACTTCAATCTCTTACCTAGCAGCCTAAATTTGGCCTCCAGGATCTCTATCCTCTCCTGCCCTATATGTCATTGATACTTACATGTACCATGATCGCTGGCTCCTCCCCAGCACTACATACAAGTCTGTCTAGATGTCTCAAGAGATCCGCAACCTTCGCACCAGGCAGGCAAGTCACCATGCGATTCTCCCAGTCATCGCAAACCCAGTTATCTATATTACACACCATTGGCCTTGTCTTGACTGCACAATTCACGCAAGTTCTTACTCTAGTGCTGGCCCAGCCAGAGCCCAGATCAGACACAAAAACCTCTCATTTGAGTGCAATAATGCTTTTCACTCAAGCTGGCTGGCCCAAGAGAGGGTATATGCTAAACACTGAGTGCTGCGAGTACCTGAGCTGCAAATATGACCATTCCACAATGTGGATGCAGGCCTAAGCCATCAAAGTGCTACTAGTCCTCCAATGCCTTTCCCACAACCCACTTTATGAGGAGACAGATTAGATGATCAGCAGTGACCCAAATACAGAGCCTGTTTTCACACTGGATGGGTTAAGGGCTCTGGGTAGGGTTTGGGAGGCGGGGGTGTTGAAATGCCCTGGCTGTGTCTTGTCCAGGTATCTTCCTCGTGTTCCCAAAATGGGGGTTGCATTGAATGCCAATATTTGGTGCAGGTCATCATTCAGAGTTGGATCCATGCCTTATCACTGTCTGGAATAAAGGCAATGGACAAATCTGGCACCTGCCAAGCCAGAAGTTGTATACATTGTTGAGCTGATGGGTTAAGGCCATTTTTACCCATGTTCCCACCACACTGGAAAAGAATTCATAGAGTGGCTCAGATTCAAGTAGTGTTAAGAACCATAGGGTGCACCCCAAGACATCCCTGCTGTATTTGCTCATGCAAGCTGCACCAGTGTGGATGCAGTTACTAGAACACAGCTTTGCAGTTTGGCTAGCCAATCTGAGTGAACTGTGCTGTAAAGAGAGTGCTCTTGTGGGTAGCTCAGTGAACACATCTCGTTGTTGAATAAGTGGTCAAAAAAAGCAAATTAGCACGAGACAACTTAGACAATTCTCCTGTGATGAAGGGTTTGGGGACATAGTTCATATTTGAAGGCAAAAAAAAAAAAAAAAAAAAAAAGACTGCTTAGGTGTTTTCAACAAGAGACCTGAATGAAGCTAGATACAGGCAGCCACGGGGGTCTGTGAAAGGTGGTATCTAGGCTAGGTTACAAGCCCTTGAAAGATAGCTATAACTCGTTATTAAGGAGTCTTTGTCTCCTCAGTGATCCACCTGATCGGGGTCGGTAACCTTTGAGAACTGGTGTGCCAAGTCTTCATTAATTTAAGGTTTTGTGTGCCAGTAAAAGGTTTCGTATGCCAGACCGGCAGTGCAGGTGGCAGACGGAACCTCAGACCGGCACTGGGCTGAGTGGCTCATCCCACTGCCGGTCTGGGGTTCCGTCCACCGGCCCCTGCCAGCCGGGCTCCCGGCCGCTGGCCCCGCTCAGCCTGCGGCCAGCCCGGGTTCCATCCATCCAGGCTGGCAGCAGGCTGAGCAGGGCCGGCGACCGGAACCCCAGACCAGCAGCGAGCTGAGCGGCTCATCCCGCTGCTGGTCTGGGGTTCCGTAATCCCAGCTGGGCAGCAGTGTGTCACTAAAAATCAGCACACGTACCGCAGGTTGCTGACCCCTGTGATAGATAAAGCCTGGAGTCCAAATCCAATTATGTGTGCAGACAACTGGGAAAAAATGGATTTGTAAAGCAGGAGCCACAGCCCTGGATTGGGTGGGCTTGGCAAGACACCTTTGGATGCAGCAAAGGGAGCTGGTATCTAAGTGGCAGCATGATGGTGACAGACTGACCAGAGAAGTCAAAGAGAGGGGAGCTGTTTTCAGGACATGTATTCTGTAGCCCAGTAAGCAGAGATTTCCTTATCTAATTTGGCTTAAGAGAAGTGAAAATCTAAACATTAGTTCAATTTTACCAGTGGAGTGGTGTTGTCTGCCATTGCCCTCCCAGAGAGAGCTTTAGAAAATTTTAGATATTAGGTCTACATAACTGAGCACTTTGAAACCTTGAACATGACTCTATATTATATGGAAAGCCAGCGTAGACAGTGGTTTGACTATGCTTCGTATCTTCCATCTCTAGTTTATGATCAGTGATTCTGTATTTGGTGAGTCTGCCTTAGCTTTGTACATTTTACTGTAGTGAGGTGAGCTGCTAGATCCCTGCACAGAACAGGCTAGCGTATTGCTGTTTTTATCATGTTCTTTCCTAGGACTAGTATAGTCACGTTCTGGGTGTTGATCTAGCATCTTGGTTCTTTCAGGTTAGAGTGAGATTGTTTGCTCCACTGGTTGGGGGGATGACAAGATAGATGTATGGATGAGTGGACTGTATTTTCATTTGAATTTAGTTTTTGATTCTTTCGTGCTTTGTGGTGCAGGAAGCGTTTGCTGCTTTGGTGGAAGTGGCACCAGAAGATAAATATTCTTTTCTGTATGTGGATTAGCAGGCTGCACATGGGGCTCTGCTCTGCAGAGGTTATTGCTGGAGTTTCTGTGCATGTGGACTATTTGTTTGCAGAACTGCAGTTGTAAGATTCTTGTTGGTGATTTAGCTCAGTCAGTGCAATTGGTTGCTAAAGCTGGGTGCCAGATTTCCATATAACTGAATCGGTTAGTTTACACCATTGAAACATTTTAGCAGTAGGGGTTTTTTGTGTGTTTTGTTTTTTTGTGAGTTGTATTTCTCTAGCAGTTTCCTTATGGAATAGAAGACCTGCAGAATTTTCCTTATAACGCTTTGATAGACTTTCTGAAGCTCTCTGCATTTATTACGAGATCCAGGTTTATATAATTTAGGATGTGTTTAATCTCTATGTCTAATATTTTTACTCTTTATTAGTTGTTTTGGGGCTTTTCCTGAAATCTCATTTTTCTTTGTGGCAGGTTGATCTGTAGGGCCAACATATTGTAGTAGGCATCTAGAAGGTGTACATTTCTTTGGAGACAGGTGAGAGGATGACTAGATCATCAGCCCAGGACAGGCTTGAGGATTGTTCCAGTAGGGCTGATTAATCATTGACATATAGGCAAGGAGGAACAGGATAAGGTTACATCCCTGTTTTACTCCCTTTTCTTTCTTGAAGGGCTCTGCTTGCATATTGTTTACTTTTATCCTTCATTTGATGGAGTGGTACATGGATTTAATGAAGTCCTACATTTTCCCACTATTCCATTTTGTAGTAATTTGAGATCAGAAAGGTAAAGATGTGGTCAGTGGCTCTTTTCTCAGTGAAGAAGCCAATTTGGCTTTTATGGACTATGGAGATGCCAGTCAGATATTGCACTATTCTTTTATTGAGGGGTTACACAATAGTTTGCTGATGTTGCTTTTAACCCAGATATTTTTGTAGCTGTTGAGCATAAGGGCATCTCTACTTTTGTATATTGGGGTAATCAATCCATCTTGTGTCCAGATCGGAGGGTTAGCTTAAATAACTTTACAAAAGTTTTCTGGATGCATTCGATGCAGTGTTTCAGCACTTTGTTTGAGATGTTATCTGGGACACATGATTTACTGGGCGGAGAACTTTCAGAAACTCACTTAATTCCTGAATTGTTATAAGAACATCCAAGTGCGTTGATAGCTTTTATTGAGTCTTCAAGAGTCATTTTTTTTTATAATGTTTTGTTCTTCTGTCAGATATCCAAGTTGGATTCCTTTTTAGTGTTCTTTCCATGGTTTTCTATTTTGGATGACTAGTTGTTTCCTTGTTTACTTTAAATTATTTCCACCTTTGCCAGAAGGAATTGGTGTCTATAGTATCTTTGTGCTAATTTTTCTTTTCACGTGGTCTGATTTTTTTCCTACTGGAGTACTGGTTTGAGTTCTACGGGGTTTTATGCTCAGCTATACAAAGTTAATGTCAAATGTGTCTCTATTTTCAGTTGCAGAGTTCCCTCACTTTTTTCAGCCTCTATCAAGCCATTTTTGTTTCCTTTTCCTTCCCTTTGAGCTGAAATCTCCTTTTGCTAGTTGTATGGCTAGGGATTGTTTTGTTTCTTGGATGAGGATTCTTTAGAAGTCTTTTGTGGCTGTTTAGCCATTGTGTTAATTTTAAAACTTTAAATTAAATCTTCAGTGATGGTGGTTTTCAAGGCTCATTTTTTTTTCAGTCTTGTCCCCAGATATGTTTGTTGAGTAGTGCATAGAGGTTTTGTGGTGTTTTGTT
The DNA here is from genome assembly GCF_011386835.1 of Chrysemys picta bellii. Classification (NCBI taxonomy): domain Eukaryota; kingdom Metazoa; phylum Chordata; order Testudines; family Emydidae; genus Chrysemys; species Chrysemys picta. The sequence goes on from NC_088791.1 coordinate 106,379,682, forward strand.
ATTCACCGGCATTCAGTATGATTGGTTTAGTTACAGGACCAATTAACTGTGGTCTAATAAGAATTACTGGGGTTTGACTATTGGTACTCATGTCACTGAACTCTAGATCCATTATTGGGCATAATCAATCACATTATTTATCATTAACTCAGCAAAGGGCAATTTGCCTAGGCAGTCCCCTCCTGTTTTCCCCATTGAGGGTGTATAGACCAAGGCTTTTATGCATATTGAGAAGTTTCTTTTCATTCATGTTAACAATCCCATTGAAGCTGTGCTAGTGTTTTGGTGGGATGCTGTGCTAAGGTGCATCATCTCCAGATATGCCCGTTTCCTTTGGTGGGGATAAAGTCTGGTTCTCTGCCTGTACCGGTGTTTATGTCTGAACAAAAACACCCCTGTATTCACACCCAACACACTATTGCAATAATCTTGTACAAAATATACCTTGAGGTATCATTTGAAAGCTAATAACAGATCAATATTCTTGTATAATGTAAGAAATGGGTGTTAAGATTTATGAACATAAGCTGAAATTATGCCTAGAATGTGTTTACCAAACATGTCGGGGGAGGGGGGGGTTATAAACCTGTTTCTCAAAGACAAAGGACAAGCTGACGACTCCAGCCAGGTGCCCAAGTTGGTTGGCAATCACCCAACAAGTGGCCATTCTTTGGCAACAAAGCGGGGCCAGAACAGATGGATCTGCATTTTAGCAAGCAGCATGGAACCGCTTTGTCTCCATCCTCACAGCCTGAATGGATTTTATCTAGGGGTAACCTTCAGGAAAATGCATTTCAAAAGGTGACCGGACTATAAAAGTGAAGGGCAAAAAACACCCTATGTTCTCTCCCCCGCCCAAAGAAGACGAAGGAACCAGCCCTTTGACTTTGGGGAAGGATTCTGACTTTGGCGGTCAGACATGTTGCTGGGAACCTGTGGAAAGGATTTTACCATGAACTAAGGCTAGCTTGTTAAGTTTTATCTACTAGAAAGCCTTTTATCTTTATTTCTTTGGTGACCATTTCTGACTAATACTTATACTTGTACTCACTTAAAATCTTTGTAATTAAGCAAATTTGTTTTATTTTTTAATCTAAACTAATCCAGTGCTGTGTTTAAACTGAACTGTTTGGTTACTCCAGTTAAAGTAGCAAACTGTTGCATATGGACCCCTTCCAGGGGCAACAGACCTTTAATATCTGAACTGCCCAAGAAGGGGCTGAACTGTGCAAAACACACATTTTTGGGAAGATTCAGGACTGGGAGTGTTTTGGGATCACCCTGTAAGTGGTAACCAAGGCTGGTGGAAGCCAGAGCATGGCTGTGTGTTGCTGACAGGCTGCTGGTCTCAGAGCAGCTAGGCCAGGACTGTAGCTATATACAGACACTCAGGGTGTGACCTGCATACTGCTTGGCTGTTGTGGGTAGCCCAGGTTGGTATCTACAACAGCAAAACATTGTGAGGCACCCAAGTTTGTGGGACAGGCAGTGATGACCCCTCACTGATCTGAATTGCACCCCAGAATGTTACAGTCTCTACAGACAAGCTTTCCTGGGCTTGAAAGTTGTTGGTTTCTGACGGGATGTTTGTGAAATCTCTGATAATAGGGGGAAGTTGGTAGGTCACATATGTAGGGCAGAAGTAGAGATCAGAATGCAGATGCAGGAGGCCTATGGATATTTTGCCTCACAGGTGAATCTGCCTTTTCTCAATGACTGTGTTGTATTTTGCTCATTCTTCTTTGATCTATACCAGAAAGACCCCTAGAACAAATGCCACTTTTTCCTGTTTCCCTATGCCAACTTTGATCCCCATAAGTAAATTGGAAAAGGCTGAGGAAAATAAGATTTTAATACAAGTGCTAGTCGCAGAGGTGTATGTTAGGAGAACTATGGTCACAATTACATACTGAAGGTCTCCTAGATGTTTACAGACAGCCTTAGAATTCTATCAAAATTAACAGGCAATTAGGATGATTTCCCTTCCTTTAATATATAGGACTCTATACAGTATCTAAATACTTCTGTATCTTCCTGCAGCAGTTCTGTATACTGATGGACTCATTCCTGATAGAAAGGACTCCTCTCCAAGGCTTCTACAAACACTTCAGGAGAATACTGTTTTTTGTTGTTGTTGGGGTCTTTTTTGCACCTTTAGAATTGGCCTGATTGCCCCAAGTACCAGGAATATTTTTGAACAGATCAGGGAAGGATACCCTAGACATCTCTCTTTCAGTTTACACAGCCCAAATACTGCACTATATACTCAGCATATTTAATACACTTTTCAGGACTATAGTATAAATAGTCCTAACAAATGCCTAGTGTTTTTACCTCCCTATTTAGTTATAGTTCTAAGAAACCATTTTCATTTAAATAGGAAAATAATAGACTAGAATCTTTCCTCTCTAAGCACCCAAACCACCCTTCTCTATGGAGCTGCCTTTTTTTTATTTTTTTATTTTTAAAGGCCTCTACTCTCTGGCCCCTCACTCTTATAGGGTGGTGGGTAATTGCTTAATTTATGACAGCTGGTCCAGCCCTGCTATCCTGACAATCCCTAGGCTTAGGGCATACAGCTGTGGCTTTTGCTCTGCTCAAGGAGAGGAGAGTGTAAGTGTGTTATGTCCTTGAAGAAGGTCTATACACCTCAACACCAAGAAGAAGCTGGGCTATTGATTAATTTAAAAGAGATTTTCTTCCCCAAATATGTGAGGTTTTCTGGTTATAATGAAGAAAAACATAACATTTTGTTAGCATATTGAAATCAGATGATGTTGTTCTAGTGGGGTCAAGAGGCTGTAGTTATATTACCCCAGCTGATTGGTGTTATTTTGGGGTATAACTAGAATCTGGGCCTGAACCAAGCCACTAGATTCAAACACCACTAAACTCTGTGGTGGGGAGGGATTCTGAATTTGTTTTGTAAATGCTTTTGTGATTTATAATGACTGGAGGAAATCCCAGATCTGAAAACCCCTGAATTTTGAAGTGGACCCTAATTTTGTAGTTTAGACCCATCCCAGGATTTAACACAATAAATCACTCACAAACTGCAGCCTGTAGGCATAGCACAAGTTGCTAGCATAGACAGGATGGTCTAGCAGACAGGATAGTTATCTAGCATTCACATACTTAAGTTCAATTCTTGGCTCAGCCACAGACTTCCTGGGTCACCTTGAGGAAGTCTCTTAATCTACCCTGAGTCTCAGTCCCATATCCCTACCTCAGAGAGGAGTTTTGAGCATAAACTCCATTAATGATTGTGAGGTGATGAGGGGCAATCTAAGTACCCAGACAAATAGCATGTATAAGGGGAGAGTAGGTGAAACTCCTTCTTGGGTGCTCTCATGTTAACTATGGTAGCATACCCAATGTCCATGGAGAAGGAAAATCAGCAGAATTCTTTTTTCCAATGCTGTGCTCCTTCTCCAGGTATTAAGTTAAAACACATGGTTTGTGCTTTTTCCCTCCTGCAGTTGGAGAGGTAAGCTGGTTTCTTTCTTTCACTTGATAATCTCTGTTTTCATTCCTCATTTGTGCACCCATTGTTACTGCTACCTTTTCTGTCTCTACCTGCCTTCTGCTGAATGGGATGTGGCCCTTCATTGCACACCTATTAGACCGTTTGGCCAAAAGTACTTAAAATTTGGCCAGCCTTTCAATAAGGTATAATTGCACTACATGCATTCCAAAGTGCAATCAAACCTCAGGTACTTAAAGACATTAGTAACATCTATAAAAATCATGCTGACACATTGATGTCCTAATACTTGGGGGAAAATTCTTCTGGGGTGACATGCACTTCACTCATTTAGATATTAAGGTGCTAGGCACCTTAGCAACACTCAAGATAGATATAGCCAAAGTTGCTTGCTAAACCAACCCCAACCACTCCAAAACCCAGATTCAGAGCTCTGGCTTGTAGCACATTCCCCCACAGCTGCTACTCCAGCCTGCAATACATATAGCCTCTACTTTTCTGTACCACTTCTACAGGGTGTCAGAGCCACTGGATCTGCATAGTTGCACATCTCATAATTGACCCCCTCCACACATGCATAGCTCACTGCCAGTGTTACCATCCATGCTAATCTGGGGCAGGGTGTAATGGAAGCCCCCATTCTGTTAGGCAGAGTACAGTAGCTTCCTTGTGCAGCCTCTGTGACAGTGGCTCCCCAAGCAGCCCTGCAACAGAGCTTAAATGATATAGACTATTTTGCCCTGAATGTCACCCTTGCTGCCTATATTTAACACCTATTAGTGCTAACAGCAATTACTGACCACAGCCACATGGAGAGAAATATCTGTTTTCCTTGAGCCTAGAAGCAGAGAAATTGCTGTTGTGCTTAGAACTGGAAAGCAAATTTGACAAACATAACCAGATCTCATAGTTGCATTGCACAACACCTGTGTCCTGTAAATTCATCAAGCCTGCATGGTGCGTAGTTTATGCAGTGCATGGCTGCTTTACAAGATTTGTAGCTTCTATCAGCTAAAAACCAACATCACACACACATCATTCTTTCAAAGACAAAATGAAAGAAGTGGGATTTAACCCCCAGGCCCTCAACTTGTTCCCTATTAGGTGATGAAACTGGCAAGCAAACTTAAGACATATGCACACACAAATATTCTTGATGGATATATTAAATGAGAAGATGGAAGGAAAACTCAATGGACCCCCTCTTACTGTAGAAACAGCTTCTGTCAAAACATCTGAGTTAAAATAAAAATAAAAAGGTTCACCTCTGACATCAGCTGTAATGTACTAGAAGGCTAAAGGATGGAGAAAGGCTGTTTGTTCAGTGTTCAACTTGTCCTATTTTAAGGGTTAATTCAAAGCCCATTGAAGTCAATGACACTCTTTCCATTGACTTTGATGGGCGTGGGATCAAGCCTTTAGTCTCCTACCTCCCTAAAGCAAGCTATTTTAAAATCTGTGTATAGGTAACCAGAACGTGGTACACTTCCTTTGCTGAAATCTGTATAAAGCTTTGTGTTTTCCCCTGAAAGAGTTTTCAAACTCATTAAACAGCTTTATACAGTATTGCAGGAATGTTGCTGATACCTTTATAATGAGAAATGCTGCCCTAAGGGATACCTCTTGAAATCCTCATGTGCAGATTTCTACAAGGCCAATGCAGCCATTTGGTGGCTTAATCCCCATAGAGATGTAAGCAGCCCAGAATGAGCTTTTTGTTAAAATATACAATGCTTCAAATTGAATGAGGCCTAGATAGCCTGCATGTTTATTCCGTCAAAAAGCAGGTCCCTCCACTTCTTCTTTTAGCTCAAGCACATTTTTATAGGCTCCGATGCTCCCTCTACAATTTCAGAGTAATACCAAATATAGAAACATAATTCAAGTAGTAATGAACACTGTGAATTGTGCATTAGGATTCAGTGCAAGCTGCTTAGAACTGATTTATCGGCCAAATCCTGTTTAGTCTGTTTTAGCTGATGTCCATTTTAAGTGGCTAGAGAGAAAGAAGCAAATGTGTGCTGGGCAGGAAGGAGAAAAAGCAGGGAAAGAGTCCAGAAAACAATTTTCAGTAAGGCTTAACCATCAGCACAAGCCCTGGTCTCAATGGATTTGCTTTAGAAACTAGAATTGCTTGGATTTTGCTGAATGTACACATCCATTTTAAGTGGGCCGCACTGTATTTATATTTAAATACCATAGCCTGATTATGTTTTAATGTGTGCATTTAAGATGTGTGCTGACAAATTATCACTGGCTTTTAATACTTTCTGATGTTTACACTGTAGGGCCATGGTAGATGGTATGATGGGCTAGTGAATTAGCTTTTTAATTGTCAGCAAGTACTAATCTTAGGTTAGGTCATCACCTAAATGAGTTGTATAGTCCTCTCTTTGTGAATATTGCAGATCGGGACTGAGGTATATTGACAGGATTGCTGGAGGGAATAAAAGGGGTACTGCAGCTCAGGGCTGAGGAAAGTTGGCAAAAATCCTTGTAAAAACTTGCATAGTATCTGCAGTATTGGTATTTAGTAGCCAGTGTTATTAGCTCCTAAATCACTTTCAAGATTAAAAAGAAAAAGCTACAGCAATAATACATTCTAGCTCCTTCCCAGAGGGTTCAGACATAACATTCCATAGGTCAGTTCTGTATTAGCTTCTTTCTCAAGAGTTCTTAAAAAAAAAAGGGAAGAAAAAAAAAAGTTAAATCAAACCACATCAGAAGCCATTGGGCTTCCAAACATAATGGCATTTAAGGTTCATGGTTAGGTCAGGTATTTTGTTTGTCTTGAACTCCTTTCAAACTAGTGACCCCTATAGTCTTGAACGCCATCATTTTAATAGGTCCAGCTTTTGTGTGATATCACAAGCTTGGCCATTAGTGATGGAACACAGCTTGGGGAATTTCTGCCTTTTGTTTATTTATTTGGATTTAAATAAAATAACAGAAAAGAATGCCTATTCTGAGCTGTAGGCACCAATATTACCAGACCAAAATAACAACACATTTCCCTTCACACCTGCCTCTTATACACAAACCACCAGCCAGCAATACATATTACAAGTAGAAATGTATCCACCCTTCAGATTCCCCTATGCCCCAAAACAAAAACCCACCTTCATGACCTCAGTCCTTTGCACATGCCTGTTCAAATGGACGGACTTTGTAGCAGCAAGGTCAGCCTAGGAAAGATGTTCCTGTAGCTAAAACACTGGACTGAGCCTCAGGAGAATTGGGCATGATCTCCAGTTCTGCCACAGACATCCTATGTGATCTTGGGCCAGGCACTTAACCTCGCTGTACCTCAGTTCCTGAACTGTAAAATGGGAAGAAAAATGCTGCCTTTCTCCTATCGTTTTTGTCTTCTCTATTTACATTTTAAGCTTTAGGAGGCAGATTACTTAGATTAGCTGCTCTCACGCCTTATGACACATAAGGCAATACAGTTTTTCCATCTCCATCTGTTTAGTGGCATGTTTCTTGCTTCTTTATAGTCTGTTTCCATGACATCAACACCTTTGTCAATGGTTTTCTTATAAGTCCTCTGTTGTCCTCCTCTTTTCTGTTTTCCACCAAGCATTAGCCAGATAATGGCTTGTCTGGTCATATGTTTTGTCTGGGTTGTGGGTTTTTTTATATCCATACAACATGCCCAAACCATTTCAGCCTTCTTTCTCAAATCATTTTCTCCACAGTCTGTTGGCCATTCCTTTGTAACACATCAGCATTAGTTACTTTATCTCTGCAGCAGACTTTGAGTATTCTCTGCAAGTATCTCTGATTTAATGTGCTAAGTTTCCTGTTGTGAGCTTCACAAATTTGCCAAGTTTCAGAAGTATATAACAATTTGGTATCATGATGACATTGTATAACTTTATCTTATTTCTTTTGTGAATCTATTTTTTTCCAACTATTTGCCAATCTCAAAAAAGTGCCACTTGCCTTCTGAATTCTTGCTTCCATCTCATTATGGAGTCGGTCATCACTACTGGTTGTGCTTCCAAGATATACAGACTCATTAACTATGCTGTATTCTTCACGAACAATCACATATGTACCTTAATTGATGACTCCTCTTTCAACGATCATGACTTCCATTTTCTTTTGGCTGAGTTTTAATCCTATTTTGGCAGCCTCACATTTGACATTGATAGTGGTTTTTTTCATGGCATCATGATCTGTGTCACAGAACAATGTCATCTGCAAAGTCCAAGATCTTGAAGTTTTCCTCTACTCCACAAAATTCTTGTATCTTCCTTTGATGTTATTCTTCACATCACATAATTTATCACAATGCAGATAAGAAGTGGGAGGTGATAAAAGGCAACCCAGTCACACTCCAGTGATGATATCAAACCGACCAGTCTCTCCACTTTCTGTCTTTACACAGCATTTTGAACCTTCATACAGTATATTGACCAGTGACACTATCTTTCTAGGAAGCCCATATTCTTGCAAGATCTCCCATAGTGATTTTCTGTGAATGCCGCCAAAAGAGTGATGAAATCTATGAAGTTCAAGACTAATGTTCTCTGGTAAGCAAGCCCTTTCTCAAAAAATGATTTCAGGGCAAAGATGTGAGATCTACACATGCTCTTTTTGATCTAAAGCTGGCTTTCACTTTACACAGTTTTCATCTATGACCCATTTGATTCTGTTCAACAGTATACTGCAGAACATTTGTCCAGGTACTGAAAGTATTGTCATTCCTTGCCAGTTACCACATGCCAGTTGGTTGCCTTTCTTCAGTAATTTATAGATCACACCTTTCTTCCAATCCTCTGAGCAGAGTTCTTTCTCCTAAACTACATGATAAAGCTTATGTGGTTCATATACTACCACATCCTCACCAGGTTTATGCATTTCAGCAATGATCTCATCTTGACCAGGGTGCTTTGCCGATTTTTAGGTTTTTCTTTCCTCCGTCTCAATGTGTTTGGCTGCATGGACTATTCTTTCCTTGATCCTCTTGGTTCAAGTGAAGTTGTGGCAGCTTCCCAGCAAACATCTCTAAAGTGTACCCAGTGTTCCTCTATCATCATTCATTACCCATCGCTCTTGAAATCTGTTTGAGAGCTAGATTTTAAAATCCCTCCAGTTGAGGCCGTTTCTTCACATCAAATACCATCTCTCTTTTCGTGTTAGCTTACCTTTTTACCTTTAGTCTAACTGTTCCAGCGGAAAGATAGTGGTCTTTTGCTATATCACCACTTGTAAAAGATCATGTATGGCAATGTAATCCAATTGTTTCTCAGTAATTCCATTATTTAACTTCCATGTTAGTCTGTGTTTCTTGGGAAACCTACACCCCCACTGAATTTTTCCAATACCCCCTCCCCCTGAGTTTTGTGAACTAGTTACATGCCAATTTAGTGACTGTTTGGAAATTTGAATTGAAATTGAAACATTAATATATGCTTTAAAAGCATATAAAGTGTATGATAAAATACGTGTATCTGAAAAAGTATAAAAGATTTGAAAAGTATGAACATAGACTAGCTTCCTTATACAGCTGTTGTGTTTTCTGACAATGTCAGTGCATTCATTTCGGTGATGTTGGCCAACCTAATAATTTCAAACGATGATTTGTAAGCGAAGTCTAAATGAGCTCTCCCTGACAGCTAGTGATGAGCTGGGGCTGGAGGGAAAGGCTTTAGGACCAGATTGTATTTACATTCATACCTAATCTACCTAGGTATCCAGCAAACAGAGCTGTGTTGCTCAAGTGATAGATTTTGGTTGGGGTTGGGTTACAAATCACTTGAATGTGGGGGGGGGGAATGAAATGTTGTTCTTATTGTATGAGTAAAGGGCAATAGAACTGTACTTAGCCTGTGGTGATTGAGGGCATCAAGAGAGGATGGGAACCTGTCCCTCTCCACTGTTTAAAGACAGAGCTGATTAGGCTCCATAGATAGTCTTTTGTTCTGTTAAATGACCACTGCAGCTGAAATCACTGATAATCAGGTCTAAGTGCTTAGTCCTGCTGTGGGGACAGTGTTTCTGTGGAAGAGACGGCCAAGACTGCACTAGCAGCGAGGTTCCCCCACTGAGAGCTCAGCTGAAATCACTGAGAGCTGGGTGGAACCTCAAGAGACCAACTTGCAGAGGTCACAGTGGCAGGTGGCAGCAGAAGGTGACGGAACAGGGCCATTGGCAACAGAGTGGTGGAGTGAACGGTGGGACAACAAACAGCAGTGGCCAGAGCGAACAGTGAGCAGCTGGAGGAATGAGCAAGGTGCCTTCTTGCCCCCCATCTGGGAGGTGTACTCATGTGAAAGCACCTTTGAACTCTAAGTCTCCACTGACCAAGGACAACACCAGTGAGTGGGGGGCAGTGGAGGGAAAAGTGAGGGGCACGTTAAATAAAAATTTGTTTGTTGGACTATATTTTAGTGACTTTGCTCCAGAATGCTAGATTTGTGACTGGGAATGGAAACTTATATAAATATGTTTCCTAGTAGGCCAAGATTTTTAAAATGCATTATTTGCCAAGGTTGTTATCTCACATCGTTGCTATCTTGAGAGGTCATTATGTTGGGGAGTTCCTGTACTAAAAATTTTTATTATTATAATTAATTTTTATATAAGAATGGTCATACTAGGTCAGACCAATGGTCCATATATCCCAGTATCCTGTCTTCCGACAGTGGTCAAGGCCAGGTTCTTCAGAGGGAATGAACAGAACAGGGAATCATCAAGTGATCCATCCCCTGTTGCCCATTCCCAGCTTCTGGCAAACAGGCTAGGGTGTTGCATCCCTCCCCATCCTGGCTAATAGTCACTGATGACCTATTCTCCAAGAATTTATCTAGTTCTTTTTTTAATCCTGTTATAGTTTTGGTCTTCACAGCATCCCCTGGCAAAGAGTTCCACGGGTTGACTTATGTTGTGTGAAGAAGTACTTCCTTTTGTTTTTTTACAACCTTTCATTGGGTGACTGCTAGTTCTTGTGTTATGTGAAGGATTAAATAACATTTCCTTATGCACTTTCTTCACACCAGTCAAGATTTTATAGACCTCTATCATATCCCCCCTTAGTCGTCTCTTTTCTAAGCTGAAAATTCCCAGTCATTTTAATCTCTTCTCCTGTTTCATACCCCTAATCATTTTAGTTGCCCATCTCTGTACCTTTTCCAATTCTAATATACCTTTTTTGGGATGGGGTGACCAGATCTGCACACAGTATTCAAGGTGTGCACATACAATGGATTTACATAGGGGCAAGATGATATTTTTTGTCTTATTATCTATCCCTTTCTTAATGATTCCCAACATTCTCTTTGCTTTTTTGACTGCCGCTGCACATTGAGTGGATGTTTTCAGAGAACTATCCACAATGATTCCAAGATCTCTTTCTTGAGTGTTAACAGCTAATTCAGACTCCATCATTTTGTATGTATAGCTGAGATTGTTTTCCAATGTGCATTACTTTGCATTTATCAACACTGAATTTCATCTGCCATTTTGTTGCCCACTCACACAGTTTTGTGAGATCCCTTTGTAACTCTTCGCAGTCTGCCCGGGACTTAACTATCTTGAATAGTTTTGTATCATCTGCAAATTTTGCCACCTCACTGTTTACCCATTTTTCCAGATCATTTATGAATATGTTGAACAGTAATGGTCCCAGTACTGACCCCTCAGGGATACCACTATTTATCTCTCTCCATTCTGAAAACTGATAATTTATTCCTACCCTTTGTTTCCTATCTTTTAACCAGTTACTGATCCATGAGAGGACTTCCCTCTTATCCCATGAGGGCTTACTTTTCAAAAGTCAATTTAAATTAAATACTTTTTAAAAAAAAATTATATTTTTTTAGAAATCTAGACCTTTTGTGTGTTTTGGTGTAACTTGCATTATCCTTATGTTAAATTTGCATTATCCTAACAAAACATTTACTTTATTCATATCTCTTTTATATGTTGCAGGTCAAAGTGAAAATGAAAAAAGACAAAAAACGATACAAATTTTTTTCCACTCAAAGGCCTCAAAAACTAACCAAGGTGAAGAACACATCAAGAACCAAGAATATATCAACATGTCATCTGAAGGTTCAAGTGGTATATCTACATCCGACCAGTCCGAAGCACAAATACAGCACTACCTACTGAAGAAACAGTGTCTCCAAAACCTAAAGGCAGTTCCCAATGTTTGTCGGTCAAAGTGTTTCCATTTATTGAAGTTACAAAAGATGGCTACTGGTGCACCTCTTGCAAAAAAGCTTATGAAGAAGGAAAGCTTCCCAATGCTATAATTGGTAAAAGTGGAGGAGCTTGGTTTGTCAAACCGATCAGCAAAGCCAATGCTGTCAAACTATGTGAAAAGGCTGCAAAACACCAGGCCTCTGGAGTGTATCAACATGCAGAAAGCTTTATAAGCCCACTTTCAAAGCCAATTTTAGAAGTATTTAATGAGGCTGTTAAGAATGCTGGAGACACAACACAGTTCATGCGAACAAATATGGCTGTGGCATCCTACTTTCTATTTAAGTAAGAGATACCACACACTACAAACTGGAGGCCAAGTGATAAGTGCATTGTCACTTGTTCATCCTGAAGTTGAACACTGGTTCCGAACAAGACCAGCAAATGCTCACTATTTTTCTGCAAGAAACTCAACTGACTGGCTAGAAGCATGCAGTGCAACAGTGAAAGACTCAACAGTTGAAAAAGTGAAGAACTCTCTCACCACATTCAAAAAATTTGCATACATGGCTGAAGAATGCACTGATGCAAATGGGCATCAAGTATTAAGTCATTGTGTATGTTATCTTGATGTCAGGGGTAAGCCAGTAGATGGATTTCTAGATGTTCAAGTTATAGAAGGCACATCAGCTGCATCTGTTACAACCCACATCTAGAAGAGTTAAATGCTTGTCAATTGGACCCCAAACAGATGGCTGCTTGTACATTTGATGGAGCTGCAAACTTCTCTGGAAGACATGGTGAGGTACAAGCTTTGCTCAGAGAAAACTGTAACCCTAATCTCTCCTATACACACTGCAGAGGCCATCTACTCCAACTAGCAATAGTACGAGCTGCAGAATCTTCAAAAGACATTTAAAAAGCTATAAATTTAATGTCTTCATTATATTCTTTTTTCAGCAAGAGTCCAAAAAGACTGAATATCTTGGAAAATATAGAAGATATACTGGGACTGAAGTTCAAATTAGTCCAATCTGGGAAAACCCGCTGGCTTTCTCATGAGCAATCCTTGGCTGTTGTCTTAAAATTACTCCAGCCATTATTTCTGGCTTTGGAAAGTATCTACCAAGATTGGATGGATCTAAGTAGTGAGGCTGGTGGATTACTTTTGCTACTACGTTCAGAGAAGACTATTGCCATTCTCTCTCTCGTAAATCAACTGTTGAAACCACTTGGATCATTAAACAATGCCACCCAGGCATCTGCTACAACAATAGTGGATCTTTGTCCAGTAACAGAAGTTACATTTGGATCAATCAGAGATCTATCCATTGAAAAAGGACTGGAAGAAGCAAAGACTTCAGTCCAGAAGTTGACTAATGAAGGCATTTATATTGAATCCTTAAGTGAAGAAGACGAGAAGTGTTTGTTAAGACAACTGAAAAAGTACACAGACTTGATTCTTTAAAATCTACAACAGCAACTTCTAGATTCTACTCAACCTCTACGTAGGTTTTACAGATGCCTGTCCTATAAAACACCAACAGTTGAGTGGAGTGAGGCACTAACAGCAATGGGGCTGCCATGTGATTAGGACAGAATAGAGAATTTGAACACAGAGTGGAATATCATACATCTTTTGCTTGCTCAGCATGATCACTGGTAGGTATGTAACACTGAATGATAGTTACTTTAGCATGATTTGTAACAAAATGTGCTCTTATAATTTGTGAGTCAAATGTTCATCCATTTGAACTCACTTGTTGTCAGCTAAGTGATTTCAGAGGGCCATGATCTCTTTCAAATGGACTAATTGAGACACTCTTATATCTGGGTTTTTTCCATAACAATATCTTTTTTACACAGACAGGAAGTTAGCCTGACTCTCAGCTGTAGATCCATGGCTCCTCATTCAATATATTCAGAGCAGCTCATGCCATGTTTGAGGTTACCTCATCTGCCACCTGAGGGACATGTCTGGTAGTTGAGGATGCCCCAGGACTTCGGGGCAGGGATAGTTGCTAACTATGTGTTTGTAAGTTGTGAGCATAATAGATCTTGATTGGGGGCCATAAATATTATTATTAATAATATTTTGTACAAAAGATGCCTCTCCCAGAAGTCATTTTGAGGCATGGCCACTTCCTTCTCTTATTACACCAATACAGATAATATCATTGAATTGTGCCACACTAAAATATTTTGAGCATTTTCCATTTTCAGGTGATAGTTTCTAATTTTGGTCCAGCAGTAGAATTATCTGATCATCTCCTAATAAAGGCCAGTCCATGGGAATAATCTGTGACAGCAGCAAAATAAAATAAAAATGCAAGAATACAGGAGGAAAAAATCTATTCGACAAGGAGCCAATTTATGATAAAACCACAAGTGCTTGCATTGGGGAAATAACAGCAAATAATTCTTTGGTGGGGATGTTTTTTCTCTTTTATTTTTTATAAGCATGCTTTACACACACAAAAAAAGTGTCTCTATCATAGATCAGTGGAGCTTTCGTGGAATAGACAGAGGATAACAAAAGCTGTTTATTTTTTTCCATTTTATAGGAGAGAGATCATTGATCATTACCTGTTAGGTTCACTCCCTCTGGGACACCTGGCATTGGCCACTGTCGGCAGACAGGATACTGGGCTGGATGGACCTTTGGTCTGACCCAGTATGGCCGTTCTTATAGTCTTATGAAACTGACTAGAAGGCATTCACTGTGAAGCTTATGAACGTTATAAAATATTTGTCCCTGTAAAAGTTATGGGCCCAATTTTCTCCTATGTTCCACGGGCACAGAAAAGGCATGAAGCCAGTATATCCATCTAGATGGGGATTTCCCTGTTGTGGGGGGATTCTCTCACTTACTGGTCTTCCAGACAAGGGGGGGGAGGTGTTGGAACCATGGCTGGGAGGAAAATAGAATGGCCAGAACCCCATTGCATTCCAACAATCCCCATTTGGCATACTAACTACTTGAGGTCATAGCCAATTAGCATAGGGACAGGAACTGGACCTGTATAAATGAGGTCCCTAAATTAGGAAGCCACCAATGGCTTTTTCATGTTCCCTCATCTGAGCACAGTGCCTATTGGCTGCATCTGAGAATCTGAGCCAATATGAAACACATTCATTTGGACTTGAAATTAAGGAGAAAGAGGCTTGAAGCTAGAAATAAAGTTGCATCATTTTCTCTCCTAGGTATCAGGGAAGAAGCAGTAACAGTACTGACAAGTCATATCATGTAGATAGATTCAAAAGCAATTTTCAGAGGCTGAAGGAGGGGGAAAGGGATTATTATCAAAGATTAATCACAAATACGTGTTGTTTGTGGCAGCTTCCCAGCAAACATCTCTAAAGTGTACCCAGTGTTATGTTGCCACTGATTTGGGTTCAGAATTATATATATATATATAAACAAATCTTAAGCTGAAAACAGTAATATGATTTCTCAGAACATCCTCTGATGTTAGATACAAGCTGAAAAATAATCTTCACTTGTAAATCCATGTCACTAAGTTTATCGAAAATGTGCACTGAAATAAGAATGCTCGGAGTTAAAATAAGACTCAGAAAAGGCAAACAAATAAATAAATAGAGGCTATTTCTCTACACCTTTCTGTCTATCTTCAAGTATTCACAAAAGTATTCTTTACATTGTCAAACTTGGCTATCCCTTGACAGGGTTGTACCTAACTACATTTGAACACTGGAGAAAAATTCAGTTATTTGACTACTTTCTCATATTCAGTGAATAATTTAAATTAGGGAAAGTCAATAAAGAAATGCCACCAAAAGAAAGTTGACAAGGAGATGAAATTCATTTCCATGTTACTTTTGTTTCAGTCTATCTTTCTCAAACCTCTATCTCCTGGAATTTGCAGAGTTCCATGAGTGGGATAGAGAAGGGTTATCTAGATTTTTTAACCCAACCCAACTCTTTGCATGTGTTTGTGTGTATACCACAGAGAAACTTACTGATGCAGTGGTATACTCCAACCACTGTCTCCATATATATGAGTGCCAAGGAAAAGCAGAAATTTGGAAGCCATTCCTATCTCACTGCAGGTCATGCAAGATCGTGTGTGTGTGTATGTGTGGGGGGTGTATCTGTTCTTTGCTTTTAATTTTGTTAATGTAGGGCCTGATCCAATGTCTACTGAAGCCAGCGAGAGTATTCCCATTGACTTCAATGGGCAGTGGATTAGTCTCTTTGTGATGACAAAGGGTATTAGGTGGAAGGCCTTGTAGATGGAAGTCCTCTATCCCCAGAATAGATCCAGAATGGGCAGTGCAAACCTCTCAGCATTTTTGTACCATGACCTGGCGGTGCCACTTCATGGGTAGTTTAGTTTCCATTCCCATTTGATGTTTGGACTCTCTGCTAAGAATACCTGGACATTTTAGCAATTCAAGCTGGCATGCATGAGATGGCCTACAGTTGGCATTTAGTGCACAGCAAGATGGAGTGTAGATCTACAAAGTGTAGTAGGTCAAAATGCACTATGGAACTTTTAGTAAGTGGTAGCAGGTTCCATACAGACAGTTAGTATATGGCACACTAGTGCAAGCTAGATTTTCACCCCACTTACCTTGTACTAAGAGCTTGTCTTCATGAACATTTAGACTGCAGCAAGTTGGGGGGTGAATTTACCCTGCACTAGCCTGCTGCAGACTAATTGTCCATGTGGCCCATGCTGAAGCATGTTAACACTATGCTAGTTTACTTTGATCTGGTTTTCTATGAAAAAGGTCTAGATTAAAGCAAACTAATGAACTGTTCATGCATGTCAGCAGGGTTCATGTGAACAGCTAGCACGTGGCAGGCTTATGTGGGGTAGAGTCACACCCCAACTTGCCACAGACTAACTGTGTAGACAAGCCCTTAATGCGATATATGTGAGCCCACTAAAGTGAACAACAAAATAAGCCAGCATATTAGAGAACATGCACAGAATAGAAAAAAATAGAGATCATGACTGGAAATCCATTTTAAGCTATGGGAAAACAAACAATTCAGCATGCATTAGCTAACTCTAAGAGTTTACTTATGAATGCCATGGTATCAAATTGAGCTGGCTCATGGCAACAAAACAAGCCAGTACTTTTCCCTATTGCCTTTATCCTGTGCTCCAGAATCTAAGCTCTCATTTAAAAATCTTTAGCATTTATCGTTGATTAGCTAATGTTCAAAATGCTAACTGGATGTAAACTCATGCAACTGTGTCTGTCTGAGCCTGCAGGCAGCCTAAAACAATGGCTTTGAGAGACGTAAGAACTGCTCTAGTTGATCTTGAATGCCTGCATTTTGGGGTGCCAAAGCTGCCACTTTAGAGAGACCTGATTTTTGCCCACTCTCTAAAAATCAGTCCCCTTTTAAAGTGTATCAAGTTGGGTGCCCAAAAAAGTCCAGGACCAAAAATCACCCTAGTCACTTTGGAAAATCTTGGCCTATGAAGCATAATGATGACAAGTGAAATATCAACATGTCTAACTCTTTCACTGTGTCACAGAGATAATCGTTTTATAAAGACCTGCACAATCTCATTTTGGTGTAGTTATGACTGGATGAAGTTTAGGCTGCAGGCAGGGCTCAGGAGTACCATCACATCTGTTTTATCCCAGTGGATCTCCTGCATATGACCTACATTTTCTCCCTCAGAACCATTAAGATGACCCCAGAGATTAAATGTCACCTCTGACCTGACAGTCTCTTTCTTTACTTATTTTAACAAATAACCTATTGTGTTGATGTTGTTTGATGTGCAGCCAGCATGCTCCAATTTTGCAGAGGCGTCCCCTTATCAACATCTTGTTGTTTTCATTTGCCATGCTCCCAGTCCACATTTAGGCAATGCGGGCTATAAAGCTACCCAGGATGGATTATATACAAGTAACAAGTACATAAATCTCACCATAAACCCTTCTGCATGCATCCTACATCTTTACTGGCTGCCAGTTCCAAATCACTATTGCATCAGAAGCAATTTTCAATCTAACTGGCTTCCTAGTAATTGCTCTACTCTGTTTATGCTTATAATTACAACAGTTAGAGATGGAAAAGGCAGTAGGTGAAAACACTTCTAGTTGAAATTAAGATTCTCTAACTACATCATTTAAACTAGTGAATAAAAAAAGCCTTTTGAACCCACGGTTGTAATAGAAATGAGCCTCTTGGAATTAGTCATAACTGGACTTGGCAGCCGGTTTGTGCTAACAGAATACAATTAGCTGCTGCAATTGAAAAACAGGTTTTTGCAGGAATTATGACTTGAGTTTGTTGTCTGTCTAATTAACACTATTAACTCTTCTGGCTGTTTGCACATGCTGATGCATTTCTTCAGACTACTATCATTTCACCTGGGCAATAGGTAAGAACCAAGAGAGACGGTCTAATGATGGGTGAATGGCTAACAATTATAAGCTTGACTGTGGAGTTAGTAGGAGCACGGAGTAAGAAGCAGCATGTAGTTGTGCTGCCACAGGGGTGAATGAAGGACCAAATTGTGATTCAGTCTCTTGCTCCAAGGGAAAGTCTTCTGTACCAGCCCTGTCTGTGGTGCCGATTACTTTCTCCTCTGCTCCAGCTCAGAAGCTCTGTAGGCATATTGGGTGGGGAGACTCAGAATGGGTGTAGTCACCCCATGGAAATTACAATTTCCCCATCCCATGCACCATTACTCACCATAATGTAGCACATGCAGGGGGACTAGGATGGATGCAGGGGGACAAGGATGGATTCAGGGGGACTAGGATGGCATCTTTTGCCCTCCTACTGCCCTACACAATGCAGAAGGCAAGCCACAGTCTTGCTCTATGTAAACATAAAGATAAGGCACTCTTATTACCCATGTTTTGTTGGGGAATTTAAGTCTGGGTACTACATCACCAGCAACAATCCAACTAGAACATGCCTTAGATAATGCCTGGAGTCGAATTAGAATCAGTATTTAAGCCTCCCCCTTTTCATTTATTCACTTTAGTTATGTCCTGGTGTGTACCAGTAAGTTACTAGAAAATCTGGGCACAGATAACCTGCAATTTTGAAATCTTTCCCAATCAAGACAAGGATAACAATGGCTTCAATTTTTGTGCTGGGTCTGCTAGCACTCAGCTGTATTGCTTTGTAGTATACTCCCAGTCAATGACATTTAGGTTGATTAAAAGCCTCAGCTAACCAATCGAAATTGCTGTTTTTTGCAGTGTTTATTACAAAGCCATGGAGATTATTGATTATATATCAAAGAGGATGTGTGGCTGCTCCTGGTGTTACACGTGACACAGGTGGCCAAAAGTGCCTATTGCCTCGGTGATCCTCGGGATCACAGCAGTGTGGTAGTATCTGTCTGCATGGGGATCATTGCAGACCATTTGGAAGTTACAGCTGGCACAGTGTGCAGTGGCCTAACTACATGACAACGGGGCCAGCGGTTGTACGAGCTTCCTGATTTCTTTTGGGTGGCAATTTTGACCCAATAGTCCTGCCCATTTGGCCCCTGATAAAAGGGAAGCAAACGGATCCAGAAAGGAATGCATCCCTGCAAGCCTGGGCATCCCTGTGGAGAGAACAGCAGAGTCACCTTTGACTGTTTTTGGCTAAAGATGTGGGGGGGGGGGGAGAAAAGAGGGGTGGAGTAGTAGTCGTGCTATTCGCACCGAGCATGCTGCATGCCTGCAAATCTCTTTTCCTGGTGGGATATGTGAATGTTTATTGCACTCAAGTTATTCTAGGTAAAACAAGGGCTGCCTCTCCCCTTCAATCCCCACCCAACCCTGCTGACCAGTGTGAAGAAGAGATGCAGAAGGAGCGCCTCATCTGGGGTGCAGCAAAGCCAATGCGCTGTTGCTAGGAGCCTGGAGCACCAACACGGAGCTGTGGGAGATTTTACTTGGGTGGCGGAATGGGCCGGGGGGGAAGGAAAAGGGCTAGTAGTGGTGGAATCCATGTTCCTTACTCATCCCTATCAGCTCTGTAGATTCCAAAAGTGAGCACCTATGCCCTTGAGATGTGCAGCATAGAAGTCGTACCCTTTGTACTTTCTCAATTCCATGCTATTCCACAGCCCCCAGAATCATTTTGATAACCCTGGGGACCTGTCTACATTATGGCAACCTGTTTACATTGTCCTATGGATAGCAGCACTATGCAAAATCTCCACAGCATTGCATGCTGCAGCCCAACCCTCAACATGCCCCCTCACACCCAAACCCACTCACAGCATGGCCTCTATAGCAGGGCTTAGCAGATGGTCCTTGGAAAGGAGCCTGCAGTTGTTTTACTCAATTTCTGTCCTGGGGATCCTTTCCTAGCCAGATCCAGGGCTTTTAGAACCCATTTACACTACTCTGGTTCTTTATCCAGTGTAAAGGGACTGGAGCAGGGTGAGAATCTCACCCGAGGAACCCACCATTACCATCTCAGAATGCGGGTGCATTTTTGTGTCTTTGTTGTAGCAGAGGGTTCCACTACAATCTAGCTTGGTACAGATACATTTCCTTTATGAGCTAAACCCTGCGGTCCTTATTCAATGCAGCTTCCACTAACTTTAGTGGGAGTTAGCTTGAATGAAGACTGAATACAAACTAAATAAGGAACCCAGGATTTGGCCCATCCTATGGATTTATTCATAGATATATTGCATTAACATGCACACATAGACATAAGCCCAGTGAGATTTGGAGTGCATAAATGAGAATAAATTCTATTTATCCCTGCTAGTAAAAGTTGCTCTGAAACCCTTCTGAGGCCGACCTCCTCAAGAGAGCTCCATGTTTATTCAAAAGGGAGAGGAAAGAAAACAAAAGACCCAAGCAAAAATCTATCATAAAGCATCTTTATCCCCCCTCTGGGTGCAAAAAGAAAGGACAATAAGACAGATAATATCTCTGATGGGGTAGGCTGCTGAATGAGAAGAGCTGACAACTCACCAAGTCATTCATCTGTGGGGGCAAGCTGTTGGGCATGGTGTCAGACAAAATAAATCAATATATCCCTGTTTTACTCAGGCATGGCTATATTGTGACTGATACAACCCATCACAGTGCTTTTTGCTGATCTTTTCATCCTTGAATTTGTACTAGCAGCACGTGACAAGAAACTGTATGAAAGATGAGAGTGATGTCGTATATTCAAAAGCCAAGGTCAAGTATCTGATGAACTTTGGCTCCCCAAGTGGCACCCGTGTGACTAATGTACTGTACTCCCAGGATCCAGTAAGATGGCAGCATGCACGGCAGTGCACATTATCCAGTTATCTGGGTACGGGGAAATGAAGGAAGTTGCAATGAACGATCCTGGCTGGCAATCTGAAATGCATCGAATCCATTTTTTGGAACGCAAGGTGAAATATATATATGGTGGGGTAATATAAATGGGGGGGGGGAAATCAAGCATTGAAATTATTTCCTTGTGTTTATTTTTCATGCCATTGTTATAATAATACTTAGCTATTGTGCAATGCTTTTCACCTGTATATCTCAAAGCATTGAGCAAGGTAAGTATCATTATCCTCATTTTAAATATGAAGTAACTGATTAGATTATGGTAGAACTTTGGGGCAGGGGGAGTTTAAAATAAAACAATTTATTGAACCATTTTGTAGCTGTAGGGCTTTTTAAATGACCTGTTTTGAAATTTATGGCAGTGTCTATCATTCTTTTGGTGCCTCTGTAACTTTAAAATGACTTGCTTGCAACACTTGAAATTTTGAACCTGTAAAGTTCCATAAAATGTCAGGTATAAAGCAAGCTATGTTTTAAAAATCATTATTGGAAACAAAGTTATTAGCATTCTTTGTCATTAGTGCCTTGCTGTTCTTCACTGCAGATGCTAATGCACACAATTTTAAACCTCACGGCCCTGGTTCTTATGTCCAGCCAAGCTGTGCTTGGTGTAGTACCAAGATGGGGGAGAAGCAAAGATTGTTTTCTCTCTTTTATGGCTTCCTAATCCTGGGGCTATGTAGGAGCTGGCTTGGCCCCTGTTACAATTTAGAGCAGTCTTCAGACTACTCTAACATGTATCCAGTTAGCCCATGGTACTGTCGCTTGAAGCCAAGGGCATCTATGGCAGTACTCCTGCCGAATTCTTATACAGTTTTCATCATATTTCCTATGAAATTACTGAAAACACATCCTGTGGGACTCCTCTTCTAATGGATGCATCATCCAGGAATTGATTGTCAATGGGCTTTGTGCTCATAACCCCCTTAGACACTTTTGACAACCACACCCACAGTTTAGAGTGGTTTTTTTTTAAAGTGCACATGGATTTCAGATCGGTGGCTGCCCGTCAAATTTCCTTTCTAAGGTTCATGTGCTCCCTTATCTTTCAGTGTCACAGAGCAGAGAAGGATGACCTTGAAAGGGAGAACTGTGCAGGGAAAATATGTTTTCCCTACACAGTGTTTTCCTTTCCTACTGTGTAACCTCCCATCAGCCTCTCATCAGCACTGCTGATCTAGAGCTGCTCTTCAGCCAAAGGGATGACATGACCTGCCAGAGTGGGGTGGAGTCAGGGAACATTGGCTACACGTGGCATGTTCCCTTTAGAAAGTGTTGCAACTCCAACTGAAGGATCCCTTATGGCACCTGTGGGAGAAGGAACTCATAGCAGTGCAACAAAAAAGCCAGCTGTGTTCTAAGTGCAGAGCTGGATGTGGGAACCACAGGGAAGGATAGACGTGGCATAGGGCTATCCTGGGATCTTCTGGTTTGAGACCTCTTATTCCAGGTCCTCAAGACTTTTGTCAGCCTACGCACACCCCAGCTCCATCTGTCCTCTTGAGAGTCATCATGGACAGCTTAGTACATTTGCTTATTGTGTAGCCTTCCTTTGAAGCATGAGGTAGAGCCCATTTTCGAACAGATTTTTCTGCATGTCCAGCAAATGTGCCCAGTCTCCTGGCATTTCTGACATGTCACATTTTTATGTATTAGCTGAGGGTTCTGTTTACAACAGGAAAAAAACATCTTTGTGGCTCGGAGTTTCTCTTCAGGGAGGGGACCTTGCCTTCACATTTGTCTGTAAATCCTCTCGCCTACTGCTGAAGCTATATAAATAATAACCTTGTGAACTGGGCCTCTGTACATTTTAAACTCATTTGCCTGTTTCTCCTGTCTGGCAGCTATGCTGATAGCCTCTTTCAGGGTAACACTGCTTGTGATAGTAGCTTTTTGTGTATCTCATATTCAACACACAGAGAATTCTACTCTGTAAAACCTCATCGGAAAATTGTCCAAATTGGCGATGCTATACCATCTTTCTTAGCTCTTGCTAACAGCTGATCAAATTTCTTCTTTGTTTCCGCTGAGGAAATGTACGCCTTTCAGCAACCAAAGCTGGAATTTGGAATGGAGCCTAAGGGAATTAGGCACCTAACACTTTCCATCAAGTTTTAATGGGTGTTGGATGACTAACTGCCTTATATGCCTTTCCAAACCCTAGCTGAAAGTAGGTGTGTCTTGGTGTGCCTTGAACCACTAAACAAATTATTTCATTATATTGTCACTGGATCATTTTAGGATACTAATGCCTAATATCTGATCTTCCTCCACTGCCAGGAGAATAGTTCTTTTCATTTCCCAATTTTTTTTTTAGGTCATTTGCTTACAAAACAAAACTTGGTCTAGCATTTCTGTATATTTCCCCCATGCTCGTTCTTCTGTACAAGCCTCTATTTTCCTTCATGCTGTCATTTGTACTTTAGAAAAACACCAAAAAAACAGCTCACTGTGGGTGGTGAATTCTTTTTCTTTTTTCTCCTCAGCCACACAACCAGACTGTATTCTTGGATTCTTTCTTTCCAAGGAAAAATGTATCAGTCACATAATGAGTCTTGAAGTCACACACATTTTGCAGAATTATTTCATGCAGACAGCTTGCTGAGTTTTAAGATGTACAGGCAGCAACTAAAACAGCACTGCTTCTACCTTTACTCCTGTTTGTTTATATTGTTTACATTTATCTTCAGACTCAAAACATGATGCTTTTTAAAAAGCAAATCTTCTTCGGCTCATTTCTCATGTATTAGCCCTATGGTATTTAGGGCAGAGGATAGCACAAACCCAGACAGTAGTAGCAGTTTCATTCTATATGGTTCCTTCATTGCCACAAATACAGATTAGCCCTGTCTGCAGTATAGCTTGGCCAGTGGTGCAAAATACAACTGTGCTAGAAATTGCTCTAAGCATTAATCCTATAGCTCTGTTCATAATAACAGCCTCGTTCTTATTCCTAGTAAAATAAAGGAACCAGTCTTCAGAGGAAAAAATTCAATGGAGTTATACCATCATAAAACTTAAGTAGGTGTGGTGGTGAATACGTCCCAGCGTTTATGACATGGATTGAAACACCAACTGGTAAGCATAAGCCGACATTTTCAAAGCTGGGTCCCTGACATTAGGCTCCTAAACCCATATTTAAACACTTGAATATTAGCGTTTATTTATGTGCTTAAATAAGCATTGAGAAGTCAGTGTGAGGTGTTCAGATTTGAAAACTTAGTCTGGCATCGGTGATAACAGGCAAGAGAAAAATATAGTTAACAGGACTCTGCAAATTAAATAACCTTTCTTTTATCAGAGAAAATAGCCTTATGGGTGATAAGAAAATACAATTTATCATTGTCATTAAGGACTGAGGGCCTGAGACAGAGCGATTGACTTCAATGGACATGGATTGGGCCCTGATTAGCATTTACACTATATAGTAATTCATCTATTTCAATGTTCTCTATACTGAATTTTAGACCAAGATCTAAATTCTTCCAAACCACAAATTTCCTGATGTGTGAATCCTCCTGCTTTAACATACATGATATTTGCATAAAGAATAATATTTCTCATAATAATCTGTACTTCTTATTTTGACCACTTTAATCTCTGCAATAAAACAAAACATAGCCGTGGTTTTCCTTAGTACTAATGTGCACAGTATTCATTTCATCCCTTCCATCTTGCTTCCTTCAGTCAAATGCTAACACAAATATAATGAAAAGGACAAATAGATAGATTTCATATCTCTTGATCTGTTCACCTTTAATTTTAAAGTAAGGAATTGCAATCTTCTTCCCCCTTCTGGGTTGTATATTAGCCATCAAAACCCGTATTGCCTTTTTTCAGTATTTTCTACAGCATATTTCATTTTCTACCATGAACATATTGTTTGGGGAATATGCAGTGCATTAACTGCTATGGGGAAAAATAATTCTGTTTGCTGATGCATTTAATCTCTTTTTAGCAGGACAGAAACACTTGCCTTTATTTAACATCTTAGTAACAAAGGCTTTTTTCATACCCTTGGTAGGTTCAGAATCACATCCAAATTCTCCTATTGTGTTTGAGCCAACCGGACGAAATTTACCTCTGGAGTCACCTTTCTGATGTTAAATCTGATAGCAGATTTTTCTTTATTGTTAGTAACACTAAAACCCAGTGGACTAGATTGTGCCTGCTGAGCACAGTCCTATAACTAAGATTTGCTGTGTGGGAGGGATTGTACTTGATGGAGGAAAAATCCCTCCCCAGTGTAAAGTGTGTGTGCACGACTCATCCCATCCCCACCTCTCATCTCTTCCTTTGGGGCACACAGAAAGAACATCCCTCTTTTTCCTAGAGCAAAGGAACTGTAATTGTCTCTAGCCCTTGCACAAAATGCATTGCAGGGAGAGCTCCTTGCATTCTCCCACCCTACACCCCCATATAAGGGCTAGACAATCTGGCCAAATATAATTTGGGTGAGCCTGTTTTAATATGAGGATTTTATGGGAATGCTCACCCTGTGTTGGGATTGGCACGGTCTCCGAAGGAAAGGTCCAAGAATAGGATAGCAGGGGTGTGAGTGGCAGCACTGAGTGGCATTGGCAGAGCTGAATGTGGAAATCTTGCTCGGTGTCTGCGTCACTAAACCTGGTCTTAGTCACTACCATGAAACCTTCCCTTTCATAAGAACTACATTGAAAACAGAAGACTCACAGCAGGATAAAATGACTAGGGAAAAGGGAGCAACTTGGCAAATGAAGGGCCCAACTACCAAAATATCTCAAGTCTGTGCAGGATTTATGAGTCTAATCATGAAAAATAGCAATGGAAATAGTCAAGTACTATTTTTAGACATTGTGAGCCGTCACAGGAAAAATATAAATACACAGCTGGAAAATTGTAAATGTGTAACTAACCAGAACGTCTTTTTTAAAGGACATTACCCAATGCTTTTCATAGATTTTCTCTCTTTTTATAAAACATCTCATTGTCTGTAATTCCCCCCTGTCTGCTTGTTCTTTTTTATTTCTATAACACTGATTATTTTCCAAGGACCTAATCCTGCGAGGTACTGAGTGCCTCATGGAAGATGCTAAATGCGGTTGATTCTTTCTAGATAGAGTGGGAGCTGAAGATGCTAAGTCTCTTTCAGGATCAGGCCCTACGTTTCTAAGGGAGCTGAAATTAGCAGGAGTCTCTCTCTCTTTACTTCCTGTGACTGCAGCAGCATTCTGGCTTGTGCAATGCACTTGCTGAGCTACCAATGGCTATACAAATCAGCGCCCACAGGCCAAACTAAGGAAAATGAGTTTGCACTCAGATATGACAATGAGGCTGAAGTCCAATTCTGCAAGTCCTCACTCATAATTTTATTCTTAACTCACCCACTGAAGACAATTATTACTTCAATTCAATTGTGATAGACCCCAGAAGCACCAATCAGAATCACGGCACTAGTGTGGTAGGTGCTGTTCACATATATAGGAAGACTCTGACGCTGCCTGGAAATCTCACATTCTAACCTGACAAGCCACATATGAAGGGCAAGGGAGTCAAGAGACTTCTCTAGGAAAAACTGGCCACATAATTCACCATCGGTGCAGTCCCACCAGTGGTAGCGATGCTCTCTCTTATCTAGAGAGCTATGGGGGAGAACTGGAAATCAAACTTCTCTCCTCCCTGGCTGTCCAGTGTAGTAAAATCTAGGCTGAGGCTATGTCTACAATGCGATAAAAACCCATGGAATCGAGTCTCAGAGCGCAGGTCAGCTGACTCCAGCGAAGGGGCACAGGCTAAGGGGCTAAAAATAGCAGTGTAATGTTCAAGGTCAGGCTGGAACCCAGACTCTGAGACCCTCCCCCCTTGTGGGGTCCCAGAGCTCAGGCTCCAGCCCAAGCCCAAATGTCAACATTGCAATTTTATAGCCCCACAGACTGAGCGTCACAAGCCCAGGTCAGCTGACCCTGGGCCAGCCACAGCCATGTAGTGGATCTTTTTTTGCATGTAGACATACCATAAGGGGCTGGCTTACCTACAGTGGACACTGAGGGGAAAAAAACTCAGCACACACTCAGAGAGCTGACTATGAGAGCCTTCAAACTGCAGGCTGCAGCTTGTCTCCCATGCCCCCGTCCTTCTAGAACTCTTGCTTGACTGAGCTTGACCAGACTGGGAAAATGAATGAATTTTTAAAATATACAAGTTAACACATGCTAATTATTTTTCAGCACCAGTTGCAGGGCTGGCTCTGACTTTTTTGCCACCCCACGCAAAACAAAAACAAAACCCAAGGCACAGGGCAGCCGGACCAGAGGCAAAGCAAAAAAAAACTCAAACCCCTCAGAGTGCAGGGCAGCCAGACCCGGAGGCAAAGCAAAAGAAAAAAAAATATGGCAGCCGTGCTGCCCTAAGATTGGACAGAATGCCGCCCCTTAGAATCTGCCGCCCCAGCACAAGCTTGCTCGACTGGTGACTGGAGCCGGCCCTGACCAGTTGGCACCTAGTGTAGACAAAGAAAGTGGTGTTTAAAAATGTGTGAGTAGGTCACAGCTAAATCTAGGGAGTCTCTAAAATTGAACTATGTTGCTTAAGGTTTTAATATTGCATTTTCTGAACTGGTATCTGTAGTCAGGAAAATAACAGGTGGCTGATGGAGTGAAAGACTACAAACAAATCATGTTTTCATCCTTGAAGTACTTCAGTAATAAGATCCAGTTACACAGTTGTCATCTGATAAAGAAGAGGGTACTAAAAATCTATGGATTGGCTCACTGGACAACCTCTAACTTAAGTGAAGAATGTAAACCTGATAGTAACATCAGAGGATGCTTTCATGTACATTGCAATCAACAAGTGCTAGAAAGATACAGTTCAATCCTGCAGTTAGTGTGAGAGGAAGGATGGCCTTATGGTTAGCCCTGCTGCTAGAAAGATACAGTTCAATCCTGCAGTTAGTGTGAATGGCTGTATAAGGATTGAGAGGAAGGATGGTCTTGTGCCTTAGCCCTGCTGCGCCACTGTCTGGGAGCCACTCGAGGTAAGCACCACCCAGACTCTGCACCTGTCACCCCCTCCCACATCCCAAGGCCCTACCCCATCCCTGAGCCCCCTCCCACACACCAAACTCTTAATCCCTGGCCCCACCCCCACCCCAGAGCCCACACCCCCCAACCCCCCAGTTGATGCCCTCACCCCACCTGCACCCAACCTCCTGCCCAGCCCATACCCAAACTCCATCCCAGAGCCCGCACTCCCTCCCGCACCCTAAACCCCTGCCCCATCCCTGAACCCTCTCCTGAACCCCTCACCCCAGAGCCTGTACCCACAGCCTGCATTCCCTCCCACACCCCAACCCTTTGCCCCAGCCCAGAGCCCCCTCTTGCACTCAAACTCCCTCCCAGAGCCCGCAGTCCTCATCCTCTCCCACACCCCTGCCCCAGCCTTAGCCTGGAGCCCCCTCCCACACTCCAAACCCCTTGGCCCCACCCCTCAGCCCAGAGACTGCACCACCTCCCACACCCCAACCCCCTTCCACAGCCCAGTGAAAGTGAGTGAAGGTGGGGGAGAACAAGCGACGGAGGGAGGGGGCATGGAGTGAGCATGGGCAGGGCCTCTGAGAAGGGGCATGGCAGGGGCATAGTCTTGGGGGAAGGGGGCAGAGTAGGGATGGGGCAAGAGTGTTTGGATTTGTGCGATTAGACAGTTGGTAACCCTACCCAGACTTCCAGTGTGCCCTTGGCAAATCACTTAGGCCCCGATTCTGGAAAACACTGAAGCACATGCTTAACTTTAATTGAATTCAATTAGACTTACATGTCTGTTTAAAGTTAAGCATCATTTAAGTGTTTTCCTGAATAAAGATTGATTTAAGCACATACTTAATTGTTTTCCTGAACTGGGACCTCAATTCCTCCATACTTGAGTTCCCCATTGGTAAAACAATGATAACAATACTTCTATTCTCCTCACTCCCTTTGTCTGTCTGGTCTAATTAGATTGTAATCTCCGTTGGGCCCTGATACAGCTGGGGCCTCTAGGTGCTACTGCTGTAATAAATAAATAATCATTAATAATAATTAAATAATATCTCCATTATTTACAATAATGTGTACACTGCCTTTCATACTCATGGATTCCAAAGTGTATTAGTCTTTTCATGTAGCCAGCTCTGAGGTGGGAATGTAGGCCTCTGAATAGCAGTGGTGGAAGAAGATGAGAAATTTGGGAAGGTCGCTGTGGCAAACTCCCCCTGGGCAGGTTATGAAATCTTTGCTCTCTGTGCAGAGTGGAAAAGTAAACAGCACAGAACTGAATTTATCTATCTCAGAGAAACAAAGGGTTGAGTTTCCACTTAAACCTGCTGTAATTCTAAAGAGCATAGGTATGTCTAACCTGCTGTTTAAACCATCTCCCTCAGCTGAACAATCGCACTCAGTGTTTCAATACTCTAATGTGAATAAATGTACAACTTACGCCCTCAGCAGGGGATACTTGCAGGTTCTGTAGTTTATTACATTACATGCTAGTAAAACTTTATTGCAGATATCTTTAAAAGTGTTTTTGTACTCAGGCACGTGCACTGGAAATATATTTATGCTACCATTAGTGAAGTATTAAAATATAGTTACTTAAGGTTCCCTGTAATGCATCATCTATTAATCCAATATTTTTCACATTACATTTGGAATGCAATTGTTTATTCTGATAAGTTCTGCATGGAGTACTAGAAATGTGGCTTTCTATGGCTTGCTACAATGCATACCGTGAATGGCATGCTATTTGTCAAGTTTCACTCTGCTTTTCTAGAAGTGCCCATATCTAAGATACACCACAGGGCTTTGGAAATGTGTTTTTCTTACAATGTAACTAGGAGCACTGGAACTCTGCATAACCCAAGATTTACCACAAAAGTGTGAAAATATAGTTATCCCGAGAGTTCATAAACTACAGTAGATGGGTATTAATCCCAATCCCCAGTACAGTGCTGCTTTAACCTCTGGAGTGCCTGGGGAATCTTTACATCTTACTATTCTATTGTTGATACTGTAAAGTACGGAAAGATCAACTTTCCATTTATGACAAACTGAGCACAGCTTCTATCAGTTAGTGGGGAAGGAACACAGTGGGGGAGACCTTCTGAGTTATCTGCCAGAGCTACTGCCTATGAATCACGATGACCCAAAAGGATTAGAATTTCAGATAGAATAATGTGCACAGTAGTAAGTCCCAACACTGGGTGGGAAAGTCTAGTAATTACTCACACTTGCTCTATTTTCTGGACACTAGTTGTAAGGAAACAAGCAAACCCATACAACAAAATCAAATGGTTGGCTCTGGCTCCAGTTGTGTATAAAGGCACTTAATAAGAAAGTTGACATGAAGTAAAATAAATGTATTGCACTGTATTACTCCTTTGACATTAATCTAACTGGTCTTCAAATGGCACTATTGGGCTGAATGGAAAGTAGACAGCTCCATAAAAGTTTGTGATAGAGATGCATAACTAGGGTGATCAGATGTCCCGATTTTATAGGGACAGTTCCAATATTTGGGGCTTTTTCTTATATAGGCTCCTTTTGCCCCCCACTCCCTGTCCCGATTTTTCAGACTTGCTGTCTGGTCACCCTATGCATAACTCCAATCTCAAAATTAAATAGAATCTGAACGAATTAATCAATTTCTTCATCTTTCCATCAGCCTTGGTTTCCAGAGATGTTTTCAGTGGTAGCTACTTTTCAGGCACAGTTGTATACGTGATATATTAATCTGGAGCCAAATGTAGCAATCCTTACTAAATCCTTACTCAGGGAAAACTCCTATTGGCCTCAATGGGAATTTTTCTTGAGTAAAGACTGCAGGCTCCTGGAGAGCATTTATCGAAATAGAGCAGGCAAACTAATTTAAATTAGCCAAATCTAACTGTAAATAATATCAAGTGAGGGAATCTTCTGTGTGGAAACAGAATTGTCCTCTGTTGTAAGAAATCATAAAACTAGCATTTCAGCTTTAATATGGGTGTTTAATCATTTGTTACATTGTTATGACACCACATCCTATCAGAGACTGAACCTTAGTGCAATTCATTGCCACAGGCCATAGAGTCAAATACTGTAGCCAGATTTTAAAAGGGCTGGATAATTTTCTGACCACTACGAATATTTCTAGTTATGCAGAATAAGATAAAGAGTAATCTGATCTCATGCATAAACTGATTGCCACAGGGGTCAGGAAGTGATTTACCTTCCCTGTACACCATGAGCAGCATTGCACAAATGGCTCTCTCTACGATGAGAGGAGGGAGGCAATGCTTCCTCTGAAACAGCAGATACTGGCCCCTGAAACAAGCAGGATAGTAGACTCTGAGGAACTAGTGGTATGGCACAGCTTTCGGTTCCTGTAGGCTAAGTCACGACTCTCCTTACAAGGATATGCATGGGGAGTGGGGAGAGTTAGGAGCCCTCCCTTTTGTGTGGCCCAAGTAAAAGGAGAGAGGGGAATTGCCACCCCTGTGGCTGGAGTTGTGTTAGGGCTGCTAACAAGATGCTCTGCCTGAGAACAGCTCACCTGAAAGGGAGGGATGGGCAGGGAGCAGACAGAACCATGGCTCCACTTTTCCGACTCACTGGCCATGGTTGGCACAACGTGAAGAATAGATGTCCCTCTTAAAGGACTGTTTCTCTGCAGTACAACCAGGATGCTCTGGGAGGCATTGTGCCTCTCTCAGGCAGAATGCCTCCCTGTACTCTCCCAGGGGTGGGGTGGTTCTGAGCCTTCCGCTATTACAGGCTCCACGCTGTCAGCACAGCCTCGCTCTACATTTCCCCAGCATATTCTTATTTACACTCCTTAGTAAATCAGACTGATTTCCCCAGTATTGGCAATAAAACAGGTTTCAGGGTTACCTCAGCTTCTAATGAAGGCTCACGCTAATTATTAACCCTTTCATTTATTCGCATCCCTTTTAAAAAAGAAAAAAATTCACACATGACTCTAAATGACATTTTCAGATTTCTAATAGCTGTGACTTCGGCAGTAATTCTGCTAATGATCCCGTTAGCTTCTATTCCTCTAATTCAGTGACCTGAGTGGGGATATTAGGAAAAGTGGAAAATAATAGTTCCAAAACTCATTAAAATAATTTGTCTCTGAGTGAGATTGGTTCTCGTGAGAAGAATTAAAAAATGAAGAGAAAAAACCTGTTAAGATGCAAAGAGTCAAAAATCTGCTACTGTCTCTGCATTTCTGATATTTGTCAGTCAGACTGTCCTCTCTGTAGTTCATATTTCATTAGCTAAGGATAATTACAACAACTAAAGCCCAAATCTGTACCTTCCTAGTTGTGTCTCCTTCACCACCTGAGGTTAATCCCTTTTTTAACCTCTCCTGTATTTACTCCATCATAATCACGAGGAAGAACAGCGAGTGGAGTCCTGCTGTGACATAGTCCAGCTCTGCTTGGTAAAATAAAGCCTTGCTATGGCCAGCTCAGGGTTACAGAAGGCATTGCTCCACATTCATTAGTGGCAAATAGTTGCCTTTCTGGCAGGGTAAATACCAACAGTACAGTTCCTGATAGGGTAAAAGTGAAAAGTACGGATCCCGTTTCTGGCATGGGGGATCTAAACAGTAAAGCCAGTCACTTGGCTTCAGGGCAACCAGTCTCAGCTCCTCTCAGGTCACTGTGGAGGAAGCACAGTTCCTTGCCACTGAGAGAAACCGGCTGATTATATATGGGTAGGGGCTTCATTATTAATTAATTATTATTTTATTGATTTATTATTTGAAGTACCTATTACCCCAAGCTCTGTACAAACACATAGTAAGAGATGGTCTCTGCTCTGCACAAGAGCACACAAAGCCAACCTGACTCAAACAAACACATCACCTTAGTGGACAGCTTTATTTCCACATAGCCAAAAAAAAATCGACACACTATTCAACACATGCTGTCCACTAGTTGTCGTTCCCTCTGTATCTCTCCCTCTCATCACAGTCATTTCTGAACCATAAATATACATACCATCAAGACACACACACACACCCCTTTGTGATGGTCTTGGGTCCTTCCTGGGGATTGAAGCGAAGTGGGATTTCCTGTCTCCATTTCAGAGACTCTCTCTCTCTCTCTGACTGCCTAACAGGTAGAAGTCTCCATTCTTAAGCATAGAGATTCAGCCATTGTTCTTAAAAAGAAAAAATCAACACCAATTGGGCCAGATTGTGGCCTTGCTTCATGTGGCCACACAAGGTTATAAGTAGGAGTAAGACACACACACCCTGCCATATACACACCCACTCTCCTGCATCTCAACTAAAGGCAGAGGAGTTTGGGGAGCACAGGTTGTGCATCCTGTACTGCTCACTCCCACACAACTGGGCAGGAAGTGTGCTGAGCCTTGGTTCTACCTTTTGATTTACTGTCCAGCATAGCTATACTGGCATGGGGAATGGTGAGACGTCATCTCTCTTGGTCAGGGCCAGTACGAGCTTACTTTCTCCTGGAAGAAAGGTGGGGAGGAGAGACAGAACTGTGACTCTTTAAGTCACCCTGGACTACTCTTATGGGGCAACAGAACAAAATGCCGCCTTTTATACAGGGCTGTGCTCATTGTGCACATCTTGGCTAACTACTGACCGCTCCCTGATCTTCCTTTCTGGAGAAGGTAATTGAGAAGGTGACAGGGCATCTTCATGCACACCTGAATTTAACTGACTTTTTAACCATCTTTCAGTCAGGTGTTAGTAGTTCTCAAAGTGCAATACAGTCTCAGTCTTCCGGATAGAGGGGTTTCAGGAGCCAGAGGCTGGGAGGAGCAGAGGACGAGAGAGGGGACTAGATGGGTATCCAGATATGGGGGCAGGGCAGGAGCAAGGAGTTGGGGGATTGCATGGAAGCATACAGTCTCAGTATTGCACTGTTTCTTCACTGCTCCTGCAGGTCCAAACAGCAGCAGTGGATAAAAACATCTTCTATTAACTTGGGCTAGCCAAGCTCCTTAGATAGCTTCCTCTTAGACAATGACATCGCCATGGCGAGCCACATTTTTATCATCTCTAGACTAATGTATTATAGTATACTCTCGCCTGGGAATGACTGTGAAGAACATGGTAAATCTATAGCTGTTTTGATTCCTGTGACCCATATATTAGATACCGAGAATGGACCTATGAAAGTATATCATACATTTTTGTGTGTGTGTGTGTGTGTGTTCTTCAGTGATTCTCTATCCATTTCCAGACTGGTTTCAAGAATCCAGTCCTCATCTCTAAAAAGCTTAGACCTACCTTCCCGAAAGACTGCCTCTTACCCCATCAAGATAGCTCCACATGTGATGGGGTGCCAAGAGAAAAAGAGCAGGGCAGGGTATTCTGGGTGCAGAGCTGCCAGCTGTGCAATTCAGTACTACTAGAAATCAGGGTAAACCTAAATCTTCCCACTTTTAGGGCATGTTGCAAGATCTTTCTTTTTACAAAGGCCACCTTTTAATAACAGTGACTGCAGATTGGCTTGGCTACATTTCTTCTGGAAGACAATCACCAAGATTGATTTCATGTGAAAAAGATTCTTATAATGAGGAAGGGTTGAAGAGCTGGTCCCCTGTTCTCACAAAAGTAATGTTATCTTTAATTATAGGTGGATCTGCCAGTGCTGCTTATAATTAAGGTTGTCTAACACTTTTCATTATAAAACTCGGTTTTCAGTTGCTTATAACTTTGCCAATCTTTAACCCATTTGGACTGAAATTTTCTATTCTGAGAGGTCTGCTTCAGGATGCATATTTTTGAAAAAAATTGGGAACAATAGTTCAGCCATTTCCAAGAAAGAAAATAAAGAAAACTATGTTCTCTACCCATATTAAAACAAATTCTTACAACCATTTTGTTAAGGAGCCCACATGCTTTGGAGCAAAAGCTTGAAATTCTACAGCGGGGTTGCCCTGGTGTCAGGGATGTGCCTTTTGTAGTTTCTATGAAAATTCAACCAAATTTGGTCTAGTTATGAGCCTGGGGGAGGGGGGAGGATCACAGTTCGCACATGCTCAGTAAGGTCTTGATAGAGTTTGGAATTCTCCAAAGACTCTGTCTGCACTGAGCATGCTCTCACCCATGGGTTCCTGACACTGAACTTGACTTTCTCTGCACTTCTTTCCTCCTGGCTGTCGGGGTCCACTGGAACACTGGACAGAGGAACTGAGAATGGCAATACTCCCCCAAGCTGGCACCCAAGCAGCATGAGGGAAAAGAAGGAAGCAACCTGACTGGAATGCAGAGGGATGAGGAATGGGCTTCCGGATAGAGGGGTTTCAGGAGCCAGAGGCTGGGAGGAGCAGAGGACGAGAGAGGGGACTAGATGGGTATCCAGATATGGGGGCAGGGCAGGAGCAAGGAGTTGGGGGATTGCATGGAAGCAGAGGGGAAGGGGAGCAGGAACCAAGGTCAGGGAGAGGTAGGAACAGAGCGGGATGGACACAAGACCCAGCATGACAGTGATTTATAAGAACAGAAAGGAGGGGAGGTTGGATAGGAACAGATGGGGATCGGAGGGATTCAATGGGAGGAGAGGGGGACAGCAATAGGATGGGACAGCCGGGTGGGGGGCAGGGACAGGAGAGTTGAGGTGCAGGAAGCACAGTAATAGACGAGGATAGAGACAGGCTGGGGGCAGAGAATCCCAAGGGTCTCACTGGAGAACAATCCCCTCCAGAACCTGGAATTGAACCCAGGGGTTTTGAATCTTTGTGTTTTTCTGTGGTCAAATAGTGATGAAACAGTAAGTTGTAAAATCAAGCACTGAAAAGTAAGAAAATGCCAGAATTAAGGCAACCTTAATTCAGCCCCCTTGTGCATATGCATTATGATACAGTCTTCAGCTACATAATCACATACTATTTTGCTTGACTTTGCATCCTTAATGTTCTTCTGAATGTAGATTTGTTAATGTAATTATATAAAAGGTGCTTAAATATGAGTGTTGGGTACATTAGAAATGCAGATATACCCAATGATAGGAGAAGATGTCAATAATGTGGCATTTAGCAAGTATGACTATTATCTGCTCTTATTTTATAAGAGAAAGAGAGGTACAAATGAGGAAGAGAGGAAATAAAAAGAAGATAGAAAACAATAGAGGAAAAGAGAAAAGAAAATACTATGGAGATAAGCAAAGGGAATTAAACTGGGAGATAAAAAGAGAGAAGATAACGAAAAAGGAAAGAAAAGCTCTAGCAGATTTATACAGCTCTAAGGTTATGTTTTACTGTATTCACCCTTGTTCTTACATTTTTCATTGTATGTCACTGACAGCCACTAGAGGCATACTTAGTGCATGGAATCCAGTGCTGTGGCTGCATTTGCAAACAGATAAATTTCTATTATCATTAGTAATACTAGTAAGTAAGCATGCTACAATAATCAAATAATAATAATAATAATTAATAACAATTAATAATGAAATCTTAGGCTTGAAAGCACAAAGTGATTGGCTGTGAAGGCTCAGGAAGAAATTTCATTCCCACTCCAAACCTTCAAGTCAAGTGCAAAATTAACTAAGTATATTTAAGGGTTCCTCAAACACATTTGTCTCTGAAGCATCAGGTATTGGTCACTGCAGGGAGCAGGATCAGCCCTGATCTGGTAGGTTAAAATCCAATGTTTACTCCACAGTAATAGTGCATTGAGCCTTAAGGAAAATATGCTTCAACCCTCCCGCCAAAACATTTTAAAAAAAAATCTTACTGTAGCCTTTTGATAAACCTTGGCAGCTTTGTATGCTGAAGGCCTTTTGTTAAAAAAAGACCCCAAGGTTTTATAGCATAACTAGCCTACTTGTGCCCAATCCTCCCTTTCTTCTTTCTTGTCCTCTTTATATAATGTCACATGAGACGGGACACATCTCAATTCTTATAGTGAGAAGATTTTAGCACAGGGAATACCACTTTAAAGTGAGCTGTACATGACAGCCATGAGCCACCAGTTTTCAGTATCAATTATTCAAAAGCCAGTTTGCTGTGGGATGACGTTCCTGTTGGAAGGGTGCCCGCTTCAGTCTTAATCAAACCAGGCCATGTCTTAAGTACACAATAATTGTATTAGACGTGGAGACTGTTATTGTTTATACATCCCAGTGTTGCATCTCAATTTACTCTGCCTCAAATCCAGGGAGAACCATGATTTTATTCATCTTAGGAATCTGTTCTTTGTGTCTGGAGAGGAAGTATGGGCCTAGTAGTTGGGGCACTCGTGTGGGATGGGGGAGCGCCAGGTTCAATTACTCGCTCTGCCACAGACTTTCAGCAATTCGCTTTAGGGCTAGATTTACAAAGGGACTTAGGTGCCACTGAGATTGTCAAAACCCTTGTTCAGCTGCCACCTGACCCTGTAGCTGCCTAAATTCCCTAGATATCTAAATTTCCACCAGTGGGCATGTGCAAATCTGCATAAAGTTCTGACATGGCCAAGCTGCTTGTCGCCCTAGTTCATGTTTAATCCCAGGTGGGATTCACAAACTAGACATTCTCTCACCTATGAAGACTGAGCAAACATTGTGTTATCCAGGTCCCTTTGTGGATCTATCCCTCGGTCTCCTTGGGCATAAGTTTCCCATGTGTGAAATGGGTATAGTCACATTGCCTTACCTCACAGGTGTATTGTGAGGAGCTCAGATACCCTGGTAATGAGGGCCACATAAGCACCCTAGACAGATACTTTTTGAGCAGAAAGAAAAAATTGAGTGTTGAAGTCTTTAAATATTGTGGAACTGTTTCACTCAAAATGGAAAGCAACATTTATTTTCAGCTAATGTAAATTTGGAGTGCAGGTTTCATAGCCAAATAAAAACGAAAACGCCACAATTGCCTTAATGTAATAGAAGAACGCTAATAGAATTTGATAAAAAGTAGCCTGCCTCCAGATTTATTCTGCATTAATGCCAGATTTCTCCATTTAAAAATTCACATGCTTAGCTCCTCTCGCTAGATGAACCACAGTAAAATTAAAAGAAAGCTTTGTTGCTAATCGAAAAGCAAATATTAATTCCAGAGACTGGCTTCCCTGGATGTAAATATTTTGTTCATCTCAGTGGGTTTTTAAATGAAAGGACATTTAATCGCATCAGTGGGAGGAAAAAGATCGTTGATCAGCTGAGCTCCTTACTGTGGGCAAAATATTCCCTTTATTTCTCTAAGCCATAGTGATGGGAGAGAAGAAGGGGCCATCTGCATGGTGAGTTCTTGCGCCAGTCTGCCAGGATTTGGCAGGATGGTTCAGGTGGCCTATGGGGGAGAGAAGCAATGTGCACCCAGAGCAGTGTGCACCCAGCCCAGGGTCTAGGGCTGAGCACTGCATGCATGCAAGGAAACCTGCAATCCTAACATGGCAGATGTAACCAAGTCTGGGATGTGTGGTGCCAACTGGCATGTTAGCTACAGGCCCCTCCCATCCCCCAATAATTCAAAGAAACACTATTGCTGTCTGTAATAGTAACCACAGGTAGGGTGACCAGATAGCAAGTGTGAAAAATCGGGACAGGGGGTGGGGGTAATAGGAGCCTATATAAGAAAAAGACCCCAAAATCGGGACTGTCCCTATAAAATCGGGACATCTGGTCACCTTAACCACAGGAATCAATGGCTACTACCTCTATCCAACTCTTATTACATTGCCCTGCTACTGCTTCTCAGCTGTGCGAGAAGGGTACCTCTTTCCACACCCGCGCAACACAGGTCAGGATACAGACCAATGCTTGTAAGATCATTAAAATGCTACACGTACAAACTGAATATACTCACATCTTATTTTTACTTTCCATTTTATTTCACAATCTGAATTTTAAAATGCAATCCAAAGTAGTGGTCATTACACAGTGGAGATCATTCAAGCAAATATTCCTGGAGAAACAAGTAGAAGGACACCAGTAACTGACTGGAGAGGGGGAAAATATATTTCATAAAAATTCAGCTGAAACAAAAGATTTAATCTCACAACACTGACAGTTAGTATGATTCATATATCATTATATAATAGGAAGAAAGCAGCACTGTACTTACAAAAGTGGAAACCTACTGTATTCATTAGCGCTAACAGAGGAAGAGCTTTACTAAACTACCAGTAAACACACATTTTCAGAGAGAGAGAGAGATCCCTCAAATCTATATAAATTTCTCTTCTTGTTTTTCTTGGGAAGTTGATCCTGCAACTGACATCAAAGGAGTGGAGTCAATGGGGCTCTGCAGAGGCACAGAAGTCTATCCTCCAGCCCCCACTCTGTGTTGTAATTGCAGTATCAGGACTCGGCTTCCAAATGCTTTTAGCCTCACAGCTTTCCATTTAAAAAGTAGTGTTTACCCTGAAAAATAACCTGTCATCAATAATCGCATCCAAATGTGCTTGGTGGCTAGAGATGCAATCCGGGCCCCATTTAAGTCAATTTCAAAATTCCAGTTGACTTCAATGAGCCCTGGGGTGTCATCCATAATTTGTGGATGAGGCAGCGAAGTGCCTGTAGGAGGAGACATTCAGTTCCCCACTGGAATGGGTTTGATTTGGGCTTCTCATCATACCCGGGAGCACCTTCAAGTCTGATACCTTATACAGAGTCAAACAGCTTTGGGATTAGCCAAGGAAACTAAAGTGTCTAAGGAAGCAAGCTCCAGTACTGCCACCCTCAAGCATTCAGAAAACACAAACGAAGAGCCAAAATAATTATGAGATTGATTAAAAAATCATGAGATTTTCAAAATAATACATGCTGTGTTCTTTTTAATCTCCCATCTGACTTTTTTTTTCACCTGTAGGATTCATGTTTTCAAACATTTTCCCCACAACCATGAGGGCTAGAAGCTTTTTTATTTTTTTTTAATAAAAGAATCATGACTGCATAAATTTGGGATTTAAAAAAACAAGACCTAATATTGAAAGATTAACAGTAAAATTATGAGAGCTGGCAATGCTAAAACTCACATCATGGTAGCTGTTGACTGACTAGTCTAGTAACTCTAGAAAGAAGTTCCAGAGTGGATCTGTTTTCACACCATCTACTTTACACATTCACTGCTAAAGCGGAGAAAGAACCTGATCTGCAGTGAAATTAACGGTGCATAACTTAATCTCAAAACAATAGGGGCAGGAGAAAAGGACAACCATCTTTATAATAAAAGTTTATAGCTCTTTTCAGGAGCCTTATAGATGCTAAATGGAGCTCAGGCTTTTGTCTCCACCTTGTTCAGCAAAGCCATTCTTGCTGATTTGGATGATGCAATTCATGTCTGAAGAAGGAAGAGGATTTCTCCATTATGTTTGGACTTCAGCATGCTGAAATCACAAGAGGCATCTGTGTGGCCAGCAGAGCTAATG
The DNA here is from genome assembly GCF_011386835.1 of Chrysemys picta bellii. NCBI lineage: Eukaryota > Metazoa > Chordata > Testudines > Emydidae > Chrysemys > Chrysemys picta. The sequence goes on from NC_088791.1 coordinate 106,419,934, forward strand.
GCATGACCAAATCTAGGGCAGCATCATGTTTGTACCCATGCTGTTAAAACATTTATTTTAGAGTTGGTGGATTTTTTATAAATGTTTATGACATTATTAAGATTTGGATGAATTTTCAGATTTAAAAAAGGGGAAATTTTGGAGAAAAAAGTGAGAAACAATTTCAAGAGACTTCCACTATTCTCCCCCCTCCCTCTCATCCCTTCCTCCATTTTGCAACCAGCTCTAATTGCTGTGTTTTCCCTTCCTTTCTCTCCACCATTCATGCCTCTTTAATTCTGGTGAGTGGATTTAGTCCAGAGTTGAATATGGACAGTTGGTACCAGAAGTAAAATATTCACTGAGGGCCTGATTGATGTCGGTTGGAGTCTTTGCATTGACTTCAGTGGGAGATGGATCTGGTCCCTCAAAAACAGACAAACAAAACAAAAAAACCTGTCATTTTGTTGGTGCCTTTTTCTTTAATACTCAAAAACTATTGCACCGGTAGTTTAAATGCATGTCTCCTGAGTTGTGTCAACCTCGCGTGATGGGGTACACAAACCCCACACTGGCCAGGAAAGGGTTAACGAGCTGCTGTGGGCTCAGTAAGCCACACCTTGCTACACCTGCAATAGGTGTCAGGCTTGGGGGTAGGCATTCAAAGGGGGAGCACCGCTTAGCTGGAGGCTGAGTGAAAAGGAGAACAGAGCCCCAGGTTGTACTCTCTGAGAGAGGCCAGGCAAGGAACTGCTGTGTGCTGGAGCCTCTCTAAGGGAAGGTAGGTCTCATATAGGACTATCGTTCTTTTGATTTGCTATTGGTGAGTTGCCTCTGGTTCTGGGGGCAAGTAACTAAAGGTGGTGCCCTGCATGAACGGGGCTGATAGCCAAATAAAAACCCTTTGGTTTATTTACACCTGACTGACCACTTGATAGTACTTTGTCCTGAGCCCAGGAGTGACCTAGGTCACACTTGTAACTTACACTTAATTAAAGAATTAATCAAGTTGTACTTAAAATATATAGTGACACAGTCTGATGCTATTGAGGAAAGAAGTTGCTTGTTTGTATATTTATATTATGCTTGTCACCTTAGCATGTAACCCAGTGTTTATTGTTCTGCACTACCATGTGCCAGGCAGGCTTGTTTCCCAAGTGTGGTCTCTCATTTGCCACACAAGATAAGATTTGAAAATACAGTGGCTACATTGTGTTCAACATCTAGGAACTCCTGACAGCCTGTGGTAGTGACCTGTCTGACCAGTTTAGAAATGACCCTTCCAAGCCAATCAGTTTATGCTCTCCCAGCCATCCTCTGGTGCACCAAAGGAAGGCCATGATGAGAAGTGGGTGTATAAAATAGAGAGGCAAACAGCAGATTTCTTCAATGTAGAGTCTGAGGGAGAAAAAAAATCTGCTTTAATACTTGTTCTTAAAGATACAGCGCAACTAATTTCCATTCAACATCCTTCCCAACCCCACGCTGTGCAATTAAACTTTCTTATTTCCTCACATCTAAGGTGTGTTTCTTTGCAGGTGCACACTCCACAGAGGTCATTTTGAGAAGATTAACATTCTTTGATGGGGAAGCAGGAATTAACTGAAATGTTATCACTGAACATCTCAATCCATTATTCCTTGGATATAAATTAGTTCACTGCAGCCTGTTTATTGAGATACAGATTATCAACAAACTGCTGCCATTGTGTCCACAGATTGCTCTTTCATATTTAAAAAAAAAACCAGCCATAATTGCCACCACTATATGAACTTCCCATTCCTAGCTCATCCAGAAAAAGCCAGAAGCAGAACAAAGTATTATCTTCTCTGACATTGTTCAGGCGCTAGGTTTGTTACAAAAGAAAAACAGGTTTCTTGTTAGTCTAAAAATAAGATGAAAAGAATGGAATCTTTTGTCTGAATTCTGCCCCCAAGTCGCCCCCCCCAAGCTGAATTCTGCATCTTTCTGACACACTTTTTGCACATTTGTTGATAATCTACCATTACCTCGTGAATCATTTGTACATGCTGGTAATGTGACAGCCAAATGTATGTTTTCCTTGGAGACCTCCCATAGAGATGGAAACATGCAGCAACCAAATTAGAGGAAAACACACCCTCCGTGGCTACTTTTGGAAGCTGAGGAGTTCTTACGTTACAGCAAACAGCATGTTAGCCAAGGGTGTTAACAGTGAAGTTCAGCGCAAGGGGAAACAGGAGCAGAGCAGCATTAGAGAGCAGTATGCCCCCCAAAACACCCAGTTATGCTCTTCCGCCTAAAGCCGAAATGGCCCCAAGTCACAAGATGTGGATCCTGACCTGGGTTTTGAACACTCAGGAGCACTCAGGTCTGAGAATTTTGTCCCCCCCATTAGAACTGTAGGGGGATGTCTGTGAAATTTGGATCTGGATTCTGCACACCTTGAGTCTGGGTGAGTGTTTAACTGATGGATTGAAATTCAGGGCTTCCCTCCAAAAACAGCTTCTAGCTCCTCCTTTCTGTTTCTCAAACATAATAGAGGCAAAATATAACACTGTCTTTGGATGGCAAAGAGGAGTGAGCTGGATTGAGAAGATCCTCCACACTCCCTCAGCTGGGTCCCAAGTCAGGCCTTCTATTCCTCCCTCTGTGAAATGGGGGGGATATGTCGGGAGAGGAAACCTCCTGTACAGACACCCTAGCAGCACTCTTCCAGCATTCTCAGCTTGATCCTGCCACCCTCACTCACATGAGTAGCACCTGACTACGTAAGTCAATGTCCATGGGACTATTTGTGTAGTAAGGTGTTAGTGTGAGAAAGAGTGATGGACTCAGACCTTATATGTGTGGCCATAGGCAGCTCTAGTAAATACATCCTCTGTTACTTCCTCAGAATGTCAGTGTGTTGATGGGGCTCCGCTAAGGGCTGCAGTCTTTTGAGTCTAATGCTTGGAGTGCCTACAGTGCTTTCCTCTACATTTGTGGTAAACAGGGCATGCTTCCCAATGTGTAGTAGGGATTGGGTTATGTACCACTGCAGTCATACCAGCACTCTACACTGCAGTCACTTACAGTATTTTTAGGATCAACCATCTCTGTCAGGGATGATTTTAGCAGCAAGGGTGACTCCCTTAGGGGCAAAGAAATCATCCCACCCCATGTATTCACTTGTGGTGGCCTAATTTTAACAAGAAGCTTCTGTGAGCATATCAATGACTCCTATCTGATCTCTTGGGAAGCCTATTAAAAAACAAATAGTAACACCCCAGCTCTCAGATGGTGCTCTTCATCAGTAGATCTCAACGTGTTTTACAAAGGAGATCAGTATCATTATTTCCATTTCACAGATGGGGAAACTGAGGCACAGAGGTGAAGCGACTTGCCCAAGGTCACCCAGCAGGTTTGTAGCAGAGTCAGGAACAGAGTTCAGGTCTTCTGAGTCCCAGTCTTAAAACTCCGTAGGAAACATATCAAATAATGAAGGCTTAGCTATTCCTGTCCATTGTGTGGTACCCAAAGTAGCAAAGATGTACAATGACAGCTGCTAAGGGCTAGAAACTCAAAAGCAGGGAACTGTAACTAAACTTCCTTGAAAAATCGGGCCTCACAAGAATGAAATTGGGGTAGAAAAATAAATGAGGCCTAAGAGGAAATGCAAAGATCAAGTAAGCACATGGTCTAGACACATCCACAGGTGTATTATTTGGCTACAATACAATATTCTACACTTAATCAGGCACTTGTGGGACAGTAGTGATTATTTTTAAAGGTAAACATTAACTCTTTTGTCAACCTACCTTTTAATTTTTACAATCAGTTATTAATGATAGGGCTTTAAATAGAGTGAGCTGCATAAATTTTTAACATCCCGCAGCCTCATTATAACATAATTAACCATCAATTAATTATTAATAATTGCTTTATTACTTTGGGTTACATATTAAAGCCCCAATCCTAAAATTGGATCTATGGATGGATAAAGGCAATCTGAGGCCCTGGATTCAGCATGGTATGAAGGATGCACATGGCCCTGCCCTGTGCCATAGTCCTGCCCCCCACTTGGAAGGGTGGCAAAGGCCATCTAAAAAAGAGCCATCCAGTAGCCTGTTTGGAGAGTTGGGGGAGGAGAACTACCATCACTCCTCTTTAGGCAATTCATGCAGGAAGTCTATAGAAGAGCCAGGAACTGAATCTAGATCACCTGTGTCCCAGTCCAGTACCCTAACTACAAGACCACCCCATTTCTCCCCAGAATTGTTGTCATTATGATAACACTTTATCAAAACTGAGATTCTCTGCTAAAAATATAAATCTTCATTAAAAAAAACAAGACTTGGAAGCTTCCATTCTGATAGGATACTTCCTTGAAAGGCGCTGTGTGATGGGTGTTCACCCCACACTTGCCCTGAAAGGGTTAATGAAGACTAAGAAGGGGGCTAATTAACGTAACAAGCCACAGCTGAGGGAAATCAGGTGGCCAAGTAATCTCCTGACTGAGTGAGGGAGCCCAGCTGAGGAGGAAAGAGCTAGGATGGGACTAAAAAGAAACTGGGAGCAGGAAGGGGGTTGCTGGGAAAGGCTACAGTCACTTCCTGGGAGGAGGGAGGAATGTTTGGAGGCTGCAAAGACTTGTACCTGTTGCTTTCTGGCAGCAGGGAGTGGTGAAGCTGGCAGACCCAAAGAAGGAAGGGAGCAGTGGAAAGTTAGGAGAGGGCTCAGGGAAAGGCAATAAGGTATAAAAGGGAGCAGACCTTGACTGCTGACTAGAAGGTCCCTGAGCCATAACCCAGATTAGAGGGTGGGCCTGGGTTCCCCAGCCAGCCACTGAGGGAGTGGCACTATGAGGCAGTAAATGGGAAGACTGCCCAGGATTGCTGGAGAAACCCTTTGGTATCCCAGAAAGGGAAAATATGTATAGTGACCTGGCCGGAGGCTGAGTCATGAAGAGGCAGCAGCAGGTGGAGTGAGAGAGAGGCGAAGAGACAGCATCTGGCCATGGGAAGGGGTGTGAACCTGTTGAGTTATTCCCCAGAATGGCCAGGAGGAGGTACCATTCTACCAGTGAATGGAGCCCCCTATCACAGGTTGCCTCAGTCAGTGAGAGAGCTGAGTAACCTTAGCAAAACCCTTTAGAAAATCCATAGAAAAGAAAAAAAAGGTATTCTAAGTACAAATGGATTCATTTTTTTTACCAGAGATGGGCTTGACCCTGAAAACTAGATCCAGAACCTCCATCAAGCTTGGAGAATTTCCATGTTCAGATTCTAAGTGTGTGACTGAGTGTAGGAGCTGGATTTTATAATGTACTATGAGAATTAATGTATGATTTAATTTCATCCTGTCAGCCACCCCTTTTGAATAGCAGAAAGGAATGACAGACCAGAACAATCCTTTATGACTAATTATGGTCATCCTTTTGTTTTAGAATAAGTTATAAAGCTACTATGGTTTCCTATATGTATTACAAATTAGGAAGTATGAGACAGGATTCTCTATTGTGTCTATGTTAAGTAGATTAGAGGAACGTTGAAGGCCTGGGTCTCAATGTAAATTGTCTTGGTTATTGATTGTAAAACTTAGACAGGTTTAATTTGCAATGCCCTGTTGCTCAATATAAAATACTACTGTTTGTATTCTCAATCTGTTTCTGTGAATGAGGAATGTATGCATTAGAAAAAGATAAGATGTGAAGGCCATTGTTATAGCCAGTCAAGGAAGAAACTTGAAGAAACTTAAAGGACATCAAAGAATCATCAACACGCATCCATAATGAAGGGCAGATTGACGACCCTGAGGTAAAGGCTGGCACCCCTAAAGACAATTGATTAAATCAGAACAAAGGACAGGATGACCCTCTCGGAGGTGTATTGGAATGTTTACACCAATTAAGAAGTAACAGGTCACAAAGTGACACAGCAAAATCCATAGGCTTCAACAGAGAAGAAAACCTATAAGAACAGGGTGCTTTGCCAGAGGACTTTGGGTTCGTCTTGCCACACTCCAGGAGCATCGGATCGTGACCGATAGAACCCGCTCCCCTCTGCGACCAATCTGGCTGGCCACTAGATTGATCCAGACTCTGGACTGGTAACTATAAACATCACTGCAGGACTGTGTGTGTGTGTGTGTCTAAAAAGCATATGCTAACTGTGGTATTCTCAATAAACACTGTGTGTATTTACCTTCCTGTATAAAGATCCCGTGTGCTTTGTATGAGCATAACATGAGGCCCATGTCTAATGTTAACCTCTTGTTGCTGGTTATAACTCTTGGCAATTGTCTAAAATCATGCCTTCAGGTATTAAGAGCTTAATAGATGACCACATTGTTTCCTTACTGATCCTCAGAAATCTTTTATTGAACTGGGTCTAATCAACAACCTGAACTCAGGCAAGTCTCCCACTGAAGCCAATGGGAATTTTGCCTGAATAGAAGCTGCAGGATAGGGGCTGCAAAATAAAGCTATTCCTAAAAGGAAAGGAGCATCATTCATTGCCACAGGACTCAGCAAACACACACTCCCCAACACTCCAACAGATGTTTCTAAATTTCTTGGCTGCTCAGAGGAATGCTTAAGAAGGTTTTATCTCCCCTCCCTAGACAACTGACATTTAAAAATTGCTTTTGACACTAAGAACATAAAACTTCTTTCCTGACCATCAGTGCCCAGAATTGAGCTAGAATCCTCTGAAGTCAAATGTCTGGGATATTATAGCAATAACCCATGAGTCATCCTGCTGGTTTAACCATGCTGCATTTCTTTCTTTATCCGTTTCCACAATAATCTCTATCGTGTCCTGAAACACACAGAATGCATTCGCCAAAGGGCTGCTCACAGAGATCTATCCAACTCGTGTGTGATGCCCAGGGCCAGCTCCAGGCACCAGCCCACCAAGCATGTGCTTGGGGCAGTGCCTGGAGGGAGGCGACGCGGCGGGGCCACGGCCGGGCTCGCCGCCCTCCCCCCGGTGCTCCTGCCGGTCGGGGAGAGCGGAGAGCCGCAGCCGGGCTCGCCTCCCTCCCCCCGGCGCTCCTGCCGGTCGGGGAGAGCGGAGAGCCACGGCGGGCTCGCCGCCCTCCCCCCGGCCACCGGGGAGAGCGGAGAGCCCCGGACGGGCTCGCCGCCCTCCTCCCGGCGCTCTGGCCGCCGGGGAGAGCGGAGAGCCCCGGACGGGCTCGCCGCCCTCCCCCCGGCACTCCAGCCGGTCGGGGATTGTGGGCCCGCGGCCGGGCTCGGCACCCTCCCCTGCCACGCTGGGGGGGGGCGGGTGGCTTTTTTGCCTAGGGTGGCAAAAAAGCCAGAGCCGGCCCTGGTGATGCCTGTCCTCACCCTGACTCCTCTTGTACTTCCCCCTACTTCCAAAACAAACAAACAAAAGGAAAGGGGGGAGAGGGAGAAATGCAAGCCCAAATACGCACATCACATGCTTTTGTTTACTTGTGAAGGGACTCTTTTCTCTCCTGGTAGTGCAGCTGCTAATTTCATTGTCAAGCAGTCAGGAGTGGCTCACAACCATTGTCAAAAGCAAGGCAGACTCCCTAAACTGGTGGTATGTTCTCTAATTACATTTCACCAACCCAGTAAGAAGTGTGAACTCCTGGATCACTGTAACAGTCTTACCATGGAGTGTCTCCTTAGACACAAATATTCCAGGTTACATCCAGTCCCAAGAGACCAGTCACTCACTCAGGTCGATTTGCAGCCTAGCTCTCACACCAAAGACAACACTGGTAGCCATTCTATAGTAAACTAGCTAACGTTTTATTAGCTAAGAAAAAGGAATAAGAGTTATTGAGAGGTTAAAATAGGTAAAATATATGTACAGGTGAATCACAGTCTATACTTCCAAATGGTAGCAGAGATATAGTAATTTGCCAGTTTCCCAAAAGTCTTTCCAGGCTACCCAGAATAACTTTGGGGATCTCAATCTTCTTGTTCAGTTATTCTGCCCTATTAAAATCCAAACAGCCTGGAGATGCAGAATCTTTCTCTGAGTCCATACTTATAACTTCTTCTCACAGAAAACAAACGGACAGGGTCACCACCCTTGTGAGCTCTTTCTTTGATTGGCAGAGAGAGAGAGAGAGGAGCACATTTAGAGATTTTGATCTCTGATAATCAGACACAATGACCACTTGCCTTAAAATGCGCAAAAATTAGTATTTGCCTGTTAAAGTTCTTCATTTGCATTACACAGGGCTTCTTTCTCATTTGATGGGTTATTTAGTGACAGGTATAGACAATGTGCGTGTTTGCTATTGCATTACAACTGGAAACAGATAAATGAAAACAATGCATGTAGCATCCCATGAGTTTTGATGAAGTTTAAACACCAAAGGCATTCTTTTACATTTAACAAATCACTTTCATCTATGCTAGTACACAAGTGAATTGGCCTGGCTTCCAGCTATGCTTTTGTAAGTGTTCAGTGAGGCCTGGGGCTTTGGCATGAGCTGGCACCTGGTCTACCAGTATCACATTCACACCACAGAATATAGAGTCAGGACCTAAGCAGCTAGCTGGGAATTTACGTAATTACAAAAAAAGACATTGTTAATATATCATCATGCATAGACGTAAAGCAGGAGTACTTGTGGCACTTTAGAGACTAACAAATTTATTAGAGCATAAGCTTTCGTGGACTACAGCCCACTTCTTTCTATATGCATCCGAAGAAGTGGGCTGTAGTCCACGAAAGCTTATGCTCTAATAAATTTGTTAGTCTCTAAGGTGCCACAAGTACTCCTGTTCTTTTTGCGGATACAGACTAACACGGCTGCTACTCTGAAAGAAGTAAAGTAGCAATTCATAATTATTTCTTTATGCCCAGATTGTGAACCCCTTCCTCACAATAGGAAGGAATTTTTCACACACGTATCCCCCATTGAATTATCAGCCAAGTTACTCACATAAGGGATTCTGGTCCAGACTGAATTTAGCTTCTTTTTTCTGTTTGTGATTTATCCACAAGCCATCTTCAATTTTTTTTTTACATTATTTCTCACTCAGAATAACTTATTGAGGAATTCTCTGGAGAACTCTTCGTATGTACATTGTCCATGAGCAGTTCATGATGACTATTAATTATTCAAAATCTGAGCTGTCTTGGTTCATTTTGATTGTACATAAGGGTCTTACCCCATGATATTGTTTCTGTACCCTGACTGCATTCTTATAATCGGGTTTCCAGTAGGAATACTTGTTTTCATCAATTCAAAGTTTTTCCTACAAATGTATAATGTACATTTAAAATTCACTGTTTGTGAACATTCCAGCCGGTAATCTCTTTTGTTAGAACACTTCTGGAAATTAAACACAAAATGGGGGCACCATAGGTGAAAACAACAATTTTGAGTTTATAGTCACTGAAAACTGTTAATATAAGGCGGTGCACAGTGTGGTGGGACAGTATAAACATACTATGTACATTACTTTTACTATGGATTAGGTTGTGATTTGAACTACACATCCATGATGGGGCAGAAGAGTGAGTTAGAACCCTCTTTACAATCTGACATGAGTTACCAAGACTTTGGGTCCAGATGTATAGGAACAAGTGGACATTATGCACCTGCTATGCCACTCAACCTAGAACAGGTAGGCAGGGAGTGGGTGGAGAATGGTTCGAACCTTAGTTTGCCTCTCCCAGTGGATTGACTGATGTGCGTGTTGCTATGTTTGGTTTCTTTTCATAAGCCAACAGGTAACTTTAACACATGCACGCCTCTCAGCAAGGGGGAAACAGGTATCTCTGAGGCACATTTTCTCCCAGGGCTACTCCTGAGACCCAGGTCTGATTCTAAATGTACAGTCTAGTCCCATAAGAAACATTGTACATGCCTCAGAGATTAATAAATCCAGGTTAAGCACCCCAGATGATCAACCCATTTTAAGAGTAATTCTTTAGGGGTGCAGTGCTGATGTAGGTGCTTATATGCCACATTACATCCTGTTTACCGGTGTAGCAGGGAAAAGAGGGATCCTGGTGAAAAAAATGGGATACCTCTACATGAGCTCATCTTAGGAGGAAAATGCAGCCCGAAGTTTTTATTCTAACAATGGTCATGTACAGAATGGCAACCAGATATGGGGAGTGCAAGGAGAGCTTTAAACCATTTTGCACTCCACTCTCCACTTGCATGCCGTGCATTTGGCTGCATTGGAGGATTTAGCCACATAGCTTTAAATCTCCTTTTCAGACTTCATTTTTTCCAATCTAAACCCACATTAACTCAGTGTGGCACATTGTCTCCCTCTACTGACCGGTCCACATAAAAAAAACGAGTCTTCAATGATTCTGAGCTGCAAAGTTAGTCCTTTAACTTCAGTAGTAGAGGCTACTGCTTTTTAGATCTAGTGATTGTGAGTTCAATCCTTGCTGACAACACACCGAGAGGGTTGGCACACGAGCTTCATGGAAAACCTCTACCCTGGGATGAGATTGTGAATAGCACGAGCATCCCCAACACATGCAGATAAAGCTGTTATGGCTCAGCATCACATATGTACACACACTATACAGGTAGCTCTCCTTTTTATCATAGGAAAAAGCGTTTTGTTTACTGCAGTTTTTTTTTTCTTAGATCCCTATTTATGTGACTTCAGATTTTATTTGCTTTCTCTTTGCATGGGGTACGTGTGCCAATAATCTCAAAAAAATTAGAATGGGATGACAAAGAGCCATTTTCATAATGTAACAATGGGTAAAAAGCCTTAGAGTGATTACCGGTAATTAGTTTACTACAAAATCATCCAGCTCTGCAGATTAGCAAATGTAATGCTAATAGTATGATACCTCATTGCACAGGTGTGGCCCAAGTATGCTAATGGCAGAGACAAGGGGTTCACAGGAAGTGGTCTGTACACAGTAGGCCCAATACTGCATACATTGCCCACCAGCAATTCCATACACGTGGAATTTTGCATGTTGTATGGTCAGGCTCAGTGTATTTTATTATGCAGATGTAAAAAGTGTATTTTTTTATAATACACCATGCCCTGTATTTCTTGATAGTTTTCACATTATTCAAGAGGGGATATCTCATTTATGGATGAAAATACTAAGTGTTTCATTCTCCTGTCTACTTAGAGAATGAGCATCAAGATGTATACTTGCTTGCTATCCTGTTTCAAAGCATCCAGACAATGAATGTAAAAGTGATGAGCAATGGTATAGTGAACTATTGCATAGAAACTTGTCAAATATAAATATTAAAAAGCACTTTTTATGACTCATACTCATGTGAATAAATCAGAATTGTCTGTGAATATCAAAAGGGAGATGCATAATTAGATAGGCCTTTCCTGTTTTAATGCTGGAATGTAGTTCTGAGAAAAAGAAGGGAAAAAAAATATTGCCACTTTTTTCCATGCTAATTTGTGTTCCTGGAATTTTGTTTTCTCAGGGTGCATGTCCCAGAAAAGGCTACACATCTGGAAGTATCATAGAAAGGATGGTCCAATAGGTAAAGCACAAACCTAGGCATCACCATTCTTGGGTTCCATGCCATGGACATGCTGTGACTTTGGGCAAGTCAATTAGTAAATTGGCGCTAGCAATACTTGCCCTTTTGGAGTTCTACAGATAACTTATTAAATTATTCAACTCTTAAATTTGAATGGGACAGCATGAGTTTACTTTGAAAAATAGACAGGGAATCCCCCTTTCCAGTAGAGACCATTTTTTACCTGTGAGTCTCAATAATGATGTTATATTTGTAGAATAGCTTTCATCCCAAAGCACTTTACAAACAATACTCTGGGATCATTTCAGACGCTACTGAAATGCTGGGTTGAAACACAGCAACTATTCAGTACAGCAGAACAATGTTACAAAACAGTTGTAGGACAGCAAAGGAGCATTCTGTGGTGGGCAAATGTACCAGTAAGAAGTGTAGAAACTGCAGGGTGAGCTGAAGTAGGTAGAAGTTTTTTTTTTTATAGTACCAGTAGTATGCTAGATTCTTTACAGACAATACAATAAAGACAAGTGCCCTGTCATGAACATCTTGTATTCTAAAAGCCAGCTCGACTCCCTTATGTTGGTGAACAGTTACTGTCCAATTGAAGTCAATGGAATTATTTGTGGGAGTAACTGCTCACCAGTGAGAGACAGGGAGGTCCCAATGGACAGTGTATACTTGGCTCTGTTAATTATGCTACTCTTTGTGGCAAATTTGTCCCCTTCTCCCCTCCAAATGTCTCTGTATTTTTTTTCCATGGCAGTCCCAGGTATGGAATGGCTTTTCTCAACTGGTTCACCAAGCCACCACCCTCCCCTGTCCAAACCTGCTTGCCCAGCCATGGCATTTTTATTTTATAAAGGCCATTTTTTTATTTTTTTTTTAAAAAAGCAGGTGAGGGAGGGTATTCCAGGCTATGGTACAACATGAATGAAAGTACAGAGGTGAGATTTGGAGAAAGACATGAAGGGGTGATTGATCACATAGTTGAGGTAGAACAAGAGAAAAGACAACTACAAAGAGGTAGAAGTAGTAGGAGCCGACTTGTGTAGGATTTTGAAGGCTAAAGAAGGAGCTAAAACTTGATGCTGAAGGTGAGGAAAAATTGCTGCAGAAGGTTGAGAGTTAGTTAGAATTTTTCCATTACATTGGGATTATTCGTATAAAAGGTGTCATGGGATCTTCAATGGCCACAAGTGGGTAGGATCTTGGTTTTGCTTCTTATCCAAAAGACAGCATCCCCAGCACCCTAGAGCCCCACAGCAGCATGCTGGGATATTGATTCAGTAACAAATTAAAGTTCTAGTTATCAAGTTTCTGACATGCATTCCTTGGAGGTTTCCTATCCAAGCATGGTCCAGCCTGAGACTGCTTAGCTTGCAAGAGCTGATGGGATCACAGCATAAGATGATATGGTTTGCATGCCATTTTACTATCTTTAACTATTCTTGGTTATTTACTGGTATATATAGCTCCAAAACTTTCTGCTGTTGAAATCAATTCAGAGGAAATAAGTGTACAGAGTGATTCCAATTAAAGATTGTCGGGAAGTGTGGGGTGTTTTTAATCCACACTCCAGCTTTAAAATTTTAAGCAGAGATTCGTAGGGATGAAAGTGAAAAAGCTCATCAAGAATATGTGGGTCCAGGCCCAACAAACTTCATGAGCCATATTCCCAACTTCCATAGACCCTACTGTCACTGCATTGCTAAATGTGAATGACATTTACCTCAAACACAGCTCCTGACCAATCATTTTCAACACTCCAAACCAATTTTCCAACATCTGGTTTTTGGTACAAAAGCATTACGTTTTTCTTCTTGTGGTGTGTGGCTGCTGCATGGAATTAATCAGAGGAGGTGACGGAACTCAACTTCTAAGTAATTACCTGAGACTGATAGAATTGGTCACTAGAGGTCAGTGAAGAGGGCAGGCCACAGCTGCCCAGCTCTGAGTAGTTGCAACAAGGATCTGCTTAGACTCTATCTCAGAGTTTCTAATAGAGTTTCTGAAGGGTTAAAAACCTTAGATAATGATCTAGTTTCTTTGGGGGTTTTATTAACATAATTAGTCATGGTCCTGTTGCTGGCATTGACTTGGATGGCCTCAGCAGTGAACGTCTTCTCTTTCCCTGTTGATGTGGACTCTGAGACTGACTTGTGTCAGAATATAGTCCAAGTTTCCTAGATACTGATCATACTCCTTGTTGTAAAACCTGTAAGGAGACCTAAGCCCTCTGCCCCACCCACTCCAAGTCTGGCTTTATTCTGATTTCTCAGTTGCATTTTGAGTAAAGTTATTGGAGAGTGTGGAGATGGATAAAAATAAAATAACATGAGTTTATGTTGTTACTTCCAGATGAGCTGAACTGCAACTGGACAAACAATCTGGAGAAGGAGATTGCCAGTTCTAGCTACCAAACCAAAACTCAGCAGCAGGACATCAGGATTAATTCTGGTAATTATATGTCAAGTCACTGTTCACGGCTGCTTGTGGATCCGTTTTCATGGAAGTCCTGTTCCATACACCAATAAAATTAATAATTTGTCACTCAGAACTCAGAGTAGGATTTGCAAGAGCAGTGAGTTGTGAATTGTTAATTTCAGTAATCAGAGAGTGGTACTCGGTGTGTGCACTTCAAGGGGACAATGCTGAGCACTACTGAAAATCCCACCCATAGGGTATATTCCAGAATGCAGCATCCTGATTTATAAATCAAATTTAGGGCCTAATCTTACTTTCATTTAGAGCACTGAAAAAATTCCCATTGCCATCATTGGGAGCCCAAGCTAGCTCCTAGTGCCTGCCAAACATTGTTGCTATGTTTTCCTCACCAAGCCTAATTTTTTCATTGCTACTTTAAACACTTTCATTTCTTTGTCAGTTAATGATATGTATATTTTTAAGGTTAGTAAGCCCAATTCACACCACTCCCACCACCAGCTTGAAAGTAAAACAGAAACATAAAAGCATAGATAGCCTTTAAAATATATGCACAAGGGACATATTTCATATTTTCTGCCTTTGACTCCACTCGTCTTTTTCTGTTACAGTAAGAGCCATAGAGACAATAATATGCTTCGTGTCTCAAATTGTTCCCCTGAAAACAGCACAAAATATACTCAGATTATGCAGCAAATGGATTTGTACCTCCCTCTTTGTTGACATTATACAGTCACAGCAAGCCACAACGATTTCAAGCTTTGTTTTTTATTTCTTAATGTAGCCAATAAGAGTCCCTTACTACTTGAATATGTTCTTTCTACAATGACAGGAAGAGATGGCGCTTCCATTTCTTTCATTCTGGTGCATTGAGAAATCCATACACACCACTAATAAAAATGGTGTTAACATTACAGCAGACCACTGCACAATGATTGGCCAGTTGAAAAAACAAACAAACAAAGAAAGAAATCACCAACAAAGGGTTAAAAACATTTGCTGAATTGAAGTGAAAAAGTTGAAAAAACTCTTTCTGACTCACTAAAACATTTTGGTCCATTCAAAATAAAAAATGTCTGAGGGTTATTTTTCTTTTTAACGTGACTAAAAAATTTTTTATGGTTTTGGTTTGAATTGCCCCTGGGCCAAAAAAATCCATGATTCACTCAGCTTGATAGCTGGCCTTTGGAAGCAAAAGATTTCCCCATTTCATCCTGGGCTGAGGCCAGGGCAATCGTAGTAGTGAAGTCACACATCTTCTGAATCTCCTGGAAACAAGTCATACAAGCAGATTTCTTTTGACAGTTTGGACTCCGGACATTCTTTCCTCTCTGCTGATTGGATATTTTCTCTAGCTTTCCGTCATGGTCCCTCCCCACT
The DNA here is from genome assembly GCF_011386835.1 of Chrysemys picta bellii. Classification (NCBI taxonomy): domain Eukaryota; kingdom Metazoa; phylum Chordata; order Testudines; family Emydidae; genus Chrysemys; species Chrysemys picta. Next base: position 106,435,180 of record NC_088791.1, read on the forward strand.
GACCTCTCCATATATCCTCTTCCCAATTTCCTCTTCTCCCTTCTCGAACCCCTGAATGTCTCCTTTTTCTTCTTGTCTTGCTCCTAGTAACTCGTTCCCTCTGGTCACATCCACTCCTGCCTCCTAACATATATATTTTCAACCTGTGTTACTGACATGACATTTCCCAACCATCATCCTAACCACATTGTTTGTATATTGCATTTCTTTCCCCATCCTTTCGCTAGTGTTGTCTGTTTAGATTGTAAGCTCTTAGGGGACAGGGACCATGCCTTTCGATGTGTTTATACAATGCTTAGCATAATGCAGCCATGATCCTGATTGGGGGCCAAAATACAAATATTAAAAAAGGAACAGCTTTCTGAACAGTTCTTCAGATTCATTTGCCATGTACTTAATTAAGAGCTTTCAAGTTGGTTGCGATCAAATTGCCAAAAACGCAAGCTATTTCCCCCCACATAAATCCTTACTTCTAATTCAGCCTCAGAATTGCACAACTTTTACTTTTAAAATGTGGGTTTTTTTCCCCCCCTCTCGAATATTCTGAGGGAAGGGATGTTGATCTCTATCTGTGAAGCAGCAGGGATGGCCACAGCTAAAGATGGAGCATTGGACAGGGTGGGCACCGAGCATTCTCTCTCTCAGGTGCTTGGCTGGCTGGTTCCTGCTCACATGCTCTGGCTCTAAATCATCACCTGGGGTCAAAGGAATTTTCATCCAGGTCAGATTCCCAGTGACCTTGGGGGGTTTTCCCCTTCCTCTGCAGTGTTTAGGTGCAGGTCTCTTGCCAAGATCACCTGAGTACATCTCACTTAATTATTTCTCTGCTGTTGCGGGGGCCTCAAGCACTGGTGCACCTCAGTCCCTCCTACTCTCTGTGGCACATAGCAGTCTGTCTCCATGAACTGTAATATTTTGGCCTACATTTTGGTTGTTGGGCTTAATGTGTGGGTGCTGGGTGGTGTTGGTCATCTCTGATGTACAGGAAGTCATATGAGGTGATCTGGCAGTCCCTTCTGGCTTAAACTCTATGTTTCTGATGTGTAGTGCTGTAACAAACTAATCATTTATCACATTTGTGTGTTTCAGAATAAACTTTTCTACAAATCGTCAGACTACTTGGAAAGTATATTCTAGTTGCCAAGGATTATTAATAACATTGCCAAAGTGGTGTGAAATTAAAAACTGTACAGATTATAATGAACCTGCCACTTAGCATAAATACAAGTGCACTTTCTCCCTTTTCAAGGGCCTGATTTTACCACCAGTCCCTCCCAAACTCCCTCCTAAAATAGAGGCCATCATTTGTTCACAAGTTGGGAGAAAGGATGGTTTTGTGTTTAAACCACAGGCCAAGAAGTTCAGGTTATGTTGTGTTTGTAGCCCAGGACAAAACTTTCTTTTCTGCAACAGCCTACCCACAATAACACAAGCTGATAAGATTTAAAGAGAAAAAAAAAATCCAACTCCAAGCAACTAAGCCATCAGAAGAGAAGACCAGAGACTGCTTCTGCTTTCAGACTCTATCCAGTTTTACTTTTATTATTTCAGGCCCCCTGTAAATACTAGAGCCGAATGAAACATCATTCAAAAATATGACATCAGTGAAAAAAAACAGGGCAAAAAGTATTTTAATTGCCCTTTCCCCCTTGTTTTCCATCAAGCTTTAACATACATACGTAAGAATGAAAGGAATCAGGAAGCGTGGATTCTAGTCACAGCTCTTCCACCGCCTTCCTGTGTAACTGGCTGCGGCTATAGATGAAGGTCTTCCTGAAGGAGAAGAGAGCAAATGCCCCAAAATCCTGATCTCCTCTACTGGAGAATTGGAGCTGTTACACCTCTGCTAGGCCTGCTCCTTGCCTGAGTCCTGTTGTTCCCAAGGGATGCTCTGACAGTGTCCCAGTTGCCCCATCTCTCTCCTAATTGTCTCTCACCCCAGGAAGCTGCTTTCCCATGGAGGGAGTATTTGGGGCCTATGTGATTCAAGGGGCTGGGGAAGAAGATTCTGGAAGGACATGAAGGAGTTAGGTATCCTGGCTTGGGAGGAGAGCCAAGGTGTGTGGGTGTTGAGATGGAGAAGTAGCTTCTATGGGGACAGTCTCATCTGCAGCACCACCACCACGCCATGACCCTTCTATCTCTAAAGGGGCAGAGGAAAGGGGCAGAAGCCCTGGACACAAGTTCTCAAAAGTCAGATTACCCTAAAAAAAGGGAGGGTATGATCCAAATGTTCTAACCCCTCTCCCCCACTGTTTATAACCTCCCTCCAATGCACCTTTTTCAACTAAAAAGCCTTGATGTATGTGATAACCATCTATTAACTCCCCTCCCCATTTCCAGATCAAGTACTGTTCCCTCCCCCCCCCCCCCCCAGAGACCAGTGCTATTGCAAGGCTGTAGGGTGCGGCACTTCCCACCTACTCTGCCGCCATTGCACATGGAAACCAGCTGCATCCACAAAACAAATACAGTTTTGGACAGTAAGAAAAAAATCCAAATTAAAGAAACTCTATGGGCCAGATCTTCAGGAGGTGTTAATCAGGGTATCTTCACTGAAGTCAATGGAGCTGTGTCAGTTTACACCAGATGAGGATCTGGTCATGCATCTTCAAAATAACTTATGTATTTTATCATCATGCTGTAATATACATCAGGCTAGATCAGTGGTTCCCAAACTTCAACAACCTGTGAACCCCTTTCACTAAAATGTCAAGTCTTGTGAACCCCCTCCTAAAAATGAATAATTCCAGGGATTTTCTCCTTTATCTGAGTATAAATTATAAAAGCAGTGATCTGGGAAATATAAAATTTGTTTTTATGACATGCTTATTACACACTTTATTATTTATCATTACATTATGAAAATGGCAACACTCTTCCAAGATCTCACTTTCGTAGCTTGTATCACTTTGAATAAGCCTGTTATAAGACAAGGCTCCTTTGTTTCATCAAGGAGTATCCGATGTGAAACGTCGTGACGGTATTTAAGAAGCCAACTCAGAGTTCCTCCTACACAAGCATTCAGGTCTTGAGTAGTCCAGGCAAACAATGTACATAACAAAGCTTAAACTTGTTCATAATAATTAAAAAACAATACTAGCTGCCTATTTAATTTTAAAAAACAGCAAAAAGTATCCACCTCCCTTTCCATTTCTTATAAGGAGTCTTGAAGTTTAAATCTCCTCAGTGTGATAGAGCTGCTTGCTTTGATCTGCTTGGCTCGTGGAAGTCCAGTGGCTCCGGGCTGCTGGCCCCAGGCTGCCCGGGGTCCCTAGGACAGCTCTGTCCACCATTAGGGAATTTTTTTCCAAGAACCCCCTGTAACATTTCATGAACCCCACTTTGGGAACCACTGGGCTAGATAATTACATCTACAAGACCCAATTCACCATTTTCCTGCACCAAATGTGTAGTCATTTAGCCCAGTATAAACGGAATGCCAAGTGTATTCCAATTGTAATGGTAGCATTTTACACTGACTTTGCACCAGTGTAAAAAACAAGGTCCAGAGGAAAGGTGAAGCAGGACCACAGCCTTTGTAGTTAGCTGTAAAATGCTACTGTTATGCAAGCCAGCAAGATACCAATTCCCTTCCCATTTTTTTCCAATTATTTTCCAACCTTCATCTTTCTCCTTTTAGCTAAATCTTCAACATTAACTTCTTGATAACTAGTGTGTTATGACAAATAAAAAAGTGAAGAAAAAGCATCACACTTGCTATATACAGTACATTTTAGAAAAGGTATTCATAGGCTCTTGGGTTATATATTTTAGAATCTCAATTTAAATGCAGATTTTTAAGTCCCCAGTTAAGGATCCATGAGGGATGTCTCTTACTTGATTAAAATACCCTTAGCAAAAATATTTCAGACTTCATATTTCTTTTCTACAGAGTGAACCTAGTTAATAGTTAATTTCTTGGATGAATTTTTCTCCAGGAATTTTCAGGTACTATAGTAATTCTCCAGGAAGGCTTATTTCCATATTCCAGACTTCCAATGCACTTACCCACAAAGGAATGAATATATTTCATCTAGTGTGTATATAAAATGCTTCCTTCCTTCTCTAAATTAATATTGATCTGTACAATAATCCTCAACCAACAGCAGCTCTTCCTGAGGGAAAAAAGATAACATTTTGTCCTATATTGTATTCATAGATTTAGGAGTATGACATTCCTGAAGCTTCTCTCTTGCAAACACTTTTATGTATTTGCTTACCTTTATGCATATATCTCAGCTGAATGATTTCAAAAGTAAGCATACACTTAAATATTTGTAGGTACTGGGCCTTGGACTTCAATCATCATGGAAAAAATTTGTCCATAGGAATTGGAGTTATGCATATTGCAGTTTTCAAAAGTTACAGAGGAGACCTAGCATCTCAAAAGACACATAATATGCCAAGAACATAGAGTGGGAACTTGTTATTGATTCTTCTTTAACCATCATGTTATTTTCCAAAACTTCCTTGAGCCAAAATGGAATCTCAGATTAGAGGATTGATCTGAATGAGTCTATTAAGAATTTTAGGCAGTCAGGGTAAGAAAGATCCTTTATTTTTATCCTGCCACATTGATAGAGAAGGGGACACACAGAAATTAAACAATAACTAGCACTAACCTGTGAGTTCGCACTTCCATATAGTAGTAGTTGGGCTTACAAATCCTGATCCAAAGCCTGTTGAATTTAATGGGAATCTTTCCTGAAAGCTGCTCTAAAACATGCCAGGATGGTATAGAATAGACCCTAAGATCAGGGAGCTGAAACACCCAGTGGTCAAATGGGTGCAGGTGCAGCTGAGATTATTTTGTGCATCTAGTTTGCTTTTTGATTCTGATTACCCTTGTTAAAATACACTTCACCTGCCCTGAGCTCTTCATAGGCTAATAGCATTCAAACCACTTCCAACCCCCCCCCCGCCCCCAAAAAAACCTATGTCCAGCTTGCATGTGATTGGCTGAGCCTGAAAAGGCCTTATACTCAACATTTCTGTGTCTGTATGTGATCCAACAATTTTTGATTGTCACATCTGATCAATTCCAAATTGTCAGGGAATGTTCTAGACCTCAGTGGCCAGAACCAATTGATTTTGATGGAAATCAAAAAACCAAAAGAGAAAATGGAGGACATATGAAGCACCTGTCATCTTTTTAGCACAGTTGCATCTTCAAGTGCCTCTGAAATTGTTTATAGATCAAACTGGTTGATGACATCCATCCAGCATAACAATACTCCCATCTTATCTCTTTTCATCCTCCCAGAGTTTAACATGTTGACCCTGAATGACATATCCCATACAAATAATGTCTGGGGGATGTGGAGGAAAGCACAAAGACATTGGCATGGGGGTGGAGAATGCGGGGGGATATGGAAGGGCACACAACCCCTGGCAAGGGGAAATTGGGGGACCCTGGTATGTGGGAGGGGGCACACAGAATCCCTAGTATGGAGGGAAACGGGGACTAGGGCAGAGAGAGCCCCTGACATGTGAGGCAAGAGAGGGCCCTGCTATGGGGGAAATGGGAACACAGAATGCCTGGCAGGGAAAGTTTGGGGGACCCTGGTATGAGGGGAAGGCAGGGCATACAGAGCCCTTGACAGGACGACATGTGACTAGGATTGAATACAGAGCTGCTGGCAAGGGAGGAGGAAAAGAATGGGGGCACACAGAGCCCCTGCCATAAGGAGAAGAGGGAATGGAGGGCATGGGGAAGGGGGAGGGGGAATGCACACAGCTGCTGGCATGTGGGGAGAATGGGGAACTCCGGTATGGGAAGGGAGACTGGGGGATACCTAGAAACCCTGGCAGGGGGGAATTAGTCCCTGAAATAGGGGGGATGGGAGGGTGGTACAAAGGGAGCTTGTGGGGTGGAATGCAAGGAGCCCTTGGTGTGTGCAATGTGCTTGACCTAACTAGAGCAGCTATGAAGTAGGCAACCCCTACATCCTATGTCACTCCATAGCATGGCTGTGAACATCACAGCCTCAGCTGACTTTTTCTTCTGAGAACCGATTGTGTATTCACTTCAGTCTGTTCCTGCTCTGATCAAAGTCAATAGCAAAAGTTCCACTGACTTCAATGACAGCAGGATCAAGCCCCATAACTTTTTTTTCAGGACAACAACCATGTCTTTCCCACTGTAAATATCTTACATGCTGCCATCTGTTTGGGCTACTCAGACACTTGGCAGATACAATTAACCTCCTACAACTATATCAGCTTTTTTAAAAAAAAAAATTCTTATCCTTATGGGTGAAATTTGAAATTAATATAATCCATGATCAGAGATGTTTAAAGCATGTTAGAGCCATCAATATACTGTCTAAATGTAGCTCTAAAGAGAGTGAAGGCCAATTGGAAAGTTCCCTGCTGTGCAGCAAGTCAGTTCAATCTGCATTCCTATTCAGTGGATACTGCAGAAGTGAAATTTCACAATAGGCTGCACTGCAGTCAGCCATCCTTATTAATATTTTCTCTTCTCCTTTTCAAAAATGTTCCTTACTATTGTGTGCACTTTCATTAAGAAAGGATATAGGGTTTTTATTTTCTTCATACATGGTGATTTATTTCTTCATACAAATGTCATTTTTATTCTTTTATGATCATATTCTTGCATTGCCAAGATTTAAAAAAAAAACTTGTAGGAACTAGTCCATTTTTCAAATTTGCCATCAGTTTCCAGTCTCTGGCTATATAGCTAGGATGTTCTGCATAGAAAAAACTTTGCCACTCACCCCTTTTGTGCCACCTACTGGCACAAAACTAAACAATAAGCAAAACAAGCATGTTGTAAAGGGTAAATGGTTTTGTAAAGGGAAATCATGCCTCAATGTGCTAGAATTATTTGAGGGGGTCAACAAGCATGTGGACAAGGTGGAATCCAGTGGATATAGTGTATTTAGATTTTCAGAAAGCCTTTGACAAGGTCCCTCACCAAAGGCTCTTAAGCAAAGTAAGCTGTCATGGGATAAGAGGAAAAGTCCTCTCATGGATTGGTAACTAATTAAAGATAGGAAACAGTAGGAATAAATGGCCAGTTTTCAGAATGGCTAGAAGTAAATAGTGGTGTCCTCCATGGGTTTGTACTGGGACCAGTCCTATTCAATATATTCATAAATGATCTGAAAAAAGGGGTAAACAGTGAGGTGGCAAAATCTGAAGACTATACAAAACTACTCAAGATAGTTAAGTCCCAGGCACACTGTGAAGAGCTACAAAAAGCATCTCTCAAAACCGGGTGGCTATGCAACAAAAATGGTAGATGAAATTCAATGTTGATAAATGCAAAGTAATGCACATTAGAAAAAATCATCCCAACTATCCATATAAAATGATAAGGTCTAAATTAGCTGTTTCCACTCAAGAAAGGGATCTTGGAGTCATTGTGGATTGTTCTCTGAACAACATCCACTCAATGTGCAGCGGCAGTCAAAAAACCCTAACAGAATGTTGGGAATCATTAAGAAAGGGATAGATAATAAGGCAGACAATATCATATTGCCTCTATATAAATCCATGGTATGCCCACATTTTGAATACTGGGTGCAGATGTGGTGGCCCCATCTCAAGATATATTGGAACTAGAAAAGTCCAGAAAAGGGCAACAAAAATATGAGGAGAGATTAATAAAACTGGGACTTTTCATCTTGGAAAAGAGATGACTAAGGGAGGATATGATTGAGGTCTATAAAATCATGACTAGTGTGGAGAAAGTAAATAAGGAAGTGTTATTTACTCCTTCTCATAACACAAGATCTAAGGGTCACCCAATGAAATTAATTGCAGGTTTAAAACAAACAAAAGGAAGTATTTCTTCACACAATGCACAGTCAACCTGTGGAACTCTTTGCTAGAGTATGTTGTGAAGGCCAAGACTATAACAGGGTTCCAAAAAAAGAACTAGATAAGTTCATGGAGGATGGGTCCATCAATGCCTATTAGCCAGAATGGGCAGGGATGGTGTCCCTAGCCCCTGTTTGCCACAAGGTGGGAATAAGCGACAGAGAATGGATCACATGTTCTTATGTCATCTTTTCATACCTAACTTTATTTAACCCTAATTCTCCCTCTTCCAGATGTCTCCTAGTTCAGCCTCCATACACTGCTCCATGACACAACGTTCTTGTGATATTTGTGTGTTGGTAATAACAATCCTCTCAATTTAATCTCACTTGTTGTACAATGTAGGCCAATTCTTAAGAGGTACTGTGCGTCACCAGCTTCCATTGAAGCCACAAGGAGTTGAAGGTATTCACCAGCTTTTGGGATTTGGCATTAGCTGGAGTTGGCTGCTAGGCGATCCCCGCCAAACAACATCCAGTACTACAATATTTGTGCCTCGCTCCACTCTGTGCTGGGGAAAGACTCCGGCAATTGGCGCGCTAGGATTTCATCCCATTTTATAAATGTTTTGCTGCAATTTTTCATTTAGACTACCGTTAATATTCTCTCTTCTCTCAATTTTTCAAATCTTCCTCTGAAAACATGTAATGATATTTAAATTGAAATCCCTAGCTACAATGGATTTGGTTGATTAGAAATGGAGTCTTCATGATGCAGTACCTTAATCTTCTTTGAAAACAGCACCTGGGGCTCCCTGCAGCTGTAAAATTACAAAAACAAAGGTGGGGGAGGTAAGCATATTGAAGAGAATTATTTTATAGTTCAGCATGTGGTGTTTAAACAGGAGTGTATGAATATATAATTTAAATAAATTAGGGCTTGAATACTCTTTTTTAGCTTCTACCTTTGCTATGTAATTTCGATTGGTGTTTTGTTATTGTTGTTTTAGTTATTTTGAAGGCACCTGGGTCTCGGTCTTCTCCCACTTAGACCAGTGTAAACCAGACAAATCTAGTTACATTTGTTTAAAACAGGTGGGAAATCAGAGTTAGACCTCTACAATATGAAAACCTGACCAGCTGATTCTCCAGACTGCACTATGGCTTCCTTTCCACTCTTTGCCTGTCCTTTCTTTAGATTATAAGCCCTTCCAGGCAAGGACAGTCTTTCACTATGTGTTTGTATATTCCCTGGCACAATGGGGCCCTGATCTCATTTACTGCCTTTAGCCATTGCTGTAGTATAAACAACAGAGATAACAATAAACAACATGATAATGCCTGAGAGCTGTGGTGGGAGACATCGGCCATTCCCCTTTCCTGAATCTTAAGTTTTCATCAAGAACCTGTCGTAGTATTTGGTTTGAACTATGGTAAGGAAAAAGAAAATCAAACTCCCTCCTAATTGTCATCCATGTACCACATAACCAACACCCACTCTTTAAGCCTGGAATTCTCTCTTTATCTGACTCGAGAATAATGAGTGGCTAAGTCTACATTTTCAGTCCAGCCCCTCTTTTCAGCCACAATCCTGCAAACTCTGCTGCATGCACGGACTCATAGAAGTCCCACTGAGTTCAATAGGGCCCTTTGCAGACTTTCAAGATGAGGGATCTAGTTGCTTGACTATCAACATAGTAGCAGCTGCTAGTCAGAGGGAACCACCATGGGAATCAGAAAATTCTAAACATTCCTTGACAAGTCCCCTCAATGCTTTGGCAAGAGAGAAAGACACCAAAAATACAGCAGCCAGCATAAGAGAACTTGGGTGCTATCCACACAAAAGATGTGCAAACACATGCTTCCTATGCACACCCTATTCATGGTTCTTTGGCTGTGTGGTCTAGCATTCAGAGCTCATGGACTAGAGTCAGACCTTCTGACCTCTAGTCTCAGTTCTGGTGGGGATTATGGTCTAGTGGTGAGAGAGGTGGGACTGGCAGTCAGGACTCGTGGGTTTAGCTCTTGCATCACAATCACTCTGGACTCATGATTCCAAGTGGCACAGCGGTAACCATTAGAAAACACTTTCCCATGGATTCAAGAATAAGATATCTGTAAGCAGTCTCTAATTCAGGGGTTTCTAAACAATGGCACATTACCACTGGAGGTACGTGCGCTTAATGGTCCATCAATTCACTTCACAACAGTTTTTTAAAGAAATTGGTATGTGACTCAATTAAGTTGGGAACCGCTGCTCTCCAGTTATTGGAGGACTCTGAGCAGAACGAGGTCTGTGATCCTTCCCAGCATGTCCTTCCTTTCTCAAAAGGAATCCTCTCTATCCTTTGGCTATGTTTCTTTCCCCATTTCCTACACTCCTCTGCCCAGTTGAAATAAGGAACAAAGCACTCTCTTCTTCAAAGTGTTTCATTCCCTGTGAGACACTTTGAATAGGTTCTTTTCAGACATCCCCTGCAGAGTGCTCAGGTTACCAAAGGGAGGCATTTGTTTTACTTTCCTTTAATTTAAAAAAAAAAAAAAACACACACACCACACACACCATAGTTCCATTGGAGAGCAGAATTTGGCCTCTTTTGGTCCAGAAGATGTGTGTGTTCTCTAAAAAGAGAATGAAAAGAAATCCAAGGCAAGGACTACACTGAAATAGTATCTTGTTTCTTAATTTTTACTCTCCAGGACATAGACATCAAGCTAAGACTTGGGCAAATGCATGAGGGAACACTCTCTATGCAGGGATCCTATTGGGTGCAGACAGAATGAATGCTCTTGGACAATCTCGATCTTTGTGGATGCAAACCAAAGAGGGGCAGTGCAAACACAAGCTGTTACTCACTAATAAAACTATCAAAAAATGATAGACCAAAAGCTAATGGCAGTTTTATTTATAAAATGCTCCTGCTCTCTACCTTAGCCCTCACACCCCACCAAGGCACTTGAGGTAAAACAATTTAAAATACAAGAAAAACACCACACTTCTGAGTACTTGGGGCTAGATTGTGGCATTTAGCCACAGCCCATAATAAGGGCGGGTGCCCATGTAGTATAATGAAGGGAACTAAAGAGAAAGGGACAGGTTACAGGAGGGACCTAGTCTGGTGGAGCCAGGGGCTGAGGAATGTAAGCCAGGGTGCAGTCAAGACTGAGCTTCAGCACATCTAATAGCTCTCTTGCTAACAACTCTGCCTGCTTGCCGGATCCCTGAATGAAGCACCCCAGGGCAGCTTTGGAAGCATTCTGAAAGCCCACCGGCTGGGCTTCACAGGGGAAAGAGCATTCTGCAACATTCCTTTAAGGGGTGCATCATACTCCACTCTACCCCAATGCCTCTGGTCAGCTCTGCTGGTTGATCAATGCACAAGGGGACAAAGCCATAGCCTGGCCTACTCCCTGTCCCTCCCCAACCCCTTTTGGGTAGGTTGTTCCCAGTAGTAACAACCCCTGCACGCCCCTGAACAGAGAGACTGCAATTCTGTCAACTCCAATATGGGCCGCACACAGAACTTCTACCTCATTCCTTCCCCATTGCTTCATGGCTACAGAAGGCTACATTCTGCCCCTTTAATAAAAGTCAGTCAAAATGGGAAGAGGCTGTCCAAAATGAATGAGGGGAGAGGGGACTTAAAAGAGGAAAAAGTAATAAGGAAGACAATAGTGATCCAACTAAAAAATTACAGCTCTGAAATATAAACATTTGAAGATGATTTTTAAAAGTGGGGAAGAGATAACGTCAAGAATTTCAATGAGGTCCAGTTCAGCCTGGCAAGGCCCACCACTGCAATGGCTACCAAATTAAGGCCCTGAGTCAGGAAAGCACATCGTTCAAGTTAAGCATGTGCTTAACTGCTTTACTGAACCTGGGCCTAAGACTGGTGGTGGATTTCTTAAATAGGACAGCTTTTCACTGTTCTATTAAAAAATAAATATATATATATATATATATATATATATATATATATATGTGTGTGTGTGTGTGTGTGTGTGTGTTTTTTTACTGGAGATAGCTAACCCAATGTAAAATCCTGGGGAAGACAAGGCAAAGTAGTTTTTCCCTCAGCATAGCTAATTGAAGTAAAGCTCAGGTGCAACATATAGGTTTGACCTCAACCACCTGCATCAATGTACAAACTACTTTTGACTTGTCTCTATGAGGATATTATAGTGAGATAGACATCTTGAGTTAGTGAACTTGATATAAAAATACACCCGTTTTGCAAAGAAGACATAGCTTTAGTGTGATCTGAGTGAAGGACAGAGTTTGGAGGGAACAGGAGAGGGGTGTTCTTGAACGTGTGTTTAGGAAGAAGATTAAACAAGGAAGAAATCAATTAATCTCTAAAATGCTTTTGGCATTCTCTTTTCCTGTTCTAAGCAAAAATGTAATAGACTTGGGAGGGCTGACAGACCCTCGTTAATCTATAAAGTATATATCATTCGGCCAAAGAGTCATAAATGCAACAAGATCTCTTCCAAAGCTTCAAAAGAGGGAAGAACCACCTATGGTAGAATGTTCACACAAGGCTCCATTATTATTTAAAAGTGGAAATAACTCAGGTTCTAGTTTCTTGCACCTTTTCATTGGGACATTTTAAACATGCTAAATAGTGGGGAAAAAAAAAAATCAGGATTTTCAAATGGGAGTGAAGTAGAAGTAATACTTCCAATGAACAGAGCTTTTCTTTTTTTATTGTTAATATCAGATGTTATTGGGGCATGAAGTTTACTGCTACAAGATTATTGCTTTGAAAGTAAAGAGGGGAGTATCTGGACCTCCTAACTGAAAACCTTTTCGACCTTCTTGGGTTCTAGAATTCAGTCTTATAGAACTTGCAAGTACAGGACGTGCTCTGTGGCTGAATCAAGATGCTGTAGTAAATGAGGCTGTTGTCTGTAGGACCCCTGCATTGTTTGTTGCAGAAGTTAGAAAGTGTGTAGTGAATTAGACAGGGGATTGCAGAAAAAGAAAATCAGGCCTTGTGCTTAAGGCAATTGAATACAACCTTGGAGGACTGGATTATACCCATGTCTCTACCATTGAATTTCTATGTGATGCTGGGCAAGTCACTTAAAACCAAACTTTTCACAGGTGACCAATGTGTGTTCCTCATAGTCTGGGTGCCTGATTTGAGATCCTGGGGTCTGATTTGCAAAAATGCTGAACACTCATAATTGCAACTAAAGTCAATGGGAGCTGAGCTTTGAACATCTGCAGTGCTATAAAATGTGTAATACTCCAAGAAATCAGGCCCTAATGTCTCAAATTTGGCAACCAAAATTAGCTGACAATTTTGATTTCCAGGGTCTCCATTACACATCTACAAAATGAAAATAGTAAAACTTCACTTGGATGCTGTGAAGGTAAAATCATTAATATTTGTAAAGCACCAATATACTATTATGAGAGCACCATAATAATGTCCAGAAGGAAATTATTAATTCCGTATTGCATGGTTTGGATGGCATATATTGAATGGGGTCACACACTGAATGAGGAGCATAACAATAAATAGTGAATAGCTACCCATTCACTGGGTCTTGTGGGATAAATAGCATGCAAGTATGTAATTAAAGGCTGTATAATATTGCAGATATGCAAAGGGGCCAAATTAAGATTGCACAGGCAACTTTAATTCTACTGTTCCCTAACTTTTGAGGGCTTGACTTTGTAACCTTAATGTACTTTGAATGTCCATAACACACACACACACACACACACACACAGAGATTAAGAGACTATAAATTGCTAGACTATGATATTAATTTTATTATTAATGCAGCTGGAATAATCTCTCTTCAAAAACTATTAATTCTTGTCTATTTTCTCTTATAGTTCTTTTTCAAGAGAAATGACAGTGCAGAAAAGCCAGTTTAAGCTTAGCTACTGTTGTCCCCTGTAATAGAAGGCTTGTTAATTAGCAAACTGGGGATTTCACTATTAAAATTTCAATAATTGTCAGTTCCCACTGAAGGTAAGTAAATAAATCTCCTTTTTGAAAGTAGCTTAGGGTGACGATTGTTCATCTTTATGTAAAGTAGTGATAGTAGATAATGTTTGCACCCCTCAGCTCATAGGTATTACAGGACATGAAAAAAATCAGACATTATGAAGTAGTTTGCTACTGTACTTAAAAAGTCTGTTAGTGTGTATTCTTGTAGCCTGTGAGCAAAACAGAGGCAAGTGACTTGAGTCATTGTCATTCATTATTTATTAAAGGCTTAGATGTGAATAGCACTGAACATACAGTTCCAAAGATAAAAATCTTTCTTGTGTGGGGATCTATAGGGCTAGTAGGTCCCTGAGCAACTGCCGCATCCATGACACCCCCGAACAGCTCCAACAGAGCAACAATTGATGGGTTGTGAGCCTTGTGGGACCAAGCACCACTGGATGTCCCGCCCACAGGGGCGCTGACTGCTGGAGCCAACCATGTTCCCTCATTGGCACACTATTTAAGGCCTTGGAGAAACACCCAGAGGCTGTCTGTGCAACAAGGTAGATTCCTGGCCCACTGCTGAGACAGACTCTGTATTGTTCCTGTTTCTTCGCCTTGTTCCAGCTCTGTCTCAGCCTCGCTCCTGCCTCTGACCCAGCCCTGACTCTTGCTTTCCCTGGCTCCAGGCTGGATAACCCAGTTCTGATCCTCAGCGTTGATTCCTGGCTGACTCTGGTTTGACCCTGGCCTCCAGCTTGACTCTGGTTCTGAGCTTTGGGTTCCATTTTGCAGCTCCTGGCTCCTGCTCTGACAACTAGGTATGACCAATCACACCCTGATTCATGGCCCTGGAGAACTGATAATTATAGGATTTGATCTAACGCCTGTTAAAGTCAATGGAAAGACCTCCGTGGATGTTGGATCAGGGTATAGGGCCATATTTTGCTTTTGGACTCGTACATACTACTCATGAAATAATAGGAAGGCAGGATGTGTTCCTAAATTCTCTGCAGGTACAGTGCAATACAACAACAGCAGCATCAGTTAGTAAAAACATTTAGAGCAAGAGTTTAATAGAAGAACAGTACAACAATGTGATGGAAAGGTGTGGCAGTGATTGTCTTTGAGTGACTAGTTAGATGGTACACAAAATAGAACTGGAATCATAGTGATGAGGCAAGATGGGATGTGTCATTGTGTGCTGTTTCATGGGGGATGTGCTTGTAATGGCTGCTAAGCTGTATTATACTGTTCAGCCAGTAGGTAGCACTGTGTGTAAAATACCTTATTTACGCAAACTTCAGCCACACCTGGCAGAGCATTAAAGGATCTGATGATGAACACGTCTGGTGTGTATAAGAAACTCTGTGACCAGTCCATATCTGATACAGGAGCATGACATGGTGTCAGGAGTAAACTAAGAAGGAAAACAAAAGGAAAGCAGCAACAAAGATTGCAGATAGAAGGACCAACAGCAAAGTTTGCAGGCCATCATCAACATGCCACTCTTCAATGCCCAGAGAACTTGAGCTTTGACAAACCTTCAGAATGGACAGACTGGAAACAATATTTTGCAAGATTTTGCACTGCTACCAAGCTGCACAAAGAAACTGGAAATATACAGGTATCTTCTTTAATTCATGCTATGGGGAACTGTAAGACAACCGGACTCACCCCTGCAGTGCCTCCTGCTGGTCATCTCAGGAATTAGCTCTTCCAGCATCCTGGAGCACCCCTGCAGGCTGGTGATCCACCTGTCCTCTGGCCCCGTGTCCCTCCCGGACCCCAGTGCCCTTGTATCTGGGGTGCTGCCCCCTGGCAGTACTCACACACTAGGTCTCCCCTCCCTGGGGAACCCCCACCCACTATCCCCACCTTGCCTCAGCACTAGGCCACTGCCAGTCACCAACTAGCCCCAATCCCTGGGGCAGACTGCAGTATAGGCCACTCATCACTGGCAAGGAGGGTTTGGACCTGCTGCCTTGGCCTAGCCCTGGGCTGACCTCTGCAACCCCCAGTACCCCTTGGCCTTCCACTAGGCCACAGTCTGGGGCTATCCAGGCTGGGGCTCCCCAGCCCCGCTCCACTTACAGATACCTTATCTAGCTCCCTGCAGCCAGGCCCTTCTCTCTCTGAAGGCAGAGAGAGACTCCAACTGCCTGGCTCCCAGCCTTCTTATACAGGCCAGCTGGGGCCTGATTGGGGCGTGGCCCAGCTGTGGCTACTTCCCCAATCAGCCCAGTAGCTTTTCCCTTTGCCCCAGCCCTCTGCCAGAGCTGTTTTAAACCCCTCAGGCAGAAGCAGGGTAACCACCCTGCTACAGGAACCAAGTAGACCATATCTTTAAATCCTTTGACTTTGCTGGACACAGCATTTTATAGCCATCTTTGGGACTATGTCTGATGCATATTTTATACCTCAGAGAAATGGGGTGTATGAAAAAGTAGCTTTCACCCAAGAATTCAAGGACCAGCAGAAAATGTTGACTGTTTTTTTTACAAGAAATCTGCATACACTGGCTGAAAATTGTGATTTTGGGAATACAAAATATGAAAATATAAGAGACAGGCTGGTAATTGGGTTAACAGTTAAAACCTTTCACAGCAACTACAACTGAAGAGAAATTTAACACTAGCCACAGCTATCCAAATAGCGAAGCAGTCAGAATTAGTCAAACAGAACAGAAGGCAGAAGCAACTTGAAAACCTGAAACTAGCTTAGAAACTATTAACGGACACGTCAGTGTTAACAGTCATTATCATAAAACCCCAGAGACAAAGAGAGACAACGCACAGGCTAAGAAGGACAAATTCCAGCCTACATGCACAACGTATGGAAAAAAGTCGTATCCCAAGAGATAATGCATGTCTAGCTAGAAGAACATGTGAAATACATGCATGAAATATGGACATTTTGCTGCTGTTTGCCACACCCAAAATTGTTAGGGAGTTGACTCATATTACAGAAAATCAAGAGCCATTGTTTCTGGGATATATCACTTTTGATATCACAGACCCTGCCTGGAGAGTGAAACTATTAACTTTAAAATTGACTTAGGGGCTGATGTCACAGTCATCTCAGAAGGGACTTACAATCACCTTCAACCCCTCCCAGAGCTGAAGTGACCTGACATAGCTCCAGACTAGCCTTGGAGTGATTCTGAACTGCATGGGCTGGGTCACCAGAGAAACAACTTACAAAGATGAAAGCTCTGCCTTCAGAGTGTATGTGATGAAAGGATCAAAGATCAACAACCTTCTCTGCCACAGCATGGCAGCCAGGATGAGCCAAGTGAGATAGGTGGAAGAACTCGATGGAATATTTGATGTTGGACTTTTGAAAGGAGACCCGGTACACATCAACTTAAGAGACAATGCTGAATCATACAGTGTACAAACAACCCTACCAGAGAGAACTTGGAAGAGACTTGCTGCAGATTTATGCAAATTCAGAGGATATCATTACTGGGTCGTAGTGGACTATTTTTCCAGGTATAAGGAAATAATGTACTTGAAAGATATAACATGTTGCAGTGTTATAAAGAAACTGAAGTGCATTTTTGTTCACTTCAGTATTCCAGAACAACTAGTGACAATGGGCCACAATTCACTGCAGCAGAATTTAAGTCATTCCAAACAAAATATGATTTTGATCATATTATTAGCAGCCCACATTACCCACAAATGAATGGAGAGAGCTCTGCAGACAGCCAAGAAAATCCTAAAGCAGGAAGATCCATTCCTTGCTCTTCTGAGCAGGGGCGGCTCTAGGCACCAGCAAAGCAAGCACGTGCTTGGGGCAGCCCATTTGCAGGGGCGGCAGGGATCCAACATGGGAGTTGAGAACCAACAGGGGGCCCTGGGAGCTGTAGTTCCTTGGTTAGCTCCCTGCCTATAGAGCCAGCCCTGGAACAGGGAAAGAACTACATTTCCCAGCATTCCCTTGGCCACTACCAACAGGAAAGAGGGGGAGGGAGTGAGGAAGCTGAGACCTCATGCTGCAGCTTGCTTTGAATGGAGAGCTGCATTGTGAGTAGGGATCCCATATTTTAACATTCAAAAAATAGGACACTCCACGGGGAGGGAGGGTAGCCCCACCCTGCCCCCATCCACTCCCTCCGACTGCCCCCCAAAGAAACCCCAACCCATCCAACCCCTCCTGCTCCCTGTCCCCTGATCACCCCCTCCCGGGACCCCTGCCCCTAACTGTCCCCCAGGATCCCACCCCCTATCTAAGCCTCCCTTCTCCTTGTTCCCAACTGCCCCCTCCTGAGGACCCCCCCAACGTCCCCCGTAGGACCCCACCACCTACCTGTCCCCTGACAAATCCCCGGGACTCCAATGCCTATCCAACCGCTGCCTGCCCCCCCAACCCCTGACCCATCTAACCCCCCTTCTCCCTGCCCCTGACTGCCCCCCCCCCGAACCTCCACCCCATCCAACCCCCCAAACCCCTTACCCTGCCACTGAGACCAGCGTGTCTGGCTCCACGCAGCGCCAGACACACTGCTGCATACATGCTGCCATGCTCCCCCGCAGAGCCATAGCCCCCTCCCCCCCCCCCCCCCCCAGCACCTGCCTTCCAGATTTGAACACCGCAAAATTCAGGAGTGCTCAAGCTCAGTTTGGGCAGCTGTTACTTCATTTCTCCCAGATCAAATATACTGATCCACTGTAACTTGCTTTAGAAAAAGTAGGATAAAATTGAGCAAGAAATGCTTTCCAGTGGTTATTAGGACTGGAATTGCTATTTTCAACAGCCATTGCCTTTTCTGTTTGTTTGTTTGTTTGTTTAAAAGGAAGACAGTGATATTGCATTGGCAAATTCCCCATAGAAAGAAAGAGAGGAACAAAAGAATAATAAAGGCACCTCAACTTTTCTTCATTTATGTAGGACAGTCTTATAATATGCATCCAGATATCCTCCAGTCACACAAGTTGAAAATTGTTCCACTTTACTGCAGTTCTGTAACCATATAGGAACCAATCCTGTCTGTGTTCTGTGCACATCTAAAATTCCTGCTGAATGACCTGCCGTGGGAGTGAGTTACCAGTGACTCAGGGCTGCAGTGGAAGGAGGGTGCAGGTGGGGGGCAGCCAAAAATTTTTTTGCTTGGCGGCAAAAAACCTAGAGCCAGCCCTGCTTCTGAGTAACAGATCAATATAAATAGTGGCTATATAGGCCAGCACAACTCCTGATGAGAAGACAACTCAGAACTATTTTTCCAGTTTTGGAAAAGATACTATTTCCAAAGTGGCCAGACATGAAGAGAGTGGCCAAATCAGATAAAAAGGCTAAAAGAGTTCATGAACACTTTTACAACAGATTTCACTCATTTAGAGAACTGCCAGATCTCAAACCTGGTGATCATGCTCATGTCAAATTGGATGGAGAAAAGGAATGGGCAATTCCAGCTGTCATAAAGAAAAAGAACTCAGTGTCCAGATCATATGTGACTGAGACTGACCATGAAGAGTTCAACAAAAACTGTCGACATCTACAGTTTGTTCCTCAGAAAGTCCAATCAACAGAGCAAACTCTACCGGTAGCAGATGCGGAACAAGAAGGAGATGCAAGGATTCCAAACTGATCACAGCCAGTTGTTGCAACTAATGGACAGCCAGATGACCAAGTTGTTGCACGTCCATGTCATGTAATTAGGAACCAGGATGATTCACAGACACTTAACAGATTGATATGTATTGAATTGTAAAGACTGTGTGAAAGTAAATATTGTAAATGGTAGGAATGTAGAACTTAAAAGGGGAGATATAATAGAATGGTAAACTGTATTTTACAGTTCAGCCACTAGGTGGCACTTTGTGTAAAATACCTTATTTAAACAAGACTCAGCCATAGGTGGCAGAGAATCAAAGGATCCTATGAGGAACACATCTGGTGCGTGTAAGCAAGCTCTGTAGCCAGTCCATATCTGATACAGGATTATGACAGGCATGGACCTTCTTCTTCACACATGCACAGCCTATTATTATTGTGGGCATCTTCCTGGCTTTCCATATTAGGCTCAATTTAGGAACAAGGAGCCCAAATCTCATTTACGGTAAAATCCTTTGATACTGCTCTGGTGGCATAAAGAGGCCTTAAAGGGGAAGGAGGTGCTCTCCCCCAGTAATGTGCAGGTATGACTTCATCATCAGGTCTTTGCTGGCCCTCTGCACAGTGGTGAATTTAAGCTCAACTCTACCCTCGCCACACATACCCCCCATGCAATGAACCAGGAGGAGGCCTGTGAATCACTAAAGACACATTTAAGTTCTACTTTGAGGGTTTTCGTGGACTAAATTCACCCTATCCTCCACACAGGGTGAATTTCACCCATAGTGATATAAGTGTACACTTGTGCATAGGTGCCTTCTTCTATAACTTCACAAGCTGCTGTACACTTTTGCAAAAGAAGGTGTAATATAAACACAATGGGCCAAATCCCTGTGTGCAATCCCATTGAAAGCAGTGAAGAATTTAGCCTGATACTTGAAAATGATCTTTAACATTTTTGATGAGTGACTTAATTCTGAATTTTAGATTTCCTTTTTTTACTGTTTCATGAAAATATCACATAAGTCAGAACAGAGTGCTTTACAATTGCAAATGACAGCCTTAAGTTCTTATTATGGCTCAGGGAGCATTAAAGTATTAAAATCTTTCTTAAATTGTGGTAGGACGCTTTCTTCTATATTAAATATGAAACATCTAAGTTAATGCAAAATTAAGGTAGCATGGTTAAAATAACAAAAACCCAGGAAAGTTGGGAACCGTTTCCACCAGCAATGTTAATTTGGCTGCATTGCAAATCCTGGGTGCAAATTTATCCCTGAAAATTGAGCTTGATCCAAAATTCATTGATTTTAAGAGAGAGACTCCCACAAAGCTTTGAATGAGGTTTATTGCATGTCCCTTTGCCTGTCTGGCAACACCTGAGGGGCATTTATCTACTACCCAGTACTTGGGTTGTTGCCCAGAGGATGCATCTTTAATCTCTCTGGGGAGCTCTATAGAAGATTTTTCAGTTAGGCTGCCTAGAATTTGTACTGAACTACTGAGTGTCCCAATTGCCCTGGTCACATTCCCTCCCTGGCCAGCAATGCCCTTGTTTGGGACTGCTCTGAAGTCAGTGGGAGCCCTTCCATTGACTGTAATGGGATTTAGATTGTATTCCTAATATGCTGCAGGCTCTTTGGCAGGCCGTTACAAACCTGGACTGGACAACCTGTCTGTGACTGGGGCCTGTTTTTGCAGAGGCAGAAGCTGGCCCTGTGACTTTGGTTTCCTCTGTGATTTGTGGTATGCATTTCCCACCTTAAACAATAATATATTAATACATATTTAACCAAAACCCAAGAATACAAAATACTGCTTATGTGGCTCTGTAAAAGTTGCTGCTAGAACTTTTTCATGCTCTGGTATATTGTGATTGTAATTGTGCCACCTTAATATTGCAGCATTGCAGTAACTTAGTGCTGCACATTTCATGTCTTTTTTTTTTTTTCCAAAAAGAGAAAAAAACAACTATGCTATGGTTAATTATTTGAACAGTGTAATCACAAATAGGCTTCAGTGTTCACACTGCATTGAGGAGGGCATATGTTCCCACCTTTGCCACTGCTGTTACTTAGCTGAGGGCAATTTTCTGTAAAACTGGATTCAGGGGGCAGAAGCACATTTGTTTATATTATTGTTTATTTGTATTGCAATAGTGCATAGAGTAAGGCTGTGGTGGAAGGAGTATGTGGGGTGGGGTGGGGCAACAGTATGCAGTACTGCAGAGATTCAGGGAAGCACTATGGCCTATAGGGCACGCCAGGGAGGCTGCGGTAACTTACTGTGTTTGTCTAAATTACCCCAGGAGCCACAGACAGCCCAAGTTTGGGATAATGCAAAGATGGCTGAAAGCCTCTCTTTCCCTGCACTGCAAGTTCTGCGCTGTGCTTCTAGAAAAGCAATTTCCTTAATTTATTTCTAACCAAAATGTCCTTAATTCAGTAAAGGTATTAGTTACCCTGATCAGGACCATTTTTAGTCTTCAATTCAGGCAACCGCATCTATTCAGCCAAGCACTTGAGCATACACTTAAGTGTCATTGACTTTAATGGGACTTAAGCATGTGTTTAAAGTTATAACACATGCTTTACTAAATAGGGGCATTTGGGAGCAAGGCAATTGATTCCTTGGGGCTTGGAAAGACTCTTAAGGTACATCTACACTGCAAAAGAACCCCTGCGGCAGCAAGTCTCAGAGCCTGGGTCAACTGACTCAGGTTTGTACTACAGGGCTAAAAATAGCAGTATAGACATTCCCACTTGGGCTGGCAAGGGAGGTGGGTCTCAGAGCCCGTGTTCCAGCCCAAGCAGGAAGGCCTACACTGCTATTTTTAGTCCCATAGCACGAGCTCGAGTCAGTTGACCAGGACGCTGAGACTCACTGCCGAGGGTGTTTTTTTGCACTGTAGACGTACCCTTCAGTAGACTTATTGACTTCAGGAGAAGTTGGATCAGGCATTTAGCCTTTTAGCTGACATTTGCTTTATCCCCACTGAAAGCCACAAAAGAAACCAAATTCCTTACATTACGGTAAATCCTACATCTTTTGGACATATTTTTCTGCATCTTCAAATTATGTGCAGATAAACTGGATCCAGAAAAAGTGAATGTTCAACTCATTCCTCTTACTGTCTCTCTGACTCTTCTTTTTTATTATTCTTACTGTTTGATTCAATTTAGAGTAAAAAAGTATGTTTAATAATTGCAGCTACATCCATCTTCCATTACTAGATTTAAAGCTTTATTCTTTCAGGTATGTAGACAGACAGACAAAGAATTTCTAGATATCCTTTAAAATAAATTACATTTTATTAGAAATTGTCATTTTATGCATAATTATATATATACCTGTATTATTTATATGTCTTGTATGCTGCTGAAATAATAGTCAAGTACTGTACATGTTGTCCCTGGGAATAAAAAAATAATATATACTGTAGCATTTGTGATGCTGAAGGGATGCTTTCCAGTTGATTAGGCCACAAAATTGATTTACCTTTAAAGATTTTTCATATTGTAGCTCTTTACCTCCAGACTCCCAAGCGTGCTTCTTTTTAAAATCAGTCTTCATTGACAAGTGTTTATGACAAAGCAATAACGAATGGGGCAAGGGTCAGACACAAAGAGTTGGTGCCGCCCATAAAGTCTGGGGAAGCTTTTCAAAGGCACAAATGGAAAGTAGGCAGCTAACTCCCATTGACTTTCTGTAGCAGTTAGACACCTATCTGCCACTTGTGATTCTTAACATCTCCTCCTACTAATTTTAAAGTACCGGACTGTAGCACGTTATAATAAATTAGGAATTCTGAACAGAAGTCATCTTGGACTACACTGCTGGAGGCTCATCAAAGAAAACTGTCATCAGAAATGCACTCATTAACTTCATGCATATATTGTATTCCATCGTGGTGTACAAAGTTGCAGTTTCTGCTGATTGCTAAAAAATTAGGATAACTTATCAGACAGTACAGTATTTATGCATAGGGCATGATTTACAATTTCTATGTGAGCCATTGGGGTTTTTTAAAGAGCCACTAAAACATGCTGTTGCATTATTGAACATGGCAAATATTATAGAAATTTCCCCCAGCGTGCTGATCACCAATATCCTTGGATCACAGCAAGAAGGCAGGGATGACTTGTGCTAACCTTGACAAAAACCATCTGCGAATTGCACCAAAACGTGTTCACCCTACATCATCTGGTGTCGGCTGGGAGAGTGGCAAGGTAGCTTGATGAATTTCACCACTTATTCCAGTAACTGTAATGCATGTACGTGTAGAAACCTTACTATGGAATTGAAATGGCATTGTGGACTGCACACCTTGAGGCTCACAAAATTTTACTTCACTGGGATCTCAATGGAAGAACCATAATTTAACAGATGGTCTTGTATAAAAAGAGGGAGAGAGAAAACATTTCTTCATTTTTTATTCTTTTTTATTCTTTTTTTAAATGACAATGAAAAGAGGGAGTGCAGCTGCAAAAACTAAATTAGAGTACACTAAAAGTATAAATTAAATCCAGAGAACAACTGAATTCAGAGTAAATGCTGGAATTCTGTTCTTAACGCTATCATATCACACTTAGTTTCTGGGCTACCATAAAGCACTAGAACTGGTATGATATCCTGTACACGTGCTGCAATGCTTAGGCTCAGTGGAATGAGTTAAGGATGAAATTGTAGTGGCTTTTAATCTATTTCCCTGCAGTAGTGGGTTTAAATTAAACAATTAAGGACAACATTTTCAAAGCCCTGTACAAAGGGTGGACTCACCAAGGGAATTCACATGCAACTGCCAAGTTGCTCTTGCAATTACATGACTTGTGTGTGCAAACACAGATGAACTCATAATGGATACATGTACATTTTTCTGAATGAACACATTGTGCTGGGCTTTGAAAATACAACCAATATATTTGTATGTATCTATTATTATTATTACACTAGTATCTAAAGGCTCCAACTGGGATCAGGACCCTAGTGTACTCAGCACTGCACAAACACAGTCAGAGTTCTTGCTCCAGAGAGCTTATAGTATAAATAGATAAGACAGTCAAAGGGTGGGAGACAGGCAAATCACCCCATTTTGCAGATGAGGAACTGAAGCAAAGAGTGATTAAGTATCTTGTGCGAGGTCACAGTGGAAATCCATGCCAGAACTGCAGGTTGAATTCAGATTTCCTGAGTCCCATTCCAGTCCCTGAAGCACAACTTCATTTTTTCTCTTAACAGTAGTACCTTCACATTTAGATAAATATAAACCCAGCTGGCTAAATTAATAGGCTGGGTTAAAAGCACAGCATATAGTCAGCTGCACCTAAGTACCTTAGTTATAAAATAATCTTTCTATTTTCCTTTCCCTCCCTTTGGCCTTTTCTTGTTTTCTTCAGTAATTGGCAATTTCTTCCTTTAGTACATCAGCTTCATCATTCTACCTCCAAGGATTAGCTGACAGGGAAAAATATTACAGGTGTTTGCTAGAACTACCACTGAATATCACTTTATACAAAAAGCTTTTAAACAGCCAGCATCTTCCCAAGTCCTTCTCAGCAGTCCCATAGATCTGTCCCTTTTCTTTTATGTTACACGTGGAGTTGAGCAAAGAAAAAATTTCTATTGACATTTGTTCACATATTTAACCAAATTTGTGCTGGCAATGTTTGCACCCTGTTTTGTATTTGTGTTACGTGAAGAATCTAGATATGGAGGTTGCTGGCACCAGCAATTGCAGAAAATGATATTCAAAGCATATATGTATTTAGATTCAGTATATAAAAATGCTTAGGAAGTATACCTGTCCATAAGATTTAGGCACCTATGACATAGGGTATTATTTGTGCTGTATTTTTAAGCTAAGTGCAGCAGTACAATTAAATATAATCCACCCCCAATAAGCCAGGCAGCTGAAAATGCAAATTTTCCTACCCCTCCAAGAAATCGCCAACCTTATAATTCCCCTTCTCATTTTCAATTCCCCTTCTCATGCGGGGAAATGACAAGCTTTGCAGCGTGCCCTGACGGTCAGCAAATTCAAGCTGTTTCAGATCAACAGCTGGACAGATTCCAAAGCTGCAGGGCCCTTACAGAGAATTCCACTGCCAGTAGCCCCCTCTCATTGATCCTCTCATGTTGGAAGTAAGGATATATCCACACAGAGCTGGGAGGATGCTTCCCAGCACGGGTAGAAAGACACGCTCTAGCTTAAGATAGTGTGCTAAAAATAGCACTGTCGCTATGGCTTGGGCTAGCTGCCTGAGTACAATCCCACCTCATCCTGAGTATGTACTTGGGAGACTAGACCGAGCCACTGCCCATGCTGCTGTGGCCACACCGCTATTTTTAGGGCACTAGCTCCAGCAGAGCTAGCACAGGTCTGTCTGTTCAGGCTGGGAAGCACCCTCCCGCAGCTGCTGCTAGACATTGTAGCCCCATGGGATTATTTTGCTAGCTATTATATCCTACTAATCCAGCCAGCCGTAACAAATAATATGTTTTTCTTTATGAATTAATCCCTTTCATATATGATTCTTATATTTTATCAGTATTAATTCCTATGAAGTTAGGATGTGTTGAGACATATATGTGTTTCCTAATAATTATACATAGAATAAGTTTTGCTGAAATGCAAGAAGCCTACTGGCCTGTATCCGGTAAGATCAGCTAAACAGCTAAAAGTGGTGAGCTGGAGCTAGTTTGCACCGGTTTGCAAGAACCGGTTGCTAAAATTAGACGCCGGTGGAGAACAAGCTGTTAAAGGGCTGGGCAGGTGGGCAAACAACTCCAGTCCGCAGGCCACATCCAGCCCGCGGGACCGTCCTGTCCCCCACCAGAGCTCCCAGGAGTCCCAGCTGGGACCTCCCCGAGCACCTCCCTCGCTTCCCCCACCCCCCATAGCCGCAGCCTGCCGAGCCGCTGGCAGCTCAGCTCCCCAGACCTGCCGCTTTGAGCAGCTGCCGGCAAGGTAAGGGGGTGGGGGGGGCTGCGAGCTCCAGGGCCGTCCAGGGGGGCGTCAAGTGGGGCACTTTGCCCCGGGCCCCACAGGGGCCCCCATGAGAATCTGAGGCTCCCCCCTAGCCCCACCTCCACCTTCCCCCCACCCAACCCCCCTCCGCTCCCCGTCCCCTGACCGCCCCCCAGAACCTCTGCCCCATCCAACCCCCCCTCCCCCCGCTCCCTGTCCCCGGGACTCCCTGCCCCTTATCCAACCCCCCCCCCCCCCGCCCCGGCCTCTTACCATGCCGCTTACCCCGCTCAGAGCCGCATGGTAAGGCCGGGGTGGGGCTGCGAGCTTCGGTCCGAGTGGCGGGAGCTCAGGCCCTGGTGGAGCCACTACGCCGCTGCAGCGCTGTCCAGGGCTGCTCCTGGACGCTGCTTGCTGAGACTCCGGGAGAGGGGGGAGGCGGGAGTAAGCAGCATGGTAAGGGGCTGGGGCTGGGGGGGGTTGGATAAGGGGAAGGGAGTCCCGGGGATGGGGGAAGTTGGAGGGGGCAGAGGTTCTGGGGGGGGGCGGTCGGGGAACGGGGGTGGAGGGGTTGAGTAGGCGTGGGAGTTCCAGGGGTCTGTCGGGGTGGTGGTGGATGGGGTTGGGGCAGTCAGGGGACAGGGAGCGGGGCGAGTTGGTAGGGGGTGGGGTTCTGGGGGGCAGTTAGGGTAGGGGGTCTCGGGAAGGAGTGGTCAGGGGACAAGGAGCAGGGGGATTGATGGGTTGCAGGTTCTGAGGGGGGCACTCGGGGGCAGGACATGGGTGGGGGTCAGATGGCGGGGGTGGGCTTGTACTCACTGGGCGGTTCCCTACCGGTCTTCGGCGGTACGTCCTTCACTTGCTCCAGCACTGAAGGACCTGCCGCCGCCGTGCCACCGTGCCGCCAAAGACCTGGTAGGGAACCGGTTCCTAAGATTTTGGCAGCTCATCACTGGTTAAGAGTAAGTCAGCATAAAGGCTGGCAACCTTTGGCACAGATAGAAATGCTCCCTGAACTTTGGTGAACTGAAGGGAGGAACTACACACAACACTGAATAGGTTTATCCAGCGTCTGCAACCGGTTAGTAACTGCAGGGTACACCACAAACCTGAAAGTCACCAAGAGAGCCTAGGTTGGCAGTTTTTAGAGTGAGACAATCCTTATTAATATGTAGAGAGATAATCCACTAACCTATAGGACAGGGGTAGGCAACCTATGACACGTGTGCCAAAGGCGGCACGCAAGCTGATTTTCAGTGGCACTCACACTGCCCGGGTCCTGGCCACTGGCCTGGGGGACTCTGCATTTTAATTTAATTTTAAATGAAGCTTCTTAAACATTTTAAAAACCTTATTTACTTTACATACAACAATAATTTAGTTATATATTATAGACTTATAGAAAGAGACCTTCTAAAAATGTTAAAATGTATTACAGGCACGCGAAACCTTAAATCAGAGTGAATAAATGAAGACTCGGCACACCACTTCTGAAAGGTTGACGACCCCTGCTATAGGATAAGGATACCCATAAATTTCTTAAGGTACGGAAACAAGATTTGGGTATAGTAGGTTGGGCCTGAATTACATAGCGTCAGGATCTTATAAAATATCATGAAAATGTAACCCTTCTGCCCATCTAAGTTGGCAGCAACAAGGGCCGGGTTCTGTATCTAGGGGTTCCGTTTCAATAACACAATGCAAAACCGGCTCGAGCCCCCACCCAGTGACCTGGGACAATTACATACCACCCCCTGGGCGCCCCTAAGAGGCAATACTTCCCCTCTCGCAAGCACGGAGTCTGAGTGTAACAGAAAATGTTTAATAACATGAGGTAAATGGAATTAAATTGGAAAAAACACCACAAACAGGATTCATAACACAAACCATGAGCAAAAAACCCACCCCAGCAAGTTGGGCTGTGTCCTTTCCCTTGGGTTCTTGAAACCAGCAACCCAAGGTTCACCAAAGTCCCAAAAGTCCAACAACCCCCCAAAGTCTCTGTCCCTGGTCAGTGCAGCCCCAGAGTTCAGGGGGGGGCACGCAGGGTGTTAAGGGGCACCTTACGTGATCCGAGGCCAACGGGGTTCCGCCGCAGCCTTCACCACGAGCCACTCCACTCCACCAGCTGCCCCGTGAGCTGCTCCCGCCGTCCCACGAACTGCTCTGGCAGCTGCTCCACTCTGCTCACCGACCTGTGAGCCGCTCAGCTCTGCTCCACTTCAGCCGTCCCTTGGGCCGCTCCCACAAGGCTCCGCTCTGCTAGCTGCTCCTCCAGTCACTCCGCTCCGCTTGCAAGGCTCCACTCTGCTCGCTGCTCCGCCAGCCGCTTAGCAATATAGCTTCAGGCTCCCCCACTAGCTAACACAGCCTCAGTGATCTCAGCTCTTTTGTGATTTCAGCTCTTAGCAATTTCAGCTCATAGTAGTAAGGGAGCCCCAGTGCTAGTGCACCATTGGCCCAAAGTGAATTCAGCTCAGCAGTCGGTAACTAGACTTCTAATGGAATCAAATTTAGCTCTGATATTCAACAGTGAAGAGAGGGGATAATGCAATTGGTGTTTCAACCCCTCAGAGAGGGGCCCATCCCATCAGGTACAAATACCTGTCCCCATCCTCTCTCCCTTCACTGGGTTTTGTAACCCATGCCCCTTGTCAAGCAAGTGCTACTTAGGTAATGGTGAAGGACTCCCTCAGTCCTTCTGTCATACAACAGTTCCACTGGCCTTGATTCACAGAATCAGGGTAACAAAACTTTATTCTTCCTGCCCCAATAACAGAGAAACTGGGGATCCCACACCAGCCAAAGTAACCACTTTGAGTTGCTGTTGTTTCATGCCAGGCGAGTGGGTGTGCCTATGCAAACAAGATCAGCCCCTGGAGTTCTTTTCCACACTCGCCATAATTCACCACCAGATGTCAGGGTAGAGCTCATCCTGACTCTGCTTACATCAGGATATCTTATGGAGCTTTTTTCTTTTCTTTGTTCTCCTATATTCTATAGACTATCTTCCATCACACTATCAGCTCAGCTTGTGTAGTATAGTATAACTACTCAACATTCCTAACTATTGGGGAAGCCAGAATCATCATGTTATTAGGCATGCCAGGAGTAAGGCTGGTCCTTCACCTCCTATTACTGGGTCCTCAAGAAAGGGTATGGGTATGTTAGGTTAAGGTACTTATAATAGGAATGTTACCACCAGGAGTTTTGGAATTCTTTTACTGTTTTGCAGTGATAAGTTTCATAACATTTCTTATTCTTTTGTTAATCTCAATAAAGTTTTTATCAATTTGGTATTGTCCTCAGTGTAAGTGTTTTTGCCAAGCACCCCAAGAGTCCTCTCCCGATATAGAGCTCTCTGAGTTCTCGGACCCTGTAGTCTGAATTGGACAAGACCCTACACATCTTCTGGTCGGATGTGATCAGTGGCGAGCCATAACAACTAACCCATCAAATTCAGGTCAACAACATAACCTTTGTGTGTGTTCATCCAATCAGAAAATGGAAACATGCGACTTATTTGACCAGTCTCAACAAAGCAACAGAGCTTGAATTTAGAATATTTCCTGTCAATCACAAGAGTAAAAAAGAAAAATTCAAAGAGCTATTCATCAAATACATTCAAATAATTAACACATTTCAGAAAACTACAATCTGCTCATGGATATTCCGTGATCAGAGAAAGATGCCAAAAATCATCAGATAAATTGTTTGCTGAGAATGAGTCACTTGTGACTAATTACTAGTGCTTCAGTCAAAGCCAATGAAAATCTGAGCCCCTGCCATCAGGTGAGAACGTATGTTATGTCTCATTCACTGATCTGAGGTAACAGGCTTCTTATGATAGGTAGCAATATAACAGTAACAAAAGTATGTTGTTATCTCTTTCTTTGTAGTTTTTTTTAAATTATCTTCTTACATATCCATATTACTACTTTATCTATTTTCACATATAGACCCAGATTCAGCAAAGCTAAGTATGAGCTGAAGAAAGATCTTAAAATGGAGTGCGTACTGGAGAAAGATCTTAGGCCTGGTCTACACTACGAGTTTAGGTCGACTTTAGCAGGGTTAAATCGAATTAAGCCTGGACATGTCCACACAACGAAGCCCTTTCTTTTGACTTAAAGGGCCCTTTAAACCGGTTTCTTTACTCCACCTCCGACGAGGGGATTAGCGCTACAATTGGCCTTTGCGGGTCGGATTTGGGGTAGTGTGGACGGAATTCGACGTTATTGGCCTCCGGGAGCTATCCCACAGTGCTTCATTGTGACCGCTCTGGACAGCACTCTCAACTCAGATGCACTGACCAGGTAGACAGGAAAAGCCCCGCGAACTTTTGAATTTCATTTCCTGTTTGCCCAGCGTGGAGAGCACAGGTGACCACGCAGAGCTCATCAGCACAGGTAACCATGATGGAGTCCCAGGATCGCAAAAGAGCTCCAGCATGGACAGAACGGGAGGTATAGGATCTGCTCGCCATATGGGGAGACGAATCAGTGCTAGCTGAACTCCGTAGCAGTAAACGAAATGGCAAAATATTAGAAAAGGTCTCAAAGGCCATGAAGGACAGAGGCCATAACAGGGACGCACAGCAGTGCCGCGTGAAAATTAAGGAGCTAACACTTTACCATGCCAGGCTAGTAGCACGTAGTCTGGAATCATTGCATAACAAAGCATGGCAGCGTATGGTTTGCTGGCATGCAGACAACATCCATTCCTTATCTCTCTTTGTTATCCTCAGGAGAGTGATATCATTCACGGTCACCTGGTTGAAATGGGGTGATTTTATTAAGGGGGCATTCAGAGGTGCCCGTTCCTGCTCGGCTGAACAGAAATGTTCCCCGCTGATAGCCACGTGGTGGTGGGGGGAGGGATCATCCCAGAGAATTGGGTGTGTGTGTGTGGGGGGAGGGTAGTTGGGTTTGTGCTGCATGTTAACCCGGAAACCCCAGCCCCTCCTTTTACATTGCAAACCCATTTTAAATGGCCAACCCAATGGGTCCTTGGCATGGGAAATGAGGGTGCTACTGTTTGAAACCATTCCCACATGTTATGAGGGTTAAAAAAGCCAAAAGACTGTGGCTTACCATGGCTGCCTGCAAGCCGAATTCTGTTGCCTGGCACCGCGTGAGTGATCTCTCACACCAAACCAGCAGGCCCTCAATATAAGAGGAAAAATGCGACCTTGTAATGAAAGCACATGTGCTGTGTAATGTGAACAGCAAAATGTAACGTGAAAGAGTGTACCCATTGTTCTCTAAAATGTGTCTTTTTTAACCACCTCTCCCTTGTCCTCCACCAGCTGCAAATGTTTCTCCTTCGCAGAGGCTAGCAAAGATTAGAAGGAGAAAACGGTGGACTCGGGATGATATGTTCACGGAGCTCCAGATGTCCTCCCACGCTGAAAGAGCACAGCAGAATGCGTGGAGGCAGTCAATGTCAGACTACAGAAAAGCACAATATGAACGAGAGGAGAGGTGGCGGGCTGTATCGCGGGATGAACAGAGCAAGTGGCAGGCTGAAGATGATAGGTGGTGTCAGCTTGCAGACAGAAGGCAAGAGTCGATGCTCCGGCTGCTGGAGCATCAAACTGATATGCTCCAGCGTATGGTTGAGCTGCAGGAAAGGCAGCAAGAGCAGAGACCGCCGCTACAGCCCCTGTGTAACCAACAGCCCTCCTCCCCAAGTCCCATTGCCTCCTCACCCAGATGCCCAAGAACACGATGGGGGGGCCTCCGGCCACCCAGTCACTCCACCCCAGATGATTGCCCGAGCATCGGAAGGCTGGCCTTCAATAAGTGTTAAAGTTTTAAAGTTTTAAACTGCAGTGTGTCCTTTTCCTTCCCCCTCCCACACCCCTCTCGGGCTACCTTGGCAATTATCCCCCTAGTTGTGTGATGAATTAATAAAGAATGCATGAATGTGAAGTAACAATGACTTTATGCCTCTGCAATCGGTTCTCGAAGGGGGGAGGGGAGGGTGTGGTGGTTGGTTTACAGGGAAGTAGAGTGAACTGGGGGGGAGGGGACGGAGGGTTCATCAAGGAGAAACAAACAGAAGTTTCACACCATAGCCTGGCCAGTCACAAAACTCGTTTTCAAAGCTTCTCTGATGCGCACCTTGCCCTGCTGTACTCTTCTAACTGCCCTGGTGTCTGGCTGCACGTAATCAGCGGCCAGGCGATTTGCCTCAACCTCCCACCCCGCTATAAATGTCTCCCCCTTACTCTCACAGATATTGTGGAGCACACAGCAAGCAGCAATAACAATGGGGATATTCTTTTCACTGAGGTCTGGGCGAGTCAGTAAGCTGCGCCAGCGCGCTTTTAAACATCCAAATGCACATTCCACCACCATTCGGCACTTGCTCAGCCTGTAGTTGAACAGGTCCTGACTCCTGTCCAGGCTGCCTGTGTACGGTTTCATGAGCCATGGCATTAAGGGGTAGGCTGGGTCCCCAAGGATCACGATAGGCATTTCAACATCCCCAATGGTTACTTTCTGGTCCGGGAAGAAAGTCCCTTCCTCCAGCTTTCGAAACAGAGCAGAGTGCCTCAAGACGCGAGCATCATGTACCTTTCCCGGCCATCCCACGTTGATGTTGGTGAAACGTCCCTTGTGATCCACCAGGGCTTGCAGCAGCATTGAAAAGTACCCCTTGCGGTTTATGTACTCGGTGGCTTGGTGCTCCGGTGCCAAGATAGGGATATGGGTTCCGTCTATGGCCCCACCATTGCAGCGAAGCCATCCACTATGGCCTGCACATTTCCTTGATATCAGCAGGTGTTTGATTGCCCTGGCAACTTGGATCACAGCAGCCCCCACAGTAGATTTGCCCACTCCAAATTGATTCCCGACTGACTGGTAGCTGTCTGGCGTTGCAAGCTTCCACAGGGCTATCGCCACTTGCTTCTCAACTGTGAGGGCTGCTCTCATCCTGGTATTCTGGCGCTTCAGGGCAGGGGAAAGCAAGTCACAAAGTTTCATGAAAGTGCCCTTATGCATGCGAAAGTTTCGCAGCCACTGGGAATCGTCCCAGACCTGCAACACGATGTGGTCCCACCAGTCTGTGCTTGTTTCCCAGGCCCAGAATCGGCATTCCACGGCATGAACCTGCCCCAGTAGCACCATGATTTGCACATTGCTGGGGCCCATACCTTGTGTGAGGGCTGTGTCCATGTCAATTTCCCCATCACTCTCGTCGCCGCGCTGCAATCGCCTCATCGGCTGGTCCTGGTTTTGCTTTGGCATGTCCTGGCTCTGCATATACTTCAGGACAATGCGCGTGGTGTTCATAGTGCTCATAATTGCCACGGTGATCTGAGCGGGCTCCATGATCCCAGTGCTATGGCGTCTGGGCTGAAAAAAGGCGCGAAACTGACTGAGGGAGGGAGGGGCGACTGACAACATGGCGTACAGGTACAGGGAATTAAAAATCAACAAAGGTGGCTGTGCATCAGGGAGAAACACAAACAACTGTCACACAGAATGGCCCCCCCCAAAGATTGAACTCAAAACCCTGGGTTTAGCAGGCTGTTGATTTCACGGAGGGAGGGGTAAGCAAATGAATACATCTATTTTTTACATCTTAAGCTGGCAGCAGACGGTGCAGCATGACTGATTGCCCTCGGCATCTTCTGGGTGCTTGGCAGAAGATACTGTACTACGACTGCTAGCCATCATCGTCAAGATGGTTCAGTCGGACTGCCGACAGGACTGAGTCTCCAGGAGACAAAGCATGTCTGCCCAGGTGCCTCTGATTGAACTGGAATACGACGATGACGGATATCAATCTTAATACACCATCTACTGCCAAAAGGCAAGGGGCTACTGCTGTGTAGCAATGCAGCCCCATGTCTGCCAGAACCCAGATGACATATGGTGACGCTGAGCTGAGCTGAGCGGGCTCCATGCTTGCTGTGGTATGTTGTCTGCACAGGTAACCCAGGTAAAAAGGCGCGAATCGATTGTCTGCCGTTGCTCTGATGGAGGGGGAGGGGCCTGATGGCATGTACCCAGAACCCCCCGCGACACGGTTTTGCATCATCAGGCATTGGGATCTCAACCCAGAATTCCAATGGGTGGAGGAGACTGCGGGAACTGTGGGATAGCTACCCACAGTGCAACACTCCGGAAGTCGACGCTAGCCTCGGTACTGTGGACGCGGTCCGCCGGCTTCATGCACGTAGAGCATTTTATGTGGGGACACACACAATCGACTGTATAAAACCGATATCTATAAAACTGGCTTTTATAAATTTGACCTAATTTCGTAGTGTAGACATACCCTTAAATTCATGTGCTTAAGTCCTTTGCTGAATCAGGGTGACAGGCAACTTTGTTAATTTTACCCCTAAAGGCTTTTTGTCAGGCTAAGAAGAACTATCAATATTCAAGAAAGCCCCCATTGCTTACAGTTGGCATAAGGACTGCAATATCTTTTCAGTCCACTAGAGAGTAGTCCTTTCTTCTCATGTGAAAATGTGGAGTAATATATACAAGAGGCATAGCAACTAGCCTTTGAAAAAATAATGTATGTAAATTAGAGACACAACTATAAAACAGTATTCTCACTGCTGAACAAAGAAGTGGGAGCAGAAAGAAAGCACACATGCAGAGGAGTGCATTAGAAATGGGTCCAAGCCTGAAGTATGGATCCAGATTTTGAGCCCTTCCCGCCCACTCACCTCCCAAGTTCACACTGTGGGGAGTTTGGTTTGTTCTCATCTCTATTACACATGACTCTACTCACACTAGGAAGTTCTCTTTCAACTGATCGTTTTATGATGAATAATGAATTTAGATACCATTCCCATATCCTTTCCAATCTCCTTAACAAATAGGAAGATAGTCAAAGTTGCACCGTGCTTAGAATGATACTTTTTTATTATTATTTTGACCTGCAATCAACACTTGCAGTATTTTTTCTTAAGAGGAAAATTCAAACATAAAGCTGGCAGCCCAAAGCATTTGTATCTGATCCACTATAAATCTACAAAATGAACTGTGATTAATACATATAGGCATTTTAAGCAAGTGATTATACAAGGGCCATCAAAGATTCATGAATTCCAAGGGCAGAAGGAACTATTGTGGTTATCTAGTCTGACCTCCTGTATAACATAGGACATAGAACTTCCCTCAAAATAATTCCCACAGCAGTTCTTTTAGAAAAATATCCAATCTTGATTTAAAACTTGTCAGTGATGGAGAATCCACCATTGTCAGTAACAAGGGGAAGAAAAAGATTTCCAAGAAGCTACAGCGAAGAAGAAATTGTACAGATAAAAATTGCTATACGTATTCAAATGTTAGTTGACATATTAAGATAAATGGGTGGGTCAAAGTTAGATAAAGTAATTTGAACAGCGAGTGAGCAGGACAATATTTTCTCAACGATCAGCAAGAGCACAGTGTGCCATCAGCCATAACAAAAAGTATCTAAAATGTCCTCATGTATTTCTTTTTTGGACTGGTTCCTCAGATAAGTACCACTTTTTTCTGACTCCCTCAGTGTCCTGGTAGTCTGCTGGCAGGGAACAACAGTGTTTTGGTGAGTCATACTGCTGTAATACAAATAAATTGCCTGGCTTATGCTGCAGCCCATAACAATTATTATGTGGGATTCTTTAGCTTTACCATATTTTTGATTAGCTTGGAATCCTGCATACAAGTTAGTTCTCCCATTGACCCTGATCCAAAGCTTGTTGAAGTCAATGAAAAGACTCCCATGGACTCCAGTAGGCTTTTGCTCAGGCTCATAGAGCTTGATCGTGCACCCACTGAAGTCAATGTTAAAGCCCCTATTGATTTCAATAAGGCAGGTTCAAGTACTTAAAGGGCAATTGCACCATTAATTAATTTCTCTTTCCCCACCTATCATCAGAACTATAGATCAATTCATCTCTCATGTAAGCACATTGAAGTAAATGGTTTTACACCACAGATTAGCTTGATCCACAAAGTCTGGGGGGAAAAACACCTTCCAATTAAAAAATGTTATCATTAATCGAAGTTTACCAACCCAGCTGCAACAGATTCTTGCATAAAGTTTGTGGACGATACCAAGCTGGGTGGGGTTGCAAGTGCTTTGGAGGATAGGATTAAAATTCAGAATGATCTGGACAAACTGGAGAAATGGTCTGAAGTAAACAGGATGAAATTCAATAAGGACAAATGCAAAGTACTCCACTTAGGAAGGAACAATCAGTTGCACACATACAAAAGGGAAAATGACTGCCTAGGAAGGGGTACTGTGGAAAGGGATCTGGTCATAGTGGACCATGAGCTAAATATGAGTCAACAGTGTAACACTGTTGCAAAAAAAAATTGAACATTATTCTGGGATGGATTAGCAGGACTGTTGTAAGTAAGACATGAGAAGTAATTCTTCCTCTCTACTCCATACTGATTAGACCTCAACTGGAGTATTGTGTCTAGTTCTTGCTGCCACACTTCAGGAAAGATGTGGAAAAATTAGAGAAAATCCAGATAAGAGCAACAAAAATGATTAAAGGTCTAGAAAACATGACCTATGAGGGAAGATTGAAAAAATTGGGTTTGTTTAGTCTAGAAAAGAGAAGACTGAGAGGGGACATGTTAATAGTTTTCAAGTACATAAAAGGTTGTTACAAGGAGGAGGGAGAAAAATTGTTTTTCTTAACCTCTGAGGCTAAGACAAGAAGCAATAGGCTTAAATTGCAGCAAGGGAGGTTTATGTTGGACATTAGGAAAAACTTCCTAACTGTCAGGGTGGTTAAGTACTGGAATAAATTGCCTAGGAAGGTTGTGGAATCTCCATCATTGGGGATTTTTAAGAGCAGGTTAGATAAATACCTGTCAGGGATGGTCTAGACAATACTTAGTTCTGCCATGAGTGCAGGGGACTGGACTAGATGACCTCTCGAGGTCCCTTCCAGTCCTATGATTCTATGATTGAACCTATGACCCAGCTATTCATTCACCTATCTATAGTGGGCTTGTTTCTCCCCTCCTGATGCATTCAGTAGCTCTACAATCTAACTAACTCAAATTTATTAAAAAAAAAAAAACAACGAGGTGCAACATCTGTAAACAAAGGTACAAAAGAGTATGTTTATCTCTTGTCTGATACTTTTATCCTGGACTGAAATTAAGCATCATGGATCTCAGTCGAAGAGTAAACAATTTTCATCAAATGTAAAAAAAATTGGCTAGGGCATTTTTAGGTCTAAAGTAGAAACTTTAAATGTGAGACCCACATATATGAGTGCACAGAGTACTAGAACTCTTGAATGATCATCTGTGGATAAAAAGGAGGAATACACACCTACACCCACCTACCTCTATACCAAGCAAGAGAGAGAAAGTTAGTATACAATGCTAAGTTGTGGAAGCTACTGTGAAAATAGATAACTTTTCAAATCCACTAATCAAAGTGGATGCATTTTTCATTTCAAGGCAAATGACAAGATAGTAAATATTGATTGAAGGCAGTTAACTAGTATCTATAACATTGTATTAAATCATAAAATATCTATGTGCATTGGTAGGCTTTTGACAGTTCTGGTTATTTAGAAGCTGAGCTTTTTTTTCTAGACTGAAACTTAATATCTATAATGGGGACTACCTACAGCAGTGGGTCTTAAACTTTTTTACTGGCGACCCCTTTCACATCACAAGCCTCTGAATGCAACCCCCCTAATAAATTAAACACTTTAAAAAATATATTTAACACCATTATAAATAAATGCTGGAGGCAAGCGGGGTTTGGGGTGGAGGTTGACAGCTCGTGACCCCCCCCAAGTAATGACCTTGCAACCCTCTGAGGGGTGCCGACCCCCAGTTTGAGAACCCCTGACTTACAGCCTTTGGGAGATTTTTGAAAAACATATATAGATAGATAGGCTCAAACCCAGAGACTGGGTCTGAATCCAGATGCCAGTTTTGCAGCATAGGCCTGTCCATCTTTTATAAAATGGATTCAACCTGGAACACTGGATTCAATATATCCCTTCAGCAGCCCCTGCTGTTGAGATAAATCACTTCATTCTTCATCCCCAGTCCTGAGATCCAAATAAAGCGTGTTAGTAGCCCTTTCTACCCTCCCTCAATGCAAATCTTGAGACACAAGGGTTTAAGATGGTTATGGGAAGATTAATTTACATCTAACTTTCCAATTTTGATGAATCTGGCCTCTTAATGGTAAACAGACTTATTTTTAGTTTTGATGTTATGTACAATTCTCTGTAAAATAAAAGTCTCCTTTTAAGGATGACATATCATCCATTATTCTGAATTTCCTTAATTTATATTCTTCACTGCTGGATGTTTCACCTCCTTCCAACTCCTGTACAGACACTTTAAATTCATGTGCCACTGAAATTAATGGAAAGTTAGGAGAAGAGGCTACTTTGGATAATACAGGTGATATGTGGTTGTCAAACTAGTCCATTTACACAGTTCATCTGATAGCATTTGAATAACCCTTAATATTATTTTATTATAGTTTTTAAAAATCCAGTATTAATGCATTTTCATTTAATTTCTAAGTATGTTTCATTCCTTTGACATTACAATATTACAGATAATATTTTAAATGTTCTGTCCATTTAACATCTCATTACTGATGTTTTGCTAGAGGTCACTTGTAATGTATAGTGTGAAATCTGAGTGTCTAATCTGGAAATAAAGATCAAAATTGTATACAAAAGGGTTTTATGCAAATGCACTGTCTCCATAGATCTTGGCACTGTCTCCTGCATCTGAAAGGCCCAACCAATTCCCAATCAGTAAAACATGCTTCAGCCACAGTTCAGAGAGTAACTACTAATAAAGCAAAAGCAATCAGCAGGAGAAAACACAAATTTACATCTGAAGTGGAAGAAGTATTACTCAGAGAGATGCCAGGAGAAATCCAGAGAAAGAAATGAGAATTCTTAGGGTCTGATCTTTCAGTCTTCATGCAGGCAAAACTGTGATTGATGCCATGTTAATTTTTCTGCATCATCAGTTCACCTGGATGTAAGTTGGGCAGGGAGCTCTAGCGGTGATATTTTCATTCTTCCTTTTTTTCTCTTTGGAATGTTGGCAAGGCTGAATCCCCACTCTGTCACTCCGAGTCCAGAAAGTGGGGGCCCTCAAGGATTCTAAAAATTAATACTTTCCACTTCAGGCTTGTATTAAACTCCCCAGGTTACAGCTTTTCTCTGACCTTGGCTTGGTAAACGCTGCCACCACCCAAATGCAAAAACAAAACAAAACAAAAAAAAACCTTGGACTGGGGAAGGAACACTTGGGAATTCCTCCCGGTGGGATACCCTCAAGCCTTTTCACACACACCCTCCGGGGAAGAGCTGAGAAAGAAAACAAAGGAAATTAGCTGTTGCCACCAGCTAATCAAACAGCACATGCACAAATCTCTTAGGACACCAGAAATCCAAGCCTATTCTTAAAAATGGTAAATTTTATTAAAAACAAAAAAGGAAGAAAATACATCTGTAATTTAGGCTTTTGCTAGATTTTAAAAAAGCAATTCCAAAAATTAAGCACCCAAACTAGCTTTCTTGGAGGTTCAGCTTAAAGGTTACAAGCAAACAAAAGCATCAGGGGTTAGCACAGAGAAAATCCACAAGCCAAAATAAAAAATAAACCTGATTGTGTCTAACTAAACATTCCCTATCCAAATAATTTCTTCTAGGTATGGAAGATGAATTTTCATACCTGGTTCAAGTCTTATACAGCATTGCTGCTCCGTGTCTCCATCTCTGGAGAACAACAGACAAAGGGAAAGTTTCTTTCTCAAATTAAAAAGTTCTAGCCTTCCCACTAAAAAAGCAACAGAGGGCCCTGTGGCATCTTTAAGACTAACAGAAATATTGGGAGCATATACCTGCCTCTGGAGATTTCCATTACTTGCATCTGAAGAAGTGAGGTTCTTACCCACGAGAGCTTGTGCTCCCAATACTTCTGTTAGTCTTAAAGATACCACAGGACCCTCTGTTGCTTTTTACAGACTAACATGGCTACCCCTCTGATACTAGCCTTCCCACTGGCTCTTTTGATCAGGTGCCCACTCCTTTTCTTTACCTGTAAAGGGTTAACAAGCCCAAAGGTAAACGCAAGCAGAAAACAGCTACCAAATTGGATTTTACAGCTAACTGGCTGGCTGGGTGTCCATCAAAGGGAGCTTCACCCCTCCCCCCTCCACCCCCCCGCCACTTCATTTATCACAAATGTGGGGTAAATGGAAGTTTGACACCAGTGTCTAATGTCCTCTCATCAATTAAGTAGGGTACCAAGTCAATATTCTATCCTCAAAATATATCTCCACATGGTCTTCCCCTCTCCTCCATACCCAACAATTGTACAACTCCACAGAATGCTCAGTTTAAGGTTGAATCAGTGATGGACACATGGCTAAATATTACATTATTCAGATGCTGTCCAAAAGAACACAATGTTGAGTCCATTCAGTCTAACAATGTACAGACATTTCATTGCATGCACATTGTTTGGGCTGGCAAAAGAAGCAACAGAAAGACCCCTTCATGTGAGCACCATTATATGTGCTTTGCTGACAGGGATGGATTAACCCTTTCTGTTGCCTTGAATCAAAACTGAAAATATTGCCCGCTGGCCCACCCCACTAGGGGCAACAAAGACATATAAATAAATAAATGAATAAAAATGCTCCCATGATCTGTATCTTTTTGGGGTAAATAAGAAATCAATAGCAAGAAAAAAAAGTTTGTATTTGAAGAACATAATTAAACCTGCATGCCAATAAATACTACTTCAAGTAATATACTGCATTAGGACTATACACTATTAACTATTCACATGTTTTGTTTTGAACACAGTGCACATTGTATCCAATATACATTTCAGTTCTTACATTAGTTTTTTTTTTCCTAGACTATAAATTAGAAAATGAATCCACAGATTCATCAAAACCAAGGCTCTATTGAAAAGACCAAAAGTGAATTTAATCTATTCTAGGTCATCTCCTTCTTATTATAGATAGAGCTGATAGCACAGCCTATAGTTAAGGTTGCCTGATACTTCCCATTATAAATCCGGTTTTCAATTGCTTGTAACTTTGCCAAGCTTTAATCATTGGTTGCCTGGCATAGGTGCTGGAACTAGGAGTGTTGGGGGTGCTGTTGCACCCACTGGCTTGAAGTGGTTTCCATTATATACAGGGTTTACAGTTTGGTTCAATGCCTCTCAGCACCCCCACTATACAAATTGTTCCAGCACCCCGTTACCTGGGCAACTTTAACTCAAGCATTTCTTAACTTTTGAGCGTTTAACTTTGCAACCTTATCATCCTTTTAATGTAGTGGGTTTTTTTTTTTTTACATAATTAATAATGTATAACATGTTTACTACTCCTCAGGTCAAAACTCTATACAAACGTTATCTAATTAAATCTCACAACTTCCAGATTGGAGAAACTGAGCCAGAGATGTTAAGTGACTTGTTCAAGACCGCAAGAAGCATTAGGACTCAGAAATCCCAGATTCCCAGCCTCATGCTCAATCCACTGGAACACGCCTTTCTATTAAATGTAATTCTTAAATCAGATTTTGTTCTCTTTGTTTTCCATAGTATTCATGTGAAGCATGAATGTGTCCTTTTTATCCTTCTCTCTGATAACCACAGAATGTTTCCCCCGGCCTTGGCCCATATCCAAATTTGGCTCCATTTTGCTAAGGTCACTGTGAAGTGTTATGTGGAAGCTTCTTCTCTGCTCCAAAACTGCAGTTTATAGACAAAGTTAACACAGCCAGTATCAGAGCTATACCATCAGTTTCACAGCATAAAAGAGCTGAATAAACCATTTAGGATCTAATTTACCTGTGCAGCACTTAGGTACTTGAGTGAGGGGCTCTATAGAAAACCTAACATAAAAAGATCTTCCTGAATCACCCATGTATTTATTATTACTAGAATATCTAAGTGCCCCACAGACATTTTATGAATTTTCCCTCATAACACACCTGGGAAGCATTAGCTCCATTTTATATATGAGGAAACTGAGGCACTGAGCATTTACATGATTTGCCCAAAGTCACACAGGAAGGCTGCGGCGCACGCAGGAACATAATCCAGATATCCTGAGCCCCTGTTGAGTGCTTTAACCAGAAGAATATCCTTTTTCACCAACTGCAGTGCCTAGGGTACACCAGAGAAATAAAATTCTCCTGCTAAGGAAAGCTGTAATAGCAAAAAAAAAAAAGGCATGGCTGTGAAGCTGGTCTACCTTTGTTATAACCTCAAAAACCCCAGCAGTGATTAGCAGCAGATAGAAAAATAGCATATGCTGACATGTAATGATCTGCTGTCATATCTCACTCACAGAAAAGAACAGCTACAAACAGGGCTGGCTCCAGGCACCAGCGCAGCAAGCTAGTGCTTAGGGCGGCCCTTTGAGGGGGGCGGTGGCACGTCCCGGTCTTCGGCGGCAATTCGGCGGCCGGTCCCTCAGAGGGAAGGACCAGCTGCCAAATTACCGCTGAAGAATGAAACGGTGCAGGAGAGCAGCTGCCGAAGTGCCGCCGATCGCGGCTTTTTTTTTTTCCCCTCTTCGCCGCTTGGGGCGGCAAAAAAGCTGGAGCCGGCCCAGGCTACAAAAAAAGGCTCTTTTTC
The DNA here is from genome assembly GCF_011386835.1 of Chrysemys picta bellii. Lineage (NCBI taxonomy): Eukaryota > Metazoa > Chordata > Testudines > Emydidae > Chrysemys > Chrysemys picta. The sequence goes on from NC_088791.1 coordinate 106,478,081, forward strand.
AGAGTGTACCCACTTGGAAGCAGTTATATCTTTGCCGACATACTGTATTCAAGATATTTGTTCTATTGATGAGGCCACCATACCAAAATAGATTCTAGATAGATGATTGCAGCAGCATCTGGAAGGTCACTGGGATTTGGTAAGGCACAAATCACTAGTACAGCAATATAAACATATGCTCCCTGGTCCTATCAGGTAACTGTAGGTCACTGTGTCTGTCCTTGTCGGATCAAAGTGTACGTCCCTCATCCACAGTTCTGTACAGCACTTGTAATTGTTAAGTATGCAGATAGTTATGAAGTACTCAAATGTAACTGCACACAATTCTCTGTTTAGGAAAGTATAATAACTAATATATTGATAACAGTAAGTTTCAGAATATATCAACTTTACACTTACAGAAATAGGATTATATCATGCAAGAATCTCACTCAGTTTATACATATACGGATTTAGAGGATGCCATTACCGCCTATAATTTCAGGTCAAAATATCTTCTCAATTATGTGCCCTACCTGCATATTAGTGGGTGATATAAAATATGAAATATTTTATCCATCGATCTCAAAGCACTTTTCACAGATGAGTAAGCATTACTGTCCCCATTTACAGAAGGGTGAATGAAGGCAGAGAGAAGTTAAATAATGTGTCTAAGCTCACACAGTGAGTCAGTGGCTAAAATGGAATATAAGGCAAGATATTCCCCTATTGTAAATCAACATAGCACCATTTATGTTAATGGAGCAACACCAATTTGGCTGAGATTGAGGATCTGGTCAAGAATCCTGACTCCTAGTCTGTTCCCTTTTCTACTATATCATATTGCCTCCTAACTGGTGGGGTCTAATCACTCATTTTAGTGCTCTCAAAAATGCATGTACCATAGTCTGTAAATGTGTAGCTCACTTGCACATCCGGATATCCTTCAAAGTCATGTATATTGCAACTACATGTATATTTTTTTAAAAAACCCTCATCAAATAAACCACATATGCTCACTCCCAGAACAATGTGTTTAGCAGATGTTTCACATACACTTTTGGGGGTTGGAAACACATTTGACAGAATAGGAAGTGATGTTCTGCTCATGCATCTACAGATGTGGCTTCTTACAGTCTGCATAGAATAGATTACCATGTTTGTATGAGATCCATTACATCCAGATCCCTTCTCCTCATTCAGGCTTTATGGAACCTTATGATTGAACTGATCTTATGTCTTTAGCCACCTCATTTTCCTTAACTATCAACTAGATGTTCAGGAACAAGGTACTTGTCAACCATAAAAGGATACTTAATATATCACACAATGCCCCATAACAGAATCATATATAATTTACCTATATTACCACTAGAAGTCAGACAATATAGCATGACGAGATGTAGTATCGCTAACAGGACTATATCTCCAAATACATCTAGCAAGAAAAGTATATTACAGGTGTAATACATATATAAGAAGAAAAAGGCTTCCGCTTCCTTTTCCCCATCAAAAAATAAAATTGTATTCTTGAAACCTCATAACATTAGATACCAATATAGTGGTTAGGCATACATAATTCTATAAAATATAAAGCCTATGTGCAGTTGAGTATGGATCTTCTTTGAAAGTATAAACGAGCACAGCAAAGGTCCCAATCCTCACAGTGCCTCAAATCTATCCAAAATTGAAAGAGTTAACCAATCACGGGTTGCCATCCCAATTGAGGTAATATTTTACTGGAATACCTTCCTTATACATTTAGCACAAGAAAACAAAACCTTCTGACTTTTTTGTCTCAATGAGAAATGCAGCCCCAACCTTGAGTATACATATGGAAGATATCAAATTCTAATAATAGGTTTGAGCATTGGCCTGCTAAACCCAGGGTTGTGAGTTCAATCCTTGAGGGGGCCATTTAGGGATATGGGGCAAAAATCTGTTAGATGATTTAATTGGGGATTGGTCCTGCTTTGAGCAGGGGGTTGGACTAGATGACCTCCTGAGGTCCCTTTCAACCCTGGTATTCTATGATTCTATGAAATCATGAACAGCTACTTCCCTAAAATATGTTCTTAGGTTACATACTATCATACACTGCACACAAAGTGAAAAGAAGGGAAATATTTTTTTTTTAAATTTGGTACCAACTTCTTAATATGCACAGTTGCCTATGGGCTCCTTGATCTCTGGTTCTTGAATATTGCTTAATATCTATAACTGACAACTCTGCCAAAACACAGCAGATAGATTTGTCTGCTATGAAGGTGATGTATGGTTTTAGTTAAGGCAGACCATTATCAGGGTTCTCTATCCACTGTGTAATGAATCAGTTACGTTTTAACCACGTTTTAACTGTAGTGGTTATTAAGCAAACCAATGTAGTACAAAGGAAATGTAGGTTTACTTACAATTACGTAAAATGTAAAATAATAAACAAAAGACCTGTGTACAAATGCTCAGTTCACTTACATATACTACCAGTGATAAGACAGGCTAGTGACTTATTAATACTTGTGAACTAGCCTTCATAATCTTGTTCCTCCTTAATCATTTCTAATATCTACAAAACTGTAGGCCTTACATGTTCCATATGGCTGCTCTAGATGTTAGAAATAGCATTAACTGTAGCAGGGGAATCACAAGACCCAACAATTCTAAATGTAAATGCTGTAGGCCTGCCCCTGCAACCTGAATAGTAGTTACTTGTATGAATAGTTTTATTATAGTCACTGTGAATAAGGATTGCAGAATTAGGCCCAGAGTTTACAGTAAAAATCTTGTTCTGAAATGCTGCAGAATACACATCTGTTCTATTCAGGTATTCTCTTATTCTTGTATTCCTTTGTAGATGTTTCACATACACTGCATTGCAGTTTTATCAAAGCCAAGTCATGTGCACAGGCAAATGTCTCTGTAATGTTAATCCTCCTTGAATTCCTCCAAGGAAACTACCAGGTAAGGCCAAATGATTGGCAGTTTCCATGGAGAGATGCAAGCAGATGTCAAGCCGTAGTGAAATGCACAGTTTGTCATTTGCCTTTGTCACCACCTCCACTGTGAAACAATGCTGAGTTTGACACTGCACAGCAGTTTCTAGTTGGAGAGTAACACCTGGTGGATAGAAAGAGAAGCAAGTATAACAAAGTTTTGCATAGGAAAATGCAAGATTAATTATTAGCCTATACAAATGCAATCTGAAATCAAATTGTAAAAGTGAACTGTGATTAATACTCCTAACAGTCAGTTTGCTGCTCTGGGCTCCTGCAAAATAATAGAAGACACAACAAAAGAATGGATATGCAACAAGACATGCACAACAAGTGGCCAGTATGTGTTTATTTACCCTTTTATGGCATAGACATGCCACTTCTATACGCTATCCACCCAGAGAGAAGTAGGGTAGTTTATTTTTAAAGTAAACTCATACAACTATAGTGACACAGTAACTTAGAATATTTATCTATGTGAGCCAAGCATGAATGACAGGAACCTTCATCACTTCATAGTAGATGAGCAGCCAGTATTGTAAATAGTCATCCTTCTAGAGGAGATCCGGATACACGACCCACTCCATTCTCCACTGAGCCCTCAATATCTCAAGGCTCTGCTGAGAAATTTAAAAAATGGCATTAGTTAACTATTACGGGCATATTTCTAAATATTTAGAAATAGTAAGAAAAAGCAGAATATGTTAACTGTACAAATGGCTCTTTCTTGTATGGTACTGTACTTACTGCCACAAACGCTATGACCCCAGCTTGTTGGGCATCATCCATGTTGAGGCCATAAGTGATCTGACAGAACATATTGCACATTCTTTAGCCATTCTGTTGTTATTGTTGCAAGGCTCTTGACCTACTCTCATATAGAATTAGAATGATGGACATTATTATTGTGTGAGGCTCTGCAATAGCGTTCCCAAGATATCATTTCACCAAGAGGTGTATACACTAGAGAATAATTTATTTAGCCCCAAGACTGTATCGGATAGAGCAGAGGACGTGATCCGTGGACGACCTGTGGTCTGCGTGCTCCATTCAGGTGGTCTGCGGATAGTTCCCTCTAAGGTGCACGCCTGGGCAGCCACACACAAGAGAATGAAGGGCCACTCACCTAATTAGGTGCCTGGACCCTGGAGAAGATGCACATGTAAGGTGAGGTGGTGGCCTTGGGGGGAATAGGGAGTAGGTGGGAGGGGGCAGTGGGATGAGAAGAGGGGGTGGGGAAAATTTGGGACGTGCAGGGCTGCGACGGCCAGAGAAAGAGGCGACTTTCCCCAGCTCCAGGGCTGCAAATGCCGGGGAGAGATGGCCCTTCTTCCCAGTCTCAGCTCTGTGGCTGCTGTGGTGTGGGAGAGAGGAAGAGACCCCCCTTCTTCCCTGCCCCAGCTCGGGGGCTGCTGCAGTGGGGGAGAGAGGGAGAGATCCCCCTCCTTCCCAGCCCCAGCTCGGGGGCTGCTGCGGTGGGGCAGAGAGGGCACATCCGTCACATTAGAAAGGTAAGACTACTGATGTTAAAATATGAATTGTGTGTTTTTATTTGTAGAACAAAAAAAGTTAATTATTATTACGCTTTTTTTATATAGCGCTTTTAGCCAAAGCGCTTTACAATAGTTAGCTAATGGTACCAACAACAATTGGAAAGATCAAGTGGTCCGCCGAGACCCTCAGCAATTTTCAAGTGGTCCATGAAAAAAAAAATTGAGAACCACTGGGCTACAGCATGACCATATTTGGCTAGAATGGAAGAGGCAGCCTAGCATGTGAAACAGCCCCAGAAAGATCTATGACTGGAAAGTATCACCAAATGTAGAGCAGTGCCTGTGTAATCTGCACAGCCCACGTCATGAGCACAGATGTACACCTACTCAGAAAAGCTATTCCCTTCTTCAAGAGTGTGAAAGGCAAACCCAGCCTATGCCGTGTATAAATATAGATGATGGTGAGAGCATTATAACAGCTCTGCCTCAGCTAACAGGAAGTACAGCCAATGCATTTAATAACAAGCAGCCTAGGAGAGTGGGAAAAATAAGGAAAGGAGGAAAACATATCAAGGAAGACAAAAATAAATAGGATAGCATTTGAAGCCAGCAAAAGTTGCTGATTAAAAACTAACATCTGCTACTTAAAGTGACACTTATACTTGCAATATATTAGGATAGAAACTTTATGCTGAGAGAAATGAATGTTATAGCAACAATTTAGATTCCATCTCCTGTCCACATTCATACTACAAAGAGAGAAATATAAACAGAAAGGTTTGTAATAAAAAATTATGTAGACTCGGAGACAATAGTTGTGAAAGCACTGTATGAAAATCTGTTAGAATAGAAAAAAATTTCAAAATACTCTATCAACAGCAAAAAGACATCTATGGGTTTGGCGAAGAACTTTCTTGACTTGTATATTTTCATATATATTGGTCCTTAGACATGAATGTTCATCAACAGCAGAATACTTTCTATTTTGGAAGCTAATGCTCCTTTCGCAAACATGTTCTGACACATTTCTATAAAACTTTTTCTCCAAAGATCAGTAGTAGTAATAATAATTGATTCCCCACACCTAGATCTGAAGTATCTTGGCATATGACTGCCAGGACCTCCCATGTCACCCTTGCATTAATATTACTTTTCACTTACACTGCACCTTTCATCTGAGACTCTCAAAGCATTTTACAACAGTGGGGAAGTATCATCGTCCTCAGATTGCTAATGGGGAAACTAAGGCATGGAAAGATAAGGTTGGAGAACACTGTCTCACTCTGGCATTGTGACTGATTGTTATTATTATTATTATGTATTGATTGTTAAATGCCAACTGTATGATCTTCAGTGTCAAAAACACAAAGGAAGATATGGTCCCTGCCTTGAGGGACTTACAGTCAAAGATCCAATCCTGTCAAAACACCTAAGTATATACGTAACATTGCTCACATAGGTAGACTGTTCAAGTAAGCAAAGTTATTCATATGCTTAAATGTGAAGCAGGATTGGGGCTTATGGGACCTAATTCTGCATGAGATTCTGCTAGTACAGATCCCCTGAACATATGCAGCGTCCCATTGAAGTCAGGGGTGTAAGAGTCCCTCCTATCAGCTTTGGATGCAGAATCAGGGACCAAGACTGAGGTATAGTTGTGATGGGAGCTTTAACATAGAAATTTCTTAACAGTTGTGAATTTGAATTCTCACCTTTAACATTGTATGTCTATAGCTCTTTGAATGTACTGTAATAAATATATCTGTTGCCTAGTCATTCTTTTCTGGGGGGCTGAGAGAGGGCATGGGAGTGGGCAGAGGATGTTAGGCCCCTGCAGTTTTGCCATAAAATGTTCCTCATATATGACTCAGAAGTCTGTGCTTACTGGGACAATCAAAATACACAGTAGACATTCAAACTTGTAAAAGCATAGGCCAGGTGACTGTATTTGCCAAAAATGCTCACAGCTAGATCCCTAAATATAGTTTCAGAAAACTCAAAAGGCAGAAAACAATATAAATTCCTCTGTTCATATAGGGTCAAATTCAGGGGTGACATAAATGTTGTGTGTAACACGTAAGTTAATCAGCCTGTCACACATTGAGTGCATGGAAGTGGGGGGCAACTGGCAGGAAACACAACCAGAAGCAGTATATTAGATGATATTGGAGAAAGCAAGCTTGACAATGGCTTATCTTGCACTTCTTTACACCCTTCTTTCAGTTTCTTTTTCTGCTAAAACCCACCCTTCCACTCTCCTATCATGTAAGTTACACCAACTTGCACTCACTTTTCAAAGTGCAACTTTCACCACCATTTATGCTTCCTCTGACTAAAGTGCACAAGGATGTGTCAACATTTTTCTCTTCAGCATTTTTTTCCTCAAAAGGGCAGAATTTCAGCCATAATATTTTAGCATTTGGAATTCCTACTGAGCAATGTCCGTACTATAAAGTGTATTTTAGTTTTTTAAAAAACCCACATCTGGATTGTGTCTTAGGTTAGCAGTTAGATGTTGATCCATATATTGCTTTAAGTGTGGTGATGGTGAAAAGACTTATTGTGAAAATATCATCTTGTTACTTTACACATGTGTATCATCTTGTTACATTCCCTATGTGTCCAAGTCTTATTTGCTTACTGGCAAAGGATTTCACCATAGTTAGAATGGCAAAGTCAACAGAGTTGTGAAAAAGAGAGCTGCATTCTATTCTAACTAATTCATTATTAGTAAAACTATGAGCTAAGTTCTTCTGATTGTTACTTTCAACTACATTGAACAATCACACATTTTAGGATACAGACCTCCATCTCTCTCATGCAACCCTGAGGCTACCTGATGTTTAACTTAATAACAACAACAGTGTTATAGCCAATTTAGAGAAATTATATTGGAGAATGTATTGTACTGTTACTTCCCTTTTCCATTTCAGAGAGGTAGCTCAGTGGACTAAGCCTCAGATTTTAAACACGTAGGTTTTATCTACCTTAGACATTTGCCCTGATTCTGCCAGTCGGTAAATAATTACCAATGTAGATGCACTGGTGCAAACCCTTAGTGCACAATTTGCACTAGTTGAGCTCATCTTGGTTTTGAGCAGGGGTAAGCTTCATTGGTGCAAATCACAACCTTGTCTACACATGTGGTTTGCACTGATGCAATTACGCCAGTGCCTGGCCACTGATCACTGAAATCCAGGTAAATTCCCAATGCAGACAAGGTCTTATACATCGTGAATATGCTTGTTTAACTCATTCCAGGGTCAAGTCATTGTTGGATCACAGAACCCCCCTTCGGAGCTGCCACCCAATGTGCCAAGACTACTTCTACCCCTGCCTTTCCTGCCAGTTCAGGACTCTAGCACCCTGTCTCGCTGAGCCAGACACTCCCATCTGCTCCAACAAAGACCCAGGGTCTGAATTAGTTGTCCCAAAGCTGCAGGTTTACCTGAAAGCAGCTAACAGAAGTGTTCCTGTCTCTAACACTCTGATTTATTTGGGTTTAGACCCCATTGGGAATTGGGCATCTATTTTACCCTGTATAAAGCTTATGCAGGGTAAACTCATAAATTGTTCGCCCTCTATAACACTGATAGAGAGGTATGCACAGCTGTTTGCCTCCCCAGGTAGTAATACATACTCTGAGTTAATTAATACGTAAAAAGTGATTTTATTAAATACAGAAAGTAGGATTTAAGTGGTTCCAAGTAGTAACAGACAGAACAAAGTAAGTCACCAAGCAAAATAAAATAAAAGGCACAAATCTATGTCTAATCAAACTGAATACAGATAATCTCACCCTCAGAGATGCTTCAGTAAGTTTTTTCCTCAGACTGGACACCTTCCAGGCCTGGGCACAATTCTTTCCCCTGGTACAGCTCTTGTTCCAGCTCAGGTGGTAGCTAGGGGATACCTCATGATGGCTCCTCTCCTCCCTTTGTTCTGTTCCACCCCTTTATATATCTTTTGCATAAGGCGGGAATCCTTTGTCCCTCTCTGGGTTCCCACTGCCTCCTTCTCAATGGAAAGACACCAGGTTAAAGATGGATTTCAGTTCAGGTGACATGATCACATGTCACTGCAAGACTTCATTGCCCACTTGCCAGCACACATGTATACAGAAAGACTTACAGGTAAAACACAGCCATCTGGAGTCAATTGTCCTGATTAAAGGGAGTCATCAAGATTCCAAACCACCATTAATGGCCCACACTTTGCATAATTATAATAGGCCCTCAGAGTTATATTTCATATTTCTAGTTTCAGATACAAGAGTGGTACATTTATACAAATAGGATGATCACACTTAGTAGATTATAAGCTTTGTAATGATACCTTACAAGAGACCTTTTGCATGAAGCATATTCCAGTTACATTATATTCACTCATTAGCATATTTTTATAAAATCATATAGACTGCAATGTCACAGTCATCTCTTCATTTTTCCAAGATAGATAAACTCTTGAAGAATATGTAATTCCCTATATGTAGTCTTTTACTGCAATTTGTAGTACAGGAGTTTCCTTGGTGCAGCCTTCCCCCAAAATGCAAGTCTCAAGGAATCCACTGGAAGAAAGAGCCATTCACACAGACGCTCTGTGCCACATTGGTTCCTGGGAAAGACTTCATCCAGGAACGCTGATACTGGCTGCTGTGCCTGAAACTTCCCTCATCACATTTTGGTTTTCACAGCACAGGGAGGCGAGGCACAAAAGTTAATACTGCTCTGTCATTATTAATTTTAATTTGGAGCCTTGGTTCCCCAAACCTTCCATGTACAGATCCCCAACTGCTTGGAGGGGCTTCCATGAGGTGTTGGAGAAATGGAAAATTATGTCAGAAGCAGGACTTCCTCTTCCAGATTCCTTGGGTGAAGGCCTAAGTGATTTTAGCCCTTTCTACCCACAGAGATGGAGGGGGTGATTTGAACCTGTACTTTTGTAAACCTGAGATAGTCAAAGAGTCTATAGAGCTCTATATGCAGTCTATAGAGCATATTGGCATCTACAAATGATATTGATACAGAAGAGAATCCAAGGCTGCAAGAATACTTGTTTCATGAGATGATGCATAAGTCCACCATACTGATTTAGAGTTTGATCCTGCAAACCCTTACTCACGTGAGTAGTCTCATTGATCTTACTGAGACAAATTATGTGAGTATTGATACACTCAATTTGCAGAATCAGGCTCTTATTTAGTAACTGCTTCACTAAGGCCTGGTCTACAGTGGGGGGGATTGACCTAAGATACGCAACTTCAGCTACGAGAATAGTGTAGCTGAAGTCGATGTATCTTAGGTCAACTTACCTCGCATCCTCACGGCATGGGGTCAACTGCCGCCGCTCCCCCGTCGACTCCGCTTCCGCCTCTCGCCGTGGTGGAGTATAGGAGTCGATGATTTATCGCGTCTACATTAGACGCGATAAATCGATCCCTGATAGATCGATCACTACCCGCCAATCGATCCGGCGGGTAGTGTAGACGTACCCTTAAGTGATAAGTTATGGGGCATTAGGCATTGCCCAGGATTACAGGCAGTGAGAAGCAGCACCAGCCCAGGGAAGCACATGGACGTATTCATTTCTATTTCAAGGAAGTAGAATAACATCCTTCTCTGCTGCAGGAGGGGAGCACAACTACTCTTATACTTCTTTATAAGGTGCAGCCCCTTACTTAGGGATTCATGGGCCAGTGCAGAGAGGGTGGAGCCATGGCCTCATCTCATCCTGGTCCCCTTTGTTGTGCCAAACACCCTTGTGGGAATAGAGTGAACAGTTCTTGACCTTTCAAATGCAATTCTGCCCTCAGAAAAGGGAGGAGAGAAGAACATTTTATACCCCCTCCTTCCCTCTCTCTATGCATATTATATTAGGGCCAAGCAAAATTGGACCCTATGAGTTTATTTCTAAAGTGATTTAGACGAGGGGAGTGAATTTCCAAAGGATAAGAATAAATTTATTTCCAACAGCAACAAACTCTATTCAATCATGTCATCAAAGATTCATGCAGCTGAAGAAAGAATTTATGGAGACAGGAGCTATTTCCATTTTCTATGCTGCTAAATTATGGGTTCAAATTGATGGGAGAAAAAAAATCTTTGTTCTGACCATTATGAGGTGATACAATTGCTCGATGCACAGCATACAGAGAATACTTCAGAGTTTCCTCTCCAGTGATTTTAATGGGAGACAAAGTGTATCAAATCCATTAGAAACGTAGCAAACTAACAAAAGAAAATAATTATGTTCCCCAGTTTTCACACCGGTCACTCCTAGAACTCCGGTAACATTTTAATAACCATACTGAATTTAGAGTGGTGTTAAGAGTTTAGTGTATTATTTCCTGAGTTGGTTTGATTTCTTTCTCTTGAGAAAAGGATTTTACATGAGATTGTATTTTGCATTTATGTTTGTTTATTACCTCTAATATAAATATTGTCTTTAATGAATTTTATGGTGCTATGGCTCGAGGTAGTATATGGTAGGTTTCTTCCTTGACCAAACAGATGTAGTTCTCCCTTGAACAAACAGGACTTTTAAAATAAAGCATGGAGGGGTACAAATAGGTACTGTGTCTCCTGTTTTTTTTTTTTTTATTGGATAATTAAAACAGTTGGATACTCTTTGATTCTAGAAAATGTGAATAATTTATTGTGATTATTTTATTCCTTCCTACCTTTATGATTTATTTATTTGTTGAACCATATTCTTGCTCTTTTTTGACCTGATCAGCTAGTCAACGTTTCAGGGCCCTTGGGGTGTTCTGGTTGGAAGTAGAAATTGATGGAATCTGGTATTTTCTTTGATGTAGTTTTATTTACAAAGAATGTACAAAGTCCTGTCTCTGAACACAGAAGGAATCAAATAGCAGGAAACGGTTTCAGTTGCTTGTTTTTAGTACCAGAACCACCCTTTTCAGCCTGCACCCTGAACCAAAAACTGGTCACCCACCAGGGTGATCATTGTGCTTTTAGCTTCTCATTTAGGTAGTCTCTCTCTCTCTCTCTCACTTTCTCAGTTATTCTGTTCTGCCTTCCTTCCCACCCCACATACCCCCTTCTATCCAAATAATACTCAGCCAATACTCCTGGGCAGGTTCACAAACTCCTTTTGTCTTAGATGGGAATTTTCACTCAACTTATAACAAGGTTCCACCCAGCTCATGACAATATAAATAAAAAAGTTATTTAAGCTAGATACAGTATTTATATTCAACAAAAATGAAATTCACGCCTGTGCAGAGGCCTTTGCACCACTTAAGTAACCACTGAAGCCCTCAAAAAAGGGTGTAAGTGGGACATAGCACAAGGATGAATTTAATAACATCAGATGTAATGGGGCTGGAGGCAAAGCAGCATTAACTTCTGGCACACCCACTTACCAACCTTCTTATGCCTTGCCTCAGCACCTTTCTGCTACCGCCTCCAATCTCATGGGGGATATATGAGCATTTCCCATGCTTCTTCCACATAGTCAACCTGCTACAGTCCCCCTAATCAGTGCTCCCCAATTCTTATCTGCCTGAAGTACATACACAGACACCACCTCATACATATAAACTACTTGGTTTCAATAATCAGTTAAATTTACAAAGTGACAACTTATCACATCATTTCTGAAACACAAGCACTTATATTGTGTTCAATGGTGTAGAAGGTGGTTTCTATAATAGGTAGACATAATCCCAGGCTATAAAGAGTTTAAAATCCATGAATCAGACTCTGTAGATCTGGGCTGTCCCCCATACTCTGTCATGGGCAGAACCCTATGCCATGTGGGTTCACTTGCAGGATCCTGCCCTAAATTTTAGACTGGAAGCAACAATTGAGGGACAAAAGAAATTAGAGGGGAACTAGACAAGGATGTAAATATGATGTTGGTGTCACTCTGTGCACAATTTTAGGTAAGTTTTTTTGGTTTACATTTTAAATGGTTCACTGTTGTAGACTTTGTATCAAGTATCTAGGAGTCTCTTGGATGAGGTTTAGGACAGTGGCTGGTTTGAGTAGGTTTTTTGAATCTGCTCCAGATACCAGAGGCAGCATAGAAAAGAAAGAATTGGGTTTCATTTGCTACTTCTTGGATTTTATAAACTTCAGTTGTCCACAGAGTCTCTTTAGGGAAATCGGACATATAAGTCTGGGTGTTCTAGCAACAACAAAAGAGATTAGCATACTTTTCAGCCTTTCTTTATTTAAAAAAAAATCAGGAAAGGGGGTGCAAAACCCTTTTCCCTTGTAGCATGAAGCCATCCTCTGCAAACAGGGGCAAAAGCTCTTGTTCCCATTTCTGAACCTTCCTCTATTTTACCAGTCTGCAGCCATCTCTGCCCCTGCTTTTATGTCCTCATTTTGCTCAGGGAACAACCCTCTGTCAGCAAATGAAGACGGGGTACAGCAGGGGCTTCAAGGGTGTGCGTGGTGGCGTTACAAGGAAGCAAGAACCTGCGCGGGGAGCCCGCGGAGTTTAAGAACCCTGATTCCAGCCACAGCACTGCGACAGGCGTTCATTCGATCAGGCTCCCGAGGCGCATGCTCAGTTAGACAAGCCAGAGTGGTCCGGAGGCGCATGCGTAGTTTAGTGGCCTTTCTCTGCTGGGGTGGAGGGGGCTGGGCTCGGGCTGACCGATTGAAAACCGGAAGCGGAAACGCTGCGTGTAAAACCGCTTTTCCCTTCGGTTAGGCGGATTCCCCTCCCCCTTCTCGATTCCCGGCGTAAAGCGAGAGCTGCAGGCCCGGAACGTTGTAGTATAACCGCCCTAACTGCCGCTCGCCCGGGTCCCCTCCCCTAGGACAGCGAGAGCCGGCCAGAGAAGGGTCCCTCCCCCGACCTGAGCAGCGCTGCCCCTCTCCGTGTGGGTGCTGGGCCCTCGCCGCTCCCGCCTTCCCGTGTCTCTGTCAGGCGGCGCTATGTCTGACAAGGAGTTTATGTGGGCCCTCAAAAATGGAGACCTGGATGAGGTGAAGGACTATGTGGCCAAGGTAAGAGTCGGGCGGGGCCGTGATGGGGAGCAGCGCCCCGGCGGTGCGCTTGGGTATAGCGGGGTGTGTGTGTGCGAGAGAGAGAGAGAATAGGCCGCCTCTGCCCCCACGTTGCCAGGGGCCGGGCTGGGCTGGGCGCTTGCAGGGGTGATAGCGCGGTGGGGGTCGGGGGTGTAACAGGCCAGGCGGTGGCGGCGAGGATCGAGCGGGGCTGGGAGTTGTTTGCAGCCGGGCGCGCCGCGCCCAGAGGCCGGGAGGAGGGAGGGAGCCTCGGGCCACACGCGCGGGTGGGGAGGTGTCAGTGCCTGGGGGCTGCCCCCCCCCCAACCCCCAGGTAGTGGCGGTAAATCCTACCCAGGGAGCTGAGGGATAGCTCGGTGCTGGGCTCTCCTGGCTTACTAGGACTGTCTCTGCGGCCTTGGGCTGGTCCCGCTCCCGTTTTGAGTATCGGGGCCCCAACAGTACAGCGGGGGCAGTTCTGATCTACTGGGCATGGTGCTTAGATCCAGGAGAAGGGCAAAGGATTATTATGACAGGGTAATAAACATCTGTGTAGTTACTGTCAGGTCTTTCTGCCCTGAGCACTTCAGGGGATGAACTCTGCCCTCACGCCCTTGCAGCTACCATTGAGGATTGGGAATTGCACACATTGTGGGGGGAGGGAATTCTGCCTTGACAAATCTTCAAGATGCTGTGGGAGGTGGATATGCTCCCTTCCATCTTGGTAGAGATGATTCTAGCAGAGTTTCTCAAACTCATAGCATGGACCTGCATCTTACTGTGTGTTGCAGGCCATCTTTCCTCCTGACAGTTGCTTACACTGAATACTTCCCTAATATTACATGTATCTTTATTGTATTACAGGCAATCACTTTTTAATTTATTTGAAAAAGGTAATTATCTTTTGCTGATTTATCTCCTCTTAACTAGAAGTAGTCAGACACTAGGTCAGTTTGATTTCTTTGTTTCTAGTAGCTTTTGTAGGCCTCCAGGTTCTTCTTTTCACTGAACATCCAGCATACCTGCAAAAGCTGTTGAAAGGAGCCAGCACTGTGTGAATAGAGAGCTCTCCATGGACTACTATTTGAACACTGTGAAGAATGTCAGATATAAATTGATGCTACAAGATGCTTTCGCCATCTCCAACATTAGGCGCAATCTTGAAATGGAAAGTAACTAACATGGGGGGAGATCTATTTTATTTTATATTTCTGCTGCTGATTGAAAATGGTGTATTCCACCTCAATTTGAAGCCACCTTTATTTTCTGTGTTGAGTGCTTCTGATAGAGCAGACTAGCTAGTGATAGAAAGACTTAATAGATGTAATGATTCTTTCTTTCTCCCCTACCTATTAGGTTTGTCCACTAGATTGTTGTGAGGAATTATACTTTCTTCTCCTCTCTCCCGACACACATTCTGCCTCTTTGATTCTCTTCCCCCTGCTTATGAAACTTCTATCTGCTGCGGCCCATTACTTTCCCACCATTAGTATAGTGTAGCCCTCAGAATCACGTAAACGTCATATTGCTGTAGCAGAGATTCCCACTCTGCATGGGAGAGTGCTTTTTACTGGCGGTGCACTCAGAATACTGAGTACTACTGTTCCATTTTCTCCCCTTAATCTCACTCTTAGTGACTCCCCTCAGCACTTCTGAAATACTTCCAGTTGCCCTACACAAAACCATCCTTTGTTCCAGTTTGTTGTTGTTCTAATCTTAACTATGCACATTACCTCTAATGTTGCAGTCTTGTCCTTTCTTTTCATGTAAGGAGTTCAGTCTTCTGCCATGTTAATAACTGATTAGTAAATGTTTTCGTGCCCTGACAGAAAACTACAAATAATCATGAAAGACAAGGGTCAGGGTGGGCTTCACCAGTGAGGTACAGAAGCAAAACATTGTTGAGCATCTTAGGCTCCTCTCCACTCATGGCCCTGTAGGCTTTAAAGATTCTGTACCCTGGATGTGCTGTTCTTTCACATCAGCCGCTGGGCTGGCTATTAGGTGTTCAATATATCTTAAACTATACGCTTTCATTTTCTGCTTAGAAGTGAGAAGGAGCCATGGGCCAATATTGTCATTGCTGTTGTTTAGCTGAAGTGTAGCAGCACTAGAGCACCTGTCTGCATACTTGGAAAGACAACACTACATTGGCTTATGTACAGTTAATATTTGGAAGGTTATTGGTCTAACTGTAAAGATTTGAAATTTTCATTATTTAAAATGAAAACTTAAATTCTGCAGAAATTGTGGGCTTAGGCCCTGTGTTTGCCAGTGAAAGCTTCCCATTGGCAAGTAAATTTTTCAAGCCTTCCTTAGTGTTTCCTTTATGCTTAACATTGTTATGTTCAGCAGTTACAGACTTTTATTTTAGATTTATCTACATTGTCCCCCTTTTGACCTCTCAAGAACAATTCTTGAGTGGTCACCATATAAATCTTTTGTATTTGTTGCAAACAAACCAAACAATTATAACCAGGTGAATATAACTAAAACCATTACAATTGACTAAACACCAGATATAACATAAACACAAATGCAAACAATTATAATAATTGGAAATACAACAAAACCATTACCATTACAATAATTGGGTACATTAACAAACAAAATGAGGCCCAAGTTTGATGCTGCAATAGCCATCAAACAATAAAAGTCACTGAGGTCAGGACCTTCTTAAGCACACACAACAAATAAGATTTTGTAGGAGTACCACAGTTGTTATGCAAGGCCAAGCTGATTTGGACTCAAACCAACATTTAGTTGCAAAAATGTTGTAGAATTCCCTATTTTTAACAGTTGTTTTTAGAGGTTTCTGGGGACCTGAAAGATGGGGCCATACAATTATGGGCCAAGGTCTTACAGGTTATGGGGGCCCAAGAACTACCCTTCAGGGCTTGGGGAAGTAGAACCAGAGTGCATAGAGGAAAGTGTGGAATTAATAATAATACAAGCAAATGTAACTAACAATACAAATGTATTAATAACAAAAATTAACAACAAAATGACTATTAGAGAACCTAACAAAAAATAAACCTGATGCATTGGGGACCACAGTTTTTTTTGGACACAAGTGGTGATTGATAAATTGGATGGACATGGGGGAAGTAGAGAGAGGAAAAGACTTTTATTTTGACTCTTCTATTTTGACTGAATCATTTTTACTAGAAATGGAGTTTTTGCTTTATTGTATAGGCCATTGGATAACAAGCAACAGCACATTTTTAATTTGTTGAACCCTTATTCTTTGGGTGTCTATGGCTAATCATTTTCCTTTTCTTTTTGGAAATGAATAGTGTCTATTGGCTTCAGATATGCCTTTGCTGGAGATTATGTGGGATGGTAAGAATTCAGTGTGATCTTCCCCCTTTTGCTTTACCCACTCAAATTCTTAAAATTCCATTGTAGGAAGGCCCCATGGAATAAGATCACTACTATTCTGTTGGGGATGGTCCTATGTGTAGTAGTGTAGAAAGTGATTCTTCCTGGCAGAAGGGAACCCAAACAGAATGGGGAAGTGGAAGGCATACATGGGGAATTAAATATGACTATTCAAAAGAAGTGAAGGGGGTGGGGAGGGGTTAGCTTTGTGGCAGAGCATATACAGCCTTGTATACAGTGATGAGCTCCCAAAATCCTAAGAACCGGTTTCCTACCGGGTCCTCGGTGGCAGGGGGGGGTCTTCACTCGCTCCGGGTTTTCGGTGGCAGGTCCTTCACCCGGAGCAAGTGAAGGACCTGCTGCCGAAATACCGCTGAAGACCCGGTAGGGAACCGCACAGTGAGTACAAGCCCCACATGCCTGTCTCCCCCCCTGCCACGCACCCAACCCACGTCCTGCTCCCGACTGACCCCCTCAGAACCCGCAACCCATCAACCCCCCCGCTTGTCCCTTGACCGCACCCCCACCCTAACTGCCCCCCCAGGACCCCACCCCCTACCCAACTCGCCCCACTCCCTGTCCCCTGACTGCCCCAACCCTATCCACCAACACCCCGACAGATGCCCGAGACTCCCACGCCTACCCAACACCCGCCCCCCCCCCCACCCCCCCAGTCCCCTGACTGCCTCCCCATAACCTCCGCTCCCTCTAACCGCTCCCTACCCCTCCTCCCAGCCCTGGCTGGCCCCCTTACTGTGCTGCTGTGTAAGGATGCTGCGCAGCTGCTGGAGCTTGCAGCCCCACCCCCTTGCCCAGAGGTGAAAGTAAGCTGGTACGCCCCCGTATGGCGTACCGGCAAGAGCAGGGGCTGGAGCCCCAGGCTCTTTAAATAGCCCCCAGAGCCCCACTGCTGGAGCCCTGGGGTAGCGGCAGTGGGGCTCTGGGGGCTATTTAAAAAGTCTGCGGCTCCTGCTGCTTCTATCGGCCCTTTCAATAGCTGCTGGAGCCCCGCTGCCACTACTCCAGGGCTCTGGTGGCTATTTAAAGGGCTGGGGCAGTAGAAGCAGGGGAGCCCTGGGCCCTTTAAATAGCCGCCAGAGCCCTGGGGTAGCGGGGGGCTCCAGGGGCTATTTAAAGAGCCAGGGCTCCAGCTGCCTCTGCCCCCCGCCCCCCCCCCGGTCCTTTAAATAGCCGCTGGAGCCTGCCACTTCCCCCAGGGCTCCGGCAGCTCTGCGAGGGGGGAAGCAGGGAGGGGCCGGGGGAGCCTTGGCCTCCCCAGCTGGAAGCTCAGGCAGGCCAGATAGGATGACCGGAATTTGCCCGCCCCTTTAGGAACCGTTTCTACACCAGCTTCTACATTTAGCGACTGGTTCTTGCGAACCGGCTCCAGCTTACCACTGCTTGTATATACTAAAGCATTTTGCAGGGCTAGGTAACTCTTACTTCCCCCTCTCTCTTGAAATAAACTTTGTGTCCACACAGAAGAACTCCTGTTGGTTTAGTAAAGAATTTAGGTAAAGTTGTTGAGTCTGTTATTCCAGGCTTAATCACTGGATGGATGGATGGAAGTACTTGTGCAAACATTTTATAATAATCTTTTGCTCTATACTTATCAAAGCTTCTGTACTTTGATGGCTGAGATTGACATCCTTTCCAGGCCGGCCTGGAACATCACCCGTGTTGTTTCCCCCCTGAAAGTGCTGCAGTTTATATCCTCATTTGGCAAACCATCTAGTTTACCAGCTGTAAGACAGATCAGCAGGTAGTTTGTGAAACTGAAACTCTCAGCCAGCAAAAGTTGGCTCACTGACTGAGAGTAGTGTAATGGGAAGTTTGGAAATGGGCAACATTTCTAGGTGGCATTCAACTGGTGGGCATGGCTGATGGAGGGGATTCCTGGTTAGTGAACAAAGGAGGCTCAGGTTTCAGAGTAGCAGCCGTGTTAGTCTGTATCCGCAAAAAGAAGAACAGGAGGACTTGTGGCACCTTAGAGACTAACAAATTTATTAGAGCATAAGCTTTCGTGGACTACAGCCCACTTCTTCGGATGCATATGATATGCATCCGAAGAAGTGGGCTGTAGTCCACGAAAGCTTATGCTCTAATAAATTTGTTAGTCTCTAAGGTGCCACAAGTCCTCCTGTTCTTCTTTTTAAAGGAGGCTCAGTGGCTCAAGCTACTGTGGAGTGCAGCTAGTGGCTATGCTTCCTACCCCGTGATGGGCATGGGTATAAAGAGGGCCTTGGATTGAATTAAGACAGTGCTAGTGAAGACACAAGACAAAACTAAAACAAGTTCATTGACTTGTGTGGAACACTGCTTCCACCCATTTATTACAATTGTTTGGAGCATAAACTATTAGGTCTTAGAATGAGAGAGAACTTGGATCTTGATTGCTAAGGTTCTCTCAATGTGATGCAAATTAACAAAAATAAAAAAAGTTCTAAGGCACTGGTGGCTGGATCTACTCTTCTAACTGGTATATTTAAACTTCTAAACCAGTTAGAAGAACAGTACCAGCGACCTAGAACCATACATGTTGATCCACCTGGTTTAAACCGAGTTAGATTTCTTTTTTTCAAGAGGGGCGATGGTAGGGCATGTCTACCCTGGGGAAAACAGCCAAAGTTGGCAGGTGTGAGAGTTATCTCTATTCTGCATCACTTTAAACTATGGCTACACTGTGCACCTTACAATGTAAGTGTGTAGCCACTCTTTATCTCTGGGAGAGAGCTTTCACGGCGACAAAATTAAACCACCCCGAACAAGGGCAGTAGCTTCATCAACAGGAGAGCAGCTCCTGCCAATGAAGTGCTGTCCACGCTGATGCTTTTCGTCCTTAAAACTTTTGTTGTTCAAAGGGGTGTCTTTTTCACACCCCTGAGCGACACAAGTTTTAATGATGAAAATCCAGTATAGACAAAGCCTTATATTGCTCTCCTTAACTTCCCTTTAGTTGATTGTAAGAATATTGTTGACAGGCTCCAGAGGGAGCAATGTGAACACTTGAACAGAGGGAGGAAGTAAAGTCTCATAAGGGGCTTCTTGAGAGAGAACGAATCTTGGCAGACAGCTTCTCCAAAAACAAATTGGAAAGACTGAAGAAAAAGGCATGATTTGAAAGCAAATTTAATAGAAAAAGAGTAGCAGAAAGAAGGGATAGGGTAGAGGGGGGTGGGAAGTAGGTGGAAAGGGATGGCAGGATTTTTTTAATTTATAAAAGTCAAGGATAATGGAGAAAAAAATGAGAATGAAGAAATTAGTTGCTTAATTTTAGGTTATATTTTCAATTCTTTTCTGCTCGATGTATCTCCCTCTTCGTTCCCAGGACAAACAGAACTAAACATCATACAAGATACTGTCTTGTCTGCCTTCTTAATGCCACATACTTCTTATGTTCGGCCCCAAGTTTCAACACTTTGTGGTCTGTAACATGAGCCAAGTTTTTCTTGAGTTCAGTACACTGTTACGTTTGTACCATCCCAGTTTTCTAAGGGGATGGGAGTTGAGAAACCGTTTTGCTATTATGTAATCATGCTGGATTCTAATGTGTTGTTTTGTGGCTTTTAATATTAAAATACATTTAATTGTACTGGGCCAATGTAAAACAATTTTCTGTAGTACACAGCATTGATCATAGTGCATAATGACAGGTCCAGCAACAACTGGTATGATGTGGAGTAGTACATGTAAACTTGGTTATAATATGAGAAAAACAAAGGCACTCAAAGATGGTCAGTCAAATCATTCACTTTTTCTTAAATCTGTTTGGTTGTGGATGGCAAACTCAGAGTAGGACATGAATGCAGCAGTAAGGGAGCATCAAGCAAAGCCCTGCAAATGAGTATAGGAATGGACTATAGAAAAGTTAATACTAACCAGAAAAGCCCTGATAAAAATGTAAATGAAAACGCCTCCAAAGCCCAGATGGAGATATATTAATTTAGATAGAATATATAGTCTAAAGGAATTAACACAACCCTGTCACTGTCCAACAATAATCATCGTTAAACTGGGTTTGGTATACAGAGACCACAGCCTGCTTAGTACCATGGCATACACATTGTTGTATCTTTACCTATTTTTCCTTCTTTTCTAAAATCTTTTTATTAAAACCTTTGAAATGTAAAGTATTAAATAATGCTTTCATTTTTAATAAAAGAAAGGGAAGAAGGATGTTATCTGGAGAGAGTTTTTTAAAAGGGGGAAGGGAAAACCTTGTTGACAGTCTCTTAAATGATGGTAACTGTCCTTTTTGGGAAAAGAAAATAAATTAGTTGGTATGAGCTGGAGCGGTTGCTGTTGAAGTCTTTTCATCCCAGTTGGTGGTTATGATTCAGCTGGAGGTGATCAGGATGGTGATGTTATCTGGCTCCCTCTCTCTGGCTTGGCCTGGTCAGGATATTTCTCAGGATCAGGTTGATGAAGGCCCGAGGTCCCCGGAAATGGTGGTGGCGTTGGCCATGATAGCAAAGCTTGTTCCAGTAGTCTCTGTCTGTTCTTCCCCTCTGCTGTTCTTGTGTATGTGACCCACAAAATCTTTCTTTTAAGGACCCCAAAAGGATGTGATGATTGAAATAGACCATCCCCTCATTATTTTGTCCACCTATTGCGCCTACTATCTGACATCCGTTTTATTTTATTAACTTCTGGCTCCATATCATTTGTTTTTAACATGCATAATTTCAACAGTCCTTGGAGTATATCAATGTTGCCTTTTTGGTTTCAGCTAATTCAGTTTATCTGGTTTTCATGTACCTGTTCCCATCCGCATTAGCTGTTATAGATTATTGTGGCATTTTATGAATGTACTCATTTTTTACAGTTAAAACCCACAATTAGGGTAAAATTGTAGGCCCAGTTGCCACAACAGTGCCCAGATGGGCTTCCAAGCATGTCCTAAGGTCAACAGGTTTGACTTAATACAGGTCAAGGCAAGTTCCATAGTTGAAAGGCCCTCCTAGATAATGCCCTGCCGGAGACATCCTTCCCCCCGCCCTCCTTCCCCACTTGCAAAAGGGCTACAGGTCAAGTGCCTCTTCTCTCTGTAGCTGAGTTCTTTATTATAGGTCAAAGCCAATACCTTAAATACCAACCGGAAACTGATAGGTGATTGATGTATACCATAGCAATATAATATGCACATAGCAGTATTTATTGATTAACAATTAGAAAGCTGAATTCTGCACCAACTTCAGTTTCAGGAAGGACTTAAGATCTATTCTAACTCATGTAGAATACACAGCACCAAAAGGCATAAAATAGCAAGATCCCTGTCCAAAATAAAATGTTTCAACTTTCTGGTATTACAGAGGTCAGTGTTGGCCTTTGCTGCCACTTGTCTAGTTGCAGCTGGTATTTTATCTGGACCCCAAAACTGCAGAGCCTACAATAAGGCGTGGATATATGCAATGAAAGGAGAAGACCACCTTATTTTCTAGCTACTTCCTCTAAACCAATCAATATCACCTTGATCTTTTCTGGATCCAGTATTGGTCAGCTAGCCCTCAACCAAGCAGAGAACAAAGGTAATTGACTGCTTTGAATGTGATGGAGATATTTATGAGCATGCCACATTCCAGGTCTCCTTGCTAACAGTTCCAATGGCTTCATACACAGAGTAGACAACATGGAACCCTACAGAACCTCATATGAGAACCTTTGGAGAGAAGCACTTACATGTCATTACCTTTTGAGTGCTTGGCAAAAAAGAACAGAGCTACTAAAGGGTAGCACTGTACAGTCCTGCTGGAACTGCAGATGAATCAATACATTTGATCAGCTAGTTGTCTTTGATACAGTATCAGCATGAACACCTGATCTTCATCTATCATCATAAGTTGTATCCAATTCGGTGTCTATGCCCCATGTCTGTTCTCAAACTGACAAGGTTAGTGATGGTTTGAGAATAGTTTTGACACATCCTTTTCAGTAACATTAACCAAGAGTGAAAAACTAGATACAAGGTGATAATTGGCCAGATTGTCAGCTTCAAGTGACTTTCTTGTGCAGTATCCATGTATGTGATTCTTAGACCAGGTAGCTGACTTTCATCATAGTCAAGGATGTCTAAATAATATCCTGATGGCCTTCACCAGCCATGAAGGACACAAGCATTTTAGTAACATGTGCTTAGCACCTCTCATAGCTCAGACTCTGAAAGAAACTCAAAGAGAAGACTAACACACTATTGAGGTTTATTATACTTGTAACTTTTAATAATTAAGAAAAATCAGCAATTTGAGGTCAATCAGGTTACAGTCCTTACATGGGAAGAAGCAGCTTATAGGAAGATGTAGGGTCCTGTGTGTGTTGGGGGGGTAGGGGTATTGATCCTGTAAAGACTATCATAATACATGTGCATAAGGGGGCAAATTTAAGTTGCACGGGCAACCTAAATTCTAGGACTTCCTAACATTCAAGTGCTCGAAGTAAGCATGAATGGGGATCAATTTTATGAATTTATAGCTAAATATTTTTAAAGCTGAAATCTAAGAAGTTGAATCTGCCAATTTGATAAGTGTTGGTCAATATTTGAATCTAATTTAATTAGGGTAGACCCCTCTTTACAGAGTGAGGAAGTACTAGCATAATGATGCTAGGTTCCTTTTAGATCAGGTCTTGAGCAGTATTTCTCAAATTGGGTGTTTGGTGCTCTTAACCAATCAACAGTTTATTAATTTACCCAAATACACTTAATTATAGACTCAGCAGTTTATAGATGAAGTTTAGGATACTCCAAATGTTCTAGGCATGTACTGAATATATAATAGTCTTGTGAGCAGTAGTCCCAGACTAGGGTTGAGGTACAGTAGTTACACCATGTAACAAATCACCAAAATGTCTGATTACTTACCAGTTCTTCAGTACCTTTAATATATTTTTCACCCTTCCAGTACTTCTCCGAGCAGTAATGCTATTTTAAGGCACTCTTAGGAATGTAGTCCCTGTTTGAATTGTTTGGTGTGAATGGGAGAAATTTTAAGTATTAAGAGTAACTGCTTAAAGCTGTGTTGTTGTGATTCTTACAACAATTTACTTACCCTTATAAAAGGGAAATAATGGATATAACATGACTTACAAAAAAAGTCAAAATATGATTCATTGGAGTCTCATCGGACAGCATGTATACTCACCAAGAACTTGTGTTCTTTAAAATAAGTAACTGAAAGAGAATCTCTAAAATTAAATCTCACCACTACTACTTAGGCCTGGTAACTCTTACAGGGGGGAGATTTGGACCTCACCGCTGCTCCAGGTGTCCAGTAACATTTCTAGTTTTGCTGCAGCTTCGGTGGGTTCATCAACTATGGGGTCCACACAGTGGCCTCAAGTTTATATACTCTGCTTCAGGGTCCAGTGGAGGAGGACAATCTTATTTTCTATTGGACTCTGGGCTCTGGTTGGGACAGTGTTCTGATTTCAGTTCTGTTTCTTTGCCATCTACTGGATACCAATGGAAACATCAGTGTAATAAGTTTTTTCAATTCTTTTATCAGTAGAGCCCTGCAAATCCATAGATATCTGCATCCGATCTGCAATCCACAAAAATAGTCCACGGATGCAGATATAAATTTTGTATCCCCGCAGAGCTTTTATTGGAGGCCTTTTATGTTTGAAATGAGTTAAAGATTGTATTTCAGTGTTAATCAGACTATTAACTGGAATCCTCATTTATCGCAAATACTTCTAATATTCCAAAGTTATATCCTGGTTATCTTTCATAGCTGCTGGGCCCTTTGGGTTACATCTAAAATGCAATAAAATACCTATGGCTGGCCCTGATCAGCTGCCTGAGGCTGTAGGGCTAAAAATATCCAGTATAGACTTTTGGAACCAACTCAAGCCCAAATGTCCGTGCTACAGTTTTATAGCCCCCAAGCCCTGCAAGCCCAAGTAAGTTGATCTTTGCTCTGAGACTCTGTGCTGCAATTTTTTTTTTTTTACCCTGTGTGTCTAAAGCTGAAGGTGGGGGAAGTTCATCCAGAGGTGGTGCCCTTTGTGGCCATACTTGCCCTATGCAGTTAGTTAGAGAGACAAAATGGTGAGGTAATATCTTTTATTGGACCAGCTTCTTTTGGTGAGAGACCAACTTCCAAGCCCCACAGAGCTGCTCTTTAGGTCTGGCTGCAGTTACTGGGAATCAGAGTGGATTGATTTAAATCAAAGTGACTTTAATCACTAATCTTAATCATGATGTAAATCAGCAAGCAGGAAACCTAAATTTAAATTTATTTTAACCTTGTTTTGCATTTGTACTTTTTAATTTTTTTTCTTAAAGAGTGGTTGATTCTCGTTGGTTTTTAACCATTAAAACATTCACCACTAATCTAGTCTTAACACGGAAGTTGGTACTTCTTGCTAACCAGGAGTATACACAGTATCTTTACATTTATTTGAGCCATTGTATAGTTTAAGATAGTTGTTTGGATTTTTTTTTTTTTTTAAGTTTTACATTCATTGAGAAAATGATGGATGATTCATTTCTTGCATACTAGATTAGTTTCTTACTAGTACTGTTCGGCTGTATTTGGATGTAAATTGAAATTTAATTTAAATGCACAGAATGAGCATTTTGAAACAGTTAAAGGTTACATTAAATGTGCTGGATACATAAGAAAAGTAAGTTTATGAAAACATGTTTTGCATTTAAAACTGGTTTATTAAACAAAGGAAGTATTATCTGTAGTTAGTGAATTGAACTGATTGTTTCTGGTTATCATTTCTTTCAAGATTTTAGAACTAGTACATCTCACTTCATACTAAGTTTTTATATATATTTGGATTGAGGAGAAAAACAAGCTTTCCTTCTTTTTCAACTTCCAGTCAGTTCCTTAACCTTGAATAAACTAGTTGTGATGGGTTCGGTCACAGAGACCCCCTTGGGACTGTCAACTGATGTGCTGGAATTAACTCTGAGCCCATTTTCCCTGCTAGTTTGGGACTCCAGAACCCTGCCTTGTTGACACGCTAGCCTGCTGCAGCACAGACCCAGGCCTGGTCCACGCACCCAAAGCTGTAGATTTTAACCAAAAACTGCTCAGCAGGTTACCTGCCTCCAGCACCCAGTTCCCAATGGGATCCAAACACCAAATAAATCCGTTTTACTTTGTATAAAGCTTATACAGGGTAAACTCATAAATTGTCCGCCCTCTATAACTGATAGAGAGAGATGCACAGCTGTTTGCTCCCACAGGTATTAATCACTTACTCTGGGTTAATTAATAAACAAAAGTGATTTTATTAAGTATAAAAAGTAGGATTTAAGCGGTTTCAAGTAATAACAGACAGAACAAAGTAAGTTACCAAGCAAAATCAAATAAAACATGCAAGTTGAAGCCTAATACATGAAGAGACTGAATACAGGTAAATCTCACCCTCAGAGATGTTCCAGTAAGCTTCTTTCACAGACTAGACTTCTTCTTAGTCTGGGCCAAATCCTTTCCCCGGTACAGTCCTTGTTGGTTCCAACAGGAATCTTGGGTGAAAAGTAGGGGCTTTCTCATGACTGGGAACCCTCTTTGTTCTCTTTCACCCCCTTTTTATAGCTTTGGCACAAGGCGGGAATCTTTTCTCTCGGGGAAATCCACCCCTCCTTCTAAATGGAAAAGCACCAGGTTTAAGATCAATTCCACCATTCTTCCTGGGCTGGCTTACAGGAACACAGGAAGGCTTGCAAGGAAACAGAGCCATTTACAACCAGTTGTCCTAGTCAATGGGAGCCATCAAGATTCTAAACCATCATCAATGGCTCACGCTTTGCATAATTACAATAGAACCTCAGAGTTATACTTTATATTTCTAGCTTCAGATACAAGAATGATACATACATACAAATAGGATGAACACACTCAGTAGATTATAAGCTTTGTAATGATACCTTACAAGAGACCTTTTGCATAAGGCATATTCCAGTTGCATCATATTTACTCTCATAAGTGTATTTCCATAAAACATTATGGAGTGCAATGTGTCATTAGTCATTGAACTGAACTAGCTGAATAAACTGAAATGATGAATGTTCTCTTTGCTCCTGAAGAAGAAACGATTGCAGTCAAAAGATGGTATAGTCTTCAACAAACTCTTGTTCTAGGTGCTTAGCCGGTGACTTATACCAGTTCGGTGATTTGACTTTCTTTAAAACTTTGGCAGCAAGCATGCACTGTTTAATATTTTTATTTTATTTAAATTATTTCAATAGATTAGGTCTTAATATAGATTGTCATAATTTTGAATAGGGTTATTTTTAAAAAGGGAGGAGGGATTAGCTCAGTGGTTTGAGCACTGGCCTGCTAAACCCAGGGTTGTGAGTTCAATCCTTGAGGGGGCCACTTAGGGATCTGGGGCAAAATCAGTACTTGGTCCTGCTAGTGAAGGCGGGGGGGGGGCTGAACTCAATGACCTTTTGGGGTCCCTTCCAGTTCTATGAGATAGGTATATCTCCTTATAGTAAAAGAAAAATGTACACCTCTACCCCAATATAACGCAACCCGATATAACACGAACTCAGATATAACGCGGAAAACCAGCGCTCCGGGGGGGGGGGGGGGGGGGCAGGGCTGTGCACTCCGGTAGATCAAAGTAAGTTCTATACAACGTGGTTTCACCTATAACACGGTAAGATGTTTTGGCTCCTGAGGACAGCGTTCTATCGGGGTAGAGGTGTAGTTGCATTTAAAAAACAATTTTTACTATTTTTTTTTTTAAATTCACCTTGTTCGTGGTTCCTGCTTATGTGCTTCTACCTTGAAAGCCTTGTAGGATCCTTCATATCTGACCAAAATTGGGATATTTGGAAGCATATTGCTTTACTATATAGCTAGCCCTTCTTGTAAAACATTCACCCCTCCTTGGCTAGAGGATCTTTTAGAGCCTTGAATGGGGGTTGTAATAAACCATTAACTCCATTTCACTTATAGTCATGTGATGCAGATAGCAAATTCTTATTGCAAGATTTTATTGGAAAATTGATACTATACATACAACAAATATATTAAACAAGGAAATGACCTTTCTAAAAAAGTTTTCCATATGAGTTCCTAGCTGAAAATTGTACTCTTTCAGTTTTTGTGAATGGTAGTAAAGTCCATAGTCAAACCCTTTCTGATATTCACACCTGGGCACCTGTTTTCAGTACCGAACTCTGATGAAGCTCAAGTAGCTTCTTGTGGATTTTCTATCTATATTAATATTAAGATGTGATGAGAGAAACTTTCTAAACTACTTAAACACGCTTGAGTCATTGCTGTAAAACTGAATTCTCTAATTGTTTACATCGAATGTCTACTTTGGATAAAAACTAGTATTGTTTGGATATTACTGTGTGTACTTCCCAACTTGTTTGTTTCCTAAACTGGAATGGGGTTCAACGTTGATTGTGTAGACCCCGGAATTTTGTTTTTGTGAATAGCTTTTTCATTTCATTCTGTCTTCATATGAGTCCATGCATGTAGTCACACTGAAATTTAATTCCACATCTGTGACTGTTAATCTCGCTGAGGAATAGTGATAATTCAATACTGTGAATAATCCCTTTGTCATTGGTGACACTAGGGAATACTCGCATGAGATTTAAAAACAAAAACAAAAAAATCCCAAAATCTTTTGACAAATGTAGAGGACAATATTATGCATAATAACTAAAAACAGTAATTTACTTTTGGATTACACTGTTCTTTAACTCTTTTACCTGGTGTTTGGATTTGAGATAGCAGTGGAATATTTTAAAGCGTGAGTAAGTCTTGACTTAGGTACATTTTGGATAGCAAGGAAAAGTCATAAATTGAACATACTATCACTCCAGGGGTAAATTCCCAGAGAATGGAGAAGTGAAGAGCAGAGAAGCTTTTGTAAGGGATTATATTCCAGAATATTAAGATACTGTATTTTTTCAAATTGCTCAGATTTGTTAATTTACTAAATCATGTTTAGAAATTTGCTATTGATGTAGTAATTTATATTTACATGTTTCCCATACAGTACTTTTTTTTTTCCCCAAGAAGTCTGATGTTACTTTTAAATAGACACTTAATAGGTTTTTTAAAGAAGAAATAAAGTCCAAAGATATCATTGACAATACTGGAAAGTGAAATCCTTAGCTTTGTCTGGGGCCATAGTGATATGTGTTTGGACAATTAAAAAGCATGCATTTCCTAATTCTCTTTATAACCAGACATTTGTTTGCCACAACACTATCTGATGTAGTTTCCCATACATTTTGTGAAAATGACGGGGGTTAACTTTCAGTAGGCAAGAAGGCTACTTTTCCATATCAGTAGGCTCGGAGCAGATCAATAACACTGATATTGGAGCTAGCTTGCTCAGACCTCAACTGTTTCCTGCCTCAAATATGTCTGTTGCCCTCTGGGCTTGGAGGATTTTACTAAGTTGTCATCTGGCACCCAGGTGGACTGAAATATCATTTTCCACTTAGTATGTCCCCGGAGGGATAAACAGTTCAAAGCAGCAACAGTGCTTGGTTTTTGGTCAAATTCTGTGCTAACTTTGGACAGCCACATCACTAGAATATAGAATTACCAGATGGGCAGTTCAGGGTTGTCAAAGAGATTGGGAACTGCAGTATGCTCAGTTGATGATCTGTCAGGTGTGAAGGTTTTCTTCCCCATCCCTCAATGTTTAGTCATGATACTGTTAGATTCAGAAAAAAATACATGGCTTACAGAAAGTTTACATGTAGCCACATCTACTAACTGATCTTTAGAATCTTATTTGTTGCTCTACTTCTGATACTCAGAATTATTTTAGCTAGTTTCTATTCTGCTTTCTGTTGCTCTTCCTGTTTCACCCAAAGGGTGATACTTTGAGAGTTTAGTAGACCTAATCTCCTCTCTAACGCAGAGTGTCTGATACAAGGTTTATTGGACAAAGGATTAAATGGGAATCCTTGAGTTCAAGCTGTGTCTTTAAGTAGCTTGAGAGAAGCTAGGCCACTGGTCCATGGATTCCCATGTCTTACCCAGACATTTAAGTTCCAGGTGATCTTCTGTCAAATGGAACAGGGAATCAAATGAAGAAATGGGGTAACTGACTGTCATTCTTGTCCTACACTGTACAGTTGCTGGGGGTGGGCTGTTTTGAGACTTCAACTACCAGTTCAACAAACTATTTCATTGGTCATCAGACTTCTTGAATAGTCTTTCCCAACAGTATTAACTCATTCCTTTTTTCTTTCTCCTTTACCTCTTGAATTTTGTGCCTTTCTCTCCCTCTTATTTATTTCTGCCAGTATTTCATTCCTCAGTCTATTGATGCTTCTCTTCAATATGGCTCAGGGAATGAGAGACCATGCTTGGACTTAACAGTTATCATTAGGCCACCTCTTTTGGCTTGCTTCTTTTTCTGTTCCTGTACATAACACTTCCCTAGAAATGCCAGAATGAAATCTATGATAAGCCAGTCACCCTGTTCCTGTTGTGCCACAGAGGAAGCACCATATACAGGAGAAGTACAAGGATGTTTTACTTTTGTCAGATCTCATTTTTCCTCCAAATCACATTATTTTCTTGTTGCATATTGTTTCCTAGCAGGAGTGAAAAATGTAAAATTGGCCAAGTTAGCATTTCAGTCTAACTGCACTGCAGGGAAAAATATTATATGCAGGAATGAACTTGAGTGGGGACTCAAAATTGTGGGTAAGGGGTAAAATACATGTCTGTAGTGTTTCAAACAATTTAAACCCTTACCCATGTATTGGTCACACATATAATCTCTTGCAAACGGAGTAGTTTTCACTGTAGTTTAAGATGGGTGCCAATCACTTGCATAGTAACATGCAAAAACTAAATTATCCTCTACTAATTTGATATCCGACACTTATCAAATCTTTGTATCACCTGGTGATCTAAAGGTGGTGCATCATACTGTAGCTATACTGACATAACCCCATAATGTAGATGTAGCCTACAGCAATTGAAAGGTTTTTTTGTTGCGGCAGTAACACCATTTCTCTGAGTGATGATAGCTAGGTCAATGGAAGCATTCTTCCATCGACCTAGCTGTGTCTATGCCAGGGCTTAGGCCAGTATAGCTATGGCGCTCAGGGGTGGATTTTTCGCACCCTGGTATGCCATAGATACATCAACTTAAATTTTAACTGTATACCAGGCCTTACTCTTCTGGCTTGCAAATGTAGTGTATTCGGTGCTGGTGAGAGGCTGAGAATGTTGCCACAAAGGAAACTTACTGGAGGACTTAATTTCACACTTTACTTTGAACAGTCTTGTTATTGGCTAATCAGACACGCGTAACAGATTTATGTTCCTATTTCAGCCAATACTGTGAACTTTGAGCCTATGTCCATTGTGGCTCTTTATCAGTAAAATGTTGTGAATTAGTATCACTCAGTCAGTTGTTAGGTGTATATTTAAGATTTATTCCCTTGGAAATATTTCACTAAATATTCTAACCAGGTGAGTTTCTACCATTTGAACGCAATACCAATGCTTAAAGTGTATGGGCATTATTTTCATTTTTGAATTGTGTGTGTAAAATTTCTACTTAGTTTTCTGAAGTCAGGAGAGAGGGACAAGCTTCTAGAAGCTCTCACTAGAAAATAATAGAGTTCATCCTTGTTCTATAGAAATACTCAAATGCTTTGCAGGGTTTTTTTTGTCTAAAAATGCTGATACAACAGCAAAAACACAGATGGCTCAGTGGTTCAGTTTGTTTAGCAGTTTGTTTCTGGAATCATATTCTTTAGATTGAGACAAAGGATTTCAGATTGCATTTGAATAGAGTTGGGCAAATTGGATATTTGTTTGCCATTGACATTACAACCACCAAAGTAGACCTCTATACTATACCTTACCTTTTGTTGTCATAAGCCAACAGAGGTGTAATAGTGCTTAGTGCTTGTATAGCACTTTCAAAGGATTTTATATATAATATATATATAAAGCATTGTAAAGTTGAATTTTCATTTATTAGGCAATGCTCTTGGAAGGCAGGCAAGGTTCACAGAGATAGGGCAAGTATTTTAACTTGTCGATTTTCCTGGGAATTCAAGGCCTTGTATTAAACAAGAAAATACTATGCCTGTTTTCCAGCCAAGGCATAAGTGCAAGGCTAGACGTGGGTCTTACCTGCTTCTGACATAATAAAATGCCTTAGACCTGAGTACTAGCACTTATACTGTTGCTACACTATGTGAAGATCTGGGATGTTGTTTGCAAATAAGTATGCAATCTTCCTGTGTGGATGCACTCTAGGAATTCCTGGCTACCAGCCCTGTCCTCACTCACCTCAACTGCACTGCCTAGTGAAACTAATTGGAGAAAACAGGCTCTGAATCTACCCCAATAAACTCTTGTCTGCGTTCACCTTCCCATTGCCAAAAATACATTTATTGACTCTCCATATCTGAATGGTCTCCTCTCACCCCTTGTCTCCCTGCTCAGGTAATCTCTTGAGCCTGCCCTCCAGAACTCTGTTCCTTGTGGTAGAGGCTGTTACGACTTTCACTTCTGTAGGAGGGAGGAATAGAAATTAGAGAGTCTGTATAAAGTATTACTCCTGGGGGAATTCATGTCCCACGCAGATTTCTTTGCTTCCTGCAGAAAAATGACTTTCTGACAAGGAAGAAAGGGGAAGCCGCAAGAGCGGTCACACACCCCTCCCAAGTAGTGCAGGTACATCGTTTCCAGCACCTGGAGCAGCTGGCGGAGAGATAAATCACCGTGGGGCTGGGGACACCCCAGCCAGTAGCTCCTATCCTGCGCCAGGATCAGCTGCTAGTCCCGGCTTTAGGCTGGAGGTGGGAGAACGCTGGACGACTTCTTTCCCTGCAAGGAGTGGCTGGGGCTGTGTCAGACTCACCCCCAGAAACCTCCCCCAGCTGCAGGAAGCTCACCATCCTCACCTGCTTCCTGCCCCAATTGCTCTTTACTGCAGGGGTAGGGGTCACTGTATGGGTAGCTGCTCCACCATCTGCCCAACCCTGGTGCATCCAGATTTCCCATACCCAGACACCCCCGCCAAGCCTCACCCCGTACACCCAGAACCCCCTAGCTCTCCATACCCTAACCCCATCCCACTGAACCTCAACCCCCTGCACCCAGACCCCCTGCCTCCGGACCCCCCACCCCTGCACCCAGATCACCCCCCACCGAGCTCCCTGCACTCAAACCCCCGTCCTGAAGAGCCCCACCACCCTGAGCCCCCGACGCCACTGACCCCCCAACTAGCTGCACCCAGACCCCCACCAAGCCCCACTCCACAAGAACCCAGACATCCCCAACCACTTGAACCTGGAAGTCTCTGCACCTGGAACCTGCCCACAACAAGCCTCTGCATCCAGATGCCCCCCCCCCCCGCAACTACCCCCCGCCCTCTGCCACTGAACTGCGTGCACCCAGATTGTCCCACACAAAATCCTCTCACCCCACACCTGGGTCCCCCACTCTGAGCCCCTTCACACTTGGATCCTGCCTGGTTGAGCCTACCTGCCCCACACCTGGTACGCATGGCACAGAGGGGCAGGGCACCAGGGTGTTTGTGGGGCAAGCCCTGGCCTTTGTGTCAGGGTCAGGTGCAGCCTCCCTGCTAAGTCCATGTCCAGGGTGATCTTCCACCTCCATGCAGTCAGTGGCCTGAGCTCTCCACTGCCATGCTGGAGCCTCCGCATTTATTTATTGACAAATAAAACTTGCGGAATTTTTTTGGCACAGAATGCACTCAGGATTAAAAGTATTTCTCAAGCCATAGGTGGAGGAGGGAAGGAGCACCTGGGTAGAAGAGAAAGTAAGCGAGGGCGGCGGGGACCAACCTCCTGTATTACTTGTAGTTCTTTCTTTCTACTCCAACTTGAAACTGAGCTCATCTTGTCAGTGTCATTGCTTCCTTCCTTGCCTTGCTCCACCCCCCCCCCAAGACACAAGAATCAGAGATCAGTGAAAACTGACTAGACCAGCCAGTTTTCACCCTGTTGTAGCTTGTGGAACCACCGAGCAGCAACACAAACAATGGATATTTTAAAAATGCAGACTTAAGCCATGTCTACAACTACAGGTGCTACAGCAGTAGAACTATAGCATCATAGCTGTGCTGGTGTCGTACGATAGTGTAGATCAGTGGTACGCAAACTTTTCCAGTTGCACTGCTCCCCCCGTACCATTAACAAAATCTGTCCATGCCCCCCTCCATTACTGCATAGTCAAAGCTGCCCCCAGCTCCACTACTGAGGACCAGGGCCTTAACAGGGTCGGGGAGGAGCTGATCTGTTGTGGGGCCGGAAGCATGGTGCTTTCCCCTCCCTCCCCCCCTGCCCCCCACCCAAGGGTGCTGGCCTGGGCCTGGAGGCAGAGCAGGACTGGGGGCTGAATGGGGTTGGGGGCGGAGTAGGGCTGGAAGCATGGTGCTCCCTCTCCATCTCTCATGGTGGCTGGCCCAGGCCCCACTGCACATTCACTGAAGGTTTTAGGGGGGCATGCACCACGATTTGGGGGCCACTGGTATAGATACACACTACTGTGATAGAAGGGTTTTTTCTGTAACTGTAGTACGTCTGTGTCCCTGAGTGATGGTAGCTAGGTTGATGGAAATATTCCATTGACCTTGCTGCACTTAAACTTCAAGTTTAGGTCAGCTTGGCAGTGGTGCTTAGGGGTGTGGATTTGTTCCCATGACTCAAGGTCATCTTTTCCTAGACATCACTCTATTCTAAATCCCCACCAGAGTGCTGTTGCTTGTACCGACACCAGTAACGGAGGCATCTTATCCCTCCAGAATCTGACCCTCCTGTTACAGATGTTCAGCAGAAAACAGAGCAGATGGACTTTATAGTACCTCCTCTCAACACTTACTCTACACCAGATGAGGCCACTGTCTTGGAACCATCCTCCCCAGTACTGGATGTTACAAAATGTACCAGGAATTTATGAAAAGGTAGCCACCTCCATACGTATTCAGATTGAACTGGTCCAGGATAATCCACACATATTAGTGGATATTTTGCATTCTGCGGGACATACTAGAGTGGCTCTGCCTATTAAAGAGGCCACTTAGTCCATGAAAATTCTTTAGCAAACTCCCTATTCTGACACCCACATCCAAGAGAACGGACAAGAGGTGCAAAGTTCCACAACAGGATATGATTTTTTTTAATTCACATTTATGAATGCTGTGTAGGTGACAGTTCTCATTTTTAGGCAAAATAGATGTATTCTTTTGTAGCTGGCATCTGTAACCCCCTTGGTATGGAGCGGGGAGCCTACCAATATCCAACAATAAAACAAAGCTAAGACACCGGATACCCTCTACTGTCACCCACGCTTCACCATTCCTGCACCTGCTGTACACTGCAGACTGGCTGCACCACATTTTCAACCTACAAAATTCCACAGTTGCTGCTACTCCACTCCAAGTCTAAATTTGCCATCAATAAATGTCTTTGTTTCTCTCATGCTTGGTCAAGGGGGAATATATGGATTGTAGTTCTTTGCAATGGTAATAGAAACGATCATAAGGAGTGTGTGTGTGTGTGTGTGTGTGTATATATATATATATATATATATATATATAATATACATACACACACACACACACACACACACACACACACACACACACACACACACACACACACACACCCCGTAATATATTGCATAAAACCAACTAATGTATAACTGGGAGTTCAGAGAAATGGCAGAGGAAAACATTTTGATATAACCTGTAGCTTTAATTTATTTCTTATAGTTCCTGTTGGACAAGTGCACCCTAATCAAAGGTTTGAAATACTCGGGGTTTCTTACTTAGCTTTTACATTAGAGATCTCAAAGGTTTTAGGTGCCAATTTTAAAATCAGATGTCCATAGTTAATCCAATATTTACCAATATTACTGCCCCTTGGCCTTCTTGATATAGTCATCAGTTGAGAGTGGAAAAAGAGTTGGAAATACAGTTCAACTGCAGTGTTTAGCACTGAAAGCTTTCCTTGAAATTTTATTTCAGGGAATATCTAACCGATTAAACAAAGATCTGTGGAGAAGATTTAAAATACATTCTCTAATCTTGATTGGGAATTTTTGGGAAACATATAAATTTGGGATTTATTACCCAATTTATTTCCTCTCAAATTCCTTTCTGTAGGGAAGTCATTTAAATTAAGAAAAAAAAAACTGTTCTTACTCTGAGTGTAAATCAGTGAAGTCATTACTTTCCTTGAAGTGACTAGTCTATCCAGTAATCTAAATTATGCCCTTCCTGTCACAGGTATCTTGTCGCATCTGATGGTATTAGTGAGAAATGGAAGAGGTGGTATGTGAAGGTGAACTTACACTGCTTTTTAGGATTTGAACAGACAACCCAGAATCCAAAAAAAATACTTTAATTACTTCAGGAGGGGTTGGATGTTGGTGTTAAAACATTTCTTTACAGTTTTATTCAAGATCACAGCTTCCAAATAAATAAACAGTCTTTTAGTTGCACCTTGGTGACATTTTAAAGGGCACTGAGCCAAAATGGAAAGATACTAGTCTAGTGTGGTTTAATTGGCTAGCAGGAAAATAATGAGCTTTTAAATTATCACTTAATTGTGTGACTTGGAATTTATAATTTATCATTAAACTTACTCATTGTGCCTTCTTAATGGGCTGATGTCATAGTGAATTGTAGGGACAAAGACAATAAAGTCTAATTCACTTCTACAATTTGAGCTGCAGAAGAATTGAAGAATTAAATTAAATGGTTGGACTTAATCAGAAAATTATTCAGGCGCAGATACTACAAGCCTGTCCTGGGAGCCTTTCAGTTCTAACAAATGAAATAATGGGGGCTGGAATTGATAAATTCCTGAACTGCCTAGTATAGTTCAGAACCTTGTCCAAAGCTGAAATCTAAACCTAACCTGACTTATTTCCCCCCTCAGGGATGTATTACTAAACAGTTTTAAAAAGCATACTGTTGGCCACATTTTTGTCAATGAATAAACAATCTGAAATATACTTTGATAATGAATTGCCACATTCCAGAAACCTGCTGACAGTTGTTCTCAAAGAATGGAGAACTCTAAAATGAGACCTGTTAATTTTGAAAAATTGGAATGATTGTTGAAAGAACTTGATTTGTGGTTAAGTTTTGAACTGAGGGTTTCAGGAGTCTTGTCGGGGAAGGGAGGGGCGCAATGAAGGACAGAGGACTTCAGCTATAAAATGTTCAATATTAATATAATTTTAAAAGGTTACCAAGATTTTAATAACCTTATATTGACAAGTTGCTTATGAAGTTCTCCTAATTCTTGTACCAGAAGAACAATTTTACTCAGAACTTTTTCCAGCGGGTTTACCAATTTCTCTGAAAAGTCTATGAATATATAAAAGGAGCAGATCTGATTAAGGTGAGTAATGTGTTGACATTGGTGAGTGGTTTTATTGCTATTCTTTGTGCATCAACAAAATTGTTTAGTGCATTTGAGTTGGTTATAATTGTGTATAATCAATAAATGTTAAGGTAGAGACAAGTCAATATGTGGCAGGTTATTACAAATTGAGGGTGTGGTACAACAATGTACAATTTGTGCTACCATTGATAGTTAAATTTATGTGGGTAATATCAGCTCTAATCTAGCGTTCGCCTACAAAGTGGAGTTATATCGGATTATTTGTTCCTGATCAACTACATGTGTAAAAGTTGTCATTGCTGAAAGTGTCTTATCCCAAATTAGCCTCTTCCAAAGTTACTCCAAATACAAAGTTACTGCCAAAAATACAAAGGCATTCACTACATTGTTTTATAATGGAATGGGAGAGAGAGAGGTGAATGGACAGAGCTTAACTTTCTCTGTTTTGGAGGATCCTAGTTATTTGCATATCTTTGACAATGAATATTTATGCTGAGCTAGCCAAAACTGGCAGCAGTCTGGCTAATTTGTATTAACTATGGAACTTACTGAGCCATTGACATATCCAGGGTAATGATTATTCATGAAGCTAGTTGCCTAAACTTTCCAAGGGAAAGATAAGGGAGGAGAAAATATCCTTGTCTTGTACTTTTATTGAGTATAAAGTGCACTCTTACTTTATCCATAAACAATCAGTTTAGAGTGCCTGAAGATATGTGTCCAGAATACTCCAGCTATAATTATGGCACCACATCAGGTGTCCATAGGTAAGGTTGCAACTGGTTCCATTACAAGCCCAATTTTGACCTTCTTTTAAAATCTACAAATTCTGTTGGCCTTAAAACGAGAGAACCAGCATTTTCCCTCAAGTGCTAAATTCATTTGCACACTGGTTCACTTAACACATGGTACCTGTCAGTGTTCAGAGTCTAAAGCTTTCAGTTGTTGCTAGGTGACAATGACCTGGTTTTATTTTGGATGGTGTACATCGGCTGAGGGAAATACAACTGGTATATTGCAATAATTAGTTTTTTATTGTGTTTATCTAGTGAATTCACAGGTGAATACTTACCTTGGTCCTGTTAAAGGAGTAGCATTAATTATCCCTTTTTCTTCACCCTCATTTGGTTGGCTGTTTTCAGTACATCCTTAAGTTTACAGAAAATGAAAGATATTTCAAAAACTGCCATTTAGGTTTTAGATTGGTGCTGATCATATGCTGACTCTCTTCTAAAGGTGTCCAGGCTCCTCATTGTAAAGAGACCTGTAAAAGCTGCTAGAAACAAGCAGAACAAGTTAGCCTTGCTATCTCTATTGGTTAGTGATGGTGACTGGTATGGCAGTTGCCATATGAAAGGAAAAGGAGGTGGAAATAAGAGCCATTCTTGGCTGTTACTGTAGCTGCCATCCACCAACAGAAGAATGCCCAGAGGAGGAGAAAATGAGGCAGCTAAGCAGCATGTGCAGTAGGGTTAGAAGGCTGCACAGTTGGTTTAGAGGAAAAGGGAATCGAGCTGCATAAAAATATGTGCAGCGGGAGGGGAGCAAAGGGAGATTGCCATCTTTCTTCAGAGAACAAACATTTATTGGATTAAGTCTGTCTAAAAATACTCAATACTTAACTTCCTAAGTAAGCAATTGCTGTATTTGACATATAGATGTTGCTCAATCACGAGAGGGGAGGTAGACTGCAAGGCAATCTCTGGAATGTGGTCTACATCTGAAAAAGTGCAAGGACCCCAGTCTCTTGAGTTTTTTCTTAAGTAGTAACTTAATGTTTGCGGGGTTGGGGACAAGTGAATTGTTCAGTGTATCAGAGATGTTGGACCTTCTGTTTCTATTTTAAAGGATATTGCATGAATAAGGAAATCTAACACGTTTTACTTTGTTTTTTATAAGGGTGAAGACGTCAACCGAACACTGGAAGGTGGGAGGAAACCTCTTCACTATGCAGCAGATTGTGGGCAGCTTGAGATTCTGGAATTTCTGCTATTAAAAGGAGCTGATATTAATGTATGTTTAGGAAATTGCAGGAAAACTTTGACTTATGTTGTGTGCCTTGTGTAATTGATTGGGTTAGATGTGTAAAGAGCTTTTTGTGAAAGACTCATTGTGAAAGACTGAGGCAAATGTATCAAATGAAATGTATCAATTTCATGTAATTGAGAGATCACTGAGTGAAAGGTTTTAAGAACAAAACAGGCTTGAAGCTTAAACTGACCTTTACATATTAATTTTACAGCATGTAAATTACACACAGTCCAGAAATCAAGTTCCGTTTGTTAGTTTCCATTAAAAATACAGATTAAGTCTGGTCAGTGAAAACCAGGACCCAGCAGTCACATCTGGCCTTTTTGAGAGTTTAAGATATTGTGAAGTTGTTATACATTGCTATATTGAGAGACGATTCTTGTTTAAACTTAAGTTATGACAGAGTGGCAACTAAGGCAAACTTTTCTCTCCAATTCACCCAGAGGTTTGTGAGGACTACAGCTAGCACCTGTAAACAGTACGCTTCAATAATTCTGCACACTTTAAAACCCCCAAACTTTCGAAAGTTGTTTGTAATTGACCAGTTAAGGACTTAATTTACAAGTCTCTCTTCTTTGCTTCCTTGCATTGGGGAGAGGTGGACACTTCCTTTTCACTTGTGTTCTCTCTTCTGCTTTCCTTTTAGTTCTGCTACATCTTGCTCTGAACCTGTAGCTATTCTGTATAATATGGCATTAATATCGCTTTAACTATTCCCCTTCCACCCCAGAAAAAAAACAAAACTAAACTAAACGGGCTTTCCAGCAAGGCGAATAAAACAAACTTGGTGTTTTGTAGCCAAGCTGTTGTGGAAATATGAGCGAAGAAAGCTTTCCAGAAAGTTATCAGTCTGCAACAGGAAAATCTTTTTAAAACAGTAACTTTGAAATTCCTGGCTTTTGTTTTGTTTTGTTCAGGAGGGTGGGTACACTGAAAAATGGTTAGTTTTTTTTTGTCAACTTTTCATTATAGTAAAAACCAATGTACATACCATAAAGGCTGAAGTGTAATCTTTTTAAATACAAGTGTGAACTTGTGCTTCAATAATTGTTGTGGTTCCTGTCTTTACAGGCTCCAGATAAACATCATATCACACCACTCCTATCAGCAGTCTATGAGGGTCATGTCACTTGTGTGAAATTGCTTCTGTCAAAGGTGAGACTTAAATGTTTACCCAGTACTAGCACTTATAACTTGCCCATTGATGAAGTTCAGTACTCTGACTTTATCAATAACAAGGTGGACCAAATAAGTTCAAAATAACTGAACAGGATAGTCATTCATGTCATCAGGCCAGTGGCTGGCACTTCATTATGCAGAAACCAACATTTGGTGCTGCTGCTGCTGACTTGCTGCACGTGGGCCAAGGGAGCAGGTAAAAAAAAAAGGAGTGGTTATGTCTGCTCATTTTATGTAAGACTACCATTTGGCATTCCGTATTTTGGTAGATGCAACACTTGGTTGCTTTATCAGAGTCCAGCATATTTGCTGGAAGGGTGACCGGGGAAAAGTCCTGTTTTTAAAAATTTCCCTTTTCTAACTATTTTTAATTCTGAAATGTCCTTTGATCTCCCTACTCTTATTTGGGCATTGTTATCCAGAACCCAGAGCCCCACAGTCTGTATTGGTTGCAATAGAAATAGAAAATCTGTTTAGTCAGTAGAATTTAGTTATAATGAGAAGTGATTTTACTGAACCTTTAAGATCACTGTCAAAATGGAGTACAACTTTCTCAGTTGAATGACTTGTAAGTGTAGATGTACTGTCAGGCTTAGTCTCTTTGCTGACATCCTACAGTTTCTGTAACTTTATTATTACAGAACTGATGCACTTTCAGAAACTATTAGAGCAATCTTAATTTATGCATTTAAGTGTATTCCTGATACTAACTTAATGAATGAAATCTCAAAATACAGTGCTATTATAATCTCCCCCTTCCTGGTGCATACCTTGTTCAACACTTGTTCAACCTTTTACCCTTTAGCTTCCTCTCAGGACACATGCCTGTAAAATATCAGGGGATCTTGGCTGCTTTTCCTAACTCTACTTTGAGGGCCCTGCAGATCTCTTCAAAACCCCACCAGTTAATTCCACCTTCAACTTCTGGATTTGAAATTTGTAATTACTTTGATTAAACACAATAGCTTTCACTAACCCTTCTACTATTTACTCCACTAGGGAAAGCCTAATCTTATAAGAGCCTAGCAGTGCTTTCTTTCCTGATCACAGTCCAGCTCCCCACCTGCTCTGTGATCCATCTTCTCCAGGAGCCAACCGACAATCCTTCACATTCAAAACCCCCAGAGTTCCAAACAGGCAGTCTGGGTGGACCTTCCATTCAGGAGTCTAAGCTCCTGTGTTTCTGTGCACCCAGCAGCATATATTCTTTTTTAATCTTTATCCCACTACATACCCTGGTTTACAGTTTTGCTTAATGCTTATTTGCAGCATCTTGCTATACAATTTCTTCACTTGGGGGAAATCTGCGCCACTGCTTGTGCACAGAATTCATGTCCCCCACAGATTTCTTTGCTTTCCTGCAGAAAAATGACTTTCTGACAGGGATACATAGGAAAGCTGCAAGAACAGTTACGCACCACTCCCACGCTGTGCAGATACATTGTTTCAGGCACCCAGAGCAGCCGGCAGAGAGG
This sequence comes from Chrysemys picta bellii, assembly GCF_011386835.1. Lineage (NCBI taxonomy): Eukaryota > Metazoa > Chordata > Testudines > Emydidae > Chrysemys > Chrysemys picta. Next base: position 106,519,946 of record NC_088791.1, read on the forward strand.
TAAATCACTGCAAGGCTAGGGACATTGCACTCAGTGGCTCCTACCCTGAGCAGGATCAGCTGCTAGTCCCTGCTGGGCTGGAGCCAGGGGAGGATGGGATTTCCTCTTCCCCTGCAAGAGTGGCTATGTCAGATCCACTCCCAAAAACCTCCCCCAGCTGCAGGAAGCTCAGCATCCTCTCCTGGTTCCTGCCTCCATTGCTCCTCTGCTGTGGGGGTAGGACTCACTGTACAGGGAGCTGCTCCCCCATCCACCCAACCCCCATGCATCCGGACCTCCCATACCCAGACACCCCTGCCAAGTATCACTTTATAAACCCAGAACCACCCTAGCCCTCCATACCCAAACCCACCCCACTGAATCTCAACCCCTGCATCTAGAGCCCCTCTGTACCCAGACCCCTGGCCTCCAGGCCCCCACCCCTGCACCCAGACCACCCCCCCACTGAGCTGTCTGCACTCATACCCCCACCCTGACAAGCCTCAGCCCCTGCAGCACCCTGAGCCCCCACATCCAGATCCCCACACCCCTGACCCCCACCCCACCAAGTACCCCTCCGCTGATGCCCAACCACTTTCACCTGGAAGCCCCAGTAGACTCCCATTGCCCCTACACCTGGAACTCCCCCTCCTCCCCCCCCGCAAGCCTCTGTGCATCCAGATTCCCCCCACACCTAGATCTCCCCCATTGAGCTGCCTGCACCCAGATTATCCCACACAGAATCCTCTCACCCCACACCTGGATTCCCCCACTGAGCCCCTGTACACTTGGATCCTGCCTGCCCCTCACCTGGTGCACCTGGCACAGAGGAGCAGGGCCCCATGGTGTTCCTGGGGTAAGCCCAGGCCTTGTGCTGTGTCAGGGTCAGGTGCAGTCTCACCACTGAGTCCGTGTCGTGGTGGTGGGGAGGCTGCAGGGTGATCTCCCACCTTTGTACAACCAGTGGCTTCTGCTCCCCACTGCCATGCTGGAGCCTGCACATTTATTCATTGACAAATAAAGCTTGCAGAATTTTAATTTTTTTGGTGCAGAATGCCCTCAGAAGTAAATTTCAATGTAACATTGTAAATTCTCCATGAGTGTGTATATAGGTCAAACTATTATCGTTAGGACTTTCCTGGCCCAGGCAGTAGAACTCTTAATGGGTTATTCACAAACTAATTAAAAACAAGTGTTAAAGGATTCTGCATGGAATATATATTGCTTCTAATTTAGATTATCAACTGTTTTTTTTCCAAGAAAAGGTAAAGTAACTACTGGAAACGAAAAAATTTAGTATGATCATAGCTAATGGAATATGAATTCTAAAAGAGTACATAAATATTAAGACTACATGTCTTTGTTTTTTATCACAGTAGTTCTGCCAATTTAATTTCCTTCTTAAACTGTTCTGATGTGGTGAAGTACTATAGCATTTCTCATATACAAGTTAGGGAAATGTAGTCTAGATGAAATTACTATAAGGTAGGTGTACAACAGGTTGAAAGATGGTACTCAGAGCAGTTATCAATGGTTTGCTGTCAAACTGGGAGAGCATCTCTATTGGGGTTCTGCAGGGTTCAGTCCTGGGTCTGCTACTATTCAATATTTTCATTAGACTTGGATGATGGAGTGGAGAGTATCTTTAAAATCTTCAGAAGACCCAAATTTGGGAGGGGTTGCAAGCACCTCAGAGGACAGGATTAGAATTCAAAACAAATGTGACAAATTGGAGGATTAGTTTGAATTCAACAAGATGAAATTCATTAAAAACAAGTGCAAAGTACTATACTTAGGAAGGAAAAATCAAATACCCAACTCCAAAATGGGGATTAACTAGCTAGGGGGCAGTACTGCAAAAAAGGATCTGGTGGCTTATAGTCATTTACAATTTGAGTCGTCAGTATGATGCAGTTGTGAAAAAGGCTGCTATTTTTCTGAAGTGCATTGACAGGAATGTTGTATGTGAGACGTGGAAGGTAATTGTCCCACTCTACTTGGCACAGGTGAGACCTTAGCTGGAGTATTGTGTCCAGTCCAGAGGAGAGCAACAAAAATAATAAAATTTCAGAAACCTGACCTATGAGAAATAATTAAAAACTGGGGATGTTTCCTTTTGAGAAAAGGAGAATGGGAGGGGGGGGGGAATCTGGTAAGTCTTCAAATATGTTAAGGGTTGTTATAAAGAGGATTGTGATTGGTTGATCTCCATGTCCTCTAAAGATCAGACAAGAAGTAATCAGCTTAATCTTCGGCAAGGGAGACTTAGGTTAGATATTAGGAAAACTTTCTGACTGAAGGGTAGTTGGTCTCTAAAATAGACTTACAAAGTAGGCTGTGGAAGGGGGATTTTTAAGAACAGGTTTAGACAAAAACCTGTCAGGGATGGTCTAGGTTTACTTGTCCAGCCTGAGCTGAGGCAGGATCATGATGACTTTTTGAGGTCCCTTCCAGCCCTGCATTACTATGATTCTGGAAGGGCTGTGAGATTTTCCTTAATTAGCCAAAAGCTTCAGGTGCATTTTATCCAAGTTAAACATTGACCCTCGCTGTTGTCTGAGTCAGGCTTTTTCATAAATATATCACTGTCCACCTGGTGAATGATAGAGTTCTGACTATATGCTTAGTCCTGAAGGCAAATGTCAACCAGTTCTTACACAGTGACAGATAACCTAAAAGCTGGATATGACCATAATGCTGTTACAATCCTGTATGTGTACTTCCAGATTAGTTACAAATCTGCAGTACCACCTTTGTGTAAACAGCAAGTTTACCATGAAACTCCTTCATCAAAGCTTACTGTGCTGTTTTGCCAAACACAATGTAGACACTGGTTTTCATCAGCCAGCGTTAGCTCATGACTTAACTTCATATTTTATGACCAAATGTCTTAAATAGTATGCTTTCCAATACACAGAATCCACCTCAGATTTTTCTGTTTGAAATGCTTACATACTAATAAACAAGCCCAAGGCAACTGATTAATTCAGGGAAAGTAGCACCAGTTTTCTAGTTCTTCAGGCATAGTTTAGTGTTGCCACTGTTCCCACTTCCCTCAATTAGGCAATACCAATGGAAGCAATGGATTCAAATGTTGCATTTACTGGGACTCAGCTGTAGTTGAATTTTCTGACCAGATCAATTAAATGTTTGAGGCGGTGTTCTCTGTGATAAGACAGACCTGTTCAATGTATTAAACAGCTTAGAACCCTCGTCCAAGTGTCCTAATGCCATGCTTTGTCTGTTCCATGGTCTGAATTACACATGATCTTGAAGTGTAGTTACTTAAACTGTGAAATGATCTTAATGTAGTAAAGCCTGCTTGTGACTAACTTAAAGCTAAATAATTTATATTTTAAAAATTGACTGGAGGATGGAAGGCCATTTAACAGGCTATATAGAGATCAAGCAGAGAATCAAGAATCTATAGGAGTTGTGAAATGGGAGAGACTCCTTCATAATGGGGTTTAGAGTGTGCAAAGCAGAGTTTCCAGCTTAATGATGGCTGAATCTGACACTGTGTGCTTTAAATTTATTTTGAAACACTTCTAAAAGACTTCACATCAAAGCCCACAGAGGACTGACTGCTTAGCTTTATACTTTTGTATGTAGCTAAACAAGACTGTCACGTTCATAACAAAATCAACTTTTATTTTGGTTGTGTAATAGTTCCTCCTGCAAAAGAGATCCTTCGATATTGATTCTCCTGTGTCCCTACCATCAAACCTTTCAGGATTCTGAGTTGGAGTTGTATTTAACTGCCTCTGCAAATATAGTGAAGTAATGTTGCAGAAAGAAAGCGCTTTCATAATTCCAAATACAGTAAAGACATAGATTTAGAGTATTTGTATGTGTGTGTGTGTGTGTGGGGGGGGAAGTTTACGATAGCAGGGAATCCATTCTACCCTGTCTTCATAGCTTTGACAGAACATTTGATACAAGTGGCCAATAGGTAGCTATACAAGTGGCGTTCAGAACCTGTTATTCTGTGGGGAAATAGAAATAAGGTTAACTTTTGAGGTAGAGCGCCTCTTTTTCAGTTGTCAGTTTGAACATAGGAGAACATTTTCACAAAAAATGAATCTGTCTGGTAAACCTATGTAATTAACTGATTCCTTTTCCTTGGGTGAGCTGAAGGCAGTTAGGTCCCAGCTGAAAGTTAGATTTATCTCCCAGCTGCTCAAGTACAGACTTTCATGCATCAAAGCTGGGAGGAAACAACAGCAGTACTCAGTGTTTCTATCTTTTTCTTCTAAGTAACTTCTAATACTGAATATTTTTATCACAAAATAGGAGTTTTGAACCCCTTTTTACCACTACTTTACAAAAGGGATAAAACGTGAAGACCTTTGATACTATCCCAGATAACCTTAATGGGTGATGGTTCTTCCAGAATACTATAAATGTCAGCTGGAAGACCAGTAAACTTGTAGCAGGACTGGTAAACAACAGTGACAGATTTGCCTTCTGGACTAGTTCTCCATAAACTTAATAATCCTGCTGCTATGAAAGATACCATTTTAACTGCACCCTCCACTGTCTCAGCATGTTGCCTATTCAGGTTGAAAACATCTCTTCTGTTGCTTGATTTTTGAAACCCAGTTGACTCAATTCCTAGAACTTGATATGCCCTACCCCTTTCTCCACACACATTCAATGTCAGCCCTATTGTCAAATACAAAATTGGAGGGGAGAGGATCAGAACTTAACAACCTTGTTAAATAATGTTTATTTTTATTCAAGATGAGGAGTTCACTTATGCACTTCATGACTTCTTTGCTCTGAGCTGTGCTACCTTAACATTGCATAACTTTAATATTTTTGCATTTAATAATGTGTCTAAGTGGATAGTTGATATAAGTAAAAGGACTTAACAGTTTAGTGAAGCAAGAAGAATATAGATCACTTTCATACCTGTAACTGAATCATGGTAATTAAAGCAGAATAAGGAATCCAAGTGAATAATAACCAAGAAGTATCTTGTATGTGAAAAGGTGCTGAAGCATGTGAACCATAAATGCCCCCATACCAATTAATTTCCTACCACTTGCTGCAGGATATGGATACTAAAGATTTTATTTAAAACCTGAGATTTTTACTGTGTCAGTACATTACTTTTTATATAAGACTCTGAGAAGACCTTGGTTAGAGTACGTTCTGTGCACCAAGAACTGTTCAAAGAGTGAGTGCAAAATGTATGCTAGTATGAAAGTGCAGTTATAAAGAAGAAAGTTAAGCTTAGTCAAGGTGACCTACAGTAATCGAAAGCTTTAAAAATTCTGGAGGAGAATGATTTAACTGATGCAGGAAAACTGTTTGCTCTTACACAGAGCATAAAAACTCAGTTTTAAAGATTACTCTCTTTGGAAGCAGTAAAAGCATTTAGGCACAACTTATTCACATAGGCTACTAAATGTATGGAAGAAGTTAAGGTCCATTGAAGCAAGACGCTTTCTAGCTGTGATCCATCAAGATGAGATTGTAACTGCAAAAACGTTGACAGCCTCTTGAAATTGCGGGACAAAGAAATTCTGGACCATTTGGTTTTTAATACTTCACAGTTAATCAAACTACAGTGTCGCAACATTGGAAGACATCAAAAGAAGCCTTGAGCCTTGCAAAGTTTGTAGTTAGTGTATGCAGGTAAATCCCAATGTCAAATGCAGGGTTATCCAAAACTATCTTGTCCCTCATAATTGAAACTTCTGTAAAATTTGTACTGCAACCTACATGTGTAGACATAACTCTGACGTCTAATTGGGGTTTACCTGTAATATTTAGCTATGTATCTGAGCTTGTCTGTGGCATACACAAATGTAAAAATTCCTGTACATCATAGATGACTGCTTCCAATACAGTCTTAATTAGAATTTTTATTTGGCCTCTGTTAAAATAGGCTTTCTCCAAATTGTCCAGTTCATGTTGGCTCTCACTAGCAGTCATTATGGGTGGGTTTTTTTTTCTTTTTTTTCCAACTTCTAAAATCAGGTGAATGCTGACTTAGTTTTTGGATCTAGTCCCTCTTGAACACTTACAACATGGACATCTGTCCATTAATTCATCTTCTGGAGGCATCTGGCATTAACGATAAAAATCAGGGAAACTGACTTGAGGCTGAATGTTTAACCCTCACCTGCCTTGTTGGGGTCAAAAAGACAGGTACAAAGAATTGTTTGGTATTGCCTTCAATACTTGGACACAAGGGGGAAGATGGAGGATTGTAAGTGAAACTTAATTCTTCCCTCTGAATTTCCTACCTCTTGCTGTTTTTCAACCCAGCCCTTTAAAACTTTCATGCATTTTTTTAATGAAAATATTATGCGATGTACAATTTCTTTAGAGGGTAATGTATGAGAGTCTGCAGTTTAAACTTTGCCTGATTAGACATTGTGTACTCCTTTAAAGCCATCACATATCTTGGCAAAACTCAGTATAACCCTGGTGAGACAAAATAGATAAGAATAATCTACAGAAGCTGTAAATCAGAATTGAGTTGTACTGCTGTGTGTGAAATTTACCTAGCAACTGTCCAGTACTATCAGCTCCTATTGTTAGATGTACAAAATATTACAGTGAGCTGAATGTAAATAGGGTTAACGCATGTGCAAGACAACATAACTAAAATACTAGTTACTGCAAAAAATACTTTTTTTTTTTTTTTTTAAAAGCTTACCTCATTCACTGTGCTAAATGCTAATGATGTAGCTCTCAGCTCACCTCATATACTTTAGGTGGCAAGGGCAATAATAGTGTAGCAAGTTTTAAAGATGGCTAACCCAGATTAAAAATTTCTATTGGACATTTACCTACCTGGAGGCCCACTGCTGGCTCTGCTTTGTCCTCTCTTCCAGTTAAATAAGGGGCTCCATTTCTTTCCTCTCATCTGCTGCAAGAGAATCATTGTCCTGGCCCTCCCTAAAATTCTAAGGCCAGCACTGGTCCTGTGGCCTACTGCACTTTTTACATAGGCAGAAGTCTGCTTGCTATGCCTATAACTTAATGCGATATGGTTGTAACATGGTTTCTGATTCCAGATTGAATTGAGCAAATTGCTGACTTAAACTGTTCTGTGCTCTGGTCCGATTTCAGTCACTTTAAAAAAAAAAAAAGAGAGACTTTTCCAAAAGAGCATCTTGATTAGATAAGCTATCTTACTGAATTGCTCCTATAAAGGAGTAAATACCCAAGAGGAAGCTAAAATCTTGCTCTGAAAAAAGTCTGTAAAGTCAGTGACATAAGAGGTTTTTAATGTTAAATGTTTGTTTTTTAGTAGTGAAAGTTCTCCCTCCGTCAGTGATGGACCTAAAGCATCTGGGAACCTGGTTGAACTTTAAAACTCTGAAACTCAATATGATGGGGACATAAGTGATCAGTTAGTGAACATTTTTTTTTCTGGGTAGGTGAAGGAGAGGAGGAACGAAAGTTTATTTAAAACTTTATTTAATTGGTTTTAACTTAATGTTCTATAGGATTCTCTTTTTTTAAAACTGGATAGTTAACCACTCAATAAATAATACCTATTCCTTATATAAGAACGTGTCCCCTGGGAGACAACAAAAGAAACTTGACAGTGTATAGAGCTGCAGTCTGCAGACTAGATTTTTAGTTTGTTTTATAAGCCCATAGCACAATTATTTTGTGTATCACTTGCTGAAGAGACTGACTTCCTAATAATAATAATAAATTGGAGGTAGTGCTGACAGCTGAAACTATAGTACTACATCCCAGAAAATACTATAACTGTCATAAGACTTGCAGATAGGCATGGTTATCTTAAGAAGCTGTGTTTTTATGGAGTGGCTGGTAGCAGATCCACAGGAAAAGATTGTGGCTAAGTTTCCATTAAAAGCAGAATTTTCCACTCTCTAAAATCCACCTCCAATCCCTCTCACCACCTCTTCCCTCCCCCCTCTTCCCCCCCAAAATCTGCCCCAAAAGCTGTGTAAGTTAAGAGCTAGGGCAGAATTTATGGGGGGAATTCCAAGTAATTTAAACAGTCTTTTGTGAGATAAAGCACATTTTAAATGTGTTTTTTTTAATAGCTGGAAACTTTTTTGTAAGATTCTAGAGATAAAAATGACAACTGAGAGAAGACTTCATTTGACTCTCTAGTACATGGTACTGTAAAGGTCAATAATTTGTTACGTTTGGAACAGTGGACTACTAGTTATTCACCCATGGATCACTGGCAGTCCCTACTCAGCTGAACTGGTAGCTTTATTGACGGCTTTGGCACCACTCCTTGCCTGCTGCAAACCTACCAGAGTACGTAGGTACAGAAAGGGGTGCTGGTCTTGAAACTCTTGACAGGAGAGTAGTTAACAGTTCAGCTGCCCAAGTTAACAGACTTTCTGTAATTCAGTTAAGTTCCTGTTTGATGTACCAGAGTTGGCTCATCTGACTGAGGGAAGTGGTTGGAGGAAAGAGGGGAGGGGACAGATGGGTAAGCAATATTGGAGGTGCAGTCAAGGGGCCCCTTCTGTAGTGTTCCTGGAACTCAGCTCTCTTAGCCCTGAGTCTTCAGTAACCTCCCTGTTGCAGCTGTTGGTGGAGATTCTAAACAAGATTAGAAGGCAATCATCCTCATCAAATTTGAGATGTGAAGGGCCTCAGAAGGTCCATTGCCCTTATCAGAATCCCATAGAGCCCTGCAAATCCACGGATATCTGTGAAGGTCTCTATCCATTTAGACACTACAAAATCACTAGAGCCTTTTGGATTCTTTTTTCAACATTCAAGCAAAGTAAATGTCTTGTCCCTTAGATTACATATTTAATTATTTACATTGTCCTTTTATAGGAAAAATCTTAGCTGATAAACCACACCGTGAGCTGCTGCAAGAGGAACAGAACTGAAAACTCTTTCACTACCAGCACTCCTGGTCCCTGATGTGTTTTGGGAAGGGAGAGGTGGCAGGGAGGCAGAGCTGACTTGTGGCACTTCTGGCTGCATTTGCAGTGGCTGCAACTAGCTAACCAGCTGTGATTCACTAGGCTTGGCAAGCTGCCTGAGTCAGAATAGCTGTTTCTGAGGCAGTTAACAGGAAGTCCTCACCTTCCACTCCCCTTCCAGTTTACTTAAAACTGTTACAGGAGCTGAAGTGCCAAATCTGACTTCTCTGATTCCCTTGACTATGATCTACCTGAAGATTACCAGTAGTGGAATTACCTGTCTGACAGGCTCATCAGACAGGCCCTACTTTCAGGAGGGGAGTTACTTCCAGGGCCTGGACAGGTGGGGAATTGCCTTCTGATCATCTGTAGAATTCACCAAGAAACTTTGTAAACAGAGTTCAGGTTGCCAATTGGTGTGGGGAAAATGCTGTCTTGTCTTTGCATTTCTTGGTTTTCTAACTTTTAAGCGTTGGGTGTTGAATACCCATATTCAGGAAAGATACAAAGAGAATAGAGCATTGAGTGTATACATCCTTAACTTTACATTGTTTCTTTTTAGAATCTATTCATATGCATAAAGTTTAAGCCATCTCTGGAATTGTGTGTTGGCCCTGGTAAGAATGGAAAAGCAATTTTGCAGCATTTGATTGGCCTTGGAGAGTAACAATCAATAAACTAGATGCTTGAAATTTTGCTGAACTTGTATCTTTATGGACTTGAAATGCTCAGTGGAATTTCAAGTTGGGTATAAGTAGAACTTTCTGGGAGCAAAAAGATGTAGCTGGCAATTAGTCCAGTATGCCTCTTTTAATGCTGCTGTGGTTGCTGCTGCTTATTCCTGAGGGCATTCTGTGCCAAAAAATAAAAATTATGCGCACAATATTTTAAAATTCTGAAAAATTTTGCGATTTATTTATTTATTTATTTATTTATTTATTTTGGTCAAATAAATATGGAGACTTCAGCATGACATTGGGGAGCACAGGGCACTGGCTGCACAGAGGTAGGAGATCACTGCGCACTTCCCCCCGGGACACCGACTCAGCGGTGAGGCTGCACCCAACCCAGAGACAGCACAAGGACCGGGCCTGCCCCAGAAACACCCCAGGGCCCTCCCCTTTATGCCAGGTGTACCAGATGTGGGCAAGTAGGCTCAGAAAGGCAGGATCGAAGTGTTGGGGGATCCAGGTGTGGGTTGAGAGGGTTCTCTGTGGGGCAATCTGGGTGTGGGCAGCTCAGTGGGGGATCTGGGTGCAGGGGGATCCTGGATGCACGGGGCTGCTTGGGTGTGTGTGGGGGGGGGAGTCTGGGGGCAACAGGTAAGGGGACTATATGAGGGGGGGTTCAGGTGAAGGTGTTTAGGGCTCAGCGGGGGGGGGTCTGGGTGTAGGGGGATACAGCTCGGCAGGGGCGTTTGGGTGTGGAGGGCTTAGTGGGGGGGGTTCAAATGCAGTGATGTGAGGATCCGGGTGGTTTCTCTGGGTGGTCCAGGTGCAGGGGGAGTGGGGCTCATCGATTGGGGGAGGAGGGGAGGTCTGAGTGCGGGTGGGTGAGGCTCAGCAGGAAGGGTCTGGGTATGAGAGGGTCTGGATGCACGGGGGTTGGCTGAATGGGGGAGCAGCTCCCTGTGCTGGGATCTCTCCCACTGCAGCTGAGGGGTGATGGGCGCAGGAAGCAGGGTGGAGGGGGAGTTTGCAGAGCTTCCTTCAGCCGGGGGAGAAGTCTGGGTCTGACAACCCCAGGGGCTGTGCAAGGGAAGAGGAAATCCTGTCCTCCCCAGCCCAGCCAGGACTAGCAGCTGAGCCCGGCGCAGGGTAGGAGTCACCATCCGGGTATTCCCCAGTCCCTCCTCCTGCTCCACAGTGACTTACCTCTCTGCCGGCTGCCCTGAGCCCCTGAAACATGCTGCTGGGGAGAGTCCCATGACCACTCTTGTGGCTTCCCTGTCAGAAAGTCATTTTTATGCAGAAAAACAAAGAAATCTGCAGGGGACATAAATTCTGCACATGTTCAGTGGTGCAGAATTCCCTCACGAGTAACTTCTGGTCAATTCTTTAACAGTACTGACATTGCTTCCGAGGGAGCATTCTCTCTCAGGCTTTGACCTACTAATGTAGTTGCACTGAAGTTCCTGGGGGAATGAAAATGTAGAACAAAATTTACTATAGTAATTTTGGACTTACATTTTTGCTCTTCTTAAAAGGTTTTTCATGTGTTATGGAAGCATGGCCTTATGGTTAAGGTATTTGAACTTTTGGTTTAATACATCAATATATCTTAAGATGGTGATATTATACAAGTACAAGCATTTTCATGTAATATGAAAGTCAAATGTAATCAATAATTAAGTAATATGTAATCTATCCAAGAGGCAAGACATTTACATTTCTTTAATGTGCAAAATACAAAAGAACCTACTGATATTTAGTGTGAGATTTGTGAGTGATTCAGTATAAATCTAATAAGACTCTTGCACAAGGCTTATGGCACTGAGACACTTCATCTGAAGTGCATGCCTTGTGTTCCCTTTCTACCTGGTTTCCCTAAGCCACATGCTTCTGCAAAAGCTAGGGGTGTCTGTTTCTCATAGTCTTAGCCCTTTAGAACTCGTGCGTCAATGGAAACACTCTACTGTGTTTCTATTCAGACTTTTTTTCTCAAAAGTAGAAATTGATTTGCTCAGTTTGATTTAGTGAGGTGTATTTTGAAAATTTTGAGATTGCAGGTGATTGAGTGTTCTCAGGCATTGCTGTCACGCTAATCATAGTGATTGGCTGCAGTCTATTTCAGGCATGATTTTGACAGATTGGGTTCATTAAATGTTTTCGGATCAGTTGTCTTTTTCCGATGGTTCAGTCCTATCTGAAATCACCTGAAACACAAGCACTGATAAACCATCAGGAAGTTACTTTTGTCCCTCAGGTTCAGCTTGGCAACATTTTCTTTCGGATTACTGGTAGATAGGGCTGAGAACCCTTCCGAATTGTGTTAACCCTAAAACCTTTAAGGGTCAAAATTCACTAACTCTTTAGTGTTTCTAGCCCCTCGGTTTGCAACTAGTTGTGCAATTTGAAAACAGATTTAAGTTAGGGTTACCATATTTCAGCAAGCAAAAAAGAGGACGGGAGGAGTCCTAGCCCCGCCCCTGCCCCTTCCACTCCCGCCCACTTCCCGCCTCCCTCAGAACCCTCCCCCTGCTCCTTGTTCCTTGACTGCCCCCTCCTGAGACCCTCCCCCCATCCTAACTGGACCCCTAGGACCTTACCCCCTACCTGTCCCTTGACTGCCCCAACCCTTATCCACACCCCCACCCCCTGACAGTCCCCCCCCCCAGAACTCCTGACCCATCTAAACCCCTCTGCTCCCTGTTCCCTGACTGCTCCGATCCCTCTCCCCACCCCTGCCCCCTGACAGCCCCCCCCCCGCTCCTTGTCCCCTGACTACCCCTCCTGGGACCCCTGCTCCTAACTGCCCTCCAGAACCCCACCCCCTACCTAAGCCTCCCTGTTCCTTGTCCCCTAACTGCCCCCTCCTGAGACCCCCCCCCACCCTAACTGTCCCCCTAGGACTCTACCCCCTACCTGTACCCTGACTGCCCAAAACCTTATCCACACCCCCACCCCCAAAAAGCTCTCCCCAAACTCCTGACCCCCCGCTCCCTGTCTCTTGACTTCCCCCTCCAGAACCTCCCTGCCCCTTCTCTGGCCCCCTTACCCTGCCACTCAGACCAACGTGCCGGGGAGGAGGAGCAGGGGGAGGAGCTCCAGACTGCCGGTGCAAACTGCTGGCTGGTGATCTGCGAATGCAGGAGGGGAGGGAGGGAGGAAGTGATCTCAGCTGCAGGGGAGAGGAGGAGGGGCTCTCTCTGGCTGTCGGAGCCCCATGTAAGTGGCACCATCCGGCCAGCTGCCCTGTCAGCACCGCGCGCTCTTCATGGGGGGGGCAGGGTGGTGGTGGGGGAAGTCTGGACATTTACAGATTCCCCCCGAACGCTATTTTTAACTCTAAAAGCCGGACATGTCTGGGGGAATCCGGACAAATGGTAACCCTATTTAAGTGGCAAAAATTAGACTTTGTGGTGGGGGACATTTAGATGTATGCAAACTCCTTTCTGTCCATTACAAAAGTAAAAGATAGTTTGAGGGAGAATGCCAGTTTCTCTGGTACAAAACCAAAATGGTGGATTACCAAAATCATTTCTTTAATATACTGGTTATTTCCCATCAAAACTGTTAGTAAAGCATAGCTGGCTAGGAAATACTGATCAGAGTAGTAGATACAAGTCCCACTGTTTCATGCCAGGCTCCTAAGAATGTTCTAAATTAGTATTTTGATTTGAAAAAGTTGCATCTAGGGAAAAATAGAACTGTATTTGCCTATTTTAACAAAAGGCAATTGTAGTCTTATACTGTCCAATACCTAAACAATGGATAGTAATATAACTGATGTGAAGTTTTAAAGTAGGAGTGTGAAATGTTGACATTCTGAGGTGCAGAGCAAAATTTGGGGGTCAACATACTTGGGTTCCCACAATGAATTAGCACTTTGTCATACCCATTTAGAAGGAAAGTTGGGCTGCTGAAATCCTTTCTTTTGTGGCACAGCAAGACCTTTGTGACAGAGTATGCAACTAACATTAACTGTGAGACTTCATTTTCAAATGAGTTTGAGACATGACCTGAGATGCAATTTTAAAAATAACCTTCCAACAGAGCAGTGATATTGAAACCTCATAAGGTCAGGAGCAAAATTAGTGATCAGTGTTACCCAAAAGAGCCCCAGTAGTGTGAATTCATTGTTTAATTTACTGTAGTACTATATTTAAACAGTATGATGGGAAATATTTAGTGATTATTTTTATATAGAATATAAAGTAATACTAAAATACTTGGTCAGTCATTTTGCTGTGAGACTAATTATATATTCTCACAGCAAAATTACCAGGTATTATTATTAACTACAGTCAGTTAATAACATAGTAAAATAGCATCCTGATTGGTTAATAATTAAATCGGTGTTTTAATATTATGAGCTGCAAAGAGATGCAGGAGACGCATTAAAGCACCACTTGAGGCCCACGAGCCTCAGTCGAGTATCGCTACAATAGAGGGTAATTTTTTTTTTTGTACTTCTCCTTTGCCAGGAAGTGTGCGGTAAATTCTCTAGATTTGCATATAAATAAAGTTACACTAGTCATGACATGCACACTTACAAACTCCCTGGCAAGCAAGTTTGGTCTCCCTAATGCTGATTCTGACTACTTTGACATATATTTAACAAAAAAACTCTTGTTTTGGAGGCATAAAAGTTCATTAATAGCCAATAGGTTTACTTATCAAAGCTTAGTTTCAAATCCTAGTTGGGTCTCAATTGAAAATTAGTTTGGCCTTTTCCTTCTGTGTGGGCATGTGGCTGAATCCCAGTTTCTCAAAGATGTTTCTACTCCCCAAAAGTCTTAGGGCTCAAATAATGGCAGCTTTGTAAGGTTGAAGTGCCTTGGCAAAAGTGTATGGACAAGCACTACATAGTTTCTTGAGTTACTTGTGAGCACTAAACTTGCCCACGTTTTTTTTAAGACCTGTTTTTTTTCAATTGTATGGAATTAGTATTATACTGAAATACTGTAAATCACCGATTTAATTTCTGTTGAATGCAGAAAGAAATTTGATGCAGAAGTAATGTGTGACTTCAGCTCGGAAAATTAAAGGAAAAAATGGACTAAAACTATACTGCAGTTGTTTGGGGAATCAGAACTGGGGCAAATGTTTTGATAAAAGCAGTTTTGGTTTGTTTTTTTAAATCAGTGGAGAATTAGGAAGCACAATCTGTGAAATGTTTCAGGCCTCTGAGCTACTAAAATACAATTAGGGATTGTGCTAGGCACAGTATACATGTCATGAAAACACTGTACCTATCCCAAAAAAGTCTAAGAATGAAATGAGACAGGATTAAATACAGTAAATTCCTCAAGGCTTGTTAGACAGCACCTGTTTTTTCTTCCCCACTCCACTTAATCTAACCAGAAGAAAAGCTAATTTATCTGAGGGACTATAACAGCTTCTTCTGAGATTTTTAAGAGGTTGATTTTCTTCAGTGCTACTCCATGATTTAACCAGAAGGTGAGGAAGTATCCTCAGACCTTTGGAGTTCCAGCAGATCACCTCTGATGCATTTCATGTAATCTGTCTTGGGACTCAGTACCAAAGTGAATCTCATGGGGCAACATGCTCTGTTGCTGCCAAGTTAAATCTTTTTATTTTTTTTAAATAGAACTGCCTTTTGGATTATTACTTTAAAAAAAATCATTTTTCCAACAATGTGTATTTTTAAAACTAAGGGACTTACTGTAAGTCTAATGGCTTTTCATAGAGCTCTTAAAGAATTTGCAGGTCTGTAATTGTTCTAGGTGACTACTAAGTTATAAAGCAGTTAATAAATGCCAAACAATATTAGTGCTCTAAATAAGTTTCCTTCACCGTTAATAAATCGCCCTCTGCACTCTGACTTAGAGGGAGTGGGGAAGGAGTATTGCTTTGCAAGTCTGCCTTTCGGCATGTGGACAGCTCCAGTAGGTCACTCTTGTAGCATCACAGAACACAGCATTGCCCAGATCCCTTTGTCTTGTAAGTTCCAAGTATTCACATGTGATTTGGACATGAAAGAAGCCTTGGTAAGAATAACAATTAAGGTTTTTGAAATAGCTTCTTTCATCCAACTGGATCCTGAACTTTATTTTGTCATTTAAAATTTGATGCATGAGGAGACAGTGGTTTTCCTCAGAAGAAAAAGTCCCAACTCCTGGGGCTTGGCCTACACTATAGAGTTAGGTCGATGTAATGCAGCTATTATGTCTGTGTACACACTACAGCCTTGCTCCTGCCGATTGCAAGTGCCCTACTACAGTGACATAATACCTCCACCAAAGGCGTAGGGCTTATGTTGGTGTAGTTAGAACGACAGTGTCCATGTAGGTACTGTGTTACTTACATCGACTCTTGGCTGTCATTCTTATCAATTTAACGGCTCTGTGTTGGAGCTGTGAAATTGTCAAGAAAGCAAGGCTGTCACCAGGATGGGTGGGTGGCTCCAGCTAGAGCCTGGCTGCCCCCAGGCTCCCCATCCCACTCCATGCTTCCAGTCGAGCTGCTGCCTGGAGGTTCCCCGCAGGGATGTGTGGTGCTGTGCACGGAGGCTTGCTGCGGGGAGCCCTGGTATTTCCCTACCACCCCACTCTCAGAACCCCACAGCTGGGCTCCCAGTGGGGAGTTCCGCATCCAGGGTCCAGACAGATCCTGGGCAGCTGCTGGGCTATCGCCAGGGAGCTGGGTGGGAGCAGCCCCATTCACTGCCCCTCTTAATTCGGTGGAAGCAAATCTCGACTCTGAATCAAATCTCCACCTGTTGAGCAGAGATGGAACATCTGTAATTGGTACAGAAGATCTGAAGGAGAAAACTAACAGAAACTTCCCTGTTTTGTAATTCCTTTTGGTTAATCTCTAGCTAGTGTATTCTAGTATTTCGGTTGGGTTTAGTGTGCAGATGTTGGATGGTGTTGGTGGCTTGTGGTAGACAGGAGGTCATGCTAGATGATCTGGTGGTCCTTCTAGCCTAAAACTCTGACTCAGCTTGTTTACATATAACATCTTGTTTTCAGTCTGGAATACAAATTAATGTATTCGGAACCTATTTTACTGTTTGAAGCAAATGGTATCTTTTATTTGTGTTCTTTCCATTGTAGTAATACTTTTATGCCCACATACAAAACTAAATGTTTCTGGCCTGAAAACTTATTTTATTATCTTTTACACTACCTAGGTGCTGCACAGTTAGAAACAAGAGCTCAGGACTTGGTCTCGTCCAGAACTTAAAAATGTGATTTCCTTGCCAAAAATTCAAACCTTCCAGTTCTGAAGAACATTTAACTGTTTTGAAATCTAAGCAAAATTGACTCAGAACATTATATGTGCAGGAAACATTTTAGTCAGTCACTGTCAATGTAGATAGCCATAAAAGCACACTGCTAAATCCCTTTAATCTTGTCCAGATGAATTGTGACAAAACTCTCAGATAGTATTCCAATTCCTACTCCTCAGATTTTGACATCCAAATCACAAGTGTAATTGGGTATGGTATCATGGGAATCCTGAAAGTATTCTGCCCTTGAACATATTTAAAAATTCCCTCTTAGACATGCATATGTGCTACCATTACTGCCCCTAATTGCTTCCTTCCAACATGCAAACAGAATGGCTGCGGTTTTGGTAATGTATTCTTTTTGGGTACAACTACACTGCACTAAAAGACCCACAGCATAGCTGCCCGAGTCAGCTGACTCTGGCTTGGGGGACTCCAGCTTCCGGGCTATAAAATTGCAGTGTAGACATTTTGGGCTTGGGCTTGGGCTGGATCCCACGCTATGAGATCCTTCGCCCTCGCAAGCTCTCAGAGCCTGGGCTCCAGTCCGAGCCCAAATATCTACACTGCAAATTTTAGCAGCGAGCCCAAGTCAGGTGACCCAGGCTCTGAGACTCTCTGTCATGGGTTGTTTTTTCGCTATGTAGACATACCCTTTATTCCTCTACCCAATAGTGCTTTCCCATGTGCTGGGGGCAGCAAAAGCATTATCTTCAGCTGTTGTGCATTCAATACAAAACAGATTAATCTCTCCTGCAAGTGGCCCTCTCCATACTCACACCAGAAAAGCAACACACACAGTAGGAACGGAGACTGAAGATACTACTGAGTCTGGAAGTACACTAGTCCCTCCTGGTCAGTGTGGAAGCATATTAAAATGGTATGGCAACGTTTCCATTTTTGCTGACTATGCTCTACCTTCTCCGTATATAGAAAATTTTAGTCTCTAGTCCCACCAGTATGACACTTTTCTGAAAGTACTCTATCTTTATTAGAAAAGGGTATTCTTTGAGGGATTTATTTTGCAATTTTCATAACTTGTGTTTTTCAAGTTGTCATATCATTTCAAGTTATCAATTCATATTCAGTTCAAATTTAATTAGTCTTAAAATAAAATGTCAAATATTTTCATATTTGTACATCCAGAAGCTCCAACCTAGATTTGTCTAAGACCGTGCACTTTTCAGGTGACAAAGTTCATGCAGGGATTCATATTATAAACTCTACAAAGGATTCAGGTAGTGCTACAGAGCCTTTCAGATACTATCCAGTCCTGAAAACTGCACTGTCAGTCTTGTGTCTGTTGACCACACTTTACTTTGCTCCAGTTTTATTGTTCTACATAAAAATAATTAGTTTTGGTACAGAAGTGCAGTTGCTTTGTAAAGTATAAAAGACAAATGCATTTGGTCTTATTATTGCTTTAACGACTTCATTCTTGTTTTATTCTTACATTTAATAGGCACATTTTCCAGCTGTTGTTGTACGATTAAAGGGCTTATGGTGTTAAAAACAGCATTATCTTTCAGTGCCACCTGCTGCCCTTTCCTCAAAGGGGAGCTGAACTATAGCAATACTTTTAGTTGTTGAATATTGTAATTTTGGAGTAAAATTACTCCTTATCTAATAGTTACTTCCATTGCTAAAACCAGACTGTATACAGAACCTGGATAGTGTAAAGAATCTTAGCACTTTACTCACTTCCAAAATGTGTTTATTTTTGAAGTTTTGGCATGTTCATCTTCCCTAGAAGTGTGTTCTTGGCCTGATGGAGGTGGTGTGAAGTAGTAACTTACAGTAAAGCTAATATGAACCTCCTAAGTCCAATATCTCAGAAAAGTGTGTTATGAGTGTTTTCAAAAAGCACTCCATTTGGCTCTCAGTTTTTGCAGCATGTCTGTTCCATGTGTTGGAAAGTAGCAGAATGTATACTTACCTGCCTTAGTTTTATTTTCCTGTTGTCAAGCCCAAATGGTAACTATCAGTTTCTCTAACTTATCATTCACTGTGTCTCACTACATTGGGCACACTTAAACTTTTACCATTCTGAATGTTTATAGTGGAGTTCACAGTAGTGGCACAACTTTCACTAGAAACTAGAATCTTTCAAAATGACATTAACCCTGCCCATTGTGTTGGCACCTAGCCCACTGGGGTCTCTCTGGGTGCTGCAAGATAAAGATAACTTCTTATAGGCTGGGTTAATGTGAGTAAGTATGGGGGAGGCTTCATTTCTTAGAAGACAGGATTAGGAAGGTAAATAGATCAGCAGGCTGAAAACAGAATGTTTGTGCTAACTATAATAGGTAAATGGGTAAGTGAGCTAAGGGACACATCGGAACTAGCTAAGATAAAGGAAGGGAACACCCAGTGGGACAATCTGGTAATGATTGAAATAAGTTGGGAACATAAAGATGAGGTAAAGAGTAAGTTATATATGGACAGTGTTGTGGACAGAGCATGCTGTTTAGGGATTGATTTCTACCAAGTAACCAAGCCAATCCCATGACATGTAATACAATGTATATAGTACATGCAATGTAATGTGTAAGGGTGTATATAAAGAAAGAGATTTGCTGTGTAATTTTGGGTATGTGGTACACCCTACAACCACCCCCTCTGCTTGAGTCAGATCCCCATGAACTCAGTTGGACTCCAGTCTTGGAATTCAATTTAGTTTATTTGGCATACAGCACTGCAACGCTGAGTTGATCAGAGTGGAAGAGGTCTTGAGGAATCCCAGCACTTTTGTGGTACACAGCAGATGCATTTTGTTGCCCTAAGGGGCATGCAGTGCACATCTTTGGGTGGCACAAGCACATTGATCTTACAGATGATTTCCTTGGTTAATGCTGCTAGCATGTTAGAGTAGGAAGGTGAGGAATGAACCTCTTCCTCAAAAAGAGGGAAGAGTGAAGTAGACCAAAGGGCAGAAAAGCTGGCTTAAAATTTTTAATCTGTTCGCCTCAGAGGGGGAAAGAAATGAAAACTGTAGAATCACCTTGCCCTCATTTTCAAAATGTCTTGTGCTTTTGAAAATTGAAAACTTGGGTTTTTTAGGCATTTTGACCTAAACTTATGACTGTTTTGCATTGTGCAAAAATGCACGACAGGAATCTTTCCTTCAAGTGGGGAGACCATTCTTATAAACCAGAGCATTTGTTTTTAGGAAACCTAGTCCTTTGTGAGACTAGGTTAGACTATCATAAGTAATACGCAGTTGGTTTTATCCTACATGTCATTAAACAGTTTTATAACTCACACCTTAGATAAGCTTCTTATCTATACTGTATACAGTAAATGTTTGCTTTTTTAGTATTGAAGTAGTGTACTATAGCAAATGCAAAATTAATTTTGCTAAATTATGCTTATATTTACTAACCGTTTTAATAACTTTAGAATGTATAATAAACACTGATAAGATTCTTTCAATTGTTTGAACACACCAGTACTTAAAAAATAAAATAAATAAATAAATAGGTCAATGAGGATATCTCTGGTTAATCTTTTACCTAATTAAGTCATCTTGCAAGCTCTTACAGCATGTCATCTGCTAACATCTTGGGAACATAACAATCAGGGTTCAGATGCAGTCACAACAGACTGTCCTAATGGCACTAAAAGATGACCTTATGGCGGTGGACATAGGCAGAATTTCCATGCTTATACTGCTGGACCTCTGGCAGAGTATTGCTAACTCAGCTACCTGATGTAGGCATAGCACTGCAGTGGCTCCAGTAGTTCCTCTCCAGGAGAACTGAGTGACAAAGGGTAACTGCTTGAGATGCACTTACTTGTGGAGTCCCAGAGGGATTCATGCCATCCCCCATTGTTTAATATCATATGTGAGATGCCACAAAGTTAGTGGCCAACAACATGACATGACACGCAACTGTGTTTGATTCATCACTCATGCAGTCACTGCCACAGCTAAGATGTCACAGGCCTACTAGGGATCACTGGATGAAAAGTAGCTGGTTCAAGTTGCACCAAGGTAACAGAATTGATGCTGGTTAGAAGGGGAAAATGATCTGAAGAACTAGCAAATATTGTCCCCATCTTCCATTGAAGGCATGCAACACCATTTATCAAACTGGTCAAAATGTCAGAGAGGACCCAGACTTCTCACTAAGCTTTCATGACCAGGTGGTGTTGGTGATTTAAAATAAAAAAAGCCTTTCAACTCCAGCTCACTAGGAAATTTGTACAGCTCAGAAGAAGGGGCCTGCTCATGCTGTTTCAGTACACAAATTACAATTGGTAGGGAAAGTTTACATTGAATATATGTACATTGCTTTAAAAATGAAGTACAAGAATGTACACATGTTAACTGTGCTGCCTGTCCTGGGGACATAGTGAGTGTTGTCCAAATACTAAACCTCACTCAGGTTCCACCAAATGTAGTTTGCTGAAGGTCACATAGCAATTTAGTGTCCGAATCAGAGTTAGAACTCGAGTTCTTGGCCCCTATTCACAGGCTAAACCTTTTAAACAGTTCCTCTTCTACTGGAAATAAGTGTTGAATTTCCAAAAGAGGCAAATTAATCTAGCACTCATCTCTCTATTTGGGAATTTGCATCAAGTTGATGATACTGGGAAAAGGGCTAATAAGTGCCTTTTAGGAGAAATCCTACATTGTAGACCACTAAGTAATAGGTGAGAGGTTATCTTCGTATCTTGAGATTAGACTTGTTGGGTGTTTGTTTGGTGTTTTTTTTGGGGGGGGGGGGGAGAGATTACCATTTATTGGGGGTAGTTTAAAGAAACATGTACAATTTACATTGAAAGCCTTCAGGAGTTTGCTTCCAAGTGCAGTATGTTCCTTATTCTTAATCATCTAAGTGTGGGCTTGTGTGAAACTTATAACATGGTTTCATTTTAGCAAGGGCCTTATTTTATGTTCTCACTCAGAGATATTCATATCCTTGGTGTGACATTGATTTAAATCAGTCTTGGAAAAAGTCAACCTAATTTGAAATTGTGTGCTATTGCAGTTTTAGGTTAAAATGTATGAGCTAAATTGAAAATGCTGTTTAAAACACTACTAGTCTTAAGTAATAGAGTATTTTATATGAATTTCACAAACCTGCTGAATGTAAAACAAAAACAAACTCTTAACACTGTACTTACAATGATTCTATTCAATTGAGGGTTACAAGGAAAAAATATAAGCACATAACTAAATTACTTCAGTGAGAACTATGGAAGTATAGAGATGAAATTTGTGTAAATTGCAATCAAATATAACATATCAACAGAACAATACTAGTGTTATAATGCAACATTTTCAACTATAATTTGAGAGCAAAAATAAGAGTGCCATTACCCAAGTTTCCTTAAGGGTAAGGTGACCATATGTCCCGTTTTGGCTGGGACAGTCTCTTTTTTTTAAGCCCTGTCCCAGCCATCCTGACTTTATTGCCAAAAGTGGGCATTTGTCCCATTTGCTCTTGCCAGCTTGATTAGCTGGCAAGAGCAAAAGGGACAAATGCCCACTTTTGTCAAAAAAGTGGGGTGTGGTATGGAGGAACATGCAGGGGGCAAGCTGAGATGCCAGCCTCACACAGGGTGGGGAGGCAGGGCTTTGGGGGGGGGGTGTAAGGGGAAGTTCCAGTGTACGGGTGGCAGTTTAGGGTTTGAGTGACCAGCGACATGAGGGAAGTGGTGGAAATATATGCAGAGTTCATAATCTTACATATAATTAATAAATCGTACAGATTCCCAAATTATCACAGGTGGTCTAACGACAAAGGATGTTAATGAGGCCCTGGGTCCTGTCTTTATTGGTATTGATGAATACAGAGTGTGAAACTTAGAATTTTAGGTTTTATATATATGGATTTAGAGTCTGTTTAAAAAAAAAAAATAGGAACAACTAAATGTTTCCAAGTACATAATAGCTGCTCTAGGATACAGCTGAAGCAATAATTCTGTATTCTCTACACTTTTCTTCCATCAATATAGTTTTAGTATGAAATAAAAAAATTATTCTTTAATTTTAAAGATGGGGGTAGTAAATAGAATTAAAGATAGAAAAGGTCTGGTAGTCTCTGAAATCCTTTTCTTTCCAGAGTAATTCTATTCACTCAGCATACTTCCTGGCACCTTGTCCAGTCTAACTTTGTCACTACCAATGGGTCTTCCTTCTCTTCCCGAGGGACACTCTTTCACAGTCTCATACCTCATTTTTAGGAAATATCTTTCCTGAATAACTTTTCCTTTCATCCCATTAGTTCTTTCACTCCACCTCCATTTCATTTTGTATTTCCACCATTAATCTGCACACTTACCATGTCCTCTTAGTATTTTAGATAAGCTATCCATAATTTGTCCTTAGTCTCCACTCTCATGCGCAATGTGACTAAACAAAATGCAAAGTGAGTACAGTATAATTAACCACACAAGGTGCAAGGCAATCAAGATGGGTCCATTCCACTTCTAATTTTTCTGATATAGGGTTACCAGATGAGATGAAGGAAAAAATCGGGACACCGGGGGAGGCCCCCCCCCCAAAAAAGCAGAGTGCTGCATTGTGGGACTTATCAGGATGTCTGGTCACCCTATTCTGTTCTCTCTACTTTCAGATCTGAGATTTTTTGTTCTCTTTTGAGCTTCCTCTAATTTCTTTTTGATCCTAATGTGGCTAGATGTACACGGTATTGCAAGTGTAGTTGAATCTGATATGTTAAGAAAAGGTGCTGTTGCTTCCCTTCTTGGAAACATGTTGCTTTTGGTTATTCCGTTTTATTCTACCAACGTTTATGGCTTCATGCTTTTAGAATGCCATTTTAAGAAGTCTAGAAACAAACACATCTCCATACTGTCCTAACCTCACTCCCTCTCCACCCTCGTGCTGCCTTCGCCGCCAAACTATAGAATAATCACCTACTGACATGACGTGGCATAGGGGAAGGAAAATTGGACAATCTTGAAAAGAAAAGGGGGGGGGGGGGGAAAGTGAGATGAGTAAAGTAACATTGAATTGCAGTGCGGAACAGCCTATTCATATTCCTGTAGTTTAGGACTGACCAGATGAAAACTCTGTACTGTGCTAGGTTTGGGTCTTATACATCAAAACCATGTAGTGCTGTTCATTCATTAGCTTCCATTTTCTAGAACATTGTGGAAAGTTGGGTAGTAAAGCCACTGTCATCCAAATTTCAGTATGTACTTAATTTTACATTATTTAAATAATCTGCATTGGGTCTTGTAAAATTCATTTGGCCGTCATTAATGACCTAATATATTGAAATTAGGGCAACGTACCTTGTGAACAGGCTTCTTGAGAATTTTGATGTGATGGTGGACGGTATTTCTTACTAACTTTTATTTTGTTTAATTGATTTCCCCTTCATTGGATCTTAGGCTTTTTTGAAGGTGTTTGTATCATTTTTGAGAATATAGGAGAACGTTACCAATTCCTAGAAATTGGGGACCTATAGTGACTTATTGAACTTTGCATCATAGCAAGTATATGAACAAACAAAAAGAGAGTGCATAATGAAATACTGTTTTTCATCCAATTTCTGATATCTAATGGGCTATGTTAGTAAATAATATGTACTGTAATTCACAAAATAGTTTTAATGTGACCTTTCTGCAGCACTCTGTATCATTCAAAGTGGAGTGGCAACCATTTTTGTGTACTAGCTCAAATTCCAATGTACTTCAAAACCAAAAGACTGAATATATTTAGCTATGAAACTAAGTGGCTTGTGGTTTCTAACTGAGAAATATATACAGCATGTAAAGGAAATTTGTGAGCAGTTTAGTGAATTGTTCAAAATAGTTCTCCAGTGAGTAATTACTAGTATGCCAGAACCCCTTCACAAGAAACTGCCGATACCAAGATGCAAACTCCTTTATTAAGTGACAAATCTTCATGTTTTTACAGGGTGCTGATAAGACTGTGAAAGGCCCAGATGGACTAACTGCCTTTGAAGCCACTGACAACCAGGCAATCAAAGCTCTTCTTCAGTGACGGATGGACTGATATAACTAATGTCTTTTCTGTGGCCTCACACTGCTGCCTGTCTGTCACTCTTTGTATCTTCCAGCTTCTTCAGCTAAATACTTTGGGGGGGAAGGGAATTCTCAATGAATCAAACTAACTAGGGGTCTCTATCAAAAAGATCTGTTTGGAGAGAATGGAAATCTATATAATCAGTGTCCTTCAGGATTTGTTTCATGCACAATCTTTTTTTTCCATTTCTAGTGAAAACAAACTTCTGCAGGAGGGAGAAAGAACATGCACTTAAAAATTGGTTGTATGCCTCCCTGGTTAGTTCTATTAAGTTTTGTGTTGAAAGATCAATTTAGACAAAAGTACTGTATTAAGTACTCTAAAATGTTAAGAGGCAGTAGTCCAATGCTGTTAGTGTCTGCCATGATATAAAATGTAGTAATTGAGGTAGTTGGATTGCTTATCTCTTGATAGCTATATCCTTCTGCTTTAAAGCATATGTTGAAATTCTGAAGACTTCTGATACTAGTTAAAGGAGCTATCTCCACCTTGACTAATCAGATGCCACACTAACCTTTTTTGACTCCTTGTAAATCAGGAAAGATCAGTTTAGGCAAGACCTTGTTCTATTCCAAAAGACCTGCCAAGGTACCTTGGTAGGATTGAACTTTGGGATTTCCCTCTCTTTCCCCCCACCCATGTGTTCTAGTCCAGAACTGACCAATCTGACTTGTAATATTTTTGGGTCTGATAAGAAATGTCTCTGCAGTTTACCCTTTTTGGGTTGTCAGTTGGAATTTCCTCATTTACCATGTCAGTGTAAACGATATAGGCACATATGGTGAAAGCTCCAGGCCCTCTGGTACGCAAGAAGAATTTCTCTGCTACCTTAAATGATTTAAACTTCGTGCTGCTGGTAATTATTTAGATATTCTCACTAGAAACAAATATCAAAGTTGCTAAATGTCTTTTGCTATAGTTTCAAAAAATAGTTATATGAAGAGCTTTCTATATTCTACTGTCAGGAAAAGGAAGACTTAAATACAGTTTCACTGAAATCTGTAACTACCACCAGAGAAAAGGTAAGATTTCTTTTTTTCCCAATGAATTTCCTAAGATTCCTCATCAACTGGCTAAAAAAGCACTTTTTTTAATGTCATGAATTCATGGAGAACAGGCTTCTTCTGAAGCTCCTGCTACATTCCTATAGCATGTATGATCCTGCAAATATATTTAAATTTAATCTGGAAGTTAACGTACTAGTAAATATTACAGCAGTAGAACTGATAACTAATGGAAGCAGATTTAAGATTGTAATAAGGGATTCCCACCCCATTCCTCCAATGAAAGTCTGAGCTTTTGATTTTCATCTTTAATTTGCATTAGACACATACCAGCTCACCCAAACAATTCACAGTACTCCATACATTGTATAAAAATATATTTACCTTTTGGGATGTCAATATATGCAGCTTTCAGGCATTATGGTAACATGCAAAAAATGTGCATCATGTTTAATGCAGAGTATGTTTAAACCAAGCAAATCTTATTTTGATTTCTCACGTCTGGGATTGATGTGATATCAGGAGGGTGAGCAATATAGTATTTGGTAATTGCCATCCAGATAAATATATACTGAGACATTTTGGGTTCCTATTTTAACCATGTTGCATAAAATTGAATGTATTTCAATTATAAACAACCCTGTATTTAGAATGTAAAATGAGAACAAACAGAGTTCTATATATGCAGCATTCCCACAGGATAAAAAAATCAGGAATACAGTCATTCTGGCCAATGAGAAACTGTAATGAGCCATTATTGATGGGTTTCTTGGATTTATGGGAGGTATGGATGGCAAAGAGTGGAAAGATTAAATATGTTTTAAAAACTGTAATCAATCACTGAGTAACTGGTAAATGAATGAGCACATTTGACTAACTGTTTTTTATTAAGTCTTTAAATAAAGAACTCTGTAATCTATCTCTAATCAATGCTGGACTATCATCTCATTATGATAGTGTGGACTCTGAATACAAATTCTGACTTTTTGTAAGATATCGCTGAAGTAATTAGTTCTATGTTGGCATAAACTAGTCTCTATTTATGGTATTAAAATAAACTAGTCCAGAAAACTGCAATTTGAAATCTTTTTTTTTTAAAATTCAAGTTTGTAGTATCAACAAATTGTGTATCTGGCCATAACATAACCTCCTATTGTCCTTTTTCTCTTTGCCTTAGCCTCCCCGCACTCCTACCTCCTATTAAGTGATCATAATTGTAGCACTGGATCATTTGAACCTTCTTTGTACTAGTTCTTCTGGTGATACAGTGGAGGCTATTTAGCCTTTATTTCCTACAATTATGAAACACTTGCATTTTTCTTGACCTATTTCACATTTAAAAAAAAAAGGCAAACACTCTAACACGACAAGAGTGTGTTTAATTTGATTATAATATGAATCCAAGCCACTTTGCCAGAATAGTTAAAGGGTGATATTTAAATGTATGTTTTTACTAAAGAAGAAAAACTTGTTTGCTTTTTGCACTACATAAAGGGTTGTCATTTTTGTCCAGGTTTTAAGAAATATTAAACACTTTAATCTTTCTGTTTTGTGCATGGACAATAGGTTTGTTCATTCACTTCCTTTTCATCACATTATGTGAGAAATTGCCTGGCTACCTGTTTCTCTCACTAGCCCTTCGATGGGTGAAATTGTCAAATTATAAATTCTTTTACGCACAGGAAACTGTAAAACAGTCAAACACAAAGGCTTAAATATCTTGTCAAAGCCAACTGGAAATGCATACATTTGGAAATCCACATTGTTTTTATTGCTCTCCCTTTCAAATTTGGGTTGAATGTTTTAAAACTAAAATGTATCTTGGATTTTACATCCTCTGCTCCTCTTCCTTATTTAAAATAAATCCTTGAGACTTAAATGGAGCTTCCTCCTCCTTTAATACAATATTGAATGCATTAATTTGTCTATAGAAGAGGCTGGTAAGAGTGGAGTGTCCTAGTTCAAGCAATTGCAGTGTTGCATGCAAAATTTCAAAATGAACGGTCTTAATTATATTTTGTAAATGAAGAAACAATCATATCTTTCTACGCAGTGATGGAAGAAAATTAATGCTTTGTGCATTTTGATATTTAACTTCCTCTTTTCACCAGTGTAGTTATTTTGACACAGTTTGGTTTATCATTGTCATGGTTCATGGACATCAGAATGCTAAATGATACTGTATTTTTAAGTTTGTTGCAAGAGTGAATGAATGAAATAAACTTGAATTGTGCTACAGAAGAATCGACAACTTTATTTCACTACACACTCTTCCTATCTGTATTTTCTGTTAATCTCTGCTCAGACCTACATAGCTGTTTAGCTCTAGTTGTTCAGTTTAACTGGCACTGTGCAGAGTACCTTCAGCTATATTAATACAATAATGTGGACAAATCTGAAGGCTGGCTTACATGAATGCTGTAAATTGATCTAAGTTACTCTAGTTGATGTAACTTAGGTCTATTTACAGCGGTGTTTGTGCTGCACTATGTCAATGGGAGACGCTCTCCCATCGATACAGCTTCCGCCTCTCCAGGATGTGGAGTACAGACATCCACAAGAGAGTGCTCTCCCATCAACTTAGCGTCTTCACCAGACCCGCTAAATGGACACCACTGCATTGATCACAGCAGTGCCAGTTTAGCTGGTAGTGTAGACATGGCCTGAGAAACCAGTTTTGCTCTTGACTGGCCACTAGTCTTAATATTAGCTACATATGATTTCGAGCACATAAATGCTGTCTCTTCTCCTACCCCTTCCCTTTCTCTCCCCAAACCACCATCCCACCCCCCCAAAAAAGTTTTGGACTGAATGAACATGGAGACTCCCATAGACTTTCACTGGTCAATACACAATTTGTCATATTGAAATTTGCTGCTTTAACGGAATGCTTGCATTGCACTGGCTTCAACTCTTATTTGCCTGAAAGGCAAAGAGACTCCACTTCACGTTTTGTGACAACTCAGAACTTAAGAGATTAAAAGGAATATTAATAAATACATGGAACCAGAGACTGGTATGGAAACAAAGTGCAAGTGTACTTTCCAAACTAGATCAATGTCCACTTTGAAAGAAATGTTATTTTATGAATCCTTTGCTCCCAGAGCCTGTACTTTCCCTGTTAAGTAGTAATGCATGGTGCTAAAGGCTTGCTGTCCCTGAAATCCGTTTACTGTATATTGCCTTCTAGAGTGGATTAAAAGGACCTTGGAGAAAACCAAACTTTTCCTGCCTCAATTGTCCTTCAGGAGTAATGCAGTTCCTTCCTTCCTCAACTTTACTGTCCAGAACATTTGAGTGAAAAGCTCATTTAGGTATAGCTGGAGTGTATGTTGATGTTGCATATAACTTCACATTTTGTATTGATTTCTGTATCTTTATAAGAAAGCACTGATAACACAAATAATTTTAATAGTTAATACTGTTCCTTGTAGTAGGAGAAATCTAGGTCTCATTTAAATTTTGTCCAAAACAAATTCAGTTTTTAAATGCACGTATTTTAAAAGAAATAACTTATGGTACAGAGTGGTATTTCTTATAATGAAATAGAATATTGTTATAAAAATTATAAGGGACAAACTAGTATTCCAAAATGAGAAGCTTCACTTAGACTTGGATTTTTTTTTGTAGTTTTCTATTTTGAAATCATAAACTTATCTGCTAATGCTGTATGCACAGCTTGCTTCTTAAAAAGTGGTAAATACACGTGGGACACATTCACCACACATTGTTAGCATTCCAAAGCAGTTCAAATGGTGCCACTGCCAGTGACAATTCATAATTGTATGGGTATGTATGCACTCATTTGACATTCAGATGTTTATAAGATAACTTGCAGAAGCTTAACCCACGTCAGCCTATTTCTACTTGGCTAAGGAAGGCAGAACCTCATTTTCTGAATAAACATACTTAGAGTACATCCAAGGAGGATAACACAAAGGGTATTTTTATGTTGGTAACTAATATCTTGAAAGGGCACTGTTAGTGGAAGTTAATTTTAACATATAGTGCCAGTCAACCCAAAGTGCTTTTCTACTCTATAACAGCAAAATTCAGCCACCTTTGGGGAGGACAGCAGCCAAGTTACTGGCCCATAATATATGGCAGTGTTTCTCAACCTTTTTCTTTGAGCCCCCCCGCCCCCCCCCCCCCCCCAACATGCTATAAAAACTCCATGGCCCAGCTGTGCCACAACAACTGTGTTTCTGTATATAAAAGCCAGGGCCAGTGTTAGGGGGTAGCAAGTAGAGAATTGCCTGGGGCCTCATGCCCCAGGAGGCCCTGCAAAGCTACATTGCTCAGGTTTCAACTGCAGCCACAGGGGTTTCAGCCCCATGTGGTACAGCTTTGGCTTTCTGCCCTGGGCCCCAGCGAGTCTAACACTGGCCCTGCTTGGCGGCCCCCCTGAAACCTCTCACTCACTCACTCTCACAGACACCCACACACCCCGAATCCCTGGTTGAGAACCACTTTTACGCACAATGTGGGGAAGGAGAGAATTTGTACAATGGTATTTTTAACTTCTAAAAACACTTTTTTCCCCCTCAATACTCTTGCAGTAATAGTAGAATATTTCAGATTAATATGATCACTTTTCCTTCAACAGCTTTTTTCCTTGAACAAAGTGTTGGGTATAGTATATGCAGATGGATGGATAACAAGTGTCTGGCATGGGGTTGAGGGCAGGGAGGAATTAGTTTTGTACATAATCCACATCTAACTTTTAGCCTCAGTGGCCTTCCAGTAGTGCCAAGCAAATTCTTACAATATTCTTATAATAATTCTTATAAATAATAAGCATATGTAGATTGCTTATAAAGGGATATATTACTCACTTTAATAGCTAAATTTACCTCAGATCTTGAGTTTAAAAAAGAAGCCCCATGTTGGTCATGTGGATTTAAGAACAGAATATTTTATTAAGAAGAAAAGTACCATTGTTCTTCTTGGAGCGATGTCCCTATGAGTGCTCCTCTTGTAGGTGTGGCAGTGCCCCTTGCACCTGGGACAGGAGATCTTCATCAGCAGTGCCCATCGGACGGCACATGTGCACCTCCCCCCTCAAGCTGTGAGTGGGACATATAAAAAACGCTGTGCGGTCTGACCACCCCCAGTTCCTTCTCTACTGCCTTTGGTCTGGAACAGAATCCGCAGCAGAACCCACTTCTCCTATTGCTTTACTAAATAGTGCCTTACCTGTTAGTGTAGTGTAGTTAGATGACAAAGAAAACATATCTATATGTGTGTGTATATATGTATATAATTTTTTTCATATACCTTTTTTTAACTTTACTTTCAGTTATTTCATAGGTTTGGTTTCCGTTTCCCACCATTCCTGCTTAGGAAGCTTTTTCTTTCACATTTATGCCCAGATCTCCTGGGTTTAAGAGGTGTGTTTCTTGCAGGGCCCCCTCCCAGTAACGGAGGCCACCCACAGTGCATTTGCTGCCTGGGAGAGAGAGATGTCCCACAAAAGTGTTCCCACTGTCTTGTCCTGAAACCCAAAGCCAGAAAAGACTGAGACAGATTAAAACTTCTCCTTGGGGAGAAATCGCTGTGACCGGCAACAGACCTGGGCCTGGACTCTTCCCCAGAGAGGCCCTCACACTCAGCGGGTCATCTGCCAATCCTCAGTCCCAACATCCCTCGAAGAGAGAGTCTTCTCTTTCTCACTCAGATGAAAAGAAACAGGCTCTTTCCTCACACACTGAAGCACAGCCCACCAGAACACTATCCCTGAGTTTGTCTGTTGCATCGTCTGCCAGGGGACACTGCTCTAGGGCCCGTCTGAGTACCTCCGGTACCAACATGAAGAAACTAGCGATCCTAACTGGTCAGACCTACAAACATCAGCACCGTTTCCCAGCTCTGGGAAAGAAGACAGGCTTACTTCAGGAACTATGGCACCGATAAAAATGCTAGCACTGGTGCCCTTTCCAAAATTGACAAAACTCTTATTACAGGCCAAAAGAACAGGAGTACTTGTGGCGCCTTAGAGATTAACAAATTTATTAGAGCATAAGCTTTCGTGGGCTACAGCCCACTTCTTCGGATGCATAGAATGGAACATATATTGAGGAGATATATATACACACATACAGAGAGCATGAACAGGTGGGAGTTGTCTTACCAACTCTGAGAGGCCAATTAAGTAAGTATAAAAAACTTTTGAAGTGATAATCAAGCTAGCCCAGTACAGACAGTTTGATAAGAAGTGTGAGAATACTTACAAGGGGAGATAGATTCAATGTTTGTAATGGCTCAGCCATTCCCAGTCCTTATTCAATCCTGAGTTGATTGTATCTAGTTTGCATATCCATTCCAGCTCAGCAGTCTCTCGTTGGAGTCTGTTTTTGAAGTTTTTCTGTTTTAAGATAGTCACGCGCAGGTCTGTCATTGAATGACCAGACAGGTTAAAGTGTTCTCCCACTGGTTTTTGAGTATTATGATTCCTGATGTCAGATTTGTGTCCATTAATTCTTTTGCGTAGAGACTGTCCGGTTTGGCCAATGTACATGGCAGAGGGGCATTGCTGGCACATGATGGCATATATCACATTGGTAGATGTGCAGGTGAACGAGCCCCTGATGGTATGGCTGATGTGATTAGGTCCTATGATGATGTCACTTGAATAGATATGTGGACAGAGTTGGCATCGGGCTTTGTTACAAGGATAGGTTCCTGGGTCAGTGGTTTTGTTCAGTGATGTGTGGTTGCTGGTGAGTATTTGCTTTAGGTTGGGGGGTTGTCTGTAAGCGAGGACAGGTCTGTCTCCCAAGATCTGTGAGAGTGAGGGATCATCTTTCAGGATAGGTTGTAGATCTTTGATGTGCTGGAGAGGTTTTAGTTGGGGGCTGAAGGTGACAGCTAGTGGTGTTTTGTTATTTTCTTTGTTGGGCCTGTCTTGTAGGAGGTGAATTCTGGGTACTCGTCTGGCTCTGTCAATCTGTTTTTTTTCACTTCAGCAGGTGGGTATTGTAGTTTTAAGAATGCTTGATAGAGATCTTGTAGGTGCTTGTCTCTGTCTGAGGGATTGGAGCAAATGCGGTTATATCTTAGAGCTTGGCTGTAGACAATGGATCGTGTGGTGTGTCCTGGATGGAAGCTGGAGGCATGTAGGTAAGTGTAGCAGTCAGTAGGTTTCCGGTATAGGGTGGTATTTATGTGACCATCGCTTATTAGCACAGTTGTGTCCAGGAAATGGACCGCTTGTGTGGATTGATCTAGGCTGAAGTTGATGGTGGGATGGAAATTATTGAAATCATGGTGGAATTTCTCAAGGGCTTTTTTTCTATGGGTCCAGATGATGATGTCATCAATGTAGCGCAAGTAGAGTAGGGGCGTTAGGGGACGAAAGCTAAGGAAGTGTTGTTCTAAGTCAGCCATAAAAATGTTGGCATACTGTGGGGCCATGCGGGTACCCATAGCAGTGCCGCTGACTTGAAGGTATATATTGTCCCCAAATGTGAAATAGTTGTGGGTGAGGACAAAGTCACAAAGTTCAGCCACCAGGTTAGCTGTGACATTATCGGGGATACTGTTCCTGATAGCTTGTAGTCCATCTTTGTGTGGAATATTGGTGTAGAGGGCTTCTACGTCTATAGTGGCCAGGATGGTGTTTTCTGGAAGATCACTGATGGATTATAGTTTCCTCAGGAAGTCAGTGGTGTCTCGAAGATAGCTGGGAGTGCTGGTAGCTAAGTGCCTGAGAAGAGAGTCCACATAACCAGACAAGCCTGCTGTCAGGGTGCCAATGCCTGAGATGATAGGGCGTAGCCCACGAAAGCTTATGCTCAAATAAATTTGTTAGTCTCTAAGGTGCCACAAGTACTCCTGTTCTTTTTGCGGATACAGACTAACACGGCTGCTACTCTGAAACCTGTGATTACTGGCCAAGTTATCTGGAAGTCTCTGGTGCCATCTACAGACACTTCAGGGAAATACATCCTCCCTTCAACACGGAGTCATACCCTGGCACTTATGATGCTTTTTCCTCTCCACAAGACCGTAGATATTCTAAAGACCTGCTGGTATCTGACACTCCTGAGTCTCCACTTCTTTGACGTGACCTCCCCATGCTTTCACCCTCCTCTCTGGGCTGTCAACACTCCTCCCTTTCTCCGCCAAGGATGGCACCTCCCTTCCCTAGCAATGAGGAGGAAGAGGAGGGCTCTATTGCTCCCTCATCTACCAGGCAAATCACACCTATTCATCCTCACAATCCACATCTGGCCCATAATCTTGGTATGAGCCACCATGGATGCAACCACATGTTCCATCCTTCCACACTGGCCATATTGGGACCCATGGGCCATGTACAGGGCACAGCTTGGGAACCCTCCCAGGGAGGAAAGCCTGAGACCTACACTTCTCCCGTCTCCATCAGTTTCTTGTCCGCTGAAGGCTGAACCCCCACTGGTACCAGGGCTGAAGGCAAAAGCCTCCTACCAAACGTAGACAGCTCGCTACCTCTTATGCACCCCCACCGAAGCAACAATTTTGAAGGTGTGGTGGAAGCCCCGAGAAACCTCCCCCTATTCAAATCATTCCCTCCATCTTAAACGTTCCACCAGTTTGGTGACTGACTAGCTCAGTTTTTCCCATCTTGGAGACTAATCACCTTGGACAAGTGAGTTCTAGAGATAATCAAGGAAGGATAATCCATCCCACCCTGCCACCCCAATCCCTTTTCAGGGACCCCTATCACAGTTCCATTCTATGGGAGAAATAAATCCTCTTCTGCAACTGGGAGCTACGGAATTGGTCCCTTCCCAGCTCACGGGACAGGGCTTCTACTGCTACTATTTCTTGATCCATAAGAAATCCGGAGGCTGGTGACATCCTGGACCTTCGCAATCTAAACAAGTTTGTCAAACTGAAATGCTTCAAGAACATCACCCTCTCCACTAGTATCCCAGCACTGGAAGCATATTTTCATATTAAAATACACCCTGCCCACAGGCGATTTCTCCAATTTGTCATGGGTAACAACTACTAGCAGTACAAGGTACTGCCTTTCGGACTATCCGCTGCACCTCGGGTGTTCTCCAAGATCCTCGTGGTAGTTGCTGCCTATCTTAGGAAAAAAGGAGTCGTCATTTTTCCATACTTGGACAACTGTCTCCTCAAGGCCCCATCCAAGATCGATGCTTTCTGAGCTGTCCACATAACAATAGACCTGTTCACAAAGGTAGGCCTCCTTCTGAACCTAGAAAAGTCTACTTCAATGCTAGTACAACAACTGGAATTCATCGGCTCACAGTTGGATGCTATACAAGCCAGAGCCTTCCTACCACCTCGCAGATTCTCAATTATAGTAGATCTGGTATCCAATGTATGGATCTGCCCCCAGATCTCTGCTAGAACATGCCTCCAACTTCTAGGTCGCGTGGCAGCAGCCACTTTCATGGTCAGGCATGTAAGACTACACATGTGATGTCTTCAGGCATGGCTCCGTACAGTTATATACAGAGACACACTGGACAATCTCGCCTGCATGTAGTACATCAACAGGCGGAGTGGAGTGAAGTCCCACTCTTTATGCTCAGAGGCAATCAAACTGTGAAACTGGTGTATCCAACACAGTCATTTCAGCAGTGTCTCTCCTTGGACACTAGAATATCACCACGGACCCAATGAGCAGGAGGTTCTCCCACAATCACAAAACTGGTCATGTGAGCACTTCAGCTGATGGGGATACCCCACTATAGACTTTTTTGCCTCACAGCACAACACCCACTTCCCTCAATTCTGTTCCAGAGCAGGACCGGGACACTGCTCAATGGGAGACGCAGTCCTCATAATATGGGATGCACCACTCCTATATGCCTTCCCCCCCTTTTCATCTTCTTGAGGGAGAAATTGGAAGGAATCATTTCAGAATTGCATCTAAAATTATATCCGATAAATGCACAAGGCTTGTTTTTCTGGCTGGGCTTCTACTGGAAAAATATTTACCAATACTGATGCTTTTACTTTAGATTTTGTTCAACTGCTGTAGAAAACCATCTGAATTATGGGTCAGAGGTAATTGATCATTAATGTTTCTGTTAGAGTTGTCTAGTCAGTTTTACTGCCACTTTCTGGATTTTAGTATTAGAAATATGTATCTGTCCTTGGAAGTTTGCCTTTCTTGTTCTACAGACATTCTGGGATTTTTCTCATGTCCTTTGAAGTAAAAGGATGCTCCCATAAGCCTCAGCCTTGTCCTACATTTAAAATTGCCCAGTAAAATGAACACAATCAATTCTACCATACTCATTGGTACTTACACTAAAATCAAGCAAACCACAGTGTTAATGAAGGGCTTCAAAATAAGGATTAACACTTAAAATAGTTTGCGTATATTTTTTTGGAAGTGGTTTTCTGTCTAAGGGGTGCAACTTTATCTGGGTGTAAGAGGATTGTATGAAACTTCATGAGTCCATTATTTGCTTCCATCATCTTTTTGAGATTTCAGTTACTATGCAAATAGTAGACCCTTCCACAGGTGGCTAACTGGTTGCATAGATTAACAATAGGACAAAATATTTCAATCATGCTTGTAGAATTGATACTGGACAGACCAGATACTGTGCACCAGAAGACTTCAGAAAAACACCTTCTAATTTAGCAGCAGCAGCTAGTTCTAGATATATCCTGTTTTAACAGGGGTGTTAATATTGTACAAGCAAATAAGTACTGATATCAAACTACAATAACTCCTCACTTAAAGTTGTAGTTATGTTCCTGAAAAATGCAACTTGAAGCGAAATGATGTTAAGCAAATAATGTAAATATGGGGTTGGGGGGGGGGGTAGGTTCCAGGGAAATTTTTTCACCAGACAAAGTGTGTGTGTGGGTGTGTACACACACACTATAAGTTTTAAACAAAAATTTTAATACTATACACAGTAATGATGTTTGTGAAGCTTGGTTGAGGTGGTGGAGTCAGAGGGTGGGATATTTTCCAGGGAATGCTTTACTGCTAAATGATGAACTAATACTTGGCTGAGCCCTCAAGGGTTAACATGTTATTGTTAATGTAGCCTCACACTCTACAAGGCAACAGAAATGGAGGGAGGGGAGACAGCATGGCAGACAGACAGAGAGACACGCTGTGTGTGTGTGTGTGTGTGTGTGTGTGTGTGTGAGAGAGAGAGATGTACATTGCCCCTTTAAGTACTCTGACCCCACTTGAAGTACATTGCCTTTTTAAGTAGATCAGCAAGTTGAGACATCAGCTGCTGTAAGCAAGCTCCCTCTGTCCTGAGCCCTATCGTACCCCTCCCGCCCCCCGCTCTATAGAGATGGGGTAAGCGGGGGGCAGGAGCGGAGGGGCGGGGGACACTCTGACATTAGCCCTCTTCTCCCCTCCCTCCCCCCGCACAGCAAGCAGGAGGCTCCTGGGAGCAGCTCCAAAGCAGAGGGCAGGAGCAGCACATGGCAGTGGGAGGAGGGATGGCTGAACTGCCGGCAGTTGATAGCCTGCTGGGCGGCTGCGGTATAGGGAACTTAGGGGAGCGGGGAGCTGATTGGGGGGGGGACTGCTGGTCCACCCTGGTTCCAAGCCGCCACCAGCTAGCTGCAACGGGCTGCTCTTTCTGCAAGCAGTGGACAAAGCAGGCGGCTGCCAAACGTTATAAGGGAGCATTGCGCAACTATAAATGAGCATGTTCCCTAATTTAGGGTTACCATATTTCAGCAAGCAAAAAAGAGGACGGGAGGAGCCCCGCCCTAGCCCCATCCCTGCCCTAGCCCCATCCCTGCCCTAGCCCCGCCCCTGCCCCACCCACTTCCTGCCCCCCTCAGAACCCCCAACCCTCCCCCCCCGCTCTTTGTCCCCTGACTGCCCCCTCCTGGGACACCTGCCCCTAACTGCCCCCCCAAGACTTCACCCCCTACCTAAGCCTCCCTGCTCCTTGTCCCCTGACTGCCCCCTCCTGAGACCCTCTCCCCAATCCTAACTGGCCACCTAGGACCCTACCCCCTACCTGTGCCCTGATTGCCCCAACCCTTATCCACACCCCCAGACAGAGCCCTGGGACTCCCACACCCCATCCAACCACTCCCCACCCCCTGACAGCCCCCCCCAGAACTCCCGACCCATCTAAACCCCTCTGCTCCCTGTCCCCTGACTGCTCCGATCCCTCTCCCCAACCCTGCCCCCTGACAGCCCCCCCCCAAACTCCCAAACACCCACCCCCGCTCCTTGTTCCCTGACTGCCCCCTCCTGGGACCCCTGCTCCTAACTGCCCTCCAGAACCCCACCTTGTACCTAAGCCTCCCTGTGCATTGTCCCCTAACTGCCCCCTCCTAAGACCCCCCCCAAACTGCCCCCCAGGACCCTACCCCCTACCTGTACCCTGACTGCCCAAAACCTTACCCACACCTCCCAGAAAGCCCCCCCCCGAACTCCCAAGCCCCCCCCCCTTGACTGCCCCCTCCAGAACCTCCCTGCCCCTTCTCCTGTCCCCTGGCTCCCTTGTCGTTGGCCTTCGGTTCGCCTAAGAGCTCTCTGGGAGCTTGCTGAGTCTGAGCCGTTCTCCCGGCACGCTGGCCAGCAGCGGGGGAGGAGCTCCAGCCTGCCAGAGGCGAATGCAGGGAGGGAGGGAGTGAGCTATGCTGCAGGGGGGAGAGGGGGAAGCGGAGGAGGGACTCTCTCTCGCTGTCGGAGCCCCATGTAAGTAGCACCATCCGGCTGCCCTGTTAGCCGCGAGTGCTCTGCATGGGGGGGAGGGAGAGAAGTCCGGACATTAACAAATTCCCCCCGGACGCTATTTTTAGTTCAAAAATCCAGACATGTCCGGGGGAATCTGGACGAATGGTAACCCTACCTAATTGATCAGCAACGTAACAATGAAACAACGTTAATCAGGATGACTTTAAGTGAGGAGTTACTGTACATAGGGAAAAAAACCTCGGAGGTGGACAGGGAGGAATCAATGTCTTTGAAATGGGTAAAAGCAAAAGCATTGAGAGAATCTCTTCTGTGGTGCCTGTGGGTATAAAATAAAATGGTATTAAAAAGAGGATGTGCCTTTTTAAGGAGGGAAATGACCAAATTATAGAAATATATGGCTGAAAGAAACCTCAAGAGATCATCTAGTCCAGCCCCCTGTGCTGATGCAGGACCAAATATACCATCCCTGGCAGGTGTTTACCTAACCAGTTCTTAAAAATCCTCCATCACAGTAATTCTACAATCTCCCTTGGTATCCTGTTCCAGTATGTAGCTATTCTTATAGCCTTCCACCCCCTTAATATCTAACCTAAATCTCCTTTGCTGCAGATCAAGCTGATTACTACTTCTTATTCTACCTTCAGTGGACACTGAGAATAAAGTGTGGCACCAAAAACTGGACACTACTCCAGCTGAGGCCTCACCAGTGTAGAATAGAGCAGAATAATTGCCTCCAGTGTCTTATGTACAATACTCCTGTTAATACACCCTAGAATATTAGTCTTTTTGCAATTGCATCACATTGTCTTATGCTCAATTTGTGATCCACTATAACTCCCACATCCTTTTCTGAAGTACTGTTGTCTAATCAGTTATTCCCCATTTTATAGTACTGGACCCAGGACATCTCTCAGCTAGATCCCACTAAATATTTCCTCCCAGTTTGATGGTAAACCATTGATAACTGCTTTGAGTGTGGTCTTTCAACAGGTGTGCATTCCCCTTTATACTATTTTCATCTAGACTACATTTCCTTAGTTTGTTTATTATCTCATGTGGGCCTGTTTCAATAGCCTTAGAAAAATCAAGATATATCATGTTCCCTGTCAAAGAAGGAAGTTAGGTTGGTTTGGCGTTACTTGTTCTTGACGTTCATGCTGGCGATTCCTTATAACCCTATTATTTTCCTGTGTTTACAAATTGATTAATAATCTGTTCTAGTATCTTTCCAGGTATCTAAGTTAGGGTGACTGGTCTGTAATTCCTTGGGTCCTCTTTGTTCCCCCTTTTAAAGGTAGGTACTGTGTTTGCTCTTCTCCAGCCCTCTGGGATCTCACCCATCCTCCATGAGTTCTCAGAGATAATAGTTAGTGGTTCTGAGATCGTTTCAGCTAGTCCCCTAAGCACCTTAAAAAGAACTTTGTCAGGTTCTGCTGACTTGAATACATCTAACTTTTCTCTAAATATTCTTTAACTTTTTTTTCCCTATTCTGTCTTGCATCCCTTCCCTCTTGTTTTCAATATTAATAGTGTTAAACATCTGGTCACAATTAACATTTAGTGAACACTGAAGCAAAATGGGCATGAAAAACCTCAGCCTCCTTTGTGCCCATTATAAGCTCTTCTTCCCCAATAAGTAGTGGATCTACACTTTCCTTCATTTTTTTCTCGCTCCTAATGTATTTATAGAACCTCTTATTGCCTTTTATGACTCTTGCTAGGTGTCACTCATTTTGTGCCTGTCTTTGATGTTGCCCCTATATGCTTGCACTATTCTTTTGTACTTACCTTGAGCAATTTGTCCACTTTTTGTAGAACTCCTGTTTGATTTTCATTTCATTAAAAAGTTTCTGATGCAGCCACACTGGCTTCTTGTTATTCTTCCTATCTTTCCTTTACATTGAGATAGTTTGCTTTTGTGCCTTTTTATATTGTTTCTTCCAAAAACTACTAACTTTCCTGATCTCCTTTTCTCCTTAGATTTCATTCACGTGGGACCTACCTACCAGTTGTAAGTCTGCTTTTTTGAAGTCCATTGTCCTTTATTCTGATGCTCTCATTCTTTCCTTTCCTTAGAATCATGAAAGTCGTCATTTCATGATTACTTTCACTCAAATTGCCTTCCACCTTCAAATTCGCAACTAATTCCTTTGTGTTAGTCAGAATCAAATCTAAAATGTCTGCCTCCCTGGTTACTTCCTCCACCTTCTGGAACAAGACGTTTCCCCAACACATTCTATGAACGTATTGTACATTTTATGCTTTATTGTATTACATTTCCAACAGATGTTTGGCTAGTTAAAGTCCCCCATTACTACCAAGTCTTGTGTTTTGGATATTTCTTGTATAAATGCCTTGTCCAGACTTCCTGTTCTTCCTGTTTATTCCCCATAATCCTTGAGCATATGTATAGATATTGAAGACGTTGAGCAGATTCCCCACTGTATTCTCTCTTGTTGCTTCTATGACCCTTACATTTTACATTCCTCTACCCCTTCCCCCTCCAACTTCCAGCCTTCTGTCAAGGTCACCTTTCTATACTTATCTGCAGGGCTTTTGTCAGCTTCCCCCTTTGAACCTAGTTAAAGCACTCACTCAGTTGGAAAGTTGGAAGATGCCCTTCTCTTTCATCAGGTACACTTCATCTCTTCCCAGCAGTCCTCCTTCCTGGAATGTGCATCCCATGGTTGAGGAAGACAAAGCCCTTCTGTCAACACCATCTGCGCAGCCATGCATTACATCCAGGATGAGTCTGTCCTTGTGTGAGCCTTTACTCTCAACTGGAAGGATGGACAAGAGCACGTTTTTACATCAACTGGTCCAGTTAACTTCCATCCAAGACTTACAAAATCTGGCTCAGGAGCTCTCTTGAACATCAATGTTGGGTTTTTTTTCAATAAGTTTTGCAACACTGGATAAGTGCCAGAAGATTGGAAGAAAGCTTATATTCTCCTTCAAGTGTCCTCTGCATGTTCCCACTCATGGGATGCTCCAGACTAGTGCAGCTTGAATAGTAGAGCTTTAACTAGCAATAGCCATTGGAGCACTCACGTGCCTCCCTCACCTCTTTCCCCCTCCAAGAATGTGAAGCGTTCCAGGGCAAGGGTATAAAAGGGGCATGGCACTCCAGATGCTTCAGTTCCTTCTAAGTTCAACCAGCTGAACTTCTTGTGTGGAGCTCTGGAATCCTTCCAGATCCATGATGATTAACTAATTTAAATCCTAATTGTGAGATGTCTGTAGCATTGTAGGTTGTTTAGTATTATACTTAAGTAGTATGTAATGGAACCAAAGAAGAAACATGATTTCAAAAGAGGTGTACCTTGTCCAGTGGTGGTTCTGATGTGATACATATGCCAGGTGCCAGTCATGTTTAGGTGAAGGGCATTTGCCCCCCAAGTTTGCTCTGCACTTACATGGAGAGCAAAGAAAGACACAATAGATTCCAAGCCATTCTGTTAAGAGGCATTGTTGGTGAAACCATCTGGAACTGGCAGAGGACAAGGTTCTAGGAAAATCCATAGACCATCATCTGCTCTAGACAGGTCCACTGAGGAGAAAGATAAATTATCTTCATCAAATTCTAAGAGGTCCAGTGACAAGGTCCATAAAAAGAGAACCTCTAAGGTGTCAGCCTCTGTCTAGAGTTAATCCTTTTAATAAAGACTGCTGCCAAATCAGATGTGGGTTTTCATCCCTCTGTGGTTTGTCTCTTTTTAAAAGAGCCAATCCACAGGTGAAAAATGTATCTTTACAAGATATGTTTAAGGAGCCGAGTCGCAATGTACATCCCCTTGGGAAGGTGAGGAAACCACCTTCCTTAGATCAGTTATTCTCTGATCCAGATGAATAAATTCCAGAAAAGAGATTTAAGGAATTGGTGAAATGAGGGAATACTCCAGAACTGGTTACTGGTAGCACAGCACCACAGTGGATAATAGTTCAGGCACAGATTCATAGATCGGATCGGATCTCAGTTCTGCCAGACATTGAGTCAGTTGAATTAATGGAGCAAGAAGAGAATGTACTCCAACAGACTCAATTTTTTTGTCTTCAGAAGGAAAAGGACACATAGAGGATTTTAAAATTTCTCCTCTTCCTCCACCACCAAGAACTCTTTCTGGATCCCCAGAGAAGAATTTTTCTCTAATTTCTCTTTTCAGCCAAGGGTATTGCCATCTCTGGTTCTATCTGAACTGAGTACAGCTTGGGATCAGAGAAAGAAATTTGATTTGTAGATTGGATCAGCAGAAGGAGTATTATGGACAGAGCTATCTGCATGCCTCTGATTCATACAAAGATATATGCATCCAGATCTAAATATGGGGTTTTGGCCTGATTGGGCAAATACTACATTGACTGCAATGGCCTCAGTGGCTTTCTCTGGTTCTTTATCAAGAATTCCCAGCATATGGGAATAAGGCTTCTTCAAGTGGGTACAGAGACAAGGTACAACAACTGAATTCAAAGGTGTGACGCTGTGTGGAATATGTGGGACACTTTAA
Source organism: Chrysemys picta bellii (assembly GCF_011386835.1). Lineage (NCBI taxonomy): Eukaryota > Metazoa > Chordata > Testudines > Emydidae > Chrysemys > Chrysemys picta. Next base: position 106,562,926 of record NC_088791.1, read on the forward strand.
CAGTATCATAATGCCAATATTATAAAATTGCAAGAAATCTGACCAGATATGCCATGTGAGGTATCTGCAAAAATGTTATAATTTGCCAAGTATTATGATCTTGTTTATACGTTTGTATTATGAGTTATAGATATCTAGGGTATATCTGTATTTCCAAACTTGTGGTGTGTTTCTGGGTGACACCCCCACACAGGTTGGCATTAGCATTGCCTAACCTGTTTGATGGCCCATTGAAAGGAACCAGGGAAGACACCTTATGAGTCAGCAAAGCATGTGGTATGCCCGTGGACAGAGGACTCTAAGGCTTCCATGCTATGTGCTGTAAAGCCTGTGTTTGGGACAAAGGAAGCACAGGCCACATGGCAAAAGACTATAAAAGGCATCATCTCCATTTTGTCTTCAATCCTGCTTCTTACCTCTGGAGTAACTTTTCTACAAAAGGCTAGGGCTCTGATCAAATGTGTGAGCCCTGCTAACTCTTATAGCAGGAAAGGAATTTTTGGTAGAAGAGGAGGAACGAATGGGGTTGCAGGAGTCGGATCAGACTGTGGAGGAATGACATCCCCAGATAAAAATGTGTGATATAAGTCAGTTTCATCACCTTCAGAAGATGCAGTGGCATTTCATGAGTTAATGGATCATATGGCAAAGAGATTGGATATTCCCTCAGTTTCATTTGAGAAATCTCATCCAATTTTTCATATTTTTGGAGCAGCTTCTAGACAAAGGGTTATACTTCCATTATTGGAAGGATTGTGTCAACCAGCAAAGAGAGTCTGGAAAATCCTTCATCATCTTAACCTTAATTGAAAAAGGCTGATAAATTGTACTAATTTCCTGAGGATGGTCTGGCTGTGTTCCTTATCCACCTGTCTCCAAATTCATTAGTAGTAGAAGCAGCTTTACAGAGGCCAAAAGGTGCTCTGCTGCACTCCAGTCCATCTGACAACGAAGGGAAAAGACTAGATGCCTTTGGGAGGAAAATGTTTTCTTCTACCACTTTAGCCACATGTATTTCAAATTATGAGGTAGTCATAGCAAGATACCAATACCATCCATAGGGAAAGATTTTATTCCTAAATGCACTACCACAGAAGCTAAAGAGATTAGTGAATGCTCTGCTCATGGAAGGGCAGAATGTTGCCAAACACTAACTCAGAGCAGCATTTGACTCCTCAGATGGTTCAGCTAGGGTAAATAGCTTGAGCCATCACTTCTAAGGAGGCATGCATGGCTCAGTCGGTGCACCTTATGAGACAAAGATAAGGATCAGAAGACCTTCCTTTTGAAGGGGAAGGTTTATTTAATGTAGAGATGGATGAAACATTAGAAAAGATGAAAACTGTTAGATTTACAGCTATTTATCTAGGTTTCTTTAGTATGAATAAGAGATTAGTTACAGCTCCAATGTTTAGCTATTGTGACAGACCCAGACCAGTGGGGTACAGGAGTCTGGTAGAGGGCAAATATACTGGTCACTAGATGAGTAGATTTGTTCCCTGAGTGACCAGAGCAGGGGCTGCACTAGAGTACTCAGGAACCTGCTAGAACCAGTTCAGGCAGGCAGGCTAATTAGGACACCTGGAGCCAATTGAGAAGAAGCTGCTAGAATCAATTAAGGCAGGCTAATCAGGGCTCCTGGGTTTTAAAAGGAGCTCACTTCAGTTTGTGGTGTGAGTGTGAGGAGCTGGGAGCAAGAGGCGCAAGGAGCTGAGAGTGAGAGGGTGTGCTGCTGGAGGACTGAGGAGCACAAGCTTTATCAGACACCAGGAGGAAGGTCCTCTGGTGAGAATAAGGAAGGTGTTTGGAGGAGGCCATGGGGAAGTAGCCCAGGGAGTTGTAGCTGTCATGCAGCTGTTACAGGAGGCACTATAGACAGCTGCAGTCCACAGGGCCCTGGGCTGGAACCCGGAGTAGAGGGCGGGCCAGGGTTCCCCCCAAACCTCCCAATTGACCTGGACTGTGGGTTCTTCCAGAGGGAAAGGTCTCTGGGCTGTTCCCCAACCCACATGGTGAATCTCTGAGGCAAGAAAATCCACCAGTAAGCGCAGGACCCACCAAGATAGAGAAGGAACTTTGTCATACTATCAAAAACAGTATCCGATTCCTTCTATGTTGATTCCTTACCAGTGCCAGAAGAGAAATATGATCCTCAACCTCAGTATCATGCTTTCAGTATCAAGAACAGAGGAAGAAGTCTTATAATAATTCTTTCCCTGTAATAATAAGAGGAAGAATTCTACAATTCAGTCACCTGGGAACACAGCAAAGTCTCAGATTTGACATCCCTTTTGCATTGTCCACAGCATCGCCAGGGTATTTACAAAATTCTAAGAAGGCAGGAGATGTTTGTGTGCCCATACCTGGATGATCGCTTAATAAATGCATAAGCCAGCGAAGACATCCTCCTACATGTAAATCAAATGTTTCCTTTTTGCCAGTCAAGGATTACAAATAAATTGTGAGAAGTGAGTTGAATCCTCTTTATTGGGGCAAAACTAGACTCAACTGTGGCAAAAACTTTTTTTCTTCTAGAGGAAAGTTTTATAAATATAAAAATATCTATAAATCTTTCTCAACCCCCCCACAACAACCAATACTTGTATTTCTGTGGCTGCTAGATTTTTTGGCATCAACCTTGTCAGTGACACCACTTCAATGGAATATCTTTGCATCCCAAACAAACAGAAAACTTCCCCTGTAGTGCTCCAGAGCAGCTATGGGTCACAGATCCCAGGGTTCCACTTTCCTGTTGTCATGAACTATCTCAGATATGCCTTTCCTCCCATTCTGCTGCTACCAAAAAAGATACATCATGACTGGGCCAGAGTCAATCTCCTAGCATCCAATTGACCCAGGCAGTTTTGGTTCCCAGCACTCCTGAAAATGTTTGCCCTCCCTGCAATCAGGATCTACCCCTTCCTGGACCTCCTAACTCAGGAAGAGGGCAGAATCAGACACCCTAACCCACACTTGCTTCATCTTACAGCCTAGGATTTGGATGGCATCAGAAATAGCACACTGCTGTTCAGCAGCCATTGAAGCTATTCTTACCCAAAGTAGGAAAGATTCAACTAGGACCTGCGACCTGGCTAAATGGAGACATTTCTCTGCCTGGGTGCAACATAATCAGCCTTCTCCAGACACTGCAGGTGTTCTGGTCATTTTAGATTGTCCTGTCTCTAAAAAAACTCAGGCCTTTCTATTAACTCACTGTGGGTCCACTTCAAAGCGATTAGTGCCTTCCTCTCTTTCATGGATGGGTGAGTGGAAACAGAACATCTGACTACAGTAAGATTCATGAGGGGCCTAGTCAGGACCGTTCCACTAGTGGTAAAACCCTACACCTCAATGGAATCTCAATCTCATTCTGCCAACACTTTTCTCACCAGATGACCATTTGAACCCTTAGCAATGTGCTCCATGTCCCACCTGTCCATGAAAGTTGCATTTTTAGTTGCTATCACTTCAGCCAGGAGAGTGAGTGAGTTGGGAGCCTTCATGGCAGATCCTTCTTGTATGTTTTTTCACAGGGAAAAGGTATCCCTTTGCCTCCTCTTAAGTTCCTCCACAAGGTTATTTCTGAATTCCATATCAACCAATGTATCCACTTACCTGCCCTTTTTCTGAAACCTCACATTTTCGCTGAAGGGATATACGTCATTCCCTCAGCGTCAGATGTGCCTTGGCACTCTACCTGCAAAGGACCTCATCAATCAGAAAATTATCAAGATTTTTTCATGCCATAGCAAAATGGTAATGAGGTCAAGCAATATCCTCTCAAAGAAGCTCCAAGTGGATTTATGAGTGCATCAAGCGCTATAGATTAGCAGGCATACTTCCTCCTGATGGAGTCAAGGCACAAGCCGCCTCTGTAACATCCCTGCAGGACATTCCAATAATAGACATATGCAAAGCAGCCACCTGGAGCTCCATCCACATGTTCACTAGACTAGCTAGTTCAGGCCACTGCTGCAGATGCAGCAGTGCAAAGTGCAATATCACAAGCATCTTTGCTGTCGGCTTCCTCACACTGCCCTTCAATCTGAACACTGCTTTTCCATCGCTCACGTGTGGAGTACACATAGGGACCAGTACTTGAAGGAAAAAATGGAGATTACTTACCTGTAACTGGAAGAGTTCTTTTGAGATGTGTGGTCCCTATCTGTATTCCACTATCCACCCTCCATCACCTCTGCTTCAGGTCCTGTTGGATTCATAGTAAGAAGAGGAACTGGAGAGGCATCAGCCTGCACTGCTTCATGTGCTCTTGAGTGGGAGTACAAGATCTACTGTGCATGTGCCAGCCAATGCACACTGGTGGTTAGAATTTCTGGACTCTGGTGCATGGAATACGTGCATATGGAAGTATGGAATACAGATAAGGAACTACACATCTCTAAGAACTAATGGTTACGAGTAAGCAACCTCCATTTTTCCATATCTCCCTGCTGCTGCAGGATTGTTTCATAGAATGTATTTTCTAGTGCTCTATCCTGTCTAGTTTTGTAGATAGCTGAGAATTTTGTGTTTTGTTGTTGACACTTTCTTCCTTTTTTCATATGCATGCTGGCTCATTAATCCCATCTGAAGCAATCCTAGAACAATGTAATATATTATACCTGTGACTATATCTGAAAAGTACCAAAACTTCAGCTGGTTCATAATGTAGCAGTCTGCTTACCTAGAAGTGTTAGCCATAGGGATCCTATTGCACCTGTTCTCAGTGGGTCTGCACTGGCTTACAACTTGTTTCAGGGTGCAATTCAATAGATTTGATTTCGACCTCTAAAGCCCAAATTGTTTGGATCCTGAATAGTTTAGTGACTGTTTCTCTCCTTGTTTTATACTGCAATAGTTAAGAGCAGCTTAACTTGATCATCTGAGAGCACCTTGATTTTTAAAAAGGAGGGCCTAGTGCCAAGGCACGTTCAATTCATGACACATTCTAAATCTTTTGTTCCGCTGAATCCATTCTAAAACTTATCCCCTTTCCCAGATTTTTCTGTAGGTGGCTGAGACTTTACTCAACATGGTTCTAATTTTTGTAATGTGTACATTTGTCCAGGCTACCTCAGTATTTCTAATGGAAAACCTAACTAATCTAGAATGGGGAAATGTTTACAAGTGACTACGTTGAGGAGGATAGAAAGAGCACATTCTGCTCACACTGAGTCTTCTGGATAAGTATCTCTTTATTCTCAAAATAACACACAGTGTCATTCTTCTAAAATAGCAGAGCTGTCCCCTTTTGCCATCTTTACATACTAAGTAAAGTCTCAGCCACCTACAGAAAAATCTGGGAAAGGGGATAAGTTTTTCTGAAGTACAAAGCTTCCAAGGTTTGTTGGCTGTAGGTAGGAGACATTCATTTTGACAGCCTCCATTAAAAAAAAGTCACATTTGGGCATTTAACCATGAATGACACACACCACTTAATTAATCTACCTACAGTACTGGAAAGCGACATTACAGCCTCACTGAAAAGGAGGCTATCAAAATGAATGTCTCCTACCTACAGCCAACAAACCTTGGAAGCTTTGTACTTCAGAAAAAGGAAACATCAGAGATAAGAGAGAGCACCGTAGGGCAGACATGAGTTGTGGCAAGTCAACACACAAAGAATAGTACTTAAATAGAGCATGAGAGAGAGAGAGAGAGAGATCATGGTCAAGTTTATAGAAAGGCACAGGGAAGTGTTTGTCTAGTTATTCCTTGCCAATAATTAATCTTTATTTTCTGCCCTGACTTACAAGAGGTGCAGCCACACATGCCCTTCAGTGGGGTTGTATGGTATGTAAGGGCAGAATTTGGCCCTTAATATCTGTGAATTAAAGTGGCTCTAGTTACAAGTATTGGAGGCTTAGCATACCTTTCCCTTAACTACATCATCACTTCTGTGGCACTTACTCTTGGTGTTTGCACTGTTGCAGAATCATGAAAAATGTAATCATTTCTTCAGTAAGTGTTGTTTCTAAGTATACATTATCTCTCACCTTACATCATCTTGAGAGAGGTTCTGTTACACATCATTATATAGCTATTTGCTCACTTGAACATTTTTGATTTAACACGAATTCCAAAGTAATTTCTTCATCTGTCCACCATGTGATGGGGTGTTCAATCCACACCAGTCCTGAAGGGCTAAAGGGTAGGCTAGAAGGGTCAATTAACCACACAGGCTGCACCTGGAGGGTAGCCAAGGATCCATAATGCTTAATTAAGGATGACACTCACCTGGGCAGGACCAGAGGGGACTTCTATAAAGCTAAGATCTGAGAACAGAAGGGAGCTGCAGGGTGAAGTAGTCTGTAGTTACTCCCTGACAGAAGGGAGGGAGGTTTGTTAAAGATTATACAGTCAGGCAAGGAGTCAAAGGGGGAAAGTAGCCACAGGGAGCAGAGGAAGCTTGGATGGGTGGTAAACCTAGAGATGCCAGAGGAAGTAGGATAGAGCTATGGGAAGTAGCAACCGGTGCTGGGAGTAAGTAGACCATAGCTGAGGAGCATAGGGTCCCTGGGCTGGAACCTACCAGCTACTGGGGAAATGGCACAGCCTTGTACGTAGAACAGAGAACTGCCTTGAATGGCAGAGGGGCAGCTTGGCGAGAGAGAGACTGACAGGCCTGTGGAAAGGAAGAACTAAAGTGACCTGGCTGGAGAGCTGGGTCACAAGAGAAGACGACTACCCAGAGTCCTGGAGGGTGAGATTGAGGCAATGGGGCTGAGCAACCGCAGAAAGGGGTGTCTGACCTGCGGTGAGCTAATCCCCAGATGAGCCACAAGGAGGTGTGCCAGTGGTGAGTAGTGAAACCCATTACCCCCCCAAAAGCCTACAAAAAGTGTCCCTTTTGAGTTTTCTCAGCAATGCCTTAGTAGCTATAAGTATTCTACTGGTGGAAATTTCTGTTCTATTCTTTAGATCTAAAAATCAGGTTAAAAATGCCATAAGAATGTCTGTCTGAGTTTCCAGAAGCTCATGTGCTCTGTCACTTGGTTAATTTTATATGTGCAGCTACTGAGCTTGTGTGTGCAGACTATCTCTGCATGCAAAATCCTGCTTAATATGCACAACATAACTGCAAAGTAGGTGATAACTATATGCTCATATTTGCTTGCTGCCCACGACTCCCAGGATTTAGAAAATCAGGCTCATAACCCACCATAACATTAAATATCTATATGCTCAAGAGATGTCTTTGCAATCTGTGCTTCATCTGGCCTTTTGAAATGCTAATACAGATCTCTTCTTGTTCAGAGGATAATAACTTCAAATTCCATTGCTACTTTCACTTGCTCAGGATGACCAGTATTGTAGTTTTCTTGTCATCTCAATTCAAATGTTCACAGTTTGGGCAATACTTGTTGAACAAGTACATGGGAAAATATCTTAATAGCTCGGTTTACTACCTGAAATCTTTTAAGTGCATGCCCATCATAAGCCCACTTTTCTTCTGCATATTTCTTTCCAGTGTAAGTGAGAGTAATGGTTATGAGACTTCTCTGCAGAAGTTGAAAAATCCTGATGGGATACACAATACGCAGAGACTTTGTCTGAAAGGTTTCACGCTCCTTACATATTTTGGAGCAACTTTCAGCTGTGACAAGAAGATAGCAGTTGCATAAACCTCCGCAGATCTCTCATCTATGTACTAGATTTGTTGATTATATTCTTAAAGAGCTCAAACCAGTGGCAAATATAGAAGGATTTCCTCTGCATTGTGACCCCAGTGATGATCTGTTGCTACAAGAATAATCTCTGCTATATCTCTTTATGAGTGATATTGTGGTAGCACTCAGAAGGTATGCCTACACTGCAATTAGACATCAGGGGCTGGCCTGTGCCAGCTGACTTGGGCTGGAGCTATGGCACTGATTAATTGCAGTGTAGAGGTTTGGGCCTGGGCTGGAGCCCAGGTGGGAGGGTTCCAGAGCTCAGGCTGCAGCCCAAGTCGGAGAGTCTGCACCACAATTAAACAGCCCCGCAAGCCTGAGTCAGCTAGCACGGGCCAGCCACGGAATGTACTAAGGCTTGGAGCTTTCCAGATACATGGAAGAACACACTCACTGTCCCACAGAGCTTACCCTCTACTGCTAAGCATGCTGCAACAACTCAGAGCTACAGCAATAGGTGGAGACAATCAGGGACAGGCTAGTGAAGGTTACAAAAATAAGGACCTGTAGCTACTGAGCTATTATGCATACATCTTGTTCTAGTTAAAACTTAGAATTCAGTTCTTCTCCATAGCCGCTCTAAGCCAAAGGCTGCAATCAACCTAACATTCTAACCTCGGACTGCAGAACAGAGACTTGTTGGGGGTGGGGGAAGTATTAATGTGAACTTTTACTGCTAAATAATTCAACTAACTTTCCAAAATGTTTAGTTTGCATGTAAATCAGTGGATGTGTCTGTTCTAAATGACTGAAGACTTTTTTTTTTTTTAAATGTACACTATAGAACTAGGTTTTGATGTGAACTGAAGGGCCATATGAATTCAGAGCTGGCTGCTGTGTGCACAAGTGCTCCTATTGTAGAGGGCAGCTGCGTCAGAATGTAAATTTCTAGATGACATTTTTCCCAGCAATGGCAGTGAGAACCACTTAACTTCATGGCCATTTTAGGCAGAAAATTGTTACTTTTTAAAAGGGTTACACCCAGATTGTTCTTAACTTCAGATAGTTATGATTTACAAGGTGAACAGATGATATCTTGAAAGAGGTAACTTAAACCTGACCTGCGTAGTATCCATTTCAATGCTTTCCACTAAATCTTCTTCCAAGGAAGTGTCCCCGAGCATTAAAAGGCAAATAGCATGTACACTAGAACTCTACAACTCACTAGCCATGTTATCTTCTTCTTTCACAGGGGGCATCGGAGTGTTTGTTCTGGTGTTAAGAATTCTGCTGTTAAAAAGCAAGGATTTGCAAACTTGTTAAAATGTCCTAGATAAATAGGTGTTTGTTTTGAAAAGCTGCAGTGAGAAGTCCAATGGCAATGGTGGTACTAAGAGAAACAATGGTATGTGCTGTGAAACTGAGATGTGTAGAGCCAAAGGTTCCTTGCATGTTTTGTATTATATAAGGCCACTGATGATTGAGGCTTGTAGCTAGTAAGAGAAGAGGCTCTATTTTGGTATTTAGCTAAATAATACATGGCTAATTGTCTTAACACTTTATATTGGTTTTGTAATTTGGCCAATAACTTATTCACAAAAAGGGATAAAAAAGGGAAAAAATGACTTCTTACCTTAAGGTGTCATTACCACTTGCCTTATCTAATTTGGGTTGTCTCTGATTTTCTTTTGTCATATCAGAAAACTGCAAGCTTTTCCCTCATGTTAACAATTTACTCTTAGGTGAATCAGCTCTTCTTGAATCCCAGCTCTCTTTGATAAGATTCTTTGATACTGCCTTGATTAGTGAAAAATCCATCAAAGCCTGGGACACTTCTTACATGCTAGCATGACCAGATGTCCCGATTTTATAGGGACAGTACCAATATTTGGGGCTTTTTTTTTAATATGGGATCCTATTACCCCCCCACCCCATGTCCCGATTTTTCACACTTGCTATCTGGTCACCCTATTATATGCAAATAAACAGGGCAGCATCCTGTCCAGTAATGTTGATTCCACATTTTAAAGCATTTTTGAGTGTCTAATATTCATTTTGCTCAGTGGACCATCAGTCAGAGGGTAGTAAGAGGTAGGAATTGCTCTGATGTCAGAATATTGGTATAATTCTCTTTAGAATGTCTGATTGATTGAAAGTTGGTTCCCTACTCTCTCAGGCTGTCTCTGAGTATGCTTATATAAGTAACTAAAAGGCTTCACTGGTGCTTCAACAACTGTGATGGCTGTACCCATAAACAGTGACAACTTCTGGATATCTGGTTATATAGCCGCTGATGACTAAGATGTAAGGATTCCCTGTGGAAAGCTGATATTCAGTGCTACTCTCTCCAAAGGCCTATGTATAATGGAAACTTGAATCAGTGTGTCTTTCTGATTTAGGTCAGGTACAATACATTGACACTCTTGGCAACATTGGCAGAATTCTACTATCACCATAATGATAAAGAATTACTGAAAAATTTAGGCCAACATCTTATTCCTCCCTGGATGGCCAGCTCGAGGAATTTGGAGGGTTACCTTCAGGATACCTGAAAGACTTAGGAACTGCCAAATGTTTCACCCTTTTACCAGTGTTTGTATACTTACTTACCATATACAAGATTAAGGATTTTATTCCCTAAATTGGTGGACGGACTCACAAAGCATTTGAGTGGGAGTTCCCTTCCTACAACCTTCTCCCTTGAGTATTATCACTACAGATGCCTCCCTGATAGGTTGAAGCACACACTTCCAGAACATTATAGCTCAGGTCAAATGGACCCGTCAGGAGGCAATCCTCCATTCAGCACACTGGAGCTCAGAGCAGTTAGGAACTGTTGACAAGGGCAGCAATCATACATCAAGAGCCACCCAATCAGAATAATGCTGGACAACGGAGCAGCAATGTATTACCATAAATTGGCAAGGAGGAGCAAGGGACACTACTCACAGAGGTTAATTGCCTTGTATAGCAACTTGAGTTTTTTGAGACGTGTATCCCTAGGGGGAGTGCAGCCTCAGAGTTTTTCTCTGGAGATTTGTGTTTGAGAAGGAACTGGAGTTGCAGCAGATTTGCACCTTCTTATATAGTCTTGTATTGGGGCATGATGGTGTCTAGGGTACACGTGTGGATATGTGGGCACTGCTGACAAAAATCTCTGATCAAAAGCACACAGGCATATGCATATACTCACGTGGAGGTTCTTCATAGGGACACAAATCTTGAACTCAAGTTTCTGTACAAGATAAGTAACCTCTCCTTACAGAGCTGTAAGGTAGTGGGAGAATCTGGCTCATAAGTTTGTACGCTATAGCTTGATCTCCTTTTACATCACATCTTTAAACAAATGTTTTCAGGTGCCATCATTTTGATTTTTAGCCACATCCAGATCTTTATTCCGAGTGTCCACAGGAAGCCCAGTGCCTCTCAACAAGTTAACTCTTTTGTGTTCTACTGTCATGGGATGCAATTTTTTCTTTCCTGTAGAAATATTTGGAGAAAAGGAAAAGAACTCTGATCACTGTTTTTCTATGCATATTTGTAAATTGATACTAGGGGGTTTTGTGCTGTTCCTATAGTGTTGCAACATTGCATCATTCTGATGAAATATCACGGAGTGATGCAAAATTCCAATACACTATCTAGGGCAGAGAATGTAGGTTTCTGTGGATGCAGTTTCTGTGAAAGTTTGTTTTTTCCCTGTCTTGCTCTGGTAAAAGATGATAGTTAAGAACTGCCTGACATCTGTATCCGATTCAAAACCTTAATTAACATTCAAATAAAAATAAGTGAAAATTCCCTAGAATGTGTGCATTGCCTCAGGCTCCTACTTATTTGGTGCATAGTTCCTTGAAACCATTTTTTGATATTGGCAGCTATGGTAAGTGGGCCCCTGAGAGCTAATCAATAACAGAAGATGTCCTTGAGTTTCAACACTACTCTTCTCTACAAAAGCTGCCATCACATCATATAGAAGGTTTAATTTGCTCTTCATTTATACTGCCCATATCATGCTTGACAATGGCATTGGGATGTACAATAAAATCTGGCAAAACAGTGGGGATAGTGCCAAAGTGAAGAAGACTCCATAAAAGACAGAAATAACTAAAGAAAACCTGGCAGGATTGGGGAAAAGCGTTTGTGATTTTTACTACTGCTGAAGCACCTACAATTGTGTTTGCATAGAGTTTACTGTTTATTAATAGAGTCCTGTAACTCATGACTGGAATGTGTGTGTTTTTTTTCCTTCCACGGTTGAAGCTGAAACTGGGACCCCAGTGATCCATCTGTACCAGCCAAGTTTTAAAAAAAAGGCTCTTGCGATTAAACCAGTCTGGGTATCTTACTTCTGAGACCAACTGGGCATGTAACACCCATGTTGGTTGGGGATATTGTTCTTCACGTTTCTCCATAGCAATCTCTCTGTCTGCTTAAAGAGTGACACAGTTTCGAAGGAGTTTCTGAAATGGCATGAAAGATGGTGGTCACAACCATATCTTTGAGGGTGCTGGGTAGCAGAGATAGGAAGCAGGGGAAAACTGGGGAATTCTATGCTGCTTCACAAAAGTGGAGACCCATCAGGCAAAATAGAATAGTAATACTAATACAAAGCCTGTGTCACGAACAGTGTGAGGAGATGAAATGTTAGCAGAATGAAACATAGGTTAATTACGATATGCATAGTGACAGACAACAGCCCAGACCTATTATGTAGCCAAGTCCATGGAAATAGTCTTGACTATATAGAAAAGGAAAGCAATGGGTAATAGCCTTCTCCATGGCAGTGCACTCCCTAATGAACTGTAAATTTGTACAGTCCAATGCGTTCTGCTCCAGAGAACTTTGACTAGCTCACTCTAATGTGACAACAATTGAAGGTTTGTGTGTGCTGTTTATGCAGCTGTAATTTGAGAGAGAGAGAAACAAGTCTACACTTGAGGACATTAACTGGAATCTAGTTGCAAATTACCATTGAAATGAACACTTCATTGTTTTACTCCTTTACACTTTTCATTGAGATCTAAAACAAACATTTAAACTATTGTAAACAGCCATTTACAGGAAATTTCATTTGGGAAGTGAAGGGTGCAGCTCTGAAGTTTTTCCGCTCCCTGTTTATTTTATTAATTGTGATATTTAATACTGAATTGTAAAACTACTGAGTGTCATATGAAATGCTAATGTATTGAAATAGCATTTTTGGAATGCCATTGGATTGAAATCAATGTGGTAGAACATGTATGGTGTTGATTCCTTCAATTTATAGCATACACAAGAACACCGTCCCCAAACCTGGGGATCTTTGACATTTTGTTTTAAAAGTATACCATCGAACAATGAAAAGTCAGATTCTCAATTACCCTGGTACATGGAGTCTCAAAGTTTCCAGGTCCCCTCTCCCTGCAGGGAGCAACCAATCTCCTTTTCTTTATGACTAAATGGGTGTCCTGAAACTTTTTTCTATTGCAACACTGTCACAATATGGAAAATGTTGAGCATCACTACTCTAACCCAATACCCCAGCCACAATAGAGAGATACTAAAACTTCAGCCTTTCCACAAAATACATCATCAGCAACCCCTCCCCCTACACTACTTCACAAGTCACTCTCCTCCTTGCGTCCGACGCAGTGGGTAGTCAACCACGAAAGCTTATGCTCCAATGTGTCTGTTAGTCTATAAGGTGCCACAGGAATCTTTGTTGCTTTTTACTCTCCTCCTTGCAAGCCAGGGAGAAAATATGAACCTGGCAGCATACCCTGAAGGTTAACAAACTCAGCTTAACCATTTTCAGTTTTCCTACCCAGTGTTGGCAATGGTGGGAGTGCACAATTGTTGACTGGCCAGCTGCATTTATTTTTAACCACCATGTCTAGGTTTGTTCTTAGCAGGGCTAAGTGTCACATTGGTAAAATCCACAGCAGCTTGTCCACCCTAGCACTCCTGCCATTGCTAGCACCAGTGCGGCCTAGTGCAACTGTGGGAGAATTTGAAAAAATCCTGAGAAGACAAAGCCTCAGATTGTCCTGCTTTCTGTGGTAAACAGGAAGAATTGTCCAGTGGTTAGAGCTCTAGTCTGGGACTCAGGGGATCTGTGTTCACTTTCCTGCTCTGCCACAGACTTCCTGTGTGACCTTGAGCAAGTCATGTAATTTTTCTCTGTGCTTCAGTTCCCCATCTGTAAAATGGGGATAATAGCACTATCCTGCATTACAAAGGTGTTGTGAGGCAAAATTTATTAAAGATTGTGAGGGATTTTGGGTTGGTGTTTACTATTTAGAAGCAAATTTTACTGTTTAGATTTTGTAGATGCAGCCCTGAGATACATTAGTGAGGACAAATTTTATATAGCTCTCCTGGATAAATTGAATCTGGCTCATTGCCTGGTTTTGCTAGGTCTTTGTGGGGTTTCTCACAATTCTCCCTGGCTATGAGTAGCTAAAATAATTGGCACATTTAGTCACCCCACTATTCACCTACTCTTCAAGGCTGTTAATATGTATACTGAGCACCTTCCTAGTATTGGTCCCTGGGAACCCCAGTATTAACCTCTGTCAGCGGTGAGAAATGGTCATTTATGCCATCCTATCTCTTATTTAGTTTTTAAACCATGCCATGACTTTACCTGTCATCCTGCTTACCAAGTTTCTTTAATAGTCTCTTGTGAGGGATTTTATCAAAAGCTGTTTGAAAGGCTAAATAAATTCTCTCTGCTAGTTGCTTTATTTAATCTGTAAAATAGAGGAAAAAAATATTTTTTTTCCAAACCCAACCTAGACAAAATGTTTTTAAAACACAAACTCCCTCAGCAATTAATACTTTATTTTGCAACTTCCAGTCCTTCAAAGCACTGAGCACTGACTTCAGTGGAAGCTGTGGGAACAAGTGTCTCATAAGATTTGGTGCCTGGGCAATTAAAATCCCAAGTAAGACTTCTATGAGTTTCCCAAAAGTCCTGAGGGAGCCCTTACTCTCTAAACTGCCCTTTTCATGGTAAATGTGCACTCAAGGAATTAACCAATGAATGAATCAATTATTTCCTGCAGTAACACACAATACAATTACAAGCTTCTATTAGGGCATCTTCAGTGCATTTGACTTTTATATCCATCTAAACCAAGTGTGGATAGAACATTGATACTAGGCACCTATGGATGAAGCACATTTTATATCTCCACAATATTTTCAAGGTGCCTGGCTGTTGCATTTCAAAGCTATTAAATAATCTAGCAGTTCCAGACCCCATATATAAAGATGCTAATGTCTGTCTTTCCTTCCAATAATGTATCATTCTTTGTGTATGCCATAAGCATTTTTTTTTTGGTGTCAAATACTCTCTGTGATATATATCCATCTATGCCTAGAGCTCACTGATCTGGTTCTTGTTTGGCCAGAAATAGGTGATCAATCAGCTGAGGGATACTGTATTCACGAATACGAATGCTTAGTTCTTATAGACCACATTGCATTTGGAGATCTCAGTGCTTTACAAAGGAAGGTCACTATAATTATACCCATTTTACAGATGGGAATGAAGTTTCTGACAGGCATGGTAACTTGCCCAAGATCAGTGGCAGAGTTAGGAAAGAATCCAGGTCTCCAGACTCTGTCTAGTTTGTTATCTGCTGGCTGGTTCTGCCTTTCCAAATAATGGTTTATTATTGTATTACATTAGTGTCTCGAGACCCCAATCAAGGATCAGAGGCTTATTTTGCTGGGTACTGTCCAAACATATATAATAAAAGAGTCTGTAACTTAACAAACTAACCTTTTCCATATATCACAACTACTTTGTATGTCCCTCTGTTGACTCTAATAATTCTAATTAATGTTAAAGAAACTCTGGTGGTATGTCCCTGTTTTATTATACTGTACTCCTATATGTTCCTTTACTTTGTCACTGGACATCCCAATGCATTTACTTGAACCATGTATTTTAAATACAGCATAAGTACTGATCAAACATACAGTGTTTAAAATATATAGGGTTTACATTTTAGTGCATACATGTATATCTTAGCCATAAACTACAGTTTGTCATGCAGAAAAATACATAGGGAATGTACTTCTGCACACTCAATACGAGCATAGTCTTTTTGCTTCAGATCCTCCCTTTTTGCTGATCTGGAGAACACACTAGCCCTTTACATAAAATTTCACAAAATGAGAGGCTACTTCTTGCTTCCTCTACATCATGGTAAACAATCTAAAGGGAAAGCAAAGGCTGATGCCAGGGACAGAGTTTGTAAGCCAATAGTTAATTCAAGATAAATAGACTGGTAATGCAGAGCTAATAGGATGTTGCATGGGAGATGACAGTCTGTAAATAATATCAGATTTTAATGAGAGCTGCTATCTGATGAGGAGGGACCATGCTGACTGCAGGCCAAGTATATGCTTACCCAATTTCCCTAGCTTCCTCCCCTTCACTGCCTTTTCTTTTTAGAACCCTTTCCTCTGGGATAAAAAGGCATTTAATTCATGACTGCCAGAAAAGACCTGAAAGTATACAATTCTTTCTACTTCCATCCTGTTTCTTAACCATACACAAATAAATTTCCATCCTATGCCTCCATATATTAGTTCAAATTTCCATTCTCCAGTTTTGCCTTCACTTACACACTTCAATCACACGGATGTTACTAGGACTGCACTGGATGTGAGGTCAGTATTTGGCCCATAGTATCTAGGCAGCAGGTAGTCAGATCTGTACTTAGAAACCATCATTAGGCTCTTCCCCACCCCATACCTCCACAAATCTCCTAATGTTCTATTAGAGCAGGATGAAAGTAGAGGAACAGGCTGGCTAGTTTTTCCCAGAGTTTCTGTGAAGCTGCAGACGATAGTCCTCTCTTGAGAAGAATCTTCAAGTGCCTTGGTCCTGCATTTTGTTTCCATATGAGGTCTATCATTAGACTGATGTCCATCTCAGTAAAAACAGTATAACAATATGAGGAGATTTGTGGAGTTACATGGAAATAAAATAAGCCCAAGACGCATCTGTTTAAATTTTTCTAGTAAAGATGGACCTAGAACTCCCAGTGTTCCAGCAATTTCCAATCAAGTCCACCAGCATTCACACACAGAAGGACATCTCTATGGTTCGACCACCCTGCTCACAAGTGAAGGGGTTGGCAGCGAGATCAGCAGACATACTGCTGAGAAATTGATTTTTGACCTATTAAAAAAAAAACAAACGGAAAAAGCAAAACAAACGACAATTTCTCAAAGCTGCACATTTTTCAGTTTTTGAAACCAAAATTTTAGTTTTCAGTATTTCTGTCTGTTTTTTGCCCACCTTCTCATTTCTATTTTTTTCCTCACGCTTTGGGCTTTTTCTATGGCAAAACAGTTGGGTGGGGGAGGGGACAAAAATAGAAACCCAATCAGGTTTTCAGTTTTTTGTTGAAAAATGGAAAAGTTTTGTGACTTTTGAAATTTTAAGGTGAAAGTTTTCATTTAAAAAAAAAACAGCCATTTAAAAAAAAAGTTTTTAATGAAAAAAGTGTTGACCACCTCTAGTAATGAAATATCCCAGTAAACATATGGCCTGTCAGAGCCAAGATTTGGTGACGTTTAGGATATGCTGCAGGAGTTGTCCATTTTCATAGTTTTTTCCAAGGGTTGTGTGGGGCTGTTTGTCTGTGGGTGGGGAAAGGTGTTTTTTGTTGTTTTAGATCTGTATTTAGTATGGTTAATTTAACATGTTTTTTTGCTTGTGACTTGTAGTGTTTGTGCCTAAAGACTCTGCTGGGGAGAGGGGGCAATTGTAAATAAATAAGTAAACTGGTGAGCTTTGAGTGCCAAGTGACATCCTGCAGGGGAGTCCAAGCCCTGGTCTACATTGGGGGTAGGGGGATCGATCTAAGTTAAGCAACTTCAGCTACGTGAATAACGTAGCTGAAGTCGACGTATTTAGATCGACTTACTGTGGTGTCTTCACAGTCGACTGCAGTGAGTCGACTGCTGCCGCTCCCCCATTGACTCTGCCTGCGCCTCTCGCGGCACTGGAGTACAGGAGTCGACGGGAGAGCTCTTGGGGGTCGATGTATCGCCTCTAGACTAGACGCAATACATCGATCCCTGCTGGATCAGTCGCTGCCCACCGATCCAGCAAGTAGTGTAGACATATCCTAAGAGAGGAGAAAATAAGAGAACCAGAAGAGGTGTGGAGGACAGATAGGGGAGACATAGGGAAATAGCGGGGGGGGGGGGGCAGATCCTCAACTGCTGCAAATTGTGGAGCGATGACCATTTACACTAGATAAGGATCCGCTCCAGGGAGAGAAAAGGAGAAGACAGAGGACAAGTGATAGATGAAGAAGAAGAAGATGATGATGATGAGGAGAGCTGAAAGAGGGAAGGAGTAATTCAGAAGGTAAAAGAATGAAGAGACCATGGTATATAAGAGGAATAGACATAGGTAAGAAGAGGAGAGGTCATAGAAGAAGAGCGAGAGAGATGGTGAGAACCAGAAAATAGACATAGCACTGATTTTGTTGCAGAGTATAATAGTTATGTTTGGGAGTAATATTTGCTTTATTCAGATATGCAATATATGTATGTATTCTTATGTAGGAATATTTTAAATGTAAAAGTTAAATATGTTTATCAAGGGCTGGGAGTGCAGCAGAAGCTACATGGTTAGTCCCTTGGCAAGAGAGGGGAGTGGCTGATGGTGCTCAAGAGTGACCCTATTGGCCAATCGGGGAATAGTGTGACAGGCTCCAAATGGTAATTGGGAAAAGGGATTCTAAAAATAAAAGATGAAAAATTAATAGCCCAAGTACCTCTTAAATAAACAAGGCCAGATTGTGGTACCTTACACCATGAATATTTCCCTTCCTTTACCAATATATAATTTGGATTCATACACAGAAAGGCAATTATTCCTAGTAGTCTTTCTGACTATTCCAGACTTCCCCCAAAGGGGTGATGTATCATCCCTTTTCTGATGTTCTGACTCTCTTTCCTCTAGTGACATTCAGACAATCTGAAGAGTGACACAGTGAGACTGAGGGGCTTTATTATTTCTTTTTAGAAATCCCAGCACACAAACATAGAAGGAAGAAATAAAAAGGCAGGGGAGGGAGGAGCATTTTTCAGAGACCTGTTTGGATAATGTAGTTCAGTTGGGGCAGAGGTGCAACAAATGAGCAATAATGTGTAATATTTGTGACAGACACATCTCCAGCATGACTGCAGGAACTTTCACTGACTCACTTGACGTTTCACCAGCCTACTCCATTTTATTGTTAATTAGCCATGCACTCCCCTTTGTACAGAAAATGTACATTACGCTCACACAGGCCAGAGACCAGTACTGCCAAGTATTTTCAGACAAATTAGTGCCAGAAATGAAACCTGCTAACCCTAGGATGGCTCACAAAGGATTGCCTTCCTCCTGCTACATACAGGGTTTGAGTTACTTCAGCTGAGGTAGCACCACCCTCTCCTGGAATAAGAGGGAGGGAGGAGTCAGCAGTTGTCAGTGATAAAATAATTATTGTTAATCTTCGGAATGACACATTGTTCTCTTAAATATCCAGTGTAATTGGACACCCCACATGTGTGAATGACTAGCCTGGATTTATTTCTAAATTATTCCGAAGTGAGGCTTGTGCCATATAGCATCTGAATGGTAATTGCCCCTCGATTTGCGATAAGGTTGCAGCGTTAATTTATGACTTTGTTATGCAGTATTAATCATCTCCTTACAGGTAACGTGTAGGCAAACAAATGGACAGCTTTTCTGCTATATTATGAGGATTGCATTAATTTATAGGAATAATGTCTATTAATAAAACAACGCAAGGAAATACAGTTCAAGCATAGGAATGTCTGGAGACACAATAAGGACCCCACTCAGTAAAGCACTTAATATGCTTAACATCAATGGCAACCACTTCCTTTCCTGAATCAGGTCCTTAACATATTCCTCTGCTTGAACTATTTTTTTTTTTATTTTGTATCTGCCTGAGTTAGACTGTAAGCTCTTCCAAGCACTGAATGTGCTTTTGTTAGTGTGTTTATTAAACACCATATACACTCACTGAGCTAACAAAATCAGCAGCATCTAACAAACAAGTACTCTTTTTATTATAGCTCTTTTCATACCAAAAGCCTTGGGTTACGAAAGTGCGAGACAATCAGCAGAAAAGCGGAGGTAGGGATGGTGGTAAGAAGAGAACAGGAGTTTAGGAGCAATTCCAAATAGAGCTTTTATAAAAGCACTAATACATTTCAAATACATGCAGTTACACAAGATACAGCATGTAAACTCCTCACTTTGCTGAAGACATTTTGGCCTTTCACAGAGAACTCAAAGCAAGTGGGTACTGTATTCACTATAACTGCGTGCTTTTTCTCTTACTTCCACCTCATTTGAATTCTCTGCCTGTCAGGAGCTGTATGTGGCTCTACCAACATTCTTACTTCACAGAAGCAATCAAACCAAACATACTAATGACCAGCTCAGGGGATAATTGGCTTCTACTGTTTGCTGGCCTTCACTCCATGCAAAACCTAGGTTGTGCTCCTTATGTGTTACTTTTTTGTCATGGGGCAAATGTATGTTTTCACTTTAGGTGCCTCTGGCCACCTCACATGCCAGACTGCAAATCTAAAGAAATAAAGTACCATCTCTGCAGCTTGCAGCAGTACTAATCAAAGCCAAACCAGCTGCTGTAGGTTCCCCAAATTATTTTTATTGTTATGAGCATTTGGAAAACGGGGCGGGGGTGGAACGAGTGTTTCATCATTTACAGAACTGCTCCATATGCCCTCATAGTTAATATAATAGGAGCAATTAATAATTCAATGTATAAATATTTTGAGGATGAAAAGTTCTACACAAGTTCCAAGTATAATGAAATGTAAACTGTACATGAAACCATTTTTAGTTTCTTTATGATGTATAAAGAAGTCCTCAGGTTTATATGTTTTCAGGTATTTTTTCCCTTGTTTTTCTCAGTTTAGAAATATCAAGTCTTGCAGATTCTGCTTTTGCAGAGAACGCTATTGCTGATGGGAGAATTAAAAGGATTATAATATTACAACAGACTGAAACTGAACAGTTGAAAGGAGAAGGGATTTTTAAATCAGACTATATAAAATCCTTTGTTTTTACCCATATATTTAACTCATAGCCTAACAAATTCTTGGGAGAAAAGATCTCTGTTGAAAATTCAGATAGCCCGTTCAAGGAGAGAAAATATTCTCATTCTAGTTCAGTAGCCCTTTAAAGAGTCCTCCAAGAAAAACAGAGAAGACAAGACTTGACATTTCTGATAATATTTCTAAAGTAAAAAAGAAAGAAATATACAGTACTTGGAAAACCTCAAACTTTAAGCCTGCTTTGAGGCAGCAACTTTTTGTTATTGTTGTTCTATGTTTGTACAACACCTAGCACAATGACGTCCTGGTCCATCACTGGGGATCCAACATTAATGCAAATAATAGTCACAAATAAATATTCTCCCTCCCACTTTGCAAGGCTCCTTTAATAATTATTACTCGCATATGTAAGTGCAGGAAATCTGGCTTGGTCCTGATTATGTCTGACAGCTCTTAAAACAACCGCCCTAATAGCTGCATATTTATAAAGGACATCCGCTGGCTGTAAGAGTGCAGCTGAGTTCATCCGCTCATCTAGCTGGATGAATCTGAGACCTAGGTAAGTATAATACAACTTTGCATCATTCTAGCAACACACTCTGAGATAGAGGAGAATAATCTCAACCTGTATAACGCCAGGTGTTTCTGACCCTGGACTAGATAGACTTCATCATGTCAGTTTTTCATTCAAAGTTTTACTGTTGCCCCAGCCTTGAGCAACATGTCTAGGAATGAGCAAATTTCAAATGACTTGGAGGTTTGGTTTGGTTTGGGTAAGTACCCAAACGTTTGGATTCTCTTTTAGCCTTTACCTAAACAACGGTGAGCCTCCTGACTCTGAAATATAGGGTTGGCTGAAAACTGCACAGGAGCAGATTCTTTTAAGATATATGTAGAGTATTTCCCATTTTGTACTTCCCTTTGCTAATCAGGCCACAAATACCATTAGGGTTCTGTATTTAACAGATATTTCAACACTTCTGTTTCCAGACTTGACTGAAATTGGGAAGTGCAGAGACACATTAAAATGAAAAACTGCTATTTGAAAGCTAGCCAGACTGACTCTTTCTAAAAAGACTGTGGTGAAAGGTTCCATTTGAACGCAACCTAATTCTCTTAAAGTTAATTATTATTAAGTACAATTTTTAAAAGCACCTAAGTGAATTATTAACCTAAGCCCCATTTTCAATGTTGCCTTACCCACGTTGGAGCCGATCTCATTGAAAGTCAATGGGACTTAGGCTCTTAAGCTACTTGGGTACAATTTTCATAAGTACCTATTATCATTGTTAATGATTTTTATTGTAGTAGAGCCTAGAGTCCCCAGTCAGGAATTGTGCAAGATGCTGTACATACAACTAAAAGACTTAAGCTCTTTGGGACAGAGACTAAGTATGGGATGAGGGACGACAGATGGATACAACAAACACAGGGGAGTAACACAAGGTGACGGACAGTGAGACCATTTTAGTTAATAATTACACACAAAACTATATTAAAGTTGTAAAGTCATGTGCTCAAAAGTTAGGAAATGCCAAAATTAAGGTTGCTTGCACATTATGTCAGTCTTTAATTACATGATCACACACTAGTTTTCCACAGGACACCTGCCTTATTCAGTGCACAGGGTGGATGGTGCTCACTTAGTCAGGAGCTGTTCAATATTTTATTTTATCTTCATTCTTCAATGTGTGGCTCCAGGCTTTATTTACTGCCTACTACTCAAATCCTGCTTGGAAGACAGAATTATTAATTTCCTCATGGACTTTTCTACAGCACTCACTACTATAGTGTCCGAGAGCTTCATAAACCCTAATTAATGTATCTTCACAAAATCCCTATGATGTGAAGAGGTGGTATTATCTCCATTTTACAGACGGGGAGCTGAGATTCAGAGAAATTATGGTAACAAATATCAACTAATTTTTGGATTTCCAATTTGAGATGCCTAGGACTTGATTTTTCAGCATACTTAGCATTATATAGCACTTCATAGATTCAAAGCACAGGTCCCATTGACTTCAGTTGCAGCTGTGAGTGTTTAGCAGTTCTGCAAATCAGACCTCAGGGTCTCAGGTTAAGCATCCAGAAAATGAGAACACACAATTAATGACCACCTGTGAAGTATTTGGCTTTAGGGATTTGTCCAGCATCACACAGGAACTCGGTGGCAGAGGCAGGGATAGAATGCAGATTTCCAGGGCAGCATTCAACTGCTTTAACCATGAGTTCACCCTTTCTCTTCCTGCAATCCCCTGCCTCATTTGCTACCCAACTTCTGCAACAGATGAGGCAATGGATCCTAAAAATAACAGCCTCCTTCTCTACACAACCCTACTCCACCCCCCCAAGAACAGGTCCAGCCACTCCCAGTTTCTCCTCTTCCCCATACTGTTCTCTCACACCAGTTTCCTCACTGGCCCTCCCAGTCTCCTTGCCCAACCAATCCTAGCATCTCTTCCCACCCAGTCCCAGACTGCTGGCCTCTTACCCCTACCCCTACCCCAACCCCCAGTCTCAGTTTCACTCACCTCCTGACTCAGAATCACAGTTTCTTTCCCCACTCCAGTTCCAGTCTCACCAGGCTCCTTGTCCCAATCTATTACTTTCACTCTCCCCCAGTCTGGCTCTTGTCTCCTCTGGATTTGAATCAGGCAGCTTTCTCCTCCACTTTACCTGGTTGCTTACTTGGGGGAGGGGCGGTGTCACTGAAAGCACAGGAGAGACAGGCTCTCTGCTCTTAGTACCAGACCCTGACCCCACCCATGTTACATCACTTTGTGGGGATGGCATGTACACAGTCTGGTCGCATTAGAGCTGTGAGGGGATTGAATTTGCCAAGTTGCTCTGTGGGGATGGTGCTTGTGGAGTCTCATCAGCATTAGAAGCTGTAAGAGGCTCCAGCATGCTCAGTGCATATGGAATCTTCAGAGATTTTAGCTGCTGAATGCTAAGAAGTCTCTATTGAGCATGTGCAAATTGAGATTTTCTCAAAGGCCTATACATTTGGTAAAACTTGAGCAGATTTTCACAGGAACAGCAAAAATCATGTCCCTGACAGAATAGCTACCCCCTTGCCAAATTTCAAGTCCCTGATTCAAACCATGGAGGTGATAGAGTTGCTCAAAGAAAAGGTTGAGAGAATTTGCTTAACATTCCAGAACAATGTATTTTCCCTTAGTCTCATTCTCAGAAATGGCTGAAAAGTTTTGGCTGAAACTTTCAAAAACAAACAAACAGAAAAACCATTCAGCCTGAGGTAGACATCCAGCATGGAAAATTTCATCCCAAATGGTTGAATTTGGCAATGTTATGAGCAACTGAAAACAGGGTCTTATAATAGGAAGTGTACAGCATTAGCCCACTTTTAATACGCAATGATCACAGCGCACATGCTACCTAATCAATGTCAAGTGTTTTGTAGGCCATTTTGCCATTGACTTCAGTGGCGCCAGGATTTCACCCATGAATTTTTTTGGTTGGAGGTCCTAGTTCATTCTTATTTTGTTAAGCACATTTGTCCATCTTTAATCAGGATTCAGAGTCTGGTCCCACCCATGCTTGTCTACCACTTTCTTAAACTCCTGCTGCAGGTTCCCTGTGGCTGAAGTTATCTTACACCAACCTGGGAAATGCTAATTATGAAAGATATTATTGGTGAACCTGATCCAGCTGTCGTTGCAGACAATGACAAAACTCTCATGGACTACAATGAGTTCTGTTTCCATGATTGACCACCTGAGGTT
Organism: Chrysemys picta bellii; assembly: GCF_011386835.1. Classification (NCBI taxonomy): domain Eukaryota; kingdom Metazoa; phylum Chordata; order Testudines; family Emydidae; genus Chrysemys; species Chrysemys picta. Next base: position 106,587,401 of record NC_088791.1, read on the forward strand.
AAGCCAATTTGAAACGCCTCAAGTACCTTAAATATGATATAATGGTCACCACAAACAGGAAAAATACCTGAGACTATTTGGCGCACTTTATTGTGCGATACACCATCCAATGCGTCCAAAGACAACCTAGGATAATTATGCTGTGGTATGCTAGGCTATGCAATTGTAAACTACAAAGGAGTGTGCAATCTGCTGGAGAACTCAAAATAAAAATAAAGTCTTAAGAATGTTTAGCTATTTATGTAATTGACAGCAGTTATACATTCAATAATCAATTCATACCTCTTGTCTCAAATTATAGCAGACTGTGATGCTGGCAGACCAGATGCCAGCTCTTGCCAAGGTTTTAGGCCTCAGTTGAGCACTGGCAAATTCATTGCTGGAAACCAGTCTGTTTCACCTGTGTGTTAGTATGGTTAAGATGGGTATTGGACTTATAACAATGTGTTTAGTGTTCACACTTTATGAAATGCTCATAAGTTGCTGCCTGCATTAATCTCACTTCTGAGGTAATATTTAAGTTTTTGCTTTTCTAACTGTAAAAAATATTTGCTCTGATACTGTGAACCCAGTCAGGAGGGCTTAGCGCCTGTTCATCAAGAAGGCCTGTCAAAACTAAATGGGCCACTGTGGGAGGTCACAATATAAAGACTTTGTTAATTATCCCTTTCACCCATGAAGAGGCTAGGTTCAAAAGGGCTCATCCCATCAGCTTGAATTGTGGAAGAAGGAAGTAAAAATAGCTGACAAGAAAATTTCACCTCTTTTGGTTTTTGGACTCTCAGGGTATGTCTACACAGCAAAGAAAAACCCATGGCTGGCCCAGGCCAGCTGGCTTGGGCTGTTGGGTTGTTTCATTGCTGTGTAGATTTCCAGGCTTGGGCTGGAGCCCAGGCTCTAGGACTCTGTGGGGCCGGAGGGTTCCAAAAGTCTACAATGCTATGAAACGACCCCGCAGCCCGAGCCCTGTGAGCCCGAGCTGGCTGGCATAGGCCAGCTGTGGGTTTCTTTTTCACTGTGTAGACATACCCTCACAAGATTGGAGCTATAAAACAGAAGCAAAGATCTTCAGTGTCAACTAAAAGACATTCAGGGCTGACAGATTACAACGACCGTCACCTTTTGAAACCATAGAGTGTAACACATTTGTGAACATATGTTTGCCTACTTTAATCTTGTAATAACTCTCTCATTTCTTTTCTTACTTAATAAATCCTTAGATAGTTTACTATAGGATTGGTTACAAGTGTTGTCTTTCGTTCAAGATCTAAGGTACAGGTTGACCTGGGGTAAGTGACTGGTCCTCTGGGACTGGGAATGACCTGAATATTTTGATCTTTGGTGTATAGCAACCATCTATCACTAAGTCCAGCTTGCTTGGGTGGCAAGATAGACTGTATCAGGGGGTAGCCGTGTTAGTCTGTATCTACAAAAACAACAAGGAGTCTGGTGGCACCTTAAAGACTAACAGATTTATTTGGGCATAAGCTTTCGTGAGTAAAAACCTCACTTCTTCGGATGCATCCGAAGAAGTGAGGTTTTTACTCACGAAAGCTTATGCCCAAATAAATCTGTTAGTCTTTAAGGTGCCACCAGACACCTTGTTGTTTTAGTTAAATCAAAGTAATCAGTCATTTTAATCATGATTTAAATAAGCAAGCAGGAAATCTTTATTTAAATAATCCATTTTAATCGTGTTTTGCATTTGTACTTTTAAGCTATTTTCCTAAAGAAAGGTTGGTTTTCATTGGTTGGTAATCATTAAAACATGTTGTGCTGCAACTAAATATAGCCTTCACATTAAATTTGGTTCTTCTTTTTGCTAACCAAGAAAATACACTATTTCTATGCACTATTTCTTAATGTTTAATTAAGCAATTTTATAGTTTTAACTTATTCATTCAGATTTGTATTGTTTGTTTATTGTTTATATTCTTATTATATTAGAAAATAGTGAATGATATCTTTATGTATTAGATGATTAATTTTCTACTCATGATTTGTGTTAAACTGCATGTAGATGGAAATTAGAATTCAATTAAAAATGCACCAAAACAGCATTTTATTTATTTATTAGTTGAATAAAATGACCTTAAATGTGCTGGATACATAAGAAATAAAAAATAAGCATATCAAAACATGTTTTGCTATTAAAACTGACTGATTTATTAAAGAAAGTAAGCATTATCTGCAGTTAGTATACTGAACTCATTGGTTCTGGTCACCATGTCCTTCCAGAATTTAGAGCTAGTGGATCTCATCCTCTCACACCTAGTTTATATTAATAGATTGGAAGAGGAAAATAAGATTTTCTACTTTTTGAATTCCTAACTGGTTTCTTAACTTTGAATGAACTAGTAATTGAACTGAACTAGTTGAATAAACTGAATGAAGAAAATATTCTCTCTGAACCTGCAGAAGAGGCTACTGCTGTCAAAACCTGATTTAGTGCATCAACAGACTCTGGTTCCAGATGCTTGGCCAGTGATTTCATCTGGTTCAGTGGTCTGACTTTCTTTACAATTTGGCAGCATTATTTTTGTCTAATTATTTTTGTTATTAATTTAAACAGTTTTAAAAGATTATAATAAGTACAGGTCTTAACATAGGTTAATTTTAAATGGTTTTTTTAAATAAACTTGTATTTAATTTAAACTAAAAATATCCTATTTAAATAAGAAGTAAATCATTTTTTTTAAAAAATCATGGCTTCCTCGTTGCAACCATTCTCCTTTCAAAAGAAAGGATTCTGGACTTACATTGCCACATTGAGAAAAGACTACAGTGCAGCAGTCTGTTGTGCCCACAGGGAGCTGACCCATGTATAACACAAATTTAATCCGCAATGCAGCAGTTTGGCATGTCCCTGGGGACAGGTGATCAATGGATTGCAGAGGATTTTTAGCTCTCATTTATTTTGTGAAATTGTGGGGTATTTTACAATGTCCTATGTGGGGGTCTCGTTGGACAGTGTTTGAAGTTGCGGGGTACTTCCTGCTTTCCATGCAATTCTATATCAGTAGAGTCCTTGTAGCAGGACACCATTTATTGCTCCATAGGAAACAACATGAGAAAGGACCCGATTTTCTCTTCTCAACTGTCAGGGTTCCATCTCTACCCTAATCCTTTATTGACCAATGCTCCTACAGCTCCGCTCTCTTCTTATGGCTCTAGAGACGTACAATATACTCAACATCCCATGCAAATCAGTGACAGTATGTGAAAGCAACATGATCCCAGAGTGCACACATTTCATCTGACATTCAAGGGTTCCCAGTTGAAGACCTAGTTTACTGCATATTAGAGAATGCTAATAAATTCATCTTGACCTCTAGGACAGCAAAATATGTCTCATAAAAGACCTGAGCTGCAGACCAATAAAAAGCTTGTCTCTCTTGTTATAAATGATTTCTGTGAAATAGAGCTCCACTTCCTAGCATGAGGAGGAACCTCCTAACCCCATACTAATTCAGCAATCTCATCCTGTCCTGTGACACAGGGTGATGAATTGCCTTTTCTCTTTTCTACTATGGATGTAACATTTTCCTAGAACAGGAAAAAGTTTTTAATCCAACTTTTATGTTTAGTTTTCCTGACAGTGTCTACTATGTAGAGATCATTTATGGACAATGGCAAAGGTATTTTTTCAGGAGAGTTTGGTTGGAAGGAATGCTTGAAAAGCAGAAGACTTATAAATGTTTTTGTGGTTGTGGGTTTTGTTTTTTTTCCATTTCATGTTCAGGATATCCTCTGTGATGACCCATAATATTTACTACTTATTCTTGAGCTATAAAATCAAGGAGTTCAATAAGAGGTTTTCCTCACAAGCATTCATTAAAATTGCTTCAGGTCTGTGAAAGAAGTTTCCCACTATTTTTCCCTTTTGGTTCTTCCACTTTCTCTCTATCATATCTCCTCATCATTTATTGTTTTTTTTTTAAATTTGTATAGTTGTAGCACCTTCAGGCCCCAAGCAGGGTCCTATTGTGTTAGAAACTGTACAGACAGATAACAAAAAGACAGGCCTTGCCTCAAAGAGCTTATAATTTAAGTATAAGACAAGGGAGAAACAGTCGCCTACAACAAATAGATTGGTTATATTGTTAGCTCATGGTTCCCCGGTTTTCAAGCTCCAATTTTTCAACCCCCTTAATCAAGTGATAGAGGGATTTTTGTTTGTATTTTGTCCACTGAATCAGTATAATATTCCTCACTGTGTATCAAAGAGGTTTACATTTATCTGTATGGTATAATAGATCAAATCACTGTATTGGAAATAAGAAGATAGTTTACATATGGAAGGAATATTTTTTATTGCCCTGGGAAATGGAGTCCGTTTAGTCTATTACAAGCAATGGGAAAAGGGACTTTTCCCTGGACTGCTTAGTCTTCTCCCATGCTTCTTTTCTCAAGAGATTTCCTCTGCCAAAATCATTTGTTTAACCTCAAATCAGGTATGGTCTAAGCACCTTGAAAATCCACAACTTCTCTTCACTCGCTGCCAGCACGCCTAGATATTATCTGAGGGAGTTAGAAAACATCAACTTACATCTTGCCCCTTCACATCCGCAATCTCCAAAACCAACTCATTTTAAGTGAATTTTATTGCCAATGAAAAATAGCATCTTAATAGCCTTGGAGACTAAGTCTCATTTAGCCACAGGACAGGAAGCTACAGTACAAGCTTACCTCACACTGTCCCACCAATGCGCCTCGGCCTCGATCTCTAGTGACGCGAGAGAGAGTAGTTTAGACTCCAGTAGGCTGTGGATCAGGGCCCATATACCTGTCACCAGGCCATCTGCAGCACTGTTCTGGAGGAAGAAAGCATTCCTCCCTGGGTACCTGATCCTGTACACAGAGAGTCACATTCACCTGTGTCCCTAAAGAGCCCTTTGTTTGCTTTGAGGGTTCCAGCTAAAACCATTCCAATATGTGAAAGCTTAATTCAGTTAAGAGGTTATTTTGGGCCAGTTAGAGGAAAAAGGGAAAACAGAAATAACGAGTAGTTAAAAAGCATAGCAGAACAGGTTTTACAGGATGTCTTTGATAAGACCAAGAAAATGGACTCTAATTTAAGGCGCAATATTATGCAAGATTACCAAACTATGCAGAGTTGTAGAGAGAAGTTTGGCCTCTGAAATCATGTCAGGACTATACTACATCTGAAAGTGGCATCTCTTCAGAGAAACAAATGCCCTGAGCTTTAGAAAATCCAGCCTATAAAGTGAGGGTTTTTTTTTTTTTTTGTGGTTGCAGCTTATTCCTTTGATCTGAATGTGACAAAAGACACAGTAGCTTTTTGTTGCAGTCACCAATCCATTTTGAAGTTTAGAGAAGACATGTGATAATTACCAGCTTTTTCTTCTTGCAACCTTCATTGACCTATAACTGGGAAATGAACTAATACTAATCTACATTGATATCTCTGTGCATTTCAAATAGTTTTCCCATTGTCTCCCTGTTTAAATATAATCCTAAGGACTCTCCAACCTTTAAAGAAAATTACAAAATCCTTTGCAAAGTGTTCAATTAGCTGTCCCTTTGTTCTCCTAAAAATTTCATTCAACACCTTTCTGGCAGTAGACCATAATTAGAGTGTTGCAGTGTTGTTGTAGTCGTGTTCCTAGAATATTAGAGAGACAAGGTCAGGAAAACACTCTGTCACACTCTGAGTAACTTTCCCAGACCTGAGGAAGAGCTCCGTGTAGCTCAAAAGCTTGTCTCTTGCACCCAACAGAAGTTGGTCCAATAAAAGATATTATCTCACCCACCTTGTCTCTATAAGTAGTCTCTCAGTTGTAATTTCACCATAGAGGAGAGATCATCCCTGTGTATAACAGCAAAATCCAAGATTATACATTGATAAGCAATGCCACATTAACAGTTGTCTGTGTGCCTGCATTGCGGGGGACTATAAACACACAGCAAGTTGTTCATGCTTGTCACAAATGTAAAGTCTAGCCTATGGAAGAAAACAATACCCTTTCTATTTGTGGTGCTTTAGGTCATATGATGTCTAGAAGTGGCAAATCCCCAAAGTAAAATACAATAAGCAACACAGTCTCCAAGAACATTAGCATTAATTGAAAACTAACATCCCCTCTTCCAGCTGGAGTTTAGACTGGCTTGAGACAGCATGGCCCTGGTGTTGACATCTTCATTTTCTGGCACTTAAACTTCACTAATGAGGTTTTCCTGGAATACATATAGATATATACAGTGCAAGGCCTTTTTGAGTAAAAAATATTCAACAAGTGAGTCATTCCAGGAAATACCTTAGGGCCATGACATTACATTGATGTAGAAGACTTGGGAAGATTAAATGTTGTCATTAAATCCTGTCTCCAGTTCAGAATCAGCTGACTCACTAGGCGTCTCAAGGCATCTATATTTTCAACTTCCAAACAGAAAAGAAAATAAAGAGAGACATGTCTTTGAAAGCTCAGATCCTGTTTATATATTTACATAGACAGCAAAAGCAGGTATCTCTCATCTGATGAGATACACATTAGTGGAGACACTGAAGGTACTGTGGTTGGTGCACCAGCCATTTCCCTGCCAAAAAAAAACAAAACAAAACAAAAAAACACACACACACCTGGTTCAAAACGTGTTTGGGTAACACATGAAGTGAGTTTTGTGTTATCTGATCTTATACCTTGGTGTCAGGGTTTCTCCTTGTACTGTCCTCTTTTGTTACTTAATCAAAGCTTCATAAGTTTATAGCATGGAGCTAAGGGACATCTTGAATTGCATGATACTGCATCTTTCTCACAAACACATAGGGTTGGAAGGCTGGGCAAAAAATGGATACAAAGGCTTGAGAAGGAATTTAGGAATAAAGGATAAATATAGCAACATATCGCTGTCACGTTAAGATGGGTTTTTTTACTAAAAATATGAGATCCCATAAATATTCAAGTACATATTGATTTCTACCAATATGAGGAGCTCAAATATAATGCTCTTTTTATGAGATGGGTAAAATATCATGAGAATTAATATTTAACAAGATCAACTGTGTGTGTATGCATAATTTATGTATTTATTTCACTTTCTGTGTACAGTATGAGTGCAAGTTTAGCTGTTTTTGCTTTCTCTGTTGGAGGCAGCTCTGGATTTATGAGTAATGTTTAACCCTATAATGACAGGAATAGAATTTCACTTTTAATCAGAAAAGACTTAGAAAGATAGAAATTGTCAGAGCGTTGGTCCATCTAGTCCAATGTGTTCTGGACCATTCCAGAACTTCAGCTTAACCCCCTTGATTAATGTTGTCAGGTGTAATGTGCTCTTTACACCTGTAATCTTTATGCAGCACTGGGTCACTATTAGCTTCTACATGCTGGCTTACATTTGTAAAGCAACTGTGACAAAGTTCCTCCTCTATCTTGGTGGGTCCTGCGCTTATTGGCGGATTTTCTTGCCTCAGATTCACCATGTAGGTTGGGGAACAGCCCAGAGACCTTCCCCTCTGGGAGAACCCACAGTCCAGGTCAATTGGGAGGTTTGGGGGGAACCCTGGCCCGCCCTCTACTCCGGGTTCCAGCCCAGGACCCTATGGACTGCAGCTGTCTATAGTGCCTCCTGTATCAGCTGCATGACAGCTACAACTCCCTGGGCTACTTCCCCATGGCCTCCTCCAAACACTTTCCTTATTCTCACCACAGGACCTTCCTCTTGGTGTCTGATAATGCTTGTGCTCCTCAGTCCTCCAGCAGCACACCCTCTCAACTCCTTGCGCCTCTTGCTCCCAGCTCCTCACACTCACACCACAAACTGAAGTGAGCTCCTTTTTAAAACCCAGGTGCCCTGATTAGCCTGCCTTAATTGATTCTAGCAGCTTCTTCTTAATTGGCTCCAGGTGTCCTAATTAGCCTGCCTGCCTTAACTGGTTCTAGCAGGTTCCTGATTACTCTAGTGCAGCCCCTTCTCTGGGCACTCAGGGAACAGAAAACTACTCATCCAGTGACCAGTATATTTGCCCTCTACCAGACTCCTGTACCCCACTGGTCTGGGTCTGTCACACTACATAGTCTGGATCCTAGCTACCTAAAAGCATTCTTTCTCCCCAAGCACCGTCCCAACAATTTAGGACTGCTGAGGTGCTTGCTTGGCCAGCCCCTAGATTTGAACCCCAAGCACTATTAACGAAGAATGGTTCTCAACCCTTTTTTGGTTCACTAGAACCTGTGTGTCTTCATCTGGAGGCCTCAGTACAAGACATGTCTTTTATAGTATTCCACCCTAGATAGATGAATGTGTGATAAGGGGAATCCCTGATCCATTTGCCTCTGTTCAAGGTTCCTGGTTATTCCTTCCCTCCCTCATTGCCACATATTGGTGATTATGCAGAAGTATTTGTCCCTAGCTCCTGCTTTACAAACCTTCCACTTTGGCACCATCACCTTCTAGGAATCCTGGAGCTCCCAGCACCAACTCCATTCTACTGTGGCAGCTGCAGGACTGCTTTATCCTGCCCAACCCGTACCACTGCTAGAGGGAGCCAGAGTATTTTAACTTATTAATTACTTATGTTGTGGTAGTGTCTAACCCCCTAACTGATATTGGGGCCCCTTATGCCAGGCACTGTACATACACATAATGAGAAACAGTCCCTGCTCCAAAGAGCTTGCAGTCTAAATAGGCAAGTCAAAACACATGAGAAAGGAAGTAGTATTATTATCACCATTTTACAGATATGGAACTGAGGCACAGAAAGAGTAAGTGACTTGCCCAAGGTCCCAGGAGAGCCTGAAACTGAATCCAGATTACCTGAATATCAGTTTGGTGCCTTAGTCACAAGCCCATCCCTCGTATTTCACTTTTTTGCCCTAAGTTTTTTGGTGTTAAGCAGTTACATCATTTTACCGAGAGGAGGAGGGATAGCTGGGCATGGTATATAGACTGTAGAGCGTTGTGAGATCCTTCTGGATAAAACACTGCTTTTAATCTGAAATGTGTAAAGGCTTTTATTTCCCCCTTTTTTCCCCTTTCATTTTTTCTCTCATTCATTCATTCTCTTTAAAGAGTCTGCTCTCTTTATTTGATTATGTTCTCCAGGTTCTCCTCCCCCCACCCCACACATAACAGAATTTCTTTTTGATGAAGAAAAGAGAGGAAATGTAGTAGGGAAGTAATAAGAAGAAAATAGGCCCGGGAGAGCAGTAATCAACCTTCCTAGGGAAGACACTTCAGTATCTGCAAATCTAGCACTCCTTCCTGGCTTTCCATTGCCTGCTTTCAAGGTTTGTTTTGTATGCTCTGTCTCTGTCTGTCTCTGTCTGTCTGTCTCTCTCTCTGCAATCTAGTCATCAGCTGAAATCTGTCACTAGGTGACCCTTGGTTACCTAACAGAAGTGCTTACCGAGTCTCAGTGCCAGTCCTTTTTGCTTTCAGAAAGAACTGATTCCCTGTGATATACTACACCGTGAGCTGTAATTTTGGTCCTGCTGGAATAACTTGACACTGCCAATAGTTTGAAACAAAAGCTGTTTGTCTTGAGGTCCCCACATGCCCCACTGTTTAAAATTCCACCTGCTCGCCCCATCTTGGAGGAATCTGACCACTTCATCAACCTTTTTGCCCTGCATCTCAGAGACCCTGTAAATTGCACAGGAGAGGAGGAATCCTAAACAGAGTGAGAGAGTGTCTGGGATTGGATAGCAGTATTAAGTAATTCATCAACAGCAGTCTCCCTGCTGGAGAAACGTCATCACTGACAGGAGAGGGGTATGATCTTCCCCTCCAGACTCCAGAACAGCAAGCTCAGCCCAGCACTGAATACTAACAGCTTTATGGAAGTCTCAGTGGCTTCAGTCTTCACCCCAAAATACAAGGAGAGATCTACTTTCATAGGACGTGATTGAGTGATTTCTGCTTGAATCCTTATTTGAGACACACATGAGAGCTCAAGTCCAGGTTTCTGCTTTTTTTCACACAAGAGCAACAGACAGTTTAGTGACATGTACAATAACAGCACAGGGCCTGGAGAATTTCACCCTGGGGTTTTAGGGTTACCTCTACGTCGCTCCAGTGCACCAATCTCTACATTGACTTTTTGTCCAATACCAACTTAAATTCAAGGTCCTCATCTTGAACTTCAGAGTCTTCAGTGGACTAGGTTTGGCTTACTCAAGGACCACCTGTCCTCTCCCTTGGTGACCAAGACCATCCTGTTAGCTGTAAGCCAGAGGAACAATCAAACTATCTGCAGCCGAGTGAGACTAGAAGGCTCCTGCTTCCACTCAGCTCCTGGTTCATCATATGGAACTTGATCCCACAGGAGCTAAGATCGATCCCAAACCTTAGCACTGTCTGAACAAAAAGCAAGGCCTATCTCCTTGCCATACCTTTCCTCACAGAAATAAGATTAATAGTCATTTATAATATGAATTTTTTAAAAGTTACTTTCCCTGTGATGGGGAGGAGGAAAGAGACCCAAAGAGGGAGAAAAGATTTAAACCTCTTCTTGGATTTACAGTTCCACTTGGTGTTCACATAGCCAAGTGATGTGTGGCATAAATATCTGAACGCACAGAGATGGAGTCTCAAACTGTCCACCTCAGGGGGAGGGAAGGGACTAAGTAAAGATGGAGCAGCTCCACTGTTGCTGCCTAACTGGGCTTATCCCCTCATGGCACTAGTGATGATCTGCAGTGATGGAGCCCCAAAAGCTGTGGAGGTCTGGTCCAGCTCCCTGCCTAATCAGTAGAAGGGTTGGGATTTTGTCCGTAGTGAATAAATGGACAATGCTCACTACAGATGCTACTTTCATGGCCATGGGCACATTAAAGTGCGATGCTGCTGATGCTGTCCAACAGAAATACATTTGGTTAAACTGTGGTAATGACAGGACAGACTCTTGAGTGCATTGTTTATAGGGAGAAATTGTGACATTCAGCCACTGGCTTGCTTTGAGGATGGTGCAGAGTCCGCTCACACCATTGGGAGCTGAAGGAGGGATTGCTTCTGCCCTAACCGGCCAGGTGTATGGGGAATGCACAGGTTGACTCATCCTTTAAAATGGTGATTCCTGCTTTCTCTTTGCACCTGGACCTCTTCATGAAGGGGAGGGGCAGGGGGTAGTTGGATGATGTGTGCCCCTAGAGAACAGGGACTACAGTGGTGAGAGACCCTTGAGTAAGGTTTACAAAGGGTGAGGAGAGAGGCTTCTTGTGCCATCTGCTTCTTCTTCCCTCCCCCCATATTACCCCATACCCTTACAAGGAACACTCACTGGCTCTTCATGTTCTTAGTAGCATAAAGACAGAATCAGGGGAGGGGAGGGGCTTTTCAGTTATCCTGATACTCCCATTGTCTTTAGGATTTGGGGGTTTAGGGTATGCCTACACTGCAATAAAACACCTGCTGCTGGGCTGTGTCAGCTCGTGGGACTCAGGCTACTACTGCAGTTTGCATGTTGTTATCAGTAGCAAGCATGGACGTGAAGACGGGAATCCAGACCCTTAGGTTAGTTCCATTTCAAGCAAGTTAAAATCAGAGACAGGACAAGAGATGGGTCTGGGTCATAAAGAGAAAATGAGCAGGAACAGCCAGCCTGGGACACAGTGAGAAAAGAATAGGAGGAAGCAGAACAAAAGGGGAGAGAGCAGGTGTGTGAGGGATAGATGGAGGTGGAGGTGATGGAGCAGAAACAAAGCAGGGGCAAGTGGTAGATCTAGGGATTTTAAAACACTTTTATGCCAGGATGCTTTAACGAACAAAAAAAAAATCGAGATCTTAAATTGTGTCACTTTCCTGAGATGATCACACCATTAAAAAGCTAAACTTTCTGGGTTGAAAACCCACAGTGGTGTTATCCCAGCCTTGTGTTTGCGATGTATCCCCATATATTCCCATCTTTCTGGAGTAACAGTGATGTCACAAACACACCCATATAGAATGAGAACATGCATATAGAATGCAGACATTATTTCAGACCACTGAAGTATTGTATGTTTCACATGAAAAATGTCCCTCTAAAGTCTGGTTTCCCTTCAGTGAGCTTCAGCATTGCCCTGTATCTCTCTGAGTTACTGTGACAAGAACAGGAGTAGATGGGAGGCTGTTTTGCTGCCACTCTTGAGAGCCATTGCAGAGATTAGGACTGTTTTGGAAAGACATTATTGAAGGCTTAGGGTCTGCTTTCTGAAGTCATTCAAGATTAATGACGACTGGCTAGCTCGCTCTGATAGCTCCTTCAAAGACGACAGCAGCCAAAGGAAAATCAGCCACAAAGGGGAACTCAATTTTGTTTCTTATCATATCGCCTTTGTTTATAGGGAGATTTTCAGAGCCGACTTCTTCATGTGCATTTCAATAATGAGAAGTGGCTGTGTCCTAGATGAATAAACTCAGACTGAGTCCATGTCTGGTGCATGACTGCACTGGCAAGATAGCCCATATCAGTCCAAGTGGGAATCCATGCATTTGCTGTGGAGAGCCACTGGTGAGGTCAGCACGCAATCATATATAGGAAAGCTGCTGTTTTGCCTGTAGGACTCCTTGCTAAGTGGACAGGTTCCAATTCACAGGATCAAGCTAATGCAGCTTGACAATGTCGATCTGTTCCAAACAGGATACAATGACATTTTGAGGCTGCCCCAGTAGGCTGGCATTTAGATCTCTTTACTGCCATGTAGGAGAACAGGGTTTAATTTGCAACGCCAGTCCCTTGCTCCGCAGCATCGAGTTAGCTGGCTTAGCCTCTGAGGCAAATTATCTGGCTGTTTAAGAAGCAGTATCATAATGAATTGTGTAAGGTTTAATCACAGCATCAAAGTTTGCATTCAGTTTTATAAGAAAAAACATGGACAAAGGGGGAAAAAAACCCCACACACTTTAGAGGGCCAAATTCAGCCCTGGTGAAAGCAGTTGCAGCTCCATTAACATCAATAGAGTTAACATCCATTAACATCAACAGCTGCTGACACCAAGGCTGAGTTTGGCTCGTTGTTTTAATTTTGGAATGGATTCTCATTATGCCTTTATTCCAGGCATTCCTGTTTAGTTCATCATTTTCATATACCATCTCAGAACAAATGTCTGCCTTCTGTCAGACCTGGAGAACCTCCGGGTATGCAGTGGTAACTGCAGTAATTTAGGGCAAAATTTGGACCTCAGAGACTACTGAAATAGAAAAAGGCAATCCTCTCTTTCTCTCATGGCCCCACACTTTCTTCTAGTGGCATACATTTTTGAACTTCCTATGAAGGCAGGCACGTGGGCCATTGTTAGAGAGTTTATTCCTTCACTCTCCCACTTCCCTGGTTCTTCTCACACGAACAGAGAGCAACAATACTCAAAGTCCGAAGGTGAAAACAATTCAATGTTTATTGGGGTGAACTTCCAGAAAGCTTAAATCCAAGTTCCTTTTTCCTTATTTTCGAATCCCAACTTACCGTACTTCCTGTTTGCCCCTAATTTATATAGTAATATTCTTAGTATACCTTAACCAATCATTCTACTGAAATTTACCTAACCAATCCTAACATATTGTAACATGATTAGCCAACCAGTTATATCCCACCACCTTAATTAGTTTACACCCAGCAAATTTAATTATACAGCAGACAGAAACAATCACAGAACCAGACAGAGACCATGCAAATAAACAATAGCAAAGTGGGAACTATAATGACAAAACAATACAGAAGTGAGGATTTCACAACTACATTTATAAAGACATAAGGGTTTCCCAGCTGTCTATTGATAAGTGAGTTCTTACCAAACAGAAAACTATCAAACTAAATTTCCTTTTACATCTTCTAGGCTCTTTCCTTTCTCTGGAGGTGAGAGATTGGATTACCTTTCTAACAACCCCAGATAGCCTTATTTCAATGTGACTAGTTTGGAATGTGAGGATGTGACCATACACTTCCCAGTTTATGGCTGCCTCGGCTGCTTAACCAAAGGCCTTAGCCTAAGAACAGGGCCTCAGACTGTCACAGTGAGAGAAGGCCCTTACACAGATTCTTTCTTTTATAGCTCTATAACTAGCTAAGTGATAAGAATACACCTAAATCCTTAAAGTATAGGCCTTTGCAGACAGGCCTGAATATCTATATCCTAACAGCCATCACTTGCTGGGTAATTTTATTGTGCTCTAACTACTGCCAGCATTAGGTGATTATGCTACATACTTATAAATAATCCCACTTTTCTTCCCAGACTTCTATGTCCCAGAGAAATGTCTGCCACATGACATAGCACATGAAGTGTTGGAAGGGAAGCTACAATGGCTTTTACGTCAATGGACATAATGGTGCCTGGTGCAGTCCCTTTCTCATTATAATCTATCTTGCTTCAGTGGACAACAGTTTAGTGCTGCTGCTGATCACTGAATTCTTCCCTCCCTTCCTAGTGCTGCTTCAGTACAATCCATTTTCAGATCAATCGCTTCTAGTCTCTTTCGAGCTAATGATTCAGACACATATTTCATAATTGTCAGCGTCTGGCATGAGTTACACGGATACACAAGATCTCTCCCTTCTCCTCCAGTGTTTTCTTTTTCATTGGCAGTACAAATCATTCAATTTCTTGAAACACTGATATGCTTTATGCTCACACTGGAAGGAGTTCCTTTTTTACAAATTCTAATGTGCACTCTTTTAAAAAACAGATCCAAATCTTATGTTTGAAGTTTAAGAAAAGCTTAGAAAAATTCTGATGGAAGTCAGAGATGAAAAAGACCTATTAGTTCATTCAATCTGTCCATCCCAGCCAATCTGGGATTGTTACCCAGTGTATATTTTCTAGCATTTTGCCAAGTCACTTTATGGTCTTACCTAAATTAGGATTTAAACATGTGATGTTAGAGTGAGTTACCTAGCACAATCTAACTACTACCTTCTAAAACTGTAGTCAGGACAAAGTTATATGTTAGCATGTGCTAAACTGGTCAAATTAAAGCCAAAAGGCGTTTAAAATCCTAGGCTTTAACTTGACCAGTTTAGCACACGTGAATGTATTTTTATTACATTGGTGCTTAGAGGCTCCAATTGAGATCAGGCCCCCATTTTTTTGCTAGGCATTGTACAAACACAGATAAGCGACACTTCTTGCCTCAAAGAGCTTACAAAAGAAATTTTCAGACACAAATGAGAGATGCCCAATTCTCAAAGACTTTCAATAGAGCCTAGGGTCCTAACTGCCCATTGCACCTTTGAGAATCTATCCTACAACCTAAAAGATGGGAGGGAAAATGGAGGACAAAGTGATAAAATGACTTTCCCACATTCACATAGCAGGTCAGAGCTGGGAAAAGAATCCAGGTCTCCCACATCCTAATCCCTAGCCCCATTCACCACACTCCTGATATTTAAATTGCTCCTCTTTGTCTATTTCCTTCTAATATTGTTTTAATATGCTCTTGCAAAAATGTATTCCCCTACTGCTCCTGGGTGAGGATTTTTGTTTAGCATAGGTGAGTAAAATATATTCCCATTCTCATTGTAATAAAGGGTAGATGACTAGCTTATGTGCCTGGGTTGGTACATTTTCATGACCATTTTGTATGGCTGATTTGATGTATAGTAAATTCAAACACTGATGTTAACACAAGATTGTGGCTCCATTTTAGACTAGGACAATGAGGTTCGTGTAGTAAACGTTCAATGATTGCTTTTGCCAATATCGCTTACACTGGTTTGCGAATAAAATTATCAAGAATTAGCAGAGCCTGGGATCAGGTAGCTCAACCTCCCTAGTGAGCAATAGAGAATTTGCAGCTGAATCACACTCCGCTTACAGCAGAATCAGGTGATTGGCCAGATCACCCCATTGGCTAAAGAAACCAACAGACATTCTCTTAAGCCCAGCAGCAGCATTAGGCTGACTGCTGCTCAACATTTATGCCCACAGCTGTGATTGCTCCTCTGCCTGCCTTGTCCCCAGCCTCACTCCCCATCCTGCTCTAGTCTGCTCCAGCCTGGCTCTCCTGCTTCTTTCCTGATTCCAGCTTTGGCATTTGGCTCTGACTCTTGGGCTCTGACTGACAGTAGTTCTGACCATTAGGCCTGGACGCCCACACCTCCATGTGTGACTGAAATGAGCGATACCGGCAAGAACATTTTTTGCATTTATAGTAGGGTTTTTGCTGACATAGAAATGTTGCAAAAGAAATCACATCCCTGACCGATACAGCTATTCAAACAACACTTTGTGGTGTAGGCCTGGCCAAAGTGACTTAAAAGCATGTTTATTAACATGTGTTAGCTAACATGCTTTCTAAGCAAACTTCATTTCCTTGAGAAAGCAAGCATTCAAGAGTCATGATGTTGAAAAATGTTCAAATTTCTCCTGCAATGTTAACTTGCCTGTCTTGAATACCCTGTATATTTTACAGTCATAGAATCATGGAAGATTAGGGTTGGAAGAGACCTCAGGAGGTCATCTAGTCCAACCCCCTGCTCAAAGCAGGACCAACCCCAACTAAATCATCCCAGCCAGGGCTTTGTCAAGCCGGGCCTTAAAAACCTCTAAGGATGGATATTCCACCACCTCCCTAGGTAACCCATTCCAGTGAAATAGTTGTGACGGGTTGGATCATAGAACCGGCCTTGGGATCTGCTACCCGATGTGCCAAGACTACTTCTGCCCCTGCTTTCCCTGCCAGCTCACGACCCCAGCACCCTGTCTTGCTGAGCCAGACACGCCTGTCTGCTCCAACAAAGACCCAGGGTCTGAATTACTTGCCCCAAAGCTGCAGGGTTGACTGAAAGCAGTTTACAGAAGTGTTCCTGTCTTTAACACTCAGATGCCCAACTCCCAATGGGGGCTAAACCCAAATAAATCTGTTTTACCCTGTATAAAGCTTATACAAGATAAACTCATAAATTGTTCACCCTCTATAACACTGATAGAGAAAGATGCACAGCTGTTTGCCTCCCCCACATTCTCTGGGTTAATTAATAAGTAAAAAGTGATTTTATTAAATACAGAAAGTAGGATTTAAGTGGTTCCAAGTAGTAACAGACAGAACAAAGTAAGTCACAAAGCAAAATAAAATAAAACACGCAAATCTATGTCTAATCAAACTGAATACAGATAAGATCCTCACCAGTTCCAGAATGCTCCCTTTTACAGACTAATCTCCTTTTAGCCTGGGTTCAGCTATCACTCTCACCCCTTGCAGTCACTGGCCTTTGTTCCAGTTTCTTTCAGGTATCCTGGGGGGTGAAGAGGTTCTCTCTTTAGACAGCTGAAGACAAAATGGAGGGGTCTCCCAGGGGTTTAAATAGACTGTCTCTTGTGTGTGGTGACCCCCTCCTCACTCCCGTGCAAAGTCCAGCTCCAAGATGGAGTTTTGGAGTCACCTGGGCAAGTCACATGTGCATTCATGACACACAGTTTCTTACCAGGTAGCAGCCATTGGTCACATGCTACCTTGAACATCCTCAAGTAGACTTCTTATGTGGATTGGAGCATTCCAAGATTCATTGTCCTTTAAAAAAGAACAGGAGTGCCACAAGTACTCCTGTTCTTTTTGCGGATACAGACTAACACAGCTGCTACTCTGAAAATTGTCCTTTAAGTGTTTCTTGATTAGGTACTTAACTCCAACATTCCTTTCTTCAGGAACTGACCAAATGCTCTACTAAGGTTATTTAGAAATCAAGCCAGTACACAGCCAATATTCATAACTTTGAATACAAAAATGATGCATGCATACAAATAGAATTAATAGATTCAGTAGATCATAACCTTTACAGAGATATGTTACATGGCATATGTAGCATAAAACACATTCTAAGCATATTTCCATAAAGCATTATGGGAGGTACCGTCACAATAGTTTTTCCTAATATCCAACCTAGACCTCACCCACTGTAACTTGAGACCATTGCTCCTTGTTCTGTCATCTGCCACCACTAAGAACAGCCTAGCTCCATCCTCTTTGGAACCCCCCTTCAGGTAGTTGAAGGCTACTACCAAATCCCCCCTCACTCTTTTCTTCTGCAGATTAAATAAGTCCAGTTCCCTCAGCCTCTCCTCATAAGACATGTGCCCTAGCCCCATAATAATTTTTGTTGCCCTCTGCTGGACTCTCTCCAATTTGTCCACATCCTTTCTGTACTGGAGGGCCCAAAACTGGATGTAATACTCCAGATGTGGCATCACCAGTGCCGAATAGAAGGGAATAATGACTTCCCTCGATCCACTGGCGATGCTCCTACTTTTCTGCAGAACTGCCACTTAGCCAGTCAGTCCCCAGCCTGTAGCAGTCCATGGGATTCTTCTGTCTTAAGTGCAGGACTCTGCACTTGTCCTTGTTGAATCTCATCAGATTTCTTTTGGCCCAATCCTCCAATTTGTCTAGGTCCCTCTGGACTCTATCCCTACCCTCCAGCGAATCTACCTCTCCCCCCAGCTTAGTGGCATCTGCGAACTTGCTGAGGGGGCAATCCATCCCATCATCCAGATAATTAATGAAGATGTTGAACAAAACCGGCACCAGGACCAACCCCTGAGGCACTCCGCTTGAGACTGGTTGCCAACTAGACACTGAGCCATTGATCACTATCTGTTGAGCCCAACGATCTAGCCAGTTTTCTATCCACCCTTTAATCCATTCATCCAATCCAAACTTCTTTAAGTTGCTGGCAAGAATACTGTGGGAGATGGTATCAAAAGCTTTGCTAAAGTCAAGGTATATCACGCCCACCACTTTCCCCATATCCACAGAGCCAGTTATCTCATCATAGAAGGCAATCAGGTTGGTCAGGCATGACTTGCCCTTGGTGAATCCATGTTGACTGTTCCTGATCACCTTCCTCTCCTCCAAGTAATTCAAAATGGATTCCTAGAGGATCTGCTCCATCATTTTTCTGGGGACAGAGGTGAGGCTGATCAGTCTGTAGTTCCCCAGATTCTCCTCCTTCCCTTTTTTAAAGATGGGCACTATATTTGCCTTTTTCCAATCATCTGGGACTTCCCCTAATCGCCACGAGTTTTCAAAGATAATGGCCAATGGCTCTGCAATCACATCAGCCAACTCCCTCAGCACCCTTGGATGCATTGCACCCGGCCCCATGGACTTGTGCATGTCCAGCTTTTCTAAATAGTCCTTAACCTGTTCTTTCATCACTGAGGGCTGCTCACCGCCTCCCCATACTGTGCTGCCCAGTGCAGCAGTCTGGGAGCTGACCTTGTCTGTGAAAATGGAGGCAAAAAAAGCATTGAGTACTTCAGCTTTTTCCACATCATCTGTCACTAGGTTGCCTCCCCCATTCAGTAAGGGTCCCACACTTTCCCTGACCTTCTTGTTGCTAACATACCTGTAGAAACCCTTCTTGTTACCCTTCACATCCCTTGCTAGCTGCAACTCCAATTGTGCTTTGGCCTTCCTCATTACACCCCTGCATGCTCGAGCAATATTTTTATACTCCTCCCTAGTCATCTGTCCAAGTTTTCACTTCTTGTAAGCTTCCTCTTTGTGTTTAAGCTCACCAAAGATTTCACTGTTAAGCCAAGCTGGTCACCTGCCATATTTGCTATTCTTTCTGCACATCAGGATGGTTTGTTCCTGCACCCTCAATAAGGATTCTTTAAAATACAGCCAGCTCTCCTGGACTCCTTTCCCCCTCATATTAGCCTCCCAGGGGATCCTGCCCATCAGTTCCCTGAGGGAGTCAAAATCTGCTTTTCTGCAGTGTATATTAATAACAAACAATAATGCATTAAGACATTCCTATTAGCAAGGAAAACACTTAAGAATATGACATGCTCGAAATGGCTGAATTACCATTGTTGAAGAAACCTTAATTCATGGAATCTCCTGAGTTTAAACATTTGATTTATCAAGATGAAGTATTTCTAAGTGTGCATGGAACTTCCCTGCATGGGTGATTTAAGAAAAAAGAAAAAGAAGGGAATATAGATGTGAAATATCACCTTTCTGAACTTTTCTGTACCCATTGGGGAGATGGGGGGGGCAATCTTTTTGACTGATTAGCCACTTGCTTCTTATGCTGAGTTGACCAAGGACAGAGATTATACCCCATGACAACCTCAGATAGACTCACAACTCTTAAATTTCTTATTCTTACGTTATAGTAGAATATATCAATCTAACAGACATAGGTCTAACAAGATCCAATGACTGTAAACTGAAGGTAGACAAATTCAGACTCAAAATAAGTGCAAATTTTTAACAGTGAGGGTAATTAACTATTGGAATAACTGACCAAGGGTTGTGGTGGATACTCCATAGTTGGAAATTTTTAAATCAAAATTGGTTTTTTTTCTAAGATGTACTTTAGTGCAACCACAGCAAGTGGACTTGAAGCAGGAATTAATTCAGAGAAGTTCTGTGGACTATGTTACGTAGGAGGTTAGACTACATGATCACAATGATCCCATCTGGTCTTAAAAGCTACAAATCTAGGAATTCTATTCTTCATAATGATAGATATGTCTGATATATGCTTTACTTGCTAGTTTTCTTTCTTATCACTTACTCTTGTATCTTGCTGTATCTTTGCTAGTATAATAAGAAACCAATAAAACAAAAAGTTTGGGTTTTTTTTATAGAAAAGAAATCCACATCTTGCAAGTCACAGTCAAGCCCCCTTCCTCCTATGCCCCCTATTAATCATCAGTGAGGACAGAATGCATATTTCTCACCTTATCCCTGGGGATGTAGCATATATAGAGCTCAGCTATCCTGAGTCCCACAGCTATCTACAGAGATAAATGGTGTGGGTTTATTTTTCTGTCTAGCAGGCTCAGCAGGAAGGATAACAAAGCAAACAGAATGAGAATGCGCCCTTGAGAAACCCATAGCCTTAAGGCAGCTGGCTGGACAGTTTTGCCATAACTTAAAGGAACTCTATACTTTTTCATAGCTAGGAAGCATTTTCAACTTGGTGTAGGGCTGTGGACTCCCAGCAATAATAATGGGAGTTGGATAGCTTAGGGTACTGATAGTGGGATATAGAGAATTTAACCTCTGCATCACTGATTTGAATTTGGTACAAGTCATAAGTGAAATTCGTCACTGTCTGATGGCTGTTCATTAGCTTATTAAATGAGTTGATGGTTTCACTTCAGTTCCTAGTACTGGGCAGACATACATATCACAAATGGCACTCGTTAGCACTAGTGCTGGCAATCTCTGCCAAGCCACCAAAGACTTGGTGAGCCATGAAGAGTGAACTTCTCTTTCCTCCTGAAAGGTGATCTAATTCCCTGAGGGTTTAGGAACATTTACAGGGGGCTGTTTATGCTGAAGCCCCAACTGTCAGTGCCCAGGCTATATAGTAGTTTTATGGGAAACTAGAGGATTTTCCTTTCCAGACTTGTCAGTCAGCACTTTTGCCTAGCACAAAATTTACTCAAAGAAACATATATGATTAAGTGTTATATAGTAATAAATTAACACAATCAAGGAGTGGACTTCCCCATGTCACTGCCCACTACCCAGCAGCAAGGCTGGTATTTCCAAGTATGTCTTCAGGGCAAGGGGTATTCAGCTGCATAGCAGCAACTTACTGGTAGTACTCTGTTCTGTATTTAGAAATGATCCTTGAGAAAATCACATTCTAAAGGGGCCTAAACTTGAGCTTTAATTCAATTCATTTAAATTAATCTATATTTAAGGACCCATATAAGTTTCCTGTTTCTCAAAAGTACCGAACACTTTAGTCTGGATCCACAAAGCCTATCTCTGCTTAGTGATCCAGGAATGGGAACCCATCTTGTGGAAAAAGCTGGTTTAGATGCCTACCTAGTTTCTTGTGGGAATGAGTTAGGTGCCTGTCCTGCTCCATATAAATTGGGAGAAAGTAGTGATGGTGCTCACCTCTTAGCCCAGTGGTTTGAGCAATCTCCTGAGATGTGGGAGACCCAGGTTCAATTTCCCCCTCTGCCTGATGGGAAAAAGGATTTGAATAGAGATCTCCCCATGTCAGGAATGTTCTATAACCACTAAGAGGTGGGATATTCTGATGTGGGGCCCCCTCAATCTATGCTGTTCCACTGAGAATAAATAATGAAAGATGGACTCATGCTGGTGTGTGCCCAAACCACTGAGCTACAGGGTCATTTTTGCTCTCTCTCTGGCTCAGTGACTGTTTCACTGTGGGTAAATACTTTAATAGTCATTGGGACAGAAAAAGAGAGATAAGGAAGCCAAGGCCTATCTTCCCCCTGGCTTGTAGATTGCTCTGGTGCTTAGGTAGGAATTAGACATCCAGACTCCTAGAGGGAGGTAAGGAAACTTAGGTGCTGAGGGAGCTTTTATTCTGAAAATGTTGGCACCAGATGAGTTTAGGTACCTATATGTTTCAGGGGGAGTTTTGTGGATCACAGTGGTGGAGCCTAAACTGGGATTTAGGAGCCAACTGCAGCAGGAGCATAGCTGACCCTGGCAGGTGCTGCCTAATTGACTAGACTTCCTGACTGGAGGCAGGGTGGAGCTGAGCTAGTACTACTGGCTGGTAAATGGATTCCATACAGCAGCTTGATCTTGCTTTCATCCAGCCTGTGCCTGCTCCTGCCCGTGCCCAGTCTGCTCTTGCCCCCACTTCAGTTCCTGCTTCCACCCAGTGTGCTTTTGTGCATTGACTCTGGCATTTGCCTTCTGATTCTTGACTCTGACCCCTGGCTCTGCTCTTGACTTCACTGCCAAGTGTCCCATAGCCTGTATTCTGGCTCTGGCTCAACTCGGCTCAGCTCTAACCTCCGGGCCTGGCCACCTACCTAACTCTGACTGCTAGGCCCAACTGTCCATGTCCCAGTCATGATCCTGACACTTAGGTGCCTAAACTGGAGACTTAGATGTCTATGTCTGGGGTATAGTGTCTAAGTACCCTTGTGGATGGGTGCCCCAGTTCCTACTGAAGTCTGTAGGAACAATCAGCACTTTTGAAAATCAGGCCACTTATTTAGCAGCCTAAATACAGATGCAGAAGCCTAACTTTTGTCAGCCATTTTGAAAATCTTGATCATCATATCTTTCATCTAGGAGCATCCCAAAGCATTTTACGTGCCCTACAGACAATACATACAGGAATCATTTAATTCACCACTGAAATGTAGCCAGCTCTACCCTCAGGCCATGGCTTAACAGTTTACAACAGCACAACATAAAAGTTTAATAAAAAAACATGAAGATGAATATTGAAGTTAACTGAAATGGAGAAGAGAATTTAGGTGGAGAGAACGTAATTAGAATTTGGCCTGATCACCAGAAATAAATCACCTCTACTCTTAAAAAGTATGTCAAGATATGAGATCGCTAATGATCATAAGTGGTCAGGATCTTTACCTCATCTGAAAGATGCACTTTCAGTAGCACTGCCCAGCACCCCCAAGCAACATGCTCAGATTTTGGTTCTGTATTGCCCCAGAGCAAAGAGCATTACCTTCTGAATCACTAGCAGGACTTCCTAAAGGAGTTTTCTTCAGAGGTCTCTGAGGACTAAATCTTAGTTTATGAACTCTAATAGGATTACAGTGCATGATGCTATGGTTTCAACCAAGCATTAGGACTCGGATAAGATCATTAGAAGTAGTTGGGTCCTAATTAGAATTTAAACTCTGCTCAGTAAGATGTGAACCTAACAACTGCCCTGGAGCCCTTTTTCCCAAGAGGGCTAATCAGTGTGTATACCACACTCTACTTACACCATTTCATATGCTTTTTAATTGACTATCATGTGTGCACATGAATGTGTATGGTTTCCAGCAGACTGGCAATGTCTTTTCTAAGTTCCTTTGTTGAGGTTCTTGCTGGAAATGTGTTATTCTGAAGATTAACTATTTTGATATGGGGAAAAGAGGAAGTCTCCAAGCCATTGTTTACCAGCTATCTACACTAGTGACTAGGGAAAGTGAGACGTTTCTGCTTGACAATCCCTTATCAAGAGGTAGAACCAACCAATTTATTTCACATTGACAGCTGAAAGCCTCCAGTTTCTCTCCACTTCATGCCTCCCCTGAATTTTGCCATTTGCTTGTAATTGCACGGGTCACTGCAAATTCGCTGTAACTGGTTCCTGCCAGCCACACTTAATTACTTTATAGCCCATCACAAATCCCAGCAAAGACAATTCTTGCTTGATTTTCCACCCCCTCCTTCTGCCTCTCCTTGACCCCTGAGGTGAGTAATTTTTCTGACTCAAAGGCTTAAAGTTTAAAATGCAGTTAAAAAAACCCTGCACATCAAAGAGTGCATAGTTTTGAGATGTGCTGTGGTGCTTGTTCTTAATTTCATCTTTTAGCATAAAGGAGAATTTCAGCATTTGACGCAATGAAGGAGCAAGTTCATGAGCTGGAATAGTGATTTGTAACTCAACACCCGCATTTTGGCAAACCAGCTCATGCAGAGGACCTAGGTAGATTAGGTGTGTCTGTACAAACACCGTCTGCTCCGGAAGTCTTTTCCCACAGCTCATCTCAGATCAGGGGAGAACTCATTCAGACCCTGCTTACCCTGGCAAAAGGGCTTTTTGGCCAGTATAAACAGCATCTATGCTGGAGCTTTTGTCATTATAGCTATGTTGGTCAAGCGTGTGATGTTTTTCCATGCTCTTAACTGACATAGCTCTTCTGGCAAAAATGTTAAGTCCAGACCACCCTATGAAGGAGCCCCTGGAAATCAGTGGAAGGTTGGATGTGAACTTTTCTTCTCTTGCCCTGATAACAGAGAGTACCCCACTGTAAAGTTCTAAATAAAAGAAGTGCTAATCAGGCTGGTAAGCAGCTTTGATCCCTTTGGCTAATTAACAGCTAGCCTGGACCGGGTCTGAAGAATCGTCTCATCCAGTGTTTTTTCTCTGCCAGAAGAATGATGACTGCAACATGTGGTCTCCAAGTTTTTGGGTATAAGAAATGGGACTAAATGAAAGGCTTTTCAATGCTCAGGCAGGGACACTTGGAGGAGAGGAGAAGGTGCAAAAATTCTGGAAAGTAAAGGGTTATGTTAGTCATTGTCTACATTTTTGAGTCCCTCTCTTCACTTCTCCTTCTTCTTAGTGTATGTGCAATGTGCCTCAGGTGGCACGTGACCAGGATTCACCACTGAATTTGGTCTGCTGGTTGGATCATTAGCTTCCCCAGCCTGGACCAGGTACTGATGGGGATTATGACATGAATGCTGATCCATGCCTCACTTCTCTTCACTGATTCCCCCTCTCCCATTACTCTTCTTTCTCTCCTTCCATTCCCCTCCCATCTTTTCTGTATCCTTTGAAGCTGCCATTATTATTATTAATAATAATAATAATAATTTGCATTATACCTAGAGACCTGATCAAGACTGGAGCTCCATTTTGCTAGGAGTGATATCCAGACATATAGCAAGAGACAGTTTCCCTGCCCTAAACAACCTGTACTCTAAATAGACAAGATTGACAAAGGGGAGGGAAAAGGAAGGATTAGTACTCCACTTTACAGATGGGGAACTGAGGAACAGAGCAATTATGTGACTTGCCCAGGGTCACAGACACATCTGCGGCAGAGTGGAAAACTCATGTTTCCTGAGTCTCAGGGCTGGTCTACACTGAAAATTTACATTGGAATAGCTATGTCTCTCAGGGTTGTGCCAGTCTAACCCCTGCTATCGACAGTGCAGGGTTGACAGAAGAATTCTACACCTCTTGGGGAGGTGGATTAATGACAGCTATGGGAGAACCCCTCCTATTTAGTGAGTGTTGACACAGAAGAGCTACAGCTCTGCTGCTGTAGCTTTTTAAGTGTAGGTATAGTCTCACTCTGGTTCTTTAACAAGACTGTCTGTCCTTCTACCCCATTCCCACTCTCTGTTGTCCATTCTCCTATTTAATCTCATCCATTCCCCTCTTCCTTCTCCCACCCATTTTTCTTCCCCCATGCTCCTTTCCCTCCTCCCCTACAGCCAAAGCTGTGGTCAGCTGAAGACTGACACTTCCCTCAGCCTCAAGCCAATGGTGGCCCAAAGACAGAACTCTGATTGGATAAAATACATGCATTGCTCCACTCCCCCCAGCCAGTAGGGGAGACACTGTTTACCTATGTGTCTCAGCTGTGCAGAGGGGCAGGAATGGGCAGATCCCATTTCTGCTCTGCAGATGTTTGGTGTCCAGCAGGGATGGTCGGAGAGGGTCCACTCCTAGCAACTGGCTGAGAATGGGTGGACTGGAAAGGAGTGATTGACAGTCATTAAATGGGAGGGGCTGCTGGTAGCTGGAAAGGGATAAAACTAGTGTGAAATACAGAGCAATGATTTTGGAATTTGGCCATAGGCTAAAAGGAATACCTTTGCAGGTGATATGCGGTCTGGTTCACCACTTCTATATTACATATCCCTGGCCTATCTCACAGGAATGTTGTGAGAATTTATGTTTATTTAGTATGAGTTAGTTACCAGAAGGTCCTTAGAACCTATGCCTCTGTGATTATAGATTTTATAGGCAGGGAACAGCATAGCTATTTGGGGGGAAAAGTTATTTTAAACTGTTGAAAATATAAATAAATTCAGTGGTTGGTAGGGTTTTATTTTTCCTACCCTTCTAAATTCCACTGATTTGGTATTCCTGATGCATATTGGGTAAGTGCTCTAAAAGCATCTTAAACAGGGGAAATGCTTCGCCTGCATCATTTCTAGAATTGAGAATGCTGAGACTGTATTAGTAGCTGATAAGGGACGTTTCACTTAAGGTTCATTTGTGTTGTTTGTATTGTCCTGGCAAATTGCTTTGCACTCACTTCAGAATTTGTATTAGAAAACAAACCAAATACAAGGCTGCCAGTAATGGAGAATTGGCTTTTGTTGTTATATAAAACGTTGCCTGTCAAATAACCTATAATTGGATGGGCTCATACTGAAAAAATGTCTTGGGGTAATTGTTTCAAAAGAAAAGTTTTACTGAAAGAAGATGAATCAGATGAAGAAACATTTGAAGGGTTTTTTTTAAAGTAAAAATGTAAGTGCCCTGAAAGAATTACCACACAAATGTGCTGTGTTAACCAAGGTTATACTAAATCCTAACATGTACAAAAGCCTGTTCATCTGGAAGAACTGTATTCCAGGCTGATTTACAGTGTGTTGATTTCTGGTATGCAACAGGGCCTGGATCCACAAAGGGACTTAAGTGTTGCAATGCTCAGTGTTGTGGCACCTCGAAAAATCATAGGAACAACAATGGGATCCAGAAAGCCTGAGTTAGGTGCTTCAGCTCCCTATACAATGGATGTGGAGAGGGAGGTGCCTTAAAATTTGATCCACAAAGGCCAGCATGCTAGGCAGGAAGCCACTTATGCCAGCCAATGGGAGATGCTGATGGCTGTGAGCTAAGCCGTGGGAGGGGCCTATCTCTGCTTAGAGATACAGAAATGGGAACCTGCTGCCTGGAGTCAGGCAGCATAGGTGCCTAAGGCATTTTTTTTGGGAATGAGTTAGGTGCCTACCTCACTCTGCAGAAAATGGCCCAATCAGAAGGTGGTCATGGTGCTGGTGCCCACCTTATACCTTTTAGCCCAGTGGTTAGACCACTCATCTGGGATGTGGAAGACCTAAGTTTAATTCCCCTGTTTCTCCAGAGGGGAGAAAGGGCTTGAACAGGCATCTCCCACCTCTCAGAAGAGTGTTCTAGCCACTGAGGTAAGGGATGCTCTGAAGTGGGGCTCCCTCAGTCTGGCCTGTTGAAACTATTCCACTGTGGATAAATATGAAAGAGTAATTGGAGAAGGGGACTGAACCTGGAGTCTCCCACCTCCCCAATGGGTGCCCTAACCACTGGACTACACAGTCATTCTCACTCCCTCTCTCTGACCCAATAGCTATTAAGTATTTATCCACAGTGGAACAGTCACCTTGCTATTGCACTACGAAATATTGGACACCTCTGTTCTTGAGCTCATTAGGGAGGTGCTGGCAGCAGCAGTGTTTCCTTGGTCCTGCCTTATAAGCTAGAACCACACGCTGCACCCCTCATGAAAGGGAAGGAAGCGGGGGTCAGGCCAACAGCTTCTCAAAGAAATAAAAAGTAGGGTGGGGGATATTAGGGTGGGGTCTGGTGAGGAGGAAGATGGAAGGGGAGGAAGGAGATATCAGTAGGTTTTCTGTGTGGTGGTTTGGTCTCATGTGCGGTTTTCAGCATTTTAATTAAGAATTTACTTTTTCAACAGTTTTATACCATTAACTTCAGTGGAATCACTCCTGATTTAGGCCCTGATTCATGAATGTACCTAAGCATGTAATTCAGTCCATCTCTATACCGGATAGCACTTAAGCACCTGTTTGGCTTTAAGCACATACTTAAGTTCCATTAATTTCAGTGGGAAATAATAAGCACATGTTTAAAGTTAAGCATGTGATTAAGTTCTGTCCTAAATAGCGATTCCTTCCTGAACTGGAGCCTTAGACCTGCCTGAGCAGAACTGGACTCAATTCACTCATATTCCAAATCCTTATTTATTAGCCCTATTGGGTGGTATACACACATATACAAATATCAAAATGCCTGTATTAAATCGTGGCACCACCTACTGTCCTGGTAAAAATGACAGTGAGTTTGACTGCGGCAGTTTGTTCATTTATTACTAGGGTTGCCAGGCATCCGGTTTTTGACTGGAACGCCCGGTCAAAAAGGGACCTGGCAGCTCTGGTCAGCACCGCTGACTGGGCCATTAAAAGACCGGTCAGTAGTGCAGCAGGGCTAAGGCAGTCTCCCTGCCTTCCCTGGCTCTGCGTGGCTCCTGGAATGGCCGGCATGTCCCTGCAGCTCCTAGGCACAGGGGCAGTCAGGGAGGCTCTGCGCACTGCCCCCGCCCCAAGCATTGGCACCACAGCTCCCATTGGCCAGGAACCACGGCCAATGGGAGCCACAGGGGTAGTGCCTGCAGGCAAGGGCAGAGTGCAAAGCCCCCTGACCCCTCCATCTAGGGGCCACAAGGACATACCAGCCACTTCTGGGAGCTGCCTGAGGTAAGCACCGCCCAGAGCTCACACCCCGAACCCACTCCCACACCCAAATCCCCTGCCCCAGCCCTGAGCCCCCTCCTGGAGCCCGTACTGTACTCTGAACACCTCAGCCCCAGTCTGAAGTCCCCTCCTGCACCCCAAGCCCCTCATTCCAGCCCCATCCCAGAGCCCGCATCCCCAGCCGGAGCCCTCCCCCCACACCCACCCCAACCCCCTGTCCCAGCCCAGTAAAAATGAGCAAGGGTGGGGGGATAGAGTGAGCAGGGGGCAAGGTCTCAGAGAAGGGGCGAGACAGGGGCGGGGCCTTATCAAAGGGGCAGGGCAATGGGTGGTGCAAGGATGTTCAGTTTTCTCCACTCAGAAAGTTGGCAACCCTATTTATTACACAGCAATCTAAACAGTGACTGGACTGACAGACTGTTTATTGTCTTAAATAAAAATATAGCCATAACTGACTGACTACAGCACTAACCTGAACTAAGTGGATTCCTCACGGATTCTCTTCTGTAAAGTTTCTCTTTCTTTCTTTTCACTGTTCTGGAACTTGCAGGTATAAAGTTACACCTTCCTCAAAAACTAAAATACAGAATCTTTCTTTCACTTCTTCTGCTGTACTGGAACAACCAGCAGGGCTATCAGTCAACACCCAACAAAAATAAGAAACATTAGCACAAAAGAGATAAAAACTGTGTGCTGTGCAATTTACTGTGCAATCCCTTGAGCACCATGTAAAAGATCTCAAGTAAGTTAGCTTATGTTCCCACTCTTCCAGTATGACATATTTACCTTAGACATTTTGTTCGGAGTTTTACTTTATATTGCTGCAGATGAGAAATGCAATGTATGCTTCACCGCTTTACAGACTAAATATTGCTAAATTGATTCTTCTCTTTATAAACTTTTGAATTTCTGTGATGACTTGTTTTATTTTTATTGACCTTATTTAACAAGTATGCGGCACTTTACTAAATAAAAATGTCTAGGGCTTCTTGTTTTGGTAGAACACAGGGACATTGGGGTTTTGTACATATGTAATACAAGAAGCTCTCATTAAACTGTTTAAAAGAATATAGTTGTGACAATGTGTACTCTTATATTCACCACTTTTACAAGACTATGATAAATTTCATACAAAGTATGCCTTGTGAGGTTTCATTTGAAAACTCATAATTTGCTGATCATTATGTCCTGGCAAAATATGTGTGGCAACATTGAAATTTCATAACCTTACTGTATAAGACATGTTCCAAGTTTAGAAAAGCAGGCACAGACCAGTTCCTGAGAGACAAAAGGCAAATTGACACCTCAGCCGGGTGTCAACAAAAGAAAATAGACTCTCACCTGGTTAAGTGGCCATTCTTTAGCAGGAAATTTACATGTTGGCAAAGAAACAGCTGGAAGTTCCTTTCTCCCAGACTTGCTGTCTCCTGAGCCTCAGCTGGAAATGATTCTCAAAGAGGAGGAAAAGATATACAAATAAGGAACTTAGGCCCCAAATCATCTCTCCTCCCTTTCTCTCTGCCCAGGACATCCGTAATACATGGACAAGGAAAGGAGCATTGGACTGGGGAAGGGATCATGGCTGCAAAGCATCCAGCCAGTAAGACTGCAAAATCATGTGTTGAGAGAGACATTTTAATTTGAATTCACTTAGCTTGTTAAGTTAGGTATTAGTTGTGTTTTACTTTTTATTTTCTTGTAACTAATTTCTGACTTTTATACCTCATTACTCACTTATGTAATCACTTAAAATATAACTTTCTGTGGTTAATAAATTTGTTTTATCTAAACCAGTGTGTATGGACTGAAGTGTTTGGGAAACTTTATTTGAGATAATAAGATTTGTACATAACATTTTCTATTAATAAAATGACAGACTTTCTATGAACTTGTATTGTCCAGAAGGAAAGAGCTGGGCAGTACAAGACGCACATTTCTGGAGACAAGTCTGACATTGAGAATTTGCTGGTGTCACTCTGCAATGTAATTCATGGCTGGCTGGTTAAGCACTCATACACTACAGCTGTGAGTAATTTATGGGCTAGCAGCTGTGTGAGCAGGCAGGGAATGGTTGCTTTCACAGCAGAACAGTGTAAAAGGCACCCCAGGTTGGAGAACTGAGGGGACACAGCTGCTCAGCAGTCCAGAGTGCACCCTGGACAATGGCACAATAGTATTCATGAAAGATGCTAGAGTAATCATCGTTATAGAACATGACATCCTTGATTATAAGTTATCCCCAGAACAGGAAGAGTTTGGGCAGGTTTTCCCCATTACCTGCCTCCTGCCAATAGGCCTCCAATCCCACCTGGAGGATAACTTCAAGAGTTGAGAGAGAAGTTCTATCTCCGTGCTCATTGAGTGATACCTCCTTTCTCAGACTGCCAGTAAGGGTGCCAGTGGTGGGTTTTTGAAGTGGACACTTATCTCACACTGAGCTAGGCAGAGGCCACTGATTCTGTCACACACCTACTGTAGGTCACTGAATATAAAGAATCTTCAGATGATGACTTTCAGTCACTGCAGACCTGAATTAGAGTTGAACCAGTGAAGAGTGAAAGGCTTAACCATCCATACGTTGCTAAACTTAATCTGAGATATTTAAATTGACTGTTTGCTCCTAGATATCAGGAAGAGAGGAAACATGCCTTCACCCACTCAGGCTGCCAGGCCTGATGTTATTTGGGATAAATAATTCAGCATGATGAATAGCCACATTGATGAAGAGCAACAGAGGGTCCTGTGGCACCTTTGAGACTAACAGAAGTACTGGGAGCATAAGCTTTCGTGGGTAAGAACCTCACTTCTCGCATCTGAAGAAGTGAGGTTCTTACCCACGAAAGCTTATGCTCCCAGTACTTCTGTTAGTCTCAAAGGTGCCATAGGACCCTCTGTTGCTCTTTACAGATTCAGACTAACACGGCTACCCCTCTGATACTTGACACATTGATGAAGAGGCCTATGCTTTGCAGAAGACTGAGAATGGACACAGATATGGAAATAACTGAGAAAACATCATTGGATCCAAGATCAGTATTTATTCATGGATCAAGGTATCCATAGCCCCATTTCACCACATGTGAAGTGGCAAAACCAGCAGCAAAATCTTTGAACAAGAAAAAAGATGATTTTTCTCAAGTTGAAACTAGGCTATCCATTGAGATATTCTGAAGGAAAAGGAAAGAAACTCTACCCATACACCCAGAGCAATAAACAGTTCTACAACCCCTACTTATGATGACTCCAGCCCTTCTTTCAATACTAACAGAAATGTCTGCACTTTTTCAGAATTCCCAGTAATACCGAATATGGCTAAGCTGTGTTTCTGTAATGTCTGTATACCATCACAGATGACAAAGATATACGGATAGTCAAATAATATTCCCTAAATGTCCCTGTAAATTGAGCTTTAGACAATCCTCCTTTGATTGTCAGACATCACGAGGAGACCTGTAAAAGATTGAGGAGTGCAGTTTTCTTTCATCATACTCGCTGCTTTCCTTAGCTTCCTCTCCTCATCCGCTGATGGGAAGAAGGGGGCTGTCTGTCATTTCTCAGACATAGCAGGTTGAGTATTATTAGCATAGAAATGGCATCAAGAAATATATGAAAAGGCTGTTTGCTTTACCATCTCCCTGCAATTATGGCTTAACTGCTTCAATAAACAACAAAATCATTCCCCAAACACATCATTACCATTGAAAAGATTAAAATAGTCTAGCTAGCCGACAACCAACCAAACAAAAGCGCATGCAACCAACTTCTGCACCTGCACCCACATTCCATCACTTGGCTCCTGCTGGCTGAGAAATGTATATCACATTCCAGAAGACATGACAGTACCTCCCTCTCTGCACCTGAAGAGCCCTTGAGGCACTGTAGGAAGTGCAAGTAAAGACAGAGAGAAATCATTTGAAGAATTAGCAGCAAGGCTTTCATGGTATAGCCTGCCCAGAGGCCACAAAATCCCAGCTTTCCAGACAGGAGCTCAAGGTACAGGAGGGAATGCACACAAGCAGCTCCTCAGGCTTGTATAAATGGCCTAAAGTGGCCCATAGCCAGTTGAGCCACACAGGCAAAAGCTGCGGAGGATTTGCCCAGGAACACTCTGATGTGTCTCACGTTCTGTCTGCTCCTGGGGTTCTTTTAGACAGCAAATTAATGCAAAAAGATGAAAATTTTCTCCTGACCTCATTTGAATATCGAGGCCAGCCCTTGTATCCTGAGGGAATGTAAAAGCATGTGGGATGAAGATGCTGCTTGGCACAATCTGTCTTCATGAAAACACTCAACTTGTCAAAAGTCAAACGCTTGCAAGAAACTGTTCGGCCCAGATATACTTCCATTGCTTGACTGGCCATATTAAGTACATGACAAGAAGCTTAAATTGGCCCACATTATTTCACATAAATATTACTGGCTCTTTTTACAAATATTCTCTTTTATTTTTTTCTGCTTTTGTCACAGAACCTGTACAGTATTATTAAAACATTCAGACACCAGGGTGATGGGAGCAGCATAAGAACCTACTAGATTAGAATAGATTTGACAGGGCAGTTTGAAGGTAGACTCTATTTCTTGGTTACTTTCTTCTTATGTTTTACTGGTAAAGTGGTACATTTTCTGCATTTAGAACATGCTTGGGAAATGATGAGCATCCTCGGTAATGTAATGGAAAGTTTGGTTTCTCTGTTCACATGCATCATGGCCACAGTTGTTTACTCTGTTCTGATTGCACACACTTTTATTGCAGATGATGATGTGTGAATGAGAAAGAGCAGGGCTTAACCTTTATGTACCAGGATGAGTTTGTCAAACTGGCAGTTAGAGAGATAGGAAAGACAAAAAACAAAACAAAAACAAAAACCCCACCCACATATTTTAGATGTAAACAGAATTTATTTGATATGGAATGATTTAGAGACAATAACCAGGGAACTGCACAATAGCATTTTGCAGTCACTTTTCAGAGTTAATTATGCCAAAATGACTTCAGAAATAGATGTAAGAACTAGATACATTAAGACTTTAAGTATACTGTGTATCATTCTGGAGTGATTAAATGCAATAACCATACAATTATGGTTAAGACTTTTTTATTTGTGCATTTTCAAAGATGCACTAATTATTTTAAAAATATTTTCCCCCTCATAATCTCAATATAGGGCAGAGTTAAATTTGTTTAAATCTTAATGATGTATTCCCATACCTTCATAGATTCCAAAGCCAGAAAAGGACCACTGTGACCTCCTGTAAAACACAGGCCATAGAGATTTCCCAAAATAATTCCAAGATCATATCTTTTAGAAAAAACCTTGATTTAAAAATTGTCAGTGATGGAGAATCCACTACAATCCGCTGTGAATTGTCCCACTGGTTAATTACTCTCACTGTTAAAAATTTACACTGTATTTCCAGCCTCAGTTTGTCTAGCTTCAGCTTCCAGCCATTGAATCGTGCTGTACCTTTCTCTGCTAGATTGAAGAGCCCATTATTAAATATTCCTTCCCCACGTAGGTACTTACAGACCGATCAATTCACCTCGTTCCCTTCTCTTTGTAAAGCTAAGTAGAGTGAGCTCCTTGAGTCTATCACTCTAAGGCATGTCTTCTAATCATTTAATCACTCTCATGGGTGTTCTCTGAATCCTCTCCTATTTATCAACATCCTTCTTGAATTGTGGGCACCAGAACTGGACACTCTATTTCTGCAGCCCTTGCACCAGTGCCAAATATAGAGTTAAAATAACCTCTCTACTCCTACTCGAGATTCTTCTGTTACGCATCTAAGGATTGCATTAGCCCTTTTGGCCACAGCATCATGCTGCTAGCTCATGTTCAGCTGAGTATCCACCTCTGCCACCCCCAAATCCTTTTCAGAGTCTCTGCTTCCTAGGATAGAGTCCACCATCTTGTAAGTGTGGCCTATATTCTTTGTTCCTAGATATTTACATTTACAAACAGATTTTTTTTAAGTGCAAACTTTACCCTGAATTTCCTGAGTTTGGGGATAATTACAATAACCCTGTGATGTTTTATTATCCTCAGGTACTTTAATATAGTTTTTTGCCTTGAAATTTTCATTTTTGGTTTGGTTGTGCTTTTTTTTTTTAAATTGTGCCCACATGAACACTGAATAAAAAACCCCAAGCACATGCCACCATTCAACATTTTTAATGATTTGAAGATGGGTAGTATCAACCTAAAATAATTTTTTACAGATTTCCTTATAAGGGCAGATTCACCAGTAGAGCTGGGCAAACCAGACAGAGCACGCTGGTCAGTTAAGGTCAGTTGGCAGCTGTTTTGCGTTGCCAAAGCGGTGCAAAGCAGCTGAAGGTTACTGGTGAATCTGGCTCTTAAGTTGCAATTGACTTATTGGTTTAGTGGGAGGTGTTTGTGAGATTGCACTAAGTGAAGGGGGGGCCAGAGGAACCCACTTCATGAGTCCCACTACTTTAAGAATTCCTAGAGTTCCTGTGACAGTGCCCCCTGGGTGTGCAGTGGAACACCAAATATTGTGAGAGTTGTGATTAAAAAATTGCAAGAGTTGGCACCACACTTGTTTGTCCACAGCCTGTGATGCTCCGCAGGGATATTCAGGGTTGTGATGAATCTCACCACCATCTGCTCTTATCATGGAACAGTTTTGCCTGATGCCTGCTTATCTACCTGAAACCAGCAGCCTCTGTGCACAGTAGGGTGACCAGATGTCCCGATTTTATCGGGACTGTCCCGATATTGGCTTGTTTGTCCCGCGTCCCGACCGATGTGCAGTCGGGACACTGGACAAACAAGCAATTTTGACGTCCTGGAGGGACTCTCGCCCCCTAGGCTCACTTAGGGTCACCAGGGCAAGCCGCTTGGCTTCACCGCCGCCTTCAGGGCCCGGGGCCGGGAGTGCAGTGCGGAGGCTGCTCCAGCCCTGCAGCCCGCGGGGCAGTGCGGTGGGTCGGAGGCGGACACGCTCCTGCCGGGAGGGGCCGGGCCCGGCTACCTGGTTCGCCCCCTGCCCAGGTCCCCGAGCTCCCCGCGGCTGGAGAGGGGCTGTCCGGGGCTGCGGGGGCGAGTGTCCCAGCCCTGGCGGGGTGGAGCGGAGCAGCCCCTGCTGCGGGGCCGGGGCGACGGAGCCCGGGAACGGCTGGGCAGGGAGCTGCAGGAAGGGCCCGGAGCGCGGCTCGGCTGGGGGGTGCTCCAGCCGTTTTTTTTTTTTTTTTTCCCTCTCCGCCGCCGGCTTTTTTCTTCTCTGCCCCCCTCCCCCGCGGCCTTCCCCCCCCCCGTCCCGCCCCCCGTCCCGATATTTAATCTGTGGCATCTGGTCACCCTAGTCCACAGACAAGCACTCAAAAATCTCTCCTTCTCTGTGCAGGCTAGTGATAGACACTAACCCTCGAGTCCCCAGAGCATTTCCTCTGTAGTATCCAGCCCCTTCAAGTACTTGATAGGTTTCAGAGTAGCAGCCGTGTTAGTCTGTATCCGCAAAAAGAAGAACAGGAGGACTTGTGGCACCTTAGAGACTAACAAATTTGTTAGTCTCTAAGGTGCCACAAGTCCTCCTGTTCTTCTTTTTTCAAGTACTTGAGACTCTCAGAAATTACCAGATAAGCTGTCCCTGAATGGACAGAGTACACACATCTTGACTGTTACAACTCAGGCTAAGACCCTTTATAACACAGCACTGTAATTTATAGTGAAAACAAATGTTTATTAATGAAGGTTAAGATTTTAAGAGATAGTGACCAAGGCCAATAAAAACAACAGGTTACAGATAGAATATAAAATGCAATCCTAGCTCTGCACTCATTAATGGTTACCTTTCCTATTCAATAGAGTTTCTCCTGAACATTCAGCCTTCAACAGAGCTGCAGGTTTTCATTGAACTTGGATCCTGGTTATTTCATGAATACCTTCACACATGCAAAGGGGTTTCCTCAGTAAGTGCATGACACAGGGATCCTTTTTCCTTCCTCTTATACCCCCAAATTCATTGTCTTTGCACCCCAGAGACAAGAGAACTCCCTGTGGTTTTTAGTCTCTGGTGTCTTCCTGTGTTGACTTCACATTCTTGGGCTGACTTGCAAATATAGCTTCCTTGTGTTTGTGTAACCCACACACCTTGTGGGTGTGGTGTTCTGTCCCATCCAGTGGTTCTGAGACTACTTAGAGAAAACAGGAGTACTTGTGGCACCTTAGGCCTTGTCTACACTACGAGAGTAGTTCGATTTTACTTGCATCGAATTTTTGTAATCGATATTGCAAAGTCGAACGTGTGTGTCCACACTAAGGACAGTAATTCGACTTTGTGCGTCCACACTAACGGAGAAAGCGTCGACATTCGAAGCGGTGCACTGTGGTCAGCTATCCCACAGTTCCCGCAGTCCCCTCTGCCCATTGGAATTCTGGGTGTAGCCGGCAATGCCTTCTGGGTAACAAAATGAGTCGAGGGTGCTTTTGGGAAACTGTCGTCATCCGTCCATCACTCCCGCCCTCCCTCCCTGAAAGCGCCGGCGGGAAAACAGTTCGCGCGCTTTTCCAGTCATTGACAGCGCGGACGCCACTGTACTCCGAGCATGGAGCCCGCTGCGACCATCGCTGCAGTTGTGGCCGCTCTCAACGTCTCGCAGCTTATCATAAAGGTTTCCCTGAGGCAGATGCAGAAAAGTCAGGCGAGGAGGCTACGGCACCGCGGTGATGTCCTGAAGTCTGAGAGTAGCACAGACCTGTCAGAAAGCAGGGGACCCAGCGCCGAGGACATCACAGTGGCAATGGGTCATGTTGATGCCGTGGAACGGCGATTCTGGGCACGGGAAACAAGCACTGAGTGGTGGGACCGCATAGTGCTGCAGGTCTGGGATGAATCCCAGTGGCTGCGAAACTTTCGCATGCGGAAGGGAACTTTCCTGGAACTTTGTGAGTTGCTGTCCCCTGCCCTGAAGCGCAGTGACACCCGGTTGCGAGCTGCACTGAGTGTACAGAAGCGAGTGGCCATAGCCCTCTGGAAGCTTGCAACGCCAGACAGCTACCGGTCAGTCGCGAACCAGTTTGGGGTGGGCAAATCTACCGTGGGGGTTGTTGTGATGCAAGTAGCGAAGGCAATCGTTGATGTACTGCTGCCAAAGGTAGTGACCCTGGGAAACGTGGAGGCGATCATAGATGGTTTCGCAGCGATGGGATTCCCAAACTGCGGTGGGGCCATAGATGGAACTCACATCCCTATCCTGGCACCGGACCACCAGGCCACCCAGTACATTAACCGAAAGGGCTACTTTTCCATGGTGCTGCAAGCACTGGTGGACCACAGGGGACGTTTTACCAACATCTACGTGGGATGGCCAGGCAAGGTTCATGACGCTCGTGTTTTCAGGAACTCTGGTCTGTTTAGACGGCTGCAACAAGGTATTTACTTCCCGGACCACAAAATAACTGTTGGGGATGTGGAGATGCCTATAGTCATCCTCGGGGACCCAGCCTACCCGCTAATGCCCTGGCTCATGAAGCCCTATACTGGCGCCCTGGACACTGAAAAAGAACTCTTCAACTACCGGCTGAGCAAGTGCAGAATGGTGGTGGAGTGTGCTTTTGGCCGTCTCAAGGGGAGATGGAGAAGCTTACTGACTCGCTGTGATCTCAGCGAAACCAATATCCCCATTGTTATAGCAGCTTGCTGTGTGCTCCACAATCTCTGTGAGAGCAAGGGGGAGACCTTTATGGCGGGGTGGGAGGTTGAGGAAAATAGCCTGGCTGGTGATTACTCACAGCCAGACAGCCGGGCGATTAGAAGAGACCAGCGGGAAGCGCTGTGCATCCGGGAGGCTTTGAAAGCAAAGTTCCTGAGTGAGCAGGGTAACCTGTGACTTTATAGTTTGTGTACTGAGAAGCTAAACCTGCCCCCGTTTCTTTACCCAGGTAATGTTGACTATCCTATCCAGTTACATACCGCCTTCACCCCCCCTCCAACACACGTGTCGAAATAAAAATAGTTCTACTTTGTTAAAGCACACCGTTTTCTTTAATACTGTTTTCGCGGGAATTTTTTAAAACTGGGACGCAGACTGTGGTGCGGAGCGGGTGTAGTGTTGTGACGCGAATGCAGCTTCTAAACTCAAGGATTGACAGGCTCCGCTGCGGTGGGATGCTTGTTTCAACGGAGCCTGTCACCCCTCCTGATCGGGACTGTGTGTATGGGGGGTCTATTTGACTTTGTGGCAGGGGGAGGACGGTTACAGATCCCCTGCTGTGTGGCTCTGTGATCCTGCCTAAGGACCGGCGCTCAAGATCTGTAACTGCCCTCCCCCGCCACAAAGTCACAGAGCAACCCCCCCCCCCAACATAACATGAAAACAACCTCCCAGACTAACCGGGGTAACTAGTCACTGCATCACTGCACTGTGTATGTGCCCTGCTGCTGTGCCTGCCCCCGACTATGTACCCTGCCAAAGGAGACTGTCCTGTCCAATTACCAACCCCCTTTCCCCTCCTCCTCCAAAAGAACATGATTGAAACAGTAGTTAACAGAAACGAATTTTTTATTATCAACTACACATGGCATTGGGAGGTGAAACTTGGACGTGGGCTTCTGTCAGGCGGGAAGGAAAGAACTTTTCAAATTTTGGGAAATGAGAGCCTTCTGCTACTAGAGCTCTCTGCAGGGGTGGAGTGAGAGTTAGCAGGGACTCTGCCGCCTCTCCTTCTTTGCACTTTGGGTGAGGTGGGTATGGGACTTGGTGGCGGGGGAGGGCGGTTACAGATGGACTGCAGCGGGGCTCTGTCCTCCTGCCTCCGTTCCTGCAGAACATCCACAAGGCGCCGGAGCGTGTCCGTTTGCTCCCTCAGTAGTCCAAGCAGCGTTTGAGTCGCCTGCTGGTCTTCCTGCCGCCACCTCTCCTCCCGATCCATGTTGGCTTGGTGCATTCGGGTCAAGTTCTCCCGCCACTGGGTCTGCTGTGCTGCCTGGGCTTGGGAACAGGCCATAAGCTCAGAGAACATGTCCTCCCGTGTCCTCTTCTTCCTACGCCTAATCCGCGCTAGCCTCTGGGAGTGTGATTCCAGGCTAGGTTGTGAGACAGTCGCAGACGGGGCTGTGGAAATGGGAAAAAGGGAGTGAATTCCTAAGAAAGATAAATGTAGTTGTGAACAAAGAACATAGTCTTTCTCTGTGAACAAGACCATGCACAGCACCTTTCACATGCGCACTCAGCACAAGGTCGAATTCTCGGCCTTCGCATTCAGTGCCTGGGGTCTTGAACAGCACATTTGAGAAGCGAGGCAGCACAACGGAATTTCTGTTGCAGGCAGACATGGTAAGCCGTACACTTGTGGCAGTTTAAAACTTTTATATTACCACTGGCCTCATTTCACATTTAAATCAATGTCAGTCCCTGCTGCCAGCAATCCGGCAAGCGGGAACTCTGCCCCTGTCCCACCCCCTCGCGGCTGTCCCCGGGAACGATCCCTTTCGGCTGCCCCTCTCCCGCCTCCACCGCGTGGCTGCAAACCAGCGGTTACAGTTCTGTAAAGGAACGGGAAAGCAGTCCCAACACTAACATTCCCCTACCTAATTAAAAGCAGGTCACCATGGCCGACATCACCCTGATGAGGATCTCCGAGAGCGACAAAGAGAGAATGCTCCGGGAAAGCCTCCAAAGACCAGGGCCGTATGCCGCCCTGCTGTGCAGAGCAATGATCCCGGAGTACTTGATAATCTCGTGGCGCGGCAACGTGTCGTACTTCGGAGGACCCAATAAGGCCGCTCTCCCCAAGAACCTCATGCAACGGCTTTCAAGTTACCTCCAGGAGAGCTTCATCGAGATGTCCCAGGAGGATTACTGCTCTATCCCCGGACACATAGACCGCATTTTACTGTAGCTGCAGTAGCAGGGAATAAACAGTAGAGCGGCTTGTGCAGGACAATCACTGAAAACCGGACATTGCTAGATTTCTTTTCAAAACTTGCACTGCCCCTTACTAAACCGTTAAGCGCCTAGGGCACACTAATCATGAACAACCCATTCTTTTAATTGTTAATATTCCTGTTTTGTTAAAAATAAATGTTTAGATGTTTACAACACTTACTGGCTGATCCTTCACCAGATTCTGTGTCCGGGGTAATGGCTGGGGACGCTTCGTAGGGGATCTCTGTAAGGGTGATGAAGAGATCCTGGCTGTCGGGGAAATCAGCGTTGTGAGAGCTGCCGACTGCCTCGCCCTCCTCATCTCCTTCCTCATCTTCCCCGTCCCCTAACATGTCCGAGGAACCGGCCGTGGACAGTATCCCATCCTCAGAGTCCACGGTCACTGGTGGGGTAGTGGTGGCGGCCGCACCGAGGATGGAATGCAGTGCCTCGTAGAAACGGGATGTCTGGGGATGGGATCCGGAGCGTCCGTTTGCCTCTTTGGTCTTCTGGTAGCCTTGTCTCAGCTCCTTGATTTTCACGCGGCACTGCGTTGCATCCCGGCTGTATCCTCTCTCTGCCATGTCTTTAGAGATCTTCTCGTAGATCTTTGCATTCCTTCTTTTGGATCGCAGCTCAGAAAGCACGGACTCATCGCCCCACACAGCGATGAGATCCAAGACTTCACGATCAGTCCATGCTGGGGCTCTCTTTCTATTCACAGACTGCACGGCCATCACTGCTGGAGAGCTCTGCATCGTTGCCAGTGCTGCTGTGCTCGCCACGATGTCCAGACAGGAAATGAGATTCAAACTGGCCAGACAGGAAAAGGAATTCAAATTCAAATTTTCCCGGGGCTTTTCCTGTGTGGCTAGTCAGAGCATCCGAGCTCGCACTGCTGTCCAGAGCGTCAACAGAGTGGTGCACTGTGGGATAGCTCCCGGAGCTATTAGCGTCGATTTCCATCCACACCTAGCCTAATTCGACATGGCCATGTCGAATTTAGCGCTACTCCCCTCGTCGGGGAGGAGTACAGAAGTCGAATTAAAGAGACCTCTATGTCGAACTAAATAGCATCGCAGTGTGGACGGGTGCAGGGTTAATTCGATGTAACGGCGCTAACTTCGACATAAACGCCTAGTGTAGACCAGGCCTTAGAGACTAACAAATTTA
This sequence comes from Chrysemys picta bellii, assembly GCF_011386835.1. Lineage (NCBI taxonomy): Eukaryota > Metazoa > Chordata > Testudines > Emydidae > Chrysemys > Chrysemys picta. The sequence continues at coordinate 106,629,376 of NC_088791.1, forward strand.
TTAGAGCATAAGCTTTCGTGGACTACTGCCCACTTCTTCGGATGAATATAGTTGTCTTACCAACTCTGAGAGGCCAATTAAGTAAGAGAAAAAAAACTTTTGAAGTGATAATCAAGATAGCCCAGTACAGACAGTTTGATAAGAAGTGTGAGAATACTTACAAGGGGAGATAGATTCAATGTTTGTAATGGCTCAGCCATTCCCAGTCCTTATTCAATCCTGAGTTGATTGTGTCTAGTTTGCATATCAATTCCAGCTCAGCAGTCTCTCGCTGGAGTCTGTTTTTGAAGTTTTTCTGTTGTAAGATAGCCACCCGCAGGTCTGACATTGAATGGCCAGACAGGTTAAAGTGTTCTCCCACTGGTTTTTGAGTATTATGATTCCTGATGTCAGATTTGTGTCCATTAATTCTTTTGTGTAGAGACTGTCCGGTTACTACAAGCTATCAGGAACAGTATCCCCGATAATGTCACAGCTAACCTGGTGGCTGAACTTTGTGACTTTGTCCTCACCCACAACTATTTCACATTTGGGGACAATATATACCTTCAAGTCAGCGGCACTGCTATGGGTACTCGCATGGCCCCACAATATGCCAACATTTTTATGGCTGACTTAGAACAATGCTTCCTTAGCTCTCGTCCCCTAACACCTCTACTCTACTTGCGCTACATTGATGACATCTTCATCATCTGGACCCATGGAAAAGAAGCCCTTGAGGAATTTCACCATGATTTCAATAATTTCCATCCCACCATCAACCTCAGCCTAGATCAATCCACACAAGCAGTCCATTTCCTGGACACTACTGTGCTTATAAGCGATGGTCACATAAATACCACCCTATACCAGAAACCTACTGACCGCTACACTTACCTACATGCCTCCAGCTTCCATCCAGGACATACCACACGATCCATTGTCTACAGCCAAGCTCTAAGATATAACCGCATTTGCTCCAATCCCTCAGATAGAGACAAGCACCTACAAGATCTCTATCAAGCATTCTTAAAACTACAATACCCACCTGCTGAAGCGAAAAAACAGATTGACAGAGCCAGACGAGTACCCAGAAGTCACCTCCTACAAGATAGGCCCAACAAAGAAAATAACAGAACACCACTAGCTGTCACCTTCAGCCCCCAACTAAAACCTCTCCAGCGCATCATCAGAGATCTACAACCGGTCCTGAAAGATGATCCTTTACTCTCACAGATCTTGGGAGACAGACCTGTCCTCGCTTACAGACAACCCCCCAACCTAAAGCAAATACTCACCAGCAACCACACATCACTGAACAAAACCACTGACCCAGGAACCTATCCTTGCAACAAAGCCCGATGCCAACTCTGTCCACATATCTATTCAAGTGACATCATCATAGGACCTAATCACATCAGCCATACCATCAGGGGCTCGTTCACCTGCACATCTACCAATGTGATATATGCCATCATGTGTCAGCAATGCCCCTCTGCCATGTACATTGGCCAAACCAGACAGTCTCTATGCAAAAGAATTAATGGACACAAATCTGACATCAGGAATCATAATACTCAAAAACCAGTGGGAGAACACTTTAACCTGTCTGGCCATTCAATGTCAGACCTGCGGGTGGCTATCTTACAACAGAAAAACTTCAAAAACAGACTCCAGCGAGAGACTGCTGAGCTGGAATTGATATGCAAACTAGACACAATCAACTCAGGATTGAATAAGGACTGGGAATGGCTGAGCCATTACAAACATTGAATCTATCTCCCCTTGTAAGTATTCTCACACTTCTTATCAAACTGTCTGTACTGGGCTATCTTGATTATCACTTCAAAAGTTTTTTTTCTCTTACTTAACTGGTCTCTCAGAGTTGGTATGACAACTCCCACCTCTTCATGCTCTCTGTATGTGTATATATATCTCCTCAATATTTATTCCACTCTGTATGCATCCAAAGAAGTGGGCTGTAGTCCACGAAAGCTTATGCTCTAATAAATTTGTTAGTCTTTAAGGTGCCACAAGTACTCCTGTTCTTTTTGCGGCTACAGACTAACACGGCTGCTACTCTGAAACCTGTACTTAGAGGGAGTTAAATGAGTCTGATCTATCACCTTAGCTAACAGCCAGTTGGTTTTCAGCTCATGCAGTAGAGGCTCATATACTAAGCTCCAGAGGTCCCCAGTTCAATCCTGATGGCTGGGGTCTGTCGGCATTACATTTGGTTTTACAATGCTTAATTTATGTCAGAGATGGGATTCCACATTCCTTTGTCTGTCAAAACCTACTTGTCGACCCTTCCTGGGACACAGATTCTAAAACATATTTTCAGTACATACACACAACTTCTTAAATATCATCCCTCTATACATCACACAATCAGTATGATGTAAGTTTTTATCCACATCTTTCACAAACCTTTTCAGATCAATACTATGTAAGTAGTGTATTAGATGTAGTGACTTGGTCAGGTCTGATGGGCATTGCTCTTACAGGACAGTGAACCCTTCACCAGGTGGCCCTGAGGGGTTCTTAGGGTCACACAGCCCTGCAGATTTTTTTCTGTCCTTGCAGAGAAACAGCGAAGGTAATTTTGTTTACAGAAGTGCCAGAGACTCTATTAAGACTATTAAGGACTTTGCTTTGCTATTGCTATTGATTTTACATGGAAGGTGCTCAGGTACTCCTGCAATAGGCAGCTATATAAAAAGCTGGTTAGAAGCACACCCCCCACTCAGCCAATCGATGCAAAAAGAGAGAGTAAGACATTTTAATCCACACCGCTAATAAGCAAGCAGCTTTCTTTTTCACCTGTGCCCCAGCTGCATTTCCCTCTATAAAGGCTGGTCACACTTTTACACAATTCTTGTGAGGCAGCAGCTACTAGTGCCAGTGCACACATGTTCTGATACTAGCATCCTGCTGGTACAAGATCTTGAAGCAAAATGATCCAACAGCAACATGCAGCTGAGTTGAGAGATGGTAAGGGAGGGCAATTGATTAAATGATGCAGTGTGATTGGGTACACTAACCCCCCACTGCGCCTGGCAGGAAGGGAGTTAATGGTTTGACTTGCAGGCAGATGCTTAAACTGGCCAACCCTGCAATGCCTGCTAGAAGTGTGGAGCCCAGAGAGAGGTCAGCACATACCAGCTGTAGCAGACAATCAGTAGGTAACAGGAAATAAAGGGGCCGAGGGACTGCCCTTACAGAGGGAGAGCACGTCTACCTCATTCAGGCTGAGTTAATGAGGTCTCTGGTCTACAGGTGTCTGTTGAGAGATGAAACAGTGGGGCTTTTCTTGGGAAGGGGAGGATCATTGTACAGAGTCTTTACTTACTTGCTGACTTGGAAAGAGTGGTAAGATTCCCTGAGGTAAGAGAGTGCCTGGAGACAAACTACCAGTGGGTTTTTCTCCTCTGTCTCTCTGAGCACTAGGAGAACTTTCTGAAATGTCTGCCATTGTTATGCCAGGGCTCCTAACAGTGGGGGAGATGCAGTGGTGGGAAGGTCTTTAGGCAATGTTGCTAGTGTAGACAGAGCCTCTGAATCAAGCTTACAAAATGGGGATGACTTAGTAAATGGAAGAACACTCCAGGCTTCCCTGTGGAAAAGGACAGGCCAGATTGGGACTCCCTGAGATGGTAGGGGTTTGTCCTGGTGGAACTATCTCCTGCCCTTACTTCACTTGAGGGAATTAGACTTCATTGAGTATGAATTTTAATTCAAGAATGTTTTGTCTTCTGTCCCCTCCCTCTCAGATGTTTTGCTATGGGCAGATGGCAATTGGCTGTCACAACACCGACACATATAGCAAAGGGTCTAACAATATGTCTTTACTTCCCACATTGCTGGGGACTGGCCAGGATGCACCTCAGGAATGTAATCCAGCAGCATGCCTGCCACCCGAAATAGCAATTGCATGTTGGTTACATGGACCCGCACTGAACACATTTAGGCTGCTCCTGTGTTCTATTGGTTTTTCACCATAAACACAGTAATACTCACCCTTAGGCATGAGTGTGTGTGTGTGAGAGAGAGTGACACCCACCCCCTACGTACAATATTCCGTACTGCTACAGTTGCAGTGTTTCCAAAGGTATGTTGCATTGTTGAGACTTGCTGTCATAATGTATATTGGTGCAACCTTATGAAAACCTGGCAGAGCAATGCTCTGATATTGCACCATGGCTCTTGGCAATTGCTTTTGATGCTATACATCTCCTTTCTCTCCCTCACACCTCCCAAATGTTGTTAGTAGGGATGGATCTTTCCTCTCTTCCTCGGCTTGGCCTTTTGGCACAGAAAAAGAGGGGTACCTTTCTTCAGTCTCCCTCCTCCCCTGACCTGGGTATTTAAATGAATGGGGAGAAATACTGGCAGCCTCTCAAAAATAAACAAGGAAAGTTCTAGCCATACCCATGGACTTCATAAGAACTCCATGCTGATTCCCAAAGGACCATGGGTAACTCTAGGGCCACAGGTTGAGTATTGCTTCTTGGAAGATTGCTGATCACGGCAGGCCTGGTTGTTCAATCCTCACTCATGTACTGTTTAGTGTGATGTAAAAGGTTAGGTAATTGTCTGCCTTATAACCCTGGGTGCCTTGGGGCTGTGCAGCTTTGGTCCAGAGCTCTGACCCCAACAGTCTGCCAGCAGCCCACAATCCTCACCCTGGCTTTGCCCATCCTGGTTACTCCTTGCAGGCTGACTTTAGTACCCTCCTAGCCTTGAATTTGCCTCAAAATCATCCTGCTGCAGGGACAAGTCCCTCTCACTGGGCCCTCACAGAGAAAGTGTTGGCTTCGCTGCCTTTAGTTTACAGAGACTGTTAAACACTCCAATCTTTCTAGAAGCCTGCACTTCACTGAACTTACACAGCACTGTTGATTTATAGGGACAGCAAAACAAGTTTATTAAGAAAAGAGCATGGATTAAGTGGTACTAAGTAAAAGAGAGAAAGGTAGAGATGGTAACAAGCAAATAAAAGTCAAACATGCATCTAAAAGACTAAAACGGAATCTAGCAGGATACAGTCTTTGTTCAAAGGGATTCTCTTGCCTACAATCTCCTGTCCAAATTTTTACTGGCCAGGACTCATCACAGAGACCAAATGGCTTGGTTTCCTTTGGCTCCTAAGATGAAGGATAAAGATGGAATCTCTCTGTTCCTTATACCCCAAAGGGATGTCTTTGTTTTACAAGTCAGAAAGGCCTCCTGGGGATTCAGTCTGCCGGGTCTCTCTGGGGTGCAGGAGCCACGTTAATTCTGACTCTTGAGTTCAGGATGAGGATAACCCCTATCAGTTTAGCTCAATGGTGTTGTTTACTGCTCATATTTATATTAAGGTAAACCCATATTCCTTTTGTCTAGTACGGAGCTGTTTATTGCTTTTTCCCAGGCTAGGCTGTCTGGTCTTAAGCATGTTCTAGTAACATACAGAACGAATTCATAACTCCACATGTAATGTTCACATATGCATTTTACAATGATATTAACAACCAGTGTGGTGTTAGCTTTCATAGGATACCATAGGTCTATTTTGTACAGAGAGAATTGCAGTAGTGTGGGGTGTGAATAGAGGGATGCTTAGGGCCACACTTGTTCACTTGGTTAGTAGTTCTATTCACCTCAGTAAGGCTACCTATGAATAAGCTGAGTGCCTAATTAGGCAGTCCATCATCCTCCACTGCCACCAGTCCTACCAGCAAACACAAAATAAACTTATTTAAGGGTATGGATAAAAGCAAGATGTTTAGGCAGCTGAGCAGTTCTCTCTCCAGCTTCCCTTCTATCCCTTTCTTTTATGATCTGCAAAATATCAATTTTCCCCCAGTCAGGACCAACCTTCCTGTGATCCCATCCCCATGATACGCTACCCTGTTGAACAGTCTGTCTGGATCTTTATAACTCAAAAGGATAGAAAGAGCAGGTAAAGAAGGAAATAATCAGAGGATCATCCAAAACTTTAGGTGCTGCTTGTTAAAACTGAACTCAGACTTTTAAGATTTACCTAACAGTAATTTCAAAGCAACATAAATCTATGACTGGCCCCATGGAAATCCAACAGAGCTCCACCTAGAAAGAAACTAAAAATAAAACAGTGCCTTGGGGAACGTAGCAGGAAGACCTGCCTCATATGTACAGCAATCTTTCAGACTTCTTTATAGCAATTTATTCCAGCAGCTGATGGGCTTTTGTTTACATCACAGCAGGACAATTGCACAGGCTGAAACGTGTGACCAACATACAAATGTCTGTCTTAAGCTATACAAGGTATCCTTTATCTTCGTGTCAGAGGCATTAAGGATAATACGTGTAATCCATTCTGGTGTGGAAATAAACATACAATCTTATCACTTTTGATAGAAATGGCTCCTCTGGGCCCTCCAGACAAAAAGCATGACTTCCGGAAAGCCAGTTCAGACCCAGGGAAATGGCAGGCATGAGGGGGAGGGCAGAATTACCTGTGTTAAGGTATGAAGAAGCACTAGGGCATGACCCTTCCTTTTAACAGGGCCTGGCTCTCACAAATTTCTGTAATAACCTCTGGGATTCAAGGCTTTCGCTGGTAATTGAGCTCCATTTCTGGTTCTAATGCCTTTGAGGCACTGGGAATCAGCCCTGTCCTTTCTGTAAATGATCCTAGGCTGGTTGTGGGGACCTTAATTGGAAGGTTTACCCAAGATGCCATGCAATCCCAACCCCTGTCAGCCTATTCCCTACCATGTGCATGCTCATCTGCGTTGCTAGTCTCCTCTTCAATTAATTTGGGCAGAGTACTGATTTGCTGCAGTTCAAAGTCCTCCTTTTTTTTTTTATTTCTTTTTTTTCTGTCAGTCAACCTGTCACTCATTTTCAGGCAGAAGGGAAAGCAACGGGGGCCAGAATCAAATTATTTTTAATGAGCTCTGACCGATTCTGTCCGGATCCAGTCTTTTTATACAGGTAAAGTGTCAGGGTTAGGCATGGCAGCTCTCCAGAGACAGACAGACAGGTATGTCTGTCCTCTGAGTAACCCTGATCATATGATTCCCTTTACTCCGTAAAGTGCGTTTGTCACCCCAAGAGAGACTCACCATATCTCTAAGGGCTTGTCTACATGGGGGAGCCTAGTTTGTACCAACTCAAATTGGAGCACAATGCAAACCCTTAAATGTAGTAACTCCCCAGTTGCTGCAGAGTCTGTACTGCAGTCTCAAAGTGGAGTAAATTTTCTGCAACGTGTTAGTGCAAACTACTGCAATGCTGCTGTGTACTACTTTTGCAGACCACTGGCTGCTATCCCACACTGTTTTGAAGGTGTCCATGACTGACCTATCTCTGTGCCCCAAAATGCTCTGGGGGTAAGCTGACCGATGTCCCCTTCCTCCCCCCATGGGGCTGGGATCAGCCACTTAGCTCTTGGATTCAAATATATCTACATTACAGCAGTATTGTTCCAGCAATGTTACACTGTGCCTCGTGCATCCTCTTGGACCCAGCTGAGGTCCTTGATCTCCTTGCAATGTGGGGAGAAATGACAGTTCAGCAGGCTCCTGACAGTAACTATCACAATGAGAATATTTTTGAGGGCATCACTAAGCAGATGATAGCAAAGATGTACAACGGAGATGCTACTCAGTGCTGTATCAAGAGCAAAGAGCTCAGGAAAATGTAAAGGAACACCAAGTATAGGAAATGCCCGTGGCAATCTCCATATGGCCTGTCCATTTTTTGAGGAGCTGGACAGAATTTTCTTCAGGCCCACTACTACAGAGCCCCAAACCCTTGTGCACGGTGGTACCACTGCCACCACCATGGCGACTGTGCCCTGCCCTGAGAATGGCCAGGATTCACTGGAGGAGGAGGACTACAACAGTACAGATGGGATCTCTTCAAGGTCCCTGAGGGCAGCTGGGTGGGAAAGCACTCTGATTCCCGGCCTCAAGGCCAGTCTGGATAAAGGAAGAAGATAGTTAGAAAAAGGCTGGACAGTGTCTGAGAGAACACTCCTTTGACCAAAGACATTGTGGGAAAAGACAGGGACATGCAGAAGGAGCTCCTGAGTCAATGAACAGGTAGAATGCTCTGCTGGAGTACGTGCTGCGGCTAGGACAACAGGAAATGCAGCAGCCTTCAGCAGAGCCCAGCCATGTTCTGCAGTCGGTGGGTAATACGGTTACTGGGACACACGACAGATGTTCCATGCTGTAGCCTCACAACCTTGCTCTCAGAGGCCATTCCTTCCCATCCCTCCTCACACAGGGCAGCAGGAACAGCATTGCATTTGAGCCCTCCACTGCATCTGATAACTTTTGAGCTGGCACTCAACCCCAGAAGCCAGAATGACTATGAGGACTTGCCTCTCCTTCACACAGCTGTGAGCAGGATCCTGCACTTCCTGACCCCCCCCTTGCACTGTATATGGATGTCACACTTTGTCACTTGAGTTGCATTTCATATTTTTAATCCCTTTGATGTAAGTTTGTAATATTTTTAAACGGTTTTGTTTCTTGCTATGACCTATTGTCAGAATGTGTGACTTTTCACTGTCTTGTATCAGGGGGTAGCCGTGTCAGTCTTTAAGGTGCCAACAGACTCCTTGTTGTTTTTGTAAATACAGACTAACAGATTTATTTGGGCATAAGCTTTCGTGGGTAAAAACCTCACTTCTTCAGATGCATAGAGTGAAAGTTACAGATGCAGGCATTATATACTGACACATGGAGAGCAGGGAGTTACTTCGCAAGTGGAGAACCAGTGTTGACAGGGCCAATTCAATCAGGGTGGATGTAGTCCACTCCCAATAATAGATGAGGAGGTGTCAATTCCAGGAGAGGAAAAGCTGCTTCTGTAATGAGCCAGCCACTCCCAGTCCCTATTCAAGCCCAGATTAATGGTGTTAAATTTGCAAATGAATTTTAGTTCTGCTGTTTCTCTTTGAAGTCTGTTTCTGAAGTTTTTTTTGTTCAATGATAGTGACTTAAATCTGTAACAGAATGACCAGGGAGATTGAAGTGTTCACTTACTGGCTTTTGTATGTTACCATTCCTGATGTCCGATTTGTGTCCATTTATTCTTTTGCGGAGGGACTGTCCGGTTTGGCCAATGTACATGGCAGAGGGGCATTGCTGGCACATGATGGCATATATAACATTAGTAGATGTGCAGGTGAATGAGCCCTTGATGGTGTGGCTGATGTGGTTGGGTCCTCTGATGGTGTCGCCAGAGTAGATATGGGGACAGAGTAGGCAACAAGGTTTGCTACAGGGATTGGTTCCTGGGTTGGTGTTTCTGTGGTGTGGTGTGTAGTTGCTGGTGAGTATTTGCACATGAAGCTTTAGCACAGCATGGTATGGATAAAACCTCCCATCTTCAACAAATTTGAAACATAACAGTAGTGAGATCCTATGGCACTGCATTATACACATGCAAAATAAAAGCAAAAATACGACATCCATAAAATCACAACAAGCAAAACTCTACACCTCCGCTTCCTTCTCATCATTGAGAGTCTTACTCACTTTCAAAAATGTGCAAAATCAAGCATGCAGCTATAATGCAAGGCAGATACTGCTCTTCAGCCTTTAATCTTGCCATTAACAGCATTATCTGCCTTTCAAATGGCCAAACGCACACTCCCTTGTCATTCTGCAACTGCAGAGATGATAATAAACAGTTCCTTTCTTCTATCAAAGTGCCTTGCAAATGGATTCATCAGCCAGGGAAGGTGAGAATAAGGCAGGTCTCCCAGGATGACTGGAGTAATCTCCACAACATTAATGTCCATCCTGAGTCTGAGGGTAAATTGTCCCTTATTCATTAAGGCAAACAGGTGTGAGGCCCGAAAGATTTTAGCAATGTGGATCTTTTCACCATCTGCACTGATATTTGTGAACCTGCCATGGTGACCCACTAGGCCTGGGAGTGTCATGGAGAAATACCTCTTTCTTTTTATTAATTCAGAGGTCTGGTGGTGTGTTTGTATGTGGGGAATAGCTACACAGGTCCCATCATTTGCCACACTACAATTCAGGAACACCATCAATGATCTTCTGAGCATTATCAACATTTATAATCCTGTGCATCAGTACCTTTTGCAGAGCTGCACAGACCTGCATGACAATGGACCCAACAGTTTCTTTCCATACCAAAATGATTAGCAACTGACAAGTAACAATTAGATCCAGCTTCCACACGGTGATTTAGAACCCATTTCTCCATGAGTATGGGAGCTCACATGTTGGTGAGCTGCCTCTCCAGCCCTGGGGTGAGCACAGCGCAGATCTTTTAAAGATAAAACAAAACTGCCCTTCTCCTCCTAAAATTCCAGGGTCACTGCTAGTTGTCCCAGGTCTTCAGAATGATCCTCTCCTACCAGTCAGTGCTGGATTCCTGAGCCCAGAACAGGTGCTACACTATGTGAAGCTGCTCCAAGAGCAGTTGCAGTCGCTGTTGCTTGATATTATCTTTCCCACCCTTGTTCTTGTCCCGCTGCTGTTGCTCCATCAACTGCTCGGTGAAGCAGCAGTTGATATCGAAAGCTGAAGACATGCTGTGCTGAGTTCTCAAATAATCCCCCAACAGCCTATGGATATTCCCGGTCCCCGGCATCACAGTGTGGATCATTGTTGTGTCCATGCTTGCTGACAGCAGTTTGAAAATGGGTCTTTCTTTCAAAATTGTATTACTCCACCCAACAAGACAGAAAGCATTGGATGGAGGGAGAAGTCTCCTGGGACTTTTGGAGTTTGTGGAATTCTGGGACTAGGGATCAATATGTCCCGCAATGCACTTTGAGAAAATACCCAGAATGCAGACAGCTCAGCAGTAAAGCAAAGCACCATGGGATACTCACCCAGAATGCTTTCTACTTACTGTGCACTGAGCCCTAGTCATGTGTATGCAATGATGAGGATTGAAACAGGAAACAGCTGTTCCTGTGCATGCTGTCACTCTGGCTTATAGATTTCAAATCCATGGCAGCAAACCTGCCATGTAGACATGCCCTAAAACCACTACACAGAAACATGGTCTCAGACTCTGCCCCGTCTTAAGGGGACAGATTCCCCCTCTTTTTTTTTTTTTAATGGAAAAAATCCTTACTTCTGTGAATAACAATACCTTAAATAGTACATCTTAATTTCCACTGTTAATGTCATTTACTTTTGGCACTTAACCCAGCTTGTAGACTGAAACTGCACTTGTCAGTTGTACTTTCTGGGGATAATCTGTTTTATTTTCTAGTTCTTCTGCACTACCTTAATGCTGTGTTTTACTACCAGACTGGGACAAGTAGCTTTTTAAAATAAACTGATTATGAATTCAAATAAAAACCTCAAAACCATTTCATCTGTGTTTGCCCCTGTTGACAGTGCTTGCTGCCAATATCTAGCAAATGACTTTCATTAGCAGGAACATTTCTGGTTGTCAGAATTACTTTTATTTACAATAGGGTCTAGAGGCTGAGATTATGGCCCTGTTGTGCTCAGCACTGTACAAATACACAGTAAATACCTCAAAGCATGTCTTCACTTGGAAAAAAAGGTATGGTTTTTATCTTGTGTTAGCTAACATGTGGTAACTAACATGAGATAAAATTCTAGTGAAGACAAAGCAGTTTGTAGCTGTCATGTGAGTTACCAGGTGAAGGTAAACACTGGGGGGGGGGACCTAAGATTTGCCTCAATCTGCTAACTGGCATTAAACTTACAAACTACCTTCTCTTCACTGGAATTTATCATATGTTCACTAAGGTTAGGTGAGAACACAGTTTTTCTCCTAGTGAAGAAAAGGCCAAAGAGTGTACAATCTAGATAAGAGATATAAATGATGGGAGGGAGAAACAGAGACCCAGAGAGAGGAAGTGACCTGTCCAGGGTCATGCAGCAAGTTAGTGGCAGAGTCAAAAGTTGTTGTTGTTGTTATTCAACTTTTATATCTGAGTGGCACTGGGAGGCCTCTAGCAGCTCAGGTCCCGTTGTTCTAGGCATTATACAAATGAATAGAAAATGAGAATCCCTGGCCCATGGTCTAAAATTATAGAATTCAGGTTTCCTGACACACAGCCCGGTGGCCTAACTGCTGGGCTATGCTGCACAGAAAGTGAATTTTGAACTCACAAATGTATTTACTTGCGCCAAAAACTGGATTGTTTGATTATTAGTGAATATTTATATTGCTGTAGCATTTGGAAGCCCCCATCACAAAGGGGATTCTACCAGCATGTACGAAGACACATCACACATCATGATGTACGTGTCATATGTCTGCCTAGGCATCTCTGAGTTTGACTCCTGCTGCCTGGGTATAACAAGCTGATGGCTGAGTTTATATATGGATATAAAGTATCAGAGAGGTAGCCGTGTTAGTCTGGATCTGTAAAAAGCAACAAAGAATCCTGTGGCACCTTATAGACTAACAGACGTATTGGAGCATAAGCTTTCGTGGGTGAATACCCACTTCGTCAGTCATGGGTCTGACAAAGTGGGTTTCACCCACGAAAGCTTATGTTCCAATACGTCTGTTAGTCTATAAGGTGCCACAGGACTTTTTGTTGCTTTTTACATGGATATACAACACCCATGGAGCAAACTTTCACTTCAGTGGGGTTTGGATCAATCTCCTAGCTAGCAAAGACAGCAGTGCCCACCCTAGATGTTTAAAAATCAGGAGTCAGGCCCCCTAAACTCATGACATTATTTTAATCTCTCTACTTTTAAACTAAATTAGTTCTTTTTATTTGCCTTTATGGTTCATATTTTCAAGCTTTTTTCATCAGGAAAAGCTTAAAAAAAAAAAAAAGCAAGCTGCAGTTCTCATGTAATGGCCCCAGGAGCTGGGCTTTAAGGAAAACACCAAATTTTGTGAGACTTATGATAAAATCATGACAGCTACTCACACCACAGAGAAAATGAACCTCATTAATCCTTACCTGTAAAGGCTGTTCTGAGCCAGGAACAGATAGAATAGAGCATTCTGTAAATGTACACAGACTAATGGCAGATTGTGTTAGTGTAGAACTTGTATTTATTGCATATAGAGTTGATCAGAAAGTTACAGCGAATTCCCAAAATGCTTACAAAAATTTGTGTGGGAATTTCCCCGCCATGTTTTTGACCAGCCCTAGTGTTCCAATATTGCAATAAACATTCTGGGAAAATTGTTCAGCAGTTGCCTAAAAAATATTGTGCTTCACGGTATCTGACACCTACCAGTCATGCGCCCGGGAGAATAACAAACGCATTGATGGTGGTTAGGCTGGTGACCAGCTGTAATTACTGGGAGTGTGATTACTACCTTATGCAAATGCACCCATCTCTGGTGTTCCTTTGGCTTCCCGCTCTTTCCCCCCCCCATATTTGTTTGTTTATTTGACTGGGGCTTCAACATACAAAGTGCAGAGCATTGGGGCCTTCATCCAACAAAGCACACTCACATATGATTAATTTTAAACACAGGAGTAGCACTACAGACGTCAGTGGGGCAATGCACATGCTTACAAGTAAATGCATGTGTTTAATTGCTTTGCTACATTGGGGCCAGAATGCTCATCACCTCAGAGGATCGAGCCTCTGCTGCGGATTGTCTAAATGAATGGGATTATATGTCAGGGTTGCCTGCGATAGCAGAGCAATGGACTCATGACCCAGCAGGACCCGGCCAGTCCTGTCCCTAAATCCTAGATTGAGCTCTTTCATGCAAGGATGGTCTGTGTTGTTTGTTTGCACAGTGACAAGTACAATGGGGCCTTCCTGCAATAGAAATAAAAGTTAACCACAATAACAAAGGTGTTTTTTAGCTAGGAAATGGTGGGGACTGTGTTCTGTTCCAAAAACAACATGCCGAACAAATAGACTTTTGCCCTGGGACTCTTTTTTTTTTTTTTTTTTTCTCCTCAATTTTTGAGAAAATCCTTAGGAATCCAGGCTTTTGGTTCCAGTTCATATGCCTCCAAGAAGCTTCCATGTTGCCTATCATCACTATATGGCCAAGAGGAATTTCATTCTCCTTCCTATCTCCTTACTCAGCAAAACCTTCTTCAACAACTTCCCTAAGTAAATGTGATTTTTATAACACAAGGCCTTTGATGTGTCTTGCCATCTATCTTTCTCCTTGGGTTATTTCTATTTTCTCTTTCTACTTTTCCTCTCCCTCTCCCAGCATTCTGCTTTTTGAATGACAAATGCCCAGGGCCATAAATTCAATTTAAAAAGGAAACCTCTTTAGGCTCTCTTTTCATTTTTCATAAGCTAATGAGAAAATGCATAATTACCAAATGTAAACGAACTATGAAAAAAGAACCCACTAATCAGCTGCTGTTTGCTGTGCCATTAATAATGTTTGGATGACTGTTCTGCACAGGGGAGCAAATTCCCTTTAGGAAAGTTGAAAAGGAAAGGGACAGATCTAGAAGTCACACTTCAGGTTTCCGGGAATGGAAGCAAGGAAACCTGCAGCATCAAATCTCAACCATCTAGTGAGCACTCACTAGAGCAAGGGTGTATCATGGAGTAATAATAGTATTTCTAAGAAAAATGAATGTGCACTTATAATGCCTTTCCTCAAAGCCATCAAACCTGAAACACCTGTCTGAAGAAGGTAAGGATTATATAGGGATCACTTCACTCACACTCCTACCTGCCTGCAATAGAGAACTGAAACCCCTGCAATTTCCCTCTCTGTCGAACCCACCCACTGCTTCCAATTACAATTACTTGTTTTCAAGAATGAATTTTTGCTGTTGAAAATCATCATGTGACTTAGCAGACAGTTAAAAGCTTCAATCTTGTGAATACTCATGTACATGCTTCTTCTGATTATTATTTATTATTTGTACACCTCTACCTCGATATAACGCTGTCCTCGGGAGCCAAAAAATCTTACCGTGTTATAGGTGAAACCGCATTATATCAAACTTGCTTTGATCCCCCAGAGTGTGCAGCCCCGCTCCCCCGGAGCACCACTTTACCGTATTACACCAGAATTCGTGTTATATCAGGTCGCGTTATATCGGGGTAGAGGTGTATTTGGGTAAAATCTGTTTCTGACCTGTCTTATGTAATATCCATCTTGGATTTGTAAAAGGACAGCTAAGCCTCCATCTTGGATACCCTTCTCAGATGATTTAGTGCCCTTTCAGCCTTTTTCAAATCAAGGAGAGGAAAGGTCAGGACAGTTAGAGTCATGTGACAGCCATAATCTGCCTAGCAACTGCAGGTTATTTAGTGAGTGGCACGCCTGTCACTCAGGGCTGTCCACCTGAGTGGCAGCCAGTGTCCCACACAGTGCAGCTAGCTGCCAGGAGCCCCAGAGGGACCAGGGCTCATAGGACTTTGGATTCTTGGTCTCTATTAACATACTTGCACTCAACTGCTACACACCATTAGTGAGCGCATACTTGCACTGGACTATGAGGTCAAGCAGAGACTGCGTGGGCAAGCACTGAAGATCTACCCAAGAGGGAGAAGAATACCCAGTTCCTGAGTTCCTGTTTGGTGTCCAGAGCCCCTGATTTTCACCACTATCCCTGTCGGTATCCTGAGTTTTTGTCATTGTGTCCCTGTCTTCAGGATATGGTATTGTAATACCCATTGTGGTTTCCTCTGTTTTACATCCATAGGTTAAGGGGATTTAAGGGCTCTGAGCTTCACGCTCTGGTAACTGTTAACAACTGAGTGTGTCTTGCTTATGTTGTTTATTGCCTTAAGGGGTCCTTGTCTAGTTTACTGACTAGTGACATAATAAATATTTGTGTGTTACATCTTATTCTGCCTCTGGCTTAATAAATCACCCGATGATAGATGCGGAAGGGTGTGGGATCTGCAGACAGCCCATCTTCTGATCTCTGTAGACCATAGTTAAACTGTTTTGGGCGAACAGTAGGGCCTAACAGACCCAGAAATGGACTAGGACTACACTGTGCGAGTTACTGTGCAATAACGGAACAAAAAAGACTGTTCCTGTTCCAAGGACCCTGCAATCTAACATTAGCTTTATGCCTATGAATAGTCCCAGGAGTACCTATGGGCCTACTAACGTGTGATATCATGCACATATGTGAGTACCAAATTGGCAAAACAACAGCAACAAAAGTCTAGAAAAAACAAAGGGTAATCTTTATTTTCAGTTAACCTTTCTGTAGAAACATTCTGGAAAGTGCATATATTAAAAGAATGGAAATGTTTTTATGAAAAATACCCCTTATGAAAATTTTTTAATAAGATTTATTTTTGATACATTTTTACAAAAGCTTTACTCATATTCCACCTCTTCCTCACATAAATGCCATATCCAGACTTTGTGGCTTTTTTTGCTGTAACTGATCATCTTCTTTTTAAATTATTGCAAAGTTCTGCTATCTAGCGTACTCCTGAGCTCCTCCAACCCAGCTAAAATATGGCTCCTGAAAAGATCTTCCTCACCCATTCACCTAATCATATCACCAGCATTCTTGTCTCTACCTTCTAGTCCTCACATAACTCCACAAGAGTCAATATCTCAGAACTTATTTCTTATCATGTCACCCCAACTCTTCCTGCTCTACCAAAGATGTCAGCCCTGATGCCCAGTTTGTCCATTTCTTCCACAGCCATCACCTGCTTTATGAATGTCAAATGTGTGTAAAACATTATCATTCTCATTCAGTATCATTTTATCCTCGCTTTACACAGGTGTAAATGACCATACCAGCCTGATTCTCCACTGCCTTGCAGCTGTCCATAGTTTGTGTGTATTTCAGCTCCCAACACATTATCAGCGCTTAATAAATCTTAAATAATTAATATTATTAGTAGCTGATCCTTGGGTTGACCACTAGGTGATTCTCTAGAGCCATCCCCGGTCTAAATGAAACACTTCCTTAATTCTGATGTAATGGTTTCTTAAGTCACCTTGACAAATTTGAATGTTAGTTGTTCTATCCTCAGTTATTCCAGCAGATATGTCATTGTTGGGAGAAATTGGTTTATAATTAAAGTATTGTGACTCTTGGAAAAAGAGAAATATTATTACCACAGGATAATTGTCAACTGGCTTTTAAAGCTTAAGTATTTTTTTTTCTTATTTTTGTTTTGTTTTGTTACTGTTACTCTCCTATCTCTGGAGATTATTCTGCTCTTTCCAAAGACTCCATTGTCTCCTGAATCATTTTAAAATAATGTAGCCAACAGGGCCGGCTCTAGGTTTTTTGCTGCCCCAAGCAAAAAAATTTTTGGCTGCCCCCCCCAGCCCACCAGTGCCCCCCCTCCCCCCCACCCGCACCCCCTGCCACCCCAGCACTGGGCTCTCTCTTCCCCCCCGGCACTCCCTGCCACCCCAGCACTGCGCTCCCCCCCCCAAAAGTGGGATCCGCTACCAGCACACAGCAGCCAAGCCCTGGCCCAGCCGTGACTCTGTCCCCATGCAAGTGGAGCTGCTGGGCCGCGCGGAGTGGGAGTACTTCCAGGTGGCAGTGCGGCTGCGGGGCAGCACAGAGAACACGGCCCCTCCCTGGGCTTTGCGGTGCTGCTGGTGGCCAAGGTGGATCAGTTTGTGCTCACCGCCCTCACCCCTGACATGCTGGCGGCCGAGGACCTGGAGAGCCCCCCGGACCTGCTGCTCTTCAGCCTCACCGTGCCCTGGCCCAGCCCCGGCGGGCGGGAAGGTGAGGATCTCCGGCTGCGGGGCTACCTGCTCAGCACTGACGAGCCCAGCCGGCCGCTCACCTCTTCACACACTCCGGGAGCCCCTCTCGCCGCCGCAGCCCGGGCTTGGCTCCAGGGGACCCCACTTCCCTCCCTCCCTGGCTCCTCACACACTCTGGGCAGGGCTGCCCAGAGAATTCAGGGGGCCTGGGGCAAAGCAATTTCGGGGGCCCCTTCCATAAAAAAAAGTTGCAATACTATAGTAACATGTATTTGGAAATGTAAAAAATAACTAGTGAAATAGATTCAAAAATGTAATAATTTGAAAATACACTAAATACATTATTTAAAAACATTAAATGCTTTAATGGTATGTATACATTTGCAATTACATAATGGGCTGTTGCTGGGTGATGGTGATGGTTGGTGCCAATGGGTTGTCGCTGCCTGGGGGTAGCGCTGCTGTTGCCCAGGGCTGGATGGGGAGCTGGGCTCTGGGTTGGGGGGTACCCGGCTCACAGGGGCTAAGCTCAGGGCTGTGGGGAGATGGGGTCGGGAGGTGTCCGGCTCAGAGGGGCTGGGCTCGGCGCTGGGGGTCAGGGCTGTGGGGGGGATAGGGTTGGGGGGTGTCCGGCTCAGAGGGGCTGGGCTCGGAGCTGGGGGTCAGGATTGTGGGGGATGGGGTTGGGGGGTGCCCGGCTTAGAGGGGCTGGGCTCAGAGCTGGGGGTCAGGGCTGTGGGGGATGGGGTTGGGGGTGCCCCGGCCCCTTACCATGCCGCTTACCCCTCTCCCAAACATCGCTGCAGCCGCCTGGTGTCTCCAGCGGGGCCTGAGTTCCTGCCGCTCGGCCGCAGCTTGCAGCCCCACCCCCTTACCGGCTGAGATGCCGGGGGATGGGGGAAGACGGAGGCGGGGGGGAGCCTTGGACATACCCGGGGCCTGGGGCAAATTGCACCACTTGCCCCCCCGGGCGGCCCTGACTATGGGAGCCCCTCTCGCCTCCACCGCATCCCGGGCTCGGCTCCAGGGGGCACCGCTTCTCTCCCTCCGCGCTCCTCACACACTCCGGCAGCCCCTCCCGCGGCCGCTGCAACCCGGGCTGCGGCGGTGGCTAGAGGGGCTCCCGGAGTGTGTGAGGAGCGGCGGGGGGGGGGGGGAAGGGAAGGGAAGACTCAGTGCGGCAGGGGCGGCAGGAGCAGCAGGACCCCATCTCCCTCCCTGCATCCCGGGCGCCGCTTCCCTTCCCCCCCCCCCCCCCGCTCGCTCCTCACACACTCCGGGAGCCCCTCTAGCCACCGCCGCAGCCCGGGCTGCAGTGGCCGCGAGAGGGGCTCCCGGAGTGTGTGGGGGGGGAAGGGAAGCGGTGCCTGGGATGCAGGGAGGGAGATGGGGTCCTGCTGCCGCTGCCGCGACGAGTCTCCCCAGGGCAGTGCTGTACAGGGCACCGCCAGGCTGGACAGGGGGTGCGGATCCCAGCTCCCGCTGGCAGGGCGAGTGGCTGGGCCAGGGCTGGCTCCCGGCAATGCCGCCCCAAGCAAAAAAATAAAAAATAAAAATAAAAAAGGGAGGCCGGAATGCCGCCTCTTAGAAAGTGCCGCCCCAAGCACATGCTTGGAGGGCTGGTGCCTAGAGCCGGCCCTGGTAGCCAATATGCAGTCTTAAAAATGATGACTAAGTGTGGGCGGAGTGTCATGAACTCTCTCTCTCTCTTTCTCTCTCTCTCTCTATATATATACACACACACATACTAGAAAGGATCTTTCATTTCAACCGTGGACAGGCATTCTATGGTGGCAACAAGTTAGAGTGGATCTGTGACTAGACCTGGATGAAATTTTGGATAGAACTTTCTTTTGCCAAAAAAATTGCAGATTTGGTCGACTTAAACATTTTACAAATTTATGTAGAGTTCACCTAATTGTTTCACTCAGGGTCACCCCCAGCACCCAAAAAACTCATTAAAAAATCCAAATTTTAATTTCAATATTTTCTAAATGAAATGGTTGGATTTTCTTATTTAAAGGAGCTTTTGTTTACAAATTTACTTCAGTTTCAATTTTTTTTTAAAAATTAAAGGATAAAAAAAGTTGAAATTGAAATAAACAAAATGTTTTAGGTCAAATAAATATTTTCTTTGACCTGAAATGAAATGTTTATGACTTTTCAGTTTGCCATAAAAAAAAATTCATTTTGGATCAACCTAAAACAATTTTTTTAAATGTATTTTTTAGTTTGGCCAATGAACCAAAAAATCAGTTATTTGCACAGCTCTATCTATGACACACCTGCTCTGTAGGAACATAAAACTGGAAGTACTTAGGAGTGTTTTAAAACTTCCTTTGGATATATGAGTAACTGGGGTCAAATTGAGTTTTGGGGAGTAAGTTGGGGTTCTTGATGGGATTCTGAAATTCCTCTCCATTTCCACCCATTTACCCCTTTCCTTGCTCTCAAAGTTTTATACTGAAGCCATCATTATTCCAGCTAAGAGTTGGATGGAAGCTCCCTTTCAATCAGCTCAGTGCTAGAGATGCGCAGAGACACAAACTGGATGTTTGATCCAAAATTCATTTGAGTATGGATACAAATAATGGGTTCAAACACCAATTGTGCTGATTTTAGTCTTGCTGCAGCTGAGGAGAAGACAGAAGAAAGGTGGCTTCAAGCCATATTTCAACTTTGACAAATCTGGGCCAGCCAAGAGCTGAAATGGGCCCTGGTGTAACTTAGGCTACATCTGCGCTATGAGCTGGGGTGTGATTCCCAGCTAACATACACATACTTGCATTAGCTGAATGAGAGCTAGCACGAGTATAAATAGTAGTGTAGCTGAGTACAAATCCACCTGGACCCTGTGGGTACATACTCGGCACTAGCTTAGTCCTACCGCAGCTACATCACTATTTATACTTCTGCTAGCTCTCATTGAACTAGCATGAGTAAGTGCTTAAGGACTAGCTCCACTTAAATGCCCAAACCCCATTTTTGGGACCCTATGTCCTAGTTTGAGGTGCTGCTGCAATACACAAAACACCTGCTCAGCTGTCACCTACCTAATCCTGTAGGTGCCTGAACTCCCCCAGCGCCTAAATTTCCACTGCAGAAGTCCCCTAGGCACCTAAGTTTTTGCCTTTGGGCATGAACGCTGCAGCCTCAGGCAGGAGTCTTGGTGCCTGTCTCATGCTTAAGCCCCTGCATGATCCTCAGATCAAGTGAAGATAGGTAGGGCAATGCGTATCTCGTCTGCAGGGTCCAATCCAGTAGGCATGCTCCGAGCACACTGAATTCCACCCAACCTCAGACTCAGTAGCCCCAACACCTGATGAGGCAAAAGAATTTGAATGAGGATTCCATACCTCTCAGGTGAATATTATAGAATATTCCGATGTGGATCTCTGCACCATCCTGCAGCCTGACATTAAGCACCTAACTCCACGACAGGGGTGGAGCTTAGAACATATCCCTCTCATCAGCATCTCCCATTGGTTCATTTAGGTGGCTTCCTGTTGAGCGTGCTGGCCTTTGTGGATCCCATTCTCAGACACCTATCTCTCCTCATGCATTGCACAGGGAGCCTAAGTGCCTCCTCCAGGCTTTGTGGATTCCAATGATTTTCAAGATGCCTAAAAGTTAGGCATTGCAACGCCTTCATCCCTTTGTGGATCTGAGCCAAGTCAGTATTGGAACTGGGATTTAGGGTCCTAAGTCACTTAGGTGCTCACTGCTCTTGCAAATGTTATGTTTAGATAATCTCTGACTCAGCAGCCTCTGCCCCTGAATTCAGGACTGTGAGAAACTGCAGCTTGGATTTCAACATGCTGTGCAGTTACCAGCCCAGCCTGCCAAATACTGCCCAAGTAGTCTAGCAAAGAGGGAAATCAGAACCAGATATTTCTAATGTAAAAATAAACAGAAAAACAAGTGTAAAAACTCACGTGTATTGAAAGCATCTTTGTTCAGCCTCCAGGAGTAGAAAAGGGAGCAAACAAATAGTTTTGGCTTGTATTCACAACCCCATTTCAACTGTGCACCTGAATCTGTTAGATGGGGCTGCTGGTCAGCATGTGAGGATTGGATGCATTGCCTCTACAAACCTTGCCACCTTGGGTAGCAAGAGGCAGACAACCAGAACTGGGGATTGGATTTGGGTCTCCAACATAACAGTGCAAAGAACTACCGTAACTGCAACACGAAATGAGTTTTTTATTTGGTTTTGTTCTGCAGGAATAACTTGGAACACCAGAAGGAGGATTTCCCCAAAATAAAACTTAATATGGCTTCAGCACAGCCTGTTTTGATCAGATACTAATCTTTGTGTTATATGGAAGGAATGAGAAACTACATGACAATATTCTCTGAGCCTACAATGGAAAAAAAGAAGGAATAGAAATCAAATGTGTTCTTCTTACAGATAAAATCCCCTGAGATAATTGTGGGTATTTGTATTATTTCAGTGCCCCTTAGTTTAGGTCCAGAATTGACTTTCCAAATTGCCATCAGTGGCTCTTTGTCTTGCTGTGACCTAAATATCAACCATGAAGTGCTGGTATTTAGGTCACAGCATTCATGTTGTATATGCACACCAGCATGTAACATGATTGTTATTGATCCATGACCCGATGTCATAGTGCAGAGTCAAAGCTTTTCAGACCTGTTAATATTGAAATTGGGGTTTCATTGTGCCAGCTGCCCCCAACTGTCCCCTCATGGCCAGAGGTAACTCTGCTGATAGCCTGCTTCAATTTCCCCCCTTTCAGGGGCTTCTTAAATAAACTCCACACAGGCTTTCATGAGGCCAGTGACCACAGCCTACCTCAGGCTGTCTGGTTGATTAATATAAAGTTAAAAAATAAACACAAAGCCCCTCCCCCCCCAGCCTTTAGCTGAGCACAGCCCCAAACTTCCCTGGTGATTCAGGTCCCCTGGCTTTAGCAGGCTACTCCTAGCCCTGCCTATCTGAAGTGACTCCCCCGGTCTCAAGGTCTTCCCCACAGGAGCCTTTCTCACTCTCTGCAGTCTTTCTACAGCTTCCTGAACATTCCCCCCTGGCAGCGTCCTGCTGCTCTTTATAGGCAAATCAGCTCCTCCACACCCAGTGAGTACTACTAATTAACACCAGACTCCATTCCAGGTGTGACAGGCATTGCCAGTTGGATGGCAGGTGGGCAGAGCCTGTCCAGTGGCTGGTTGGCTTCAGGCCTCTGGCGCTTACTGAAGGAGGTTACCGCATCACAGGATGGTATTGGGACTAGAATTGGAGGAGGGATAGCTCAGTGGTTTGAGCATTGCCTTGCTAAACTCAGCGTTGTGAGTTCAATCCTTGAGGGGGCCACTTAGGGATCTGGGGCAAAATCAGTACTTGGTCCTGCTAGTTAAGGCAGGGGGCTGGACTTGATGGCCTTTCAAGGTCTGTTCTAGGAGATAGGATATCTCCATTAATTAATTAAAAAAAAAAGGCAATCAGGACCCTACGCACACCACCACAAAAGGCCCTCATGGCTGTGGCCCCAGTCTGCCATGGGGTAGAAGAGGCCACCCACACAAGAGACCTCTGCTGGGGAAATGGAGAGCATTCCTCAATGGGCTGGGACCTCTTTGCTACGCCACCCCCTGAGTTCAGGCAGGCTGAAGTTTATCCAGGAAGGTGACAGTCCCACTTACACAAGCAGGGGACTCTGTAGGGTGGATTCCCTGCCATCAGTCCAACTGAGGGCTCTCCTGCCACACACCCTGGCACCCGCGCCGATAGCTCTATGTGAGAAGGTCCTCCTGCCCTTCAGTAGGGTTGTTTACATGTAGATATCTTCCTCCCACTCATACAGTGCTTTGTGCTGGCAGTTGCAGGGCTTCCCCTACAGTGTAGTCTGCAGGGATAACATTATCCTTCCTCCACACACAGAGCCCTCTGCTGAGGTGATTGGTTCCCTCTGGCAGCCCCATTCTTCTGGCTGTCCTAGGATCAGTAGTCATGGCTGAGTTCTCCCTACCCAGCCGTGTTAGCAGCCACAGCAGCAATAGCTGAGTCTCCTCTTCCAACCAAGTAGGCCACGTCTACATTACAAAACTTAAGTTGACCTAACTTATGTTGACATACAGCTACTTACATCGCTTGTGCGTGTCTGCACTTTGCTCCATGTGTCGGTGGTGCACGTCCTCACCAGGAGTGCTTGTATCGATTGTCCTGTCAGCGTGGGGCACTGTGGGATGGCTCCTGACACCAGTAACAGTTGACATAAGCATAACCGTGCCTACCCTGAGACTGTGCCAACCTAACTACATTGACCTGGACTCTACGCCGCTCAGAAAGGTGGAATAATTAAGCTGAGGTGGCAGGGCAGTTATGTCGGCAGTAGTGAAATTTAAGTATAGACTCTTCCATAGTTAGGTTGATGTAAGCTGCCTTGCCTCAACCTGACTCTGTAGTGTAAACAAGACCATAAAGACAAGCTTGGGCTGGATCTGGCTACATGCTGCAGGAACTCTGTTCCTCATGCTGCATATGTTGACATCACTGACGATATCATGTGACCCCAGAGTCAGGGTCCCTTATCACAGACTTATTCTCCTTAGTGGTTAATCTGGCCCTGTATGGAAACACTGTGTCCCATGCAAAGTTGGTGTCTGTCCTCTTACTGGTATCAATTACTGAGTATTAATCAGAAATATTGCATCATGAAACAGAGGTTATGGGAAATGGTATTTATTTAAAGAGATCAATTTCACATGCTACAAAGTCAGTCCCTGCATCTGTCCCTCACTCCGCATTGGCTTTGTCCTACAGCGTATCCCTTCATTTGGAACTTGACAAGTGGAGAGAAAGTAGAGGAATGAAAGCAGTAAAAGAATGCAGAGTAGCTGCACAAAGAAACTGCTGCAAGAGGAATTGGACTGCAGCACCCAAAACTGCCAAGTTCAGGGCCCGGGGGGGGGATAGCAGAGGAATGAAGGCTGCATGTGAAATTATGTTTCTGTAGATTTTTATCTCTGCAGTTCGGCCTTGAATAACAAATCTCCTGCCCCTTTGCCTCATGCTCAAGAAGAACTGACCTTCATCAAGGTGATGGGGTGTCTGTAGCCAGCGGTCACCCTTTGCTTGAGCAGAAATGTGCATCCTTATCAATCTGGGATCCTGGTTATTACACTAAATACATACAAACTGCTCCCCTACTGGGGCCAGAGATAAGAAAAAAAATAACCCTGTATAATGATAAACGGGAGCTGTAAATCCTTCGTGTGCCATGGGGAAAAAATTACTTTTACTGGCATTTTTTTCCCACCTGAAATTAGCTTTGTATCTCTGTGATGGCTTTATTTCTCCTGCAGGGGAATGATTATTATTTATTGGTTGTTGTCTAGCTTAGTTCTTTGAGAGACAATGTCTCATTTTCCCAGTTGTGTGTGTATTTTTTAAAGCAGTGCCAATTGTGAGTTTGGCTGAGGTTATGCTACAGTAACCTAGACACAGGATCTGCATTGATAAAGCTCCCAATGAACCAGAACTATTCAGCCACAGGTTAGGCACTCTTCATTGAGCAAGGCTGGCATCTGAGACAAGGGCTGGTGGTGGCAGTAGCGGGGATGGAGTCTGGAGACAAAGGGACCACCAATGCTGCCCGTTGCCCGATGGGAAGCTGCATGGCAAAAAGATATCTTTCCCTACTCCAATCCTAACAACCTTGATTTGTGAGAAGATTCTCAGCTTGTATTAAAGATGGGAGACAGGTTATTGCAGGCATATTAGCTCTTGTATATCTACAGGACTGAAACGTGATTGAAGCCCGAAGTGACCAAGATAGAAAGCAGCAGGCAGTGGAGATGGTTTTTTTTAAATTATTTTTATTTTAAATTCAGACACTTTGAATGAGAGCTATAAACAACAACCCCCCCAGCAGCCTTTCTCCTTCTGAGTGCAGTAGGAGAAATCCCATAGAAGCAGTAACAGAACCAAAGCAACGTGAGTGTATCACAAACAGTTCATGCCTACATCCATATCAATAACTTTGTCTGGTTCCCTTCAATTCTTCCTTCTTAGACAGCTACTGCTGGGGTCAGCAGGGTGGTCACAGCTTCATTGTGTCCTCTTGCTGTTTTCCATTACTTATCTCTACCTGTTTAATATGCTTTTTTTCCCTCTCTTGTGGAGGGAAGGATGGGGAGGAGGTTGGAAGGGAAGTGACAAGAGACAAGGTTGTTCTTGAATTGGGAAAAAAAGTTCACAAGTTTCTTCTTTTGGTTTTCAGCTGGCAGCACTGAGAAGTGGCAGCATGGCACTCTACCCCCACCCCTTTCCACAACCTTCCACTGAGTGCTGGGGACAAGGACAGAAAATCTTGTGGTGCTGACTTGTGATTCAGGAGATCTGGGATGAATTCCTAGCTCAGATGTAGAGTCCACATGTGGCCTCAGGCAAGTCACTCAATTTCTCTGTGCCAGTTTCCCACGTGAGAAATACAGTGAATAAGACTTCTTTTCTCTCACCCTTTGTCTGTCCTGTCTATTTAGATTGGAGGCTCTTTGTGACACTCCAGTCTCTCACTATGTCTTTGTACATTCTGTTTATGAAAACAGGTGCCTGACAGCACTAGCTAAAATGAATAAACCTGCCCTTCCCATTCCTCTCTCTGCCCTTCCGTGCCCGACTGTTCCTTATTTCTCCAATTTGTTCCATTTTCAGCTCCCATCCCCTTCATAGGACTAAATGCTCCTTATTTACCCCCTCTGGGCCTTTGTCTGGAAGCAGGAGGCTGTTGGGCATGGGCTCTGTGTTCTTCATGTTCACTCCCTCGCTCAGCTACTGCGTCTGTTAGCTCATTTTTTATTGTAAACAGTCGCTTAATTATATTGGCCATGTGGACTCCAGCTCAGATGCTGTCATTCTCTTTGTATCTCTGGAGGTCTGGTTACCACATGGCCTCAGGCTCAGTCACTTGATGGCTCTGTTGTGCTCTTCCTCTCTCCCATCTGCCCGCTACGAAATACTGCAGAAATTCAGGAGCACAGATATCCACCTGGTACTTTAACCTTCCTCATATTGACCTTGTTCAGGTGATTATTTTCACAGCCACTCAGTGATTTCTTTTAGTTATGCACAGAGCTGAGCAGAAATCAGAATTCCAGCCCACAGAAAATTCTGATATTACAATATTTGTTGAAATAGCTGTTTGGAAATGTTGAAAAGTTTTGACATTTTTCAGTTTGAGGAAGAAAAATTGACATTCCCAAATTAGACCATTTCATTTCAGTGTGTTGAACGGAATGGAAACAACTTGTTTCCAGTCACTTCAACATTAGGCTACCTCTGCCTATGATTTGATGGTGCCTCACAGGAGTACCAGTTCAGTTGTGGTGCCTCTTGCCCTCATTCTTCCCTGCAGGACTATGTCTCCCAGGATGCATCCACATCATGTGACTCCCATGATATCATGCTGCTCAGTGAAAGGGAAAATTGCAGTGAATCATGGGAAATGTCATCTGGTGAAAGTTTGGAGAGGAGAGTGGGGACATGTGGCATTCAAATTTTGCAGAAACTTCATTATTCAGGCAGAAAATGCCTGACCAGCTGTACCTGAGTGGCAGCATAGCATACAGCTATGGAAGAATTTTACTACCCAGTCACCAGCCCAGCTGACAGTATGTAGCAGTGGTGTCTGCTGAAGGGCAAAGCATATTGTGACAATTTATAATGTGTTTTTGTTCCAAAAGGCATTTATAGTAAACACTAACCAACAGGGTAAAACATTTATGAAGCACGGCATAAGAGAGAGAGACAAATTAAGCAAATATCACCAGAGGTGTGCCTGTTGATACCAGGCCTGATTTTGTGCCATCATTTTTGATTGAAAAAATCTTGCAGACTATAGAAGAATGATTGTCACATTGCCCTCACCCAAGTGATTCTCCCTTTCCAACTACTGTACATACTGGTTCTAATGCGCCAATATGATGATATAAGAGGACTATGCACCTCTCTGAAAGATGCATGAAATCTTTTACTCCCTCTCCTTTATGATTTTTTTATTTTTTTTTTTCAATTTTTATGACTGTGAATTTGTACAGCAATTACACATATAAGTTAGTAAGTGTTTGACACAATGGGTATTTGAGACAAGAAATTTCAGCATAGTTGACTATACAGGATAGTATCTCAGTTCATAGAATGGCTTCCATTAAACAATTAGCAATGGGGTCTGTGATCCTGAAAAGGATCTGGGGGTTATAATGGATCACAAATTGAATATGAGTCACAGATGCAAAAAAGGCTAATATAATTCTGGGGTGTATTAATAGGAGTGTCATATGTAAGACATGGGAGGTAACTGTCCTGCTCTATCTGGCACTGGTGTGGCCAATTCTTAGTGCCTCATGTTAGGAAAGATGTGGACAAAGTGCAGAGAGTCCAGAGGAGAGCAACAAACATGCTAAAAGGTTTAGAAAACTGGGCATGTTGAGTCTTGAGAAAAGAAGACTGTGCAGACCTGATAACAGTCTTTAAATATGTTAAGGACTGTCTTAAAGAGGATGGTGATCAATTGTTCTCCATGTCCACTGAAGATAGAACAAGAAGTAATGGGCTTAATCTGCAACAAGGGAGATTTAAGTTACAAATTAGGGAAAATATAAAGGTAGTTAAGCTCTGGAACAGGCTTCCAAGGGAGGTTGTGGAATCCCCATCATTGGAAGTTGACTAGGAAGGGGATTCGTTAGGTGAATGTATTGACTGTGTTATAAAACCACAATAAATGCAGCTGAGTCAACTACAGTTGAGTGATTTCTATTACATCTTATGACTGTGGAGTGACCAGGCAGATCAGGAGCGCTGCCAGCTATTTGCCGCCCTAGGCGGCGGAAGGTCCCACCCCCGAAATGCCGCCCCTGACAGAGGCGGCGGAAGGTCCCGCCCCCGAAATACCACCGACGACCGGGGTGGCCGAAGATCCGGCCGGTGCGGTCGCCGCCCCCCAAATGTGAGCACCCTAGGCGACCGCCTAGGTCGCCTAATAGGTTGCGCCAGCCCTGAGGCAGATGCATTGCTATCTTTCGTGTCATGACTGACTATTGCTGTATCTTTGCCTAGTTGTTTTGCTGATGATTGTTTTTCCTTTTGACTATGACACTATGTTCTTCTCTAAATGAACGGTCGGTTGCCTTTTGTTATAAAACTTGGTCTAAAGATTTTAAAGCTGACTGGAATGGACTGTTTTGTGGTACTTATATAGCTCCCCATCACTATAGTATCTGAGCACCTTACATTCATTACTGTATTTATCCTCACACCAACCCTTTGTGGGCGGGGGGGAAGTACTTTGAGATGGATGTGAGGGTGCTTAGAGATTAATATGGATCTGTTTTGAGAAGATTGTTCATCACTGTATAGCACTGGTGACAAGTTCCAGAAGGTAAGAAAATCAGGTGTTCAGTCACACCTGCACACTACTAAGCAGTTGGAATGGATGTGGTGGTGTTACCCGGGGTTCTTTCAACCCAAAGCTCTTGGTAACTTTTACTCTGTGCGAGGTGGTGTCAGGCAATAAATCAGGGGAGACACGGCCGTCCGACCAATAGATGACTGGCACAAACAGGACAACACAAGAGTGCTTTCACTTAAAGCTAAACTTTACTTAGGCTCAAGCACTTACACACGTCCGCAACAGGTTAGTAAAACATCCCCAAGCCTCGATAATTACCGAAGCTGAGTGTGGCTCTCGAGTGGCACAGCGACAGCCTGTCTGCCAGTGGGGAACACAAGATGCATCCAGAGGGAGAGTCCAGTCCTGAAGAGTCCCACTACCTCAAACTTTTCCCTCTTATTTATACATTAGTAATAGAATGACATGTTCCTGAAAGAAAACTTGTTAAGCAAGCAGTTCCAACGGTCAAGCAAGAGGCTTCCTTGATTATTGATTAACCAGGTGTGGGTTTTCCCCAGATTTTGCAGCCTTGAGAACCTGTTAGACACATTCCTGAGGGCACATCCTGCTTTTCTAAAATACATGTATCAACAACTTCAACACAATTCTTATCAGGAAGGACGCGGGGTCAAGCTGCCCTTTCTGTGGTACCCAAAACCCTCTCCTCTCCTGCCTTGGTCAAGCTGAGGCTGGGACATGGCCAATTTACAGCCTGCTGACGTGGCTGCTTTTAGCAATAAGCAATAGTGGTTTCAGGCACTTCACTGGTTTGCCAAAATCTCCCCGTACAGTGGTGTACCCAGATCTGAGTCTGAGCATGGGAGAATTGTGGAATTCCATCCCAGACAGGTAACTGCATGAGGCCTGACATCTGAGGGTCTGGATTCAGAGAGACCAGACAGAGGATAGAAGTCCAAGCAGCCCTCTAACTCTGACATACATACATATTCCCATTTTAGAGATGAGAACTGAGGCACAGAGCAGCAAAGTGACTAGCCCAAGGTCACACAGGAACTCTGTGGTGGAGCAGACACTTGAATCTGGAACTACCAAATCCTAGGGTAGTGTCCTAACCACTGAACCATCTTGTCTCTCTTTAAACAAAAAATATTCCTGAGTGCGTTTCGGATAGCTGCCATACAGAGCATGCTTCTTGTGCAGCAACAGTAGTATCACTTGGCACTTGAAAATGATGTTCAGTGTTTTCCGCTATGCTTGCAACATCTCGTATGGCTGGGACCGCCAGAAATCACAGGGGATGCAGAAGGAACCATGATCTCTGATGTATTTCTCCACCATTATATTGGCTTCTCCTCACTGCCATTGTGGAGCATAAATGAATCCTTTGGAGATCTCAACCAAGTGGCTTTGGTATTCAGTAGCCTGACTGGGCTACCCAGCACTATTGCTGCTGCAGCACCTTCTAACGAACTGGCAGCCTCACAGAAAAAGTGCAATCACTGGCAATACCTACCCTGCAGTTCCAGATAACCTCACTAAGAACTGCTTTTCATGCCAGGACCTGGGCTATCTCACCAGAAACTGTCTGGAGCTGCAGTCAGGAACCAAGAGCAGCCATTGAAGGAGCTGAGAGGATCAGCAAGATCAGAATAGAAATGGAGGCCACATTACAACTATGTGCTCATCACCACAATCAGGAAACTTCTAGAAGCCAACATTTGGATCATACAGTTGGCCAACATGACAGCTCAAGTTTGTATGGTATGAATAGTGTAACCCAATTTGGATGTGTGCGCACCATCAGTGGGGAAAATGATCGACTGTTTGGTGGACTCATGGGCATCCATCTTCTAGATCCAGGAATAGTTTATTCTTAATGATATACCACAGTTCTTGTTCAGGCTGTGAGCCAAAGATGTAAGTGGATCGGTGGTTAAAAAAAAATAAATAAAGATACCAACCTCCTTGTGGTCTCTTTAGTTTAATGGCACTTCCTTCCCAACACAGGATGATATTGGACATGAGCGATAGCCTGGAAATCAGGAATACCTGCAACTACAGAGCTTGGTGACAGTTTTTTACATCAGACAACATGAGACAGGAATTGATCTAGAATTCCCTTGATGTGTTTAGATGGAAGGGTGATCTCTCTCAACTGTACTAGCCTCACTGAGCACTGCCTTGAGCTCACAAACTGCATCTCATTGGCCACACCCATAATCACCTACAAAAGGAGGTGGGCAACAAGCAGGTCACAGAGCTACTCACCACTGTCCCAAAATGCTCATCCGTGGTATCATTTATCAGAGTGCAAGCATACCGGCAGTCTCAGTAGTGACTGTACAGAAGCATTGTCCCTGTGGTTTCAGGAAGGGAGTGATGTGAACAAAACAGGAAGTTAGGAGAGAAGGCTAACTAGTGAGACAACTGGTTAGGTTAATGTGTCGGTAAACTAATATAAAGTAAGTTAAATTAAACTTCATTTGATTAATCATCAGATTAATGCTACAATATTGTAATATACAGAAGCAGCACTATATGCAGAAAGCTATAGAAGAGCATACTACCAGTATTAGCCTGCACCACTTCAGTTATAAGAAAAGCTCACCCTCTTGTGGGAAAATATAGAACTTCAGACATCACTTACATTTAAGCTTGCAAGAATTAGATTTTTATTGGTAAACCCCGTTTTCACCAGACGCACGCAAACCAATGGAAAAATATTTCCATGGACTATAATTGAACTGTATAGATAGACAAACTAAGAAAAATGCTGCTTTCGAAATTTACTTAATATGTTTTGATATGTGATGTTGACAATTTCTGTTTGAAGGTTATAAAGCTTTAACTTTTTGAATCTATGTGCCTACTGTCATTAAATAATTATCTCCCTCCCTCAATTTTCCACAGCCAGGAAAATTTAAATAAATAAAAACTGAAAAAAAAATGCTTAAAAATAAATATTGGTATTTAGGTGGACGAGATAATATTTTTTATTGGACCAACTTCTGTTGGTGAGAGAGATAAGCTTTCAAGACACACAAAGTTCTTCTTCAGATGTGGGAAACTGCGATACTGAGAGTACCTTTCCCAGACCTGAAGAAGAGTTCTGTCTGGCTTGAAAGCCTGTCTCTGTCACCAACAGAAGTTGGTCCAATAAAAGACATTACCTCACCCAACTTGTCTCTAATATCCTGGGACCAACATGGCTACAACTGCACTGCAAACACTGATATTATCTATCAAGAATATAAAAAAGTAAAAATCAAATTCTGCCAATCCTACATATATTAGTTGATGAGTTTACTCCAGGTTAACATTTAATTATGTTACACAAAAACTTGTTGCCAGTCATTGCTGTGAGCATTGAACAGCATTAATTCTCCCCAAGATCTTCCCCCCCCCCCTATTGCTTTAACTTTTACAAAGTGTAGGAAATTAAGGGTAGGATTTAGGATGTTGCCAGGATGCCTTTAATGGCAGGTAGGATGTTCAAATTTCCATCATGTACAAATTTCAGGTGGAATGTTCAGGCCCCTACATTCTAAAGGGGAAGAACCCAAAATGAACACTGAAGGAGCAAACCTTTCAATCAAGGAGATATCACAGAAGATACTCATAAAAGAATCTCAGATGGACTTCCTATGATTCTTACATTAGATTAGAGTGGACTAACCAGAACTCAACCTGAAGCTTTAGAATTGAAAACTCAAGGACTTCTCTGTGAATAAGGGCTAGATCCTCAGCTGGTGTAAATAGACCAACTTTTAACATTTTGGGAGCTGGCTCAAAAATTTGTCTAGGTGGAAAAGAAAGAGAATGGAAAAATAAAATGAGAAACTCTGGAATATTGTTAGGGGAACTTTTAGCACCGTGACCTTACAGTCAGATCTCTGCAACACTTGGAAGAGAACCTCGTTGACAAGATTTTATGTCCAGAAGAATCTGGTGACATTAACAGCACAACATGGAAATTAGGCAATAGAGGGAAATTGTCTGGGTCGGGGTAATTTTTTTTTTTACAGCTAATGCGCAGATTCATCTTATACAGTTTGAAAACATAATGTATCCTTTTGAACACTTCAAACAAAGATTTGGAAGCACATGTTGCAGGGCTGCTGCAGTTTGGGAATCCTAATGCCAAAATGCCTAGACCATGAGATTTATTAGGACTTTTGTTTGTTTGTTTAATTTAGAGGGAAGAATACAAGGAAGTCACCCTTGTATAGTAGGCATTCTTGGGAGAAAGGGGAAGTGGCTATGGATCTGCTACATACTACTGACCCCTGGTTGGCCCCCTGGGGCTGTGGGAAGGCACACACAAATGGAGCATCCTTCAGACTGCTTTCACTTATGCCAGGGACCAGCCTGGTCCCCAGCTGGTTCTAAGATCAGGGAATGTAAAGGCGGCTGAAAGCCACCTCTCATCCTTCCACCTTCTGGATCTGAGCACTATTTGGCTGGGCCAGTGACTACGGTCCTTGATTACTAAAATATAAGGCTAGCAAATGGTTTACACAGCAGGGTTCCCAACCTGCAGCAAACAAGTTACCCTCTTAAAAGGTTCATAGGAAGAAGCATCAGATGTGTGTTATTGGCCGCACGGTTATTAAAATGACACACAACACAATACAAAATTCCACTGGTTTGGAGAAAAAGGGAAAACCCAGGTTAGAGTGAAAAGTATAACCACAGAAATCATATTTGGGGCACACATGCTTTAAATTAAAAACATGACTAAGTGGTAGAAGGCAGTGGAAGGAAAAAGGATATTAGAAAGAAAGTGCGTAGTAAGTTTTAACAACCACCCAAAAAAGGAAAGCAGAAAATCTGTCTCTTCAGCTGCTTGGAACTCTTGAAGAAAACTTCCTGTTGCTGAGTGCTTAGGACAATACCTGAACCTCCTGCACCCTAGAATGAGAATATCAAGCCCTACTAATAATTGAGGTGGGAGATGGGCAAGGAATAGAAAAGGGTCTTAATAACTTGGATGAAAAGAAAACAATGGATTTTACAGATGTTGTAGAGGAAGAATTGGCCAAGTCTGGCAAAAGTTTGGATATGGGAAGTGTGACAGGGCAAGGCCAGATGGCTATAGAAAAGTAGTGGGAGATAGATATATTAGCCCCAGGTTAAACAAATCCCTGGTACCAGGATAAGTAAATGGCAGCTGCTCCAGGTCAATTAAGACACCTGGGGCCAATTAAGAGCTTTCCAGAAGGCAGTGGAGATTGCTAGGTTGATTGGGACACCTGAAACCAATCAGGGGCTAGCTGAAACTAGTTAAAAAGCCTCCCAGTTAGTCAAGTGGGTGTGCATGTCAGGAGCTGTGAGAAGTTGTGCTGTTGGAGAGACTGAGCTGTATATACCATACTAGGTACAAGGAAGGAGGCCCTAAGGTAAGGGTGAAGTGGAGCTTGAGGAAGTGGGGGCTGCTGTGGGGAAGTAGTCCAGGGAATTGTATGGGTTTTGTTGCTAAAAGGTAAGCTACCATAGCTGACACTATTAGGGTCCCTGGGCTGGAGCCCGGAGTAGAGGGTGGACCTGGGTCCCCCCCCCCACACACACACTTTGCCCCTGATTAATCACTTAGACTGGGAGACCACAGAGACTGTACAAGGGAGGATAGCTTCTCCTCATCTCCCTCGCTGGCTTATGATGAAAATGGCTCAGTAGACTGTGACCCTTCTCTCCAGAGAGAGAAGGGTTAAGGGGAGGGTCATAGTGAGCCTCTGAGGCTAGCGAAATCCATCAGGAAACGCAGGACCCATGGAGACAAGGACAGAGTTTCTTCACAGAAGAGAAATAGAGAGGAGTCAAAAACACCACTGTTTGTGATAATGCACTTTTTATTTTTTTCCCATACAAAAATCTATTAAATAAATATATGCTGATCACACCAGGCTTCTACTGAGCTCCATTTGAAAGGGCTCTGGTATTGCAGTTTTCTTCATCAGTAGGACCAACCCCACTGAAGTCAATGGGAATAGTATACTTTTAAATGAGGCCAATACTGATTTTACAATGTTGTATAATATCACTACTTATGATTAAAAATTGTCAAAGTTGTTTTTTGATGGAAAATTGGGGTTTTGATCAAAAACGTTTTGATAAAAAAGGTCTGCTTCTTGAAGACATTTTATTTTTTTAATTAAAAAATAAGAACAATCTGAATGCACAAAACAAAAACACAAGTGGCCAAAAATCCAAACATTTCAATTATGAAATGCTACTGCAGTGCCTCATGGGAGTTGCCGTTTGGGTGCTCATTCTCCTCCACGGTCTGAGCTATTCTGCTGGACTTCATCTCTCTTGAGGCGTCATGGCTAACTTACTGTCATGATGCACTGCCTCCCGTCACTAAGAGGGGAGACCATAGCACATCATGGGGAATGTAGTCTGACCAGGAAGCCCATAGAGAAGAATGGTTGCACGAGGTACCCAAACTACAACTTCCATGAGGCACCACAGCAGCATTTCTGAATCCTAATATTTTTTTGTTTTTTTAATTAAATATTTAGGTTTTTGAGTTTTGGAATAAAACTTAAAATGTTCATCAGAAATGTAGACTCATTTTTCGGTGTGAAATCCCTCCCCCATTTTTTCTGATCAATTCTAAAGATGACAGTGATCAGGGCTAGATTTTCAGAACTGCATCAGGCTCATTGAGAGTTGGGTTTCCTCTTAGCTGCTTTTGAAAATTCCACTCCTGAATGTGGCATAACTAAAGGAGGCTCAGGACGGGATGCTTAGCCAATGTTAAAGCTGTCACTGTTCTATTGTAAAGCACAGCAGAGCCCAATATCTTCAATAAATAAAAATAACATCCCAGAATATGACTAACGAAAAGTTCCTCCCTGGTAGTTTTAAAATTTCAAAAAATACACCCCAAGTCTCAGCTAGTCAATGGTCATTTTCTCTTCCTTCCCCTGCTTTAGTCCCCAGTTAGAACAGTGCATTGCAACCACTCAGGCCCTGGTCCTCAATGATATTAAGGTGCCTAACTCCCACTGAAATCAATGGGAATTAGGTGCCTAAATATCTTTGAGAATGTGGGTCTCAGTGACCATGTGCAGGATATTTCTGAAAAGCATTGGCACAGCAGGGACAGAGGGCTCTGTGGAGTAAGAGGTATATTTACAGAATGCTATATTTACTATTTCTCCCATTGATGTGATCCACTAAATAACCACTCCATAGGCTAGGCCTTCTGCCGCTGTAAATGATTTACACCAGCTAAGGATCTGACCCATATTTATTCCACAATGTTCAAGTTTGGTAACAGCTATTCTGCTGTACCCTTTCCTGGCATGCACCGCACAGGTAGAGATGGATACAATTACGAACCACAACATTTGGATCTAGATCTGAACTTCCCCGAAGTTTGGGGTGGCAATTGGATATGCAGTTTTACTTTGGGCTCTTGTCCACTCACAAGGCTGGTACCTGTGGAAATAAAGTTTTTTTAAAAACTGAAAATACGCCCTAAGTTTCAAACAGAAGAACATAAGAAAGGCCGTACTGGGTCAGACCAAAGGTCCATCTAGCCCAGTATCCTGTCTACCAACAGTGGCCAATGCCAGGTGCCCCAGAGGGAGTGAACCTAACAGGCGATGATCAAGTGATCTCTCTCCTGCCATCCATCTCCACCCTCTGACAGACAGAGTCTCGGGACACCATTCCTTACCCGTCCTGGCTAATAGCCATTAATGGACTGAACCACCATGAATTTATCCAGTTCTTTTAAACTCTGTTATAGTTCTAGCCTTCACAACCTCCTCAGGTAAGGAGTTCCACAAGTTGACTGTGCGCTGCGTGAAGAAGAACTTCCTTGTATTTGTTTTAAACCTGCTGCCTATTAATTTCATTTGATGACCCCTAGTTCTTGTATTATGGGAATAAGTAAATAACTTTTCCTTATCCACTTTCTCCACATCACTCATGATTTTATATACCTCTATCATATTCCCCCCTTAGTCTCCTCTTTTCCAAGCTGAAGAGTCCTAGCCTCTTTAATCTCTCCTCATATGGAACCCGTTCCAAACCCTTAATCATTTTAGTTGCCCTTTTCTGAACCTTTTCTAGTGCCAGTATATCTTTTTTGAGATGAGGAGACCACATCTGTACGCAGTATTTGAGATGAGGGCGTACCATCGATTTATATAAGGGCAATAATATATTCTCAGTCTTATTTTCTATCCCCTTTTTAATGATTCCTAACATCCTGTTTGCTTTTTTGACCGCCTCTGCACGCTACATTTTCAGAGAACTATCCACAATGACTCCAAGATCTCTTTCCTGACTTGTTGTAGCTAAATTAGCCCCCATCATATTGTATGTATAGTTGGGGTTATTTTTTCCAATGTGCATTACTTTACATTTATCCACATTAAATTTCATTTGCCATTTTGTTGCCCAATCACTTAGTTTTGTGAGATCTTTTTGAAGTTCTTCACAGTCTGCTTTGGACTTAACTATCTTGAGCAGTTTAGTATCATCTGCAAACTTTGCCACCTCACTGTTTACCCCTTTCTCCAGATAATTTATGAATAAGTTGAATAGGATTGGTCCGAGGACTGACCCTTGGGGAACACCACTAGTTACCCCTCTCCATTCTGAGAATTTACCATTAATTCCTACCCTTTGTTCCCTGTCTTTTAACCAGTTCTCAATCCATGAAAGGACCTTCCCTTTTATCCCATGGCAGCTTAATTTACATAAGAGCCTTTGGTGAGGGACCTTGTCAAAGGCTTTCTGGAAATCTAAGTACACTATGTCCACTGGATCCCCCACATGTTTGTTGACCCCTTCAAAGAATTCGAATAGATTAGTAAAACACGATTTCCCTTTACAGAAACCATGTTGACTATTGCTCAACAGTTTGTTTTTCTATGTGTTGGACAATTTTATTCTTAACTATTGTTTCGACTAATTTGCCCGGTACAGACATTAGACTTACGGGTCTGTAATTGCCAGGATCACCTCTAGAGACCTTTTTAAATATTGGCGTTACATTAGCTAACTTCCAGTCATTGGGTACAGAAGCCGATTTAAAGGACAGGTTACAAACCTTAGTTAACAGTTCCGCAACCTCACATTTGAGTTCTTTCAGAACTCTTGGGTGAATGCCATCTGGTCCCGGTGACTTGTTAATGTTTATCAATTAATTCCAAAACCTCCTCTCGTGACACTTCAATCCGTGACAGTTCCTCAGATTTGTCACCTACAAAAGCCGGCTCAGGTTTGGGAATCTCCCTAACATCCTCAGCCGTGAAGACTGAATCAAAGACTCCATTTAGTTTCTCCACAATGACTTTATCGTCTTTAAGCGTTCCTTTTGTATCTCGATCATCAAGGGGCCCCACTGGTTGTTTAGCAGGCTTCCTGCTTCTGATGTACTTAAAAAACATTATTACCTTTGGAGTTTTTGGCTAGCCGTTCTTCAAACTCCTCTTTGGCTTTTCTTATTACATTCTTGCACTTAATTTGGCAGCATTTATGCTCTTTTCTATTTGCCTCACTAGGATTTGACTTCCACTTTTTAAAGGAAGTCTTTTTATCTCTCACTGATTCTTTTACATGGTTGTTAAGCCACGGTGGCTCTTTTTTAGTTCTTTTACTGTGTTTCTTAATTTGGGGTATACATTGAAGTTGGGCCTCTATTATGATGTCTTTAAAAAGCGCCCATGCAGCTTGCAGGGATTTCACTTTAGTCACTGTACCTTTTAACTTCTGTTTAACTAACCCCCTCATTTTTGCATAGTTCCCCCTTTTGAAATTAAATGCCACAGTGTTGGGCTGTTGAGATGTTCTTCCCACCACAGGGATGTTGAATGCTATTGTATTATGGTCACTATTTCCAAGCGGTCCTGCTATAGTTACCTCTTGGACCAGCTCCTGCGCTCCACTCAAGACTAAATCTAGAGTTGCCTCTCTCCTTGTGGGTTCCCGTACCAGCTGCTCCATGAAGCAGTCATTTAAAGTATCGAGAAATTTTATCTCTGCATTTCGTCCTGAAGTGAAATGTTCCCAGTCAATATGCGGATAATTGAAATCCCCCACTATTGAGTTCTTAATTTTGATAGCCTCTCTAATTTCCCTTAGCATTTCATCATCACTATCACTGTCCTGGTCAGGTGGTCGATAATAGATCCCTAATGTTATATTCTTATTAGAGCATGAATTTTCTATCCATAGAGATTCTATGGAACATGCAGATTTGCTTAAGATTTTTACTTCATTTGATTGTACATTTTCTTTCACATATAGTGCCACTCCCCTCCCCCCCCCGCACGACCTGTTCTGTCCTTCCGATATATTTTGTACCCCGGAATGATTCAATCCCATTGATTGCTCTTAGTCCACCAGGTTTCTGTGATGCCTATTATATCAATATCCTCCTTTATCACAAGGCACTCTAGTTCACCCATCTTATTATTTAGACTTCTAGCATTTGTGTACAAGCACTTTAAAAACTTGTCACTGTTTATTTGTCTGCCCTTTTCTGATGTATCAGATTCTTTTTTATGTGAATGTTTATCATCTGATCTGGCCCCTACTTTATCCTCTTCCATCCTCTGCTCCTGACTATAACCTGGAGATTCTCGATCATTAGACTCTCCCCTAAGAGAAGTCTCTGTCCGATCCATATGCTCCTCTGCAGCAGTCGGCTTTCCCCCATCTCCTAGTTTAAAAACTGCTCTACAACCTTTTTAATGTTTAGTGCCAGCAGTCTGGTTCCACTTTGGTTTAGGTGGAGCCCATCCTTCCTGTATAGGCTCCCCCCATTCCAGAAGTTTCCCCAGTTCCTAATGAATGCCCATATGAACCATTTTTCGTTAAACAATCTTATTCACGTAGTCTGGAATCTCAGAGCAGGTTAGGCACCCAACTCCTATTCACTTTCAGTTGGATTTGGGTGCCTAACGCCTTAGGTTCCTTTGAAAATGCCAGACATAAGATTTAATTTTAAAACACCTGGTTCTAGGGCAGATCATCTCAGCTTCCTGTTCTGTCCCTCAGCACATCCCTTCTATGGTGTCCAGTGACAAGCGTCACTAGCTTACTAGTCTGGTA
The DNA here is from genome assembly GCF_011386835.1 of Chrysemys picta bellii. NCBI lineage: Eukaryota > Metazoa > Chordata > Testudines > Emydidae > Chrysemys > Chrysemys picta. The sequence goes on from NC_088791.1 coordinate 106,669,419, forward strand.
AAAGAGACACACTGCCTGGTTCCATTGCAGCTGCCATTGCAAACACCACATTCCTTCCCACCTCCCTTTCCCTCTGTGTGGAGAAGCATGATGAAGTGCGGGTAGAGAGAATATGTTAACTTCATCCTAGATGTGTGCTGTGGGTGGATTTCAATTAGGAATCCAGGCATTCAGTAAAGTAGCACTAATAAGGGCTCTAGGCCAGCAGGAGCCCAAGAGGATTGCTAGCAGGTAAAAGGAAGAAGTAAGTATGTGATTGGGGGTCCCCTGAGGTCTCTGATCAGAATTCAGAGACCCTGGCTGGTAAAATATAGGATTTTTGTTTTTCTCAGAAAAAGTAGGTGACCTTGTTTCAGTTCCCAAAAGTTTTCACAATCCATGGCAAATGTTCTCCCAGCCACTGTAGTGATAATGACATCTCTTTTCTGCATTAGATGAACGGGTGATCCACACAGTGATCTTTCTGTGCCTGGCTTTTCAGAGACAACAATTAAATGTGAACTCTCCACTTCCTTTCCAAGATGGCACATTGTACGTTGTATACAGTGGGTAATATCCAGATTTCAGTTTTACCCTACATTGCAGACAAGAAAAAATACTTTCATACTGCTGGTGGCTGAAATTAATTCACTTCTGTGAAGACAGCCAGCAAAAGACCTGAGCACTATTTAGGGCAAAGTGTGGCCTTGTGCTGAACCTCTGCACTAGGGTGCATTTCATCTGATGTGTGCGTACATAGGGATACCTGTAGGGTGGCCATGTGTCCAAGACAAAAACCCTCTGTAACTCAGTGCTGTTGTTTGCCTTTGTTCCCCCATCCCTTATCCTTTATATACTGCTGCTTACTATATTTACCTCTCATTTCCCCCATTGAGCAGTGAAAGCAGGAGAAAGTAGGGTATTTTTACTCTGCTGCCAAAGTCCTCACTTCCTGTTTATACTTTCTATTCCTGGCTTCAAGTCCTACCTTTATGCATTGCTGCTTTGGTCTACATCCTCTGACTTCTTCCCTGAGAATTTTCTTTTCTAATGTTGTCTCTGTACCCTCCACTTTCCAGATCTCCTTTGTCTTCCCCCCCAATACTCTCTTCCCACCAAGGCCTGAAAACACACCTGAATGTCCTCATCTCACTGAGTTTGTGGACTAGGAACTGGCATTTATGCTGCTGCTGCCACTGTGTTTCAGATACAGCTCTCGTCTCAAATGTAGTTGAATTCTGTTCCTCCTTTGCTGATCACCTGAGAATCAGCCAGTGCACAACAGGTCTGGAGGTGCAACTGAAGGAACTTCGGGTGTCACTGGTCTGTCAAGCACATGCTGGAAAATACTGAAAATTGAGGACAGACAGGAAGCCCCCAGTGACCAGACAAATTGACAGAAGTACTGACCGAGAATTGCCCCTTAAAACCAGAGCAATCCTATTAAACCAATACTTATCCTAGCCTTCTTTCATTCATTACTCCCCCTTGGCTGCATCACTGACAAGTAATGAGGTCAGTCAATTTATGAAAATAAATGTGTTCAGATGTGCAGACAGAACTCTGTACTCAGATAAATATACATCTGTACCTAACAGATACAGCAAAAAATCCCATTGCTAACAAATATAAACAGTAGAGATGGGCTTGAATCTCAATATTCACATCCAGATCAGGATCTGGACCTTCCTAAACTTTTTGTCTTACCAAACCTACAAGAATAAACTATATTTAAAATGTTATAAACTTCACTGGTCTGAGTAAGGACTAAAGGATTTGGCCCCAGCAAGTCTGGTGACTCAAGAAATCTTGGCCAATTGCTCACCTTTTGGCTAAATGGTCTCCCTAGAGGAAGAACCTAACTTCAAATTCTTCAAAATGGGATTCTGATGGAGACTCTGGGACTTGGGAAATTCTACCACTTCGGTATAACCCAAATTAATTGATTAGATAAGTGTTCACTGCTAATTTGTAAATCTCCTACTGACATGTTTATATCATTAAAACATGTAAGATTAACACTTAAATCATCGAGGAAAAAATAGATACAGTAATTCCCAAATCAATAGTATATACTCGTTCATAAGCCAAAATTTTTTAGTAAAAAAGGGAAGCACCAGAGATGGGGGTCGGCTTATGAACGGCTATAGAGAGGGAGAGGTGGGACACAGCCCCTCCCCGCGACAGAGGGAGCAAGGAGAGGCAGCAGAGCCAGAGTCTCTCCGCTTCTGGCCACGCTGCTCTCCCTCCAGCTTCGAAAGCAGCTGCAGCTCTGGCGCTGGCAGACTGCAGCCCTGCCACTCAGCTCCACCCCCCAGAGCAGACTGGCCACACTGCCCGGGCGCTGGAGCATGCTGTGGCCACACCACCCGGCCCAGCCCACCGGAGCAGGCTGTGGCCACGCTGCCCAGCTTGCCGGAGCAGCTCCAGTCAGGTCAGAGACATCCTTCCCTGGCCCTCCCCAGATAAGGTGGGAAGGGATGGGATGGGGAGAGTGTGGGGGTCCCAGGCAAAGGGGTGGGGTCATGTGGGGGGTGGTCACAGGGGTTACTCCCCTGACTCCCAGCTTCGCCTCCCAAAAAAATTTCCCCACCTGTTGCTGTCCCAGCCTGTCACGGTAAGCAGCTGGTGCGCCGGGACACTTTGTTTACTTAAGTTTACCTCCGTGCCTGTGGATGCGCAAGGTAAACGAACCATCTCGGCCCACCAGCGGCTTATCCTGATGGCCCCGGAGCCAAAGTTTGCTGATCCCTGAATTATAGGGTCGGCTTATGAACGGGTTATAAAAATTCTCCATTTTTACTTATCCATCTTGGGGATGTCGGCTTATAAATGAACCGGCTTATGATCAAGTATATACAGTAATTGTCTTGGGTCTTGCATTAGTCAATAATACATTGTTAACCATTCAGCAAAATAATGTTCAAATCAATGATAAAATTGTCATTATCATCACAAGTCTTGATCCTCATGTGTGACTTTACACACTTGAGTAGAACGACTAAGTCTGTTGGACTATTCATGAGCTTGAAGTTCCATCTATATTTCAATCATTGCAGGATCAGGGGAGTAGACCTTGTGTATATTAGTAAAGTTGTAACAGTTTAACTAAATCTATTTGAAATCAATCTAGTTAAACTCATGCAAGCCCCCTAAAATGGACACTCTTAAATCTGTTTAACCCACTCTTAAATCAGTTTGGTTTGCATCAGTAAATTAACTAAATTAAGATAAAGAGTATTAAGCAAGGGTTAAACTAACTTAAGAGTGTCTTCATTAGAGGTTTGTACCAGTTTAACTAGATGAATTTGAAACTGATTTAATTAAAACAGTGCAGCTTTTCTCAACAAGGAAGGCTTTAGTCTCTCTTCATAATTTGTGATATAGTAGAATTATGTCAACACGTTGAAAAAACAGAACAACTGAAAATAGACAACCTTTTGGTTCATCATCTTCTCCATATTTATATCCGTTGAATAAGGGCAGGATCCTATAAACCTTATTGGTGTGAATAGCTCTGAGTTAATTTAGGACCATACACATGAATGAATAGAGCATGCTTACATAAGTAATGGATTGCAGGACAGGCTCCTTAAATTGTGTAACTTGTCTTAAAATGTTTAAGATTTAGTTATAGGATAGATGAAGAAGCATATTCTCATGTAGCAGATTTGTTAATAACAATTCACCATTTCTTTTACAGTCAAACATTTGTCTGTTTCCAGCTGGAAATGATGGTATGATTACATCAAAATTAGTATTTTAAAAGAAAAAATATCTTGTTTGTTAATTTTGTATTCCCAACAAAGAGAGACTGGATTTTAAAATCCTGACCACAGTGCTGAGCTAAATGTTTGAGAGAGCATAAAGTTTGTTTTCTTTTCAGGTATAATGCTTTCTACAACTAACTGTAGACTATATATGTATTTGTTTGCTGAACTTAAACTAATAAATGAAACGTACTTGTTGCACTGCTTTACCCAGGTAGGTGTCAAACAATATACACTCATATAATAATTATTCTAATATTTTAATAACTCCAGCTATTTGCCACATTTATCCAAAGTAAGGATAAAGATAAAAATATGTACTGATCTGGAGACTGAGCTGACAGTGTGATTTCAGGCTTAAGATGCTAGGCCCTGGTCCTGCAAACACATATGCATGTTCTTAATTTTACACACCTGTGTAGTTTCACTGACTCATGTGCTTAAAGTTCAGCCTTTGTGTAAGTGTGCATGACTGGGTGATTATCAGATAAAAGATACAGTTTTAAAAAGTGCTTAAGTGATTTGGAGGCAGATTTTTAAAGGCCTTTAGGTATTGAAAGATGCAGATAGGAGCCTAGTGGAATTTTCAAAAGCAGCTAAGCAAGTAAGGCACAGAGACTCAGATACTCAAAGGTATTTAGGACCTAATTCATTGATTTTTATAAGTTCTTTTGAAATCAGTAAGGTTAGGCACCTAACTTTTTAGGAAAAATCCCACTAGGCACCTATCTACATCTTTAGGTGCCTTACATACCTTTGAAAATCTGGCCCAGAGGTGTCTAAAGCTCATTGGAATACAATGGGATTTAGGCTACTCAATCACTTAAGCACTTTTGAAAACTTAACCCAGAAAGCTTTTACTAATGATAAACTTTGTTCCTGAATGGGTGATTTCCCGCCCTCCCCCTGCATAATAGGTTACTTTCACTGACAAATTTTCTTAAAAAAAGATAATGAAACAATCTTATCCTTTCTCATGGTCTCTATTTATAAACCCTAAATTAACAAGGAGATGCTTAATGTAATACCTACAGTCCTCAGCTAAAATCAGGCCCCATTCTGCTAATTTCCATACAAACACATAGTGAGAGGCACTCAGAGGCAGATTAAAGTCTCCTGGGGCCCTGGGGCAGAGTAAGTATGTCTGTGGAGGGAGCAGCACTGGAACCATGGCCCCACCCCACCACTTCTGCCTGCAGCCCTGTCCCTTCCGCCTGTGGCCCCGCCTGCAGCCCCACCCCATTCCACACCTTCCTTGCGGCCTTGTCCCCATTTTGCTCTTTCCCCATAGCCCTGCCCCTTTCTGCCCACTGCCCCACCCATTCCACCCCTTCCCCGTGGCCCCACCCTGACTTGTTCCTTTACAGCCCCCCTTCCTGCTGCGTCCCCGACACTGGAGAAGCTCCGCCAGGGCAGGGGGAGATTTTTCCAGGAGCTGCAAATTGGCCAAGGCCCAGGGGCCCATGCAGTAATCCGCCACTGGAGACACACTCTGTCCCAAAGAGCTTAGGTCTGGATCCACAAAGAGACTAATGCTCAGCGTTATGGCTCCTGTTAGGTGCCTAGAAAATCATAGGAACAACACTGTGATCCACCAAGCCTGAGTTCAGTACCTAAACGCTGAATAAGAAGAGGTAGGGGCCTGAAAACAGGATCCATAAAAGCCAGCATGCTAGGCAGGGAGCTGCCTAAAGCTAGCGAATGAGAGATGCTGGTGAGATGGGTGTGGGCTAAGCCCGGCACCTCTGCTGGAGTGGGTGCCTAAGGCCAGCCTGCAGGAAGATGCTTATCTCTGCTTAGCAATTCATGAACAGGAACCCGCCACCTGGTGTCAGCTGGGGTAGGCACCTTAGGTGTTTCTTGTGCGGCTGAGTTAGGTGCCTGCCTTGCTCCACGCAAAACAGAGGTGACCAACCTGTAACTTTTAGCGCAGTTATTAGAGCACTCATGTGGGAGGACGGTCCAGTCCCCTTGCTCCATAGTGGAACAGCTTCAATAGGAGTGATTGAGGGAAGCCCCTATGTCAAAATATCCCATAGCCTAGTGGTTAGCACACTCTCCTGAGAGGCGGGAGACCTCTCTGTTCAAACCCTTCCCCTGCCACTCTCAGTGGAGGGGAGAACTGAATGTGGGTCTCCCACATTTCAGGTAAGTGCGCTAACCACTGGGCTGACAGTTATAAGGTAGGCTCCTCCTGGATTTGGAATAGGACCTGAGCTACTAAGGTGGCCTCTGAGTACACCAACAGGATCAGATTCCACATGTGAGTTAGGCAGACAAACACCTATATTCCACCAGTTCACAAATTGCTCAGGGACTTAGGCAGGAAACGGGTGCCTAGAGTGAAGCAGCAGTGCATATGCTCAGAAGCAGAAACCTAGGTACCCAGGAGTCTTTTACCCTGAAAAATTAGTCGTCAAGTGAGTTTAGGCACGTACGGTGTTTGGCAGAAGTTTTGTGGATTACAGTGGAGTCAAAATTGGGACTGTGTCACCTAAACCTGTGCTTTTCAAACTGTGGGTCGGAACCCAGTACTGGGTTATGACATGTAAGGCACTGGGTCACCTTGTTCTGGAGGGAGAGCGGTGCCTGCGGGCGAGAGTCGCACGGAGCCGCTTGCGTGCCTCTGCCTAGGAGCCAGACCTGTTGCTTGCAGCTTCCGGGGCGCAGCACGGTCCGCGATGCCAGGACAGGCAGGAAGCCTGCCTCTGCACCCGGCTGTGCCACTGACCAGGAGCTGCTGGAGGTAAGTCCACACCCCAATCTCCTGCCCCAACCTGGAGCCTCCCTCAAACCTGGAACCCCTTCCTGCACCCCAAGCCCCTCATCCCCAGCCCAGAGCCCTGCCCCCTCCCACACCCTGTCTCCCTCATTCCTGGCACCACCCCGCAGCCCTCATCCCTGCACCCCAACCCTTTTCCCCAGCTCTGAGCCCCTCCCACACCCCAAAACCCTCATCCCCCAGCTCCGTTGGGTCACGGACATCAATAATTTTCTTCAACTGGGTCCCCAGAAAAAAAGTTTGAAAACCACTGGTCTAATCCAAGACTAAGTACCTTTGCAGATCTGGGCCTTACAGTCTAAATAGACAAGATGGATAAATACTAGGAGGGGAAAGAGAAGCAGAGAGAGTTGAAGGTACTTTCCCGCACAGCATGCAATGACCTTGTTGGAAACAAACCCAGATCTCCTGACTACCAACCCAACACTCTAGCCATTAGCCTTTCATGTTCCACAATCAGCAAGGCAATGAAAGGTTTGAAATCTTTCACTGGGCGAAGGAAAGAAAGTCTGTCACACTCAGAAGAAGCTGCTTCAGATATTAAACATAGAGGGAGGGCCTTCCAGATGGGGCCCATTTGGGAGCAGCTGTAGGAAATGGGCAAAGTATGTACCACAAGTTTCTGGTGGGAGAGAACTAGATTCTCCATGTTGGTTTAGAGAAAGCATCATGTGTAGAGCTTGGATGTTCAACCATTACCTAATCCATGCCAGAGAGGGATATTACAGTTAATTGGGCTTGTTTAATACTTTGCCATGTCAGATTCCAGTTTGGGGTGCTTTCCCTGGTAGAAAGGAGACTGCTCTGGTTTACTCTCCTCAAAACAAGGGACTAGATACTTTCATTTTGCCTTAGAGTAAGAGGAATACTCTATTTACATTCCCCAGATAAAAAGGCTAGTTCATTTTCACTCCTGTAGGGAGGAGGATTATATGGTTTTATTATCATGAAGTTGGTTTCCTAGTTTAAACTTGTAATTATTGCCAAGTAACATGAGTTTGTGTAAAACCCTGGGAATAGGAAACCTCTGAGATTTTCTGGCGGATTGAGCATTAAAGACACCTGTTAACTGTTTGGACTGTCTAGTGTTTTATTGTTTCTTGGGGTGCTGAGCAGGCCAAACCAGAGGGCTGCCCTACAACCTGCACACAGGTTGGTATATAGAGACTGATGTAAAGACTGGTGCTTTTACAATAGTAAGAAAACCCAGCAGTAGAAAGGAAGAAGTAGAAAAGGGAGTCCCTGCTCCAAAGAGCTTCCAGTCTAAGTACATCACCACTGCTTTAGTATTAAAGTTAGCAGCAAAATGTGAGAGCCTCAGTTATTAGGTGAACTGCACCTCTGACCCCTCCTGGTCTCTCTGAGTGCACTCCTGCTCAGACTTTGGGCTGTCACCTTTTTGAGGGTAGATTCACATGATTTCCACTTGTAGACTGGGCCTTGGGCAGCAGTCCCCTGGTACTAACCATGATTACTCAGCAGTTCTGACTTAGCCTCAAAATGCTGTTTATCTACTGAATTCCCCTGTCATTGCTCCTGGAGTGAGCAAAGTCAGGTCTGAAGCTATGTCTGCACGACAAGTGCTATGAGGCACAGCTGCAGCTATGCCACCGTAGCATCAATGCTTGCTACCATGCTGGAAGGGGGTTTTCCATTGCTGTAGTAAATCCACCTCCTCAAGAGGCAGTTGCTGGGTTGATGGAAGAATTCCTCCATCAACCTAGCAGCAGCTATACCAGGGCTTAGGTTTAACTGTCTCTCAGGGGTGTGAACTTTTCACAGCCCTGAGCAACGTAGCTGGGGTTGATCTAAATTTTCAGCCTTAAAGCAAAGTATTATTTAACTCGCAACCGAAACATTAAAGAGAAAGCTCTAAATACAGTAAACCACTCTATATCCATGTCTGCCTCGCTCTGCTGCTTACCATTCCCTTGACCTGGGGAAGTCCTAACTTTTTCAGACACCTTCTGTGGCACCTCTCTCTGTGTCAGCCTGCCCCTCCCAGATGGTCCCTGACAATTGAGTCCCTTTCTTCTCCTGAGAAGACTTTTTAATTGTTTATAGCCATTGGATCTATTAGTTCCCAGCATTAGCAGAACAGCTGTGTCAGTTCAACCTAGTGCCTGGAAGCAGGCCATTATCCTGCCAATAGTTGCTGGGCGGTTGCTTAGCTATAGCTATTATGTTTTCCTGATTGCTTTCCCCACAGCCCCCTCTGAAAATAGATTCATCTGTTTATACAGGGAAGTCTTTGGAATGAGTGACTATGAAGAACTGTGAAAGTGGTACCGATTATAGAAAAGCTGAGAGAATCCAGACTAAGATGGTTTGAGGACATGAAAAGAAAATTGGAAGAATATAAAGGAAACAGGTGTTAAATTTAGGCCTGGTCTACACTACAGAGTTTCTCTGTAAGCATCTGCACTAAAATGTAGCTCTCACTGATGTAACTCACCCACTACACTGACTTAGTAATCCACCTCGGCAAGAGGCGTAGAGCTAAGTTGATGTAGTTAGGTCAATGCAGTGTCAGTGTAGACACTGCATTGCTTACATCAGGCTCCTGGTAAGGACATGCGCCATGACACAAGGAGTGCAGTGTGGACGTGTAAAATCTATTCAATTACTGTGGTGGTTGTACATCGACATAACTTAGATCGACTTAATTTTGTAGTGTAGACTTGCCCTTACAAGTGGAAGGTAAGAAAGAGGCTGGAAGACCCAAAACTAGATGGATGGATGCTATACAAAAGTGTTTGATTAGCTGAGGAGTTTCCAAAGTACTGCCTCAAGACAGACTGGAATGGAGTAAAAGGACTCAAAGAACCAACCCCAGATAAATGGGACTAAGGCTAGAAGAAGATATAGGAAAGTCTTATAACCCAGTGTAAGATAATTTCATTTTACTGACCAATTCACATACAGTATTCGTAAAATTATTACATCTCCGTAGTCTCAGATTATTACATAACTCCATGTCTGTCACTGTAAGAACAACTACCTATATTTTAATCCAGCGTTTCTCAAACGGTGGGTCAGGACCCCATTTTAATGGGGTCGCCAGAGCCAGCATTAGACTTGCTGGGACCCAGGGCTGAAGCTGAAGCCAAATCTCCACCCCCCACCTGGGGTGGTGAGGCTTAGGATGTGGTCCCCTCTCCCCTCCACCCGAGGTGGCAGGGCTCAGATTCCGCTCCCCGCCCCTCTCACCTCAGGGTCATGTAGTAACTTTGCACCGAGACCACCTTCTGACAACAATGAGTTTGAGAACTCCTGTTCTAATTAATAATTACTCCTGTCCATTGTATAAAACTGTTGTCTCATTTGGGGTCTGACTCTGAAAAGTGCTCTGTTGAAGTATCAGGTTGTTTTGCCTATACTACTCGAGAAGCCCCACCCTTCACTTATATGAACTCTGATCTTGGGGGACCATCTGCATGTGAAAAGATAGTTCAGCCTCCATGTTGATTAAATACAGAGGATTTCCCACATGACTGTGAATCAGAGGGATATTTGTGGTTCTGAGTTTATTTTTTGCAAGTTATAAACTAATCAGACCTTTAACAGTCCCCATGTTCTTCCCATCCCTCTTGCTCTTATGAAAACACATTCTGATCGTTTTGCTGATGTAGCACAAATCAATTTACATGAAGCACTACCAGTTTTGTTTCTTTGGGGCTTATTTTATGTTTTAGCTAAACAAGTCTGTTTATGTTCCTGATGAAGTCTAATGCCTGTGTACTTTAAACTGAATTTTTCATGCACTGACCTCTCATGATGGCTTGTCTTTATTGCAACAGTTCGCTTGAGTTAATACACTCTAGTTACTCCACTCAAGCTGCCTAGCTCAAGTGAGAGTGACTGCCCTGCAGAGGCAGATTAAGATTTATTGGGCCCCTGGGCACAAAGAACATTTGGGCACCAGAACCGGGGGGAAGGGAGCCATGCCCTCCCACTTTTTAACACGGCCGTAGTAGCCTCGAGCAGGTGCAGAGCAGCAGCGGCATGGGAGTAGTTTGGGGGGAGCAGAGGGGCATTGCCCCCCCAAACTCCAAGCCCTGGGCCAGAGGCTACAGGAGGAGCAGTGCTGCATGTGGTTGCTGCCTTGGATACAAAGGGCAGCAGGGGCAGCCTGTCACCAGGAGCAGAAGGAACCTGGTGGGGCAGCAGGAGCCAGGTGCAGGCACTGAGCGAGCCTGGTTGGAATGTGGTGGCCACTGAGACTGGGCCAGTAGCAGCGGGAGCTGCACCGGAGGAGCCCTTCCTGCCTGGCTCCAAACTGCCTTCCAGCCAGGGCAGGGCCTCCTCTCCCCGCACAGTGTGTCTGGAGACCCGGGGAGAGGGCAGGAGGCTGGACTGGGTCCCACCAGCATCAGCATGCCCTGTGGAGCAGGGACTGCTTTTGGCCATCCTAGCCCCTGCCCAGAGCAGGTGGAGGATCTGGGGCTCCCTGGGTGGCTCTTACCAATATCTGGTTCCAGCTTCTGGCCAGGGTGCTGGGCCCCGGGGAGAAGAGGAGGAGCAGAGGCAGGATCACAGTTCCAATGCCAGTGCAACCCCACTTTTACCCAGTTTTCAGTGCTCCTGTGGGGGCCACCAAATTGGCCAGGCCACATGGGCCTGTGTGTTTATCTGCCACTGCTGCCCTGCAAAACAACACTGCAGCTGCACAGAGTGATTGGATTATCAGTTGATGAGTTGTTACTCAGCATGTCTATGCTGCTAAAAAATTGTTCTTAACTTGGGTTAGCTGACATGCATTAGCTAACTCTGGTTAAAATTGCAGTAAAGACACAGCAAATTGGTTTTTAACTTGGGTTAGCAGCTCAACTGCAACCCCAGGCTCTCCTGTAGTCTTTAACTTGAGGTGTTCACCTGAGTTAAAAGCCAAGATGCCATGTCTTCACTGCTATTTTAATCCAAGTTGGCTAATGCAGGTCAGCTAGACTGAGTTAAAAACACATCCCTGTTTGCAGTCTAGACATATCCTCAAGTTGCTGCACCCCCAACTCTAGTGTCAGCAGTGCTCCAGCTTCAACCTGCCCATCCCCGATGGGCGAGCTAGTTTGAGCTTAACTTGAGCTAATAATTTTTGTATATAGACGGGAGTGGGATTAGGGACAAAACTCGAATTATAGCTCAAGCTAATAATGCAGTGAAGACAAGCCATCAGTCAAACATCATGGAAGCTTTCCCACCAGCCCCTTCTTGTATAGTGTTTACCACAACTCGGCCTTAATCTTGGTTGGAACCTCTAGGTGCTACAATAATGCAAATCATAAATAACTTGACTGAGTCAGGGAGGGAACAGAACTTAAAGGTCTGAGCCTAAGTCAGACCTGCTGAGGTAAGCATGGTTAGTACTAGACAACTGCAGCCCAGAACATGGCCTCAGAGTGGGAGAATCACATGATGCCACCCTGAGACAGATGATGACCAGGCAGAACCTCTTTGTGTCTCAAATCCTCCATGTCTAAAATGGGGATAATGAAACTGTAGTGTATAGGAACTGGATAATAACCCACTACATAGTTTGTGAGCCTTCTAGTGGGCCTCACTGTCTTCCTTACAGAAGCCACCAGAACCTAACAGAGAGGATTGTATATATGTAGCTAGGCTGTGTATGATTGTATATAGTTACTAAAAATGGCTATTTGGACTCAACTGTGTCTCTGTGGTTTCCTCATATTCTAAATATTGTGTAAACAGTAAAGACAACACATACCCATCTTTGTAAAGCATTTTCAGTTCTACAATATACGTAAGCCCTGTGGCCTGGAACCCTAGAGAATAGGTAGCTCAGTATTGATACCTATTGGTGAAATGGATGGCAAGGGGTTAGACTAGACCAGGGGTAGGCAACCTATGGCACGTGTGCCAAAGGTGGCACGCAAGCTGATTTTCAGTGGTACTCATACTGCCCGGGTCCTGGCCACCAGTCTGGGGGGCTCTGCACTTTAATTTAATTTTAAATGAAGCTTCTTAAACATTTAAAAAAACCTTATTTACTTTACATACAACAATAGTTTAGTTATATATTATAGACTTAAAAAAGGAGACCTACTAAAAACATTAAAATGTATTACTGGCACGCGAAACCTTAAATTAGAGTGAATAAATGAAGACTCGGCACACCACTTCTGAAAGGTTGCCGACCCATGGACTAGACCCTTGCGGTCCCTACTAATCCTATGGTTCTATGATTCCAAGAGCAGCCGAGAGCTGCTTGGGAACTCCAGACAGTCAGGGGCTTCAGTGTTGGTGAACAAAGGGAAATGGCTGAATTGGGTCCAGCCTCATTTGCATTTCAGTTGTGTGTCAGTTTGGGGCATTTTGGTTAAAATACAGTTAACTCTTGCATTTCGGGGCAATATAATGCTATTATCTCTGTTGTGGGACATGAAAGGCAAGAGATCTGCACCTAATGTGCCTGGGCTGAGGGGTCACTCTGATCAGATTACAGTCTGGTACAGGTGGGTAAGGGATGCTGGCACAGGCTCATAGAAGGAAGATGAAGGAAAAGACTCCCTTTATTAGGAAATCCTGGTTAGTTGTAATGACTCTGTTAAAGCTTTCTATGTGCAATATGGATCACTTTCTGAAGACTTAATATAGAGGTAGCTTCAAGCCAGCAGATGGGTTTGAGGTGGTAGGCTGAGCTGAGGTTGCTTCAAAGTATGTGGTGGTGCTCAGGTAGCTGAGGCACTCTGGTGTGGGTTCCCTGCTATCCAGCAATCAAAGCTGAAATCACTTCAGCTATGTCAGAGGGCAGAGCCCCTGAAGCCCAGGCAGCCCTGGTCTTAGGGTGGTGGAGACTGGCCTGCTAGAATTCTTGGACACCACCAGCCCTGAACAATGAAGGGTGAGTAGGGGAGCTGAGAAGGAGGGAAGTGACGAGAAGGCATTAGCCTCTCACAAATGCAAGAGGAAGACTGAGGTTGGGACTCCTGGGAAAAATACCCTGGTTGGGGAGCGGGAGTTTTGTTAAATAGATACTGTTAATTTATTGACTGCTGGCTTGCCCTAATTTGGTCTGTTGTCCCCTGGTGTTTCCCCGCCCCCCAACCAAGTTCTCTTTGCTTTAAACCTGGGAACTCAGTGCTTGTAAATGGGGAGTATAGACACTCAAGGGTGCCCAGAGTGGTGTATATAGTGTTTCAGGTTTCTGGATAGGGACTCAGGCAGATGTTGTTTAAGTTTTCAGAAAGACCCCCTAGAAAATTGAACCAGGCCCTTTTTGCTGCCGAATATGCCTGGGTTACATAAGGATGGAAATGTTCTATAAGTCCCCAGAATTGCTGTAACTATACCAGCCTTGTAAATGTGGCACCATACAGAGCAGAATGAGCTCCATGTAATTATTTCATTATTTCACTTACTGATAAAAAGTGCTATATAAGAGCTAGGTGGTATTATTATTTATTATTCCTACCTGAAAATATTTTCTTCTAAGCCTCCTTCCGTTGTACTACTTTCAGGGGTGCTTGTGTAGTTGCAACAGAACAGTTCAGTTATCAAAGGGAGTATCCTTTCCCAGAGTGCTTAGTCAAGACATAAAACATTGCACTTTAGGAAGCCACTTACTAAGCCTATGGCTAAGGCCAGGCTGAGAGTTGGCAACCACTTTTGGGTGTTTATTTTTCTATGTACTGTCTCTTGGAAAATCAGTTATGATAAAAGGCATGAGTAGAATTAACAAACTATGTGTTATTAATCAGCATGTTGTCATGTTATCCCCTCTGATCACAACACTATATCAATGATGAACCTAGCCAAAATTCCTCTGATCACTATAGCTTAAAATGTTTAATGTTAGGCTACAGTTTTATCCCATCTTCTGTGAACACCCGTTTCTACCACAGAGAGGTCACAAGACAATAGTCTATTTTCTACTCACTGAATTTTTCCACTCTTATTCATTTATCTAGCTTTATAAAAAGTAATTTTAAAAATCAGTTTGCTGGACATGTGAAATGTGCCATCTGGGAGTGGAAATTGGCCTGAAAGGCGGACGGGGCTTAAAAAAAAAACTTGGAAATTTAAAAAACAAAAACAAACCAAAAAAAAAAAAGGGTGGGGATTTGAAACTGAATTCTTCATTTTACCACATCAGTTGCGAAACCAAAAGGCTTGAGGGGGCTGCTGCTTCCAATTAAAACACAAAATGAAGAAATACTTGAAGGGCCACCACACTGGTGAAATATGAAGAGTGATCTAACTGCCAGATGAAGACCCATTTTAGTTTCTTTGCTGTGCTTTGTGCATGTTTGTTCTAAATTTGTTGTGATGCTTGATTCAGGAAAACTTGTTGCTAAGAGGCCTTATAAAGATCATCTTTGTTTTGGCACTTATATTTTGTAATACAGGCAATAAGTTGATTTTTTTTTTAAACAAGCGTTTTACTGGGTCCCACAACCATGTCTTCTTGAGGTTAGGATATGAGAGAGTGACACATGTTGCCATGACTTCGAAGCCCACAAAAAAGTGTGAATAAGAAAACATCGGTCATGGGGGAGCAGGAGTCTGGATCCTGAGGCCAAATGGGAACAGTCCAGAAGACCTGTCGGTAGCAGTCTCGCTTGAGCCACCCATCTGCCCAAGTGCGATGTTGATAGGCTCTGGTGAATGCTGCCTCCAAACCCATCTTTGATGGAAGGAAGAATAGCCCAGTGTGGAGCGTTACAGGGTTAGGAGGAATGAAGTAAGAAACAGAAGGCTCTTCAGTGGGGGAAGATGAGGTGCTTTGACCCAACAAAGTGAAATTCCCTCTTGTTGTTACATATATTGTGCAGTTCAGAGTATGTCACTATCCAGGACGGAGTTGTCTTACTACCAAGTTGGTAGTTATACAGCCCCCATCATCACTGAAGTATCCGACTGCCTCGGGCACTAATAAATGTATCCTCCCAACACCTCTGTAAGGCAGGTCAGTTTTGCTATCCCCATTTTACAACTGAGTGCAGAGGGGCAGATTAATCCTTGTGCTGATACAGGTGGTGATGCAGGGATAGGGGGATATGCCTCTTCCACACACCAAGGCCTGGTGCAGCCTCAAGAAGCTTTAAATTTCATCCCTGTTTCATTGCCCCCCTGGGACTTGCAGGTGTGTGAATTGACTGAGGTGCAAGTTTGTCATGGCCATGGCCGCTTTGAAAACAGATTCACATCTTCTCTCCTCTTGCCCATCCCTACTCTAACTCTTTCCCACACTGGAATGCCTTCAGAATGTGGCACAGAGCTCTTTAGTCTGCACTATGTCCCCATTCTGCCAGCCTAGCTGAACGGGCCTGGGCAGCTCAAGCAATTTTTTGACTTTTGTAACTGATGTGGCAAGCCCAGAGGTTGCCAGAGCTATGAACTGTCAAGCCCAAAGGGGCTGAGGCTCAGCCCTGGGAAGCCCTGGCATAAATTAAGGACTTGGCCTGGGGTAGTGATGTATTGGGTCCAAAGTGACCTGCCTAACCTCATACAGGCATAGCTAGGAACTGTACCCAGGTCTCCTGAATCCTAATCCAGAGCCTTAACCACAATTCCATCCTTCCAAGTTGTGGTAGCCCCAGTACAGCTTGTTTAGAAGTGTTTAGTTTAAACATGGTTTATTGCACTTCGGCTGCTGCAGTTTCCTTGGCTCTTAGTTTAACATTTCATTTTTCTCTTACTACAAAACGCAAACAGATTACATTACCACAAAAGTCCTAATATACCAGAAAGGTGAAATAAATTATCTCTCTCTTTTAATGGGCCTAGTGATTGCCGTGCAACAAATAGAAAGAAGATTGGCTTTTTTGCATGCCAAGTAGATGGGCAGTTAGTTAACTTGAAAGACAAAACATAAGGAGTCTCCCTTAAATAGTGTATCCATCTGGGAAAAATACAAAGCAAGCATCAGAGCATGTACTTGCTGCCATTTCTTTACTGAGATGCTTCTTCTCTTGCCTGACACAACCCTCTTTGGGTCAGAGACCAGGCTAAATACAGCATTGCCTGTTTGGGAAATTACAGTACTAGGCAAATGGAAATGAAGTTTGCGTTTTCACACAGCTGTTAGAGTAGGGGCATGAAGCCAAACCCCAGGTCCAAACAACCTTGGGTTCCAGGGAATTCAGCTCTGAACTTTGCTGCTCCATGCATCACTATTATTAATTAACAATTGCTTTCTCATTACCATTGCTGAGTCATTCACTTACTGTACAGAGCTCTTTTCTCTAGTGAGCCAAGGAATTATTGATTCTAGAAAACTTTGAGTACCATCCTATGAGGTAAGGGTGGAAGAAAGAGAGCTCTTTCTTTAAAAAGAAAAATAAAAAAATCTGTTGGTGAGTTACAGGTTATTGAGATTACTTTGAATTAAAGCACTCGGACTCAGCGCTTGTCTACAGTTGAAACACTGCAGATGTTACCTATGCTGATGGGAGGGGTTTTCCAATCGTCATAGGTAATCTACCTCCCTGAAAGGTAGTAGCTAGGTTGATGGAAGATGGGTACTTAGGTTGGTATAACTATGCCATTGAGGGGGGTGGATTTATCATACCACTGAGTGATGTAGTTAAACTGACCTAATTTTCTAGTGTAGACCAGGTCTGAGTAATGAAATATATCACTATGAACTTTATTGATTATATCAATACTGTGTGAGGGTTCAACAGCGCTATTCAAACTCTTAAGGCCTGATTCACCTCTCCCTTTTACCTTCTGTAGTCATTTACATCTGGGCAAAGTGGATGTAAAATGCTACCAATTCCAATGGTAGTGTTATACACCTATTTTGCACAGTTGTAAATGACTCCAGAAAGTGCAAGGCAGTCAAGACTCAGGCCTCTAAGTTCCTGCCCCACATGCAGTGTGATAGATTGTCTGATGGTGAGTCTCTTCATTAGTTGTTCTAAGGTCCTGGTCAAAATCTGGAGGGAATGTCCCCAGAAAACTACATTTGGGTGTGTTTATGTTCTTTTTAAGGCAATGAATTCAGAAGAAGGCCTTTCTCACTTGATTAGATGTCCATTGGGGTCACACATTGGTGTATTCTGTGCTGTTGTGTCCCTCTTATAAATTTATTTTCAAATTAAACATGCATAGAGCTTTATTTTTGACTTTTAACCTTTATCTTGGAAAGTGTTCTGTCCCCCACATTCAAAAAAGTCAAGCCATTCCCTCAGGATCCTAAGGATATTATGAAATATCTAGAGCATAGTTGCATGGACTTGTCATGTCTGACACACAAGTCTGTATTTGGCCAGATAATTTGTGGTAGTGGACATGTTCTACTGATCTCAGTGTTCCTCCGTTTCAGTAAGGACTACTGTTTACATGGGGGTTGTGTGGCAAATGGAACAGGAGAGTAAGAAACCATTGATACAGATTAACAAAGGATATGGTAAATTCTCCATCTCTTGCAGTCTTTAAATCAAGACTGGATGTCTGTCTAAAAGATATGAAAGAAGGTGGGCGAAGTAGTATCTTTACTGGACCAACTTCTGCTACAAAAGACAACTTCTCAGAGCTCTTCTTATTGATACAATAAGAATGCAAACAACATCTAAAATATATGCTCTTATTTAACCACAACTCGTTAGAGTAGATACAGGAATCACTGGGTGAAACTGTGGCCTGTGCTATGCAGGAGGGGTCAGTCTAGAAGACTAAATGGTCCATTCTGGCTTTAAAATCTATTAAGTAAACACTGACAAGAATGTCTAATGCCTGTTTTAACATTTTACTCCTGGTCCTCAGCCACACATCTCCTTTTCTATTGTTGTACTATTAATTGTTAAGATACATGAGTATTTAGCAGCAAAGCAAGTTCATTAGGGACAAAATTAGAAAGGCCAAGGCACAAAACAAGATCAAACTAGATAGAGACATAAAGGGTAACAAGAAAACATTCTACAAATACATTAGAAACAAGAGGAAGACCAAGACAGGGTAGGCCCATTGCTCAATGAGGGGTGGGGAAAATAATAATAGAAAATGTGGAAAAGGCAGAGGTGCTTAATGACGTCTTTGTTTCAGTTTTCACCAAGAAGGTTAGTGGTGATTGGTCACCTAACATAGTGAATGCCAATGAAAATGAGGTAGGATCACAGGCTAAAATAGGAAAAGAACAAGTTAAAAATTACTTAGACAAATTAGATGTTAACTTACCAGGGCCTGATGAAATGCATCCTAAAATACTCAAGGAGCTGACTGAGGAGATATCTGAGCCATTAGCGATTATCTTTGAAAAGTCATGGAAGATGGGAGAGATTCCAGAAGACTGGAAAAGGGCAAATATAGTGCTCATCTATAAAAAGGGAAATAAGATAAATTATAGACCAGTCATCTTAACTTCTGTACCCAGAAAGATAATGGAGCAAATAATTAAGCAATCAATTTGCAAACATCTAGAAGATAATAAAGTGATAAGTAACAGTTAGCATGGATTTGTCAAGAACAAATCTTCTCAAACCAAATGATAGCTTTCTTTGACAGGGTAACAAGCCTTGTGGATGGGGGGAAATGGTAGACATGGTATATCTTGACTTTAGTAAAGCTTTTGATACTGTCTCACATGACCTTCTCATAAACAAACTAGGGAAAGGCAACCTAGATGGAGCTACTATAAGATGGGTGTAAAACTGGTTGGAAAACTGATCCCAGAGAGTAGTTATCAGTGGTTCAGTGTCATGCTGGAAAGGCATAATGAGTGGGGTCCCGCAGGGATCAGTTCTGGGTCTGGTTCTGTTCAATATCTTCATCAATGATTTAAATAATGGCATTGAGAATACACTTATCAAGTTTGTGGACAATACCAAGCTGGGAGGGGTTGCAAGTGCTTTGAGAATAGGATTAAAATTCAAAATGATATGGACAAACTGAAGAAATGGTCTGAAGTAAATAGGATGACATTCAATAAGGACAAATGCAAAGTACTCCATTTAGGAAGGAACAATCAGTTGCACACATACAAAATGGGAAATGACTGCCTAGGAAGGAGTACTAGGGAAAGGGATTTGGGGGTCATAGTGGGCCACAAGGTAAATATGAGTCAAGAGTGTAACAGTGTTGCAAAAAAAGCAAACATCATTCTGGGATGTATAAGTAGGAGTGTTGTAAGCAAGTCATGAGAAGTAATTCTTCTGCTCTACTCCATGCTGATTAGACATCAACTGGAGTATTGTGTCCAGTTCCGGGCACCACATTTCAGGAAAGATGTGGACAAATTGGAGAAAGTTCAGATAAGAGCAACAAAAATGATTAAAGGTCTAGAAAACATGACCTATGAGGGAAGATTGAAAAAACTGGGTTTGTTTAGTCTGGAAAAGAGA
Source organism: Chrysemys picta bellii (assembly GCF_011386835.1). Taxonomy (NCBI): domain Eukaryota; kingdom Metazoa; phylum Chordata; order Testudines; family Emydidae; genus Chrysemys; species Chrysemys picta. The sequence continues at coordinate 106,689,254 of NC_088791.1, forward strand.
AGACTGAGAGGGGACATAACAGTTTTCAAGTACATAAAAGGTTATTACAAGGAGGAGGGAGAAAAATTGTTCTTAACCTCTGAGGATAGGACAAGAAGCAATGGACTTAAATTGCAGCAAGGGAGGTTTAGGTTGGACATTAGGAAAAACTTCCTAACTGTCAGGGTGGTTAAGCACTGGAATAAATTGCCTAGGGAGGTTGTGGAATCTCCATCATTGGAGATTTTTAAGAGCAGATTAGACAAACACCTGTCAGGAATGGTCTAGATAATACTTAGTCCTGCCATGAGTGCAGAGGACTGGACTAGATGACCTCTCGAGGTCTCTTCCAGTTCCATGATTCTATGATTACGGGCCTGTCTCTAGAACACTTGGTAAAGAACAAGTGTGATAGTTCAGGATGTACCTAGAAAATTCAGAAGCACAATATATTGAAACTTGGGGATCTACCAGACTCTGTGCATTGCAGCAAGTGCATAGTATGGGAAACACCTAGAATGTTGGGCACAAGTGGGTATGTAGTGTCACGATGTATCTGGAACATGTAGGAGCAGGAATGAAATAATTAAAAAGAATGGGTACCGTCATACTTCATTTAAGTTCAGTTCACTTTGTGGACATTACACTGGATTTTTAATTAACTTTTAAAAGTATCCATTGTTTCCAGAGAGACAAGATGAATGAGGTAACTTCAGTGGATCAACTTCAGTAGGTGAGAGAGACAACAGAAGTTGGTCCAATAACAGATATTACCTCACCCACCGTGTCTGTCTAATATCCTGGGACTGACACAGCTACAACAACACTGCATACATTATTTCTACTCATTTATTTCAGTACATGTTACAATTTTGGAAGTTTAATAAGTTTCAGATGATACAAAAGGCTCACTTATTTGTCTTTCTGTTTTCATTTTGCCACATTGCACTTAGGGTGACTTTTTGTCTCGGTCAACTCTTCATAAAAGGGATAATATCAATTTGCAAATCTGAATGTAGTAATTTTTTTACATCCCAAACGCAGAGTGCAAATCATGTTTTGTGACTAATAAAATATTTCAGATCAGGGCATTTTGATGTTTTAATTATAATTGTAGTGTTTCTCAGGAATTAGACTGTTAAGTTTTAATGAATGTGCAAAATATGTGGGTTTTTTTCTGGTGCTTGAATGAGAATTCAAATAAATAGCTTTGTTGTTGCATAAAAGGTTTTCTCAAGATGACTTTAAACTGACAGCAGAAAAGTGTATTAGTTTTAAAATAACAGGAACATGAGATTTATTTATTTATTTTGTAAAGACAAGAAATAACATTCAGACTGAAATCTAAATCCATCTTAATCCACTGTTAAAGTTTAGAATTGCTCAGTAGCCAGGAAATGCTGTGTTAAGATTGATGTCTCAGCCTTAACTCTGCCACCGTCCTCTTCACTTAAAAGTTAGGCCCACTTTTCCTCTCACACAAGGTTTGCACTAGTGTAACACCATTGACTTCAAAAGGAATTACATCTGACTCACAGCTATGTAAGAGGGTGGAGAATCAAGTCTTTTACCATGATGAAGTATTTGACAGCTAATATAGTCTATAATATAACGCATGCTGGAATGTGTAACACAACCTTCCCTGCACCCTCCTTGCGCGGCTAAAGTTAACTGGAATGTTGACATTGACCATAATGGGAGCAGGATTAACCCCATTGACTTCGCTGGTGCTCTTTAAGTAACAGGATACTACCTAACATGAGCAAGAGTGGCAAAATCATGGCTGAAGTGTTGAGAGGTTGATATGAGGCTGCTTGAATACAGATGAAACCTATAATTTCATGTGAGTTAAAAGTGAAGGTGGCTGCCATTTGCATCAGGCTATGCAAAGAAGGGGCATCCCTCAGACTCCTGGCACAGACCCCCCCAGCTAGGTTAATTTAGAGCATCTCTGATATATTTAATTAAAATATCCTGGTATACTTCCCCCTTCTAGTTTCAGCTAGCCATGGGTGATGTCTGTAGCCAACACTTGAGGTGTGGTGTGTGTAACACTAGCAGGGCATGGGACGTTTCTTGCGTTGAGACAAACTAATGTAAAAGTCCAATGCCGCCACCTGGCTTCACAGATTCTTGGCTGGGAGGCTAAAGAAGGAAGCAGATGTGGAGCTCTTTGAACAGTCTGGTGGCTGTGATTTGCTCAGAGCTGAGGGCTGAGCAGATCTCCTTTCTTCTATAAGCACCTCCTGTCTGCTCCCCTTGCAAGACCCTCTAACTGGAGTCTACAGGGTCCTTAGAGAGCCAAAGCAAATAGGTTGCCTATTCTGTTAGCTCATTACATTCCTTGAGGTGTTCCTGCTCTTAGCATTTTTGCAACGCTAGTGAATTTCAAAACATGGCAATGAAAGAACTGAAGGGATTATTTTGTTAATAATTCTCATCCTTTTACACTGTCAGGGAATTACCTATTCCAGCTCACTGATTTCACTTTTGTTTATGGGACCTTTCCTGTACTCTGATTCCACTTTGATGAAGGGAGGAGGTGGAAGTAGTTTCACTACTTTTGGTTGGCAGCAAACACATGCTGTGAAGCCCTGTGTTGTCAGCATAACTGAATTGATGTGCCTGTAGCCACCCTCTCAGCTCTTAGTCAAAAATTGCCTTACAAGTAGGCAGTCTTCTGTTGAAATGAAAAGATTTGCTAATGATTAGCGATGCTGATCCTAAAGGCTTGAAAGTCCACTAAAAGTGGCAGGAGGGTGTCTTAGTTCTTTTTCTCTCCTGCTGATAAAAGCTCACCTTAACAGATCACTCTCCTTATAGTGTATATGGTAACACTCATTGTTTCATGTTCTCTCTGTGTGTGTGTGTGTGTGTGTATATATATATATATATATATATATATCTTCCTACTGTATTTTCCACTACATGCATCCGATGAAATGGGCTGTAGCACACGAAAGCTTATGCTCAAATAAATTTGTTAGTCTCTAAGGTGCCACAAGTACTCCTTGCATCTGAAGAAGTGAGGTTCTTACCCACGAAAGCTTATGCTCCCAGTACTTCTGTTAGTCTCAAAGGTGCCACGGGACCCTCTGTTGCTTTTTACAAGTACTCCTGTTCTTTTCACTCGACTGTGTTATGTTTGCCATAGAACTGCCTGTTAAATTTAACATCAGTTTGCAATGTGCTAATAGAGGTAACCTTAAAATTCAAGTTAACTGGTAATGTCCTGTAGGTTATTTTGGTTGAACCTGCCATCATCAGTCATGAATTTATTAGTTTTTCCATTGAGGCATCATGCAGTGCTGTTTGTCATGCTGATCAGAATTGCCTTACTTTCACCTTGTGCTCCCCACACCCCATCAGTTGTATGCCCCAGTTATCTCTCATCTTATGCTTAGAGTGTAAGGTCCTGGGGACAGGGACCATGTTTTTATACAGATGTTTATACAGCAGCTAGCACAAGGGTGCCTAACAAACAGCCCTGAGATTATGGCATGGCTTGCCCTTCCCATGGCTACTGCAATGCAAATAATGCTATTTATTTGCTGCACACTGATGGTGTGTTCAGTCTAGTGCAAATACAGTACTTGGGGATGCTTGAAATCTAAATCATTAGACTGTGATTAATCTGTGAGGCCCATTGTTCTATCCATAACCTGTCAGACAGTGGAGTTTAAAGTGACTCAAACTCTCTTCTCATTCAGATACTAGCTCTACAACCAGTACATGTTAAAATATCATCTGACAATTGAAAGAAATGGGTGAGTGGAAAAGGCATAAAGAACTCCATGATAGAACATAAACCAAAAATCACAAAACAAACAATACGTGCACATCCAAATCCACATTAGTCTGATACTAAGAGAAAAAAATCCCACTACAATGATGCAAAGATTGTAGGACAAAGTATGTAAATATTACCTACTGCGCAGATGAACAAAATCTCCCTCTCTTTCCTAGCCTGAAGGCTCTCATGGTTTCTCCCTACAAGACAGCACTAGTCAAACGTTTTTGAAATTCAAAAAGAACCAGGGGAAAAGGTAGAATTTTCATGCCTCTCTGCCCTTTTCAACCAACTATAAAGCTATTTTTAAAGCAGCTCTGCTCATTAAGTTTTATAATATAGCCCTCAAAGTCTGAGATTCCTCTTCCTCCTCCTCTAGTGTCGGTGAAGCCTCTGCCCCTGTAACTTCAGTGGAGCCAGGATAGTAGCCATCTTTTCTTTTGATGCATTTAGTAAATGTTTCCCCATTTCATTACACCTTTGCTTGAGTTACAGTAAAACAAGCATTTTTTTTCTGTCAAACAATTTAACCTTTGGCATAATAGATTTTTCATAGTGTATGTTAGTTCCTTGTAAACCTTTTCCAGTGTTTATCCAAATACTGATTTATTTGTCACCAAATATTTCCTTTCTTTTTTTTACTATGCCTGCTGTAGCCTTCGTATGTGTACATGTAAATTTTCCCCAATTTTTTAAATAGGGCCTCAGATCTGCATGCAAAATTTTACTCCTGCAATTAATTGTGTGCAAAGTTTTGCCTTGGCCTCAGATTGTGAGTGCTGCTATTTATTGAGGTTGCACTACTTAATGGACAACCAGTTTAAAAATGAAACTTCCAAATTCATTAGTGTGTTGATTTCCTTAGAACCTCTGTGAAACAATGCTTCATTACCATGTAAATAGCAACAGCCCTTGGGCCCAGGCTAATAGTGATAACTAAGGCATAATATTGAGAATATACTACTAAATCCCCCAAGATTTATATAACAAATGCAGTTCATATCAGGCAGCAAAATACCCTGCCAACTGCCATAATTATGGATGCTAAGTATCAAAGGCCTTATTTCCCCACCACAAACAGCCAGCTTAAAACAAAATATAAAACTCTCCCTTTAAGAATAAACAGGGTACACTTAAAGGGGATTCCCAGGCTGCATGCCAAGTCTGAGGTTTTGAAGAGTTCATTTGTGGTTGTTTTCAGTGCCTCTCTCTCTCTCTCTCTCTCTGTCTAAATGCTCTAATTAGTTTTATTCATTTTAAAAAAAACCAAAACAGCTCTGAACCAATGTGAGGCTTCTAGTTGTGGTTCGCTGTGGTTTCCTAGACAGGTTGCCCTTGTGAAGGACAAGCCATGCCATATATGATTCCAGGGCTGAGTGTTGGGTAGAGGCACATCCCACAAACTGTTTTTCCAGGGTTTCCTGATGCCATAGTTTATTGATGCACAGATAGCTGCCGTGAGGAGACTTGGAAAGTCCTCCACTTTCCCCTCTTAGCCAATGGAAATATGCTTGCAGTAAAAATCCACAACACTGAGGCAGAAATGGCTGGGAAGTTGGGAAAGAAGTAATCCTGGAATTATGAGGTGCAGACAGTGGCCGTTCCCTTCTTTCGGAGTTGTGGACACCCAAGGAAAGGAAAAGCTCAGAATAATAGAGAGAGAAACAAATAGAATATGTGTGTTTGTGTGTGTGTGGGGGGGGTGTTTACACAATTGCATTTATCAACCACCTCTTGCAGATATTTTGAATGGTTTTGCTGTTGGGAAGCAGAACTTTCTACTGTTTTACGGGTAGTGCCTACAGGCCCCAGCTGAGAAGGGGCCCCGTTGTGCTAGTCACTGTACAGAGACACAATAAGACAGCTGCTCATCTGAAAAAACTTATGTTTTGCCTTTCCCTGTCATAGTGTTAAGGGCAGGGCAAAAGCTACTTACATATCAATAGACTTTGGATGAGGCCCTGTTGTTTGGGCTGTCTGTCTTCTTCTGCCATCAGAAACAACCTCTCCTCCTCTTTGTCTGGCCGTGTCTCTCACACACATACATATAATCCATATGTTGCCTCATCTGTCAGTCCTGGAATTCAGGAATGGCTTGATGTGCATTACGAAGACTGTTTAGGAAGCCGCAGGGTGATAGCAGACTCTGGCACATCAAATCTTATCAAAATGAACAAACTAATTAGAGCATTTACGCAGGGAGAGAGACACTGAAAATAAACTATCCAAGACCTCAGACTTGGCATGCAGTCTCTGAATCGCCTTGATTCATAAATGTAAAGAAACTGTTGAGTGTTGAGCTGGATCTCAGGGGGAGCCGAAGGCGGAAGAGAGCTTTCAGATTTAGAGTGGTGTGATAGGAAACCCCTAGAAAAAGCAAAATATGAATTTATTAATTTATTTTTCCAGGGGACATTCAATGAAACTGAATGGCAGCAAAGTTAAGGTTGACAAAAGAAAATACTGTATTCACTCAGTACACAATTAGCCATCAGAACTCAATGCCACATGATATCATTGAGACCAAGGGTTTAGCAGGAATCCTGAAGAAGGATTAGACATTTATGTGGATAATAGGAATATCCATAGTTATAATAGTGAAATGTTTTTAGAGAGTGTTAGAAGGAAAATAAACTCATGCTTCAAGGCACAAGTCAACCTCTAACCAATGGGGGTTGGGAAGAACCTTTCCCTGGAATCAGTGACCCCATAACTACCTATTGTAGGCCTTCTTGCACCTTCCTCTGATGTCACCTTGTGCTGGTGGAGACAGGACACTGAACTAGATGGACACAGGTCTAATCCAGTGTGGCAATTCCTTTGTTTCTATATAAAACCTGATTTCCCAGTCTAAGATCTCATTAGCAGCTAAATGTTAATCTTGGGGGCAGAAACACAAGATTAGGTGGGTGATGTCAGATATTCAAAGAGTGACTTTAAGGTCAGAGAAGTGCAGCACAGCTCTTGCTGGCATGGTCACTGGCAGGCTTTTTGCATACCTGATAGAGCATTGGCCTGTGTACCACAGGGGTCTTGATTTGAGCCTTAGCTCTGGTAAGGTGAGCAGGCACACACAGAGCAATCCTGGCCACTGAAGAGAGTTTAAATCCATTTTGCTTCATGGCTGCTAGCTAGCAGGCAGACTAATGGACCATAGCCTCTCCTTCAGCATCTCCTTGCTATCCTTGTGGTTCTAATCCTGCAAACCTTATTCACCAGGATAGCCCTTACTGAGAGAGGAATCCCATTCACTAAAATGGGACTCCTCTAATAAGTAAGGGCTCCTGGCACAAATAAGGAATGCAGGATCAGGCCCTATTTTTCTAGAAGAAAATTTGAATAACTTCAGAGCTATTATCTTCCTGGGACCCATTTATCTTCCAGGTGACTTTCTGGTTGCCAACTATTAGACCACAGAACATGCACATCGACGAAGAGGGAGGGAGGAGAAATAGAAGGAATGAAAGAGTGTATTGTTACAGAGGCAGTAACCTGAAAAAATCTGTAAAGCTGCCTTCTTTCTTTCCCTTTTGTTGTTGTGTGTTTCAGTAACCCAGCGTGGTGGTTGGTGTTTTCCATTAGGCTTACTGTCAAAATAAAAAGGCGAGATAGTGGGTGAAAAAGAAGGAGAGAGGATCAGCCATATTTATTTTATAATTTCAAAAAGGATTATGTTAAATTTTTGCTTCCCAAGTTACTAATGTTTCTATTTGATCTCACTCTGAAACTGGCCAGCATCTGTTTTAGCATAATCTCTCTGTTATTTTGACTGAAATAAGGCACAGACATTAGAATTATCCCTTTATTTTTTTCCCCAGATTTACTGGACAGATAGAAAGAAAATTACTAAAAGATCATACTACATGTATAGTATGCTCCATATTTTTGGTGTTGAGGTTTCTTTTACTGATCAAAATATTAGTTAGAACAGATTGGAATTAGTTTTACATTGCATCTTTCCTACACCGTTTTCCCCCAGTATTTTACAATGCCATGAGTTAAAGACTGATGCAGAGACGGTGCATTCAGTAATGGCTCCTGCACTGCCTTGGTTTCAGAAGGAAATGTGTTTATTCCCTTTTTTTTTTTTTTTTTGAAAAATCACTATAGGTCACCAAAGCTTGTGCTCGTGTCAACTACATCACAGCTTCATTGACTTCAATGGAGCTGCACCAATTGACACCAGCATAGAATCTTGCCCAGGATCTTTAACGTCCAGCTTGAACCCCACCAGAGACTGGACCACAGTTAAATGTCACATTTAAAGGATGGCAACAGTGCAGCAGCAATTTAGCACTGCACATCATGGTTAGCACTGGGTGTGAGGCCAAGTCCTGGAATGGGACTGACACCCAAGGCTGATGAAAGGGGGGGGAAGTCGATACAAATTACTGGGGCCCAGCGGTCCAGAAGGGGGCCCGGGGCCCGGCTCCCCCCCACTTGGCCCTTGCTGGGGGGCCTGGAAAATTTTTTCACCGGGGCACGAACCTGCTTTTGGCAGCCCTGCTGACACCACATCATAATGGCCAAAAAGAGAGCGTGCTACCAACTCAGCTACGCTGTGAGTATATTGAATATGCGTGAGTGATGGATTTCAGACAGCTCAGAGGTTCAGTAGGGATAATCAGCAGGGATGTTGGTTATCGGAGGATACACGTCATCATATGCATAGAAATGCCGTCTGAAGTATAAAAGTGCATGTACACATTTTTAAGGGGCTGATTCAACGCTGCATTGCTCTAGGTTACACAGGTGTAACTCCATTTACTCCTATCGGCTTAGGCAGTGGGCACCAGACATACTCTAACTGATCTAATTATCTGTTTTGGAGTATCTGGGGATAGGAGAGATCTGTATTTTTGAGCAGCTGGCAAGTACTGACATTCAATTCTCTAGATGCAGAGAGTGGGTGCACCACTGGTGGGGCTGGAGCATGAAGGCAGGAGCAGTTTGCATTGCACCCTGTGCCAAGGTAGCACTGCAGTTATCTGTATTTGTTTCCCACCTCCAACAGTATTCTTCATTCTGGCTCAGACCTTTGTTGCTTAATAGGAATTCTTACACTTTCCCTTCTCTATAGAAGCTTGTACCTCTGTTTGTCCCATCTCTTTTGCTGTACCTTGCTGCTCCCTGGCTTAGAGTCTGCATTCCAACCTTATGGGAATTCCCCCACTATTTCATCAGCTTGTCTCCTGCTCTCCTTATTTCAGGTCTTCACTGCAGCATTACAGGTGCAATGAGAGTTATGAGAGATTTCTAAGTTATGAGAGACAGACCGGCAGTTTGCTTTGCATTTAATGTATGTAGGTAAAGCTAGCCTTCGTTAATTTAACAAAAGTGATGGAGTTTAATGCCATGATATTAAATCCTATATTCTTATATAGATATAAAATCACCACTACTTTATATGGACCCTGACATAGCAATATTAGTTTAAAGACAAACCAAAATTGGAACCATTCATCCAACCCTCTGCTTAATTCCTCTGAGCTTTGTGGGCTCAGATAAAATGAGAACCAGATCCAAACCATCTCTGGTTTGGATTTTAGAGCACAAAACCCCACCTGATGAGGTTTTTCAAACCTGGTTTTGCTCATCTTATCTCCAGTTACAAGGACATAATACATTCAATTTTCCTGGGATTTGTCCTGTTTATAAGAACACTTTAAAAATTGAGACACCAATTTTCTCTCCCTCCTTCTTTTTAAATATACTTTTATAGTATACTTCCTGTTAGTGACTCTTTCCTATATTTCACTAGCTATAAACCAGGGTCAGCCAGGCCTCCCCTATCATTATGTATTATTTGTTTATTTGTATTACAGTAGTGCTCAGGGCCCTGGTAATGGACCAGTGCCCCATTGCACAACAATTGTGATTAGTTCAGCTTGAAAATACAAGGGGATGCGGCAATTATCTTGCATTGGCCAATGCCCTTAGTGTACTAGAGGTCTTTTCACGAGCGTGGTGCTAATCAAACTGTTTTGGTGTCTCGGTGCATGAAAATTCAGTATACAATGCAAATTGCTGCTGAGGTAGTTTGAAGAGAACCGTGAAAGAGGATGCAAGCTGTAAGGAGAGTTGAGTAGCTGCTGCAGTATGAGATGTTCCATACTACTGTACTTTCCACGTATAAGAACGCCTTTCATTGCTGCTAAGGGTGTTGCTATAAGCAGGATACTATATATAAATAATAATTCCACAGGAAAAAGGGAGGTGGGATTTGCTGGTTTTTCCATTACATCTGCTTTCAAGCTCTTGTGCCAAACTGAGGGTGGCTGGGGAGGCAGAGAGAGAATCTGCATCAAAAAGAAGTCAGCCCACACCCTTTCAGCAATGTGAAAGGTGATTTGGGGGTATTGCCCTCAGTGCATTGTAGCACTGACCAATGAGACCCATTAAACTGGGGACTTTGGTTGCAATCACAACAAAACCGGCCAGTTCTTCAAAGGGTCGTGAATGCACAGTATGACATCGCATTGAATTTCCCCTGAGGTGACATGAATTATGGCAATAGGCAGTATATTCATCCTTCAGGAACTGAGCTAGTAAATGTCCAGCTCTCTACCTCTAACTACTTCTGCTGTGCTAGTGACTGTATTGGACCAAATTTGGCCTTGGTGTGAGTGAACGCAGCTAGAATGTCTGTAAACTTGGAATATTCTGGGTTAGAACTAGGCTAATTGTTCATATCTAATAATTTTTAAAGAAATGTAGCACTCTTCTCTGTGTATACATTAGCCGTTGAGAGATTTAGATTTTTATGAAGCGTTCATTATTTGAAAAGGTTTCTATAAACATTTTATGCCAGATTCTCCACCAGGCTTTGGTGCCTTGGGCTAGCCTGCCACCACAAAGAGTGTGACTCTAGCCAGCTAAAGATTCTCCCATTATGGGGTATCTGAAGTGATAATATTATCCTCAGGAGAGGAGAATCCTTGAGCTGTATTAAGCAGCCAAAATGGTTCTACGCTGCACCCTCTCACAACTTTAGCCATGGCAGGCAGAGGTTGCAACATTCCAGCTGCCAGGTGGTCTCTTGGAGGCTGTTTTGTTTGAGTGTAGTTTAGAGAAGCCTTCAGGCTGCTCCGCATTGTGCCAGACCAAGAAACCTAGTAACCCAGAAGTGGCTTAAAGTGACCTTTGCTTTCCCTCACTTCAATTGTGAGCCATGCTGAATGGCTCTCAGCCACAACCATGAATCTAGCCCACAATGTCTACATGACTAGCCCCTCATGGTGTCAGCCAAGCAGCTCAAGGCTATGAGCTACTATGCATTTCATTTTTGTTTATCAAAGATAATCTTTGTATGCCTTGGGTGAGGGGAAGTGTAGATTGTCTTGAACTGTCACTTTTTACTTCATGTGCACAGGGCACTGATTTATAGTTTAGTCTGTGCAGTCAGGGATATCTAATTGCTGATGACCACCTTTCCACCTCCAGGCTGCCTGTGTTTTCCCTTTGTTTCTTGCTGTCAGTAGGAGCATGAGATTTGGCTGTAATCATTGTGATCATCAAATTACCCTCTCTCATGGGGTGACCGGAAACCCTGGAAAACTGGAATGCTGAGGAGGGAGCGGGGAAGAAAGGAATAGCCACCTGCGGTCACTCTTCCCTGCTTTCCCAAAACCCTTCCTGGCACACCTGTCCCTGAGACAGATGTCCTGGTTTCTCATTTGGAAGAGCTGGTCACTCCATTCTTACACCAGTGAGCAGATTTACATATGAAATATCAATCAGTCTGTCCTGGATTAGAATTTAACCTTTTTAAAAAATTCCTTTTTGCCTCTGGGAACCTTCTAGGGCTCTAAATCCAAAGGTATAGGGTTCTTACAATTGTACTACTGTAGCAGCGAAGGACCTCAATCGAGATCAAGGCTCCATTGTGCTTGGCTTGGCTAACACACCAAGTAGAGACAGTCTCTGGCTGAAAGAGCTTGCAGCTCATTTAGACAAGCAGACAAAGGATGAGGAACAAAGAGTATTCTCCTCCTTATGTTACAGATGGGGAACTGAGGCAGAGTCAATGAGTTAGTCGAGATACCACAGGAAGGTGTGTGGCAGAGTCAGGCTGCCACTCCATGCCTGCCACTCTCTTGCCACTAAACTGACAGCCTCTTGCTATACCCACAGCACTTTCCGTCTCCATTTCCCAAGTGCCCCTTCCACTAGTTCAATGGGCTGTCTTGAATCTAGTGCTGTGTTTGCTGCTGAGCAAGAAAATAAATAAAGCTTCCATCCCATTGTTTCCGGTAATGAGCCAGTGTTTGTCATTCAGTATTTCTCTTTGCCCCAGAAATGGCACCACTTAGTCTGCTTTTCTGTTATCAAGTCCTATTTTCTTTGGGCTTGAATTTAAAACGTATGGTGGTATTTACTGAAGAGAGACTTCTGAGCTGTTCCGAGGAACTAATCCTTAATCCCTCTTCTGCGAATGTGCAGGGCTGCGGTTGATTTGATGGGTTGAAAGGCAGGAAATTCTCTGAATAGCTGACCTTCCTTTATGATTTTAGCAGTGATTTTTTTACTCTTGTCTGCTTCAGTTCGGCTCTCATCCCGCAGTAGCACTGCTGATAGCGTTGTCTCTCATTTAACTGCAAGTCGTGGCCTTGGTGTTTACGATGGCTTCTTGCCTTTGCAACCCACTAGCCCCCTGTAAAGAATCCAGAAAAACAAATAAGATTTTGGAGACTTTTAAACTTAACAGACAAGGGTAATGCTGCATTGTAGGCTGAAGTCAATGGAGATACAACTATTTGCTCTACCTGAGGGTCTGGCCCAGCGGTCACAAATAAGAGTTACCTGTATATATTTTACCAGTCAACCACCTTTCCTCCCTTCACCATCAGTCATTTGCCATAGTGAGTAACTCTTGCTACTGTACCTTCAGCCTCCCCCGTCTTTGCTTTCTGTTTGTGCTAGTGTCGCAACTGCCATTTTGGCTAACACCCCAGGAACTGTACCAGGGACTTTTAGGGCTGAAAGCATGAGTTTCTACAGCCTGAGCTAAAAAGCCAGGCTCTGTAGCTGAGACTCACATCCTATGTGAACTGGGAACATGGGTGGTGGTGGTGGGGCAACCTATTAATACCTTCCTCTTAATAGCTCTACACAAATTGGGGTATACTAGAACAGTGCCATGTTCCTCCCTTCAGGAGGCTATTAATTTTCTCAGACCTAATGTCGCCTTGTCCAATGGATAACGACACTGAAACATAAAGTTAATTCCAGGCCATAGTCAGCAGGCTTCCCAGAAGTTCTTGTGAGATTTTTGCCTCCAGTTATTGCAAGCAGCTGTAAACCAAAACACAAATATTTGAGAGGCTAACAAGAGCCATTACAGATAATGAGAAGCCAGTAATTGCTCAATTGAAAGTAATCTGCTTCTAAAATAACCTTTTTTCCTGAAAGTCAGCCAACTGTTATTTGAAGGGGGAAAAAAGATGACTTTGTTGGGGCTCCTGACTAGAAAGGTCCACAGTGTCTTGGTTCAGTCACATTTGGCTATTGGGGTTTGGCATTGGTGTTGTATGTAATGGAACTGGAATGCATGGGTGTACCAGAAGAGCAGTTGACAGTGGCAGTGGTAGTCACAACTCTTGAGTGCTAGTCTCAGCTCTAGCACTGACTCACCTTTTGAGGCCTTGAGCAAGTCACTTAACCTGTCTGTGCCTCAGTTTTTCCACCTGTATAATGGAGATTGTGTACAGACTTGTTTAATGTTTATAAAGTGCTTTGAGATACTCAAGTGAAAGGAGCTTATATAAAAGTACCAAGTATTGTGATTATTAGTGGCATAGTATATATGGACAATGTCAGAATACTAGCATGTGGGAGGCACCATGGTCTAAGGAACAGGGCCCTGGATTGGGATTCTGGAGATCTCTGACCTTGGGCAAGTCACTTCACCTCTGTTTGCCCTTCAATCCATTATCTATCTTGGCTTTTTTAGACTGCAAGCTCTTCAGGACAGAGACTGTATCCCATTATGTGCTTATATAGCACCCCGCACGATGGGCCTTAGCATATATGGGCAAGAGTAGACAGTGGCATCTCGAATGTAAATCCCTACCCAGTAGTGCCTGTTGAATTTGGGTTCATCTGACAGCAAGGAGGTGTCCTATAGCTCCTGCCCAGTGGGAATAGTCAAGCTTCAAGAGCTGCCCCTCTGCCATCAGATTGTTTGTGATGGGAGGGTTGGAGCAAGTGGCGTGGAGAGCAGAGGAACATCAGGCTGTAGGGATAGATGCCAGATTTCCTCCATCACTGTAGGAAGCTTCTGCTGCTGCCACAGTACACGGAAAAGCAGCTGCCAGCTTCTTGGGTGTCCCTGGTTCACCTATCACTCTATTGCTTCCAGCCACAGAATACAGACTGTGTTGGAGCACCAATGTATATCGACAGTAATTGGTAGCATGGGTGCTGGTATACAGGAACGTTTGTCCCAAATGGAAAATGGATTCTTTTGGGCTCCAGTAATATTGTTGCAAGTCCCAGACGTGTCAAATTTCCTGCACACTCATAACACCTGCCAGAGCTAGAAGCTTGGCACACCCTCTTCCTCTCTGCCTGCCCTCCCTCCCCCAGGGCCTGAAGTCTTTCACAGATGCTGGGAAATTTGAAAGACTCTCAATCTCAACAACTGACCAGCTCATAGGAATAAATTATTTGTCCCTGATTGCTTTAAGGCTCTAAATTTAGGGGAATATGCTAAACTTATATTTCAGTATAATTGTCCACACTAGGGATTTGCACCATTTTACCCATATCTATTTCTAAAGCAAGACAAGAACATGTTGGTCTCTCATGTGTAAATTTTTTTTTAAACCAGATCTCCTCCCGTGTGACTTCTGTCTCCATAAGGGAATATCCTCAAAGTGACTCCACCTCTGTTATAATATTTTCCTGTTTGAAAATTTCAGGGCAAGGTAGGGGGTATAATTCTGGTGAATGCCGGAGACTTGCCCCAGTTTCAGCCAGCGGTGTAGTTGCACTGGTTCAAATCTTTAGTACAGGCAGGGTAAGCTGTGATTTGCTTCAGGCTGGAATTGGAGTACGTACCCGGGACAGTTGTTAAAATGAATAGAAGATGTGTGGCTAAGTTTCCTGTGCTTGTTTGAAAACTGGTTTATCCTGAGGTTTCTTAATAGCAAGGATGTTGTGTGTGAGAGAGAAAGAGAGTGTGTGCGATACCTAATCTCATACTGATTGTTGGGACCATTTACACATTTGTACAGAGCAATTTACACTGGTAACATTTGAAGGAGAATGGTTCCCTTATGTGCTATTTTTAGGCTGGCACTTTATAACTACAGCTGCATTTTCTTCATTAAAAAACACCCAATACAGAGATGACAGGCAAATGTACATCATTTATGGCTCTAATATAGAATCAGATCTAAAGGTGCTAGTGTGCTCAGAGAGGTTTGCAAGGCTGAGCAAACACTGCACTGGGAAAGTGAGCTTTGCAACTTACTGTCACCGTATGTCTCCTGGGTGCCGCTGGCAGACGCAGTACTGCAGTGCTACACAGAAGCATCCCCTTGCCTTGCCTTGCGGACGGCAGATGGTCCAATATGACTGCTAGTTGTCGTCGTTGTCCCGTGGGTGCTCCTGGCCGACCTCGGTTAGGTTGGTCGGGGGGCACTTGGGAAGACATGGGTGCTCCTGGCCGGCCTCGGTCTGGACAAAAATGGGAATGATTCTAGGTCATTCTCGTTTTTAAGTTTCGTCTAATGGAGATTTAGTCCTGCCTGGAATATTATGCCAGCTGGAGGCTTCTGCCTCAGGCTGCTCTCCCAGTCGGCAGTACCGTGCGGTCGCACCTACCCCTTGCTCCCAGGGCTCATGAAGCCTGGACGGTAGTAAGGAGCAGTTCAACTATAGGCTGAGCAACTGCATAATGGTGGTAGAATGTGCCTTTGGACGTTTAAAAGCTCGCTGGCGCAGTTTACTGACTCTGTTAGACCTCAGCGAAACCAGTATTCCCATTGTTATTACTGCTTGCTGTGTGCTCCACAATCTCTGTGAGAGTAAGGGGGAGATGTTTATGGTGGGGTGGGAGGTTGAGGCACATCGCCTGGCCGCTGATCACGTGCAGCCAGACACCAGGGTGGTTAGAAGAGCACAACAGGGTGCGCTGTGCATCAGAGAAGCTTTGAAAACCAGTTTCATGACTGGCCAGGCTA
The DNA here is from genome assembly GCF_011386835.1 of Chrysemys picta bellii. NCBI lineage: Eukaryota > Metazoa > Chordata > Testudines > Emydidae > Chrysemys > Chrysemys picta. The sequence continues at coordinate 106,705,211 of NC_088791.1, forward strand.
CGGTGTGAAAGTTCTGTTTGTTTCTCCTTGATGAAAATCCGCCCCCTTGGTTCACTCTACTTCCCTGTAAGCCAACCGCCCCCCCTTTGATCTCCGCTTGCAGAGACAATAAAGTCATTGTTGTTTCAAATTCATGCATTCTTTATTAATTCGTCACACAAATGGGGGGATAACTGCCAAGGTAGCCCGGGAGGGGTGGACGAGGAGGGAAGCACAGATTAGTTACCTGCAACTAACAAGAGAGTGTAAGAATACATGTGTTAGTCAGTTATTCTCTGCTTTACTTTACATCTTCCATCTCCTTGGCATGGAAATTACTCCCTTGTAGTCCTATAGCATTAGGTGAGTGTAACTACATCTGGGAAAGTCTGCATCTAGGAAAATTCAAGTCTATTGCAATAGAATTTACATCACTGTAAGCAACACGACTGAATTTGCCCCATTGTCGTTTCCCCCACCTCCCCACCCCCTTTTCCTTTACAAACAGTTCTAACAGTTTTGCTTGAATTTGGTGTTTGGGCTAGTGAAGGAATTGTAGCCTTGGCTAGAGCATGGTATATGAGAAACCAGGGCTGTGAAGGTTTCCTCTGTGCAGTCCTCCCATGGACATCACTCCTGATTTGAAGTATCCTCTGCTGTTCCTTGGCCCTTCCCTGTAACTCTGCTAACGTATATAATCTGAGCTGGATTCTCTTCTCGTGTATGCCATTTTTACCCCAGTGTGACTCCACTCGCTTAATTGAAGTTGATCCTGGCTTACATACATGTAAGTGAGAGAAGAATTAGAGCCGCCGTCTATGTCTGTGTCCATCATGGGTTTCTAGGCACTAAATAGAAAATTGAGAAGCAAATGAATATTTGCATCACACATTGATCATCTCTTAGTATCCACATCCCACTACTTCTTCCCTGTGTCCTGATATGTAACAACCCCCTGACATTTCAACCCTGTGTGCTCTCAGTGAACCTCAGTCTTGACCTGAAGGGTGGTGGACCACCCTACAACTCTGATAGTATACCTCATTTTTCTTTACCTGTATACCCCCAGCTGTATCCATTCTGGGTCTCTCCTGAGTAGAATCTTACACTCAAATCTGGCATCACTGAATTTTGTTATGTGGACCAGCATCATCAAGGAGGCAACTATCAAATACCTTTTCACTTCACGAATGGTGACTCCTTTAGCCACTTTCCACCCAATGTAGTAGGTGCTGTACAAACACAGAACAAAAAGATGGTCTCGGTCTCAAATTGCTCACACTCTAAGTATTTTATTTTAGTGCTCTCTATAAATGAGCGATGCCCGTGAATCACAGTGGTAAAAAGTTCCTTCAGTGAATATGCCTCACTCTCTGTATTATGCATTCAAGGAATGCAGCAGACATCACCACAGAGCTGGCTTGTAGCTGAGCTACATGTTAACATATGCCCATGCGCATAGCAGGAAAAAAACGTACAGAACAACCATTTAATAGTGTTCTTTCATAAAGTTGCTCCTGTCTGTTTATTTGACATTTAAAAAAAATGGCCCTTCTAACAAATGGAACTTGAATACAAAAATGTAATGACATTTATTCTCACAGCTGCCAGCAAACTCACATGCATCATGAGTCATTCCAGATGTGGATAAAAACGAAGTGTGCCTATGAAAGCAAGTTCGCTGATCCCTGGGAGAGTTGGTTTAAGGGAAGAGCTGCTACATTGACTTCAATAGCACTCAAGAGAACAGACAGGTTCTTCCTTTGGGGTGGGGAGGTAGTCGTCTCTTCCTGAAAAGGAAGCAAGGAAACAAATAGCTAATATACAGATATAGAGAGAGATTTTAAAGTAAAGGATGCACTGGAAGACTTTGCTACTGCTGCTTTTCTATTATAATGCTCACGCCACTGTGAGCCCGAGGTGGAACAGAGGTAAGATTTAAATATTACAAACAAAAACTATTTATAAGACAACTCTGAAATTGCAGAACGGCTTTGACATTATGATTTTTTTTTTCATTTGTCACTCTCAGCTCTTGAATTTTTTCCCATTCACAGCAGGTTAATTAAAAAACAAATCTTCTCACTTTCTTTCTTCTTCCCCCTCCTATTAAAATAAAATTAGAGGCAGCTTTTTCATGACATGAAATCCAGAAGAAAAACCTTGGCAGCCACAAGGGGCATAATTCTATCTTCTCTCCTGGGCAGGTGTTAGGGGTTTAAAAGAAGTAGCTACATAGGGCAAAAATTAAAATACCTGCAGGATACAGGGCACCTAAGCAATAGGAACTCTGAGTCTGGGGGACTAGCAGGTTTCATATACAGAAAGCTGTCAGTATGAAGCTACATGGCATTACCTATGTATATTTACACTTTTTTTTCAGTGACTTACAAAGTAAGTGTGTGTCCAGCCAATTCAGGAATTACCTTATGTGGCCCCATCCAGTATCTTTACTCATGATTTTTTTTTTTTTAACTTTCTCTTTTTCTTTATTCTCTCCACTGGAATTTGGCTGTGGTTCTGTGACTGCTTTGGTAGCACTGTCTGGAATGGGGAAAGGAAACACCTCCTAACAGAATTTTTTGGGACTGAACCTAAACCCACAGACTTTTCAAAGGAACTTTGGCACCAATGAAGTACAAGTTAAATTTATTATTCAGCCCACCCGCCTCCTCCTCCTTCTGTGGGCTTGATTCCTTTCTAACTGAGTCTGTGCTTTATAACAAGAGTTGGATTTTTGAAGGGGCATCAGTGAGTGAAGTTGGATGAGACTTTAACGCTTCTCTAGGAGGCAGTATTGCCTAGTGGCTAGCACACTGGGCTAAGACTCAGAAGACCTGGGCTCTATTCCCAGCTCTGTCACTGGCTGCGGGGCATTGAGCAAGTCTCTTCGGCTTTCTGTCTTAGTTTCCCCATCAGTAAAACAGGGATAGTGATACTGGCATCCTTTGTAAAAAGTGCTTAGAGATCTACCGATGAACAGCACTGAATAAGGCATTACCTCATCTCTGTGTCACTCTGATAAGGGGATAAAAAGGAAATAAGAATTATGCATTGCTTTGAAATAAATCCTACCTCTGGGTGGATCAGGGCATCTTGTCAGGACCAATGTCTTTGAAGTAGAGAGGACAAAAATTACTACTATACGTTTAATGCCCTTCTTTGTTTTTATGGATTCAATTACTTTAATTTATCGAATTCACATAATTACTGAAGTCCAAGGATCATGAACAAAATGTGGAGGGAAAAAGAAGAGGGCCCCATTCTCCCCCTAGTAGCTTTTAGAGAGTGGTAATGCTGAGAGTTTTAATTCCATTTTCTGGCACATTTTTGGGGCGAGCATAAGGGTGGCACTGCCTGGTGAGCCCTACAGAAAAGAGGTAGGAAATCCAACTCCCACCTGCTGGTGTAGGGGTATCAGCTGGAGGCAAGGGGCTTCAATGGGGATAACTCTTCACTGGCACCTGGCCCTCTCAGCTTCATGGCAGCTGCTGGAGCTGTTTCCAGGCGCTCTTGCTACCATAGCTGCCCCAGGAATTCCTGCCCCCCCCCACCCATGAAATACCAACATGGCAGCCCCTCCCTTAGTGGAAACCTGAAAATAGAGTGTTGAGCTTTACATCTTACCCTAAAGGTCAACAGACGTGGGCTCTGTCAGAGCAGTGGGGGAAGCCAGTTTCAGTCAGGGGCCTTCCATTGAAAATAACCTGTCCTCAGTCCTAGATGGTCAAACCTGGAGACTGCTAGCTTGAGCACCATCAGGTCTTAAATTCAACTGCCATGACTGTGAATAAGAGGGGGTGGGATGGAGTGGGAGGGGGAGGAGCTATCTCGGATGGCCAGGACCCGAACCATTCAGCAAAGCCAACAACCTGTATGGCATCTGGAAGTGAACAGAATGATGGAATATGTTCTTTGGGGTTCATACCTCTTCACAGAGAAGCAGGCACCTTCCCGCATCTCCTGTAGCTTTCTAGTAGTCATCCAGGGTGCCCCATGGTGGAGCCCATTACACAATCCAGTCTCAAAGGGACAAAGGCATGAATGACAGTAGCAAGATCATGAAGTGAGAGAAATATTTGCAACCAGATGTAGATAGGGGAGGAAAAAGCCCCCTTGGCCACCAATCTCTGTGAGTCTAGGAGCATCTGGGAGTCCAGATGAAAACATATTTGTATCAATAATGAAGACAGGACACATCATTAATATACACTCAGAATCCTTCCCTCGACCCACAAGCATCCCCTCCGTCTTTTCTGAGCAAAACCTCAGCCAGCTAACTCTCATCCAAGTCCTGATCTAGGCTTGGCACTGGGAATGCAAAGGCAGCACAGCATCTGGATCTGATGAAAACCTAGAGCTGCATATCATCTGCATACTGACCGGTAGCACAAATTGTTTAAAGCAAACACTCCCTCACAAAACAAAAAGTCTCTCGTTAGTTAATAGTTGGCCTTCACAGTAAAGATGAGCATTGGAGGTTTGGGTAAAACGGTACCTGGATCAGAATCCCACTGTCAAGGATTTGGCCTGTCTCTGCTCCGAGATAGCAATGGCCTATGATGAGAGACATTTAGTTAAATCTCTGAACTTTGAGAGCTCTTATAAATGGAACCTAGGGTCTGACTCACACTGTAACAGAGCACTGGGCCTTAGGTGCATGTGTACATCCAAATGAACCTATTACAGCCTCTAAGCTCTTTAAAACAGGGTGCTGTAGTCACAAGCACGTGGCTAGGAGTGAGCACATGACCTGCAGGAACCCAAATCTAAATCTTTCTGCCGCTGCAACAGGAGAGACTTAGGTCTGGTCTATACTACCCGTCTGAATCGGCGAGTAGAAATCGACCTCTCGGGGATCGATTTATCGCGTCCCATTGGGACGCGACAATCGATCCCCGAATCGGCGCTCTAACTCCACCAGCGGAGGTGGTAGTAAGCGCCGCCGACAAAAAGCCGCAGAAGTCGATTTTGCCGCCGTCCTCACAACGGGGTAAGTCGGCTGCGATACGTCGAATTCAGCTACGCTATTCACGTAGCTGAATTTGCGTATCTTAAATCGACTTCCCCCTGTAGTGTAGATGTACCCCTAGAGAAGCCGTAGGGTGGGTCTCTCCATAGTAGACAGGAATGGCTACCAAAGGGAGATAGCATCTCCTCTCCCCTCCCAGCTGTGGTGGAAGCTGGGTAAGCCTTGGGAGGTTAGTACTCAGTAGCTTGAATGTATTTGCTCTTGTTTTTGAGCGCTTGTTTGAAAATAAAGCCAGAACAGAGGAAAGGGTCTTGGACTGAATGGTGGTTGGGAGCTTTATTCTACTTCCCCCTCCTGGTGAGTTAGATCACTGGTTGGTGTGCACTATTCTTAGCCTGGGCTTTGCCAAAATTAAAAAGAAAAAAAGGCAAACATACATCTTTCTTTCTTCTTGCTCAACCCTATTCTACAGTAATGTTTGTAGTGCCATATGGAATATCACACCCACTCTGTCTCATGTACCTGCCCATATCCAAATGTGAGACGTATCAGGAGGTAGCCATGTTAGTCTGTATCCACAAAAACAACATGGAGTCTGGTGGCACCTTAAAGACTAACAGATTTATTTGGGCATAAGCTTTCATGGGTAAAAAACTTCACTTCTTCAGATGCATGGAGTGAAAATTACAGATGCAAGCATTATATAATGACACATGAAGAGAAGGGAGTTACCTCACAAGTGGAGAACCAGTGTTGACAGGGCCAATTCGATCAGGGTGCATGTAGTCCACTCCCAATAATAGATGAGGAGGTGTCAATTCCAGGAGAGGAAAAGCTGCTTTTGTAATGAGCCAGCCACTCCCAGTCCCTATTCAAGCCCAAATTAATGGTGTTAAATTTGCAATTGAATTTTAGTTCTGCTGTTTCTCTTTAAAGTCTGTTTCTGAAGTTATTTTTGTTCAAGAATAGTTACTTTTAAATCTGTTATAGTCTGTCCAGGGAGATTGAAGTGTTCATCTACTGGCTTTTGTATGTTACCATTCCTGATGTCCGATTTGTGTCCATTTATTCTTTTACGTAGGGACTGTCTGGTTTGGCCAATGTACATAGCAGAGGGGCATTGCTGGCACATGATGGCATATATCACATTAGTAGACGTGCAGGTGAATGAGCCCCTGATGGTGTGGCTCGTGTGGTTGGGTCCTCTGATTGTGTCGCCAGAGGAGATATGGGGACAGAGTAGGCAACGAGGTTTGCTACAGGGATTGGTTCCTGGGTTGGTGTTTCTGTGGTGTGGTGTGTAGTTGCTAGTGAGTATTTGCTTCAGGTTGGGGGGTTGTCTGTAAGCGAGGACTGGCCTGCCTCCTAAGGTTTGTGAGAGTGAGGGATCGTTTTCCAGGATAGGTTGTAGATCATTGATAATGCACTGAGAGAGGTTTAACTGGGGGCTTTACGTGATGGCCAGTGGTGTTCTGTTGTTTTCCTTGTTGGGCCTGTCCTGTAGTAGGTGATTTCTGGATACCTGTCTTGCTCTGTCAATCTGTTTCCTCACTTCCCCAAGTGGGTATTGTAGTTTTAAGAATGCTTGATAAAGATCTTGTAGGTGTTTGTTTCTGTCTGAGGGATCGGAGCAAATTTGGTTGTAGACAATGGATCGTGTGATGTGTCCCGGATGGAAGCTGGAGGCATGTAGGTAAGTATAGCGGTCAGTAGGTTTCCAGTATAGGGTGGTGTTTATGTGACCGTCGCTTATTTGCACTGTAGTGTCCAGGAAGTGGATCTCTTGTGTGGACTGGTCCAGGCTGAGGTTGATGGTGGGGTGGAAATTGTTGAAATCCAGGTGGAATTCTTCAAGGGCCTCCTTTCCATGGGTCCATATGATGAAGGGGGAGGGATAGCTCAGTGGTTTGAGCATTGGCCTGCTAAACCCAGGGTTGTGAGTTCAATCCTTGAGGGGGCCACTTAGGGATCTGGGGCAAAATCAGTACTTGGTCCTGCTAGTGAAGGCAGGGGGCTGGACTCGATGACCTTTCAGGGTCCCTTCCAGTTCTAGGAGATAGGTATATCTCCATATATTAAGATGTCATCAATGTAGCGCAAGTAAAGGAGGAGCGCTAGGGGATGATAGCTGAGGAAGCGTTGGTCTAAGTCAGCCATAAAAATGTTGGCATACTGTGGGGCCATGCGGGTACCCATAGCAATGCCACTGACTTGAAGGTATAAGTTGTCCCCAAATCTGAAGAGGACAAAGTGACAAAGTTCAGCCATCAGGCGTGCTGTGGCCTCATCAGAGATACTGTTCCTGACAGCTTGTAGTCCATCCTCATGTGGAATATTGGTGTAAAGTGCTTCTACCATCCATGGTGGACAGCATGGTATTTTCAGGAAGATCACCAATGGATTGTAGTTTCCTCAGGAAGTTGGTGGTATCTCAAAGATAGCTGGGAGTGCTGGTAGCATAGGGTCTGAGGAGAGAGTACAAATAGCCAGATAATCCTGCTGTAAGAGTGCCAATGCCTGAGATGATGGGGCATCCAGTGTTTCCAGGTTTATGGATCTTGGGTAGCAGATAGAATACCCCTGATCGGGGCTCTGGGGGTGTGTTCATGTAGATTTGTTCCCGTGCTATAGCAGGGAGTTTCCTGAGCAGATGGTGTAGTTTCTTTTGGTATTCCTCAGTGGGATCAGAGGATAGTGGCCTGTAGAATGTGGTGTTGGAGAATTGCCTGGCAGCCTCCTGTTCATAATCCGACCTGTTCATTATGACCACAGCACCTCCTTTGTTAGCCCCTTTGATTATAATGTCTGATTTGTTTTTGAGGCTGTGGATGGCATTGTGTTCTGTATGGCTGAGGTTAAACTTATGGGGCAAGTGATGCTGTTTGTTCACAATTTCAGCCTGTGCACGTCTGTGGAAACACTCTATGTAGAGGTCCAGTCTGTCATTTTGAGCATCAGGAGGAGTCCACGCAGAGTTCGTCTTCTTGTAGTGTTGGTAGGAGGGTTTCTGTGGGTCAGTACACTATTCAGTGGTGTGTTGAAAATATTCCTTGAATCGGAGATGACGAAAGTAGGCTTCCAGATCACTGCAGAACTGTATCATGTTCATGGGGATGGTGAGGCAGAAAGAGAGTTCCCAAGATAGGACAGACTCTTCAGCCGGGCTAAGTGTGTGGTTGGATAGATTAACAATATTGTTAGGTGAGCTGAGGGTATCACTGTTGTAGCCCCATATGAAATGGGGACATCTTACAATGCAGGACAAAGATTGACTAGGAGCAACATTCAGAACAGCTCAGTGAGGAGCTTGAATGGAGATGAGGCACATTTCTTTTACACATTTGAAGTTTTCTATAGCCTCAATTCCACTGCTTGGCATTCTGCTTTGACTAATTTACTCTGAGAAACAGCAAGATAATAACAGGTCTTTTGCAGCAAATGTAATTTTGGATCCGTAATGAGTGATTCCCCAGCCTCCCTGTAATAAGGTACAAATAAGAGGTGTGATTATTTCAGATGAGCTTGAACCAAAACTCTAGAGCTGCACAGATGTGCAAAGTGGCCAACTTCCGGTAACTATAGAAACCATGGGCCAAATTCTGTTTTTTTTTTCCATAAACCAGTATAAATCTGGATTAACTCCATTGACTTCAATGTAGCTGAGAGCAAAATTTAGCTCATTATCTGTATTCTTGGAATTGCTTGGTTTTATAGTAGAAACCCTAAAGCCAGGCTTGTTTACACATTTCAATTCACTTAGTTATATATTATTAGCTTTCAGAGCTTCCTGATCAGAATCAAATACCACACAGCCAATGAAGTGTGTTTGTAGTGTGGTTTCTCTGGGTGGTGAAGATGCAATATGATTTCTCAGGGGTGAGCTTCCTTGGACAGTGAGGAAGCAATTGTTTCTGTAATTTCACCCACCATTGAAGGCTGGGGGAAGGAGGAATGGAAAATGTAAGGTTGGAAGAAGGTCAAGGTTTTCTCACTTGGTCCATACACATTGCTATAAATCTCTCCTCCCATTCTCTGCAAAAGTGGATCATCTATAATTTCATAAAGCTATGGATGTATTTATTCCCTGGATACATTTCCTGTGTTTGCCACTGGGGAGAAAGGATGCCCATCTACCTTGATTTCCCCAGGACAGTCCTAATTCTTAGTGTTTCATCTAGTGCAGGGGTAGGCAACTTTTCAGAAGTGGTGTGCCGAGTCTTCATTTATTCACTTTAATTTAAGGTTTCGCGTGCCGGTAATACATGTTAATGTTTTTTAGAAGGTGTCTCTCTTTAAGTCTATATTATATAACTAAACTATTGTTGTATGTAAAGTAAACAAGGTTTTCAAAATGTTTAAGAAGCTTCATTTAAAATTAAATTAAAATTCTGATCTTATGCCGCCAACCTGCTCAGCCCGCTTCTAGCCTGGGGTTCTGTTCACCTAGGCCTGCAGCAGGCTGAGCGGGGCCTGTGGCCAGGACACCGTCGGGTAAGGGGCTGGCAGCTGGGACCCCAGACCTGGGGGGGGGAGGGGTGTTAAGGGGTCAGGGAAGAAAGTGCAGGGCAAAAGGCTGTGTGTGGGGGGGGGGAGGGGGTCAGGGCAAAGGGCAGTGGGGATGTGGGGGGTTCAGGGCAGAAGGCCGGGCATGTTGGGGGATTCAGGGGTCAGGGCAGAGGGGTGTGGGGGAGTTCAGGGGTCAGGGCAGAAGGCTGGTGGGTGTGGGGGTGCAGGGCAGAAGGCTGGGGTGCTCGGCTCATGGGGGTGCTCCCAGCCCCCTGCCCTGAGAGGCTCATGGCAGGGGGTTGGGAGGGATATGCCCTGTTCCACCCCCTTCTCCAAGGCCCATCCCTACCTCTCTCTGCCTGCTCTATGGAGCAGAGAAGCACGCTGCCGCTCGGCTCTGTTCCGCTCCGCTCCCCCTCCCCCTTGCAAGGGCCATCGCCGGCAGGGAGAGGGAGGGGGAGGGAGAGGAGGAGAAGGGGCCGAAATGCACCATGCTGTGGGAAGAAACGGGGGAGGGAGGAAGCTTGGCTGCCGCAGGACCAAGCTTCTGCCTCCTGCCCCCACAGGGGAGAGCAGTGGGCGGGGGGGGCTGAATGGGGAGGGGGGCCGGGACCTCCCCCTCACCACTCTCCCCTGCGGCGGCAGGAGGCAGAAGCTTGGTCCTGCGGCAGCCAAACTTCCCTCCTCCCCCGCTTCTTCCCCCAGTGTGGCACTTTTTGGCCCCTCTGCCCCTCCTCCTCCTCTCACCGGGCAGGCAGCGTGCCACTCAAAATCGGCTCGCGTGCCATCTTTGGCATGCATTCCGTAGGTTGCCGACTCCTGATAGTGTTCTGGCAATATAGGTATTGAACCTGAGTGAACCATTGTTCAAGTCACTACCATTTCTAGTTACATGCTGCTGCCTATAGTGCTGCCACAACTGCAGAAAACTGGTTGCTTTCTGGAGCCAAGTGGGAGAGGGACGTGTGTCCATGCCCAACCAGTGATTTCACACTCGAGGTAGGGTTTAATTCTTCATCTGATCCATGACCAGAGGTCCATGCCAGGTCCATGGTGATCCTGCCACATGCACTGTCTATGTATTCCATCCTGGCAAGGGAACAAGGTGACTCACCAAAACTTTTTATATTACTCTCCTCTTTCCCGCCCTGCTCCATATTGCAAATTAAACCTTGCCCACCTCCTTTCTGCAGCAGCCTCTAGGATTCCCTGCTGACAATAATACTCATCACTTCTGGCTTGGATGGCGCAAGCAAAGGGAATCTGGCTTGAATACCGCATGTAATTACTACACAAATGGACACAAACACCCAGTAGCCCCACGTGTACTGGGTCATGGTTTTGGCTTGTACAGAACACGATGATGATTGTAAAGGTCTGGCCCAAGAAGGAAAACAAATTACACCAGTTCGTCTTGGAACAAGAGCTTTTTAAATGCAGTGTCCTTTTCGCTTGCTCTGATTTCCATAGAGTATTTATTATCTGATTCATTAAAAAGGTATATACAACTATGAAGAATTTGAAATATTATGAAACTTGGCCAATTTTCTATGCTCGTATGTAAAATTTGCTCCTTCTTACACAGTAAAGCAGTGTTTCCCAAACTTGGGACGCCGCTTGTTTAGGGAAAGCCCCTGGCGGGTCGGGCTGATTTGTTTACCTGCCGTATATGCAGGTTCGGCCGATCGCGGCTCCCACTGGCCGCAGTTCACTGCTCCAGGCCAATGGGAGCTGCTGGAAGTGGCGGCCAGTAAGTCCCTCGGCCCGCGCCGCTTCCTGCAGCCCCCATTGGCCTGGAGCAGCGAACAGCGGCCAGTGGGAGCCGCGATCGGCCGAACCTGCAGATGCGGCAGGTAAACAAATGGGCCCAGCCCGCCAGGGGCTTTCCCTGAACAAGCGGCGGCCCTGGTTTGAGAACCACTGGGCTAGTGGCTAGAACATTGGACTGTGATTCAGGAGACCTGGATTCTACTCCCAGCTCTACCACTGGGCTGATGGGTGACTTTGGGCAAGTCACCTCACCTCTCTGTGGCTCAGTTTTCCCATCTGTAAAATGAGAATATTGATTCTTTTTCTCCTTTGAAAAGGGCTTTGAAATGTACTGATGAAAAGTGCTATATAAGAGCAAGTTTTTAAAATTTGATGTCATACAAACAGTGCCTCTACAAATACTTAATAGACTTAAATAATAGACTTGCAGAATCAAATAAAGAATAAATTTTAAAATAAAAAATGACCAAAAGGAGAGAGAGTGAGTATAGAAAAGAAAAATAATGGGGTGGGGAAGGTGGGGAATGTATTTTCAGATGGGCTCTGAAAACGGAGTGAGGGTTGCTGAGGTAAAGATCTACAGGGAGGCTGTCCCACATGGCAGATGGTTCAGAGGAGAAGGCTCTTGCACCAGCAGTGGTGAGAATGTGAGTTTGTAAAGAAAGAAGACTATTGCAGAGGGAGCAGGCAAGGGACTAGAGAGATCCTGAGGTAGGATAGAGCAAGCCCAGACAAGGTTAAAAAGGGGCCAGATCCTGATCCCCATTCAGGCTGCTTTGAATCACCCAAGCAGCAGAAAGTATTGGAAAGCCAGTGGACTTAATCCTTGGAGAGTTTTACCTACACAGGAAATCTCCTAGTGGTGTAGAACTGGCATAGCAGCTCTATACCAAACCCCATCTCAGCATGTTGCTGGCTCTGAAACAGCAGGGCCATGGGCAGCCAGATTTAAGTCAGAGAAGCCTTTGTTCCAGAAAGGTGGTAAAGGCTGCTTAAAAAAGAAAGCGAGTTGAGCATTCAGTGCAAGCTTGTTGCAGATTAATCAGATAATAACCATCAGCCTGGCATACATAGATGGGACACCGCTGCTAGAGACAGGCCAGCACTAAAACCCTGGAGCTACACACACAAACTTTAGGAGTGTTTTGGTCTGGGTCTGAAATTTGTGGATCAGTCTAATTTCTTGTTTAAAGTTCCATTTACTGAGTGCAAACCCAGCCTCACTGAAGTGAATGGGACTTTTGCCATTGATTTCAATGAAGCCAAGATTTAACCCATTATCTGTTACTCCATGTCCCAGAGTAGGCAAGAATGATCAAAGACTTCCAGCACATGCATGAGGAATTGCTGGGAATTTGCTAAAGGTGTCTTGATCAGAAGTGGCTTTAGCACTTTTGAATGCCACATGTGTAGGGTATATGGGTATCAGAAGGTAGTAGGGAAAGGAAGAATTGATTCCATGGAATCACAGAATAAAGGAAGGAATGTTTTCCCACTCAGCACTGAGTATACAGACCAGTGTTACCTGCAGACCTGCTTTGTGGAGAGGGGCACACGCCAAAGTCCAAAATGGTAAACTTCCATACAGGTTTCCGCCTCCCATCAAAAGGAAAGGCAGGAGCATTGGGCACACTTTCCACCCACCTTTCTCCATCCATTTCCCCTTCCCACCACTCTAAGGTAATAATAACTAATCATACTTTGTACTTATATATTGGTATAACAGCTGTTCCTTGGAGAGATCCTCCCCCTGGGTATTCTTGCCTTTCTGGCGGTTGTGTATCTGCTGGATCTGAGACATGGTCCCTTGAACCAGCCTCAGTCTGTTACATAACATGGGCTTATTAACCCATTAAGTGGCTTAACCTTTAAGAAGGAGCAGCTTTTATCCCCTCAGAGGTTCCGATGAGAGTTAGTGCTGTAATGATAGCCCGGTTGCTATTGTCTCATCATCAGTGTGGTGGTGATGGTGGGAGTTCAGTATTGGAATTGGGACCCGGAAGATGAATGTGTGAAAAAGAAAAAAGTAGACTAAAATAAGAACAATTGGTCACTTTCGTTCCCACAGAGGGTTCTTTCTTTCATTAAAGCGTATGCTGGGGCATTTCTCGGCCCAATTTGCTGGCTACAGTTGGCAGCTCAGCAACTCCCTTGAGATCAGCTCTCGTTCCTTTCATTGTTTTGAAATTCCTCACCAGCCACAGTGATTTAGGTCACCAGCCACAGTGACTCAACATTGCACAAGCATCTCCGCTTGGAGGAGTCATGTTGGCTGTTCCCCTCCCCTCCACCCCTCCTCACCCCCCAAAAAAGCTGGGTGAGGAAAAAGAAAGTTCCTGAAGGGACAGGGCATGCTTGCTAGGCTGGAGACTCAGATTGTATTCCCTGGGGAGTTCAAGTGGCAGGAAGATGCATTTCCAGGCCAGATACCCAAAGCTGCACTGTGGTGACACATATATTGCCCACACCCTCATAATACTTGAGGAGTAGAATGCTGGGATTACATGATGACACAAAGTATTTGCATAGCTATGAACTTGTAAAGCTGCACTGACTTTGACCTGGAAATCTGCCTGCATGGGTGAGAAATGGGTTAGAGTGGTGTGGTCTATTTTTGGGGTTTTAGGATAGCATGGACCAGTGCCCTGGTTTCTCCATTGTTTTGGAAACGGATATTGTCTTTCCAAACTGGCAGTGCTTATGTGAGCCAGAGGGGGGGTGGGAAACCACATACCTCTCTATAAAATGGACACGCTGGGCAAGGGGAGTTAGACACACAGAAAGACTAGAGGAGGGGCTGGAGGCAAAAAGAAAATGGAGCAGGTGAGAGGACAGAGGATAATGCATGAAAATAAAAGGGGAGGGAAAAGTAGAAGATGGAAGGAGAAACAAAGAATGTGTTAAGTATGGATGGCGGGAAAGATTAAAGCATACACAACTTTATAGTTATGGCAATTGTAACCCACTGGTCAGTGTGTTAGGTGTTCCCCTTTGACCCTAATCTACAGAGGATGTTGATCTGTTACAGCTGCACCCTGTTCCTTCCCATGGGAGCCTGCTTCTTTAGCTTAAGAGGTCTTAGGCTCTTAGGTCTGGAAGTCCCCCGTTCATCCCCTTGTGTTGGCCATGCGGGTAGATGTTGCACAACATTGTTTATTCCTACCCCTGGAGAGAAGAAAAATAGTTGTTTTCTTGAATTTTTCTTCATGAAATGCAGTTTGTATTCCTGTGGGTATTGTTTGTGTCTGTAACAGGGGTAAGCAACCTATGGCAGTGTGCCAAAGGCGGCATGTGAGCTGATTTTCACTCACACTGCCTGGGTCCTGGCCACCGATCCAGCGGGCTCTGCATTTTAATTTAATTTTAAATGAAGCTTCTTAAACATTTTAAAAACCTTATTTATTTTACATATAACAATAGCTTCGTTATATATTATAGACTTATAGAAAGAGACCTTCTAAAAACATTAAAATGTATTACTGGCACTCAAAACCTTAAATTAGAGTGAATAAATGAAGACTCGGCACACCACTTCTGAAAGGTTGCCGACTCCTGGTCTAACAACCAGCTAAAATAGAAAATTAATGTTAATATATGTAACTGTACTATTTATTGCCATTGTCCATGGTTTGGCACTGGACAAACACCATTTCCAGTTACTCATTACTTTTTAAAATTGCAATATCGATGTTTAGGACATCATGCCATAACTGGAACCGTACATTTCTCATAATTACGGGAACTTCTGCTTCTCCAGACCTGCATGCCAAGTTGCAGAAAGTTCTGGGAGCCAGAAAATGCAGTAATTATTAAAACACAAAGGTTTTTTTTTTCTCCCTACCAAGTTTATAAACAAACAGAACCATGAGTTACAGGGGACTGAGTTAGTATACCCTCTCCTTGGACTGGAAAGTTTAAGGCTCTGTCTGCACAGAAATGAAAGGGGAGAGAAAAGGGCACAAGATTTTTCTTTGCCCATGTCCCCCCGTGGAGAGGTTGGGTACAAATGGTGCTTGTGCTCAGGTAGCAAAAGGACTATGGAAATCCAGAGAGGACAGGAAATGGGTAATAATGTCATGGCCCTGCTTCTATACAGATCAGCAGAGCTAACCCAATGTGAAACAGAGGGCACGCTGCACCCTGTCAAAGGGAGTTTCAGTGGCCATGCCCCTGGTTTAGATGAGTGAACTGCAGAACTGTCAGTTGTCCTCCATCAAACCCACTAAGATCAGTGAACAACAGAGTCCTACTTCCTGGAAGTGTTTGAAGCTCACTTCTGCATGATCTAACTAACACAAAAACTACTCCCCATTCTCTCTCATCTATCTGTCCGCTCTCACTCATGCATTATTCTGTCTCCGCTCCAAACCATCTCAGCTGCACAGGGCCAGGCTGGGTTTTGCAGAACCTGAGCAAAGTATAATGTGTGTGGAATGAGGCGGTCTTCAGTAGCCCACGTAATGTAGTTGGAGGGAGTAGTTGGCCATTGAGGAGAGGATCATGGCATGTGGCACTAGGGGTCTAGAAAGGAAAATGTGTCAGTTGTTAGTAGGGCATGTTGACTAGGCTGCTTGTCTTTGTTAGGCCATAGGGTGTTGCATCTCCCATGCAGGAAGGCGAGACTGTAAGTGGGTGTTGCTAAGAGGTCATTAGTGTGTTGGCAAAAATGGAGTCTGCCACACAAGCAAGTGCCTCTCCACTCAAGTCTTTGCAAATCAATGCAGCTGATTGGACTTTTGCAGCCCTAACAGTGAGTTAGAACATAAGAACGGCCATACTGTGTCAGACCAAAGGTCCATTAAGCCCAGTATCCTGTCCTCTGACAGGTGCCCCAAAGGGAATGAACAGACAGGTTATCATCAAGTGATCCATGCCCTGTCACCCAATCCCAGCTTCTGGCAAACAGAGGCTAGGGACACCATTCCAGCCCATCCTGGCTAATAGCCATTAATGGACCTATCTTCCATGAATCTATCTAGCTCTCTTTTAAACCCCGTTATAGTATTGGCCTTCACAACACCCTCTGGCAAGGAGTTCCAGAGATTGACAGTGCATTGCGTGAAAAAATACTTTCTTGTGTTTGTTTTAAACCTGCTACCTATTAATTTCATTTGGTGGCCCCTTGTTCTTGTATTATGATAAGGAGTAAATAACACTTCCTTATTTACTTTCTCTATACCACTCATGATTTTATAGACCTCTATCATATCCCCCCTTAGTCGCCTCTTTTCCAAGCTGAAAAGTCCCAGTCTTATTAATCTCTCCTCATACAGAAGCCATTCTATACCCCTAATTATTTTTGTTGTCCTTTTCTGAACCTTTTCCAATTCCAATATATCTTTTTTGAGATGGCGAACACATCTGCACGCAATATTCAAGGTGTGGGCGTACCATGGATTTATATAGAGGCAATATGATATTTTCTGTCCTATTATCTATCTCTTTCTTGATGGATTCCCAACATTCTGTTCGCTTTTTTTGGCTGCTGCTGCACATTGAGTGGATGATTTCAGAGAACTATTCACAATGACTCCAAGATCTCTTTCTTGAGTGGTAACAGCTAATTTAGACCCCATCATTGTATATGTATAGTTAGGATTATGTTTTCCAATGTGCATTTCCAATATGCACTTATCAACATTAAATTTCATCTGCCATTTTGTTGTCCAGTCACCCAGTTTTGTGAGATCCTTTTGTAGCTCTTCACACTCTGCCAGGGACTTAACTATATTGAGAAGTTTTGTATCATCTGCAAATTTTGCCACCTCACTGTTTACCCCTTTTTCTAGATCATTTATGAATATATTAAATGGGACTGGACCCAGTACAGATCCTTGGGGGACACCACTATTTACCTCTCTCCATTCTGAAAATTGATAATTTATTCCTACCCTTTGTTTCCTATCTTTTAACCAGTTACTGATCCATGAGAGAACCTTCCCTCTTATCCCATGACTGCTAATTTTGCTTAAGAGCCTTTGGTGAGGGAACTTGTTAAAGACTTTCTGAAAATCTAAATACACTATATCCACTGGATCTCCTTTGTCCGCATGCTTGTTGACCCCCTCGAAGAAATCTAGTAGATTGGTGAGCCATGATTTCCCTTTACAAAAACCATGTTGACTATTTCCCAACAAATTATGTTAATCTATGTGTGACAATTTTGTTCTTTACGATAGTTTCAACCAATTTGCCCGGTACTGAAGTGAGGCTTACTGGCCTGTAGTTGCCAGGGTCACCTCTGGAGCCCTTTTTAAAAATTGGCATCACATTAGCTATCCTCCAGTCATTTGGTACAGAAGCTGATTTAAATGATAGGTTACAGATGACAGTTAGTAGTCCTGGAATTTCACATTTGAGTTCCTTCAGAACTCTTGGGTGAATACCATCAGGTCCTGGAGACTTATTACTGTTGAGTTTATCAATTTGTTCCAAAACTTCCTCTAATGACACCTCAATTTGGGGCAGTTCCTCAGATCTGTCACCCAAAAAAAAATGGCTCAGATTTGGGAATCTCCCTCACATCCGCAACAGTGAAGACAGATGCAAAGAATTCATTTAGTTTCTCCACAATGGCCTTATCGTCTTTTAGTGCTCCTTTAGCATCTCGATCGTCCAGTGGCCCCACTGGTTGTTAGCAGGCTTTCTGCTTCTGATGTATTTAAAATTATTTTTGCTATTTCTTTTGGAGTCTTTGGCTAGCTGTAATTCAAATTCTTTTTTGGTCTTTCTAATTATTTTGGTCTTTTCTAATTAGAAAAGTGTTGTGTTAGCTCTTCTAACCTCATCTTGGTTGGAAAGAGCTGTTTGCATTTTTTTAATCTATTTGCAAAATACAGTGCATTTTGTGTGTGTTTGCGTGTGGTGTTGATGTTAACAATTACTTCAAGGATCATTTTCTAAATACAAATAATAAAAATCATCCAGAAAACTACAAACCACTATCTGAGCAACCTCTCATTGACAAACTGGTATGCACTGCTCACTCTTCTTATATAAACATGCAGTATTAAAGCAGTGTGCATAGTCTGGGGCTCATGAGCAACTCAACAATAACCAATCAGGATCCATTGTTATTTTATTTCTTTATTTGCATTGCGGTAGTGCCTGGAAGCCCCAATCATAGACCAGACCCCCTTGTGCTAAATGCTGTATAAACACAGAACAAAATGATGGTCCCTGCTCCTAAGGGTTTACAATCTAAGTAATAATCCAGTGTTCGTGAGCTGCCCTATGTAAACAATCTAGTGAGCATTTGAGATGGTGGAAAAACAATCCTCTAAGGAAGCACATTTCAGCTGGAAGGATCTAGGCAGTTATCATTAATGAAAGGATAAATAACATTAATCAAAGTCTTTCCCCCCTAAAGAGGAACAATATGTTCTTTTAAATCCAAGCTATTTTATTCAAGGCTTTCTTCAGCCATTGTACAACTTCCCCAGCTCTAATAACCCCTAGAGGGTGGGTGGATATCAGGCTGCACTCAATCCGTAACGCCCCAGAGTCTGCCTCACATGGAAGGAGCAGTCTCCTGAATTTGGTCTTCCTAATTTTATGACATCATGCCATTATCATTTTGGCCTAAATATTTACTTGGGTCATTTTTCTAGAAGCCAAAATCCATTTTACAAGTTCAGATCAACAAACTCCAAGAGAGGAGTGACTGGAGAAAGGGGATGCCTATCGCTGAATCGAATACACATCGACAAAGGCGGCAAAATCCACTCAGGCTGAGAGAATGTGAGATGGCACCTGCAGAGTGAAGTCAGGGACTAGAGGTGTTGAGACCCTACAGTTTTCATTTGTTTCAATGGGAGCAGCAGGTGCTCAGCAGCTTTTAGGATTGGGCCCATAGATGGATAATTGAGAGAAGTTCTGGTTATATTGTTGAGCACAACACTTAGCGAACATAAACCTCAACTCCTCCTCTCTGTGCTACAGAGATGGCCCCTTGGATGCCAGGGCTCTTTGGGTGACCTTGTGTTATTCCAGATATGGCACAACATGATGAGATTTGGAGTGCAGTGTCTTTACATAAACTACACCAATGCTGACTTTAATGAGGCAATGCCAGTTTAGTTCATCTGAGGATCTATCCCAGAATGTCTAGCTGGCTTTAGCAATGCACCTTGTTTGAGCTGGCTTGGCTTTCTGCACTTGAAATCCTAATAGCAAGCCCAGTCTTACTTCAGACTTCAGCTTTCACTCATTGGGATATGAAACCAGAAGTATCTGAATATTCCAACTTCAGAGCAGTGTGAAATTTATTGTGGAGAAAGGACAGCCTTGTGGCTAAGGCACTCCACTGAGACGCAGGAGAGAGGGATTCAGTTCTTGGCTCTCCCACAGTCTTTGTATGTGACCTTAAGCATGTTACTTGGTCCAGTGTTTCCCAAACAGAGTGTCATGGGAAGGGTTCTAGATGGATTGCATGCCTAGTGCAGAGGGGAGGACCTGGGGTCAGGGGGACTGGAAAACCAGCCTGCCCAGCACTCAGCCCGCAATGGCAGGTTCTGTCCTGTGGGGCTGACTCCCAGCTCCAGACATTGTGACCAGGCACACAGGTTCGCAGCACCGCTCAGGTTGGGCCCAGCCACCACTTAGCACTGCAGTGCCATGTGCCAGGTCTCAACATCACTCATTCAAAGCTGACCCTAGCTGGGCCCAGCCCTGTGGGACAGGAACCATTGCTGCAAGTGAGTGGGGGCAGGCTCACTCTTCAAACTCCCCTCTGTACCGGGCGGGGTACTAGGGTTGCAGTGGGAGGGCACTGCTGAGGGTGGGGTCAGTGCCCCTTCAGTGGGATGACGAGCAGGCAGAGGTGGAGAAGGATGCTGGCTGACAATTTTGGGCCAACCCCCATGAATTTGGACATTGGGAGGATTGCAAAAAAGATAAATGCAGTTGTTGGTCACCTAAGGAAAAAGTTTGGGAACCACTGACTTAATCTCACTGTGTTTCAGTTCCCCTTCTGCTTACATATTTTATCACTTCTTCCCCTTTGTCTGTCATGTCTGTTTAGGTTGTAAGATGTTTGGGGTGGGAACTGTCTATTTGCATGCCCAGCATCTGGCACATGGGTTCCTGATCTTGGCTGAGGCTTCTGTATTATAAATAATACATTTCAAATCCAACTTTCAAGCTTTTAGTACATTTTTGGCAAGACCCAAAATGCTGGTGAAATTCCACTGGTGTGCCATAACATGCATACACTTCAAAGTGTGTTTGAGATTTTACATATCTTTGCAGTTATCGTCTGTTATCCCATCAACGTCACTTTCATGCCAGACATTCGCAAAGTTATGATGAAAATTTGATAGAATGAACTCTCTTATTCTGATTTTTATTTTAAATGGGCCACACCTCACACCCCTGACTCTCAGTTAAGGACTTTCAGGTGGTTCTTACTCTTCAGATTTTTCTGAGCAGCAAAATAGCTGTGCAATTCTAGTTCATAAAACACACCTGCATCAGTCTTCTGCTACCACTCTTGGGAAATACATGATGCTTTGGAAAGATTCTGTTTCCAGGGACAATTCATTTCCTCAGGTAAAGGATCCCTGCAACTTGCTCAGTGGACAAGGCTGGTTTCTATACTTTCCCCATCTAGCACATCTTTATGTCATTAAGAAAACTAGCAGCAGATGCACAGACATATGGAGATCAGCTAACATCTGGAAAGGCAGCTGTGCTCTTCCTATTTCTGAAGCACAAGTAAAATCCTAAAGCAGGAGAGAGAAAAGAGGGATTAATGTTTTCTCATTCTACAAATTTATTTGAATAAATTTGCTGTGGGAGGGAGGAGGGAACAACTCTGGTCCTTCCTAATCAGAGGAAAAATCAGCAATGTAAAGGAAATCCCTCACCAGCTTTGACCTGTGTGTATTGATACCTGATATTACTGGAGATCAGCTTACCCAATCTGTGGATCTAGTAATGGGTGAGTACTTCATAACGAACTATTTATTAAATGAATTTTGCCTCTATTTCTGTTCACAAATAGTTTGTGGGTAAATTATTACATTTCTTAATTTATTCATGACAGGAAATTATTTCTAAGAAGCTAATTTCTTTGGCAAATAATTCTTGGAGCCAGGTTCTGCTATTCTTTCTTATGTTAAATAATAGCTTGGTGATCTCAGTGAGACATCTCATAGATTAAGGTACTACTCAGTGTGAGTAATAGCATCTAGCTCTTAGTCTGCAGATAGTCTGTGGTAAATTCATAGATTTAAAGGCCGGAAGGGACTATTAGATCATCTAGTCTGACCTCCTGTATATCACAGCCATAGAATTTCACCCCGCTACCCTTGTACTAAGCCCAATACTTCTGTTTGGCTAACGCTTATCTTCCTGAAAGGCATCCAGTCTTGATCTGAAGCCATCAAGAGATGGAGAATTGGCTACTTCGCTTGGTAGTTTGTTCCAATGGTAAATCATCCTTGTTGTTCAAAAAAATTGTGCTTTATTTCACTGGAAACTTTTGAAGTCAATGTTGTGTTTGTTAGTTACCTAATTCCTGTGGTATTGTTTCTGTCCCCTGATTGGATATCTGATGGAACTAACCAACAATAGTGCAAATTTAAAATGGAATATTCAAATGCAACATTGCAGTTTGTGACTCAAAATCCAAATTGTTGCCTGCCTAGTTATGCAATTCAGAATTGACTTTTGAGCATTTACAATTGAAATGAGCTGGTGTGTGTGTGTGTGTGTGCACACGCTAACACAGCGTGTTTGCTGGAATATTCAAGGGAAATAACAAAAAGGAAGAAACAAAGCAGAAGTAAATTCATTGAAAATTCAAATAACTTTGAATGGAAACGTTTTGCCCAGCAATACAGGGAGCAGAAGGAGCAGGAATAGCTTTCGGTGGCACAACGCACAAGGGAGTCGGTGTGCAGTGCCGGCTCCAGCTTTTTTGCCTCCCCAAGCGGTGAAAAAAAAAGAAAAAAGAACCACCCGATCGAGCTGCCGCCGAAGTGCCGCCGAGGAGCAAGACAGCGAGTGAAGGACCCGCCGCTGAATTGCCGCTGATCCAGATCGGGCCGATTGAGCTGCCGCCGAAGTGCCGCCGCCGCCGATCCGGACATGCCGCCCTGACAACGGATGCACTGCCGCCCCTTTCTATTGGCTGCCCCAGGCACCTGCTTCCTTCACTGGTACCTGGAGCCGGCCCTGCTGTGTGGTAGTGGTTACATCAAAGGGCATGGAACCATGCGGATTCCAGGGTATAACTTTTCCAGGCTGGGCATTCCCCTTCAACCCCATTAGGTGTCCTGGAATGACCATAATATTGCATCACAGCCCTGAGTTTTACCATACCTGCACAGGAAGTCCTTCATCCAGAGCAACTCTGCCAATGCACCAACTGTGTCAGTGAATCAGAGACTGTTGCACAGCTACTGTCTCCCTTACCCACCGGCGGAGTGAGGAAGTCTATGTGAATGACTGTATATAACTAAGCGTGTAAGTTAGATCCTTCCTTACAATCTTATATGTCACCTATGAACAGTCCACCACAGCCCTCAAGTGCTGCAGTTGATATGAACCCAATAGTTGTTGGCATAGGGCTTGAACTAACTGCTCTCTGGCCCAGAGCTCTGCCGCTTGCAATTGCTAAGGTAAAAGGGTGTAGGCTTGAAAAACTTTTTCTAAGGACCTGCCCCTTCCAGTGAGCAAATGGACAGAATGATGCTGCTTTTCAGAGCTGGTAGGGGTCAATGGCTTTATTGGTATGGTTTTCTTGATTTCTATTGTTCCCGTTCCCTTGTTTGTTTGAACGTTCCTCCTCCTTGTTTTGTTTGTGCTGAGCTTCCTACTAAGTCCCGCATGTAACATCCCCAGGAGCACCAACATCCAGCTGCACTATCTCCCTCCCTCTCTGCTCCTTGCTGCAAGAAATGAATATAGATTACATCACTGTACAGTTCCATATGTATTCATCTGTGCAGAGAGATTTCAAGTTCTTTTATTGGATGGCTTCATGGCTGCTACTGGCCAGGACTACCCAATAAGGATGGAGAGGAAAGATGGTCTTGAAGTTAAGGCATAGGACTTGGACATAGAGTGGGAAATTGCACCCACAACTTTCTGTTAGAGATTCATTGTGTGACTAGATCTCTCTGCTAGTTCTCAGACTAGTTCCCTATCTGTGAAATGGGGATAATATTTCCTTTTTCCCTATTTAGACTGTACATTTTTTGTGGCAGAGACTGTCTCTTACTATCGGAGGGGTAGCCATGTTAGTCTGAATCTGTAAAAAGCAACAGAGGGTCCTGTGGCACCTTTAAGACTAACAGAAGTATTGGAGCACAAGCTTTCGTGGGTGAATGCCCACTTCATCAGATGCCTGATGAAGTGGGCATTCACTCACAAAAGCTTATGCTCCAATACTTCTGTTAGTCTTAAAGGTGCCACAGGACCCTCTGTTGCTGCCTCTTACTATGTATTTGCACAGTGCCTAGCAAAGTAAGGTCCCAACTTCTTAGTAATACTACAATAATATATTCCACACTCAAACCTGCACTCCTTTCCTTCACTTTTAGTTTCTTTCTACTGACTTCCTGCTCTTCAATTTTACTAAGGCAACATGACTTCACTACCGTACAAGCCTTCTTTTGACAGCCCTGTCTCATGTATGGGCACATCAGATTTCAGTAGGGTACCCCTCTCTTTATAACTAGGGGAGGAATGAATGACACAGGATATTCTTCCACGTTGGGAGGTGTCTGGGACTCTCTCAGGTGAAAAAGAGTGACTGATATAGTTTCCAGGTGAGTGAACATTTCTCCAGGTGCATTCTAGCTGCCTCACACCAGTGTGCTCTTTCCTGCTCAAAACATTTCACCTGGAACAGATAGAGGTGAATACTTTATTTATATATATAAACAAAATCTCCAGAAATACCTTTCTATTTAAACTACAGATGGAAAAGGCCTTTAAATCTCCCCAAGTGATAGACCCTACCATGTTATCACTAGCACACAGGAAAGGATTTGACTCTCCAACCAGTTCTATACTGAAGTTGCTCTACACTGCACATCTTCTGATCATCTTCTTTGCAGTCGATAACACATCTCAGGGGTTCCATTGCAGAACATGCTTAGTGACCTATGAGGCCTAAGATGATCCAACGGGAAGGAACACCTGGGCTAGGAGACAGCTTTTCGCAAATGGGCTCTTCTTTGATGCATGATACACAAATTAAAGATAATCTGAAACCATAGTAATTACTTAGATAACTAAAGAATTATATAGTTCATTTTAAACAACTTTAAAAATAGACTTTATCTTAAAACAGCATAGAAAGTTGCCTGCTTTTCTCATGCATTCCCATGGCAGATGCATTTCCTGTGTCCTAACCTACAAAATCAGACTTTCAATATGGCAGCTTCATTTTTGGATCTTATTTAAAATAATAATAATAATAATAATTAATAAAAAGAATAACAAACTTCTATGCCTGCCTCTAGCCAACAGAGCAGAAAAAAGATAATTGTGCTTTTAACTCTTGGGAGCTGAGTCTAAGGTGGTGAGCATTGATATAAAAAGCTAGATCAACAGATTCTATTTGCTTTTGGTTTTTTTAAATTACTGATTTAGGTTTTTTATGTTTGTTTTTGCAGTTATTGTTTTCCTTCATAGGGGATGGAGACTTCATACCCCCAAAATGGGGGCTTTACTGCATGAAGTCTAGTTTCTACAGGTTTTTGTGTAGCACTTGTCATTGATGGAGTTACTTGTGTGAGTTAGTGCAGTTCCATGTAAGAGCTGTAGCAACTGGTCTTTAGTAATATGCTGCGTTTTCTTGTCTTTATGGTTCAATCCAAATGATCTTTTCTTTCTTTGCCTTATTTCTATCCCTCTTCCAGCAGTTTCTCTCCCCATTTCTCTCGATGATGGGTTAGTATTAAATCATTTTTAACCTGGGATTTTTGATAGAGAAGGCAAAATGGCAAGAACTAAAAAGAAGCTATGCCTGACCACACTCCATTGCAATGCCGGTCAGGCAAAGTTCAGGTCCTGGCCTGACAGCCAATTGCATGTGTTCTGCATTCACTTTCCAAACACCCTGTGGGACTGTAGAACATGCATCCTTCTGGGGTTAATGGAAGTGCTGGCCAACAAGTAAGGAAGGATGGGAATATTGCAAACAAGTCTGCTCATCTCTTATTAATACAGATCCAGTCACCATCAGCTTGGTGGATTTCATTACTTCCTTCACTGCCTGCTGAACATCCCTCATGGGCCAACACCACTCGACTCAGCAAGAGGCAGCCCTTCTGCGACCAGGTGTGGGGCAAGCTCAGCCACAGATGTACACTAGGTAGTTGCCCAGGGATGCAAAATATCTAGTGACTCCTGATTGAGCAATTGCAGGGCTGTGAGGTGCAGATATTTCACAGTTAACTTGAGGTGGCAATAATCCTGGAGCCAGGTCTAACTGATCAGGTGTTATTCTATTCATGGAATAACTCAACAAAAGGACTACAATGACTATTCCTCTAACAAAAAAATAATACTTCCAAACATCAAATATTATGGGTCTGTCTTAAAAACCCCAAAGGCAGGCATATTCAAAGATGACAGGGAGATAAAAACATTAAGCAGCATGTCCTGGATTTGAGTCTCACAGCAACATTTCTGCTCATCTCTAATGTCAATACTATAGTGTACTAGTGGGGTGGGAATTGTGAGATGAACTACTAGACATACCTCAGAGGAGTGGCTAAAGCAAATTCTCATGTGAACTTTTCCGGTGTCTGCCCAATGGCCTTGCTGAAGAAGCTAGAGAATATCTTCAGTGAACTGCCCTGCCATCGTCTCAAGCAAATAGGTTCTATTATCTCAGGCTCTTTGTGAGCTATTACTGGGTGCATGATGGCTAATGCATTTGCCTGCATAGTCACTGCACTGCCAGTATCCAATTCATTTGCTTTGTCAAGTGCTTGGGATTACCTGAAATTAAAAAGATGCTGATTTACAATGAAACTCTGTTCTAGGAAATAAAATAACCTCTCTCAGCTCAGTCCTCAGGATTGGCTGAGCTGCAGTCAGCACAGAACCCAAGGGGAGGAGGGCAAAGGTGTCTCTAAGCTACTTTTGAGCCCCTTTTCCCCAGATCCTAGGACTGACAGTCCTCATTGCAAGTTACAGCAGCCCTCCAGGCTGCTAGAATATGCACCCAGGAGCAACAGCTCCCAAGGAGCCATTCTGGCTGTTGGTGACCCAGAGCTGCAGCAGCAGTGCTAAGCCTATGCCCTGGCACACCCCCTGCCCTAGGGTTGGTGGAGGGTTGGTGCAGAGACAGCTACACTCTGTGCCACCTGGAGATTCCATGATCCCAGGGAAATTCCCAAATAGCCAGTTCAGTCAGCTTTCCACATGTCTTGCACTACAAGAGCAGTAAGCAGACAGAACAAGGTCCAGGATATGGGCCTCTATTTATGGCCCTGTATACTGTGTGACAGCCAGAAACAGCAAAAAGCCACAACTTCAAGCAAATAATAAAACATGGAAGAACCCATCAGGCACCTGTGACCAGGCATGCCCTTTCCCACTACCAGGGCTGGCCCTAGATTTTGAAGGACTGCAAACTAATGCCTGAGGGACTCCATCCAGCTTCCACCCAAACCCTGACCAGCTCTGCCCACCTCTGTGTACTCTCTTTTGGCCACTGCTGGGCACATCTGTTTGTGAGGTTCTGGCAATCCATGCTACAGGTGCAAGGAGGCCAAGAGGTAGAGCCAAAGTACAACATTTCTAGTGGGGACTACAGGAGGGAAACTAGGGTAGTCCGTTGTTGCCATTGGGATCACATGGGGACATGGATGGACAATCCGAAATAATACTCTAGCTCAGGTGTGTGCATGGAATGTGGGGTATCTTGAGGCTAAGCAGACATATATTTTGCATCAGCCACCCCTGTTCATCAGTGACTTTAGAAGTAGTCCTGATTTATCTTCCGCTGTTACCACTAAGGAAACCTCCTTGAGAAACATGTAGAGAGTTACAGCTTTAGGACAATGGCAGTAGGAAAGCTGCTTTATCTAACCAAACTCTAATGCTAATGCGCTGCCTGGAATTTTATCTCCTTGGATAATCCAACAAGGATTTAGGCAGAACCGTTACCGCTTCACTGAGTTAGAGCGGAAGAACAGAGAGGCATGGAAGGTTGTCAGAACTTTGGGCCAGTTCTATTCAAGTTGATTTATGATGTTGCACACATCCTCCTCCTGTAACAGCAAAAAACACTGTGCTCTAATGGAGAATCACCTCCAAGGAGAGCATGTGGTGTTTCTCCTTCTGGCCTCCTTTGGGTTTATGACTGGGAAAACAGTTCTGTTTCTGTTGGGTACTCCCTACTGTGGCAGTTGCCAAAGTGCTCACTGGCTCACTGTAGCCCCTCTGAGAGAGTGAGCTTGTGGTAACCTCGCATGCCCATAAATTTCCACCCTAGAGACTTTTCTACTCCAGCAGAGGCTATCAGAAATAAGGGCTGATTTTGGCACTTCATGTTTTTTTTCTTATTATTTAATTTTTAGTGAAGTGAACAACTGAGACTATTCAGAGTGTAAAAGATCTTCCTGCATTTCAGTGTGTGTCTTGGGGAAGGACACGACAGCACTGCCAAAAGAGACTTTATAAAATGCATTGGTTTCAAGCACATTATCAAGCTGAGATTAAAAATAACATAACATTTCTCTATATTAGTTGGTATGAGAGGAAACTTCAGAAACCAGTCTGCTCTTGGATAATGTCTGTCTGTTACAGCTATCTATAAAATATTTCCTTCTTGTTTCACCATATCGGAGAGATAGGGTCTGATCCAGAACCCACTGAGGTCAAAAGAATGACTCCCATTGGGTCAATGTTCATGGGGTTTTATAATCCAAAGCCTATTGAAGTGAATGGGAAAAACTACCATGGAGTCTTGATCCCATTTGGATTAGATTCTTATTTTTCAGCCCTGAAGACTGGAAACAGTATTATGTTCTCCCTGCAATAAACATACATTGGCATAGTGCTCACCGCTGTCAGTCATATGGTTTTGTACGATTTCTTGTCTGAAGGAAAGGGAAATAAATGTATAAGATTCACAATGGTAGTAAAAGAATGATTTTTGTATTTGTGTGATTTGCTCAATATTAATTTTGTGTTCAAGTCACTTCTGGGATGCAAACAAGGCAAGCAGCAGTCTGGCCTTGAAAGAGAAACAAAGTATCTGTCAGTTCGGGCCAGTTCTTAAGTGAACCAAAATGGAATTTTGGAAAAGGGAGAAAAATACTTATCACAATACTAATTAAATACAGGACACTCCAGCATGGCCACTTTAGAAATAAGAAAACAGTCTTTAAGAAAACTTTTTGAATATAAAAGTCTATGACTAAAAGAGAAACTATTGCAAGCTTAACTCTCAGTGGTATATTTAAATATCTAAACAACGGTGACCCACCATGAGTTACAAGTTGGCAGTGCGGTTACCAAGTAGGCTAATGCAGAAGCAGCCTTCATCAAAGTTTGTGGGATAGCTCTCAGAGGGAAGTAGTGGCAATTCCATCTCTTGTGTCTTTTTAGAAGTAGATGAGATAAAGCACTAGCAAATGTTCTGTATGAAACAGTCTTGTGCGGGATGGACTGGGTGACCAAATAAAGCACTTCCATCTCTAATATCTAAGACCATGCACGCACACACCCACACCGATACCCTAGGATATGAGAGCCTGCATTTGGTGAGAAGGGGAATGTTGGCCAAGATACACTGTTGGAAAAGTGATCTGGGAATCTCTTATGTTGGTCTGTCATACCCCCTGCCCCTTTGTCTGTCTTGTCTATTTAAATTGTAGGTTTTTCAGGATAGGGACTATCTCTTATTATGTTTTGCATAGGGCCCAGCACAATGGGGCCCAGATCTTGGCTGTAGTCTCTAGGCACTATAATATAAATTGGGGGGAGGGAGGAGTCAATAAGAATGTCTCCATTGACTAAAGGATTCTTGGATCAGGCATTCTATGACAGCATTGATCAGAAATCCCCTTCCTCCAGACTGTCACAATTTTTGTGGATGATGTGAATCAGCTGCATTATCATCATAAAATTACACAGATTACTATGCTATAAATACCTACTAATACTACAGGAAACTCCTTTGGGGCAAAAACTGGAAAAAAGATAAGTCAGACAAATTGTCCTGTGCTATTCTTTGATATTGCACAGGTAATTCATGCCAAAGCTGTAAGTGTAGGAGGAAGTCAAGCCAGCAGAAAAGTTTTTAGATGAGTTTATAATAATTAAATTCAGACTTCCTTGTGACTGGCTGGCTGCAAATCTTTCCCCATCTTGATTTTTGTGCTAAATTTACAAGCTCATAAACACCGAGTAAATAAAATCAGAAATCGCTTTCTGCAAATATATACACAAACCCTGGAGGAAATGTAAATCACTGGGGTTAAGAGAATTTAAAGTGTGTGTGTGTGTGTGTGTGTGTGTGTGTGTGTGTGTGTGTGTGTGTGTGTGTGTTGGAAGATGAGGGTGGTTAGGGATTGAATTAAAATGCTGAGCAAGAAAAAAAATAAAAATGCAAAAAAGGAACACAAAGTTTATGAAGATAGAAAAAAGTTTCTAAGAACTGTAGCAAATGTTGAATATCTGTATTTGGGGCCAGGTGAACAGTTCAGAGGGTTAATGCAAACCTGGCCCATATAGAGGGGTTTGTATTCTCGAAATACATTTGCAAACAAGGGGCTTGTATGTATCATGTTCAGGCCTTGGCCCTGTCAAATCTCACAGCCTACTAAGCAATGTCATCCTGGTCAGTTATTGGATAGGAAAACGTAGACTCATAGACTTTAAGGTCAGAAGGGACCATTATGATCATCTGGTCTGACCCCCTGCATGCTGCAGGTCATAAAACCGTCCCTACCCCTTCCCTGGACTCTGCTGCTGAAGTCCCCAATCCTGTTATTAGTGACTTCAATCGGCAGAGACCTTCCTGCTAGAGATCCCTGCCCCATGCTGCGGAGGAAGGCGAAAAACCTCCAGAGGCTCAGCCAATCTGCCCTGGAGGAAAATTCCTTCCCGACCCCAAATATGGCGATCAGTAAGACCCCGAGCATATAGGCAAGAGTCTCCATCCTGACCCCTTTTAGCCATTATGCTATTTACCTGCCATTGCTTGGTTTTCCTTGACTACTATGTTTTACCATTAAACCATTCCCTCCATAAACTTATCTAACTTAATCTTAAAACCAGACAGGTCCGTCGCCCCCACCGTTTCCCTCGGAAGGCCGTTCCAATATTTCACCCCTCTGACGGTCAGAAACCTTCGTCTAATTTCAAGCCTGAACTTCCCCACGGCCAGTTTATATCCATTAGTTCTTGTATCTACGTTAGTACTAAGCTGGAATAATTCTTCTCCCTCCCTTGTATTAATCCCTCTAATATATTTAAAGATAGCAATCATATCCCCTCTCAGCCTTCGCTTTGTCAGACTAAACAACCCAAGCTCCTCTAGTCTCCTTTCATACGACAGGTTTTCCATTCCTCTGATCATCCTAGTGGCCCTTCTCTGCACCCGTTCCAGTTTGAGTTCATCTTTTTTAAACATGGGAGACCAGAACTGCACACAGTACTCCAAATGAGGTCTCACCAGCGCCTTGTACAACGGAAGCAGGACCTCCTTATCCCTACTAGATATACCTCGCCTAATGCATCCCAAGACAGCATTGGCTTTTTTCACCGCCACGTCACATTGTCGACTCATAGTCATCCTGCGGTCTACAAGGACCCCTAGGTCCTTCTCCTCTTCCGTTACTTCTAACCAATGCGTCCCCATCTTGTAACTAAAATTGTTATTAGTCATCCCCAAATGCATCACCTTACACTTTTCACTATTAAATTTCATCCTATTTCTGATACTCCAATTCACAAGTTCATTCAAGTCTCCCTGCAGGATATCCCTATCCTCTTCCGAATTTACAACGCCTCCCACCTTCGTATCATCCGCAAACTTTATCAGCCCACTCTTGCAATCGGTTCCGAGGTCAGTTATAAATAGATTAAATAAAATGGGTCCCAAAACCGAACCCTGAGGCACTCCACTAGTAACCTCCCTCCAACCCGACAGTTCACCCTTTAATACATCAGGAAGTGCAGCTAGTAATTCAGTAAGAGGCACTTTTCTAAGGGTGTGTCTACACTTCAAACTGGGGGTGAAAATTCCAGCTTGAGGAGATATACCCATGCTAGCTCTGATCAAGCTAGCATGATTAAAGATAGAATGTAGCCACCATGACCACAGGTGGGAGGGGCTAGCCTCAGGGCAGCTAGTCCCTCCTGCTGCCCCCACCCTTGCAGCTACACTTTATTTTTAGTGTGCTCGCTGGATCAGAGCTAGGGTGGGTATGTCTCCCCAAGCTGAGAATTACACCCCCAGTTCAAAGTGTAGACATACCTTAGGTCAGCACTGTGCAATTTCCTAACATCGAGAGGGCCTTGCTCATGGAAGTGATGTCTTCTGGATGAGTTTTAAAATAAAGGTATTGTTCATTCTTAGCTAAATTCCAATGTAATAATCTGCCCACCTAAATTCTCCCTGTGCACTTTCAGCTGCCAATATCATCCTTCACTTCCTTTATCAAAAGCTGTTGTACAGTGTCAATGTTAAATAGCTGTTGCATTTCTTTGGGGGATAAGTGATGTCTATAGATTCATAATTTGTATAGTGCCTGGGAGATAGATATAAGGCACTATTACAGAGACATGGAAGTGATTTTCTAGATCAGTGGTCTCCAAACTTTTTTGATCGCACACTCCATCAGTAAAAATTTTTTGAGCATGCACCCTCTGCTCCCGGCTGAACTGTCGAAGCAAAAAAAAAAAAGCCGCTCGGACTCCCGGCCGAACTGCCCAGGGAGGGGTAAAAAAAATAA
The DNA here is from genome assembly GCF_011386835.1 of Chrysemys picta bellii. Classification (NCBI taxonomy): domain Eukaryota; kingdom Metazoa; phylum Chordata; order Testudines; family Emydidae; genus Chrysemys; species Chrysemys picta. The sequence goes on from NC_088791.1 coordinate 106,737,371, forward strand.
AGCGGCGCTGCTCCTGCGACGCTCCTACTGCAGCGCACCCCAGAGGGGATCCTCTTGCGCACCCCACTTTGGAGACCACTGCTATAGATATTGATCTGTCCAGAATTTCAATCTATTTTCTATCCCCCTCTAACTTTGAATTGCAGATAGTGATTCATTTGAAAATATATATGGTTATAACAGACTAGGAGAAGATTTTGTTTTCCCCTGGAAACTTGGAAACTAAAAGATAAAACATCCATCCATTCATTCAAATAAAAATAGCTGTGTTTTTAAGTATTGCAGCAATGTCTTAAGATTCTCCACTCACCTGTTCCACAACATAGGGAAAACTTAAGAATACAAAATTTCACACCTGTATAGATGTTTCTATGCATGGGTCAGTTTCCTTGGAAAGGATGCTTAAAACGTTATAAATGAATCTTCATTATTTTGACTGGATCTCTGCCAGCTGCTTGGACATTAACATTTTAATGGCCCAGTGATTAAAGTTTTAATTACTAAGCAGACTAATCCATGGATAAGTTCATATTAGATATATCTAGGCTTGAAAGAATACAATTTTTATTTTTTTATAATGTTGACAGATAATATCAATGTTTATTTTTAAACATTTATTTTACAAGTAATATATTGATTTAATGTTCACAATTGTGGGAAATTATAGGTTTTAAGCATTTTTAATTATTTTTTCTTGATTTTACATCTTTACATTTGTGGGGCTTTACCACCAGGGAGCGGAGGGGTCAGACAACAGGGGGAATCAGAAAATAATACATGACAGAAATGGAGATTCAAAAAGTTAAAGCTTTGTAACTTTTAAAACACAAATTGTTAAGATCATCTGTCAAAATATACAATGTAAATATCCTGAAATCAAACTGGAATAAGTTCTCAAAGCAGCATTTTTCTAACTTTGTCTGTCTGTACATTTTGATTGCTGTTGATGGAAATATTTTTTGTCAGTTGTGTGTGTACAGTGAAATCAACACTTACCAATATGAGGGGAGGGATAGCTCAGTGGTTTGAGCATTGGCCTGCTAAACCCAGGGTTGTGAGTTCAATCTTTGAGGGGGCCATTTGGCGATTTAGTTGGGGTTGGTCCTGCTTTGAGCAGGGGGCTGGACAAGATGACCTCCTGAGGTCCTTTCCAACCCTGATATTCTAGGAATAGCAATCCAGTCCTTTCAAGCCTGGATATATCAAAGACATGGCTCTCTGGTCTGCAGAGGAGTGAGTGATGACCACACTGTTTATCAGCACCCCAACAGACTCAGCTGTAGCCTGGAAGGAAACTGTGTGACCCATCCTTACAGTTATCGTAGGTAGAGTCTGAGCAATACAACAAGGGTTGAGTGACTTCCTGACTATATGTGGCTCCTAACAGGGTGACATGTCCTTTCCCTGTGACAGTATTAGATTCCCAAATTGAGGCTCCTTTCTGGCCCTGAATCAGAGAGAAAACGTCTAGGTCATATTATTTTTATTTGTATTGTGGTAGTGCTTAGGAGCTCCAGTCATGGACTCTGGACCCCATTGTGGTATGCACCGTACAGACACAGAACAACAAGATGGCCTCTACCCCAACGAGCTTATACTCTAAATAAAAGCTTACAACCCAAGTAGTCAATTTCCTTGCCCAGTACAAGATTGTTCCCTACAATATATTTTCGGCAACAGACTATACATTGGTTAAAGCTGATACTGAAATGTCCTTGGCTCCCTTAGTGCGTGCCACTCATTTAAATCTCCCTTCCTGTTGATTTTTTTCCAGCCATGCTTTTCCCAGATGCTCAGCGGTTTAAGAGATGGTCGTCATCTGCCCCCATGAGCCCGGTGCTGCAGAACTCGCTGGATGATGTGAACATGCTTTTTGAGGTTCAGTATGTTGGGGCAATGGGCACCCTTCAGTCTCTATACCGGAATAGTGTTATTGTTTCCCATTCATCACAGCCTCCCCATTTCACCCTATCTCTGAGCTCTGCCCCAGCCTCAAACCTGAATTGCTGACCACTGTGCGGTCCCTTATGGTTAATAGCCCACTGTTGGTACCAAACAGAGAGGACTTGGAGATGTGTATATACTTTTAAAAGTATAAAATATCTCTATTTCAGATTCTAGGGACATGTACATTCAACAAATTAAAATATACCTAAATTTGAGAAACCCTCAATTCAAAGTGAACTCCTGATTTAAAACAAACAAACAAAACTTTCCAAGAAATTACGTCCCCTCAGCCCATGGGTAAACCTGACATTGGCACCTGGAGTTCAATAGATGTGACTTCTGTCAGACCAACAGGGAAGGCAAGATCCAGAACCAGTGCCCCCACTGAACATACCCCATCCTCTGCCCCCTAACCGGTAACCACATAGTGCCATTTTGATTCCTTGATCCAAAGCATCAGTGCCAAACGAATCAATGCTTAACAGCACCGCACCATGCCTGGAAGTGCCAAGGAATCAAAAGGAAAAACAAACCTTCCAGGACAGCATGACTATTTCATCTGTACAGAGCAGGCGCAAATCCTCTGTTCAGTACACATTTGAAAATGATTCTGGTGCTTTGACCCTAATATAGATTACAAAGTCACTGCATGATCTGCCACAGTTCAGCATGACTAAAAAAGATCCTGAACTATAAAAGGAAAGGTATCATAGGCCAGTATTAATATGTGTTGGTAACGCAGTGTAGTGGGCCCAGAACTGGAAGGGCAGGAATTAAGGTGCAGTGGTGGAATTTTTAGAGGGCAACTTGAACAGTGTCTTTTTACTCTACCCTGGCTTAGTTCTTTGCTTGCATTTTACCAAAGAAAAGAAATAAGAACAAGCTCTAAATTAATGTTTACTCTATATATAGACTCTCAGAGGATAAATAGTTTTCTGTGTTCTGATTTTGTACCAGTTTCTTTTAGCTGAGATTGAAATTGACAGAAATCTGAGGATCTCCATAAAAGATGAGGAGCTGGCTTCGCTGAGGAAGGCCAAAGAATTTGACACTGTCTGCAATGACATTATCCCCAAGAGCATCACAGAGATTCGTCGGCTGAGTGCCAGGCTGTCTGACTACCCGAGGGTCCTAAAGAAAGAAGATTTTGAAAGGACAGTGTTGACCATGGTCTACACAGCCTACAGGGCAGCTCGATCTCGGATGCACCAGAAAGACTCTTGGGCCAAATCCTTCATCAGTCTCTACAAGGCCCTGAAACAGGACTTGATGTTCTCATACAGCAAAAAGCCATTGCATTGAAGGAGTTTATACACCAAGAATGCAACAAGCTCTGCTGAGAAGGGGACACATAGCACGTCCACCACTTTATTCTGTAAACAATTTAAGTCTACGCGTAGATAAGGATTCTTTATTCTCTAGCTCCCCCTAGTGGGATCCTGTCATAGAAACACGTTAAACAGGAAAAACATCTTGTATGCTTCAGTCCCTGGCATCCATTCTCATGTGGGCAAAGAAGAATGTTTTATTACTGAGGTAGAAGGGAATATTTATATTATATATACATATTTAAAGTTATTCCCAAAGGATGAAGGAAGGGCACGTTCATCTGGGAAGTTTGGGAGGAAGTTTTAGAAACCCGTTTCCTGTTTTGGAAAGTAGTAAATATTTTGAAGTTGCATTAAACAAGTCCATCCCTGTTGTAATATCAACAAAGTTGATGGCTTTATGTCTGGGATGATTTGGGCTTGTTCTGTCTTGGGGGTGAAGGGAAGTATGCTCTGGTAACTAGTTTGCAAAGCAAACTCAGAAGGAGAATGTGCTGGGGAATGCTACCTTCCTGGCTAGAAAAAAAGATGATAGTTTTTCTGCCACCTAATGGGGTGTAAAGAGAGAGCGAGAGAGATACAGGCCCACTATAAAATGAAGAAGAGTCATGGCAATTAGAGCTTGGAGGCTATGGCAAGAGTAAAATCATCAATATTCTTATAAATCAAACTGGCTGACTCGCTTCCCAAGTATTGGCAACCTATTTTGATCTCTTGTTCACATACATTGTGTTGAGCCAGTTTTTATTTACAAGAATGTTTGTTTGTGGAAGGACACATAGCTATTTGTGTGTGCATTCTCCCCAGAAGAGCTCTCACAGCCAGTCTATAAAGGTCCTTCCATTATTTGCACATGGCTCTGAGCCTGCAACTATCTGTCCATGTGGAGTCAACTGCAGGATCAGAGCCTAAATTAATTTAACAATTGCACATTTTTCAGCTTGTCCCTATAACTCAAAGTCTCTGAACCAGGCTCCTGGTTCGGAACATCCCTGAACTTTGTGAAGGGTGTAAAAAATCAAGACTTTTATGGATAATTCATGGACAGAGGAAAGGTATTCATCAGATAAATTATTTGCAATGAACAGGTCAACCTGTTCTAGTGACAATGTCCTAAGATTTAAAACAGGTTATACTAATGCTGTTTATCTACCTATGTCCGATATTTTTAGCATGTCCCACTATAGTATCTGAGCACTTCTGAAAAGCTGTTTCCCCTTCAATATTTGAACCTGTGCTCTCTCTCACTGACTCTCACACACTACACTCAGTCTTTCTCTCTCTAATCATCCACTTTACTTCATTGTCTAAAGTGTATAAATAGAGACAGGCCCAAACCAAAACCGGCAAGGGAAATAGTTTGGATTTTAAGGGCCAGACTCTGAGCCCCACGCTTCTCCTTTTGCATCACTCAGGTAGTACAAAAAGAGCAGAAATCGCCTGCAAGTCCCTTATTGTGGGGATATTCCACTAGGTGGGTGATTTCCCAGTAAATGTGGAGCCAGCAAAGCCACCTCCTACACTTCCCTCTCTCCAGCTTGCAGTCAAGGGCAAGCAGGGGGAGTTATCAGAGCCCAGTCCTCAGCTGGTGTTTGACCATTGCCTGCTGGTGCTCTTTAGAGTTTTCCAAAGTTATAAACAACTGAAAATAGGGTTTTATAATGGCAAGTCTGAGGCATCTTTAACAACAGGTGTAGCTAATTGTGTCCGTGTGTGAAAGAGTATTCATACTCAAAAACACCATGTTGTGCATCCTTTAAAACTAGCCTACACTTAACACATCTAACAGAAACGTTCCAAATGAAAAGCAATACATACCTTCCATTCCTGCGCCCGGAGCAACACAACTCATTGCTAGCCAAACTGCCATATGATCTAATCTTTATTAATTAACGCTTCCCCGAAAAGGACGGCAGTCTTCCAGAATGCCCTTTCCCAAACTCCCACCACCACAAGCAGGCCAGCAGATGTCCCACATGTACTGTCTCTTCTGCACTGTTCTGGGAAACCACCCTCAGATATTTCACAATCTTGCAGATTACTCTGTTTTTCCAGAGCAGCATGGAATGGGAGTAGAGGGGAGTGCCCATATATGCCTTTTTTCAGAGTAGCAGCCGTGTTAGTCTGTATCCGCAAAAAGAAGAATATATATGCCTTATTTCTTAAAAGCAAACGCGAACCATCTGTTTTTTTCCTTTTTAAAATTACCCTGTCATTATAATTAATTTACTCACAGAGGGTAATTACCATGAGCGTTCACCCTGCTTTTACTCTGTACTACTATTCCATTCCCTAGAGTGACATCTGCTGGGAGAGACTGGAACTAAAGCATTCAGGAGCTCCCTCCACAGGCCAGTGGTCCTATTTTCTTCCCTACTGTGACAACAACCAGGCCTGAGACAGTAAGTTTGAAGTAGAATTGACTACACAGAGAGGTCTCTCTCACAGTAGGTGGTACTATACTACATACAAGGTTTATCTGCCAGTGAGCATCATAAGCTCCTCAGAAAATGATCAGTACAAACATTGCTCAGAACATCCTACCATTCCCCGTGGATTACTGTACTTTACAAATTATCTTTATTTCTTCACTGTTAAATTAAGTCTTCTCAATTTTGTTATCCCCTCCCTTCTGGCCCAATTTCTGTGAATAATGTAACAAAAGAGAAATACTATTGTGTCACTCACATTGCCCAAGTTTATTTAATACAGAATCATTAATGAAATAATAAAACTATAATCGAGAACTACTTGACTGTTTGGTGTATTTGTTAAAGGAAGTAACTCCACTGAGGATATGTGGTAACTTGCAGGTGTAACATGCCCTTATTTCAAGAGCTGATTTGCTATTTAACTATCCTGCAGCATGCTCTCAGTCCCTGGATATCTTTCAATCTGTAGAGCTCCATCCCCACAAAGCATAACCATTAGAGATGGGCAGGAAATGGGATTTCTGTTCAACGGGAAACTCCAGCACTTAGAAACTCATTTTCATTTTCAATTGTTTCAAAAGATAAACAAATTTCATTTTCATGTTGCAACATTGTAATATAAAATATTAAATATAAATTACAGATGTAAAATATTAAAACATTATCAAAATGAAATGAATCCTCTCTATGTTCTTCCATCAAAAATGTTGTTGAACGTTTCGACCAAAAGTTTTGATTTCAATCAAACTGCATTTTCTGATGGAAAATTCTGATGGAAAATGTTTCCACCATCTTTGATAACCACACTGCCAGGACATTGGGATAATTCTAGTGGCTGGATCTCTTTCCCCTTACAGTAAGAATAGCCAAGTGATTGGCCACACAAGTTTTCAGCAGCCCACAATGTTTCACCAAAAATTGATGTTTGTGGCCTGTTGAAGTAAAAGACCCCATTGTTCACTGCAAGACATTTGGTGCTCAGGAGAACCGTCCCGGCACAGTATCTCTCCTAGACTCGCTCAGACATGTGCACAGATGTCTGATCTTCCGGGGAGAGAAGTAAGCACTATTGTCATCTTTATTCCCGAGCTCTTTCTAGCATAACTTGGTTAAAGCCTGGAATTTTTTGGCTCTCCCTACCTTGGTCTCATACCCACGGACTGTGACTTACACACAAACTCATTGCTTCTCCAGTGTGACAAAGACCCATTGTCCTTAAGAGAGTTCTATGCCATACCCTCAGTCATACACAAACAAACTGTCATGGATTGAAACACTGCTCCCTTGTGGTAGCTTCATGATCCAGTGGAGTTAAAGACACTTAGGGCAACTTCAGATTTGTCTTCCTTAGCATATGGGCCACAGCAGCAAGAAGTGAATATTTCACTGCAGCATCACGTATAATTCTGGATTTATTTCCACTCCCCTCTCCCCCCCGAAGGCTGCTCCTGTAGGCCATATTCTACACTTCCCTGCATTTTGTGTAGTCACTTACCTTCTGCCATGTCAAAATGGTGGCTTTTTACATCCACTTTGCACAGGTGTGGTTGACAACACAGGTGCAAGGCAGTGGAGAACATGACTCTATGTTTTTAATTCTTGACCAGACTGTGCATAGCTCTCAGATTCCCAGTTCTCCAATGTGGGGGCAATAGGGATAATAATGACCTCAAAGAGGGGCAAAGGGAGAGACTTCATTTTTTCTCTTATGCTCAAATATGCTTTCTTTGCCTCCCTTCAGAAGCCCATCTCTCTTCATTGCTGCCACTTTTCCCATCTGTGTCCTTCAGCTCCAATTCCCTTATTCAGACATCAGTGGTAGGGGGCTGCAGCTGTGGGGAACTGCGTAATTCCAAGCCTATGGGTGGTAATGGGAGAGCACGGGAGGAGAAATAATTTGTCTTTGCTATTGGTTGGGCTGAGCCAGCCCTTTGGCCTGCCAGCAGGAGCTCACATCCAGCCAGCCCTGCTGCAGCCATCAGTCGAGGTGCACATGAAGCTGTCTGGGCTCAGCCTGTGCAGCAAAGTTTTTTCCCAGGCTGCCAGTAGGACTGATTGGTGTCCAGGGTGGATGGAGCAGATGTTGCACAATTTGAACCTGTTTTGGAACATGATCCCCAAAAAACTGTATCTACTGTGTGGTTCCCCAGGAAATTCTGGATGCTTGAGATGTATACTCTCATGGATCCCTGCAGCCTATAGATGAGCAAAGCCATTAGAACCCTGTGGTTGGGGAGCATTAGGTTCTGAATTTGCGTCTGATTTCCATGGAGTCTGGCTGATGTTAGTGTGTACATAGGCACAGATTGCAGCACATCCCTTCTAAATTAATAACCCCCATGAATGAAGCAACAGTGATCATGAAAGAGAAAGTATGTTTGTTTATTTATCAGCAGCTCCGAGGCCTTGAAATAATCACACTGTTCAGCAACTAAAAACGGCCTTTCTTTGTGAGAGGAGGTTGTTTGTCTTCTCAAGCGTCCTGATTGGCTTTTGGATGGTGGGCGGAGATTCTACCATTTTCCATCCTCCTTACTGGAGAACAATAGTTGGACGAGACTTTTTAACACGTTTTTTTATCTTAAGACTGAGGATAATCTTTGCAAGAACTGCCACCCTGCGAATTCCAGGATGAAGAAAAAATAGGGGAAAGGTAAACTCAAAGTCGAAAAGAAAATTATAAGGAAGAAATCTGAACAAAGCACATCATCAAAAGCAGGAAGACTTTAAAAAAGAATACTACATCTTTCCTTCAGTGCTTTAAACTGTAAACTGTTGCTACTAACAATTTCCCAGGAAGAAAAGAAATCCAGTATTGGAAAACTCAGGCTATAGTATTAGTGAAGAGAGACTTTAGAGCATACTGTGGGTGGTTATGCAGGTATTAGATTTCGTTTACCAAAAGCAAGACTTACATCACTGAAAACCAGATGATGGAAGGAACAGAAGCTTTATAAAACAGGGATGAGAAGGCAATGCAGCAACTTCCCTGATTCTGAATAAAAACACCAATACCAAAAAGACCACTATGCTCCAGCTTGCAAACCTCTGTAGATTCTGGTGTGACAATCATAAGGATATGCTAGTAAGCCCTACATAAACCTGATAAAAAGGTTAGCAAATTTGATAGTGTTTCTTTAAAATATAACAGAAAAAGAATAAATCTATTAACAAAGAAATTTCAGGGGCGGAAAGGTGGGGAAAGGAGTTGACACAGTGCAGTCAGAACCCGTTCGGAGACATCAGGGCAAAGCTGAAGAAGGACCTGGAGCTGAAGTAGAAGCATCTGAGGAAAACAAGGACAAATCCAAGGAGGAGAGCAACCAGGAAGTGAAGCATTATGGCACTGGTAAAGGAGCTCCTCAGAGCCAGAAACCTGCTGCTGGTTGTGCTCATTCCACTTCTGCTGCTTCCTCTGCCACTTTTATACCCCAGTAGTGTAAGTACATTATTGTTTCCTTTTTATTAAAGCTTGTGGAGCAGACGGGCAAAGAGAGTGATAGTGAGTTGCAGGGTAACCATCCTGGACAGGTGTGTTGCAGAAAATGGGGGGGCGGGGAGGAACTTACAGAGTTATTATTCTTACAGGGCAATGATGCCCCTTTGTAGAACTTAGAAATACGATTTATTTAGAAGCAAGAGTAGTAGTTGTCATAGCAACCAAATATGATGTCACAAGCAGAGGTGGGGAATCAGCACTGAAGCTGAAAAAGCTCCTGTTTTCAGGCAAATGCATCAAATACGTTTTTTTTTAAGTGTGACAAAAATACAGACTATGTATGGCAGATACACGGCATTATCTTTAACAAGGATTCTTTTAAAAATTATACCAGGTGTCATGAGGCTCGTAATGACAACAGGTTGTCCGGGGACTTTCAAATTAGACTGAGTTTTTATAAGACAGCTGTAAAGAATGGAGCCAGGATTCAGTGATAGAAATGTAGGAACATCCACAGCATTTGCTAGTGCATATCAGACCTTGTTTTCTCTATCCCAGTATTACACTTCTGGCAGTAGCTAAGTGTTGAAGTCTCAGAGAAAGGCACAACAGCACAAAATGGAGGAATTGTGGTTGGGGGTTGAGGAATCTGGTTTTTATTCCTGACACTGCCATGGACTTCCTGTCCTTGGCGTAGTCATTTTATCTCTCTGTGCCTGCATTTCCCCATTTGTAAAATGGAGGATAATAACGCTTCTCTACCTCATAAGGATGTTGAGGCTTAATTTGTTAATGTTTGTGAGGTATTCAAAAATCTATGGTGATGATCCCCATAGAGATGCCTATAAATAAATATACATCTGGCCAGTGGGACGGTTCCTTACCTTGGGAGCAAAATTCCTTCCTGATTCCTGCTAATGACCATTCGAACTCTCCTGCTTCTGTGAGAATATATATTACCATAGGCATAAATAGAAATATTATTAATGGCCATAAAATTATCCATCCCTTTTTGGAATATAGCCATAGGGTTTGATAGGGAAGAAGATCAAGATTCACAGAATAGGACTGTTCCAACACCAGAGAGCTTTGTGTTGGACTTTGCTGTAACTTTTATTGCTCCAGATTTCATGGCAGAATACTAATAAACTTAGCTGACAGAATACTATTCAAGTATTTTAATGTAGTTTTTATTTCTTGGTCTCCACTGATTGTAAATCCTGCTCAAAGCTCGAAGATTAAATTAGTCCTTAACTGATTTTGTCCTGTTCCATTAATCAATTATACTATTTTTCTGTCTTTTTCATGGAAATTAAAGTTAACACAGGATTTATGTTCCTACCAGCTGCCAGCTCCATTGACAGTATCAGTCCAACACTGGGAATAACATTTGGTTATATGAATTACACCCCCTCACCTCATGCTGCCAGACCCACTGCCCCACTGAATCCATTCACTCGTACGTAGCCCTTCCTCTCCAAGAAGAGCAGGAGGTGCTGGGTGCAGTAAACAGACAACACAGTATGCCAGGGGGACAGACTAGGATTCAAAGAACATGGCCAAAGATTGTGTACTTTGGTTTATATTAGTCTTATTTGAATTAAAGAGAGGAAACATATAGGGTGATGGGAAAAGCACAGGAATGAGGATTGAGATTTGGTTTTCATTCCTGCCACTGAACCACTGTATGATTTTGGGTAAGTCCAAGATTTTTCAAGATTCTCTTGAGTTTGGGTACCCAACTTGAAAGGGACCTGGCTTTCAGTAAGTGCTGAGCCCCCACCCTCTGACAATCAGGCCTTTTCAAGCTCTTTCAAGTTGGGCACTCAAAAAACCCGCCCTCCCAATTTACCTGTCACTTTTAAAAATCTTGCCTCATTTTCCCCATCTACATAACCAGTAAATGCCTTCCTGCCTCATAGGGCTGGTGGGAGGCGACTTCATTCATGCTTTGAAATCCTAAAATGGAAGATTCTACAATGATGAAAAATTTAGTCAGGGATTGTAACATGGCTGCCTACAGTCCCGCCTTTCTTCTGCCACAGGGGCTAATTGAGATGGCGTTGGTGGAAGCAGAGTCATTTCACCAAAGCCTTTCTATATAGATCCCACTCCACTGCATTCTGCTTCCCTGCTCCCTGTTCCAGGCCCCTCTGTCGGCTGTGGATTTTGCACCCCCTTTGGGCTGTGTGAGGAGAAGGGATGGGGTGGAACAGTCAACACTTCACTAGACACAACCCCACTTCAGTACTTAGTCACTCTGGTTACCAATGAATAAATAAATAAATAAAAGTTAAATAGAAGAGATTAACATGGTTTCTCATAGAAACAAGCCCTCTTAAAGCACTTGCAGCATAAATAGCCCAAGCTGCTACAGAAGCTGATTAAGTCTTTAGAAGAGATTATCATACAGCAGTTATTGTGAACCCTTTTCTCCCCAAGCATTTACTGCTCAGTTTTCTGCCTTTTCAAAATGGACTTTATTTTGTTTTTGTTTGGAAATTGAGGACACACTTGTTCTTAGGAAGAAAAAAGCAACAGTGCCCATCCTCCCTCTCTCTCTCTCTCGTAACAGATTCAACTTTTCCTCCAGCCCACATAAACTGTGTGTTGCCCCATTTTTACTATTGTACATTATTTACCTCACAAAAAAAGGGTTAGAGAAATATGCAATGTAGTTGTAGCTGTCTCGATCCCAGGAAAGTAGAGAGACAAGGTGGGTGAGGTAATATCTTTTATTGGACCAACTTTGGTTGGTGAGAGAGGCAACCTTTCAAGCCACACAGAGCTCTTCTTCATTTATGTGTTTAAAAAGTATATCACGTACTTTTGAAAGGGGAAGTAGTTTAGGATCAACATATTATCTGATTAAAATTATTTTTGGCAAAGAATATCTTTAAGATTTTACATATTTACTGTAAGCAAAGTAAAACACTCTTAGTTCCACCAAGATTTATTTTTAAATGGTCACTGTTTCTCATGTAGGACCTACACAAACTCAGTGGTTTTGTTCTGCAGCAGAAGTTAACTAATAAACATTCCAGAAATATGTGAAATGGCTCCCGGGGGCTCTGAGTGTAGGTTCATACACTGTATCATATATAAGTCTATATTGCTCTTGTTGTCAATGATGGGGGTGCACTAACTAGGGAGTAAACAAATAGAGTTGTGTTAATTTCATGTCCTATGACAAACATATGGAAAGAGCCAATATATGTTAAATGGGAAGGGAGAAAGTTGCCAGCAGAATTTTTTTTCAGGCTTCTAAATGGAATGATAAGCAACAGAGAGAAAAATAAATAAACCTATAAAAATGTTCTTAGTGTTTAATGTAAGTATCTTGTACTACTTTTTTCTTGCTATCATCCTTTTGTATCTTTGCCCAACATTTGGACTCCTGTCACTGCCATGTCACAGATGGGAATCAATATCAACATGCAGAACAGCTGGACACTTGATTTATGACTTGACTTGATTTATGACAGTTTTTCCAAGGCTGCAATTCTGCCCCCACTAAATCTATAGGCCTGATCCAAAGCACATTGAAGTCACTGAAAGTCTTTTCATGTGGGTTTTTGTGAGCTTTTCAATGAGACTGTGTCAAAGGGTGACTGGTCTTTTAAGGGATGCTGGGTCTATACTCAACTATGACACACTTAGCTCACTTCCCTAGGTGGAGAAAATCAGTCCAATGACAGGCAGGTTGTGTGACTAAAATCATGCCTTGTGGGGTAGTGATAAAAACAGAAGCCTCTGAAGAGCCAGAAGAATTGAGGTGATGAGCAGCAATGCTAGAACCTGCCTGCTGGTGGGCTGGTGAAGATGACTTGAACCATTGCAGGAGGGCTATGAAGTCCCTTACCACAGCCCCCACAAAGGAGGGCTGTGGAATCCTTTAACTAGAGAGAAGAATTTGAACCTGAGAGACCAAAGGAAACTCTATATTTATAAAGATCAATAAACTGGACAGGGGAATATGACTTCAGGATGTGAACAAGTTAGTTGGGAGAAGCAAGAGGGAGCTGAGGGTGACATTAGGGTTGCTAGTTCTGAGGTAAAAACAACAACGGGACATCTAGGATGAGCCTGAGCCCATGAAACTGGACAGCTGGCAGTGTGTACTGGGCACCATACAGCTTTCCCAGGACAGCTAACTCAAGAAAAGGATGATCCTGGGAAAACCTGCACAGGGGGCAACCGGGGTGCTGGAACAATTTGTATAGCGGGGATGCTGAGAGCCATTGAACCAAACTGTAAACCCTATATATGATGGAAACCACTTCAATCCAGGAGGTGTAGCAGCACCCCCAGAACCACTAGTTCCAGCACCTATGGTGGCAACCCTAGGTGGCATGCCTGCAGCACCATGTTGTGCCAGGAGGGGGCATGCTGCAGGGATGGAGCCAAGCCACACGCAGACTGTGAATGTGACCCTACTCCTCCGTCTCTCTTGAAAATTGCCTATGAAGTCTAAAAGTATTTGGTGATGTGGTTGACAGGCCATTGACTCCTAGGTTAATGTCATTAACTTGATTAACCATGTGACTCTGACCTAGACTACATTTAGCTTGTCTCCATAGATTACAGAAAGTGGATTAATTCTCTGCACCACACAACCTGTGTTCTATTAGTTTACTCTTCATTTTGTGTAGGATTAAGAGGTTACACAGCTTTTTAAATATAAGATTTTGAAGCCAATCCAGAATTTATTTTTATTGTGTGAGCACTTCAAATTCATAAACATGTACATCAAATAATTCAAATGTATGTTTCCATGTGGTTTGTAGATTTGGACCTCATTATTCATGTTTTAGTTTTGAAAAGAGAAACAAGCAAGATGATTGCCATGTGAATAAGTATACCTTCCATCTGTCTAAATAGCTAATAATTGCAGTGAGCCATATCCCATGTGCATACTTCATTAAATTCAATGGAATTTTGTCTGACTTTGGCACAGTCTAAAAAAGAAAATTTCAGGCTAGCTCCAATCTCTAGACATTTCACTATATTATTTTAAAGAATCTGTTACGAATGTCAAACTGTATGTTACCCTTCCTTCACTCCCAGATATCCCCACTCCCTCCTCGGCATCTTCATTCTTTTTTCTAAAGTTAATCCTAGGTTTCCTGCTGCTATCCTGCCCTTCAGAATTTGAAGAAACAAAAGTAGCAAATGGTTCCGTGCAAACCTACAACCACCAGGAAACATAGAGTTAAGGATGCCCCTTTCTATAATTTACTTTGTGGCCTTGTTCCAAGAGTTTGAGATCCATGTGTGGGGAAGCAGAGAGAGAGAGAGCGCTTCTGAGGTCACTCTCTGTTTTTCTGAAATTCCAATGTGTGTGTGTGTGTGTGTGTGTGTGTGTGTGTGTGTGTGTGTGTGTGTGTGTGTGTGTCAGATTTTGAGATCAGTGAGTATGTGGCAAGAGGGGGTGGTCAAATCAGTGTTTGGGGACCTTTATGATGGCTAGCTCTAGCCGAAACGATCACTCTCATGAGCTACAAACTCACACTCAAAAATTAAAACAGAAATTTGTGATGTGTAGAGATATAAAGGAAAAGGAAAAACCACACCATTCCTTAATCTTACAGAAGTCATTGCTATCCAAAGTTCTGGTATAGACAGAATTGGCAACAATTTGATAAGTGTACATTTCTAGCAATGGAGATAGCTGGTGTAACACCATGCAAGTACCTTTTCTAGGCAACCTGGATAATTTACTGTAGTCTTCCAGCTTATTTTTCAAACAGACGTATGTCTCTTCACTCTCTATCACTGAGTCTCTATCGTCTGAGTCTCAGTGAGTTATGCTTAGAGTTCTGGGAATATTTACTGCTAACAACTAAACAAATTTAGCCTCTTTTTCTGTTCATGAATTATCTTCAAGCAGATGTCAATTTTCACCTTAGCTGGTATAAATTGACAGCTCTATGGAAGTTAAAGGAGCTATGAACATTTACACCAGCTAAGAATCTTACCATTGTTCATTATTGAAAATTATCCATTGGATGGTTTGTATGAAAATATGTCACCCTATGGATTTCTTATTAAATAATCACAGACTGTTGCTTTGAGTGTTCACTACTCATAATTTCCTGTTTGAGCTGTGTGATTTGTTCCTACTCCTGGACTAGATGATTCCCAAAACAACAGAGTTTTCAGGAAGCCACGTGAACTCTTCTTGTGCCAATTGACGGGTATTTCTAACACTTACCTTTTCCACCAGTGAAGTATTGTGTACAAAAATTACTGCAGAAAAAGAAACAGAGAGCAAATCATAGGGGACTCGAATACCCTTTAAATTAATTAGTTTTTATTCAAATCAATGTTTGTGAATATCTGTTGACAGTACTCCCTGGGCTCTAGGATCCACACTCAACTGTTTCTTTTCTGTAGTTCAGCATATAATACCATCCAGAACTCAACCCAAAGAAAATGTTTACACAAATTAGTATCTGTCATAGCTTCTATTTGTTTAAAAACTTCAGCCAGCTCTTATTCAGCGGCCTAGGTTTAAATTAGTTGTCATTGACCTGACTTTAATCCTTATTTCTGAAAATGACATTAAACATTCACAATTCAAATAACAAAGAGCATTAAAGTAACTGAAATATAAATAGTAAAAACAAGAATTTAATTAAATAATATAAACTAGGAGTATCCAAGCTGCCGTTAGACAAATACAGATCCAGATTCCTGTGCTCCAGCTATATAATTTCATTGGAAATTCTGGACCACACAGGAACTATTACAATTGCATAACACACATGTATATTTTGTTTGGTTCTTAACCTTAATACAACACTGGTTCGTATGCTAAACTTTCCATCATAAGGTTTCACTATTCTATAGTCTGGAATCTGGTTGAATTAGGAAAGACATTTTCTCTCATTCTTGTACAAGAATTTATCACAGTTACAATGTCACTACAGGCAAGAAAAAGCAATTGGAGTGTCTAGACTAGATTGGGTTAGAGTGGATGAGATCAAAGACTAATTTTAATATTTGTGGATTATGAAGCATGCATTTGGGAAATGGGAAGTCTTGAGACTCAGAGGATTGTGGTTTAATTGGTAGCAATTTGAAGTGACCATTCAATAAAAATAAATTCTTGATTTGGCTTCAGAATTGTATATTTTAAATTGAAGTAACTTAAGAAACCTGTGTAACCTCTTTAATTGTCACTCTTTATGCTCTTCTTTTTACCCCAATTGTTTTCCTAATCCATTTCTAACTTGTCACCGGTATAGTCCTTAAACTCTTAGTAGCATCCTGCTCTCTTTTAGAATTTCTTCAGTCCTCTAGTGGTAGCCCACAATTTAGTCCCAGCTAACTGGCTCTTTGGGAAGTCCCCATAATATGGTCCCCATGGACTATGGTGTAATCTAATCACCTGTGACTGGGCCCTCTCTGTGGACACATTTGCAAAGGCTGATGCAGCAGAGGTGATTTCAGCGATGTCTAACCTCAGTGATTCCTCCCCACAGGAAGCCTCATGTGCCTATGTGCTGATAGTGACAGCTGTGTACTGGGTCTCAGAAGCGGTACCACTCGGAGCTGCAGCCCTAGTTCCTGCTTTCCTCTATCCTCTCTTCGGAGTCATGAAGTCCAGTGAGGTAGCTCAAAGTGTACTTTTGAATCACTTCTTCTTACTCTTTTAATCGTTTGCAACAAACAATTCAGGAGGGCAACAGGGATAACAGGGTGCTAAGTGTCCTAAACATGTAAAAAGTAGGCCAACCATCAGCTTATAGAAGGAACATAGTATGACATTCTGGGGTGCAATCTACACTGATGTGGAGCTATGTCACCCCTGGCCTGCAACCTTGGGTGTCTCACAGTGCTGCTGTAGCTTCCAACTTGCATCACTCACAATTAGCTTGCCAGCATTCAGGTCACACACACAGTGTCTTTGTATAGCCACAGACCTGGTCCATCAGCTCTGACCCCGGCAGCTTGTCAGCAGAGACCAGCCACACCCTGGCTTCCACGAGCCTGGGTTACTATTTGCAGGGTGACCCCAATATACTCCCAGTCCTGAATTTCCCCAAAAAACATGTGTTCTGCACTGTCCAGCCCTCTCCTGGACAGTCCAGATATATTAGGTCTGTTGCCCTGCAAAGGAGATCCACACACAACAGTTTGTTACCTTAAATGAAGTTACCCAAATAATTCACAACACTGGATTAGTTTTAATTAAAGAATAAAACAAGTTTATTTAACTATAAAAATAGATTTTAAGTGAGTACAAGAAGTAATAAGGCATTAAAGTTAGAAATGATTACAAGAAAAATAAAGATAAAATGCTTTCTAAACTTAAGAAAATAGACTTGGTTCAAGGTGAAGTTCTTACATGTTTTCAGTGCTTTGCTGACTAAACTCTTAGGCCAGGATCTGTTCCCAAACTCCATAAGTCCATTTGTTGTCTTAGGTGGCAAAGAGAGATGAATAGGGAGAGAGAACTTGGCGTGCTTTCCCCCCCTCACTTTTATAGTTCAATCACCCTTTGAAATGCATCTTCCTGAGAGGGACCCCTAGATAAAGTTCTTTCTAGCTGAGAGCAAGGAGACACGGAGTCTGGTAGGGAGGGGGATTATTTTGCTGCTGTTTGCTAAGATGCAGACCTATTTGTTCCTGCCCCTTTTCCTTGCCAAAGAATGGCCACTTGATACGTTATGGCCCATCAGCTTTGATGACACCTGGCTGTGGGTTCAGTTTTTCCTTTGTCTTTGAGAAACAGGTTTACCCACTTCCCAGACTTGTCTGATAAACATACTTCAGTCATGATTTCAGCTTATGTTCATAACTGTGAATATAATGTTGTTACATACATTTGATCATGAAATTATTGACCAGCAAGTTAGTTTTCAAATGATACCTGACAAGGCATATTTTACACAAATATTATTACAATAGCGTATAGCAGGGGTGGCCAATCTGCAGCTTATGAGCCACATGCGACTCTTTTACAGTTAAAGTGTGATTCACGGAGTCCCTCCCCCCATTCTCTGACAACCAGACTGTCTGAGGGAACTCGGGGCTTCTGCCCCGTGGGAGGGTGTGGGAGGCTAGAAGCCCTTAGCCCGCCACCCCACCACAGGGTTAAAGAATTGAGCCCCAGCAGGCATGCCCCAGCTCTTGAACTTCTGAAGATTGTTCTATGCAGCTCGGAGAGTCAATAAGTTTGTCCATCCCTGGTGTATAGGATGTGAATACAGGGGTGCATTCCATCACATAGAAATATAGGAATGGCCACACTGAATCAGATGATTGGTCCATCTAGTCCAGTGTTCTATCACCAACAATTCTCAGTATCAGCTGCTTCAGAGGAAGGTGGCAGAAACCTTGCAATAGGTAACTATGGAATAACTCTTTCCCAAGGAAAATTTCCTCCTGAACCCCAATACTTAGAGGCTGTCTGATCTCTGAAGCAGGAGGATATGCATGACTGATATTAATATTTATTATTATAACTAGCGACAAAGAGTCCTGTGGCACCTGTGGCACCTTATAGACTAACAGGTCTATAGACTTCTGTTACTCTATAAGGTGCCACAGGACTCTTTGTCGCTTTTTACAGATCCAGACTAACACGGCTACCCCTCTGATATTATAACTAGCTATTCTTATCTATATAAATGTCTGATCTGTTTCACAAATCCAGCTAAGCTCGACCTCAGTGATTGATATCTTGTGCCAATGAGTTCCACAAGCTGTGTGTGTTGTGAGAAAAAAAGTATTCCCTTGGATCAATTTTGAATTTTCTTCCTTTAATTTTCATTAGTTATCTTGAATTATGGGACTAGGGACTTCCATTCATGCTATCTACATTCTTTATAGAGTTTTTCTTTTGTTATTGTTCTCAGTATGAAGGTCATAGTCAGCTTATTAGAGCAGGAAGCACACGGCTTATCTACAATGTGTATAGAAGCCAGGAAGTCATACTCCTCACTCGGAGCGTAGATTTAATCTAAATGTAATACAAGGCCTGAATGTAAACTGGTACAGTGAAGTGTACAGACAGCCTGAAACTGCTCTGCAAGGTGTGAAGTGCCCTGGCGATCAGCAGTGTGCCCTGGTGATCAGCAGTGAAATGGCTAACCGTGTTGACATGGAAAATTACATAATTAGATTACAAGGTTATATTTTGCACTTGTTACACAAGCTCAGCCTGCCTCTTACTTGTTCCCAAGTGCCAAAACTCCAGCTGTGCCCTATTCAACTGCAAGGCCCTTCATTTTCCCCTAACTTCTAAACAGCTACATGTTTTCAGTACAAAATTCTGCAGCATGCTGCAGATTGAAAATGTATGGGCAGCATGCTACAAATTGAATTTAATATGTAATTTAAATAACTACAGGAATACTCGACAGACTGCTTTATTCATTTATCAAAAATAAAATGAAAACTTAAATTAAAAATAAACAAAAACATAAGCTGAAACTGTTGCAAAATTTCCAGTCGCTGCACTGGAGTGACACAGAACAGAGGTTCTTGCCACACAGTTTACAACAAATATTGCTCACAGGGCCATGTGCGTGTGTGTGTTATATTCATTTGTTTCTCAAAAATACTGTAAAAGGGATAAAGGGAAACAATTGAGTCTTTGTGCTGCTAGTTCGATAGATTCCTTTCATTCAGTCTAAGAACTTCTTTATTAAAAAAAATGCTGGGCAGGGTGCTAGGGGGAAAAAAAAAGTTAATGAGGCAGAAAGTAGTGAAAGAAAGCCAAAGAGGTGATATTTAACAGTTTCTGGCAAACACTTAACCATGATGGCCAAATCCTTTTTCGTCACCATGGGAATTTCTTAAATAAAAATAAATAATTTTTAATAACGTATGATAGAAATCTTGACCCCATTGAAGTCAATGGCCAGGCTCCCATTGATTTCAATGGGGCCAGCATTTAACCCAGTGTTTTCAAACCCTAACCCTACATTTAGTTAAATACATAGTTGGGTGTCGGGTTAAATGTGTGCCTACTTTTTTAAATATTACTTCTTTGGGATCATCTCCACAAGGAAAATAAGAGTGATTTTAAAGTGTGGTAGCTGATAGGTGATTGCTAAAGCATTTAAAATCCCAGTGTAGACAGGGAAAGTTGTAGTATTAACTGTTAGCTGGTCCTTGTAAACCCTTTCCTGTGAATCCTTCACCTCAACTAGCTAACATGTTAAAACTACAACTTGCTCTGTCTGTATTAGTGATCACATTTTAAAAATGCGCCCTTTGTTCAAGTGTGGAAGAGTCCTTTGACTTTCTTGAACTAGCAGCAGGCACAGTTGCCAACTCCATGAGTTCTGCGGGGCTGGAGCACCACTGGGAAAATTTGCGGGTGCTCCGCACCCACCGGCAGCCAAGTTCCCCCCACCCCCTCCTCATCTCCTCCTCTCCTGAGCATGCCGGGTCCCCGCTCCTCCCTCTCCCAGCGCTTCCCACCTGCTGCCTAACAGCTGTTTGGCGGCGCTTAGGACTTTCCGGGAGAGAGGGGGAAGAGTGGAGACGCGGCGCACTTGGCGGAGGAGGCAGTAAAGAGGTGGGGCAGGGGTGGGGACTTGGGGGAAGGGGAAGGAATTGGTACAGGGGCGGGGCCAGGGGTGGTGGTCGGGGGTCAAGCACCCATGGGGCAGAAGGGAAGTCGGCGCTTATGGCAGCAGGAGCTGCAGTTGCACAGCACATCTGAAAACCAGACCCACCTATTTACATGCTGAAATATGAATTTAGATGCCTAACTTCAGGCAACTAATTTTGAAAATTTAGACTTTAGGGACTTAACCCAGCAAATCTGTGGCTGTCAGGAATAGCGCCTAGGCATCCTTACTTTCTTTTTTTTAACTATGGAGAGGCAGGATGGTCCAGTGGTTAGGGTACTAGTTTAGCACTCTGGAGACCTAGGTTCAGTTTCCTGCCACAGGCTTCCTTTGTGACTTTTCAGGGAGAAATGAGGCCACAATTTGGCTCTAAATATCTTACCCAGGGTCACTGAGAGAGTCTGTGTCAGAGCAGCGGGTTGATGTTTATTATACAGGCATTGGTAAGTGACTCCATAGTTAAATTTGCATGGAGATTTGCTATGAAATCATGATTAAATCCTGTTCTGTTTTACACTTTGGTGATGGAAATTTGTCCCAAAATTTCCAGAAAATTCTTCAAAAAGCAATGGCATTTTCAGTGTAATTTTTTTTTTAGTAAAATAGCTGCTGATTTTTGTGCGCTCTCTCTCTCTCTCTCTCACACACACAAACACACACGTGCATGATCAGTGGCCATTACACACCGACATTTCAATCTTTACCTGGTTGGGTAGAGTCAACATGTCTCTGGGGGCTTTTCTGTGGTTGCATTTTAGCCCTGGCTTTCCTTATGATTAAACAGAATTAAGTGGGTAGACAGTAAAATCCCCAGGTTGAGTGAGCACTTCAGAAACTGCCACGTTTATACCTATGGTGGGAATCAGTAGGAGATGTTTTAGTTTGGGTCTAATCAGAACATTTAACACATTACAAAGCAAACCCTATTCACAGAAGTAAGAGAGAATCACGACTTCTCTCAACTTCTCTCAGTCTCTCCAAAATTGAGAAACCTAGTGACAGGTGGCATGAGACATATTTTAATTTATAAACACCACAAGAAAGAAAATTAAGATATGGTATTTTGACTCATAGGTTCTCCAGTTCTTCCACCTTGCCAGCATGTTCCCTGCTTGGAAACAAGTAATATAAGCGTCTTCACCTTCCCAGCATGCTCTCTGCAAGTAACTTTCACTCTGTGATTGCTTATCTCCCGCTTGCCTTTCCTGCAGGTGGCTGCAGAGTATTTCAAGAACACAACTTTGCTCCTCATGGGGGTGATTTGTGTGGCTGCTTCTGTTGAAAAGTGGAACCTACATAAGCGGATTGCCTTGCGTATGGTCATGATGGCTGGTGCGAAGCCAGGCATGTGAGTGAATCCTCTGCCTTAGAGCATTAAAGGATAAAGACATCAAGTTTAAAAATAAATGACCAAATATTAATTAAATCTAACCCTGTATGCTTTTCAAAAGCAAATGATGTCATTACCCATAATGTACTGTACTTTTCCAATCAAGTGCCCTAAGTCAATCTATGATGATCTTTTCATGGGCTGAAAATTTATGAATTTTCCTGTCCTCTCTCTCTCTGCCTCTTCTTTTTGCCTTTTATGCCTTCACCAGTACGCTCTGTTCATTGTGCTCTCACACTTCTTTGGTTCTTGCCTCCTCTGTTTGTTCTCTCCTTGCCTGTTGTTTGATGTGTACAAAATACTCATGATGAAATGCAGAATTTCCTGTTTTCATGTTTTAATGAATTCGTAGTCAGGACATAGGTGGGACTTAAATGATGCATTATATTGCACTGGGGTGAATTTCAACTTGATGCAATCTAATATATTTGTAAGCAAAAAGAATAAATAATAAATAAATAAAATATTAGAAAAGGGGATCACATGAAAAGTTGTAAAAGTGTCCCAAGAGGGCTGTTCTCTCCTGCGTTCTAGGTTACTTCTCTGCTTTATGTGCTGCACAACCATTTTATCCATGTGGCTTTCCAATACCTCCACCACAGCGATGGTGATGCCAATTGTGGAGGCAGTGCTACAAGAATTAGTGAATGCTGAGGAGGAGCATGAGGTCATCGGTACTGCAGGCAACACCATTTCTGAAGAGAGGGAGCCAAAAGGTAGAGGATGATATGAGTAATTTTCCTTTTACTTTTAGATATTTAAGACTGAATCCAGCTCCTGTAAATGGGCATAGATCCATGGAAGTCAGTGGAGCTATGTGATTTACACCAGCTGAGGATTTGGCCCGTGTTATCTATTTTCATTTATTTTATATGCGATGCTTATTTTATAGCCTTAGGGGTGCTTGGCAGGAGAAGTGGAGTTAGGATCCTGAGTAGGCTAAAGGAAGCTGAGGTGAGGGCATCGCTACAGGACAGATTTAAGTTGTAGCTTATTCACAAGATTTCAGTGAGTTCTAACTATATGGAAAGTTTGACGAGTCTGTGACAGGACGGAGGTAAGGTTGTTTTGGTGCCCTAACTCACAGGTTTGGAATTATTTTACGTTTAAATGGTGAATTTCCAGGGTTGATAATGCTTAGTTTTCAGACATTTATAACATCCCTATAGTGCAGTTTACCCTAAATTACTGATATGTACTCTCAACATAGTTTTTGTCTAGGAATTTCCTTGGTTTTTGTTGTTGTTGTTTCTTTTAAATGAAAATGTTCATAGAGAATGTTCCCATGTGATATCTCTATTGATTTAAATATGTGAAGTATCCACCTTAACTAGTTTATTTAGTTCTAACTTTTGGGGAGGAGGGTGATATTTTCTGCTACACTCTGGCTGCTTTACCCAACTTGAAAACAGCACAAAACAGCCAGTTTACAGCTGCTTTGTTTAATTGGAGCTGTACAAAACACCTTCAGTTTCCCCCCTCCCTCTTATCCTCCAAATTCTTACTGCCTTTTCCACCTCCCTACACACACATCAGTTGCCTGCACTCCTCTACATTCCCTGCATGAACACACACACACACACACACATATATATATATATATATATACACACAACTTAGTTTCGCCACCCTCCTAGTCTACCTATTGAGTAGATCTGGTGCAATGGATACAATGGATACTTTTGAATATTTAGGCTTAATGGTCATTTTGTGCCATTAGTTTTCATAACTGAAAGTTTTTGTGTTACAAAGAAATCCCCCGTTTCCAAAATGGCCATCATCTCTCATTGCTGTCAATGGAACTTAAGCCACAACTTCTCTCAGAGAAGACAGTGGCCATGTATGCTTCACAGAGGCAGAGGCACTCAGTACCACTGAGAACAATGAAAGTTCTGGACCATCTGCATCAGAAGGAAAATAGCTGATTATGCCTTGTCTAGTATTCCCATGGATGAAACAAGTGTGAGATAGAGCTCTCTGTCACAACAGGGCATAGTTAAGGTTCTTTGGGTCTCTTAACTGTATTTCCAAACCTTAACATGTTTGGATTTCTTTAAGTGTAACTCTAACTCTGAAGAACATCTGTTCCTGAGCTAATTTACAACATCACTGCAGTGTTTTATACCCTTTGTTGCTGAAACATACTCTCAACCTTACCTCCATTTTGATGTAATGTTTTGTCTGGGAATTAATAATGGAATGTCTTCATTCATCATTGAAAAGCTTCCAGGACACAGAGGCACAGCCCAGAGGCATGGAAGCAAAGGTGTATTTAAGCTGGTCAGGGTCTGAAACAACCCTTCTTCCCCCACACCACCACCACTGCCATAAAAGTTGACAGCTGAGGGAGCTGATCTAAGGTACAGCAACCCAGTCCTTGTGGCCTATGGGCAGCTACACAGAACCTCCATCATGCTATGTTATAGCCCCAACCCAACCCCGGCATGACCCTTATGCTGGGGGCTGTGAGAAGGCCTGCACAGGGCATCCTATAGCTGTCCAGTTCAGTACTTGTGCTAGAAGAATTCTCCACCTGTCAGCTAAGGGGCTTTTTTGCCCCATATGCCACTGCAGGGGCTGTATTGGGAGGGAAAATCCCTCCTTTAAAAAAAAATGGAGGTCTTCCATCTTAGTACTGACCAGATTCAACCTTGCTTAGTCTCTCAGATCTAAGACTGAGGCTATACAGCTATAGTCACATAGAGTGTGTTGCTGTTAGGTCTTTATTGGCAAAAGTTAAATAAACAAGAAAATATGGAGTAATAAGATACTGCATTAGGTCCCCGAATAGAAGGAAGTGTTTATCGAAGATTCTTTCTGGATTCATTTTACATTAGCTCCTGCATATTCATGGACACAATTCTGAATTGAAGCCAAGGAAATCAGCTCATCTCCCATCTCTGACAGTCTCTCTCTCTCTCTCTCTCTTTCCCCTCCATCCCTCTACCCATTACTTTAGGTCTCAGCGAAAAACATGGCCAAGCCTCAATGGAGGTCATTTTCATCAATGAGGAGTAAGAACGAATCCTGTGCATCACTACTGGAGATATGAACCTACACAGGTTGCAATGAGATGAACATAAGAATGGCAAAAGGAAGGGCAAACAGAAGCTTGCAAATGAACATTTTAGATGTGCTTGAAGGGAAAAGATTATGCAAGGAGTGGGGTTAGGGTAACAGATGTCCCTATTTTATAGGGACAGTCCCCATATTTGGGGCTTTCTCTTATATAGGTGCCTATTAACACCACGCCCAGGCCTGATTTTTAACACTTGTTAGGGTTGCCCTCCAGGATTGTCCTGGAGTCTCCAGGAATTAAAGATTAATCTTTAATTACATATTATGTCAGGAATACGTCCAACCAAAATTGCTATCTGGTCACCTTAAGTGGGGTTAATGTAATGATCTGGATCTCACTATGCTATGATCCACAAGCCACACAAGATAGATGTTAGTCATGTTGCTTTAATGTTAGTCACGTTACTACTGGAAGGTGCTCAGATGTTATGGCAATGAGGGAGGTATAAGGATCTACACAGAATAGAATAGATTAATAGTGTTGGGTTTTCCAGTGATTCCCTCCACTGTGATAGTGATATTAAAGGTTTGGCCATAAACACTGTTGGTTTCATGGAGGTGGAACCCCATCATCATAGAGCTAGAGATAGACCCTTGGAACAAAGTATCAGAAGGGTAGCCGTGTTAGTCTGAATCTGTAAAAAGCAACAGAGGGTCCTGTGGCACCTTTGAGACTAACAGAAGTACTGGGAGCATAAGCTTTCGTGGGTAAGAACCTCACTTCTTCAGATGCAAGTAATGGAAATCTCCAGAGGCAGGTATATATCAGTGTGGAGATAACGAGGTTAGTTCAATCAGGGAGGGTGAGGTGCTCTGCTAGCAGTTGAGGTGTGAACACCAAGGGAGGAGAAACTGTTTCTGTAGTTGGATAGCCATTCACAGTCTTTGTTTAATCCTGATCTGACACCATCTGATGGATTAAACAAAGACTGTGAATGGCTATCCAACTACAGAAACAGTTTCTCCTCCCTTGGTGTTCACACCTCAACTGCTAGCAGAGCACCTCACCCTCCCTGATTGAACTAACCTCGTTATCTCCACACTGATATATACCTGCCTCTGGAGATTTCCATTACTTGCATCTGAAGAAGTGAGGTTCTTACCCACGAAAGCTTATGCTCCCAGTACTTCTGTTAGTCTCAAAGGTGCCACAGGGCCCTCTGTTGCCTTGGAACAAAGTAATTCTTCCCATGTATCTAGCTGAGATGTCATTGAGATGTCATAATAAATGGAACTTTTCACAACTTCAGCAGACTTTAGTTCTTGTTCAGGTGCTCCACTACCCACCCTGAACATGTGCCTTTTGGGATAGCTGGGAAACATGCATTTAAAAATATATTTTCTTTTCTTTGTTTTTAGTGCTACGACCACTGACTTCAGCTCCCTGGTACATACTAAGGTATTGTGATAGGTAGTACCTACACCATGTGACCAACACTCAGCTCTGCATTATAAAGCAGTACAGCAGGAATGATCAAAAGCACACTCCTCTATCTTTAATGGGAGGTAGTTCTGGTAGAGTCCATATATTACAGCATGCCATGCTTTAGCTGGATTCTATCAGCCTAGCTCATGAGATTAAGATGGAACACTGGTTCTGTAGTTTCTGTGGTCCGTATCTCCATCTTACATGAGAGGCTGTGATTAGCTCAATTGATTAGTGCGTATATGTAGTCCATGGGCTCCTAGCAAGTAGCAAATGTGGCCTTTCGTTCTGCAAGATTTGGGCACTGCTGCAGTCAGGGATGTTCAGTCAACTAGAGCACTCTAGTGGCTAACCGTTCTACACCTTATAAAATCAAGACTCGGGTGCTTCTTGCAAGGTTTATGTTGGATTCTACCATCACAAAGCTGCCATGGTGACAGAAGGAGATGAGCTAAACTGACCATTTAATTTTTAAGATTTTTTTAAAGATAAAAAGACCACCACCCCACCACAGGGTTAAAGAATCGAGCCCCAGCAGGCATGCCCCAGCTCTTGAACTTCTGAAGATTGTTCTATGAGCTCGGAGGGTCAATAAGTTTCAAAGGTTTCAGACAAATTGTAGTCAATTTATTGGAAGATTATCTGCCTGAAATATTCACAAAGCACCCTTGAATTTAATTCTAAGTGCCTTCTGGAATTAGGTAGAGAGTATTGTCTAATCAAAGGACATTTACCTTCTTATAGAATATGAATGGTGTGCACATGATAGCCAACCCAATTGGAACTGTGACTCCCCCAAACAAGGGGCAGAATCTACCTCAGGTAAGAGGTGGTAATCTTCTGGGGGAGACAAGTATCACACATTCTTTCTGGGTTCAGGTTCTTACCTTGTAAGTAGCTTTCCATGAAATCTTTGCCTCTGCAGTCTCAGAACATTTGACGATTAGGCCTGTGCTGGTTCCTCAGATGGTTTCCACTTTTTTAGTTCCCCCCTTCACAGCCCTGTTACATCTTTTTGGGTTTCTTTGATGAGGTGCTCCTCACAGGCTATTCCCAAATGCATTCAGTATCATATATTCCATGCTATGGCTAAACAGTTTCCATTTCTGTTTTGCTGTTCCACTTTGTTTCCCCAAATGTCCCTCTGGAGGTAGCTCTACCTAAATATCAATTTTTGGCACAGGCTAAAACCAAACATAAGGTAGACAGAAACTGTTCAAGCACCTTATGGACAGCTCTATCAGCCCTCACTTCCAATATTCCGGCACTTCCTGTCCTCTGACAACCCATCACACATGCAGCACATACTCACAGAGACACTTCTGCCAATATACCTCAATCCTGATCTGCATTTCCTTCTTCCAATCCTGGGCATGCCTGAGGCAGGACTTCAGTTACATGTATGCACTGTTTTTATGCACAAACAGATGCCCAGCAGACGTGAAACTCCAATCAACACATTTATTTACATATATGGCTCAAAGGGGGTTTATACCCAGATCCTCAGAAAAGCAACTGCACTACCAATGCCATAGAGCATTCTCCCATCTCATACCAACATTCAATGGTTATTTTATAACCACTAAACTCATTTCAGTTTTGACCTAATACAGATTTGAACCAGGATTTTCATGAGACAGACTGCAGGAGGATTGATAAACTCATAGCAGCACCATAATCCTCATAGAAAATAAGCCCATTACAAAGCAATAGAATTATATTATGGCAAATGAATCCAGCTTCTGTGCTGCTGAGGCCTTTTTCCTGAGCCTACAGTACAGCCTTTTCTTTCTCCCTTCCCTGTGCTACAAGTGATAGGTCTCTAGGAGTGGCACCTTATTATTTTCAATATAACACTTTAATTTCCCAGAACCATGCACTGACAGCCACCACTATGGAACCTTCTTTTTGTCACGCTGTCTTTTGCAGCCATGTTTTCATTTACCACTTCTCTCTGGGACATATCCTAATAGCTAAGCATTAGGTATCACAGCTAACTATCTTGCACGTTCCCCCTCCTAATATTAGATTGCTAATTAGAGGTTATGACTCATGAGTCAGTGTGAGGGTGGAAAGTCTGCCAAACATTGCCTGGAAGCTTCTAACATGCCTCAAGGATTATATGTTCTTAAAACTGAAATAATAGAATCTCCTCCTCCCAGCTCATAAAGGTTTCCTGGTATCCAGTTGAGATCCCATTGAGGACTGGAACAGGGCCAGACTCTGATCAGAAGTCTGATTACTGTTTATCCTGCATTTTGGTTGCAAATCAAGCAGTTTGGGGTCACTGGACAGGTCACTAGTTCTGATCCCAGTTAATTCCCATGGAGAATAAGCTGCCTGCTCTTTCACAGGCAGGTTATTTCTTTGTAACCTGTAGACATCTTGGCACTCAAAGTTTCCCTCTGGCCCAGGCCAGGCTGTTGGTAGTGTCTAATACTCCTTATGGCATGTCTTTCTTCTTACAGACTCAGATACTTGTCCTGCCTCCTAACCCCAGAGATCTGGACCTGAGCACTAAATACCAGTACCAGTCCAGACATGATCACATGATCTGCAAGTGCCTGTCCTTGAGCATCTCATATGCTGCAACCATTGGGGGATTGACCACCATCATAGGGACCTCCACTAGCCTCATCTTCTTAGAGTACTTCAACAAGTAAGTGATATTGCACAGTCTCTGTCATTACATGAGGGACCTGTGCTGGAGTAACTACTGTCACCATGATGACTCTATCAAAGGGAAGATATTCTCTTTATAGATCATTTTGCTTCTATCTTGTATACTTTCTCTTTGTATATACTTTGTCTCCTAGGGCTTTATTACTAAGGGTATTTGACTGAAAGCAGGATCTTTGTTTCTTATGTGCCCATGCCCAAATGGGAGTTGACCTCTTTTCAAAAGATCTGGCCCTCTATTATAGTGGACACATGCATGTACACAGACGGAATGTTTGTTTGCTTCTTTTATTAGAAAAAAATGCAAAACTACTTTGAGGGTCAGAGATAATTTCCCAGACTAACTTTTGAAATGACATACATGGTTCTTGTAAAACTGATTCTGGTGGTGAACTCTTGATGGAAGATTTGGGTTTTCAAGCACCCTCAAAGAAGACATATTAGTGTGCCTTGCTATTATGACACTTCCAGCACTTTTGGGTTGTCATGAGATGCACTGCTAAACAGCTTTGCCAGAGTCCAGTCTGCTGCATTAATTATTTTATATTTTGTGGCCCAAGACCACAAGTACACAGAGATCATGAGTGAAGACCTGGTGCTATTGAAGTCAATAGAGTTTCAGTAGGGCCAGGATTTCATCCCTTGTGCTTGCCTGTACCTCTGAAATTATCAGTACCTATGCTATCATTTTTTTAAAGAACAATTCACTGTATTGAAGCAGTTTGTGATACAACTAGGATGAAAGACACGATGCAAAAACAGTTGTATTGCATTATAACGTCCATTCACTGGTAAATTTAAATTCCATCCTCAAACTAACCTGTTATTTCCATTTATATGGTTGTTTTTACATGTCATCCAGACTGCCCCAAATATGAATCAATTTGTTTCCATCACAAACTCCTTGGAGCAAAGAGATATTTTATGCAGATGTTAATTTCTGTTGAGATGGGCATCAGGATGTATTGATCTGTGAGCTTCTCGACTGAGGTTACTACATATATTCGTGACATGTTTTGAATCTATATTACACTGGGCCAAATTAATCCCTCCTGTAGTAGCAATAAAAATATGTACCATTAAAACATTTCTAAAATGTCTGGGGTAAACGGAACACATGCTGGTATTTGGTGTGGTGTTGATATAAAGGCTAATTTGGCAATCATTTGGGAGTGGCTTTGCTATGCATGTGTAATACAGTTATCACAAACTCATGCTAATACAACCCTTATGCCATGCCACATGGCCATATATGTATGCATAGATGCATGTTGTGGGAGTCTGACCATGCATCCTGTGGGCCTTCTTATCTCTTATACGGTCTTTTTCTTTACAGCCACTATCCACATGCTGAGGTGGTGAATTTTGGAACTTGGTTCTTGTTCAGCTTCCCCATATGCCTCATCATGCTGGTCTTGACTTGGTTCTGGATGCACTGGCTGTTCTTGGGATGCAAGTGAGTGCAGGCTGCTAGAACTGTGTGGGAATCCCAGGGCTAAAACAGCAGGGAGTGCCACAGCTTCCTCCCAGTGCTGATGCTAGCCCACTGGGGGTCCTAAGCAGGAATATTTTGGGGCTCCCCACACAACACATACTAATAATTAATAGGGGGCCCCCCTTGAGCTGCTCAGGGCCCTAAGTAATTGCTTAGTCTGGTTATGCCTAGCGCCGGCTCTGCTGGGAACCACCATTTTAGAGTTCACAAAGGCCCTAACAATCACAAGGGGCAAATGCTGAGTCACTGTTGCTTCCCCTTACCAGGGCAGTGGGTCCAGTCCACTCCCTAGAGAAAGTGTCCTTTCCTAGTAGCACTGGATGTGCAACAATGGACTTTATTGATGCTTGAGTCCAGTGGCTGAATAAGGCTGATGAAAATCTGCTATACACCATGTTTATTTTTGACGGGAACAGCTTTAACACTGCACTGCCTTGATGAGGGCCATTAAGCAACCTTCTGATCAGAAGGTGCAACTGAAAAAAACAAAAGAAAAAGAAAAAGCCAGTTAGTAAAAACATGATCACGTCCCTCGATCTGCTGGCAATGCCCCTACTTATACAGCCCCAAATGCCGTTAACCTTCTTGGCAACAAGGGCAGACACTGTTGACTCATATCCAGCTTCTCATCCACTGTAATCCCTAGGTCCTTTTCTGCAGAACTGCTGCCTAGCCATTCGGTCCCTAGTCTGTAGCAGTGCATGGGATTCTTCCGTCCTAAGTGCAGGACTCTGCACTTGTCCTTGTTGAACCTCATCAGATTTCTTTTGGTCCAATCCTCTAATTTGTCTAGGTCCATCTGTATCCTATCCCTACCCTCCAGCATATCTACCACTCCTCCCAGTTTAGCGTCATCTGCAAGCTTGCTGAGGGTGCAGTCCACACCATCCTCCAGATCATTAATGACCTGGTCAGTGGACTTACTTTGGTGTCAAACCAATATCAATGACAGGGGAATAAGGCTCAATATATCTGTACTTATACTGGTATAAAGGGCCATAATCATGGTGCTAGAGACAAAAATCCTATATTTATCAACAGAATAGGTGAGCAGTGAGAGTTAAAGCTTTCCCTCACTCCCAGGCTGAAGGCAGGAGAGGGAATTCCATCTCTATGATTACTTTAGACTAGGGATGGCCAAACTTACTGACCCTCCGAGCCGCATACAACAATCTTCAGAAGTTCCTGAAGGGAACATGCCTGCTGCAGCTCGGGGTTTCAGCCCTGCAGTGGGGTGGTAGTCTCCACCTACCAGACTGTTTGGGGGAACTCGGAGCTTCTTCCCTGTGGCGGGGTGGTGGGGCTAAGGGCTTCTGCCCAGCAGGGCCGGCAGGGTCTTGGAACTTCAGCCCGCCGGGGCACACCTACCAGGGCTCGGGGCCTCAGCTCCACTCCAGCTGAAGCCCTGAGCTCCAGCAGGCACCTCCCATTGAGCTGAAGCCTCGAGACCACCCTCCCTGCTGGGCAGAAGCTCTTAGTCCCACCACCCTGCCACAGGGAAGAAGCTCTGAGTTCCCCCAAACAGTCTGGTAGGCGGAGAATGGGGGGGAAGTGTGGGGGTTCCACAAGCCACTCTTTAACTGTGATAAAGCTGCATGAGGCTCACAAGTCACGGTTTGGCTTTAGACCGTGGCCTCTCCGAGGGAAAAATAAAGCCAATTGTGAGGGCAAGAGGGAGTTTGGCTGACATCATTAACCTATTTCACATAGGAAAATGAAATAGCTGTTAAATGATAATGACTTCTGGTTGCTACTGATCTTGAAGTGCATTTGAAGAGGTAAATAGCTCTGTGCCCTTTTCTCAATCTTCTAGTTTCAATGTAAAAGGCTATAATAAATTATTTATTTTTTAATCCTGAGAGGAAACAGGCCCTAACATGACTCTCAGTTCCTTTATTTTTTTAATAAACAGCATTGAAATTCCACATTCCATCCAAGAATTCACCCTGATTAATGTTATTCTAAAGAACACCAATGAACTGAAGCATTATTGACCTTTTGTGAAGTGTTGGTTGGTTCCAAGCCTCTTTAATCTCCAACTCCTATTCTCTGTGGTTCATTAGAGAATATGTTAAGTTAGGAGTCTGGTTATAATGCTCTGCCTGCAAATCCTTCTAAGACTTGGCAAGTGATATTGGTAACATGTTGAAGCAATGTTTAGTCTAGTGCTTGCTGATGGACATCTATGGAATTCCTGGTAATGTTCACGCCACGTATCCTTTTTAATAGGGCATCCACTGTCAATCTCTTCTCCCTAGCTAGTGCAATGACTGGAACAGCTTTACAGATTTTCTTTCTAGCCTAGAAACTCAAGTTCTTGGATCAGAATGCAGAGTCTAGCCTTTTTGTAGGTCAAAGAGGGAGGGAAACAGGCCTATAAAGTTCTTCCTACCTGAAAATCAGGGGGGAAAATATTGTGACCCCTCCTTGGGACAGGGGAAAGGGTAGTTCACAGAGACACAGCTTTTCACTTCAGCTAGTGCTGCACAAAGTAAGTATTGCTGCAAATATCTAAGCATCAGTTTTACAAAGGTATTTTGGTGCCTAAAATTGCAGGTAGACACCAATGCAATTTACAAAAGCATCTAAGCAGGTTAGGTGTCAATCTCCCATTGGAACAGAAAAGCAAAATGTTGCTACAGTACTTGAGAAGAGGGTAAAAAAAGCTTACAAGCATCTCAGTTTAAATAAATGAGTCCAGACTTTGTGACACGCAAATGCAATTTTCCATGAGCCTGAGGGCTGCACCTAATTTGCATATAAATTTGTAGGCAGTTTAAATGCACTCAGCCATAAAATGTGCTTGTATTTGTATCTCCTTGATAGAAATATAGAAATTGTTCACTGGCAGAACAGTAGGATCATCGGCTTTGACTTTACCCTTCAGTTACAGAAAGAGTGGAACCTTGCAAGAGTAATCCTGGTTTAAACAAATATCAAAGGCAGTTATGTCAATCTCATGGACAGCAAACACTGTAGTTGTGGGGATTCCCAGCGTACAATGGGTCATTCAGTCCTTTGTTCAGAGCTTCAGTTTGTAGCAAAGTTCCTCCAGAGGTAAGAAGCAGCAGATTGAAGACAAAATGGAGAAGATGCAGCTGCCTTTTATAGTCTTTTGCCATATGGCCTGTGCTTCCTTTGTTTCAAACACAAGCTGCCCAGCACATGGCTTGAAAGGCTTAGAATTCTCTCCATAGGCATGTCCCTGCATGCCTTGCTGAGTCACAAGGTGTATCTGCCTTCTCTCAATGGGTCAACTCTATAGCTGATGGTCCTTAATGGGCCATCAAGCAGGCTAGACAGTGCTGTCTGGGGGTGTCACCCAGAAGCATAACACAAGTTTTGAAATACAGACATACATACCTATAATCCATAATACAAAGGTGACACAAACATATAAACAAGATTATCATATCTGGCAAATTATTTTTGCAGATACCTTACATGGCATATCTGGCCTAACTCATTACAATTTTACAATATTGATATTCATAATATCCTCAAGTGTCCCCCAGATTCCATGCAGCATCACACCTTTACCAGACTACTTAAAGCAGAAAAGGTTGCACCCTGAGCTTTCAAGAATCATACTTTCTTCACCAAGTCAAATGGGATTAGGCAGACAGAATCCCTTTTGTGTGCGCTATTCAGAATGCTATTCCTGGAAGGGGACAACACATAGATCCACTATATAGAAAAACTAGTCCCATTTTAGAACAAAATTTCTATATGTTTTGGGCCCACAACCTACCCATGATGTGGTATAAAGTGGTTGTAACCTGCCCTAAACAGGCACTGTAAGAACACAGGATACTGTGCTCAATGGACCATTGGTCTGACTGAGTATGGCCATTCTTATGTTTCTAAGGATTGCCTGGCATAGGGACCACCTGGATGTTGCAGGTCTGGTAAAAATTGCCTAGTGAGGGGAATGTGATGGGGCATGGTGGAGAGGAGGTAGCATGGCTGGAACACTAATGTGCTCCAGTGATTATGATCTGGCATATTGACCCCTTGTGTGTTATTACCAGCTGGGATTATTTAGAACAGCCCGAAGACTGCTCATGCTGGGGGTTGAACTGGATCTCAGCACCCCTGGGAATTGGATGAGTGCAAAAATGGTATACAGCAACCTTCCCCATTTTAGCGCTCATGTCCTGCACCAAGCATAGCTCAGCCAGCCACAGGGATTAGGTCCTCAGCTATCTCATCTGCTGCATAATTTGCATACTATGGTATCTTCATTCTGAAATGTGACTCCCTTCTCTCATATTCCTGTGCTAAATTATCCTTCTCAGTTTTAAAGAAACATGTTCTGTGAGCAAGAAGAAGAAGACCAAACGAGAAGAGATGTCAGAGAGGAGAATTCAAGAGGAATATGAGAAACTGGGGAATACTAGGTAAAAAGAGCATATATTCCTGTGGAATTTGCCTTTCATGTGTTGAAACCCATCTTTTGTTTTGTCCTCCAAGTTGAATTTGTCTTATATATGTTGGACTTGATCTCTCAATTCTTTCTCCCTATTGAATCAGTCCTACATTTTGGGACTTATTTCTCTTTCTTTTCAGGGTAAGTGAGTGGTCCACTATAAAGATACATCAAAACCAGAGACTTGAATAAAAACACCTATGATTTTTTTTTAGGGGAGGTGGGAAGAGGGCATTGGCTTCAGACTCAAACCCATAGATCTTGATTTGCCCCTACAGTTAAGGTTCCAAAGCAGAAAGGGGCCTATTTTCCAACTGCATATCAGATGTGGCAAAGAAAAGCTAAATTTTGCAAGATGCCCACCTTTCAGGATGGGAGCTATCTCATGAGATCAGCTCTTCTTCAAAGATTTCTCAGTGTTCAGTGAAAGTTCATGAGATCAACTTGCAAGATTTTAGCATGATCAAATTTAAATCTAAATCTTAGCCCTTATTCAGCCTCTAAACCGTGAATCTGAACCCTGAATAAAATCTAGATCAGAATAGCAACTCCTCAGCCCATCTCTAGTCTAGTATTTGTTTGTGTTTAAAGTAGTGATGTTTGTTTATTTTAGTATCTGTAATTATATTTTCATATGCTTTTAAAAATCACATAGAAAACCATTTACAATGCAGAAATAAGGGAAAATTTATTTTGTTGCCATATTTCAGTTCCTGGATCATAGAAATACCATAAAAATACAAGATTTTGTATTTGTTTGGGCTCATAAATATCTCATGACAAATGAAAGTATAACAGTATAAATACAGATAATGAGATACTCAGCTTTATTTTTTTCTGACTTTATTTAGGTAACAGCTAGGACTCAAATGTAAAACCCTAGTTCAAACTGATCTCCTATTTTATTCTCCCTGTAGATTTTTTCATTGTGTGTTGAAACCAATCTCTAATTCTTTTCTCTCTGTGGAATTTGCTCCTGGATTTTGGCATTAATCTCAGGTTGTATTCTTGCTTTTTCTCCTCACCTCTTCTCCCAAGCTATCCTGAGATGGTGACTGGGTTTTTCTTCATCTTGATGACCTTGCTTTGGTTTACACGGGAGCCTGGCTTTGTTCCAGGCTGGTCATCTTTATTTGAGAAGTAAGTGAGTACGGTTGCCTCCTAATCATCTGCAGAGGAATGAAGTTCTGATTTTCCTGGGTTTCTAAAACAATTTGGTTGATTGGTTTTTGGCCATAGACTCTCAGGATGCCAGTAGCCATTTTGATCAAGACTGAGGATGCTCACTATTTTAACTATACCTGTTCACACAACCAAAACAGTGTCCCTGTTTCTCCAGGTAGCAGGGTGACTCCATTAGACTATGAGAAACAACATGAGAAACTTGTTCCTAGTAGAAAAAATGGAAGAGCCCAAATTCTGAAGTCCGAAGCAAACAACTCTTTTAAAAAAACAATTTTACTACAAAGAAATCCCCAAAAGCATGTTTGCTGCTAGGTTTGATTGTTGTTATAGTTCAGAGTTCTGGTGTTTGGGGCTTGGTTTTGGATATTAGCACAGGGAGCATCAGATAACCTGCAGACTGTTTTTAAAGTCAGCATCATTCTCTAGTTCATCCATGCAGAGAAACAGTTGGCTGTGCTCCCAAAATTTGTTTACTGACACTTGGTTCTAGTAAACATAGCTCTTTCTGTCACCCTCAGTTTTACCAGGAATACTACAGAGGGTTCAGCATTTAAATCCTGAACAGATCTATTGAGTAGATTCAGAGACTTTAAGACCTGAAGGGACCATTATTAGTCATTAGAATATTAATAATTCTTGAATAATGACTACATCTAGCTGGCACACAGAGGCTCAAATCAAGGGAAAACACCAATTTATTCCCTTCACATTTTGGGGTAAATTTTCTAAAGGCCATCTACTAAGTTTTCAGCATTGCAAAATTGCATGTGTAGAGCCCTGCGTGGATACAAAGTTTGTATCCGCATCCAATCTGCAAAAATGATCCAAGGATATCTGCATCAGTGGATCCGAATATCTGTGGATATAAAGCGGATATCAATGGATTTTCAGGGCTCTATGCATGTCCACTGATATGTTTCCACACATGAAAAGTGCAAGCACATGGGCTTGTGACTAAATCTCTAACAACTCCCACAGACTTGCATCTAAATTCACTTCAGTGAGCTACATTGATTTACATCAGCTGAGGTTCCCACCCAGTGTAGCCTTTATGTTACTGACAAAATGTTAAAGCGGTTGCCAGTTAAGCAAAGTTTGGATGGCACTGTTATAGAGCAATACAAGTACATCACATTCTTGAATTTGTGTTGGTGCTGGAAGGAGCTGAAATGATTTTATGCTTAAAGTATTTCCCTCTATAATATATAGAATAAATGTATGGCATGTTGTGTGGAGGAAAGGTACACCAAACCCAATAACAAAAAGAAAAGTAAAGAAAAGAAAAAGCTTGAGTAGCGTGTTCAGCATGCTGTTGAGAACATGGGGTGTTGCACACACACTTCACTACAGCCCACTTTTAGTATAGCATTGCTATAATCACAATGTTTCTTTCCTAGAAAAGGCTACCGGACTGATGCTACTGTCTCTGTCTTCCTTGGTTTTCTCATGTTCCTGATTCCAGCAAAGAAACCATGCTTTGGAAAGAGGGATAAAGGTAAGAAGAAGTCATCTAGAATGAGACTTGACACACTTTTTGACGGGAGGTTGTGATTCCCATCCTCTTATTTTATGGCTACATTAAGGTCCCAAAACGTATAACATAGGATCATGGTGAGGCAAAGGTTGAGAACGACAGTCTTTAATATTGCAGTTGAGTGTTGCAATAGTGCATGGAAATTAGAACTTGTAAAAAACTCAGTCCTTGCCATATTTCAGGTTTAGAAGAATTGGGGAACTGCTCGGCACCAAAAAAAAAAAAAATTCTCCAATGTACTACCACTGCTATCTGATAACGTAGATAGAGACTGATCCATTTTATGTTAATATTACTGTTAACATAGTCTTCTTGATTGCGATTATTATTATTTAACATTTACATTTTAGTAACACCCAGAGGCCTCAGTCAGGATGAGGCCTCCTTTGTGCTAAGCATTGTACAAACATATGAAGATATGGTCCCTTGACATTTGCTTCCATATATTTATTAGAAATTGTATGTATGTGTATATTTTTACATGGTAGATCACCCTACAGATATATACCGCATTTAGAAAAAAAATGAATTAATAGTAAATCCAATTCAACAAAAGACTCAGACCTCTAAAAGCTAATATTACCCTGAGGAAAAGACTGAGCAAACAGATGGACTTTGTATATTGTCCTGATATTAAACATACTTGGGCTCTGTTGGACAAGGAGAAATTAATTCTACAAGTGAAGACCCTCTTTTGAGAATGCACAACCACCAAACCTCAGACATTCAAGTCTAGGACTACACAGACACATCTGAAATACATACATGCACACACTTCTCAAATAGCCATAGGGCTATATAACCATCAATGTCAACCCCAGAAGCCAATAGGAAGCCAGTTCAGCCTTTAGAAAATTTAGGTATTATGCTTCCTGAGGCTGAAACCAAGGAGGTTGGCAGCTGCATTCTGCACTAGCTTTATCCTACAGATAGTCTTCAAAGGTAGTCCTATAGAGCGTGCATTACAGTGATCCAAGCTAGAAGTCACAAAGTCAGAGCTCAGTGCAGAATGCTCAATATCTTAGGGAAATGGCCAGTTTAGCATTAGCCATGTACCTTTATTTTGCTTTGACATAGGAGATAGTGAAAATTCTACAGATATTAACTCAATGGAGCCAATAATTACATGGAAGGACTTCCAGAAGACCATGCCCTGGGAGATTGTAGTGCTGGTTGGAGGAGGTTATGCTCTAGCGGCTGGATGCAAGGTATTGAGTTAGATTTTCCATTCTTCTCTCTGAGAACTTGAATATCTAAAATACTTACAAGCCTGCACCTTTATTTTAACCTGTGGTGTTCTGACAATTCTGGTAACAAAATTACTATGACACTTTCAAAAGGCTATGTCACCTAAACCTTCGATATGCTCTTGTGAAAGTTGGTCATCTAGCATAATTCAGGAGCTTGGTGTGCAATCTCTTTCATGATGACTGGAAAGTAGCAAACAAAAGTCACAAAAACAAGTCAGCTACTTTGTTACAGTGTTACCATGGAAAACACTGCTTCAGCCTTCATACTCAAATATGAGTATGGATTGGTTTTGGTGATGGCAGGGATTAAAATGAAATGAGTATGAGTGAATCAAATTAGATTAGCAACCCTAGGAAGTGAGGGCTTTGATTTGCAGAACTACAGCACATGAAATGGCATTACCATTACTTTCGTAGTAGCACCCACAGGCCCCAATCTGGGTTGGGGTCCCATTGTACTAAGTACTCTAAAGACCTATATTTAGACAGTCTTCCCCCACCCATTCAGTGAGCCTCAGTTCTGACCTGGAAGGACAATCTTTACAAGTGAGGGGGAAGTACAGTCTTTCTGCCCATTCAATTTTGGTCTCTCTGCTAAACAACTAGTAGTGCCATTTAGTGCCAAATGAGGTAGTTTTATGTTATGGACCCCTAGCTTCAGTAGAACCTTAGGGTTATGAACACTAGAGTTACGAACTGACCAGTCAACCACACACCTCATGTGAAACTGGAAGTACACAATCAGGCAGCAGCAGAGACACAGACACACACAAAAAAATAAAAAATAAAAAAAGGGGGGGGAGAACAGTAGAGTACTGTGTTAAATGTAAACTACTAAAAAATGAAGGGAAAGTTTACGAAAAGATTTGACAAGGTAAGGAAACTGTTTCTGTGCTAGTTTCACTTAAATTAAGATGACTAAAAGCAGCATTTTTCTTCTCCATAGTAAAGTTTCAAAGCTATATTACATCAATGTTCAGTTGTAAAATTTTGGAAGAGCAACCATGACCTTTTGTTCAGAGTTATGAATATTTCAGAGTTACCAACAGCCTCCATTCCCAAGGTGTTCGTAACTATGAGGGACTACTCTACTAAGAACTGGACTGAAAGCACTAATTTATTGAACATTAAGCTACTAAATCGGGGGCTGCCCAATTTACTGAGCTAAAGTTCTTTGCCAGTGGGTCCTGTGGCACCTTTGAGACTAACAGAAGTATTGGGAGCATAAGCTTTCGTGGGTAAGAACCTCACTTCTTCAGATGCATCTTGCATCTTGCATCTTGCATCTGAAGAAGTGAGGTTCTTACCCATGAAAGCTTATGCTCCCAATACTTCTGTTAGTCTCAAAGGTGCCACAGGACCCTCTGTTGCTTTTTACAGATTCAGACTAACACGGCTACCCCTCTGATACTTGCCAGTGGGATACTCCATTGCAAACTCTCTCACATACAAGGATTTGGTTTGGAAACATAACTTGTATCCTGCCATTCTCTCATTATTGTATGTGTTTCTGCTAGACCTCTGGCCTTTCGACATGGATTGGACGCCAGATGTTGTCCTTGAGCAGCCTTCCCTACTGGGCTGTCACTCTGCTGGCTTGCATCTTGGTGTCCATGGTAACAGAGTTCGTTAGTAACCCAGCAACCATAACAATCTTTCTGCCTATTTTATGCAGTATGGTGAGTAAAAACAATGGGATTTTATGCTGGTTTTTTCCCTGTTAACTTCATGGAATATCTTGAGATTTTAGGCGATGAGTGCTGTGAGCCAGGGTAGAACTCTGCTTCATTTTGAGTGTCATTGCTTTGCTCTTTCTTTTATAGAAAAATTAATAAGCATGGTCAGCCAACAGGCCTGAGTGCAATACATTTCTGAACACCCAAAAATGTGCTCAGCACTTCTCAAAACAAGTAAAAACATAGTCCCTGCCCTGAGGGGCATACAGTTTAATTGTAACAGAAAAGGGGGAAGGGAGATGAGAAAGGGAAAGACAAGATTGACAATAATAAGGTCACATGATTACTCAGCAAACCATGTACACGTCTTGAGGCTTTTTTATTCTATTTTGTATTTATAATCCATTAGTTAACAGTCTACCTCTTTGGTTTTTG
Organism: Chrysemys picta bellii; assembly: GCF_011386835.1. Classification (NCBI taxonomy): domain Eukaryota; kingdom Metazoa; phylum Chordata; order Testudines; family Emydidae; genus Chrysemys; species Chrysemys picta. The sequence goes on from NC_088791.1 coordinate 106,778,685, forward strand.
TAGCAGAAACATCAGAATTATTTCATAGGGAATTTAACTGAGGGGTGGGAGGCAGCTTGGTGAACAGGTTGGCAGGCCAAGCATAAGAACAGCATGGAAAAATGAACAAAGACAATTGTGAGAGAGGAAGACATTGTGGGCATGGAGGCTTGTGTCACTGGCGGGGGAGGGGGAGAGCAGATACTAATTATATCCTATATTAGTATATATATAAAAACTATTATTTTCACAGCAATTATAGAAACCTTCCTTGGTTTTTGCCTTTTATGTAATGAGAAGCTCTTTTCACAAGGGATATAATCTGTGAAATGTGTCTGAAAAGTGAATGCTAGATATTTTCACGACTTTCTCCATAAAAACCATTTTAAGGATTTGTCCTCGTGATCTACACAGTGAAATGCTATGGGGGTAATGTGTATGTTGAGCAGACATCCCAATTTTATAGGGACAGTCCTGCTATTCAGGGCTTTGTCTTACAGAGGTGCCTATTACTCCCCACCCCCTGTCCTGATTTTTACACTAGCTATCTGGTCACCCTAATTATGTGAATTCAGACCAAAAGCCCAGTACCTTGTTCCCCAGCCCAAGATTGCGAAGGGTTTTATGGAAGCAACATGCTTGACTGCTGGGGAAAGGGAGCTCATCCTGTCAGGATATAGTGGCCTCCTCTGGAAGGAGCAACATGGAGTACAGCCCTCCTGCAGTACCCAAGGGTAATGGAGGGGGGAAGTAAGTTAGACCTTAGAATTTAGGGAATGGAGGGTATGCTAATAATTCTAGATCTTGGGATGGGGGGAAGCAGACAGGCGTCTTTTATCTGTAATTATAGCTAACAATGTGGAACTTCTCTTTCTCACCCAACCTCTCTCTTTATAGTCGGAAACCTTGCATATCAACCCTTTATACACTCTGATTCCTGTAACAATGTGTATTTCCTTTGCGGTGATGCTGCCAGTGGGCAACCCCCCAAATGCCATTGTATTCAATTACGGGCACTGCCAGATCAAAGACATGGTAAGTCTTGAGAATAGTCACATTGTTCCAAGCTTAATGCAAACTGAACTCATCATCATATATGGGATCTGAAAATAATCACAGGATCCAAGTTAATTTAAAGTCACGTTGGTCAGCACTGCAACAATTTCACAGTAACTCTCATTTTAAGAACATCAGTGGCAGGAGGTGTGCGTGTGTGTGCTCTCTGTTTTTTAAAATGAATATAATGCTTGTGAAATGTATCAAAGAGTGACAGTACAAGATCCCCCCAATTATCCTGTAATACAACTACAATAGCAGTCCTGGAGAAGGGAGATTAAGATATGTCTACAATTGGAGATGGAGTGCAGGGGACTGGACTAGATGACCTCTTGAGTTCCCTTCCAGTCCTATGATTCTATGTACATTCCAGGTCAAGGAGTCGTACCTGAGCTAGCGCTGATTGAGCTAATACACTAAATATAGGATATAACTTCAATGGCACAAGCAGAGGGAGGGGCTAGCTGCCTCGAGTTTGTACCTGTCTGAAACCTTAGGTATGTATTCGAGGCAGTTAGTCCCTTCTGCCACTTGTGCTGTCATGGCCACACTCTATCTTCAGCATGCTAATATGTATTCTTGAGCTGGAATTTACACCATTCAGGTCTAGTGTAGACATAACCTTCGTGAGCAGAGTGCAAGTGCAGAAGTTAGAGAGGTATGACAAATGAGATTTATCATATACCTACAATTAGTCTATAGCTATCACCTGGCATATGTGGTATAAATATAGGGAGGAGATGTCCATGTGACAAATTGTAGCCATGTGATGAATTGCATTTATCATGCACCTTTGACGACGTCTCCTGTATTTTCTGCACTAATATGCACACTCTCACACACAACTATTCATTAGGCTTTTTCTGCCAGAGTAGTCAGCAAATTTACTTTATTCTTTATGCAACAGGGAGAGTTAGGGAATTGACTGTTCTCCACCATGCATCCTACCACCTTCTGTGTTTATTAATTAATGCTTTCTAATCTGTTTGACATTGACTGTACTCTGGTTTGTTTGTTTTTTCCATAGGTGAAAGCTGGCTTGGGTGTAAATCTGATTGGTCTAGTGGTTGTCATGGTGGCGATCAACACTTGGGGAATTAGCCTCTTCCAACTGGATACATTTCCAGAATGGGCAATGGTCAGCAATGTAACTGGTCAGTCATAACCATCAATGACAAAACTTGCAGAACCAAAGCTGATTGGGGCAAAATATTTAGTTTAAATTGCACAAATAAAAGGAAGGAAGAAACTTGAGTGTATATAGATTCAGTAGCCTCCACAAAACCATGAAGCAAGTCCAGAGAAAGGTCTCCCATGAAAGACACCTTGCCCTTTATTTCCTAAAGTGAACATTTACATTGCCTTTGTCAATGTTCAAAATCAACATGAGAATAAAAAGTCAGATTTGCTATGATTTATTGCTGCTTACCCTGAGATACCATAATTCCAAAAGAGAAGCCTGCTTATAGTTTTCCTCTTGCTATAGAATAATTACATAGAACTGTCCCCATTGAAATACAGGATACATGATTCCAAGGAGAGAACTCAAGAATATAATGGATACCATTCAGATTTCCACAGGTGACGTTATTCCTAACTTGAAGGTTTTATAAGCCTAATTCTTTTCAATGCAAATTTTTTTTCTGAGGTGAGTCATTGCTGCTTCAGAAGGACCAATTAGTCAGAGACAGAAGGTAGAGAGAAATCTGAATAGCAAATGTGTAGCACCCACAGGAATGGGAGGGAAGAAACAACTACACAGATAGGGACAAGGGGCCTGGGCATGGCTATAGGGGAGGGGACTGAGGGTTTCTCCACAGTTCTAGCATGAAAATTCATGTACTGCAGTACTTGTGGTCTCTCTTTTGGAAAAGGGAACTTCAGAACCTCCTCTAGATCTCAGTTGGAAAGTATTTGTCAGGGTTTGCATTCCTTTTTATTTCACTGATGTGGTGAGAGCTTTCTCTAGCAGCTCTAAAGTGAAAGCAGTTCCCAGTAAACCCTTATGTGGCCGGGCCACATGTTCTCTAAATGGAGAAGGGACAGTCTCATCCAAGATCACAATCAATGCTGCACCATGAGTAAGAAGGGAGAGGGCTGAAGAGGTGTGGCACTGGCATAATCTCAACATCACCACATTCACTCCAAGACTCCACTCACCTGCTTTCTAGCAGCTCAAAGACCAGGAGCTCCAAACTAAGCTAGCTTCGAGATACAGCAACTAAGAGGCATACCAAGAATATGTCTGCACTGTAATATAAGCCCAGGGTTTGGACTCAGGCTCAAGCCTAACCCCTCCTTCTGTCTACACACAAATTGCACTGATCCAGGGTCCTAGGACCCCACAGGGGTGTAGGTTGCAAGTCTGAGTCAAGCCAGGACCCAGGGTTCAAGCCCTACTTCTTTGCAGAGTAGTCACAGCCCCACGGGACTTGTGCACTGGGAGTCAGCCAAAGGTATTCCACAATCTTATGGGTTGACTTTCTTTGTCCTCTGGACAGGCAAGTTTGGTGGAGGGTCACGTTTTCCAACCCTAGAGCAGCCACATTTTGAGAGAGTGCTAGGAAGTCTGGGATATGGGTGGTTGGACTCAGGGCCACATAATGCAGTGTAGACTCTGGAGCCCCAGGTTGAGACCCAGGGTTCAATAATTCATAGACTCATAGACTCTAAGGTCAGAAGGGACCATTATGATCATCTAGTCTGACCTCCCGCATGATGCGGGCCACAAAAGCTGACCCACCCACTCCTGGAAGAATTCTCTCCCTTGACTCAGCTGTTGAAGTCCCCAAATCATGATTGAAATACTTCAAATCGCTAAGAATCCTCCAGCAAGCGACCCCTGCCCCATGCTGCAGAGGAAGGCGAAAAACCTCCAGGGCCTCTGCCAATCTACCCTGGAGGAAAATTCCTTCCTGACCCCAAATATGGCGATCAGCTGAACCCCGAGCATGCGGGCAAGATTCTCTAGCCAGACCCTCTGGAAATGAGTCTATGAGTCTATAAGATTGGCTTATATTACTAGTCACTGGGGTTACAAATGAGTGTAGACGTGGAAGGTAACTAGAGTTCTATATCCCTGGGCTTACATTGCAGTGTAACTATACTCCAAGGGGCCAGTCTCTCTCACCTTTCTAAAGGCGGATGATCTGCATTACTGACTGGATCCCAATGATCCCCAGTAGGCTTCCCTCATGCAATGTATTTTTAATTACTGATTTACTGTCAATTTTTGATCTGTGTATTAGGAAAATTGGCTCTCACATAATCACTATCTATGTACTTTAATCAGTTTTTATAGAGCTCATTCAATAGGCTACCCACTTTGAAATGAGCATCTCTCACAGTTAGTGTGAATTGTCTACAGTGCATCAATAAGATGTCAATAAAATAAATTATTCACTGTGTCATGTTCTAATGCTCTGTAAGACTATAAATGAGACTCATGGCTACTTTTCTCTCAGTGACCCAAGTGCTGCTCACGGTGGCACATTTCCAAGTAGATGTTAACATTGGTGTAGTGCTTACATTTTAACAAGCGGTTTCCTGTAATATAATCGATATAATAAATAAGGCCCTACCAAATTCATGGTCTGTTTTGGTCAATTTCACGGTCATAGGATTTTAACAATCATACATTTTATTATTTCAGATATTTAAATCTGAAATTTCACAGTGTTGTAATGGTAGAGGTCCTGGCCCAACAGGAGGTAATGGGGGCATCACAAGGTTATTGTAGGAGGGGTCACGGTATTGCCACTCTTACTTCTGTGCTGCCTTCAGAGCTGGCCGGCCAGAGAGCAGCAGCTGCTAGCCAGGAGCCCAGCTCTGAAGGCAGCGTCACTGCCAGCAGCAGCACAGAAGTAAGGATGGCCTGGTATGGTATTGCCACCCTTTCTTCTGTGCTGCTGCCTTTAGAGCTGGGCCCTCAGCCAGCAGCAGCCACCACTCTCCGGCCACCCATTGCCACACTCACTTTGGCACTGCTGCTGGTGGTGCTCCCATCAGAGCTGGGTGCCTGGCCAGCAGATGCGACTTTCTGGCCACCCAGCTCTGAAGGCAGCGCAGAAGGATGGTAATACCATAGCCCCCTACAATAACCTTGCAACCCCCCACAAACTCCTTTTGGGTCAGGACCCCAAGTTTGAGAAACTCTGGTCTCCCCTGTGAAATCTGTATAGTATAGGGTAAAAGTACACAAAAGACCAGATTGCAGGGTCCGTGGTGCATTTTTCATGGCTGTGAATTTGGTAGGGCCCTAATAAGAAGGGGAGTATGTATTTGCAAAGAAGGGTGTTGAAGGAGGGGGAAATCTCTCCATTTGCCTTCCTATTTAACAAAAACACTCCTTTATAATCATAACAAAAGAAAGAGGCAACACCACTTGGCAAAACAATTTATATTGAATGTACTTGGTGGAAATTTGTTCCTGAAAAATATAGTGAGTCCTATATAGCAATAGTATAGTGTAACCCACTGTTTAGTATGTGCTATACATCCTCTCTCTTTAGCTGTTACATAGAGGGTAGCTGCCAGCTTCTTTCCCCAATGATGGTCTTAGTCCTTTAGCTCAAGTGGTGAAGGTTTGTGCTCGAGATCTTGAGTTCAAATCCAGCTGCTGATCCATGCAGGGGGCTACAGTAGCACAATGGCCGACCTGCATTCATTTAAATGTAGGTGGATGGGAGCTCAGACATTTTAACGGGGGCCAGGTCCTCAGGATATTATTGCCTCCTAGCCGGTTGTTACTGTTAGGAGGAGTGGTTGATGATTATGTCTAGTCTTTGGTGAAATATTGTTTAATTACAAAGGCAGTGCAAAGCCTTGTTTCCCCGAACGCAGTGGAAACACACAACAGAAGACAGTTTCCTTGCTCAGAAGTCCAAATCTGCCTTCCAGACAGTACTATGCCCAAAAGTAGCTCTCTCTCTCGGCTTCCTCCCAGGGCTATGCTCACACTGTTTCTCTCACTGTCTGTTCACTTTCTTGTTCCTTTCCTTCACATTCAGACAGTCAGCTGTAACCATATCAATCCCATCATTTGCAATCAGTCTCCAAGGAAACTCCTTGGGCTGCATGGTTTGACTTCTATTTAGGCCTTGCCATGCTGGGCCATGCCTTGGCCATTGGCTTCTATTATTTCAGCTATCACTAAACCAAGTGGCATTTAATTGCCCCCACATTTAGCCTGAATGAAATGTTGCTAGCATGCCCATCAGCTTCAATGAGATCTGTGATTGCCTATAGACCAGACACCTTTGTTAGCAGCCACCAATACCCTCTAGCAGGATAACGTATGTTTGGAAAGTATTTGATGTAATCTGATGAGCAAGTTTTAGGACCCTGTGAGATGAGAGGGTCCCAGAGCTCAGGCTCCAGCCTGAGCTTGAACGTCTACACCGCAATTAAACAGCCTCTTAGCCTGAGCCCCACAAGCCCGAGTCAGCTGGCACGGACCAGCGCAAGTGTCTAAATGCAGTGTAGACAGACCCTAAAAGTGAGACTAAAACTGACAAATGAACAAAGCGGGGAAAAAAACCTTTAAAAACAGTTATTTATCTTTATAACATACTGTCATTTAACTTCAGATTTCTCTTTTCCAATAAGCAAAAATTAAGCCTTTTCTTCAGAAAGGAAATAAAGTCATTTCCATATGCTTTGAACATTTCACCCATAAATATAGTCAACCCTACTAAAAGTTCTATATCAGTCTGACATGTAACAAGAAAATGCCAGGCTTTCTATCCAAAAATCACTTTGCCATATTAACTGATAGTTATACTATACTGTCTATGAAACCATTTTATAATCCTATATGCAAGTAAAAGGTTAAGTAGAATCTCCTTTAAGGACAAATATATAATTTATTACATTGATGTAAATCCTGAATAATGCCACTGAGCTCAACTGAGTTACTCTGGATTTACACTGAGAGCAAATTTTCATTCTATAATGGATAGATAGAGTGATATTTTCTTTCTCAGTGCAGAAATCCCTTTGTGCAATTGTAATTGTGCTAACACTTGTGCAACAGCCGTTTGTTTCTCTCTGGCTTGGAAACTATAAATCATCAAATTTAGGAGTGGATTTCAAAGGGTCAGTTTTTCCATCCTGCTGCACACTGGACCTTACTCCGCAAGAAGCTCCATAGATCTTAACGTTGTGTTTTTCAGAGTAAGGCATGACTCAGTGGGAGTAAGCCTGGCAGAATTTGACACTCAGACCCTAGATCCTCAAAGGTATGTAGATTCCTAGCTTCTAACTGAAATCAGTTGAAGTTTGGAGCCTAAATACCTCTGAAGATCTGGGCCTCAATCCTATTCCTAGCAGACTGCTGAACATTACCTACAGATAACCATCACCGTGTTCAGTGTTAGTTGGTAGCTTTAGGGGTAATGTTAGTAGAAAGACCAATGGTTGGAAAACTCCCCTCAGCTCTAGGGGTAGTCTGCACAGGTGCTTTGAAACATGCTTGTGAGGATATGATTGGACATGCAGCTCTGTGCATTAATAGCTGAAGTTGACCTCAGACTTCAAGACTGTTATTTCTGACACCTGAAATCTTAAAATACAGTAAAAGTAAAGATAAGGCTGTAACAAGATGGAATATGAATGTGTGTGTGTGTGTGGGGTGGGGGGGGCTTCAACCAGTGATATACCGTCACTTCTTTTTCTGGCCCCAAATACTCTGCAACGGGGCGTGAGGGGGTGGCGGGGACAAACCACAGCTCTGTTTTCATGGAACATCTGTTCTGAGGATAAATTCTGCAACTTTCTCTAATCTTCAAAGAAGCAAACAAGACAGTTCGTGATCATTTAAATTTTAATGCATATTTCAAGAGAAGTAATGAATAACATCTGTTATCTTATATTGCTATGTATTCAATAAATAGAACCCACCTCTTGGGAATCCATAAAGGTTAGCATACACCACTGACAAACTTAACAAAATAGCTATTTTTTTCAGTCCCCCAGAGAAAGACGTAAAAAGAGCAGTATAGGGGAATTTGTCTCTCCACTGTTTAACTGCCTACCTCATTGCATGAGGCACCGGTTTCTAAGACACAAAAATAACGCCATCACACAGCAGTAATATTTACTCTATGCAGAAATGGCAAGGCCTAAACATATTTCTACAAAATGTAATTTATGTTAATGAAATTAATCCCACATCACTTGAACATATGGCACTGATTTGTGTCTTTGTCCTGTGTGTGCGCCATGGCCGATTGAACGGTATAGGCCCAGTAGCACAAAGAGAGGTAGGGGCCTAAGTATCTTTATGAATCTTGGCTATAGTGATCCAAAGCTGGTACAACCTATGCCCCCAAGCCAGCACAGAATATATCACAGTGCTCCCTAAAAAAAGCAGATGTGAGATCAACATGAACCTGTTGGGAGGCGTGACTGACAATGCGGTAGGAGAGGGAAGTCTAAGGCCCCATAGAAAGCAATTAGAATGTTACCATTGACTTCCTTTGGGCCAGGATTTGACATGATGTCATTTAATACACAGAGAAAAGGTCCTTTGCTACTAGGCCAGCAGGGATTGCCTCCCATCAAAATTCATCAGTCCTCAAAGTTGTGCTAAGATGGCCCCCAGAAAACCATGTTCAGCCTTCTTTAACTAGAATGAAGACCTCCATCATTAAGATCTGTTGGGGGCAGGGCAGAAAAGGGTTAGCGAAGAGAAGTGAAAGGGGAGAGGGAATGAGAGACTCTAAGCAGAAGAATATCGAAACAACCAGAATATTGAGTTCTTGCCTTCATTTGTATAAATGAGGATTCTGCAGGAGTCTCAGTTTGGCGCTGCCTGATCTGAATGAGGCGCATGAAGTAACACAGGAGCACCTGTGTATTGGGTGCAGCAGGCTGCCTCAGCAGTTTTCCATAGCAAGGTATTCTGGGATAGCTATAACAGCCAACAGACAACCATCCCAGTGACTTTAGCAGCATGTGGTTGGGTGAGAAGTTGGTCAGAGGAAATGCTAAACTTGAGGTACATTGATAGCTTTTTGGTTTGAAGCATTCTGTGATTTTGTTGGTCAAGGGCTCTATTTTTGTTATTTAAACATCTGTAATGCAGCCTTTCTGTGGTAGCATTCCATATCTTCCTTCCCCAGACTTTGAAACAGGCCGTGCTCTGTTCTCTCCCATTGCTGTGCCCCCATGAAAGATTCAGCCCTAAAACATGGAGCTAGTAGTTACACCCCACTTCATCCTAGGTGCTTTTGCAAGGGAAGGGTGATTTTAGAGTCTGGTTGGTGATTCAGCTATTTACTACAGTATCATTCATGTGCTCATTGCCCTGGTTCCTGAGTGCAATGGGAAACCTGCTGCCAGATGATGCCTCAAAGATGCTCTCAATTAGTCTAAGCTGTGTCTGACCTGCTATAACACCTCTGCGGCCTGTAGTTGCAGGTACTATGCATCATACACTCTTTATGTCAAATAGAATTTCTGCCAGTTGGATGTGTAACTGTGGGTTGTACATCAGTATAATCTAGTGTAGTCCATGGCTAACTATTCTGTTTAATGCAATTTATTGTAGAGGGTTTGTGAAATTTTCAAGCATTATTGCCTTCTAAAATGTAATTGAGCTCTCCAGTTTTCCAGGTGGAAGAAAAATAATTCAGGGCTAACATGCAAGATGTTGCAAACTTTGTGGAACACTTAAACTTAAACCCTTATTATTAATACTTTTGTATTGTTTCTATAGCACCACAGATGTGCCTAGTTCTCTCTATTTGAAAAACTTTATAGGTGGATCGAAAATTTCCTGACATCTGCTGTGAATTGTCAGATGAACATTTGAGATATAAATTGCACCATTCATGCTAAAGCAGCTTCTATGGTCAAAAATTATAGAGAAACCTTAAATACCCATTCCCTCCTCATCTCTGTGTGATGTGCAGGAAGAGCATAATATACTCCTTGGGAAAAAACTAAATTCACAATAAGTGTTCAAATAATTATAGGTGGTACCTGAAGAAATCTGAGTGGTTTTAAGTACAGTATGTCAAAATTTTGGCTCTAAAGTTCTGGAGAAAGGAAGAAAAATAACTTCCCTCAGATTGTTTATTACCAAATTCATCACATTTGCAAAAGGGGCTTTTAAAAAAATTAGGCAGCATGGGTCCAGTTCTATACTCATTACTCAGGAGAAAAGTGCATGAGTACAGAGTGCAAGATTGACTTGAATAGATTTTGGATTACCCAGTGTGAGTCTCTCTCAAAGAATGGTCTGTGCTCAATAGTGGTTTGGCATAGCTGTGTTTTCCTAGGGAATTCCCATCAACATTGATGCGATTTCTCCTTCTCAAGACCCACTACTACCATGATGCATACTGGTAATCACCAGCAAACAGTGTTATCATTTTAAATGGCTGGTAGGAATGTCTAATATAAACTTTGTTTATTCTTATAGTTGGGAATGGTGCCATCTGTTACTAGGGTTGCACGATAAGATCCTGTTTTCAGTCATTTATAACCTTGCCAAACTTTAATTCTTCAATCTGAAATTTTCCATGCCAGGTGTTTGACTCAGAGTCAACTTTTCTGGAAAAATTCAGCTAAAATGGCCTGGCCATTTCCAAGAATGAGATTAGAAGGAAATAAATTTTGCCCACGTTTAAAAAAAATAAAAAATATGCACAACTATTTCGTTGAGAAACTGTAGAACCCCTGTTTTTTGGAGCCTGGATTTGAAATTGGTCAGGGAGGTGGCCTTTGGTTCAGGGATGTGCCTTTTGCCATTCCTGTAAAAATGTGCACAAATTTGATTAAGTTATAAGCCTCTGTAAAGTCTCAGATGAATAAGTTTGGCAGTTAAATGCTCGTAAGTTTCTGACTGCTCTGAGCATGCTTCAGCCCCAGGATTCAAGGCTGAGCAGGAATTTCCCTGCAATTGTTCCTCCTGTTCTCTGTGCTCCTCCTGCTGGCACCGTGGAACAGGAGAAAAGCACCCTGATTTGAATGCGGGGGTGTGGGAGAAAGTGGGCCAGGTGGAGAAAAGGCAGTTGCAGAACCTGAAGGATGGTGGGGAAAGGTTGAGGGGTACAGGAGCTGTTGAGGTGGATAGCAGTGGGAGGGGACTGGAGGGTATAGAGGTGCTAAGGAACAAGGGCTCTGTAGTGAAGGTGGCTATTCACAGAAACCCTCTCTCATTTGTTGCAATAGTTGGAAGATGCGTAGTGACTGAGACAGGGAATTGCAGGAAAATAAAGGATGGTTTTAGGTGAATGCTGCCCTAGAAAACTGGATGCTATCCTTGCCTATGCCCTGGGGTTCCTGTGTGATGCTGAGCAAGTTACTTGAATCAAACTTTTAATTATAGGTCACTGATTGTGTGTTCCACATATACTGGGTGCCCAACCTGAAACACTGGGGCCCAGTTTGCAGAAGTATTGATCACTCCAACTACAACTAGAGTCAAATGGAGTTGTGTTTTGAACATATACAGTGCTATAAAATGCTAAATACTCTGAAAAATCCAGCCGTGTGTGTCTCAAGTTGGCTGCCCAAACTTAGGGGAACCTCTGACAATTTTAGCTTTACTCTCTCTCTCTGCCTCAGTTTGCCACCTGTAAAATGGGGATAATTCCACCCCCTCATCTTACACAGGTGTTGTGAAGTTAATTAATTCTTGTTATAGTTGTTGCTGCAGGGTTACTGACCAGGGGTACCTGATGGGTCTGTTTATTTATACATGTACTTCTAAAAACCATGCATGCAAAGGGAAATGCAAAGGATGGGTGCTTTTTTTAATGGAGAACAGTAAAGTAATTAGTTAACTAATAAACTTACATCTCTTTTTGCCTGACAGGATGTGTCTCATTTACAGTTCAGGCCAAAGGGTGTAGTACTTGTAACATCATGGATCAATGCCTCATACTAAAGGGTTTGCATTTCCATTTAATATATTGTGGTTGAGGGAGGTAAAGGGGAATACGCTAGGCTAAGTAGTGCCAGAGCATGCTCAGTGAGGTGGTAAGATGAACCTGTATACATACTAAAATTACTGTCCAATTGCAAAAGAAAAGGTCTGAAGGCAATGCAGGGGGTTGAGGGACTGGTAGGGTGTGTCAAATAGTACATTCAATGTGCTAATACTTCATCTGGGGAAGAGCCCTGTTCAGGGCAGTAAGGAGAGGATGCAAAAGGGCTGTACGTTTAACCATCTTTAGAAGATGGCTAAGTGAATTTGAGTCAATTGCTGATTCATCATCCCCAGCCTAAGGTATGTCTCTCAAAATGACCAAGGGGAGGGGATAGGAGTGAAAATGAAATGGGGTGAAGCAATGGAACAGAGCAGAGAAAGAAAAACCAGTGAAGGTAAAATGTAGGTTGAAGCTGGTAGTCTTTTGAGTCAATCATGTTTTCGCTCACTTTGTGCAAAGAAAAACACAGCCAAAAACAAGATAATATACAACAGTGGAAACAGACAACTAATCATGTAAATTCACGGGACACTCAGAAAGCTCTCATTCCATCTCCAGCACAGGGACTGAAATTATCCATGATTCAGTCTCATACAGGAGGATTAAAGAAAGGACAATGACGTAATATAACTCAGAATAAAAAGTCTTCAGAAGTGACTTCCGGATACATTTGTTTTAATTTCTTTTGAGGCATCTCAAGAATTAATATTAGAAAGCATCAGGTAGGGATAATTGTAGGATTTGCAGTGATCTCCAGCTGAGCCATATAAAAATTGATTATAAAATATTATGTAACAGCAAGAAAATCCAAACTTTCTTTTCCAATCACATCAGCTCAGAATCAGGTTTCCTGAAACTCCTGATGTTAGGTCTCACCGCACATTCATGATTGCACTTCAGCTCAAGGACAGCCAGGTTCTGGGAGACTGGAAGTGGAGGAAATCCCCAAAAGCCCCACTTCTACTTGGAACTGGTAGCTTGAACGGGAATTACATCCTTGAAATTTGTGTGGAGATGATCCGGTCAACATCAGTGACTTAGGATTTGTCACTGGGAGGTTTCTTCTTAGCTTCCACATCTCTTTTAATATCTTCCAGTTTCTTTGCAAGGTCAGGAATCTTTAATAAAAAAAAAAAAAGTTAGACATCATCAGCTGTTTAGTTGACTACTTAGGGAATGCGAGAAAAACTTTATATAAAATTTAACGCTAACAACAAAGAGCTTGCTCCTATGACCCACTCCACAGGACTATCCTGGACAGATGTGCCCCAGATGGAGTCTCATCCAGATCTTTTTGTATGGAAGGAGAGTTAGAGCTAATTTGGGGGTAATCTTTGTTGTTGCTGGGAATGGGAAAGGAGGATGGACATATAAAGGAGTAAATAGGACATTTAGAGGACCAGCCTGCCTACCTCGCTGGAAGAAAATGAACTGCCACAGAGTAGGCCGCAGAAAACACCAACTCAATATTATTAACACATTCTTCTGAAAATACCAACAAAGTGTAATGAGAATTTCTGTGGTCTGAGTAATGTAGGAAGTCAGAGTAAATAAACACATTGGCTCCTTTTAGTCTTAATTAAAACCTAGAAGGAGAGCTGTGCAAAAGGAGGAAAATATTTTTTTGCAAGATGTCAAAAGTATTTATTCTGCTCTATTTTTTTAGCCCTAGACAGGTCTGTCAATTTTTGCACTGAAATCTGCAACCTTTTGAAATATCACATTTTAAAGAAAAAAATGAAGATTTTGTTCTAAAGATCAAGTTGAATTGCGAAACTCCAGCAGTCTCCCCTTAAAAATAGAAGCATTTTTGGCAATCATGGAAAATTTGTTTTATTTTTCCCTCAAAGCCACAGCGCCTCAAGTTAATGGATTAAATGAGAATCTCAGCGTTTGTACGAAGATTCTAGCTCTCGTGGTTGTGGAGAACTGCTTGATGAGGAGACCCAACTGGGACGTAAACCATCAAACACCAAAGGCAAATAAAACATAACCCAAAAGGTGTATTTTTAGTCATGATTTTTGGGGGCTCAACTCATGACTTGAGTGGTCAGGTTAGCCATATGGGAAATGTCAGAAGTATTTTTGCAGGGGGGGTAGGGTGGGAGGAAATTGGACCAATTTTGTGAAACTGAAACTAAGACCCCAAAACTACATATATTTATACATATTTAGGGTGACCAGATGTCCTGATTTTATAGGGACAATCCCGGTATTTGAGGCTTTGCCTGATATAGGCACCTATTACCCCACGCCCCCTGTCCCAATTTTTCACACTTGCTGTCTTGTCACCCTATACATATACTTCAGTTTAAGCAAGTATGTAGTCTCACTGATGTCAATAGGGCTACTCACATGCAAAAGCATTTATAGGATTGAGGACAACATGTGAAAGAGCAGAATGTTGAAGCTTTTGAATTTCGTTATGAAAAGTTACACACTGAATTAACCTTACATTCCCTAGCAGCATCTGCAGGGATGATAGTACTTAAAAAAAAAAAATCCTTGTTTAATTTACTCTTGGGCCTATTCCTAAAAGAGCTCCCTGTCTAAAGAAGTTTTATACACATGCCAAACACACTCTTGCAGAGAAAAAACACTAACTTTTAATTTAATCACTCTGTTTGTATAATTGGGGCTTTTATGATTAACCATGTGGAAAATCATCTTAGATACTGTAACAATCAAATACTTGGTTCATGCTGGCAAATTAGTTTTACATCACCAGGGGAGAACTTCCTCTGAATTAAAAGCAGAAGTAGCCCTCTTGTGGTGACACTTCAGTTGTACTGTACAAAAATGAGTATACTTCATGCTTTCATTAATTATATATGCAACATACACTCAGGTGAATTTAGGTCTAAACTATGGTATAGGTTTTGTAAAAACAAGCTTTAACAAAACCTAGCTTAAGAAAATTAATGGGGGGAGAGAGAGCTCAGTGGTTCAAGCATTGGCCTGCTAAACCCAGGGTTGTGAGCTCGATCCTTGAGGGGGCCATTTAGGGATATGGGGCAAAAATCAGTACTTGGTCCTGCTAGTGAAGGAGGGAGCTGGACTCAATGACCTTTTGGGGTCCCTTCCAGTTCTATGAGATAGGGAAATTTAACATATGTAGATATACCTGATTTAAAAACAAACAATAGAAACAGCACACCAGGTAGGGAGTCACCTAAGCCAGCCAATGGGAGATGCTCACAAGGAGTGGGGGCATGTGCTAATCCCGACCCTTCTCAGAGATAAGCACCTAAGACCAGGCTGCAGGGAGGCAATTTCTACTTAGCAATCCAGGAATGGAAACCCACTGCCTGAAGTCAGTTGTCTTAGATGCCTAACCTGTTTCTTGAGGGAATGAGTTGTGTGGAGTAAGGCAGGCACCTAAAATGGTCAGAGGAAGTGTTTGTGGTGGATAAAGAATAATAATAAAAAATGACTGCTTATGTAATTAGCCAGAGTGGAACAGGAGAGATGGAGGTAGCCCCACATCAGAAGATCCCATAAACCAGTGATTAGGGCACTCTCCTGAGAGGTGAGAGACCTCTGTTAAAATCCTTTCCCCCCTTTGGCAGATGGGGAAAACAAACCTGGGTCTCCCACATCCCAACTGAGAGCTCTAATCACTCCTCCTTCAACTGAATTTTGAATGGGACACAATCTGGTAGGCAGCCTCTGAGCACTGCTACCAGATCTGGCCCCTCAGGTGAGTTAGATGTCCTCTGGTTTGTGAATCACTCTGGGGCTTAGGCAAGAGATAGGTGCCTGTACACCTAGGACTCGCCAGCGAACATGTTCAGAGGCAGAAATGCAAGCTCCTAAGATTTTGCAGTAAAACATTCCTTAGGCACAATGAGAGTTTAGGTGTCTACAGAGTTCAGAGGGAGTTTTGTGCATCGTAATGGAGCCAATACTGGGACTTAGGTGCCTAAGTCTGGGGATTAGGAACCTAAATATCTTTGTGGAGCTCACTCTTCAATTCTTTTAATTTTGAGGTAGCATTAGTAGCACAGGTAAGGAATGTTTTAAATATATGATTTCTAATTGGATAGTAGGTTTTTAATTTTAAATCTACTAAATCCTCAAACCTGCACTGATACTACCGAAGTTTGGAGGCTCAGCCCCAAGGCTTCTGCTCCAAATTCTTGGAAGACAAAATCTCCCCTTAATTCATATTCAGAAAACCTCAATCCAAGGAGATAAGGAAGAGTTCAGGGCTACATAAAATTCCAAGCAGAACTCAATAGGTTGAGCCCTCCCAAACACTCCTGACAATTCCACTTTCATCATCCATAGGAGAGAGAAATACAAATCGCTATAAAACTTTCATACGTAAACAAATAGAACTGGGTGGCAGCTAGTGTATCCTACAGGACAGGGCACTAAACTAGGAATTAGGAGAGCTGATTCTAATCCTTGCTCTACCACTGACCAGCTGTGTGATCTTGGGCAGGTCTTTTCACTTTTCTGGGCCCCCGTTTTCCCCTGCTTTGTCTGTTTAGACTATAAGCTCCTCTTCGGGACAGAGACTGTATCTTAATATGTGTTTGTGCAACACTTGCATAATGGGGCCCTGATCTCAGCTGGGACCTCCAAGCATTACTGTAATACAAATAAATTAGGGCCAGTTCTAGGTGTGGGCAAGCTGGTTGCCCACTTCCATGGGGTGACATACCATTGTGCCACGTGGATGTGGTTTTGTTTTTTGCTTTATTCTGATTGGCTGGTCATTTTTGCTCTGCTTATTGGCCAGCTTTTTTTCTTCTCCTCTCCTCTGATTGGCCAGCTTTTTTTGTTTGTTTATTTGTTTGAGCTCAGCTGCTTGGGGAAGGGGCAGTCAAAGTATTTTCCATCCTGGCCAGTAAAACAGGTAGGGCCACTCCTGCAAAATACTACTACTACTTTAATAAATAATAATACTTACATCATAATTCTGAGCCAGATACATCCCAACCACATTGCCGAGAGCAAAACCAAGCTTAAGAGGAAAAGAAAGAAAAGACAGATAATAAATGAAAAGGAGTTTAACATTTCCCCCTCACTTGCACAGAATGTATGAACACTTGGCAGTAGAGGAGGTTGAAAAAATGGTGGTGGTGGGGAAATCATAAACATTTTTTAAATGGTTTCCATTTCACAGGCTTCAAAATGGAGTTTTTTTCCCAAATCATTTTCTGAAATCTTGTTTTCATTAAGAGAATGCAGGTGGTTTGGGTGGCGGAAAAAAATCTAATTATTTCAAAAAGAGATTTTGGTAAAAACATTGGTTAAAAACCCAGAAAAATTTGCAACACCCCTCCCCCCCCCCCCCCCACAGGAAATTTAAAATAATATTTCAGTAAAGTTTTTTCATGCAAAAAATTTAAACCAGCTCTACTCAGTTGTTTTTTACTACTCTCCCCGAAGCTTTCTCTTCCTTCAACAATGTACCTATTTATACCCCAACTCCCATAAAAACACCACCACCAGAATGAGACTTCTCTTGATCATTGTTCGCTTACAATTCCAAGAAATCTTTGGTGCAGAGATTGGTCTTTTGTTCTGTAAAGTTCCTTGCATACTATGATTTATATGGTAATGGGTAAGTCCATTAAATATAATGGCACAGGAAAAGTCTTTTTGTTCAATACTTGTACATCTCTTAGCACAAGGAGGGTCCTGCTCTATGACTGAGGCTCACAGGAGCTACCACAATACAAATACTAAGACTAATAGGTGCGGGGGGAGGGAAATGGGGGTGGGGTGGGGAAATCACATGACACAGGCAAATGAAGTGGGTATAAAATATATGGGCTATGGAGATTGTAAGGAAACAGTGCATCAGTAGATTCCTGGGCTGGCCTAGTTATGCTACTTTGTACAGAATGTAAATTTAGGTCCCAGGCTTGGGATGAGAGTTGCTGGGTTCTAAAGAAATGGTCACTTCAGTCCATGAGTTTTAAAGGAAGACTAAGAGGGAAATGGAGTGCATAGCTCCTTTCACTCGCAGGCTGAGGAGAAACTCAGGTCTCAATCACACCGGAGAGGAAAAAAAAAAAATACCCTTTGTTTCCTCAGAAATATACATCCAGATTTTCCAAAGCGCTTAGCATCCAGCAACTCCAAGTAAAACTCTGGCCCTTATCATTAAATTTCAGATGAAGCTTGCTTGATGTACAAATGCTAATAAGATTTTTCTGACTATCAATACTGCAAATTTGGCCTCATCTCTGAAAATCTGTGTGCTATTTTTTTTTAATCATCATCAACAGTAATGATTTTGAACTCAAAACCTAGCTAGAAATTGTATTCACTGCACAAAGTAGAACAGACTATAACTCACTCTTCCAATAGCAGAAACACAGCACCAGTCACTGGTAAAAAAAAAAAAAACCCAAAACATGTTCTTGTCAGAAAGCTATGGCCATTAATAGAACTGGTTGCACATTTTCACATGCTGATGCCATCATTAACGAAATGTCTGAACTGTAAGAGAAACGGAACATTTATTTAAATTATTTGTTTACTCCATTTTTAGAGCTTAGGGCTTCTTGGCTTTTGTATAAAAATGTAGTGTTTTTTGTGTGTGTTTGGTATAAAAGCTGTATTTTATTATCGCAAACGTAACTGTAAATTAATGATGTTTTTTGCATGGGATATTATTAATGCATGCTGCACTGAGATAAGCAGGATTTAAGATTCCTTTTAATGCTGAAAGTCAATCCAGCAGAAGGGCCTTTCCTATATCTTGGCAGTGTCCATGAATTCACCCAAAAGGCAAGCAGACTCTCAGCTGAGAATTTCAGGACTCTTTGCAAAGATTGGCTTATATTACTAGTCACTGGCACGAACCTTTCAGTCTATCCCTTATAAAATAGTTTTACTAAGAAAGGTCTCTTGATTTTTTTTCTTCTAGAAAGGACAAAAACACCTTCATTCTCCTGCTCTTAGCCTAAAATATGTCCAAAGCTGGGACCAATACTATACCATGCAATGTCTTATTTTGTATTGCAAATATCTTAACACCTATGTCAAACCCAAGAACATAAACAACTTGTATCCCATTAGTTGAAGTCAGAGCTCCACACACTCCATGCAAGACCAGTCGAGACTGATGTGCTATTTCATCAGTTAGACAGGGTTTAAGAGATGCCACTTCATGAAGAGGGGGAGTCTCACTGTTTAATCTTCATCACTTTTGACAACTAAAAATGCTGCCAATTAAAGGGTACATGCCAATTAAGGACAGTAAGGACTAATGAGGGGCTTCCAACAGTCACCCAACACGCTAAGATACACGTTAAATGTAAAACAAGCAATTACTTAACTCTGAAAGGCAAAAGATATAAAGTTTGTAAGATTATCCCTTTATCTCCCTGCTGCAGCTCCAGCTAGGGTGAAGGAGAGACAGACACCCTTTCCATGCACAGGAAAGGAGAGGAGGGAACCCAGAATTAATATGCCCTTCCTCTTTTCCCTTTACCAGCTTTCAGGCACTAATCAGAAAGTCTTAATTAAAACTGATTTTTAATCAGACATTTGCAACACAAGGACTTCAAGTAGCAGTTGAGTTCAGAAACATTATGACTCCAAAATCTGCTGAGAGTATTAGTCCTATTACCCACTGTTTTCACTGGAACAAACAGATACAAATGAGTCCATTCTGAAGAAATGCATATGCATTTACAGTTTTTTATAAATCTTGTGTTGGACTAGGGGTAGGATAGGGAGGCTTATTTTTTAATAAACACCCAAGAGCTAAAGTGATTTAGAAGAGGCTCTCTGCTGGCATTATCAACAGAGACTGGAATTTGAAATAGCCAGCTAACTTAAAAAAAAAAAAAAATTAAAGAGACCCCAAAGTCCTGATTTTCTAATAAATATGCAATGTATTACTGGGACTTATTGGCACCAAGGCTGAACATACCAGTAGCTAAAAATCCACAATATCTCCAAATTAGGTCAGCAGCACCTATAATGAGAAATGAGAAATGCTGCTGTGCTTTGTTACTGACATGCACCCTGTTGTTTTCTCTGTGTTATTTACTTTTAATAAGTGCCAGGTATTAAAGGCATTAGCATCAATTAAGGATTTAATTAGAATTGTAAATAAATCATATAGTTGGGCATCTGGCTTTAGCATCTGCCAGAGTTTTCAGACACATGTAGGAAAAGAAAAAAGACTAAAAGTTTAAAGAATGTTCAGCTAGTCAATGAGGCAAACACACAAATACCTTAGGACTGGGAATGAGGGGGAAAAGTATCATTTGACTGTGGGCAAAGAGTTTAACTCTGACCTCAGGAACAGCTTATCATATTTGCAGAAGGTCAGAGCAGGGCTGGGCTCAGGGAAAAATAAGCCAGAAGCTTTAAATGAACTGCAGCCAATGCAACAGAACAGGCAGTGCATTGTCAAATCAAAGTGGGAGACTTACCAAGATGAAAACTTGAATGGAGAGTGTGGGTGTGGGGGGGAAACAAAAGACAGAACACAACAACAATACCCATACCAGACCGGAGGGGCAATATGATTAAAATATGCTTAAAACAGCTTTGAGACAGCTGAATTTTTTTGGAACAAAATTTGTATTTGATCACACAATTTAACATATATCACTCTGATACAAGAGTTGTATTTGTTTTACTGTAGCGGTGAGCCAATGAATGCACTGGAGGTGTCAGCCCCATGTGCAACTCTTTTTAAGACGCATTGGCACTATACAAAAGCAGCAGCAGTCCAAAAAGAACATTATTTCACTTGCATGGGCTGTGTCTTATGAAAGTATTGGTAACCTGTGTTTTGTTATTAGCATAAAAGCGAGTGCAATATATGAAAAGATATTAGAACTGAGTCTTCCTATAGGGAGCAAAAGTACCTGTTTTTCAAAAAGGACAATGAATTAAAGCAGTGGTTTTCAATGGGAGACCACAGAGTATGTTTAAGATTTCCAAAGGGATCTGCACCTCCATTCGAACATTTTTAAGAGTCCACAATGAAAAAAAGGTTGAAAACCGCTGAATTAAAATACACATCAACCATGCATACATTTTCTTAGAGCAGTGTTTCCCAAACTTGGGACGCCGCTTGTTTAGGGAAAGCCCCTGGCGGGCCAGGCCAGTTTGTTTACCTGCCATGTCCGCAGGTCCGGCTGATCGCGGCTCCCACTGGCCGCCGTTCGCTGCTCCAAGCCAATGGGAGCTGCGGGAAGTGGCGGCCAGTACGTCCCTTGGCCCGTGCCGCTTCCAGCAGCTCTCATTGGCCTGGAGCAGCGAACCGCAGCCAGTGGGAGTCGCGATCGGCCAGACCTGCAGACACGACAGGAACACAAACCGGCCCAGCTCGCCAGAAGCTTTCCCTGCACAAGCGGCGTCCCAAGTTTGGGAAACACTGTCTTAGAGAAAGCGTTAAAGCATTGGGCGCTTTCACCTGTACAGTCACCTGACTGGCATCCAACAGAATACATCTGGAGTGATTTGAAGAAAAAAGTGGCTAAGAATAAAGGAAGCTGTATATTGGAGCTATATAGATGGTGAACCAAAAGAGAATGTAACCAAAATTAGTAAGGCCACAGTATATTCAATGTATGATGGGGGTGTAGACAACTTTTTTTTATTTGAGGGGGCTAGAGTTAAATAATAGTTGCTGAATATCACTTTGAGTCATTTTGTACCTTGTCTAAATTTGTCCACTTTTAATAAAGTGAGATAAATGAGCTTCTGTTCCAAACTCATTCTTTCCTGCTTTTTTGGGGGAAGAAACATGGGGGTGGCTAATTCCCCCAGTTATTTACACACATGGTATGCTACATATTCAGAGTACATTTGCAGGGTCTTAACAGGCATGGCCTAAAAATTTATATATTTCTTTGGAATGCAAATATTTTAGATGGGACATCAACTGATAAACCATCACTGTCATATTATAGCTACAACTGTAGGAGAAGAATTGAAACCTTTTTCCATTACTTTAATTGAGTTTACTCTTTCACAAAAGGCTTAAATGCAGCTTCTGCTTTGTCTAATCATATCCCTCGACTGCAAAGTCCACAGTTGTGTTACACAGAAGATGTAACTTGTCCAAGGTCACACAGTGAGTCACTCTTAAAACGTAGGGCCCTTTTTGTTTTTATGTTTTACTCTATGAACGCAATACTGGAGGGAGAGGGGGGAAATCCAGGGGTCTGTTTAAAACTCACTTAGCTGGTTCATTTCATTCACGATAGCATTTATGTTATTCCACTAATAAATGGATGGGAAAAGCTTTTATATTCTGTCTAGTGTGTGAACTTAAAGTCCCTCATTACTTTGTGATACACAACGAGCACAGCCTGATCTTGCAAGAGGGAAAACTAGACAAGAGTAAATTTTTTTTTAAAAGTGCCGAAAAGTATGTCTACACATAAGCCTCTATGCTAATGGGAGGGGTTCTCCTGTTGGTGCAGGTCCCCCACCTCCCCAAGAGGTAGATGGTGGATGGGAGAATTCTCCCATCCACCTAGTGCTATCTATACCGGGGGTTACATCAGTTTAACTGGTCAGGTGTATGGATTTTTCATACCCCTGGCCTACTGAGACACTGGGGATGGGCGGGGATGGCTGAGGCACTGGGGATGGGCAGGGATGGGCCCACCCATTGCTATAGGCCTCCCACCCATAAGGGAAGGAGCCATCGATTCATACCCAAGTGACAGTTATACCAACCTAATTTCCTAGTGTAGACTTAGTTTGATAGATTTTCAATGAGACTTAGGCTATGTCTACACTTAAAATGCTATAGCAGGGCAGTTGCACTCCTGCAGCAGCGTTGATGTAGCACTTCAGTGTGGACACTTACTACAGCAATTGGAGGGGTTCTTCCATCACTGTAGGTAATCCACCTCCCCGGGAGGTGGTAGCTAGGTCAATGGAAGAATTCTTTTGTAGCCCTAGTGCTGTCTACACCAGGGTTAAGTCGGCTTACCTACATATCTCAGGGGTGTGGATTTTTCACACCTTTGAGAAATGTAGTTATGCCAATGTAACTTTTCAGTGTAGACTAGCCCTTAGGTTCCAAAGTAGACTGACCTAGTTAAGGGGTTCTCAAACTGGGGGTCGGGACCCCTCAGGGGGCCACGAGGTTATTACATGGGGGGGTCGCAAGCTGTCAACCTTCACCGCAAATCCCGCTTTGCCTCCAGCATTTATAATGGTGTTAAATATATAAAAAGTGTTTTTAATTTATAAGGGGGGGTCGCACGCAGAGACTTGCTATGTGAAAGGGGTCACCAGTACAAAAGTTTGAGAGCCACTGACCTACTTGCAGGGCTGTGAAAAATTCCACACCTTGTGTAATGTAGGTAGATTGACCTAACCCCTCACTGTATACGCAGATACGTTGATAGAAAAATTCTTCCATAGACCTAGCTATGGGAGAGGCAGATTAACACTATATCAATGGACAAATACGAAGCATCCACATTATGGCATTACAGCACTGTAGCTGTGCCTCTGTACTGCAGTTAGACATGCAGCAAGTCACTTTTGCAAATGGGACTTTCAGGCTAAGTCACTTGTGTGTGTTATAAAGTGTTAGCCATATAATTAATTGCTAGATTGTGATATACTATTCAGTGTGAATAAAGGTCTTAGATCTACTGATTTCAAAGGAACTACTTGGGGTGAAAGGGCATCACAATCTGGCCCTAAAATAATTCTTCTTTTTGCATGTGTGCATAACTTTTAATGAGGAAAAACCCCTCTTGGTACAGTGTGGTATATGTAAGGGATGTCAAGGAATGGAGCTAGGGTCCCTGAAAGTACTGGCATATCCAGCTCTAAGGCAGTCCACCTGACAAGCTGCTGAGAGTCAGATGGATGAATTGGCAGGAAACTAGACAGGCTCAACTCAGCTTAATGCAGAGTTAAGTACCCTGGGATGTACAACCAGACAGGTTAGCACCACAGACAAATGAGTGCAGCACTGGTGTGGACACAGCAACTTAAGGGTTATACTGCCATTTGGCTACTCTCGCTCAGGAGGCATAACTTGAGTGCAGATAACTTGAATTTACTATCCAGTGTGGACATATCCAAAATCATAACCCTAAGGCTCAAGTTCTTGAGCAATTCAATCTCCATGGCTTGAAAGCTGGTGCATCATGAAGGGCATATCTAGACTATGGTAAAGGTGTTTAAAAAAAAAAAAAAAAAACACCCACCACACAGTTAACGTTTTAATGAACAACTTTAGAAAATACAACCACCACCCTAGAGCATGTCAGGGCTAGTTGTATTTTACCACGTTAGCAGGCCCTGGTGTAGCCTCGGCTTCATCTTGCCCAGCTAGCACGTTAACAAAATACAACCGGCACTCAAGTTGCTTAAAACGTGTTAGTTCACCCTTAAGCGCCTTTCATCCTCGTCCAGACGACCCTTAAATGGGCAGCAGTTGCAAAACAAGATCCCAGGTTCATCAGTGCCCCAGATCTGGGATCCCTTCAGAAAACCACAGTATCAAGTCGGGAGGGGGCTTTCCAGTCTCTCTCTCTCTCTCACACGCAGAGGTGCTGAAAGCATGTAACTAGCTCCAGGGCCCAATGTATCCGTCGCTGGATGAACAGAGCTGGGAAGGGGGATGGGGGGGATGTAGCGGCAGCTTCTCTCTCCAGGGTCAGAGACGCCTTTCTCCTGCGTGGGGGCGGGGGGGAGAGAAGGGGAGCGGGTCCCCCAGCAGCAATCCCTTCCTCCCTCCCAACGCAAAGCCGGGACAGGCTCCACGTGGAGGGGCTTTGCAGACACTTACCAGAAACTGAAACATGGTGTAACCGGGCTGCCTCTCTCCTCCCAGGGGCGGACGGGGAAGTAACTCACCCCAGCGGCAACTTCTCTTCCGGGTCCCATCCTCCCTGCTGCTGTCTCACTAGTTTAGGGATTTGATGGATGCCTGAGCAATCCTATCCTTTCTGGTCTTGCACGCCCGGCCCTCTTTCCCCTCCCTCTAGCCCCGCCTCTGGAGAGGTGACCCTGGGCTCAGAGTGGGACTCCCCTATGGTGGAGTAGTGAGGATTGCTTTCCGAAAATACACAGTGCAGAAGCCCCTTGTGGTAGATATGGTGTTTCTCCACCGAGCAAACACCTCCACTCCCAAGCACACAGTCTGATATTCCTACTGACGAGACCCATAGTGTCATAAACATCCCCAACCCTGCACTGAATAAGGCTGAAAGTTCGGAGTTCTGCAAAATCTAAAACAGAGATTATGCTTTGAAGCGGGGTGTGTGTGTGTGTGTGTGTGTGTGTGTGTGTGTGTGTGTGTGTGTGTGTGTGTGTAAAACATAGCACCACACACCAATCAATTTATATCTGAAGGTTATGGATGTGAAGAATGCATGTCTCTATGCTAGGGCAAGGTAAATTACAGTCAAAGACTTGTAGGTAATGTCTGTACCTTGAGAATGGAGGTTGTCTGTAACTCTGAAATATTCCTAACGCAATGTTATGGTTGTTCTTTAAAAAGTTTACAACTGAACTCTGACTTAAAATGGCTTTGAAGCTACTATGCAGAAGAAAAATGCTGCTTTTAACTATCTTAATTTAAATGAAACAAGCACAGAAGTAGTTTCCTTACCTTGTCAATTTTTTAAACTTGACTTTTTTTAGTCAAGTACCTAGTACTGTACTGTATTTGGTGTAGGGTTTTTTTTTTTTTTTTTTTTTTTTTGGTGTGGTCTCTGCTGCTGCCTGATTGCATAGGTTCCAAATCAGCTGTGTGGTTGAGGTTCTACTGTCCAGTGCTATGACTATGTAATGTGCAATATAAATGCTAAGTATTATTAATATTCGAAGCCCTCTGGTAGGGAGGGTGAATGAACTAATGGAATGAAGTAATTCCAGATGTTTTACCATTCTGGCTGTTTCCTCTTCCTAGCAGTCCTTTTGTTGTTGGTTCCCTTAACTTTGCACAGACCCAAAGGGAGACAAGCTTACTAGCTGAGATGAAAGGGAAGAAGTTATATGGAAAAAGAGAATTAATTAAATAAAGAAATAACAGAGCAGAAGCAAACTATCAAAAATAGGAGTCTGAATGCAAAATCTATTCCTGGGGGAATTCTGTGCACAATATTTTAAAATTTTGCAAAATTCTGCATATTTTATTTGTCAAAATAACCCAAGAAAATCATGTATCAGAAGGGTAGCCGTGTTAGTTCCAGACTGATTCTTGCCTGCATATTTATACCTGCCTCTGGAAATTTCCATTACATGCGTCTGACGAAGTGGATATTCACCACGAAAGCTTATGCTCCAATACATCTGTTAGTCTTAAAGGTGCCACAGGACAAGAAAATCATGCCAGTTTCAATTATTTTGGTAATTTATTTAAAAATGCCTGTCATCAAGTATGCCTATAACAATACAGACAAAAAAGATTCAGGAAATGTTGTTTTGACAAACATTTCTTACTAGGCATATTAATACAGAACTTTGAGTAATAATTAATTTAAACTATAATACAGAAGCGTATTTCCCGCACCCCTCAGAAGCAGTGCAAAGGCTTGGGGGAATCAGGGGTAACAGAGGAGCTGCAGGAGAGGGAAGTAATTGCTGGAAGCAGCCTGGGAGTGATCCTGGAAGCTTGTTGGGTGTGGGTAGGAGAAGTATGGAACAGAGATTTTGGGGGGCAGGGGATTGTTAGGGAGTTGGGGAGCCTCCCCCATGCAGACCCTGGCTGACCCCTAGCCTTTCCCATTCAGTCAGGCACATCTTCCCCCAGCCCCATGTGGCCCTGCACCCCCATTCCCATTCAGCTCCTGCCCAAGTCTTTCCCCCCCACTAGCCCTTCTGAACCCCAGTCTATGTGACCTCCCAGCAGCCCTATGTACCCTGGTCTGTCTGTTCCCTCCCACCCATATCCCGTGCCTCCTAACCTGGCCCTGCAGGCATGCCTCTCTGTGGAACACTGCTGGCTGCTTCTGCCAGTGAGCTGGCTACTCTCTGTTCTGGTGCCACAGTAGCCCCTGGTGGGAAAAAGGTGTAACTGCAGCACCTCTCCAACAGAATGTATTTTCTGTGGAGAAAAAAAAATCTGCAGGGGACATGAATTCTGCACATGCACATTGGTGCAGAATTCCCCCAGGAGTAAAAATCAGGCAGCTGGAAAGCACTCTCAGATACCTAATGGCACATTTGTGAAGTTGTCACATTTGTCAAATGAATTAAGTGCAAATAAACATATTTTTCTGTGATGTGATGGTTTGCGACAGAGACATAAGCCAACAGTGCTGCCACCTTCAGCATTGAATTTCCTGGCTTTTGTCTGATGGTGTCACAGTTCCATTAAATGTTGTTACTGTATTTTCTTTGGTGGAGGAACTTAGCAGTAACATAAGAGATTACTAGCTCTGGCTAACGCCACCCATAATGTGGCAAATATTGCATAAGCTTGCTCCACACCGCTCTGCTAAGAATGGACCGTGGAGAAGGTTAATGAGAGCCTGTGGATCCAATTGGCCCCAGATGTCAGGTGTGGAAGTAGTTAAAAGGAGGAGACCTAGCTTAGTTTAGAGATGACTAGAGCTTTGCTTTTCCTGATGCTAGAGAAGCGTGGTTATAGCTGAGTGAGTGTGGCAGCTTGCTAGCTGGTTTTTCCTGATTTTTGAGACTCTACCACCCTGGAAGAAATGGGGCAGACCTGTGTCTTGAATGGAGGACTAAAGCACTTCTGTGTTAAACTCTGTGAAAAATAGCAGCTATCCACTGGAGACCATGTGAATCGGTGAGTTGCACACAGTAAGCTGTGAAGGGGAAAACCTGGTCATATGTCTCTTATTCTAGCTCCACAGCACTCTATACTATTCCACTTCCCAGCCCTCCCAAAGTTCCTGCAATCTACTCCACACCAGTCTCTCCTGCATATACTATTCCAGTTTTGGCCTCCGTCTCATGGTCACACAAAGTGGGGTCATTTGATGAAATTCAGTGGCAGACACTTTAAAACAAAAAAGAAATGTTATTTCACGCAGCACGTTAGTCTGTGGCATTCACAGGAAGTCTAATGTCAAGTACTCTAGGTGGATTTTTAAAAGGGGTGAATAACTTGTGTAATTATACTCTACAACAGAAACAATAAAATCTTATGATTTGGCATTACAAGGATCAGGAAGGATTACTTCCCCAGCCTGCTCCATCTGTAGATTCCCACCATGAAAAATAAAACAGTTTCAAAATGGCAAGGAAGCTAGTTAATTCTTTTTATTTAAAAAAAAGGGGGCATTAGTGTAAAATAAAGACCTGTGTGAAGTTTAAATGTGTGGCTTTGGGGATTTTTTGCCATAAGGACCCATAAAACTGAGAACTTTTATGAAAATTTCAAAAAAGGAAAAACTTCAGGTTGGAGTTTTCAAGAATCTGAAAGTTATGCACCCAAATATCACTGATGTTCAGTGGGACTTGGCCACCTTACTCTGCTTTTAAAAGTCCAGCCTTAAATTTTACAGAATTCAGAAAAGAAGGCTCAGAAAAGTGTGAAAACTAGCTAGAAAAGAGAGCTGGGTGAAGTTTAAGTTTTTAATTTCAGTGTAAACTGTCATCAAAATTGTGTATTTTGATCCCAAATGGGAAAATCTTCTAAGAAACTTTAGGTGTTTTTTTTTTTTTTTACTACCTTTACTAGGAAATTAAAGGTTGTCCTCTTTGCAGTAGTCCATATTTAAGATTAATTTCTGTGAATGAACATGCTTAGTTAAGGGATTTAGGGGGACATTTTCAAAGGCACAACTGGTAACTAGATGCAAAGCTGCCATTAAAAGTCCATGGGAGTTAGGTGCCTAACTGCCATGCCTCAGAAAACCTCCCATTTACACCCTACTTTAAGTGGAAAACTAAATGCAACCTTGTTATAGAGCTGCTGATGCACTTCCATAAGACAATCTATTCCAACTTCATAGCTCCAATTTCCAGAGACCGCTGCCTCCGAACACTGCATGGTGTCATTGACCTCTGCCTCCCTCTACCAACATCTATCCTGTGAGATAAGGAATCATTATCCCCATTTTTCAGTGTGTGGCAGAGCAGGGAACTAAACCGGGCTTTCCTAAGTCCCATGCTAGCACTCTGATCACTGGCCCATCCTCTCTCTGTGGTTGGGATCAGGACCTGGCAAGCAGTCGGTCCTGTTAGGAGTGGAGGAGAGTGTCATCCCTCACTCTTCCCACTTCTCAATAACAAACACGTTCTGCCTACTTTCTGGCACAGCATTCCCAGGGGCTGTCAAAAATCCTGGAAAAGCCACGGGTCTCAGGGACAGCTACCTGGAAATAGACAGATATTCTCAATGGTCAATCCTTTTAGGTATGGAATCAGGGCACTGAGGGAAGAAACTCAGTTCTGAGAACATAGATTAGGTGCTCAGATACTTTGGTATAAGAACCTATATAGCATAGAAATAAATTCCAGCTTGAAAAAACAATGGAAATTCCTGGGAACTTTCATTAAACAAAAATGCCACTACATTATTACCACTGGATGATGGGATTTCCATGTGTTTCCTGTCCATTCAAATCCTTGTTCTAAAGCTTAGGATAGGATGATGAATGTAATGTCAGAAATTCTTTGCTCTCCAATGCTGCGCACTGTTTTCCGACATGTACTGCATTTCCTCAAGTTGTTGTGACATTTAATGGTAAACCAAAAATCACTTTTCCCCCTTATATACATTCACTCCATTTACCAACACTGAATCCTTTTAGCTATTGCTCAGTTTCCTTTAAGCTGTGCAGCCACGCAGCAGCCTATTAAGCACTGCGCAGGCCCTCGGGGCTGCAGCGGGGAGAGATGCCTCTCCCCTAGCCCCGGCAGGGAGAGGTGCCTCTCCCCGCTGGCACCAGCCCAACCCCATACCTGCTGCAGCTGGGGGAGAGAGGCGCCTCTCCCCCCCAGCCCAGGTGCTACTGTGGGGAGTCCTCTCTCCCTGCCATAGCCCCAGGGCAGCCTGCACCCCAAACCCCTCATCCCTGGCCCCACCCCAGAGCCCCTACCCCCAGCCGGAGTCCTCACCCCCTGCACCCCAACCTTCTGCCCCAGCCCTGAGCCCCTCATCCTTGGCACCACCCCAGAACCCGCCCCCCAGCCGGACTCCTCACCCCCCTGCACCCCAATCCTCTGCCCCAGCCCTGAGCCCCCTCCCACACATCAAACCCCTCTGCCTCATCCCCGCCACATGAATTTTGTTACCAATATGGAGGTGATGTATCACACATAACAAAATTCATTCTGCACATGTGTGGGAAAAATTAGAGGGAACACTCGAGTGGGCGTAATGGGTGGCAATATATTATTGGAGGCCACAGTGTGCGCAGGAGCGGCGCCAGGGTTTTTGCCGCCCTCGGCGGCAGCGCTCCTCCACAGTAATCGGCGGCAGCTCTCCTCTGAATCTGCTTTCTCGGCAGCGGGGGTCCTTCTGCTCCAGGTCTTCGGGGCACTTCGGTGGCAGGTCCCAGAGTGAGTGAAGGACCCACCACCGAATTTCTGCTGACGACCCAGAGCGGAAGAAGCCCTTCTCCGCTGAAATTCTGCAGAGGGCGGCGATATGCCGCCCCCCACATCCTGCCGCCCTAGGCGACCACCTAGGGTCGCCTAGTGGAAGCGCCAGCCCTGAGTGTGCGCTCTCTTTGGCAGCTATAAATCCTGCCACAAAGCTTTATGTTCAGTACAAAATTGCAGTGATCCAGGCTCTTTAAGACCTTCCCACAACATGACTGCTTAAAGCTGGAGAATTCCACAGGGCAGGTTACATGGATGCTGCATGGGGCATTGGCTGTAAAGTAGTCTCTGCTCACTTATTCTAACACTACAACTGCCTAGGAATCAGAAGGTGAAGCTTCAACCTCACCTCCAACTCAACAACCGCTATTCTAGGCCACATTCAGGGGAGGAAGGAGACCATTATGCCAGGTGGCAACAGCTCAGGCCCCCCTTAAGCTGGGTAGGCTACATGGCCTGATTTACACCTACTGCCCAGTTTCCCTTCTCTGGTTATGTGGGAGGGGTGTGACATAAGTAGTAATTCCTCTCACTGCCAGACATACTACTTTCTCTACCTTCCTGTAAGGCAGCTGGTTCCCTTATTGCAGCTGCCAGCTGTTACCACAGAGACTGGGTTCAGTGCTAGGGTTGAGTAGCAGCTATCTGAGAAGAAGTTCAATGAGCTTTGCACAGGAGTGACCACTCCTTAAAATGTGTAAGAGTCCCTGCTTTCAGCTGACCACACTAGGGAAAGGGGGGGCTCTTAAATTAAAAACTGAGTTTGCATTACCTTTACTCACTCTCCTTTTGTCTTTCCCCTTACACAGTATTCCAGTGAACAAGTTTAGTGTCAGGAATGTTCACTGAAACAGCAACATTTGTTGAAAGTGAATTCTGAGTCCATAAAGGTGAATACCTGCAACGTAAACCTCCATTCTAAGAGTTAGGGAACAAACAAATATGTAACCTACTATATGTATTCAGTCAAAACTCCATCTAAGTTAAATATTGAATATCAAATACACTAAATTACTCTAATCTACAAACCAATAAATGGCTGCAGAAACTGACTAATTTTGAATAACAAATATGGACGCAAATCACAGCGGTCAGATTCTGATGCTCTTGCTCACCGTGAGTAGTACTTTACTGTGTGAATCGTACCGTTGATTTTGGGAATACCTGAGAAGTAAAGGACTACCTAGTGTGAGTAGGGTTGGCAAAAGCTGGCTCTAAATTACTTGTGGATAAATTGTGACCAGAAGAAGTGGCTGATTATTTTTTAAATACTTTAACTGCAAAATATTTACCGAGCTCTAGCTACTTTACCCAGTTTTCAAAATGTTGTGAATGAAGGGGGGGGGCGGGTTTTTTGCAGGAAGCTTGTTGGTCACATGATGCTGACTTCTCCTCCTTGCCTCCAGCTGTTAAATCACATTAGAGGAAGCCAAAAATTCAATACTTGCCTAATATTACTTGTACACGTAAGCAATTGCTGCAGTTGCCACTGAGATATTATGTGACTATAAAGAGAGAGAAGATGGTCTGAGAATCTTTCTATTAAGAGTCTCCATCACTAAGTTTTTAAATCATTATTGCATTATTTTCCCCCCTCAAAGGTATGCTCCAGTTCAACCACATGGTTGAGCTTAATGCAGAAACTGCTGTCACACCCCAAGGGCCCCCTCCCTCAGGGAGTCCCCAGGGAAGGTAGATCAGCATTGTATGTGGGTATGTCTACACTACGAAATTAGGTCGAATTTATAGAAGCCGGTTTTATAGAAATCGGTTGTATACAGCCGATTGTGTGTGTCCCCACATAAAATGCTCTAAGTGCATTAAGTCGGCGGACCGCGTCCACAGTACTGAGGCTAGCGTCGACTTCCGGAGCATTGCACTGTGGGTAGCTATCCCACAGTTCCCACAATCTCCACCGCCCATTGGAATTCTATGTTGTGATCCCAATGCCTGAATAATGCAAAACAGTGTCGCGGGGGGTTCTGGGTACATGTCATCAGGCACCTCCCCCTCCGTCAGAGCTACGGCAGACAATCGATTCGCGCCTTTTTACCTGGGTTACCTGTGCAGACAACATACCACGCCAAGCATGGAGCCCGCTCAGTTCAGCTCAGCTCACCGTCACCATATGTCATCTGGGTGCCGGCAGACGTGGTACTGCATTGCTACACAGCAGCAGCTAATTGCCTTTTGGCAGTAGATGGTGCAGTATGACTGGTAGCCTTCATCGGCGATCTGGGTGCTGGCAGACGTTAGGCTGGCAGACGTGGGGCTGTATTGCACACAACAGGAGCCCCTTGCCTTTTGGTAGAAGTTGGTATATTACGACTGGTATCCGTCGTCATCGTACTGCAGTGGCTGTCAATCATGGGCACCTGGGCAGACATGCTCAGTCCTATCGAACTGTCTTGACGATGATGGCTATCAGTCGTAGTATGCTATTTTCTGCCAAGCGCCCAGTATTTTCTGCCAAGCACCCAGAAGATGCCGAGGGCTATCAGTCATGCTGCACCATCGTCTGCCAGCTTAAGATGTAAAAAATAGATTTGTTCTGTATTCATTTGCTTCCCCCTCCCTCCGTGAAATCAACCGCCTGCTAAACCCAGGGTTTTGAGTTCAGTCTTTGGGGCAGGGGCCATTCTGTGTGACAGTTGTTTGTGTTTCTCCCTGATGCACAGCCACCTTTGTTGATTTTAATTCCCTGTACCTGTACGCCATGTCGTCACTTGCCCCTCCCTCCCTCTGTCCGTCAGATACTAGTTTCGTGCCTTTTTTCAGACCAGACACCATAGCACTGGGATCATGGAGCCTGCTCAGATCTCCGCGGCAATTATGAGCACTATGAACACCACGCGCATTGTCCTGGAATGTAAGCAGAGCCAGGACATGCCAAAGCAAAACCAGGACCAGCCGAGGAGGCGATTGCAGCCCGGCGACAATAGTGATGAGGAAATTGACATGGACATAGACCTCTCACAAGGCACAGGCCCCAGCAATGTGGAAATCATGGTGTTACTGGGGCAGGTTCATGCCATGGAATGCCAATTCTGGGCCCGGGAAACAAGCACAGACTGGTGGGACCGCATCATGCTGCAGGTGTGGGATGATTCCCAGTGGCTGCGAAACTTTCGCATGCGTAAGGGCACTTTCATGGAACTTTGTGATTTGCTTTCCTCTGCCCTGAAGCGTCAGAATACCAGGATGAGAGCAGCCCTCACAGTTGAGAAGTGAGTGGCGATAGCCCTGTGGAAGTTTGCAACGCCAGACAGCTACCGGTCAGTCGGGAATCAATTTGGAGTGGGCAAATCTACTGTGGGGGCTGCTGTGATCCAAGTTGCCAGGTCAATGAAAGACCTGGTGATATCAAGGGTAGTGACTCTGGGAAATGTGCAGGCCATAGTGGATGGCTTTGCTGCAATGGGATTCCCAAACTGTGGTGGGGTGATAGATGGAACCCATATCCCTATCTTGGCACCGGAGCACCAAGCCACCGAGTACATAAACCGCAAGGAGTACTTTTCAATGCTGCTGCAAGCCCTGGTGGATCACAAGGGACGTTTCACCAACATCAACGTGGGATGGCCGGGAAAGGTACATGATGCTCGCATCTTCAGGCACTCTGGTCCGTTTCGAAAGCTGGAGGAAGGGAGTTTCTTCCCGGACCAGAAAATAACCGTTGGGGATGTTGAAATGCCTATAGTTATCCTTGGGGACCCAGCCTACCCCTTAATGCCATGGCTCATGAAGCCGTACACAGGCAGCCTGGACAGTAGTCAGGACCTGTTCAACTACAGGCTGAGCAAGTGCCGAATGGTGGTGGAATGTGCATTTCGACGTTTAAAAGCACGCTAGCGCAGCTTACTGACTCGCTCAGACCTCAGCGAAAAGAATATCCCCATTATTATTGCTGCTTGCTGTGCGCTCCACAATATTTGTGAGAGTAAGGGTGAGACATTTATGGCAGGGTGGGAGGTTGAGGCACATCGCCTGGCCGCTGATTACACGCAGCCAGACACCAGGACGGTTAGAAGAGCACAGCAGGGCGCGGTGCGCATCAGAGAAGCTTTGAAAACGAGTTTTGTGACTGGCCAGGCTACGGTGTGAAACTTCTGTTTATTTCTCCTTGATGAACCCTCCGCCCCACCCCCCCACCCGGTTCACTGTACTTCCCTGTAAACCAAACACCCCACCCTCCCCTCCCCCTTTGAGCACCGATTGCAGAGGAAATAAAGTCATTGTTACTTCACATTCATGCATTCTTTATTAATTCATCACACAACTAGGGGGATAATTGCCAAGGTAGCCCGGGATGGGTGGGGGAGGAGGGAAGGAAAAGGACACACTGCAGTTTAAAACTTTAACTCTTATTGAAGGCCAGCCTTCTGATGCTCGGGCAATCATCTGGGGTGGAGTGACTGGGTGGCCAGAGGCCCCCCACCGTGTTCTTGGGTGTCTGGGTGAGGAGGCTATGGAACTTGGGGAGGAGGGGCTGTAGTAGCGGTCTCTGCTCCTGCTGCCTTTCCTGCAGCTCAATCATACGCTGGAGCATATCAGTTTGATGCTCCAGCAGCCGGAGCATCGACTCTTGCCTTCTGTCTGCAAGCTGACTCCACCTGTCATCTTCAGCCCGCCACTTGCTCTGTTCATCCCGTGATTCAGCCCGCCACCTCTCCTCTCGTTCATACTGTGCTTTTCTGTAGTCTGACATTGACTGCCTCCACGCATTCTGCTGTGCTCTTTCAGCGTGGGAGGACATCTGGAGCTCCATGAACATGTCATCCCGAGTCTGCCGTTTTCTCCTTCTAATCTTCACTAGCCCCTGTGAAGGAGAAACATTTGCAGCTGGTGGAGGAGAAGGGTGAGGTGGTTAAAAAAGACACATTTTAGAGAACAATGGGTACACTCTTTCACGTTACATTTTGCTGTTCACATTACACAGCACATGTGCTTTCATTACAAGGTCGCATTTTTCCTCTTATATTGAGGGCCTGCCGGTTTGGTGTGAGAGATCACTCACGCAGTGCCAGGCAACAGATTTCGGCTTGCAGGCAGCCATGGTAAACCACAGTCTTTTGGCTTTCCTAACCTTCTTAACATGTGGGAATGGTTTCAAACAGTAGCACCCTCATTTCCCATACCAAGCACCCGTTGGGTTGGCCATTTAAAATGGGTTTGCAATGTAAAAGGAGGGGTTGCGGTTCCCGGGTTAACATGCAGCACAAACCCAACTAACCCCCCTCCTTCCCCACACCCAATTCTCTGGGATGATCACTTCACCCCTCCGCCCCACCGCGTGGCTAACAGCGGGGAACATTTCTGTTCAGCCGAGCAGGAA
This sequence comes from Chrysemys picta bellii, assembly GCF_011386835.1. NCBI lineage: Eukaryota > Metazoa > Chordata > Testudines > Emydidae > Chrysemys > Chrysemys picta. The sequence goes on from NC_088791.1 coordinate 106,814,484, forward strand.
TGGGCACCTCTGAATGTCCCCTTAATAAAATCGCCCTATTTCAACCTGGTGACCGTGAATGATATCACTCTCCCGAGGATAACAAAGAGCGATAAGGAATGGATGTTGTCTGCATGCCAGCAAACCCCGGGACCATACGCTGCCATGCTTTGTTATGCAATGATTCCAGACTACGTGCTACTGGCCTGGCGTGGTAAAGTGTCCTACCATGGTGGACGGGATAAGGCAGCCCTCCCCAGAAACCTTTTGCAAAGGCTTTGGGAGTACATGAAGGAGAGCTTTCTGGAGATGTCCCTGGAGGATTTCCGCTCCATCCCCATACACGTTAACAGACTTTTCCAGTAGCTGTACTGGCTGCGATTGCCAGGGCAAATTAATCATTAATCATTAAACACGCTTGCTTTTAAACCATGTGTAATATTTACAAAGGTACACTCACCAGAGGTCCCCTGTGTGCCCTCAGGATCTGGGAGCACGCCTTGGTTGAGTTCGGGGGTTACTGGCTCCAGGTCCAGGGTGATAAACATATCCTGGCTGTTGGGGAAACCGGTTTCTCCGCTTCCTTGCTGCTGTGAACTATCTACATTATCTTTACCCTCCTCTTCCTCGTACCTTGAACCCTCTTCCCTGTGTGTTTCTCCAGTGATGGAGTCATAGCACACGGTTGGGGTAGTGGTGGCTGCACCCCCTAGCCTGGCATGCAGCTCCGCGTAGAAGCGGCATGTTTGCGGCTCTGCCCCGGACCTTCCGTTTGCCTCTCTGGCTTTGTGGTAGGCTTGCCTTAGCTCCTTAATTTTCACGCGGCACTGCCGTGCGTCCCTGTTATGGCCTCTGTCCTTCATGGCCTTGGAGACCTTTTCTAATATTTTGCCATTTTGTTTACTGCTACGGAGTTCAGCTAGCATTGATTCATCTCCCCATATGGCGAGCAGATCCCGTACCTCCCGTTCTGTCCATGCTGAAGCTCTTTCGCGATCCTGGGACTCCATCACGGTTACCTGTGCTGATGAGCTCTGCGTGGTCACCTGTGCTTTCCACACTGGGCAAACAGGAAATGAAAATCAAACGTTCACGGGGCTTTTCCTGTCTACCTGGTCAGTGCATCTGAGTTGAGAGTGCTGTCCAGAGTGGTCACAATGAAGCACAGTGGGATAGCTCCCGGAGGCCAATAACGTCTAATTCCGTCCACACCACCCCAATTCCGACCCGCTAAGGCCGATTTTATCGCTAATCCCCTCGTTGGAGGTGGAGTAAAGAAACCGGTTTAAAGGGCCCCTTAAGTCGAAAGAAAGGGCTTCGTTGTGTGAACGTGTCCAGGCTTAATTCGATTTAACGCTGCTAAAGTCGACCTAAACTCGTAGTGTAGGCCAGGCCTGTGGCTAACACTGTTGCAAGCATTGCAAAGCATTTTGGGGAGGTGTGTGAGTGGGGAGTGGAAGTTTTCTTAGCAGGTACGAGAGGCCGAGAGGGGAGGGAGAAAGAAGAGAGCAGAGAACGAATCAATTCAACACTCCAGCTAGCTGAATCCGAAGATAAGAACCGGCCCCAGCCAGCCCAAGGACACAGTTAACAGCCAAGGCTTGGCTGCAAGCCAAGAAAGATGGGGGCTTGAACACTTTCCGAGCAGCTGAAAGAAAGAAGAATCCTATTGCCCAGACCTGCAAATCGGCAAGGCCAACTAAAGAAGATAACCAGCAAAGTATGAAAACACAGACGAGACGACAAGAGACGGGTGCTGAGCCGGGCGTCCCTGGAGCCGGGGTGTTTTGGGAAAGTTGAAGAGACCACTGAAAGCCGGTTTGGACTGGCACAAAGAGTACCAGGAACAGAGGTTACGGAATGGAACACCCCCGAAGGAGCCCTGGACTTAAAACCCTCCTGAGAGCTGGAGCAATTCGGAGAACACAGCAGATTCTTGGACAACCTGGGCCCAGGACAGCACTCCCTATCCCCCCCTGCCTTCTTCTGATGTTACACATAGACTTGGCTATTCTGGGTCGTGCATGGTGTGAGTATGAAAGTGGGCTAGGACTTGGAGCTCTAATGCTTTCTTTCTTCCCCTGAGCGATGTGGGAACGGTTCCAACAATCTCTGCTATATTTTATTATTTTATCAATAAAGCTTTAAAATTTAGACACTTGGTGTATTTAGTCATCTTCCCCCAACGATCCTGCGGTGTCAGCCTGATGACCTGACAGGAGGGATAGATTGGTAACAGAAATCTGTCACACTGCTACGTGAAATTCTATGACCTGTGTTACACTGGAGGTCCCTTCTGGCCTTAAAAAAAAAAAATCTATGAAGATGTAGACTACACTATGGAACAAGTTTGTGAACCTCTGCTTATTAAACAAAAGCAATAATTCATTTGGGTTTTGTTTTAATTATCGTGGCAATATAAAATGAACAATGCCAGGTATTTTGGTCTGTTATATGTTGTCCCAGGTAGACTAACAATAAACAATTTACACACAAGGTGGCTTTTGCCCCTAAATTCTGCTGCTATGTTCCCCGGAAAGTTTGGACCCAGTATGAACTTGTATTTCTAGATTCTCCATGATTTGTGGTCTCACAGCTCCTCCTTCCATCCTTTCGTTGTATAGGGTGGATTACCTGTTTTAATCACTGGAAGAAAAAAAACCCTCATTTTGATCCGAACTGAAACTTTTATTAAAAATGATTGGCTGTGATGCTCAGCAATATCTTTGTTGCAAGCACATCAAGGGTTAATCTGAATAAAGTCATAGCGTATAAATACAGGTAAAACAGAACTTTTGCTATACCTTCAGTTGAGCTGTATAGCTGCAACTACAAAAATATGGTAGAAGTACTTAAATCTGGATGTCCTTTTAATAACCATTCCTTGTTTCCATTGTAAAGCTGGAAAATGCAGCTCAAAATAACGTATTGCACTAGAAATTCTATGGAATAAACACCAGATGGTGCTAGAAAACCACCTGAAGCAGTTTAAATTTCTCATGTGCAATTTTTAGATTTTCCTCTTTAATGTTCAGTGTTCTCTCTTACTTTCTTGGGGAAATATAATTATACAATATTCATCATGACATGCTTGACCTATTTTTAAGGCACCCTGCTCACTGTGGGGTCCCCTCCCTGTGCCTGAGCATACCTCACATTATTGCCAGTAGAGGATGACCAACAAACCTAAATAAAGAAGGACTTTAGGGAAAACTTGCAAACACACCAGGCAGGGGTGCCAACGGGATTGAGCAGAGGGCTAGGAGCCAAAAATTCTATTGCTGATTGACATTAACTCAGGCCTTGGCTACACATGCAAGTTACAGCACTGTAAAGCCTCCCCCAGCGCTGTAACTCACTCCCCATCCACACTGGTAGGGCACTTGCAGCACTGTGTCTCCCTGGGTACACTGCTGCAGGTACTCCACATCTCCGAGAGGAATAACAGCTGCAGCAGAGTGGCTAGGACTCAGGGGTGTGAGTGTAAACGCTTGCTGCGCTGTACTAATCACCTTGTCAAGTGGCCAATCCTCTCCATTGTTGTGACCGGCTGCAGGAATGCGGAAGTGTTGGTTTCAAAGCTCGTACCACAGAGAAAAGCAAACAGTTTGCAGTTTGCTTTGAGTGAGTGAATGAATGAATGAGCAGGGGGCCGGGAGTTTGGAACTTGCAAAATAGAGAGCTGCCATGCTCCAAAAAGCACTCTCTCTCCCTCCACACTCCCTGTCACAATCCACCCCACCCCACCCCCGTTTTGAAAAGCACGTTGCAGCCACATGAATGCTAGGATAGCTGCCCATAATGCACCGCTCCCAACACAGCTGCAAATCTTGCAAGTGTGGCCACACCACTGCGCTGGCAGCTGTCAGTGTGGACAGACTGCAGCGCTTTTCCCTACTCAGCTGTACGAAGACAGGTTTACCTCAGAGCGCTGTACAGCTGCAAGTGTAGCCAAGGCCTCACTGTGTGATGTTGAGAAAGTCACTTAAAGCCAAGTCTTGAAAAGTGGCCTCTAACTGAGTGCCTCAGGTTCTGGGTGGCCTGTGTTGAACCACCTAAGTTCACTTCCTCTCCCTCCCGGCCTCCCCCCGAGTAAATGCTGGCAGCTAGGAGCTGCAGGTGTAGTTATTATTAGTCCCACAAAACACAACCAATTTTATTCTGCCCTGTCACAAAACACAGTCCAAAGGACCAAAAAGTAGGGTGGAAAAAGGCTTTTTTCAACCAAATAGAAATTTTCATGCAGTAGGTCATTTTTTGTCAAGGATATTGAGCTTTTCACCAAAAGCCTGGAACACCTCAATGAGCTTTTTAGACAAAAGTGGGGGAGGGGGAGAATAATTTATCTAAAATTTTCAAAGGGGGGAAACAATTTCCCAGCTAGCTATACAATTGATTTTTGCCTCCCATTGCCAATTAATCCTGTCCCACCCATATAGAGCCCCCATACCTCACTCTTGAGTCTGGCCCCACTGTAACACTACCCAACAATAAATTCCTGGTGATTCTAGACCCTGTCACCAATCTATGCACTATTGATCCAGTTTTCCCCCATGCACAGTTGACTTTAGCCCCTATCCCCACACCCACCAGTTAACCCTGGGACCCTCTAATTTTGAGCTGATTCTGCCAGATTGCTTATCCTGCTGTTTTCTGGGGCTAGGGTTGCCATCTTTCTAATTGCTGAAAGCCAGACACCCCTGCCCAGCCCCTTGCCCCACCTCTTCCCCTGAGGCCCCACCCCCTACTTGCTCCTCCCTCCATTGCTCGCTCTCCTTCCCACTCCCAACACTCACTCTCCCATCTCCGGGGACTCACGTGCTGCCTGCAGAGTCAGGCTGGGAGCAGCTGACATGGAGCCTGCCTGCCTGCTCAATCCAGGCACAGTGGTTGGGCTCTGGCTCAGAAAAGGAGCGAGGGGCTGGGGGCAATCAGGGTATGGTGGGGTGGAGTGGGGGGTGGGTCCCCAGAGCAAGGGGCTGGGGGCAATCTGGGCACACTAGAGAATGGGGGAGTTGGTCCCTAGAGCAAGAGGCCAGGGGCAAATCAGGGCACAGCAGGGAGGTGGGGGGTGTTGGTCTCGGGAGAGAGGGGCTGAAGCAGGGGCAAATTGGGGCACGGGCTGAGGTGGGGGGGGTAGACAGGATGCCCCCCAGGTGGCAGCAGTGCTGGTACTACCTACCTCTCCGCTGAAGGCTGGAGCTGCATGTCAGGGAGCCAGTTCTCTCAATCAACAGCTGAGCAGCTCCTCCAGGCCACAGCTGCTGCTCTTCCTGCCCTCTCAGCAGGGAGATGGATTGTGGTTACTCTGGTAACCTGACTTTTAGTGTCCGGTCAGAAGTACTGACTGGACGCTGTCAGGCCCTTGGTTTTCCACCAGACTTTGTAGTCAAAAACCTGGCACCTGACAATCCTATCTGGGGATCTGCTCCTCACTATCCCACTCCTTTGCTGAAGAAATCAGCAGCTTTTAGTTTTGCCAACTCCAAGCATTCAAAAATCATGAATCAGGCCTCCCAAAATCATGAGATGGGGGGTTTTCAGGATACTTTTTATTTGCCTTGAGTCTTTAGGGTGCACTTGGGTCACATTGTCAAGATTTGTTCTACAATTATAAGGGATAGCATTAAAAATGGAAGCTGAGATTCTCATGTATTCACATATTTCCAAGACCTGGGACTTTAAGAAAAACAGTAAATATTTTGAGACTTGTGATAAAAATCACAACAGTAGGCCACCCAGTTTTGGCTGCTGGGCTATGGGGTAAGCAGATCTTCAAACATACACCCCCCGCCTGGTAGTCTCAGCAAAACTGGAAGCTCTGTGAACAACAGTAGGCCACCCATTCACACACAGCCCAGCAGTGAGGCCCTGGCTGAATCGGCACATATATCAGCCTGTGGTAAGGAGAAGGAGGTATCTCTTCCCAAGCCTACAGATCAGGTGGTGGGAGGGGAAGGAAAGTGCTGCAGGAATATTCACTTCCAGTTCAGGAAATGCTGCAGAGGTGAAAGGAAGCAGCTGTTCCTTGGCCCATTTTGAGTACACCAGGCTAGAGGACAGCAGAAACCTTCAAGACCTGCCTTTTCAGGAAGTACAGGGGGAGAAGGAGACCTCAACCTCCCACTGCTACACATGCTAAGGGACCAGGTTCTCTCTCAGCACATGCATCAGTTGTAATTAATTGACCTGCATCAGGAGGCAGTTGAAAAGGGAAGGGAAGCCCCGTGGGTAGGTTTTTACCCCATTGCCCCAGCCTTATGATAAAGTCTGAAAAGCTGTAGAGTTGTCAAGCTTGTGAAGGCTCAGACATTTGAGAGGTCCATGGCTTAACATCTCTAATTTTCTGGGTTGATGTCAATTCTTGGGTCTGAGAGTTCACTAGCTAGGCAGGTTTAACATGTTATGCTGAAGTAAAAACTTTGGTGTTTTTTTGCGACTGCTACAATAACACCTTTAGTTTGCAAGCTTATATAGTAGAGGCTACATCTTAACAAAACTGGCTTAGTATCTCTTATGGTGTGGGAGATGATCTCAGAGCTCATTTGATGGACAGCAGTGGCCAACAGACATCAATTAATAGTTTATTTATTACCTCTATTATGGTAGAGACACCAACTGGAATTGGTGATCTGTTGTGCTGGGACGTTGATAATTCCTGTAGTTCTGCTGTTTCTCCACCAGAAGCCTTCTGAGATGTAGGGTAATGCTGCTCGTCCTTCCTGTTGACAACCAAAAATTGAGACACTAGTCCCTTTTAAAATCTTGGCTATAGTAACTTAAATTTGGCCAAAATAATTGCATCATGGGTATAAAATGTTCCCATTCTGATTTGATAGACTCATACACTTCTGTTGCATTCAGGAGCAAATGACTGCACAAGGTGTAAGGTAGGGAAGAATTGGCCACACAATACAGAACCCCACCTTGCAATTTTTACCGAGACACTTTTCAGAGCAGAATCAATCTGTTCCAAAATGCTAAGAGCTATGAAATGAAAAGCAAACCAACCAGAGAAACAAGAAGCTTGATGTGTAGCTAAATTCACTGGCTAACTTATTCAAATTAACCAGAACAAAATTGTTTTTCATCAGAGAGAAAGAGGGGAAAGAAAAAAAAGTGTATCGCCCGAGTAACATTCAGGAAGGAAAAGTCAATGAATTCAGAGTGGCTATAAAAAGAAGGCTCACAGGGCAGTAATTAAGAGAATATAATTAGAAAACAGCTAGCAGAACACCTGAATAATGACTTGTGATTTAAATGCTGCTACTACATCTTGCAGGTGTTGAAGAATGTTTATGGCATCAGGTTAATGTGACATCACTATCACACCTGGATATTTTTTATTGAGATCTCTTCTTAAAGGTTGACTTTCTATCAGGGAAAAAATGCTTAAAGAATGAGACTTTATTTGGAGTTGAACTTGTATATTCTCCTTAGTACACTAGAGTTATAATGTACTGTCCTTCAGGGCATGTTGCAAGGCTCACTGACGCGGACACAGCAGCAAAATGAGGACAGATGCATGGAATTAAGTGGCAGGCTGTAACTTTTATTAAACTTTAACACAGGGAAGAGGCACTACCCATCCATCACCCATACTCTCCTATACCAGGCATTTAATTGGTTCCAGTGCAGGCGTTTCAGGTCTCCTTGCCATATAACCCATAACTTGGAGTGGCTGTCCTCAGCCTACCACCCCAGAACTCAGCTCTAAGTTCTAGCAGCTCACCCCGCCCATGAGGGGGACAGAGGGTGCAGCAGGGCAGGGACCTCTACCTCTGAGGGCCATAAGATCTGACCTCAACTTCTGAAGGCCACACGGTCTCTATCACATAAGCCCAAGGCCCATCACGAAAATCCCAGGTCTTTTCCCTCTGGGAACCGTTCATTTTATTCTCTTAACAACACTGGATATTGTCTGCAAGTTGCGCCAAATAAACAAAACCACCCCAGTAGCTCAGGTACCATGTGCATTCCTATTTAACCCACTATGGTTTGAGGGTGCTGAGAGGAAAGCAAAAACCATCTAGTCCTCTGCCAGTTGGCCCATGGAGAAAAATTTTCCTTCCTGACCATAAACGGGTAATTGGCTAGACCTGCAACATCTGTCAGGCCGGATTTCCATTCCTAGTTTGTGTGGGATGCTGGAATGGAACTGAAAGAGAGTCCATGGGGCCCCGGCTCTGGGCTAAATCCTGGTAGCTAGGGTATGCTGGCCAGCACTCCTCCCCCACAGCTGGCCAATGGGTGCTAGAGACTCCCAGGGGGAGGAGCTACCTATTCTCCCTTGGCAAATGCCTCCCTCCCTTGGTACTGGGAATGTCCACCTTTCACCAGCGGACCCATCAATTTCGCTTACCCGTTGATGCAGGAGAGTGGCACTTTGATTTCTCTAGCTGTAAGGGAATAGGAAGGCTCAGTTGGAAGACAGCCTAAAGATCTTAAATATGTTTTGAGTTTTTTTTACTACCCCTGGGATGCTGTTAGATCTCATGGAAATTTTGGTCTGTTTTATAACACTATTCAAGATCTGTCAGGAGCAACTAGCTCCTTCTTAATGGATATGTTTATAAATTTAAATGAATAAAAATCATTGGGATTTTTGGGTGATGATCACTAGATGGTGCTGTTTTCCTTAGCAAGAAGTTAAAGAAATATTTTCAAAATAGTAAAAGTACATCAACTTCTTTTAACCTAAACTTTAAGAATAAGACCGGGTTTATTAAGCATATTCTAATTTCCAGACTTTTCCCCCCAAAAACTCATTCAGATTTTCATTTTATTTCTTACCAGTCAAGGAGACACTGTTCAGACTTCCTTAACTTCATTGAACTTAGTGGAATAAAAACATTATTTTGATCACATATTAAAAAAAAAAAACTTTTCAAATGCTATTAGATTGTGTCCAGCCTTTAATTAACTCTCCTCTTTTTAAGAAAGTTGTGCATTCTGGTTTCAATTATCTAATAATCATTTTATTTTTCCCATTTAGCAAGATAGCTTTAATTAAATAAGGAGTGCAACTTCAGGATTAATATTTTTAGCACCTGGTCCTGCTGCATTAAGAGTAGCATAGAAAGGGTTTGTAGAAAGTGTTCTCTAGCTTTAAATCAACAGATTGACTCAGTTCACTCCTTAAGCCCTGATCCTGCAAAGACTTAATTATATTGCAGTGTGAGTTATCCTGTTGACTTCAATAGGGCTACTCACTGTGATAAGCTGTGCATAGGTCTTTGTAGGATTGTGGCCCTAAGATTCTTAATGCACCATAATGTAGGAAAATTCTCAATATTTTTTTTCTGAGCTTGCTTATAAGTCTCCTTGGTCTTGGGTTCCTTCGTGGAAAGACAGAAACCTGTACCTGTCGCACAACGTTAAGAACCCCAACTTACTTGATCATGCTTATCAGGGGTAACTCTCTTTGAAAACTATAATATAGAGAGGAGTATGGTCAGAGTCCCAATACTCACCACTGACAAGCATAAACCTGCTGGTGCCGTCTAAGTTTCCTCCAAGTAATCAGGTAACCCAGCCTACTTAAACTTAGAATTACTAGCTATAACGTGGATAATGATAGCCCAGAATCCCTAAGGTGAGTTTGTGTGTTCCAGCCCAGACCCCTGCCCGCTCTCTTTCTCCTCTTAAAGCAAGGACTGCATCCCCCTCTTAGCCTCTTTCTTCTGTGAGGACTCCACCTGTTTGCTCTTCCTCCCCAAGGGCTAGAGTCTCTTTAATTCTCAAGGATTTGGGCTAGGAACTTAAAAAAAAAATAGAGGGAGAGAGACTAAGGGGATTAGACACCCCACTTCACTGAATTTCATTTGAATTTGGGTGCTTAATTCCCATAGGCTCTTTTTTTCATGATCCCAGGTGTAAATAAAATAGCTGTATGTTTTTATAATGATCAGTTCATCCCATTCTCTTCACCATACTATCTCAGCAAGATTCCTTTCCTGCAAATCATTCCATGTAGTAAAGCCCCACCTTCATGGCAACAGAGAAAACCTTTGGCAGCATGGAACCAGAGAGTTGCAACCTCTGAGCCAAAATGTTAGAGATTAGGCTGAAACCTAATGCATGAGACAAATTACCTCACATCTGTCTACTGTGCATTTCTTGCACCTTCTTCTGAAGCATCTGGTGCTGGCTACCATTGGAGACTGGATACTGGACTAGGTGGACCAGTGGCTGGCTCCAATATGGCCATTCCTATGTTCCTAGGTACTGGTTCATTGTAAATAAGCTAGGTAACATGGGCCAAATTTTCTGTTGGTGACAGGTGTACCTATGCAGGCCATTCATCCAGTTTTAAGACTGACAGTCCTGTTTTTCCTAAGGTTTGTCCCCTGTCCATTACTGAGACAAAAGCAGATGTGGTTTTGCCTGGTATCATGGACAGGAGATGCTATTTTGAAGAGGGCACAGCTCCACCTCCGCCTCCGCCGACATGACGTGGTCCATATGAGGTCAAAATGGAGTTTTTTGTGCAACAACCTCACAGGGTGCATGTGGGTCACGCTGGAGTGTGCAGGGTCACACCATTCCTGAAAGTACCAGAATGTCTGGTATTCTGGGGATGTCTGAGCAGCCATCTCACATGTGATGCTTCCTGGGATATGCAGGGTTGATACCACTTGTTCTTACTGTGAGGGAACTTTGTCTGTGCATCAGCTTGCCAATTCCACCAGTCAGAGGCAATACAAGCACTCCCCTCTCAGCCTACACACGCCTTGCTGTCACTCTGCAGGTTAGCAATAGACACAACCCTTGAGCCCTCCACGCATCTCCTTGGAGTGTCCAGCCCCTGGTCCACTGTACGCTTCCGGTATTCACAGATTCACTGTTTCCAAAGAAACAGCACATGGCAGCTTACCCATTCCACCTCAGACTGCTGTTCCACTTAACACACAGCACTTATACATGATTTCACTAAACAGATTTAAGTTTATTTAACAAAGCATGGAGATGCAAGTAGAAGTACTGGAAACAAATGATTATATATAAAATCATTACACCCACTCTAGAGCCTAGACTTAATTAACAATATACTCAAGTCTCATAGACTAATGCTTGCCCGAAATCCTTGCTGTGCTTTACACTCTGGTTGGCAGTGACCCTACTTTTATGAGTCAAGCATTCTAACAGTTGCCTCCTATGTGAAGGATATTCCATGTTTCCTTGCACTCCAAGATATACTGGACCAATCCTTTGTCTTTATTTGTAAACTGGAAACCCCCTTGCTATCTCTTTCAATCCGTAAATTTCCCCTCTTCTAGATTTTGCAGTCTTCCATTCCACCCCGGCTCAGTACGCAAATAGGCCTACATAGCGAGGCATTCTGTACACAAATGACCAAGCAGGGAGAAAGGTGTCCATTATTTCCTGCCTGCAAGGAACATTTCTGAGGCATGTCACCTCCTGGTGACCTGCCTTAACTTCAAGACTTTAAGAACACCATTTTCAGTATAGATACTCCTTAAATATTATTGGTACATACATTTTGCAGTGATTATCATGACCAGTAGGCTACTGGCTCTCAATAGAGACCTCACATGCCACCCTTCAGTAAACTGTTATAGATATATCTGACCCATGGGATCCCTGTAAAATCCAATGCGCCCTCTGTGACCTCTGCCAATGGGCACCAAGGGGTCACGGGGTCACACAAGGTAATTTATGTCAATGAAGTTAAACCAGTAGAGAGTTTGGCACTATCACTACTAGTTCTGCTGTTTTCAGTGCAGATTTCCATCCAGAATGTTGCTTACATTTTTTCAAAGTTATTACATTAAAGCAAAAGTCATTCTGTGGAGATGAGAGATGGAGTTTCTGATTGATAAGGAGCAGCTTGACAGGCAGCAAGTGACTGTAGCATTCTCTAAATGAAACCATGTTTTATCTTTTAGGCCAAGGAAAACAGGTGCCTTCAAAATCCATTTTAGAGTGAATATTAATCAACAATATTATAGTTAATGAGGACTTTTGAATAGCAGGTATAGAAAGCACGTTCCTGTTGTCTTAGTAACCATTCGTTCCCTGCTGTGGATCTAATTGAACACAAAGTACAATGTAAATTTAACCCTCAACAATTCTGATATTTTGTTCTTTTAGAAAATGGAAACATTCCTTTGAGCCTGAAAAACTGCAGGGGAAAAATTTAGTCTAATTTGTAACACTGTCTTAGGTCTTTGCTCAGTTCACTAGTAATGCCTTAGGGACCAGGTACTTTACACTATCCTTTTTAAGGTACCTGCACATAAGATACAAACAGACTCAGAAAAAGTCAGGTTACATCTGAAGATGAGTTTCTGTGGATGTTCAAGGGAAGAATAAATATTTTACCAAAAGCACCGAGGAGCATAGCTAGCAAAGTGCCTAGAGAAAGCAACTAAGGGCCATATTCTGCCTCTCTCACTCAGGGTGTTGAGTAGCAACTTGCACCTTGTGTCATCCAATTCGCTTACTCATCGTGAGTAAGGGTTGCTGAATCTAGTCCATTTACTTTTCCCAATGTAACCTATAGCATATATCAGAAATCCCTGGAAATACAGAAACCCACAGGTAACAATGTATTATTATTCAAGTCTTTTAAAAGAAATATTAAGTACATTCCTGCTCAGCAAAACATTAAATCTGGAGCATGTGCAAGCTGAAGCCAATGGGACTTAAGCATGTGCTTAAATACTTGGTTGAACAGGGATGGACCTATAGCTCTAACTAAAAGACAGATATAAGCTATTATACTACATCGTTACATGTAGTTCTTCTATACTTCCAGGGATTTCCACAGCATACTGCAGATCATATTTTAAATGGACCAGTGGGAGGAGGTACTGAGGAAAGCTATTGTCCCCTTACATGCTTAAGTGCTTTGCAGAATCAGGGTCTAAAAGAGTGGCTGTCAGATACATAAGATAAGGGAATACAGCAGAGCTGAGGCAGTATGAATTATATGAAGTATGTATACTGTGTAGTTAAAATCATACCAATGAATTTTTGAAATTCTGTTTTGGAGTTCTAGGGGGTTAATTTTCCCTGTTCCTATGGCCCGGATTTTTAAAGGTACTTAGGTGTTGCTGAACTCAGCATTGCAATGCATAACTGATTTAGGCACTAGAGAGCCTAAATCTCATTGACAGCTAATGAGATTCAAGCCCCTGAAGTGCCTAACTCCCTTTGAAAGTGAGATTTAGGCTCTTAAATCAGTTAGGAGCCTTAAGTCTGGGCACTTAAATAAAAAAAATCTAGACACAGAAGAGCTAGTGTGTTACAGGCCAGTTCAGACTGGCAATGTGAAGCATAACACAAAACAAGCTTATTTTGAATGATTTACTGAGCTGATGGACTGGATTCCTAAAGAGAACAATTAAGATTAGTCTTCAGAGATAGCCATGAGAATTTTTTAAAAGACAGGGGTCCTGTGGGGAAAAAGAATATTATGTAAACATGGAAGACTTAAAGACTGTAAGATAATGCAAACAAACAAGGGGTAGAACTAAGGCTGTTAAAGGGCATCCTTAATTCTGGTATTAGCTTGTGAGAGTGTGACATTGCAACCTTAATTATTCTCTTTTTACTATAACTATTTTGTTATCTACGTTATGGAAGCACCCACAATGTGCTAGGTGCTTTCTAAACATATAGGGAGAGCCCATCCCCATCCCAAAGAATTAAAATATACATAGACCAGACCTTCAAATATTTCACTTGTCTAAGTTTTGGGTTTAATTTTTTGTCTTCAATTCTTTCTCCTTCCCCCTCTACCAAACACTCCTCTCCTCTAGACAAAAACGCCAACCACCCTGCTCTGCCTTTTCTGCTCCAATGTACTTTCTTTTCACCTTGATCTCTCCATGGCAGAGATTAAAGCCCAGTACAAAAGCCTGAAAAATGGGCACAGAAATCTTTTGTGACTTTGCTGTGAAGCACAGAGGTCTTGCAGACTGTACAGAACAACCAAATATGCCAAAACCTGTTTCCACTGCCAAACTTGTAAGTATCATGATCCCCTCTAAGTCTTAGCTGATATTTGAACAAGTATTGTCAAGGCAGGAAGGTGAAAAAGATACAAAGACCAAGTCAGAGGTGCTTCCCACTGCATTCCACCTATGGATGGTAGTAAAGATTTTCTTTTTGCTATGGAGTCCCTTTGATTCCTTCAGGCAGCCTGTTATCCACTAGTTCTTGAAATTCCTATCGGAAAAATCAAAACAGTCAGGGTGATCCTGCAAGGTGCTGATCAGTCTGGCCTCAGTCTAGTATAGCACTTAATCAGGGGTTTAAACACAAGAATTTAAGTGCATTGCTCTATATGAGTCAAAGTGCTCAGTACCTTGTATGAGCTAGCCCTACGAGTTTAAGAAAAAAACTCACATTTGAATAGTTTCTTTAAAAACAGGAGTGGATTTATGTATTATAAAAATGTTGTTTCTGTGGTTTAGTATAACAAAGGAGTCTAAGCCTAATTCTCTACTGCCTTCTACTTCACCGTCATTTATATCTGGGCTAAGTGGGTATAAAATCCCACCTTTCACAGCTGTAAGTGACACAAGGTGCAAGATACTGGAGAATCAGGCTCTTCATTTCCTGGAAACTTTGATTATTGAAAAGAAGATCCATTATGTGGGTGTGTGTTCTTGTTCTGTTGCCATTTCCACCTTGCAGCAGGGAAAGTTTGTGCTGCTGTTAGCACACTGACATTGACATTGGGTACAGCTTCAAAATGGCTTTGTGCCTACAAACTCTGCATTTGTTGGCTTTGCCAAGGTGGGAGCTTTTACTGTTCTTTGTTGTTGTTTTTTTAATTCTGACACACACATCCCTCAACAGCTATACAATGTTAAGAGCTTGTGATGGGGTGTGGGTACCCCTCACTGAGATGGGCAGGAAAATGGTGATCCAGGCACTTAGAGATAGGATGAAAAGAGGAGGCAGTGAAAAGGCCTCTTAAGGGAAAAGGAAATATTTTCCCTTGATCTCCCTCCCCTCTTCTTGGAGCCCACAGAGGAATAATGATAAAATCATGAGCGCTAGCAACACGGTAAATGTCACATAGCAAGCAAATGCCAAAGGGTGCAAACACAGCTGACATGTATGTATTTAAATATTCAAACATAGAGGGTAAGTTCTTTGAGGGCAGAGATTTTTCACTGTGTGTCTACAGAGTCTAGCTAATGGAACCCGGATTGGGTTTTCTATCTGTTTTGTGGTAGCACCTAATCAGAAAATAAGAGCTATTAAAAGCAGTATGCTAATAAGTGTATAAAAATGCCATTTATAGAAACTTACTTTGAAACAAAGATTGTACACATACTTGCAACTCTAATGATGTATAGTTGTAGGCCATTTTCTGCTAGTAATAAATAAAATAAGAATAAGAATATCTACTTTGTACACAGTGTTTTTCATCCACAGATCTCAAACCACTTTACAAAGGAGGTCAGTATCATTATCACCATTTTACAGATAGGGAAACTGAGGCACAGAGGGGGATGTGACTAACCTAAGGTCATCTGGCAGGCCAGTAGCTGATCTGGAAATAAAACTCAGTCATAGTCTAGTACTCTATCCACTAAGCACCACTGCCTTAAATATGAATTCTGAGGAAACCAATTTGAATGACTATTTAAGAGATATGTGCATGCACATCTGTGCATGTGTGTGCGCACGCGCACACATACCTCTTAAATAGTCATGCAAATTAGTTTATATAGCTAAATAAATAAATTGGGAATACTGACTCAGCTCTAGTGATGTTGCCTGGCTGACCTTCTCAGGAAGGCAAGGTATAACACCACATAACAAAGGGAGTTCAGAATGATCTGCTCCCTAATCACTCACTCTTGTGATCCATTAGAAGATGCAGAGATGCATTTCCTATCTCTGTTTTCAGGACACCCTACTAATCTGACATTCATTGATCTGAGCTTGTCTTCTGGATTGTTAATTTGTTTGTGTTCCTAAGTGGCTGTAACTGGTTTTCTGTCAGGATTCTTCTAGGATCTGATACAGCCTCCCTTGATAAATGAATATTCTTGCTGTATAACTTTTATAATAATATTTGATTATAGCTAGCCATGTCTTTACAAAATACTGTAATATAGCAAAGGACAACACGAGCCTGAGGATATTCTGGCTACCTTAGGAAATGTCATAGCTTATCTTTTGAGTGAATCCATTTAGATATATTGCAGTTAGCTTGCCTAAAATTGCCCCAAAAGGGCAATGCAGTCTATTTTTTTCAAAAGGTACATTTCCATTACTGCAAAACCCGAAATTATAGTGACATTAGCCATCGTATTGAAATAATGGGTTAAGTATTAAATGCAAAGCACTGACAATTTTTTCTTAAGACCGCTGCATCTATTCCAAGCACAGCAGTGAATGTGGGTATGAAACAATCAAATCCCAATAGTATCCAGAGTTGTGTGTTATACTCACATATTAACTTGAATCAGAGCAAACCAGATTTGCTTGTGCCATTCAGTTATAATTCTTGGACACTTTTCTCTGTTTCAAATGGCAGAGTTGATATGTAATTTAATAGCAGTATTTCCACCTGAAATCCCTTTTTGTTTGCGTGCGACAGCTCTTCATGGTTTCATTGTAAATGGCAGTACAATGACTCCATATCGGCATTTAAAATAGTGTCCAGTGTGTATATGCACAGATATTTGTTTCTACCTGGGGGAGGACCAATACTTAGTTCCAAGGCACTTTACCAAATGAAATAATTAATGACCAGATGCACTGAAAGAAAGTGCTCAATGGACAAATTGGATCCTATTGCCTACTGGAAATAGCAGGCAGTCAAAGCAATATGGAACCTCATTTTTAACACCATAATTAGTGGCAAACAGGATCTTCAGCCAAGTAAAATCAACAGGCTGCTGGCAGTGATGCTTGTGATGTCATGGGTGGCATTCTTCCCTTTGAGTCAACACTGATTTAATGAGTCCACATGGTGTTAGGGGAACTGTGCTGCTGGAGTTGCTGTGCTTTGGAAAGAATCCAGGACCATTTGCTGACATTAACATCAGCACTCTTTTATAAAGGTGTTGCCCTTAGTGTTCTGGCTAAATTCCAAGTCAGATCATTGCAATTTGCCCATCTACATTGTTCCCGTGGTGTCAGAAGGAAAATATGTTTTTCATTTCCACTCCTAAGCCATAGTGTTTCTGTGGCTACTGCACAGGTGCTATATTTCACTCATTTTAGTGGTGTATGGGTGAAGTAATGTATCTGGAGGTGGGGGTGATATTGCCCTCTAATGGCCAGTCCAAAGAGGCTATGGGCACCTGCTGCTGCTGCTGTTACTACTACCAACTGAGGGAGATCTCCTTTCACTTAGGTGGTGGAGCAGTTTTGCTATTGACTTCAGTGGGGCCAGGATTCCACCCTAGGGCTTTGATCCCAGTTCCATGTGATTTATTAATTGTATCTATTTGCTGCATGTTGATGTGTGTTCATGTGATGGATGCTTCAAAGATAAGAATAAAATAGATAATAAAGCTATAGTAAGCAGTATGGTAAAATCCTCCCCCTTCAGAGGGTCACTACAAGGACTACATATCAGTCCAGTAACTAGTTAAGGAAACAGGGTCTCTGTCTCTCACACATGCAGATTAACAAATCCATTCCTAAGGATTTAAGTGGTGTGTAAGGCCCAGATCCACAAGGGGATGTAGGCTTCTTAGATGCCCAAGTCCCATAACTTCCTAGCCATTTTGTGTGGAGTTAGCCTCTGAGCATATCTACTGGATTGGGCCGTCCAGATGGGACAGGCATTTCCTCACCTCTCTTCATCTGGCTTGAGGATTGTGCAGGGCCTTAGGTGGGAGATAGGAGTTTGAGCACCTGCCTGACGCATCGGTACTCATGCCTAGAGGCAGAAACTTATGCACCTAGGAACTTTTACAGCAAACATTTAAGTGCCAAGTGAGTTTAGATGCCTACAGGGTGAGGAGGCAGCTGAGTGGAGGTTTTGTGAATTGCAGTGGTGCCTAAATCTGAACTTTAGGCACCTAAATCCATTCGGGGATCTGGGATAAGCCTCTGTGCTAGTCCTCAGCCCAGCATGGGAGTAAATGTTTGTAGGACTGGGCCCTATATCCTTATAGCATTGTCCTTACATGTGAAATAAGCTGATATAACAATCTGTTACATGTAAAATGACACTATGCAAGTAAATGAAAAAAAGTTGCAGCCCCCGCTTTCTTCTCAGATATCTTGAAGTTGATTCAGAGCTAGGAAATAAGCTATTTAAGTTCTAACCATGAACAGAAATGGAGAAATGTGTCATCTGCATGAACCTGGGCTTATTTCTATTTCAAGTATTGCAGCAATTGTCTGAAACTAAGAACATCTCAGGCTGAGAGAAACAGAATATATAAATGTACCATCTTCTGAATACAGCTACATTCATTTTGTTTAAAGATCTGGATAGGTGGGATTGTAGCTTTCCTAGTGGTGGCTCATGGTCAAAATTGTAATAGGACACAGCAGTGTACCTCACTAGCACATTTTTTCAAGCATGCCACTCAGTCATCTGCTAGGGCTGCTGGCTATTCTTTGGAATTCGGACATGCTGTTGGAAGTCATGCTGCTAGGGGTTTATCTATTAAGAAGGCTTAAGTGACATGGTGGCACAAACAGCACAAGTCAACAGAGCCTTCTCTACACTAGGGATCCCACCAGCACAGCTGACCAGTGGTAGCACCACACTGGACCATTTCAGCCAAAAAAAAGTCCTAGTGCAGACAAGCCTTGTATGACTCTTGTTTTGTTCACTATGTGTCCAGAGAGGGCTGTGGACCAGCTGCCTCCATGGATTCTTCATATGGAAGTTATATATTCTTCTTAGATGATTGATTATAGATTGTAGGACATAGATTGTTAAAAGGAACATCCCAGTTGGCTTGTCTGGTGGTGTTGGACCTATACACTAACTTCCAGTGGTGCACAGCTAGGGTCTCATCTCTGAAAAACAAATTCCTGCTCCCATTATGTTAATCAAGTGTATTTGTTGAAGGTGGGGATGGATTAATGGAGGAAGAAAGGTTTGTTTGGTTGGCTGATTTTTTTTAGTTAGTGTTAGATAAATACACGTCAAAGAAGAGCTATCTTGGGCTCTAGGGGCCTTGTCATTGATAAAAGCATACATTACAGAACATCATTACAAAAACCAGACAGCAACATATTCCCCCTCATATTTCTAACCATGAGGCAGAAAATACATACTAAAAACAAATTAATCTTTCCACTCACCAAATTGCTAAAAGAAGGTCCACCCAGACACTTAAAGCCCTTTTCAATTCCTAATCAAAAAATGGTGTCACGGGGTGCACTCACACTGGTGGCGCCTCCTCCTGGTTGATCTGGGGATTAGCTCTGGCCAAGCATTGTGCCCTCCTCTGGTGGTCTCTCTCCCATCGTCCTCTCACCCTGCAGACCTTTCTCACTACAGGAACTGCAGCCTCTTCTTTATGACTCAGCCCTCCAGCCAGGTCACCATATGTGTTACCCTTCTTGGGTGGTATAATGAAGTCTTTCCAGGACAAATCATCTCAGGAAGTCTGCTGTCCTCTGCCTGGTTTGTGCCACATCCCTAGTGGCTGGTAGGGGAACCCAGGCCCGCCCTCTACTTTGGGTTCCAGCTCAGGGGCCCTCTGGTCAGCAGCCAAGGCCTGCACTGTCCTCCCTTGCTATCTCCCTGAGCCTTTTCCTACCTCCCTAGCTTCCACCCTGTTTGCATTTGCCAGCCTCTCAACTCCCTCCTTTCAGGGAGTAACTGTGGACTACCCTAACACACCTCACTTCTCCCAGGCCTCCTTCTATCACATTCAGGCCCCCTTCCTCTTTGCAAAATGTTACTGCTGGAAATACCACTGCCCGAGACTCGTGTCTTACAAATGTGATGCAACTATTTTCACAAGCTTCCATGGAAATGTTTTCCTAACTTTGTTCTCAGTCATTTTCATAACAAGGTACATTTTCAATGTGAAATGTTTGCATTTTTTACTACAAAATGATTTTAATCTAAAAGCACACTCACACGTTGCAGTTCTGAATTTAGATAATGATATGGGGGTTGAGGTATTTTGCACAAAGTGGGTCCATTTTTAAGGAAAACTGAGCCTACTTTCACTCTAAATTATGAAGGCTTTTCAGAAAATTGGTTCATTTTCACAATAATATGAAACATTCAAGTCTCAATGTCTTGTCAACTTTAAAAAAAACAATTTTTGATAAACATCTAATTACAAAAAAGCCCCAAAGCCAATGTAATGGTTTGCTCATGACATAGTAGCATCTTCAAACCAAAAGCATATTGATTTCATTTACAGAGTAGATTGTAATAATATAGTTAATGAAAGAGGAAAAAAGGAAAGGAAGGTTCACACACAGTTCCAATTGAAATGCATATAGCTGTGTGGTGGGATGGATAAACCATACACCGGGGAGTTAAGGGTGCAGGAACAACTCTGGGCCTGGGAAGCCCTGCCTCCACAGGCCTGCTGGGCATGCTCCCATTGGAAGAGGGACTTAAAATGGAATCTCTTCAGCACAGCAGGGTAGTGAGTAGAGGCAGACTTGCACTTCCTGCTACCAGGAAGGCATTCCCAGGGGGAGGTCTGCTGCATGGAGCTGAGACTCCCTACCCTGATGAGACCCATGGACCAGGTTGCCAGGGACAACTGCCAGCCATGAAATGCCCCAAAGGGAAGGGGGAGAGAGTGGTAGGAAGAGGCCAAGAGGAGAGCATTAACAGGATCTCCAATAGTAGACTGCTGCATTCTGGTGCTCACAAGGGCCCCTGGGTCAGAACCCAATGGAGTAGGAGGGCCCTCTACCCTGTAACTGCTAGGTGGGGCTGTCGCCAGAGACTGTAACCAGTAGGTAAGGAGGCTCAACCTGCTCACAACTGGTGGAGAATATGGTAGGGTTGTCAGGTGTCCAGTTTTTTACCAGAATGTCCAGTCGAAAAGGGACCCTGCTGGCTCCGGTCAGCACTGCTGACCGGGCCATTAAAAGTCTGGTTGGCTGCCCACAGTACGGCAGGCACAGTGGCCATCTTGGACTGCTTTAATATGTCTCTGGGGAGATACCACCACACTTCTGGAGAGAAAAATACCTGCTGGGGGCCCGTCCTTCGGTAATGGCCCAGCACCTGAAGGATTATTGCAGGTTGTAGAGGAAATTGTCCTTGAGCAATTTATCCAGACTCTCCTGGTTAGGGATGGGAGTGGGTGAAGACACATTGACCCAGCACACTGTCAGAGGTTGTGGGGCTCATGGAAAAATTACCTAGATGCTGAAAGGCCAATCTTCCGACCTCCAAAGGTGGAAGCCCTGAAATTAGGCTGTTGCCAAATGTGCAGGTCTGAGCATAGCAGAGAGAATGGGGCACAGGAGACGGAAGCTGAGGCGGGATCCAAGTCCCTTTAGAGGCAGAGACTATAAGGTTGAATGAGAGTGGCCCAGAACACCAAGAACTAGGGAGCCAGGGAGCATGGAAGCTAAGAATCCTCTGACTGGGGCAACCCTAATGGAGGGTGGAGGTTACCCCAGCAGTGGGCAGCTGCGTTGAGGATGGGAAACATGGCCACTTTCAATATTACCGCCTCTTTAAGGACTGTAGCTACAGGCAGACCTGGATGGCGGCCTCTAGAGCCTGCAAACAGGGGCTGGCCAAGATAATAGTCCCAGTGAGGATCTATGCAGCTGAGTTGATAGCCCTAATAGATTCCAGGCGCAGCCAGACCCTCTTGTGGGGAAAAAGCTGGTTGAGGCCCAGGAATGTGTCCAACATGATCTTCCTACAGAGTATACATAGGGATATGCATCTGTAGCCTACAAAGGAGATACAAGTGCCAGTGGGGAACCATAGTGAGACAGTACAGAGGTGGTGGCCTCTCTTGCCTACTGGGAGGTCCCGACATAAGACTGGAAGTACTTTGGTGAAGTCTTGGCGATACCATGACCCCGAGACTGTGGAAGGAGCGGGCTGATGCAGGAGTATGAGAAGATCTGGCGGAAATGACCTCACAACAAACACAGGAGCTCACAACAGCAGGACCAGCAAACTCAAAGTTCCATGGTTATGGAATGGCTGACCTAGAACAAGAACTT
The DNA here is from genome assembly GCF_011386835.1 of Chrysemys picta bellii. Classification (NCBI taxonomy): domain Eukaryota; kingdom Metazoa; phylum Chordata; order Testudines; family Emydidae; genus Chrysemys; species Chrysemys picta. The sequence continues at coordinate 106,836,597 of NC_088791.1, forward strand.
CATCAGGGAACAGAAAAGAGATACCACCTTGAGCCGGGCATATGAACAGCTAACAGCTGTCAAAGGAGAGGTAACTGACCCACAGAATGCAGTACAATGACTATGCTTTGAGTTGAGAGGCAAACTCCTCTACTGGGCAATACAGGGTGACCCCCAGACTAATGAAGTCTGGGCCCAACTCCTAGTACCCCAGCTCTTTTGGAGGGAGTTACTCTGGCTTGTGGGGAGAAAACAATGGAAAGAATGATCAGCCAGTTCTATTGGCCAAGCATCCATAAAGAGGTAAGAGACTGCTGCATGCCCTGCCAGGAGTCCCAGCTGACAGGACCCAAAAACACTCCAAGGGCCCACCTGATACCAATGGTAGTAGACACTCCTTTTGAGCAAAACGGTATGGACTTGATCAGGCTGCCAGAGAGAAACATGAATGGATACCAGCGCATACTGGAGATCGTAAATGATGCAATGCAGTACCCCAAGGCTATTTTGCTTCACACAACCAACATTATGACCATAGCAGCAGAACTCATGAACGTCTTTGGGGATCCCCAACCTCGCAAGGAAATAACAGACCAAGGGGATGAATGTCATGTCATGACAGAAGAACTTGTGGGAGCTGCTGAAAATCCAATCTCTCAGAACTTCTGTCTATCACTCCCAAACAGATGGGCTAGTCAAATACTTCAGTGGGACCGCAAAGGCAATGCTGTGAAAGTGTATGGCTGAAGATCCCTGCCTACGATTGCTTGTTACCACCCCTTCTATTGGCAGGGCATGAGGTCCCCCAGGGACCTTCAAATTGGTGAACAGGAGGCAACCTTGGAGGATTTTAGACCTTGCTCTGGAAACCTGGGAGGAACAAGAGCCCAGAGACACCGGGGAAGTACAGTACGTTCTACAGCTGTGAGAGAAGCTGAAAACCTTAGGGACCTTTGCAAAGGAAAATTTCTTAAGGTCCCAAGGGTGTCAAAAGCAGCCCTATGACAAGAGCACCTGCCCACGTGAATTCCAGCCCAGAGACAGAATACTGTTGCTACTTCCCAACTCAGAATCAAAATTAATGACTTGATGGCAAGGGCCCTTCAAGGTGTTACATTGAGTGGCAGCAGTGGCTTATGAGATTTGACAACCTGAGAAGAGGAAAAAGACTTAGATTTATCATATACACCTTTTAAAGGCTTGGCAGGAACATGACAGCTTATTCATAACATTCATATTCATTCATTCATTCATTCATTCATATTCCTGCCCCCGACCTAGAACTGGCCTCCCCAGGTCAGTTATACCAGGACTCAGACACAATTACCCTGGGGGAAGGAGACTACCCATTCCAACAGGCTCAGATGTTGCAGGTTGTCTGATCTTTCCCTTCCATATTCTCAGCACAGCCAGAGTGAACCCAGCTGATTTGTCACCATATCACAACAGATCCTGGGTGGAAGATCTGTGGAAACACACCATCCCCTTACCAAGAAGATGTGGGACACCTTACATTGGGAGCTACAGGCAATGTTGGATTTCAGGGTGGTAGAGGAATCTCACAGTGGATGGTGGAGCTCCATTGTCCTGGTGCCCAACATTGATGGAACTATGTGGTTTTGTATCTACTTTAGGAAGGTAAATGCAGTATCTGCATTTGACACACATGCCATGCCCCGAGTCGATGAGTTGATGGAACTACTGGGGGCTGTGAAATACATTTCAACCCTAGAGCTACTGGCAGATTCCATCCAACAAGGGAGTCTCAAGAGAAAACAGCTTTTTCAACCCCTTTCAGCATGTACCACTTCAAGACTGAAGACTTTGTGGGGTTGCAGACACCTTCCAAAAGTTGATGGACACAGTCCTATGACTGCATGGTCTGTATGCAGTGGCCTACATCAATGATAGTCATTTACAGTTGAGGTTGGGAGAAACACCTCAAGCATACATTGGCAGTACTATAGGTCTTTGTGTAAGTCAGCTCGTGGCTAATCCAGCCAAGTGACAGTTGGGGTTTCATGAGGTGGTGTACCTGGGATACACTTTTGGAAGGGAAAACCTTAGGCCATTAGTCGGGAAAGTCCAGGCCTTCATGGAATGCTTTATCTGCTCAACAAAAATGCAAGTTAGACAATTTCTGGGTGTGGCCAGCTACTATAGATGGTTCATACGCAGCTTCAGCACGATAGCCACACTCCTCATAGGCCTGGGGATGAACTCTAGTCCCAAGAAGGTTGCCTGGCCCAAGGGCTGTGACCAACTCTTCAGACCTTAAAAGACCTCAGCAGCGAACCAGTCCTCTTCCACCCAGACTTCACATGACGGTTCATACTCTACACCCATGCTTCAGATGTAGGGCTAGGGATCATACTGTCCCACGACTTTGACGGGGAAGAACATCTGATACTCTACATCAGCTGCAAACTATTTCTCTGGGAGAAGGCTTACTTGACTATAGAAAAAAGACACCTTGGTGGTGAAATGGACCATAGAAGTATTATGATATTAACTACTGGAAAACCCCTTCCTCTTGATAACTGATCATGCACTCCTCCGCTGGTTCATTTCTGTGAAGGATGCTAACCCTTGGATTATGAGGTGGTGTTTGGCCTTACAGCCTTATGCCTTCTGGGTAGGCCACGGGTCAGGAAACAAACACCAGAATGCAGATTTATTTTCCCAGGGCAGGGGACTGCAGTGCTTGGATGTAGATGCCCCAGCACCTGACTTAAGGGTGTGTGTGTGTGATGGGGCGGATAACCCCCACATTGGAGAGTTAAGGGTGTAGGAATAACTCTGGGCCCAGGAAACCCTGCCCCTATAGGCCTGCTGGGCATGCTCATTTGAAGGAGAGACTTCAAAGGGTGTCTCTTTAGCACAACAGTTTGGTGGGCAGAGAGAGGCAGACCTGCACTTGCTGCTGCAGAGGGACTAGGCCAGGAAGGCATTTCTAGGGGGAGGTCTTCTGCAGAGAGCCAAGACTCTCTATGCTACTGAGACCCATGAATCAGGTCGCCAGGGACAACTGACAGCCATGACATGCCCCCTCAAGTGGTGTGGGGGCAGAGAGGTAGGAAGAGGCATAGAGGAGAGCATTAGCTGGATCTCTGGTAGCGGACTCCTGCCTTATAGTGCTCAAGAGTGCTCATGGGTCAGAACCTGGTGGAGTGGGAGGGCTCAGGTTCCACTACCCCATAAGCGTTAGGTGGGGCTGCCACCACAGGTGATAACTGCTAGGTGGGAAAGCCCACCCCACTCACAAGCTATTTCAAGTAAAGACTTTGGTCCCACAATCAGAAATGCACAGGGACCCTGTGCCTGTGTGGTCACCCATTGACCTCAGTAGGCTGTGGTTGGTCAAAAGTCTAGATTCAGTTGAAGAATTGGGGTCATAATATTTTACATCTTGCAAGAAAAATATACCTAAGTCTGCTACATTATGTAAAAGTCTAATCACAAATGCAGTTGGGTGATGACATAATTAGCAGGCTTGATTCTAAATTGCATGTAGCAGCAACCACTGCCAGCTGGCTTGCTTGGGACCCACAAGAGAGACAAGAGCTGAGCCCCCCCTTTGAGTTACAATTTTTGATTGCACCCTCTGACCCAGACAAAAAGAGGTGAATCAGGATATGGGGGTGGTGCTTCTTCCCCGAGCCCCGCTGTGCTCCATCACTGCTCACCCCCTTGAATGTTCCTCTGTGCCCCCCTAGGGAGGTGTGCCCCACCTCTGGACTAGAGAGATGGTGAAAAGTGTCTGTTCTTTCACCCAATCACAGAGATCCTATTGACTTCATTGGGGCAGGATCATACTCAAAGAAAGCGTACTTCCTGGTGCAACACAAATGCAAAGTCCCTTGCAGGCATAGTCTGATTAAAAGCTGTCTCAGAATGGGGAATAGGGAAAGCATATGTAGGGTATCCAGGCAAGTCGTGGTACATCTATAGCCTCATTGTAAGGGCGTTGTTCTGCTCTCTTTACTCAAACAAAATTCTCATGTTATCAAGAGTATTCAAATGGTAAGATGTCTGGTGCTAGGATTGTAGGACCAGATTTTTGATAGCCCAGAGCCCAGTAACATGCTTAGACCACTGCCAGTAGCTGGGATACCAATTGTTATGCTTATTGCTGAAAGCAGCTAAAAGAAGGCCTTTCTGAAATCTTAGCATGACTAACAGACCAGGAGGGGAGGGTTCAGTGACCATAGGGTTACCATACGTCCTCTTTTTCCCGGACATGTCCGGCTTTTCGGCAGTCAAACCCCCGTCCGGGGGGAATTGCCAAAAAGCCGAACATGTCCGGGAAAATGGCGGCTCTGCTCCTCCCCGACTCTTCGGCTCTGTTTAAGAGCCGGGCTGCCCGAGCACTACCGGCTTCGGGCAGCCCCCGTGCCTCCAGACCCTGCGCCCCCAGCCGGGCACTTCCCCGCCCGGGCTCCGGCGGCGCAGGGTCCGGAGGCACGGGGGCTGCCCGAAGCCGGTAGCGCTGGGGCAGCCCGGCTCTTAAACTTACACAGTGTAAGTTACGCAGAGCCGCCGTGGCTGGAGGCTCTGCTCCTCTTCGGCTCTGTTTAAGAGCCAGGCTGCCCGAGCGCTACCGGCTTCGGGCAGCCCCCGTGCCTCCGGACCCTGCGCCGCCGGAGCCCGGGCGGGGAAGTGCCCGGCTGGGGGGCGCAGGGTCCGGAGGCATAGGGGCTGCCCGAAGCCCGAGCGCTACCGGCTTCACGGTTTGCCGGGCAGCCTCCAGACCCTGCACCCCCGGCTGGGCGCTTCCCCTCCCGGGGCTCCAGCTGCGCTGGGGAAGCACCGGCCGGGGGCGCAGGGTCTGGGGGCTGCCCGGCAAACCCTGAAGCCGGTAGCACTGGGGCAGCCCTTTCCCCCTGGCTGGGAGTGGGAGGGAGGAGGGGGTGGAGTTAGGGTGGGGAAGGGGCGGAGTTGGGGCAGGGCTAGGGGTGGGGAAATGGGCAGGGCCAGGGCCCGTGGAGGGTCCTCTTTTTTTATTTATGAGATATGGTAACCCTAGTGACCACAAGGAGTAAACATGAGCCTCTGCCCTCCCAACTTGAGTTGTTTTTCTGAAGCATGTGGTTTTGCAAGATGGAAAGTCTGGCAATAGTTAACTATCGCTATACAGCTGGTTAATTGATGGAAAGTTTCCCCGCCTAACTAATGAAAACTACAGGCTGGAAATCTCCACACTTAGCTTCTGCTCAGCAGGGTTGTTTTTTTTTGATGAACAAGCTATGTGTAATACTAACAAATTGGGTATAAAAAGAGGAAGAAATCTGAGCTCATTGGACACTTGAACGCTTGGACTCCTCTCAAGTTCCCTTGCAGATGGAAGGCCAGCCACTGGGTGTTTGCAGTTATCCACTAGAGACCTCCTCAAGACTCTGAGTAAATATGAATCTGGGATTGTTTGGGATGTTTTACTAACCTGTTGTGGACACGTGTAAGTGCTGGAGACAAAATAAAGTAAATCTTTAAGTGAAAGCACTCTTGTATGGTGCTGCTTGTGCCAGCCACCTATCAGTCAGACAGCCATGTCTTGGTTGATTTATTTCCTGCCATCGCCTCACCAACAGTAAAAGTTACCAAGAGCTTTGGGTTCAGAAACCCTGGGACCATCTTTTTGTTTGTACAACACTTAGCACAATGGCGTCCTGGTCCATGACTGGGACCTGTAGCTGCTATCACAATACAAATAATAAATAGGAGCAGCATGTTGGGGTGGGACGGGGTACAGCTCCCCCATCTTCTGCTGATGTTCCCTCTCCTCTCGATGACTTGGAAGAACAGTGTGTCCTCACAGCTCCTCAGTCCCTCTTGGCTGTTGCTGGGAGGCCTCACTCTCCTATTTCTATCTACTCTAGATCACAGCACATAAGCCAGTGGGAGTTTCCTGCGAATAAGGACTGAACAGTAGAGCTCCGAAAATTCCTGTTAAATTTCCCCTTTTCCCACCTCCCGAATAGTTCATGCACTGTAGGAAGGTAGGAGACATTGGATTGGGAGAAAAACTCTTCCAAATTAATTAAGCAAGTGACTTGCTCATATGATATTTCCCCCCCTTTCCTGAGTCCATGTTATATAAGAAAATGGGCCAGATATTTTTTAAATACTTCAGTCTGAGTGGTGGGGATGGGGAGGAACATTAAACAAGAATTATGTGCATTGCATTGCCATCCATTCTGACATGTCAGTTCAGAACAGTTGGTAACAGTGACAGGCTGCAGCACTTCATTATCATAATCTGCAACCTTTAATATAGTATTTGACATTTCAGTCAGACACAGCTTTGTTCCTAAGCTGGCAACTGCTTTATGCTTTCCACCCATCGATATTGCCATATTGGACATGTATACCGTACTGGGCATAGAGAAGCTGTGTTTATATACTGATGTCAAACTACTGATAGTAAGATGCAAAGCAAAAAAGCAAACAACTCTATATTTAAAAAAGTAATGATGAAGAACTGAGCAATCCCATAAATTCTGGCCAACTCACCCTCCATCTTTGTTACAATGAACAACATTCCCTGATTTGCCATTTCCAATGAGGGACTGTAGTGGTGCAGGTGGCCCACTCCAGTAGGGGGTGGGGCAGAAGCAGCCTGGAAGGCTGTGGAAAGCTGCAGCGAATTAACTTGTTAGGAGGCAGCTGCTGGGGCAGCCCAGCTGGGCAGTCTCTCCCTGACTAGCAAGGGCGAAGGACTGACTCTTGAGGTAAGGAGGTGACATCTTGGACAGAGCAGTTCTGGGCAGGCTCAGGGGAGCAGAGAGAGGGCTCCTGCCTGTGACCTGCCAGGCTGCGGCCCCTGACTGGAAGGGCTGAGAAGGTACAAGGGGCCAAAGGGGAAGTGGCCCAGGCAAGATAGTTGGACAAGGGGAGAGGAGGACAGAGAGAGGCTGCTGCTAGAGGGTCCCTGGATCGGGACACAGAGTAGTGGTTGGGCCTGGGTCCCCCCTTCCCCTTCCCTCTTGCACTGCATCTGGCCATGGAGGAGTGTGGCCAATACAGACTGCAACTTGCCCTGAGGTCAGGGACTAGACTTTGGGTTGTGTTTGGCCCCTGTGGCAGGTGCAAGCCAAAGGACTGCTGTAATCCCCAGAAGGGGAGTAAGAAAGAAGTAGTGGGCACTGCAGGAGGGCAGTGTCCTGAAGAGGACACCGCCGAGTGGGGGAGCAACACAGGTTCGAAACAGTGGAGTAGAGCAGACAACGGGCAAGACGCTACCCGCAGAGGCTGCTCCGGAGCTGGACTGAGCTAATTCCCAGAGCAACCAGCAGGAGGTGCTGTGGTGGTGAGTCCTGACCCCATTACAGGGACTATGCAAAATATCTGACTATGAAAAATATTCTTCACCCTTAGCTATGTTGGGCAGCACCTTGTTGTGACATTACACCCCATATTCTTAATATAAATATTGTTATGATACGAATATGGCAATACTATGATTTTTTATGCAAGATGGGTCATGTGAGGTATCATTGAAAAGGTTATGATCTACTGAATGTGTTTATCCAATTTGTATGCATGTATCATGTCTGTATTTGAAGTTAGGAATATTGACTATGTAACAATTACAACTGTGTGTATACTTGGGGAAACGCCCACCAGACAGTAGGCCATCAGCCTGAGTGGGCCATTAGGAAGAACAAGACTTGGACGATACTAATCTCCTGCCTTCCTGAGAAACTTCCTGGGTTTCTGCTTTGACACTGCAAGGTCATGTGATGATGTCACCTGGTACGGAGTACTACCTTAGACACTGCTGGTATTTTTCCACTGGAAACAAAGGATTCCCACCTTATGTAAATTCTATTTAAGGCTGGGAAATGAGTCAATCAGGACTCTTCTCCATTGCCTCCCCGTCCAAGAAGGAAGACTGCTAGGAACACCTGAAGGAACAAAGGGTTTATCTACACTGGCAATTAACAGCGCTGCAACTTTCTCGCTCAGGGGTGTGAAAAAACACCCCCCTGAGTGCAGCAAGTTGGAGCACTGTAAAGCGCCAGTGTAACCAGTGCCCCGCTCAGAGCTACGTTGAGGTGGTTTCATGAGAAGTCCCATTAAAATCAGTGGAATTACTTAGGCCTTGGCTACACTGGCGCTGTACAGTGTAATCAGCACCTGCAGCGCTGCACGCTCGCTCGCAGTGCTGCAAGCTATTCCCCTCGGAGAGGTGGAGTACTTGCAGCGCTGCGAGAGAGCTCTCGCAGCACTGGCAGCGCAACTACACTCGTGCTTCACAGCGCTGCCGCGGCAGCGCTGTGAATCCCCAAGTGTAGCCAAGGCCATAGTGTGAGTCTATGTGGCAGAATCTGGCTATAAGTGACTTGCACAATTTTTAGACCAAAGAGGTCTAAATACTTTGGGCCTGATTGTCCTCTCGTTTACAATGCTGCAAGACAGAAGTAACTCCATGAGAGGTGATTGATTTGCCTCTGTGTGAAACTGATGTTCTCGGTAGTGTTAAACTGTTGTGGTATATTTCCACCCCATAAGTAGTTTAGCTGTGGTGCGTGAAATTAGTCGTACATGTAGTTTGTATAATGTCTTTTTTGAAACCCTATAAAGTAAGATTTTTATCAATATCCATGTTTTAGCAAAAATATCTAATATAAGAAAATCTAAGATTAAAGCCTAAAGTCACCTCATTTGATCTAAACTGATTTCACTATAGTAGTAGAATAAATAGATTATTTCCGAAAGTGCTTTGATTTATCGTGGTTAGAACATATTCTCTCAATAATTCATGTGCTATAGTACCAGCAGTCTTTCTTTTATTAAGGGTAAACTATTTTTTCTACTGCTAGGTTTAAAATATCACATAGGGTACCTTTACAGGATCTGTGAATCGAACTGTTTACAGCTTTTTCCCTCTTATAGACCTCTTAATTGGAGGTTGATTGTGAGGAATAAAAGCTTGAAGCCAGTGGGCATATTGGCATATGAAGCCCACTGCCTGGAAGGAATCAAAAGTTAAAACTTCTTTGTCAGAGAATCAAACAAGCCAAAAATATCCTGATGTTTTGTGTAAATTTCTGAAGACCTGAACTTAGAGAACTTCAATAGATTATTTTTATCCAATCACTGTCAGAGCCAGCCTTAGTAATTTGAGGAAAAGCATGCAAAATGGTTTTCATGCTCATTCAATGTGTAAAAAACTTCATGGTTTATTTATAATATTTACAGTCTGAGGAGTTTTAGAGAAGATCAGTGTGATGATCCTTTCATACACATCCAAAATTAACTGACTTATGTTATATGAAAAGAGTGTGGAAGGAAATTTCAGTTCACAGTTTAGTCCTGCTTCAGGAGAATTAGAGTCCAGATGCTTGGGCTGGGCTCTGTGTATTGTTGTCAATATTAATGGCTAATTTTCCTAACAAGCTTGAGAGAAGTTGATGTCCTGACCATGTATACACCCCGGTGAATACATAGTGCTTTACAAACACTAACTAATTCATCATCATAGCACACCTCTATGAAGGGTGCGATAGTTTTAAGTATAATTATCCCCGGTTTAAAGCTGAGAAAACAAACAAAGTTTAAATGATTTCAAAATGCCACAGAGAGTCAGGGCTTGGCTACACTTGCAGATGTAGAGCGCTGGGAGTTAAACCAGCCTTCAGAGACAACAGCAGGGAAAGCGCTGCCTTGTGTTTACACTGTCAGCTGCAAGTGCACTGGCGTGGACACATTAGCAGCTCTTGCAATGCCACAGAGAGCAGTGCATTGTGGTAGCTATCCCAGTGTGCAAGTGGCTGCAGAATGCTTTTCAAATGGGGGTGGGAGGGTGGAGTGTGACAGGGAGTGTGTTGTGTGTATGTGGGAGGAGAGACAGTGTGTTTTGGGGGGCAGAGTTTGTCAGCATGCTGTCTTGTAAGTTCAGACAGCAGCAGACTGCCCCTCTCTCTCTCTCTCTCTCTCTCTCACACACACACACACACACACACACACACACACACACACACACACACACACACATGCACAAATGCCTGCTTTGGCGGTGGCAGCAGCATTCCACAGTAGTGGTTTACTTTGTGTCCCAGAGCAGATAAGCATGCCGGCTGTCGGAAACGGAGCTTTGAAAGGGGATACTGCATGCCTACAGCCGAGTTCAAAACAATGACAAGAGTGGCCACTTGACTTCAGGGGATTATGGGACTTTCCAGAGGCCAATCACAGCGCAGTAATGCAACACTGACACCCAGGCATTTCAGCCAGGGTGCAGCAAGCTTTATGCTTCTCATGGAGGTGGATTACCAGGAGCGCTCCAGCTGCAGAGTCCAGGTGTGCTAAGTGCTTGCCAGTGTGGACACCCCAGGAGTTAGGGTGCCCGGGGCTGATTTAATGCGCTCTAACTTGCAAGTGTAGCCAAGCACTCAGTGGCTGAGCCAAGATTAGAATGAAGTTCTTAGTTTCATATTTAGGGCTTGTCTACACATGGAGTTATTCGAGAATAGCTATCGTGCTTTAAATTCACACCCTTCCTTAATCCAAATTAATGTTAAAGTGTAGACAAGTGCTAAACACTGCTGTCCAACAGAGGAGCTGTCTGAAGACTGTCTTTTGAGAAAGAGTATGGCAGGAGCTGGGCAACACTGCTGACATCAGCAAGTTGGTCACCACACTAAGATCTGCATCTCCAAGTTGAATAGACACAGAAAAAAACAGCCCCAGATCACTGTGAGGGAACTGTGAATAACTCCAGATCTTTAGGAAAAATTGGCAACGACTTTCAGCACTAGTTATTGATTTACGTTTTCCAGGCTATCTTTACTTTTTAAAAAATGAAAGGTATCATAGGGGTAGCCGTGTTAGTCTGAATCTGTAAAAAGCAACAGAGGGTCCTGTGGCACCTTTGAGACTAACAGAAGTACTGGGAGCATAAGCTTTCGTGGGTAAGAACCTCACTTCTTCAGATCTGAAGAAGTGAGGTTCTTACCCACGAAAGCTTATGCTCCCAGTACTTCTGTTAGTCTCAAAGGTGCCACAGGACCCTCTGTTGCTAAAAAATGAAAGATGAGAATAGTCCTGACAATTCTAGATCCCCAGAATTATTGTGGGTGAAAAAAAAACTTGATGCTTGGCACATGCAAAAAAGGGTGGCTTTTATCATATAACATTACATTATACCACACTATCTTGTAATACAATCTCTTTTGCATATAATAGGTATCACAGAAAAAAAAATCTACATATAAAACAGACATCTCAGCAGGCACATATAAGATAACTTGTTTAGAAATCAACAACCAAATCATTATTAATGCTGCACTGGCATATGCCTTAAAATTAACTCTTGCACAAAATATGATTCCAGTAGGTCCATTAAAAAAAAAGGTTTTCATACTGCCTGCTTTTATCACTCCTCCCATATATCCTTGGCCAACAAGCTCTGCTGAAACTGCACTTTCCAATATGAGAATTTAATGCCATCTTCAAACATATAATTAGATGAAACATCGTCCCCCTTCCATAGTTCCACAAGAGCAGCTAAACCAAATACTTTTGCCTTTGCACAATACGGGTCCAAATAAGTAAAATAATAGTATTCTAGAAGGGATTAATGATTTATATCAATCTCAGACCTTATTAAAGCTGATGGGTTTATTCAGCACCTTTTGTTTAGGCTAAATGAAAGGTGAAAATAACTCCCCCTCTGTGTACTGATAGCTGATACAATAGACGCCACCACCCAAGGCACTGGCCAGCATGGCAAGACCTGAGCAAGTGAAGCCACATGAGCTGAGAGGTTCCCCTGGGGACTCATTGTGCATGCAAGAGCTGGGTCAGTGATTATTTGTTTGTGTGGGAAGTAGAGAGCAACCAGAAAGCTGGTTATCAGCCCCATCACCAACTCACACCATTGGGTTTGCATAGATAGAACAGAAGGAATGATCTAAAGACAAAGGAGTCACACATGCATATCTGAGGACATCATTTGGCCTACAGCCTCCTTTATTCCTGGTGACTGTTTGAGAGGGGGAAAGAACCGAGTCTGAATTTCATCGGAGCTCAAGGTCAATTTGTGAGGGTGACAGGAACAAACACATTTAATTCTTAGAAACTGTAAAAAAATATGCTACTTAGATCGGTGAGACACAACAGATATGGAAGTCCATGATGCTACTTTTTACAAAAACACTTTTTAGTAAATTTGCCCCATACATAAGTTCCTCTGCAATGCTTCAGAATATTGTAGGCAGATGAAACCTTAAACAAAACCTTTCCACAGTATGACATCCCCAAGGCAGTAGCAGCTGGATATTTTTACTCCAAATAGTTCAGTTTTTTTAAACTGATCCTATTACTATCGCCAGGTATTTTATGCCAAATTTAAATGCACTACAAAATAAATCCACTTTAGTGCATGCCTGCTTTTGCTTTACCTGAATAACAATTTATGTTCCCTTGTTGTTTTTCACACTCAAATAGCCTTGCAGCATCTATTATGTTTGTTCTCATAATTTTTTTTTTTTTTTTTACAAAAGATACACATTGTTTTTTCTTGCATTTTTAATTAAAATCCTTGGGTCCCTGTGTCATTTTGATTGCCTCTGGCACTACAAGTATTTTTACTAGATGCAGGTGGTAGAAGCACCTTGCCTTATCGGGATTCTCTTTGTTTTTTCAATTAACTTCCAAGTACACATAGTCTAGTTCAATATTTTACATTTATCCTTCTAAAAGCTTATTCTTCTTTTGTATGGTGATAATGGAACAATGTAAGCAAGGGTGTGACTATAATTGGATCATAAGGTCTCTTGTCCAGGCTAGAGCAGCAATGTGAACGGCTGTGACATCTCTAGGATGAGCATAGATTGGGCAACCATCCACGATGTGTCTGACAGTTCGCACAATGCCACTGTTGCAGTTTGGTGATTCCCTCATTTAGCATCCATGGAGTAATTATACATATCTTCCATGAAAGGTTATTGTACTGATGAAAGATATCAAAGTAATGTCTTAAAACTTCCCAAGACCAACACCTGTCTGGAATTTTAGTTTGTAAATGGGAGTGAGGAGAATCAAAAATTAAGTTGATATTGATGTAACAAGGAAGAATCAATAATAGATGAGAACAAACAGAGAGCAAGCAAAAGTAAAAAAGAGACAAGCATGATATGCTATGAACAAGTCACGAGTAGCAGTTCTTGGTTGCTTTGACACCTCCTCCTCTGCTCTGCCTCCTCCCCGGAGCACGCCGTTTCTCCCCCTAGCTCCCAGTGCTTCCCGCCATGAAACAGCTGGGAGGGATAGAGGAGGAGGGGGAACGCAGCATGCTCAGGGAAGAGGCGGGGCTGGGGCAGGGATTTGGGGAAAGAGTCCAATAGGGGCAGGAGGGGGCAGAGTTGGGGCGGGGACTTTGGGGAAGGGGTTGTAATGGGGGCGGGGCAGGGGTGGAGCTGGGATGGGGCCAGGAGCTGGGGGGCATGAGCACCCACTGGTGCCGGGAAAAGTTGGCGCCTATGTCTGGCACGTAAATATCTTGTGACAATGGTTACAACAGTGCCATGCAAATGCCTGTTCTTACTTTCAGGTGACATTGTAAACAAGAAGTGGGCACCATTATCTCCTGCAAATGTAACCAAACTTGTTTGCCTGAGCGATTGACTGAAGTAGGACTGAGTGGACTTGTAGGCGCTAAAGTTTTACATGGTTTTATTTTTTAATGCAGTTATTTTTTTGTACATAATTCTACATTTGTAAGTTCAACTTTCATGATACAGAGATTGCACTATAGCACTTATATTAGGTGAATTGAAAATACTATTTCTTTTGTTTTTTACAGTGCCATTTTTTTAATCGCTTGAGAGCCCTAATTATATTTAATATTTTGATCATATCAAAACAAATATTTTACCTTCTCAAAACTAAAACCTTCCGATGGATCTGAATCAGATTAACAATTCTGACTTTTTGTTCCATTTAAGAACAATTTTTGTTCAAAATGTCAGACTTTTCCATTAAATGAAAATTCTTTTTTCCAACCAGCTCTAGCTATATTATGCTAGGATTTTTTGTTTGTTTTTAATATACCATAGAAAATCTATATTAGCCCTGAGTGCTGTCTCTTCTTGGGAACTGGTTTAGAGCCCAGTGAAGGCAGGCTTCCATTGACTTCAGATTTTTTTGGATCAGCTCCAGAGTTTAAATTCAGCCAGAGCTGTCCAGAGCAGAGCTCCAGTAAGTATTTTCAAACCTGTGGAAGCCCCGATGTGCCCCGCACGGCTCGAGCCCTGAACCCCAGTGCCTCCTGTAGGGATCTGGGAAATACCTTGAGAATTTATGCCCTGATCAGCCCCTTAAACTGACATAGACTGTGGAACAAATCTTCAATTGGTGTAGATCAGCATAGTTCCCTTGACTTCAAGGAATATTATCAATGTAGCTGAGGATGTGGGTCAATATCTAAATTTAGGATTATCATAGCATCACACTATAGGTGTTCTATACTATTTCTTTTCTATATATCATATGACATAATAATGATTTACATTCCAAGTTACCCAGTTCAGAAACACATAAGTCTCTCTCTGGAGCAAACTCCTTTTTATGCAGGATACAAGAGTATATTGGACTGGACTTTTAAAATATGACCTGGTTTAAGAAACCCTTAGTCATTTTAATAACCATCACGGAGTTTTAAATCACTAATATCTGTTTTTCTGTCCCTCTTCTCTGATACTGTGTTCCTAGCTCAATATCTCACTTGGATCACTTTCATAAATATAGATTAGTTCCAAAGAAGTGCTAAACCATCCTCTAATCCAAACTCTTTTGGCATTTATTTTACTGAATTACTTTTTTTCTGAAGCAATTTCTCTTGTTTATGGCATCAGTTGACTAGTCCCACTGATTTAAGTCTCAGCCAGGATTTGCTCTTCTTTCAGAACCAATACTCCCTCCCCTCCTCCCCCCTCGGTGCTATTGTCTTCTATGATTTTAACTGATACTATTTGAAACAATAGTTCCTTTTTTCTTTTTAAGATGCAGATCTTGGGCTTTTTAAAATGCAGATCTTGGGCTTTACCCCCAGGAATATGTTGAGGGTGCTAAGCAGAACCTCACAGATGCTGTGAGGTTCTGCTTAGCACCCTCAACATATTCCTGGGGGTAAAATTCCTGAGCTCTTCAATATGTAGCATTTTAATAATGTAGCATATGTAGCAATTTAATAATCTGTGGAATTCAATTGCCTGGATTATTTGGGAACTATGATTATGCTTATCTGGAACCAAAAAAACCAGACTCGTAGAAAGTTTGCTAACTGCTGATGGGCCACAAGGGCTTTGAAAGAGCCATTGGACATGGAATATAATGATGATAATGGGCAGAAACTTACGTTTTTCTCTCAACCAAAATTCTCATCTACGTCAAAGGCTTTATTTGGCCTAATTATAAATAGTGAACAATATCAATACTTATCTTATTTATAAAGCAAAGCCTTTCCGCCAAATAAGAACAAGGAAACATTCAAAGGTGGGGAATTCAAAACTGATAAAAGGAACTACTTCCCCGCACAATACACAATTAGATTGTGGAACTCATTGCTGTGCGAAGAATTCAGCTTCAAAGATATTTTCCCTAGCCCAGTGTTTTGATCATGTCAACCCTCTCTTTGCATCCCTTCACTGGCTCCCGTTTTTGTATTATTCAAGCATAGGGCACTTGTCTTCATTTTCAAGGCCCTTCACAACCTATCCCCACCATATGTATCTTCTCTCATTCAGTACTGAAAAGTTGACTCCCACCTCCTATCGGCCATGATGCCTCCATCACCCATTTGTTAAACTTTCAAACAGGCACTTTCATTCTTGTTTATACTTACATTGTAAGCTCTTTGGGGAAGGAGTCATCCTTTTGTTCTGTGTCATAGTTCTAGGCCCAGAAGGGATGATTGCGATCATCTAGTCTGACCTCCTTTATAACACAGGGCATAGAACTTCCTCCAAAATAATTCCTAGAGCCTATCTTTTAGAAAAACATCCAGTCTTGATATAAAAATGTACACCCTATTTCCAGTCTTAATTTGTCTAACTTCAACTTCTAGCCATTGAATCCTGTTATACCTTTCTCTGCTAGATTGAAGAGTCCATTGTTAAATATTTTTTCCCTAGGTAGATACCTATAGACAGTAATGCAGTCATCCCTTTACCTTTTCTTTGTTAAAATAGATTGAGCTCTTTGATTCTATCACTGTAAGGCATGTTTCCTAGTCCTTTAATCATTCGCGTGGCTCTCCTCTGAACCCTCTCCAATTTATCAACATTCTTCTTGAATTGTGGGCACCAAAACTGTACACAGTATTCTAGCAGCAGATTCACCAGTGCCTTATATATAGGTAAAATAATCTCTCTACTCTTACTTGAGAGTCCCCTGTTTAGGCATCCCAAGACCACGTTAGCTCTTTTGGCCACAGCATTACACTGGGAGCTCATGTTCAGTTAATGATCCACCAAGACCCCCAAATCTTTTTCAGGGTTGCTGCTTTCCAGAATAGAGTCTCCCATCCTGTAATTATGGCCTACACTTTTTGTTCCTAGATGTATATGTTTGCATTTCACCAGATTAAACTGTATATTATTTGCTTGCACCCAGTTTACCAAGAGATCCAAATTGCTCTGAATCAATGAGCTGTCTTCTTCATTATTTGCCACTCTTCCAATTTTTGTGTCATCTGCAAACTTTATCAGTGATTATTTTGTTTTCTTCCAGATCATAGATAAAAATGTTAAATAGCATAAGGCCAAGAACCAATCCCTGACACATCCCCTGGAAATACACCTACTTGATGACAATTCACCATTCACAGTTACATTTTAAGAACCATCAGCCAACCAGTTTTTAATCCATTTAATATGTGCCATGTTAATTTTATATTCTAGTTTTTTAATCAAAATGTCATGTGGTACCTAGTCAAATGCCTTACAGAAGTCTAAGTATATTACATCAACACTATTACATTTATCAACCAAACTTGTAGTCTCTTGTTAATTTTTTTTATTAGTTTGACAAGATCTAGTTTCCATAAACCCATGTTGATTGGCATGAATTACATTACCCTCCTTTAGTTCTTTACTAATATAGTCCAGTAGCAGCAGCTCCATTATCTTAACCAGGATCGATGTCAGGCTGACAGGCATATAATTATCCAAGTCATCCCATTTACTCTTTTTAAAAAAGTAGCACAACATTAGCCTTCTTCTGGAACTTCCCCAGAGCTCCAATACTCATTGAAAATCAACATTAATGGTCCAACAAGCTCTACAACTTGCATCCAAAAGTTTTAAAAGAGCTGTCTATCTGAACCTGCTGATTTAAAAATAGTTAAGTTTAGTAGCTTCTGTTTAACATCCTCCAACGAGACCACTGGAATGGAACTAGTTTTGTCACCATAAGATGAGGCTATATCATCTGTTTTTTTCCTCAAATACAGAACAGAAATGTATATTGAACACTTCTGCTTTTTCTGCATTATTATTGATAATTCTACCATTTTCATCTAGTAATGGACCGATACCATTGTCAGGATTCTTTTTGTTGCTAATATATTTTAAAAACTCCTCCATTGTCCTTAACTCTGCTGGCCACAGATTTCTCCTTGTGTCCCTTTGCTTTCCCTTTCAATTTTCTACAATTCCTAACTTCTGATTTATATTCTTTACTGTCAACTTCCCCTTTCTTCCATTTGTTTATATATATAAAATTTTATTTTTTACAGTTGCCTTCACTTTCCCCTCTAAACCAGGTCACTTTTTAAATCAGCATGGCCTTCTTTCTTGATTGTGAGATTGCGGCTCTTTGGGCATATAGTAAAGTGTTCTTAAATAATTCTCAAGTATCATTCACATTTTTGATTACATTTTTCCTCCCAGTTGATTTGGCTCAAAATTGTTTTCAGCTTTGTGAAATTGGCTCTATTAAAGCACCAAGTATATGTATTACAGGTCTGGACTTTGTTCCTCTTGCACATTATAACTGTGATCAAGGTAAGTTCCCATTAATGTTTAGTTCTGTGACCAGATCTTCTTGCTCTATTAGGACAAGGTCTAAGATAGAATTCCCCTGTGTTGGCTGGTTAGGAAATTGTCATCTGTTATGTTTAGAAATTCCAAGGATGTTTTAGTACTGGCAACATGAGACTTCCAGCATATGTCACTCCAACTGAAGTCCCCCATGCTTTCCCTGCATTCCCTCCCAGACAGGCACATAAGGAAGTGGTCATACTGTTCCTATCATGATTTGGTGCTCTATAGCAAACATCATCTTGTGCTTTATCTATTAGGACATTAATCCATAAGCATTTAAGATAATTTTCTTCTGAGTTATCTAACTCAGAAACAGGCAATGCCATTTTTGACAGACTACCATTCCCCCATTCCTTTTGCCCAGAACATCCTTCTTAAATAGATTTTAACCATTGATTTTATCATTCCAATTGTGTTAATCATCCCACCAGGTTTCAGTAATAAGCAATTCCAGTTCCTTTTGTTTATTACCCAGCCTCTTAGCATTGATGTAAAGACAATTAAAGAATTTATTCTCTTCATGACCTTGGTTCCTTGATTAATTTTGTTCTCAAAAGCTCAATTTTTTGAGTGTTCATATTTTAGTGCTTTTTACCCTCCACTTTTGATATTCATTTCACCTCCTCCTGACTACTCTAGCCAGCCTGTCCTTGAGGAGATTGATCCCCCTTCTACTGAGATGGTATCTAACAATGGGGTCCTGATCCAGGACTGGGGCTTCTAGGTGCTATGATGACAAAAATAATTATTAATAATAAGAATTTAGACTCAAAAGGGGATTAGGCAATTATATAGATAATGAGAATATCCAGACTTGTTATAATTAATTTAACAATTTTTGGAAGGTATATTAGGTCTTATCCTGATCTCTAATAGTTAGAGATTGGCTTGAATCATGAAGCAGGATGTTTAAGGGGGGCAAATTATCCCCCATTTGTCTACGCCAGGGTCTTTCTACACCTTCCTCTGAAGTGGTGGTGGCCACTCATGGCAACAGGATAGTAGACTAGTTGGATCTCAACTCTGAACCAATTTGTTCCTATGACATAATTGTGACAGGTTCCCCCAGGGGTGCCACCTGGAACTGGGATACCACTGTGTCCCCTGACCCACCAGCCTGGGCTCCCTCTCACACTGTACTGCTGTGATAAGCTGCAAAGCCCTCCAGCCTGCACTTTCACCAGCCTGCATACAGGTAGGGACACACCCAGCTGCAGTTACAAGCAGGCTCTCTGACCAGCCCCTGTATGGAAAGGCTACTTGCAGCTCCTCAGGCACTCACCCACTCTGGAGTATAAACACAGAATTAGACCATCTTGCACTGCATAGGGAACTATACAGCATAAGCTCATAAAATTCGTCCCCTCCCTCAATGCGGAGAGGAATGTGCAACAGCCTTTTGCCCCTAAGTTATGATTCCCACACACTTCTGGTTTAGATAAAGCAAAAACAACTTTATTAACTACAAAATACTGACATCTCCAGATGGAGTCTAGAGACATGTGGTCTCATCACATGTCATTATAGAATCATAGCAGCCATTTCTCGGGGGTTGTGTGTAGCATTCTCAGGAAGGTTCGCCAGGAGGAAAATAAGCTTCTCCTAAGGCCGATTGCCCTGAATAGTCCCTTTCCCAACCGGCTATCTAGATATCCTGTCTAGTGGGCTTTACCCAGCTTTAACATCATTTGAAATACAGATACATAGTCAATATTTATAACTTCAATTACAAAAATGATACATGCATACAAATAGGATAACCACATTCAGCAAATCATAACCTTTTCAATGACATCTCACATGATCTGTCTTGCATTAAATACTTGATAATTATGTTATAATCATATCATAATATCAAAAATCTCATTGTCAAGAATATGGGGTGCAGTGTCACAATAATAAATATATATTCTAAGATCACAACAAAAACAACAACAATGCATGACAGAGAGTCATTGCCCTTTGATGAACAGGTAGAAGATATAGCTAGGAAGGCATTTTACTAACCGCATTTGGTGAGACAAGTGCAATGCAGGCATAGGTATAGTTATCCATGTCTTTGTGACCTCAAAATTACACTGCCATAATGCGTTCTACCTAGGCTAAATCTGGAGATCATGTACAAACTGAAGGTGGTACAAAATGCTGTGGCCCATCTGCAAAGTGAATGTTTGTGTTAGGAGGAAATTACACCAATGTTCCAAGAGCTCAGTGTTGGAAATTCACCTGGAGCTAATTCCCAGCTGTAATTCAAATGACTGGGGATCAGGTTAACTTAAAGACTGGTGCTCTCTTCATTCCCTTCTGCCATAGATGAGATAAGCAGAAGCAGATGAGTTGGAGCTCTTTTGAGATAAAGTAAAGGGATGTGCTGGCAGGGTATTTTCCATGAAGACTCTTTGACTCTGAAATTCACTTCCCTCCTGAGTCCACCAGGTGCTCAGATTTCTTACTTTTCTAGTCATGCTGCAAAACCCAATTCTTCTCCGAGACTTTGAGGGTGCTGGTTTGTAGAAAGAGGTTGGTATTTATTTATTGAGGTCCATGGGAGGTATTGGGCACTCAGCAATTAGGGAAATCAGGCCACTTATTTTGGAAAATAAATATGGATTTAGAAGCCTTGCTTGAGGATCCTATTATAGAAAATCTTGGCCTTTGTTGCTTTTGATGGCATAAGTCTTATTAATTACATATGTAATTATCAGGGCACTCTGAGCTCAAGGTGTGATCCTGTTAATTGGGAAAACATTCTTCATTAAATAAATCCAAAGAAGTATGCTGTTTGGTGAACATACCTCCTCCTACACAGAGTGAACAAAGTCCACAAGGAATGAATAGGCTCCCCACCTCAATTACTGTATGTGTTCCTTTCCCTTCCTCAAAAAAAGAAGAGCTAGAATGCTTGAATGGACTACAGTCTTCCACCAACAATTGAAACTACTTGCTTGATCTGCTTGTTGACCTCAGTTGTCTGCAGGTTACTTCTGACTGTCTGTAGATCTTCAGTGAACGTATATGCCCCAGTGCTGGATAAGCATGAAAAAACATTCTTGGACAGTACTATACAAGGAGGTCATTCTTATGGTAGATCTGTTTCCAAGAAGCCATTCATAATCTCTTCTTGTTAACTTTTATATGAGCTTAATGAATGGTTTGTTTGTTTGGCTTCTCCTGAAACCAATCTAAATATTCACATATGTCAGATCAATTTGTCCCCAATCCACTGCCAGTCTTGCAATACTGAGTGCTCCTGGCTAATCCCAGAAATGTTCATGAGGGTTAAAACTTGATATTTAGACAGAGACTATCCCACTTCCTGTCTTCCAGCAAGAGACCCCTGTATGACAGGGAAGAAATGAAACACAGGATGACTTTTGGGCCCCAGTAGCTTGCATTGACTGATAGAGTGGAATTAATATCTGTGGCTATATAAACTTCTGCCAGACAAGATTAGTAAAATGCCAGCCCAGATTAGTCCAAATTAATTGGACAGATCTTAATAAGGAAGATAGATTAACATAGCAACCGTAAGGTTGAAAAGAAAGACTAAGTTAAAAGAAGAGAAAATATAAATGCCTTTCAGATGTGAAAAAATTGAGTAGTTGTAAATGGGGCCCATACATATCTAGCAGGAAATGATGATCTAGTGATTGATTAACAGACGGAGTCCAGACTTCTGGGTGCTATGTCCAACTGCCACCCATTAGCTAGGTGAGTAAGAAATCTGAGCTCTCCATTCATCAGTTCCCACATCTATAAAATGGGTAAAATAAGACATTCATTCAGCTCTCCCTTTTAGGAAGGTAATATGAAATCTATGTCCCATGGGAAATTCTGACATTTGAACATTTGTTTTTGTCTCATATGTTATAAAAAGTTGAAATTATGAAATTTTTCAAAGGGAAATTGTTGTTTGACATTTTCGATGAAAATGAAACATTTTGACATTACTGAAATTGAAGTGTTTCATTTTGATTTGTTGAAATAACCCAAAATGTTTCCTTTCAAGTCATTTCATCATGAAACAGAAATTTTCCAATCCTGACACACTACTCTGTGGGAATTGTAGTTCAGGAATTTGATGTCGTTTTTCTCCCCTATCCCCCAGGCTGTCTGACCAGAATACATCTCCCATGATGTACTCAGGGTCATGTGACTCTCTCACAATAGACCACGCAGAGCTTGGTCAGAAGGAAATGCACTTTGTTATGGAAGATTTAGTCCTCCAGGGAGCTACTTTCATAGGGGAGAATGGGGGCCTGAACTACAAGTCCCATAACATAGCGAGCTAATAGCAAAGTGAAGTTTAATTTAATTGATTCAAAGTGAAATATTTAATCGGTTTCCCAATGGAAAATTGAACATTTTTGCTGTTCAGTTTGTGGGTTTCTAACAACTTTGGGCAGACTTCAGTTATATAATAATGGAGTCACATACACTAGTAGAACTAGTTCTTTGTACGTCTGTAGCAACTTTTATCAGAGGATCTCAGCGGTTCAGAATGATAGTTTGATAGCACCCACTTCAGAGTTAAGTTTCCAGCTAAGCATCCATTGTGAATATGAACACTGTGAGGGGCAGAATGAAGGTTTCTATGGTTATTTGGTCTATGGCTTGTTGTGGAAGTTCAATCTTAACTGTGAATTTTCTCAGTTTCTAATCTTTGGTTTTTTATTGTTGTTGTTTAATTCTAACATTCCATAATGTAATATATATACAAAACACGAATATGAGCCTGAAAACCCAGTTTAACTTCAGTGAAATTTTGTATGTATCAATTAAAGAATGATTATCTGACAGAAAATTTGGTCTCTGTAAAATTAAAATTCTGTGAGAAAATCTTAATTTTTGCCAAAAATGTTCAATTTTCCATTGGGAAAATTCCATTTGGATTTATTTAATGAAGAATGTTTTCCCAATTAACATTATCACACCTTGGAATTAACTTTTTAATTTATCCTCCTTCAATGTGACATATGGTTGGTACATTAAAATGTTAATTCCAGTTCTAGTGGCATAAAGATTCCAGATATTCCCAATCGTTAAAATGGGGAACATCACTGGAACAGGTAACACCTCTAAAACTGGAAGGGGTTTTTTAAGTGTGCCTATTGTAATGCTATGGGACCAGTAGTTATGTTTGGGAAACCCAATACCTACTGTATCCTCATTTTTACATTTTCTCTGAACAATATAGTTCCTGTCATATTAACCTGAGATAATGAATACATGGAGATGGAAATGCAGTTCTTAGTCATAGATGCTGTTTTCATGCAGGTGCTTTGCTGTCTTGTTGAAATAAGCAATGAGGAGGTATTGTGCTCACAAAGATTCAAATTTTTGGTAGAATGATGTATCATTAAACCAAATGTGCATACTGATTTATTTGTTCAAAAACATCCCACACCAGCAAGCAGATGTATCGACAAGCAATGCAGAATATTTAGTGGTTTTATTCCTGTTGGTTCCAAATACATTGAGGAGGTAATTTCATAAAACTCTCTGGTGAACGTGATCAGCACAGTAAATTCAGAAAGGTTTAGCTTAGTTCAGTTAATTGCACAGTTGCATTACCAATAGACAAAACCAAAATGGCATTGGAAGTTATTGCACAGTTAAAAGAACCACCTTTTTGTTTCCAATGGAGTTGCAGTGTGTGATATTACGGTTATGGGGGCCTTATCAGTACCTGGGTGGATGGTATGAATTGGATGGTATGGATGGTAGTTACTGAAGAAATTATTTGCTGTATTATCTAATATCACCATAGCATAAACTATTGACCAGTCCAGCAAACCCTTATGTGGATTATTAGACTAGCCCCATATCATGATAGTAGGCCCATTGCCTCCTTTTCTCCCCATACTTAATGCTGTTATAAGAGAGCGCTATAAAAGAGATAAAGTGCCAGTAGACTGGTGCTCCAGATTATGCAGTATTGTTCCTGGGTTTTTTCAGGACCAATAAAAACTTGTTGACTTGTGCATTGCAAATAGCTTCTTGTCTGCAGCTCTTTACCTGTCACTGTCATCAAGTGCAGGGAGTTGGAAGCTGAGAGTGGCAAACAGCTTCATTCAGCCCAGCAGAAGCGGCATCAGATCAATCTTTCATTTCACTTCATTTGTTTTTGGCAGGGCTGGATTAACCTTTTGTGGGCCTGGCACCAAACATATTTGTGGGCCCCCAGGGGGAATGATTGTAAAAGACAGGAGATCGACATAGAAGTTGTCTTTGACACTGCATTGTGCCAGGTTGCATATTGTGCAAGCTATATAATAGGAACCTTTAAGATACAAAAATAGAATGACTGAGACAAAGAGTTCCTTTATGAATTCAATGTGGCAATTTCAATATGCATTTGGATCAAATGGAATCCCAGTTCAGCAAGAGGAAGTTTTCTGTTTAAGAAAGCTGGAAAAGATTTAAAAAGCTCAGCTAATACTAGCCGAAACTGCAGCATTTTGAATTTACTAGGGTTATTCCTGACGTCTGCCTTCAATGGGTTATGTTCATGTTTGCTCTCTCTTGCAATCTGAGCTACATAAATTGCTATGCAACCATAGAATATTGTTTTCAAATAGACTCATTGGCCCATTTATCTATAGCACTATAGTCTGCCAGAAGATTGGGGGATATTTTTTTTATTAAGTTGTGAATATCAGCTCCCTGGGGCATAAAGGGATCATCAACTCAGTACTAGCTTTGACTCATATAAACACTTGAAAACATTAATTTTCTTAGAGCTACAGTACAAGAGCCGAGAGCAAGAGCACAGCGGGGTGGAGGTGGCGGGGGTGTCAGTCCTCACAGTGAGGCATGGGCCGGGGACAAGAGCACAAAGGGGTGGGGGGAGTTGGTCCCCGGAGTGAGGCAGGGACCGGGAGCAAGCACAGCGGCGTGAGGTGTATGTGGACAGGATTCCCCCCGGGGCAGCACAGAGCCTGTACCTCCCTCCCTCCATCCGAGCATGACTTTAGGAGCCAGTTCTCTGCAGCTCTTTAGGCAGCAGCAGATGCTCTTCCTGCCCTTCTGGCGTGGAGGCTGATTGCAGTTATTCCTGTAACCAGAGTTTTAGTGTCGACACTGCCAGGGTCACTTTTCGATCAGACTTTCCGGTCGAAAACCGGACACCTGGCAACCATAATGGGCCCCTTCTGCGTGATGGCCTGGTGAGATGGTACCATTGGCGCCATAGTAAACCTGGTACTGGTTTGTGGATGAGTATGAATGTGAATGAGTGAGTAGCAAGTGGGAGCAAGGAAGCTGAAGACCAGAAAGATCAGCAGCTAAAATCATTTAAAAGATCATGATTGTTTAGCAGACAGGGGCCTCATGGCTTTGGGTGGGGCAAGGCCGGCACAGAAATGGATCTGGAGAAGTGTGGGGGAGAGAAGGATCACTAGCCCTGCACTGGGTATCATTGCTTCTCCTCGCTCCTGGTGCTGCTGAAAGTGCTTCAGTAGCGGCTCCTGCCAGCTTGAATAATTAATATTTTCAGACACAACACCCAAAGCAGCCATTTTAATGAAAAAGCTGAAGTGCCGTGGAGATTCCAAGCATCAGTCTGATCCACAGTTTTCTGTGCTTCTTTTTTTGTGTGGATCCCTACTGCCGGAGTTTCAGAAGGCAACATTTCAGGCAAATTTCATTCAGCAGTTGGTGCCTCATACAGGATTAAATATCTCCACTCAAAAGGTTAACGTCATCGTTTTGAAATAACTTGGTATTTCTAGAGGGTATTCAGCCACTGTGCTGCAGTTGGGGCAGTGTAGGACTGCACAGCCCAAGGGGCAGCAACCCAGTAGGGAGCCACAGGAGGCATTGAGCCTCTCTGTCTGCACTCTGAGGAGACCAATCTGCCACAAACCTTTCAGAGGTCCAGCATAGTCCATTCACCAGCCAGCCAGCCAGCCAATCCTGTTAGTTGGCACTTAGCAGGGAGTGTAGCCATGGCACTGCCTTTCCCAAACACTTGTGCACCCTCTTTATGAAGTGTGATTTCTCTGGACGGGGCAGCATTTCACAAGCATTGTCTGTACTCTCTCAAACTCAGAGATTGCTATTCTGGGCAGACTTTATGCAAAGGGCATGGGGAAAGTCTCCTTAATCCCTCTCCCTTGCTGTCCAAAGGGGGCTATAATTTAGCCCACAGCTAGTAGTAGAATGTAGCTGTCACCTGCAGAATTATAGTACAACATGGCAAAATACACATTATGGAAACTCAAATCCTTCCCCATATTTTAATACAGAACAGAATTTGCTCTTTAAGGAAGTGCTAGATATAAGGTAGTGGTTGGGAAATTTATCACAAGTGAATAACACTAGTAGACGGATTAAAATATAGTCTTCACTTAAGATAATCATTTTCATAAATAACACAAAGTAAGTAGTTAAAAAAAATCCAGCCACTTCAGTGCTGAATAAATTCCATTGGTTTCCTCAGCCTAATGTTTTCAGGAGCTTAGGAGGACATTGGAGACCTTTACTAATCCCCCAAAATCTCATTTCTTTTCATCACCTTTGTGCCCTTGGTCCCAGCATGCTCTGATTACTCATAATTAAACCTGTCAGCCTCACCACTGTCTGAACAAGAGAAGAGAAAAGGCAGTAGACAGTGTGCTACAATATTGCTAATTGTGGGACTGCAGGCAACACGTTCATGCAATGAATTTGTGACAAGGAGAGGAAGGGAAAAGGATGTAAAATTGTTGAAGAGACTGGATAGCTCAAAGGGTTGGTGTAGCAGTGCCTGCTCCCGGCCCCTCCACAAACGCAGTCAGAGACCAACTGAAGTGCAGCACCCGTGTCCTTTTATTGTTTGTGTCCATTCCCACCACCTATTATTTACAGGTATTTACAAAGACCAACACTCTGGGAGACTACTGACTTCCCAGCCAGCAGGGCTCTAGTGCCCACACTCCTCCCTTTCCTGTCTCCCCCTGTTTCCTGTTTCTTAGCCAGCTTTATAGGGCAGGCTGGCTACCCAGGCCTGCAGGTGGATCCCCTCTGGTAATTAGGGCGTGGCCCTTCAGCCAGCCCAACTAATACCCTTCTTCCTCCTAGAACAGGACTAACAAGGGCCTGGCTTGTTTCTCCTAGCCAGCACCCTGTTACAGTTGGTAATAAAATATATTAAGTCCCTTTTATCATTAGGCCACCTGATGGGAATCCAGCCCAGGTAAGAAGTGACCAAATATTTGATAGGCAATTAGGTACCTTTTGGACTTGCCATACTAGATTGGATCAGGGACCCTATCTCCAACAGTCACTAGGACTGTGTTGTTCTTTTCAGTAAGGCAGCTAGAATTTGTATTTAACAACTATGTTATTTTTACTCAAACAGTTGATAACAAAGCAAGCTGTCATTGCTGTGTTAAAATGCAGCCTGCCTTAATCTGTTCTGTTCCCTGCAGCCAACCCCACAGCATACAAACAATACCAACTGCTCCACGCAAGTACCAGCTGCTTCAGAAGATGGTGCGAAAGGCAATCATGGTGTATGTGAAATGAGTTTGTGGTCTTTTTCAGACTACAAAAGTGTCCATAAACCACTATCGCCACTGACACTAGTTGAGATCATTGTTGGCCGTCCCAAAAGAGAGGCCTAGAATTGCATGGTAAGAGGAACAACCTACCCTATCCAAAAAGTAGTACTTCCAGGATAGGGTTGA
The DNA here is from genome assembly GCF_011386835.1 of Chrysemys picta bellii. Lineage (NCBI taxonomy): Eukaryota > Metazoa > Chordata > Testudines > Emydidae > Chrysemys > Chrysemys picta. Next base: position 106,864,294 of record NC_088791.1, read on the forward strand.
GACCTGTTGAAAGAGATTTGGGGAAGCCTGCATTGCTACTTCCTGTGCATATCGTCTGTGGATAGATAAATAGATAGCAGACTTCACTGGTTTCATTCTGGCACCTTTCATTGTTACTAGGGTTACCATTCGTCCAGATTCCCCTGGACATGTCCGGATTTTTTAACTAAAAATAGCGTCCGGGGGGAATTTGTTAATGTCCGGACTTCCCTCCCTCCCCCCCATGCAGAGCACTCGCGGCTAACAGGGCAGCCGGATGGTGCCACTTACATGGGGCTCCGACAGCGAGAGAGAGCACGTCCTCCGCTTCCCCCTCTCCCCCTGCAGCATAGCTCACTCCCTCCCTCCCTGCATTCACCTCCGGCAATCTGGAGCTCCTCCCCCGCTGCTGCCCAGTGTGCCGGGAGAACGGCTCAGACTCAGCAAGCTCCCAGAGAGCCCTTAGGCGAACCGAAGGCCAATGACAAGGGAGCCAGGGGGCAGGAGAAGGGGCAGGGAGGTTCTGGAGGGGGTAGTCAAGGGGGGGGGGTCGGGAGTTCGGGGGGGGGCTTTCTGGGAGGTGTGGATAAGGTTTTGGGCAGTCAGGGTACAGGTAGGGGGTAGGGTCCTGGGGGGCAGTTTGGGGGGGGGTTAGGAGGGGGCAGTTAGGGGATAAGGAACAGGGAGGCTTAGGTAGGGGGTGGGGTTCTGGAGGGCAGTTAGGAGCAGGGGTCCCAGGAGCGGGCAGTCAGGGGACAAGGAGCGGGGGGGTGGAGGGTTGGGAGTTCTGGGGGGGGCTGTCAGGGGGCAGGAGTGGGGAGAGGGATCAGAGCAGTCAGGGGACGGAGCAGAGGGGTTTAGATGGGTCGGGAGTTCTGGGGGGGGCTGTCAGGGGGTGGGGAGTGGTTGGATGGGGTTTGGGAGTCCCAGGGCTCTGTCTGGGAGTGTGGATAAGGGTTGGGGCAATCAGGGCACAGGTAGGGGGTAGGGTCCTAGGTGGTCAGTTAGGATTGGGGAGAGGGTCTCAGGAGGGGGCAGTCAGGGGACAAGGAGCAGGGAGGCTTAGGTAGGGGGTGAAGTCTTGGGGGGGCAGTTAGGGGCAGGGGTCCCAGGAGGGGGCAGTCAGGGGACAAGGAGTGGGGGGGGGAGGGTTGGGGGTTCTGAGGGGGGCGGGAAGTGGGTGGGGCAGGGGCGGGGCTAGGGCAGGACAGGGGCGGGGCTAGGGCAGGGCTCCTCCCGTCCTCTTTTTTGCTTGCTGAAATATGGTAACCCTAATTGTTACTAAACTTGTTTTTTTAAAAATGGCCTCCGGAACCTGGTGTTATTCTTTTATGAGGCTCTGGGACTACTCACAAGCCTAAGGCGGGACTCGTGCTTAAGTACCTTATTGAATCAGAGCCTTAATGCTGCTATTTTAGGACCTGGTCATTCAATTCTTATTCTCGGCCTGCAAGGGACTACAGAATTAGGTTTCTGATCTGGTAACATTTCTAGTTGTTCTATAGCACACATGCATATCTAGAATTTAACCCCCTCCCCAAACACTACCCCCCAAAAACCCTGCAAGTTACAAATCTGTATCTGTACTAATTTTAATTTGTAATTTTCTAAATAGATACATAGATTTGAAGGCTAAAAAGGACCAGTATGGTCATTTAGTCTGATCTCCTGCCTGATATAGTTCATTGAATTTCATCCAGTAATTCCTGCACTGAGTCCAATAACCTGTGATTGAATTAGAACTTATCTTTTAGCTAGACATGCAATCAACCATTTTCATTTCTGTTTTAAACTTGCACTGAATTGTTCTCACTAAGTGTCTTCTCCAAATAAATGTTTGTTCAAAGAATTGGGGAATAAAATAACATATCACATTGTCTGGAAAAACAAATTACTACACAGCATTCACCTATCCAAGATCAGTGACACAGAATTTCACATCTTGTGTTTTCTTAAAAATAGCTGTCAGAAAGTCGTTAAAACTATTTCAGAGGCACATTGAATGTCTTATTCAAAGCAAACTTTAAATCCCTTAGGCTATGTCATCTATTGTATTCTGTGTACCTGATATGAGTACACTATTAGACAGTATCTTTAGGCTCATTAATCCACAGCTTGAACAAGCAGACTGTCAACTAATTTGCCGATATAATAGGAAAGGCCTTCCTCTTCCTCCAAAATTCAATAGGTGGGAAATTCTTGTAAGGAAATGAAAATTTGCAAAGCAAGACTAGAGCTAAAATAGACCTCCCTGGTAATTTCTGCAAAACTCTTTTTTTTTTTTTTTTTTTTTTTTTTTTAAATATACATACACTAATGGGTAAAAGTGCATTAGGCTTGCAGGGCTGGAGTACTGCATAAACAAAGTGTAGGTCAATACTTTTGGCCACTGTTATGCTGAATAGAATAAAGGCGGCAGTGGATGAACTATTATGAGAAGAACAGGCTGGGTTCTGGCCAGGTAGATCATGTTGTGAATAGATATTCACTGCTTAGTAAAAACTCTTCTTAATCAACTTTATTGACTTTAAGAAAGCATTCAATAGCGTCCACAATGGGACCACCAGATCACCTAGCCTGCGTATCACAGGCCACCAACCCCACCCAGTTTCCCCACATGGAACCTAACAATCAAAATTAGACCAAAGTATTACATCCCACAGGAGGCTAGACTATTATGTGCCACAGGCAGAGACTAGGAGGGACCAAGGTGCATCAGTGCTCAAGGCCCCTGTAATGGCAAAGCACTAATTAAGTGAGATACCCATATTATCTTGGCAAGTGACCTGCACCCACACGCTGCAGAGGAAGGCACCCAAGACTCAAGGTCACTGCCAAGCTGACCGGGGGGAAATTCCTTCCCTACCCCACATAGGGCAATCCATTAGATCTTGAGCATGTGAGCAAGAACCAGCCAGCCAAGCACTTCAGAGAGAGAATGCTCAGTGCCACCTCAGAGCCCTGGCCCTCCCTTCTAACCGTGGCCATCCATGATGCTTCAGAGGAAGAAGATTTAAAAAAAAACCCCAAACAATAGGGGGAAAATCCCTTCCTGACCCCTGCTGGCAGCCAGCTGAAACTCTGAAGCATGAGTTTTAGGAATGTAAGACATAAATTAGAAGTGAGCCTCAGGGCTGTTGATCCCTGCCCCCTACCATCCCAATCAACTCCATCATACAATTGTACTCATAAATTTATCCAGGTCTCTCGTCTCTCTTAAAACTAATTAAGTTGTTTGCCCCCACAAACAACTTTGCCTGGGACTGATAGCAGTACAATACCTCTCCAGTTCGTGCATAGAGTAAGATCACTTTTGTTGGAAATGCTATGAGGATACCATCTTTCCAGTCTTGTGGGACTTGTTCTTTCACTGATATTTCATTATGGAGTTTTGTTAGCTGCTCAAACAGAATTTTGCCTCCCATCTTCAGTACCTCTGTTTGAATTCTGCCAACCCCAGAAGCTTTCCCCTGTCCGAGGCCTTTGATGGCTGCTTTAATTTCATCAGGTATTACTGGTCCCTCTTGCATTTCTAATTTAACATTGGAATTTCTTTTGAACCTGTGCATGATCATCAGCTTTGGATGGTTGAATATAGAATGTGTTTTCAACATCTGTCCTTAAGAGTCCCTGTGCATCACCTGTGGTGGTCTGGTTCTTTCAGAAAGGCCTTTCACTATTCTATAGAGCTGTTTGAAGTCTCCCCTCTGCGCTGCTATTTCTGCCCCTGCACCCTTCTCCTAAACCTAGGCATTCCAATCTTGCCTGTTTCGTCTTTATTTTGTTGTCTCTCTCTCTCTCTATCTTGTATCCACCTCTGAGTTGTGCCTGTGTCTTGTACTGTTTTGCCTTCAGAGATTTCCACTTGTCAGTCACTGCCCATGTTCCAGATGTAATCTGTGCATCTTTTTCTCATCGTCTTCAGAGAACCATTCCTCCCTCGGCTGCCTCAACTACCATCTTCATCCAGTTAGACCATCTGTCTTCCAGACTTTCATCAGTCTAATGATGGTTGCTAAATGCAATCTGTTCTGTTTCTTCATCCTTGAACTTCTCTATTGCTGTAACACTCTTTGTCTGTCTTTGTGATCTTTTTGTGTTTAAGTTGTAACATGCCACTAAAAAATAATGATCTGAGCCAACATCTGCTCCTCTGCTGACTCTGATATCCCTCAATGAAGATGGCCATCTCTGAGATATGCACACATGGTCTATTTAGTTGACAGTCACGTAGTCTGCTAATCTCCATGTGAACTTGTGAATCCTCTTGAGCTGGAAGAGACGGCCTCCTATCTTTAGGCTGTTTGCGCCACAGAGATTCAAGAGCCATTTGCCATTATCAGTTCAGATGCCTTCCACTGCTGTGTCCATGACTCCTTCCTAGCTAGGAGAGTGGTTGCCAATTTGTGCACTGAAGTTGCCTATTAACAACTTGATCTCACTGTTAGAGGTGTCATCTAATATTTGCTGTACCTGCTCATAGAATGTGCCTTTTTTCCACTGTCACCTACTGCATTTGTTGGTGCATATATTTGGATTATTGTACACTTGACATTTCTTGTTTGCAGCCTGGCTGTTGTTGTTCTGTCATTCACTGGCTCCCAAGCCAGTAGGGTTTTTGCTGTCATGTTACCCAGCATAATCTCTACATCTGTTTTATGCATTCCTCTTCCTGAGTATAAGATTGTAGCATATCAAACATCATCTCGTCACTCCCTGCCCACATAGTCTAATTCACACCAAGCACATTGAAAGGATATTTTTTCATTTCTCATATAATCTGTGCCAGGTTTCCCATACTATACAAAGTGTTGTACATTCCGTGTGCATGCTTTTGTTACAGATTTAGTCATAAGGATTCTAGGTCTTGAGATCTCATCTTCCTTTTGGCTTTCACTGACATCTGTCATATTTAAGTTTTGAGCTCCATCTGCACCTTCCATCCTCAAGTTTTGGTTAAACTGAGCTGTTTCTGTTTCACTAAGGTTTTACCTGAGGGGATTGCAAACCCAGTGGCAGAATCCTCCTCTTTTATCTGGGCTTTGGACGGGCACTGTTACTAACAGTGATAGAGTTGCTGATTCTAATTACACCCTCTTCTGGTATAATATATAAAGTGTATTTATATATTATACCTGAAGAGACCTTGTATTAAAAGAAGGAAACTTTTCTGATTTTTTCCCCCCAGGACCACAGCAAAATACTTAGTGATGTTTGAAAGGTTCATCTGAACAATAGGGCTCTTCCTCCACCTCTCTCTTCCTCCTACCCCACACATTCCCCCCCCCCTTTTGTACAAAGAGTTAAACAAATAGATTGTGTGGTTTTAGAATCAAAATACAGTATATAATAAGGTCCCCAGAGTCTAGCTGTCTACTTTCCAAAGGCCCTTTGATGGATCAGTCAGTCTGGAGTCAGTTCCTTTCACCATCTCTTTATGGATATACAAATAGAAATGTTACTTCAAGGGAATTTATTTTCTTTTGATTTTCTTGGAATTTTAAAAAATTCACCAAGAAGCTTATGGAAAGGCAAGACACAAAACTTAAGAATTTTTATACTGACAGAGGGAAGTGGGGGAGCTCTTCTTCCTCCATTGGTATGAAGTGCATAAGCTGCCTTTGTACCATTTTCTCTGTACTCTCCCTGTCTCCACATAGAACATTCACTTTCATGTTTGAATCCATGTTAAGTTCTGTAAGATCCATGTCAGCTATAAGAGCAGCAGCAACAAAATAGCATGTGTCAAAAAAACATGCCAAGAATGTACTGTATTTGCAAGGGAAGAGAAGGAAGCCAGGTTGCACTTTTGGGGGGATTATAAGAAATAACATAAAATGGTTTGACCATTTTAACTTAAAATGCTTCCTTTCCTCTTGTTGTTTTCTGTTCCCAATGATTTTGCATCTAACAAGCAAGGATTGCCTTGGAAAACAAGAAGTACCAGTGTGACATGGCACTGCATATTCTTCACAATGATATTATTATGATATGATTATGGCATAATTATGATGCATTTTATGCAAGAAAGGTCATGTGAGATGTCATTGAACAGGTTATGATTTTCTGAATATGATTATTCTATTTGTATGCATGTATCATTTTTGTATCTGAAGTTATAAATATTGCCTATGTATCTATATTTCAAATGTAGTTGCACCTGGGTAATGCCCACTAGACAAGATACTTTCAGTCTAGATAGCTGGTTGGGAAGGGTCTATTCAGGGCAATGAGCCATTCGGGAAAACAATAGGCCTTAGGAGAAGCTTATGTCCCACCTGGGGAGCCTTCCTGAGAGAGCTCCAAACAACCTGTAAGTAATGGCTGCTATGACTCTGCAAGGACATGTGATGAGACCACATGTCTCTGGACTCCATCTTGGGATGTCAGTATTTTTTCACAGACTGGTCTGGGAACCAAGCTTTGGAACAAAGGGTTTCTGCCATAAGGGTTTCTGCAAAAGCTATGTAATGCAGGGAGTGACATCATCTGTGATTCTTCACTCCCCACACAAGAGGACTCCTGGAAACACCTGAGTAACAAAGACTGAACTGGGGGAAGTGCTGAACCCAGGCTAAAGAGATTTCTAGCCAGTTAATGAAACACCTGGGGAATTCCAAGCTGTAAAGCAAATGCAGCTTTCCCCTTAAGAATCTGCAGCCTGCTTGTATCATCTCTTAGGGTGAGAATCTGCTAATTCATATCCAATCTATTTAGTACATTAAGCTTAGTTTGCGTTTTTGTTTATTTGCTAGGTAATCTCCTTTGATGTGTTGGGTATCACTTATACTCACTTAAAATCTATCTTTTGTAGTTAATAGACTTGTTTTTGCTTTATCTAAACCAGTGAGTTGGAGTGAAGTGTATCGGAATCATAGCTCCAGGGGCCAAGGCTGTTGATATTCCTCTCCACATTGAGGGAGGGGGTGACCTTTATGAGCTTATGCCGTACAGTTCCTGTACAGCGCAAGATGTTATAATTTTGGGTTTATACTCCAGAGGGGGTGAATGCCTGGGGAGCTGGGTGTTGCCTTGGAGGTAGCCTTCCTATGCAGGGGCTGGTCAGAGAGCCTGCATGTAACTGCAGCTGGGTGTGTCCCTACCTGTATGCAGGCTTGTGAAAGTGCAGGCTGGATGGCTTTGCAGCTTGTCACAGCAGTACAGTGTGAGAGGGATCCCAGGCTGGTGGGTCAGGGGGCTCAGTGGTACCCGAGTTCCAGATGGCGCCCCAGGGGGAACCCATCATAACAAGTACTTGCCCAAACCATGTTCACAGACTAAGCCCTACTCAATTGATATAGAAGAACAAGGCATAACAATTAAGTAATAGGTTATACAGGTCTTTACAGTATGGCTGCCTCTTTCTGACTGTGGTCATATCTGCTTTGGTCATCACTTAACCATGTCAAATTTTAGATCATCATCATTAAACTCCAGACTCAATACATGATTGAGATGAATGGGGCAGTTCACACCTTCCCAGACATTGTTTTATGACCTCTGCAGACTCAAGAAAATGGTATTGCATCAGTTTACATGTGATTCACAATGTGAAGATTAACTTTGGAATCATGAGAGCTAGAGACATGGGCCCTGAACCATCAGGATACTCAACCATGTGCGTAACTTTAAGAATATGAGTAGCCCATTTAAATCAATGGGATTACACAGGAGGTAAAGCTGTGCATGTGCTTATGTGCCTTGCTGAATCAGGGCCTTATTCCCCAATACTGCAAAGAGTTGTTCACTGATGCAGATCCCCTATTCACAGAGAGCTCTTAGCAGGATTGGGACTCTTTTAAAATGAACGGTTAAATCTTGACCATTAAAATTAACACTTACAAGCAAAGCACCAACTCACCAAGTACCATGAGGGAGCTCAGTCTGACTCCTGATGACAAGTGACAACAGCTGCCACAAATGAAGGCAGCTGGTGTAAATCCTTGTAACTCCAGTCTCTTGCTTTACGATGGCTGTACTTCTTTTAAATTATACGTAAATTATTAATGCACCAATAAATGTTTGTGGATTAAATAACAAGCAAAAGATAGGGAGGGTGTTTGACAAGAAAACTTGTCAAACCATGTCCTCTAAACAGCCAAGGTGTATTTAAAGGTGAGGAAGAAACCATCTAAATAATTTAACTGGCAAATTATGTTTGTTGGCAAGGTCTCCAGTGCGAGGACCATGTCTATTGTTATCTTAGAAAAGCACCTGGCACATCATGAGTGTACCTGGAAACTACTGCTACTATTTTTATATAATAAACATATTCATATGCTATAGCTTATTTTAGTACATAATCTTGCCAAAAACCTTAAACTACATACTGACAGCACTGCCATAGAGAGACAAGGCAGACTCTCAGCTGTTCATAGTAGCCTCTATCCACTTATTGACTTGAGTCTACTCTGTCAGCATGCCTGGTGCCATTTTCAGGGCCATGTGCTGCACTATGTACAGATCCATTTGGCTGTAGAAATTCAACGTGCATTTCCTCTTTTATTGTAATCGTTATAGCCTACCATCTGTGCTTCAATTAGAAATCCAGTCAGAACACCTGGCTTCAAAAATTTGGAGCGCTTTGGGAAATAAAGCTGTCAAAAAAGTGAGTCGCTTTTAGCAGGTGTATGCACTACTATTCAATTTACTTATTAAAACAAATGTGTTTGAGAAGCCACTGTCTTCAATCCCTTTCAGCTCTCTTGAGAGATCCAGGGGGAAACTTTGGTAAACTATGCTGATTCTTTCATAGACTAAGCCCAAAGCCATATTCTGTTGGCTAGAGTTTTGCTCATTTGTGAAAAAACTGCTTTGGCCATATGAAGAGGAATTTGAGAAGTGCTTTAGGATACTGGTTCTCAAACTAGGGCCACCGATCGTTCAGGGAAATCCCCCGGCGGGCCAGGCCGGTTTGTTTACCTGCCGCGTCCGCAGGTTCAGCCGATCACAGCTCCCAGCAGCCACGGTTCGCCGCTCCAGGCCAATGGGGGCTGTGGGAAGCGGCGGCCAGGACGTCTCTCGGCCTGTGCCGCTTCCTACAGCTCCCATTGGCCTGGAACGGCAAACCGTGGCCACTGGGAGCTGCAACTGGGCGAAACTGTGGACGCAGCAGGTAAACAAACCGGCCCAGCCTGCCGGGGGCTTTCCCTGAATGAGCGGCGGCCCTAGTTTGAGAACCACGGCTTTAGGAGAATTAGAACTCCTTCCTCAGATATTATTATTTTTCACTGCCTGTTCTTTTGACAGCAATTTCACTGATTTTCATGTCAGGAAAATCATCTGGATTAGGATTTGAAACATTACGAGCAACTGTTTGGCTTTCTAGACTATAGCTCATTTAATATTTCAGGCCAGCCTGCATAGTCTGTTAGGCCTGATTGTTACTTGTAGATCTTCTATTTTTTTTTAAAAGGGAAAATGAGTAAAACCAATGTTAAGTTATGTACTGAACTGAGGAAAGGCACTTAATCTTCTCCCCACCTTTAAGGGATTTAAGAATTCTTGCAAGTTGATGCTTGTGGAGGCTGGCTATACACTCTGACATTGCTATTGATATTCTAAACAGGAACCAATTTTAATGCAGTTACACTACCCTTAATCTGTAAAATGGCAACAGCAAATCAGCCTGTTCCCCTCAAATGATATTAACAAAGTTAAAGCAATGATCATGAAATATAAGCATTCAGGAACTAGGATATAAATGGTAACTACCTCAATTTATAGGAGCTTTGAAAATGCTAATGTGTTCAAATGGGATTCCTCTTTGGTTTAGGACTGTGATCCTTTGTCACAGTCTTGGGGAAAATCCAGTATTTGTGCCTCTCCATGGAGTAAAAATGAAGAATTTGTACTAAAAATGCTGTAAAATGCATTTCCAAGTTCCTTATTTCATTCATGCAGTAACTATCTGTGAAGTTTGAAAATTTAGCAAGCAGTTCCACTTACTATTTTTAAGGTTGAGCACACTTGAAACCAAGAAACAAAATTGTCTTCCTTGGAGGTTCTAGTCCACTGATTTTGAGGTTATCAAAATTTTCAGTGAAGGAATGAGCCATGTGTGACACAGTGAGCTATTTTAAATCAAACGGATGTGTAGAGAGAGCTTACCTAAATGAAGTCCCATATTGAGTATCCTTAGCGTTAATAACAGGCATACATTCAAAGTTGCCTTATTTTTCAGACCCTGGATCTATGACGAGAGGGTCTCGCATATAGGCTGAGCACTGTGTGTTGTCCAACTTCTTAAGTGCAAAGGGTTTTTCAGGTTTAAGGATCATCTGAGTAGTATCCAGGGAAGCTGAGGCTGGAAGAGTTGACAGTAACAAATTCACCATGGGTGAGGTCTGTCCCACCTAGTAGATTTACGAGAAGCAGTAGATTCTCTTCAGCAGCCCACTGAAAACAGCTCTGCCCCTGGGCTGAAAAGTAATCAAGCAGGGAGCGGAGAACTCCAAGGAGATCTGTATGGGAGTAAAACTGATTGGGATGGTGATGAGAAGTGTTCCGCTAGGAAAACACTATGTAACTAACTACACTTGTGGTGTTATGCTGCTGGAAGGCGTTAATGGTTGCTCTCAATCACAGACTTGGTTAAGAACTGACAGAGATATTGATCTCTAAGGAGTTTATGGTCACAAAACAGTGTACCTTTGCTGTTTCCTTGTATAATTGCTACTCCCTCCTGCCCCACCCCCCAAGACTCAGCATATTAGAAATTTAGGGATTCTGAGAGGTGTCTGCTGCAATGGATTTATTTCTCTGGGGTACCCATTCCACTAAAATATTAGTTACCCCTGCCATTCAAGCTTATGAGCGTTCAATAGGTAGAACACCATATACTGTGTGGGGAAAATCCTTCACGCAGACATGTTTTGTTGTCAGATCTTCACCTAAACAGCATGGTCTAGAGCCTGATCCTGTGTCTAACATACAGCCCAGGTATGTTAGGGTAGGGTTGTGTGCTAGTAAGAAGTCTACAGGATCTGGGGGAAAGTAAGGAATCCACCCTCCAGGCCATGTGGCTGCTCTACAGTAGCGAGCCAGGGAACACTGATACTACAGTGACTCCCCCCAATTGCTGCACTCCCTTCCAAGGGGATGGAGGTGGATTCACATAGAGGCGGATGGAGCAACAGGCCCTCCTTTTGAAATCTCTGCTGTGGTGACATGTAGGGATCTCTGAGCTTGTGCCACAGTGGCAGGGATGGTGAGGGCAGGAATAAGGACCTCCTAAGCTGGCTCCCAAACCTGCCTTCTCCCCCAGGCAGTGAAGCTGAAACAGTGTCACTGTGTCCAGGGCTGTCTGCGCCAGTGGGTATGGCAAGCTGTATGTTAAAGGTTGTTTTATTGCACCCATGAGAAAATTGGATTTAGCCTCCATTGCAGTTGATGCTTATATCAAGTTTGAATAATAGCTTTTAGCATAGACTCAGAGGATCTGTTTTAGAGGTAAAGCGCTAGTAATCTCTAAGGAGCATGTGCGAAGCAGGAAAACAAAAACTATTTTAAACTTGTACAAAATCACAAGTTCTATTTGTGATGCGCATTATTAAAAAATAAAGGACAGAGCCCATTTCAAACCCCACCCCCCAGACATTTTCAAAACGATGCATAAAAAGCCTACAATTTAGAAGTGAAGTATTTCTGTGTGAGTGAAGTTACAGTTTGTTTTCTCCCATTGGAGTTAGTAGAGGTTATTGATAAAACAGTGATGTTTTATTTGTATTTTGAGAACCTGCAGTGTCTGGACATTTGTTCCTTCTTTGAATATTTGTTTTGCCATTGCAAAATGACAGTTGAGGACAAGAAGAGAGGTAAGGGAACGTGAGACATGTTACATGCACGATATTTGTACAAATAAAATTATATTTTTCTATATTTGACCAGTCTAACTCCTTTGACTTCTATTAGTGATGCTCAGCAAATCTACAGAGAACAAGGCGGATTTTCACAAATCAGACTCAGAAGTTAAAATAAAAACCAAAAATCAAACAAACAGTTGTTCTGCTTACAAAAGGCACCCATGTGGGAAATTCGACACATGATTATGCATCTTCATGAGGAGAAACAAATGAGGTTTCCTTCTACCTGCCTCTCATCCAAAACCCAAACAGCTATTACAGTTTCCCTAGTACAAAGTGTTCGGAATGGATCCTGTAATGACAGTGCAGAGATGTGGGAAGACAGACCCTTTCAATTTAGTATTTGAGAATAGGAGGAGAGAGAACTGCAGTGCCCAGTTGTTGTAGTTGCTGCTGCTGCTAAAAAGCTACTGCACAATAAATTGAAAAAAAATATATGTTCTCTGGAAACAATGTATCAGCAAATTCATAGAGACTCCTGACAGAGATAAAATCAGGGCTGTGTCTGTGTTTATGTAAACCTCAGTTTTTCAGGGGCTTATAACTTGCTCGTAACAATTATAGAACACAAGGAGTCAGTTTGAGACTGTAAACACTCCACTTCCTAACCTCCAAAGCTTATTTAGATGACAATATAACCTTTTTCAAGTCAGATATTGTGAAAATAGGAGTTCATGGCTTTAGGATTATTTTTGTGCCTTTGTGATCCACAAATGGTTTTAAAACAAACCAAAGTGACATTTTTTGTCTTTAATAAAGGAGGGGGTGGTTAATGGCTTAGTAGAAGTATAGCCCTGCTAATGGCTGGGTTTCTCTCATTGATATCCCAGAAGGATTCTAAAAGACTGTATCGTACACCTGAAATGTAGTCATCTTGGAGATGTAAGATGATAGCCAGATGGGCATAACATGCCCTACAGCATACAGGGGAGGAGAAATTTCAATCAAAGACAGTCAGTAAACCCGCCGGCCCCACTGATCAACTCCTCCCCCTCGCTCCCACTGCCTCCTGCACGCTACGGAAAGAGGTGGGGAAGAGGAGGGGCAGGAGTGGGATCGGGGTGGGACCTTGGAGGAAGGAGTGGAGTGTGGGCGGGGCCTGGAACTGAGCAGGGGTTGAGTACTGCTGGGAAAATGAGAAGCTGGCTTGGGGGTCCGTGAAAAAATTTAAATCAAAATGGGGGTCCTCAGGTTGCTAAAGTTTGAAAACTGCTGATTTACAACTTATAAAACAATGGCTCAGAGGAGCTTCATCCATTCACAGTACCCGATAGAGTGGAACAGCATTGAATATGTTTATAGGGTGTAAAAGGATATTATATATCCCATTACTTTTTATGGGAATGTGAAGTACTACAAAATTCTGTTCCCACTTACATCAAAGTAAATTTGGGAGTAATTCCACTGACTTTAATGGAGTTACTCTGGATTTACACAAATTTGGCAACTAGAGATCCCATTAAGGGATCTGTGCCCTATTGTACTAGGTACGATACACACAGATGATAAAAGAAAGTCTCTGTTCCGAAGATCTTACAATCTAATTTAGATATGATGACAAAGAGGTCTGGCAATTGGGAAGAAAAGGGGGAGGGAAACAGAAATAATATCCTGCCTGTGTGCCAGACTTGCCGTGGTCTCACAATGTGGACATGAGATCAGAAGGTAGATACTTTAATAACGCTGAGACTCTGAGCTTTGACTGCCTTATACACAAGACAGTGTTTGTTTATCACTGTTTCTTTCAATGTATAGAAGATCCAACCCAAGTTCCAGGTGTTTCATCATAATTAAAATATAATACATACAAATTGCCCAAGAAGGACCATGCATAGCCTATGATAATCACCCCATGAAAAGAGTAGAAATAACATCATTGAATAACACCTCCAGCCACACCTCTACCACCAGTCCTTCACTCACGAGAGAAAAAAAGCAAATTTGGCAGCATTCATGCATGGAAGTCTATAAATCAGGGCTCTGGCAAATCCAGTCAGAGAACAAGTAGCAGGATCAAGGGCCATTCACAAACTGCTATCTGCCACTAGCCCTCTCCCATTAAACTGAAGTGGCTGCCACTCAAGTGCCTCTACTGATCACAACTGCATATTTTAATGCATCCAAAAAGATTAAATTGTGTGTTTTTATCCTGTGTCTTTAACCCAGTGGGACCTCGACCCAAAATAATTAAGAAATAATAAATCAGTATGGTATTGTCATCAATATGGTATTGACTCGATGACCTTTCAAGGTCCCTTCCAGTTCTAGGAGATGGGATATCTCCATTAATTATTATTATTATTTATATATTTATTCCTCTCACTCATTCCACAAGAAGGGCTCAGTCTTCAATACTCCAAAATTTGGAGGTGCTGGGCTTCAGGGTTTTGATTCAGGGCTAAGGCCAGTTTTGGATAAAAATCTTAAGTCCCAAAAGGAGGGATAGGTTTGCCTGAAACCTGGCCTGGGTACGCTCAATAAACAAGCCATGGATTGTGAACCATGCAGCCATGGACTGCAACCATGGACTGCACTTTGCATTTTTAGTTCTGCACAGACTTACACCCCTTGCAGTTCCACTGACCTTTATGTTTGTGCAGGGTTTATAAGTCAACACAGAAGTTGCTTGGCCTTGCAATTCATCATGGATGTTTTTCACACTATTAGATATAAATTCTTCTTTGTTGTAACTCCATTGACTTTATTAGTATCATGGTAGAGATGAATAGGGCCCTACTGTTTATATAAGAACTAAGATTTTATTTATTTATTTATTCTGTTGAAATGTCAGCATTCAGTTTTACCATTAGAGGGCTGTATTGCTTGTTATGTTTTTATCCCTTGCACATTATATGCTTGTTTGTCCAAAGCTTTGCCTGTAAATAAGATGGTCATGCCACATCCAAGTATGTTACCTTTCATCCAGTAGGTGGTACACATTTTATTCAGTAATATCAGGGCTGCAGGAGATGGAGGTAAAACAATAGTTGTGCATACACTTGCTCTGTTGAACTTAGAGATGGATTTTCTATTCTGGCTGATGACTCAGGAGATAATTAGCCTACTTTCTCGATGTGGCATTATTACAGCAGACTCTCAAAGTGATACCTCAGAAAAAAGTCTCAGGGGGGAAATCTGGCCCCACTGATTTGAATGGGAGTTTTCCCATTTAATTCAATGGAGTCAAGATTTCACACTCAGGGCTGGTCCATACTACCCCCCCACTTCGAACTAAGATACGCAACTTCAGCTACGTTATTCACGTAGCTGAAGTCGAACTATCGTAGTTCGATCTTACCGCGGGTCCACACACGGCAGGCAGGCTCCCCCGTCGACTCCGCGTACTCCTCTCACGGAGCAGGAGTACCGGCATCGATGGCGAGCACTTCCGGGATCGATTTATCGCGTCTAGACAAGACATGATAAATCGATCCCAGAAGATCGATTGCTTACCACCAGACCCGGAGGTAAGTATAGACGTACCCTCAGTGTTTGTCCTATTGTATTAGAAAGGATTGGGGGATGGGGGGAGTTTGAAAGGAATATACACCCTATATCATCAGGGCATAAGCCCTCCTCTGATTGAGGGTTTAGGAATAAACTTCCCCCATGGGCAGATTTTTCCATAATTGCCCACATCAGGGTTACTTTTACCTGACTCTGAAGCATCTGGAGTACTGGTCATGTCAGAGACAGGATACTGGGCCAGTTAGCCCACTGATCTGATCCACTATGACAATTCCTATGTTCCATCAATGGCAAACCACACTCCCTTCCTAGAAGTCTTAATTGCCCAAAGAGGCCAGTAATTATTTCCTACAATGAGTTAGTTGTTAATTTACAGCAATATCTTTCATGCAAACCAGCAGTGTGGTGGTAATTTTGATCCCACACGATAGTAGCCATTCTACAATATCTGACCATTAAAAAAAAAAAGTTAGAACATTGTGATTTTCTTAACACCATAATTTATTTAGCCTGGGATAACTTTTTCTGTAGCTAATGCAGCAGGGTGAACAGTTAAACATACATACACAAATGTAAGTGGAAGCAAAAGTCACCTCTAGAGGGAACCAGCGTGATATAATACCACATAACACTCCTCATGTTAACAAAGAAACATTTATTTGATACTTGTCTTTACAGTGAGCTCATTGGACTGCTTTGTTCTGTAACTGATCTCATACACCCAGAGCAACAAGAAGTTATACAACTGATTGACAGTTATTCCATAGTCACTGTGAAAGTCAGTTTTCTGTTACATATATAAACTTTAAGAGAGATTTTCAAAGGCACAAATGGCAGTTGGACAGCCAGCTCCCACTGATTTTCATTACCTAGAATAAAAGTTATTTATTCTCTGACTATTAGAGACCCATGCTGTATGTTAGTAAAATTGTCAGGCAAAAAACCCTTTTAACCAGGATTTACACATGGAATATATCAATTATTCAGGAATAAGGCCCTGTCCTTGATTCAGCAGAGTAAGAACCTGCTTAATTCTATCCTTATTCAGGAAAGCATTGTAGGAGAACATGGTAGCTTTCTGAAAAATATTAGGCTAGAGATTCAAACTTCATGTTCCACTTTAAAACAAAGCAAAGTCAAACAGTTGAAAGCATGGAATCACACAGTTAAGGTCACCCAAATGCCATAAAAGCTTTGTTATCCAGCATGTTGGGGGAGTGGGGGGTGCCAGTAAGTCAAAAATTCCGGTTAACTAAGAGGGAGGGAGTTTGGGTGCGGGAGGGGACTCAGGGCTGGGCAACTCAGAGCTGCCTTGCTGCGCCTCCGCCTAGGAGCAGCAGGGACATGTTGCTGCTTCCGCAGAGCCAGGCAGGGAGCCTGCCAGCCCCGCACCAACTGGACTATAAACTGGACTTTCAATGAAGATCAGAAATGCCGGTTAATAGAGCTTTCCAGTTGGTAAAGTGCCATATAACACAGCTTTTACTGTATATCTAACGTTTTAATAGGTTCCATATTCATTCTTTACCTAACTTGATATCTTATTTTCTGATTGCTTGTAGAAATCTTGCACTACAGCTGAAGCAACAGGCCCAGCACAGTCAATAAGAAAGTTAGTTCCCTATTGCTTCTGCTACTACAGTTTCCAAGGTCCAGGTGCAATCACTGCTATCTCTGCCTGATCAGGTTATGATTGGAGGATGGGCGTCAGAGATGAGTAGCAGGGAACTGGCATGTGGATCACATTTCCCCCTTCCTTCTCCTCCTGAGGTCTGTTGTACACCTGCAACACTCAAAGAATCAAGGCAGAAAAAGCTCTGAGTTGCTGCCTGTCTGTCCTGCTTGCTGCTGCTTGACTGTCGAGTGAGAGGAACTGCTTTAGCTCCTCCGGGAGAGACAGAAAAGGAGCTAGCTGCAGGAGCCAGCTCCTCAAAGGTATTTAAGTGCCTAACATCAGTGGGATCCTTTGAGGATCTGGGCCCTTCTTCTGGTATGGAGTCATGATATAGACATGTATAAACATTTCTGTACACACTGATCATAAAGACCTGGGACATGGAAGATTGATGTGTGGAGGCCAAGGTATAAACATAATAAAGAAATGGTCCTTTTAAACATTAATTCTTTGATTAAAGATGAGACCATATTTTACACTGTTTTAACCAACAGCATCATAACAAATAGATTAACTCCCTCTTATCATCATTAACAGAGCCACTACAGTGTCATTTTATCACATGTTGTGTCACTGTGCTCCAAGTTTTCTTTGAGAGAATACTCATGAACTGTTGATGGAAAAACCCTGCACCAATTCACCCACACACAAATTAATGTTGACTAGTTTGCAGCAATGCCTACAGAAATGAGTACATTTACACTAGGAGAAAAAAATCCAATCAAACCCTAAACCAAAGATAAATAACATAACTGAGAAACTGTGGAATTAACAACATACATTTTGTATGTTTGTATTCACTCCTTTCTCCTGTGTCTGTCTTTTTGTGTCTATTGATTGTGAGCTCTTCAAGGCAACAACTGAGTCTCCCTATATGTCTCTAGCACTACAGTAATACAGATCTATCACAGGATAGATGGACCTGTAAGGGGAGTTGAGCCCAGCTTCACCTGTGACGGATCAGCTGCCTCTCAGCTGAGACTGATCAAGTGACTATATATATCAGCAAGGGATTCAGCTGAAGAGGATGAGGCTAGACCTAGACCGTGACCATTTGGAACAGAAAGGATCTCGCCTGAATGCTGGGGCTGGGACCAGCACCCAAGCTATACTTGGGGTTGGGGAAGAGATGGATGATATCATGGGGAATACTAAAACCAGTCTAGAAAATGATGAAGGAGATGGAGGGAAAGACTGGACACAGGTCAGGAAAAAGAAAAGGGTGGCTATGCCAGAGCAAATAGAAGAAATAGCAGGCAGAAAAACAGGAAAGAATAAACTCTTGTAATGAAATAACTAATCAATATTGTGATGATAGGGGATATAAATCCTCTGAAAGTGGCAGAGTGAATTTCTGGAGACATGGATAGCACTAGAAAGCTACAAGGAGATCTATTAATTGAATGTAAAAGCAAGGAACACATAGGGAAAATGATTAAAGATTAAAATGCAAGGAAAACTGAAAGTAAGCTGCCAACTGCCTGAATATCTGATGGAGACTAGAGGAATTTGGGTGTGTCAGTCAAAATGACTGGACATGAAGTAGAGGAAGGCATAGGGGATAAGGTACTATATTTTAAGCAGCTAATTAGCAAGAGGAGGAAGAACAGCTGTGTGCGTTGTATTTAAAGGGGAAACCTTTCTAGATAGAGAACAATATAATACCATGTTTTTGGGGGCAAAATCATATATCCAACCCCCAGTGAGGTGCTACAGATGCTGAAGGTTGGGACATGTTGCAAATACATGTAAAGTGAAAAACTAGATGCAGTACATGTGGAGGCGAACATGACTATGACAATAGTGTGGAAGGGACAGAATTAAAGCGTAGTGACTGTGGAGGAAAGCACAGTGCACCATACAGGGGTTGCATAGCAGCAAAGCAAGCAAGAGGGATGCAAAAAACAAAAGTTAAAAATAACTTTTCGCATGTGGAAGCTACTAGGATGCTTTTAAGACCAAATGGAGACGAGAAAAGGAAACTCAGTAAGGAGGAAAAAGATAAACTCACAACAGAATAAATTAAAGGACACAATGAGTGATAAATAGGAGAAAGGGAAAAATAGGAGAAGACATTATGAATGGACAGAGGTTTATAGCCTCTATGATTGAAGTAATAAACTGCACATCACAGGTGGAGAAAAACAGAAAATGAAAATGAAAATTATAATTAAGCAGCAGAAAGGTACCCATGTGTTAGCAACTTATCAGTAGAACAAGTCCATGACTTTTTAAGTGAAGGAAATACATAAGGATAAATAGAATGGTATTAACTCTCTACTGTTGGAATGCATATAGTCTAATAGCAGATGGACAGGAACGAAAGAAAAATATCGTTGATAAGGCTACTAAACCTGATATAATTTGCATACAAGAAACCTGGTTAATAGGAATACTAGCTTTCAGAATCCCTGGATATGGCATTTCTAGGAAAGTCAGAAGTAGGAAGGGGAGGGGGAGTTTATACATTCATTAAGAAAAACTTAAATTATCTTAAACTTAGGTGAAGAAAGTAAATATACAGTATAATGCGATTGAGATTCCAATGCAAAATAAATCTGCATCTTTCAGAATATATAATATACACCACCTGTGGAAAACTGGAAATTAAGGATTTGACAGAAATGGAAGAGGGCCCATGTATTATAACAGCTATAAAGATTGTGGGGAAGTGAGGGGGGAAAAAAAGAACAGCAAATGTCTAGAACCGTTCTTTGATGATAATTTTGTAATGGTTGAGGCTGAATCCCCACTCTGTCACTTTGAGTACAGAAGGTGGGGGCACACCAGGATTCTAAAAATTAATTCTTGCCACTCCAGGCTTGTATTAAACTCCCAAGGTTATAGCTTTTCTCTGACCTTGGCTTGGTAAATGCTGCCACCACCCAAATGCGCAAAAAAAAAAAGTGCCTTGGACCCAGGAAGGAACACATGGGAATTCCTCTCTGTGGGGTACATGTGTGTATGTGCACACGCGCACACACACACACACACACACACACACACACACACACTGAGAAAGAAAACAAAGGAAATTAGCTGTGCTACCAGCTAATCAAACATGCACAAAGCTCTTAAGACACCAAAAATCCAATCCTGTTCTTAAAAAAGGTAAATTTTATTAAAAACAAAAGGAAAAGGATACATCTGGAACTTAAGCTTTTGCTAGATTTTTAAAGAGCAATTCAAAAACTTAAGTACCCAAACTAGCTTTCCTGGGTGTCCAGCTTAAAGATTACAAGCAAACAAAAGCATCAGGGGTTAGCACAGAGGAGATCAACATGCCAAAATAAGAAATAAACCTGATTGTATCTAACTAAACGTTCCCTATCCAAATAATTTCTTCTAGGTATGGAAGATACTTTTTCATACTTGGTTCAAGCCTTCAGCATTCCTGCTTATAGCATTGCTGCTCCGTGTCCCTGCAGCCCGGAGACCAGACAAAGGGAAAGTTTCTTTCCCAATTTTAAAAGTTCAAGCCTTCCCATTGGCTCTTTTGGTCAGATGCCCACTTTTCTTTTTCTTTTACCTGTGGACTTGTTAACCCTTTACAGGTAAAGCAAGCAAGGAACAGACACCAGGAGGGAGTTTACAGCTAACAGGCTTGCTGGGTGTTCATAAAAGGGAGCTACCCCCCCCCCTTCATTTATCACAGTAATAGTGAATGATACTACTCCCACTAGGTTTAATGAAACCAATGGAAATCTCTCCTATCTAGGCCTGGGAATTGTCAAGTAGCATAGCAAGAAAATGCTGCTGGAAAGCTGATAAAGAGAAGGGAATGGGAAGTAATCACTTCCCTGTATTTAAAATATATCAAGGTAAAGGCAATATTGAGGATGGAAGCAGGCTCCCTACTTGGAATATAAAAAAGAAAACTGGGAACTATTTAGAAACAAATGTAATGAAAATGTTAATGAACAAAACAAAAGTGATGACACTGAGGAGATTAGTAGCAATATAAGTAAGGGAATCATGATGGCAACAAGTTAGCTATACCTAAGATATCAAGTCACCTGAAAGGTAGAAACTAAGTACCTTGGTGGAATTGAGGTGTGTAAAAGAGTAGGTAAAGAACGGATTAAAAAATGCAACAAGTAGTGAGGACTTAACGAACTATAAAAGAAAGAAGGCAATTGCACAAAGGGCTATTAAAAAGGCAAAAAAAAAAAAATCTGGAGAAAGATACTGTGATTCTGGCAGACCAGGTGCCAACTCATGCCAAGGCCCGAGGCCTCACTGAATACTAACAAATGTTTCAGAGTAGCAGCCGTGTTAGTCTGTATCCACAAAAAGAAGAACAGGAGGACTTGTGGCACCTTAGAGACTAACAAATTTATTAGAGCATAAGCTTTCGTGCATAAGCTTATTTTGGATGCATCCGAAGAAGTGGGCTGTAGTCCACGAAAGCTTATGCTCTAATAAATTTGTTAGTCTCTAAGGTGCCACAAGTCCTCCTGTTCTTCTTTTTACTAACAAATGTATAGCTGGAAACCAGTCTTGCTTACTTGTGTGTTAGCATTATCAAAATAGATATTAGATGTTAAGTTCACAATATGTTTAGACTTTATAAAATGCTTGTAGGATGCAGCATGTATTGATCTCATTTATAACCTCTATGGCTATAAATAAGATTAATGGCTGCAGCCCATGCTATAAAGTTATATTGAGTGTTTACATTGAAAACCTCTGTAATTTTATAACTCACCAAACAGGAAAAGAAGCATTAATTAAGGCAAAGTGCTCACCCTGCACACAAGATGGCCCATTGATGGCAAATGAGGTATTTTGTAGCATCAAAGGACAGAGGCCCTGTTAACTGCTTTCCTACCTTCGTCCAGGTAGGAGAGACCTATGAACTCTGGAGTGGAGGGCGATAAAGAGATCCCCATGTTGCATGGCATAGGTTAGTCCTGAAAGCCACTTTGAATTGACAGATTACTACAGCTGTCACCTTTTGAATCACACACTGAAACTCATTTGTGTATAGATGCTTGCTTGCTTGCTTTGGCCTGTAAATAACTCTCATTTCTTTTTCCAACTTAATAAAACTTTAGTTAGTTTATTACAGGATTGGCTACCAGAGTTGTCTTTGGTATGAGATCTAAGGTACAAATTGACCTGGTTCCTTGGGACTGGCAGCAATGTGAGTATTTTTTTATCTTTGCTGTAAGTGACCATTTATCACAGAGTCCAGCTTGCCTGAGTGGCAAGACAGACTGGAATGCCCAAGAGCACTGTCAGTGACTCCATTATAAGGCTATTGAAGTACTTTGGGAGTTAACATTTGTTACTGAGTTGGTGAATTCTAATTATAGAACGTTCCACCGGTATGTAGTTGTCTGCCCTGCTTTTTGACAGGCTTCCCTGAGGTTGTCACTCTCAGTAGTGAGCCACTCCAGACAGCGTAACAGAAACTAATACAGAGGTATATAGGTAGATTAGGACAATGAATAGAATACAGATTAAGAGTAATTCTGTACCAGACCTCATTGTAGAAGTCCAATGGATAAAAAGCTCTAATGAAGAAAAAGTGGAAGCTCTATCCGAAGAAATATATAATATATGGAGATATACCTATCTCATAGAACTGGAAGGGACCTTGAAAGATGATTGAGTCCAGTCTCCTCCCTTCACTAGCAGGACCAATTTTTTGCCCCCGATCCCTAAATGGTCCCCTCAAGGATTGAACTCACAATCCTGGGTTTAGCAGGCCAATGCTCAATCTGAGTATAGAAATCCATGTGATGGGGAAAAAATAGAGATCCATGAGAACTAGAAGAAGTGGGAGGAAGATGACGATATGATATTAAGTAGCAGAGGGGTAGCCATGTTAGTCTGGATCTGTAAAAAGCGACAAAGAGTCCTGTGGCACCTTATAGACTAACAGACATATTGGAGCATAAGCTTTCGTGGGTGAATACCCACTTAGTCAGACTCAAGATATGGTATTAAGTGAACACATCTGCATGAGGGAACTTAAAAATGCTATAGCTAAAGGAAAAATCTCTGCACCAGGCAAAGATTGCATATGTAACAATATGCTAAAACACCTGGATG
This sequence comes from Chrysemys picta bellii, assembly GCF_011386835.1. NCBI lineage: Eukaryota > Metazoa > Chordata > Testudines > Emydidae > Chrysemys > Chrysemys picta. Next base: position 106,887,340 of record NC_088791.1, read on the forward strand.
AAGGGAGTCTGAAAATACTGCTAAAGCTGTACAACAGTATATGGGGGAAAGTGAGCTACCCATGGAATGGAAACGTGGTTCTTCTTCGAGTGCTTGCTCATATCCATTCCATTAGGTGTGCGCGCGCCGCGTGCACGATTGTCGGAGAATTTTCTACCCTAGCAACACCGGCGGGTCGGCTGTGGAGCCCCCTAGAGTGGCGCCTTCATGGCGCTGAATATATACCCCAGCCGACGCGGCGCCCCCTCAGTTCCTTCTTACCGCCCCTGACGGTCGTTGGAACTGTGGAGCGCGGCGTAGCTGTTCTCCACTCTCCCTAGCTTATTCAGTTATTCATAGTTATAGTTATAGTTCTAGTTGTCTATAGTTAAATAGTTGGTTATTCACTTTGTTAATACTTGTTATATAGTTAAAGGGGATTAAGGGGGTTGTCTCCCCCTTTTTCCCCCGGCCGCGTGGCTGGGCTCATGCCCAAGGCTCCCGGCTTCAAACAGTGCGCCTCCTGCGCTAAGCCTATGCCAACGAGTGACCCGCACGACTCGTGTCTGAAGTGCCTGGGAGAGTCCCATCAAACAGATAAGTGCAAGATCTGTAAGGCCTTCAGACCAAGGACCAAGAAGGAGCGGGACTTTCGGCTCCGGCAACTCCTTATGGAGGCGGCACTTAGCCCGGACGCTCCATCGGCGCGTCAGGCCCCGGCACCTAGCACCTCGGTGCGCAGTGCCCCGGCGGCACCGACCATTCCGACCACGTCGGACAAGCCTCCACGGCACCGGACCTCGTCGGCACCGCACTCACAGCAAGTGCCTCGGCGCCGTTCATTATCCCCGGGACATAAAAAATCCCATAAGACGGGGACCTCCGTGCCGAAGACGCCGGCTCCCCCGGTGCCGGGGGTAGAGCCGCGTCCGCCTGTGGAGCACCGAAAACAGGTGACTCCAGCACCGTCGACTCCGGCTCCGAGGCCGTTGAGTCCGGTGCAGACAGGGTCACCACTGCGACCGGCGGTGATACAGTGCCTCCCGTCGACCCCAGAGACCTTCGCGACGGCGAGAGACTTGATCGCTCTCACGGAGCCGGCACCGCCCCAACCACCGGCACCGTCGGCACCGTTGACTCGTCCGGTCCAATCTAGGGGGAAACCTGCCTTGATGCGCCCTCCATCGCAGGGGCTGGAACCACGGCACCGGTCCAGGTCCCGAAGCAGGTCCCCACGCCGCTCGCAGTCCCGGCGCCGGATATCACCTCGGCACCGGTCGTACTCGCGGCCAAGATCATCGTCGCGGCACCGCTCTACGTCTCGGCACCGCTATGATCGTCGGCACCGATCGACGTCGAGACGTAGTTCTCGGCACCGATACGATCGACGCTCAACGTCGAGAGGCCGCTCCCGGCACCGGGCCTACTCCAGGTCATCGTCCAGGTCCAGATCCGACTCCCGGCACTGGCGCGGTCATCGGCACCGATTGCGATCTCGGCACCGATCGCCGGCACCGCGTAGAGATAGAACATCTCCAGACCGGCACCGTGCGGCACCGTATCCCACGGGATTCGTCTCGGCGCAGTCGGCACCGCCATGGCCATCGAGATCGGTGTCTCGCTCCTCTGAGGACATATCGAGATCGGCATACCCCCCTCAGGGGCAAGCCGAGGAGCAAGATATAGGCCATTGGCAGGAGGTAGCAGAGGACCCTGCTCATGGCCCATCTCACTGGTCTTTCTGGACCCCGTGGGCGTACCATCAGGCGCAAGGGGCTCCAATAACTTCAACCTCTCGCTCGGGTCACTCCGATAGAAGGGCCCCAGAGTCCACCATCTCTCGCCCTCCTCCAGGGGGCATGGAGGCTTCCGTGTCCGCACCACCTGACGTCCTGGACCCAAGGGCAGGTGATGCTCCGGCCCAGGAACAGGGAGACCAGGACCCTCCCTTGGATCCCTTACCACCGGAGGCATCTTCCTCTTCCTCTCCGGATGAGGCAGTGGCGGGCCCGTCGTGCACAGGTCCACCCCCAATAGATCTTCGGGCTCATCAGGACCTCTTACGTAGGGTGGCCCGTAATATGGACCTACAGGCGGAGGAGATAGTGGAGGTGCAGGACCCCATTGTAAATATCCTCGCGGCGGATGCCCCATCAAGAGTGGCGTTGCCCCTGATCCGCACGATCCAGGCTAACGCCACTACGATATGGCAAACTCCTGCCTCTATCCCACCCACAGCCAGAGGGGTGGAGAGAAAGTACTTTGTCCCCTCAAAGGACTATGAGTACCTGTATACTCACCCACAGCCGTGTTCACTGGTGGTGTCATCAGTGAATGCAAGGGAGCGCCACGGTCAACAGGCCGCAGCGCCCAAATCGAAGGAGGCTAAGCGCCTCGATTTGTTTGGCCGTAAAGTTTATTCAGCCGGAGGGCTGCAACTTAGAGCGGCTAACCAGCAGGCGCTCTTGAGCCGTTATGGTTTTAACTCCTGGAACTCTATGGGGAAGTTCAAGGAGTTGATTCCCCAAGAGTCCAGGGAAGAGTTCGGGGCCCTAGTTGAGGAAGGTAAGAAGGTGGCTCGGACTTCCTTACAGGCCTCACTAGATATAGCGGACTCGGCTGCGAGAACCCTGGCATCAGGAATCGCTATGCAAAGGACCTCCTGGCTCCAAGTTTCGGGTTTGCCCCCCGAGTTGCAACAAACCCTGCAGGATTTGCCCTTTGAAGGACAGGGGTTGTTCTCGGAGAAGACGGACTCTCGCCTGCAGAGCCTCAAGGACTCCAGGACAATCATGCGCTCCCTGGGGATGCATGTTGCGGGTCCTCAGCGCAGGCCATTTAGGCCTCAGCCTCAGCGCTTCTACCCCCCCCCCACCTCGTCAGAGACAGGACTCTGCCCGGAGGCGGGGGCGAGGTGGTAGAAGAAGGTGGACCGGCCCTCAACCTGGTCAGAACCAAGGGCCACCAAGGCCACCCGCAGGCCCCAGGCAGAACTTTTGAAGGTGCGGTCGAGGACGGCGCCCCAGTCATCCCCCAGGATCCAGCCCCCTCCTTTCGGGATCGCCTCTCCCACTTCCACCGTGTTTGGTCCCTTATAACTTCGGACCGTTGGGTCCTTCACACGGTGGAGAGGGGATACGCTATCCAGTTTTCTTCAATCCCCCCCTCCCACCCCCCTTCCCCGTCCCTCTTCAGGGACCCTTCTCACGAGCAACTTCTTATACAGGAGGTTTCCACGCTCCTTGCTATGGGGGCCATAGAGGAGGTTCCAGTAGAGTTAAGGGGCAGGGGATTTTATTCCCGTTACTTCCTGATCCCCAAGTCCAAAGGAGGTCTGCGACCCATCTTGGACTTGCGCGGACTCAACAAATTCGTAGTAAAGTTGAAGTTCCGCATGGTCTCTTTGGGGGCCATTATCCCTTCCCTCGATCCTGGAGACTGGTTCGCCGCCCTCGACATGAAAGACGCATACTTTCATATCGCAATTTATCCGCCTCACAGACGCTTCCTGCGATTCGTGGTAAGCAAAGTGCACTATCAATTTGCAGTCCTTCCCTTCGGCCTATCCTCGGCCCCAAGAGTGTTCACGAAATGTATGGCTGTCGTGGCAGCGTACCTTCGTCGGCAAGGGATACAGGTGTTCCCGTACCTAGACGACTGGCTGGTACGCGGTCGCACCAAAGAGCAAGTTCGAGCTCACGTCCACATAATAGTGCACACATTCAACGAGTTGGGCATCCTACTCAACAAGGACAAATCCACTCTAGAACCTACCCAGAGAATAGAATTCATCGGCGCAGTCCTAGACTCCAGACGTGCACAAGCCATCCTGCCAGACAACCGCTTTTGTACCATCACGAGCCTTATTCAAGGGCTCAGGGCCTTCCCAACTACCACGGTGAGGTCGTGCCTCACCCTGCTGGGTCACATGGCTTCCGGTACGTACGTAACCAGGCATGCCAGACTTCGGCTTCGCCCACTCCAGACCTGGGTGTCATCGGTATACCGCCCACATCGGGACAGCCTGAACATGGTGGTCACGGTCCCGAACTCGGTCCTGACCTCCCTCACCTGGTGGCTAGATCACAATGTGGTTTGCGAAGGGATGCCATTTCACGCCCCACAACCCTCTCTGCACCTGGTCACAGACGCTTCATCTCTGGGTTGGGGCGCCCATCTCAACGAACACCATACCCAGGGCCTGTGGACTGCACCCCAGCTAGCCCTGCACATCAATGTTCGGGAACTGATGGCGGTGCGCCTGGCGTGCCAGGCATTTCTCAATCTCCTACGTGGCCGCTGTGTGTTAGTTCTCATCGACAACACCACGGCCATGTTTTACATCAACAAGCAAGGAGGAGCACGTTCGTCAATTCTATGCCAAGAGGCCATTCGCCTGTGGGACTTCTGCATCGCCCACTCAATCCATCTCACGGCATCGTTCCTCCCTGGAGTCCAGAACACTTTAGCGGACCGACTCAGCAGGTCCTTTCAGACGCACGAGTGGTCTATCCGTCCGGACATCATACATTCCGTCTTCCAGAAGTGGGGGTTTCCCCAGATAGACCTGTTTGCTTCTCGAGACAACAGGAAATGCCACGTGTTCTGCTCCCTGCAAGGTCGAGCTCCGGGCTCCCTCTCGGATGCGTTTCTCCTTCCCTGGAAAGACCACCTGTTTTATGCCTTCCCTCCGTTTCCTCTGGTCCACAGGGTACTGCTCAAATTGCGCAGAGACCAGGCACAGGTAATTCTGGTCGCTCCAGCATGGCCGAGACAACATTGGTACACCACACTGTTGGAACTCTCGGTTCAGACACCGATCCCGCTTCCATTATGTCCAGATCTCATATCTCAGGACCACGGCCGGCTGCGTCACCCCGACCTGCAATCTCTTCACCTCACGGCGTGGCTGCTCCATGGTTCACCCAGGCAGAGCAACAATGCTCGCACTCGGTCCAACAGATTCTGCTGAGCAGTAGGAAGCCTTCAACACGGACGACATACTTGGCCAAGTGGAAGCGGTTCTCCTGTTGGTGCGAACAACGAGCCACGTCCCCGTTACAGGCACCTATTCCTCTCATATTGGAATATCTCCTCTCCCTAAAACAGCAAGGGTTGGCGATATCTTCAATTAGAGTTCACCTGGCCGCTATATCAGCCTTTCACCCAGGAGAACTCGCGTCCTCGGTATTCTCTAACCCGATGGTCATTAGATTCCTCAAGGGCTTAGACCGGATGTACCCACAACAACGTCAGCCCGTTCCGACGTGGGACCTCAACCTGGTTCTCTCCAAGCTCACAGGTCCTCCATTCGAGCCACTGGCCACCTGTTCACTTTTGTACCTATCCTGGAAGACAGCCTTCCTCGTAGCCATCACCTCAGCAAGGCGCGTTTCTGAACTCAGGGCGCTTACATCCGAGCCCCCTTACACAGTTTTCCATAAGGATAAAGTGCAGCTTCGTCCACATCCTGCCTTTCTCCCTAAGGTGGTTTCTCCGTTTCATATCAACCAGGATATATTTCTCCCGGTCTTTCATCCTAAACCACATGCTACTCGCCAGGATCAACGTTTGCATTCTCTGGACGTACGCAGGGCCCTGGCTTTCTATATTGACCGCACAAGGCACTTTAGAAAGACGACGCAACTCTTCGTTGCAGTGGCCGACCGAATGAAAGGCTCACCGGTCTCCTCACAACACCTATCCTCCTGGATTACATCTTGCATCCGGACTTGCTATGACCTGGCAGGTGTCTCAGCACCGCACCTCATCGCTCACTCCACGAGGGCCCAAGCTTCCTCGACGGCTTTCCTGGCGCAAGTTCCGATCCAGGACATTTGTAGAGCTGCGGTTTGGTCATCAGTCCACACATTTACAGCTCACTATGCACTAGTGCAGCAGTCCAGGGACGATGCTGCATTCGGATCAGCGGTTTTGCACACAGCAATGTCTCACTCCGACCCCACCACCTAAGTTGGGCTTGGGAGTCACCTAATGGAATGGATATGAGCAAGCACTCGAAGAAGAAAAGACGGTTACTCACCGTTGTAACTGTTGTTCTTCGAGATGTGTTGCTCATATCCATTCCAAACCCGCCCCCCGTCCCCACTGTCGGAGTAGCCGGCAAGAAGGAACTGAGGGGGCGCCGGGTCGGCTGGGGTATATATTCAGCGCCATGAAGGCGCCACTCTAGGGGGCTCCACAGCCGACCCGCCGGTGTTGCTAGGGTAGAAAATTCTCCGACGATCGTGCACGCGGCGCGCGCACACCTAATGGAATGGATATGAGCAACACATCTCGAAGAACAACAGTTACAACGGTGAGTAACCGTCTTTTATAGTCACAGTGGTGGGGGAAAAAGTAAGTTACGAACAAGATCTGATGCGTACAGGTCAATTGCCCTTACATCATCTATGAGTAAAGCCATGGAAAGAATGGTGACTTGAAGATTAACAACATATGTAGAGAGATGTGGATTTATTGACAACATGCCAAGTGGGTTCAGGAGGGGAAGGAGTACAGCTGATCATATAGTATGAGTAGAGATACAAGTACAAATAAGTATGAGAAATAAAGAATATAGGATAGCAGTTTTCCTAGATATTAAAAAAGCATAGCATTCGTTATGAGCAGAGTGCTTATTGCATAAAATAGCATCCATGGGCATAAGAGGAAGGATAAAGGATTCTTTAATTAAAGAATTATGCAGGTCAGAGTAGGGAAAACCTACTCTAGCGTGTATAAATCACACATGGCACTTCACCTGAGAGTATCATTAGCCATACCTTATTTAACATAATGATAAACAATTTCCCAAAAAGTCTGAGTGCAGGAATAGGCATTTCCTTGTTTGCAGATGCCTGTGCACATGGATTTCAAAGAGAAAACAGGAAATAGTTGAGAAGAGAATTAATGAAGCACTTAGGAAAATTGCAGAATGGGGAAAATGTGGGGCTTTAAATTTTCAGTTATCAAAACTAAAGGAATGATAGTCTCTAAAAGGAAAATTAAAAAAAAATTAACTGTCTCTATGGACAGCAAACAGGTGTAGTTAAGAGCTACAAATTTGATAGCAAGATAACATGGAAGGATCGCATGGATTTTATCTTGGAAAATATTGTAGATAATTGTTGTGATGTTGCACTCCATATGTTTATGGAAATATGCTTGTGAGTATGAATATAATGTAACTGGATTATGTTTTATGCAAAAGGTCTCTTGTAAGGTATCATTACAAAGCTTATAATCTACTGAGTGTGCTCAACCTATTTGTATGAATGTATCATTCTTGTATCTGAAGCTAGAAATATGAAGTATTACTTTGAAGTCCTATTGTAATTATGCAAAGTCTGGGCCATTAATGGTGGCTTGGAATCTTGATGGCTCACATTGACTTGGACAACTGGTTGTGAATGGGTCTATTTACCTGCAAGCTTTCCTGTGTACGTGATGTGGGTAATGAAGAATGAGGTCTTACAGTGACATGTGACCATGTCACATGATACTGGAATCCATCTTAAACTTGGTGCTTTTCCATTTAGGAGAGGAGTGGGGACCCAGAGAGACAAGACTCCCACCTTGGGTCAAAGCTATGAAAGGGGGTGGAACAGAGCAAAGGGGGTGGCCAGTCATGAGAAATCCCCTAGTTACCACCTGAGCTGGAACTAACAAGGAGTGTACCGGGGAAAGGATTGGGCCCAGACTAAGAAGAAGTCTAGTCTGTGAAAGAAGCTTATTGGAACATCTCTGAGGGTGAGATTTACTTGTATTCAGTTGCCTAAATGTATTAGGCTTAAACTTGTGTGTTTTGTTTTATTTTGCTTGGTAACTTACTTTGTTCTGTCATTACTTGAAACCACTTAAATCCTACTTTTATACTTAATAAAATCACTTTTATTTATTAACAAACCCTGAGTAAGTGATTAATACCTGGGGGAGCAAACAGCTGTGCATATTTCTCTATCAGTGTTATTGAGGGTGTACAATTCATGAGTTTACCCTGTATAAACTTTATATAGAGTAAAATGGATTTATTTGGGGTTTGGATCCCAATGGCAACTGGGTGTATGGGTGCTGGAGATAGGGTAACCTGCTAAGTGGTTTTCAGTTAAAGTCTGCAGCTTTGGGGGTGTGGTTCAGACCTGGGTCTGTGTTGCAGCAAGCTAATGTGTGTGGCTCAAGAATGCAGGGTTCTGGAGTCCCAAGCCATCAGGGAAAATGGGCTCAGAGGTAATTTCAGTACATCAGGTGACAGTCCCAAGGGGGTCTCTGTGACCGAACCTGTCACAATTGTAATCTACTTAAAAGTATTTCCGGAACCACCTGGGGTGTGGATAAGACAGCAATGGTAATGCTTTATAGAGCATTAATAGGACCAATCATTGTGTATGGCTGTCAAGCATTTAGTTCAGCATCAAAATTGAACCTAAGGAAGCCAAACTCAGTCCAAACCAAGGCATTACATATTGCATGTGCTGCCTTAATCATGGTCCCTTTGTATGTAATGTAGAGAGCTGCTGGTGAAATGCCTGTAGCATTAAGAATTAAATTATTATTTTGAGCAAAAGTCATAGGTAATAGGGAAGATGGAAACATTAAACAAATATATGAAGCATGCTGGGAATTCAGTGGACAACACGGGGCAGGGAAGAACCAAAAATGCCTCGTGTTAATAGGATTGAAGTATGGACAAAGGAACTAAGAAAAGAAAGACCTAAAAGAAATCAGCATATATAGCCATGAGAAAATGCATGATAGGTGGAAAATCGTCCCTGTCCCTTCCCTCCTCCCCATCACTATAAATGTGGAACTATATAATGAAATTAAAAGGAGAGCTAAATTTATTAAATATAGCAAATTGATACATATGTGATAAACAGGGCAAAGATTGCTAAATATTTGATTATCTCCGAAGATAGAGAAACCAGGAGAGTGGGGACAGCGTTTTGTGTCCCAACACCTGGAATAAAGAAATCTATTAGACTATCACATTTTCTATCCATTATGACAGCCAAACTAGCAGGGATTTTGTTGACATTTTATTGGATACTTGATGTGCAACCTACCTTTGTTGCCAACTTGTCAGATTCACTATTAACACTACTGGAAATCAAAATGGGAATTGAGATACCAAAAAGGTATAATTAATTAAATATTGTTCCTAACAGAATTGTCACAGATGTGAGTAAACATTGAAATAACATGGATCCCAGTGCATATCAGGATAGCAGGAAATGAGGTGGCAGACAAAATAGCAAGAAATTTGATAAATGGAAAAATTGATAGATCCCTCTAAGTAATCATGAGTTTAAAAACCTAATTAAAAATGAAATAAGAAGAGTGTCAGGAAGTATGGACAAAAGAAACAAGAGGGAAAATATTTCATGAAATAATGCCCTAGAATCGAAAATGATGACCTATTGCAAGAACTTGAGAGAAAGAGTGTGGTAGTTCTACTCTGAATACTTATTGGACACTTTGGCTTAAGACCAAGTCACTAAACACAAAGGTGAACTGTATGAGACATGGAAGGTCAAAGAGAGGGTTGCTCTGAATGTTACATTGATGGGGGATTTTGTATGACGAACTCAGATACTTAAAAGTGACAAGTAAAATACCTAGTAAGAGTATCAGGGAAATGGGGCACCATTAAGAAAACAATATTACACTGTTTTAAAACTATTGGGGAAAAGAGAGAAACTGTAATTACCTATCGTGAAATCCAGCACCTGGCAGTTCTAGGCGAGTCTGCTCTGCCATGAAATACAAGAAGAAGAGGCTTGCCCTGGAGAAGAGGGAGGGAAAAGGCAGCTGGGTCCCAGTAGCCTGCTTTGGTCAGTGGAATAATTTTTAGATTTGCTGTTAATTTGTGAGTTTTGTAGTTGAAAAATGAAACTGTGACCTGAAAGAAGGGCCTGAACAGGCTTTGGGGTGTAGTGTTAGTCTTTCCTGGGCTGGGGAACACAAGCCAGCATCCTGAAAGATCCTAATACGTATAAATGATACAGGCAAGCCGAGTTTAAAGCATTTACCCATTTGTCATTCTGTACAAACATAGACCTTATTGACTGGGATTTATAAAAGAAACTAACCATTAAGAGACACCAAGAAAAGAAATGAAATACTGGATAGATGTACAGAGCTTCTCTCTCTGCCTCCACTCTCGCCACTGTAAATTAGGAGTAACTTCTGTAGTTAATGAAGTGAAACCAATGTAAAACTGGTGTGAGAGCAAATAAGCCCTAATAGTAATTTACATATGAAATGGAAGAGTATCTTGAAATTATGAAATTACCTGGACAGCATGCAATAAATATACCCCTGGGTAGTAAATGTGTTGTTGAACACGATAGCTTCTTTAGTTATGCTGAAGAACAGATGGTAGAGCATAAAATAGAGGTTCTTTAAGCATGAACTAATTATCAAGGGGTAATAACATCAATGTGTCTAGCATTATCATTGGGATAGGGGCCACTATAAATCTATGTAAACTCATACATTGTATAGTTATTGTGAGACAAGTGGTATGAACCACATGCATCACAAAGGTTTCAAACCTGGTGAGCACAGGTCTCTTCGCTCCCTAGATATATGTATTTCTAACAGGGGTGTAGGAAAGGAACACATGTTTCAAAAATAGTGTATAAATAGTGTATAGACCTTCCACTGCTCAGGCCTCTGTTTTCATAATAAGCACGGTTCCCCTCTCTAAGTTCAAACCAGTCATAAGGGCAGTGTCACTAGATAACTGTGGAGTACTTGGTAGCCCCTGTGTTGTAGAGGAAGTTTAATACATATTGTAGAAAAAATAAAATGACAGTGACTCAGATTCCAGGAGGGCACTTAATAGTAGGCAGACACATTGTAAAACAGAGTACTTATCTAAAAAATTGGTATGACAAGACAGTAGGTGAGGGTTTCATATTAGGTTTTGTCTACAGGAAGTGCAGGAAATTCAGTGTGATATGAATGTCACAGGTCCCTAAGTGCTGTGAGGTCCAAAATAACTTGAGAAAGACTGATCAAAATTCAACAAGAATCCAGTGTGGGGAGAGGTGTGATGTATTTTATAAAAAGAAATAAATGGTACTCGCTGTAGGTAAAATGCAACACCACAACACCAGAATTATTCCATTGTGACCATATACATCAATCATATTGAAAACATGGCTTCAAATGCCTAGCTCAGTTGCACTAGGAAAAGATTGCCATATCTGTATTACTGGAATTGGCATTCATTGCACAGGAGTTTGTCTGGAGCACATTGACTCACCAATAGAAGAAATCCATGAGCTCTGAAGGAGGTGTGAAACTTCCTCACAGAAGGGTGAAGAAAATAATGGGACCCAAAGTCTTTGAGGCAGGGAATGTCTCCTTTGTGTGTGAATAGCATTTCACCCACTGGGGGTGGGATGCCCAGGTAATTAATATTTTCAGTGGTGTTTTGTCCCTTTCTTAATACACCGTTATACTTTGTTCGCTACTTTGGCCACTGTTTTGCATTGAGCAGTGGTTTTCTTGAGCTGACAGCAATGGTGCTGGACAGTCACTCTCCTTCAGAACCCAAAAATGTGTGTGATTAGGTCAAAAATTCCTTCCAATTTGTTTTCACTTGTATGTGTCTGTATTAAATTTCACCTGCCATCACGTTCCCCAGTCACCTAATTATGTGAGCTACTTTTGGGGTTCCTCACATGCTTTTCCAGTCTTGAATAACAAATGTATCCTCTGCAAATTTTCTAGCTTCATTGTTCACCCACTTCCCATATTACCCATAAATTTGGTAAACAACATCATTCTGAGTTCAGATCCATGGGGCAGCCCCTCTATTTAACCTCCTTCCGTGGTGAAAAGTGACCATTTATTCCTACACTTTTTCTCTCTCCTAGTCAGTTTCCAATCCATGATGGAACTTTACCCCGCACCCTTCATTACTTTATAGGTACACATCATACAGCCACACCTGTAATTCATTCTGTGTATAAAGATGCACTATATTGACAGTGTATGTCTGGTGTAAATAGATAACCACAGTGGAAACAATCTATTTAACAAGAACCAGCATTAGGAATTGTTTAATATTGTCAGCTGTCTATATAATTACTGCTATTTGATGATTACCTGTTCTGTTCATTTCCTCTGGGGCACCCGACATTGGCCACTGTCAGAAGACAGGATACTTGGTTAGACCCAGTATGGCCGTTCTTGTGTTCTTTGTATGTTTTGCATTCTTCATCATGAAACACTATTTTTTTACTCTGGGGTTAGACTGTCACCTCTGGGGCTTCAAAGCCTCACAGCAATATAGTGGTACCATTTAAAAATATGAACCACTGCTCTTTCATTTATCTGCTTTGCACAGGATATTAGAGAGAAAATAATTGCAGTTCAGTATTGCAAAATGGAAGTTTTCCCCATCATTTTTTGAAGCATTGTAGGGAAATTGCTTCTGTGCCATTCTTTAAGTAAGTGGAGTCACTTTAAACATTTACAAGACTTCAGTATGACAGTGCTTCACTGTATAATAATTTGAGAAGCCCCTTTAGAGTGTAATTGGAATGCCTCAACTCTAAACTTTTGATAGCTATTCACTGTAAAGTGTGTGGAAGCTGATACTTGTTTCCTTAGCCATTTGATTAACATTCTCCTGGCTCCTTAGTAATTCTGCCAGTAACATACCATGTGAAAAAAAATCTCATCCTTGACACTAATTAAGAACATAAGAACATAAGAATGGCCATACTGGGTCAGACCAAAGGTCCATCCAGCCCAGTATCCTGTCTACCGACAGTGACCAATGTCAGGTGTCCCTGAGGGAGTGAATCTAACAGGTAATGATCAAATGATCTCTCTCCTGCCATCCTTCTCCACCCTCTGACAAACAGAGCCTAGGGACATCATTCCTTACCCATCCTGGCTAATCGCCATTAATGGACATAACCTCCATGAATTTATGCAGTTCTCTTTTAAACCCTGTTATAGTCCTAGTCTTCACAACCTCCTCAGGCAAGGAGTTCCACAGGTTGACTGTGCACTGTGTGAAGAAGAACTTCCTTTTATTTGTTTTAAACCTGCCACCCATTAAGTTCATTTGGTGGCCCCTAGTTCTTATATTTTGGGAACAAGTAAAATAACTTTTCCTTATTCACTATCTCCACACCACTCATGATTTTACATACCTCTATCATATCCCCACTTAGTCTCCTCTTTTCTAAGCTGAAAAGTCCTAGCCTTTTTAATCTCTCCTCATACAGGACCCATTCCAAACCCCTAATCATTTTAGTTACCCTTCTCTGAACCTTTTCTAATGCCAGTATATCTTTTTTGAAATGGGGATACCACATCTGTACACAGTATTCAGAATGTGGGCATACCATGGATGTATATAAGGGCAATACGGTATTCTCCGTCTTATTCTCTATCCCTTTTTTAATGATTCCTAACATCCTGTTGGCTTTTTTGACTGCCGCTGCACACTGCGTGGACGTCTTCAGAGAACTATCCACGATGACTCCAAGATCTCTTTCCTGATTAGTTGTAGCTAAATTAGCCCCCAACATATAGTATGTATAGTTGGGGTTATTTTTTCCAATGTGCATTACTTTACATTTATCCACATTAAATTTAATTTGCCATTCTGTTGCCCAGTCACTTAGTTTTGTGAGATCTTTTTGAAGTTCTTCACAGTCTGCTTTGGTCTTAACTATCTTGAGCAGTTTAGTATCATCTGCAAATTTTGCCACCTCACTGTTTACCCCTTTCTCCAGATCATTTATGAATAAATTGAATAGGATTGGTCCTAGGACTGACCGTTGGGAACACCACTAGTTACCCCCCTCCATTCTGAAAATTTACCATTTATTCCTACCCTTTGTTCCCTGTCTTTTAACCAGTTCTCAATCCATGAAAGGATCTTCCCTCTTATCCCACAACTACTGGTGCCTTCCCAGAACTACACATAAGTCTATCTAGATGCCTCGAGAGATCCGCAACCTTCGCACCAGGCAGGCAAGTCACCATACGGTTCTCCCGGTCATCAGAAACCGAGCTATCTATGTTTCTAATGATCGAATATCCCATTACTAACACTTGCCTTTTCCTAATGACTGGAGTTCCCTCCCCCGGAGAGGTAACCTCAGTGTGAGAGGAGACCCCAACATCATCTGGAAGGTGGGTCCCAACTATGGGAAGGCTTCCCTTTGCTCCCGTTGACTGCTCTCCTTCTCTTAGCCTTTCATCCTCCTTAGCAGCGCAGGGTCTGTCTGAACGGAGATGGGACAAATCTACAGTGTCCTGGAAAGCCACATCAACATACCTCTCTGCCTCCCTTAGGTCCTCCAGTTCCACCATCTTGGCCTCCAAAGCCCGTACGCGGTCTCTGATGACCAGGAGCTCCTTGCACCAAATGCACGCATATACAACCCGCCCACAGGGCAGGTATTCATACATGCTACACTGAGTGCAATAAACAGAATAGCCCCCACTCTGCTGCTGGGCTTCTGCCTGCATTCTCTCTTACAGCTACCTAGGTTAATGAGAGGGGTTTTTGTTTAAATCAAGAAATTTTGATAATACTTTAGTTTAATGGTTTTAAAGAATGGCCCCCTTCCCACTCCCCTTCCAAATTCTCTCTCGAAACTCCCTGTTAGCGGCCCCTGTTCGCAAAGCTCCCTGGTCGCTTGCTCACAGCTTTATAAAGCCCTGGCCTTCCTGATATCCCCCCTTTATAGCCAGCAACTTTTCCCCCTATTGAGACCACATAGACTTCATGGTCAAAGAAAATTACAATTTTGCTTAAATGATTTTCAGCAAAATTTTAAATTTTGATGAAAGAACACATGAAATTCTTGCAAAAATGTTGTGTATTTTTTTTTCAACAAACCCTCACCATAAGCTCATTGGGTCAGGGCCTGTCTTTAACTTCACATTTGTGTAGTGCACAATGGGGCCCTAATCTTCTGCTTCATAAACACAGGGTTCCTATCACTTGAGTTTAAAGAGTATCTCCAGTTGTAGTAATTCAAGAGTTTATATCCTTCATATGTCAGTCAGTAATAGAAGTAGTACGATGGCACACTTTCTTTTACTTTCCACTTAAATATCTCAAACCATTTTTCATAGGTAGATAAGTATTATCTACAGTTTACAGATGACATAATTAGGAACAGAGACATTTAAAATATCTATTAACATCACTGTCTTCATATCATAATGAGGCATAGAGGATGGTCTGTGGTCATCAGACTAGTACTCAGCAGAATTAGGTTCCGTTTCTATGTCCATTAGAGACTTTCTGTATGTTCTTGGGCAAGTCACTCATTCTCTCTTTTCCCATTTGTAAAATGGGGATAATTTTCCACTACCTCACAGAGGTATTATAAAAATAAATCCATTAGTGTTTGTGAGGCTCTGAGATCCTCTACTGATGGGAGCCATATAAGTACCTAGCAAACTTCTTTGTAGGTAGTGGGCCAGTTATCAGTGCAGCTAGCCCTGAAGAACAGGAAACCTGGACAGGAAATAAAAGTAGTACATTTTAGAATTCAGCCTCCAGTGTGTTAATGTAGAGGCCTAATGTATTTTTGGCAAATTGATATATTACAAAAAATTGCTTTGCTCTCTATCCACAAAAAATACATGCTTTTTGCATACATTTAGTTGCAAGTGAAATCACTTTTGGACTCCTTTCCTTCAGACAAAAATAACAGGAATGTATTTTTGCGGTGGTGGCTGAAGTTGAGTAGATCAAGGCACAGATATGTGTTTGTAAAAGAACTTTAAAACAGCATTAGAAGTGCTGTAAGACGATTTGATATTGCTCCCTTCATTGACTCGTTCCTGCAATTAAACAGACATACACAATGACCAGTAGGAGAGGGGGAGAGAAAATTAGTCCCATGCCTAAATATGGTCTTAAAAGCCTAATTTTAAGCGTTTTGGAAGTCTTGGCCATAACATTCTTAATACATAATGACTCAGACACTGGGCAGTAAACATATGGCTATTGTGGAAATCGAGGATGCGAAGGAGCAAATTCTGGAGATAAAAGAGCAAATAGAGATGTGGCCTGGAGATATCACAAAATCGAGTTGTGAGGGGGGAAATTATGAGAAAAGCAAAAAGTTAGAAAATGGAAAGAACAGGTTAAGATATTTTGTGTCTAAGATATCTAATAAGGTATTTTTCAAGCAGATAAGGAGTAAGAGGTCAGTGAAAGAGACAGTAAGGCCTCTAAGAAATGTCAAAAGTAATTTATTGACTGAAGAGGGAGATATCACCTAAATGTTAAATGACTAGCCTTAGCATTCCCAGGAGACGATGAGAGATGGATGCCATGAAAAGGAAAAGACTTTTTATTTTAATTCAAGGAGAAGGAGAAATACTGAAGGATAGTCAAATTCATGAAATGAGAGCATCAAGGAGTATGACCATACCCCAGAGCCGAAGGGGACTGGCAGAAGAGATAGGGAAATGTTAGATATATTTTAAAAACTGTTTTGAAATGGAATGTACTAGCGGAGAGTACACTCTAGCATTTTTAGGTAGGAGGTGATCTAGGTTAAATCTGAAACTAAAGCGCCCTAGTATACTGTATATAGGAAATGCTAATCAGGGACAAAATGCTTAAGATGTTTTTTTCTCCCTTGATTTAAGGATAAAACAGTACTCTGCACAAACAGGAAATGCTTAGGCTAACTAATAAATTCTATTTGAGCAATAGCAAATGTTTTTTAGGATACAATTCAATTGAATGTTGCGAAAGCTTTTGATATATAGTACTAGGCTAATTAACATATTGAGTTGGAAAGCATGAACTTCCTGAGTAGATAAGAAGAGAGTGGCTTATAGATGGGTGTAGTTTGGGGTTTAGGTGATCAATTTTACAATTTTCACACTATTTAAGTCAATGGAGCCATTCAAATTTACAGCAGCCAAGGATCTGGACCTAAGATTTTAAAGCCCATTAATAAATTTAATATGGTATATTTCCATTTTGATGCCCAGTGAGTTCTGTAAATGAACTTGCAAATACTGATATAAGAAACACCCCACTCCAAATGGAAATTGTCCTAAGGAAACACAGACAGTTCTTGCATTTGGGGCAGAATATGGACCTTTAATTTATTACATGAGAATGAAAATAGGTGGAATCCACTCTATTTATTTATTTTTATTTGGACTAGCAGATATACTTACTGGTACTAGCTCTTTGACTGGAAGCTTGAACTCTTAATAAAAGAGAGATTATTTTGCCTTTATCTCCATTTATTAAATGGTAAGAGATGAAGCTTTAGCTGAAAAATCCTTGTTTACCTAGAGAGGAGGCAGAGGGAAGCCATGTACCGTGTGATATTCTGGGGCACATATTCATTTCTTATAATGAAATAGATCATCATTACAACTTTCAAAGGAATGCAAAACGTCAATTGTATCACATTCTATATGATAGGGACAATTTGAATTTAACCAAAGGTACTAATGATTTCTCACGTACCATGGAGAACTAATGGGTGATGTGAAGATAAATGCCTAGTGTATTCATTTCATTTTGCGTTCTACTTCCAGCAGTTTCTGACTGCAGATGTAGCATAGATCTCTATCCATCACTATCTTGCAAATCTGATCTAAAGGCTATGCTCACTAAATTGGTATTAAAACCCATAGGAGGAATTACATAATCCTTTAAAGAACATTTCATTTGCCAGTGACCTTTTCCAGCCTGGGGAGTTGTTTATTTGGCAAACTTTTTGTTGCTGTTAGAATAAGTTTGTATGCTAACATGCCCTTTTTGTCTTACAAGAACCCTGAATTGCTTTCCACAATTTTCTCATATTGGAGTGTGCCACAGGAGCTAGAAGGCTTTAATTTGCCCAATAATACCAGTATACATTGCCAGTCAATACAGAAGAGTGCTCAGTTGTTCATCGAGGACTGAAAGCTACAGCTGACCAGAAAACAAAAATTTCATTTCACCAACAAATTTGTTGTTTTAACATTTGTGGGTTTTTTGTTTTTGTTTTTTGTTTTTGTTTTGTTGTCCCAGATGGGGCCAAAACTGAGACCTTAGGAAATTTGTCATGAGGGGTAGGGAGGGGGGAGAGAGAGAGGAGGAAGAGGACAGATCCTCACTCCAGAATGGCCAATAGCTCAGTGCTTAGATCACTCACTTGGGATATGGGAGACTCAAGTCCAAGCTCAGAATTAGGCAGATCAGAGACTGATTAGACAGACCACATCCCAGGTGCATTAATTTATGTTCACAGCATATGCACACAGCAGTTAGATAAAATACATAAAATGCCCTTGTTGGAAGGTTGCAACCTAATATTACTTTACTTTGTAGAATTCAGAACCCTAACACACAAGAACTCAAAACCAGAGAGCCACAAAACAGGCTGCTCTCTAAAACAGAGAAGCACAACTCAACACACCTTGCTCTAAGCTGGTTGCCTGCAGACTGACTCACAAGGACTGCAGACTGGGGTTTTCTGACTGATTCACTCATATTGCATGCTTCCCTACAGAGCCACCTAGCCTGCAAACAGGACTAGGAAACCACTTACAAATTTAAAGTGATAACCTGTAATTTGAACAGTTTTCAATGCACCTCACTAACTGCCTGGCTTTTGAGTGACTCTGTGTCTTCTGTTGAAGCTGTTCCTCTTTGCACAAATGTTTAAATATTTATTGGACAAGAAAGCAAGAGAGACTGACTCTAAATCCCAGTGGATAGGGCACTCACATGGGCTATTGGCTATTCTGGTCTCTTTCTCGATCAGAAATTCCATCCTGGATCTGGAAACCTTTCTGACTAAATTTTTGTTGAAACAGATCTGTTTTCATGAAAAGTTTTGATTTCAACAAATTGGCATTTTTCCAGTGAGAAAACATGCAAGAAATTCCTGGCCAGCTCCACTGATGATGCAACAGTCAGGCACAGTGTACAGCATCAGTAAAATTATTTCCATGATTGCTGTCAAACAGATCCAAAATGCCTCTGATGGGAAGCAGCTCCTTAACCTCAAAAGGAGGTGTCATATCATCACTGTTACTAATCCCTTCTCTGTTTTCAAGCATGTTCAGGAAGGCCATGAAACATTACAGATTCCGCTACTACCGACATGTTATTGATTCCCTGCTTTACGTTTCCTCCATAGCATATGCAGTAGCACCTAGATGAAAGTAAGCTCGCTCAGACAGATAGAGGTGATGTCATAAGAGGAAGAAAACATATTTTTGAGGTGATATCTGACCTCATCTTTCCCCAATGGTAACAGGGTATCTCTCACCTTCAGTCATCAAGAGAGTACAAAGCCTCTTCATCACTGTCCTTTGATACTTGGGAAGCTGCAGTGGCAAGAAATGCTGTATTCCACCATCAAGGTGGACTATAAGGTGGATAGAAAGCTGGCTAGATCATTGGGCTCAACGGATAGTGCCCAACGGCTCGATGTCTAGTTAGCAGCCGATATCAAACTGAGTGCCCCAGGGGCTGGTTTTGTTCAACATCTGGATGACGTGATGGATTGCACCCTCAGCAAGTTTGTGGATGACACTAAGCTGAGGGGAGAGGTAGATACACTGGAGGATAGAGGTAGGGTACAGAGGGATCTAGACAAATTTGAGGATTGGGCCTAAAGAAATCTGATGAGGTTCAACAAGGGGAAGTGCAAAGTCCTGCACTTAGGACAGAAGAATCCCATGCACTGCTACAGACTAGGGACCAAATGGCTAGGCAGCAGTTCTGCAGAAAAGGACCTAGGGATTACAGTGGACGAGAAGCTGGATAGCTTTTGTTGCCAAAAAGACTAACGGCATATTGGGCTGCATTAGTAGGAGCATTGCCAGCAGATCGAGGGACGTGATTATTCCCCTCTATTCGGCACTGGTGAGGCCACATCTGGAGTATTGTGTCCAGTTTTGGGCCCCCACTACAGAAAAGATGTGGACAAATTGGAGACAGCAGTGGAGGGCAACGAAAATGATTAGGGGGCTGGAGCACATGACTTATGAGGAGATGCTGAGGGAACTGGGTTTCTTTAGTCTGCAGAAGAGAAGAGTGAGGAGGGATTTGATAGCAGCCTTCAATTACCTGAAGGGGGGCTCCAAAGAGGATGGAGCTAGGCTGTTCTCAGTGGTGTCAGATGACAGAACAAGGAGCAATGGTCTCAAGTTGCAGTGGGAGAGGTCTAGGTTGGATACTAAGAAACACTATTTCACTAAGAGGGTGGTGAAGCACTGGAATGGGTTACCTAGGGAGGTGGTGGAATCTCCATCCTTAGAGGTTTTTAAGGCCTGGCTTGACAAAGCCCTGTCTTGGATGATTTAGTTGGTGTTCGTCCTGCTTTGAGCAGGAGGTTGGACTAGATGACCTCCTGAGGTCTCTTCCAACCCTAATCTTCTATGATTCTACTATGATCAACTGGCAAACAGGTACCTGATCATTGGATTCTCTAAGAGACAGGGCCGGCTCCAAGTTTTTTGCCGCCCCAAGCAAAACGATTTTCCCACGCCTCCCCCAGCCCCGCCCCAACTCTGCCCCTTCCCTGTCCCATTCCAACCCCTTCCCCAAATCCCCAGCCCCGCCTCCTCCCGTGGGCGTTCCGTCTTTCCCCATGCTTGGGGGAGCAGGCGGCAGTGGAGCAGAGGTGAGCTGGGGGGGAGCGGTTCCTCTGCCCCCCCGGGTTACTTCCTGCGACCCTCCTTGTGTCCCCCACTGCCGCAGCTCACCTCCACTCCGCCTGCTCCCCTGAGCACTCTGTCGCCACTCCACTTCTCCCCCCTCCCTCCCAGGCTTGCCGCAAAACAGCTGATTCGCGCAGCAAGCCTGGGAGGGAGGGGAGAGAAGCAGAGTGGCGGCGCGCTCGGGGAAGCAGGCGGCAGTGGAGCGGAGGTGAGCTGGGTGGGGAGCAGTTCCTCTGCCCCACCCCAGGTTACTTCCTACAGCCCTCCCTGGGCCCCACACCACCACAGCTCACCTCCGCTCAGGGCTGGCTCCCGGCTTTTTGTGCCCCAAGCAAAAAAAAAAAAGAGCCGGAGTGCCGCCCCTTGGAAAGTGCCGCCCCAAGCACGTGCTTGGAGTGCTGGTGCCTAGAGCCAGCCCTGCTAAGTGAAGTAGTCAGAATGAACACAAACCTGACTGCTTTCAGAGTTTCCGTTCAAGACCCCACTTTCCACAGAAGCCTTCTATTCATAGCAGAAGATGAAGCACACATTTAAAAATGAAGGGAAGGAGAGGAGGGTGGGAAAATCCTCCTATAAGCAGCCGAACCCTGTTTTTTCCATCTCTGGGGACTAAACTGGAGACAGGCTTTAATGATGTGTTTGGCAATTATATATGTTGAGGGAAGCAATACAAATATCTAATATAGATGGGCACACATTATACAACAGTTTTTCAGAGGCTTAATGCCAAGGGTAAAATGCAGTATATGTGATAGTGCCAGTTGTTCTAAAGAAACCAACCTGAGTACAGAGTAAGAATCCCTATTTATACCCGTCAGTGGCTATAAAAATAGTCTAGTAACTTTTCGTAATAGCCTTCTCTTTGTCATTCACAGAAGCCTTGTTTTGCCTCAGCTGTATAAAAGGTACAGTAGTATTTTAAATGTACATCAATTGTATATACTAAATATAGGAATAAAAAAGGACCATATTATATGTTGAGAAAAAATTGGGGCACCATTTGGCTATTTGGGGGGAAATAGTTTAGGGGCTGATCCAAAGCCCATTGATATCCACTGCCCACTAGTGTTTCCATTGATATGACCCACAGTGTCTAATATATTTCCTGGGTATTAAAATATCAATAATGCACATAAAAAGTCTTAGGGGAAGTTTTTCAAAGGCACAAATGGCAGTTAGGCATCCAATTGCTGTTGAGTTCCAATGGAAATTGGGGTCTTAACTGACATTTGTGCCTTTGAAAATCTCCCCCTAAGGACTGCAGTCCTAACTCAGGAGCTGTGAGTTTCTACAGCATGAATAAGGAGATCCCAATGTGGCTGTAAAAAGTTGGATTGAGAGGGAATATTATCAGGTGGTTAGAGCAGAGTCTGAGAATCAGGAACAGAGGCATGTGAATACTGCCAAACAAACAAACAAACAAACAAAACAAATAAACCCAAAATAACGTTCAAGAACATCAGTTCAAATACAAACTTCAAATTCACTTGGGCAGTATTTGCAAGTCCTCTTATTTTGTTTTCCCAAACATTCAGATTTCCTCACATCTAAATGTAAATACAAATTTTAATTAATATCAGCTTTCATGCCACAGGAGTTCAGATGACTTTTTTTTTTTTTTTTTTTTTTTTTTTGCGTTTGGGTGTCATCCAGTCAGGAAGCTGGAACAGCACCAGATTCAGAGTAGTAAGTATCCAAAGTGCAATGGTTGGTGCAAAGGGAGTAGTTAGTGAGCAATCTTAAGGCTGAAAATTAGTCACAAAACTTGTCACATAATTTTGAACAAGCAGCAAATTTCTTAGAAAAAAATTGTGGATGATACACAAGTGGGAAAAGATGCAATTTAAAAAGATTGTTCTCTGAAAATATTTTGCCAACTCTAGTCAGAACCTCCTGACTTCGCCAATTACTTGCTGCAGAACTGAGTCACTTAGGGTCAGATTAAGCACAAACACGTGTTGCACTGCCCCAGGAGAGATTTTGGGTCAGGGAGACTTCAGAGTCATAATTCCATCCCTGTTTCTTCCTGGCACCTGGATAGTAGTGATTTATTGCCAGTCTAAATCAGCTGTGAATTACTACACACTCCACCTACACTGGCTCAGCTACTCTGAATGGTGAGCAGAGAAGGTGGAGCCAAAGCTTTTCCCATTCCCCACCCTTCAGGTTAGATGAGGAAGTAAGCAGCCATGTAGCCATGCTTACTCTTGTGTGCCCAGACACAAGATCCAGGAAGCCCAGGAAGGGTTTTATAGAGTGTTGTCACTACACTGCATGGATGCACAGCCCGAATCAGTCTAGCTCTTTAACTATACCCATATGGAGGCAAATCTGCCTCAGACATGCTAGGAGGCTTCACTAACTAGTGCTTGTAAAGCTGTGATGGGGTATACAAACCCCACACTGGTCAGGAAAAGGTTAAATGAACTGCTGTGGGCTCTGCCCCGCTACATCCACACTAGGTATCAGGCTTGGAAGTGAGGGTTAAAAGGGCAGAGCCCAATTCTCCAGTTCTCACACTATTAGGGGAAGCCTAGCTGACTTGCTTGTGAGACTGCTACCTCCCAGAGTCTCTCTGAGGGAAGGTAGACCTAATGTTGGACTACCATTGTGATTTGTTACCAGTGCCTAGCCTGCTGCCAAATGAATCTGCTACAGGTGGTACCCCACCTGAAGAGGGAAACAGCCAAATTAAGTTATTTTGTCCTGTGCATCCGACTGAGGCCCCAGCAGTGGTTGGCCATGAGCTATGGGGTGATGCTGTCACAAAAACACTTTTAGATCCTGGGCAGGGGGAAGACATGAGTGTTAACTTCCTACAAATAAACCTGCATTTCCCCCCCCACATTAGCTGCATTCTAGCTTGGTCTTGTAAGTCTTGCATCTCTTTCTAGATAATTTTATCAACAGTCTCCTTAGCCAAGAATTAGGCGACTAATCATCATCTTTATTGCTGTTGTAACTCTATGGTGTTTGAGCTCAAGGTTGAAATGGAAATATTTTCAAGAAGCTACTCAGATTGAGTCAAAACAAAACACAGCACTTTATATAAGGAATATGCAATTCAATGGCTGGAAGATGAATCTAAACAAATTCAAACTGGAAATAAGGCACAACTTTTACAATGAAAGTAATTAACCATTGGAGCAATTTACCAAGATTCCTGGTGGATTACCGATCAGTAATTTTTTTTAAGCAAGTTTGGATTTTTTTTCCTAAAAGATCTGCTCTAGGAATCTTTTGTGGGGAAGTTCTATGGCCTGTGTTTTACAGGAGGTCAGGCTAGATGATCACAATGGTCCCTTCTGGCCTTGGAATCTCTGAATCTTTATAATCATGCTTTCAGTCCTCAAAGAGCTTTGCTAGCATTAAGTAATTAATTTTCATGATACTCCTGCTATGCAAGCCATAAAGAAAAACCTCCTGACCCAAAAGGATACTATAATCCACACTGTAAAGGAGGACACAGATGAACAGAGAGAAGCCAGAAGTCATGTTTTTGCTTTAAAACACTGTCCCAGAATAGTTCCCAACATACTCTTCTCAATCGGACCTTTCACTTAGATGAAAAGCAATTAAACTAAGTGTCAAATCCACAAGTGATGTAAATAGGCATAGATCCATTGACTCTTATGGGGTCAGGTTGATTTAGACCAACTGAAGATCTGGCCGATTGCAAGTCTGTGTTTGTTTCACTCAGTGGGGCCACATCTCTCAGTAGTGGCTGTTTATGACAGCTATCCCTCATTTTAGACCCCAGTTCACCTTTCTCACAAAAATGTCATGCTTTCAGCTTTCTAAACTTTTTTTTTAATCTGAGAAATGCTGAACTATGTTGATGAAATTAAAGATACTTGTTACAATACAGAATCACACATCATTTGAACCTTCCTCCACTAATTTATTAGTGTTCCAGTTGGGCTTTTGTTTCAAATTATGTCTCACATTTGATCCTGGGCGAGCTGAAAATCAGGTTGGGATTCATGCGAGAAAACCTTAAGTTTCATTATCAAGGGATTAAAAGCTTTTCTTAGCCAGTATTGCTGCAGTGGTATAATTTCCAAACAGGGTTCCATATTGCACTGGAGGTATGTATTCTGCTCCTTCCAGAGAGGTAAAATGACGTAGAAAGTTTGGTGTCAACTGGGTTTACTTCTGAATCCTCTCACCTTCCCCCTTGTGAGAAGGGTTGAGGGGACCAATGGGGAACTCAAACTGCAAAGATGTTGGGTTTTCCCTTTTCCTTACAGGCAAAAGGCCCATCAGCAAAATCCAAGTCTCATGTGACTCTGGGAGCTAGCATCTTTAACCTTTACTCACACTCAACAATGGCTTTAGAGTGTGACAATCTAAACCTTCCTATATTATTTTCTAACATTAGAATTCCTATTCTTATTGTTATTAACTTAAACTGTGCCTCTGCAATGATTCAAGGAAGATGAAAATCCCTTCCAATTTGGCACAATGGGGGAAAAAAACTCCTTTACAGTCCCAAAACAAGTGACCAGTCAGGCTCACAGCATCCTGGAAACACAACTCAATGTACCTGAACTAGAAGGAATGAGAGCAGAGCTGCAATCATAGCAAGATGCCCCCAGACATCTGGGAAGGCTTTACATTATGGGGGTGGGGAAAGAGGCATAAGAACCAATTATATAGAATTATGTACAAAAATAAAACAATTTAAAACTTTAGAGCCTACAAGTCCACTCAGTCCTACTTCTTGTTCAGCCAATCACTCAGTCAAACAAGTTTGTTTATGTTTGCAGGAGATAATGCTGCCTGCTTCTTGTTTACAAAGTCACCTGAATGTGAGAACAGGCGTTCGCATGTCACTGTTGTAGACGGTGTTGCAAGATATTTACGTGCTAGCTGCGCTACAGATTCATATGTCCCTTCATGCAGCATTCGTATGAGAGGAATTAAAAAATACTATTTCTTTTGTTTGTAATTTTTACAGTGAAAATATTTGTAATAAAAATAATATAAAGTGAGCACTGCACACTTTGTATTCTGTGTTGTTACTGAGATCAATATATTTGAAAATGTAGAAAAACATCAAAACTATTTAATACATTTCAATAGATATTCTATCGTTTAAGTGTGTGATGAAAACTATGATTAATCACATGAGTTAACTGCGATTAAGTGACAGCCCTATAATAAACTAATAGTGACTTCTAAATTCAGTTTGGGTTGTTGGAAGTTTCAGGCTGCCCAGTGAAAATGATTTTTCAGTTAGTAATACTGAGGAGTCCTATGGTGGAGATTATAATAAACTGAGGAAATTGAATGTTTAGAATAAGGAAACTAAGAATGGAAACAATAGAATATTGGCCAATTTATTTTAATGAACCATCACAGTGCTGAATACTGGAAAGGTAAAAACACATCAACAGCAGTTTGAAAATACATTAGCCATTAAAATTTACTTTTATGATAAAACAATTACAAGCACAAAAATGGAGAAAGCAAATCCATTCTTATACAAATTGCATTCTTTTCTGTATAACTAATTTATATTTAAATGCTGCAACAATTCTGAACTTCAGACATCACAAGAAACTGAATAAGGGAAAACATTTTATAAAAGCAAGTCACTTAGAAAATGAGTCTAAGCTTTCCGAGTACAATTTGAATTTCACACTGAACAGATTATATGCAGTGTCACACATTGTCCATATTCACTGGAAAGACAATGAACATTTGTTTCGGGTTTTTTAATATGTCACTTGCTTATGTTAATTTCCTTTCTCTCTCCCTTTCCTCCTCACTTTGATGTTTTCCATTCTTATGTAAGGTGGATTTTTTTCCCCTCACAATTCCTTTTTAGAATCCTACTTCACCCACCTCTGATTTAATATAAAACAGATTGGCTAAGTTAGCTCAGAGCTGAAGCGGGGTTATACTTCCATATATCTAACTGGAATATACAGTTAACAAAAATCCAAAACCACTTCATATAGACATTTGACATTTTCCTCAATGAATTTAGAACAGTCATACTGGGTCAGAGCAGTCATACTGGGTCATACCAAAGGTCCATCTAACCCAGTATCCTGTCTTCTGACAGTGGCCAATCCCAGGTGCCCCAGAGGGAATGAACAGAATAGGTAACCATCAAGTGATCCATCCCCTGTTGCCCATTCCCAGCTTCTAGCAAACAGAGGCTAGAGACACCGTCCCTGCCCATCCTGGCTAATAGCCTTTAATGGACCTATCCTCCATGAACTTATCTAGTTCTTTTTTTTTGAACCCTGTTATAGTCTTGGTCTTCACAACATCCTCTGGCAAAGAGTTCCACAGACTTACTGTGCATTGTGTGAAAAAATACTTCCTTTTGTTTTTTTTAAACATGCTGCTATTAATTTCATTTGGTGACCCCTAGTTCTTGTGTTATGAGAAGGAGTAAATAACACTTTCTTATTTACTTTCTCCACACTAGTGATGGTTTTATAGACCTCAATCATATCTTCCCTTAGTTGTCTCTTTTCCAAGGTGAAAAGTCCCAGTCTTATTAATCTCTCCTCATACGGAAGCCATCCCATACCCCTAATCATTTTTGTTGCCCTTTTCTGAACCTTTTCCAATTTCAATGTATATTTTTTTGAGATGGAGCAACCACATCTGCATGCAGTATTCAAGATGTGGACGTACCATGGATTTATATAGAGGCAATATGATATTTTTTGTCTTATTATCTATCCCTTTCTTAATAATTCCCAACATTCTGTTAGCTTTTTTGACTGGCACTGCACATTGGATGGATGTTTTCAGAGAACTATCCACAATGACTCCAAGATCATTCTTGAGTGGTAACAGCTAATTTAGACCCCATCATTTTATATGTATACTTGGGATGATGTTTTCCAATGTACATTACTTTGCATTTATCAACATTGAATTTCATCTGCCATTTTCTTGCCCAGTCACCCAGTTTTGAGAGAGCCTTTCGTAGCTCTTCACAGTCTACCTGGGACTTAACTATCTTGAGTAGTTTTATATCGTCTGCAGATTTTGCCACCTCACTGTTTTACCCCTTTTTCCAGATCATTTATAAATATGTTGAATAGGACTGATCCCAGTACAGACCCCTGGAGGACATCACTATTTACCTCTCTCCATTCTGAAAAATGACCATTTATTCCTACCCTTTGTTTCCGATCTTTTAACCAATTACCAATCCATCAGAGGACCTTCCCTCTTATTCCATGACAGTTTACTTTGCTTAAGAGCCTTTGGTGAGGGACCTTGTCAAAGGCTTTCTGAAAATCTAAGTACACTGGATCTCCCTTGTCCACATGCTTGTTGACCCCCTCAAAGAAATTTTAGTAGATTTTTAAGGCATGATTTCCCTTTACAAAAACCATGTTGACTCTTCCCCAACAAATTATGTTCATCTATGTGTCTGACAATTTCGTTCTTTACTATCATTTCAAACAGTTTGCCTGGTACTGAAGTCAGGCTTACCAGTCTGTAATTGCCGGGATCACCTGTGGAGCCCTTTTTAAAAATTGGCGTCACATTAGCTATCCTCCAGTCATTTGGTATAGAAGCTGATTAAACTGAGTTTATATACCAGAGTTGTTAGTTCTGCAATTTCACATTTGAATTCCTTCAGAACTCTTGGGTGAAGACCATCTGGTACTGGTGACTTATTACTGTTTAGTTTACCAATTTGTCCCAAAACCTCCTCTAATGACACCTCAATCTGGGACAGTTCCTCAGATTTGTCACCTAAAATGAATGGCTCAGGTTTGGGAATCTCCCTCACATCCTCAGCCATGAAGACCAATGCAAAGAATTAATTTAGTTTCTCTGCAATGGCCTTATCATTTTTGAGTGCTCCTTTAGCATCTAAATCGTCCACTGGTTATTTAGCAAGCTTCCTGCTTCTGATATACTTTAAAAAATTATTGTTATTTTTTGAGGCTTTGGCTTGCTGTTGTTCAAATTCTTGTTTGGCCTTCCTAATTATATTTTTACACTTCATTTGCCAATCTTCCACTTTTTAAAGGATGTCTTTTTGTCTCTCACTGCTTCTTTTACTTTGTTGTTTAGCCACAGTGACACTCTTTTGGTTCTCTTACTATGCTTTTGAATTTGGGGTATACTTTTAAGTTGAGCCTCTATTATGGTGTCTTTAAAAAGTTTCCATGCAGCTTGCAGGGATTTCACTTTTTGCGCTGTACTTTTTAATTTCTGTTTAACTAAATTCCTCATTTTTGTGTAGTCCCCCTCTCTGAAATTAAATGCTACAGTGTTGGGCTGCTGCGGTGTTTTTCCCACCACAGGGAATTATATTATGGTCACTATTACCAAACGGTCCAGCTATTGTCACCTCTTGGACCAGATCCTGTGCTCCACTTAGGACTAAATCAAGAATTGCCTCTCCTCTTGTGGGTTCCAGGACTAGCTGCTCTAAGAAGCAATCATTTAAGGTGTCAAGAAACTTGATCTCTGCATCCCGTCCTTAGGTGACATGTACCCAGTCAATATGGGGATAGTTGAAATCCCCCATTATTATTGATTTTTTTTTATATCCTCTCTAGTGAGCATTTCACAATCACTATCATCATCCTGGTCAGGTGGTTGGTAGTATATCCCTACTGCTATATTCTTCTTATTAGAGCATGGAATTACTATTCATAGAGATCCTATGGTACAGTTTGATTAATTTAAGCTTTTTGTTTCATTTGATTCTACACTTTCTTTCACATATAGTGCCACTCCCCGACTCAATTCTGGCTTTAGTACTTGATCTTGGAATCAATTAGTGACCTAGGGATGCTCAGAGCCTCTGAAAACTTAAATGTTTTAAACAGCATAGACAGCAGACTTGGAAAAGACCATCCTGTCTATTCTGTGTCCCAATGAGTGGTTGGTATTGGCATCACTTGTTCATGCCAGGATCTTGACTCCGCTCTGTCTTTTCTGAAGAACTCACATGTGCTTTCTCCTTGTTTACTAATCACTAACTTCAATCAGCTACATGGCTAAGATTCCCATCCAGTCTTGTTTATAGACATTCAATAACCTGCCCCCATCTATACTCCGAGCCACCACAGACAGTTTTTTATTAAAGCCTATGATGTAGCAAGGGCAAATCTGTCTTTATATTCAAGCAGTGGGAGAAGGAAACTTGAAATTCAACCAATGAGATGTCAGTGTCAGAGGAGTGGGTGACAGAAGCATCTAAAAATGGCTGCATAAAGTTGATGCATAGTGTTTTTTTGGCAGGTTTAATTATTGTTAGTTACTCCTCAAATGACCTGTGATCTGACCCCCTGGATCAGGCCCCTGGAGTATATTGTTTGTATTTGTAGACCATTCATACAAATGTAATTTTTCACAATGTAGTTCTATAAAGTCACATTAAATGAACATTTATAAACATAATGGTATTTCTAACTGCCAGAACTGCAAACTCAACGTGGAATCGAAAAGTCAAGTTGGGGTCTTCCTCAGGGCCGCCCGGGGGGGGGGGGGCAAGTGGGGCAATTTGCCCCAGGCCCCGGGCCCCACAGGGGCCCCCACGAGAGTTTTTCGGGGCCCCTGAAGCGGGGTCCTTCACTCGCTCCAGGGGCCCCGGAAAACTGTCATGGGGCCCGGGCCCCCGGAGCTTCTTCCGCTCCGGGTCTTCGGTGGCAATTCGGCGGCGGGGGGTCCTTCCGCTCCAGGACTCGCTGCCGAAGTGCTCCGAAGACCCGCAGCAGGGGGTCCTTCTGCCCCGGCACCCGTCTTCAGCGGCAATTCGGCAGCGGGGGGCCCCACCGCCGAAGACCCCCAGGCTCCCTGAATCCTCTGGGCGGCCCTGGTCTTCCTGGCTCATCTCCTGTGGTGAAAATTCTCTGGTTGGAACTCTGCTGAGGATGTGTGAGCCATAGCAGAATTCAGCTTGCTCTCCCAGCGGCATGCTGGCTCAGCGGGGCTAACAGAAGTAAATAATCAACTAAAATAAACTTTTGTCATAAGTAGACATCACTGTGAATTCACACAGGGAGCAAAGTCTCACTTGTCTTACCATAACCCCACTTTAAACATCTTAAGCTGCCACAATTTCTGCTATTAGGCCTCATTTCCTGTTTTACCTAGTGAAAGGCATATATCAAAACACTGACTCTGAACATTTGACAGGTCATGTTTATAGATAAACCCTAGCCAGCTGTTCTAACTAGGGCTCTCAAGCAATTAATCTCACTGTTAAACAATAATAGAATATCATTTATTTAAATGTTTTTGCACGTTTTCTACATACAAATACATATATATTGATTTCAATTACAACACAGAATATAAAGTATACAATGCTCACTTTATATTTATTTTTTATTACAAATACAGTAACTCCTCACTTAAAATCATCCCGGTTAACGTTGTTTCATTGTTACGTTGCTGATCAATTAGAGAACATGCTCGTTTAAAGTTGCGCAATGCTTCCTTATAACATTGTTTGGCAGCTGCCTGCTTTGTTCACTAGTTGCAGAAAGAGCAGCCTTTTGGAGCTAGCTGGTGGGGGCTTGGAACCAGGGTGGACCGGCAGCCCCCCTATCAACTCCCCCTATCAGCTCCCCGCTCCCCTAAGTTCCCTTTGTGGCAGCCACCCAGCAGGCTATCAATTGCCAGCAATTCAGCTGTCCCTCCCTCCACTGCCATGTGCTGCTCCTGCCCTCTGCCTTGGAGCTGCTCCTGGGAGCCTCCTGCTTGCTGTGAAAGGGGGCGGAAGAGGGGTGCCAATGTCAGGGTGTCCTCCTCGCTCCTTTACCCCATCTCCAGAGCAAGAGACACACACGACTGGGCACAGGACTGAGGGAACTTGCTGGCAGCAGCTGCTGTCTCAACTTGCTGATCTACTTAAAAAGGCAATGTACTTCGGGTTGCCATACGTCCTCTTTTTCCCGGACATGTCCGGCTTTTTGGCAGTCAAACCCCCGTCCGGGGGGAATTGCCAAAAAGCCGAACATGTCCGGGAAAATGGCGGCTCTGCTCCTCCCCGACTCTTCGGCTCTGTTTAAGAGCCGGGCTGCCCGAGCGCTACCAGCTTCGGGCAGCCCCGTGCCTCCAGACCCTGTGCCGCCGGAGCCCGGGAGGGGAAGTGCCTGGCTGGGGCGCAGGGTCCGGAGGCACGGGGGCTGCCCGAAGCCGGTAGCGCTCGGGCAGCCCAGCTCTTAAACAGAGCCGAAGAGGAGCAGAGCCTCCAGCCGCGGTGGCTCTGCTCCTCTTCGGCTCTGTGTAACTGACACAGTGTAAGTTACGCAGAGCCGCCGCGGCTGGAGGCTCTGCTCCTCTTCGGCTCTGTTTAAGAGCTGGGCTGCCCGAGAGCTACCGGCTTCGGGCAGCCCCCGTGCCTCCGGACCCTGCGCCGCCGGAGCCCGGGAGGGGAAGTGCCCGGCTGGGGGCGCAGGGTCCGGAGGCATAGGGGCTGCCCGAAGCCGGTAGCGCTCGGGCAGCTCGGTTCTGTTTAAGAGCCGGGCTGCCCAAGCGTTACCGGCTTCGGGCAGCCCCCATGCCTCCGGACCCTGCGCCGCCTGAGCCCGGGAGGGGAAGTGCCCGGCTGGGGGCGCAGGGTCCGGAGGCATAGGGGCTGCCCAAAGCCCGAGCGCTACCGGCTTCACGGTTTGCTGGGCAGCCTCCAGGCCCTGCGCCCCCGGCTGGGCGCTTCCCCTCCCGGGCTCCAGCTGTGCTGGGGAAGCGCCGGCCGGGGGCGCAGGGTCTGGGGCCTGCCCGGCAAACCCTGAAGCCGGTAGCACTGGGGCAGCCCTTTCCCCCTGGCTGGGAGTGGAAGGGAGGAGGGGGCGGAGTTAGGGTGGGGAAGGGGCGGAGTTGGGGCGGGGCTAGGGGTGGGGGAATGGGTGGGGCCAGGGCCCGTGGAGGGTCCTCTTTTTTTATTTATGAGATATGGTAACCCTAAATGTACTTAGAGTGGGGTCAGCGTACTTAAAGGGGAAATGCGTGTGTCTCTCTCTCACACACACAGTGTACGTCTGTCTCTCTCTACCATCCTGTCTCCCCTCCCTCCATTCCTGCTGCCTTGTAGAGCGTGATGCTACATTAACAACAATGTGTTAACCCTTGAGGGCTCAGCCTAGTGCTAATTCATCATTTAGCAGTAAGGCATTCTCAGGGAAATATCCCACGCTCTGACTTTACCACCTCAACCAAGCTTCACAATCATCATTGCTGCGTACAGTATTAAATTATTTGTTTAAAACATATACTGTGTTTAAAACGTATACTGTGTATGTGTGTGTGTCACACACACTATATATATATATGTATGCACACACTATATATATGTACACACACACACACACACACACGCACTATATATGTGTGTGTGTGTGTGTGTGTGTGTGTGTATACATACATATATATACAGAGAGAGAGAGAGAGAGTTTTTGTCTGGTGAAAAAAACTTCCCTGGAACCTAATCACCCCTCCCCCCTTTATATTAATTCTTATGTGGAAATTGGTTTCACTTAATATCGTTTCGCTTAAAGTAGCATTTTTCAGGAACATAACTACAATGTTAAGAGAAGTTACTGTATTTGCACTGTAAAAAACAAAAGAAATAGTATTTTCAATTCACCTAATACAAGTACTGCAGTGCAATCTCTTTATCACTGTTATAAACAGCGTCACAAGATATTTATGTGCCAGATGTGCTAAAGATTCATGTCCCTTCATGCTTCAACCACCATTCCAGAGGACATGCATCCATGCTGATGACAGGTTCTGCTCGATAACTATCCAAAGCAGCGCAGACTGACGCATGTTCATTTTCGGCATCTGACTCAGATGCCACCAGCAGAAGGTTGATATTTTAAAAAAAAAAATTTTTGGTGGTTCGGGTTCTGTCGTTTCCGCATCTGAGTGTTGCTCTTTTAAGACTTCTGAAAGCATGCTCCACACCTTGTCCCTCTCAGATTTTGGAAGGTACTTCAGATTCTTAAACCTTGGGTTAGTGCTGTAGCTATTTTTAGAAATCTCACATTATTACCTTCTTTGCATTTTGTCAAATCTGTAGTGACAGTGTTCATAAATCAAACAACATGTGCTGGGTCATCATCCAAGACTACTATAACATGAAATATATGGCAGAATGTGGGTAAAACAGAGCAAGGGACATACAATTCTCCCCCAAGGAGTTTGGTCACAAATTTAATTAATGCTCTATTTTTTTAACAACCATCATCAGCATAGAACCATGTCCTCTGGAATGGTGGCTGAAACATGAAGGTGCATATGAATCTTTAGCACATCTGGCACGTAAATATCTTGCAATGCCGGCTACAAAAGTGCCATGTGAATGCCTGTTCTTACTTTCAGGTGACATTCTAAATAAGAAGCTGGCAGCATTATCTCCCATAAATGTAAACGAACTTGTTTGTCTTAGCGATTGGCTGAACAAGAAGTAGGACTGAGTGGACTTGTAGGCTCTAAAGTTTTACATTTGTTTTGTTTTTGAGTGCAATTATGTAACAAAAAAATAGAGATTGCATTACAGTACTTGTATGAGGTGAATTAAGAAATACTATTTCTTTTGTTTATCATTTTTAAAGTACAAATATTTGTAACAAAAATAATATAAAGTGAGCACTGTACAGTTTGTATACTGTGTTGTAAGAGAAATCAAGATATTTGTAAATGTAGAAAAACATCCAAAAATATTTAACATATTTCAATAGGTATTCTATTGTTAAACAGTGCAATTAATCACAGTTAATTTTTTTGAGTTAATCGCATGAGTTAACTGTGATTAATCGACAGCCCTAGTTCTAACCTTCCTAACCCAGGTTCCTAATCCATTTACACCACCTCATTCTGAAAGAGAAGAATCTTCCCATCCTGCAGAGAAAAGAGAGATCAGCTGCCTGCATGTTAAAATATCCCTTTGCCCTAGTCTCCATGAAGTGCTTTCAGAGTGTCCTGCGATTGGTGTGTGTCAGGGTGTGGGAGGGGGGTAGGAGGAGGGTGGAGTAGTGGGGCAAGGAATGATATCAAGAACAATGCAATATTGCATCATCCCCCCCTTATTTCTCCCGCTAGATGGTAGAGTACAGGTTCTCTGCTCTGTCATGATCCTGTAATTACCCCTCCACAATGGGGATCCTCCTTAAAGGCTGGTATCTGGGCATTCATTGGCTGAGAGATTCCTGTCAGTGCAGCACTATTGTAGCAATATTGCAAGTAGGGATGGTGATGGGGGGCTCAAAACTGGTGGAGAGGCACAGAGAATCTTTGCACGTGTTCCTGGCCTCTTGCTTGTGCCCTAGGATCTGTGCAGATCCCACAGTATCCACAGGCTTTATGGGCTATCCCTGTGGATAATTCCATAGGTTGGGCAAACCATACAGTGTCTGAGGAGAAATCTGCAGAATCTTATAGAGATTGTCTTTTTGTAGCCCTCTCCTGATGGCTTCCACATAGAAGCGAATGACTGGGCCTCCAAAGGGTTGGAAAATATACATGGTGCATGTTTATATAAAGATTCCCTTTCTTTCCCTCTTAATCCATGGATAAGGAAGAACACAGTTGTGGAAGTTCAGGTTCCACACTGGAATTATTGTTCAGTTCTGTAGGGAACTGATACATAAAGCCATTTCAGCTACCAGTATACATTCACTTAAATGCTGGATCATGGTGGCCATCCCCAAAAGCTTAGCACCACAAAGTGATGCCATCACTCAACATCCTCATTCTTTCTGGAATGAAGGGCATAGCCATCCAACCTACTTGGAAGATCGATCTTTCCTGGCAGCTCTTTCAGATGCTTACATGCCCACATGAATTGTGTGCTGCCTGTCATAGAGAAGGGGACATCGCACAGCTCACTCAGAACCAATTAACATTTTAGACTATAATTCCATTTACTATAGGGTGATAATTAAAACTGGTTAGAAAGTTAGATTTCAGGTCTGTGGTTCATAAATCTTTGGTAGTTAGAGGCCTCAGTTTAAATATCTAATGCAACTCTACTAGATCTCAAAGTAATAAAAACTCTTGGTAAACCAAACTTATAAAATTTAGTTCAAAACCAGTTTGAATCATTCTTGTATTCTGACACTTTCACAAGCTCATATTTAGATTTAAAAACTTGGCTGCTAAAATAGCTGGGTACAGTGCAACTTGTTTGCTGTACTCATCTAAAACCTGGGGCTGTTCTGGAAATGTATATCTGATAAGGGAAAAATCCTTAAAATATAATCAAAGGACTTCCTGATAACAGCACTGCCCCACAATTACTTCTGCTATCAGGCAGACTTTGAAAAACAGGTCAGCCAATAATTTGAGCAATGTTATCTACATCACAAGCAGCTGGCATTCAGTTTGTGACAGATGTCTTTAAAGCCGCAGCACAAACATGAGCTGTTATTATAGCTAGCGGTTGGAGCAAACATAGCCTGGGATTTACTGTGCAGGGGTCCTCAAAAGCAAAGTTTTACACTACATAACAGAAAATATTATGGGCTAAGCAATGCTAAAATGCATGAAGGAAAATGTATTTACTTCATAATTTTGAACCTACTCACCATTATGTTTTTGGTCATTGTGAGCGCCTTATATCTAGCCACTGTGAGCTTCATTGTTCCTTTTCTGCAGTACATTAATATTCTCACAGCATGACTAAGCTACCAGGGCCAAATTCTTACTGGCTGAGTGAAGCAAGGCCTTCCACTGAATTTGATGACATTTTTGTATTGTCTGTAATACTGTAACTTTTAATTTTTGGAGGGTGGGGGGAAAATGGACTTTTTATGAAGGCAAAGTTATAATAGAATGCTAACATACTACATTGTTATAACATACTTATTCAAGATCAGGTTAGTATTCCATGAACCTGGCTAAAGATTCTGATTTCTGGCTGGGGAGCCCTTCTCCTCTGAGTTCGCTAAAAAGGGTGACCACATTTTTAAATAGCTATCCTCTTTTTGGCACTTCTCTTCTGTATGTACGTGGTGTGAAAGGTTTTCCAGGACAGTCTATATTTTACTATACCACCGTTCCATAGCAGGAGAACTCATTTTCCCCCCCAATAATGTGCAATACGATCACTTTTTAGCATCACATCCAATCAATTCCAAAATTTCAGGAAAAGTTCTAGGCAACAAAGATCAGAACTCTATTGATTTTGGTGAAAATAAATTTTAAAAAACAACATACGGAGGCATTTAGTTGACCCAGCATAACAATACCCCCAACTCACCTCTCTGCCTCATTCCAATATAGCTTAACAATATTGACACCCTAAATGTCTTCTCTCCCGGAGAGAAAGAAAACAAATAAGAACAGTGGGGGGAAATGGGGGTGTACCTAGAGTCCCTGGCATGGGGGAGGGAAACTGGGGATTCTGGCATGGGGAGGAAGGAGAATGGGGACATACAGAGCCCCTGGCATGGAAGAGAAAATGGGGGAATGGAGATGCACATAGAACTCCTGGCAAGGAGGTGAAGGGGGGATACACAGAATCCCTGGCAGGGAAGAATGTGTTACTCAGGTATGTGAGAGAGAGAGAATGGGGGGCACATAAAGCCACTACCATGGTGGAAAAGGGGATCATGGAGGGGAATGAGGGGGTACACAGAACCTCTTGTGGGGGAGAATGATGGACCCAGATATGAGGGGGGAAATTGGGGGAACAGAGCCCCTGGCCTAGGAGATGGGAAATGAGGGAGACAGAACCCTTGGCATGAGGGAAGGATTTAAGAAGTTGCAGGAGCCCATGAAATAGAGAGGGATGGAAGGGTGGCACACAGGGAACTTGGGAGGAAAGAAGGGAGGCAAGGAGCCACTGGTGCATGCAATGAGCTCTGCCTGTGGAAGCAGCCCTCTAGTTTACACTAAGGCCCCTTGACACTACTGTAGCATTGTAAAAGTGTCCTTGGGAGGAAAAGTATATTTTACGGTGCATGAGAATCAGGCCCCCAGAGTCCTTGCCAGTCATGCACTGGGCTGGATTCTCTAGGGTTTAGTCCCTTCTTTGGTTGTCCCTAAATTCTGGTAGGAGATCACCATGTAAAAAAAAAAAAAACTGTTGGAAGGGGCTTGCCAGTAGGAATGTATCTCAAAAGTTGGTAACCCAAAATTTGAGTCACCCAAAAGCACTAGTGACATTTGGATATCTTGACTTTTAGCTCTTGAAGAGGCATTACCATATTTAGGGCTTGTTTATCAGAGATTGATCTTGACCATGACACAGAAGCACAAGTGCACACAGTTTCTGAAACCTTACCTACAATACAGCGGCTGATAGAAGAACGGTGTGAGGCTGCAAATCTCTCAGTTGATAGAATGATACCTGCACAGAGGCTAGGGTGACCAGATGTCCCTATTTTATAGGGACAGTCCCAATATTTGGGGCATTTTCTTCTATAGGTGCCTATTACTCCCCACCCCCTGTCCTGATTTTTCACACTTGCTATCTGGTCACCCTAACAGAGGCAAAGAGAAATATATCATCCTGGGGTTATCATTACTGAGCTGTTCATGAGGAGATAATTATATATAGTCCATATATTATATATATTCTTAACGTGAAAAATGAAATTCCATAGAGCATGAGGAAATAAATGCTATGTCACGTTCTTAAAGGCTATCTGGACGTGGAATCAGATAAAAGGAGATCCTGGCCTGAAATCACCATAGAGATTACTGATACTTATTTTCAAGCACCAGAAATATGCTCAAGAAAACAAAGGAAGATAACCAGATCCTTATGGTATTGTATACAGAAATATACCCTGAGACACTCATCTGGATTCATCCACTCAGTTACTAAGGGGTAGACATCTGTAAACAAGACTGCCAACTGCAGCTAGTTTGCTTCAGTCATGTCATAGTTAAGTGGTACTGTCACTCTAGGAATTAATGAAGCATGGTTTGAGTTATTAGATAAAGTTTCAAGAAGGGAATATAATGAGTTATACAGAAGTGTTGTATTATGAAAGAGCTCAAGAGCTTCCTATACTGGTATCAATCTGATATGTTCTGTATCTCAAATGTTGTAAAATAAAAAAGGACCCAGTTGTCTCCTGTCTACAACAATCTCAACTACAGGGAGATTCATTATAGAAAAGAAAACTTCTGTTTACATGCTAAAGAAAGGAAATGTGGAAGATAAACAATTC
The DNA here is from genome assembly GCF_011386835.1 of Chrysemys picta bellii. NCBI lineage: Eukaryota > Metazoa > Chordata > Testudines > Emydidae > Chrysemys > Chrysemys picta. The sequence continues at coordinate 106,926,132 of NC_088791.1, forward strand.
CAGGACAATTTCATGAGGTTTTATCAATGGAATATGGCAATTCTTGTTGGGTCATTTTATTATCCAAACGTCGATGGAAAATAGCACCTAAAAGTCTAAACAAGATTATTGATCCAAACAGCCACTGAATGGGACAAAAACTCTAGTAACTGTTTTTTTTAATGTATTTTAGCTTAAAATCATTTCTAGATTTTCAGATATTGTGAGCTAAAATTATTTTAGATTCATCACATTTATTAGTGGCACAAGTCTTAGTTTTATTATATATCAGGCTAAAAGACAGCAAGTAGTTCAGAATTAGGTAGATGGAATTATTGTGTTCTCAGTGGAAAGAAAATGTCAAGATCTGGCTGAGATCAGAGTAACTGAATTTCTATTGTATTCCTGTTTTTCATCCTTTGCTAAGTGAATTTAGTTCTCAGAAAAGGTGACAGATTTGAAGGACCTCTGTTCCCAGAGCAGCTATTGATCCTCAGAACAGATGTGACAATGTAAGCTTCCCAACACTGCTAATGCACCCCCATGCTACCATATTTGAAGCAAATTGGACAAGTGGTTCCTGAATGAGCACATACTGAAAATAGAGGTGTTTCATCAAAGGCCAATCAAATGGTCATTCAGTCTTAGTCCTTAGCTTCTCTGCAAAAATAAAATAATAAAAAAAAAACCCAGCACCTCTACAAATAGCACTGATTGACAGGTATCCACATTGCTGAGACAGACAACAATCAGGAACTTGAATGAGACAATTATTTCATTTCTCACAAGTCACCAAACATTCATCACCAACTGTAAGGGACCAGGGCATAGGTTCTCTGGACTAGCCATCACATCTGGGCTGGAGTCAACAAATCAAGGACAGCCACAAGCAGTAGTCAGAGAGTATGGATCAGAGTAATTGCTAGAGCCAGGATCAATAGGCAAAAAGTCAGGGTCATAGTAAGGCTGGGGTTGGAGACTGGAGGCAGAGACAGTTACTAGGATGGAATCAGGAGGCAAGAGTCAGAGTCAGGCTGGGGTCAGAGACTGGAGATCAGAAAACAAGGTAGATCTGGAGTCGCAGCGATCCAGGAGTCTGTGGGGGGTTCCCAGACAACTTCGTGGGCCACCCTCTAGGGTTACATAGTGAGCATGGGATAATCAGAAGGCTGAGGGTGCTGTAAGTCTAGACCATTTGGGCGGTACTTCCTGTGGCACCTAATCTCCACAGTGCTCCCTGGAGGTGGTGCTGCATGGCCTCCTGGGTACGATGTGGACTGTCAACTACCCTAAGCTCTGCAGACCTGAGTTCTAGTCTCTCAGATCCTTACATCAACATGTCTGTTGTTCACCACATATTACTGACCTAGGCTAGAGTTGAACCAGTTACCTAGATGTGAAAAAATCAGAATACCATTAGCTGTCCCCTCACCCATCCATTTCCCCTTTAGTCCTACTTTTAACTGTAGGAAGTGATGTGACTACAAAATATTCTGCAAACCCATGAAATATGTAAAAATCCAGTAAATTCCCAGAGAAAAAACTTAACCTTAAAGTTAAGATTGAAAGATCATGTAACAATAACTCAGAGGTAAAAAAAAATTCCTCATGAGAACATTATAATGAATAAACATATCTCAATTTACAAAGAACTAATCTGTTTAATTTCAATTGTAGTGGAAAAATATGTTTCCATTAATAAAGCTCGCTAGTGTTTCATCTAGAATTTGAGATCCTTTACCTGGAAGTGATCAAATGAAAGACTCTGTCTCCACCAGTAATGTGATACCTTATGGATGGTATCCTACTTTAGGACTATAGGAGCCAATACAACACTCAAACATAGCAGTGTAGAATCTTAAGAACTTCTAAAATAATAGTTTCAGTGACCATCTTGGGTCCTGTGCACTGCTTTAATCTCTCTTCCTTTCTCTTCCCTTATCTTTCGCTATACAGTAGCAAGGTAATTTGGCCTTTGATGAAACACCTCTATTTTCAGTATGTGCTCATTCAGGAACCACTTGTCCAATTTGCTTCAAATATGGTAAAGCAATTCAACCTCAGACCCAGATGCAACCTATTGATTCTCAAGCCAATATGCTTTTGTGTGTTTTAGAGATGAGAGCCAAAACTGGGCTTATACTGAACGTTCAGCTGCATATATTGCACCTTCAAAAATAAGGAAGAATAACTTGAATTAATTCAAGTTTTGACTTTTTCTTTTTTCTTTTTCTTTTTGGCGCTTATATAGGCTGGGTCTTCTTCAGCAGGCTCCTCTCACACACTGCTCTCAGTTCACTGCAAGCAAACATGCACTCAACCATGTTCCACATCCTGTTTTGAAAGGGGCAGCTCCAATTTCTATCCTACATCTTTCTCACCAATAGATCCAATAACAAAAAACAAGCAATACAGATACAATAATAAAATAAATACTAGAGCAATGTTCAAATTCACTGCTAATTAAAACATTCTACAGTACAAGATCCCTCCAACTAACTACATGTGTTCTAGTGTCATCACACATTTTTGAATAGCTCTCACCACACCAGAAGAGACCACAACATAGTTTGAAGTTGAACATACTATGTAGGATTAAAGTAATATAGAAGAAACAAGATTCCTGATTCCAACACAAGATAAAGATGCCTCTTCACTTCTTCCCCCCTACCTTGACAGTAGTTACTAGTATGGTACCATTAAACCAAAAGAAAACCCCACTGAACTGAATTGTTTGATGAATTAACATTAGGGACTGATGACCTCTACCTGTCTGAATGTCTTCAAAAGCATGAATCCCTGAGCTTATCAGAAATGCGAGCTACATTCATGCTACTTCAGTGATGCTAATTGCTCTCATTAGTGAGGTGCCTGCTCTCCTGAGACCTTTGTAAAGAGCACGATTATGGGATTGGTTTTCTGGGCGACATCCATGCCATCTGCTTTTCTTTTACAACCCCTAACTGCAGAGAATTGCCAGTGCTGCACTAAAAGAAATGCCTGATGTGAAAAGTGCTCTTAATCAGATGTTATCCAATATTTTATGAGAGATGAAAACCAGATAATTTGGCAGCAACTGCAAAATTTGTCTCCTTTCTGTGCTGTTGGAAAAGTTAAAAAAAAAAATCATCTTCAGTAATGCAGTTACAGGAACAAGCATCCAAAGGGCAGTTTCACTGGGAACATAGTGATACGAGTATGTTACAATTAGAGTTTTGTGAAGCTTATATGTTTCAGTTTGCCAGGGTTGGTGTTTTGGTTCATGTGGGGTCACATTCCTTGAGGGCTAGACTGTGACATTATATTTTGCCCTCAGTAAGGGAGGACATATAGCTGTATCACCCTGGGAAGAGACCACAGAATTAATTGTGATTCTACCACAATTCTTTCCTTGATCTTTCATTGCTTAGGGGAATAAGTTATTTCATCCTTTATAATCGAACAGCTTATTTCCCTTGTGTGCCTGGCCAGCTACTCTGACCCATGAATGGTGGGAGGGGAGAGAGCAGCAGAGTCAGAGCTCCTCCTACTTCCTCTTTTCCACCTGTCACAGTTCAGGGCAACTGCACCTATATATCCCCTTGGTGGTCCAACAAGGGCACCCACACTCAGGCTTCCAGCTGCCTTGCCATTGGCTTCCTTGGGTAGAGGCCTGTCTCTCTCTCTCCAGCCTGAACAGGGTATTTCCAGGCTAAACAGTTCCCTGACTTCCCTAAGTTATTCCCACCAAAAGACAGCCTGCCTAAATAGGCCTGCTTGCTTTCTCTGCAGAGACTCAGGGCTTGTCTTCACTACCGGGGAGATCAAGGCTGCTGCAATCAATGCAGTGGGTGGCGATTTAGCGGGTCTAGTGAAGACCCACTAAATCGATGGCAGAGCACTCTCCAGTCAACCCTGGTATTCCAGCTCCCCGAAAGGATTAAGGGAAGTCGACTGGAGAGTGTCTCCCATCGATGCAGCACAGTGAAGACACCAGGGTCGACCTAAGCTACGTTGACTCCAGCTACATTATTCACATAGCTGGAGTAGTGTAATTTAGGTTGACTTACCCCAGTAGTGAAGACAAGCCCTAAGAACGGTGTAATTGCCCACAGTTATAAATTATCACACAGTTCTTTCCAAGCAAACATATTTTTAAGGTAAAAGTACCACAGAAAAACCTATTAAATCAATAAAATACCATACACACATGCAAATAAGCTTACCAGAGGTCACCCCCACCACCTCCACCCCAATTTCTACAAGGGCTCTGGTTGGTGTCAGTCTTTTCAACTTTTCCCTAAGCATTGCAGCCTTCTGTGGACTGGAAGGCCTATCTGCTTGCTGGATCAGAACAAAAGCTCCTGGGTCAGTTCACCACATGGTTATTTATCCTAGAGTCAGTTCTTTATCTACGGGTCTCTAGAGAATCCAGTTTGAACCTTTGAAGAGTCTGTAAATAGGTAATCAGCCAAACAATGGGAGCCTTCCCTTGGGCAAAGTTTAAAATGACTGTAACCATTAGCACACCGCTTCCCTTGGAGAAGCTACCTAAATCTCACAACAACACATAAACAATTTCATTTTTAATACAATGGACTCCAAAGATATTAAACTTAGTTCAAATTTGAGCCACAAAATTCTGATTGGAATTCAAACTTTCTCTCATTTTAATGCTGCTCAGGTGCAGGGCTTTGGGTTAAACCCATCTCCCTTTTATGGTGAGATAGAGTGAAAGTCCACAAACATTTCAGTGTTATGTGCAAATTGGTTCACTTATAGCAAACTTTTTCTTGAAAGGGCAGAGCCATTTTCTTATGGCCAAGGAAGGCGCTGAAGACAGTAGAATGTTTGGGAGCTGGGTCAGGATAAACTGAGCATGGAAAGATGATCACTGAATTCAAGGAGCTTTGATGCAGGCCCATGATTCCTAAGATTTATAATACAGTATTTTTTTTTGTTTATATAAAAATCCTGGAATACATTGCACATATGTGGAGAGATTCACAAATGTATGGACTGATAATATGTGGCAATAGGAGGAATGGAAATAATTGCAATTCTTTGGTAAACACATGATAATACCAAAAAACAAAAAAGACAGATACCTCCCTGGCATGTTTCAAAATGTAGTATGAATCTTTTCTCCAAGAAGTTTACATCTTTTTGAACATGTTCAGTGTAAGCTTCAGACTTTTATTAAAGGTTCATTAATTTAAACAGAACTAATTACTGTTAAAAGGTTACCTTAGCAACACCATGAGGGTTACCATAATAGCATTGTTTATACAAATTAGAATAAGTCCAGCCTATGGTTTACAGAATTGGGGATTTTAAAACCGAAGAAGAAAATGTGAATTTCCTTCTCTGGGTCAGTGGAACACCCACTACAAAATTACAACTGGGACAAATCCAGGGATCCTTATTCTTCTCTTTTTTTCAGTCCTTAACATTTTTTTACCTTAGTCCCAATGGAATTTTGCCTGAGTAAGAATAAAGAAAAACACAGCCCGAAAGTGGTCATGCCACATTCCCCTGGGACACCTCTGGAAGGAATTCTGCCTCAGGGAGTTGACATTTTTCTTGGGCTAGCCTTTTGCTGGACTGCTTAATGAGGAGAAGTTTATTCCCCCACAACATGAATCCCACTCGGGTCTAAAGGAGGGGCAGGACCACAGCCCTTTCACCTCCTCCTCCTTTCCCCCATTAGTGGTGCTGTGTGATGTGGACTCCTTCCATTCCACAACTCAGTATCAGTGTTGTGAAGAGCAGCCTTGGCCACAGAGCACTGTATGGCTGGAGGATGTGCAGAGGGAAGGAGCTGACCTCTTGCTCCTCTAGAGCTCTGGTTGGCTAGAGAGCTGACAGAAATCCCACCCCTACATGCTACTGCCAGCTCTCCTCTCTTTAGTAGATAGCATGCCACTGGAGATAAGTTCACATGGGCTCCAGGATGGGGTATATATATATTGCTTCTGCAAGAATACAGCAGACCCAAATGCAGCCTGAGTTCAGGGGTAGGAGGTGGGCCCAGATTGCAGCCTGGCTGTGTGTGGCTATAGTGTATTCTTGCATTGCACTTCCCGCTGGAATCACCCACTCCACAAGGGAAAGAGAAGCCATCATCTGTGACTAAGGGCTGAAACTGGATAGCTTGTGCTGTTTGTAGTTTTTGGAATGGAGTCCTTTTGTGAAGCAGCTTGGGTTTATTTTATTATATTCTCCTTAACTGTTCTGTCTGATGACCCTGTGATTCTGCCAATGCAATTAAGAATAGATGTGTGTGTTAGAGGGATGCCGGGGGCAATCCCTGCCTTCCCAAATGTAGTAGGAGGGTTCTCCACCCCAAGGCAAAGAGAGGTGGTTTGGAACAACCTCTCTTTAAAGGAGAGTCTCCTCCACAGTGACTGCAGGGACAGGAGGAGCAGGACAAAAGTGAACCCTTTATTCCCTTTTGCACAGGAACAGCAAGTGTATCTGGTCATTAATTCATCATTGAGAAAGCGTTTAGACCAAGCTCTGGTGGTCTGTTCAAATCAGTATACCTGTAACGGGGCAAGACTCACCCCTGCGGCGCCTCCTGTCGGTCTTCCTGGGAATTAGCTCTTTTGACCTGGAGCGCCTCTGCAGGCTGGTGCCTCACTGCCACTGGCCCACGTGTCCTTTCCAGACCCAGTGCCCCTTGTGCTCGGGTGCTGCCCCCTGGCAGTACACCCACTCTCTGGGTCTCCCCATCCAGGGGAACCCCCACCCACTATCCCCACCTCGCCTCAGTGGCTACTGCCAGTCACCATCTAGCCCCCTTTAGCTGGGGCTGACTGCAATCTGTATAAGCCAATCGTCACAGGCAAGCGGGGTTTGGACTGACTGCCTCTGCCTACCCTGGTGACCGCCCCGCTACAATACCATTAATCAATCTTTACAAAACCTCTGTGTAGTAGGTGAGGACCATTAACTGCCATTAACAAGTTGGGAAACGTGCAGAGTGACTTGCCCAAGGTCCCAGAAAAAGTCATTGTTGGAGCCAGAGGTTCTCGACTCCATCAGTGAATTCCTGTACTATAGTGTTTTCTTTCAGCCACAAAGACAATCAGCATGTATACTTGCACAGATACCACTAGACCATGCCTCTATGTTGTGAAATTCTGCAAAAGTTCTTGAGGAATCTTGTGACAGTTCTAAGATTGCCATGATTTTATCATAAATCCATCAAAAATTAGTATTTTCTTTAAAGACCCTTCTCCTGTAGTCCAGTGAATATGCAAGGATATGAGGTTTCATTTTTTAAAAAGCAGGAGCTTGATGCTATCATGGATATGGAGAAAAGCTTGAAAATATGACCCAGGTGCACCTTACCTGCTTAAAGGTGAATGAAGAGAACCCCAAATACATTAATTTACAAAACTAAATCTCATGATTTGTGAGATTTTGGGGGACCTAATTCATGATTTTTTTAGGGTTGGCAACCATGCTATTTATACTCTGGCACCACAATGTTAACATTGCACCTTTAACTTGACTAACAGTTTTCATTTTCTCATTAAGCTATCACAACCCCACAACTGCTTTTTATTAGCCCATCTCTAGCAGAAGATTGAAACCAACCATCGAATGCCAATCTTTATGGCTCTCATCAGTCAAGTTTACTTCAAATGATGTCTTTCAAGACCCAAAGCCACTGAGCCATATGGGTCAGGCCTGCTGTATGCCATCTTCTGCATTATTAGTGTTACTAAGCTTCTGGGCAGCTACCATGGAATGTGATAAAACTTTCAAAACCTATGAATAGGACTGCAAAGGTGGTTCACAATTTGTCTATGGTGTGCTTGCTTCATTTCCTGTGGCTACACTGGCTTCTGCCCTCAATGAAATGTTTGTGCTTTATAAATAACTTACACAATTGTTTAATCTCTTCAGGGAACCTGAGCTGCCACTGTGACACAAATGAACTTGTCAGTTTCTGCAGCTCTATGTAGTTGGGCAATATTCACTCCTGCAAGTGCCTATTGGCACCTCCTTTGGTTGCTGCTTGCCTTGGTCATAGGCAACGGTCTACAACAAGCGGTTCCGATGAGGGGAGGTGTTGTTAACTGGACACTCAGGTGACGAGAATATGGGGTAAAGCGAAGGTGACTAAAAGAGAACACTGATGTGCAAGAGTAACATATATGAAGATATAGCCATCTAAATTATAACCTGAGCAAGGAATAACTAAACATAATTAATTCACTGATTTAGAGGTTTGGCCTTGATATTTACATTGGTTTTCAAGCTGGGTAAACAGGCCAGAATGATCCAATTATGTTTGTATATTTCCTGGAAAGGAAAGCAGCATGCCATAAGCATTCTTATTTTCTAAGAAAACCCTAAATTAATTCATATAATCTCTTCTTGGAAGACTTGCAGAAGTTATATACATGAATACGATTTTTGTACAAGAGATTAATGGATTTTGCAGTTTAAGGAATTAATACATAATTATGGTGGAAGTTAATAATACCCAAACACATGCCACTAATATGCATTCCAAATTAAACATGATGTGTTGACTAACCAAAATATCTGTAAACACAAATGTCTGACACTTTGTGGGAATCCTAACACTGGTGACTATTAGTCTCATGACTTAATTCAGTTGTCAAACTATTTGGTTTACAGTTATACAAGACAGATGGGAGCAGCTCAAGCTTTTTATTGTCAAATATACATGCAACAATTATATATATGCAAACATGTACGTATATATAAATAAATATAAATAAATATGTATGTGTGTGTGTGTGTGTATATATATATAGATAGATTTAAAAAGGTATTTATATACATTTGTATTTTTAATTTTAATTTGTATATTTTTAAGAACTGCTGGCATTAGGAACCACAGAACTCCCTGCAGGAAAAATTTGCTATAGCTTTAAACTTGTTTTTCCCTCTGACAGCTACATTGATAGCATCAGCTCACCCCCTCTTTGGTTCAGTAGAAAAAAATGATTTCACCTTTGTACCTAATCATCTTGTCAGAAGAGGTGAGAGTCTGTGCTGACTCTCAGAGGGCACAGAACTCACAGCCCAGCGGGCAAGATGTTCTCAGTGATGTTAAGCCACTTTTGTGCTTTACCAATTTTGGACTGTTCTGAGGGCTGTCGAGGCTCCCTATGGGCCTATGTTATGGCAGTCTCCATGACCTGTTGGAGCTGTGGGAGAACTGTCCAAAAGCTCCACAGTGCTGTGAGCTCAGGCCCTGCTCCTGACATGCCCTTCCTGCCTCAGCATGCCCCCTATGCCTTATGGCTGTCATCTATAGTGCCTGTGCTTGAAGACTCCTCACCAGGCCATATGCAAAGCTTGTAGGGCTCTTTCACACTGCTCCAGCCCTTTTATGCCACATAAAGTGGCCAGAATGGGGGGTGAGGAACTCCCGCAATCAATCAACTGGGTAGATGACATAGATGGTAACTAGCACATATATATTACAAACTATTATTCTGTATGTGACTCATGCTGCTTTTCAAGGCCAGGTTCTGCTCTCAGTCAGTGGGTTACTCCCATTCACCATGATGTATCTGTGATCAAAATCTGGCCAGAGTGTTTATTAAATAAGTTAGAAATGTTGATTTATCTGATCCATTGCAGAGCAGGCTCATTTATTCCTATAATTCATTCATGAAAGAGTCTTATGGAAAACGTATCAATTAATTAGCTTCTCATATGACAAATGAAAAGGAATAATGTGTGCTTGAATTAATTATGAGGTTTTGTGAGGAATTATCCTTTAAGTACATAAGGAATTAATGTTCTTTAAGTAGAGAGTCTGTTAGTAACTATAAATGTAGGATCATGATGAATTTAATAAAAACACAAAGCATTGCTCAATTAAAATGCTCTTACATAAATTAGTGGCATTTAAAAAAGTTTAAAGCTCGGTTTCTGTAAAATCTTTTTACATTAGGTCTTAATTATTTTCTTTCTGTCTTCCCAATAATGTAACAATAAAGCACTTGTATAGAACTTTATATTCATATAGCACATGACAAATAATAATTTAAACCTCAAAACACTTCTGCTAAGTAGGTTAGTAATTATTTCTGAACAAAAATACTTCATTAAAAGAGTTAAGGAAGAAATTGTGTTTCAGCGGATTCCAGCTGAAACCCTTCCAAATTTTACAATTCTGTATAAATATTTGACCCCTTAAAGAAATGTAAACATCTGGAAATCAGCACTTTCTGTGATGATTCCAAAAGAAGTGCTCCCTCTACACCTTGTCTCTGGGCAATCTCATTCACTGGCACAACTTCAACTCTCTAATCAATTTAAAATATAATCTAATCCTGATTGGGGCCCTTAGATACTACCTCAATACAAATAACAATACTACTACTACTTAATAACAGTTATCTATATCAATATAATCCTTCATTACTCACTGTCACACCACATTACTTTGTCTATACCATCCTAATTTTAATACCCAATGTGATGTTATCTGATTAAAATATGATCATATAAATCATTATTTCTACCACTGTTACATAATTGCAACAAATCTTGTACAAAGTATATCAAGTAAGGTGTCTATGGAAAGGTTATGATTTGCTGAATATGTTTATGCTATTTGTATGCATGTATCATTTTTGTATTTGAAGTTATGAATATTGGCTCTATACCTGGATTTCAAATATGTTTGCTCCTGGGGTAACACCCATGAGGTATTTAGCCTGCACAGCTGGAAGGGACTATTCAAGATAAGTAGCTCATTAAGGAACATGTAACTCACAATGGACCATGGGAGACATCTATCTACACTTAAAGGACTTTCCTGTGAACGTTCTGTCTGGAGTATAGGTAATGGCTTCTGTTATGACTAAGCAAAATCGTGCATGGACATGTGACATGTCCATGTGACTCCAAACACCATTTTGCATTTTCCACAGTGAGAACAATGGGTTTCCTTTCACTTGAGAGAAGCTATAAAAGGTGCTTGAAACATCTCAATTTTGCCTCTTTCCTGCTCAGACCTCTGGACTATGAACTTATACTATGGGAGCATTCTAACCAAGGACTGAGGACCTTCCAATGATTTGGAAGCAACCAGAGACTTAACAAGCCAGCAGTTTATTCCTTCACTGTGAACCAAGAACTTTGCATTTATTGTATGTATTTGATTCCTTTAACCAGTTTTAACTGTCACCTTTCTTTCTTTTTATAAATAAACTTTTAGATTTTAGATACTAAGGGATTGGCAACAGCATGATTATTGGGTAAGATCTGAGTTGTATATTGACCTGGGTGTGTAGCTGGTCCTTTGGGATCAGAAGAATCTTTTATTTGATGAAATTGGTCTTCAAGAACCACCTCATTTTTAAGTCTAGTGTCTGGGTGTTGAATCCAGGACTGGAATGCCTAAGGAAACTGCTTTTCTGACTTCTTGTTAGCCAGTGTGGTAAACTAGAAGTTTACTTTTGTTGCTGGTTTGGTATATCTTATGGAAGAAGAGTCACCCAGTTTTGGGGTGTGCCTGCCTTATTTCTCAGCAGTTTGTCCTGAATGTGGTATTCTCAGTTGTGACGCACAGCGGCACAGTGACACCCAAAAAGGTATATTACATACATAACAAAGATCAAAATAAAAAAATTACTAGTAGATCTCATTTCCTATTCAAGTGATCCATTTCCAATGTACGGTAACACTAGCATATACCGCAACATTATTCATTTAAAAAAAAAATGGGACAGATTCAATGGTACACTGGTTAAGCTGGGTTAATAATTGCTTTGCATGTGCACGTGTGGGGATGGTTGAAAATTGCGTTTATAATGGAACACTTGACCACTCAGTTATTGTAATTATTTCCTTTGTGCTGCAGATTAGGCAACCAAAGCACAGAGGGTATGTGTATGCAGCAAAAAAAGCCCCACGACAGCAAGATTCAGAGCCCAGGTCAACTGACTTGGGCTCACGGGACTCATACTGTGGGGCTAAAAATAGCAGTGTAGGCGTTTGGGCATAGGCTGGTGCCCAGGCTCTTAAACCCAACCTAGGGAAGGCTACAGAGGGAACCAGTGTCAGAACCAAGATTTGAATTCAGCACTACTTGATTTTGGGGGCTAGGATTCAATCCAATCAACTAGAAAGAAGCAAATTACTTTAAGATTGCACAGTGTGTTTTTCTGTAAGGCAGTTATCTCCATCTTATTTCCCACTGTGCTTATACAAGTATACCTAATAAGGCACAGTGAGATGTTCATCTACTGTAACTAGGCCTGCTATGAGATGCTCCAAATATATGGAACCATTTTTCTCTGCTAAGTTTGTATAGAGAGATATACAAGCTGTAGTGAATAGCTTCTGATTTGGTCAGTTGGCAGAAACTTTAATAGGGCATTAAGAAAAAAAACACACCTAAAACTACTTTTCTAAGTAAGGTCCCTAAATCCTTATACACTAGAGTTGTAGGGCTGGGATTCTCAGAGGCACCTAAGTGACTTCGGAGTGCAAATCCCAGTGAAAGTCAGGAGGAGGACAAGAGTGTCACCCAATCCCTCAAGTAGTTATCAACGGGTAATAACGGGGGCAAAGCTTTTATTTATTTGTATATTTAGTTATTTTTAAGTTTCTGTTCTGTTTCGTGGGGATTTTCAGACCTTGAATTTCATCCTCGAGTATAGGATTTGAAACATTCTCAAGCCTCAAAGCTAAAATCCAGCTGCAGCTACCCAGTTTTATATGGTTTGAGGTAGAAAACCTTGCAAAGTGACTAACATGCTTTTGGGTGCTGTACAACAAAGAGCAGTTTTGCCATGGCACAACCATAAATCAGAACATGTTTGGGCAGTACTTGACAGCTTGCCTGAGAGGTCTGCAATCTTAAGTGAACATTAGAATAAGGCCTATTTTATAACAAAACCTGAAGTAAGGTAAGATCTTCTGGTTACTGATTTTGTTACCAACGTTTCACACAATTCTAATGCATACATATTTAGGCTGGAATTCACCTCAATGCAAAGAGACCAGCTGACGGCCCTTGTAGCAGGATGACTGTCTCCTTAAGGGTAGTAAAGACTAGTTGTCAGTCAACACCTATTCTGTGGCATGTCCCTTTAACTGCTGGACATTCTAGAGTGGATGACGACCTAGGGAAGGCAGAGCTAGGTGTTGGGAGAGAGAAAGATGCTCCCAGTGGAATAGTTAAGGCTTAGCGGAAACCCAGGCTATTGTTTCTTTAAGGACCAGAGACCAGGAGCCTCATAGGGATTAGGTAGGACAAGGCTTCCCTCGCTCCAAGCCAATAGGGACAAGCGCTGGGAAGAAGACTCTGTATATTCTCTCTTCTCTCAGAACAAGGGAGACACCAGCAGGAGGGGGTCTGCTCGCTGAACCCTCCTAGCCTGAGTGTGAAAGGACTGATTGGGGAAAAGGGCCAGCTGGACGGAAGGCTGGCTGAGGCTCTACAGGTGGCCTAAATTACAACTCTGAGGAGGAGAACTGGGGGCTGGAGCAAAAAGTTGTCTCCCAGGGAGAAGAAGATTCTAGCTAAGGAGGGCTGGGAATGCTGAAATTCAGACTTTAAGGATTTTGTTTTGATTGGAGAAGTTTATGGTAATAGTAAACCCATTATTTGAAGAGAAAAGCATGTGTGGAGTTAAGGAGTCCAAGGAGGGAAATTGAGGCAGGGCACCACTGCGCCATGATTGGTCAAAAGGGATGCTACAGGGCAGGCGTGCCCTTTGACAATCACGCATGCCACATAACCTCTACATAGTATTTGAGGGCAGAGTTTGTGCTGCCATGGGCCCTCTGGGCTGGGGTGAATTTCATCCTGCTATTTTTAAGACCAAAAAAAAAAATGACAAGGATACAAGCAGGATCAATTTTAGTTAGCATTGCATTTAATTGTTCACCCAGATGTTTGAACTCAGTCAAACGTCTTGAACTGTTGGAAAGCTTGTTATTTACTCACTGCTGTTTACCAGTCCTACTCTGTGCAGGATGGTGACAGCTGAAATTGGGTAGGCGTAACTGACAGAAAGATATATTCAGTCAGTGCACGCACAGAGGTAGGTAAAGAAGTGGGTGTAGCTGGCTCCAGACAAGATAAGCAAAGCCTTCCCAGAGACCCTAGCTAAACCCAGGATGAAAAGCATGTCAGGAGGCTGCCAGTATGAGCCTTTCTAAGTGTACATTCGCATACATAAACATCCACAGATACACAAATTACGACTCTCTTTTTCATATACTCCACTCATACTGGACTCCAATTGTATCCCACTGAAGTAAATGGCAGTTTTGACACTGACTTCACTGGGATCAGGATGTGGAGCTAGGTCTGTGGAATTCCCTTTATGTCAGTGGAAGCATTGCATACGATAGAAGGGCCTGATCCAAAGCCCACTGAATGCAATGAAAATATTCCTGTTAGCTTCATCGGGGTTTGGATCATACCCAGTAGGTAAAATATTCAGTAGAGATCCCAGTGCAGATCAGAGAGGAGAATTTTACACTTATTTCTGATTATTATTTTTTTTGTAATTTTCTCCTGAAATTCAGAGTCTTCAAGGAGAGGGAAAGCGAAAGAAGAGGTGATTTTTTAAGCCTAGTAAAAAGTTCCACATTCCCAGAACTTTGAGATGTGTTGACAGTTTCTTTGAGTTTAAGCTTTGCCTAGGTTTGAGATTTTTTCAAGTCCTTGCAGTGGTAATTTTAGGATATACAGTTCAATAAAAAAAAAAGTCTAGAAGCTCAGCGGTCAAATCTCATTAGTTCGGGCCAAGCAACAGTTCTATTTGGTGTGGCAAACCTGTGCCCTGCTTCTCCATTAATCAACAGAAAGCTTTCTCAGAAATATAAAATAAAATTAGAAATGTCCCTGTTTGATCTGCTCTTTAATAAAGAATGTCCCATTTCTGTGTAAAAGTGCTGTATGTTATAGAAGTGACGTTGTGTTTCACCTTGTGTGGAATTAATCACATGACTAATTCAACAGAGCACACAGTGAAACATCCTCCACTCATTTGAATTATTTGGGCCAAATGAGATGGAAGGGAGGAACAAAAGTAAAGAATCCCTTCCCACAACTAAACAAACCCAGATGCAGTCTAGGAAGCCCCTAAAGTGGCTTAATTATTGTCCTGGGCAAATGTATTGCGACTTGGTTTCATATGAGTTAGAGAGAAATAAAGCCAATACAGACTTGCTGCTTTTAATTAAATTGCTTTTCAAAGAAGTATGTTCAGAATTTTTTTTAACTTCCTACACCATATCCTTCAAAAACTCAAGTTACAGAACCTTAACTGCATTCCAGAAACTGGAGTCTTAGGTCTGCAAGCTATAGTGTCTGTTTTTCCATTTCAGAAAGAAATAACAGAATAAAACAGGCTTGAAGACAATCATGATCAGTGTATGTATAAGGACTTCATATAACCTTAGATATTGTTATGCTGGTGCAAATGGCTGCCAGCAGATGAGTCTTGGTTCCAAAGACAATCATAGACCTCACTAAAGCCAATGAGTGTGGCAAGCACTCTTATTCAGGTTCAATAGCAGGTGCAATCAAGTCCTTTTAAATTGTAGAAGTGGTTGAGGGCTGTGGGGGACTGCCCAAGGCAATAGGCTTGGCAGGTCTGAGTTTCCATGGTTGCATATGATGGAGGCCAGGAGATTGGCTGCAGGGTGCGTGTGTGTGTGTGTGTGTGTGTGTGTGTGTGTGTGTGTGTGTGTTGTAGGGAGAAAAAGCCAGGCAAAGGAGTTGTGAAGTGTGACCATGAGAGGAACCAGAGCAAGACCGTTTCCTGGGCACAGACGTTGCAGAAAGGAAGATCTGGGGGCTTCTGAGTTAGGAAACTGCTTATTGTTTGTTTCTGCTGTGTTCAGGGAAACAGTTTTTTTTTTATAAATAAACAAGTTTACACCAATATACCTGACTCCTATCAATGATTCTTCACATTGGTAGATGTGCAGGTGAACGAGCCCCTGATGGTATGGCTGATGTGATTAGGTCCTATGATGATGTCACTGGAATAGATATGTGGACAGAGTTGACATCGGGGTTTGTTACAAGGATAGGTTCCTGGGTTAGTGGTTTTGTTCAGTGATGTGTGGTTGCTGGTGAGTACTTGCTTTAGATTGGGGGGTTGTCTGTACAACCAATGTGATACATGCCATCATGTGCCAGCAATGCCCCTCTGCCATGTACATTGGCCAAACCGGACAGTCTCTACGCAAAAGAATTAATGGACACAAATCTGACATCAGGAATCAAAATACTCAAAAACCAGTGGGAGAACACTTTAACCTGTCTGGTCATTCAGTGACAGACCTGCGGGTGGCTATATTACAACAGAAAAACTTCAAAAACAGACTCCAACGAGAAACTGCTGAGCTAGAATTGATATGCAAACTAGACACAATCAACTCCGGTTTGAATAAGGACTGGGAATGGTTGAGCCATTACAAACATTGAATATATCTCCCCTTGTAAGTATTCTCACACTTGTTATCTAACTGTCTGTCTGTACTGGGCTAGCTTGATTATCACTTCAAAAGTTTTTTTTCTCTTAATTAATTGGCCTCTCAGAGGTGGTAAGACAACTCCCACCTGTTTATGCTCTCTGTATGTGTGTATATATATCTCCTCAATATATGTTCCATTCTATATGCATCCGAAGAAGTGGGCTGTAGTCCACGAAAGCTTATGCTCTAATAAATTTGTTAGTCTCTAAGGTGCCACAAGTCCTCCTGTTCTTCTTTTTGCTGCTAGAAAGTATGTTCTAGCAGCTATGTAAAGGTTACTATCCCATGATTTGCACTGGCTCTTTTTCTTAGGTTCAGGACAGCGCATTGTGAAATTGGCATTGCCTTCTTGACCCAGTTTCACCTGTGACTAGCTCTAGATTGTTGTTGTTATTCATAACCATAATTAACAATCATTACTTATTTCCTGCTAAAGCTGGTCAAATAATATTCATAATGATGTATTTGATTAATGTTTCATGTCCATTGACAAATAACATTTCAAATTTTTCACCATTAATCAGCTGTGTACATGGCTGAATATTATTAGTCAAACATATTATCCACAATCATTCTCTGTCAATCAGCCAATCGGTTGTATGCATTGGTATATATTTCTATTTATTTGAGCATTTCTAGACCCTATTCAAGCAAAACTTCCATTTTCTCTGTAGGGACTGGAGGGTAGATCCACTATATTGATATGAACTAAAATCTATTTGGTGGTACATAGACATGTGTATATATTTATGAAAATATAATTGTTTTGAAAAGCTGTCATTTTAGCTTCCTATGTATTGGCTAAGGGCTCAAATGAGCCTCATTATCTGAAGGGGAGCTCTAGGAGGGTTTGCTCCTGAAGTGCACCAAATAGACAAATTGAAATAAAGCAAATATTTCCCCCTAAATTCTTTCAGTTGTAGTCATACGCTATTCTGATTACCTGATATAATTATTAGTAGTATTTGACTGTATTACCATAGTGCCTAGAGGCCTCAACTAAGATTGAGGCCCCCTGTAAATAAACTTAGTAAGAATTGGTAAGCAGTTGGGTGCAGGGACTAACTAAATAGACAAAGGATGGGAGAGGGATCAGAGGTACAGATTCTAGTCTAAAGTCACTTAGCAGGTTAATGGCAGAACCAGGAATAAAATCTATGTCTTCTGACTCTTAGTCCAGCCCCCTGTCCCTTAAATCATTGCCTGTAGTACAGAAAGAATTGGAAAATATTTTCACAAAAATGTGTTTTTTTTAAGTTAACTCTGTCCCTTTAAGAAATCCTAACTAAACATCAGATCATAAGATTTGCCATGCAACTGGTTAATCAGAAGTGGTATCCCACCTTCAGTATTGGGCAAAAGGCAAAAACAAGAAAACAAATGTACTAGGCCAATTATGCCATGAAATAGACGGGAAAAATTCTGCTGTCTAGAAGTTAAAATGCAGCTGCGACAGGTCTGTTAGGCAGGAAGTTCAGAATTCAGCTACTCAGTATTTTAGTGCTCTTATTGCCTAAGAGACAAGACATTTCAGTTAATATAACCACTTTACACTTCTGCCATTTAGACAATCTGTCTAATAGGATGGAGCAAAGGAACAATTACATTTAAAGTAGGTGAGCAAATTAGGGTTTATTAGAATATGCACACAAGAATGAAAATTACACTGAAATCTACGATGGAGCAAAAATACCATAAATGGGCAGATTCTCCGATGGTGTAAGTCATTGGTAGAGCTATGGCAATTTGTGCTAGATGAGGATCTGCTCCAGAATAGTTAAGAGAAGCGAACATTTGCTGATGATCTGTCCCCTTTAATTCAAGTTATTTTGGTAATGGTGCGAGATGGCTGATAGCGCTGAAGACTGAGAACCTCTTTATATTCCTTTAAAAAATTCATACAAAAATATTCATACCAAACAAGATTTAAAGGTTGAAAGTGTTTTGGTGCATTCCAGCTAACACATTTACCCCAAAATATTACATTCCCTATACGAAAAATCTACAGCTTTAAGGGAAAAAAAGCATGAAAAAGTCTGGAAATGAACAGTTATGGAATGTAGCCAGTTCCACAGTGCTGTAAGTAGAGTGATGAAGGATTATATATCAGTCGTGAAATGTCTGGAAATCTTTTAACTGTTACTTTCCAGAATTTTTAGTGTCTGGATTTTTTAAAGGTGTGGAATTTTTGTGAAGACAGTGTGATATCGTCCTATGGAGATTCCTTTGAAACACAATTTCAAGATGAACTCTTATTTTTTAAACTGAACTGGTTTGTTTGTTTGGTTTTTTTTTTTTAAATTAGGACATTCCCAAAGATTTAAATTGGGCTGGCAAAAAATAGTCCATGGGATGGAGAATCCTGGGCTGATTGGGAGCCGATAGAGTCCCTAGTGAAATGTAAAGCAGTCCTTAGGGTGCAATGAATTATGCCATCTTAAACAGTTCCAAGAATTCTGACCTGCTCCAGCACACCACCTATATGAAATGGGAGCAACAGGTGTTGTAGAGCAAGAGTTTATAGGAGTATAAAATTCCCACACTGACTCACCAATAACCAAAAAGGACCACTGTTGGGATATATAAGGGTTAAATAAAGACATGGAAAACCGCTGGTGTGCTGACATGGTATCAGGGAGTAGCCACAGGCACCCGCTATTCCTTCACTTAATAGATAAAGTGTTACCCCTTTCCCCTCCCTTCTCCTTGTTAAGAATTGATAAGTGTTGCAGCTGCATAAGAAATGTGGAGATCTAAAGGATACCTTTTGGGTAAAGAAGTGTTATCTTCCATCCCTTCCTTTCCCAGCTACGTAAACAAGCCCTGTCTCTGGGCCCCTTCCTCCCTTCCCTGAGAACTGTTCACGCCCCCTTCCTCCGTCCCCTGAGTACTGCTCATGGGGGAGATTTATGGCAACAGATTGTTGCATAGAAATGTATCTTCAAGGTAAAAATGTCTGAATAACATGTGTAATGTTATGAGTAATAGATAGGGATGGGTTTACTAACAGTGAGTGTTTCTATTTCTTAATAAGGGATTTTGGGGTGTTGTAAGGGATGTCAGCATGTACATACTAACCTAAACAAAAAGGGTGTGCTGTGACTAATTCAGTGCTTCCTTGCCAATTAGGTCCAGGGGAACAAGTATCGCAATGAAGAAGCCTGTACTCATATCCGCCTCTTGGTCAACCTGCTCTTTTCTTCTAACAACCACCTCAAAGACACATCATGTCATCTTTGATTTCTTTTCTGAGACTGCCACCAATAAGTTTCCATTATAGTTTCTGTGATGTGAACATGTGTCCACTAGTAATTGCAGTGAAACTCCCAATTCATTTCTCATACTGTTTTATATGGTTATAATTAGAGATGAAATAATACAGCAACCTTTTACCGGAACTCCTCCCCCTTCCTGGAACTTTAGTGGGTTGAATAAAATAGAACACAAATCAGAATCACTCCTGGGTTTGTTTTCACAGAACCAAAAGTGGACTGACAAGGATTTGCAAAACCAAGTCCAAATTCTGTCCTCTTCAGCCCATTTCCACTAAGAACAATGGGTCACTAGTGATCTGGATTCCTTCCTAGAACCTCTGCCTCTGGAGGATGGGGTGGGGAGAAGCACTGCATCCCATTATCTGTCCCTACTGCCATCTAACCATCGCACAATGGTTTATTAGAACAATGCAGAATAATGAGACCTTTCTGAAGGGCTACATACTTCCGAACCAGTCACAGCTTCCATTTCAAACAGCTGGCGGGCTACCACATGAAGATAAATGTAGAAAACAGCATGATTTGCAGTGATTCACACAAATGTCTCTAGTTCGTTGGTCACAACCAGCAGCCACCTGCATGGTAACAGTATTTTCATTTGGAAAAAATATACCTAGAAGATCATTATTCTGTGAAGGTGCTTTGATGGCCAGGTGGGTGGAATCAATAACTCTCAGGTCATGAGTGGAGATCTAATACTCTGGGACTGCTCTTGAGGTCTTGGAACTTACGTTTTATTAGAAATCTACCACCACAAGCTGACCGTTTCCCATTGTATATTGGATGGGTTATGTTTGTTGTATGCCTTGATATGATAGATTTTTAAGTAGCATGGCAATAATCTATAGATCATGTTCAAAGAAACACCTGATCACATTTTTATTTGAGTGAACTGCTCTCTCTCCAGCAACTAGGTTTTTTTTTAAAAATGTGAAGATTTTTTTAATCTAATATAATTTATTTGCTTTTGAAAAAAATAAATGTATAAGACTGATGTGAAAAAGATCAATAGGTGATAATAAAAGTCTGTCTCAAGTTTTGAAGTCATGACCTTTGAATGATATGCAGTCATCATATCCATAGCCATGCATATTTACATGTATTAAATTAGCCACAGGTGGGATTCTCTATTGTTTCTTCTATGTCATTAAGAGCAATGGTAGTTAAGGCAAGCACCAATCAAAAAAGAGGGGTTAGGACCATGATCAATTAGTAACTGCCTGCCAGTACTAAAGGGGAGTGGGATCCCACTCCAACATCTTTGCCAGAAGAAACATCTTGTCTTCACTGCTTTGTATCCTCTCAAACTAATGTCACTGCACTGTTTACTGAAGGAATTATGACAGCTTAAAATAAGGATGTTAAACCATATATGGATTGAAATAGAGTATGTAGGAAAGCAGCCCTATGGCAAATAGTGTTTATCTACAAGAAGACAGCAGTTGGGTCATGGAAGTATGCATCTGTGAGCTTGGAAAAACCAATGGGTTTAATCTCTATACCAAACCTGTAGCTGGTGTAGTATGTTAAGATAAGATGTTCCTTGTAACAAAAGAAAGCATCACTTAGCACGTCTTGATGTAAAGTGCTATGAATGATATTACAAGTGCTATGGATGTAACATGTTCTAGTGATGCAACCTAGTGAAGGCTGCTGAGCCAAAATGTTGGTTGTAGTGGGAATGAGTAGCAGGCAGTATAGATCTGGAATAGTCTGTTATTACAACTAAAATATAAACTGCTTAAAACAAGCTTTGGACAATTCTAAATTATACTGAGTGGCTAAAATGCCTCCTCCTTTGGCTTCCTCGAGATCTGACCTAACTGACCTGGCTTGATTTTTCTTACTTTAAAGGAATGTACTCGTCATAAGCTAGGGTGGGTGAGTGTTTTCCTCTGCACTTTCATAGGTCATTTAACTTTTACAGACTCCATTAGGAGCTCTTTCCTTTGCTGTTTCTCACTTCTTCTTGCCTTTAATTGGACAGTTGTTGGGTATTTTTTGTTTGTTTTGATTAGGGGTGGGGAGTTGATACCCTTATCCTTGTGCGTCACAACACAAGACCATTTCCATGACTATTATTTTTGTGTGGGATCTGCAGGTACAGGGCCAAAACCCTTCTCTCTCACACACTGGTGTAAAACCAGAATAATTCTATTGAAGTCAATGGAGTTTCACCAGCGCAAAATTGGTGTGAAAGCAGAACCAGGCCCATGGTTTTCACATCAAGACCTTATTCCTGAAGATACGGTCATGCACCAAATTACTTTTATTTACTGTTATGACCTCTGGTCTTGACCTCTAGAGACAAAATAATCTCTATGCCTTTTCACATGGGCCCTGATGCATGGCATGGCTTACCTTAACTCATTGGCAAGGTCTGAACCCATACAACATAAAGATGCTCTTCTGTCATGATGTTTACAGTGAATCAAGTTAACTTGTAGATAAACCACATGATGTATGGCACGTAGTTTTGTTTCCTTTAACCTCCATCTTCTTGTTCATCTGCCTTTATATTATGAGTTCCTTAGAGCAGCAACCCTATTTCTTGAATGTTTGGAAAGTGCCTACCACAGAAGAGGCACTACTAGAAAACATTTATTTATTTGTCAACCCCTTTAATACAATGAAGCACTCTGCGTAGTGGGGTTGTTGTTTTTTCCAGACTAAAAACTATTGTGAAATGTAGCTGGTAGAGTTTTTTTTAATTAATTATTCTTATTCATAGATTCACAGTAGTGACTCCATATTTAAGCAATAACTTTCTATTTTAAGAATATTTTGATCTCATCTCATCTTCTTGAAAGACATCCCTGCCTGCTTGATGTATGGCATGTGTGGTCGCTAGCCTGGTGTAACATCCCAATCAGACTTTATGGTCATGAGTTATATTGCAAAGCTACACAGCTAAATCCCTAGGCAGTCATACCAGGTGGAGCTCATTAACTCCAAGGCAGCAAGATAAAAGGGTAAGTATCATTCTGAGACTAAAGACAGAGACAGGAAAACATTTTGGAGGAGGCGGAGGGAACCCTGGGAGTAATAGCTCAGGAGGGCTCTAGGAGCTAAGATTTATGTTGAGCTGGTTTTAGGTATAGTCCTACCTCAAATTTAGGAAGCTGAATGGAGGCCAATTCCAGGAAGGGGAAAAATTGGATAAGATCCTAAATTTATGTGCTGCAGAATGTAGACCTTTCCTCTCTATACTTTGTACCATAAGTGGGATTTCCAGAAACCACCTGCCATCTTCTCCAGAAAGGGAGACTACGAAAGATATCCTGAAACAGCCATGAGAGAAACAAATTTAGGCTGCAACCCAACAGCCAGACAAAGAGCCATGCAGAGGGTAGGGGGTGGAGAAGAGACATGGGAAGGATCTGTCACTTGGCACTACAATCCCATTATCCATGTCACCTAGTCTGGCTCTGGACCCTACAGCTATTTGTGGTTTCCAGATTGTGCCCTTTCACCTCTCATTCTTGGGGAGATAATGGGATATTCTGGGAGATTAAATGGGCTATTTCCTCTAGAATGGTAGGGTCAGGCCTGTGCTGCTTCCATGAGGCATCTCACAGAATCTTTGTGTGGGAAAAAATAGTTGTCTCATTATGGCCAGAACACTAACCAGAATGCATTTTGTAAATTACCAAAAACCAGCATTTTCTTTTTTCACAGCCAGAACCCAGGGGCTTAAAAGAACTTCCAGGGCATTTCACACATCTCTTTAGATAGGTCACTGTAACCCCATTTCTGTACATGCATATACACTGCATTTTCAGATTGGGAGCACAATGATCTCCATAACTAGCAGCTCATGGTATTCAAGGACTTTTAAAATTGATTAAAAAAATAAAAACCTTTTAATATTGACTTCCGTGCTGGAAGGTTAACATTTCAAGATGTGTAGTTCTGTTTGAATCGAGTTTGGTTGGCAGACATCAGTACAATTGCAATTATCTTTTTTTTTAACAACAGCACACCTTTTACATGAGGACACAGAAGGATTCATAACAGTCTCAGTGAGATCTGTGGACATTTTGCAGAAATAATTGCCGTTTGAGTTATATAACTGTGATTCATAAACCCCTCAATGACAACTGGCAAGGGGGTTACAAGAATCTCCTGATCCTGGTATGTACATTCTGATTCACCAAAGAATGTCATGTGAGGTCTAAAATAAAAGCTGGGGTCACACTGGTTATTAATATCTTTGTGAAGTGTATGTACAGATGCTATGTAAGGAGTTAGGGTATACTCAAAATATTCCTAACATCTGTGTCAAGACAAAGTTGACAACCAAGTTTCTGACAGACAAAAGATGTCTGTTTACCTGTCTCTGTCTAAACCTAAATTAAGCATTGTAAGTTAGTACAATGAAAGCCCCATTTATATACAAAGTCAATGGGGAGATGTGAAATCTATAAGGAGGCAGCACACAAGAGAATAAACCACGGGACATTATCCTTACTCTGGGATAATAAACTTTGGGGAATATAAGTGTTAGGCAAGGAAGACACCCCTTTATCCTGCACCCAGGAAGTAATAAGGCAGCCAGATTACATTCATGAAAATGGGATCACAACCTTCCCTGGGTGAAATGCTGCAAAGGACATCTCGGGAGAGGAACTTCTTTAGGCAGAAGGATAGCCTGTTAAATTACGTTTAGCTGCTAGAAATCGGGTTATGATTTTGTTATATATGAAATTTTGTTTCCATTATCTTTTCTCACTACCTTTTGGATCTTGAACCTTTGCCAGTAAGTTTGTTTTCACTATAACTGTATCTCAGTGCTGTGGGTTCTGAGCTGAATCATTCAAGTTGGTGTGTACATTGTTCTCTTGGGAATTGCAGACCTGGTATTTCTGTGAGTGTTCAGTGGAGAAGGGGCCAGACATGACAGAGGAACACTTCAAAGGGGCTCACAGGCTGGAGTGCACCTATTGTTAACCTGGAAGGCAAAGTTAGTTGTGGCATAGGCGAGAATAAATCATTTGGGTGGCTAACAGGCAGTTGGTGTTAGGGAGCCGACTCCCAGTTAAGCACAAACAAGTCTTCATCATGCTGGAGGATGCCAAGGTTACTCACAGCCCTAGGTACCCTGAGAGCTGTCACAATAACATACCTAGTGTTTGACAGAGAGTTCAAAAGAAGTGTTTCTTTAAACTCATTCCTTTGGGGAAAATGACAGTTAAGGTAAAATCACTGACAGTGTTTGATATTAGAATATCTTATGAATCTCTCTTTGGGGAGTGAGGCGCTATCTGCACTGTCTTTCAAAGCGTTTGTCAGAGTGGCAGTCTAGAAAATGCCAGTATTATGAGGGTTAACAATACCTCATTCAATTTAATCCTTGTTTTGTAAGAATCTAGGGTTAGGGTATACTCAAAATGTATCTTTAAGGAAGATGTATCTTTAACGTGATTTATTCTGTGTGTTTATGGAATGTTTGGGCTTTTTCCTTTGGCTCGGAAAAAAATGGAGCTCATGAAGTCAAGAATGCTAAAGCTAGGCTTAAAAGAGACAGATGCTGTATAAGCTTTCCCTCTCCCACAACCACTTGCCAATGCCTTTCCAGCATTAAATGAAGATTAATCCTCATTTGTTATTTCTACATTTGCTAAGAGTGGAGCATGAATGAAATAATAAAAAATTGCTTAGATCCTACAGTGGATTTCTACTCTGGGTTTTCATCTAGAGAAGGATTTCTGGTCACATTTTATATGAAGGGCAGATTTAGAAATAGTTTATAAATGACTAATAAATGAATAATAGCTGTTATAAGGCTGTTGCAGATAGGAGTAGTATGTCACATATGGTTAGGCTTGGCAGAATTAGATTTTCTTATAATTGACAGATATTAATGTGTTTTAAAGCTTTTTTCAATTTAAATTTCAACAGTTGTACAAAATTATGGGGTTTAAGCATCGCCCCCATTTTCATCCGTTTAAATTTGCACCGTTGCAGGAAATTATGGAGGATGGTCAGCAAATAGGGAGGTCAAACAATTTAATGACAGTAGCTGTTGAGAGTCAAAAAAGTTAAAGCTTTACAACCATTGAAACACAAATTGTCAACATCACATGTCAAAATATACAAAGTATGTATCTTTAAATCAAACTAAGAAGTTCTCAAGCAGCATTTTCCGTACTTTGCCTATCTGTACATTTTTAACAAAAATATTTCTATTGGTTTGTGGGTGTATGGTGAAATTGATATTTACCAACATTTACCTGTAATCTAATCCTCTGCAGCCTATATATGGTTATAAACCATGGTTATAAGAAAACTGTTGAGCATTTGGACACTATAACAATTGAATAACTGTTTACTAAACATCTATTAATCATTTATTGACCCTTTATAAAGTATTTATAAATCTGACCTTCATATAGTGTGATTGGATTTACATTATCACTTTGTAGTACAACAGCAGATCTGTCACCAGTCGTGCAGTAACTGAAGATCTCCTCTTTCAAATTTGCAGCTACTAAAATGCAGGGACTGTTATACTTTCCCTTGTTACTGAACTGCAACAAGTCCTGGGTCTGAAAGTCATAGTGGATAGATACTCCAGATGCCAAAGCACTGACCCCATCAGCTTCTCCTTGCTCCCACATCTATGGCATCACGTCTAGACAGGGGGAAAGGAGGTCCCAGGTAGACAAGGGTTCCTTCATACAGCAGGCTGCCACTCTATTGCCAAATGTCTCCAGGCCCTGCTTTTCCCTGCAGTTAATTTCTGCAAGGAGAGGAACACTGTGTCTGGAGGTTCCTTCCAATGGTGAGAATAATCATTCATGTGACATGTACACTAAGAGGAAATGTGTTTCTTTATCAGTGATAGGGACCAAATTTAATGGGGAAAAATAAAAAGGACACTCTCCATTTAAAAATCACAGATTGAAAATCTAGAAGGAAGGGTACTGCCTCCCTGCCCCAACCCTACCTCCTGCTTACAGGACTGACTGCTTCCAAGGGGATTCACCCAGGAAAGGTCAGCCAGTGACAGATGTGCCTGCTCTCCCCCAGTGGTTTCATAGGGGGAAGAAGTTTTAAAATCCATCCAGGACTCCACAGGAAAAAACAGTACATATCCTCACTAATTTGGCCTCACAGACTGTTGGTCCAGATATGCTTGGATTTTTGGAAGTGTCAGCTGGCTGCTAAACTGCAGTGGTATAGGCCAATAAGGTCACTGGGCTTTGGTTGACTTTCTACCAGAATGACAATGTTGTGATAAATGTGTGAATTATAGACTCATATAATTGGAATGCTTTGTAGGAGAGAATCAGAGCATATAGAGGACATCTCTGCATTTAGGCTACATCCCAGGAATTTTCAGAGATAATTGTACAAGAATTTCAGCCAACGAGAGCACAGGAAAAAAGCACATTTCCCTCATCAATGGCCCTGGAAGTCTGTGATATGTTTGTACCTCTTCTAAATAAATCATTTTCCAAACCCAGCCTCAATGCTATTCCTTCTAGTCTGAAAAAGGAAGCAGAACATTGGGGTGAAATGTCTTTTGGGCATGGTTTTATTCTCAATTACAGCACACAGGTGTTTGTCACTGATGTCAATGGAGATATTATGCATATGCTTTAGCAAACACAGTCGGTATGAATATAAAAACACACACATACTATACATTTCAAAAATCCGGATTACCTCAAGGCTTATAAAACCAGTTCTGTTGAAAACACTGATATTCTTTGGGTTCTCCTTCCTCCTGAAAGCTATGATTTATGCTTCAAAATCATACATGAATTGTTCCTCTTTGTTTTCCTTTGAACATTTAAGTCTAGAAAAACCCTCTTCTGGGCTCAGATCAATAGGGCATCCTATGCTGCATTGGGGTAGTATAGTTTGCCTCAATTTTTTTATATATGTAATTTAAAGAAAATATTTTCCTTAAGTAGAGCCATTACTAATTAAACTAGGCTGGACTTATAGGGAGAGTTCAATTCCTATTCCTAGGGGGAAATGTGTTCGTTGAACCCCAGGAAGTTTGGGTTGGTGTTAGTTTGTGGGTTTTGCTCTTTGGTGCCCAAGGTGCTGGTAGGAGCAGAATTATCTCACTAGGCTCTGTGCACAGTTAATCCTATTAAATATTTACTATCAAGACTTAGCTAAGAGCTAGCTGTACCTCCTTTCTCACAGACCAGGACTGTGCTGGTCTCAGAACATACCTTGTTATGTTACAGGGCTGTAGTTGCCTCAGAGCATTTGTGAACTATGGCAGAAGCTTTCAGTAATCCCGTCATGTCATGCAAAGTGTCATCCAACCTTCTTATCCCTCCTTCTATGTTAGAAGATAATAACAAGCCTCCCCTTCCTTCCACTAACAGGTGACTAAAGGAATGCAAACAAATTATGATAGAACTGTTCTTGATAATGCTATCATATGGGCAATTGTTAGGGATAGTTCAGTGGTTTGAGTGTTGGCCTGCTAAACCCAGGGTTGTGAGCTCAATCCTTGAGCGGGCCACTTAGGGATCTGGGGCAAAATCAGTATTTGGTCCTGCTAGTGAAGGCAGGGGGCTAGACTTGATAACCTTTCAGGGTCCCTTTCAGTTCTATGAGATAGGTATCTCTCCATATTAAAAAAAATTATCCCCTCTTTGTGCCTGAATCTCCAGTCTGTAACACCATGTTTTGAATTAATGTAACTCTATTGACTTCAGTGCAGTTACATTGGCATAACGCTGGAGAATCAGACCCTTGATGAATTGCAGCATCTTATGGCCAGCCTGTGGGATTTTGCTGTACTGTTATGTCCTTCCGCTTCAACACCTTGGAGAGTCACATTTTATCAATGCTGGGGGCAGCCTTAGTGTTCAGTGTTTTAAGAAGAGAATGACTTACATTTCAAAGTTCAGATCCAAGAGCTAAATTATGGAGTTATGGAATCATTTTTTTTATATCCTCCCATATATTACCCCTCTGTATTTTTTCCTAAGGTGCCTATCACCCTGGTATTTAAGCACTGAGGTATCTCTAGTGCGATGCATGTAGCATTTTTAAGTAATACTAAACAGCTGGTCTTCTCATTTGTTGCTTACATATGATATTTCTTTTTTCTTTATCATTTAGCAATATTGCATGCCCTGTTCAGAGAGTAATCTGAACAAATGCTGACTCTCAAAGGGGAACTATTGCATGGGAGCTATTGCATAATTGAAAAAAGGATATCAGGGAGGAGTCCTTGTTTTTGTAGGAATTTGTATTTTCAGATGAATTGCTCCAAGAAATGCACCTAATATCCATTGTTAAGGCTAAATTTTTGTCATGGATATATTTAGTAAAAGTCATAGACAGGTCATGGGCAATAAATAAAAAATCACAGATGCCCATGACCTGTCCCTGACTTTCATTAAAAATATCCCTGACAAAATGGAGAGGCAGGTTCGACACCTACTGCTGCTGGCGCTCTGGGGTCCCTGCCGCTGCAGTGAGTGGGAGCTCTGGGGTCCCCCTCCTGTACGGTGGCTGAGCAGTTGTGGGAGGGCAGCAGGGAGCTCTGATGGTTCCCTGTCACCTGCGGCAAGTGAGAGCTCCAGGGTCCCCCCACTGGCAGGGGCTGGGTTGCTGTGGGTCCCCTCGCCTTGCGCGGTGGCTGGGAGCTCAGGGGGGTCCCCCAGCTGCCTGCCAGGCAGCTGCAGGGTCTTCCACCTATGCAGGGGCTGGGAGCTGTGGTGGGGCCAGCTGGGAGCTCCAGCCCCGGCGCAGAAAATATCACGGAGGTCAATGGAAGTAATGGATTCCGTCACTTCCATGACATAATTGTAACCTTATCCATTGTTAATCAGCTTGTTTAAATATTGATAAGCGATGTTTGTTTGTATAGCAGGTGAAACCCTTCATTCCTGTATTTGTATTCCCTTGAGGCTACATATCTCCATGTGACTTGCCAAAAAGACCAGGAGGTTGTTTTATGTTTCAATTTAAATGGTGTATGGAATCAGACAATCATTGAATCCTGGAGCAAAAACAAATATCAGAGCAATAGTGGGAAAAATGCCTCTAAAGTTACTTTATGTCTGTGTGGCGCCATAAAAACGGAAGTGTAATGTGTCTGCAGTATAAGTAATTCAACAGTGAATTTAATATGAAGTGTTATCCTAACCCTTGAAATATTCATACAAGTTATTTAATATTTAGGTAATGCTGTCTCTCTGAAGTTATGAGTGCCATTTCCAAAGCTCATTACTAAGATTAACACCTTCCTATACACAAAAGAGTGGTGGAGAAAGCATATTTTGGAGATAATTTAGCAAAAAAGATTGTACAAAGAGGCCACAGTAAAGTTTTTGAATCTGTGAAATGTCTATTAAAAATAAAATACAGCTGCTGAACTCTTAAAGCACCAGTATCAGAAAAGGGAGAAAGCCCAGCTAGCGTCTGCTTAAACATGACATGCTTTGGAGATTGACGGCAACAAGAGAGCTGTGTGTACAGAGAGAAATGAATGGCAATGCCTTGTCCTTGAGTAATGTGCTGGAGGGAACTTTATTGAAATGCTAGCACCAAACAGAAGGGAGGGTTGGGATGGCTTCCCAGCCTCAGATGAAGTTCACCCTCCTCTCAGTTTACTGTTGAGTCAATGCTGCCAGAGGTGATTTTTATCCTCTGGTCCACAGAAATCCTTCTAAATATCATAGTTTTACCTTTTGTTTTTTGCAACCCACCAGCTATTTAAACAAAACTTTTGTTCCCTCATTTGCCTCCCACTAAATCTCTTTCAGCCTCTTTCCCAATCCCACAATTTCAAAATACAGAAGCTGTGCTTTGCTATCAATGTACATAAGAACATAAAAACAGCCATACTGGGTCAGACCAAAGGGCATTTAGCCCAGTATCCTGTCTTCCGTCAGTGGCCAATGCCGGGTGCCCCAGAGGGTATGAACAGAACAGGTAATCATCAAGTGATCCATTCATGTCACCCGTTACCAGCTTCTGGCAAACATCTCAGCTCAGGCCCAGCAGCCAGCCAGGAGCATAACTTCACAGCCTCTGTCCCTGCCAGCACTGAACTGTCCATAGTGCTGCAGTTCCCTTTGGCCAGCCAGTAGCACCATCTGTTCTTCCCTTGTTCCAGCAAAGAACTGACTGTCTCTAGCGCTCGCTCTGCAGCTCCTTTTATATGGCCCTCCTGGGCCCTGAATGGCTGCTCCCTGCAGCCACTCTAGGCTGCTTGAAGGATTCCTCTACTGCTCCTTTCCTGGGACAGATGTGGCAGGACACTGAGGCCTCCAGGAAGGCCTCTGGGCCTAGTCCACCCCATCACAGCCCCTCAAACATATTGGCAGCACATCACTGCTGCCTTTACAGTATGGTGGAAGGTCATGGGGAAAGAACTCACAGTGAGGCATAGATAAATGGATATAGCTGAATGTTTCCATGATCGTTTAAAATATTTAAAATTCAGTTTCAAAAGCAGGCCACTCCAACTAGGTCAGAAATAAAGAGTTTCAGTAAGTGATATAGAGATAATTTCATTTCACCTAGCAAAGCAGTATTATTATGTTACATTATCAGGTTTGACTGAACTGGAATAATTCAAAGAATCAATGGAAAATAAAGTGTTTTGTCTCATGCAGTATCATAGCTACCCTTTTACACTGCTTGGATGCTCTTTCAGAAGAATACACAACATTAAAAATACCCCATGGAAAGACAGTAGTTATGACTGATCTAATTTCTCCTTCTTCCGCTACTCTTTCCCTTCTTTCTGGAACCAAGCAGAGGACCTGCTTTCTAGCACACAACTTTGTAATGAGGCCTAAATTTCCTTGAATGAGTAGTAATTTGGAGGGGCTTCAGTTTTTTAGGTGCCCAACTCGAGAAACCTTATGTAGGTCTGATTTTTAGAAAGTCTGGATCATGTGCCCTCTAAACACTGGTTCCCTTAAAGTTGGCTACAGATAGGCACTCAAAATCACTAGGTGCTTGTGAAAATTTTAGACCTTTATGTCTACTTTATGTAGTATAACATAGCACTGTGCATATTGCCAGGGCTTTAGTGTTATGATATCACAATATAGTAGAAACAATGGGCCAGGGCCTCAACCAGTATAAATCACTGACATCCATGGAGCTATATCTAAAAGGAGAATGGAATGGCAATGCACTTTCATTCAGTTATGTGCTTAGAGACTGTTCTTGTGGTCCTATTTACATGAGCTGAAGATCTCGGCCAATGTGTCCCCTTCGTTCTTGTGTGTGCTACATCAAGGGAAGAAGGTTTGTGATGTTGAAATCTAGCTGCTTTAGACTCTAAAAATGTGAAGATATGTGCGAGATGAGAGAGTCGTTCTTATTCATGATGATGTTGTGTAAAGATTTTGCTAAAACCCAAGCACAGACTGGAGTTGGGGGAATTGATTTATTTGGCCTTCCTTGGTTAAATGACACACTAAGATGGCAAACAAATTTTCAACACTCTCCTGGTTAGATTGTTAATTGCCATGGTAATGACCAAAGGCCTGATCCAAAGCTCACTGAAGTCCATGGACTTTTGAACCAGACACCAAGAATGGTCTCAAAAGGTGGGAAGCTATTTTGACAGCCAGATCCATTGGTACTGGGAGGAGTTTGGAGGCAGCTACCTTTCCATCTGTCTCCCCAGTCAGCTGGCTGGGCCAGCAGCTGCTCAACAGTGTGACACTGTGCTTTTCAAAACCAGTGCCCTGAAAGCTCAACCACCAGGCATATTGGTAACAGCTCCATCCCAATTAGCAGTCAGACCATCTTCTCCCCACACCTTAGTCCCAGTCATCCCCTCCCTGTTCTCCAGACCTGTCTCTAGCTCTCTAGAAGCTCTTCCTAAACCACCTCCCACTTGCTAATAGTTTCCCCACCCACCAAGCACCACCTTCAAGAACTCTTTGTCTGCTACATTGCAGCCACAGAGCAGGTCCTGAGAGCTCCCCACTACTCTACATTCCTATTCTGTCTCTTCCAAGCAGCTGCTCCTTTCCTCCCGCGGTGTCCACCTCTGTTTCCCAGAATCCCCCTTCCAAACCACTATACCTTTCGTACACCCATTGCTCCTTCCAGAGTCCCCTCAAATTCACTTACCCTTACCTCTCTCCACACCACACTCACTGTCCCTTCAGCGTCACTTTCTCCCCCTCCCCGCTGCTGCCTGCCCCATAATCCGTGTTTAGCAGCTGGTAAATTCTTTGTTAAACAAGGAGTAGCAATTGAAAATGATCCATTGAAGTCCATCTAACTCCCAAAGACAATATCAGACTTCCAAAATTCTATACCTTAAAACCAGAATTTTACAATTCTGGAAATGATCAGGTAATGATCCAGCCATTTTGTTACACTTCATTACTCACTTTCATACCTCTCCTCCCAATTTACATCCGTCCTCCAACCTTAACTTTGCCCCTTAAAATTTGTGACCATATATGCAAAGGCCAATATAACATTATTAGGAGATTGTAACATACCATTTCCCATTCAAGAGATCTGTTTCCATTTTACACTAATGCTGGCACATACTACAATATCATCACTACAAAAAACACTACTGATCTTCTCCCCTCCTTTGGCATCTCTCTGCTATGCATGTACCTTTAAATGATGACTCAGTTGAACTGGAATGAATTTCTTATGTACAGCGGCAAACCAGCTATTTGAAGGATTGTTTTTGGTAACTATCCCCTGGTGAGTCAGAAGACTTGAGTGGTTTTTTTTTTTATTTCTTCCATCCTGCATGAACCTCTCATTTGTTCTATTTCTATAACTGAAAATGATGGCTAGTGTGGGTGCTTCTACGTTTCTCGAGATTAGTTGCATAGGTGAAAGTATATATATTCAGCATGAATCAGAGAACTGATATCCTTTACCTCCTTTCTCTCTTCTTCCTTTAAAAACAGCTAAATTACACTTGCTTTGAACCATCATTCATTTAAATACCTAGTGATTTTATGTTTATTTAAAGTGGTTTGAACTTCGTGACGCATAACTATCACTAAGCATTGTGTGCTGCACAATACTGCCAAGTGTGTGCTTGTATGGACTTATTTGTTTGCTGACACAAATCTTTTGAACTCTAGTTTCAAATAAATGGTCTTAAGAAGTGAAGATGGATACTCAATACAGTGCAACAAAGAAAAAGAAAGCAAATTAAATTAGCTGGGATGCTTATCCTTACCAAGAAACTGCAAGTTCTGTACATCTCACTGTATATAAACCACATTTAATTAAGATGCACTAAAAAGTTTGATTACATTTTGGGTATAATCCTATACAAATCCTACCTTTCAAGCAGAATATTACTTCCACCTCATCAACTTCGTCAACCAAGCATATCCAATATTGTACCTAAGTATGCTAATTTTTCTGGCACTTCATATCCTTTAAAACCTGTAGGCCTGACTTGCAGTTGCCTTGCCCCAGTGTAGTTTTGACACCAGTTCAAAGCATAGGTGAGCTAGGGGTGCTGTTGCACCCCCTGGCTTGAAGTAGTAATAACAACCGAAATACATGGTTTCTGCTTTCAGCACCCCCAATATAAAAATTGTTCCAACACCACTGGTTCAAAGTGGGTGTGAAATTAGCAAATCAGAATGATATAAATGATGTGCAAAGTGCAGGGCAATGAACAATCAAGCCCTGTGTGTTGGTGAAGTCTTACTAGAAGTTTGTGGGACATAATGATAGAGAGATTCCAATCTCTCCCATAAATGGTATAATACCTCTCCTTATGCTGAATAGAGAGATTTTTAGGCTCTCCAATACTGCAATTCCTGATAACTATGTGACCTTTTTGGGTGGGAGTGGGGAGGAATAGGGAAGAAGGTGATGTTTACACACACACACACACACACCCCTATATATGTGTGTATGTGTGTATGTATATGTGTATATATATATATACACACACACACATATACATATATATATATATATACACACACACGGGAATACATGATGGAGCAATTTTATAAATGTTTTATCAGCATGAATTGAGAATGACAACAGGACTGATGTGGCACTAATATACAGATGTAGAAGTAATTATAGAAATAAATGGGGGGGGGGGAGGGAAGACACCTCTCGTAATATAGTCCATCTCCCAACCAATGTCTGATTCCTTCAGTATCTTTTGTAACATTCTTCCTGTTTAGTTTTAAACATCAAAAGCAAGAAGTTTCCACAATGTCTTTTGGGAGACTACTGAACAGCCTAAAAGTATTAACTGAATTCTAGAGAGAGCATTCTGATAGAACTCATATTCAAAAGCCTTCTCATGTGCTTAAATTCAGGCACCCACTTAAGTATGTTGCTGAATCAAGGCCTTAATCTTGTCTAATAAATGAATTCATCTAGCTCCCTAATAATTGTCATTGGGCTTTTTTTAAACTCTCTCTACTCTTTTTTTTGGGTAATGACATACAGCGAAGTGAAAGCCATGTCCCATGTTTATTTTCACTGCAGCTATGTGGAGAAAGATTATTAACTCACTGCACTTTGACACCTTGATCCCACTGTACATGCAACTAAAAATTACCTTGTTTATTTTTGCTGCTATATCACAGTACAAATTCATATCTACCTTTCAGTCACCATTTCCACTGCCCAAAAACAGGTTAAAGAGGAGATGTACTTACCATTATCAAAACCCCCAAGTGCCTCTTGGATAGGAAACCTAGCTGCCATCCCTCCTTGAATGCCAAGAGCCCCTAAATGTCCCCAGTTTAGCCGCCCAAATCTCTAGCTGTCCCCTGGCATCATGTACAAGGCAATTACTCAAAAATCTACAGCATGTTGAAATGTAACACTTGAGGCAGAATGAAATCTACTGAATCTCATGTTAAAATGTATGAATTCCACTAAAAATGGTGATTGGACTGGTTAGAAGACACAGGGGAAGATTAAGGGAATGCAGAGATATGTAATTCAGGGCCCACAACCACATTCTTTAGATTGAATATGTTGCACAGACTACAGGGCCACATTTACAGAATTTGGAATAATAAACATTTTATTGTATTTGGAGCAATTTCATTTCAGAACATTATTATTCATTTTTCCATGCTTAACAAAATTGGTTCCAGCCAGGGTCACTGAAATGTTAATCATGGCATGAGCAATGAGAGTTTTAGTATGGTTTAGGATTGTCCTTCATCCCATTTTTAGCAGGGCTGTTCCCATTTCTGTACTTCTCACCTAAATTCTACAATCAAAGTTTGCAAGATATAAATAATTCTTAATCTTTTGGTGATTGAGGGGAAACCCCAGGGAATCCTTTTGAATTTAATTTCTACACTGCATGTGTGTCACAACATTGAATGATGTCATGAGGCAACATATAACACAATGTTGCCATGACATGAGGACTCGGTGTTATGGTCTTGCAATGCAATATCATGGTGGTTTGTCCTGTAATAAAATCTAGAAAGGCACTAACTTCAAGTGCCCCCTTCCCATGCCAAAATTGCTGCCTTTTTAACCATATGCCCATGTTCTTTTTCCTCAAATGTTGCATAATATTTTAGGAAAGTGATTTTCCTAGATTCATTTTATTTTAGTATTTTTCAACATTGATTAATATTATTGAATCATTGTTCAGTAATCTTTTTTACTTTCCTCTCTGAGAACTGACCAGTTCCTAAAAACAGCCAATCACATTTGTTTAGTTTTTCCCAGAAATGTTTGGGCAGTTGGCACAATTCTAAGTGCTGCTTGGTCATTTATGCTTATTAAGTTTTTTCTCCGTGGTCTTCGTCTCCCCCCTTTCTCCCCTCCCCCCACCCCAGCTCTCAAGACTAGAGATAGAAGTTGTCATGACAACATGTTTACAGCCACTGTATTCCTATGAGTTTTCTTTTCGACTACAGCATCTGACAGGTTTTTATTAAGAGCCATTGGTATAGATGTATCTTCTTTCTGTGCACATCAATGGCTGCTGAAAGCACTTGGTAAAATGGCTATAAGGAGAAGTGTTTCTAATATTTAGTTACACCATGTATTTCAGGGGAAAGGGACGCTTCCAAAAAGCGTCCAGGGGCATCTAAAATTAACCTTTAAATATGAATATACCAAAAGCCTGAACAATTTCATTTCCAAAAAAATCAACATTTGCATTAACAAACTGGGTAATTCTGTGCACACAAAGGCATTTATGTATGAGATTACAAATGTGCATGCACAAATTCTTGCTTTGTGAAGCCAGTTGGCACATGAGCATACATATTTTGTAGGCACAGCTTCAACATTTGGTGCAGAATGTTCGGTGTGTAATACTTTTGGAGACCTTCAGTATGTATCATCTGAGTTAAGTATCTGCATTTCTCATTTAATTGGTTGCCCCAAATTTATACCAGTATGTTGGTCAGGAGGGGGCAGGACTCCCTAGGCCCCGCCCTAGGTCTCACTGTCTGTCATTTACCCTTTCTACTCCCCGCAGTGGTTACACTTGGGAGAGTTCTCTGGGGTCAACCACACCCTGGCAGAGGGCTGGTTCTTCTTCCTCCCTTCCCCTTATGGCAGAGGAGAGTCTGGCTGGAACAGAGGTCAGTCTCTCAGACAGCCCCGGGATCAGCACAGTCTCACAAAATCTACTGCCCCTTCATGGGGTTCATCTTCTCCTCCTCTTTCTGGGGCATGTTCGGTGTTTAATTTGTGCCAGGCCCGAGCCCCAGCACCTCTGGGCTCGGCAGTTCATAGCCCTGGCACCTCGGGGCTTGCTGAATCAGTCATGAAAGTAGAAGAATTGCTTGAGACCTGGCACTTCTTCCATTACAAATTAAGCACTGGGCGTGTCGCTTGGCTGTCAGCCAGAGCAACTCTGGAAGAAGTGTGTTCCATGGCTACCTCCTCCTCAGCTGACCTGCCTCTGTTACTAGCAGTTTCTGCATGGAGCAGCCTTCTTCCTGGTCACCAATGGTCTGCAATGAGGAAGCAGTGTCAAATTTTTAATATGAATTATTTATTTCAAATTATTTGCCTACCTTCTCTATGTATCCTGTTCACCAGTTGATTACTGTAAACCTCACACTCATTCAGTTTGAGTGTTGGATTGAAAGACTGAAGCTGCTGCTCTCAGGGGAACCTGGGGACGAGGGATGCATATTGTCATAGTCATTTTTACATCCTTTCACAGTGCTGCCAAAAATACTAAGCTGTCATTATGCCAGGTTTTCTAGTGGTTAGTCATTTTCACCGGAGGTAGAGATAACATGTCAACCCACACTCAGCTGCTTAAAAACAGCAATGGATCATGACAGCATGGGTTTTTTTTTTTAATGAACATTATTTTATCTCTTCCCACTCTTGGGGCCCCAGGGCAATGCCAAGTACAGGTGTGTGGTGATTTACATGTTAATGTAGTATAAGTAGGCAGTAGTAGTTAGTAATATTTTTCCCATGAGTGAATAGAGAACATATGTCCACCCTTCCTTCTGAGGCTCATTGGTTGTGATTCAGGAACTAATCATTTAAAAAAAATCATAGGCGAAAGCCTTCTTGTTGTCAGTGAACACATCCATGTCTCAGTCAACTCCATGGAGAATTCAGTACAAGATTGTAGCAATATCTGTTTATTTAAATGTATAATACACAATGGAAGTGCCTGTCTAGATTCCAGGTACCGTGACTTCCAATTAAATATACAGGTCACCTAAAAATATTAAGTTGCCAGTTATGCCTCATCTCAACCCCTGCCCTTATCACATGTATCTATCCTTATCATTCCCAACTCTTTGCACCGAGTGTAATTATTTAGACTAGTGTAAAACACTACCATTCTGATCAGGCACACAGCAGTGGAGAATCAGGACTAGTGTCCATAGCTAATAATGTAAAGTTAACCAGGGGGGAATTCCTTTCTGACCCATCATTCCTTCATTCCATATTGCCACCCATACCCTCACTGCAAGAAGGAAGGGGCTCTGCTGCCCAGCCTTTATGTTGCATCTCATTCTGCATGTATAAAGAGCTCACCTCCCAAAACAGGCCGTCCATAACCTATGACATTTAGGGTCAGATTTTTAAAACAGCTGAGCACCCAACAGCTCCCAATTGTCTTCATGGGAAGCTGCTGGGCACTGAGGCCTTTTGGGAAATCTTGCCACTTGCTTTAGATCCCTCCTGGGAGCTGAGCTCTTTCCAAAATCTGACCAGAATAGGTTTGGAGCAGTTTTGAAAATATGACCCTTTGACATTTAAACTTGGAGTGCTTTTCTGAATCACTGTTTTCCAAGACAGCCTCCCATCCTGGAGGTATCGCCTGTATTCTTTGTTACCAGATGTCTTATCTTCCATTTGATTGTATTAAAATACATTTTTGTTGGGTTGTGGCCATTTAGCCAATCAATTCAAATAATTCTATAATAGTAACCTGTCTTCCTCATTATTTACTTTCCTATCAATCTTTGTGCCATCTGCACACTCAACCAGCAAAATTGTATTTTATTATTTTGAGTGTTGATAGAAATATTGAATAGTGTTGGTCCAAAAACTGATCCCTAGGGGATCCTGCAAGTACTAGCCCCATGTATTGATATCACCCCATTAACAGCTACATTTAGAGATCTGTCAGTGAGCCAACTTCTAATGCATCTAATGTGTGCCCTATTTATCCCATATAATGCAAGGCTTTTTTAATGAAGATATCATGCTTTGGAGAAATCCAAATATATTGGAACACAGTTGTCTTCATCGATCAGGCATGTAATCTTGTCAAAAAACATAATAGGGCTGTTTGAGAAGACCTACTTTCCATGGAAACATGTTCACTGGCATTAATTATATTTTTAGCCTTTAATTATTTGTTAATAGAGTACCATATTAATCATTCCATTATTTTGTCTGGGGATTTGATTTGACCAGTCTATAGTTCTCTGGTTCATTGTTTTTATCTTTTTAAAATATTGTAATTATGTATTAAACTCTTCTGCAGCAGAGCTCTGTGTAAGCATGAAAGCTTGTCTCTCTCACCAACAGAAGTTGGTCCAATAAAACATATTACTTCACCCACCTTGTCTCTGGAAATGTATTCACCTCAAACACAAGGTAAATTCTTCTGTAAAAATTAAGTGGGATGGGGACTTACCCTGTTTTCTTCAGAGATGCCAGAAATGGCAACATTATATCTGTATTATGGAAACGTTGGCTTGGGTTTGTTTGCCAAACTAGTACATGGGAGAGCAATTATTGATTATGCTTGCAAGTAACTTGTTTGCACCTGTATCTTTAATAGTAAATAATATTTATTACTTAGTAGCATTTTTCATCTCCAGAGTACTGTACAAACACTGACAATTTAAACTTCATAATGTCTATGTGGGATAGATATATGACATTATTTCTGATCCTGACACTAAGCCACAGATGGCCTAATTAAAAAATGAAAGCAATCCACTTCTGTATGCACACTTGTGCATAAATTAACCATACTTACTGTAACGAGTTGTCACCCCTGGGGTGCAGTCTGGGAGCCGTAGGAACCAGTGAGCCCCTCTAACTACCCAGTTGGGCTGGCCCTGCCCACACTGCTTTGCTGATGATTCAGCCTCTCCAGATCCTGTTATCACCCAACACGATAGCAGGTGGTGCCACACACCCAAATTGAGCTACCTGAGTGCTTTACCTAAGCCACTCAGACAGGCAGGACACAACATCCAATTTCCCAACTTCTCCACCTTGCACCCTTGCTGGAGTATAAACCCAGAATTATACCAGCTTACACTGCACAGGGATCTATACAAGGTAAGCTCAATAATAAAGTTCACCTTCCCCTCGATGTGGGAAAGATACGCAACAAGCCCGTATTAACGAAGCTGAGACTTTTCCCCAAACACTTCATTCAAAGGCACACTGGTTTAGATAAAGCAAAAAACAAGTTTATTAATTACACAAAAATAGATGAAGTGATTATAAGTGATAGCAAACAGATCAAAGCAGATTACCTAGCAAATAAACAAAAATGCAAACTAAGCCTAATATACTAGATTGACTGGATATGAATTAACAATTTCTCACCCTGGCTGATGATACAAGCAGACCACCATGTTTCCCTACACAGGCTAGAAATCCCTCTAGCCTGGGAACAGCACTTCCCCCAGTTCAATCTTTGTTCCTCAGGTGTTTTCAGGAGTGTCCTTGTGTGGAGAGTGAGGCCTCGAGATGATGTCACACCCCACCTTATATAGATTTACCATATGGCAGGAACCCTTTGTTCCAAACCCCATTTGTGGAAAAATATAGGTACCAAAATGGAGTTCAGTATCATGTGATCTGGTCACATGCCCTTGCTGAGTCATAGCTGTCATTCCTTACAGGCTGGCTGAAATGTTTACAGGATGGCTAAACTCTGCCACAGTCCATTGTCTTTGCTGATGGGTCATCAGCACTGTTTAGCTTCTTCATTGTTGTACCTGAAAGGCTAGCTGTGGGTGTTCCCAGAGTAAGCACATTTAAAATACAGATACCTAGTTAATATTCATAACTTCGGATACAAAAAACGATACATGCATACAAATAGGATACTTGTATACAGCAAATCATAACTTTTCCATAGACACCTGATAAGACATATCTTGTACAAAATGCATCATATTTATACCATAATCATATCATAATATCACTCTGAAAATATGGGGTATACTGTCATACTTACCATCAATTATTTTCATGTGTATATGGTATAGGTATGCATAAGTGTCTGCCTAGTCATTTCCTCAGGCAAATATCTACTTCCCACATGCACATGTAAAAGCAGGTCCAGACTCTATATCTAACTTTAAGAAAAGAGCCCTATAGGTTGAGTGTCTTCCAAGGTTACCTAGTGACTACAGGCAGAGCTCAAGAATTCCTATCTCTGATTCCATGTTTAATCCATTAGACTTTGATTTCTGCACCAGAGTAAAAGCATGTTGTCAAGTAGGACACTGAGTCCATTATTTTAAAGCAGGCTGAACTTCAAATGAAGAGCTTTGTTACATAAGCATGTAAACACCACTCAATTTGCCCTCTAATAAATATGTTCTCCTTTGTCTTAGACTTATAAATCAGCTCGTTAACTGTAAATAGAAAAAAAACATTGGCAGCTCAAAAGGATCTCTTGGTTATGAATTGACTCTCTGGAAAAGCAATACTTCTCTCTAAGAGAAGCTCACATTTTGTGCAGCTTTTTCACTTGTTCTATCAAGAGACCTTGGAACGGGTATGTATGGGACTTGTTGAATGAAGGGCCAGCACAAGGGCTATACATCACTCCCATATGCCCGGTCTAACTTGGTATAGCTGCAACTGCCTTGATGAACTATCACTGCAGGCAGAGATCACCAGGGATGGCCAGCAGTGTCACCTTTCCCTTCACCATACTCCAACTGCAGGGATATGAGATGGTGTAGGATCTGCTACAACGGCTCCACATCAACTTAGGATCCCCAGCCAGACCAGAGATCCTCCAGGTTTAGAGCAGCTTTATGCTGGCAGTGCAGGGTAGATATGTCCTAATGCTGAGGAGGATCCGGTCCACCCTCCCACTTCTGCTGTGATAACCGTGTGAGCCTTCACTCTACTTCAGATATAGTAAGGTTCCTTTGAAGAAATGTGTGTCTGGCTGTCACTCAAGTGGTATGTGTCACTCAAACATCTTATGCATGGAATAGCTACATGTTTATGTGCACTAGCACGGATCAAAATTTTCCATACGCACTTGATTTGAGGAAAAAATGAGTTTTTGACCAAAATGTTCACTTTGGTTGAATTTTATTTTTCAGTGGAGGGTGGGGGGTTTCCTCCTGTTTTTTATTCCCATCTCCCTCTTTTTTTTTCCAAACTTGAAAATAAAAGGGGTAGGAGTAAGAGTGAGAGAATTTTTTCCCATCAAATATTTTGAAATTTTTCATTGAAAACAATGAACAAAAATCATGAACAATTTTGGAGAGAAAACCCCCTGTGACATTTTGTACCTCGTGGGAACACTCTATACCCTCATGTTCATCCTTATAATATGATTGTGTGGTATCTAATGCAAAGTTTGTCATGTCAGGTGTCTTCGGAAGGCTTATGATATACTGAGTATTATTGTTATGGTAATGTTATAATAATTGTTGTTACAGTAATGTTATAGGTTATAATTTCATGTATATAGTTATGAGGCTGAAAATGTGTCCTCATGGCTTAAAACAAGCCAGGCAAAAACTCCCCAAGAGCAGAGGGGCAGTTCACACTTCATCAGGGCATGTATGGGACAAACCCAGCCCAGCCTCACAGGAACAAAAGACACTGGCCTAGGCAACAACAAAAATCTGTTGGACTCTCGAGTGAGTCACACCCCTTCATTTGGTCAGTTTGGGACTACGATGAGATAATGCTCACCTGACTCTGAAGGGGGGGGGGCAAAGCCAAGAGGGAAGAAAGAACATGATAAAAGGGAGAGACGTTTGCCATGCTCTTCCTCTTTCTTCCACCTACATCTACAGACATCACCACCAAGCGACTGAACCACTGATCAAAGGGAAGAGCCTGGCTGAAGGGCAACCAGCCAGCCTGTGGTGAGAAGCATCTAAGTTTGTAAGGGTATTGAAAGTGTTAAGATCAGCTTAGAATGCATTTTGCTTTTATCTCATTTGACCAAATCTGACTTGTTATGCTTTGACTTATAATCACTTAAAATCTATTTTTATAGTTAATAAATCTGTTTGTTCTGCCTGAAGCAGTGCATTTGGTTTGAAGCGTGTCAGAGACTCCCCTTGGCATAACGAGCCTGGTGCATATCAATTTCTTTGTTAATTTGACAAACTCATATAAGCTTGCAGCATCCAGTGGGCATAACTGGACACTGCAAGACGGAGGTCCCTAGGGTTGTGTCTGGGACTGAGGATATTGGCTAGTGTCATTCAGGTGCAGAATCCAAGGAGCAGCTTACATGCTAGAGGCTGTGCGTGAACAGCCCAGGAGTGGGGGTTCTCACAGCAGAGCAGGGTAAGGCTGGCTCCCAGAGTCAAGGATTGGAGTGACCTAGCAGACCACCGGTCCAGATAACACCCCCACTTTCATTTTTTTTTAAATGATGAAACATCCTCACCATTTCTTTGACCAGCTCTAATTTGTGCTTTCGAAATGGTAATCATTTTTAACCTAGGACAGTCAAAAGTGACAATAAGCACCACAATGTGGCAATCGTCCTCATATACTGTTCAAATACCTTAAATAATGACTCACTAAGTCCAAGCCATGGAAAAAAATGAGGGCACTTTTAAATACATATATTTCTATAATAGGTGCTACCTTTACAAACTCATTGCTATTAGTATTTTTTATTTCCAACACTTGCCCACCTTCTTGGAGCAAAGATTTTTGTAATGCCCTTCACTGTGAGATCCATTTAGGAATGTGGCACGTCCA
Source organism: Chrysemys picta bellii (assembly GCF_011386835.1). Lineage (NCBI taxonomy): Eukaryota > Metazoa > Chordata > Testudines > Emydidae > Chrysemys > Chrysemys picta. The sequence continues at coordinate 106,970,252 of NC_088791.1, forward strand.
CAAATAATGTTCCAGTGACTGAAATGAAGCTTTGCTCATGCTAAATACCGTTCTGGATGCCCTTCAGGAACATAATTGTGAAAAATGAGGCTCCTGATCAAAGTATGTTTAGAAGAAAAAAGAAAAATCACGGCTGATTCTTCTCAAGTCAGACAAAAAATATTACAGCTTTTCAGACCTATTCGCTCAGCTCTAGTACTTCTAATATAGCATTAGAAAGTCATCATCTACCTACACTTAGCCACATGATGGTGTCTGAAATCCAACAAGGTTTCCCCTGCTTCTGGAAGAGGAAATAATCATAGTATCTCAGATAACACTACATGGTAACTGTTGGTAAATACTTCAGAAATTTTGAAATAGTGTTTACATCCTAAAATCCCCAAAGAATTAAAATGGTTTGAAAAAGAACCATGGCTTTTTTCACAAGATGGTCTTGTGTTTAAGAACTGAACGGGGCTCAATTCCCCGCTGTTCCACCGACTTTACATGGGACTTTGAGCAAATCATTTAATCTCCTTTCTTCAATTGCTTGTATGTAAAATGGAGATAATATTCCTGCTCTACCTCAAAGGGGTTCTGTGAGGATAAATTAATATTTGAGAGGGCTCAGATACTACATTGATGGAGGCCCTATATGTACCTGAATAGTCAGATAAATGAAACTTTGGGGGGGAGGGGTGGGAAGGAACATCTTCATTTTTCCTGTGTTTTAAATTATTTTGACTACATCAGCTGTGAAAAAAACACATTTTTGTACAGCATTATGATAGTATCATGTCCCAGGATTCAGTTTCACTGCAACATTGTTATTTAGTCTGTAGCTGGTCTGGATGTACAGGAGACACTTATTCTCTGATACACATGTTGCTTTTGACTACCAAAAAGCACATGTAAAACTAAAACAAAACAAAACAACGGAGAAAAAGATATGGGGGCATATTCACCTCATGTGGCCTTTATCCCTGTGCAGAGGACCAGCATACAAATCCATTTAAGTCTTCAGGGTTTGGTATAAATGGGACTTACATGGTGCATAGACTTTCTGCTTGGCTCTCTGCACAAAGGTGAGCTTTACCACCAGTGAATTTGTCCTCAGTGGGTTTCAATTATTTGAGAAGGAGCAAGAAAATCTGCACCTTGATCTTTCTCTTGAAACTGTTAGAAATATGTTGTCAGGGAAGTGTACTTTAGCAGCTTATTATACTTCACTTTATATGTCAAATTATAATTATGGGTTACATTACAGCATCTTTTGGAGCCTAATACCAGAGCTCAGCATGATAAGAATATAAAAGTCTACAGGTTAGTAAAAGGATTCATAATATTTAATGTACGTTTTGTGAGCATGGCTAGAAACAATACTACTCTGGATCCAGATTTTCAGCTGCTATAAGTCATTCTTTCCCATTGAAGTTAATGATGCAATGCTGATTTACACCAACTGAGAGTCTGAATCCAAGATAGTGTCTTTTCTAACCATGCTCACAAAACCTTTCATTAAATATTATCAATCCTTAATGTCAGTGCAGCTGTACTGATTTTCAGCAGCTGGTATCTGGGCCTTGATCTATCTGAATATATACAGATATAATGCAGCTTGCAATGTGTGAGAGAGGTGCATTTTGTTAAGGCAGACTGGTAAATACAGATACACAAACAATGGCAGTCAGGCTTTTTAATTCATGATGCAGCTGCAAAGCCTTATTTTCTAAATTTCATCACCTGCACTATTTTTCATTGTGTTTCTCTTCAGAAAAAAAAAAGTTTCCTTTTTGGTGGGAGGGGAGGACTGCAGGCAAGTCTTACTTTGTGGCTGACACCCAGAAAGCTCTTGAGCCTTCCAGCAAGGAGTGTGCTTTTCTAGGAAGCTAACGTTATGGGGAACTTTCTAATGGGAAGTAGCATACAAAGTAACATTTGTCTATGTGTTGTACTGTTTCCTGTAATAATGCAGTGGAAAACTGCACCTTCACAGGGAATGAGACACAGACGTCTCTTTCTGTTTCCCCATTTGGGGGGCAGTTAAAAAAAATAAAGCTACATTTCTGTCTTTCTGTGTGAGTTCAGTTTATGCCATTGAAGAGAGAGTCCGAGAGTGGAAACAGTTAAAGGGTTTACCCTGAGCTAGTCAAAACTTTTTGAATATGATTTTTTCATCAACATTTGGCCCTTAAAAAATTCTATTTTAAAAAAATGTTAAACTTTTAATAAAAACAATGTAACTTATTCACAGGTCTTTATAATGGTTTCTCTCTTTTTGTCATTGCACCTAAAATGTTTCTATTGGTTTGAAAGATGTTACCAATTCTGCTGGTAATTCCGCATTTTAAGACTAGGGGATCTCTTTCAAAGTGGTAGCCTGTTGTGGTGGTTTTTTTTTAAATAGGAATAACCTGTTTTAAGGTGAAGACAGATGGAAAGTGTATGTGTGTGTGTGTACAATACTGCCTTAAATGTCTGATGGCATAACAATAAACAGCATATTATAGGCAAACTGGTAGTCCTTTTTTGTGATGCTCATTATTATAATATCTGAGTGCTTTGCAAACATTTATTAGTTTATTTTCACAGAAATCCTGTAACAAGGAGGTGTTATTAACCCAAACAGGGAGCAGCAGCACAGAGAAAGTAAGGCCAATATTGTGAAAAGTGTACGCTAATTTTGGGTCTCTAATTTGAGATGCCTAGTGCCAGATTTTCAGAGTATTTTGTAATATATAGTGTTGCCTGATTTTGTATGCTGTAAGGATGCTAACTTGCTTTAGCTCTGCAGTGGTCCCTTGCTCTCCTGCTCAGACGGAGGCCACTCGTTCCAGTTGCCTTCAGGCTTGTCTGGCCAAGGCACAAAGCTGCAGAACAATCTAGGGTTCTTGTCTACACCTGAGGTGGAGCAAGGCCCCCCAGGTCCTCTCATTCCCAGCCCCACAATAGGGCTGGGCACCAGACAGTCACAGCCAGGCTTTAGCCTGGGCTTGGGGAGGCTCAAGCTGCCAGCAATTAAGCAGTCTTAAGGCTGGCTTTAGCCTGGGCAGGGCTTAGGCAGCCAGCAAAGCAACAGTCTATAAGGGAGGCTCCTTCTTCAGAGTGGGAGCTTCCCTGCACAGGATAGGGAGTCAGCCACCCTGGGGTGAGGTGGCAGGGGGATGCGGGCCCATCCTACTCCACCGCGTCCCAGTCCAGGGCCCTGGCAGAGGTAGGATTGGCTGCCCCTGCATCGGTGGGGATCCAGCCACAACACACCGACCAAGCCACACCTGGCTCCACAGCCAGCTACTCTGTGTCTGCCCCTGGGCCACTTCCTGCCTCCCTGGGATTTGGTACCTCTCACTTCCAGGGTTAGTCAGGCTCCTCGGGTACACTGCAGCTGGTAGTCCAGGCCACTCCTCGTCAGGGTCTCCCACTTCTGCAGCTAGCGGACAGCCGGGGGTAGGTTCTCCTCCTGGGCATGGCAGTATGCCCGGAGCATCCTTCTCTGGGGATTCCACCACAACTGGGCTGCAGGGCCTTCCTCTTATACTTCTGGCCTCGCCACGGCACTTCTGGCAACGGGGGTGGGGCAGGCTAGGCTCTCCCCACCAAGGGGAGGGTACTGGATCCTTTCTCTCCTGCTCAGAGGGAGGCCACTAGGCCTCACTACAAGCTCAACATACAGGATGTGGCCTTTTGGTTCCTTGCATTCCAAAATACGCTAGTATAAATCTATTATAAGAAAAGATATATAAGCAAGAAGGCTAGCCCTATGGGCTACAAAGCACAGCTCCCACTGACTTCAGTTGCAGAGGGGAGTGCTCATCACTTCTGCAAATCAGACCCCCCAAGGCCTTAAGTTGGGCACCCGGGAAATGACAAACACACAATAAATAGCCACCTGTGAAAAGTTTGCCTTAAATGATTTGCTCAACATAATAAAATATCGGAACTCTGGCAGAAGCAAGGAAGGAACAGAATTCAGTTCTTCAACGTAGCATTCAACTCCTTCAATCACGAAATCCTCCTTTCTCTTCCAACAATTCACTGCCTCACTCATTACACATCTTCCAAATCTGCAGCAAATGAGGTAGGGATCATGCAGACAACAGCCTCCTGCACTACCCTGATTCATCCCCAAGAGCAGGTCCATCCTGTGCACTGAATGAGGCAGAGTCCCATGTCAAAAATACTGAGCGTGTAATTAAAGATTGTATCATAATGCTGATGCACAAGGGGTTTGAATTAAGGTTGCATAGGCTGCTTTCTGCAGTCCCTGAGGAAACTAGTGAGAGCAGCAGGTGAGAGCAGATTTTAAGTTGCATTTGTGGCTAGGTTAATTAGCCTTCCAGCCAAATTATCTAGTGGCTCCTTTTAAAAAGTGAATATATTATATACTTTGGCATCTGTTTATTTGTATCATTTACAGCTAATACATTTATTTGTCTCTTTCATGCCCCCTCACCACAGAGCTATGGTCTTGTTAGTTTGGCTTTGTTTATATAACAATGCTGGGATGCCTTTTCCAGATTCACATTGTTAATCTTCATTTGATTTCCGGGCACTGGGGAAATATAAAACTAATGATTTTTTTATGGCAGGATGGTACTAAATTAAAGGAATAAAAGGGATTGTTGGCAAGTCTGCCGTAAGTGTACTATGGGATAGAGGAGCAAGGTGATTATTCCATGAAACTGAAGCACTGGTGGAGAAAAGTCTGGATTTAAATGTGGTTCATTGTGTGCTGGCTGCCCCTCCTTTTACATGATTGTAAATGATATTTTATTTTATTGCTGTTACAGAGCCAAGAACCCAACTGGGATTGGGGGTGCTTTACGGACATCAACCAAAAGACAGCCCCTATTCCAAAGATCTTATTATCTAAGGCCCCAGTTGGGCAAAGCTCTTAAGTACATGCTTAAGTCTAGCACTATTCAACAAAGGACTTAAGCACATGTTTAAGTCTCATTGGCTTCAGTGGGATTTAAGTATGTGCTTAGCTGACCTGCATGAGTGGGCCCTTGCGCTTGTGTGGAACCCCCTTGCTAGAACACAAATCTGAGCCTAAATATGCACAAGACACTGCAGACAGATGTTGACTGCAGATGGGCACAGAACACCATGGAGAGGGAAGGATGACAGTAACTAGAGTACAAGGTTGGACATATTCGCTAAAAATCTGATCCTTCTCCCATAGAAGCAAGTGAGTTGACTTCCATGGGGCAGGATTAGTCCTTTAGTGCACATTTGGGAGGTATTGTAGTTCTATTTATTTTCTTAATAAAGTGGACAAGAGAGGTTAGCAACTCACTAACCACCACCGACTCCACCATTCATATTAGGTGATTGACTGTGATCATCACTGTAGGGGTGTGGGGTCTTAAATATGTTTCATCTGTACCTCCGTGTTAATGTATCCATATACAATACGGTATGCTGCTCCTTTTCATGGCATGTGGTGGGGATTAAAGGCATAAAGATCTTTAAAATGTGGTGATGGGTGCAGTTCGACGGTTATTCTTTTCATGAGGGAGACAAGATGGGTGAGGTAATATCTTTTATTGGATGAACTTCTATTGGGGGAAGAGACTGGCTTTCAAGGTATATTGAGCTCTTCTTTGACTGATCTGACAAGCTTTTGAGCAACCGAGAGTTCTTCTTCAGGTAACCTGAAGAAGAGCTCTGTGTATTTGAAAGGTTGTCTCTCTCACCAACAGAAGTTGGTCCAATAAAAGGTATTACCTCACCCACCTTGTCTCTCTAATATCCTGAGATCAGCCTGGCTACAACAACTGCAAACAACACTGTTTTAATTCATCTAAGAAAAGAAATGGTTGATTTTTACCAATCCCTTTCTTGTCTTTGTTTTTATGGATTGAGGTGTCTTCATTTAATTTAATCTGTTATTCTAGAGTAATGGTCCAAAATATTATGAGTAAAATTCTAGCCCCACTGAAGTCAACGAGACTGTTGCTATTGACTTCAGTGGGGCCAGAATTAGTAAAGCTATTGCAGTGTTTTGGATGATTAGTGTAGAATACTGTAGACTGTCTTCTCTAGCTGGACAATACATTTTTTGTGGCAGCGTCTGTCTTTTATTATATATTTGTAGAGTGCCATGCAGAGTGGAGCCCTGATCCTGATGATGGCCTCTATGTGCTATGTGAGTATAGATAAAAATAAGGTTTATTTGTTCCTCTACATGTGTGAAAGTAACTCTGGGTGTTTGTAAAGCACAATAGGAACCTACTTTAGAACCTTCCTGCAATAATCTGTAGGAGTAGTATAGCTCGAATTATTAATATTCAACCGAGCTGGTCGAAAAATGTGAATAACATTCACTCAACATAACATCAAGGGAAAAAAATCTTAGTTTTCCCCAAAAATATGTTGGTCTAACATTTCCTCTCCACGTGTGATGGTTTAATTAGCTTTGTTAATAATATCTGAATGAGGGTTTTTTTCTGTGCCAGCTAATTACCAGGTTCTGATTTCTGCTCATGAGTGTGACATGCGCTCCAATTCATTCTGGGGGGTATTTTCCTTTTTGTCCTCTTCTCAGATTTCAAAACCTGCAGGGTTAAAGGCAGATTCTAATGATACCCTCAGGAGCAGTCTCCTTTGAAAGTTAAGACCAGGAGCTTTGATTTCAGGTCACCCCTCCCACATGGCTGCCTTTAAAGTTCATCTAAATTAACATTCAGTGATATTTTTGGCAGCTTTGACTGCCAGCCAAATCATTACGGTGGAATAATAATGCAAATAAACTTTGCATAGCCCCATTAAATCATTAAATGCCACATTGTTCTGTAATGGGAGTGACATTTCATTATTTCTAAAGCATTAAATGCATCCCTGTGCTCGCTGCCAGTTATTATGTTTTCTGGTATTAAAATTGGTGGCAGAATGTGATAACGCTGGGACAAGCGAGGGGGTAATCTGAAGACTTGGGATATGCACTATAGATACCAGAAATGATTGGAAAAGTACAGAGATAAGAGCATCATAAAAGAACCGCTACACATATCAGTATGGGGCGTTTCAGAGCATGTTCTACTAACGCTTGATCTGTAATGTTAATGACCTGACATTCTGCCAGGCCCAGAAGGAAAAGATTATTTGGCCCTCATTTGGGGTATATGTTCAAAGTCATTTTTAGACACAGTTCCCATTGACTTTTCTGGGCGCTGAATGGTAAAAAAAACCTGTGCAGCTTTTGAAAATGTACCCCAGAGTGCACTGTAGAGCCCATAACTTAAAAAGTAAAGCTGCAGGGCTTGGAAGGAAAGAGTTTTCTAAAACCCAAAGGCATCCGTTGAGAAGGAGCCAAGATTATTCAAAGGGATTTTAGGGCATTATTTGATTCTTTTGACTTGTAATGAATTGAATGGCAGTTCTCCTGGTTAATTATTTTTTTAAAAAGAGCAAAATATTGGATACTCCAAACAATGGCTGACCAAATGCTGTGATTTATAGAAAATCAGAACATATTTTAATTTCAGTATGAAAAGTACAGCAGGCTGGCCAGCCCTGAGAGAGCCTACAGAGCAGAGATCACAATCTGCCTGCAATCTGGGTAACGTCCGAGTAAGGTACAACTGTAACACAGGAAGGCATACCTGTGCTAGCTTTAATCTAGCTGGTGCAGGTAACAATAGTAGTGAAGATATGGTGGCATGGGGCTTCAGTGTGGCCTAGTTGCCCAAGTACAAGCCTGCTGGGGATAGTGGGTGTGAACCCAGCTCTCTGTGGCTGCCTTATTGGATCTGGTCCTCTGAAGAAGCAGTCCCTGCAGCTGCAGTGCTAAGGGCAAACACACTGAAGTAAAGCCCCTCTCCACACACTCATCTGAGAAGCATCCCCACATCTTGGCTCCCAGCAGAGGGTGAGGCTGGGGCAGGGAGCCTCAGAAACAAGTGAGCAGGGAGCTGGCAACTGGTAGGCAGAGCATTGAGTCCATCCCTTTTAGACCGTGTGCCAGCCAGCCAACCTAAGGAGGCATGAGGGGGAGGATGCGTCACTTGGTAAAGAGGTGTAGATTAGTGCCCCCATCACGAGATGGAGCAAGAAGGAATTGTGATTTCCCAGGGTTCCTCGGGAGGTGCAGGTGCATCCCTGTCAGAGGACTAGGTCTAAAGACACAAGTTAGTCCTAAATATCTGCAAGATTCATGCGTTTTGGGGTTTTTAGCTGAAAAGGCCTAACAAAAATAGGCAGCACTTTTACAGTTTTGCACCTGGCTTTGTTGTTGAAGAGGCAAAGATTCTAGGGCTAGAAAGGATCATTATAATAATCTAGTCTAATCTCCTGCATACCCAGACTGAAGGATTTCATTCAGCAATTCCGGCAGTGGAGGGAATTATTCTTTTCAGCTATGCCAGTGAAGGCTATCAAGCCCAATACATATCTTTAGAAAGACATCCAGCCTCCAATTAGACTGGAATTTGCAAAAGAGCTCAAGGGAGTTAGATGCCCAAATCCTATTGAAATGACCCCTTTGAAAATCCAAATCTTCAACTGAGGGTAAATCTACCACCTCCTCTTTGTTAAAAAGTTGCACCTTATTTCCCATTTGAATTGTTTTCAACTTCCCAGCCATTGGATCTTGTTATACTTTATTATGTAATCCTTCTGCCCATCTAAGTTGGCAGCAACAAGGGCCGGGTTCTGTATCTAGGGGTTCCGTTTCAATAACGCAATGCAAAACTGGCTCAGGCCCACACCCCGTGACCTGGGACAATTACATACCACCCCCTGGGTGCCTCTAAGAGGCAATATTTCCCCTCTCGCAAGCACGGAGTCTGAGTGTAGCAGAAAATGTTTAATAACATGAGGTAAACGACATCAGCATTAAATTGGAAAAACACCACAAACAGGATTCATAACACAAACCATGAGCAAAAAACCCACCCCAGCAAATTGGGCTGTGTCCTTTCCCTTTGGTTCTTGAATCCAGCAACCCAAAAATCACCCAGAGTCCCCAAAGTCCAACACCCCCAAAGTCTCTTGGGTCTAGCAACCACCCAAAGTCCAACAAACCCCAAAGTCTCTGTCCCTGGTCAGTGCAGCCCCAGAGTAAAAGGGGGGGGGCGGCACGCAGGGTATTAAGGGGCACCTTATGTGATCCGAGGCCGGCCAGCCGTCTCTCCGTGGGGTTCCGCCACAGCCTTCACCACGAGCCAATCCACTTCCTGCCGTCCCACAAACTGCTCCGCTCTACAAGCTGCTCCGCTCCGCTCACCGACCTGTGAGCCGCTCCAGCCATCCCCGCAAACAGCTCCGCTCGCCGTTCCTTGGGCCGCTCCAACCAGCCCCACAAGGCTCCGCGCCGCTTGCTGCTCCTCCAGTCTTCCCCACAAATTGCTCCGCCAGCTGCTTAGCAATATAGCTTCAGGCTCCCCCCCCTAGTTAACACAGCACTCAGTGATTTCAGCTCTTAATAACTTTAGCTCTTTTGTGATTTCAGCTCTTAGCAATTTCAGCTCATAGTAGGGGAGCCCCACTGCTAGTGCACCATTGGCCCAAAGTGAATTCAGCTCAGCAGCCTGTAACTAGACTCCTAATGGAATCAAAGTTAGCTCTGACATTCAACAGTAGAGAGAGGAGGTAGTGCAATTGGTGTTTCAAACCCTCGGGGGGGGGTAGCCCATCAGGTACAAATACCTGTCCCCATCCTCTCTCAGTTCACTGGGTTTTGTAACCCATGCCCCTTGTCAAGCAAGTGCTACTTAGGTAATGGTGAAGGACTCACTCAGTCCTTCTGTCATACAACAGTTCCACTGGCCTCGATTCACAGAATCAGGGTAACAAAACTTTATTCTTCCTGCCCCAATAACAGAGAAAACTGGGGATCCCACACCAGCCAAAGTAACCACTTTGAGTTGCTGTTGTTTCATGCCAGGCGAGTGGGTGTGCCTATGCAAACAAGATCAGCCCCTGGAGTTCTTTTCCACACTCGCCATAATTCACCACCAGATGTCAGGGTAGAGCTCATCCTGACTCCGCTTACAATTGCAAGGACACAGCTATGCCACAGCTGCACAATCATAGCTCCCAGAGAACCCTGACAGTGTCCTTTACTTCCAGTGCCACATTGTCAAACTGACAGCGCTGTACAGCACTTAGCTAATGGCACAATCTATTGCACATGAAGAGGTGACTGTCTGTGAACTATTGATTTGGGCTCCCAGATATACAAAATTACTATTATGCTTTTATTGTGTCACAGATGTCAAACTGATTCCAGCATGATACCACCTTTATATTCAGGTGAGTGGAAACTGAACGGACATTAATACATCCAATTCTCCCACAGGCCTGCTCAGTGTTAGCTGCATGAAGGTTCTGAGCTATCGTAGCTAAAAAGGTACCAATCCTCACTGTCATGGAAAAGCACATCTGTGGGGTAACCCAGATTTGCAAATTCGGGGAGATAGGGCAAGAACTGACTGAACAAGAGCATCATATGGGTTTCCCTAATAGCCAACGATGAGGGTGTTGCCTCTTTTCTAACACTAATGCTCAGTACATACAACTAAAACACTTTGTCCTCTGGTCGTTGGCACTGTAATAAAGAAAAAGGAACCCTGCTGTGTGTGTGGTGGGGCTGTGCAACAGTCATACAGCTATGGAAAGAGGTGGACACAACAGTGAAAATAGTGCTTGGCTTCAGTAACCAAACCTCTGCTAAAAATCATATCCTAGGTTATGTACCAACTACTCTGGTTTTTAACTCCACCAGAAAAAAAGTTGGCTCTTGAGAGCTGCAATGATTACCGAGTGCATGATTTGATAAAAATGGAGGAGCAGGCGTATGCCCAGAATAGAGCAATGGTATTCAGACCTGTCTGAGTTAGCAGCAAAAGAACTAACAGCTTATTGACACAGAAAGCAATTTTATGAATTTGAAGACATTTGGACCCTATTTTGTGATACATTTGGATAAAGACCGCTGAGATAGATCAGATAATACCCAACTTCCACTCCAAAGGAGCTCTCCCCTTTTTCTCCTTCCTCTTCCTCGCCACACTTATGTCCCCTCCTTCCCTTTCCTGCCTATTTGCATTTTTTCTTTTATTTTTACACCCAGACTAACATACTATATCAGTATTGTCTGATTTTTGTATTGTTTCCTCTTGCAGCTTTGACCTGTTGTAAAGCTGTGTAATTGGATAATTGTATTGGCTATCCCTTGAAATGTGCAGTGTTCTGGTAACATATGGAAGCTGTAAGTTGTTCATCTTTTTATATTTGTTATTGTTTGTTTCCTTATGAACATTAATTAAAAAAACATTGACTTGGTCACTATCACTAGACCTCCTTATTAGTTTTTGGATGATAACTGTAATGGAATGCTTAACTGTACTATATTGTTCAGCCACTAGGCGGTGCTGTGTGTAACAAACCTTATTTAAGCTCACCTCAGCCATACCTGGCAAGAGCATTAAAGAATCTTATGATGAACACATCTGATGTGTATAAACAAGCTCTATGACCAGTCCATATCTGGTACAGACGTACATGCCTTGGTGTGATTAGTGAGATAGGAATTCTACAAGGTGTATGTATACTATATGGTTCAGCATTGCCTTCTTAAGTAACATAACTGACCCCCTAATGAACAGAACTATGCTGTTATCAAGAGGGAATGTTATGTTGTAGTTTGGGCTAATAAACAACTTAAGCCTTATCTGTATAATAGGAAATTTAAGGTTCTAATGGACAACTCCCTGCTAATATGGTTGCACTGAACCAAAAGGACCAATTCCAGACCATTATGCTAGAGCCTAGCTCCACAGGAGTACGACATGGATACAGTCCAGCACAACACCTGATGGAAGACAACTCAGAACAACTGTTCCAACACTGGAAAAGAAACTATTTCCAAAGTGGCCAAACATGAACAGAGGCGCGTAATCGGATAAAAAGGCTAAAAGAGTGTATGAACACTTTTACAACAGATGTCACTCAGAGAATTGCCAGATCTAGAATCTGGTAACAAATCTTATTTCAATTCACCTCAGCCAGGCCTCGCAGAGCTTTAAAGGATCACATTGATGAACACATTTGGTGTGTATAAGCGAGCTCTGTGACCAGTCCATATCTTGTACAGAAGTATGTGACAATAATAAATAGGAATTCTACTTGTATCCCTTAAAGTTAAAAAAAAATGAGGCAGTTCAGCTGGTGTTGAATGCAGTTCAGTATCTTACATATACCCGTGGGCCCTTGGTAGAAATTGGAATGGGGAACAAGCTGTATGTATTTAAAGAGCCTGTCACTGAGTATAAGTCCCTGATAAGGTAATTTACTTTTATTTTAGCCCACTTTCACTTTGACATTGGAAGGCTGGAGCTGACATTTCTGAGAAATTCTGTTGTCCACCAGAAGAAGTTAAAATGCTTTTTGATAGAATTGGACAATCTGAGTGTTATTTAGCCAAAAATTGACCTATCAAAGTTTTGAGAACGCCAGGCTTCTATTAGCCTGGTAATAACAGTTTCAGTGCTAGTAGCAGTGCATTGCCATTTCATAGATCACATATTAACCTTCAAAATCAACTAAACTTTCACTTCAGCCTGGCTTCTGGAGGCCCCAAAGGAGAAGGGACTTTGCAAGCTTCTGGCCATGAGTCCCTAAGGTTTAAACCCTGTATATATGTATCCATGGAACCTTGCCCTACATGATATGCTTTCTATGACCGCCCCATCCCTTTTGCAACATTTCTTACCCTGCCTCATAACAGAATGATGTGGGATAATTACAGCCTTCAGAAGAGATGAATCTGTTCTCATAAATTGTCCCCATCTTTACTTTTTTATGTAAGAATAGATGCTGCTGCTAATAATGCACCTTTTTTTCATCTGTAGATCTCACAGTGCTTTAAGACAAGGTAAGCATCATTACACTCATTTCACAGATAGGGAAATTGAGGCACAGAAATATGAGTTGTTTTGTCAAAGATGGTGGCAGAGCTGGGACTGAATCCAGGCCTCTTGACAACTGTAGATTTCTCATGTCTACCAGTTCATTTCCCTGTGTACTGGTTCATGATGATCATCTACCTCCCTTCTAAAGAATAATGTATCAACTGAATGCAGAGGCAACCCAGAATTCCAGTCTGTGTATTCCACTGAATTCTGGTGTAACTCCAGGGATTTTATAAAGTAGTATCAGTGTGAGATTAGAATTGGGTCCCACAGCTCTGGCAAACAGCTGAGCTCTTTAGCCAAGCAAAAGTTTCTTAATAAATGGAGTCAATCATGATCTGTGCTAGGTGTTATGGAACTTGCAGGGCAATAATATAAAACCCAAAATGACCTCAATTATTAGAACTCAATTATTAGAATAATTTATTAGAATTATTATTACTGAAAAGCCTCCTGGTATGGAGATATCATTCAAACTCACCGTTCGAATTATGTTGAAATATTGACCTGCTCTGTCACATCATAAAACAATTTGACTTTATCCTATCAGACATCTTCTCATGCTTGAGGAAAAGTTGGGAAGGAAGTCCTGCATTGTATCTGGAGGTGGTTAGCCTGTGTTGCTTAAAGAGTGGTTCTGAACAGCGGCCCTTGTTCTTTACCCAAGATAAAATAAAAAGATGGAGTGTGAGGTTCACTAAGCTACATGTGTGCAAATTTCACAAGAACTTAAGCAACTTAGGAGTTTTTCCTATCTTCAGAAGTGACTTGGACAGATTCCTAAGGCCCATTGACTTCCAAAGTGCCATTTGAAATTGGGACTTACGGGAAAATGAGACCCAAATCCTGCTTTCTGTTGTTTTACCTAATCTGTAACTTGCTTTCAGAAGCTGGAGTTGAAAGGCCATGTTCACTCCAGGCTCTGTGCTACTGGGGAAAGTTGTGATGCAGCCTCCCTTCTCCTGTGTGTCTCATTGGCAGCTAATGTCCTGCCAAAGTAGGGTGCTGATTGCTGGGGTTAAGCCATGCAATTTGCACCTATATTTGCCTGTGAGGATGAATCTGGCCAGATGAGGTTTTCAGTGAATGGATCCTCTTGTTATCAAAGTTTAACCTCGAAATGATTGGAAACAAAAGCCACTGCTTTTAATCAGAACTATCTTTTTAGTCCTGTTCTGTATCCTAATTGGCATGGAACAGACTTAAGTGTGGCAGTGGGCTCCTTGTAACTCCAATATATGCAAGAACAATGCTGTAACAAGGTCTCACTGCAGGCTTCTGTGCTTTCCCAAACATGACTAACGTCAAATAAATAGAAAGTGAAATCACTCTCCTACTGTGCTGGGAGTAGGGAGAAAAAGCTGCCACAACAATCCTGCAAGGCACAGAAAACCTTTATTATTTGTCACACCAATACAAAGTGCATCAGCATCAGACCACCCATTAGGGGAGACTTAAATAGCTCTTAAGTATTTTGAGAAATAATACTAATATGAGGAGCCCAACGTGTTAGCATAATAACATGTATTAGACAAGGGGCACTTGATGGTTCATGGGCTTGACAACGGGCCACAGAGCTTTTCATCTTTCGGTCATTGGTTCAAATGTGGCTCTTGTCTGTAGTGACCAAATCATCCATTTGCTGTTCAGCAGCCCTTGTGAAATAAAATAGCAAAGCCTCAGTCTAGGTCCACATTACAAAACTACTCTATAGCTGTCACTATTTGTCCCCTTTGCTGGCAGTCACATGACCAAGGATAAAGACTGAATCAGCCTGGAGACTGAATCAGATTATCACATGCAGAGGAGGCCTTTTAATGTCAGAGATGACTGAGGTCCATTGTTGAGACATGGGGAAGGTTGTTCTGATGCAAACCTGCCCTGTGTGTACCAATCTACATGGAATGTGGAGAGAGGCGCACAGGTTGAAGGAGGTGAGAGGTTGGAGGAGGCACAAGGAAGTCTGTTTGCACATGGTTTGAATGCTAGCTGCAGTTGCAGCAACTCTGTTAATAGTTCACTTAATAGAGAGCCAGTTTAGATTTTACATGCATGGAGTCCTTTGATGTTGTTATCCAGCACAAAATAGTGAAACACCATGGATAGATACCTATTCTACGGCAAGAGGTTTTCACTCCGAACTGTCTTACCTCTTTCAGAAGCACTACATTCACATTTTAAAAAGAACAGAAAACAGCCCATGAACAACTTCATCTAGCCTGACAAAAAGAGACTTTTTATTATACTTTTCACAACAAGATTTATAGGGCCATATTTTCAACTGGTGTCAATCAGAAGGCAATGGAGCAATGTTCATTCCTGGCAGCTGACAAGATGACCCACCATGTCTAATTGCAATGGGGTTGGTAAAGACTCTTTCCCCTTGTTTGTTTCCTTTTCAGAGAAGAGATACACAATGTTATGACCAAAAGTGAGAATATGACACATTCTTAGGGGGGGGGAAAGCAAGGCATCAGGGCAAATCTCTCTCCAGAATCCAGCTCTAAGTACAATGATAACATAATGGATAATTTTAACTAGTCTTAAGTAAAAGAAATCATATTAGCCTATTTCATAGAACGTGCCCTCCAGCTCTCTTTCCAAACAGGCTCTTCTCCCAGCCAATATGAGAGCAAGGGAAAGCAAATTAAAAAAATACAATGCCTCATTATGCATCTATGCACCTGGGCCAATAGGGTTTTAGTACTGAGAAAATATCCATAGGTAGTTACTGTGGTGAACCAGCTCATTTTCAACTCTTCTTAGAAACCAGTGCTTGAGAGAAATTGTTCATGATAAAGTGAACAGATTAGCTAACATTTGCCTGGCTTTGTTATCTTACTTGCCCAAACAAACAAACAAACAAACAATGCTTGCATAAACTGCATAGCTGGAAGAAGGGGAAATATGCCTGCAGCCCTGGTTGGTTTACTTGGTAGCAACAGCTGAGTAGCCTTTGAAAGCCTGCTCATCATGAAAGCATTGCTCTCTCCTCTTTGCCTTTAATCCTGCAGGAGAGATCTAAATTAGATGCACTCAGTGAATCCAGGAGCTGATAAACAAATAGTTGGAAAGCTTTAGCCACTTTGTGGTCTCTCTTTCTCTAAAGATGAAGTAGCTAGGCTTAAATGGTCCCTAGTTCTACAATCACTGTGAAGGACAGTGAAGGTCACAATGTAATTGTCCATATTAGGGGAGAGTGAATAGATTAATTGGATTTAGAGACTAAAATGTGAAGTCCTTCACAAACGGAAGGTTTGCAAGAGCCACATGCTGAAAAAGTCATATTCCGAACATTAACTGTTCAGCATTTCATCCCTGACTTCCTCACCATTCTTACCCTGAGGAGATTTAAACAGCAGTGATTATGAAAAACAAGTCTCTGCTGACCCAGATGAAAGTAAACCAGCATCTGAAGCAAAGGTGAAAGGTAGGCCCAGCACCCAATAGCTCTGGATTAGCCACTCACTAGCAATTTCTAGTGACATCTTTCTCCTTTTCCAATAGAAATATCTTCAAGTCATAAGATTTTGATCCAGACCTGATTTCAAACCTCCATATTTAACACATGCAGATTTTTAGCTTAGTAAAATAGATGGAGATATTCACTGCAGAATCGCACAGAAAAAATGGTCCATTCCATTTTAGACCCCAGCTACTCTTTGGTCTAAAAAAAAAAAGAAGTAAAATACTAAACCATCTTGTCCATTTGAAAATAATTTTGTGCATCACCAAATTTGTTGGGAAGCCTTTTTCTTTGAAAATCAGCAGCTGATGGAACTTTACACAGATTGGAATATATGGATAGGTTTATGTACTGAATTTACTGTAAATAAGTAAAAAGAACAGGAGTACTTGTGGCACCTTAGAGACTAACAAATTTATTAGAGCATAAGCTTTCGTGGACTACAGCCCACTTCTTCGGATGCATATAGCTCCACGAAAGCTTATGATCTAATAAATTTGTTAGTCTCTAAGGTGCCACAAGTACTCCTGTTCTTTTTGTGGATACAGACTAACATGGCTGCTACTCTGAAACCTGTAAATAAGTAGCCGGCCCAGCTGCCCACAAAGTAAAAGCAGAAAACAAAATGAATTCATTAGCATCTTAGCGCTATCCTCAACTGGTTGATAAACTCTAGGGGAAGAATTCAGAAATAATCATTTCATAAGTATAAAACAAGATCCAAAGAAAGAGATGGAGAAAAATATAAAATGATCAAAATCAATAAAGATCAAATCAGCATCAGAGGTGCAAAAATGCATATTTACCCAGGAAAAACACATTTAGCTTAGCTTAACTTGAAGGGGTATGAGTGCCAGCCAAAATCTAGCTTTCAATATGTCATACAAATATGGAACTAAACTGTGCCCTGAGATATGCAGATGCAAAGTCCACTGAAGTCAATTTAAGCTGCCATCATGAATTTAATAGCAGAATTTGCCCTATCACTGATATTCTCTTTCTGCAAGGATTGCTCAGTTAAATGAATCAGTCTGGCCAAAAGGGGGAACATGCTCACAGTAAAAGTTATGTCTGAGTAGAGCTGGTTGGAACATTTTCTGTAAAATTTCATTAAATTTAATCTGGGTGGAAGCATGAGGGAGGGCAAGACCGGCTCGCAATCTGTAGCCTGGTGATTAGGCCACTGAGCTGGGATGTGGGAGGCCCAGGTTTAAGTCACTCTTCTACCTGATTCAGAGTGATCTGGAATGAAAAACTCTGCACTGCTATCCAGGCAGCACAAATAGGACAGATCTCTTTTTTCCTTCTACTGTGTCAGACCGAACATACACTCCAAAGTTTTGTCGGCATAGCTGTGTCAGTCAGGGGGTGAACTTCCCCCACCACAACTCTTCCCCCCAGCTGACATAGCTATGCCAGCAAAACCCCCAGTATAGGTGTAGCTATGCTGTCAGAAAAGTGCATCTGTGAGCATAGCTAATGTCATTCAGGGAGATGGTGTTATTATGCCAACAGTAAAACTACCAATATAAGCTGCATCTACACTAAGGACTCTGACAGTATATAGCTATACCAGCAAAGCATCTGTAGTGTAGACAAGGCCTTAGTAATAATCATTCTACCAAATACCTAACTTTTGAATTAATTGAAGCTACTGATAAGTGACTCCATCATTAAAATACCCTCCCTACCATGTTACAAAACCACCTGTAAAAGTTAAGGTGATTTCAGCCTATAACTTTATACTTTCTTTACTACATAATGTCTGCAGAGGTCTTCAGTCATACTTTTTAAGATATGTACTATATACATCCTGACTACTGCATGAAAGATTCATAGGAAATGGTCCAATTACATCACAGTCCTTTGTTGTTTAGTCTCCCATCGCTAAGGTAACAGTCCTCTTGAAAATCACTAAAACCTGCTGTCATTAAATCACAGATTTATAAGCATGTTGCTAAATAATTAAATGATCAGCTGCCCCAAAGGAATGATCATGCACAAATATCAATCTCTGTGTAACATTTAATATCCAGATTCGAACGGAAGAAAAAAAAATCTTTTTTTTTTCCTTTTGTGGAAGCAGAGAAAGAACTGACAGGAAGGAGATGCAATGCATGACAGTTCGTTAGCAAGAGTTAGGCTAACTGTAACCCTAATAACGCGAGATTTGTAGAAGCGAGGAATGTGTGAGGCGAGTGGGAAAGAACTGTGTGAGAAGTTGCTGCGACCTTGTGTAGATAATATGGAATGTAGACTAAGAGTCTACATTAGTGAG
This sequence comes from Chrysemys picta bellii, assembly GCF_011386835.1. Lineage (NCBI taxonomy): Eukaryota > Metazoa > Chordata > Testudines > Emydidae > Chrysemys > Chrysemys picta. The sequence continues at coordinate 106,988,895 of NC_088791.1, forward strand.
CAAAACAAGATATCAGAATGACCTATGTATAAACAAAATGCAACTGTTGCTCATTATTGTCTGTAACAAAAGGTATAAATGCTTGCTGTAATTGTTTACCTGTTGAGAGACCTGCTTAGCTCTCTCCCTCTGCGCAATTGTGAGAGTTAATAAAGCATCTGACTTGCTATACCTAAACAAATAGTGAGAACTCTGTTTTTCTCCGACACTTTCAAAATAAAGCTTCTGAGAGTATCATAAAGTAGGAGTGAAGAGAGACCATTAATGTTTCAAGTGACTAAGTGATATTAAAAAGCCAAACAGAGCAACAAAACCATAGCACCAATAGTAATATCTTGCTCTTTTACAGATCCTTTTAGGGGAGGATCACACAGATCTTTACAAATAGTTAGATAAAGGTTGCTATTTTTCCTTGGTAATCATGATGTCATCATGAATTTGTGTCAGTAGGAAGCAATGCAACTTGTTGATGTTGCACACAAATGTTTTGCTTGCACACATAAATGTTCTTTGACCAGTGCTGGCTAGGACATAGGAGAATTGGAGAAAATTAGGATGCCTTAGAAAAACCCAGAATGGATAGCAGCCTTTACAAGGTGGTCATGCCTAGTGGTTGGAGCAGGAGTCAGGCTTAATGGTCAGAGTGGAGGGTCAAAACCACAGACAGCATCAGGTACCAGGCCAAAGGTCAGAGCTGAAGACAGAGTCAGGTGCCAAGCTAGGGATCAAAGCCAGAGACTGTTTCAGGGGCCAAGCCAAAGGTCAGAGCCAGAGACATTATCAGGTGCCAGACTAAGGGTCAGAGACAGTGTCAGGGATAAGGGAAAGAAGCAGGGGCCTGGAGTAGGGCAGGACAGCAGGAACTGGGAGTAGACAGGGGTCTGGGATGGGATGACAGGAACCAGGAGCAGGCAGGAATGAAGGGCTCAGGAGTCAGGTAAGCTGGAGGGGTCCAAAGTCACAGCCCGCCAAGGATTCCTTGGGTTGCTCACACAACTTCCTGTTGTTACTTCTTGGTTTATGTAGAACTCCTTAGTGAAGCACAGGAACTGGATGTTTCCCCCAATTGGGAGCTCTGGGGGTGGGGCCCTCAGGAGCTAGCCCTTCCCTGGACCCTTCTCTAGTTACTCAGTTGAGTTGGCGGGTGGCAGTCATGGCCGGAGCATTGCCTGTGGGCCTGGATTCAAGGCCTGTGATCCCTGACAGCCTGTGGGGCAGGTAGGTATTACCAAACGCATGGTGAGTAATGTCTTGTTCTGTAAATAGTCCCATTGTTTCTGCTCTCATTCACACTGGTGCAAATCTGGAGTAATTCTATTGAAGTCAATAGAGTTATGCTAGTATAATATCAACGAGAAAGGAGATTCAGGCCCAATAAATGGGAAGTGAGATACTGCTCAGGGTGAGCAAATTAGGCAGACTCTGGCCCTTGAACTGTAAGCTCTTTGAGGCAGGGGCGATGTTTTCTGCTGAATCTGTAAAGCACCTAGCCCATTTTAGATGCTAAGCAAAATATGAATCCAATAAAAAGGCTTTATTGGATTTGTCTTAAGAGTACACTAGATGAATGCAATTTTGAAGAGAAAATTTTGCAAATCAATCTTTTTCTGCTCTTCTTAGACACTGAAATAATACTACTTAGACACTGAAATAATTATGCTGTTCTTTTAATTATTTTAATTAAAAGTTTTTGTCCTTTACTGAGATCTTAGAAAAAAGTTCCTCAACAAACAGAACCTTTCCAAAAGATGCAATTTAAAGTAATCCTGCACTCTTCACCAGCATGAAAATTGAAGACTGTACAGGCTACTTTCCATTGCTGTAGGCCCCTGCATATATTTTTCCCTCATTAATTCATTGCCTTTTGTATAATCATACTGTGTGCTCTGTTTAGCGTTTTACTGATGTGGTTGTTTTGTTTTTCCCCTCAACTTTGCCCAGCATTCCATTTTCTTTTTACTTTATATAAAATATTGTTTGCAAATTCTGGAAAAGAATTTTCATGGACTAGATGACCTAATGAGCCTGGTTGTCCTTTCATTTACATTAGTCCACTGACTTGGACTCAATTCTCATTTACTCATGTGCAAAGGAAAGGTGGATCAGTCCCAAAAGCCAGATCATCAAAGATATTTAGGTGCCCAGAACTCATTGAATTTAATGGGAGTTAGGTAGCTAAATAACTTAGGGTTACCATATCTCATAAATAAAAAAAGAGGACCCTCCACGGGCCATGGCCCCGCCCATTTCCCCACCCCTAGCCCCGCCCCAACTCCGCCCCTTCCCCCCACCCTAACTCCGCCCCCTCCTCCCTCCCACTCCCAGCCAGGGGGAAAGGGCTGCCCCAGTGCTACCAGCTTCACAGTTTGCCGGGCAGCCCCCAGACCCTGCGCCCCCAGCCGGCGCTTCCCCAGCGCAGCTGGAGCCTGGGAGGGGAAGCGCCCAGCCGGGGGCGCAGGGTCTGGAGGCTGCCCAGCAAACCGTGAAGCCGGTAGCGCTCAGGCTTTGGGCAGCCCCTATGCCTCCGGACCCTGCGCCCCCAGCCGGGCACTTCCCCTCCGGGGCTCCGGCGGCTCTGCGTAACTTACACTGTATAAGTTACACAGAGCCGAAGAGGAGCAGAGCCCCCGCAGCTGGAGGCTCTGCTCCTCTTAGGCTCTAAGAGCCGGGCTGCCCCAGCGCTACCGGCTTCGGGCAGCCCCCGTGCCTCCGGACCCTGCGCCGCCGGAGCCCGGGAGGGGAAGTGCCCGGCTGGGGGCGCAGGGTCCGGAGGCAAGGGGGCTGCCCGAAGCCGGTAGCTCTCGGGCAGCCCGGTTCTTAAACAGAGCCTCCAGCGGCTGGGGCTCTGTGTAACTGACACTGTGTCAGTTACACACAGCCCAGGGGGCTGGAGGCTTTGCTCCTCTTTGGCTCTGTGTAACTGACACTGGGTCAGTTACACAGAGCCCCGGGGGCTGGAGGCTCTGTTTAAGAGCCGGGCTGCCCAAGCGCTACCGGCTTCGGGCAACCCCCATGCCTCCAGATCCTGCGCCCCCAGCCGGGCACTTCCCATCCCGGGCTCCGGCGGCGCAGGGTCTCCAGGCACGGGGCTGCCCGAAGCCGGTAGCTCTGGGGCAGCCCGGCTCTTAAACAGAGCCTCTAGCGGCTGGGGCTCTGTGTAACTGACACTGTGTCAGTTACACACAGCCCTGGCGGCTGGAGGCTCCAGCCCCCGCGGCTCTATTTAAGAGCCGGGCTGCCCGAGCGCTACCAGCTTCGGGCAGCCCCGTGCCTCCAGACCCTGCGCCGCCGGAGCCCGGGAGGGGAAGTGCCCGGCTGGGGGCGCAGGATCTGGAGGCACGGGGCTGCCCGAGCGCTACCAGCTTCGGGCAGCCCCGTGCCTCCAGACCCTGCGCCGCTGGAGCCCGGGAGGGGAAGTGCCCGGCTGGGGGCGCAGGGTCTGGAGGCACGGGGCTGCCCGAAGCCGGTAGCGCTCGGGCAGCCCGGCTCTTAAACAGAGCGGGGGCGGCTGGAGCCTCCAGCCGCCGGGGCTGTGTGTAACTGACACAGTGTCAGTTACACAGAGCCGCAGCCGCTGGAGGCTCTGTTTAAGAACCGGGCTGCCCAAGCGCTACCGGCTTCGGGCAACCCCCCTGCCTCCAGACCCTGCGCCCCCAGCCGGGCACTTCCCCTCCCGGGCTCTGGCGGTGCAGGGTCTGGAGGCACGGGGCTGCCCGAAGCCGGTAGCGTTCAGGCAGCCCGGCTCTTAAACAGAGCCGCCATTTTCCCGGACATGTTCGGCTTTTTGGCAATTCCCCCCGGACGGGGGTTTGACTGCCGAAAAGCCGGACATGTCCGGGAAAAAGAGGACGTATGGTAACCCTAAAAAGCTTTACAGATGTGGGCCTAAATGTCTTTTCCGTCAGATGTTATTTTCCCCACACACTACAATAGGACTCCTTTGAAGTCAGAGGAATTACAGCGGTGTGGGAGGGGAGAGGCAGATCTGAAATTCTAAATCAAATCTGGATTATGGTTCATTTCAAACAAAAAAATTTCACATCACCCTCATCTTTTAGGCAAAAGCATGAATCATGTCAAATTCAGGACGTGAAAACCTGGCCCTGTTGAAGTCAATAGAAGTTTTGCCCTTGACTTCAGTGGGGTCAGGATTTCACTCTTTTGAGTCAATGAGATACAGATTCTCCAGATGATGGTTCTTCTTTGAGATGAGGACACTATGGTGGCAACCAGCCAAATATTTACATCTAGGGACTATTGATTTGGACACTACAGCTGTACTCAACTGGCACAGTGGCATGTGGGGTGAGAAAAGTGATTGTAGGTCCTAATCCATGTGGGATTTTACAAATAAAAGTCAACCATTTAAATTTCATCTAGAGGCAAAGAGGAAGCCAGTGTTGTTGCTGAACTGGTGAAATATGCCAATGCTACCAAGTATTTTTGAGGAATAGACTTCTGTAAAGTGCACTACAAGAATCAAGTCTAGGAGTCACAGTCTCATGGATAACTGTGGCAAAGTCCAGGTACTGAGGGAAATATCTTGGTCAATTTACCAAAGGTAAGTGAAAAAGATGCCTTGGGCCTCTGATGGCACCTAGCAATCCCCAAACTGCAATATTTTCTCCAGCTAGCTGTCAGTCATGTGACTCACCAAATGGCTTCACATGAAGATCTTACTGTAACTGGACACAGGACTCAGGTAAAGTATTTTGGTAAAACCTTTATTTTCAGAGAATTTCTTTACATTATTTGATAAATAAAACAAATGAATGTGCTCAACATTTAGAAGTCTGAACTATTATATATTTATTCATTATTTGTTAAGGGCCAATTGGGACTTTAGATTTTATTTCTAAGGTGTACCTGTAGGCACAGTGCTGAGCAAGACAGGTCCTAAAGGTCCAGGTAGACCACATGGAGACTTAAAAGAGGCTCTTACTCCCCCTTAAGCCCTTGTGTGAGTATGCAGTCCAAATCACTGTAGAGCCTTGAAAGACCACATGACAGGATGAAACAGCCAGGAAAGGGTTAAAGGCTACCTGCCTGTCATGTGACTCAACAGGGGATTAAGGGAAAGATGTGGCCTCTTCTGGGACAGCGAAGAGAGTCAAGGGAAAAGTATCTGGAGGCTGTCTTGGTCAGGGGAAGTGGTTTGTTTTGTGTTACTCCTGAGTTTTGGTGTGTGTGAATGAGAAATTGTGACCTGAGGCAAGGGCTTGAAATAGACTTGGGTGTGGCACTGGTTCTTTCCTGTGGCTGGTGAGAGAAACAAATGGCTTACAGATCTCCAGACAAATACAGACAAAAATACACTAGGAGGCCCAGAAGTTGGTGATAATTTAGGTGCGTGGGATTTTTTTATTATTATTATTTTTTTTTAAAATGGGAGTGATAAAACAATGGCGTGTTTAGCTGGGTTTAGGTCGGAAGGCCAACAAAAGAGGTGAATTTTCAGGAAGGGTTTGAAAGAACACAGGATTAGATCTGACCCACTGAGATAGGCAGGTTGTTCTAGACTGGTGGAGTGGCCTGGAAGAATGCATAAGTGAGATTGCTGGAACTGCATCTGAAACAGGAAAAAACGTTAAATTGAAGGTCTCAAATAATTATAATAGCTCCTGCCCTGTTAGCATAGTAATTACACAGTTACTCTCCCAGGAACTTTCTATCAGGTTTTGAAGACACTTCCTGATGAAAAAAATATACACAGCTTCATCGATCATTTCAGGAACTGGTCCTGTTAAGAGTCAGATTTTCTATTTTAAACCATAACTGAGATCTTTTGATTTACATCTTGTACCTAAATGCCAAGAAGGCACTTCATCCATTGTAATTAGCAGTTCCTTCTTTATCCTGATTTAAGCTCTCTCTCCCATACAGTATTAATTTCAATCTAAATTAAAAGTTTTATTTATTTGCTTGTACTTTTAATTAGTCTTGTCTTTTGACTTAGACATTTGATTCAACAGTCAGGACTTTTCCTACAGCTCTCAGAAGTGCTTATATTAATAGCGCCATATAAACCAGTAGACTTCCATTTTTTAAAACTTCCAAGAGGTGCAGAGTGCAGGGAGACTTTGCTCATCACCGATTTGAACAGTGCAACCTGTCAGGTGCTTCCGGGTTTCTCTTGCCTCCAGGCATTCATTCTGGTTGCCAGCTTTGAAGGCATTGCTGCTGAGCTTGTTTATTTTTAGAATAATATTGACAGCTAGAAAGGTCTCTGGAGGGAAATATATATCCAGGAGTTGATGTTAAAAAAAAAATCTTTTCTCAAACTTCCCAGATTGCAATGCTGTTGGCACGTAGATACTTGCTCAGTCATTGCAAGTGGTTATGGGCATATTGGTCATTAGAAAAAAGGGGGAAAAGGCACAAATATGATTCAGGTAGCTTCAAAGTGGTTTGGAGTTATTGGCTTCACAGGTGTGGGCAGCATATGCAATTGCCTACTGCCCAGCATTTAGCAGTTGCTAGTGATTTTAATAATAGTAGTACCCACTAATATGTAGAATTCTTAGGAACATTGCAATCTTTCTGTATATAGAGAAAAAAAGGATTTAGCTGAGCTAAAGACTTTGGTCATGACATTTACAATCACCCTTTCTCAGAGTCCCTCAGTATCATTCTAAAGAAGGTTGTACAGTTAAAGCTTGGGAAAAGATTATGCAACCTTACCAGGATGCTGCCTCTTACTGGAAGTAAAGTGTATTTTTAAGAATGAGCTATTTCTGCACAACTGTCCATTAAAATCAATTACAAATATATATATTTTTAAAAGGAAGAAAAGAAAAACTTCTGAAACATTTTGGGGGAAAAAAAGAGAGAGACTTTAAAAAGGTTACATGAAATAGATGCAAGCAAAAGTGAAAGTCAAATGTTGGGCCCACTATAATTTCCAGTGTTCCTTTCCCACTGGTTAATAGAGCTGGTCATAAATTTTGACAGATATTTTCCACATATTTTTTAAAATGTTCTTTTTTGTCTTTTGGCCAGCTTTTATGATGGCTGAAACGTTTTGAAATCTGACCAAAAATTTCAGACATTTTTCTGAATCTTTGAACCAGCTCTATTTGTTAATGCAGATGTATGGGAAATAATAGCTATAGAACCAGCTGTGATGGGTTCCCCAGGGTGCAACCGCGAACTGGGATACTGCTGAGCCCTCTGGCTTACTAATCAGGGTTCCCTCTCACACTGTGATGTTGTGACAAGCTGCAAACCTCTCCAGGTACTGCACTTATACAGACATCCACAGGCAGGGACACACCAAACTGTCCTGAGCTACATGAATGGTTTGGCCAGCCACTCATGAACCAACAATAGAGAGGTTCCAGCCAATTCCCCCAGCTTCCCAGCCTTGTACCCCAGAGCTGTACCACCTTGCCCTGGTCAGAAGCCTGACCAGTGTACATTTATTACCCAGTCTGCCACTTCTACAAAGAAAAGTGGTTGTGCTCCAACTCTTGCAACCTGAGCAGATTTCCCAAGCACTTCAACCAAACCCACTGTTTTAGGTAAAATATAAAATAAATTTATTAACTACAGAAAGATAGATTTTAAGTGATTATGAGTAATAAGTGTGCAGATCAAAGTTGGTTATCTAAGAAATGAAAGTAAAATCACAATATGAGTTCTATAAACTAGACAGGATTTTAATCAAGCAGGGTCTCACCCTGGTAGATTGTAGAGTCTGGGATTGTCCTTTCCAGCCTGAGAACACCTTCCCAGCTCAGTCTTTCTCCTCCAGATGTGTTTCCAGGTGTTGAGTTGTAGGGGGAGTGAGGCCAAGTGATGATGTCATCTCCCCTCTTTTATAGCTTCTTCCAGATTGCTGAAAAGAGCCTTTGCTATGACATGGGTCAAGCAGTCTCCATTATCTATGTGCTATCTCTGAGAAGTCTCCATTGTATACGGTTCCTGGTATAGTCCTTGGCAGTGTGGATTCCTTTAATGGCCCATAACCACATCTGGGTCCTCTATTGTTGCACCTAAAAGGCTGGTTGTGGGTGTTCCCAACCTTGCAACATATTTCAGTAACACACACATAGCAAAACTTCATAATTTCACATACAATGATAGCACATACAGTCCAACAGGATATTAATGTTCAACAGATCAAGACTTTTAAAAGATACCTCACAAGGCATACTTGGTAGAAAACACAGCATAAGTATATGACAGGGGTGAATATGGGGGTCCCAGGGTGCTGCTTTGAAGCATAGTGTGCCACACCAGTGCTAAAAGTTATCCCTCTCCTTACCTCAATATGTGCCTAATTCAGCCAAATATCTCTACCTGGTTTATCACCTCCAAGATTAAAACCAAGAAAAATACATTTGAAGTCACTGAGCAACATATAAAAAACTCCTCATTTCTCTTTCTGTCCAGGTAATATATGTCTATGTAAGCTTTGTGAGTCCAAGATGATGCTGGATAGATCTGCAGTAACCGCTCAGCTGCCACAAACCATCTAATCTTTAGCAATCAAGTGGCTGACATGCCCACATCACAGAAAACCAAGTGAGGTGGCAGGATGGAGCTATTTTATATAACCATGAATAACAGAAAATGGGAGACCTGCTTATAAGGCTGTGTGAGAAGGGGAGAAAACAAATGAACTGGTGATTTTAAAATGAATAAAGGAACAGAACATGCAGAAGCTGCAGTATGAACTCATATAAAATCCATACATATTAGACCCCATTGCAGGAGCACTCTGCTCAGGTATTAAGCTTCAAATGCCACATTGTGGTAGCCAACATGGAAATTATATACTTTAGTTCCATGAAGCATACTTTTAAGCACAGCATAACAAAAGCTATTTCCTGAAATGCCCTCTTCATTTTGATACTTCTTTTCACCTCCACAAGTGTGGCAGGAAAGGATCACATGCAGTAATTGAAGCTTGTGCACTACAGATAGCCAAGCCCTGAACTGCTTCACTTCTCATTTGTTTGGACATTGCTAATAGATCTAAAATGATCACATGGTAACAGTTCCTCATCTTATATTAGAATGTCCGAAATCTTGACTGCATGGAGAACAAAAGGCTTGGATACGTACAGAAAATCTCTCTTCCAATCGCTTTCCACTGACAGCTATATACATTCTTCTTTGATGCATGAGCCACACTCCCATTAGTAGTTAGTGAAAGTCTTAGATGTGCATGAAGGGAAAAAAGTTAGAGCTGTGCGAAGAGGTTTGAACAGAATAAAAAACAAGTTGAACCTTTAACTCAAGTACACACACCGAACAGTTTTTCAGGTTCATGGAGTTTTGGTTGAATTTTTAAGTTTTACTCCTAAATCTGTTGAGCCAAATCTTCAACTAGAAGAGGCAGATGAATTTTTTTCTATGAAAATGTCTGACTCAAATAAAAAAAATTGTGAACATTTTAATTGTAGTTGAAATTTTCTGGGTTTTTGTTTGTTTGGATGAAAAACAAAAAAGGATTTATTTTTTCTGGTTTTGACAAACTGAACAGATAACCAAAATATTTTTCAGGAAGTTAAAAAAAATAAATGTCCTCTTTAAAATAACAGATTTTTTTTGATCACCTCAATTAGCTAGTATAGACCTGTGTAACTCCATGAAATGAATAGAGTTATACCAAATTATACCAGGTGAAGAACTGACCCATCATTTTTTGGTCTAGTCTGCCTGGTTAAATCACTGATTTCAAGGACCTTTTATGTCTTGGGACTCCAGTCTTCCCAGACGAGTACTCTGAATTTGAGGTAATTATTCCTTGCAATTTGAAAGATAGATATATCCATTTTCCATTCCTTCTCCCCCTACTTCCAGTTCCCTCTCCTCTGCCTTGTGGGAAAAACAGGTTGTCAAGGAGCAAAATTGATGTGCATTTTCAGCTAGTTTCCTCCAGAGCATCTGCTGTATTTTAGGTTCAAGACAACTGATTTCCATTCTGTGACTTTTTCCCTTTGTTCAAGTGCTGTGCTGCAGCTTTCACTATCAAGTAACTTGTCCTCAGTGAAACGTTAGACAGAGATAGTGTATATCGTCTTTACAACCCTTGTGGATTAAAAGAAATTGGCTGCTATATTAAAAATGTTCATCCAATTTGTTACTCAAACAAAATAAGTGGAAGAACAAATTTATAATATCAACATCTGATAAGCCAGTTGTTTCAGGTTAGGAAGATGATGCAGTGTAAGCTATGTAACGTAATGCAATTGATGTTCAAATAAATCTGCTGAGCTTTGTTTTCCCCTTTGCCTTGTCATAGTGACATTATATTGTTGACTGATCAGGGTTTAAATGATCATATTAGCAATAAACAATTGAATTACCACAGATAATAAAAGGCACTTTGATTTCTCTGCGGAATTAGAACCTGAGCATATCCATGCTCTATTACCACATTTTGTGTCTCATTTTATACTTCTCTGCTGTTGTTGTAGTTGCAAGAAAACTGAATTATTAATGAGCTGAGAAAGGTGGGTCATTAGAAGAGAGGATATTTTCCCTAAGTGATTGGTACTTTTAATTATAGAACAGGAAACCCCAAAAGACCAGTGATTCATCTCTTTCTGTTCAACTTTTATCAGTTATGCTATAGCCATATTGCTACAAGACCTATCGGGGCAATTCGTTCAGTTCATTTAGCTCCTTTGGATATGAAATAATAATATTTCTATGTGTAATATTCACCAGTTTTGTTCCCCTAGATTTCTTTCTTTCTTTCTTTCTCAGACATACATACACACACTTTGCAACAAAGATATGTGATGTCACTACTAATCACACATAACAATCATTTTTAAAATGTTTTAACTATAGCACAGTTTCAATTACTTAATTATGACACAATGTGAGAGGACATGCAATTAGAATTGTCAAATGCTTTCAACATTAGCAATGGTCCACAGGCCTGACCCAAAGCCATTTGATGTCAACAGACAGGCTTCCATTGATTTCAGTGGGCTCTGGATCAGATGGTAAGAGAGTAACCTACATATCACTTCAAAATGTAGGACTACATTGTCCATTAATTTTAGGTGATTCGATTTCTGGGTGCTCAGTTTGAAACACCTGAGCCCTGATTTTCAGAAGCACCAGGCAACTAAAACACCAAATAAAGCCACTGGGAGTTATGGCTGCTTTCATCTCTGAAAATCAAGTGGTGGGGACCTCAGATCAGATGACCAAAAATTGATACATACCCCAAATTAGTGGACATTTTTGAGAATGTAGGCTTTAGTGCTTGTGTAGTCATCTTAGGTCCTGTAATAGCCATTCTTGTTTGGTTTGCTTCTTTCTGCTTAACTATATCATTGTTAATCTGTTATTACAGCACAATATTACTTCAGTTATACAAATGTTATCAGAGAATTTGAATAATTATGGATAGTAAATGTTTCAAATAATCAAAAAATTTTAAATGTAATATTTAGATGCTAGAGTATATATATATAAATTGAGAGTTTAGGATAGCTGAGTTTGGATAAACAATGTGGAGCAGTAAAATATTTTACATACTTTGAGATATAAATTTATCTAATAATGTTAAAAACTTTTCATGATCATGCATTTTGGAAAAGAAACTAAGCCAAATAACTATGCCCCTTGTTGTTCAGCTCCACGCTCCAATAGGGCACAATTGTGGAAGAAAACTAATCTTTTGATGAAATCCTACATTATTTATAAATAATAATTTAAACTTAGCGCATACTACAGTAGCATAAACAAAACATAATAAGAAAGGTTCCAACAGGAGATACATGCATATAAAACAAATATGCATATAAAATCAACACCATTGACTTCTTTGTGGACTCTATAGATTGAAAGTGTCAGGCAATTTAGAATTAAATATGATTTTAAAAATCCAATTAATGCAGCTCATATTTTATGTGGTGTAAAGGCAAGCAAAACTTACAGGCATAATCAGTGGCAGGGGAGTAGCATCTCATTCAGTCTGTGGTAGTAAGATGTACTAAAGGCTAGTGAACCTGTTCTGGGAATACTTATATAACGTTTTATCCCCATCATCCCAATTCAGCCATAAATTTCTTAGCACCAGAAGCTCACCAGAGAAAAATAATTTCCCCTTGAAAACAAATGATGAGTTGATTTTCTGTTAACAGATTCCACATGGGATGCAATTTAAACCACAAAAAGTTATTTGATTTAAATCAGTGTGCTTCAAACAGGGCTCCACATGTAATAGGAGACAATGCCTCACTGTGACTGCATGGCAATGACTGGAAAACAATTTGGCCCTTGAAGAGTTAATACATATTTTGGGGCTTTGGTCTCAGTGTTTTGATATTTTTTCCTCTTATGGGGTGTGCAGTTCCTTAAAGGCCTCAATCACCAAACCTTGTCTGAAGGACATCTAGAACCTGATTCCCTTGTGCAGCCATTTACAGCAGAGTCAAGATTGTCCAAAATGGGTATAAAATGCTGCCCTTCTGATACAGTTACTTTTTATGCCCTTTTGTTCATTTGAGACTAATTGCACAATGTGCAAGGCTACAGTGAATCAGGCTGATGCTGATTTTAGTAGAGTAAATGTAGATTTAGGCCCTGATCTGCAAACACACATGTATTTAACATTATTCTCATAAGCATTCCGATGTCCATAATAATGCAGAAAAGGCAGAAGTGTTCAGTTAATATTTCTGTTCTGTATTGGGGTGTGTGTGGAAGAGATGCTGTAGTCAAATTATATGTGATGAAACACTTTCCATTCCAAAAATAACTCAAGAGGATGTTAAACAGCAGCTACTATGACATTTTTAAAACAGCAGATCCAAATAACTTGCATACAAGAGGTTTGAAAGAGCTGGCCAAGGAACTTGCTGGCTTGCTATTGTTGATTTTAAATAACTCTTGGAACACTGATGAAGTTCTAGAAGACTGGAAGAATGCTCATGTGCCAATATTTAAAAAGGGTAAATGGGACAACCCAGTTAGTTATAGGCCTGTCAGTTTGACATCAATCTTGGGCAAAATAATTGTGCAGCTGATGCAGGACTCGATGAATAAAGAATGAAAGAAAACGTGGATTTATAGAAAATAGATTTTGTCAAACTAACTTATTTTTTTATGAGATTACAAGTTTGGTTGATAAAGATAACAGTGTTGATGTAAGATAAAGATAATAGTGTTGCCTTTATTATATTCAGCAGTAATGCAAGGGACCTACAGGCCTGTATCCTGTAAGACATATGCTTCATCAGTTAGCATAAAGCTTGATGCCTATGAATTTTGGCAGAGATAAATGGCCCAATGGTAACTCCCACATTTTGGGGCACTGAGAATAGTGTATAAGGGGAAATTTTGTCAGAATGTACCATGATGACATCAGCCAATCTCTGGAACATGAGCTAACATCCACAGATATCTGACCACAAGAGAGCCATGGCAACGAATTGATGTATATGGTAATAAGTTGAAATCAATTATATACTAACCTCTAGGAGAAAGACACACCAACATTAGTAGGGTCAGGAAATGCAAATAAGGAAGAGGGGAGAAATCCTTACTGAATATACATTAGACATAGTGGAGTCAGCGTAATGTATTACAAAAGTTGTATCCCAGCCTGGGTGCAGAAGAGAGTTATGTAGTCCTTGGGAGCTGCCAGAATGATGGCCACTGATGATGCGGAGGAAGGTGATGGTGATGAAGGAAGACAATGGGTAACATTTCAGGTTGTTCTGCAAGGGATGGTGTGAGCATATGGATGTTCAGATGTGCATTCTGTATTAGCTCTATCTACCTTGTTGGGTTAGAGTGTTTGTGGCTTTGCTAAATGTATTAATAAACTATTGTAAATACAGAAGGGTTCCTATAGAGTGAGTATTACAATTGTGCACATCAAGATTCCCAACTATATAATAGTTTTAATAATACTGGGCCTGATCTTGGGACAAGAACCTGTCAACCCTCAAAGCAATAACTGGGAATTCTTAAGCAATCAATATAATTAATCCATAATCTATAGGTTTACAGGTTACACTCTTCAATTTGGTTTGTTTGTAGTAGGGTCCCAAAGGGATTGGTTCTTGGCCCTTCACTATTTACTGTTTTTATCAGTGACCTGGAAGAAAACAAAATCGTCACTGACAGAATTTTCAGATGACAGAAAAAGTGGTGGAATGGTAAACTATGAAGAGGACACTAATACACATCTATCTGGATTGCTTGGTAAGCTGGAGCACAAGCAAATTAAATGCTTTTGAATATGGCCAAATGTAAAGTTATATATCTAGGAACAAAGAATATAGACCATATTTCCAGTAAAGGATTCTTTATATGGGGAAGAAGTGAGCCTGAAGAAGACATGGAGGTAATGGTTTGATAATCAGCTGAGCATGCATTCCTAGTGCGAGGCAGTGGCTAAAAGAGCTAATTCAATCTTTGAAGGCGAAGTAGGGAATTTATAATACCTCTGACTTGGCATTGATGCAAGTGCTACTAGAATAGCGTGTCCGGTGCAACACTCACAATTCAAGAAGGATGTTGATAAATTGAAGATGGTTCAGAGAAGAGCCACAAGAATGAACAAAGGACTGAAAAATATGCTTTATAGTGAGAGATTCAAGGAGCTCAACCTATTTAGCTTAACAAAGTAAAGGCTAAGGGGTGATTTGATCAGTCTGTAAGTATCTACTTGGGGAACAAATGTTTGACAGAGGGCTCTTCAATCTAGCAGACACAGGTATAAACAGATCCAGTGGCTGGACATTGAAGCTAGACAAATTCAGACTGGAAGTAAGGAGTACATTTTTTAACAGTGAGTGTAATTAATCATTGGAACAATTTACCCAGGGTTGTGGTGGATTCTCCATCACAGGCAATTATTAACTCAAGATCAGATGTTTTTTTAAAAGATATATGCATAGTTCAAACAGGAATTATTTTGGGGAAGTTTTATGGCCTGTTATATAAAAGGCTGGACTCAATGACCGTGTTGCCTTCTGGCCTTAGAATGTATGAATATATAACTTCAGTGGGACTACACACATGAAGTAATGTTGAGCCTTATGGAGTTGTGAATGACTGCAAGGGCTTACCCCTTGCAGTTTTCAGTTGAGAAAATGGCCTTATAGCTAAAAATGAGACCTCTAATAAAAATGTATTTCAAGTGCTTTTGGAGAGGTTATTTTGCAATTGTCCAATTGTTTAAAAACCTTTCATTTTGGATGGTAGTAATTGTTTTTTATTGGCTAAAGCAAAATAGCTGCTGTACACATATTCCAAAATATGGGAATCCACTACTATGGATTTAGGGGATGTTGTTCTACAAATGTAATGTATATTCTGTTTTAGAAGATCGGGTCTTTTAAAAGCTGCTGGTTTTCAGTTTTGCAAAGATTTCAATCATTGCTCTAGCCTGGCTAGCAGCCTTGCCAATAACATTCTCTGTAGAATACTAATTTATTTCATTTAAATGACTTTGACTTACAAACACCTGATCCCAACACTAGAAACTAATTAGTGAGTTAGAGATTTTACATGAAGTGGGTAATTTTTTATACCCAGGAATAGTTCTGAATTTAATGCCAACTTTGTTTCTAATGATGACTAACACAAAGGAATGTCAGAGGGTTAGAAAGCATATTGTATGTCTTTAAAGGAGATAAAATACCAAGCAGTGTATCATCAGCTACACATTTGTTTATTTAATAAGAACGTAAAAGCTCATGTTTACTTTTATTTTCCAGAGCTAAAGAGTTTGGGGATTAAAAAGAAAGAAAGAAAGAAAGAAAGAAAGAAAAATAGAAAGTGCTCACTCCGCTCTAATGGGATAATCCTGATTAAATCCCCAGATCGAAATATTTCTAGAATTTGAAGTAAAGGGAGCTAGAAATTGGAATCTGAATTTGTAGGATGATGCATTCAGGAGGAAGGATAGCTCAGTGGTTTGAGTGTTGGCCCATTAAACCCAGGGTTGTGAGTTCAATCCTTGAGGGGACCATTTAGGGGTCTGGGACAAAAAAATTGGTCCTGCTAGTGAAGGCAGGGGACTGGACTTGATGACTTTTCAAGGTCCCTTCCAGTTCTATGAGGTAGGTATATCTCCATTTATTATTATTATTCTCTAATATTTTGTATTGTAGTATGATAGCTAATTTATTTCTAGATTAGAAATTGACATCAGTGGGGTGGCTCCATTGTAACTGAATGCAGAATTTGACCCTATGAACTTGACCCAGTGCCCATTTGAAATCAAGGGAAGATTTCTGTCTTAAACTAACAAATTTAGGCAGTCTCCTCAGATCAGGATTCAGGCATGTTGGCAGAACATTCTGCAGCTGTTCAGACAATTCTGTACCTGTTCTGTAAATAAACAGACAATTTTATTAAGGAAATCATTGACCTTGCCTCCTGTTGCCTCAGGCTGAATTTGGTCCAGTTGGACAGTTACACCCTCTTAGTACTGCATAACATACCCCACCTTACATATCACTACTGAACTTTCTCTGTCTTTGATTCAAAACAGTTATGTGATGGACAGAAGCCCCTTGTTAAAATTCTGTCATCAGGAAAGTTTGGCTTTGATCTCCCTGCATCCTGTAGCCTTTATCCCCTCTCTGACATTCCTGGCACAGAGGATTTAACTCTGACACTTGTAAAGGAGCAAATTCTTTGCCTTTGGATTAGGCCGGGCTACAACAAACATTTCCTAGGGAAGAAGATTCTGGATCACCCTACAAGATCCTCAGCCCCCCTTCACCACCTCTCCAAATTACCCCAGCTGAAGACTGTGAGATGCTGCCCCTATACTCATTTTTCAGAACCAGAGTAAAAACATTATGGATGAAATTTTGGCTGCATTGAAATTAAGGAGAGTTTTGCCATTGGTTCAGTGGAGACTACATTTTATCCTATCAGCACTTCCATCAAAATGCAGCTTAATACAAATTACTTGGATTCGTGCAGCTGCCCCATTTCCTGGTTAAGATTAAGATGAAGTATTTTTGTTTAAATGAAAAATAACAAAGGATTTACCACTTCATAACTCAGCCGTGCTCCTTAAGGGGCCTGTTCCAAAGCCCACTGAAGTCAAATGAGAGTCTTTCCATTAACTTTCACAGTAGAGCTGGCAAGAAGACAATAATTCTGTTTCATGACAACTGTCAAGGTTTTGAAGTTTGTTTTTGTTCTGCACTGGAATGGAAGCAAAAGCTTTTGAACATTTGCACAAAATAGAATTGTGAGGAAACATCTATTTTCATATCGAAATGGTCAGGTTTTCAATTCATGTCTCTCTCTCTTTCTCTTTCATCAGAGGTGACCATACCTCAGAAACCTGCCTGCGAAAAACTTTGCCATCATCAGTAAGTCTCCATAAAATATTTCAGCTTCCACAGGCTTTGGATCAAGCCATATGACTATACACCTCTTTGTGGCACATGGGCTTTTTGCAAGCTAAGGGGGAACGGTTTGTGGAAGGACCTTGTTAAAATACTGTCAGCCTCTCTCTGACCCAGCGTCAGGTAATATTTGTTTACTCTCCTTCCATTGCCTGGAAAGCAGACAAACCAGTAAGAGGGGGAGCTGGTCCTGGAACATTGGCAGTAACACCATAATCAATATAGATGTACTGAGAGGATAAAGCCATTTCATTTTTTCCCATCAGCTTTATACATGAATACCTCAAAACAATGTTGTATGATATGAAAGCCTTGTCAGGGAGCTGGAAAAGGAGTGCTTTTGAAAATCTTTCAGCTTCTTGGTAAGAGTGCTGCAGACACCGGTATTTCTTCATGCTGGAGAAATGTGAACTAATGTTAGTGTCATGATACTCCTCAATTAATCTCAAACAGCTTTCAACACAAGCAATTGCTAAGCATATTTTATATTTACATTTCTCCTTTCATTCCTCCCTCTCCCAGGATCACAAATTGGCTTGCAAACTAGATATAGGATTAATTTCACTCACCACTGAAATACAGCCAGTTCCAGGATGAGATACAGCAGCTGTTTAATGCACAACACTCAACAATAGTTAATAAGAAGAAAATGAAAATGAATAATATAACTGAGTAAAACTGCAAAAAGGCCCTTTCACTCTCAGATATTATTCCACTCTAACTGCAGTGAGAAAGAAATTACCAATCGTACTATCTCAAAGACTTTTTAATATGAAGCTGCTATTTTAAGTTTTATTTTGAATTATTAATTGTGTATTAGTGTCTGTCTCTCTTGGGCCCAACATTTTCCCTCAGATGTGTGTGCACATAAATCTTTTTGACTTTAAAATGTACCTGAATGTGGGCCTATGGGGGGAAAAACAAGGAGTAAATACCCCCTGGCTTTCTGTATAGTCGCCCACTAATCACTCTGTAAAATGAAAGCACAAATCTTACTACATCAAAGCTACACACTATTACTCACACAACCTTTTTTTCAAAATCAGCTCAGGTTAGTTCAGTGCAACATCTGCCCAATGCAAACTGGGACACTATACCTTAAAGTAGCACCCTGGAACTCCTATATTCACCACTGTGATATGATTATGGTGTGTTTTGTACAAACTATGCCTTGTGAGGTATCGTTTTAAAAGTCTTAATCTGTTGACCATTAATATCCTGTTGGATTGTACATGCTATAATTATATGTGAAGTTATGAAGTATTGCTATATGTGTTACTGAAATATGTTATGAGATTGGAAACACCCACAACCAGCCTTTCAGTTACAGTAAAGGAATAGCTATCAATAGGCCGATGGCTTTAATGGCTCATCAACACACAATCCACTATCCCAGAGACTTCTCGGAGAAGGCATGTACACCATAGGGGCGGACTAACCAAAATCACAGCAAAGATCTTTCCAGCAAGCTGAAAGAAAATATAAATGAGAGACAATGACATCATCACTTGGCCTCTCCCCCTCTCCCCCCCGACCCCAATTCAACACCTGGAAAAACGTCTGGAGGACAAAAACTTTGAACTGGGGAAGTTTGGTCCCAGGCTGAAAGGTAGTTCCTGCCTGTGTATTGAGGAACTGTAACCTGCTTGTACCATCTGTCAGGGTGAGAAAGGCTGTTTGATTCAACTCTTGCTTAGACTAAAAGTTTAGGATTTAGAATGCATGTTTCTATTTTTATTTCTTAAGGTAACGATCTCTCACCTTTATGCCTACCACTTATAATTACTTAATCTATCTTTCTGGAGTTAATAAACTTATTTTAATGTTTTATCTTTACCAGCAAGATTGTCTAAAGTGCTTGGGAAATCAGCTCAGGTTACAAAGGCTGGTGCATGTCTACTTTCCTGTGATGTGGCGAACTAAGTAATGAACTTACAGTGATCAGGCTTCTGACCAGTGCAAGATGGTACAGTTCTGGGATGCAAGACTGAGGAGCTGTGGGATGGGTTCATGAGTGACTGGACCAGAGGTGTGTCCCTGCCTGTGGATGTCTGTGTAACTGTAATGCCTATCAGATGTTTGTAGCTTGACATCAGCATCACAGTATGAGAGGCAACCCAGGTTGATGGGTTTGGAGGACTCAGCGGTCCCAGGTTTCACCTCGGGGACCCCATCACACAAATCCCTAAGAGAAAGGAAATGCCAAGTTATGGGGCAACTTTTAGTTGTACCTTAGTGCATACACACAGTACAGGACAGATCCTCAGTGATATTACTTATTATATTAAAAAAGTAAAATAAAAAGGGGCACCTATTCAAGGCTGTAGGTGCCCTGCCATGAAATTATGAAAACAAAATTAGATCGTCCACGGAACACCAAATTTCCCATAGCGTAGCTCATTAGTTTCCATGGACAATGACAGACTCTGCAGCTGCACACAGAACTTCCCTATGCCTCCAGCAGATAAGGAAACATGCTTCACCCAACACATTAATCTTAAAATTTAATTTCTCCCTGAACAACACAGCATTGACCTATGTGCAGAGCTTGAGGATGCAGGGTGTTATGTTTGTAAGAGAAGTATGAGGTCATAATTGAGGTGTGGCATTATACAGGGAGATTAATGTATTGTGTGCCCCGTGTTTGCTGTCTCAGTCATTCAGACTGAGGAAACACATAAAGTGAAGGAACCTGTGACAGTAGGTGACACCCTATAAACAGGGGATAATCACTTATTCCTGTCCAAAATTACCCTGGATTATATTTTCCAAAAATTCCTTGGGTTTGGCGTACTCTTTGCTTTTGGGAAAACCAACCATCTGAATGTCATTCTAGTGACCTGCTCTGTAAGTCACTTATCAACACCCAGTAGATATTTACCTCTTTCTATCCATGGGAGATAAAAATTCATAGCTTCCAGTAAACGGGTCTTGTCTTCTACAATCCCCCAGTCCTTTGTTCTACCTCCTTAACTCCCCCCACTCTTACAAAATAGAGTCCCAGAACTGGTGAGCCCCCTCCTAACCCATACACTTCCTGTTTTGATCTACTTTGATCACTGGTTTGTGCTGACAGGATGTGTCCATATTACAGGTCCCAGGTGGAGGGGGTCGGTTCAGTTACCTGCACCAGCTCCCACAATGACTTTTGGAAGGATGACTGGACTGTCATTGTTTTCTGGTGACATTGTACTGAACAGGAAGGAGGCAAAAGAATTGACTGCCAATTGGGAACAGATGTTTCATTTTAGCATCTGCCTATCAACTTGGGGCAAGTATGCTTAGCAGAAGGGTTCTGATCTAAGATAGGTAATAGAGCTATAACTTGAGCAAGGAAGAGAGTTTCTTTGCTTTGTATCTCCATTCAGAGCATCTCTTGATCTTCTAGTCCCTAGTTTTAAATCTCCTGTAAAAGCATGCCCCTCCACCAACAGTGCCTCCTAACACCATACTGCAACACTTGTCTAAGGACTAAGGAAACAGCGCCTCCCTGAAGCAACTGAATCACTAGCCTCCCATCCTGCAGCCTCTGGGTACTTCCCAGGAAGTCCCCCATCTTAGCCCAAACCAGCTTAGCATGTGAGATCTGATCAGCTCACAATTGAACGTGGTAAGGGAATGCCTCTGTGTGGCTGCCACTTGCCAAAGAGTCAGGGTGGGATTTTCAAGAGTGCTCAATGTTGGACAAAATGGAAGTTTTACCATTGACTGTAAGGACAACCCCGAGCATCTCTGAAAATCCCATTCTCCGTTCTTAAATCTCTACCTCTCTATTTCTGCACTACTCTGTGTGCATGTGTTGACTCTCTGCCTTCCCCTCTACCCTGCCACCACCACTTTTCCAATCTTTTTCAACATATAACAACGCCAATCCTACCCAGCCTCTGCGCGTGTTGCTTTGTTCCTGGCTAAATTGTTTTGCTTCTCTGTTTGAGAAAACATTTCATGGGTGTTTCCTCAGCAACTACAATGGGTGCCGTTTTTGTAAGTCTCTGCAAGAGGCAATGTAATGATACTATAATTCAGAGAAAAATCATGCAGCAGTGGATTCAGATAGCATGCAAACATTTCACAAGGGTGAATTAGCCTTCTCACACTGCTCTTTTAAAGTTGGCTCTGTAACAATCACAATAACAAGTTGGAAAAAAACAAAGTAAAGCCAAACACACATTTGCTCTTTAAGCTTTAATAGCATCTTGGCTGCTGTGTGATCTTTCTTACACCCATGGATACAAAGTGCAGCTTGTATACAACAGCTGCCATCAGTGGCTAAGATGAATGAGCTTTGGAATGACACCCAGTGAGCTGCTGCATTCATGCAATCAAGTGTTTTTCTACATCTCCGTTATTATGTGAATATGTTCATTACTCTGTCTCAAGTCCTGCATTATACAACTAGACACTGTACTGTATGCCTATTGCTCTGTGTGCTTTGCAATATATGTTTAATGTGCTTTCTTAAAGTCCAGCACTATAAACAGCCAACATTATCAATGCCTGTAAAACATCTGGGACAGCTGCTTTCCATGTATGCAATGCAATTAACATTGCTAATTTAAGGGCTTGCAACAATGGTTTCGGGCATTATTTTTCACTTAGTTATTGCAGGGAGGGTTAGGGTTAGGGTTGGCTGGTTGCAAAACTTGGGAACAGACCTTTAGCTCATCCAGTCTACAATTATTTCTCCCTAAGCTCATCCTGAAGCTACAAGCTTTGCTGCTGCACCAGTTCATCCATTACTTGTAATACCATCCCATGACTCTAATCTCACATTTAGAAATTACCCAGAAGCCTGTCAATCACCAACTGTGCTGGGCTCTGTGTGCCTCACTAGTGGTTGGAAAGTGTGATGATGATTTAGTCACAATCACTGTTGCTATGTGGATACAATAACCTGGTTGAAGAACAAGAGTTGCACTGAACTGTTTCATTCAATGAATGTTCCTTGCTTAGTGTGGATGGACTCAGCAAGTCATTCAAACCCACCACTGAGCACCAAAGAGTGCTGCAACAGGTGCATGCTGCCGAAGTACAGTTCACATCCAAAAACCAGCAGAAAAATGTTAGGAATCAAGAATGCATGAGCAGGCTTGTGATTAAGAGTGTGCCTTACTGTAAAGTACTGGTAAACTGCAGGCCTGGAGCATGTTTTTTTGTCAGAGATCTATTTAAAAGTCATTTAGAGGGGAGAACTGGTATCAAGATTTCCCTTGGCTGTCCAGCTCCAGAATACACATTATTGGGCCCTACATTTTGTTGCGACTATGCAGGGCCACCCCGGGGGGGGGGGGGGAGCGCGGACGAAAGAGCAAGTGGGGCAATTTGCCCCAGGCCCCCATGAGAATATAGTATTCTATAGAATTGCAACTTTTTTTTATGGAAGGCCCCCCGAAATTGCTTTGCCCCAGGCCCCCTGAATCCTCTGGGCGGCCATGCGACTATGCTGGTCTAGGGTTGGTCTCTGTATTTGCAGTGTTTTCTCTAATATCTTCATATGAAGTCCCCAATTACACTATTTAAGTAGGGTTACCATATTTTGTGCCTCCAAATGGAGGACACTCCACGGCCCCCGGCCCCGCCCCCAGCCCCGCCCAACCCCACCCCCTCCCCAAAGTCTCCGCCCCCTCCCCTGCTTCCCGCGAATATTTGATTCGCGGGAAGCCTGAAGCAGGTAAGTGGGGTGTGGGGGGAGGAGGCGCGGCCCAGGCTGGCCCCCCGGCGTTTCCAGCCTGGGTCGGCTCCCCGCCGGCCCGGCTGACCGGCTCCCCGCCGGCCCGGCTCCCCGCGGGCCCGGCTGACCCGGCTCCCCGCCGGCCCGGCTGACCGGCTCCCCGCGGGCCCGGCTGACCCGGCTCCCCGCCGGCCCGGCTCCCCGCGGGCCCGGCTGACCCGGCTCCCCGCCGGCCCGGCTCCCCGCCGGCCCGGCTGACCCGGCTCCCCGCCGGCCCGGCTGACCGGCTGACCGGCTCCCCGCGGGCCCGGCTGACCTCCCGATTTTCCCGGACATGCCCGGCTTTGGGGGATTTCCCCCCGGACGGGGATTTGAGCCCCCAAAAGCCAGACATGTCCGGGAAAATCCGGACGTATGGTAACCCTAATTTAAGTAGAATTGTCCCTGGGTGTCAGCAGCGGCAGCTTTGTCTCTCAAGCCCAGGGAGCAGCCTCTTTTAAGATCACAGTGATTGAGCTATATAAAATTAGTAGCAATAACGGATGTCCCAAAGTGATATGTTAATCACATGTGCTGCAGTACTTCCACTGCTCCTATCCTGAGGTTTGAGAGTTGAGTAGTTAAATCAAATCCAATTTTCTCATGTATTAGTACATCAAGATACTAGCTTTACTATCAAACTAGCCAATTTAATACATTGCAGTAAGACACCAGCAGGGACAGAGAAGTGGGATTGCGATATGCATAGGGCTGCTCAGAGAAACTCAACTCCAACCTCTGAGGCTCTCCACACCTGCCCATGCCCACTCTCCTCTCACCTTGTTCTGGTTATTTGAGGAACAGTTGCCTCAGTCCAGCCTCTTCACATGGTGGTTTGGGGAAAATTAACCTCTTAATGCAATGTAAACTGGACCCAGGATATGGTCCAATATCCGTTACTAAAACCACACTCTCTTGACCTATTGCAAGATTCACCTTTCTGATATTTGAATTTGAATTTTTTTTGTCTAACAGTGGTGCCAATATTATCCATTCCATACCATTTCTTACTGAGGCCATCACCTAATAGCAATATTATTTGACTAAGGGCCTGAGTCAAAGCCCATAAAGACAATAAAAAGACTCCAATGGATGTAGGTCAAACATTTAGTCGAATAATATCTAATACTTCATAACTACACCCAAGAATCTTGTTTCTAGTCTTCCAGTAGTTTATATTGGGACAACTCCAAGTCATCCGTGTACAAAATCTTCTCTCTGCTGTGCATTGCCAACATTGGCCTGACACTCTATATCAGACTTAAATGATAAACATTCACTTTATATTATTTAAATTGCCCTATTGCTCAAAATATTGTAGCCTTTTATTCTATTTAATGTTAATTATACTCCAGTGGGTTCAACTCTGGTGGCTACAGTCTCAAGTTCAACAGAATTATCTCTGTTTGCTCTGGATCTAAAGCCCAAAGGAACACATGAAACCATAGGCAAAGAACACACACACTTACAAGAACATCTATCTTTTAGCAGTTTTATTAAAGTTACCAACAGAATCATAAATGTCACAGCATATATAATTCCTAAAGATAAATACCATGTACTATTGGTGGGGTTCGAGCTCCCTTCTCCCTCTCAGTTCACAGACATAGTTCGACGGAAAATAACAGTTGTCTGCAGGCAATTCAATGGGTTTATTGGGGCTAAACAAGCAAGCTTATTCCGAAGCCCTTCAAACCAGTTGGGCTTAACCTCTATACGCCGATAGGGTTTTCCCCTGTTCCGAAGCCCTCCACATCAGTTGGGCTTATCTCTATACGCCGATAGAGTTTTCCTCTTCCCCTCCCTCTTCTACTGTTCTATATGC
Source organism: Chrysemys picta bellii (assembly GCF_011386835.1). Lineage (NCBI taxonomy): Eukaryota > Metazoa > Chordata > Testudines > Emydidae > Chrysemys > Chrysemys picta. Next base: position 107,013,784 of record NC_088791.1, read on the forward strand.
CTATAGAATTCCCATCTCCTAACCCCTAGCTCCACACAACCATGGAGCTCCCTCTTCTCCTCCCTATTCTTGGCAAACTTAATTATACTTGTAGTGCCCCTCCCCCGGTACCACCCCTTCCAATATATGGTCATGTTCCCTTCTGGGGGGTCTTGGGTCTGGGTGCAATGAGACCACCTCTTTTGTACCTGATGGGAGGGGTAAGGAGCGGGGTTATTTTTGGCCATGGTCACTTTCTTGCAGACTTTGCTGTCTCCTCCTTACACCTTCCCCTCCCTTCCAGCTGCTTGGTTACCATAGCAACCCCTTGCTGGATTAGCCCCTTATTTTCAAGGCTGGGGGGGGGAGGGGAGAGGGAAGGAGGGGTGGGGTAAGGCCTTGTGCTTTCACTTACATTTGCTTATTCAGCCTGGTTAAGCTAAAAGCAAGGCCAGAAGCAAGATTATTATTGTTTAGTCTCTACCCTATTTATTTCACATTCTCCTTATATGTACCAGTCATACCTACAGACATACTCACATCCTCCTAGATGGTGTTAGAGTCTGTTGGCCCTCTCATGGATTGATCATCAATATGAGAGTGGTTCCTGCTAGAGTTTCCCATAGGAAGCTCAATTTTACTGTTATGGGCACCCTTTTTTATATTATGATTCTGTCTATACCAACATTTTGCTCATGAAAGTAACCCTCTCTTTCTTATTGGTCTGTGTCCCCTAGAAACACAAGGGACCCCGAATTCTATAGGCTGTGTAGTTTCTCATTAACATTGACTTACCAGTTTTATCTTGCAGTTAGGCACATGTTGGAGACAATATTTGTTGTTGCAGCATTTTATAATTTAAATTTAATCTTCCCAGCTATATTTTCCAATATTACCAGTTGGTACCTCTTTTCCCATAATCTTTCAGGTTATTTCTCGGTCATTGACTTACGCCATCATTTCTTGTCTCCAAATCCCAAAATAGCTAAGCTAAAGTCTTGCAGGCCTCAACCTATAGTTTCTTTCATTTCAGCTTCTGTCTTATGTCTACTACATAGTTCCTCTAAATACTGATCAGTCTTATACTTTTGTAATCCTACAAATCAACTCTAATTACCATACAATGAATATATATGGTATAAGATATTGATTAATCATAACATCACACAATAAATGGATACTAAACTAAGATCATTGCCTGTGCTCACATTAACACAAGAAGAGATTATATTTAACAGTTGAGGGTGGAATTTCAGGAGTACCCATTTTTGGCTTAACTCTGGTCAGACTCCCAATGGAAACAGCCAGGGCAAAGTTGTGAAAATCCCACCCTACATTTTTTTTATTCCTACATTTCATAAGTCTAATCACACAGAAACCCAAAGCTCTCTGTTCTGCTTGACAGTTCAGCACCCCACCTGCCAATACAGAATGTCACAAGCCCTGGCACAACGATAACAGTATCTCCACATGTTGTAGGAGCCATACTAACACATAGGATAGCACAATCTCTGACCCCAAAGAGCTGGCAATATGTTAGTCTTTGTGTGTATGCCAAAGATTTACTAGAGTAACTACAGTTTTATTGTAATTTTTTGAGTAAAAAAAAGAAATATTTTGGTAGGCTCTGTCTCTCCCCCACCCCCCCGGTGAATCATCATGGTCATAATAAACATTTGAATTTCCTCTTCACCAACCACTTTAAAGTTTTTCTTTGAAGAATGACCTCTTCTGATGTCAGAAAGAAGAGCAGTCTTCATGATTAAAAACCTTTGAAGAAGTTCCCACCATCACAACAACAAAGCATGAACAAGAATATCCATCCTGTGTGACCTTTTCCCCTTGTTTTGAAGTGTCTGAAATGCCAATCAGCAAAGAGCATATTTCTAATCAAAGAAAAGTTCATCAACTAGGATCCCACTCCAACCCTTTATTTGTAACCTAGATTTGCTTTAGACAACAGGGCAAAGTACTTTAGGTAGCTTCTGGACAAGCCTAAAGGCATCCTGCTGAGGGAAAAAACTACTGTTGTTAAGTTTAATTCCATAGTGGACATTAATGGGAGTCATTGCTGTGGTAGGTGTGGAGCTGCTATGTAATGATCTCAGAATATTGATATGTGATGTTATTAATACAGTATGCGACCTGGTCAGGGAGGTGAAGTTCCTGTATAATTGTCTTGGTCTATTTAAAAAGGGGCTGTTGAAAAAACAAGTAGGAAAACAACACAAAGGAGCTAGATAAACAACCACCCAACAAACACTTGGGGGAAGGGGGCAACTACAGAACAATGGCCTCCTTTCAGGCTCCAACCCAAAGTTGCACATTGGTTATGCCAGTGCTAGGAGCTAACAGATCACATCGGATCAGATAAACAGTTAAAAAGTGACTTAGTCTGTGGGTTGCATGAGGGGGTGATCAAAAAGACTGAGCAGTTTTTAAAGGATACTCTCCCTGAAGCAGACGGGAGTGAACTGTTTTGTGAATTGAAGGCAGAGGTTATGCCACCTGACCCTAGCATTCTTGCGGGGGTCTATAGGAAGCTTGGATAAATAGGCACCTGGTAAATTAGACATGTGTATAGCCCATTTACTGTTTTAAAATCAGTTTTCTCTAATACCCTTTGGTACTAAATGAATATAATACTGGGCTTTAAGAAGGCTATCTGGTCACTGTATTAACTACCAGTCACGGCTCCTGGAGGGAGCAGGACTGCAGCTAGTGAACGTAAGTCAGGCCTGCTGAGGAAATTACAGGTAGCACTAAGACCCGGTCTAAGAATGGGAGCATCACGTGATTCCACCCTAAGAGAGAGGTGATGGCCCCAGGAGTGACACCTGAGAGGCAGTGCATTCAAAAAGACCGGAAGAGATCAGAGATTCAGTTATCTCTGCAACTGTGACCATTGCCTAAATCCCAGTGTATTGCTATGAAAATGCAGGATTTATTGTCTATTATCTCTTGAGGTTATATATTTGCAAACTATTTGATTGTTGTCCTGACATGGCTGCCATTTTCATTCCAACCCCAGCTAGTGCAGGTCCCTCCTGGGCTGTGAGGGCAAGAGTTGGTGCACAGTATCCTGGGCACAGAAATGTGGACACTAAAAAAACCTGAGAACACCAGAGTGAACTCTTGGGTTCTCTGTATTAAAGAAAGAGGGTGAAGGCTTTTATTGGAAAGGTACATATAGTGTAGGAAGGAAAGCTATTTGGCCAAATTCTCAAGGGAGTTCCAGATCCTTTGCACTAAGGTGGTGCAGGGGGTCTGTAATATGGCTGAAAATTTCTAGCAAGGAATTTGCTGTTTGCACATTTTTGTCTGATTCAGATCTGCATCTCTGCCTTTACCTGCAGCTTTATATCAGATGATCCCAGAGGAGGCAAGGGACAGCTAGGGTATGCTGCACCAATCCTTTCTTGGTGTGGGGTCCATGAAGGACACTAGGCCAATGACACAACTTCTTACGCCTTGGCTACACTTGCGAGTTACAGCGCTGTAAAGGCTCCCCCAGCGCTGTAACTCACTCCCCGTCCACACTGGCAAGGCATTTGCAGCGCTGTATCTCCGTGGTTGCAGCGCTGCATGTACTCCACCTCTCCCAGAGGAATAGCAAGTATTGCGCTGTCGCTGCAGCGCTACGGCGCCAGTGTGGCCGCCCAATGTGCTGTGAATGGCCTCCAGAATTATTCGGCAGTATCCCACAATGCCTGTTCTAGCCACTCTGGTCATCAGTTCAAACTCTACTGCCCTGGCCTCAGGTAACCAACCATGTGAACCACCCTTTACATTCCCTGGGAATTTTAAAAATCCCCTTCCTGTTTGCTCAGCCCAGCATGGTGTGGAGTGCTATCAGTGAATCTTTCCAGGTGACCATGCCTCCACGCGCCAAGCGAGCCCCAGCATGGAGCAATGGCGAGTTGCTGGACCTCATCAGTGTTTGGGGGGAGGAAGCTGTACAGTCCCAGCTGCGCTCCAGCCGTAGGAATTACGATACCTTCGGGAAGGTATCAAAGGACATGATGGAAAGGGGCCATGACCGGGGCACCCTGCAGTGAAGGATTAAAGTGAAGGAGCTGCGGAGTGCCTAGCTGCGCAGAGCCCGTGACGCAAACGGCCGCTCGGGTGCTCCCCCCACGACCTGCCGATTCTACAAAGAGCTGGATGCAATACTTGGGGTTAACCCCACCTCCACTCCGAGCACCACCATGAACATTTCGGAGCCGGCGTAGGGGGGGGAGGAGGAAGAGGAGGAGGAGGAGGAAAACGGGAGTGATGGTGGTGGACCGGATGGAAACACCCCGGAATCCCTGGAGCCATGCAGCTAGGAGCCAGGAGGAAGGTAGCCAGTCGCAGCGGCGGGTACTTGGTGGAGGACAAACAGAAGAGCAGGTTCCCGGTAAGCGGTTTTTTTTTTCGGGAAGGAATTTTTTCGGTGCGGGCTCTTTGGGAGAGGAGGGTTAGGCATGCATGCCTAGATGTGGAATAGTGCATTGATGTGGTTTATCAAATCGCGGTAATCGGCCTCAGTAATCTCCTCGAATGTCTCATCCAGAACGTGTGCAATGCGCTTGCGCAGGTTTATCGGGAGAGCCACCGTGGTCCTTGTCCCAGCCAGGCTAACATGTCCATGCCACTGTGCCGCGAGGGGTGGGGGACCATTGCTGCACACAGGCAAGCTGCATATGGGCCAGGGCGGAAGCCACATTGCAGTAGAAGACCCTCCCTTGCTTCCCAGGTCACCCTCAGCAGTGAGATATCGTCCAGGACGAACTCCTGTGGAAAATGTTGGGACAGCGTTCAGTGTAGGTGCCCCCTGAAGCTGTTGGCTCTCCCCAAGGCACAGAAACCCAGAGGACAGTGCAGCCCTGAAACAATCAGTCCCCCTTACTCACCATTTTGAGGCTCCCGTGGGATATGTGTGCTCTGTTTTGGATGGGGAAATTATGCTATTGTGTAGACTCTGTGTGTTTTCTACTCCTTAAGTGCGGGGGGAATCATTACTCTGTCTGGTATAAACAATGCTGCCTCTGTTAAATGTTGCATTTTGCCTATACAGCTGCATCAACCTTGAGACCTCAGCTGTCCCTCTTATCGCCTGCTCAGAGACTGCAAAGACTCAGGAAGAGACTGCCAAAAAGCAAAGAAGACATGCTGCAAGAAGTGAAGCGGCAATCTATTAAAGAGAATGAGAAAGCACAGAACTGGAGGGAGAGAGAAAGCAGGATCCACCAGGAAAATGCAGCGCACAGGCGGCAAAGCACCGCACACCGGCAGCAAAGCACTGATAGGCTCATAAGCATCCTGGAGCGCCAAGCAGACGCTATCCAGGAGCTGGTAGCCATGCAGAAAGAGAAGCAGTATCGCAAATGCCACCCCCCCCTACAGCCCTTGTCCCAAAACTCTTTCCGCTGTGCCCCACTGTCACCTCCAACCCACTTTCCCCAACTTCCGTGTTCTTCACGCCACCCGCTGCCTCCAACACCAGTATCTTCACCACCCAGCCCTGAAAACCACGACCCTTACCCTCTGCACTCAACCCCCATCATGCAGTATAGCTAACCTGAAGTGCAGCACTCACTGCACAGCACACCAGACAGGACATATGCAAATCTGTGATTGTACTGTTCCCCACTCCACCCCCTTGTTTCTTTTCAATAAATAATTTTTTTTCTTTTCAATAAATGAATTTTTTGGCTTTGAAAACATTCTTTATTATTGCATAAAGTAAAAGACTCCTTAGCCCAGGAAATAAACAGGCACTGCAAGTCTGCTTGTCTGCTTAGCAAACACTGATTCCTAAAGATTGGAACTACTGCACTTCACTCCCGTGCAGGGCACCAGATATCACTGCTGGTTTTCAGCCTCAAATTGTTCCCTCAAGGCATCCCAAATCCTTGCAGCCCTGCGCTGGGCCCCTGTAATAGCCCTGCTCTCTGGCTGTGCAAATTCAGCCTCCAGGTGTTGAACCTCAGAGGTCCATGCCTGAGTGAAGCTTTCACCCTTCCCTTCACAAATATTATGGAGGGCACAGCACGTGGATATAACCGCGGGGATGCTGTTTTCGGCCAAGTCCAGCTTCCCATACAGAGATCGCCAGCGGGCCTTTAAATGGCCAAAGACACACTCCACAGTCATTCGGCACCGGCTCAGCCTGTAGTTGAACCGTTCCTTGCTGCTGTCAAGGCTCCCTGTGTAGGGTTTCATGAGCCATGGCATTAACGGGTAAGCGGGATCTCCAAGGATCACAATGGGCATTTCAACTTCCCCTACCGTGATCTTCCGCTCTGGGAAAAAAGTCCCGGCCTGCATCTTCCTGAACAGCCAAGTGTTCCGAAAGATGCGTGCACCATGCACCTTTCCGGGCCAGCCTGTGTTAATGTCAACGAAATGCCCATGGTGATCCACAAGCGCCTGGAGAACCATAGAGAAATACCCCTTCCGATTAACGGATCCTAGGTGGGGTGGTGCCAGAATAGGAATGTGCGTCCCATCTATCGCCCCTCCACAGTTAGGGAACCCCATTTGTGCAAAGCCATCCACTATTTCCTGCACGTTACCCAGAGTCACGGTTCTTCTGAGTAGGATGCGATTAATGGCCTTGCAAACTTGCATCAACATGATTCCAACGGTCGACTTTCCAACTCCAAACTGGTTTGCGACCGACCGGTAGCTGTCTGGAGTTGCCAGCTTCCAGATTGCAATAGCCACCCGCTTCTCCACTGGCAGGGCAGCTCTCAATCACGTGTCGTTGCGCCGCAGGGTGGGGGCGAGCTCCTCACACAGTCCCATGAAAGTGGCTTTTCTCATCCGAGAGTTCTGCAGCCACTGCTCGTCATCCCAGACTTCCATGACGATGTGATCCCACCACTCGGTGCTTGTTTTCCGAGTCCAAAAGCGACGTTCCACGGTGCTGAGCATGTCCGTGAATGCCACAAGCAATTTCGTGTTGTACGCATTACGCGGCTCAATAGCATCGTCGGACCCCTCACTCTCACTGTCACTTTGGATCTTAAGGAATAGTTCGACAGCCAAACGTGACGTGCTGGCGAGACTCGTCAGCATATGCCTCAGCAGTTCGGACTCCATTTCCAGCAGACAGATCGCGCTGCACAGAAACCGTTGAAAGATGGCGCCAAAGGTGGACGGAAACAAAGGGATTTCTGGGATGCGAAGCGATGCATCAAGGGGCATTGGGACAGGACCCAGAATCCCCGCACCCACGCCCCCTTCCCACAACCCATGGCGCCAGAATGGGAAGAGGTGCTCTGTGGGATAGCTGCCCATAATGCACCGCTCCCAATAGCGCTGCAATTGCCGCAAATGTGGCCACAACAGTGCGCTGGGCAGCTGTCAGTGTGGACAGACTGCAGCGCTTTCCCGACTCAGCTGCACGAAGTCAGGTTTAGCTCACAGCGCTGTACATTTGCAAGTGTAGCCAAGGCCTTAGACTTAGAGCATCTCAGCAGCAGCTCTGGGTGGTGTCAGGACCAAGGCCAGTTCTCAGGATAAGGGAACTTTAACACACTCCCCTCTAGAGGGGAGCAGAGCTCTGGCACAGGGGAGAATCTGGCCAATTTACTGGATAGGCTGATCATCTGAAAGCTGTGACAAGTCTGAAACATCAATCTATCTGTTTAGGTTCTTAAATTGGTGTCCATTATCATGTGATTTATATGGAATAAAAAAAACAGCCTCACTTGTCACACAGGACCCTTAAAAATCCTGGACAACTGGAGGTATGAGGTTGCCAGATTTGTATCTATATTATCTAGCATTACAAATGTGTCCTATTGTAAGGTGGTTCCCCCGCAGTAGCTCTGTATGCACACCACCCTGATCTGAGATAGAAAAAATCTTAGTTGTGCTACTTGGTTCCCTCTCTTCTTTTATATACTGAAGAGGTTACTCACACCCTTAAGGAAAAATCCAGTCTTTGCAAGATGATTACAGCATCCGATCTTACTAATTCTCTTCTCTTACCACAATGGGATCACGTATGCCTCAGGATCAAGGCCAGCTCCACACTTAAGACAATTTGGATAGAAAAAGGATTAACAAAAATTAAAGATATAATACAAGACGATAGACTGGACTCCTACAATTACACGTGTAACAAATATCAGCTACCGCTGTCTCACAGTTCCTTCTTTCAGTGGCTATGCTCAAGGATTCATGCAAGGATAGGGGACAATTGGTCTGTTTCAACTCTCTCACCTGTAGAAGAACATGTTAAGAAATAGGGAAACAAAAGGCACTTTGTAGGAATTCCTTATAGGTGGCTTAATGCTCTGTATTAGCCTCTCAATCTCAGTCTCAAAGAAAAATGGGGAAAATAACTTAGCCTTAGTATCACAACAGAAATGTGGGAGGACATCTGGCTTATTGTGAAAGATATTTTATCCTTGCAGTTCTTCCAGAACAAAATATTAAACAGGTACTACTGGACTTCAGAACGTTTGCTTAAGCTTAAGGAACACAGTGAATGCTGGAGAGGCAAACAGCCACATGACAACCTCTCACATATCTTCTATACCTGTCAAAAATGCATGTGTTCTGGAATGCAACATTTAGTGCTCTCTCAAAAACTTTAAGTGTTGCTATCCTACCTTCTCCAAGCCTCTGTATTTTAGGGGTGCTGCGTGAGTTGCTATTACCAGTTAACATTAAGAAATGGATTGCAGTAACTTTTTAGTGGCCAAAAGAGTTATTTTGAGAAAATGGAAATCTGCAATTCCTCTGTCATACACAGAATGGCTTAGCGAGCTCTCTACTACTGAATTAATGAGGAAAAAATGACTCTCTCTTAAATAGAAACACTTTGAAAAAATATGAGGATGTTTTGTCACACGTGATACTATTGCATATTTTTGCAGTTTGGTATATATTAGTCCCTGATACTCATAGGTTATATTCTCACTTATTTATCTATTTAGTCACTTTAATAACTGATGCCCTGCATGACCTCAATGATGCCAGCTTTTTGTTTGTTCATTTGTTTTAGTTTTGTTATTTTCCAGGTTTTACAAATAGTGAGCATTGAAGTTTGTTATTTATACACTATTTCCATCTTGTGCATGTATTTATATGTTTTGTTCTGTGTTTATGTTTCATACTAGATAATAAAAATAAAGTTTAAAAAGAATCTAAGCACCTCCCAAGAGTAAAAACAACAATCCCTCTCTTCCTCCTTTCTCAGTAAGAGACAGGTTTAGGGATGGCAGTTTTTAAAATTGGATATAGGAGTGTAAGTGTTGGAAACAAATTATTTATAAGCTTTAATGATGGTAACTCTGAGCTGAATGGGTAAGAAATTGCCCAACTTTTTTATTCTCCAGTTTGCTTGCTGAAAGTCATCAGTTCTTTTCCAGCTTTGTACTTAGAATAGTAGAGCCTTATTCAGCATTGTATTACTCCATTAGTGGATTTAAACCAGTGTAAAACTGGTGGAAAGCAGTGGTGAGGCAGGCCCATAGCATATAGCAATTGCCTTCTTCAAAGTACTTTTCAAATATCAGCTACCTGGGTTACTTAATGGTCACAACAAGCTTGTTGGGTAGGTGATTATTATATCCACTAATAGATGAAGGAACTGAAGCAGAGGAATTAAGTGACCTGCACAAGGCCACAGAGGGTGTCAGTGTACAAATGGGATTATAAATCAGGAGTGTGCTGCAATCCTATGTTCAGGTCACAAGACCACACCTCTTCACTGAATCATAAAGGTCAGGCAAAGTGAATGAAATGAGTGAAATGACAATTACACAAGCAGGCAGAAGTCTCAGAGGAAAGCAATGGTACAACGGATTAGCACATAGGAGTAAAATTACAGCCCATGTTTTTAAAAAAGCCCATCTCTCAGCAGTAGAGCTGGTTAGAAAACATTTTTTCTCCACAGAACATTTTGATTTTTCATCAAAAAAACAAAAACTGCAAAATTGTTTGTTTTTCAGTTTTCAGTCAAAATTTTTAAGTTTGGTGAGGTTTCCGACAAAAAAAAATCAATTAAAGCCAACATTTTCTACAAAAATTTCATTCATTTGAAAGCCCAATTTTCCATCAGAAAATAATTTTGACAGGAAGTTTTTGACCAGCCCTACTCAGTATCTTCTAATGTGACATTTATGGTAATTTTCAACAGAGCTCTGCACCCAACATGCTTAGTTCTTTTGAAAATCTGGCCATTTATTGTGCTGCTTCCAAAGGGGAACTGAGTTTTTTTTTAAAATCTGGCTAAGCACTTCTGAAAATTCTGGAAAATGGTGTTCCTGAGAGAGGCTACAGTTAGGAAGTGATTAGCTGCTGGTTTGTCTAACCCTGCAAAGATCAGAACTTATCCTGAGCTACAGTATCTGTAATTATATTATACAACATGTTGTGCATTAATACTCTGTTATTGATTTATACAACTGACTATAAAATTTAACAGTCATCACCGATCAAAACAAACCAAGAAAGCATCTCTGAGTAACTAAGGAGCAGATACTATGCTGTTCTAGCATTCCACACAACTCTCCATTTTGCCATCAGTATAAAGATGCCTAGTTTCTATAGTAACTGGTACATCAATTGTTCTTTTTATTAAATGGCACCTCTTAGATACAGAACACCTTCTGAGCCAAGAATATACATGCTAAAGAATTACCTGCATTCTTTATAATTTGAGAAAAAGATGTTCTATAGAACATACAACTGAACTCCTTTTGCCTTTAAAGGTATAACTGGTGTTGCAGCAACTCTTCTTATGTTACCTTTCCCCAAATATGTTAAATAACTTGTGGGCTGATTCCTTCAGTATATCACAAGTCATTACAGTTCACCCAGTTATCCCTGTATTGAGCCCAAAAACTTGTGTTTGGCTAAAACATCTTTTTTTTTCAGAAAGGCATCCAATCTGGATTTGATGACATCAAAGAGATGGAGAATCCACCACTTCCCTTGGGAGTTTGTTCCAGTATTAATCATCCTCACTATTAAAAATGTGGGCCTAATTTCTAATTTGAATTTTTCTGGCATTAGCTTCCAGGCATTGATTCTTGTTATGCCTTCCTCTGCTAGACAAGAGTCCTTTAGTACCCACTATTTTCTCCCCCTGAAGGCACCTCTACTCTGTAATCAAGTCATCTCTCCAGCTTCTTTTTGATTAGCTAAACCTATTAAGCTCTTTATGTCTCTCGCTATAAGGCATTTTCTCTAGCCCTCAAATTATATTTTGTGGCTCTTTTCTCCAGTTTTTCAACATCTTTTTAAAATGTGGAAACCAGAACTATATGCAGTATTCCAGTATCAGTCTGACCCAAGCCGTATAGAGGTAAAATCACCTCCCTGCTCCTACTTACTCCTCCCCTGTTTATACAGCTAAGGAACTCATTAGCCCCTTTTGCCACAGAATAGCCATGAGTCCTCATGTCCAGTTGCTTGCCCACTATCACCCCTCAATCCTTTTCAGAGTCATTGCTTTCCAGTATACGGTCCCCCATTTTATAGCTATGGTCGGCATTCTTTGTTCCTAGATGTATAACCTTGCATTGTATTTGAATGGGCCCAGCTTACCAAACAACCCGGGCGTCTCTGTATGACTGCCCCTCTGACAAACTGTGTGCCATCCACATATTTTATCAGCAGTGATTTTATATTTACGTCCAGATCACTGGTGAAAACATTGAATAGCACCAGGCCCAGTACCAATCCCTGCAGAACTCCACTAGATACACCACCATTCAATGATTCATGTACATGTATCAGTTATACCTAGTATAAACCTTGCTGGGGGTAAACTCTGTCATGCAAGTTTCTACAAGCAGATTTTCAAAATCACTTTTCAGTGCTTTGAAAATAGGGCCTTTTCTGATGCATACAAGTGAACATTTGAAATGGACACTAAGGACTTGATCCGGGACCCACTGAAGACAGTGGAAGTCTTTTCATTGGCTTGAATGAGCATTGAATCAGGCCCTTGTGGACAACATGTTAACACATTTTTGAAAATGTAGCCCAGATAGTTCACTTCTTTCACTAGCATTTTATGATTAATGAAGCAGATGGTATTTACTGCAGATACTTCTGAGTAAATTCCACAAATGACATGACCTTTCTGAAAAACATTTGTTGCCATATCATCAGGGTTTTAAAATTAATCGTAAGTGTAGATGATAGCACTTGGGAATGGGAAAAAATCGGTATCTTTGCATTTGCTTTATGGATTATGTACTTTAAAATTGAATAAAGAAAGGAAGATTTATTTAGGGCTGGCACAATATGGTTTCTGTAATTAATCACCTCAGGGTCCAGGAACATGCAGAATGCATGCTCAGATGGCTCTATAACTGGCGATGATGCAATATCATTATAAAAGAGTACAGCTAGGGCAATCCTACTGGAGATGGCCGTTCTGAAAGCATTGGCATAAACTTTATATGTCATGGACTGGGCTTGGGCCAGGTCGATTTTGGCTTCTACAGTTGTGAACTCTGATGCGGAGCCCTGGCATTGGATAGTCTGCTAGGGGGGAGGATATGGCAGTTAAAATGGTCTACAAACCTCAGCAGGGGAGATGGGGCTGTAGGGAGCCCCCTCAGTCCTAAAAGTATGCAGAGCTGAAAAGTTAAGCATTCTGCTCAGGGCAGCCAGGGGATGTGTGCATTAAAATATTAATAAATTAAGTTTCAACACACCCTTGTGAGATAGGTAAGTCACCCTATCCCCATAGTACAGAACCAAGGCATAGAGAGGTTAACCCCAAACATCTGTACTAATTTTGGGTGCCTCAGTAATTTAAAGCAACTGTTCCCCAGCTTGGGGTTTCAAATTTAGACCCACAGCCCTGGGCTGATTGCCCACTCTTCTCCCAAATGAACTTTCCTCCTCTCCTTAGAATCAGCTGTTTTATGGCTCCCCACTGGAGTAGCTGTGTACGCCACGTTTGTTTTTAGCCCACTATGTTCCAGGGCCTAGGTAATGCTGTACCCAGGCACAGAAACCTTCAGCAAAAGTGTTAATGTAAAGGCTATAGCAGCAGAACTGTCACTGTCTCTGAAAGGTTTAGGCCTAATGCTCTGCTTGATGCATTCGGATGGAGTAGTTGAAATTAGTCCACCTATTGTATCAAAAAGCAGAAGTGCCTTTCAACTGTAACAGGTTATAATGACTTCTTTTTGTTAGAACAGGGCACCTGCCTGAGCTACCATCACTTTCTTGAATGGCCCTGACTGCCAGATCAAACACAGAAGATCTATAATGTGTTTAGAGCAAGGTAAGATGGACACAGTCCAGCAAAGAAGTACTGTGTCTGGGGAGGGAGAAGAGAAGGACTCAGGCTGGAGATTTTGAATATATAACTGCATGTGGCTTTACTATCTTCGTTCAAGAGTATAAATGCTTGTGAATAAAACAGATTAGCAATGTAGTATTTTTAGGTCTCTGTCAGTTCATTTATCTCCCATCAATATACTCCATAAATTCCACTCTTCTTTGACTATTCTGAAGTTGGGACAATTCCTTATCCAATTGCGTGACCCAGGCAAAAGAAGTGTCATAAAGGGAAGTGTTCTGCTTGTCTTGTAATTCACAGTTATAGTTGCTGCCCATTATAAAAGGAGTCATAGCAAATTTTCAGCTCATGATTTATTCCATCCCAGTATTCCAGAGTTTTCTAGTAATTGGCTTCCAGGCAGTAGTCATTGCAATCAGGATGTGTTTGACGGCACAGTGGCTATCATACCTGGATGGTATGAGTAAATCTGTAGAAGAAGTCATCTAAAAAATGAGAGTTAAAATCCTTCTATAGGAAATAGGAAATCATTCCTGAGCATAGTCTGATTTCATGGTATTCTCCAAGAATGACCAATTAAAGATTTTTCTTACCATACTGAGCTGAGTCAACTAAAGTTACTGTTGAGCTTTATTTTAGCACTTTCTAAAGAAACCAGATTAATTTCTTATTCACAGTGGCATTTTGGCATTATAGAAGCAGGGATCTATTTTAATTAATACATAATGGATTTCTTTAAATAGGTATGACCTATTTTGAGGTGCTTGCTAGCATAGCAGGAGGCAAATGGTCTTCTCCATATTAAATAAAATGCTCTCTGGATCATTAGCCAATGAATCAGTCCCCATTAAAGGATTGCAGTATGCTCCTATATGCTTCCCTTAAAGTTAATCTGGAAGCTGCAGCAGTTATCAAACTGGCTAGGTATCTGCTTCTTAATATAGGTGCAGAGAAGTCAGTGACGCCTGCTCACAGAAAGCTCCTGTATCTGCTGGTATGCTGAAGAATATACTTCAAGGACGTATTACTGATATATAAACCCTTAATAACCTAAGAGAAAGGTACTCTCAAGATCTTTCCTCTTATGTCCCGCCAAGGCAACTTAGCTTGGTTGGCTTGTCCTTCTTTACTATACCAAGTCTCAACCTAGACTGGCCTAGACTCTGTGGGTTTTTGGTCTCATATTAGGGATGGGTAAACTGCAAAAGGTTTACAGCTCAGTTTCCTTTCTGGATAGACATTCAAAATTCTGGTTGCTTATTCAAACCACCACAACCTTTTTCAGCGCTGTGGCCCAGAAGTCCCACATGGAATCCTCCCCTTCGTCCCAATAAACATTGAGATAATTCCTCTTCCCATCCATCCCAACAAGTCCCAACTCCCCCTTTCTGCTTGCAGGTCTTATTGGGCGAAGCCTACTATCCCAGTTCCATTGTGGGTCTCCCTTATGGTGGAGAGACCAGGTGGATATGTACACTCTTCTCCAGAGTTCTCAGAAAGCAGCCAGCTGGCCTGCTCCCACCTGCATGTTCAGGGTGAAACACTATCATTTTGTCTCCTGCTGCTTTTGTGTGTTGCTGGCTGGCCTCTCTTCTTCTCACTGTTGCTCCCACCTATCATTGAGAAGTAGACCCAGCATTTGGTTTCTGGGTTCATAAGAACTTAAGAATAGCCATACTGGATCATACCAATGGTCGCTCTAGCCCAGTACCCTGTCTTCCAACAGTAGCCAATGCCAGATGCTTCAGAGGTATTGAACAGAAGAGGGCAGTTATCAAGTGATCCATTTCCTATTGTCCAGTCCCTGCTTCTGGTAGTCAGAAGCGTAGGGACACCCAGAGCATGAGGTTGCGCCCCTGACCATCTTGGCTAATGGCATTGATGGACCTCTCCTCCAGGAATTTATCTAATCCTTTTTTGGAACCCAGTTATACTTTTGGCCTTCATAACATCCCCTGGCAATGAGTTCCACAGATTGACTGTGTGTTGTGTGAAGAAATACTTCCTTTTGTTTGTTTTAAACCTGCCCTATTAATTTCATCAGGTGACCCCTGGTTCTTGTGTTATGTGAAGGGGTAAATAACAGTTCTCTAGTCACTTTATCTACTCTATTGCTGCTGCTTTAACTTTGCAGCTCTCTTCGCCGCAGAAGTCTGAAAATACAAATAAGGTCTTAGTAATTCCCGTTCTAAGGTGAACTGAATTCTGAGCTGGAATTTGGATGATTATTTATTTATCTAAACTAATTAGCCTATCCCTGTTTATATCCTTTATAGCTACAGATGCAGGTGAAATACACATCAAGCGGATAGTGGAAGTCAAATGTCTATGGGCATGATCCTAAGCCCTTTGACATAAATGGGAATCTTTACAATGACTTTAAGGGTGTGTCTCCACTGAAATTAAAAACCCACAGCTGGCCCATATCAGCTGACTGGGGCTCTCAGGGCTCAGGCTATGATGCTGTTTAACTGCGGTGTAGGCATTTGGGCTTGGGTTGAAGCCCAGACTCTGGGACTCTCCCTCCTCGTGGGGACCCAGATACCAGGTTCCAGCCCAAGCTCCAATGTCTACACTGCAATTAAACAGTCCACGAGCCTTAATCAGCTGACATGGGCCAGCTGCAGGTGTTAACTGCAATGTAATCATACCCTAAATAGGCCTGATACTTGGATCAATAAAACAGCATCAGGATGCAAAGATGGTACAGCCTGAGATTGGTGGGGAAAAAAGTGCCCAGTCATTTTAACAATCTGTATTTCCGGGGCCTCTATGAATAAAGATGAGCTGTAGAATTGGGCTCAGCATATTCCAACATAGGCCGTCTATTGCACGTTTTTAATTTCTACCTATTGAAGAGATTTCATAAAGCACTAGTGGTGGAGCCACAAGGGAGTATTAAAAAGTTAATAACCCAGGAAATGAGAGAGATTGTCCATGATAATTGCATTGTTTGAATTCATCAACATTTTAAGGGCTTTTGTGTCTTAAAATAAAATTTTAAATAGGCTCAGCTACGTGTACATGTAAGAAATCATCACTAAAAACTACAGCCATGGATTTTTGCAGTTCCATACTTCCAAAATTATCCATTTAAACATACTACATCAAGGGTATTTTATGTTTACATTTTCTCTATTAATAAGCCATTGTAAAAGCAGAACTTAAAGACAAAAATGACAGAAAATAGTAATTGGGTAGTGGATGAATTCTAGAACTCAGAAAATATTATACAATTTTTTCATAAATATTTGCTCCTATTTTTAAATGAATTCACTTCATTTAGGCTGTTCCTTTCTAAGATCTAGTCTACCTGGTTCATATCCTTAAGGAAACTGGATTTCAAAGGTGCCTAGAATCTGTATTACAGATTCACTTGGCATAGTATCCACACCAGAAGTGCTTTAGGAATTACCCAATACAATCAGTTATCCAATCACATAATACACAAACTCATGTGACTTTTGTGACCAACCACAACCAAATAGCAAACAGCAGAGAGCTGTTCACTAACAATACGCAAAATGAAAGAAATTCTAAATCAAATTTAAAAGACTTTCAAATAAAGAATAAATCTGTGGGAATGGTGATATATTTATGCATTTTCCATGAGCAGAAATAGGATAAATTAATTATTGCAAATAATTCATTCAGGTCTAATGAATTCCAGTGATTTGGAATATCAATCTAAAGGCTTTGAAAAAGTTTCAATACAAAATATTTCTCATTCAGATCTGTTTTCTTTTCAGTGTCCATGTATAAATTCCTATGATTGGCTTCTCTTGTAGTATATTAGAAAAGACCTTTGATTTCGTTCCCTCCACTGGACTATTAAAGAGGTCTCATCCATTAAGATCCAATGAATATATCTCACACAAACAGTTTGTAGCAATTATAGGATAAGATAGGTGCTGCCTTGTATGTAAACATTGTTGGACATCAGTTGGTGCTCTCTATCTTCCTCTATTATGTTCATCAGTGATACCAACAGTTATAGCTAAGCATCAAGAGGGGAGTAGACCAGTTAGCTGGTGTGTGGTTCTCACAGTAAGTTTGATTCATATCCTGGCTCAATTTAAATCAATGGCAAGACTCCCCTTGATTTTAATGGAGCCAGTGTTTCTCCCATGGAATTCAGTTATCTTGTAATATAAATTGACTGTATGGCATGCAATGTATGGTTACACCCCTGATCTCCCTCAAAATGGTCCATACCACTATACTCCAGAGGAGTGGAGAGGAGATAATAATGGAGATTGATACATATATACTGAAAAGAAAACAGTCCTCTGAATGACGTGATAGAGAACATATTCACAAATACGTTTGTTCTAGCATTTTCACAACCTCTAGATTGGTGTACATCATTGTATATGTGTGTCGATATATCAGTGAGACCTCTGACTTGCATAAATTTAGGCACATGCTTAATTACCTTGCTGAATTTGGGCCATAATGTGGATCTTATCTACTACAACTGCTGTTCCTGATTTTTAAAATGCAATGGTTTGTTTCCCATTTTATTTTAATCTGATACCTATTCCAGGTTGTCCAGTCCCAATTCTGTAACATTTTTGTTCGTTTGCCCTAGTTAAAAGTAACTAAACTGAAGGGAAAGGTACAGCACACATACAGTAGGTTGATAAAGATCACAGAATTCATGTGCTGAAACTGAACTGACTTTTTCCCCTCACAGTGAAACAGGAATTATTAATCCCCTAAATTTCCCCATGGAGACCATACACAATCTGATCGCACTGTTGCTGCAGCTAGGAATGGTTCAGGAAATGCCACTGACAGGTACTATGGAAAGTGAGCTTAGACACTGAGCCTGCAATAATTCTTCAATACCTAAAGGGACAGAACTACTACAGTTTTGACAAGAGGAGAGCACAAGAAAAATAGGTGACATTTCCCTTCAATATTGTCCTGATGGACTCCTAAAGTGCAGCCAATTTTGCTTCTTCATACACCTTGGCATGCTGTCAGACAGCAGCATGAGGAGAAAATGATGAGTTCTGCTGTTTGATCAATCAGTGAGAGATTAGGTTGGCCCACCTTTATCCAAGCTATATGACTGCTCCTAGCTGTTAATGACAGTTATCAGATACCTTATTGATGAGAGGGTCTTGGGCACTATTTGTGGATAGCTCAATTGATAGGCAAAATACAAAGTTTCCTTATAACAGACCTCCTCATCTTCAAGTCAAGAAATCTGAATAACATTTGAATCTATATTAATGATCCTCTTTGCTTTTTGGAAAAACAAGTATTATTATTATTATTTATTCCTTGTTTTCTTTTACTCTTTTTAAAAAAAAAATCAGTTTTGTAGTTAATATAGAATAGACTTCCTTAACACAGTTATGAATAAGTAGAGAATAAGGAACGGCAGATTTTTAAATCCTACCTACGTGCAACATGAATTGTGATAGAATGGGGTTAATACTAATTGGTTGTGGAAGTAGAAGGAGTAAGCTTACATTAGAAGTGACTAGCAATTTTGTGGTTGCTGAGACAGTTCTGCAAGATTCTCTGTGATGTAGTGTATCTGCAACATTCAGGACAAATTCTACACTGTGTTAGAATATTCCTCAAAAGAATTGGATGCTACCCATCTGTGCCGGAGTGTACCTACCCCGTCCTAGCCCTGCAGTGGTTAACTGTGCATTGCAGGCTGAGGAAACCACACCCCTTCACCTCTGCTGGGCATGCTCAGCCTGGAGGCAAGATATAAAAGGAATGGGTGGGCTGCTGAAGGGAGAGGACACAGACTGTAGGTAGCCTCTAAATGGCCCAACCCCAGAGCCAAGACAGGCAGAGCCCAAGATGGACTCCGGGCTGCCTGACAAACCCAGAGAAGAGACCCGCCATCAGGAGCTACACTGCCTGAGGGAGACCCGTGGGAACCATGGACCATTGCTGGAGAAGACAGGTAGGAAGCAGCCTATGGGACTTAGACTTTGCTCCAGGGGTAGATTGGGGAATCAGTCAATGGTTTTGGGGAGGATCCCTGCTGACTTGGTGGCGAGTAACCCCACCACTGCCAGGGCTCTGGGCTGGGGCTCGGAGGAGCAGGGAGGGCCCAAGTCCCCCTACCTGCGTGCCACACACCCCTGAGTGATACCCCACTTCCCAAACGGGCCAATAGACCACAAAATCCCACAGAGGGGTACAACCTTATTGACTCTGGCCATTAGACCACACTGCCCTGTCTATAAGTGTTGCTTCATGATTCTGGCCATTAGGCCATTCTGCCCTGAGTGGAAGGGTGACTTTATTGACTCTGACCACTAGGCCATCCTGCCAGTTTTATAGTAAAGGTCATCAGCATAGGATCTAACCGGCTGTAGTACAGCCTTTTCCCTTTCTTTTAACCACACATGACCTGACCCCTATGACAGGGTGTACCTACTCTGCGATGCCATCTCACTTGGTTTACTCAAACAGGAGCTCTGTTTGTATTTCTCTTTTTCCCAGTGCCTCAGGTACAGAGTTGCTACTTACATCATATATCCACAGAAGGAAGGAAAACCTTCAATGGTACCAAAACATAGGCCATATAAAACTCAACTTAGTCAATTAGCTATTACTAACTAGATATCAATATATTAAATATTAAGTTAATAATAAGATGTTGAATTAGATTTCAAATGCTATTTTTATTTGTATAAAAACCTTCATGTTTGTTCTGTTCAATGGGAACTACTCAAATCACTTGCTAATTTAAAGGCATGTTTGTTTGAACTTTCCCTGTTGGGTTCCTGTTGAAGGCCCCTCCCCCAGCATAAGGGGAGGAGCTTCTGATACTGAGCCCAGAACTCAAATAAATACAGGGGATAACAACAACAAAACAGGGACAGGTGTGAAGGTCAAAGGGTCAAAAGCAGGAAACCTGAAGGGGACACCAAGCAGAGAACCCTGGACAGTGCCCACTGCTCCTCAAAGGTATCAAGAGAGCCAGCGGATGCCACCCAGAGGAACTCTGCCCAGATATGTGAATGGAGGCCCCACAGTCACAGAGCACCCCTTCGGCCAACATCCTCTGCCTGGTGTTATAGATGGCCACTTTGGCCATCACCAGGAGGAGGTTGACGAGGAGGTCTCACGACTTTGTGGAGCCATGGACAGGGTGTGTGTAGATGAGAATGTAGAGAAGTGCAGCCAGAACCACAAAAGTAGATCCAGGAGGAGCCGGAAGAAGGGCTGCAACCTGGCACACTCAAAGTAGGCATGCACCAGGGTCTCCCTCACACCGCAAAAGAAACAAGCATTGGAGATAGGGGTGAACTGCACCAGGTACATTCCCATGCTCACAGCTCCATGAAGGAGCCATCAAACTAATATGTCCAGTGGGCCGTGGGACCAAGGTGGAGTACAGACTAGCCTCAGCAGATGGCAATAGGTCCTACCACTTAGTATCGGGGGCAGGACACAAGGATGAGGAAATGGAGAGTATGGAGCATGAGCATGTACAGATGTGACCTTGGTGTGGTTCGGAAGCGAACCATCTGCAGGTCGCACAACCAGTTCAAGGTATGCAGGTGGGACGGCCAGAGGGGCTAACAGGGCAGGGACCTGATGAAAAGATCCAGAGGGCCTGGGATGAGGAGTGGGCAGGGAGCACCCTCCCACAGGACCCGCTCAAGGTAGACTTGAGAGACAGGCAATAAGGCTCCCTGCATCTCCTGAAGTATGCAGCGGGGAGTTCGAAGGATGGAGAGCTGCAGGCTCTGACCGAGCACCAGGGGAATCCACCCACTCTGCCCAGTCATAGTCCAGGAGGTCTCCGATTCTGGTAACTCCTGCCAGGACCAACCTCTGGTGCACTAAGTGGGACTCTGCCACCTGCACACCAAGTTTGGATTGTGTAGCAGGGGCTCCGCGAGGAGATCTGCCCCCTCGGCGGCTGCCACAGAATTGGTTGCCAAAACCAGCTTCCAGGTCTGGAAGAGATCCTTGTAGAAGACTGGCAGGCCAGAGGGGTCTTGTGGAAGACCCCTCGGATGGAGATAAATGAGCTGCCAGTCATATCAGAGCCTTCTGAGGCGGTGGTGGAAGGCATGTGCCAACATACTCCACACCAGACTATCTGCACTATAAAGATATCTCAGCGGGGTCTGGAGGCGGAAGACATGAACCTGAGTGTGAATGCAAATCAGGCCCTGTTCCCCTTCCTCCAGGGGATGACTCAAGACCCCATGAATTTGCAGTTTGAGATAATAATGTGTTTAAACCAGAGGTTCTCAACCTTTTTCTTTCTGAGGCCCCCCGCCCACAACATGCTATAAAAACTCCACAGCCCACCTGTGCCACAACAACTGTTTTTCTGCATATAAAAGGCAGGGCCAGCATTAGGGGGTAGCAAGCAGGGCAACTGCCCAGGGACCCACGCCACAGGGGACCCTGTGAAGCTAAGTTGCTAAGGCTTCGGCTTCAGCCCTGGGTGGCAGAGCTTGGAATCCCAGGCTTCAGCCCCACGGCCCCAGCAAGTCTAATGTCAGCCCTGCTTGGCGGACCCCTGAAACATGCTTGGGGGGCCCCCGGTTGAGAACCACTATGTTAAACTGATTAAACCATCACTTATCTATCATTTCTAAAAGGCCTGTCACTATAGATGATATGCTGTACCACTCTTACCCTGTTTTCTATCCTAGAGGAAGGAGCAATACAAATTTGAAGAGCTTCCCAGCCTCTGTTCTGAGTTATCTGTATACATTTTAGCAAAAACGTAACTCTTCGGGTGCTCTTTGGAATAGATTTGAGTGTGGAGTCAGTTATATTCGCTGAGTGAAAAGTGTTTTGAGAGGCTCACATGTAGGGTATGCTAAGGATGATGCCAGTAGATTGATTCATAGTATGTCTCTTGGTTCAGTCTCTCCATTGATGCTGCTATGACAAGGAACCACCAGCATCTACTCTTCTTTATTATTATTGCTGTGTTCATTTTTCATTTCTGGTAATGCCGAGGGTGACCAGATGTCCCGATTTTATAGGGACAGTCCCGATATTTGGGGCTTTGTCTTATATAGGTGCCAATTACCTCCCCACCCCCTGTCCTGATTTTTCACCCTTGCTATCTGGTCACCCTAGTAATGCCAATAATGTGTTACGACTCTGTGCAAACACAAAACAGGCCCCAGCCCCAACCCTGGACACCTTACAATCTAAATTTAATTGCAGATCCCATTCTGAGAAAGGTAGTATTTAGGAACATCCGTTAAATATACAGTACATAGATTTTCATTGCTTTACTATTTCAGTATGCAGCTGCTCTAAAGTTCTAAATACAAAGAGAAGACAAATAACTCAGGTCAGTATATAGATATAGGTATTTTTAACTTTCCATTAGCCACTGAGTACATTTTCCCAGAATTTGGACACTGGGAAAAAAAGGTGTGAATAAAGATTTTTTTCAAGAGAAAGTTCCTAGTTCTTCAGTTTTTTACCCAAGAGGGTTGTGGGCACATTCCTTGGTATCTTAGACTGAGCCCTAATGATCAGCCCATAATACTCCTGTTTTAATAGAACCCCGCCACTCCCATTCTTACTATCAAAGATTCCTATTGTTGCTACTGTTCTTCCAGCTGCAGAAATGGGGCTCCCTTGGTTTCCAATCAGTTCCACTCCTCAATAAGCCAGAGGCTTGTGCATCAAGTGTGAAGTGATAAAAGCAACTTTATCCACTTCCTAGCAGCCCCCTACTCCACAGGACTGTTCTGTGCTGGATGGGTGTGGGAGAGAGAAACCATTAGCTGATTCTAAATGTCATGCCTGGCAGTGTAGAGTACAACCACTAGGCCATCAGTCTGCACTTAATATCTTACGCAGCGTGAGGGCTGAAATAGCAATACTCTGGTTGCATGCTGTCCTAGGGCATCCTCCACTCATTAGAGGAATTCCAACTTAGAGGTTGTGAGGAGAGGGAATATCAATTTCCTTTCCAAACCTAAGCACAAGCAAAAGTGGCATAAAAAGGGATACAAAACCAGGGGCATTTTCAACCGATTTCATTCAAAGCAGCCTGAGAACTTCTCTCCAAATATTGTGGACTGTAGAACAGCATAGGAAATATTCCCTACATTCTTGCAGCAAAGTTCATCTTTCATACAGGAAACACAGAAAAGGTTACTAAGCCTTTGTAAAGTGCCTCATTGCCTGGGAATAAATAAATAACGCTTTAGAAGCCAGTCTGCAAGCATATCTGTTGTCAAGACTTTACTTCTAGAATCTTGAAAACCAATCAGTTGCTGAGATGGCAAGCAATTAAGGAACAAAGTATGAAAGCCACAATGTCTGCCAAAAAGAAACTAACAAACAAAGAGCTGGAGCATTGGCATTGTTTGGATTAAAGCACAGATAGGGGAATTCATCCAAGGAAGAAGCATGTGATTCACTTCAGATAAATCAGCTACTGATATAGAGATTTTTTTTCTATTTTCTCTCACTAATTCTTGACAAAACACGATAACACACAAAAAAGTACAATAGCTGAGTTACAATAGTATAGTCTTATGTGACTATTTTCTCTCCCTCCCTTTCTCTCTCTGCATAGGAGTAAAGGAGTTTATGCATTCGGCATTTTATTACAAGGGGTGCTTTATATAAGTGAGTTTATTACAGGATTTCATGGAGTTAGCAATAATAATTCTAAATAAAGGTGCCTGATTATCATCCTCAAAAAGTCCTACTAAATGGAATCACAGCCTATTTTAAATAGGATGTGATAATTAAAGAAAACAACTATAATCTACAGACAAGCTGGTTTTCTCATAACTTGAGTTCCAGCTTTGTCTCCCTCATTTTACAAGGAAACACACTCTGTCTGGAAGTTCCATTGCGTTCCTACAATACCATCCAATTGTGGATGGAGGGGGCATACAGGTATATATGAGGCTTGTGCATGTGAGTTGTATATTGGGGGTGTTCAGAGACTATGGTATGGGAGCCATATAATTACAAAGACAGATAAATAGGCAGAATGGGGGCATGGTATAGGGGACAGTACTTTGTCCTGCATGCTCCCTTGAGGCACCACAAAAGAACTGCAAACAGAGTATTAGTCAAAGCAGCTCTGATGTCTTTCAGTTGTATACATCCCCTTGTACCCAAAGACTCTTAGTTGTATCAGGAGGGACATGTCAGACACTATGTCATTGCTAATGCCACAGAATTGGCCCACAGGAGCCCACATTCACAACACTAGAGGAATAGTCATCTACCGCTGTGCGCTAATTCATACTAAACCAGCTTTTTACACATTGCCAACAGCAAAGGTATTTACTATCATCGTTTGACTGTGGTGCCATATGTGTAGTTTCCTTTGGCAAACTGCCATCCCCACATTGATTGAAGGCACTGTGCCATATTTTCATTGGCCAGTGTCAGTGCTTGTGAATATTTCTTCTCATGGAGTCAATGGATCCATTGGTTCAGTTCCATCATTAGTACGGTTCCCAGATGATGTCATTCTTGCCTCTTGTTATCATACGAATTGCAGTAATAGAAAGAACAGTTTGGCAGTTCGGACCCAGCTCTTCATTATTACTATGGCCTAGGAAACAATTGAACAACATATCCACCATAACCTCTGTACATTTAAGCATATTATAGCCTTGTAGGCCTTGTCTACACACAAACTTGCACCTGTTTCGTTAAAACGGTGCAAACTAATGTATGACACTTTTATTAAGATGTGGGTGAGTAACAGATTTGTTGGTTTGCTAGCAAGTCTAAAAAATTCAGAGAAAAAATGTTTTGGTTTGATCCAAAAGAGTGTGTGTGTATATTTATTTATTTATTACTT
Source organism: Chrysemys picta bellii (assembly GCF_011386835.1). Taxonomy (NCBI): domain Eukaryota; kingdom Metazoa; phylum Chordata; order Testudines; family Emydidae; genus Chrysemys; species Chrysemys picta. The sequence goes on from NC_088791.1 coordinate 107,038,839, forward strand.
TTAATTTAACTGAAATGTGTGTTTATACACACACACACACACACACACACACACACATTTCAGTTAAATTAAAAGTAATAAATAAATAAATAAAAATTCTTTCTTATTGAAAATGTTTTGTTCAACTGAAAACTAAATGTTTTGTTTCAATTTTCAACATTTTTAATGCTTTTGAGTTCTTTTAAATAAAATTAAAGGAAATATTAAAACAAAAATCTGTTTGAACCAAAACAAATCAAAATGTTTCATTTTGAAAATGTCAAAATGCAACACTTTCACCTTTTAATTTATTTTTTGGTACGAACAATTTGGTGAAACAAACAGTAATTCACAAAACATTTTGGTCTCACTGAATCCAGATTTTTCACTGAAAAAGTTTTGGGCAAATAATTTCACCAAGCATTACTTGCATTCCTCTTTAAGAATGGCTTATTTCAATACAGCTTAAGCCTGATCCTTAGTGATTTAAGTTAAGTGGAAATGAGTCTGGTTTAAACTGAAAAAGAGGGTTCACACAACCTTTTGTACCTAAATCAGTTTCCATTAATACCTTAAGTGAAACTGGACTAACTGGAAAGGGTGACCGGGGATGGATCACTTGATGATTACCTGTTCTGTCATTCCCTCTGAAGCACCTGGCATTGGCCATTGTCGGAAGACAGGATACTGGGCTAGATGGACCTTTGGATTGACCCAATATGGCCGTTCTTATAGTCTTATGTTCTTAACTCTGCATGAAGACATGCCCTCAGTATTGTCAAGCGTTGCCAGAGGAACACAGAATCCTGAACTTTTGAAAAGTCAAAATCCTTTCATTTCAGTTTCAATATCCCCCAGCTGGGTTAGTATTATCCCTACCTCATTTCTGAATGAGCAGCTCAATCATTATCACTAAGTCTTAAAAATTTGCTTTACCTGGTTTATTTTTTTTTCTTTTCAAACAAAGGCTTTTATTACATGTCTTCTCATAGCAGTGCATCTCATGCTATATTCCTCATAGTCTGCTGATATCCATTATGACCAATTTGACAGTGTGGTGTTGTTAATTAGTCTGAGACTTATGAAGGATGAAATCAAAAGTAGGTCATTGAGTTATCGTATATTTCTGCTGATTGTAAGAAACTGTCTTTAAATAAAAGGTCTAATGTATTATATATAGTTTATGGAGAAGTACATTTTCCCCTTTTTACTACAAGTAATAGATGAAGTGTTAGGTTTATAAATGATTTTTTTTTTTGGGCTTTGGTCAATTTGTGCCGCAACCTTTTATAAAAAGCTTTTTTTTTTTACCAAGTAAAACAGAAAAGGGTAGTTCTATTTTTAAAGTCAGAGATAGGCATGTTTGCCTTAGTAGTTTGTTCTCCTTCATGTACAACCTTACTGAACCATTAATTGTCTTCATGACTCAGGAGTCTTGTATTGAGGAAAAAATATATATTTTATTTTAGTATAAGCCTATGTAGCCACTATGTTGGGGGGGTTTATTTTTAGATGAAAGCATCCACTTAGATAACTGCTGAATGGAAAATGATTATATTCATTACAATTAGAGTTACTCTGTGTGCAACACATAATTCTTTGGAATAAGTGCTTTTCCGGAAGCTGGAGACATGAAAGTAAAATGATCGTCTAAATGCCATTTTTTGTTTCCCTCATTAGCATGCTGCCTCAAAAAATGTGTCACTTCTAATTAGAGATGAGTCTAAACTGGGATTTTATATCCAGCATTTGACCATGACCTTCCACAAAGGGCATTTTCAGAAACAAGGGAACTATCCAAATCAACAGTAAGGCTTGTGAGAGCTGGAGACACAGGATGATCCTAAAGACAACAGGATGATCATGAATCACACTTTCAGATCCAAATGCAAGACTCAACTCTACAACCTAGTTTTACAATAAACTATTTTGGAAAAGCAAGCAAGCCTCCACCCTGATACACATACACATGTACAAACAATCCCTCTCTGTGGGACAGAAGAGAGAATCAGATGCCAATGGAACACTAGTTTATGTTTGCTTATTTTCTGAAACATGTTTAGATACCCTGCTGCTGATCTGAAATAAAGACCCAAATAGATAGATAAGATCGATAGAATCCACCACCACCACCATCACTAAATTTTGGAGGCAAGATTTGGCTCTGAATCCCAGGATCGGAATCCATATCTATACTGGTAAAAGATATTTTCTTCTGCTTTTTCTTTTTTGTGGGGCGGGAGAGGGGATAAGTGGGGGAGGATTCAAGGCTAGACTAGGTTGGTTTTACACACTGGGTCCAGGTGTGGTCCACGATGGAGGAAAGATTGTGAGAACAGAAGATCTCATAAGATTTCTGCTATTTCAAGCTGAAATGTCATTAGATCATTTCCCAAGAATGCAGTGCCATCATCCTGCTCTGGTTCTGACTGAAACTTTACGTCTAAACCCAAGCCTAAATCTAATCCAGATCTAAAACCACCTCAAAAGGCTTTCTTTACTTCAACCGGAGGTGAACAGGTAAAAATAAATTGCACCCTCTATTTTGCCTTGGGCTATGAGTACAGTAACTCTTCACTTAACGTTGTAGTTATGTTCCTGAAAAATGTGACTTTATGCGAAACGATGTTAAGCGAATCCAATTTCCCCATAAGAATTAATGTAAATAGGGGGGGTTAGGTTCCAGGGAAATGTTTTTTTGCCAGAAAAAAGACATTATACACATATACTGTATACGTTTTAAACAATTTTAAACAAGCAGTTTAATATTGTACACAGCAATGAATGATTGTGAAGCTTGGTTGAAGTGGTGAAGTGAGAGGGTGGGATATTTCCCAGGGAATGCCTTGCTGCTAAATGATGAACTAGCACTTGGCTGAGCCCTTAAGGGTTAATACACTTTTAATGTAGCCAGCACATCTCTCGGCCTGCGCCACTTCCCGCAGCCCCCATTGGCCTGGAGCAGTGAACCGCGGCCAGTGGGAGCTGTAACCGGCCGAACCTGCAGATGCGTCAGGTAAACAAACCAGCCCGGCCCGCCAGGGGCTTTCCCTGAACAAGTAGCAGACCGGCTTTGAGAACCACTGCTCTACAAGCAGCATGGACTGAGGCAGGAGGGAGGAAACACAATAGATGCAGGGCAGTAGCTACAACCACTTCCCTGCAAAAACTGAACACGATGATGAGCCACGCTATCCAGCTGGAGCACACCACACCCTCCTCCTGGCAGCACATGCACGGCTGCACAGGTGCTGACTTTCCAAAGTGCTGAGGGGTGCATGCATGAGTGAGAGAGAGAGACGTTCATCGCCCCTTTAAGTACGCTGACCCCACTACAAGTACGTTGCCCTTTTAAGCAGATCAGCCAGTTCAGACAGGAAGCAACAGTTTCCAGCAAGCTCCCTCCTTTCTGTCCCTCTCCTCTGTTTTGTGGAGAGGTGGTACCGAGCGGGGGTATGTATGTGTGCGCGTGTGTGTGTGCGCGTGTGTGTGTGCAGGAGTAGGGGGACATCCTGATATCAGCACCCCTCTTCCTCCTTCCCCCAGCAAGAAAGAAGCTCCCGGGGAGCAGCTCCAAGGCAGAGAGCAGGGCAGGAGCAGCATGGCAGTGCGGGGAGGGACAGCTGAACTTCTGCTGGGCAGCTGCCGAGCCACATAGCTTACAGGGAATTTAGGGGAGCTGAATGGGGGGCTGTCAGTCCCCCCGCCCCCCAGTTCTAATCCCCACAAGGAGGGGCTGCTCTTACAGAGAATCCAGCAAAATGTGGACAAAGCGGGCAGCTGCCAAACAACGTTGTAAGGGAGCATTGCGCAACTTTAAACGAGCTTGTTTCTTAATAGGTCAGCAACATAACAACGAAACAACGTTAACCGGGACAACGTTAAGTGAGGAGTTACTGTACTCTCTTAGTATCAGAGGGGTAGCCGTGTTAGTCTGAATCTGTAAAAAGCAACAGAGGGTCCTGTGGCACCTTTGAGACTAACAGAAGTACTGGGAGCATAAGCTTTCGTGGGTAAGAACCTCACTTGCATCTGAAGAAGTGAGGTTCTTACCCACGAAAGCTTATGCTCCCAGTACTTCTGTTAGTCTCAAAGGTGCCACAGGACCCTCTGTTGCTTTGTACTCTCTTATTTTCACTAAATATCTGCCATCTCCTCAGTACACAGTATCAGAGAATCAGTGTTGCAATGACTTCTTGTCCTGTGCCATACTGAGTCAGTGGAAGTCCCTTCAAGGTAAACCAAGCCTAACCTGATTTCATTCAGCCACAGGATAGTTATCATCTTCCACAATTCTGTCCTTATATTAAGAAAGCTGCCCCCACCCTGCCCCGACCTGAGTGCCTCTGCAGCTGCCATTAGCTGGGAACTGTGGCCAATGGGAGCGGTGGGGTCAAACTCACTCAAACTAGAGCCTGTGCCCCACCCCCAGCCCCGTACCCTTCCTGCACCCAAACTCCCTCCCAGAGCCCACGCCCCGCATCTCCTCCTGCACCCCAACCCCCAGCCATGCACCCTCTCCCGCACCCAAACTCCCTCCCTCTTAGTTAACCAGCATTTTCACTTACCAGCACCCCCCCCCCCATTCCTCCAATATGCTGGATAAAACAGATTTTAATGTAGTTGGTTCCCACAGGGGTCTGTGTTGTGTCCAATAGTAGTCAATATTTTCATTAATGACACAGATAATAGAGTGGAAAGAATGCTTATAAAATTTGCTGATGACAGCAAAGTGGGAAGGGTTACAAACACTATAGAAGACAGGATTAGAAATCAAAATGACCTTGATGAATTCAGAATTGGTCTAAAATCAACAAGATGAAATTCACTAAAGACAAGTACAAAGTACGACACTTATGAAGGAAAAAAATCAAATGTACAAGTAGGAAATGGGGAATAAGTGGCTAGGTAGTAAGACGGCATAAAAGTATTTGTGGGCATAGTGGATTACAAATTGAATATGAGCCAACAATGTGATGCAATTTCAAAAAGGGCAAATATAATTCTGGGCTGGAATGAGGCAACAAGGTGATATCACAGTCTCCAATTTGTACCCCCAATCCATGTGCATGGAAAAATACTGGATCGAACATGGAGTCATGTATCATATGTTCTATGTGCCTTGCTGAGTCATGGGGCATCTATTGCCTATGTGTTCTCTGAGGCATGTTCAGGAGGGGCCCACTGAAGGAGCTGATTCTCTGACCCATCAACACATGGCTGGCTAGTCCTGATGTAAGTCTGTCTTGTGGGTGTTACCCAGGAACACAACACATTTTGTAAAAGTAAAATTTCATAACTTCATATACAATGGTGATACACACATTTAAACAAGATAGCATTGTTCAGCAGATTACAACTTTTCCAATGATACCTTACAAGGCGCACTTTATATAAGATTTATCACTATTGTGCCACATTGGTGACAACATTGGTGTAGATGGCCACCTTCCTTTTTACACAGTATCACAAGCGGCATGAGCTGATTGTCTCCTGACATCATTTCCATGATACCAAAAGCCATAGGTGGCAACTGGTCTTAGCCTGCCTCTACCCCTGGGAAGACTGTTGTCTTTGTGAGCCATACCAATTCTAATTTAGTTTTCTACATCCACTAAAAGCAGGAGGTATATTGTTGTATGAATATGGAGCATCCACTGCAACTGCAAGCAGGAGGGTAATTTGTAACAGAATAGGCCCTATAGCAGGGGGGATGGAAAGGAAAGAAGACTTTCTGAAAATCAGCTAGTTTTTCAGGCAGATGAAAATGTAATGTAGCCTGTCATTGATTTGTCAAAACAAAACAAAAAAATCAATGGGGCAGAACAAGTTTAAAAATGGGAATTTAATGTAGGCAGTGAAACAATAACATCACTGTAAATATTTGTATTCAGCTAGAAATCAGCAGCAGCCTGCAACTGAATCAATATAGCGAAATGTATTTTAGATGGGTGTTATTCAGTATGAAGGACCAAATCCTGAGATGCATATAGGATCCTTACTCCTGGGTTCTTTACAGCCTCCGTGGGCCTGCAGTCCCACCTAACAGCTCTGCCTTAAGAATGCCTCTTCCCTGTACATCCACTGACATGTGTCACAGTTAGGCAAAGTCATTAACTTGGCTTCTGAAGGAAAGGATAGGACTTGGGGTGGCCAACCTGCTCAACAGCCACTGCTTACAGCCAGCTGCCCATCAAGATTTGATGACAGGTCTCTAGAAGTGGTCTCTATAAAAATACCAAATCACTGTAACCTACACTCCTTTTGCAGAACTAGTGAATGCTGCATTGGTGGCAGTTATGCTACTGTTTCCCTTACAAGCACACCACTTTTACAAGTAACTTACATTTATGTAAATGTAACATTACTTACCTCACCGTTTTCATCACTTTTCAATCAGACCCCTTCGTTCCTCTTTTTTCTGATCCCACTATACTTTACTTTCACCAGATGAACCTTCCTTCAGTACTGGAGAATACTTTTACCTCTCTTTGCAGACCATATCTTCCTCACTCAGTGTTAATGCATTCATATGAGAAATCTGAACAGACCTTTTTTTCTTTTTCCTTCTGCATAAGTTTTTCCTTATTTGTTACACTTTATATTAAAGGTACACCTATGAAGAGTTTATAAAGAGTTAATAAGAGGTGACATGTGTAACTCTTCTTCCCGTCTGGGCAACAAGGATTGGGTTCAGTATCTAGGGGTTCCGTTTCAATAACACAATGCAAAACCAGCTTGAGCCACCCCTCCCCCCCGTGACCTGGGACAATTACATACCACCACCACCACCCGGGCACCTCTAAGAGGCAATACTTCCCCTCTTGCAAGCACGGAGGGAAACAATACGGCATTATGTTGGGGAAACACCACGAACAGGATTCATAACAGAAACCATGAGCAAAAGACTCACCCCCAAGTAAGTTTGGCAGTGTCCTTTTCCCCTCAGCAACCCAAAAAATCACCCAAAGTCCCAAAAGTCCAACAACCCAAAAGTCTTTGTCCCTGGTCACTGCAGACCCAGAGTTCAAAAGTTTATCGCAGAGTTTTACCTCCCAGTCGGTGGGGCGGGGTATGTAGGGGTGTTAAGGGGCACCTTACGTGGTCCGAGGCCAACTGCCCTGCCTCTCCATGGGGTTCTGCTGCAGCCTTCACCACCAGCCACTCTGCTCCACCAGCCGTCCTGTGAGCCACTCCAGCCATTCCACAAACTGCTGTGCTCCGCCAGCCGCTCCACTCCACCAGCCATCCCGTGAGCCCCTCCAGCCATCCCGTGAACTGCTCCGCTCCGCCAGCTGCTCCACCAGCCGTCCCGCAAACTGCTCTGCCAGCCGTTCAGCAACATAACTTCAGGGCCCCCCCCAGCACTCAGTGATTTCAGCTCTTAGTAATTTTAAGCTCTTTAGTGATTTCAGCTTGTAGTAGGGGGAGCCCCAATGTTGGTGCATCATTGGCCCAAAGTGAATTCAGCTCAGCAGCCTGTAACTAGACTCTTAATAGAATCAAAATTAGCTCTGATGTTCCACAGTGGAGAGAGAAGGAGGTACAATTGGTGTTTCAGGCCCTCAAAAGGGGTCCATAGCATCAGGTACAAATGCCCGTCCCCAGCCTCTCTCAATTCACTGGGTTTTGGAACCCATGTCCCTTGTCTAGCGAGTGCTACTTAGCTGATGGCGAGTCCCTCTGTCATAAAACAGTTCCACTGTCCTTGATTCACATAATCAGGGTAACACAGGGGTTGGCAACGTTCGGCATGCGGCTCGCCAGGGTAAGCACCCTGGCGGGCCGGGCCAGTTTTATTTACCTGCTGACGTGGCAGGTTCAGCCGATCGCGGCCCCCACTGGCCGCGGTTTGCCATCCCAGGCCAATGGGGGTGGCGAGAAGCCGCGGCCAGCACATCGCTCGCCCGCGCTGCTTCTCGCTGCCCCCATTGGCCTGGGACGGCGAACTGTGGCCAGTGGGGGCCGCGATCGGCCGAACCTGCCATGTCAGCAGGTAAATAAAACTGGCCCGGCCCACCAGGGTGCTTACCCTGGCGAGCCGCGTGCCGAACGTTGCCGACCCCTGGGGTAACAACACGTTGTTCTTCCTGCCCCAATAACAGAGAAACTGGGGATCCCACAGCAGCCAAAGTGACCATTTGGGCTGCTGTGGGTTCATGCCAGGCAGAATGGGTGTGCCTATGCAAACAAGATCAGCCCCTGAAGTTCACCACCAGTTGTCAGGGTAGAGCTCAGCCTGACTCTGCTTACACATGTACCCAGTCAATATGGGGATAATTGAAATCCCCCATTATTATTGAGTTCTTTATTTTGATAACCTCTCTAATCTCCCTTAGCATTTCATTGTCACTATCACTGTCCTGGTCAGGTGGTCGATAATAGATCCCTACTGTTATATTCTTATTAGAGCATGGAATTACTATCTGTAGACATTCTATGGAACATGTGGATTCATTTAAGATTTTTACTTCATTTGATTCTACATTTTCTTTCACATATAGTGCCACGCCCCCCTCTCCCCCCCCCCAACCTCTTCTGGCCTTCCGATATATTTTGTATCCTGGAATGATTGTGTCCCATTGATTGTCTCCACTCCACCAGGTTTCTGTGATGCCTATTATATCAATATCCTCCTTTAACACGAGGCACTCTAGTTCACCCATCTTATTATTTAGACTTCTAGCATTTGTGTACAAGCACTTTAAAAACTTGTCACTGTTTATTTGTCTGCCCTCTTCTGATGTGTCAGATTCTTTATGTGAATGTTTCTCATCTGATCTGGCCCATACTTTATCCTCTTCCATCCTCTCCTCCTGACTAGAACCTAGAGAATCTCTATCGATAGATTCTCCTCTAAGAGAAGTCTCTGTCCAATCCACGTGCTCCGCTGCAGCAATCGGCTTTCCCCCATCTCTTAGTTTAAAAACTGCTCTGCAACCTTTTTAATGTTAAGTGCCAGCAGTCTGGTTCCACTTTGGTTTAGGTGGAGCCCATCCTTCCTTTATAGGCTTCCCCTATCCCAAAAGTTTCCCCAGTTCCTAATAAATCTAAACCCCTCCTCTCTACACCATCATCTCATACACTCATTGAGACTCTGAAGCTCTGCCTGCCTACTTGGCCTTGCGTGTGGAACTGGAAGCATTTCTGAGAATGCTACCATAGAGGTCCTGGATTTCAGTCTCTTTCCTAGCAGCCTAAATTTGGCCTCCAGGACGTCTCTTCTACCCTTCCCTATGTCATTGGTACCTACATGTACCACGACCACTGGCTCCTCCCCAGCACTACACATAAGTCTATCTAGATGCCTCGAGAGATCCGCAACCTTTGCACAAAGCAGGCAAGTCACCATACAGTTCTCCCGATCATCACAAACCCAGATATCTATGTTTGAATAAAATGCTCCTAGCTTTTATTCTTTATTTATTAACCTTTTATAAACTTGTTATAAACTTATCCTTAATATAACATAAGCATTTAATTAATGACGTTTACAAATATCTTGATTTAACAATGGAAAAGCCATTTCAAATTAATACTCAATAATTGACAAATGCACTGCTGTCAGATGTTTGACATCTGGAAGATTTGGGGGGGAGAGGGGGCAAAAGTGCCTGCTCTGCTCTATGATCCCTCAAGAATCGTGTATTAAAAATGTAAATACTTCAGTTTCCATGATCAATAATTTCAAATTATAAATAAAACAAATTTAAGCATAGCTATCACTACAGCTCCATCTAGAATGTTTTTAACCATTTTGGATGGAACTAAAACAAATAACGCAGACCATGCTATTCAAGAGATCCATCCATTTTCTAGTCCACAATTGTAAAGTGTCACTTTTATGCCACAAATCTATTTCCCACTGACGCGCTTTATGTAAAGCATTTTCTCCAAGGCAACTAGTGTTCTCACATCCCATGTGTACTTTATGCACTTATTCACGATTCCAAAATTAAACTCTGATGCTGCCAGCAGGTGTACTAAAAGCAGGGTTTTTATTATGCTCCCCCAATTAACCACATACACAACATAAATGTATTAGACCCAGCTGGATTGTTACTATTGTCATTTCAGAGAAAGAAGCAACATTTTGATGATAATTAGCACATGTAGTACAATGCTTAAAAATCTTTCAGCCATTTAACCTTCTTACTTACATTCACAAATATCTGACTCAGATGAAGCCCAATTAAAGAGCTACTGACTGAGTCCAGTAAGGTACACAGTGTAACTGTGTTTGCTGTGCGCAGTTATGCTTCACATTGAAGCAAATATGATGAATGCCACCAATGTTTCATGGGCCAAATTTTCAGCTGGGTGTGTACCAGACCTCCACTTGTATGAGTGTCAAAGTGCATGCAAATATACACATGCCCATTTTTAGCAGGTAGAAGTATTTTATACCCACTTTGCACAGGTCTTTCCCTGGCCCACTGACTATTCCAGTGTGGATAAATACTTAAACAATCATTGGGTACATGAGAGAGAGAGAAAGAGAATGGGAATGACTCTCTAGTCCAGTGGTTAGGGCCCTCACCACCTTAAGTCTAGTTCCCCTGCTTGAATCACTCTTTCTTTCTCTATCCAGAGGTCAACAGCTTTAACAGGAGAGCCTGAGGGAGCCCCACATCAGAATATTCCATTTTCCACTGGTTAGAGCACTCTCCTGACAGGTCAGAGACTCCTCTTCAAATCCTTTCTCCCTTCTGGCAGAGAGGAAGGAATTGTACCTGTTTTTTCCACATCCCAGCTGAGTGCTCAAACCTCTAGGCTCAAAGTTATAAGGTGAGCAGCACAACCACCTCCTCTGGCCATTTTGTGTGGAGTGAGGCAGGTGTCTAACTCATTCCCTCAAAAAATGGCTTAAGCACCTAAGCTGCATGACTCCAGGAGGCACATTCTCATTCATGGATTGCTAAGCTGACACAGGTGCCTCCCTGAAGCCTGGACTTAGGTATCTATCTCTGAGAGAGGTGCAAGGCTAAGCACACACCCCTCTCCTTGCCATCTCCCATTGCCTAGTTTAGACAGGGAGCCACCTAGTGTGCTGGCTTTTGTGGATGACATACTTAGGTGCCAGTCTCTCCCCATTCATTGTATCAGGAGCCTAGGCACCTAACTCAGCTTTGGGGATCACGGTGTAATCCCTGTGATTTTCTAGATGCCTAAAAGTTATGCGTTGTGATTCTCACTGTTACAATGTCTAAGGGTATGTCTACAGTACCCGCCAGATCAGTGGGTAGTGATTGATATATCGGGGATCGATTTATCGCGTCTAGTGTCGACTCGCCGCTGTCCTCACAGCCAGGTAAATTGACCTAAGATACTATTTGCATAGCTGAAGTTGCGTATCTTAGGTAGCCACTCCCATTCCAGTGTAGACCAGGGCTAAGTCCCTTTGTGAAGCCCATCCCCTCAGTGATGACACAAGTTGTAAGGCAGTGAAGAACTGTGACCCAATTCACAAAATACAGAAATCCCTATTTATTTCCAAAAGGGAATGATAGAATAATTGAAAACACTAAAGACAATCAAACCCCAATTCCAACCCCCTGGAATTTTGGAGGGAAGAAGAAAGAATCAAGTCTTTTGTATTTATCCTTCACGGTAGTGATGCAATGCTGGGTGAGGATTCTGCTACTGGATTTTTATTTTCCTTTTTTCTATTTTTTTAAAGACTCCAGCAAGAGAGGAGCAACGTATCACACTGCCAGACTTAGCAAGAAGAAGTTGCAGTACAATACACCAGAGTGACAGTTAATTAGGAGCCATATATTGAAATCTGCCTTAATGCCATGCTATGAAGACTATCTTCTGTGTGCAAATTGGCTTAATTAGTGCCACGGTCTTAACTGATTATGAAGGAGAATAACAATAAATGAGTGTAGGTTTACCTACAGAATAACAGCAAATCATAATTTAAACAAACTTCTCCGAGGAAAAGAAACATAGAGAAAGATTTTGCCTTTAAAACATTTGCATTGTAAACCAGGACTGCACTTCATCCCTTGTCAATAATTTGCCTTATTCTCTCTTCTCTGTGCACCCTCTTTGTTTTTATAAAACACTACAGAGGGTTTATGATGGGATGCACAAACATCAGGTGCTTGGCTGGCTGGTTCTGGCTTCGATGCTGAGGGTCTACCTGTTTGCCATATGTGGAGTTGGGAAACACTTTTCCACCAGGTCAGATTGGCAGGGATCTTGGGGATTTTTCCATCTTCCTCTGCAGCATGGGGTGGGAGTCACTTGCCAGGATCATCTGGTATATCTCACTTAATCAAATTCCCTGCCATTGCAGGGCCTGGGCTATTGATGCACCTTGGCCCCTCCAGTTCTCCACCTGTGGCACATAATATTTTAGTCTCCTGAGAGATGTAATACCTTGATCTAAATTAAATTAGCACGAGGGCACTGATGGTGTTGGTGGCCTGTGACATATAGGAGGTCAGGACTGCAATAAACTGGGCCAGAAGGGGTTAATGAGATTTTGTGGACTCAAACAGCCTCACCCTGCTATGCCTGCAGAAGTTGTCAAGCCTGGAGGGAGGAGGTAAAAGGGCTGAAGGTGGGTCAGGTGGGGGTTGTCCGGGAAGGAAAGTAGATGGCTAGCTCTCACTCAATAAGCGTCAGCTGAGTTGGATGTTTGGCAGACAGAGCCTCGCTCAGTGAAGGTAAGACCTGTAATAGGGAACCTAAGGCAGCTGTGAAGGAAAGCTAGGGAAGGCGTCTGCTCAGGGCTTTCTGTGCTGGCAGAGAAGCCTGCAGGGAGATTCCTGTAAGGTGTGGAACTGCCCTGTGAGGGGATTGGAAAAAACCTCTCCTACTGCAGAACCAGATGGGTGGCCAAAAGTGCTAAGAAGCTTTGCTATGGACCTGTACAAGAGGTCTAGAGAGAGTGATGCTAATACACAGTGAGCCTGGGGAAGAGTCTTTAAGAAAGGCCCAATACAGGGCAAGGTACAAAGTGGTCCAGGGAGGCAGCAAGCCTTTGTAGACAAGCCTTTAGTGTTTATTAAAGGATCCCTGAGCTGGAACCCAGTGGAGGGGGCGTGTCTGGGTTCCCCTACTAGGCTGCTGGAGCAGAAACACCGTGACTAGGAGTAAGGACTACTGGAACTCACCCTTCTCCCCACCCCCAAATATCCGGGGTAAGGACTAGGGAGTCTGGAGTTGAACCAAAGGGAAGCTAATGGATTATTATTTGTTGGACTAATAAATTACTCTGGAAGAGGTGGGACTATGTGTCACCTAGCTGGAGGATCAAGTTGCAAGAAGAAGCTGACCACTACAGGCTCACAGCAGCTGTCAATAGAGGGGGCCAAAGACAGAGAGCCCGCTCTCCAATGCCCAGCCACAAGAAGTGCGCCTGCTGGTAAGTTCCACTCCTAGAGGGTTTCTTAATAACTATGGACCAACTACAGTTTATCTGTGGGGGGTGGGGGAAGAGAAAGAGAGAGAAATTGTGTGTTTGAATAAGCTTGCATGAGGGAAAAGTTTGTCACCTTAGGTTTGATACCCTGCTGTCTTACACTAGTTGTATCTTCACTGAGGTCATGGACTAATATGGAAAGTGTCCTAGAGGTTTTTTAAAAAAAAGATCTATACTAAGGGGAAACTATAATTCCATATTGGAAATGGTGGCGTGTAAAAATAGAGAGTGTATCTAAATGATCTAAGTCCAGTAATCCTCCTTAGTCAGAACATTCCCACTTATCTATAAGGTGATTAGCTCACTAAAGAGAGACGTGTCTGCAGTCTATCTACTTAGAGCCAGATTCTGGCTCCCTTGCTCATATGGAGAAGCATCTTACTATGCAGCTAGTCCCATTAATTTCAACAAGACTAAACACAGAGTGACGGTGGCAGAATCTGGCTGTTGTCCTCTTTAAATGCCACTTCTCATACTAATATTGGTAACAAAAGGTTAGGTTTTGATACCCCTACTTGCGCTGAGTAGCACTTTACACTACGAGTAATCCTATGACTTCAGTGGGACTACTTGCACTTTAAGGTACTAGTGAATGAGTAAGGTTATCTGAATCTGGCTTGTAATAAAAAGGACTAATTGTAGAGTAGCATATGTCACACCTCAGAAGGAAATGTGCCGCTACCATGTGTAGACATACCTGAGGTAGCTTAGATCTAAATATTCATGAGTGTTTTGGTTTGTTCTGCTTTGCTTTGCTCCCCCACAACTGGGCAAAAGCTACTGCTATAGAATTTCACTTTAGAACCAGTCAGATTATTGGCACAATCTCTGGAATAACACCAACACAGTTTTCTTGAACCAGCCTCATTATGACAAATAACATTGGGGAAAGAGACTTTTGGTGAATCAGTTGGATCAGAGGAAAAATGCTCAGTCCACAGACCCTTAATAGGTCCCTCCATGGATTACATTACAGAGGAGTCTGAGGAATGTTAACTGCATTGGTTTTGGCAAGTCAAGTTAAAGCACAAATATTGCACCTTTGGTCCCTTCCTGCCTGTAGTTTTTCAAGTAGAGGGGTAGCTGGGGTTTTGTATTGCAGCTTTATTGTAAATCAAGAGACATATTAAGAATTCAAGAAATGTAAAGTTTGGCTACCATTTGACTATTCCTTTTTTGTGGCTACTGTTTGCAGATTGCTTTTGTGTTTCTTGACTGTGAGCTCGTTACTGTGTGTGTGTGTTGGATGAAATATTTAAGCAAGGCATAATGTTGCAACTGAGAAGTATCAAGTATTTAACAGCAGAGAGTTGAGTGGAGAGAGGAAAGTGTTTGGATCAAAAGTTAATCCCAGTGATGTTGCAAAACTTTATACTTTGAAACTATTTTTAAAAAATGTATTCTTTTGGTAGTTACTGTCTTGTATCTAGATTATATCTCCTGAAAAGAGCAAAATATATGGATGCAATGCAGGTCAAAAAGTATCTCGATACCCTTTTTTCTCTATTACTTTAGTATTCTATCCTCCAGCTCACACTATGAGCCCTGCCATTAAATACCTCGAATGTAACCAAGAGCTTGAATGTTTTACAGTTACCTCCACATTTTTCTGTATACCTAATAAGATTTTTTTCTTTTTTTAAAAATTGTTTGAGTGTTTATCCATTAGAGAGATAAGGTGGGTGAGGTAATATCTTTTATTGGACCAACTTCAGTTGGTGAGAGGCAAGCTTCTGAGTTTACAGAGCTCATCTTCAGGAAACAGAAGGTGGTCCAATAAAAGATATACCTCACCCACCTTGTTTCTCTAATACAGTGGTTCCCAAACTTGTTCCACCGCTTGTGTAGGGAAAGCCCCTGGTGGGCCGGGCTGGTTTGTTTACCTGCCGCGTCCACAGGTTTGGCCAATTGCGGCTCCTAGTGACCGCGGTTCACTGCTCCAGGCCAATGGCAGCTGCTGGAAGCGGCGCGGGCCGAGGGACGTACTGGCCGCCGCTTTCAGCAGCTCCCATTGGCCTGGCCTCCCAGGAACTTTCCCTGCGCAAGCGGCAGAACAAATTTGGGAACCACTGCTCTAATATCCTCGGACAGACACAGCTACCACACTGCACACAACAATGTTCATCCACAAGTCAGTCATGAGGTATTTATTATTTGTAACTCCTTGATTAATCAGTTCTGAGCTGGTAACATGCTCAATTTTCTACAAGGCACACAGTGCAAAGATTGAGTCCCTGCACCAAACAAGCTTAGGTCCAGATCCTCCAAGGTAATTAGGTTCCTAACTTTCATTGAAATCAATGGGAGTTAGATGTCTAAATAACTGGTGGCTCTGGACCCTATAGTCTAAGCAAGAGAGAGTATATAGGGAAGGACACACTGTGATGCCCAGAGAAGAATAACTAGGAGGTTTGAAATATTTTTATAATTATTAGGATTGACTTTTTTTTTTTCTGCGATTACGAAAAGGTGAGGTGTTCCTTAAGGGGAAAATAGGGTGGCCTGACATTGAGAGGGAATGCCCTACATGGGACTGTGGAGAGAAAAGAAGTGAGTGAAGAAGTAAACAAATGAGACATTGGTTCTGATAACAGTGCAGTTTTGTTCATATTAATTGCTCTGTATCTCAATTTTTGTGCAGATACCTGTATCTGCTGTCTTTTCTGGCAGGTCCTGCTTCTGCCCTCTCCCACGCCTCAAGAGATCTGTCACTGCCTCTTAATGTCTTTCCCCATACCCTTTCTCTGGGTTATATCACCCACTCATACAATTATCATCTCTATGCTGATGAGTCTCAAATTTACCTTTCCACTCTGCCGTCTCCATCCAATCCCCATCTATCTCAGCCTATGTCTAGGATATCTCCTCCTGAAAACTCATTTTCAGCTGATTAATACGTCCAAAATGGAGTTCTTTGTTTTTCCTGTTAATATTAATATGGTGGTGTTGTCGCCATCATTCAGGCCTGTAACTGGGGTCCTCTTTGACTCCAGCTGCTCCCTCCCCATGTACCTCAATGACATGTCCAAATCCAGACTTTTTTTTCTATATAAAGTCAGACCATTGAATTGTTCTGCCTCCGTCCTCACAGCTAAAACTCTCACCCAGGCTCTCATCTCCTGTTTGATTATTGTAATATTCTCCTTTCTGACACCCACATCATTCCTCTCCTCTCAGTGTGATACAAAATGCAAGCACAAAAATCATCTTCCTAATTTATCAATCTGACCCCCTAACCCTCTTCTTCCATTCCACTCCCCAGAGTGGTTCTCCAGTTCTCCTCTGCACCAAGTTTAATGAGAGATGAATTCAAGAGGTTGAGTTGGAGGAGTCCAAGGAATTTTAAAATATAGACTAGGATGCATTGGGGGATGAATGAAAAGCTGTGGTGATGGTGTTTAAAGACCAGTTTCTTGGAGTGAAGAGCAGTCTTGCCTCATTCTGTACACCTAATCCCTACTAAAATCCAAGGAAGGCAATTCTATTTCCTCTCCTGCTAGAATCCTACTTCTATAATTGTGAGCCAGCAGAAACTCAGAAATGACTAAACAGAAACAGCACTAGAGAAGCTGAGCAAAGGAAAGCAAATTCAGTGTAATCATTGTGGGTTACTAGACAGGGCAATTAAACTCTGTAGCAAGAGGTTGACGGTTATTGTTCTTATACAAATATGTACATTTTCTCTCATTAAATGTTTGCATCAGGCTCCACAGGTAAAGACCATCTGGGGTTTTGAGCTCCATAAATATTTAAACGCATAAACTTTAGATAACCTATGAATAAAATATACTGTTTAAGATTTTGGCTTCCACCACAAAGTAGTATTAAAAATGTATGCCCATGAGGGGGGTTCGTTGACCTTTCGGTGGAATGGCTAGTAGTGTTATGATACAAACCAGTCACGGTCAGGAAGAACTATAATGACTTCTTTTATTCAAATAGCTGTCATGTGTTGTTAAACACTCTATGCAGCCTGTAAAAGATATTGAAATGTAGGCAGTGTTCTTTGTCAATGGAAGAGTGAGTGGCTTTTGAATGTGAACACCAGCAGGCTCGGTGTGAATCCTGATGTGACAAGTCAATAGGTAGGTTAAACGCTTGTTCTCAATAGCGCTCTCTAGAGAGAGACACTGGAATTTTTACAAACTCTCCACAATCAGCTCTCAAATGCATCCCCATACTTGGAACTATCCTTGGTGTCATGCCACTCCCAGTTGGAATGTGTTTACATGGTGCTTTGAAAACCTTAACAAGTAATCAGTGTGCCTTGCTTCGGCAAAGCTGTTTTAGTAAGCAGGCTAAAAAGAACCCTATGGTACAATAGTTGCCATTAAAAACTCTGCATTTTCTAACAGTTATCACACCATGGTAACTAAGCTGCTGCAGTTATTTCATAGTCTAAGTACAAGAGTGGGTAGAACTGGGTGACATTTTTCAGCAGAAACTCTTTTTTGCCCTCCCCCCCCCCCCCAAAAAAAGGCATTTTTGTGTCATCTCACAATTTGTGTTGATTTTGCCAAATTGTTTAGGTCAGAGATGGGGAGGAAGCCAACTCAAAACTTCCCACTTTGACATTTTCAAAATGAAACATTTTGATTGAAATTACTCTTCATTTCAAAATGTCCTTCAATTGAATTGAACATTTCATTTGACCTGAAAAAAACTTTTAACATTTTAGTTCATCTAATTTTGGAGGGGAAGGGGAATTATCCACAGAATTCTAGGGTTAGGGGAGAAGTAATGTGGTAACATTCAGAAGTCAACATTTACCATGTATTTACTCCTGGAGTTTCAAAGTAGGAATTAACTTTATGTGGTAAAAGTAACTAAGGTAAAGTAAAAAAAAATACCCAAGGCTAGAAGGGTAAACTTGAACTGTAGCCAAGAGGCACTTCTAATTTTTAAAAAATTATTTAAGTTTCAGCTGATTTCTATGGGACAAACTTTGTCACTTTTATTTTTAAGTACAGTATTTCTCATTCTTTCCCACACCACTGCTCCCCTTTGTATAGGCTGGGACCTTTCTCCCATTTAGCAATATGGAAAGGGCAGGAGCCCATGTCTCTTCTTCAGTCCCTGTAATTTGTGGCCCCATGCCTGCCTCTTATTTTCCTTTTACTGTAGCTTATTTCTCCTTTACAATTGGCCAACAAACAATTTTCTGTGATAGAGCATTGTACATTATAATGGCTGTCTTATGCTATCTCAACCCCCTAGACATCAGTGCATATGATATGTAAATCAATGCTATGAATATTGTTTCTGCTGAGGACA
Source organism: Chrysemys picta bellii (assembly GCF_011386835.1). Lineage (NCBI taxonomy): Eukaryota > Metazoa > Chordata > Testudines > Emydidae > Chrysemys > Chrysemys picta. The sequence continues at coordinate 107,057,527 of NC_088791.1, forward strand.
CACTGTACAATTGAAACCTGAAAGTGCCTATTGTGTGCTGGTGAAAACGCTTGCTTTTTTGGAAAATGTGCTTTTTGATTCTAATTACTGCATACTGACACAATATGTTCCCTCTGATGAAAAGGGAGAGAGGATTTAAAAATATGCAACATTATCCTTGTTGAGTTCCACAGCAATTCTGCTGTCCTTGTTTAGGCAAATCTCCCATGGATGCCAACTGGGGCATTTTGCCTGGATGAGGAATACAGGGCCTAAGACACTGCAACCATGTGTGGCAGAGGTATTTTAAAGGACTTTGAGTCAGATTTTAAAAAATATTTCGACACCTAAAGATGCAGATAGGCACCTAGCCTAAAAGTTAAGCACTTTTGAAAATCCCTGTAGGTGCTTAACTCCCACTGAAATCAATACCTTTTGTGAACCTAGCCCTAGATTGTCCAGGGATATAGGGAAGGATCCACAAAATACCTCAATTTCCACTCCACTGTGGTCCCCAGAACTCCCACTGAACCCTGTAAGTGCCTAACTCAACATCTAATTTTTGCAGTAAAAGTTCCCTGGGTGCCTATGTTCCTGCCTCTGGGTATGCGCACTGCTACCTCCCTGTATGTGTTCAGACATCTAAGTCCTGGAGTGACCCACCAACCAGGGGAAGATAGGTATTCTGCCTAAGTCACGTACTGGATTGGGCCCCTGTAGGAGTGCTGAGATGGGGGCCTGTTGGATCCAGTCCCATTCAAAATCTGAGTGGAGGAGGAGCTGGAGGTAGTGCTACCCACTTGATAACTTTTAGCCAGTGATTAGAGCATTTTCTTGAAGTGGGAGACTCAGGTTCAATTTCCCACCCCTGCCAGAGAAGGAGAATGCTCTAACTACTGAGATATGGGACATTCTGATGTGGGGTGCTCCCTCAATCTGTCCTGTTGAAACTGTTCCACTGTGGATAAATGAGTGGTTGGAGCAGGGGGACTAAACCCAGGGTCTCCCATCTTTCGGGTGGGCGCACTAACCACTGGACTTCAGAATCACTTCCATTACTCATGCGTGGTCTTTCTCTCATGTCCAATGACTATTGGAATATTTATCCACAGTGAAATGTTTTGGTCAACCTGAATCTGCATTTGTCAGCAAAACAAAAAAAAGTTTCAGCACTATCCACTCCCTTATACATACATAGGCTTAGCAGGATAGGGCCCTTAGTCAGGAAGAGGATGTTTATAAAACCTGTCTTTACACTGTTTCAGTGCCATGGTTAGGTTTCTTCACTGACTGAAATCTGGACATAAAACACACAAATGCTGCAAATCAAATTCTAGGCAAGATTTAGTTGGAAAACTAGATTCTCCCTTCCCCCTCCCCCCCTTAATTCTCTTTTCAAAGCTCACTTTGAACTCCACTTCTAAACATCAAGCTTTTTCTTATGCTGGTATTGCTGAGTAAAACTTTCATGTTTTTTCTCTGAGTATCTTAAATATGTGACACCACAGGTTTTTCCCAAGTTTGACCAACTGTAAAACTAGTACCTAGTGAGCCACCAAACAGTTACTGTGAAACTAATAATATGTTTTCACCCATCTGCTCCATGCCGTATTTTCATTATTTTTGTCAACTTTACAACAAAAGCACTTTTCTCTTCTCAATAGTCTTTCTGTTGAAAAGGGAGGGAAGGAAAGGGAAAACTAAGTGTTTGGTTGTTAGCATAAGACCAATAGGGAATGGGATTTTTGGTTCTGGATGTCTGTCACAACAAAATATTACTGCTATCTCCCTATATGATCAGGATTCATACAGCAGGGGTCTAGTTCACAGCCAGTTTAAATCCATGAAAGGATCCCCATTGGATTCAATGGGCTTTGGATTTAGGCTTCTATGCATAATGTGTAGTAACACTACTATGCTTCTCCTTTTATGGTTCCACGTTATTGCATTATTTTACTGTGTGAGGATATTTGACCTGTTTTACAGGAGGTCAGACTAGACTGGTGTTTCTCTACCAGTGGGTCATGACCTCCTGGGTGTGGGGGAAGTCAGAAAAGGCAATGAAGGAGGTTGTGAGGCAGTGAAAACTTGATTATAATCTAAAGCAAAAGAAGAAATCCACAACAACCAAACCACCACTTCCCAAACACCCTTACTCTTCAAGGTCAAGTAGTCTCTGAACCTCTCTAAACACGCACATTAATTTCACAGGCTTATTGTTGGGTTTTGTTTACTCTTCTATAGTAATTGTAAGGGGATTGTGAGAATTTTTGACTTTGAATAAAGGGGTCAACAACCTGAAAAGACCGAGAAGCACTGGCATAGATTATCATAATGGTCTTCCCTGGCCTTCAGATCTGAGTCTTTTGTGCTTTAAAAAATTCATATCTTTAAATTGTTTAAGTATACCCAACCACACAACAATTCAACAGGTAATATTGAAATTAGATATAATTAACAAATGTAATGTATGAAAATTTGAAAAACTATTAGAACATGGAGTAAAGTTTTTCCATATCCTGTAATCTGTTGATGATGATTAGAAATTGTAACTGACTCTGATACAGGTGTATTGTCTCCATCCAGGTATCATGAAAGATTATTAGAATTTTTTATCTCTATCTAAGTAAATATTTTGAAGTAAGCAAAGATTGGAATGTTGTGAGGTCAATAGACCCATCAGTGCTTGGGAGATTTGCTTTATTCAGTTCATACATGTTTCATGAGAGTAAATATATTACATTTATATGAAACACTGATAAAGCCTATATTTACAGCATCGTGAATAATAGCATCAGTAACTATCCTTATGAAAAAGCATGGGCTTTATCAGAAGTGCCCAAATGACTTATGAATGCAAGTCCCACTTACTTTAAATGGGATCTGTGCTCTTAAAACAGAGGCTTTTGAAAATTCCACCATGTATCTTTAGTATGACTGACGTTACAATAGAAGCATAGTCATAGGGCTTGCTACTATATTTCATAAGAGTTGTCCTCTGCAAATCAACTCATGACTTTTTCAGTGCAAGTCATGGTTATTAATCCCATACCTCAAAACTCAAATTTGTGTGTGTGTGAGAGAGAGAGAGGTGGGCAAACTAGGGCCCATGGGCCACATCGGCCCGTGGGACCCTCCTGCCCCGGTAGGCTAGCCCCTGACCCCTCCCCCACAGCCTCAGCTCACTCCACCACCAGCGCAATGCTCTGGGCAGTGAGGCTGCGAGCTCCTGGGGCGGGGCAGCGCAGCTGCAGAAGCCACGGCCTGACCCAGTGCTCTGTGCTGCACGGTGGCGTGGCTGGCTCCAGCCGGGCGGCACGGCTGCCTGTCCTGATGCTTTGGGTGGCGCAGCTGTAGTGCTGCCAGCCACCAGTGCTCCAGGCAGCACAGTAAGGGGGCAGGGAGCATGGGGGGGCTGGATAGAGGGCAGGGGAGTTCGGGATGGTGGTCAGGGGGCGGGGGTGTGGATAGGCGTCAGGTCAGTCAGAGGGCGGGGATCGGGGGGTTGAATGGGTGCAGGAGTCCCAGGGGGGCAGTCAGGAATGAGAGGAGGAGTTGGATTGGGTGGTGGGGGGCAGTCAGGGGACAGGGAACAGGGAGGGTTGGATGGGGCAGGAGCCCCAGGGGGGACGTCAGGGGGTGAGAAGCAGGAGGGGTCAGATAGGGGTCGGGGCTGGGCCACGCCTGGCTGTTTGGAAAGGCACAGCCTCCGCTAACTGGCCCTCTATACAATTTTGGAAACCTGATGCAGCTCTCAGGCCAAAAAGTTTGCCCGCCCCTGATATAGAGTAATGCCAGGATCTACCATGTGCAAACAGCATGATTATGTGCCCACTTAAGCAATATCTTGGTATCTAATTTTGAAATCCATGTATTAAGGGTGGCAAAACAGGGCTCTGCGTGAATTAATTTGTTTGCTTTAGGCATCCTCACCTACGCTTTCTGTCATCTTCTAAAAACAAACATTTTAACTATAGCTAGGAAAGTGTGAATTAATACATCTCAGTATAGTAAGGCTCTTCCAAAAATAACAATGCCACAGTATCAAGCGGCATCCTAAATATATGCTCAGATTACTGGTATTATAGTAGGCAGACTCTCTTTTTATAACATCTGAGTTATTTGGGGTGTATTTTTCTCAGGCCCATTATTAGCTTTACAGACACGGATTTGAAATTTCTAGTTCTAGAAATAGAGGATGGTAAGGCCTGGTGTGTAGGAGGTTGAACTCTATTAAAACTGAGGCTGATCCCTACTGAACAAGAGAAATTGGTAGCAGCTGTCTAATTATGGCTTTAATGGCACTCAAACTTCTTGGTGATGGATGTGGATAGAAGCCCAATCAAGCTTTTCAGGAGTGAAGACTCCAGATGAAATCCTGACCCCACTGAAGTAAATGGGAGTTTTCTGTGGATTTCAATAATAATTCCTTACACTGCACTTTTCCTCAGTAGATCTCAAAATGCTTAACAAAGGAAGCAAATATCACGACCCCCATTTTAGAAATGACGCTACTGAGGCTTTGGGAAGCAAAGTGACTTGCCCAAGGTCACCCAGCAGGCCAATGGCCAAGCTTCGATTAGAAGCCAGGTCTCCTGAATCCCAGTCTAGTGCTCTACTCACTAGGCTACAGTCTCAAATTTTGCCCAACCTGATTATCATATGAATAAACCTGAATGAAAATTGTTGACCTTTGCTCCCTGACCTGATCTTGGCAACCTTTGTTCATGAATGGCTATAGTAATATTTCATGAGACTGCATCATGGTGCTCAAGCATTTTAGCAAGTAGGTGAATATAAAATATATTGATAGGCTTCATAATATGCTTGAGGCCTATTGAGATCTAGCAGTAGGCAGTTATGAATTGGTTTGTGCATTGTACTAAGGGGATATATTTCTGACTTGGGTATAATTTATATGCTTGGAGCACTCAATGCTTACAGGAATTTTAAACGAAAATGTATTGCAAGCAGAAGAACCCCAAATTTAAGTGTATTAGGCTTTGCTATAGGTATTCGGATTTAAGAGTTAGCATAAGGCCTAGCTGTCAGCATAAGAGAGCGTACACACTTAACCTGAAGCTGAGAAATCTAGTAGTGTGTGCTTTGGAATAAACAAATAACACAACATAGTTGCATAAATAAGTTTAAAAGAGTAGATATTTGAGTACTTTTTTCCAATAAGGTAACAATGGAGCTAACTGCATTAACATAACAAAACTAATTACCAAATTCATTGATGCAAAGGGAGTATTAATGGTTGGGAAGTTGAATCATGGTTAGCCAGACTATCACATAGCCAGGGTTTGGAACCTTATCAAATACGGTCTGAGCGATGTGAGAGTAAAATGGAAAAAGGTAAGAAAAAGGTGTGGTTATCCTACCTGTTGTTGGACTACACTGGGGTCTACAGTTGATGTAAAGTGGATCATGATATCCCACTTAATGTATTCCATTGGCTGTTTTCTTCTGTCTTTGTTTTTCCACCATTTTCAGGATATTGAGAGTATGATAAGACTGAGTTCTCATTTGTATCTATCCACTGTGGTATTGCATTGAGCGGTTTGTTTATTTTAGATTTTAGTAAAGCTTTTATCTATCTACTAGCATCTCGTCAATCCCCTTCTTAAATTAGGTTTACGTAGCCATCAGGGTAAAGCACCTGGATCAGTGACTTGAGCAATTTGCATCCCATATTGACACCAGACTACAAAATGAAAGATGATATGTACTTAGGCCCAGGGGTGTGCATATGGTGTGTGTGTGGTTTTTTTCTTTGCCTCTGACAGCCAGCCAGCTAGGGAATAAAGGTTGTTCAAGTATGTTGACTTTTTGGGCTGATAGTTCCATTATAAACTGCAGCTGGGCAAAGGAGAGGGCCATACTGAGCTGGTGCTTTCATTTAGAAAGCAGGGATGAGTATGGAGTCTGATCCAAACAGCCATTGAAGTTAATAGAAGTACTCCCATTGACCTCAATGGGCTTTGAATCAGACCCACTGGCATAGCAGTAACAATAGGAAATTTTCCCCTTTTTAGATCTTATTTCCAGATTAGTGGGGTCGTCACTCTGCCATAAGGAGAGACATTAAAAACTCAGAAGAAAATAAACTTGAGAAAGCAACTGAATAAAATAGAAGTGGTAAATAAAAGACTTGAATACATATGGTATAATCCTAACCCCACTGAAGACAATAGCCAAACTCCTATTGACTTCAATTGTGACTGATTTCATCCCTACTAACCCGACTCAGTAAAAACTTTTCAAATGAGAAATTTTATTGTCAAAAATTCTTTTTTTCCTTACACCAAAATTTTTTCACAAATGGTTTGTTTATTTATTTGGCCAAAAAGAGGTCAACTGAAAACATTTCCAAATTGGTTAATTGAAACCTGAAAAATGTTCTTTATACATTTTTAATAACAATTTTTGAAATAACCAAAAGAGGTCAGTTTTGAACCTTTGTGAAATAAAAATAATTTCCATATAAACACTTCCCCCCCCTCCCCCATTTTTGACCATCTTTACTACTGGCACTAAACTGTGGTTGTGTGTGTGTGTGTGTGTGTGTGTGTGTGTTTTAACTAAGGAGTTTATATACAAAATGTATTTTTTCAAGATATTTTTGGACTTTTAGAAAAGACTGACAGTGCATCCTGTTCCCTCATGAACAGCACATTTTTTCTCCCCCTGTTTAAGAAAAATCTGTCATTGTATTTCCACATACATAAATGTGTTCAACTGTCCTTCTAATAACCCCAAATTTCCAGTGATCTCTAAATCTCTTCTCACACAAAGTGTCCTTTCCATGTAGTTTTGTTTCAGTTAGCAACTGACAGCTTTATCATCCATTTTGTCTTTAAAATATGTTAGAAAAATGATACTCTCCAGTATATGCAAAAACCATCCTGAAATTCTCTGGGTGTTCTAGGAGCAAATCTAGAGCACGACCCTGGGATGCAGGATTCCTCAGTTCTTTCCCGTTTTAAATATATTAATAGGTACAAAAAATTAAAATAATCCAGTGCTGAATAACAGTAATGTTCTTGGGGGAAATATTTCCTCGTTCCAGGTAAACGTTCTGGAAAGTCTTAGCTACTAAAACTTGTTCTCTCCTTTTCCCTTCAAAAGCAGTGTAGTACAGTGCACGGAGACTAGACTAGGTGTTGAGACTGACTTGCAAATGGTCACACAGAGCCACTTTGCTGCTCAGTGACTCAATTTCCCCAGCTGTAAAATGGGAATTCTCTTCTTTTGTAAAGCACTACATGATTGAAAGAGAAATGGGCAAAATAAATTTAAGAATTTTTCTCATAGGCTAAAAATTTCCCTCAATACTTTGCCCATGTATATTTTCATGTCCTCTTTTCCTTCATCCCTTACATTCCTCAAGACAAAATTGTCACTTTTTTTATCTTACTGAAGAGAAATTACATTGTTTCCTTTTTATTTTATGACCCTATTTTACCCCTGAGGTTTTTACTGTTTCCTTAGGGAAACATTTTTTCTTGCGCTTTTCTATTCCCTACAAGTAAAAAAAAAAATCTTCAAAAAATATTTTTCTTTCTGAAATAAGGGTCTAACCCAGCTCCCATTGCAGTCTTCCACTGACTTCAATGAAATGTGGTGAACGAGCATGAAAGGGACTAACTTTTGTTACCATTTACACCAGTGTACCTCCACTGCCATCTGTCATTGTAGCTGAGATCATATCTTAGTGCAACATAGCATGTATCTACTCTGCAATTAAATCACCACCTTCTCCTTTTCTTTGGTCTGGGATATATATTATTTTTGTTCTGGTTTTATCCCTGACCTTTTCCCTTTTCATTCTATTATTTTCAACTTTCCTTTTCTCTCAACCTTCTGTGCAACCAAAAAAGTGCATTCTACTTAGTTGAATATAAAAATTTACTTTATTTGTAATCTGGTTAGATTATACGTTATTTCAGTGTTCCCTTTTGTCTCATCACTGTTACTAATGATTCAGTTTACTTTCTCATGGACACAGGGAAGTGCTCCTTCAAAGCATTAGCAGAGACCTTTTGTTTTAGCTCAGCAAGGTAACTATTATAGAATCTAAATTTGGTTTGGTCACTAGCTTTCAGCATTGTATGTGAAAACGTTGATGCTGCTATAGTACAAAAGGTCAACTGTGGCCTATAAAAGGAAAAGCTAATATAACCACGTAATGTACAATATACATTTATGTGCTCTCCTATTGCTCATTGGTATTATTAAAGGCACAAGAGACCAATAAACATTGGTTAAAAAGTAATATGTAGGCTGGCCCATTTGCTCAGGGGTTAGTACATGCATGGGACTCCTGGGGTTATGGTTAGCACATGTTGTGTGGGGCTCCAGGCAGGGCCAGTGCTACCATTAAGGCAAACTAGGCGGTTGCCTAGGGCGCCAAGATTTGGGGGTGCCAAAAAGCGGTGCCCCCAATTTTTTTTTTTTACAGTGTTCCTGGGCTGGGCTGCCGGTGGCGCACTGACACGTGAGGCTCAGACTCCCTCTTCCAGCACAGCGGCCGCTCCATGCAATTATTGTCATTGCCAGAGGGGGGGTAGCAGAGGTGAGTTGGGGTGGGGAGCCCTGTGGCAACTCCCCCCCACACCCTGAGGCACCCCGCCACCCGCCGCGACAGCTCCCACCCCCCACCCGGGGAGCCGTGCAGCAGCTCTCCACCCCAGCTCATCTCTGCTACGCCCCCTCCCCGAGCGTGCGGTCTCCGCTCCACTTTTTCTGCCTCCCAGGCTTGCGGCGTCAATCAGCTGTTTGGCACTGCAAGCCTGGGAGGGGAAGAGAATTAAAGCAGGGGTGGCATGCTCGGGAAGGAGGCAGAGCAGAGGTGAGCTGTGGTGGGGAACTGCCGCATGGCTCCCCAGCGGGGGGGGGGAGCTGCTGCGAGGGGGGTGCCTCAGGGTGGGGGGGGGGGGGGCAGGGAGCTGCCGCAGGGCTGTGGGGCAGGGGGCGCAAGGTGGAAGTTTTGCCTAGGGCACAAGACTTCCTTGCACTGGCCCTGGCTCCAGGATTTGAGAAGAGTAGCAGGTAGGCTCATCCTCATGGCACCTGTAAATTTTAAGGGTAAGGCGTTAAGCCTCCCCAGGGGTGAAGGAGCGTTTGCGTTACTTTAGCAGTAAAGGAGAGGATTCCCATTGACTTCAGTGTGCTTTGGATCAGGCCAGAAGTGTTCTCACTGCCTTTCTTCTCTGGAATGTGATCCCTGGATTAGTTTCCCACTTCCATTCAACAACCTGACTGTGAAGCAGACATGCCAAACCTGTGGGAAAAAATGCAGATATTGGGCTTGGTTTTTGGCTTAATTGGCTTGTGAGTTGCTTGTTGGCTAGTTTTTGGCTTGTAGCTTGATGCTTCTTTTTTTCTGATTGTCTCCCAGCAAGGGGGGCAAGCAGGGACAAGGTGGGGGGGCAAGTGGAGGAGAGAGTCAGGGGTGCACAGCAAGCCCATCACAGTCCCAGACTGCATGCCAGGGGGATCTATTCACCTAGAGTGGTGGGGTTCTTAGGGATTGCCTTGTTTTGAAATGAGAGTAGCTTGGTTTTTGGCTTATTGTGAAAATCGGGGTGCTTATTTACCATGTGAAAGCTGGCAACTGTGCTGTGAAGAGCTATTTGGGGGAGATGTGGGTACAGTCAAGAGAAAACAAATGAAAAGTGTGGTTATTCTCTCTCTTCTTCCAAGTACAGCTCCATCTATCTCTTCCCCCTTCCTAGAGAGAAAGAGAGAGCTTTTTTTTTTTCCTGGTTCCTCAACTGTAAACAAGCTAAAAGACCATTTATTTTCACTTTTGTTTAGTGGACAATTAGGGCTCACTGGTTATGAGATGGGCCCTGCCATTTTTTTTTCTCAGCACATGATGGAAATATTACCTACACATCTATCCAGCCCCAAATTGCCTTTAATGGCTGATGGCCACAGACATTCTTGAGCATCTCCTGGTCATCTATTCCTTTCTACTTTTCAAAGGTGGAGTTGGAGGCAGTGCACTATCTGAATGACCTATTTAAGAAAAAGTCAAGGTGGGTGAGGTAATATCTTTTAATTGACCACATTCTGTAGGTGGAGAGAAAGACCTGAGGAAAAGCTCTATGAAGTTTGAAAGTCTGTCCCCTCCACCAACAGAAGATGGTCCAATAAAAGATATTACCTCACCCACCTTGTCTCGTATATCCTGGGACCCAGATGACTTCAACACTGCAAACGTTCTTAAGAAAAGACCACAGAATGATTCAGGAAATCATGGACTTGAATGCCATCTCTGCTAAACCCGGGGGCAATAACCAACCGGCAACTTTAATTTGGAACAAAATTACACAGCATTTTTAAATGCATAATTTAATAAGTCCTTTCTTATGAAGTCATTAAAAAAACAATTGTCTCGCAAGTACACTGAGTATAAGTATTACTGAAATAGTTCATAAAAGTAAAGCAGTATATAACTTAGCTGGATTTCATTAAAGTTTTTGATACTGTACCTTGCAAAAAGATAATCTGAAGCTCTTTTTAAAAAGAAAAACATTTTAGAGAAGGAAGAACTGTTAGTAGTAGGTTTAGGGGAATTGGGTAGCAGAACTGGAGAATATGGCAGGGTAGGTGAGATATTAAAATTACTTTCTAGTGGGAAAATAATGAAAAACTTTTCCCACAATTGTTAGTTACTAAAGTGGGATTTCATAGGCACCACTGGTGTAAATGTAAACCAACATCACTCCAATGACTTTAATGAGGTTACACAGATATACATCAACTGCAGATCTGTCCCTGTATGCTTGTTGGAGAAGGGGAACTATGAGATTTATTCTTTATTGATGACTTTTGAATTATTTAAATCTCAATACATACATTAACTTCATTAAAATATATTGCACAAATGTAACATCAACTGCATATTCTACACCTCCTGATACAGATATTCTCAAGATGGTTAAGCCACAATGCAAACTAAATCAGTCTCTCTTCTCTAACTCCTGCAGAAAAGCCCATCAGCACCCTCCCTACTCACAAATTCTGGCTGTTACAGACCTTGGTGGTGAATGAATTCTGAAGTCAAGGGCCATGTCAGCAGTTCTCACTCTTGTGTCTAGGGGGCTTCAGCTGGGGAGCCCCAGCTGAAGCCCCCAGGTTTGACAGTATAGCATGGGGAGTGAGGTGGGATGCTCCCAAGACATTTAGGATGCCATAAGTCAATGGCCAACCAGTGGAGACCATGGAGAACTAGCATCATGTGCTCCCAACAGGATACTCTGCTCAACAAATGAGCTAGTGTAGAATGCAGCAGTTCAATGTCAGCTGCCAGGTAGATTTAAGATGTAGCCCCTTGTACAGCACATTGCAATAGTCCAGTCTAGAGCTGATAAGTGTCCTCTATGTTTAAGAGGAAAAAGATATAACCTCCTTGTTATATACTGATTTGGGGGGAGGGAAGATAGCCAGGGTCACTGTCGCTACTTGATCATCCAGAAGCAAGTCTGGGAATCTATCCAGACCTGAAGCATTAATGGTTGAGCACCCTTATACAGGGGTTGTCATATAATCACAAGCAAAGCCTCGGGTTGTATCCCTCATCTCCCCATACTCACCTCTTTTTCTTTTCAGTTTCAGGCTCTCAACCAACTTGCTTTCACTTATGCCTCATTCTCACCCAGAGACTGGTAAAGAGACTTGATTTCATGATACAGAGAAACAAAGCTGGGTGTCAACAGCATGAAATCTTTTACCCATATCTTCTCATATACACACTTAACAGGAGTGGATATTGCCCCATAGACCTCTAGGTGCAAGAACAATTATCCTGAACTGCCCTATGTATCTCTCTGCAAGAAAAGACTGAAGCCCTGAAGAGCATATTCATCCACTTCTGCTAGAGATTGCATCAACACCACTGCATGATCCATGGTTCTGAAGGCAAATAATAAGTCCAATAATATCAGCATGGACCACCGCAGGGCTACTTGTGTGCTTTAATTTACACACTCGCATAAGTGCTTTGCTAGATTGGTGCTGAAGTGCTAATGCATAGTCTTGATGTATCTTTATTTTAAATGTACAAAGTACATTTGTATATTGTGATTTAATGCAGCTTTCCATGTTACAGAAGTTTTGGAGAGCATGTATAATGGCAAAACATCATTCCTTAGGAGGTTGCTTGAGTCAGTTTATTGAGCAGAATGTGTGGGATACAATTGATCCTAATACAATCATTTGCAGTGATTAGATTTCCTCCAGGGAAAGGGTAACTTACATGCAAAGTAATGAACTGTTCATTTTGTATGTTGAATGCTTGTGGTGCTGTAACTTTTTTTTTAATTTTTAGCTCAGTAAATCAAACAAGCATCCCTGCTCTTGATTGTCCCAATCCAAGAGTTGAGGAACAGTGGCACAATTCTAATGTACAGTTATAAAGAGAGACACTGGTTTCCAGATGAGATCTTTCATAATGCAGCTCCTGGAGCTAATAGGAAGAAGTGATTCCAGAAGGAATGTACATATGATTTATCAGGGCTTTTACCAAACTTGTCAAAATAGCAGCCAGCCTGAAGTCCTGGGTGGATTCTGTCTATTATTCTTTTGTAAAAGACTTTAATATGGCACCTGCTGCTTCACCCTGGAGGATGGAAGGAGAAGAAAAAGAAACTAAAGCTGTTGCCACACAAATGTCAAACAACAACTTGGTGCTTCCTTAAGAAGAAGTCATGTATGCAGGAGTTGCCAGTGGCACCCTACTCATAACTGTCTGCCAGGTGATTGGTGTGTTAGGAAAATGACCAAATACTGTGAGTATTGGGATCTCTCTATGGAAATAAGTCATTTGACTATATTGGCAATGATGTAGTGGGAAAAACCTCAGCAGCATGGTTCCTACCTATTAGGATACTCGAAGTTCTTAGTCAAGGTGATGTGATCCAGGACCAAGAAGACGATGCGGTTACAATGTTTAAAATGCTATAGTGTTGTCGTCATACTGAGAATCTGCTTGTAGGTGTACATCACAAATTCATATACCAAAGTCCACAGGATCCAGCTTTCGTGTAGTCCACAGGGCGAAATCCAAAACTGTGCTGAGATCCCCCTCAAGCTCATTTCACATGGAAACAACTTTCAGCTCTTCAGTGGTCTATCTGTCAATACTGACCGGGTTTCAATCTGAAGTTATGGTGTAGAGGTAAAAGGTCAAATGCTGGGCCCGGTAATACCACCCTTACTTATGAGGAGTATTCCCTCAATGTGCAAGTTACTCCATTGGTATGGGTACTATGCAAAACAAATGTGGCAGAATTTGTCCCTCTATCTTCAGTGTAAATCCGTAGTTCAATCTAGTTACTCACAATTTACATCCATATAAGTAAATGGAGTATAGCCCATGTTCACGTATTATCCATTCACTGAACAATCCAGTGTGTTTGAACCTCTCGTGGGTGTTTTTAAACATGTTTCAGCTTGATTAAAGGTTCTGTTTTTGTCTTTCCAATTATGTCTGTAATACCGTAAGTGCTTTTCTATGAGAATTGCAAAATCTGGATCTGTGTTTTTTAAAGCTTGAGAACCATTATAGTCATTAGTTGTTCCTATAATTTGTCCTTTTTATACCAGTGGTTTCTCGGTTTGAAGCACATGTTGTTTACGTGGTGGGTTTTTTTTTGTTTTTTTTTTCTTTGTGATTTTTGTGTCCCATTGACAGAGTGGCACAACTGGCTAGCTAAATTAAGGATTAGTAAGAGTTGCATGGACAGCTTTCCTGTCTCTATTTTGCATTCATTTTCAGATACAAATGTAATATTCAGGCTAGCAAAATATACAAGGTACCATAAAGGAGAAAATATTTTACTGATTAGGATCCTAATTGCATAGAGATGTATTTCAAAAATGAATAATTGCCCCTTCTTCCAGCACCAGTGTTGATCCTCTGCTGAATGGTGGTAGAATTCTGTGGCCTGACAGGTCAACTTCCCAGTGGAGGAGAAATGAATGACATGGAGTCTGCATATACTCATAAATGCCATTCCTGGAATTGAGGCAGACACAAACAGCATGTACACAATCCCGCTTCTCCAGACATCTCAGCTCACATACCAATGTCCAGATCCCAGGAACTCTGCATCATGAACTGATTCTAGCAGGGAGATAACTTTTTTTTTTCCTGCATGTAATAGATTCTTGTACCTAGAATTCTGCATAACCAACAACCATACAAGCATTTCTTCCAAAACTAATCTTTTCACACTCTAAGAACTTGCCACTGTGTAACTGTGCCATCTGGGGACTCCTGACAACAATATCACCAAGTTTGTCTGTCTTGCAAGGACAAGACTGTGTCCCAACAAGGGAAGGCTTTTCATTTAGTACCTCAGTCCATTTACTAAGGTCAAGTATTCCTCATCACTTGCTATATATAACAAAAGTATTGGGGGGTAGCTGTGTTAGTCTGTATCCACAAAAACAAAAGGAGTCCGGTGGCACCTTAAAGACTAACAGATTTATTTGGGCATAAGCTTTTGTGGGTAAAAAACCCACTTCTTCAGATGCATGGAGTGAAAATTACAGATGCAGGTATTATACTGACATGTGAAGAGAAGGGAGTTACTTCACAAGTGGAGAACCAGTGTTGACAGGGCCAAATGATTTTACATGATTTTTTATGAACCTACACTGCTCTGCTTTTACAATCAAATACATCCTAGACTAGTGGTGGTGTTAATTAGCTAAGGGAGAGCATGGAGATGTGTGTCAAAGCAAGAAGAAATATTGGAAAATGTGAGTGTTCAAAAAGGACTAGACAACAGAGGAAGATGCTTGGCATCAGGCCCAGGCTAAACCATTGTTCTCCAAGGTTTCCTAGCACCCTCTATTCTCTCTACCAACAGTATGCAAAGCCAAAGGAAGAGGAAGTGAACGGATACAAAATATTGCTGAGAATTGCATAAGAAATAGTGCTAGGTCAACATGAGCATGCCATGCCAGTCCTGCTTGAGAGAGAGGAAATCCAAGACTTGATGGAAAGGAGCATGAAGGAAAAGTGGAATTAGCAATAATAAAAGGACTGAGGAGAGCATCGGGAATAAGCAGAAATGAGCACAGATGACGACGATGGAGATACAATGATGCAGCTCCTTGAAAGTGAAGATGAGGAGCTCAAGTTTGCAATAAGAGAGAGCCCAATGAAGAAATTCAATTAGTGCAGGAGGGAGACTGGTATGAGAGGACAAAAAAGGAAAGTTGACTTCTAGCCGTGGTGTTCTGGATAGAATGGTGGTAGAGAGATGGTTATTCTGTATAGTGTAAGCCTTTGAGGACCAGGGTTATTGTCTTTATGCATCACCTAGGACAATGAGACCTCTGTCCTGATTGGGGCCTTTGGGCCCCACTATAATATATGGGGTTTTTTTTAATACCCATAAGAAGGAGCATTATGGTAGTCTTTGCTGGAGGTGTTGTCAATGAGTTAGCGAAGTGTCTGAAAGCCCTTCTGTATGAAAGGTACTATGAAAATGTAAGATCTTTGTCTTTATCCCTTGGAACTTGAATTCTACTCTGTTTTGAGCTGAGACTGACATCCTCCACAGGCTTCCACCCTTTACAAATTACTGTAGCGAAAAGAAGAGGATAATCTTGCATGAAAGGGAATGAGGATTTTTAACGGGATGCCAGTGGTTGTGGAAGTAGTCACTGTGCTCCCCACATGATGTGTTTTTTACTGAGTGATCTTTGGATGGCTCAAATTATGGATTTAACAACCCTTTTCCTCTGTCACACAGCTCAGCAAGCTGAAAATTCAGAGTGTTTAAGTCTCATCGTGAATTGTGTTTGGAAAATAGACCTTGTAATTGCAATTGGCATTTCTGAGCCTCATCCTGCTAGTAGAATGATAAGATTTGTAACACGGGGAGTATACAGCGGGGACTGACATTCAAATCTCCACTTATTTGAACATTCAATTTAAAAACACTGAAGTAACCATCCCAAGTTCTAGGCAAATTTGCATAAATGTCCATAATATGAGTATCACATGATGAACTTTAACCTCTTATAGACACCAAGAAGTAAAATAAAAATCCCTTTCACTGGAGTCATCACAAGTCCTCAACTGTCAACCCCCCATCTCCCCAAATACTAGACAAGTACTGGACTCTGCAGTGTGTCCAAAATGTTAACAGATCTGGACTCGCTCACACCAAGCGATTTCTGACTTTAATACACTGGTTTAACATTCTTAAAGGAACATGATCTTGTAGTTATAATATTGGATTTGGAGTCAGAGGGTATGGGTTCTGTCTCTGCTACTGACTTGCTCTGTAACTTTGGGGAAGTCACTGAAACTTTCTGTGCCTCAGTTTCCCATCTTCAAAATGGGAATAAAAACACTTATAGCACCTACTTCCCAAGGGTATTGTGAAGCTTAATTCATTGGTTGTAAATAACTCCGACAGTGGAATAGAGAGCCTGAAGAACATCAATAGTATTAGTGATAAAAGGGAGAAGTATTCTCAAAGAGCAGAACCTATAGGGAAGGGATATCTCTGGAACACCAGATGCTTCTCTCCTGCAGTGAGGCATCAAAAAAAGTGAATAATTTAAGTTACACGTTAGGCAGATATCCAAGGTTTCTGCTATTTATCTGAACCTGATCAACACACTATCAAATTCTACCATCACTAGTTCACACATACACACACTGCCTATACAGTCTATACCTTGCCTATTCCCAGCCCCATTGCATTAACTTTTTTGGCTAAATATTCTAGGCACCGTTCTCCACTATTTTGCACCTTTGTGTAGTTCTTTCCACCTGTACAAAGTGAGTGCAAGGAAGTGTTAAATCAGAATGGTAGCAATTTACACAGGTGTGAATGATTATACAAGGTGAAGCCAGTGGAGAATCAGGCCCTATGAAAGGATAATAGGTGGTTGATGTAGTCAGAAGACAAAGCATAAATTATCATTTTCCACTTAAATTAGGTATTACGCCTTCAAGTCAAGCACAGCGGGAGCCACGGTAATGCACCTATCTCCAAGGGGTTATTGGTTTTTCTTGAACCTCAGAGTTCAACAGTGGGAGACACTGGAAGACATTTACCAAATTCTCAGCCTATTCTGAGTGCATCTTTCTGAAACAGCTACCCTCCCCTAGGCCATTCCTCGTGCTAGACGATTTAAGCATCATCTAAACCTAGGAGTCATTTGTGGAAAAATACCATCATGATGCTGTGGTGAAAAACGCTGGGGAGAAAAAGGGCCCATGGAGGATGGAAAAATAGGATTTGAAAGCTTAACTATTATGTTATGCTTTTAAACCTAACTTTTTGAATCTTCACTACTGCCATTATCCCTAACAAGGGTCAAAGGCAATAATACACTGTGTGGCTGTGAGAGGAACTTACAGCAAGTCATTTAGTCCTGCAATGTTTTTCTATTTCTGCTTTTCTCTCCCATTCCTTTCCTCTTCTTCCTAGTAAGATGTGTGTATTTTTTACCTCATTAAATGACAGTAGGCATGAGCAGTGCTTGTCACCTTGTTTTCAAAATTAAATAGGCCTCTCCTGTCTCTCCTACTAAACTCATGGACTTCAAAAGTTTGGAACGTAGTACAACAACATTTTGTAATGTGGTATGAATGTAGACATTAACTCATATAGAGAGAATCTTAAAATAACAATCAAAGTAATAGTCAAATATTCATCTACCAATCTCCTGTCACAGCAGCTGTCTTCAGAGGTAGGACAAATATCATTTGCCGTTGAGTAACTGCTGGAAGAGCAGCATTCTTAAAGACCGTAAACAGGACTTTCCAATGGAGATTAGCTGATGTTGGGAAAGAACTACAGAAAGCAGGGTCCATAGCTAGCAAAGCAAAAATGGCTGTAGGAAAAAAATTAAAATTAAAATATGGAAAAATTTTAAATGTCAAGGACTTTCCCCTGCTTATTAGAATTTTCTAAATTTCAAAATACAATATTTATCACTTACAGTATGGTAGCACTTAAACCCCCCCAAAATGTCTTCCTACCATAATTTATCTGAAAGTCTGGACTAGTATAACTTGATATTTTGTCAAGTTACAGTCTGTTAACACACTAAAATGTGCAAAACTAATCTCAAATCACAAGGTCCCAAATATCATTTTCCCCATCAAATTCATTTAGAAACATGGTAAAAGGTCATATTAAAAAGGTTATTCCCTAATCTGCATACACATACTATGTTCACAGTGACCAAGCCACCTCATTCTGAAGAATTGCATCCCTGTGGTCTCCGGAAATATAATCAAACTGTATTATCATGGTATCATATGCATGGTGTGGTGCACTGTTTTAGCATATGATTTTCTATAAATGATTTAAACCTGTCTCCCTTGTTATATTTGTTTTATTTGATTAAAAAAAATTGCCCATTTATAACTATCCATCTGTTTTCTCGAAGACATTTTCAGTGTCTGTTCACTCTCAAATTAACTTTTCTTCTGTCTTCAATATCACTCCAAACCAAATTCTTCTCTTCCATTCAAACTGGCGTATGGGAGCAGTGAGTGAATGTTGACCTAGCATTTCTTACCACTCTTTCTTGGAGCCAGAGGCTTGGCCTTGTATATCTCTACATTTTGGGGGGGAAGCTACATTAAAAGGACACTAAAGTTGCAAAGTCAATCACTCAAAAGTTGGGAAATGCCAGAATTAAGGTTGAAGGTGCAATTCATTACCCCAATGTGTATGTTATGATTCAGTCTTCAATTACGTGATGGTTACAGTTGCTTGAAACTTTTAGATGGAAAAGTTTTCCTGAAAAAGTATGGGGTTTCATCAAAATTGGCACTTTTTGTGTGGAAAATATCTTTTTTTTTTTTAATGGGGAAATTTTAACTATTTAGTTTTGGATCATTTTTTTTAATTCAAATTGACATCTGGATACCTGGAAAGATATTGGAACAAATTATTAAACAATCAATTTTTAAATATCTAGGGCTATAGGGAATAGCCAGCAAAGATTTGTCAATAACAAACCATGCCAAACCAACCTAACATCTTTCTTTGACAGGATTACTGGCCTACTGCATGAGGAGAAGCAGTAGACGTGATAATCTTGCTTTTAGTAAGGCTTTTGACACAGTCCCACTTGACATTCTAGTAAGCAAACTAAAGAAACGTGGTCTAGATCAAGTTACTGTAAGGGGTTGCACAACTGGTTGACAGACCATCCTCAGAGTAGTTCTTGTTGACTTGCTGTCAAACTGGGAGGGCATATCTATTGCTGTCCTGTAGGGGTCAGTCCTGGGTCTGGTACTAGTCAATGTTTTAATTAATGACTTAGTAGAAAGTATGCTTAGAAAATTTGTGGATGGCACCAAGTTGGGAAGGGATTACAAGCACTTTGGAGGACAAGATTATAATTCAAAACTACCTTGGCAAATTAGAGAATTGGTCAGAAGTCAACAGCTGAAATTCAATAAAGACAAGTGCAAAGTACTTTCCTTAGGAAGGCAAAATCAAATGCACAATTACAAAATGGGGAATAACTGGCTAGATCAGGGGTGGGCAAGCTTTTTGGCCTGAGGGCCACATCGGGTTTCCAAAATTGTATGGAGGGCCGGTTAGTGGAAGCTATGCCTCCCCAAACAGCCAGGCGTGGCCTAGCCCTGCCCTGCCCTACCCTGCCCCCTATCTGACCCCTCCTGCTTCTCGCCCCCTGATGGCCCCCCTGGGATTCCTGACCCATCCAAACCCCCTGAACCCCTGCCCCCGACTATCCACCACCACCCCATCCAACCCCTCCTTTCATTCCTGACTGCCCCCCAGGGACTCCTGCCCCATCCTACCCCCCTCTCCTTCCTGACTGCCCCCTGAGGATCCCTGCCCCCATTCAACCCCCCTTGTTCCCTGCCCTCTGACTGCCCCGACCTCTATCCACACCACCACCCCTAACTCCCCTTCCCTCTATCCAATCCCCCTGCTCCATGTCTCCTTATTGCGCTGCCTGGAGCACTGGTGGTGCTGCCCAGATCACCAGGACAGGCAGCTGTGCCACCCAGCTGGAGCCATCCACACCACCGCGCAGCACAGAGCACTGGGTCAGGGCCTGGTTCTGCAGCTGCGTTGCCCCAGGAGCTCGCAGCCCTGCTGCCAGAGCATTGCACCGGCGGTGGAGCAAGCTCAGGCTCCGGGGGAGGGGGAACAGCAGGGGCAGGGTTGGGGCTCAGGGGCCAGGCAGGAGGGTCCCGTGGGCCAGATGTGGCCTGCAGGCCATAGTTTGCCCACGTCTGGGCTAGGTGGTAGTACTACAGAAAAAGATCTAGGGGGTTATAGTGAATCACAGATTGAATGAGTCAATGTGATGGAAATGCAAAAAAGGCTAATATAATTCTGGGGTGTATTAACAGTAGTGTCAAGTGTAAACCACCGGAGATAATTGTCCCACTCTACTTGGCACTGGTGAGGCCTCAGATGGATTAGTGTGTCCGGTTCTGGATGCCACACTTTAAGAAAGAGGTGGACAAATTGTAGCGAGTGCAGAGGAGTGCAACAAAAAATGATAGAAGGTTTAGAAAACCTGACCTATTAGAAAACCTGGGTATATTTCTTCTTGAGGAAAGAAGACTGAGGCAGGACCTGATGTCTTTAAATATGTTACTTAAGGGCTGTTATACAGAGGACAGTGATCAACTGTTCTCTATGTCTGCTGAAGGCAGGACAAGAAGTAATGGGCTTAATGTGCAGCCAAGAAGACTTAGGTTAGCTATTTGGAAAAACTTTCTAACTATAAGCTCTGGCAGAGGCTTCCCAGAGAAACTGTGTACTCCCTATCATGGGATGATTAAGAACAGTTTGGACAAACACCAGTCAGGTATCCTTAAGTTTTACTTGGTCCTGACTCAGCACAGGGGAGAGACTGGATGACCTCTCATGGTAATTCCCAACCCTACATTTCTATTAAAATGTCGGAAGTGTCAACTTTTCTATCTGAAACACTTTTTTTGTTTGGCTCAAAAATGTCATTGTAGTATGTTAGTTTTTAAGCTTTTTGATCGGAAAAAGTTTGAGGTGTTAACTTTTCTGCCATTTTTGGTATGAAAACAAATGCTGTTTCCATGGAATTTCCCATGGAACTGAAATTCTGTTTTCTGAACAGTTCTTGTGGTCATGGTGACTGTTAGCACTTTGCTCACTGTGGATTGCCCCTTGCTGGGATTAACTGCAGTTTATGCTACTCTTCTACATCTCTCTAAAGGAACAGAGTATATGTGCCTATGTTTTCAGTCTGGATTGTAATATAACATATATGTGCTAGCACTCAATCCTGAAAATGGAACTGTGTGAAACCCAAAACTAAGGAGATTTTTTCCCCCCAAGCTTTTTCCACTTTGTTCATGAAATTTTTGGCATTTCTGAACCCTTGGCAGTAGTGTGCCAAAAAAAGTGACTGAAATACTTTCCATGTATATTTGTTGATGAGAACACTTTGTCAAACTGTACAGGGTGCGTATATGATCGATGCATCACTACATTTTACCTTTTTTATCCTGTATCACGTTTGCCTGAGTCAGATTATGCACCCTTTAGGTAGAGGCCATCTCTTCTTATGAGTTGATGTCAAGGCTAATTCCCCACTCTGGCACTTCGAGTGCAGAAAGTGGGGGGCCTGCAAGGATTCTAAAAATTAATACTGGCCACTCCAGGCTTCTATTAAATGCCCAAGGTTACAGCTTTTCTCTGACCTTGGATTGGTAGATGCTGCCACCACCCAAGTGCAGAATCCCTTTTGAGAGCTCAGGAAGGTGTACTTGGGAATTCCTTCCTGTGGGGTACCCTCAAACCCTTCCCCACCCCCCAACTCTGGGGAAGAGCTGAGAAAGGGGGCAGGGGAGGAAATCAGGTGTTGCCACCAGCTAATTAAACATTTGCACAAACCTCTTAAGACACAAATCCAATTCTACTTCATCGGAAGCTTATGCTCAAATAAATTCGTTAGTCTCTAAGGTGTCACAAGTACTCCTGTTCTTTTTGTGGATACAGACTAACACGGGTGCTACTCTGAAATCCAATTCTGTTCTCAAAAAAAGTAAACTTTATTAATTTAAAAAAAAGAGAGAAAATACAATACAAACAGCAACTACAAGGATTAAACATCAAGAATAGCTTTCTTGAGGTCCAGCTTAAAGGTTGCAAGTAAAACAAAAGCACCTGGGGTTGGCACAAGGGAATCCACAAGCCATAAAGAAATAAAAGGGATAAACCTAATCATGTCTTCCTAGACACTTTCTGATCTACTTACATATCTGGGGTTTTAAATGAGTAGTTTCTAGGTATGCGACTAATGACTTTTCATACCTGGCCTCAAGTTTCTCACATCATAACTGCTGCCCTGTCCTCCTCTCCCCATGAGAACAATAACAGATGGACAAAAGGAGAGTCTTTTTCTCCATTTAAAATAATTCTAGCCTTCCCATTGGCTCTTTTGGCCAGGTGTCCACTCACGATTTTGTAGCTACTGGCTGGCTGGGTGCCCATAAATGAAGGGGGGAGCTCCCTTTTATCACAGTTATAAATGTATGTTGTATATTACATGTTAATAGATAACACTATTAAGAGGAAGACCACAAGTCTGAGAAATCTGTTAGCAGGAGATCTTCTAAAATACCTGTACCTGGTTGAACTAAACTGGGGTAGATCAAGGCCTTGGAATTCAGAGACAAAATCCATCTAGAGTAGATCTTTAATTACTATTTTAACTAAAATATTAGGGCCCAGTCTTGCAGCCTGATTTCATTTGCCAGTGCAGATTCCCACTGAAGTCTTTGGGGCTTGGTGGAGGTGCAGTGGGCTGGCTGTGCAGATCCAATTTTAGGATTTGGGTCATAATAGGTAAAAGCTTGTGATATACAAAACTGGGCTTGGTTCAGGTAAGCACCCACAAGTTATGGGATACTTGTCAAAACTATCTGCAACTCTTGAATGTGCAAAACTGGAAAGGAAAATTTTTAAACTACTTCATGAATTTCTAGTATTTTCTGCTTCCTGTTAATTAACAAATAGTGCAAGCACAAAGAATCCATTTCTCTCAAGGTGAAATCCCAATGTCTAGACAAAAGACAGGCTCATTTAATGCTGCTTTTACTGTTAATTAGCTGAGATTAGCAGGTTTTGTTGGAAAGATATCAGTGTAAGTTTGACATTTTCTGAAATGAACTACTAAGGAGTAATTTCTTCTAACAGCTCTTTAATGCCTCCATTTAACTGGATGCACATAAAGGGAAACTTGATTTTGTTTTTAAATCACTAATTTTACTTTCATTTCTGGTTACTATACAGCAACCTAGATGATTAATCTCCATATTTGTGCAAAGAGGATTTCTTTTATTATTTAATTGATTAGTACTCCATTAACTCATTTAGTGCATTTTACAGCTGTATCCAGCCCAGAAAGTAACCTTAAAACAAGCTATTTTTATATCTTGGGTGTTAACAATATTTTAGATGAGTGGGAAATCTAGGTCTTATTAGTGTAGTATTTCCAGCAGCAAATGCTGTAGCTAAGGATGTCACTCAACTATCTTCCATTATGTCATAAAGTTAGCTTCTCTCTAGGAAAAAGCGAAGTCTCATGTACATGCTTAATTTTTCCTGTGAGTTGTCCTGTTGAAGTAAATGGCACTACTCATACTGCATAAAGTGAATGTGTTCATTTTTGCAGCATCAGAACCATAACACAGTAGTAGGGGAGGGGTGTTTTACTGCAGCTCAGAATTCAACGAGATCCTCATTCCATATCAAATAAAATGATATACCAAAATTCTCCTATCTAAGTTTAGTATCTCTCACCAAAGGAAGTTTAATAAAGAGCACATACACATATGTTTTCTGTACCATTTGTTGCTGTTATATGTATATCAGAGGCACCTTTTCCCCATATTTATTCTATTTGGGCAAATTCATTGCAAAGTTCTTTACATCACGAATCACATTTTCTTCACGGTGTTCATCAGACCTCCGCTTTTGCAAAACCGTGGCTACAAATTTACATCTGTAACTTTGCAGGTGCAAAAAAGAGGTTAAGTTTTTAAGTCTTGCCCACATTAATAAATACATTTTTATAACTAAACTTCTGTTCAGCCTAGTAACATGACATGATGGCTACATTCAGAAAGAGACTTCACTGTTGTGATGCTGAGTGTCACTATGCCTAACTTTTAGGTGCCTGGAAGTCACTGGGTTTCACGCAGCCTGTGTTAGGGACTCAGGCTTCCAATAAAATGAGTGGAGAGAGATAGGTGCCAAAGAACGGGAATCGCAAAAGACAGCTTGCTACGCAGCTGCTCACCGAAAGTAGCCAATGAAAGATGCCAAGGAGAGTGGTGTATTCTAAGCCGCACCCACTCAGGGAGTTTGGCACCTATCTCTGCTTGGGATGCTCAGGTATGAATCTTCTGTTAGCTAGGTGCCTAAGGTATTTCTTGCAAGAAGCTGGTAAAGAGGCCGATGATTTTTAGCCCGCTGGTTAGGATACTCACCTGGGGAGACCACTCAGTTCAAGTCCTCCTTCTGAAGAGATCTGAACAAGGATCTGCCACCTCTCAGATGAGTGCTCTAACCACTGGGCTATGGGATAATCTGATGTGGATGTCCATCAATCTCTCTTGTTGAAGCTGTTCCACTTTGGATCAATAATCAGTCCCTGGAGCAGACACACTGGATCTTGGGTCTGCCACATTATGGGTGAGTGCCCTAATTATCAGACTAGTCATTGTCATACTTGCTGTGGCTCAGAGCATACCAGCAATTTAGACAGGGGGACACCATTTTCCACTGGGTTGTGAATAGCACTGGGATTAGGCATCTGGATGTCTAAAGTTAAGCTGCAGTACAAACGTTCAGAGGCAGAAACACGGGTGCCTAGGGAACTTTTACTGGGGAAAAAAAACTTAGGCTTTGAGTGAGTTTAGATATCTACAGGTTTTGGTGGCAGCTGAGAGAGGGTTTTGTGAAAGATATGGGGTGTAACATCAGTGTGTGATGTTACACCACATATCTTCATAGAAATATTATGATATGAATGTGACATAACTGTTTTATGCAAGATGGTTCATGTGAAATATCATTGGAAAGGTTATGATTTGCTGACTGTGATTGTCCAATTTGTACACATATATCCTTTCTGTATCTAAAGTTAGGACTATTGTCTATGTAACCATTACAACTGTGTGGGTATGTGCTTGGGAAACATCCAGCAGACAGTAAGCAATCAGCCTTAATGGGCCATTAGGACAATAAGACTTTGAAGAGGTGGATCTTCTCAGGACTTCTTTCCTGAGGACCTTGCAAATAAACCTTGTCTCATGGTTGGACTGACACAGCAAAGTCATGTGATAATGTCATTTGGTTCAAAATACCACCTTGGACACTGCTGGTACTTTTCCACTGGAAACAAAGGCTTCCCATCTTATGTAAATTCTATTTAAGGCTGGGAACCAAGGCAATCAAGACTCTCCTCCATTGCTTGTCCAGGAAGAAAGACTGCTGAAAACACCTGGAGGGAAAGGGAGGGTTGAGTCCAGGCTGAGAGAGGGGTCCAGTCTGTAAAGAGAAATAACTGGAATGCTAAGCTACAGAAACTCTGCAAGTTGCCTAAAGCAACATTCAGGGTGAGAAATTACATTTTGTAACCTGTTTCTTGGGTGTATTAAGCCTAATATGCATGTTTTGTTTTATTTGCTCAGTAATCTGCTTGGTTCTGTTTGCTATCCCTCATAATCACGTAAAATTTACCTTTTGTAGTTAATAAACTTGTTCATTTCAAAACCCAGTTCATGCAATTCATATCGGGTGGGCAAAAAGCCGTGCATATCTCTCTCCACTTTGAGGGAGGAGGCAATTTTTATGAGCTTGCACTGTGTAGATCTCTATACTGTGCAAGACAATGTTATTTTGGGTTTATGCCCCAAAGGAGGTGTGCACATGAGTGCTGGCCATTCTCCTAGCTAAGTCTTCCCACACAGAACTGATTTCAGATGGGTGTGGCCTTACCTGTGTGCGCGCTGGAGAAGGCTTGAGAGCCTAACACAGCAAAAACAGAGTGAGGAAACCCAGGCTGGTGGAAAGGGCGGGTTCAATGAGACCTCAGCACATCAGGTGGCACCCCAGGAGGGGGGTCCAATCCATCACACAGTGGCACCTATATTTAAGTGTTTTAAAGTGGCAGTTAGCTGCCCAATCCCTTTGCAAATCTGAAGAGTTGTATAATGTAGTGCATTCGCCACAGGGCAGTGTTGAAAAGTGAACATCTTCCACTGTGTATGTTAACAAAAATAAACTTGTTTAACTTTAATCAGAATTACTAAATGGATTTGAAAGAGAGCACAAAAACCGAGAACCCCAAATGTCTGTCAGCAATATAAATCCCATGTCACTAGAACACCAATCCTGCATCAGATTCTTCAGGGTGGACTTCAGTGCATGTGTGAAGCCTTGTTTAAGCCAGTGGAGCTCCAGATAGACAGAGGGATCTCCATATCTGGGTCATAGACTGTAATATTGCATTGCATGCTGGTCCTCAATTAGGACTGGTAGGGATAATTCCCTGAAGCTTCCTTTAACGCATCATAGGCCCTTCCTGAACTAATAAAGGGTTCATACGGAGAGATTTGTTGCTACTGTTTAGAAATGGACCATAATTAGTAGTGATGAGACCTTAAGGGTGCTAGTAATTAGCCTTGTTTTCTAACCTCAATATTTCACATATTGTTCTCTTTATCAAATGTTGATTGTGGGAAACCAAGTACGTAAACTAATAGCAGCTGATATCTGTATGCTTTTTATTGACAAAAATAATACTTGTTTACTGCAAGAAGTAGTACATGGTACTATTTGTAAAATGGTTCTGGTTTCCCCACTGCTTTCTCATTTAAATAATCAATTTACATAATTAGATCTGTGAAATCCTTCTACAAATTGCCCTGAATATACTAAAAGAAGTATAGGCTGGTTAGTTTAACTCAATTGTCTGAGAACTGTTTTATATAAATTTATTATTTATACATTTAGGATCCAGGCCTTATTACGGCAGGTACTTTATGAACAGAATAAGAGAAGACAAAGTCCCTGGCCCAGATTATGGGGACAGATAAGGAGGAGTGGGGGGTGCCAGCAATGACTGAGAAAAGGTAGAGTTGCTAGGGGTTTCAGAGGGAAGATCATGTGATTTGTTAACCTTAGGTTGATAGAAAATTTCCAGAAGGAGATGTAGATTTGGATGAAGCAAAGCATATCAGAAAGAAGAAATGTAAATTTATGAGTCATTGATGTGAAGATGGAAGCTGGAACGCATGAGATCAGCCCCAGGAGATAGGATGTAAAAGGTGAAGAAGAATAGTGCCAACATGGAGCCACAGACTGTGGGATTTAGGAGGAGGAAAACCCAATGAAAGAGCAGTTTAGGAGTTAGTCAAGAAAATCAAAGAGGACAATAATTCAGGGAGATACATGATTGGAAGCAGCTTTTAGCTCATGAGAATGAGGACAGTGCAGGCTCTGAGTTTTTTACCAGGAAAAATTTGTCAGACACCTTAGTGAAAATAGTGTCAGTGGAGTGGAGAAGGTGGAACCAGAGTGGATGGGACCTAGAAAGGAGTAGGGGGAAAGGAATTCCAGTTCTCAGAGGTGGGAGAAGGTGCTAGAAACAGTGGAAAAAGAGAGAGGTAGTGGTGAGTCTTGTCAATCTTTTTTTAATAAATCAAAATTATCTAAAACCACTTATTTTGTTTACATTTATTTTTCCCTACTTGCATTAATATAAATAAATCTAATTGGGCATAACTAATTGCAAGTTTGCTGTAACTAATACACCTTAATTTGCTATAAATCTATCCATATTAATACCCACAAAAGTAACTGACTCTGAGAAAAGTTGCTGCATAAAAGTCTCCACACCCAACTAAACTAATCAAGATGTTTTATAAAATCTTGCAGCTATTAGAGAAACTTAATTATTGAAAACATTATCAAAACAGTGTGGTATGCAACCTGTGGAGGAGTCAAGGGATTGAATTGTTTTGCCTAGGATTCACGAAGTATCATTTTGCTGCTTCAGAACTACATTAGCAAGAAATAAATGGAATGATTGATTTCTTATAGTTTCTACTCTCTGATCTCAGAGTCTTAGAACATGGTATGAGAATAAAGTAACAAGGCCTGATGCTAAAAGCGTTGAGCACCCTCTCAAATCCCATTGTAGCTAGCACTTACGTCTCAGAACCACCTACTTAGACGTAGAGGTGGATGAACCAGTTTGGAGAAAATTAGAAACATCCTTGTGGTCAGCCTCCTCCAAACCTTTAACCAATTTTCAGAAAAAAACGTTTTGTTTTTTATATATTCTGACAGGTTTGGATACAGTGTCTTTACCCTTCTGTTTTCCTAGATGAATTTAGCCCACACTCTGTACATGAGGCTTGGTCTACACTAAACCCCCAAATCGAACTAAGGTACGCAACTTCAGCTACGTGAATAACGTAGCTGAAGTCGACGTACCTTAGTTCGAACTTACCGCGGTCCAGACCCGGCAGGCAGGCTCCCCCGTCGACTCCGCGTACTCCTCGCGGCGAGCAGGATTACCGGAGTCGACGGGGAGCACTTCTGAGTTCGATTTATCGCGTCCAGACAAGACGCGATAAATCGAACCCAGAAGTTCGATTGCCTGCTGCCGAACCAGCGCGTAAGTATAGACAAGCCCTGAGAGAGTGAGTGCCAAACCCAACTCCCCAATCTTTGAACACCCCTCAACAATGGAAGTGTCTGAATTGGGCTAAGTCA
The DNA here is from genome assembly GCF_011386835.1 of Chrysemys picta bellii. Taxonomy (NCBI): domain Eukaryota; kingdom Metazoa; phylum Chordata; order Testudines; family Emydidae; genus Chrysemys; species Chrysemys picta. The sequence continues at coordinate 107,086,323 of NC_088791.1, forward strand.
AAACCCCTGATCCCAACAGCCTAAAGCTTTAAGATGTTTTAAATCAAGGTGCAAGCTCTGTATTATCCCTGGGGTACAACCTGGAACTGGAATACTGCTATGCCCACTTAACTCTCCAGGCTGGCGGTCTCTCATAATGCTTTGCTGATGACAAGCATCCAAGCCCCTCCGGGTGCTGTTATCACTCAGCACAAGCGCATGTGGAGCCTCACAACCAGTTAAATTGCATGAATGCTCTGCTCCCTGAGCAACTCCCAAATCACACAGAGAAAGGCATCAGCAAATCTTCCAAGCCCCCAGCCTTGTATATCAGGAATATACTGTCTTGCACCACTCCAGACCCTTTCTTGAGCAGTGCAAGTTTATTAATTAGCTCACCACTTCATCAAAGGAAAGTGAACATGCACCAGCCTTGGTAAACTTGAGCAGATTTACCAAGCACTTTAGACAAACTCACTAGTAACGATAAAACACTAAAATAAGTTTGACTACCGAAAGATAGATTTTAAGTGATCGGCACAAAAGGTCAGAGATGCTTACCTTTTATTTTCTTTGGTAACTAGGCAGTTTAAATCTTGAACCATTTTAGACTAAGCAGTATTTGGATTAAGCAGTGTTTCTCACCCAATTGGATGTTGCAGGTAGAATACAGTCCTTAATACATAGGCTTTCCCTTTAAGTCTGGGACAAGTCTCCTCCGTTCAAGTCTTTGTCCTCCCAGCCTTCTTGTTGCTTCCAGCATAGGTGGAGGAGGAGAAAAGTGTCCTTATGATGCCACTGTCCCTTATTTTATACTCTTAGTCCACATCCCTAGAAAGAAACTAGCCCAGGCATGCCTGGTGGACCTTTCTGAGTCACAGAGTTGAGCAATCCCCATTGTGTGGTGCTTCTCTTCCAGAACTGTAAATCCCTTATTTACAGCTCTCCTGCTGATTAATGGTGGTTTAACACGTGCCTGGCAGTGGATCACCTCCTTTGTTGTCACTGGAGAACTAGCAATGGATGACTCCAAAATTTACAACGTATTTCAATAACCATACAGCAAAATCTCATAACTTCATATACACTAATGATATAAATATTTTGACAGAACAATGGGTGTCAGAATATCATGACCTTACCTATATCTTACATGGCATGCTTTGTAAGAAATATAACCATATATGACTGAACACGGGGGTGGGGGGGTTTACAGGGTGCTGCTTTGAGGTATGGTGTGTCACAATATGATAATCTATAATCTAATAAATTATAATATTTGTTTCATGTCTTACTGCATATAAAATTCATTAATAAAAGTTGTACCTTAAATTTCAGAAATGTTAGATGTTCTAGCCTGTGATTTTCTAAGTAATTTAAGAAGTCAGGCACCCAATTTCCATTGAATTACAATGGGATTCTGGCACCCAATTCCCAAACTTGTTTAAAAAATCCCAGCCCAAAATATAGACAACTGAAGTCAGGAATCTTCTTGACTCCCCTGAGATCAAAAGGCAGAATAGGAGAATGGTTTAATGCTAAATACTTTCACAAGTATTTTTGGGGTGGGGGGAGAAAACACAGGGTTTGGTTTATTATGAATCAGGAGATCATATTAATTATGAAGCTCTTCAGATGTTCATTGGTTATTTGTGGCTGCATTCATGTATTCCAAGTCTCAAACTTTGGCATGAATGGTTTGTTTGAAAATTCATCATGGAAGTTTGTATACCACTTGATGTTGTCTCTTGATTTAAAACATTAAAATCCAGTCAGGAAGTTGAAACTGTACATTGTGACTTAGGTGATCAATCACACAACACAAATAAGCAACAATGAATACTGGAGATTCAAAGAGAAAAAATTGCAAACAAAATGGCTGAAAATTATTCAGCTTAATGATATTTGGCAGATGTTTGAATCATTAATACAGGCACACAAACTGGGAACAGCTTCCAAATTGTTTGCGCACCAAGAAAAGGAACGAATTTGCAATAAATAGGTTGATCAGCACTAGTGTCATGTCAAGTTGTCATGGGATAAGAGGGAAGATCCTTTCATGGATTGAGAACTGGTTAAAAGACAGGGAACAAAGGGTAGGAATAAATTGTAAATCTTCAGAATGGAGAGGGGTAACTAGTGGTGTTCCCCAAGGGTCAGTCTTAGGACCAATCCTATTCAACTTATTCATAAATGATCTGGAGAAAGGGGTAAACAGTGAGGTGGCAAAGTTTGCAGACGATACTAAACTGCTCAAAATAGTTAAGACCAAAACAGACTGTGAAGAACTTCAAAAAGATCTCACAAAACTAAGTGATTGGGCAACAAAATGGCAAATGAAATGTAATGTGGATAAATGTAAAGTAATGCACATTGGGAAAAAAATAACCCCAACTATACATACAGTATGATGGGGGCTAATTTAACTACAACTAATCAGGAAAGAGATCTTGGAGTCATTGTGGATAGTTCTGTGAAGATGTCCACGCAGTGTGCAGCAGCAGTCAAAAAAGCAAACAGGATGTTAGGAATCATTTAAAAAGGGATAGAGAATAAAATGGAGAATATCTTATTGCCCTTATATAAATCCATGGTATGCCCACATCTTGAATACTGTGTACAGTACTCCTCGTCTCAAAAAATATACTGGCATTAGAAAAAGTTCAGAGAAGGGCAACTAAAATTATTAGGGATTTGGAATGGGTCCCATATGAGGAGAGATTAAAGAGGCTAGGCCTTTTTTCAGCTTGGAAAAGAGGAGACTAAGGGGGGGATATGATAGAGGTATATAAAATCATGAGTGGTGTGGAGAAAGTGAATAAGGAAAAGTTATTTACTTGTTCCCATAATATAAGAACTAGGGGCCACCAAATGAAATTTATGGGCAGCAGGTTTAAAACAAACAGAAGGAAGTTCTTCTTCACACAGTGCACAGTCAACCTGTGGAACTCCTTGCCTGAGGAGATTGTGAAGGCTAGGACTATAACAGGGTTTAAAAGAGAACTAGATAAATTCATGGAGATTAAGTCCATTAATGGCGATTAGCCAGGATGGGTAAGGAATGGTGTCCCTAGCCTCTGTTTGTCAGAGGGTGGAGATGGATGCCAGGAGAGAGATCACTTGATCATTACCTGTTAGGTTCACTCCCTCTGGGGCACCTGGCATTGGCCACTGTCGGTAGATGGGATACTGGGCTGGATGGACCTTTGGTCTGACCCAGTATGGCCGTTCTTATGTTCTTAGTGGCTAATCAGTGGGCTGTAGATCAATTTGTTCAAAAGAATACCTGATCACCTCACTCATTAATAGAACAAAAGGCCCCAGCAGGAGAGAGGTGGTATAAATTATTTGTTGTGATGCACTTAATTACAATTGTGCTGGTAGAAACCAATTCAAAACACAACAGAAAATAAAACACTTCCTCCATTGAGTAGGATCATGGACCTTCATCATAATAGGAAAGACTTTTACCTGACCTCAAAGGCAAGTGAGAACTGGAGTTGGGAGGGGGCACAAGAAGTTTCCCCTTCTATTCGGAGAGTGCAAGGAGGAGCTAGGCACAGCTGCAGACCCCATGATGTTGCCTTAGGAGCAAACAACAACACCGAGGACAAGCAGAAGGTGGGGCAACATACTTCTTTATTCTACACTAGCCAGCAGAGGTGGCTGACTGGAAGCAATTGCAAAGTGTTGGTGGGTATGCAGTGTCCCTCCTGCATGCTAGAGAAGGTGTGTTCCTTTCGACAGCCAGTCATCTCTGCTGAATCAATAAACAGAGCTATGGCCTCATGTCCTTTCTGAACCTTTAGGGTTCATTGCCCCTCAGGAGAAGTCATGAGGTCTCTGGCTGTACTTTGTGTATCATGCCCAATTTGGAGCTGTGGGCTGAAGGCACAATCTGGCAAAATAAATAGAAGATACAGATCATTTTAGCCCATTCCCTTGATTATAACCTACAATCAAGTTTAGACAGATCAGTCATCTTCAACTAAATCTTGGTACAATGATTCTGGATATATAAGGATTTGGTTTGTTTCCATTTGGAACTAATGAAAAATTAAGCTTCTCTTATTGTGCCAGCTGCAGAATATACCAATTAGCATTTATGTTCTATTGCAAATTAGAATTGTGCAATAAGTTATACTGCACATGCCTCTGCCACCTTACATATGCTTTTAAAGAACCTATTGTCTATGGGGCTAGAATAATACAAGTTCACTCAATAAAACAAGTATCTGTCCTGAATATAATGTGATAACCAGAGAAAATATTTTTAAGAAACATCATATAAACAACACCTCTGGGAAAATTCATATGCTTATATTTTAGATGTTTTATGATCTTATTTTCTTAGTTAAAAATAATACCACAAAGTTACTATAGCAACTTATGCTATAGAATGTCTTCTTGCAGAAACATATGGAAGCAAATATACTATTTTTATGTTTCTGCTCAGAACAATAGAAGTTATGAGAAGCAAATGTAACCACTTTGCTTATTTAAAAAAAAAAAAAGGATGATAAAGTGGTCTGAACAAACTGTTTTTCCCAGTGGACCTTCAGTCTAGCCTAGCTGACTAAAAATATAAAAAATTGTTGTTGTTTTTTTGTTTTGTTTTGTTTTTAAATAAAAGTTAACTATTATAGACCAAATTAGTCAATGGACTTACGCTGCAGAGAATTTGGCCATCTATTTGAAGAAGGGAGAACAAAAGGTTGTCAAACAGAGTCAAGCAATAGCTACCCACAACAGAACATTTTACATATTGAGTAGTTAATTGTTCAAGCTTGTGATTGCTTTTGTTTGTTTGTTTTTCTTTTGATGTCTTTGAAGCTTCCACTATATATATGATGAAAGACATTCTGTTCCCTTCTGCAAAAGGAACATGATCATGTTTGATGATGGGGGTTTTAAGATGAACTGGATATACTAGATGAGATCAAGGTTCAGCTTTGGAAAATACAGGCATTGAAGTTATTGACAAAACTGAGAAATTACAGGGCAAGCAGGTAAAGTAACATGGACAGTAAAGGCAAAAAAACAAACAATAAAACTCAAAAGTTTGGAAATAGAAGCTAAAACACAGTTTGACTCTGAAAAATGGCTATGTGAAAATAGCACCTTCTTACTCAATAGGTCTGTTTTCTTGTGCATAATTGCTGACTTCAGTGATGCAAAGATGTAACTTATTTTACTCCACTTAATCCTGCAGAACCAACAGCTCTGCTGAAGTGAATAAGATTCTGATTTTTAGGGCTTGTCTATACTTACGCGCTGGTTCGGCGGCAGGCAATCGAACTTCTGGGTTCGATTTATCGCGTCTTGTCTGGACGCGATAAATCGAACCCAGAAGTGCTCCCCGTCGACTCCGGTAATCCTGCTCGGTGCGAGGAGTACGTGGAGTCGACGGGGGAGCCTGCCTGCCACGTCTGGACCGTGGTAAGTTCGAACTAAGGTACGTCGACTTCAGCTACGTTATTCACGTAGCTGAAGTTGCGTACCTTAGTTCGAATTGGGGGGTTAGTGTAGACCAGGCCTTAGTGTGCATCAAGGCATTGTGTACCAAATTGCAATTGGTGACACTTATACAATCCCATTGCTAAATTCATTGGGGTTGCAAAAGTATCATGGGGGACCTAATTTAAAGACAGTGGAGGTACAGATGTGGAAAGAGTAATGAATTTGGCCTTGTGATAAATGAAAGGGGGTGGAGGTAGCTTCCTTTTATGGACACCCAGCCATAAAATTGCTCTTGGTAGCTGTTCTCACTGAGCAACAAGGGCTTAAGGGCTCATTTTGGGCTGTCAGCCCTGCCCCACCACACCTGCAGCAAATGCTCCATCTTCTGGAGAAATTAAAAGGCAGTGAATTATCTCAGTTGGTGAGCAGTGCTGAAGGTGTGCAGACCTGCAGCCCATAGCTCCAGCTGAGTAGAGTGAAACCTAAAGGCTCTAATGCAGCTGCCCAAAGGGGCCCTCCATGAGGAAAGGGAGGACCTCCACAGAGGCAAGCAGAGAGAGAAGTATCCTGTGGCTCTGGACAGTGGCAACTCCCTCTTGCTTCCTTAGGATTTGGATTTTTCCATCAGGTGAAGGCCTTGGACTGAGGTGACCCCAGGATGGGAGACAAGAGGAAGAGGCCCAGGGAGGACAGCCTTAAGTAATCTTGATTGCTGGGTTACTGGTAGCTAAAAGGGCCCTGGATTGGAGCCCGGTGTAGTGGGATGACCCGGGCTCCCTGCCACACAACCCACTTGGCAGTCTGGGGTTGTGGCCATGACCACTAGGCCATGCTTAACCAGACCCTGAGTGGAGACCATTACATCATCCTTCAAAAACATCATACCCTTGAATATGCTCAATCATACTTTTCACCTTGAGATAATGATCATCTATGGAACTAATAGCTTCACTCCCTGTAATACCCTGTGTTTCTCTTTGAGGTATTTTATTTCATGTCAAGACCAGACCAGTTCCTGTTTAGCTTGTGAGATTAGATGCACTCACAGCTCAAGTGATATATTGTGGAAATAGACTGTATTAGGGTGTCTTAATAGTTTGGTACATCACAAATTAAAGAGACACTGTCAAGTACACCTTCATTGTCATTTTTTTCATGTTTGTCATTGATTGTTATACCCTCAGAAATAGAAGTGTTAGGAAAAACTATTCTATCCAACAGAACAGATCATATATTATGCTGGCATATTTCTAGGAATTGGAATTGTTGGTTAGCTCGTACTCCCTCTGACCTGTCTAAGATTTAATGTACAAGATGTTTTGAGAGTTATGTTATTGATTATAAAAAAATACTCAAAACTCCCATTTAGGTTTAATCTATTATAGTCACTATTATAAGCAATAACAGTCACTGGGGAAACTGCTCACTAAAATGCTTCAAATTACTTTAGCCATGGAAGATAAATTGATATGTTTTGTTTTATTTTATTTTCAGAGAATTTGAGTGTTTGTGAATATTAGAGAGTGATAATACTAACATGGGATTAGTGACAACTGTTGTCATGTAAATGCAGGACTGGACTAAACATGTGACCAATTTGTGGTCCACGACTGAGGGAAGCATTTTATCAGTAGCAGCCATTGGTCTGCCATGCCACCACCTTACACAATAAATTTGCATGGACTACTTATATGTAACAACATATAGCACCTTTCAATTTAAAGAATATCAGAATACTTTACTTACAAAAATTCAGCCCCCACTGGAGAGTAACCACCTGTTAGATGGAACACACCAGCTGTTGACAATTGCACAGCAATGCTACACAACTGTCTGGGGTAAGGAAGTAAAAGATAGCAATCTATCCAGTTGACACCACAATCATCAATAAACTGAATTGACAAACCTTTTCTGAAATCTTATGCTATTTCCTTTCCTGCTGGCCCCATGGAAAAGCTGACCAATAGAATAAAGAAAATATTGAAGAAGGCAATACTTGGTTTAATGTTTTCTGAACTGTATACATATGATGGTAATAAAAATTGATAACATAAATTGTAATGGGCATTGAGTAGTTTAGAGAGTAGTGGACAGGGAGTCAGGAATAGTGCCTCTGCCACTGATTCACTGCAAGACATTGGGGAAAGTCACTTATATCTTTATGCCTCAGGTGTAAGCTCTGTAAAATGGGAATCTTGTAACTCATCTACCTAGTGTGGTGCTGGGTGGTTCAATTAATATTTGCATGGCATGTTAAGATCTTTTAGATGAAAGAACAACCTATTTTCAGAATACATTGGAAGACTCAAACTTTTGGAAAAACTTTCCTGTAGTGCGTGTACTCTCTCTCCCGAGACAGAACAAATCTAAGAGATGTAAACAGTAATCTATTATACAGACTGCAGATAACTGTGTAAATCTTAATGACTACATTTAGCACTCAGGCCTGGATCCACAATGGGATTTAGTTGCCTGTACTTGAGTTTTAGGCACCACTGTGATCCACAAAACTCTGCTGGCTACCAGCTAAACCTGTAGATGCCTAAACTAACTCAGCATCTAAATTTTCACTGCAGAAGTTCCCTAGATGCCTAAGTTTCTGTTTCTCAGTGCAAGTCCCAGTACAATCTTTGAGCCAGGGGAAGATAGCCAGGAAATCACCTATCTTGCCTGCAGGGCATGGATCAGGCCCCATTCAGAATCCAGCTGGAAGAGGTGGTGCCTTATAACCTGTAGACCAGGGGGTAGAGTGCACTCTCAGATTGGGAGACCCAGATTCAATTCTCTGCTTTGCCCGATAGGCAGAGTGGATTTGAACAGGGGTCTCCCATCTCTCATGAGACTGTTCTAGCCACTAGGATATCCCTAAATTTTTTCAATTCCAGCTATTCCATTTGGGATAAATAGTCATAGGAATAGGAGAACTGGACCGTGTGTCTCCCAGGTGTGTATCCTAACCACTGGGCTATAGAGACACACTCTCTCTGGCCCATTTATACAAAGTGAAACAGCTTCAACAGAAGAGATTGAGAGCCCCACATGAGACCACCCCATTGCCCAGGGGTTTAGATACTCTCCTGAGAGATGTTCAAGTTCTTTCTCCATATCCGCTAGAAGGAGAATTGAACCTGGGTCTCCCATAGACCAGGTGAGTGATCTGACCACTTTGTAAAAAGTTACCAGGGAGATGATACCACCATCTCCTGCATTTCTTGAAAGGATGGGTTAGGCTCCCAACTCTCTGACTCCAAGCTGTGGATTGTAAGCAAAGCGCCTGTCTTTCACAGGGATGGAGTGTACACCCTCTTCTCAGCATCTCCCACTGATGACTTTCATGGATCCCATTCCTAGGCACCTATCTCCATAGGTGGAACTAGGGGTGCTGAAGTGGTTTGCATTATATCCAGTTTGGTTCAATGGCTCTTAGCACCCCCACTATACAAATTGTTCCAGCATTCCTACCTATCTCCTCCGTTCATTGTATAGGAGCCTAGGCTCCTAACTCACGCTTTGTAGCTCTTGTTGTTCCAATTATTTCCTAGGTCCCAAAACTAAGCATTGCAACACCAAAGTCCCTTTGTGGATCTGGGCCTCAAACTATGATAGGTGTGAAGGGGCGTGCCAAGCTGTCTGGAGTGGATCAGGAGTGTGAGTACCAAACTCAGGGCAGACTGTTACAAACCAGGGCACAACCCCCACATGGGTTGTAAGTTCTATACTTAGATTTCACCAACCAAGCATCAAGTGTGAACTCCTCAAGCACCATAACAGCCTTAACATGGAATCACAGACAGTTCCCTTGGGTACTCCAGTCTATCTTGCCATTGAGGTAAGCCTGCCTTTGTGATAAATGGTCCCTTACACCAAAATTCACAATATTCAGGTTACTCCTGATTACATACCCCAGGTCTATTGTACCTTAAATTTCACACAAAAGACAAAGCTGATAGCCAATCCTGTAATAAACAAAGAAGAAGAAATGAATATTTACAAGGTTAAATCAGGTAAACATATACACACAAGTGAGTTACAGGCTTAGGATTCAAAAGATGATAGAAGCTGCTGTAATGTACAAGCTCAATATGTCCTCTAGGGCAAAGTATTGGGGAATCCCTTGCTTATATTTAGAAATCTTGCCCTCTCGAAGTACAAGCAGTATAGAGACCCAGTTTCTTCTGATCAGGATTTTTATTCCCTTCCCCCAGAGTTCAAGCTGATGGGACATGTCCTTGTGCATGTCTCCTTCCTGGGTGCAGGGGAGCAATCAACAAAGTCTTTGTCCGTTGTTTCACAATGGTTCATTTGGTTTCAAAGGGCTTTTTTGTGTGCAGGACCAAACACCTTCTGTAGGAAGCCAGCCTTTGGATTAATTAATGCTGCTTTCCTGTTTGCATTACACAGTTACAGATGTTTACAACACAAACACTTAATATCTGTACCCCATGTTATAAGGTTGTATTAAATGAGATTAATAATGCAGCATCCTACAGCATTTCATAAAGTCTAAATACATTTTTATAAACCTAATACGTGTTTTAATACTAACACAGAGATGAGCCAGATTGGCTTCCAGCTATGCATTTGTCCATGTTCAGATGAGGCCTAGAGGCTTTGGTATGAGCTGTCACCTGGTCTGCCAGCATCAGACTGTACTTTTAAGGGACATTCTGGAGCTTACAATCAACATAGTTTGAGTATAACCAGGGAATCTCTAGCTCTCCTCCCATTGACCCAGAGATGAGCTATTTAAACAGAAAAAAGGAAGCAGAGGAGGGGAGAGGAAAGTAAGAGCCATGTGGGCTTTTTTGTTTGTTTTAATATAATATCAGGGTTGGAAGAGACCTGGGGTGGCCATCTAGTCCAACCCCCTCCTCAAAGCAGGACCAATCCCCAGACAGATTTTTACCCCAGTTCCCTAAATGGCCCCCTCAAGGATTGAACTCACAACCCTGGGTTTAGCAGGCCAATGAGCAAAGCACTGAGCTATCCCTCCTGGCTGTGAGTGGGAGCACTGAACCAGGGCTCTATGATGAGGGTCTTGTGAATTTTTAAAACTGATCCCTTCTGGAGACCTCCTTGAAGGGGTATATTTGATTTGCTAGTTTTCATTTATTTATTTATTTTATTTGTGACTTCCCCTTAATCAGATCCTTTACAGGTGTCTTGGAAAACACCAGAAAGAGCACAAATACAAAGTTTTATGATGTTTTAATGTTGAAAACCGTATTGATTACAAGATGCATGAGTGATTTATGAATATTTTCACTTATAATTGTCTTGGTAAACAACTAGGAAAGTTAAATCTTGGTTAAGCAACTGTCATGTGACTAACAGCATCTTTTAGTCACTCTCACTACTCTGTAGCCTTATGTGAACTCTGATTAAACCTTTTTTTCTATTTTAAACTGGGGACAATCATCTACATGGTAATTTTCATCATGCATTTAGCATGATAAAGAAACATGTAACAAACCTTTGTTCCTGCCTGTCACTGTTTCTCAGTGCTGTCATTGAAGTCAGGCTTTCTAAACTCCAAGGCTCAGTAATATGCAAAGTGTTTTTTTTTTTTTTTAAAAGAAGAACAGGAGTAGGTGCCACAAGTATTCCTGTTCTTCTTTTTGCGGATACAGACTAACACGGCTGCTACTCTGAAACCTAAAAAAAAAAAATATATGCAAGATCATTTAAAGTCTTTTTAGTGAGCAGTAAAATAGCTAAAATTTGCTTGATTCCAAGACAGAAGCAGAATCCTTGTCTGAAGAATGAAAGTTGAGATCTCTGTGAATGTTTTTAAGGCAGTACTCTAAGGTACAGTAAAGCCCAGGGGCCAAATCTAATACGCTTTCTTCTGAAAAACAAAACACAACATTGTATTCAGTGCTCACATTCATGTTTGAACAGTCCTGGTCCTCTCTTCCCTGCAACATAATTAATAGAACTGAGATCTCACTGCCACAATGTCACAGAATTACTTATTTCATGTGTTGCCAAACTGAAATTTGAAATATTATAGACAGGATTGGTAGCAGTGCCTATTATGATTATATTACCCTTCTTATTGTAAAACCCTGTTTCCCATTGCTTATAAGTAAAGCTGATCAATTTTGGGGGGCAGAGGCGGTGAGTTGTTTGTTTCTCTTTGGACCAATATAAATTTGTCAATGTTCTACTGGGACAGAGATTTCAGTTTTGATGCTTAATAAAATAATACTGATGAATGAATATATATACACACACTAAACACATACACAAAAAAACTATGCTAAAAAAACATTATTAGGGTTGAAAAATATAGTGTCCAAAAGTTTACCTGTGCATTTCCTAAGTTTTGAGTTTTTTGACTTTACAATTGTATTTGTGTGTGTGTGTGTGTGTCTCTCTCTCTCTCTCTCTCTCACACACACACACACAGACACACACAGACACACACAGTACAGGGTCAATGTAGTCTCGGATATGTCCTTATAACTCCTCATATTCACCATAGTGTCTCATCTTTCAGTCTTGAAGAACAACAGCTGGCTAAAGCTGAAACCAGAGATTATTATAATGATTCTAGACATAAGGTATAAGCGTTTTCAAGGACCTAGAGTCAACCATTATCTCTCCCTCAGTTGAAGCCATATGTTCACTGGTAGTAAAGTTAGTGCACTGTCACACTAGACCTAGCATTACCCATGGACACCCATGGACATCCAGATAGTGGTGGACTGTCATATTCAGCCTTTTTGCTAGTTCTCTGGTCCTACCTGGCAATGACCTGGACACAGTAGTTCATGCATTTGCCACTGGACTAGAAATAGATTGTGAGTAGAGCACTCAGCTGGAGAGGAGAGGGGGGGTGGTCAAAGCAAAGCCCTCTGACACACTCACACATAGAGGACGTTTTTATGCCCTCTCCCTTCCATTACTACAGCCCCAGGACTCCAGTAGCCTCCATAGACCCTGAGGTGCAGAAAGTTCATTTGCAGAGGTTCCATGGGGGTTCAGTTCCAGCCTTCAGCCAATGTCTGGGGATTACATAGGGTTATAGACAGGGCCCTACCAAATTCCTGGTCCATTTTGGTCAATTTCACACTCACAGGATTTTTTAAATAGTCAATTTCACAGTTTCAGATGTTTGCATCTGAAATTTCAGGATGATGTAACCGTAGGGGTCCTGACCCAAAAGAGGGTTGGGGGATTGCAAAGCTATCGTAAGTGGAGTCACAGGGCATGGGGTGTCATCACTTTTCAGGGGGCAGGGCTGGCTTTATGGGTGGGTGACTACCCAGGGCCCCACGGTCAGGGGGGCACTGTGGTCCATCCCACCCCACACAGCCAGCCCAAGTTCTCTTTAACCCCCAAATGCTGGGCCCAGAAATGGGGAAGGTTAGGGCTGGGGGCACCCCAGGCAGGGTCTCTTACCACGCACTGGGCTCCAGCTGCTAGTCCTGTTGGGGTTGGGACATCCTCTTCCCCTGCACAGGCCCCTCCCAGGGCTGGGTCAGACCCACCTCTGGGAATCTCCCCCAGTTGCAGGAAGCTTTGTGGCTGCGCTGCCTTCAGAACTGGACTCCTAGCCAGGAGCTGCAGAGTTGCCTTCAGCCAGGGGAGGTTCCTGGAGGTGAGTTTGAACTCCCTTGTGCTCTGGGGGTCCCCCAGCCAGTGACTCCTAGCATGCACTGAGCTCCAGCTCCTGGTCCCAACCAAGCTGGGGAGGGACAGGGCTTGCTCTTCCCCTTTTTTCAGTTTTGAATTTCCCACCTTCTAATTTCATTGCAGGTCTTCTTGTCTTTGTGTTCAGGGACAAGGAGAAGAGAGGTTCCTTCTCTATGCTATTCATTGATTCTAGACTTCTATCATATCTCCCTTATTCTCCTCTATTTTAAGGCAAACAATCCCAATCTTTTCAACTTTTCTTTATGAGTTTTTCTAGGCCTTTGATCAACTTTGACATCCTCTTCTGAAGTGCCTCTTATTCTGCAATATCCTTTTTGGTTGGATAGGAAGACCAGTTCTGCACAAACTATTCCAAATGAGGTCACACTATTGATTTAAATAAAGACATAATATTTTCCATATTCACCATTGCATTCCATACACAACCTAACATCTTATTTACCAATTTTGACTGCAGCTGTGCACTGAGCAAAGGTTTTTGTCGGGCTATCTACAATGAAGCCCAGGTCTATTTCTTGAATTGTTAGTTAATTAGAACCCTGTAGGGCTTAAAATTTATTTTTTTCTCTCCATTACTGCATTACTTTCCATTTATCAAGACATTTCTAATTTTATAAGAAGCATCCATTTGTAGTGTCAGTCTGATTAGGAAACTCATTCAGAAAAAAACATTTTAGAATTCCATTACATTACACCAGATTTAAGTTAAAACTAACTGTTTTTCAATATAGACAAAAAGAAGAACAGGAGTACTTGTGGCACCTTAGAGACTAACAAATTTATTAGAGCATATTTGTTAGTCTCTAAGGTGCCACAAGTACTCCTGTTCTTCTTTTTGCGGATACAGACTAACACGGCTGCTACTCTGAAACCTGTCAATATAGACATTTAACTTCTATGTGTGCTGAATTCCATACACACGATGACTTGAACTATTTCCTTAGAAGGACCTGGAAAAGTTCATAACTGCACTATTTAAATGCTGGCAAATTTCCCAAATATATATGCAGTGCACTTCAATTTATATAATGACTAATATTTTTGAGGTATTTGATTGAGGAATCTGACTGATGCATTACATTGGTTATGCTACCCACACTGTCTTTTTTGTCTTTTGGATCCTTGACTATTTTTTCCGAAACCCTCAACATTTAACTATACTTTTTTATTGAAATTTGATTATTTACAAATAACTTCCTTGGAAACTTCTTGTCCTTATCAGTCTAATACTGCCTTGTTTGCATTTTCGTTTATTTTCTTAACATAATGATAAATTGCTTTCTTTTCCAAATGTCAACATTGCCAATACCACCAACCAGTTTAATGGATGGGAGACTTGATTGGATGCGCAAGGTGCTGAACAAATTTTAGAATGAAAGGAGGAGGGTACAGAGGGGCAGGCCTCTCCTCCTGCTGAGTGTTCCATGGCCCATTGGCCAGCCAGAGGGAGATGCAAGACTATTGGCTCCTTGTTTCCCACAAACATTAATGTAAACCTCTGCCTGGTGTTTCTCGAGTCTCTTGCTCCATTTTAGCTGATCCCACACTGCTTCCCCACAGTTATATAGTATAGGAATTGTATTTTTTTAGGTTGCTGTGGATCTGACTGATCATCTGTTTTAGAAGTCAGGAAAGAATTTTTCCATTCAGGGCTACATTACCTGGCTGAGTTACCTGGTAGGTTTTCTTGCCTTCCACATAGCATTTTGGGAACAGAGTTAAGTTAAATGGGAATAGGATTTAGAAATGCTATATTTGGAATGCTATTAATGTTCAGTTCATTGCAACCTGTGGCCAGTGTCCAGTACTGATAAATGGCCAAAGGGCTAGTGGCCAGATATAAGAGACATGGGATTTCGCTCCATGGGCCTATGGGAGGAAGGGAATATAAGAGTTGCTACTGGGACAGACCATCTTGACAAGTATCCTGTTTCCAATGATGTCCGGTACCAAAGCTTCAGGGAGAGTGTATAGAACAGAGTAATTATGGAATGACCCACCCCTATCTTCCACTCCCAGCTTCCGGGTCGCCTTGACCATGGGCTGCGTCCCTAACCATCTTGGCTAATAGCCATTGATGGATGTATCCTCCATGAACTTATCCAGTTCTTTTTTGAAACCAGTTATACTTTTGGGCATCATAATATTCCATGGAAATGAGTTTGATGGGTTACTTATGAGCTTTGTGAAAAAGTACTTCCTCTTCTTTGTATTAAACCTGCTATATATTAATTTTATTGGATGACACCTTTTTTCTGTGTTGTGTGAAAGTGTAAATAACACTTCTCTACTCACTTTTTTCCACACCGCTCATGATCTTATAGACCTCGATCTGATCCCCCCCTTAATCATCTCTTTTCTAACTCAAACAGTCCCAGTCTTTTTAATCTTTCCTGGTATGAAAGCTGCTCCATACCCTTTATCATCTTTGTTGCCCTTCTCTGAGCCTTGTCCAGTTCCACTATATCCTTTTTTGAGAGGGGCCGATTAGTGCTGGACTCAATATTCAAAGTGTGGGCATGCTGTGGATTTATATAGTGGCATGACATTTTCGGTCTTATTTCAATCCCTTTCCTAATAGTTCCTAACATTCTGTTAGCCTTTTTAACCACTGCTGCGCATTGAGCTGAAGTTTTCAGAAAACTATGCACTCCAAGATCTTTCTTGAGTAATAATTGCTAATTAAGAACCCATCATTCTGTATGTATAAGTGGAATTATTTTGTTTCCAATGCATATTAATTTGCATTTATCAGCATTGAATTTTATCTGCCATTTTGTTGCACAATCCCCCTGTAACTCCTCACAGTCTGCTTTGGACTTAATTATCTTGAATAATTTCATATTGTCTGCCAACTTTGCCACTTCACTGTTCACCCCCCATTTTTTCCAGATCATTAATGAAATATGATGAACGTCCCAGGTCCCAGTACAGATCCTTGGGGAAGTATGAAGTCCTTGCAGACTGGTGTCCCTCTCTGCTACAGTCTGTCCCTTTCACAGAAGAGAGGGTGAGAGGATTCAACAGAGCAAGCTGAATCGTAAGGGTCAGCAGGGGAGATTCTACCCTGAGTTATTGGTTGTAATCAGGGCTGGCCTTACCATGAGGCGAACTGAGGTGGCCGCCTCAGGTGCCAGACTGTGGGTGGGGGTGGGGGGCGCTAATAGGACCCAGAGTGTAGAAAATTGTATCTGCTGCTGGTGCATATGTATTCTCTCTGCTCTAGATGCACAGAGATGGTGGAGTGCTGTGCTGGAGGAAGGAGGGCACAAGAGACATAACAGGCAGGCAGAAGAAAAGGTGAGAGGGAATAACAGAAAGCAGTAGGAGCTGTAGGGAGAGAGAGGAGGAGGAGCCTCTTATGCAGGGGCAGCTCCAGGCACCAGAGCAGCAAGCATGTGCCTGGGGCGGCAAGCTGCGGGGGGCGGCGTGCCGGTCACTGTGAGGGCGGCAGTCAGGCTGCCTTCGGTGGCATGCCAGCGGGAGGTCCGCCGATCCCGCGGCTTCGGCAGCAATTCTGCGGCGGATCACCCGCAGAAACGCAGCCGAATCCGCGTGACCAGCGGACCCCCCGCAGGCATGCCGCCGAAGGCCACCTGACTTCCGTGCTTGGGAGCTGCCCCTGCTCTTATGTACCTCTCTAGCACCCCCAGGAGCCTGGACTGTTTAACACCAGCTTCTCAGGGAGCTTCCTGTTTCCTGCTGCTTCCCTGAACCCACTTGAGGAGACAGGCAGTCAACTGAGGTAGTAGGAGCCAGTTAGGCCCTTAAGACGCTGATATCTTTCCTCACTCAGGCCCTGCTACCAGCTTGCTTATTTGTCCCCTTCAAATGAGTGTTGAGAGCCACTATAGCTGCCACAGAACAGCAGTCATGAGTGAAAGAAAAAAACGCCCCTCTGGGGCAGCATTCAGAAAAACAAAGCAAGCAAAGGAAGCTTTTCTATCTAAGCAGGGAGGAGCTCTCCTGAGATACATAGACACAAATGTTCACAGTGAGCCTTCCGGCCCCAGTGAGGATGTGAGTGGTGAGGAGATGCCTGATCTTCCAGTTAGTCAGAGTGCAGGTGACCTGGCAGCTACTGCAGCATCCATATCTCCATCTCAAATAGATGTAACCATGCACATTCCTGAAGAAAAGTGTGGATCAGAGAAGAGTGTGGTGGAGGCACAAGAAACAGCTGCTGCTGAGATTAATTCCTTAAATCTAGATCAGGGGTCGGCAGCCTTTCAGAAGTTGTGAGCCAAGTCTTCATTTAATCACTCTAATGTAAGGTTTCGGGTGCCAGTAATATATTTTAATGTTTTTAGAAGGTCTCTTTCTATAAGTCTATAATATATAACTAAACTATTGTTGTATGTAAAGTAAATAAGGTTTTTAAAATGTTTAAGAAGCTTCATTTAAAATTAAATTAAAATGCAGAGCCCCCCAGACTGGTGGCCAGGACGCGGGCAGTGTGAGTTCCACTGAGAATCAGCTTGCGTGCCACCTTCGGCATGTGTGCCATAGGTTGCCTACCCCTGATCTAGATGATCCAGGACTGTGAACCCACTTGAGCAATAGCCTGAGGGACTTCCTTGTACTACATGGGCCACAGCAAGTGAAAAACTTCATGTTCCCCAAAGACAATGAAAATAGAAGTTTCCATCCAACACATTACTGGCATGAAATCCCCAATGGTGACAAAGTGGAGAGGCCATGGCTTATGTACTCAAAAACCCAGAATGCTGCATACTGTTTTTGTTGCAAACTCTTCTAGTCTAATGTTCCAGCCACATTGGGTTCTACAGGAACAAAGGACAGGAAAAAGCTGGCTAGAAATCTGGCATGCCATGAGAAGGCAGAAAATCACCGGAGAGCATTCCATAGGTGGAAAAAGCTTGAGATGAGACTAAAGTTAAAGGCCACCATAGATGATTGGCATCAAGAGAAGATTGCTTCCGAGTCTCTTTACTGGCAAAATGTTCTGAAAAGGTTCATTGCCATTGTGAGAATACTTGCTACCCAGAACTAGCACTGCGTGGCACTTCAGATCAGCTGTATGTGCCAAACAATGGAAACTTCCTTAAAATTGTGGAGCTGATGGCTGAGTTTGATGCTGTACTCCAGGAGCATCTAAGAAGAGTCACCACCCAAGAAATGTACACACACGACTACCTTGGAAAAACAATTCAAAATGAGATCATACAGTTACTGGCAACAAAAGTCAAACAGAAGATTGTGGCAGATCTGAAGTCAGCAAGATATTACTCTTTTATTCTGGGCTGCATACCTGACATCAGCCTATGGAACAAATGACTTTAATGGTGCTTTTTGTAAGAACAACAGAACCTAGTGAAAATGTCCCTGCAATAGTGACTGTCAGAGAGCATTTTCTAGAATTTATTGACATTGATGATACTACAGGAGCTGGTATGATAAATGTGCTTCTTAAAAAACTGGAGAGGTCAGGGCTACGATAATGGTGCCAACATGAGAGGAAAGAACAGAGGAGTGCAGACACGGATCCGAGAGTTAAACCCTGGAACTTTTTTTGTCCCATACAGTTCTCATTCATTGAACTTGGTGGTCAGTGATGCAGCATCAGCTTCTAGTGAGGCTGCTGAATTTTTTAATGTAATTCAAAGCATCTATGTATTTTTCTCTGCATCAACTCATCGATGGCAAATTTTGAAGCAACATCTGGGAACATTCTCTCTGACACTGAAACCACTGAGTGCCACTCGATGGGAAAGTCGAGTGGAGGCGATAAAGCCTATCCAACACCAATAGATAGGGAGAATAGATGATGCCATAGTTGCCATTATGGAGAATAATGCTATGACAGGAACTGTTCATGGGAGAACAGTGGCAGAGGGAAATGTCATCACCAGAAACATACATCACTTCAAATTTCTGTGTGGCTTAGTGTTGTGGCATGACATACTATTTGAAATAAATGTTGTAAGCAAGAGACTCCAAGGTGTTGACCTTGATACATCTGGAGCAATGGAACTACTGGACAAAGCAAAGTCATACTTACAGTCTTACCGGTCAGATGAGGGATTTCAAAATGTTCTGAAGAGTGCACAGAAGTTGGCAGAGGAACTTCACACTGAAGCTATTTTTCCACCCATTCAAGAATACAAGAGTCACCGAAGAAGACAACATTTTGATTACGAGGCATGAGATAATCCCATAAGAGACCCCAAACAACAATTCAAAGTTGAATTCTTTAACCAGGTGCTAGATTGTGCAATACAGTCAGTTGAAGAACGTTTCATGCATCTCAAGGAACACAGCAGTACATTTGGGATGTTGTATGATATTCCCAAACTCCTCACTATCAAAAGAAGAAGACCTACACCAGCAATGCAGGCACTAGAGACAGTGTTGACACATGATGACATGCGCGATATTGATGCAAGTGATTTAGGTGATGAACTGAAAGCCCTTTCAAGATACATTTCAGCAGGATCAACTCCAAAGGCTGTTCTGGAATATATGTGCACAAATAAGATGACCATCCTCTTTCCAAACACTTTTGTTGCTCTGCGCATACTTCTAACACTTCCTGTAACAGTTTTCAGTGGAGAACGCAGCTTCTCCAAGATGAAGTTAACAAAAACACATCTATGCTCCACAATGACACCGGAGAGGCTGGTCGGCCTTGCAACCACCTCAATAGAGTATGAACTGGCCCAGACTGTGGACCTTCAGCAGGAAGCAGTTCAAATCTTTGCAACCAAGAAGGCAGGGAAAGCACCACTTTGATTATTCAAACAAATAGAAATGACAGTGTTTACTATGCAGACAAGAAAAGTTGCATTTGCTGTTCAGGTGTTTGAAAGTTAAGTGTTACTTAAAATTTTTGAACAAGGCATTTTAAGTTGTTAGTTCTCCTTTATTGGGGTAGGTAGCAGAGCAGTACCATGAGAGGAGTAGAACAGGAAGAAGGCAGAACTGAGATCTTTCAAAGTTTTGGCCCAAACGAAGGGACATAGGGGTGTCATTTGAGCTCCCCGCCTCAGGTGCCAAAATGTTCTGGGACGGCCCTGGTTGTAATAGGAGCCCTGTAAACCCTGCACCAGAGCCACCTAAATGCCTGATATGGAGAGATGAGGCAGACAGCTTGTAGTAAGATGAGGCCCTGAAACATAAACTCTTGTATCAAAGGCCCAGTCTGAGGCCTGAAGCCTGAACCAAAGTACTTCCAGGCATTGCTAAGCAAAAGTTGGGCTGTGAGCCAGAGGCAGGTCCCACTCACAGAAGTTGGCAAGAAGAGGGCTGCTAGAAGCAGGTGCACCCACATATAAGTGCTAATAAGAGGAACTTGTGCCAAGATGGCACCTGGACATCCCAATATGAGGACACTCCACAGAGATAACAAGGAACAGGCAGGTGCATCTTAAAGACAGGGTCAAAAGGGCAGCATGATGGATAGATCTGTTTGTTTGAAACAACATGATCAAAGGGGGAGACAGCACCCTAATGAGCCAAGGGGCGGTATCTCAATACGTCAGTAGGGATGAGTAATCTGTCCTGTAACTGTATAAAAATAGGTTCCGGAGTGCACATCTTTGTCTGGCGTAGGGGGCAGTGGAAAGTCCCACCACTGACTGAGCTGGTCCATTGCCAGGGGGCAATTCGTAGTATGTCTTGTAAAGTCTATGGGAAACTATTACTGTGCTTCGTTTGACAATAAACCTGGTTCGGGTTCCTTCATACCTTACTAGAGTCTGTGGTCTTTGGGGGTTCTCTCGGGGTTTGCTGTGTCAGCTATCTGCGCAGAACTGAGGCAGCACACAGAGGGAACACACAGGCAGCCGACTGTTATCATCATCGAACAAGAGCAGAGCACCACACCAGTAGCTACTGACAACACAGCTCTCCTCCCTGATGTTAAGTTTAATAAAGTTGAAGCCTGCTTCTTAAAATCCATCCCTGTGTCTGTCCTCATTCACTTGCATGTCTTAATCAATAACACTGGTGAATTGCTAATGTTCCTTTGAAGCTCACATTAGGACATTGCTCTGTATCAGGAAATCTGGATTATTACAATTTATGTTTTTCTCTGGAGTCTTCCAGTGGCTCAGTTTGCTTGATATCAGCTCTTTCTCCTCCTGCTGACTTGGTGATGGATCCTCCATATTGCATTTGAAGTGATCCTTAATTGGCTCTCCGTTAGGCTGGCATGACTAATCCTTATGTGTGTCTTTCTGAGTAGCTGGTTCACTTCTGGAAAGGGAAGAATGAATCATTTACAATAAAATAGGAATTAATGAGAGCCTTTGCCCCAAATTGAAAGTAAACCAGATTCCTTCTGAGATGCAAAAGTATTCATTACATTTCTTTTAGTTTGGATTTTTCAAATACACTTCTGGGTTCTGTCTGCAACTGGAAGCAAGAAGGGTAGAAATATCAGTAGAAAGAATCTTATATTTCCTGCTTGATTCCAGCCAGGAAGTATTGAAAATGTTACATGAAAACGTTACATGAAAACTTCTTATAATACTATATTTCAAAAATAATTGTATAGGTTCAAGAGTTTTAAATAATTTTGGGGAGCTTATTGGAATAGAGCTTCAAAACATTTTGAGGTTCTTCTGTAACCAGTTAAAATTATGCTACTCTTTTCATAACTGTGATTATTTTAATTTTGACAGAGAAACAGGACTTCATCCTCCCTTCCCACAAAAACACTTCTCATTTTCCAACCAACCTTTTTTGTGGGAGGGGAGGATGAAGTCCTGTTTCTCTGTCAAAATTTTAAAATAGACATTTTTAACCAGCTCAGTAAAAATGAGTTGATTTCTTTTAGTGAAATTTTCACAAGGATTGTCCAATTAAAAGCAAAACATTACAAAATATTTAACCATTTCTAATTGTGGGGAATCTATTCCTGAAGGAAATTAAGGTCTGCTATTCTATTGGGTCTCTGTTGGAAAAGGACCTGAGAGAGATTTTGGAAGAGCCTAAGAAGAGATCTAGAGGAACAATGAAAAGGCTGGAGATAGTACCTTGCGGAAAGGTGTAATGTTTTGGATTGACCAAGAGAAAGACTAGTGTTTAAGGAGCCCAGAGGTAAAGGACTGCTTGTTAGCCCCTGCTGTGTGGGGGTGAAGGTTTTAGACTTACTGGACTCCTTGTTTGTCCTGGAAAGAAGGAAATAGGATGTGTGTCTGAGGGCTGAACTACCGATCCATTGAGGGGAAACTGAGGGAGAAGTCAAGCTACCAGAGCCATGTCTACAGCACCATGCCACAAGGCTTACCCCCACCCCCACAAATTCCAACTACAAAACTCTATTACAATAAGCATGGCATCTGTGAGGGGCAAGGATGGGATGGACCTGTGGTGATTGAGGTGGATGCTTAGGTTTTAGAAACTGAATAAAGACCAAAAATTTATCTTTTAAGCCATGAATCAGAAGCAAGGAAAAAGGCTGCTGTGTGAGTCTGAATATTACGCTCAGCCTGCTGGTGGGGGGACTTGCTGGGGAGTTTACATAATATTTTCATATCAGTGGCATATAAATTCTATATAAAAACTAAGATAATGGCAAACAGAGCCATCATGATTTATGGAGATTTTGATAAAGTTATTTTATGACTTCGAGCACAGGCTTTTTGAGGTACTATGGAATTCTTTTCATGCTCATCTCTTATCTAGTATTCCAGGAGGACCTAAAAAAGATCTCATTTCTTTGGAGTGAAACATCTTTTATCTCTTGAACATAGTTGAAAAAATCCAACAGGAAGGGGAAAAATAACTAACAGGTGCATGCCGGTCGATCTGATTAAATCTAAAACTAATGGAAACTAATTTACACTAAATTATGGGTCATATTGAACCTCTGGTTCTTTCATCTGAGTTTAAAACAAACAAAACAAATCAAAAAACTGCTTTGTATCTCTTCAAGGTGCCACTGGACTTGCATACTTCATTTTCATTTAATCAATTATTTGTGTTTTGCTTTACTTTTTCCCTTCCCAGAACCTTATGGAGGATTTTATTTTCAGACCTGTTCTGTTAGCCATTTCAATTCCTTATACATGGCATGTAAGGCAATACCTCTTAAGTAGGCAGCAGAGTATGTCCTGTTGGACGTAGGCTATACATGTACCACTCTGTTTGCTTATATAGTTATAGTATATGTCTTTACAAGATGAGGCTTTAGGTATGTATCTCTGCAGATAATGGCGTACATACTGATAAAGTATCTGGGAAGAAAAGATTTCCGATGTTTCTTGTCTGTGAAATTCCGTTAAGTCTGAAGTACTATAGCCTAGGTGGCTCAAGGGACTGGTGTGGGGGTAGGAAACCTCCTCTGTAGGTCTCTTTCAAATCTGGCCTGCATCAAAAATGAGTGAAATTTTGTTACCCTCTGTTGAATAGTCAAAGACCTATAGAAAATGAGCTGGTGGTCTTGATACAGGTCTTACTGGATGGGATCCACATCACCATACCTGGCTTTAATCAACATTCTTGGCAGAAATGCGAAGGACTGAACAGAGACTAAATTGTTGTCTTACTGTTAAAAATGGCCACTTTAGGTTAGAATGAAAGCTTACCAGGTTTGATATGGAGAAGCTTTCCCTACTGCTATTCTTACTGTTCCAGTTCTGAGGATACATTGGGCTGTCAGTCACTAGGGCTGTGAAAGACTTTGTATTTTTTTGTACTGTACACTTCAACAAAGACACAAAATTCAGAGTTTCAGCTGTGGTACTGAGAGGTCCAGTGCATGTAACAGGATGTATGTCAGCTTTTATGTTTCACCATTTTTATTAAGCAGTTATTTTAATGGAAGAATTTCTACACAAAGAAGAGTGATTTAAGTCTCAGCTAATACATAGCTCATTGCTTTCAAAATGATTTTTCTTCTGCCCTGGAGAGTTTCTGGGAGTACTATTTTAGAGCAAAATCTTGCCTATGTCATGACCTCAAGAGATCACACATGCTTTTACATGTGTCCTCTAGACATTATGCCTGGCTGCTGATGTGTTATTCCAGGTAGTGGCTTGCAAACCTGTTCCAGACACTTGTTGCTGCCTCTCTGGGCAAGAGCAGCAGGTGAAATAGACCCCTATGCCAAGGACCAACATGAGACCCTATTTAGGGTTATGTGGTGCATAGGCCTTTTACTTGCCTTCTGCACGGGTGAATTTCACAACATCTGCTGAATGCATACTTGACCACAGGATACCCTTAGTGTGTGGGGGAGATCCCCCACCCAAGCCATTCTTTTTAGGTGACAAATCTCAGGAATCAGAACTGTCTCAGATTCAGATGTCAATTGAGGAGATTTTGGAACAAATTGATAAACAGTAACAAGTCACCAGGACCAGATAGTATTCTTCCCAAGAGTTCTGAAGGAACTCAAATATGAAATTGCAGAACTGCGAACTGTGCTATGTAATCTAGCTCTTAAATCAGCCTCTCTATCACATGACCGGAGAGTAGCTAATGTAACACTGATTTTTATAAAGGCTCCATAGGCCATCCTGGCAATTACAGGCTGGTAACCTTAATTTCAATCCCAGGCAACTTTGTTGAAATAGTAAAGAGTGGAATTATCAGATGCATAGTTGAACACAGCTTTTGTAAAGGGAAATCATGACTCACTAATCTATTAGAATTCATTGAGGGAGTCAACAAACATGTGGACAAGGGTGATCCAGTTAATATAGCGTACTTGGACTTTCAGAAAGCTTTTGACAAGGTCCTTCACCAATCACTCTTAAGCAAAATAAGCAGTCATGGGATAAGAGGGATGGTCCTCACATGGATCAGTAACTGATTAAAAGATAGGAAACAAAGGGTAGGAATAAATGGCCAGTTTTCACAGTGGAGAGGGGTGACTACAGTGTGTGGTTCTGGTCGCTCAGTCCCAAAGATAGATTTGAATGGAAAAGGTGCAGAGAAGGGTAACAAATGATTAAGGGTATGATTCCATAAAAGGAAAGAATTAAAAAAGTGGAGCTATTCAACTTTGGAAACATATGACAAGGGGGACATGATGGACGTCTATAAAATCATGAATGGTATGGAGAAAATGAATAGGTAACTGTTATTTACCCCTTCACATAACACAAGAATCAGAGGTCATCCGATGAAATTAATAGGCAGCAGATTTAAAACAAAGTTTATGGAGGACAAGTCCATCGATGGCTATTAGCCAAGATGGCCAGGGTCACAACACCATGCTCCAGGTGTCCCTAAATATCCAACTGCCTGAAGATGGCACTGGATGACAGGGGATGGATCACTTGAAATTGCCCTATTCTTGCCCATTTCCCTTGAAGCATCTGGCATTGGCCACTGTCATAGTTTATTGGGCTAGCTGGACCATTGGTCTGACCCAGTATTGCCGTTCTTATATATGTCTATACTGTCTGTGCACTCTGGTTTTATTGTCACATGCTAAAAGCTTTTTCTTGTCAGCTTTATTATAATCCTTTTTTTTAAAAAATGGTAATTTAAGAAATAAGTGAGTACTGGTAGGGTTCTGTTAAATTATCAGTTAAGCCATCAGACAATTTGGCTCAATCAGTTTATTAATTAAAAATAGATCAGCACAAACAGAGATTCATACATTTCCAGCTCTGGGGAACAGTCTTGCAGTGATCATAGCTTGTTTTCAGTCTGTCTGTCCCAAGTGTGAGCTTAATTTGACTTGTAAACAAGTGGATTATAAAAATAAGTAGAAGATTAATACACCTCACTCCCCATTTCTTATCTAGTACCGGTATCATCATACCTATTTTTCAGGATACAAAAGCATCTATACCAGCCATATACAATAATCTTCTGGAAGTTAATATACTGTTGTACAAGCAGCATTAGATTGTAGAGACATGAACTGTTTTTTGTATTAATGGTACCCAACACAGAGTTCATATATAACATTCTTTAACAGAACATACATCTTGCTTCTGACAGATTCTGCACATACAAAGAACAAAGGTGAGAACAGTTAACTATTAGTAGATTTCCACAATAAACCTTAGTGTAGTTACAAAACATTTTGGGAATCCTGTTAAAAGGTTCTACAATTAGCCTAAATACAAAGCATTTTGGAAATATGACAGTGGTTAACAGTACCAAGAATAGACAAATGAAAAGAGACAAAATCCACTGAACATACTGGAATGGCAAAGAATGTGTTTCACAAAGCAAAGGATAACTGACATGAACACAAGACACTCTTGACTCTATTATTGCTGTTTGGTAAGTTACTTGAGTGGGTACCTGAAGCTTAAGAGTGGTGGTAGGAAAAAGAAAAGAAAGCGAGAGGAGCAAAGGAAGAGACAAATATGGAGGGAAGTTAGAAAAGAGACTGATGATGTAGCAATACTCAGGAAGGTATCTAGGTAGTATTCATGAGATCTAAATTGACAGAAACAACAAGGAGTCTGGTGACACCTTAAAGACTAACAGATTTATTTGGGCATAAGCTTTTGTGGGTAAAAAAACCCACTTCTTCAGATACATGGAGTGAAAATTACAGATGCAGGCATTATTATACTGACACATGAAGAGAAGGGAGTTACCTTACAGGTGGAGAACTAGTGTTGACAAGGCCAATTCAGTCAGGGTGGATGTGGTCCACTCCCAATAATTGAAGAGGAGGTGTCAATACCAAAACAGGGAAAATTGCTTTTGTAGTGAGCCAGCCACTCCCAATCCCTATTTTGAAGTACCTGCACATCTACCAATGTGATATATGCCATCATGTGCCAGCAATGCTCCTCTGTCATGTACATTGGCCAAACCGGACAGTCTCTATGCAAAAGAATTAATGGACACAAATCAGACATCAGGAATCATAATACTTAAAAACCAGTGAGAGAACACTTTAACCTGTCTGGCCATTCAGTGACAGACCTGCGGGTGGCTATCTTACAACAGAAAAACTTCAAAAACAGACTCCAACGAGAGACTGCTGAGCTGGAATTGATATGCAAACTAGATACAGTCATCTCAGGATTGAATAAGGACTGGGAATGGCTGAGCCATTACAAACATTGAATCTATCTCCCCTTGTAAGTATTCTCACACTTCTTATCAAACTGTCTGTACTGCGCTATCTTGATTATCACTTCAAAAGTTTTTTTCTCTTACTTAATTGGTAAGACAACTCCCACCTGTTCATGCTCTCTGTATGTGTGTATATATATCTCCTCAATATATGTTCCACTCTATATGCATCCGAAGAAGTGGGCTGTAGCCCACGAAAGTTTATGCTCTAATAAATTTGTTAGTCTCTAAGGTGCCACAAGTACTTCTGTTCTTTTTACTTAAATGCTTGTCACTCAATGGCAATGCTTGTCACTCAAATTTGGCACTGCTGTGCCCCCGCCCATTGTGGGGGGCAGGCCAAACCTGAGTGGTGCTCCAACCCCAGACACCCAGGGCTAGTTCACAAGATCCGGAGCAGGGAGCTGAGCCCAGCCACTCCCTGTGGGACAGGAGCCACTTCAACTGGAACAGGGGATTTTGTGAGTCAAAGCTGGACATCCTGTGAAACCCAGGACTGTTGGGAGATGGGTCTCTAGGTCAGGGACTATTTTTATTACTTCTCCCTAGCACAATGTGGTCCTAAGCTTATAAACTATACATGAAGGTGCTAACCCAGTTCTATTACATATGTTTGTCTAGAGCATATGTATGACTAGGGTAAAGCACTGAATAAAATGCAGACACTAATAGTGCATGTTACAGAACGATGAGAATTTAAGAATATATATAAAACATGAGCTAAATGAAAACAGACCTTATTAACATAGTGTTTCTTTAAATCATAAAATCCTTTCTGTGTTCTGTCTGCAGCTTCTCTGTTTCAAGGAGAAACTGATAGGGCTTAAAAAAAAAACATAGCCAAGGAACTTGCAAAAGCTAAACAGGGTTTTGGCTCATGGAACTATGCCAGCCTGTTTTATTCTAACACATATCCATGCACAAAGAAAGAAAAGGTTATTGCACATGTCGACTGCAATAAAGACGTGATAAGCAATGAAGCATATGCCTCAAAAGGCAACAGAGAGATATGTCAGCTTACCTTTCCACTACCTATAATAAGAGACGAGATGCTTAATGGCAAAACTCTGATGAATGGACACTGACATGACTTGGTGATTAAGCATTCAGAGTCCTCTTTATGCTTAGAGGAGAGCATGTTAAATGTATAATACAGAGAAAACCGGTTTCACAGTTTGAGTTGTACTCTCTCCAAAAGACCACTTATCTAGATTTAGACTAGCTTTTAAATACCTAGTACTATAGTTGAGCCCCTTTATCTTTACCCAACTCAGATTAGATGATAAATGTGGGCAAATGCATGTTAATTCTAGGCAAATTTCCTCCCTCATCTACTGTAAGATGCATGGCTGTTTGATGTTTGCCAAAATGTATGAAATTCTCTTTAGGGGGCTTTTCACTTTAACAAAACCGGTGACCACACAACTGTGTTCAGTTTAAAAAGTTACTATCATGTCTACATGTGTGCAAGGTGGGGACCATACGTCTGTGTTTATACACCACCTAATACAGTAGGACCTTGAACTTGACTGGGGCTTCTGTGCACTACAGTAATGGAAATACTAAATAGATTTTTTTTTTGCCTTATAGCAAATGCAGTAAAACTTAAATGTCTTCATTTTCATCTAGGTATAAAACATGTGTGAATAATCAGTGATGGGGGTTTATTCTTTTCACCTGCGGTGTGTGGGGAGGAAGAGCAGAGCCCAATTCAGTATATTTCAAAATGAATTTATCAGTGCACTTCCAACACAACTGAATGCACTTAATAAGACCCTGATCATGCAAAGATGTTTTACGTGTGGGTAAATTTACACATGGCAGTAATCCTATTGAAAGTTACCTATGAGCAAATCTCTGCAGGATTGGGGCCAAAGGACTTTGTCTTCAGTGGGAGTTGGATTGGACCTAAACGTTTTATCTCTATGTATGGCTAAAAAGAGCAATTAATAATTTCATTAGTACATTTTAATAGCTCTGATGAAAGAATCAGTAAAAAAATACC
This sequence comes from Chrysemys picta bellii, assembly GCF_011386835.1. Lineage (NCBI taxonomy): Eukaryota > Metazoa > Chordata > Testudines > Emydidae > Chrysemys > Chrysemys picta. The sequence continues at coordinate 107,115,451 of NC_088791.1, forward strand.
ATGGCTTCTAAAAGAAGAGGTTTCAGAAATTACAAAAATAGTAATTTAATATGAATTTTGTGAAGATAAATGTAAAAAGAAGAAATGAATGAAAAAGATGTTTATCCTTGGTAGTACTGAACAGCTCAAAAGAATAAAACTATGGACTTCTCCTATATTTCATCTGTGCAGCAGAACATTTTATTAGTGGAGCTTTAAGGGCCTGTTTTGTAGTAATGAAAGAGTAAAACACAGTGTCCAGATTAGTTGGCATCAGTGCTGTCACAAATCACTTTAAAATAAAATTCTTCGGTGAAACATTAAACTTGTCAGTGATCCTCCTTTAAACAATGTTTTTACATTAGTTGTAATAACGTCATAAGACAGGAAGAAAGGCCAGTAAAAAGTTTCTCTGGATAAAAGAATCAGGTTTTATTTTATTTTTTATTTTATTTCTGAAGTACAATTTGAGGGCAAAATCAATAGGACTTTCTTGTTCACTTTAGTCACATCATATTGACCCATGCCTTTATGGAAAAAAACATAGAAGGGCAGATGTGCTGGAACAGTTTCTATAGTGGGGGTGCTGAGAGCCATTGAACCAAACTGTAAACCCTGTATATAATGGAAACCACTTCAAGCCAGGGAGTACGGCAGTTTTAGCACCTATGTAGAAGGGTTAGAAAAAATGACTTGCTCATCAGTGGTAATGGTTTACATCCTGTTGTATGTCAGCATTAATATTCATAAATATGCAATGGTTTTTAATAAGGAATGTTTGAACATATTTTCTGACCTGCAGTCCGTTGAAAGCACTGCACAATATGTCAGCAAATGTCTACCTTAATTAAAATCCTTATCATCTGAGCATGTTACCCTAGGATCATAAAAGAAGTAGGGGATTATTTTGGTCTTAGTTACTCATGCAATTCCATTGATTATACTGCAAATGTTAACCAATAGCCAAAACTTACTTATTAGAAGGATATTTTGAAATTCTGGATGAGCCAGGCTAAGAAAACTTGATATAAGACAATCGAGAGGATGCAATCATTTATCTGAAATGGGAAACATAACCTGAAAAGAGACGAAGAAAAGAATATGTAGTATTTTTATTCCTCTCCATAACACTTCAGCCAGTCCAATTTCAAGTAGGTGTTGTACAAAATCCTAAAATAGAATTAACGCTTAATTATGGTGATTCTCCCTCTCTCAACATGCAGAGAATCATTTGCATCTTCTTAGTTTTTGTAGATGTGCTCATTTTGGAAGCACTGAGCATTGATAGGTTCTTAATAGATTGTCACCCATAATCAGTTTATTGATATTGAAAGGGAGGAGGCATTTGTGAATTTTAGTTCTCTTTTTGGTCAGCCTTAGTATTCTAATTTTTAATTGTGCTATAAACTCCTCAAACACCTTTTAAAGGCTGCATCTATAGTAGCTGAAGGACTGGACTGGTCAACAGACTTCAACCAGAAAGAAGTTTCCATATGGACCTTGGGTACTGGTCCATCCTTTGCTATTGGGCATAGATTTGCATGCTAAAGGACAATTTTGGCCTGTGCATGTGCAATATTCTGCATGCATGTGCATATCATTATATTTACACATGCAATCTGAATACTAATAGTGAGTAAATAGATGACCTTGAATGGCCGCAGCTGGTAGTTTCCATTTAATTTTTCCCCTTACTTTGCTGTTCTCAAAGGTCTCTTGTTTAGGGACGAGCAAGGAGGCCTAAGAATTTTTAATGGAAGCAGCTGTAACCCATATTAGCAAGAGGAACCAAGTTCTCACTTGTAGAATGACATATCCTCTGACTAGCAGTGTAGAAGGGGGAAGCTGATCAAAAGGAACATGTTTCTTTCAGCTCTCTACAGGCCATTAGATGGGCAAGAGGCTATGGCGAGCCAGTATGGACCTTCCATTGAAACAGCTTTGCTGGCCTACTTTGACTGGTATTCATCAGCCCTCCTCCCTCCTTACACACAAATCCAAACATCCTTGTATCCCTTCATATGTACCATGGCTTGTTTGTCCACCTCCCTTGTTTTCCTTTACTGTACTCTACTGTGTCTTGCCAACACACCTTGGACCAGATCATTAGCTGGTGAGAACAGCCCATGCAGCTGCATTGATTTACTGACTACCATGCAGCCATGGTGTGAGTCTTTAACCCAAGCAAAGTAACAGTAAACTTTGTGCCAGGGACTGTGTAAACCACAACCTTTCAGCACTGCCATTCTGATTGTGTAGAACTTTCCACCTGCTCTACAGTGGTGTAAATCACACAAGGTGCAGTGCAACAGAGAATCAAACTTGACATCTGGCAGTACTTTTACTTCTCCCCTTAATCGATCTGGGGCAAGATGCTGTGGGTGTCAATGCCTGTTCAGTGACGCCAACAACTCACTTTGCATAGGCAACTCTAAACTTGCCGTACTGAAAAGATTTTGGATTACTAATAACCTGTGAGAAATTGATTCTCTTCAGTAATTGATTCTCTTCAGTAATCAGTAATTGATCACCCTTCTGACTCAGTAAAGTATTATTAATTTGTAATGTCTATTTTTCAAAATATAAATAACCCCATTTTTGTCTTGATTTAGTACGTTTTTGTTTTTGAAAATCCTTCTTGTCATGTTCCTCCATTAAGGGTTGTGGTGGTTTACATCTCTCTGCATCCATCTTGATTTAGGCATTTGAAGGGTTAGTGACTAAAGAACTTTGAGTTCTGCCAAATCAGCATGGGATGGTTGCCTGGTAATAATACCTGTGGAATATGAAATATTGTATCAGGCATCTGCCTATTCACACCTTTTTTTTTTTTGGTGGTGGGGGGGAGGCATGGAGAGACAGCAAAGAGCTGGAGACATATATTTTATTTAAGGTGCTTAGAAGATTGTTGGCAGTTTACTGAATGCAGTAGCTGAAATGGAGCTGCAGTGAAACTAATACATTTTGGAAGCTCCCTTCAGTAAACTGGTGCAGAATTAAATGAAATAGTTCTCACTACCTCTTTAGGTATCTGTTATCGGCCAAAAACCATGTTCTCTGCTGCATGAAGGAGAAGAAGGGGGAAGGGATTACAGCCCCTTGTCCCTACCTGACAGCAGCAAGGCAGATAACTGTTCCAGGGGGGAGCTAAGAAGGGGTACAGCAACTGTACAAGCCTGTGGGCCTTGGCCTACTGATGTGTCCAGACGTCAGCCAGTCTGCAGCAAGTGCTGACTGGGCATTCACTGTGCTCTTTTTAAGAGGAGACATATATGGCATGTTGCAGCCTGTGAGCTCTTGAGACAGACACATGTTCTGCACCATTCCACTCTCTCCCTGTGCAGCTCCCCAAGAAAAGAGCAGGATTTTTGCCTCATATCTTTAGTGAATAGATACACACAAATCTATTGAAGTAATGACAGGTGACCAGATCAGTATATATATAGAATTACTCATAAAACCAGTCCCTGAATCTTCCCATTCTCTCCCCACCAACACCGCTCTGTGTTTGTACCTGTATAAACCTCACTTGTTGAAATGGGTGGCATTCTTTGATTACCAAACAAAGGCTAAGTGATTAACAAGTGATGCAGTTAATTAGACATACACATAGCGCATTTCAGTTACACACCTGAAAAAACAAGTATGGTGGGCTATTATATTTGGGCTAGAGAGAAAGCTATACTATTATTTATCAGAGGGAAATTCTGTCCATTTTAGTCCCTTCATATGTCTAACAACTCTGAAACGCTCTCTAGACAACATGGATTCATAGATTTTTAGCCAGAAAGGACTGTTATGTTCTGTCTAGAGTCTGACCTCCTGCGTGCCATGGCCACAGAATTTTATCCACTGATTCTTGTATGAAGTCCAATAACCTCTAGTTGATTTACAACATATTTTAGAATTACATCTTAATCTTAATTTTAAGAGGCTGAGAATCCAGCACATTCTAGACAAATTATTCCAATTGTTAATTACCCTAACTGGGGGGCGGGGGGGGGGGGCTTATTTGTGTGCCTTCTGAAGCTCTAGGTGTTTGTGAATAGTTATCAAAATATATAAACTATGAAAAATATAATTACTAACCCATCCAAACAGCATCCCAAACCCTCAAGATGTATATCAAACTATCAGCTGAATCCTACATTCCTACCTTCCCTGGTCATCCTACACCACTCACCCCACTGCATCATCTAAATCTTGAAAACCAGGAGTCTGATAGCTAAAGAGCTTCGACTAATCTCAACTGCAGCATTGTTGCATGAGGTGGTCAGCCATCTTCAAGGTCTCAGACCACTAAGGGTTTTGTAGGTCAAAAATAACACCTTAAATTCCACCTGGAAACTAATAAGCAGACTGTGCAGGCAGTGGAGGACTGAAGTAATGTCAAACCTCTTAACAATCAGGTAGTTGCATTTTTAATGACTTATACTTAAGGCAATTCAGAAATTGAACCCCATGGTAAAGTAAACTACAGTAGTCTAATCTCTAGATGACAAAGGCATGGATAAGAGTAGTGAGGTCCACATTGGAAAAACAAGCTCACACTCTTCTTACTAAGAGCAAATGGATATAACAGACGTAGCCAGAGCTTCCTCCTGAACATCCACGAGTAGCTATAGTTCTATCAGTAGCCCCAGACTGTGAACCCAACTAACAAAAGATGGCTGCATTTCCTCAGTAAATGAAGCTGATAAAGGACCCAACCCAAAGCTCCTTGAAGTCAATGGAATGACTCCTATTGACTTGCTTTGGATCAGGGCCTTAAGCGCTACCTTTTCTGCCAATATTAATATTGTGTTTTCTCGATTAAACCTCCTCCAAGTCCTTATCAGCTCCAGACACCAAGGAAGTAACTTAGTTACAGTTGGAGGCAGTATACTGCTATAACCAACTTCCTTGTCTCTAGTTAAAGTGTTAACTGTACACAATTTAGTTAACTTGTAACAATTACCTGTGAGAAATCACTGACAAATCACTATTTACACACATGGTTACAGGTGAGTAAAAGTAAGTTGCTCTACACCTCTCTATGCAGCCTGAGATTACAATTAATATCAGTTATTTTTAATATTGTGCCTCTGTGCTCTGCTGTATTAAACCTAAAGTTTATATTAAGGATTCCCAAACCAGATGTTATCTTCACATAGTGCTCTCTGCAATGTGTTGTGTAGCTAGCCTAAATAAAATCTACAGGAGAGATGTGTTTCAACCTGGCTGAAATAAGATACAGTAGTCTGGAAGCTATGAAACACCTTGTATTGCCAGTATTGCAGAAATATGTACATTACCTTAGCTGGAGTTCCTTTTTAGGTCTCAAATGAAAGAGGGTTTCTGAAGGAAAGAATCTGAGAATCCTCTCATGAAGTTGATCTCCAATTGTTCCTTTGAGCTAGATATAACTCCATCCCTTGCACAAAGGAACAACTGGAGATCAACTGCATGAAGAAATGTACACTGAATAGTTTGTGTGACTTGTCTCCAACCTCCACAGATCTTTAAGAATCCACAAGAATTTAGTCATGCCCAGAAAATATTCTTCTTCCAGGTTGGCTCTGGCTCCCACCAGGCCCATCTCTCTGGTGCTGCCTTTGTCTGAGGCTCCTCAGGAGACTCCATTTAAAAAATACATTATGTGCTAGCCATCTGACATGGGGGTGAGACTGTGATTCTGGAGTGATCAGCAGATCGGACTAGCCAACGTGTGTAGCCTGCTCACCTACAACTGTGAAGAGGCACTGTGCCTCTCTGACCAGTTTGGAACTCCCACCAGAAAGGTGTGCTTCTGCATTGCCCCACAGAGGACTAATGCTGTCATGGTAACTGCACAATTTTGCCCTGTACCTCCTACTGGAAGCAGAAACATGTTGTGAGAGTGTTTTTACTCTAAAAACAAGCCGATAAGTGCTGGGATTCACTGGCAGTACGGAGAAGCAGTGGCAATGTGCTCATTTTTAACACACACACACCTACACATGTACGTGTAGGTGTATGTGTGCATGTATAATAGTATCAACAAAATGCTTTGATTTCCAAGCTGCCAGTTATTAGCAATACTTTTGTCCAGAAAAGAATCAAATCAGCTTGCCGCTATTTGAGTTAAGGCAAATGTGACTTTATTTTATTTCTGTGTAATATAAACATTAAAAATAGTGCTCTGGCTTGTCTAACATTGTCCTCAAAATGCACTGCACAGATGACATTACTGTATGTTATACTGAAGAAGTTCTTTTCTGCTTCAAAATACTGCAATAAATTTCAGTGAACAAAATCACAAGTCAGTTCCAATGCTATAATACTGTCCTTGTGGTTCATCAGAGTTCAGGGAGGCTTTATTTAAGAGTGCTGAAGTTCTGTCACAGTTACCTTGAGGTTAGTGCACATCTAATGCAGTCAATGTTCAACAATTTCAGCTGAGATCTCAGGCTGTTCACACCACTCTGTAACAGTAATACACATGGAGAAACAACTGAAACTGCTGCTGCTGCTAACAGTTATTTCAAAGATTTTGCCATATTCTCCCTTCTCAATATACAAACTTTATATCTTGTCACAGAGTTCTGGGTGCCATCCAGACCAGGGAGGGGTTGTCACCACTTTCCCTGTAACCCTGAATGCCTCACAGTGCCTTGCTGCTGTAGTTCCCAACCTGGGGTGCTCACAGTTAGCCTATCAGCATGCAGATCACATCCTGAGTGCCTGTGTGCTTAGACAGCTCTTGTTCGGCACCCCTTACCCCAGTAGCCTGTGTACAGACAGACGAGGTGTAATGGTCTCAAGTTGCAGTGGGGGGCGGGTGTTAGGTTGGATATTAGGAAAAACTTTTTCACTAGAAGTGTGGTGAAGCACTGGAATGGTGTACCTAGGGAAATGGTGGAATCTCCTTCCTTAGAGGTTTTTAAGGTCAGGCTTGACAAAGCCCTGGCTGGGATGGTTTAGTTGGTGATTGATACTGCTTTGAGCAGGGGGTTGGACTAGATGACCTCCTAAGGTCCCTTCCAACCCTAATATTCTATGATACAGCCCCACCACCCCTTTCTGGCTTCCACCAGCCTTGCTTACTACTTTCAGGGTGACCCCAAGATGCTCTCAGTTTTGGGAAAATTCAGGACTGGATTCTGTAATGTCCCACCCTCTCCGGGACAGTTCAGAGAAATAGTAAGGTTCACTTGTTCCTCCAAAGACACACAACCCACCAGCTTGCATGTTTACTGGAGTTAACATTCACTTGAATTCAAACACTGCACTGGTGGTTTAGATAAATATTAACACAAATGTATTAACCAAAGAAGATAGGATTTTAAGTGAGTTCAAGTATAAGAAATAAAGTTAGAGTTACAAGCAAATAAAAGTGAAAACACACATCTAAAAGTATAAAACGTAATCTAGCAAACTACAGGCTTTGTTCAAGATGTTTTCTCATCTATAGTCAGTTTCCAGATACTTCAACCCCACCTTGGTTGAAGTACCCATCTGTGAGTTGGTGTGTCAGTGCAATGGCACCTTGACTGGCCAGGCAGAGCATTGCGTCTGAGTTCATGCTCTGTGGCTGGGCTGTCGGTTCCTGGTGTCCAGGGGTCTGAAAAAGCTCCTGTGTTCTTAAGTCTCTAAGGGCTTAGAGGGGAACCCAGTCTCACCCACTCCACTGGGTTCCAGCTCAGGACCCTTAAGTTAGATGGGCAGAATCAGAACTTGAAGACTCTGGTAATGCCCTGAGCTTCTTCCTACTTCCCCATGGTTTCTGCAGGCTCTTCAGCCTGTTGGTCTAGTTGTCCCTTCTCAGGGTGCTGCCTTTGAGTGGCATCTTAGCAGCTTGCTGGCAGTTCTTTCTCAAGCCTGCTTGCTCTTGCAGCCACCCTACCTCTCCACTTCCCAGCTCTTTTATTCTCCCAGATGCTGTGAGGCTGCCAATCAGCATTAGCCAGCAGTAGCTGCATTAACCTCTTGGTTGCTGGTCCAGCATGGGGTGTGTATACCCCATAACACCATCTTGCTCAGCTTGCAAGCACTCTGTGTCTTGTCTTTGTCTAGTGATGGATGTCAAAGATGGCTTCTCTCCTTGCTTATATCATCCAAAGTTCAATGAATTTGTTTCAAGAGGAAGGGTGACCTCATGCTGATCTTCCCTTCCTGTGAGCTTCCCAACCCCTTGTATGATTTCTATGTAAATGTGGCTTCCATTTTTTGATTACACCATACTTAATTTACAAAGGAGACAGGTAGATAGCTGTGACATTTTCTCCTGTGTGGGCAAACTGTACTGCCTAATATCTCTGTCTCCACAATTCCTTACATAGTGTTAATACGTATATTTCACAGTGATATTAATCACCAGTGTGGCATTAGCTTCAGTAATATTGACATTTGGCTGATTCAACTGCTTATCACTTGTGGTTCAGCCCACTTTCCCCCCCAATCTTTATGGACCGGTAAACCTTTGCAATGTATTCTTTGAAAAGTAAAATCTAGACCAAGCTTCTCTCTCCCCTGCTGGGTATAGATGCCACGCTGTCTTCTCCCTCATTTGTTTGTGAGGTTTGCTTCCACCCTTTGTTAGCTTGATGGGTCTGTTTTTGTGTGATATGTAAATGCATTCTCCTTAAAAAAAACAACGAGGAGTCCAGTGGCACCTTAAAGACTGGTTCTCCATTTGTAAGGTAACTCCCTTCTCTTCATGTGTCAGTATATTTATGCCTGTATCTGTAATTTTCACTCCATGCATCTGAAGAGGTGGGTTTTTTACCCACGAAAGCTTATGCACAAATAAATCTGTTAGTCTTTAAGGTGCCACCAGACTCCTCGTTGTTTTTGTGGACACAGACTAACACGGCTACCCCTCTGATACTTGACTACATTCTCCTTATCTTTCAAAGTACTTTGAAAGTAACACCCATTCGGGGAAAACACATTCCTTTGTGTGGGGCAGACATGTTTACCAACATCCTGGCATGCATTGTCTAAACATAATACAGTAATCATTCCAGAATATGTCATAACTCTTAATATACATCACACAAGAATATTAGCAGGTTATTAGCAATATCAGCAAGTTATTAGTGTTCAAATGATACTTCACAAGGCATATTGAGTACAGACATGATTATGGTAGCGTGTAGAGTGTAAATTACAGTGGTGCTAAGTGTCACATTTATAAAGTTCATGTTTCTGATTTCTTAATGCTGGTCAAACCTGAAACAAGACTGCCATTTTATATTTCATGTGGTGCTAAATGTTTCCTTTGTCAAAGTTCATTCTTATTTCAAATTTAAGTGTGTACCAATTTAGCATCCTCTTAAAATATTACCTACCACTGGAGGTGTATGAACAGTAGTGAGTATTTCTGCGTTCTAGTTTTTATTCTTCTAATAGAATTTGAAGCAGCATGGTGCAGTGGATAAGGTACTTAGCTGGGACTCAGATGCTCTGGATTTTAATCCTGGCTCTGCCACTGACAAAGTGAGTGATCTTGGGCAAGTCACTTCAGTGCTGTGCTTGTTTCCCATTCCATCCCCTTTCTGTGTTTACACTGTAAAGTGCTTAAGAACAGAGACTATTTTTCACAATGTATTTGTACAGTGCCTAGCACAATGTGGCCCCAGTGTTGGATGGGGGCTGAAGGCACTACTGTTATGCAAATAAATGTTGACCTGTGATTGTTCTCTTCAAAGTTAACTAGTGGTTCATTAGCTGCCAACTTGCATCTAATTAAAAATGCAATGAAAATTGAGCACTCCCATTAGAGCTGTTTTAAAATTAAGGGGCAACAAGTGCTTGGCCCAGGCACTTAGCCAATATTCAGGGCCTTGCAGGCTTGTTTCCATTAGGGGGAGAAATTGATGATATGACAGGTATTTTTTTGTTCATTTTGTTTTATTTTGGTGCAATCCTGTTTATTTACAAAGTCCTAATTCCCTGAACACAGGAGGAAGTCGCCTTGTTCATAACCCCAAGCCTGCCTTACAGCCAGTTCTGTGCCCCAAGGAGTTCTGTTCCTACCCCCGTCAGAGCCATGCTACCAGTATTTTTCACTGTCTGCTCACTTTCTGGCTCTTTTCACGCAGAAAGCTGCAACCAAATCAATGACCCATCCTCTCCTTTTAAGTTGATATCCAGGGAAACACCCTAGGCCAATGGCTCAGCTTCAGCTTAGGCCTTGTCATGTTGGTCCATGACTAGGGCAGTGGTTCCATTGTTTCAGCTATCACTAAACACAAGTGCATTTAATTGCTCCCTCATTTAACCTGAATGAAAGGTGGCTAGCCATGCCCATCAGCTTCAATGAGGTCTGTGATAGTCCATAGATCAAAGACACGCTTTCTGGCAGCTACCAACACCCCCCAGCATAACACATTCAGTTAATTTAAGCACGCAGAAAGTTAATTACCTTCCTAGGCTAGGCCTACGCTATAAATTTTTGCTGGTATATCTCTATTGTTCAGAGGTGTGATCTCTACCTGACATAGCTGTGCCAGCAAAAGTCCCTACTGTATATAGTTATGCTGGTAAAACTGTGCTTTTGCCAGTATAGCTTACTGTGCTCAGGGGCTGGAATAAGTTATATAAGTAAAAGCACATGTTTTTCTGGTCTAAGTACTTTACTGGTATATATACTGGTACAGATATAGCAGCAGCACACTTCTATTATAGATCTGCTTCTAGGCAACTCAGCACTAGATAAATTGCTTTCATAACAAGCTGGCACTTTCACACATGAATTCCTAAATAATAAGGAGAATCTTTTTCTCTTAACATTCTTCTGCGTGGTGTGTCTTCGCCCTGCCCCCTTTATAGCCATCTTGACAACCAAATAAGAGCAATCCCTCTTGTTTTTATTGCTATTTACATTTATATTACAGTAGGGCCCTGCAGTCCCAAGTGAGATTAGGATCCCTTGTGCTAGGCACTCTGTACATACACTTAATGAGAAACAGACCATGCTCCAAGTAGTTGATACAGACAAAGGGCAGTAGAAAGGAAATGCTGTCCCCATTTTATAGAGCTGTATATGGATAGTTCAGGCACAGAGATTAAATTACTTGCCCAAGTCCACACAGGAAGTCCATGGCAGAAGAATGAATTGAACTAAGGTCTCTTCCCATCTCCAGTCCAGGGCTTAATCACAGGACCATCCTCCTACCCACCCTCTTCTCCACCCCCGTTCCCCCTGGGCTTTAATATCACTTTTCCTTTCTGTAGATATCTTTGCCAGTCAGAATTAGTTTGCAGCTAACCATCCACATTTTTCTGCCAGGATAGATCATTGTTAAAGTCTATATTTATGAGAACTGAGTTATATGTTGGGTAAAATAAAAATATAAGGATTTACTAGGTTAAGCCTATTCCCTTCTAAAGGGCCTCGGGCTAAGCATGGAGAGTTAAAAACCACACACAACTCAGAGAATGCAAAAGAAAACAAATTCCAGAGAGCAGCCTGTTAAAGCTGAGGGATTGTTTCATCTAGTTTAGTTAGCCTGTATCGGTGTGTTTATTAGCTTGGTTAGAGAATCTCTCTGTGGATAAGATGTGCCACAGTTCAGATTCCCTTGGCCTTTGGAGCGCTACAAAAGTTTGCTTGATCAGAAATTTACATGCCAGTTGTGCACTAGTTTATTCACTCCAGTGTGACAGTCAGTTGAGCATTCGCTGTTTTGCATGCTGTTGTTACAGCATCCTTTCATCTATGGACAAATCTATTCCTAGCCGCTTATCAGATGGCGAAGCAGGAAGGAACTATCCTCCCTATGCCATGGAAGAGCAGCAAAGCCACTTCACACAAAAACGGCTCCAGCCTAATTCTCAGAATATAGCAAATGCATCCCTTAAAATCCTGTTCAATGAAAATACAGTAGAACTCACAAAAGAAAAATTGCAACGTGGAGTGTCACCTAACACCAGTCCATCTGAGCAACCATCATGAGAAGCAGTGAGTCTTTGGCACCGTTTAGAACCTCCTATACGTTGGAACCTGACTTTTAAGGCAAATCCAGAGACATTCTGAGATTCCAGCTGGTGGGAGAGGGGAATGCTAACATGCAAATTAAAACACAGGGGGCAGGTCCTTGTCCATTCTTGTAGGATAAGGGAGACTTAAAGCTGTCCTAACAGTACAACTGGGGATTCCTCTCCACTCCAGGTTGGAATCTCCTGATGGAGTAGAATAGGCATATCTGGTTTGATATCTATTCCCCCTACACAGGCTATTCAGGATCATGATGATGTCTGGGGGGGGAAATCTAAATTAGAGCATTAGGACTGCTTAAGGCTATCCTTGCCTTCCCTTCTAAGCCATACCAAGCATCAGTCCAAACTCAGCTAAGAATCAAGCTCGGGGTGCAAATATATACAAATGAAAATTAACTTAAAATTGGCACATGAACTACTGCAAATTGAAAAGACACTCTTTTATGATGAGAGAGAAGTAATGTCAGTACTAACTTTATTACTTAAAATACAGATTAGAATTACAATGTAAACTGTTGGAGTTGATATTTACTCACATAAAAATAGTAATAGTTACAAATTCACAAGTGTTCCTCTCAGGCCTCCTAAACATCAAATTACAGAAAAGCAGATCTCTTCAAATGGTAAAGGAGGAAATTGGTACAATTATTCCTTCCTTATCAAATAACATAAGCACTGCAGTCTTTATTTACGTATAAAATTGTAGGCTTTCAGCACTGTTCTCTTCCAAATTCATTAAGAATCTAAAGACCATACATCGTCTGCACAGAACTGTGTTATAGTCTCTGAAATCTAATTGCCCAGATTCCCCCCTAATAAAACAAAACTCCTGTACTTAGGGAGGACCGGCTTTCATTTAGTACAATTATTTTCTGGAGAATTGTATTAAATTGAAGAGATTTCTTTACAGATAAAAAAACAAACAAACAAACAAAAAACACACTATCACATTGGATGTTTTCCTGTAAGCATCCTGCTTTGAGCAGGGGAATGGACTAGATGACCTCCTGAGGTCCCTTCCAACCCTGATATTCTACATGACTAGAACCCCTGGACCAATGGGGGGAGGGTGGCTGCTGCTTCCACATCACTATTGGTAAGTTTAGGCTAGGCTTCTGCTGGAGGACCCTGTGAAGCTAGGCACTGCAGGAAATACCCCACCAGCAGGGCCTGAGTGGCAGCCCCTTGCAGCCCACTGATTGGCTCATGCTGGTATATAAACCAAGAGAGCAGTCTGGGGAGTTGTCTGAACAATGACCCAGACTGCCTGCTTGCTTCTGCTCCATATCTTGTCTTGCTGTCGACACGAGACCCTGGTTTGTCCCTAACTCCATTTGCCTGCTGTCTGTGACCTGGTACATGAACTTGGCTTCCTGGTACTCTGAACTGACTTATAGGGTTGCCAACTTTCTACTCAGACAACCGAACACTATTGCCCCACCCCTCCTCCAAGGCCCCACCCCCTGCTCACTCCATCCCCCCTCCCTCTGTCGCTTACTCTCCCGATCGTCACTCACTCATTTTCACTGGGCTGGCTCAGCGGGCTGGGGGTGGGGTGAGGGCTCTGGGTGGGGGTGCAGGCTCTCGGTGGGGCCAGAAATGAGGATTTCAGAGTGAGGGAGGTGGCTCCAGGCTGAGGCAGTGGGTTGGGATGCGAGAGGGGGTGAGGGCTCCGGCTGGGGGTGCAGGGTCTGCGGTGGAGCCAGGGATGAGGGGTTTGGGGTGCAGAAGGGAGCTCCAGGCTGGGAGGTGGAGTGAGGAGTTCAGAGTATGGGAGGGGGTCGGAGGGTGCTGGGGGTGTGGGCTCTGGGATGGGGCTGGGGATGAGGGCTTTAGTGTGCAGGAGGGTGCTCTGGGCCTAACCAAAAGAAGGCTGAGGGGAGATATGATTGCCCTCTATAAATACATCAGATGGATAAATACCAGGGAGGGAGAGGAATTATTTAAGCTCAGTACCAATGTGGACACAAGAGCAAATGGATATTAACTGGCCATCAGGAAGTTTAGACTTGAAATTAGATGAAGGTTTCTAACCATCAGAGGAGTGAAGTTCTGGAACAGTCTGCCAAGGGGAGTAGTGGAAGCAAAAGATATATCTGGCTTCAAAATTAAGCTTGATAAGCTTATGGAGGGGATGGTATGATGGGATAGCCTAATTTTGGCAATTAATTAATCTTTGACTATTAGCGGTAAATATGCCCAATGGCTTGTGATGGGATGTTAGATGGGGTGGGATCTGAGTTACTACAGAGATTTCTTTCCTGGGTGTCTGGCTGGTGAGTCTTGCCCATATGCTTAGGGTTTAGCTGATCACCATATTTGGGGTTGGGAAGGAATTTTCCCCCAGGGCAGATTGGCAGAGGCCCTGGGGTTTTTTTGCCTTTCTCTGTAGTATGGGACATGGGTCACTTGCTGGAGGATTCTCTGCACCTTGAAGACTTTAAACTATGATTTGAGGACTTCAATAGCTCAGACATAGGTTAGGGGTTTGTTACAGGAGTGAGTGGGTGAGATTCTGTGGCCTGCATTGTGCAGGAGGTCGGACTGGATGATCATAATGGTCCCTTATGACCTTAAAGTCTATGATTCTATGAAATTTCCCATCAAAATGTTTTTTGGTAAAACAAAGTTTCTGCAAAATTGAATATTTACTTGGGAAAATTAACCTCTCCCCTCCCCAAATCAATTTTCCACGGGGAAAATAAAAACAATATTTAGTTTGTTTGGGTTGGTCCAAATCAAAACACAACATTTCCATACATTTTGTTTTGGGTCAGTTCAACATTAATCTATCTACTTAAGCTGCCTCGGTGCTGCATGAGAATTGTAGGTATGTGTGCCTCATACCCTCTTTCTCCTTTGTAGTCCAGCCAGTGAACCTGAGAGAAATGAGGCACCCAAACTACACCTCCTATAAGACAGCTCAGTAGTTCAGACAGATGCAGCTAAATGACAAACCAAGCCAAAATAAAGTTTTTTGATTTGGTTCAATGAACTAAAAAAAAAAAAACCACCACCACAACATTTCCAAAATATCTTCATTCAGAACTTTCCATTCAGTGACATTTTGATGTTTTGACCTTTGTCCCAGTTTGGGGTGAAAACAATATTGAAATAAGGAATTTCTCATGGGAGGAAAATTCTGACTTTTAATAGGTTCTATCTGTGATTCCTGAGTAAAGGGCCCCCATGGTAAGTATCCTTTCACTAGCTCCTTTTGCCTTTTAAACCTGGTGGTTATTAATTAAAGCAATTCTGGATTACAATTTGCAATGTGTTTGCCAATCTCTCAGGTAACTGTCTCTCAAATTATTTTAGGGCTTTCAGGCAAGAACACCTGAAACTCCACACAGAAACTAAACAGATCACTGCAGATAAGATCTTCTTTCTCCTGTATACCACACCGGTCTGTTTGCAATGTGCCCTTTGAATGATACTATCATATTCATCTTCTTTTCTTGGTTCTCCCCTACCGATTTCAGAAAGCTTTAGCTTCAGCTGTTTCCGAGAAAAATCTTGTTCTCTAATACAGCAAATGCAGGGCGAGATGCTCAGCTAATGGTAAATCAGCAAAGCTCCATTGATATCAATGGGAGCTATGCTGATTTACACCAGCGTGAGCATCTCTCCTGTACTCTTTAATATTTTTCTCTGTAGGCTCTTTATTAAGCTCAGTGAGAGCTAACTTGCAGTGGGTATAACTGAGGGCAAAAATTGTCCCACTGTCTCTTTGCTGAATTGCCTCTTGACATTCATCCATACTAACAATGACCTGACCAGATTATAATCGATTGCAATAAGACCTCATGAAATTGATCAAATCAATTTGTCATCATGTGCTGTATCTACAATGTCTCAAAGAATGATACTAGAAAAATGGCGAGGGTGGACTAAAAAAAATCTCAGTGGCTGGGTAGAGGTGTATTATCTCAGGAAAACTGATTATGAGAGAGAAGGCAGAACATCTGCCTTCAGATCTACACAGCTGATATCCGTTGTGGTACTCTGCACTTCCTATATGCCTGGGATGCTCAATTACTTCAATTTTGGGTCATCTGTGTGTACAGAAAGAGCAGAACACCAGAGCTGCAAATAGGGAGTATGACGGAAACGAAGGAAAGAATCTAGTGCAGTGTTTTAGTGCTGGCACAAGACATAGCTCTCTCCTAAATAAAAATGTTTTGCTGTGTGGATCAGGAGTGGCGCATTCCTGGAGATGAGTCATCTTTTATTCCAATGAAGCAAGGATGTCAATTTTAGTAACATTCTCTCAACCAAATTCATTTGTGCAAGTGTTATGGGAAGACATAATGATAATTGTATTGCTTTAGGATTTCTTCCCATCTGTGTACAGTGACTACCTTTAGGCATATTTAATAAAAGAACATTTAAACTCCTCTGGCTGGTACAAAAAACAAGAACAAGTTTGAAAATAATATAGGTAGCTCCTTATATTCCTCCATTCTCCAGGTTCAATTATCCAGACAAGAGATGATATGTAGAGTGTATTCCATATCTCAATGAGAATTTATACCATACATGTTAAATATTCAGGGCCAGACTTTTGGTGTGAATTAGTGTCATTCCATTGCCTCAGTTTCCCACGAATCTTTCTCTAAATCTGTCTAATTATGGCTTTATATGAATATAAACTAAAGATTGAGCTTTAGATGTTTTCTTCAAGTTGTTCAGGGGTTCATATGCCACAAAAGCGTTCCATGATGCCTACAGAAGATTTCTGTGCTGTTGCAATTTGCTCCGAGCAAGCGAGTTGGATAAGGAAGATTTAACATTCGAGTTGCTAATACCCATTCAGACCACATTGTTGCCAGAGTGAACCCCTCTGGCTGATCACTTAGAACATTCCTTTGGGTAGTAATATAAGCTTCCTGGACAAATAATAAAAACTATAAGTTACACACAGGGGGCCTTGAGACAGGTGCAAATGACTAGCAGAGAACTCCCTTGCTGGAGGGGAATTCTCTGCTGGTGCATCTGTGCAGGACTCCACATTTGGGCATTTGTCACACTCCTCCTCCCATTGTAACAAATAGGGAGGTGTCGTGGCCTATTGCGGATCCTGCATCAGTGGCAAAGCTTAGAGCAGCCCAGCAGCAGCTCTAAGCCTTGTTGAGGCTGAGGGGGGCTGGCTCAGCCCTCAGAATCAGAGAGCCAGAACCTGTTTACTCGCACTCACTCACTTTTCTTCACTGAGTCAGGTTCTCACACAGGAGAGAATCTAACTAGTTTTGTTTTTTTCATGCTGTAGTTGCTCAGTCTTAGACTATTCCATAAATACCAACCTCATTGATCATGTTTGTTATTTAATATGTAGTGGAAAATGTGTTTTTAATTAACTTCTGAATGCTACTACACGTCTATACCCTGTAAAGACTTCAAATATCGACTGTAACATTACTCTAAAGCTGAAAAATTACATATTTGTACTGCAACACCCTGCTCATGCTGACAAGGAATGGTCTAAATAATAGTGTCTATTTCTAAATTAATTTTTTATTTAAATTTTTAAAGAATCTAATGTATAAGTATTATACTTCTGCTTTACATACATCGAATTTCATTAATACAAATGAAGAACAATTTGACTTGCATGAAATCTAAGCACAAGCAATTAAAACCTATTACAAGTGCAAATTTGCAAACAAAAGGATAATTTAATTGCATGTGCAACCCACATAATTATCATAATTGTTCTTTCTACTTTGTGCTAGGAAATGTCTCTGTATGTCGACCATACAATAAATTATGGCTGTATATTTCCATTACATTTCAGAAAAGCAGAAAATACTCTTTCCAGAGTATGTTATCCGAGCCAATGAGAAAACATAGGAATTAACTCTGTTTAGTGGAATGGAATCAGACATGACGGATCTAGCCAAGGAAGGCATGGAAGTCCACGGCATGCTGCCCCTGTAACTTGGCAGAAGCCCCTCCATCAAGGGGAAGGAGGGTGGGTTGTGGACTGGGATCGCACACAGGGGAAAACCTGAGCAAAGGGTGAGACTTGTTTTCCAAAGCAGCTAAGGAAATTGATGCCCGACTTGATACTTTGGAAATTTTTACCCTATGTCCCCAGTAAATTGCACCCAGAACCCATCCCATTCACACTATGGAAACCTTCTCTTTCTACCCGTTGTTAGATTCTCGGGGCAGCATCAGAATAAATCCTACAGAAGATGTTATCAAGGGGCCAAAGAAGCTGAGGTGGCAGGGTAGCAATGCAGAAGATAGGGATTTGGTGCCTTAATGTCTCCTCTGCCGCCTCCTCCAAATTGTGCCAAGCACAGGCACTCCAGAGGAGCTCGTGTGTGTTTTTTGCTAGTGAACTCCTGCATGCTGTGTGTGTTTGCTCATAAATTCAATATGATATTTTTGGTCTTGTGGTAGAGAACTCAGAAATAAAAAAATAAGCATTGCCACCCCTGCACTCACACATAAATGAGGGTTTGCTTTCAAGGTTGTGCCCCTCAAGGGGGTGGGTGTGTGGGCGGTTCTCCTGCCTGAGTGCTCCCATTGATTTAACTATGGAGCTATCACAATGGGGGAGAGAGGTAGTCTATCAGGAGGGAGATGCTAAGCCATTTAGGGCTTTATAGATAAAATGCAACAGCTTCAATTTACCCAGCTTAACAAATGTACATTGCTAATAAAGGACTAACTGTTGGTCAGGCCACAAATATCTTAATTATCTGAAATGTTCAGCGGTAAATAGCATGTAAAAAAAACAGTTGCTTTGTGTGCATTTTGTTGCCAGCTTCAAACATCAGGCATAGTCAGACATGAACAGCGTCAAAAACAGGAACATGGTCATTTTCCCATAAGCAGGACAAGTTGTAGGTTTTTGAAGCAGCCCTGGCCTATCTCATTCTAACAGCCAAGTTCTGACTCCCAGTCGGACTGCTTGTGGCATAAAGTGCTACCCAATGTGACTAAGGGCATTAAAGTCTGATCCTAAGGTTTCTTTTGTTTTGTTTTTAAATTCCCCTTCTGCATGTATGGATCAAAATCCTAATCGCTTTGAGACAGCAGACCAGATTGTGATCTGTTACACCAGTGTAAATGTGGAGGAACTATTGACAGGGAGTTAAATGGAGGATTATTCCAGATTTACACTAACATAGAATCAGAATAAAAAAAACACAAAAATACATTGCTACACTCATGAAAATACTTTCAGCCTTCTTGGAGATAAGACAAATGAATGGGTAACTGATCCAGAAACAAAATAAAATGAAACCTACCTTTTCATCAAACTTTTACGGGGAAAAAAGCTGAACTCTCTGCAGAACACTAACAACCTCCCACACAGGCAACCTTTTCACTTCAAATGGAAAACCAAAGAAATCAGACGACCCCTCTGACTGAAAAGCAATTGGAAAATAATTGAATCTCACACCCGCCAAAAAGAACAAAATTTCAAAGAAGCTGGCACAAGCTCTTTCTGTACAGACAGGCTCAGATAAACTCACAAAGACACTGGTTCTGAAAGTCTTTATTCCTAAACTTGAGAAGTGAAAATTTAATTTATTTAGGTACACTTTTCTAAGCATGCAAAGATGCAGTTGCCTCAGGCCAACTATAAACAGTTAAATGATTCTTCTTACCTTAAAAATTCTTAATATATTAAGAGATGAGTGCTCTGCTTCTGGAAAACATAATGCCCCCCTTTCCCTCACCTCCCAATATCTGTAAAAGTGAAATAAACATGACCCTAAATAAAAAAGGGTCAAAACTGTTTGGTTAAGAGCTATTTCCATATTCCCTCCTATTCCCCACCAACTTGTAGCTGCCATGCAAGATCTTCATGGAGCAGCCCCAAAGCCTGCCACCTATACAGTCATCGTATACTATGACAGAAAGCAATAGTAAATTCATATAACCTCTTTTAACAAATAAGCCTCCTGACTGCTCTAAATATTGCCCAGCCGCATATTGGCTCAAGGAAAAATTACACAAGAACAGGGGTACTTGAACCATACTTTTTTTTTTTTTTAAACCTTAAGCAGGGAGAAGGTGCTGCTCTGTGTGTGTGTGGTACCTATGTCAGCTCTATGCCAGGGGCTCCCCCACATAGCTTGTTTAGATGATGTTCTTGCCCCTTTGTGGCACTAGCATGTCAAAAAGGGACAATAACTAGACCACAGATTTGTCCCTAGATGACTATCTCCAGCTCTCTGGGGTCAGTTTGTATCAGAAGTCTGCCTCAATGTGCCTCAAATTGAATCAAAACTCTGCAAAGCAGAGCCATTGTTTGTTCACAAAGTCACATGTCTTTCGAAGTGCCTAGAAATAGTGAGCCATCCCCTATGTGTTCTTTCTTGAGGATATTTCAGAGGGCTGGACACTTCTTTGGATATTGCAGACGGTCTCACCATGTACCATTTTGCGGCCAGTGAGATCGTATTGCTCTAGAGGAGGGGATGCATTCACAGGAGGGACTCTGCAAACCCCTTATATGCAGTGCTTAATTTGTGCGGTGTCATGCTGGGGCTGACCCCCCCCCCCCACCACCTCTAGACTCAGCAGCTTATAGCCCCAGCACCTATGGGCTCCTGGCCAGCAACCACCGCTCTCTGGCTGCCTACCTCTGAAGACAGTGCTGCTGCCAGAAGTAAGGGTGTCAATACACCATATCATGTCACCCTTACTTCTGCGCTGCTGCTGGCAACAGCACTGTCTTCAGAACTGGGCAGCCAGAGAGCAGCTGCCATTGTCTGGCTGCCCAGCTTGACCTCTGGTACCCATTTCCTTAGGAATTAAGTGCTGCCTTGTAAGGCGTTCGGACTCACCCCTGCAGCACCTCCTGCTGGTCTCTTCTGGGAATTAGTTCATTGACCCAGGAGCACCCTCTGCAGGCCAGTGATCCACCTTACTGCTGGCCCCATGTCCCTCCTGGTGCCCCTTTCTTTGGGGTGCTGCCCCTCTGGCAGTAACCCCTCAGCCTCAGGGTTTCCCCACCCAGGGGAACCCCCACCCCCTATCTCCACCTTGCCTCAGTGTAAGCTACTGCCAATCACCAACTAGCCCCCATTCCCTGGGGCAGACTGCAGTGTATGCCACTCCTCACTGGCAAGGGGGGTTTGGCCTGCTGCCTTCTTCTACCCTCAGTACCTCTATGGGCCCAGAACCAAGCCCTACAGCCTTGGGAGTCGCCAGCCTGGAGCTCCCCTGGTTTTTCCCCAGCCCTGCCTCACTCCCAGGTACCTCTCAACCTTCTAGCAGCCAGGCCTGTCTCCCTCCATAGCTAGAGAAGAGACTGCTGAGCTTCTGGCTGCCCTGGCCTTCTTATAAGGCCCAGTTAGTCTGTTTGGGGCGTGGCTCCAGTTGCAGCCACTTCCCCCAATCAGCCGGGGTTAGCCCTCTGCAGGGCTTTTCCAACCCCTTCAGGGCTAAAGCGGGTGCTCACCCCACTATATGCTGGAGTTCTGCTCCCTGATGGGTCTCTCCATGGCAGTGTGCATGTGGAGAGATCATGGTCAGGCTAGTGTGTCTATAAATTTCATGGGTTCATTTGCCCAGAAACCATATATATAGGAAGTGTAGCAGGCTGGTCCGCAGCTACTATAGGCCCCTCACCCTCCTTCCTGTTTGGCGAAAGTATTCCCTTAAGGTTCTATACTGGCCTCTATGCAAAACCCTTTAACTCGACTTTTGTATTTGAGGAGCTGGGAAGGTAAGGGCTGGCTCTCTGTCTCCTCTTTCCCAATATGCTTGTGCAGGACAGGGCAGAATTTGGTCTTTAGAGCAAAGTAAGTTTTAAAATGGAAATTTATACTTTGGATAATGGATCCAGTGTTTTGTTTTAAATGTCTAAAGTATAATGCACCCTCATCAGGACTTCATATTGAAACTACATAGCATCCATACCATGTACTCTAATATTTCTCCCAAACATTCTTTGCTATGGCCCTGATTCTGCCGCCATTTATTCATGTGTAGTAGTACTTTTCTCCACAAGAAGTCCCAATGGGACTTCTCACAGAATCAAGTGCAACTCAATGTGAAGAAGGATGACAGAATCAGTCCTTTCATGCACATGTTTACCCTACCTCTGTTCCCATTTGATCACACAAGGTAATTTTGACCAGTAAGTACTGCTCACTTTGGGCTGGATTCTGCCACTTTTACTCTTACTCTTACTCATGCTGAGTAGCCTTACTCAGTGAATAGCCATGTTGATTTCAACAGAGCTACTCAACAGAACTAAGGGTGGCTGAATCTGATGTTCGGTTTATTTTTGCCAAAGATCTCTCTTGCAGAAATCCTCCAGGATGGGTTCAGTATAAAGAGTTTTGTACCATTTCTTTATCTCCAATTAGATTTTTTTGTTCTAGACAAATAAATATAAAACTCCATTAATTAGGAATCTAGAAAAGACTGTATAAAATTTTATTCAGAGACTGGAACTAGTTCTCTGAATAACATTTTCCATTTTTGTCATATCTATAACTATTAAGAGGGTTTTTCCCCTTCTCTCTCCCTCCTCACAACTTGGAGCAACACTTCTTAAGACAAAATAAACAATGGAAAGTCTCTCATAATTAATTCTGCACATAACAGAAATTCATTAAAACTCTTTATCTAAAAGTTTAATAGTAAGCTAAAGTAAACAGTTTAATACTGCTACTTCTTTAAACTTCAACGTCTAACTTTTCTATTTCTTATTTCTTCATATCTCTGGGAAAGGAAATAGTTTGAAAGATCTCACTAAACCTTTAATAACGTTGTTACCTTCCGCTGATTAACAAACCCTATGAGTTAGAAATGAGAGAGGATTTTGCACCCATTTAGGATTACACTGATTTAGGAATATTTGGTATTTTGGGCCAAGTTGCTACCACCAAGACAGCCCAGTGCTTGGATGAGATCAGCTCATGGATGAAGAACAGCTGACACTGGTGAGCATAAGAAATATCCTGGAGTATGTAGCTGTGGTGCAGTCTCCTTTTGCTACACACCCACAATTGCTTAGTTGTGTATGCTCAGATCTCGCATAGCAGCATCGCTTTCTGTCATCTCTGGTCGGCTAGATTACTCCATCCCATACTGACGGCTGATGACCTGGCCTCAGCAACACCTTTGTCACTTCTGGGCTGGACTACAGCACTGCGATAGACCTTGCCATGAAGCATGCAGCACTTAAACTCCAACTAGTGCAGACATGCTGCAGCGTGTCTCTTCAGCAACACAGGCTGCTGCAAGCACATCAGACCTGTCCTCTGCTCTCTAAACTGGTGTCCGGTACAATATCAAATCTAGTTCAAGGCCTTAGTCCTTACATCTAAGGTGCTCCATGGCCTGACCCCAGGAGAGCTAAAAGACGGTAGAAAACTCTGGTGTGTGGTTGACAACCTTGCTCCTGGCACAATGGAACTCTGGCACAAAGGTAAAATTTGTCTGTGTGGGCCACAGAACTTTTTCTGGGGGTGTTCTGAGACAGTGGAAGGAACACCCCCCAGGGCATGAAGGACCATCACAAGACTCCCCACTTTCTGCTCAAAGTGCAAGGTGAATTTCTCTAATACAAAAACATAGGGATGTGTGTCTGTCTCTCTGTGTGTGTGTATATATATATATAAAAAGCAAAGCAAAACAAATGCCCTACCAAAACAAAACAGTCCACTCCACACACTTCTCCTCCAGAGAGAGCATGAGAGAACAAACACATGTCCAATGTTAACCATGGAGCTTAATGCACTACTGGGAGGTGCTCAGATACTGTGGTGATGAGCGTAGTATAAGAACCTATTTAGAATAGAATTATTTTTAAGCAAATGTCTAAATTAAACCATTAATACTTGAAATGCATAATGACTAGTGGACAGATCGTGGATTTTGCCCCCCTCTGGGCTGCATGCAAAATTCCAGGCCAGTTTCAAAGGAATAATAGCCACTGTGAAAAAACAGACACAAAGAAATGTCCATTTTGAGCTGTAACATTTCAGAAACAACCCTGAGCTTTTTTCTTTTTCCATTGAAATGCATTAGCCTTTTGTACGCTTTAGCATTTCAGAAAACAACGTGAACTAATACTGGTGGAACGTGCCAGACTGACATCCCTACACAGATTGAAATCCTCCATTTATTGAGGGAGAAGTAACAGCAAAGGCAGAAGCTTTCAAAGCTTCCTTATACTGAGCCTGCATACTCCATCTGATTTGACTGTTCATTTGTTTTTGTTTGGCACAATACTGTTTGCTAGTAAGTAAAGGGATAATGAGTTCTGGAACATATGTACAGAATCCATGTAAACAGCTGTTTTCCGTAAGAGGAAGTCGCATAGTATTTCACGTGCGTCCCCAGTGGGCTGAGCCTACCTCACTAAATCAGGAGGGACAGCAAAAGCCATCTTGACTCAATTTTTTCAGAGGGAAGGTCTGTTTAGGTAAGTTCTCTTAGCCAATTTAGTACAGAAGAAACGTGCCTGTGATAATATGTACATCTTAAAAGATTCTGCTTGTGTAGGTGGAGAAGAGTATACTGAGACAAAGGACTTTTTTTCCCCTTTTGTCTGTAGTTAAAAAAAACAACTCATGCTATAAAGTAAAGATTGTATTCTGTGGAGTACATGATCCACAAAGAAATATTCTCATAGCAACAGAAGGCTTATGTAGCTTCCAGTGAGGATTTTCAAAAGTGACCCCTGATTCTGGGTCCCCAGCTTGAGTCATTTCAGGCCTGATTTTTCAGAGGTGCTGAATACCCAACAGGTGCCACTGACTTCAACTGTAGTTGAGCGCTCAGCACTTGTGAAATATCAGTATATCTACACAGTGAGTGGCAGCCCACATAGATACTCTCAGAGCCAGGGTTAACAGATGCGGGCACATGGGGCTCACGCAATCGGGCTAAAAGTAACGGTGGAGACATTGCAACTCGGGATCTGAAGCCCACCCCCTTCCCTGTGCTTCAGAGCCTGAACTCCAGCCCAAGCTGCAATCTCTACACAGCCCTTTTTAGGGCTGTAGTGTGAGCCTGTCAACCCTGGTTCTGAGACTTGCAGCCGCTTGCTGTGTAGATGTACCCTAAGGGTATGTCTTTGCTGCAGTTAAACACCTGGGGCTGTCCTGGGCCATCTGACTTGGGCTCGGGCTGTGGAGCAGTTTAACTGCCATGTATACATTTCAATTTGGGCTGCTGCCAGAGCTCTGGGACCCTCCCTCCTGGCAGGGCCCTAGAACCCAGGCTCCAGCCCAAGCCGGAACATCTACGCTGCAATTAAACAGCCCTGCTGTCCAAGCCAGCTGGCATGGGCCAGCCGAGGGTATTTAATTACAGTTTAGACATGCCCTAAGTGTCTCCAGATGAGCAGAAAAGGAAATAAATAGAGGCATCCCAAATTAGTGGGCACATTTGAAGATTTTGGCTTATGCGTCTAGCAGTGATCTAGTACAGTGGTTTTCAACCTTTTCATTTGCAGACCCCTACAAAATTTGAATGGAGGTGCAGACCCCTTTGGAAATCTTAGACAGTCTGCGGACCCCCCGGGGGTACACGGACCACAGGTTGAAAACCACTGACTTAGTAGTATTAATTGCAGAAGCTGCTGCACTAGTCTGACCCTGCTTATCAGAGCTTTGAGTATCCGCTGTGCTGCCAGAATTCACAGTGCCACTCGCCTGAAGGTAGCTTAGCTTTAAACAGCAGGCTGAGGAGCTTGTGGTAGCCCTAGTGCCATCAGTGTCTGCCCAGGCAGCTCTTCCCTCCTCAGTCACAAATATATCTGTCCCTGGTATTCTCAGAAACCAAAGGCCAGCCTTGGATGGATGTATTGTGCAACACAAATGACCTATGACCTTCAGGAGAAATCAGTGACCGGTCTTCAAACCTACTGGTCTGTTTGTGTTGGTTTATGCTTTATGGTTTTTCTTCATAAGAAAAATGGTTCTGCCTTGCGTTTGGTTTGATTTTGTCTTGCTTCTTTGTTTTTAAGAAGCTGAGATTTTTCTTTGCATTTCTAACTCCTTCATAGTGGGGTAGCCTATGACCATGGGTGTGTCAAGCCCCAGAGGCCAGTCCTGGACATCTCTGTGATACCAGCATTGATATCACTGGCTTACTCTGAGTATGCACATAATGGACTTCCCTATTAAAATACTTGCAGTCAATGCTGCCAACAAAAATGTGTGGGGACTGATACAGATGAAAATATATTCACACATGCTTCAAACTTGGAAAGGTTTGCACAGCTCTAGCCTCCAGGCTTTCCTGTAGATGTAGGGACTTGTTCATGATCCATTCCCATCCAGTCCTTGGCCTCTCAGAAGAGGCTGCCAAAAAGGGTTAATTGTTACAGGTTTTGTAGTGCTCTGTTTTGGCTCCTGGGAATTAACAGAGAGATGAATAATTTCCACTAGATCCCCAAGTAGCTGAAAAACACTAATTGATTAGTCTCGTTATAGTTGGTATGGCATCACCCATTTTTTCATGTTCTCTGTGTATATATATATCTTCCTACTGTATTCTCCACTGCATGCATCCGATTAAGTGGGTTTTAGCCCACAAAAGCTTATGCCCAAATACATTTGTTAGTCTCTTAGGCCTTGGCTACACTCGGGACTTCACAGCGCTGCCGCGGCTCTCTCGCAGCGCTGTATGTACTCCACCTCTCCGAGGGGAATAGCTTGCAGGGCTGCGAGCGAGCATGCAGCGCTGCAGGCTCAGATTACACTGGCGCTTTACAGCACTGTACTTGCTGCGCTCAGGGGGGTGTTTTTTCACACCCCTGAGCGGAGCAAGTTGCAGCGCTGTACACCGCCAGTGTAGCCAAGGCCTAAGGTGCCACAAATACTCCTCACTCTTTTTGCTGATACAGACTAACACTGCTACCACTCTGAAACTAACAAAGCTGGGTTACTAACCAAGATAACATTGATTTGGTAACCTAAAGTTAGAGATCTGTAGAATTAACCTATGGACCTCACTGCCACAGAAATTTTGAAGCCAAGAGGTTGGTGGGATTATATGTATAAACCCTATTATTTATATGAATAATATCCACTCTTGCATTAGACAAGATAAATATATATATTAGGGATATAAATCTTAATTTCTTGGTTTATGCCCCAAGAACAGTTACTTGGAGTTTGGAAAACACTCATGGGAAGGATTTTCTATAATTGTCCATGGTGGGAGTTTTTACCCATATGGTAGAATCATGGAAATGTGGGGCTGGATGGGACAGTGAGAAGTCAGCAACTCCAGTGCTCTATGTTCAGGCAGGACCAAGTAAATCTAGACCAAAGCAGATTAAACCCATTACTACTTGTCCAGCCTTCAGTGGACATGAAGAACAGTTGATCACCATCCTCTCTATAACAGCCCTTATCATATTTGAAGACTGTTATCACGTCCCCCCTCAGTCTTCTTTTCTCAAGACTAAACCTGTCTAGGTTTTTTAACCTTTCCTTATAGATCAGGTTTTCTGAACTTCTTATTTTGTTGCTGTCCTCTAAACTCTAGGAAATATGTGGATAAATTGTATGAAGTGCGGTGCCCCAAACTAGACACAGTACTCCAACTGAGGCCCCATCAGTGCCAAGTGCAAGACCATTACCTTCTATGTTTTACATATGACATTCCTGTTAATTCACCCAATAGCCGGTTTCACAAACGCATCACATTGTCTGACTCATATTCAATTTGTGATCCACTATAAGCCCCAGATCCTTTTTAGCAGCATTGCCACCTAGCTAGTAGTTTCCCATATTGTAGTTATGCATTTGATTTTTTCCTTCCTAAGAGTAGTACTTTGCACTTGTCTTTATTGAATTGTTTCTTGATTTCAGACCAATTCTCCAATTTATCAAGGTCATTTTGAATTCTAATTTGAATTCTCCTATGTGTTTGCAGCCTCTTCCAGCCTGATATCATCTGCAAATTTTATAAGCATACACGCCACTCCATTATCCAAGTCATTAATGAAAATATTGAATAGTACTGAACCCAGGACTGACCTCTGTGGGATGCCATGAGCGGTGGAAGTCCCTGCAACCCCCACCTAATAGTCGGGGTAGAGGAAATTGGGCCCTTCCACTCTGGGACCAACCAGGGTCCCTCTTGGGCACCATAGGGAAGGTATCCACTACCTGTGGACCACTACCTGTGGCCCCTTCCTACTGCTCTTTCACTTCTCAGGAAGCATCCTGGTTTGAGGTTATCCCTTGCAACTCAATTCACAGGCCTCTGCAGGCTAAGGAGTCTCAGCTTCATGCAACTGCCCTCTTTCTGGGGATACCCTTCTGGCATAGACCTTCCATCACTGTGAGTGCAGCTCTCTCTCTTTAACCACCACCCTGTTGTGCTGAAGACTCCCTTTTAAATCTCTTCTTCAACTGGAGCATGCCCAGCAGGCCTGCTAGGGTGGGGCTTCCTAGGACTAGAGTTGTTCCTGAACCCCTATCTCTCCACTGTGGGGTTTATCCACCCCATGATATATCCCACTAGATAATCCTGCCAGTTTGACAGTGAACCATTGATAACTAGTCTTGTAGTACGCTTTTTCAACCAATTGTGCACCCACCTTATAGTGATTTCATCTAGGTCCCATTTTGCTAGTTTGCTTATGAGAATGTCATGTGGGACTGTGTCAAAAGCCTTACTACAATCGATATATCACATCTACTGGTTCCCTACTTCCACTAGTGCAGTAACCCTGCCAAAGAAGGAAATTAGACTGGTTTAGCATGATTTGTTCTTGACAACTCCATGCTGGCTATTCCTTATAATCCTATTATTCTCTAGGCGCTTACAAATTAATTGTTTAATAATCTGTTCTAGTATCTTTCCAGGTATTGAAGTTAGGCTGACTGATCTAGAATTCCTGGGTCCTCTTTGCTCCCCTTTTTAAAGATAAGTACTATGTCTGCCCTCCTCCAGTCCTCTGGGACCTCACCCGTCATTGTGTTCTCAAAGATAATTGCTAATAGTTCCGAGATTGCTTGAGTTAGTCCATGTAGAATTAGTTGACTACTGACTGAGAGAGGGTAGCAAACTACATGAGCTATTGGTCTGCTCCAGAATGGCAGTTGCTGTGTTCCTAAGGGTACGTCTTCACTTATGGGAGGGTCCGGCGGCAGGCAATCGATGTTCTGGGATCGATCCCGGAAGTGCTCGCCGTCGATGCCGGTACTCCAGCTCGCCGAGAGGAGTACGCGGCATCGACGGGGGAGCCTTCCTGCCGCGTCTGGACCCGCGGTAAGTTCGGACTAAGGTACTTCGAATTCAGCTACGTTATTAACGTAGCTGAATTTGCGTACCTTAGTCCGAAGTGGGGGGTTAGTGGGGACCAGGCCTAAGGCTATGTATTCTAGCTCATTAACAGTACTTTGCATTAATTCAGTCTCTATAATACAGATACATTGGGATGCTTACATTGTGTAAATGGACTGTGAATGCAGTTTGACTATTTTTTTTAAGCAGTGGGTCTTAATTAGCACAAACTCAGACCTCAATCCTGCACCTGCCTCTCATTTGATAGGTTCTGCATGGCCCCAGAGGTTCTATCAATGTGGCTTTGAGTGGGTGCCACAGTCAACTGCAGAATCAAGGATTTGCTCTTGTTCCTGCTGACATGTCTTGACTTTCCCATACTGAAGCAAAAGTGATCTATACAGTAGATTTATTTGTTACTTTCTCTAACATAATTATTTAGTTTCTCCAACAATGGTTTGAAGACCTTGGGCTTTTATGACATCCATCAAAGCTCATTCACACTTTGAAGCCTATTCTACCAGAACACCTGGCTATGCTCCCTCATTCTGCATTCACACAATCCTTTTGCTCATTTATTTATCTAAGCAGCTGTGACACCTTCATTTAAAAAAACAACAACACAAGGTACTTTGCAATTGTAGTTTGGTGAGGACAATGACATGAACAGTCTAAATAGGAATGGAAAAATGAACTATTGGTCTTGGTAGGTTTAGATTTTTATTAGTAAATGTCGATAAATGTCATACACACACAAGCCAATGAAAACATATTTCTATCAATAATAATTATAATAATAATAATAATAATAGACCTTTACAGCTAAGCAAAACAAGAAAATTGCTGTTGAGAACTTATTAGAGTTGGATTTAAGGATATTTGCTTTGTATATTTTGACACATGACATTGACAATATTGTGTATTAACTCTTTGACTTTCAACATCTGTGATTAAAAGATTGTTTCACGCTCCCTATTGCCTGACCCCACCCCCATAATATCCTGCAACTGTGAAAATGTAAATAGATAATTTTAAAATGATGAAACCCCATAATTTTGTGAAACTGAAAATTCAAATAGATAAAAATAGAAAAAATCCTTAAAAATAAACATCAATCTCAGCTATTATAAAAAAATTAAAAACTGAATTTTGCCAAGATTAAAATAATGTTTTTCAATTATGTAAATCTGACTCTTTTTTTAACCTGACTAAAGGCCTTCTTTTAATTTAATATTTTTATAGTGCTGTCAGTGTACACAGCACTGTGCAGCAGGATTATTCGTATTTTACATCCATTGTAAACTTTTCCAGTGCAAATAAAGTGTGTGTTCCTATGGTTGTTAATATTTGTAACATTAGAAATATTTATTTCAACGGTGAAAAATTATTCCATTGTTCAAAAAGCATCTGGTCCAGCCTAGAACTGAGCAAACAGTGCAAAACTACGTCCATAAATATTCATTTGCTACCACTGTATTCATGCCCCTTTTTATATTTGAATATTGTAGCAGAATAGTTTACTGGCAGGAATAGACAATAAAACACTGAATTTTATGTGAACATTGGAGAATATTTGTGGAAAGTGAATTGAGAACTAATAAACAGCAGTATTCACACTGCAAATTTGATTTTTAAGAGTTACACTTATCCAGATGGGAAACAGATATTTCTCAAGTGACATACATAGATATTTAAAACTAACTAACACTGCTCAAATTTCAAATATCAAATACTTGTAACAAACCTTTCATGCATGATCTATAGACCAAGAATTATTCAATCAGAATTTTGGGGGTGACTGAGGCAAGTGTTTTTGGCCTCATTATGTGATTTTACAACCTATACATAAACTAAAACAATAAATACTTAATATTCTGTTTAGCTTGTGAACTATGGTGCAATATTATAGCACTGTCGTTTAATACTTTTTACCCCTGCAGTACTTTAGATTTAAAGTCTAATATCTCAAGCAGCATCCCCATGTATACATTCTTCTGACTGGGTGCCTTAGCTCTTCAAAAACAGTGCATACATTTACAAAACCCACTGAAGTGAGTTTGTAATGAATAAATATTTTCTTCAATAACGCTAAAGCACAAACTGTTTTCTTCTCTCGAGAAATTGTGTGCTATTTTAATTTCAGAGTAATTACTTTTTGGACATGGAGCACAGATAATAAACTTCTTTTCAGGACTACAGCATATTTAAAGACAATACCTAAATAACCAGGACTAGGCAATTGATGAAAGCCTTGAGCTTCTGTCACACAGTGATACAGCACTGGCTGAAACCTTTAAAGTACATGAGGCAAGATTGGGAGCTAGGTAACCGTGGATTAGCACTGTAGCCTTTCACCTCTGTTGGTTTAGCTTCAAATTCTAGCACCAGTCTAGGTCACAAATAAAAATGAGTTTGATAGTCTCTTCCTAGTCCACACTGGTCAGCCTCAAAGAACTTCTGCATAGTGCAGCATGATTAATAGTGTCAGCTCAATAAAGGCTCTATACTAAAATAGAAGGGCACTAAAATTTATGAGTGATGTGTACTGTAGAATTGTGTGGGAAAAGTACACCGCATCTTAACTAAAGCCAGTACTTTTAGTCATTCATCTTCATGACTAGCATACTAAGGACAGGCCTCCGCATCACAATTTCTCAAAAGTCATGCCCAGCAGTTAATGAACATGGAGACCGAATTGCCCTCTCACTCTAGAGGCTGTAATTTCACATCAAATTTGAGGCATACTATGGAATGGTGCAGAAAAGTTGACTTGTTTGTTGTACCTCTTTTGTGGCTGGCTACCTAGGGGATTTGAGTTTCCAGCAGTGCCTTGTAGGTTCATGGCCCTATGTTCTTACATAAACATCCAAGTACATTTCACTAAGGCAGCGGTTCTCAAACTGTGGGTTGGAGCCCCAAAGTGGGTCACAACCCCATTTTAATGGGGCCGCCAGGGCGGGCATTAGACTTGCTGGGGCCCAGGGCTGAAGCCTAAGCCCCGCCACCTGGGGCCAAAGTGGAAGCCCGAAGGCTTCAGCCCTGGGTGCCTGGGGCACAGGTTAAAGGCCCCCTGCCTGGAACTGAAGCCCTTGGGCTTCAGCTTTGGACCCTCCTGCTGGGGGGGCTTGGGATTCCCCCACCCATCTGGGGCAGCGGGACTCGGGGGGGGGGGGCTTAGGTCCCCCTCCTGGGGTAATGTAGTAATTTTTGTTGTCAGAAGGGGGTCACAGTGCAATGAAGTTTGAGAACTGCTGCACTAAGGCATGGTAAAGGTGAAAAATAATCACATTTATATTGTATGGGAAACCAGCTAGAAGGAACGGAATAGACAGTGACACTTCACTTAGGCACACACACACAAACAAACATACTCATAAGCACTTTTTCTTTCTAGCACTTACAAAGCAGGGGTAATATATAATACATTATAACACCTGCGTAAGCAGGAAACTGATCACGCACAAAATCTATTACCCGTCACATAGATGTCATAAACTTTTCACCTGTTCACAACAATGCTACTGTGCCTGAAGTGTGTGTGTGTGTGTGTGTGTGTATGTGTACATGTGCAAAGATTGTGTGCTTAGGCTGAGCTGGGTTGATGTTCCATTAAAAATCAGGCCCAAAAGATTTCCATTTGTGAAAATATATAATACATATTTTTCAAAAAAATTAGTTAGGCTATTTACAGGCAGAGTGTAAGGGGGCAAAACTATTCTTTATAGAATAAAAATGCTTGAGTATTTAAAATAATTAAATAAAGCTATTATGCACAATTGTTATTCCAGTTAAAGGGCTTCAAGAGAATTTTTTTCTGAAAATTATGTTTCAAATGCATTTCAATGTGTCTTCTAAGTGAGACACTTAGATTCTTTTACTGAACATTAATATAAACATTAGCATTTTTCTAAAAGTTAATTGGCATATTCAGTGTTTTCTTTATGAAGTGTAACATTGATTTTTTTTGGCCCGGTATTACTTCAGTGTTATGTTGTTGTAAATATTTTCAGTCAAGTTCATCGTCATCATGTCCCTATTACACCTCTGGCGTTTAGGGCAGTGACGAAGCTCCTCCACTCCTGTCTGTTTCTGGCAAGTCTTTCAATGGTTCCCCAGCTGTGCCCCAGGTTTTTCAGCTCGGCTTCCACAGCTCTTCACCATGTTGTTTTTGGGCAGCCTCATTTTCACTTGCCTTCAGGTGTCCATCTTATTGCTACTCTGGTGACGGAATCGGTTGCCATCCGAAGCACATAACCGATCCATCTCCAACGCCTCTTGGCAATGATGGTGCTCAGATCCTCTTGGCTGCACTGTGTCAATAGATCTTGGTTTGAGATTGTTCTGGGCCAAAAGATACGGAGGATTTTTCTGAGGCAGGTTGTATGGAATGAAGACAGTTTGGACAGGTCATACTTTCTCATTCCCCAGCATTCTGCACTATAATGTAGTGTTGAAAGTACACAGCTCTGATAAATCTTGAGTTTGGTTTTGGTGTTGTATTTTGATGATTTCCAGATTTCAGTCAAGTTACACGGCTGTAAAAGCTGGAGTAACATGTGTAAGGAATCAGGACCTCATTCTTTATAGTAACAGTTAATTTTTGCTGGAAATAAACCCAGAATGTTTTCTTCTATGCATTTTTTTAATGCACTAAGAAAGAGAAGAATTTCTATTGCTAGGACTTGTATACACACCATTCATTATGTCTGTAGACAGGAAGACAGACTTAGTTCATTAAAAAGTTGTTAAATTTTTTATCAGATATAGCTAGTTAATCCATAAAAAATGAACAAACTACTCTGTTGCGAAGTTTAATAGGTTACTTACATCATGCTGTGAAAGACTTAGGAGAGCATGAAGAGTATGAGGACAAATATAAAAGTAAGCTCAAGTTTTTGGAAAGTTTTATCCTTCAGAACAGTTGTTTTACATTTTAAACAGATGTAAATATGTAGCAGCCTTGTTTAAAGCACAGGAGAGGCTTTGATGAATACCATGTGTACAGTCTGTGTCTTTTAGCGTATTATTTTGATCTATGATTTGTTCTGAAGGCCCTCTGCTGAAAACTAAGATGAAGTTATTAATTATTTAAAATTAAAAGTACAATATCTACAAAATATATTAAAATAGGCAGTTGCAGGTGGTGCATTATTAAAGGACAGAAGACTTTATCGATATGTGAAGCTTTGAAGCTGGTGTATTTCAAAAATACATTTTACATGACTCTTTTGTTTTTGTTTTTGTTTGGGATTGTATTCCTCTAATTGTCTCTGATTATGTAACAATAAAACATTGGTGGATTTTTTTCAATAACAGACACTTTATCTAAAAGTTAGTGGGAGTCTTTCTAGTGACTTCCACAGGTTTGGGATTTAGGTCTTAAATGAGTACTGTATCACATTAATAGGATGTCAGTTATTTGAAGGAGATAGAAAACACCTAACTTCAATATTGCTGTGTGACTATCCAATGGTTATAGATCAGGAAAAGTAAGAAGAATGTATAATTGAGGTTTCTGCACTGAGAAATCTAAAGTTATACATCTTTATAATCTAACAATAAAAATGAAATGACTATTTTGGCTTTTTGCTGTAATATTGCTCAAAAATTAGTTTGCTATAGAACACTAAATATAAATACTGTTTGGTCACAGCTGCCAAGAATAACTGTTTGTTATTCCTTTCATAAAAGGAATAACAATCTAGAGAATTCCAAAACTCCCAACTAATAAAATTTAATCACAGACCCTTCCCATTCATAATATATAAACTGCCATACTTCCAACTATTGGTTCTAAATAATTACACATTAATTTAATCAGCAAACTCACTAACTTACTATCCACTACCTATTATAGTAATTAATAAAGAACACTAGTGCCAATATCAATCTCTGGGGTCCACTTCTGTTAACTTCTTTCCACTATGATTTTTTTATTTCCTGTCTCACTACTTTTTAATCAACGCTTAGGGCTTTTTGCCTTTACTCTGTGATTGGTTTCCTTTTTAGTTAGACAAGACATGTCTTTTCCTTACAGAAGATGCATTTTTTGACAGTCAGCTTATACCTATCTACCATTTTAGTACTACTCTATCCTCTGTTATTTTATTAATCAATTCCCCCAGACTGGAGGAGCCTACTGGTCTGTCATTCTCACCACGTTAGTAGATGATGGTCTCAAAGGCTAGATCTCATATTTGTGTTAATATTTCCTTCACATCTGTTAACTGAATACCATCCAGGCCTTGTGCACCACCCATCTCTCAGGTAGCTACATAGTCATCTAAGGAAGATGTTATCTCAATTAAGGCTAAATGCTGATTTTTTCCATGAAAAGCACATGTATGATTACCTGCCCTATGGGCAGGTGGCATGTGTGTGCAGTCGGTACAAGGAGCTCCTGGCCCTCAGAGACAGTGTATGGGCTTTGGAGACCAGAGTGGCTGAATTGGAGGAGCTAAGGGAGACAGAGAGATACATAGATGAGACTTTCCAGGACACAGTAGAACAGTCCCAACCCCGGTCTGACAGCCTCTGTGCTGTTGAGAAGGATGAAAGTCTCAGGGAAGGAGAATATCCAACTGGACTAAAGTTGGGATCCTCCTTCCAGATGATGATGTGGTATCCTCTAGGACTGAGGATACCTCTCCAGGGGAGGGAACTCCAGTTAATAGGAAGAGACAGGTATTAGTTAGTAATGGGTGATTCAATCATTAGAAACATAGATAGCTGGGTTTGCGATGACCAGGAAAACTGCATGGTGACTTGCCTGCCTGGTGCGAAGGTTGCGGATCTCTCGAGACATCTAGATAGACTTATGTGTAGTGCTGGGGAGGAGCCAGTGGTCATGGTACATGTAGGTACCAGTGACATAGGAAAGGATAGGAGAGAAGTCCTGGAGCCAAATTTAGGTTGTTAGGTAAGAGGGCTGAGGATGTTAGGGAGATTCTCAAACCTGAACCGTCCTTTGTAAATGACACATCTGAGGAATTGTCACAGATTGAAGTGTCACTAGAGAAGGTTTTGGAATTAATTGATAAACTTAACAGTAACAAGTCACCGGGACCAGATGGCATTCACCCAAGAGTTCTGAAAGAACTCAAATGTGAAATTGCGGAACTATTAACTATGGTTTGTAACCTGTCCTTTAAATCGGCTTCTGTACCCAGTGACTGGAAGATAGTTAATGTAACGCCAATATTTAAAAAGGGCTCTAGAGGTGATCCCGGCAATTATACACAGGTAAGTCTAACGTCAATACTGGGCAAATGAGTTGAAACAATAGTAAGGAATAAAATTGTCAGACACATAAATTGTTGGGCAAAAGTCAACAGGGTTTCTGTAAAGGGAAATAATGTCTTACTAATCTATTAGAGTTCTTTGACGGGGTCAACAAACATGTGGACAAGGGGGATCCAGTGGACATAGTTTACTTAGATTTCCAGAAAGCCTTTAACAAGGTCGCTCACCGAAGGCTCTTACATAAACTAAGTTGTCATGGGATAAGAGGGAAGATCCTTTTATGGATTGAGAACTGGTTAAAATACAGGGAACAACAGCTAAGAATAAATGGTAAATTTTCAGAATGGAGTGGGGTAACTAGTGGTGTTCCCCAAGGGTCAGTCCTAGGTCCAGTCCTATTCAACTTATTCATAAATGATCTGGAGAAAGGGATAAACAGTGAGGTGACAAAGTTTGCAGTGATACTAAAACTGCTCTAGATAGTTAAGACCAAAGCAGACTGTGAAGAACTTCAAAAAGATCTCACAAAACTAAGTGATTGGGCAACAAAATGGCAAATGAAATTTAACGTGAATAAATGTAAAGTAATGCACATTGGAAAAAATAACCCCAACTATACATACAATATGATGAGGGCTAATTTAGCTACAACTAATCAGGAAAGAGATCTTGGAGTCATCGTGAATAGTTCTCTGAAGACGTCCACGCAGTGTGCGGTGGCAGTCAAAAAAGCAAACAGGATATTAGGAATCATTCAAAAAGGGATAGAGAATAAGACAGAGAATATCTTACTGCCCTTATGTAAATCCATGGTACACCCACATCTTGAATACTGTGTACAGATGTGGTCTCCTCATCTCAAAAAAATATACTGGCATTAGAAAAAGTTCAGGGAAGGGCAACTAAAATGATTAGGGGTTTGGAACGGGTCCCCTATGAGGAGAGATTAAAGAGGCTAGGACTTTTCAGCTTGGAAAAGAGGAGAGTAAGGGGGGATATGATAGAGGTATATAAAATCATGAGTTGTGTGGAGAAAGTGAATAAGGAAAAGTTACTTACTTGTTCCCATAATATAAGAACTAGGGGCCACCAAATGAAATTAATGGGCAGCAGGTTTAAAACAAATAAAAGGAAGTTCTTGACACAGTGCACAGTCAACCTGTGGAACTCCTTGCCTGAGGCGGTTGTGAAGATTAGGACTATAATGGTTTAAAAGAGAACTAGATAAATTCATGGAGGTTAAATCCATTAATGGCTATTAGCCAGGATGGGTAAGGAATGGTGTCCCTAGCCTCTGTTCGTCAGAGGGTGGAGATGGATGGCAGGAGAGAGATCACTTGATCATTACCTGTTAGGTTCACTCCCTCTGGGCCACCTGGCATTGGTCACTGTCGGTAGACAGGATACTGGGCTGGATGGACCTTTGGTCTGACCCAGTATGGCCGTTCTTATGACATGCTTCCATTCTGATGCTGCTCGTTAAAAAAATAATGCATTAATTAAATTTGTGACTGAACTCCTTGGGGGAGCATTATATGTCTCCTACTCTGTTTTACCCACATTCCGCCATATATTTCATGTTATAGCAGTCTCAGATGGTGACCTGGCACATGTTGTTCATTTTAAGAACATTTTCACTGCAGATTTGACAAAACACAAAGAAAGTACCAATGTGAGGTTTCTAAAGATAGCTACAGCACTCGACCCAAGGTTTAAGAATCTGAAGTGCCTTCCAAAATCTGAGAGGGATGAGGTGAGGAGCATGCTTTCAGAAGTCTTAAAAGAGCAACACTCTGATGTGGAACTACAGAACTCGAACCACCAAAACAGAAAATCAACCTTCTGCTGATGGCATTTGGCTCAGATGATGAAAATGAACATGTGTTGGACTGCATTGCTTTGGATTGCTATTGAGCAGAACCTGTCATCAGCATGGATGCATGTCCTCTGGAATGGTGGTTGAAGCAAGAAGGGACATATGAATCTTTAGCACATCTGGTACGTAAATATCTTGCAACAGTGGCTACAATAGTGCCATGCAAACACCTGTTCTCATTTTCAGATGATGTTGTAAATAAGAAGTGGGAAGCATTATCTCCCATATAATGTAAACAAACTTGTTTGTCTTAGCGATTGCCTGAGCAAGAAGTAGGACTGAGTGGACTTGTAGGCTCTAAAGTTTTACCTTGTTTTGGTTTTGAGTGCAGTTATGTAACCAAAAGAAATCTACATTTGTTAGTTGCACTTTCACGATAAAGAGATCGAACTACAGTACTACTTATGTGAATTGAAAAAGACCATTTTTTATCATTTTTACAGTGCAAATATTTGTAATAAAAGTAATATAAAGTGATCACTGTACACTTTGTATTATGTATTGTAATTGAAATCAATATATTTGCAAATGTATAAAAACATCCCAAAATATTTAATAAATTTCAATTGGTATTCTATTGTTTAACAGTGCAATTAAAATTGCGATTAATCGTGATTAATTTGTTTGAGTTAATTGTATGAGTTAATTGTGATTAATGGACAACCCTAATGATTTTCTAACACTTGCCTCAATTAATTGTGACTCAGTGTAGAAGGATTTCAGTTTCTGTCAGTTCAGGCTTTTCTTAGGTGAGGGTTTAAAATTGTGAGCCAACGTATATGTATCTCGCTTTTTCTTGCTTGCTTACTAATAATGTGAATGAAATACCCAGTGGGACACCATCTTATAAGGTTCTGTCTAAGTTAGATATCAGAGGGATTCTGCTGGTGAAAGTTAGTTAACCACATACTTAAATTTAGAAGGACAGGGCACTTTTAGACTAACAAATCACTGGCCGTCTTCCTGTAATGCTATCTGCACCCTTTTAATCGCTAGTGTCCCACCAGATTTTATTTAACTGTATAGATCTTTTGCGCCACTGAAAGACCAGCCAGCGGGTGGCTGAAAACAATGGCTAAAACAACATGGAAAACCAAGTCTCAGTTCTTGGCACGTCCCTCGATCCCCACTCCGGAGGCTGTGAGGCATTCGAACGATGAGAGGCTGCAAAGAATCTCAGGTGGCAGGTCGCCGAAAGAAAACCAGCCAACTCTCTCAGTGTGCACTTATAACTGCAGAACACTGACGAGGGAGGAATCGATAAACCATCTCAAAGCAAAAACAGCCTGCGATGTGCTGGCTGTTTGCGAAACACGACGAAAGAAGGAGATGGAGGTCAGCTGGGGGGACAGAAGCACGGTCATTTTAGGAAAAGGAGAAGGCACGAGGACAGTTGGAGGAGTCGGATTCATCATAAACAAGGCATGGTCTTTGAAAATTGTCTCATGCCATTTGAAGTCATCAGGTATCGGGGTGCTTTACCTCCAATTGAACCGAAATAGTACCCTCAAAATCATCCAGATCTATGTTCCCACAAGTGCATGCGAGGATGATAATGTAGAAGGATTCTATTAGGAACTGGAAGAAACCCTCACTCAGAGTTCCACATATACGATTGTGATGGGAGATTTTAACGCCAAGGTTGGAAGAGGGAGAGAAGACGAAAAGGTCATAGGAAGGTATGATATCGGAGAACGAAATGCACGAGGAGAACGACTAGCTATATTGGCAGAGACTAGGAGAATGTTCATTGGTAACACCTGGTTCCGAAAGAAGGTCAACAGAAGATGGACCCAGATCGCACCAAACGCGAAGACAAAAAATGAAATTGATTACTTTCTGATGGATAGACAACACATCGTGCAGAATATTTCAGTAGTGCCATCATTCAATATTGGTAACGATCATCGCCTACGGAGAGCTAGATTCATGTTCACTGTGAAGGTGGAGAAAAAGGAGCTGTGTATGGTGAACAGAAGGCACCAGCTGGTAGCTTTCAATGAGGCAATCCTGAAGGAAAACATTTCTAGGGAAGATTGGAGCCCCCTGGACGACTGCGATGACGATTATGAGAACTTCAGTAAGATACTGAAACGGTGTGTGAAATCAGCTGAACGTGAAAGATCAAGAAGAGCTAGCAGAAGAATCTTGGCGAATACAAAGACTTTATTGGAGAAGAGGAGGAAAATGAAAAGAAATAGTAGTGAAGACTTCAAGAAATTTCAAACCGAAAAGCTCCTAAAGGCTGCTGAAGATTGTAAAAGTCTCAAAAAATGGAAACGGGAACTGGCGTTGTACAGGTCATCATTATTGGCTTTGAAGAACAGGGACGGAGAATCAGTAATCGGTCAAACAGAGATGGAGGCAATCTGCAGGGATTTCTGTACCCAGCTGTTTGCATCTCATATAGACATCCCAATGCCATCACTTCAACAAACCAATGAACACATACTCCCGGTTCTCATTAGCGAAGTCCGCCATGCAGTCCATCAAATGAAAGAGGGGAAGACTCCAGGTAAGGACAGTCTGACAGCAGAAGTGCTTAAGGCGGGAGGTCAGGAACTTTGGAAAGCTCTCGCCCAAAGGTTCAGCCGATACCTGGAAATCCAGAAGGATACCATCCAGTTGGAAAGAGTCCAATACCATCCTGTTGCATAAGAAAGGCGATTGAGAAAATCTAAAGAACTATTGCCCGATCTGCCTGCTTTCGCATATCTATAAATTGTTCACTAAAATAATAACAAATCGACTATCGCAAAACCTGGATGAACAGCAACCTAGAGATCAGGCCAGCTTTTGAAGGAACTATAGCATGATAGACCACCTCTTCACTCTAAACCAACTACTAGAGCCTTTAAGGGAATATAAATTCTCTTTGTGCATTGCCTTCGAGGACAGCGTGGAAGGCGTTCAACAGCATAGAGACTAATACTGTTCTTGAAGCTCTTTCAGAACAGGGCATCAGTGCAAAATATATCACATTACTAAAGGAAGCGAGCTCTGGCTGCAGCACAGACATATCACTGTTTGATACTCCCCTCCGAATCCCCATTGAGAAAGGTGTGAAACAGGGAGATACAATTTCACCACAATTATTCACAGCCTGTCTTGAATTGGTTTTTCAATGAGCAGGCTTGAAAGGTGGGATTAATATCAACGGCGAGCGGCTAAACCATCTCAGGTTCGCAGATGATATAGCGCTGATAGCCGAAAATACAGCCCAGCTTGAAAGAATGCTTAAAGAACTGAACACAAAAACTAGTCAAGTCGGATTAAAAATGAATCAGTCGAAAACAAAATACACGAGATCGGATGTTCTGCCAAGAACCCAACTAACTCTTGGAGGAGAGTAGATCCAAGAGGTTGATAAATACGTTTATTTGGGCCAGGAAGTCAACATGCACCACGATCAGAAAGGCGAACTGTTGCGCAGAAAAAAAGCTGGATGATGCGCATTCAATGACATCAAGGACATCCCCCAAGGAAAGATCAGCAAAACAACTTGTGCGAATCTTTTCAACTCGACCATGCTTCCAGCGATGTTATATGGCAGCGAAACATGGTCGCTGACAAAGATTGAAGAACATCAATTGTCTTTCACACATTGGGCCATTTCGCTCCGCGATCACATCCCCAACAAAATAATTAGGCAGCAGTCTGGAGTGCAAGACGTTGTTGAAAGCAGGCTCAGCAAAATGTGGTGGGCGAGACATATGGCCCGACTCAGCAATAACGGATGGACCGCAGCTATATCCGAGTGGTATCCGCGAGAACAGAAACGGCCACGCGGTCGGCCTCCAAAGAGGTGGGATGATTTCCTAACAAGGAGATATGAACAAGCATGGCAAAGGATGGCCAGAGCGATAGAAAATTGGAAGACGTGTTGTGATCGGCTCAGTTTCAACCGATGAAGGACCGACAGTCTACGCAGTCTACACAGATGTTTATTTATATACACTGATTATATAGTCACACACACACACACACACACACACAAAGGCATTTATAATGCAGTATTAAAACAGGTAACAAACACAAAACAATATGGTTGATCTCAAGAGAAATAACCCTAATAAGAAATGGCCTTAATAATCACTAGTACCTATGGCTATGGGGTAAACCCTGCTGTATTCTGTAGATTTCTTCAACACTGCTGAACCACTTAAAGGTTGTGTATTAGGACATATCATTTGGTGACTAATACACAGGAGTTTGAGGTATGCTTGGTTAGCAATTTAATTAGGATTTATCTGTCCCATTTGCAAAGCCACTCTACCCCATAAGAGGGGTGGTCTGGGAGCAACTCTGACTCTTAGAGCTCCGTAGCACACAGATGGAGGGGAAGCTATTCCCTTTTATGGGGGTGCAGCACACTTCTGCCACTGGACCAGGCCTGCCCATCCTGTCAGCTAGGGGAGAGAGAAATTGGGGCATGGCACTGGGGTGATGTGCACACGATCATCATCCATCCCTTATGTGCTCACAATGAGTAACAGCTGCAGTCTGGTCGCTAATGGGAATTTGTGCGCCAGACTCCACAGGCAAGTAACTGTCCCCTGTATGGTATGAAAAAGTCATATTTATGCCTAGTTTGCGGTTTGTAAACTCTGCATGTAAACTCAAGCGAGAGTGCCAGTTAAAATGAGAGAAGTTGGGGGGGAAGCTGGAAATGATAGGTTATATCAAACTGAGGCTGTGTCCATTCGAACTATTGGAGATTCATTTTAATTGGAGATTAATGGCTGATTGACTACTACAAAATCAGAGAACAAATAGTGTCTTTGGGCTGGACTCACAAAGGACTTAGTCTCCTAATTGCCATTTTAGGCACCTAAATCCCAGAATCAGGCACTACTGGGATTCACAAAACCCCCACTCAGCTGCCCCCACAACTTATAGGCATCTAAACTCGCTCAACACCTCCCTCTTGCAGTAAAAGTTCCCTAGGTGCCCATGTTTCTGCCTCTGAGCATGCTCACTGCAGCCTCACAACAGCCATCTGGATGTCTAAGCCC
Organism: Chrysemys picta bellii; assembly: GCF_011386835.1. Taxonomy (NCBI): domain Eukaryota; kingdom Metazoa; phylum Chordata; order Testudines; family Emydidae; genus Chrysemys; species Chrysemys picta. The sequence continues at coordinate 107,158,759 of NC_088791.1, forward strand.
CAGAGCGATCCACAAATCAAGAGAAGATGGATAGTCGTCCACATGCTCAGACTTCGCCTACCTAAACGGGCTCCAAGGGATGAGCTTACACAAAACAGCTGGGGATGAGAAAAGGAGGACCTCCCTCATATCTTTTAGCCCAGTGGTTAGGGTACTCACCTGGTGAGAAGAAGGGATTTGAACAAGCATTTGCCACCTCCCCAGGGGTGTCTATACTCACTCAGCTATGGGATATGCTGGTGTGGGGCTCCCTCAGTCTCTCCTGTTGAAGCTGTTCCACTGTGAATAAATACATTAAAAATTAATTGGAGCAGGATCTTGGGTTTCCCATCTCCCAGATGAGTACTGTAACCACCAGGCTACAGAGTAATTCTCTCGTTCTTCTCCCTCCCCCCTCCCCATGCCCCTCCCAATGATTCTTGCATTATTATCCACAGTGCAGCAGTTTCAACATTGGCAGAGAGAGAGAGAGTGAGTGTGTGTGTGTAGGTGTGTGCACGTGCAAGTATGAGAATGACTCCTAGTGTGTGAGCCTCCAAGTGTGCTGGCTTTGTGAATCCATTCGAAGGCAACTCTCCCCATTCACGGTACTGGGAGCCTAAGCACCCAACCCAGGCTTCGTGAATCTCAGTGATTTTTCTAGGTGGCTATGTTTCTTTTTCAATATAGCCCTTTATTTATCAAGATCTACTAGGGAAGTGGACACAGGCTACTGGGTTCTCTCAGGATTTGTTAAGGAAATATTTCACATTTGAGCAGATTGTTGGCCAAGCAAAATTATTATGCAGCAGTTTTTCAGGTATGAATGGCTTGAGCACAACAGAGAGAATTTGATTTATTCCCAGTTATCCCTTGGGACAGCTCCTCGCCAGAAGCATCACATTCCAGCTCTAGTCTCCAGCCCACCAAGGAGATGGCTACACTGGTTGCCTTGTTAAGGCAGCTTTCCTTCCCCTTGGTGCCAACAGAATAGTGCCAAAGGGACAAATACAGGGACCAGGATCTATCCAAGAGATTTGTATTACGTGGCTTCTTATTTTTAAAATGAATTTTCTGTACTCCAGAATTTGCAGTAAATATACAAAGATCAATCCATACAAACAGTGCCCAAGAACAGAGCACCCCGTTCCACCGCGGCATAGCAAGCACAGTTCCCTTTGAGAGGGAACAATGTCGTGCCCACTTTAGCCAAAGCTGAATTTCGCCAATAACACGCAGGGCTCCCAACTAGTGATGGCAGCGATAATTAAGAAATAATGTCAATGGAATAGAACAATGTCACAAGATAAAGGTCTCCTGCTGCTACACAAATGGTGAAGTGAAGCTCATTTATCAAGAATAAATGTCAAGGCAGAACTGATGCATTTTTAAAGCAATGTTCAGGTCTAATTATTTTTATTATGCTGAACTAAATGACTGATATATATGTAGTAATTGTGTCCAGTGGATACTGCTGCAGCAGATAACAGATTCACTGCACAATTATTTGACCTATTTTATTCTGATTGCATTAGAGAGAAGGCTTTGTAATGTACTATAACCCAGGCTTCTTAATGTACCATAGCCAATTAATGTTTATTTAACCATACGACTATGAATTGGCTCAATGAATATTGCCCTGTGGTCTATAAGGTCTAATCATGCTCCCCTTATATTCAGTGGTAAGAAATGAATTCAGTTCTTAACTTCAATAAGAGCAGGATCAGGACCTGTGGGCCACAGAATCCTTCTTGGTGGACTTCCAAATGAAGCATTCTGGAAGTCAAAATGGGAGACAGACTTCCCTTTTCAGTTCTTATGATTGAGACATTGTAAGAGCCAAACAAAAATATTGGATAAATCAATGAACTGTTTTTTGGATGGGATGTAGTTATACTGTATTAACTTTTAGAAGTAAATAAGGAGCATGCCCTTGGCAATCTGACTGGCTTGCAGACATTGGAATGTATTAGATGTTGGGCCAAATTCACCAGTACCATCTGGCTGCTTTATGCTGCTTTAATGACACAAATCAAACCTTAAACTTTACTTCACTCAGGTTCTTGACTTCTTTATATCATCAGAGCAGTCAGAGTATACTGGGGAATCTGGCCCTGACATTTCACGGGAAAATTTTGAAAAACAATTTTTATTACTCTTTTTAATAAATTTTTCAAGCATGTTTATTTTCCAAACCACAGCATTGGGCCAACATGGTTTTCTTTGAAGAAATTTCAGTAGTAAGTCATCGTTCCTTTCCATGATAAAAGAAAAGGGCCATTATTAACATGCTACCTGTTGTTATAGAGTGTATTTCTATTACTACAATCTCCTACGCACATGCTTGGATTTACTATTTTTGGTGTGAACCTCCTACTCCTCTGTTTGTTGAACAGCACATGAGAGATTCCCAGGAGGAGATAGGGTAAGTGCAGAGCTGAGCTCTGTGAGTGGGGCCTCAGAGGGCCCAGACAAGGAAGCATTCCAGTTAAGTGACAGATGATACAATAACCGCCTTATATCTCAAGAAACTACCTGAGGGGCAACTTGTCAGGTGAGGGCAGTTCTAGAAGATCTACCATAGCCAGACTTCCCAGCATCCCCAAAGGAAAATAAGGTCCATCTTTCTGTCACCACAGGACAGAAGTTGTTGCTGCCTCACTAAGGTCTGTGGTTTCTCATTAGCTGTCACAAGCTTGTCAGTATTTTATGATGGAGCAATGGCTACATTTCCAAGACCAGCATGAGCTGCGCTAGCTACCACCAAGACAGGAAGGCCTTACCGGTCCTTGTTTTTATGGTAAGAGATCAGCTAGCATAGGTTTTTACAGGTAGTAATATTAATATTTAACATTTATATATTACTTTACATACTCAAAGCATTTTACTATCATTAACAAATTAATCAACACAACCTCTTTTGCTGTAAATAGGTAGGTAAGTGGTGGTGGTGTTGTTATCCTAATTTTACAGATGAGGCAACTGAATACACACAGTCAGTGTAAGAGCCAGAATTAGATCTCAGGACCTTTTGACTCCCAATTCCATGCTTATTACTTCAGCTCAAATGGCCACAGGAAAGATCATATCACACTTTAATGAATTATCAGACAAGCATTTTTTATTTAATCACCAACTAGTAACTGGAAAGCAGACAACTATGCATAGAGGACTCAAGACTTTAAGATGCCAAAACAATTCCCCAGCTTATGCATTGATCATGTACAAAGGCAACTGGAAATAAAAGATTTTAGTAATCATCTCCTCCCCTGTCCCTAAACATTAATCTTAAGCAATTATATCTTCTCCTAAATCTCCATAAATTATTCTGTGTTATAAGTCATTTTGAGAAACATTTCTAGAAAAACTCAAGCATTATGTGGCTCTGATTTCAGGTATTTGTAAAAGTCCTATGAGACCTTCACTGCTTTGTCTAACCCAATGGAATTCAAATCAGAATAATAACTGGACCAAACTCTTTAAAAATCGATGGGAGATGTGTATACTCAGTCTTTTGAAAATCAGGCCAACATGCATTTATACAAAGTGTGTGTGTGTGTGTGTGTATATATATACATCTGTTACTTGTATTAAGGTAGAGCCTGGAGATATCAACCCAAGAGCCTGTACTAATACATAGCACATAGTGATTGGGATGGGGGGGGGATCAAAAATTGACATTTCAAATTTTGACGTGAGTGAAAATTGAAGCCATTCTTGACCACCTCTAACTCTAAGGGACAATCCCTGCTCAAAAGAGTTCATAATCTCAATGGACAAGAAAAACAAAGGATGGGAGAAAGGAATGATTATTGTTCCCATTTTACAGATGGGGGAGTTGAGAGAAATGAAGCAATTTCCCTAAGGTCACAAGAGAGACTGTGCTAGAGGTAATATCTTTTATAGGACCCAACTTCTGTTGCTTTTGAGCTTCACCATTAGGAACTCAGCTGCCTGTGGGTTCAGTCATCTAGCAACTCAATGAGCTCGACTGGGCCCTCACTGAGAGACTGTCGTCCTTGATTGGTCAGAAGAGCTAACACATCACCGGTGTAGCCCTGTAGCAACAGCAGCAAAGTAGTTGCTCAATGCTTTCCAAGTCTGCAGCTGCACCAGACCTACTTCCTGTCAAGCCCTTGCTCCGACCCTGACCTGCTCTACCCCAGCCCTAGTCCCTGCCTAGCACTGAACTCCTGATTCCTGGCTCTGAGCACTGTCTTGTCTCCTGACCATGACTCTAGTTGTGCCTTTTGGTTCCGTTCTGACTCCTGGCTCCAACGATTGGTTTGCCTTCTGATCACACCTCTGGTTTTGCCCTCTGATTCTCCTCTAACCACTAGGTCACACCACCTACACCTCGGTGTGTGAAGTTCATAGAGCTCTTCTTTAGGTCACTTTGTGAAACTTGAAAGCTTGTCCCTTCCGCCAATAGAAGCTGGTCCATTAAAAGGTATTATCTCACCCACCTTGCCTCTCTCATATCCTGGGACCGATATGGCTACAACAACACTGTGTTAGAGTTGGCATTTGAACCTGGAATTCCTGACTCACTCTCCAATGTGTTAACCAGAAGGCCATCCTTCTCCATGTACATTTAGAACTGTCTCAAAGAATTAGAAGGTGCCTCCTGAATAATTCTGACCTCCAGCTAAAGGATCACAAAGCAAAGTGAACAGTTATCTCTTGGTGTCAGAAAAGAGGATGATGCAATTATCTCATGCAGTGACTTAGTGCACTAACTTTCACCTCATGAGTGGAGTTCAAATTCTGACCAAAGTGATCTCATCCTCATCCCTTTATCTTGAAAGCAAATGAATGAATGAAAACAGCATTCCCATACCCTACAGCCATAATGTGTTAGTCTGTTATTGCAGATACCATTCCACTCTTTATGACACCCTTTGTTCAAAATTTGCTTGTTGGGAATGCTCAGCTTTGACAGGCTCTGCCCTGTGGATTGCTTTATAACTGCAATAATGCCTATCAGACAGCTATTTTGTATTACATTAGAAATGAAAGACACTTCTTATTCAAAATTAGAGGATTAAAAATGCTCAGGCAAGCTAAAGCAATCCTTAGTGCTTTGGAGTTTTGCTATATAGTTTTTAAAATCCATTTTAAAAGATAATCCAGTTAAAAGTGTATGTGTATGTAATCATTTTTACTTACCTTTTTTACAGATAAATTAAAAACCTAAAGCTGAAATATGTAACTTGCTCCAGTTTTGTTGCTTGTTTTGTATATCCCCAGTTATTGATCCTTAAACCAAAGAAATTATGAGGGCTAGATTCTCAGCTGCAGTAAACTGATATGGGCTTGTCTACATGAATACCTAGGATATGTGTACATTTAAAATGCTACAGCGATGCAGCTGGGCCACTGTAGTGATTCAATGTAGACACTACCTATACCAACGGGAGGGATTCTCCCTTCGGTGTAAATAATTCACCTCCCTGAGAGGCAGTAATTAGATCGACAAAAGAATTCTTCCATCAACTAGCACTGTCTACACTGGGGGCTACCTTGGTGTGGCTACATCTCTCAGGGGTGTGGATTTTTCACACCACTGAGTGATGTAGCTATACCGATGTAAGTTTCTAGTGTAGACCAGGCCTTAGTTCACAGCTAGCTGGGGTGTAAACCTACCCTGCACTGGCCTGCTGCACACAAGGTGGATCCTGCTGCCATACATGAAAAGTTATGTAGTGCGCTTTGAACTACTCTGCTTTGAAAGGGGCATAGATCAAAGTGCACTACAGAACTTTTAGTGCATGGCAGCAAGGACTTTTAGCATACAGCAGACTACCATGGGGTAGACTTATATCCCAGCTTGCTATGAACTAAGTTGTGTAGACAAGCCCTTATCTGTGTTATAGTAGCATCTACAGGTACCAACCAAGATCAGGACTCCACTGTGTTAAGCTCTGTACAAACACACAATGAGATAGAATCTCTGTGCTGAAAAACTTATTATCTAAATTGAAAAGACACACAAAGGGTAAGAGGGAAAATAGAAGCACAGAGAAGTGACATGACCTCTCCAAAGTAACACAATGGCAGAGCCAGGAATAAAATCCAGATCTCTTCGACTCCCTACCCACTAGACCACCATGCTTCCCCACAGAAACTGGAGCTATACCAGTTTCACCAGCTGAGAATCTAACCCTGACTCTTGAAGTCCAAAACTATAACATTCATATGTTATATGCACTGCATCCATCCATATGGCATTGAATAAACTCCCAAAGTTCTGGTCTAAGATTACATAGGAAATTTCCAGTAGAGCAGGGGATTGATCCCAGGTCTTTATAGTCCCAGGCTAGTTGAATCCAACATCAGTTTTGTGAGCACAGATAATGGCCATTAGAAAGTTCAAAGAGCAAATTTCTAGCCAGTGTCAACACTTCTATAGCCTTTAAAAAAAAACAGTAGACCCAATATAAATTTGCCAATTACTGGCAATCAACCTTACAAGTACAGGTAGGGCATAATTTGATCACAACAGCTTGAACCAATGAGTAATCATCCCACTGCATTCTGAACAAGCTGCAAGTAATGAAGCAGCCTTACAGAGAGTCCTACGAAGAGAGAAATGCAATAATCAAGCTTCTTGGACACAAGGGCATATGATGAAATTGTGAGGTCAACCAGCTAGAAAAAAATTAAAAGCTTTCATACCACTTCCAATTCAGGCTCACGATTTTCCATTGAAAAGACAACTTTAAGGGGGATGCTATGACTCTTATTCTGATTAAATATTTCCAAATGAATCCCCTGATTCAACAAAGAAGGAATCAACTTGTATAAACAACTTCTCCCCAACAGCAAAACATATGGCTTCACAGGACTGAGGACAAGATAGCTCTAACACATCCAGCCATCAGTATCATTCATTTAACTAATCTCTCAGCAACCCTTTTTTTTTCTGATGAATTCAAAAAGTTTATATCCAGGTTTCCGATTTAGAATGCAGACACATTTGATAAAGGGATAGTAAGTAATTACTGATTTATTTTGCACCCTTGCAAACTGCGAGCGTTTCAAGCTGAGATTTTCAAAAGAACTGAAGGAAGTTAGGTGTCCAACTAATTAGGCACCTATCTCTCTTTGGTTCCTTTGAAAGTCCCAGGCTTAATAACCTTTTAAAAAACAGCCATGTACAATTTTCTTTTTAATTGGTTTGTGTTATACCCTACATAGGTGCTTAATAACAATAATCAATAAGTGAACTATGGCAGTGCATAGGGGCCCCAACTGAGATCAAAGTGCTATTGTGATGGGCACTGTCCATAAACATAGTGAGAGAAAGACCCTGGTCAGGAGTAAGGCCCTGCAGCTGTGCCTGCTCAGCCTCTGACAGCCTATCAGGTCAGCTGTGCTGCCTGATTGGCTGAGAAAGATCTAGTATAGCACTAGAGGGGAGCCAGCAGCTTCCAAATCAAGTGACCCTGGTGTCCCGTGTTGGTCCCCCAGCGGGCTTTGGCTTTTGCAGCTCATCCTGGGCCCATACCCAGAGGAGCTGTTTGATGACCCCCATCCTGGAGGATCAGCCTGCCTCAGAACTACCAGCAGAAGATACAGAAGGAGCCTGGTATGTGGTTGGCTCCATGTCTGTTTAATATATGAATGGGAGGGATTTCTGAGTTATGACCCAATGTATTGTTATTACAAGCCATGGGTAGCAGTTAAACAAGCATTTAACATTAAACTTTTTACTAGATACTTGCACATTATTACAAAGATTCGCTGGGGTGCTACCCTTTTAGTACACCACATCGTGCAAATCCGCTGTCTCACAGCATAATGAATCATCTGCTGTACGCAGTGTGTGGGAAAATATAGCGCATGGGTGACTAAAGTACTGCTAGGATTTAGTGAATTGGGGTTATGCAGCCCAGAAATGTGCCAGGGAGGAGAGGGGCTGGCTATGCAGTTCTTTGAGAGTCCATATTGTCATGTGTGTTTGCATGTAGTCCAGGTAGATGTAGTCAGAGCAGGCTGTATCATAAGCTGTAGCTGCAGGAGTGCAGAGAGTTTTCAGCAGCTTACACAGAGGCAGTAATCCATTTGGACTCTAGCGCAGCATCCTGTTTTTTTTTTTTTCCCTGTGAAGTTGACCCAATCAGAGCTCATAGCTGCAAACTTCTTCTGTAGCAGGAACTTCAGATAGGTAGTCACATTTCTCGGAAGGGTGTATTTTTCAAGCCCTCCTCTGTAGGACATCAGCCCACTCCACTAATGGATATGTTGATCAGTCATCATAAACTTGAAAACCTCCGTAGCATACACAGCTGGCTTCCAATCAGTAGCTTGGAACACAATGTTCCTTTGCCATTCAGGAACCTCTAGGATTGTCATCCTTCAGAAGGTGGAATGCTTGAAAAGACTGAGAATGCTTAGGAAATAAATACCCCCCCACACACCAAGGCTAAAATGGTCTGATTTTTAAACCTACAGCATTTGCAAATTTCACCTTACCATTCTGTGCTCAGGCTTTTCACTCTGCTTAACTGTTATGTGCATAGAGCACCTGGGATAGTAAGCATTGCTCTGAGAATATATTGAAGCTAAGTTTTAGAAAGCATTTTTTTTGCCTTGAGATTTCAAACGTAACTTTTTCTGAGGATGTACTTAACCTTTTTTGAAGTACTGAGACAATAATGAATTGTCTATTTTCAGGCCTTTCCACCTCTGCAACTCAGCCACAATCCAGCAAGAGCCAGGGATTTTGAACAGTCATGAAGCAGTCCAAAAGGATGCCTGTCCATGATGAACTTATGGTGGATATCTTGGATGGGTCCAACAAGCAGGTATAGTACCAAAGGGAAAAGGATTCATGGACAGGGAAAAGGCACAGACAGGCTGCAGAGTGCAGGAGAGACTTGCAGTGCAGTTTCTAGACCAGGAATGGTGACTGAAGGAGGAAGATAGTGCAAGCAGCAAACATGTCTTTCTGCTCTAATGGTCATGGTCAGGCTCCTGCACCACACCCTGAGTCCCCTCCACAGTTCCACTCCACAGGCCAGGAATGCATTGGCGAATACTATGGTTGGGTGGCCCCTAAAAGCGGGATTGAATGCTAATTGGACAGGGCACGCATATCCCCTGCAGTCTTCCACTCTCATTTAGTGCCAAGTGCATGCTAAACATGGTAGAAAGGGAACGTAGAATGGGGCCAGGAGACATGCAGAAGTAGGGGATTTATTTGTTTGCATTAATTACACTGTTTTGCACTGCTTAGTATTTATGTGCTTTGTTTCATTACTAGTTTTGGTGTTTTAATGGCAGCTGGCCTGCCTAACAATTCTTTAATGTTTCATTTTCTTCATTTTTTGTAATACAGCCATGTTAACATTTGTCATTAAGAAAGTTAATTACCGTCACTGTATCCTATCATATATACTATGTGTATTGAAAGAATAAAGATATACATAATAAGGCACATCTAGAAAGTTGTTTCCAAACACAATTTCTCAATACATCTTTTCAGATCAATCCATAATGAAAAACCACAGTTCATGTCACACAAGGTAATGTTCCCCCCCACATTACACAAGCAATCATCTAAACCATGACTAAAAATTCATGACAATCGCATTCCCTCCCCCCACATTACACAGACAGTACTTCATTGCTGTACAAATAGACTCAGCAACATACCATTCTCCCTCTTCCATTGTTCACGCAGGGCCAGAATGTGGGTGTACAAAGCCTCCTGATTCTATGACAGAGGCACTTTTTGGCTGAGTGTACAGTTCAGCACTCCATGACTGTCACAGGCCCACTCAAGGGCAAATGGCTCACCTTTGGAGTCACAAAAATTGTGAAGACTGCAGCAATCACAATAATGCAGACAACATTGATGGCAAGGGAATCCGAACCGTTCCATCGACAGTACCAGCAGGCTTTCAATCTGACAAAAGCACAACCACTATTCTACACCTACTGAAAATGTGATTAAATCTTCTGACAGAGTACGCTTTCATAAGCAAAAGGGTGTACTCGGGGTCCCCCAGCACAATGGTGGGGATAGTAACTCCATTTATGACCAGGGCCAACAAGGGGAGTGGGGGGTGAAGCCTGTACAAATTACCATGGCCTGGCAATCCAGAAGGGGGCCCGGCTTCCCCAGCTTCCCCCCCCTCTCATCGGCCCTGTTTAGCTGGTCCGCCCTTGCTGGGGGGCCCGAAAAAAATTTTTCACCTGCTTTCCGCGGCCCTGTTTATGACCATGTCATTTGGTGGCGATAGTGTCTCAGTCTGTCTATGATTGGATACTCCTAATCAGCAGAGAACCCTGGCATCATGAATTTTTCAGTTCAGCCCATTCTGGCATCCAAAAACTGGCCTCTGTGGTCAACAAGGTCCTGCCTAACAATAGAGTATAGTATCACTTACAGTTTATGTACTCATGTGCTCCTTAAGGAGGATAGACAATGGGAACATGGGTCCCATCAGTGGCCCTGATGCACTTAGGAAACCCCATTCTCTCAAAACCAGCAGTGACTTCAGGGACATTGTTTATGCCCCCAACCTTTGGGTAAATCGCACACCTCAGAAATCTCCACCATCACAGCTGACTTGCTAACACCAAACTGTTTAGCAACGGACCTGTGGCAGTCTGGGGTAGCCAGCTTCCAAATTGTTATAGCAACCCGTTTCTAGACCAGCATGGCCACCTTCTAGACCAGCATGGCCACCTTCGTGAGAGTGTCCTCCCACTGGAGGATCAGGGCAAGCTGCTCACAAAACTCCATAAATGTCACTTCCTTCGTGCAAAAGTTCTGTAGCCATTGCTGCTCGTCCCAGGCTTGTGGCCCTGCTCCAGAAGGACTGGTCTTCATCAGGGGCACCAGCAGCTATACTAAGAATCTTGAGCAGCATCAGCCAGTTAAGTCTGCTATGTTTGTTTTGTCATCATCCTTGTCCTCTTCTGACAGCTGCCATTGGTAGGTTAGAAAATGCAGTCAAAATGTCCATCACAGTCTCATGCCTGCTATACCAATTTCCTGACATGAGTGAAAGCACAAGTAGGACAAGTTTTTCAAATGGTATTGCCTCCATGTTGCTGGCTCTGGTTGCTTGGAGCATAAAGACCCAACAGACAGGTTCAGTTGGATGTGTTGGCAGGCTGTGACCAATTCCTATAAAGTGCCACAGGATGGACAGTCAAGTTGTCCCACACCAAGGGCTAAAGTGGCTACAGCTGGAGAGGGCACTAGGAAGCCTGGGATAGGCTGGTTTGACTCAGGTTTATGTAGTGCAGTGTGGACATGTGAGTGTGAGATCCAGGTCCAGAAATTCTAACCTTAGGGTCAATATTCAGGGTGGACATTCAAACGCAGGCTTGCAAACACTGAGCCTGTGGGCTCCAGTCCCACAAACTTGGGCTTCCATTGCAGCGTAGGTATATCCTTAGAGGTGAACAGACTTCTTAATTATTAACCAGTGATGTGTGATGATATTTTGAGTACTGAGCTCTAAATCTAACAAAGAATAATTATTCGTATTTTCAAATCTGAAGGGTATAGTTTCCTTCAGTCTTAATGAAAGATGTACATAAAGTTTGTATCCCTAAAATATATTTTAATTAATCATATATATTTGTCTGTATAAAGATTAAATGGAGCTTCATCTAAGATCGTACAGTTCTTTGACCAGATGTGCTATGCTAGGAATCTTAACACTGTATGTAGTTCCCAGAAAATTATCTGGACATAGAAAAGAAATTATAGAAAACCTGACATTTTTTCTTGTATTGCAGTGTTCTAAGTCCTACACAAGTTTGCTAAGGAAACAGAAAAAGTAAATGTATATGAATTAATATGCATAAATGTATATGCCTTCATATAACAAACAACTTCTTTTTACACACACATTAATATCCTCTATATTCAAAATACATAACATTCAGAATGGAAAATAGAAATAGTGTATAATATTTAAACAATTTATGTTCTTGTCTATTCATAAAAACATTGCAGGAGGAACACTATCTGTTTTTGCATTTTATTAGAAATCAACTATAAATTAACTTGACAGTGAGAGATTAAAAATTCCATACTGGAAAAAAGTTCAATAATGAACAAGTTAACTGTTCTTGTTCATGAAGCACAAGAATCCAAGTAGCAAACTAGAGCAGACTAGTGGCTGTTTAACTAAGCAAACTGCTACCAAAATTATTTTCAACCTGTGCCTAATGAATAGCATTGAAAAATAGACACAAGTCATGGAATAGAACATATTTCATCACGATAGAAGATGCTTTGTGGGTTTTAAGGAGTTTATTAATGTAATAATATAAAGCCTTAATTCCCCTAAACAGTGGATTCTTTATTTAAAACGATTGAACCCTCTGAACTGAGAATGAAACTGTGTTGGACTTCTTAAAAAGTATCAAGTATGCACAAAGTATTAAGAACATCTAAATCTGTGATGAAGCACCTGTAAGAAATTAACTTGTTTAGTAACTGGACAGTTTCAAGCCTAATATCTTTACAAGTTAAAGTCTCTCTTTTAGAGAGACTTACAAAACCAGAGCTACTGTGATCATTTGGTTAGTGAAGTCCTTTGATACTGCTGTGCATGATACGTTATGCAAGGTTATACTGTCCATGCCAATTGAGCAAATGAAGAGTCTACCAAATTAACAAGTGTGTTTAAAAAATAATCTCAGCATGTTCCACCAAGTGTGAATTGAAAATCAAGGAGTTTCATATCAAACAAAACGTGAAAAAAACATTTCCTTTCTGTTCTTGCTAGGTTGTGCATTCACCGTAGTCCTCTGTTGAATGCCAAAGGTTGCCTTTCTTAGACTAAAGGACCAGCAGTATTAATTAAGTAAGCAACCAGGTTGTTCTCCCTCCCCCCCCCCCCCCCCCCCATAGTCTGATCCAAACCCCACTGCAATCAACGGGAAGGTTCCCATTGACTGCAGTGGGCTTTAGAGCAGGTCCTGTCCCTTTATAGCTACTTTTTTTTTTTGAGTGTGCTTTTGTAACGTCCCCAAAATGACACACAATATTAATAAGCCTGGCTCGAGTTACCAAGTCCCGATTGCCACTTGTGTGACCTGCCGTCCCCAGGCCATGCCAGAGCTAACGCTGAATTGATTCATGCCAGTGAATCGTCTCCAAACTGGAGCGTGTGCTCTTCTGTTGGAGTGGCAGTGCCCTACCCTGATAGCTGGGAGCAAGGGGGAGCCTGCGTCTGCCCCTCTGCCAGCCAACATCCCTTCTGCGGGTGCTGCATGCCTGAGCTCAGACTGTGCCTATAAGGGGTCCCTCCCTCCCCCCAGTAAAGAAGGGGAGTATCATATTTCAAACCCCCCCCCCCCCGCCGCCCGGCCTCCCCAGCTCCTGTTTGGGTGGGGGGAAGGAAAGCGGGTGAAACCCTGAGGGGACTGGGATGTGCCAGCGAGGGGCCAGGGCCGGCACAGAGGCAAGACGTGTCCTTGGAGAGAGGCGCCCCTCCAAGCTCCGCGAGCCAGGCTGCTCCTCCCGTCTTCCCCGCCCGCCCCTGGGAACACGCCGGGACACTGACTCACCCGGGACCTCGCCATCCCGCCCGGCGCTGCTGCCACCTGTATCCCTCCCAAGGCAAGCGCCCGCGCTCTGCTGCCATTGGACACAGCTGCCTACCGAAGCCTGCTAGGCACAAAAGGCGTTGCTAAGTGGATGCTTATTTTGTTTCCCTCCTTTTCTTTTTCCCTCCCACCCCCCGCTTGCTGATGAGAGCCTTGATTCACTTGCAACGTGTCAATTGCACTGGTTCTCTCTCTGCTCTTCCTCTCCCCTTTCCTTTTTTTTTTTTCTTCCGGGGATGGTGACTTGGTAGCTGAGTAGCTTTTTAGTGACATCCAGAAAACCCTTCCCAGCCAAGCAATGGCTTAGAGGAGAGGGAAGGAGGCAGGAGGAGAAGAAGAAGGAGAAGGAGAAGATGAGTTTCCACAAGGAGGATGGTGTGGGGAGCCTGTGTCACAAGGCGCTGCAGATCATCTCAGAGCTGTGCCTGGGGGGCCAGGTGGAGCGGGAGAAATGTTCAGGCATCTTCTTCCCCTTGGAGACCACCAAGCAAGGTATAGGCAGCACAGGTACTGTGTACTCTCTGCAGAGCTCGCCTCTCCTGCTCGTCTCTAGTCTTCTGCTGCTCCCCCCCCACACACACACACACACTTCTTTCCACCACCCTCTTTTCCCCCCTGTCCCCCTCACTCTGCTCCTTGCCTCTACTTCGCTTCCTTAGTGCAAAGAGGGGGGAACGCGTGTGTGGGACGGTTATCTACTAATAGCAGCGGCAGCAGGTTGTGTGGGCGTTCGGAAAGTTGAACTTTTTCTTTGCTTTGCCTATGGAGTTGGGGGGGGGGGCGAGAGAGAATCCACGTTAAAATAACAATAACCTTAAGCAGTTTTTCTTCGAGTGCTTAGGACCGCACTCAGCACAAGCACAGCAAACGCTGGTGCCCAACAGCCTCCTTTGGTACGTATGGTGATGATTATAAAGCAGAGCCCCGGGAAGGTTCCGATGCTGTCTGGAGGGGCTGCTGCTGTAGCGATGCTGCTGGGCGTGAGGACAATAAGTACAAAGGAAAGGAAAATGCTGAGGGGGGGGGGTCAAGACCTTGGATCGGGGAACAGGGAGTGGAGGAAAGAGAGAGAGAATCACCCCAAAGTGAAAGCCCAACAGTTGGTTGGATTTGTGCAACAGGAAATATCCCGCCTTGTATCCCTTCTCCTTCCCCCTCTTTCTAGTGCTAGTCCCCCCTTCTATTCCCCCCCCCCACACACACACATTTGAACTTCCATTGTTCTGCAACGAAATTTTCCTTTCTTAAGACTGGAAAACTATTTTCTCCTGTTGCACCGATGCAGGGAGGGGGAAGAGGCTGCTGGTTTAGTGTTATAAACAATGGTTAGTAATGTATGTTCCGGGGAAAGGAAGTGTTATTGTGCGTGTGTGATTTACCCCACGTCTCCCCTTCTCTGTTCTCCCCAGTGGCCCTTATTTTTCCTTGCGATATTTCGAGCACAGGGTTTCCGTCAGGCAGCCACCAAGTCAACAGGTTGTATGAATCGGAAGCGCTTCAAATGAAGACTTGTTCTATATAACATTGCTCAAGATTTCAGGGGGGTGGGGGAATGGACAGGAACCGTATTCCCAGAGCAGAGACACGGTGTTTAGGTGGTTTTTAATGTGTATACCCGATTTTGTTGTTGAAGTTTTAACTATGAAAAAAGTATATCGTGTTACAGTTATGGGAGAAAAATATCCTGGGGGACCCCAAACCAATCCATCGATATACCTTTGTGTGCACTTTCGGCTCTTTCTTGATGACCCGCTGTTACAGCGATCTCTTAATGATGATGCAAAGTATTGCTGCCATAAAGCCTGGCAACACCAAGGCGTTTTATGAATGAACGGAACAGTTATTTTAATAAGATAGTCTCCATTTGTCCCATAGGATGAGTCCCCGTTTAAGGGGGAGATGGTTGTTAAGGATGTGTATTTTACGTTGGCTAGGTTTGATGAACATGTACAAATGGAAACCTGTAGATTCAGTGTAGTGCTTTGGGATCAGATCTGTTCTAGGACCCATCAGGGAAGACTTGAAGAAAATAAAGGACTGATTTAAATCCCCAGAAGCAAGATAATCTATCAAAGGTGAAATTGTCTCGTTTTGCCTAGTTAACGCAGCTCAAGTGGTACCATATTTGGTCACTTACTGTTTGTACCTAGGCACATCAAGGTTAGGGAATGCGTTTCGGATTCATTTCTGAATTGTCTCGGGGTTTCTGGCTCAGGTCGCCTCTTTCACCTTACTTTGTCATAGTACATGATTCCGTTGCCTTTTCTATGGTAATGTTTTTAAAGGGAGCCTTTAAAAATTAGCTCATTTTTGGTGCTTTATTCTTGTGCGCTCGCAGGCGAGACCTGAACAACAGAGAAAAATAATAAACATGTAGTTTAAAAATCCATATGAAAATCAATAACAGTAGTATAAATGTCCCACCTGTGTGTGTTTGTTTTTCTTTTAATGCCCTAAGTCTTTAGTGCAGTGGGTGGAGTTTTATAGCACTCGACAATCCCACCTCAGAACAGAGCAACTCCTCACTTAAAAAGAGAGAGGAATGAGGATCTAATTTATTTCCAACTCCTGTTGACAAAAACAAAACCACCATAACAACCACCACCCTTCCAGTTCTTTCCCATAGGCTAAGGCACCGTGTGCCAAGTTTTATTCTAAGGTGCATTTACACAGCTTGAATATAGGGATCCATAATGAAATCTCCCTGACCAAGTTAACGCTAGCTGGCGCCTCTGGGTCATTTTATGTGGTTATTTACCTGAGCCAAGAACAAACGAAGTGATTCTGCTGCTACTGGAGTGGTGGCAAAAGTCCCAAAGTTTTCAGTAGGAACAGAATCCATCAGGAAGTTGAGGGGTGGTTTGTGCATCGATTGAGGGGTGGTTTGTGTATATTTCAATATGTCTGTGTGCGGGAGGAATACATACAATATATTACACGCTATAAATGGGTGGACAGATTAATAGATTGTGTATGCAGAAGTGTTGCTGGTGGATGTGATTGATTATTTTTCATTTGGTTGAACTACACAGTATTCCTATTAGCGTTTTTAATTAAATATAGTATATTTTAGCATATTTGCTATAATCAAGCATATGTTAATTATCTTGATCCAGATTGAATCATATCAAATGGAGATGTAGTTGGTGTTGAGCTTCAAAATCTTCCAGTAGGGTCATTGTTATAATAAAATTAATAAATGTAAATGTAATATAAAGGAATAAGATATGAAAGATACAAAGGTGCTCTCCAAGGTACTGATAAGGCAAATGATTACGTTTAGAAATTTAAATTCAGCACTTGTTTTGATATTAGATTGCATACCTTAATTTTTAGCATTTCTTCAAAACCAACAATCTTATCAGTATTTTAAATTCATAACACTTAACCAATTTGCAACTGCCAAAAGACCTGGGATTTTAAATTTTGTATTCTGCGGCAATAACAATTTGTCATGAAGTAAAAGTGGCTGAGGTGAGAATATAAAAGTGCTTGTTCATAAGATTCCTAGAAACACATCTTACATCAAAATAATGCTAGAGGATGTATTTTCTAAATTATAAGGATATTAGATTATATGTCTTCCATTTGGTGAATGCTTGCTAAAATTTTAACTTCTCTTCAGCAAATACATTGTCTTGAGTGTATCTACATCATTTTAATAAGCTATAGAATCTTAGGGCATCTTCACATGAAAAACCATAAAGCGTGTTTTAAAATAAAGGCATTCTTTTCTGTAGTATGACATTTTCTTCATTTCTCATAAATATGTGGATGTGTGTTTTAAAACTCATTAAAATTTTTAAACTGTTCCTTACATTAAATGAGACCACTAATGCACTGATAAAAGATGTGATCCAGCATTTCTTCTTCAGACAAAACTTCCATTGAACTCACTGGGTGCTGGACTGCAAACCCCTAACTCTCAGTGGTGAACAGTTGCTCCATGAGTAGTGCTATTAAAGTCATTGGGATTACTTGTGTGAGAGGCTGCTTATTACTGTAACGGGTTCACAATCTCCCCAGAATCACAGAAGAGTTTCATTTGAAGAAAGGCAGCAGGGTCAGGCCAAAAGTTAGATAGTCATACCTAAGTTCTGCCACTCTAGTCATATAGTACCATATTTGGAGAGTAGTACTAGTAAATAGTCCCACTGATATCAATGGGACTACTTGCCAAATAAGGTACTACTCAACATGAGTAAGGGTGGCAGAATCTAGTCCAAAATTATTAGAGTGTCACATAGGATGCTTAAGAGATCATATTAGTTGGCTCATATTGGTAAAATCACAGCAATGAACCATCCCAAATATGGAGTAGTAGGCAGTCTACTCCAAAGAGAGATGAATGAAAAAGTGATTTCCTCCTCCTACACGTATCAGTGTTCATTAAGATTACTATCAATTATACTATAACTTAATTTGTGTTTGAAAGTAACCATGTCTCTACAGACAGAGTAGTTATATTCATTAGCAGTACAAGACATCATTTGGTGATACAGGACATTGCTTGCACAATCTGAGCTTTTACCTTTCTTTTGTTTAATACAGCGAGTGCCTTTTATGAATGACCATACAAACTAAAACCTATATTAAATGTCCGTATTATGTATGCTATTATACTTGAAAATCAATGGTCTGTGGTGGTCTCTCTTCAATTATTGCATTTGACCATGCAATTTTATTGAGATAATATTTTCTCTCTAAACTAGAACATGAATGTGAATTTCAATTAATGACTGATTCTTGAAGGAGCATTTGCATTTATTTGCAAACACTTCTTCCTCTTCAAACCATTGCCATCAGATGATGCTCATCAACTGCATTTACACTCAGATTAAATTTAAAACAATCTCACTAATTAAACCCCTGTTAGCAAACATAATTTAATATTTACTGACACCAGAAAAGTAATGCAAACACACATTTGTTGTTAAAATATTAACACTGTTAACATATTTAAATATCTAAATACTTGAATACAGAATATTTAAACAGCAGTATGTACATCCGTGCACATGAGTATTATGTGCTGAAGGATTGAGCCCAGGACCCTCCACCCTTGCCGGATTCCAGGGCTCGGGGGTTCAGCCCAAGCCTGAATGTCTACACAGCAATTTTTTAGCCCCAGAGCCCGAGGCCCACGAGCCTGAGTCAGCTGACCCAGCCAGCCATGGTTTTTTTTTTATCCCTGTGTAGACATACCCTAGAGGACTCACAAACTATTTAATAGGACATTACCCAATTCCTATAGACTACACTGTATAAAGACACACTGTTAAGTAGAGTCTGAAACAGTGAAAAAGGAAAGTCTTGTGGGTGCTTGGGTTGAAGGGCAGTCTGAAAATACCAATGATCAAATGGATATGGAACTTGTCTGCTGCTCAGAATGAAATATATTTGATGACTGGATTGTTATTCTCTCAAGAGATAATGAATCACACATTCATATATATCCCAGTGTGCCACCAAAAATATGTGCAACCATCAGGTCCATTAGCAGTGAACAATAACATAAAAGTACTTATGCAAATTCAGATGCCAACAGAGTGGGTTAACAGTATGGCCACTGTAATAAAAAACAAGCAAGTTTGAACAGAGTCAAAAGATTTGAGTAAGGCCATCAAATGTGAGTGTTCGTGTATGAGAACAGCCAAGGAGATCTTGTCTAGATTTCTAAATGTAAGAGTGTTTTCACTTTTGGATGTGAGTTGAAATCAACTGAAGTCAATATGGACCATAAATTGTTGTATGCTCTATTACAGAAATTATTGTGCAAAGCATTGCCTAGAATCCAGAAAATGATCATGAAATTTCTAGAGTACTTGTTTAATGTGAAATACTGGCTGATAATGAACTTTTCATAGTGGATGTATTTTCAAGGGTGCCTATAAACAGTGAAAGCCAAGAGCTACAGGAAGAAGAATTTGAAGTAAATACTACTCAGGCACTTTGCATTTCCAAAAATAAATGTGACAAACTCAAATGAGAAATACAAAATGGTCCAATGATACAACAGCTTAAAGGAGTCATTTTAATTGGAAAACCAACAGAAAATGACAGGTACTTGCAATAATAAACTCTTATTAGCTTGTGGAGATGAAATCATGGCAAATGATTGGATGCTGTACAAAAAATACCCTACGTGAAATCCTGGACCTATCCTGAAGTCAATAGGAAATTTGTGATTGACTTCAAACTGGACATGTTTTCACCCATAGTTTTAATACAGCACAACATGAGGACAGGAATGCTAAATGCAATCCACAGCACTTATAAGATATTGTGAAGCATAAGAACAAAACTTAAGATGTCCTATTCTAGATACCATTGAAGATAAATGGCTGAATGCAACTGGGGGGAGAGGACTGTCAGGGAACTGGTTACAGGTCCCTGATTTCCTGACCTATCTTCAAACCCAGAGCAGGTTAGAGCAGCCATCTCAGAATACAGACACCCATGACTTTTTCCATAACAGAATTAATGTACATCCATCTGCATCCAAAAAATTAAATTAGGCTCTTAATTTGTCCCTAGCTTTAAGTCTTAGTTAGGGACAAATAGCACACTATTGACATATAGGGAATGCAATCCATTCCTGTTGACAGATTTAGCCTTAAGTACTAAACTTCCTTGATGGGCATGCAAAGAGACTCCTGTCTGAAGAAATGTCTCTTGATATTTTCTCTTATTAAATCAAACTTTCTGTGAAAAAGACATTATAGGCGACATTTCCAGTCTGATACATAGGATTTGGAAAGCTCAGGTTTAATACTATTCCACAGATGGGCTTGAATGAATTCTGGCTTAATATGACAGCAGGGTAATTTTTAATAATTGCTTAGTTGAGTGACCATCAGAACTGAGGAAATGAGCTAATAGTATCTGTACTTTTTATTATCTGCTATGATATTTAGATTTATAGCAATAATTTCAGTATTTGGGGAATGAATTTGCTGCTCAACTTCCTAGGAAATGCAAAACTGGATTGTTATTAATTAAAATATGTTATGGTACAATTACAGCATGTGAAGCTGTTGAATATATTTCAAATACTCCTAAAATTACCTCTCATATAATTTTTTTCTTATTATTGAGGGTTTAGAAGTCCGATTTGATTCTTTTGGGTTAACGTGATTGGATATATTTCCTGTAAAGTTATTAGAATTAGATAAAATTTGAAACCGATGAGAAAACCATTTAAAATATTTACAATTTAAAGCTGTTAAAACTAAAGAGGATAGTACACCGCTACCTCGATATAACGTGACCTGATATAACACGAATTCGGATATAACGCGATAAAGCAGTGCTCCTGGGGGAGGCAGGGCTGCGCACTCCGGTGGATCAAAGCAATTTCGATATAACGCAGTTTCACCTATAACGCAATAAAAAAAATTTTGGCTCCCAAGGACGGCATTCTATCGAGGTAGAGGTGTACTAAGTTGTGAGTGGGAGCCTTGATTTTAAAAAAGGTGTTTTCCTTCACAGAAAAGTTGAAGTATTAGAAAAGCCACTGCCTCTGGCTAAGACCAATAACTCACATGTGTTGGATTTTATCAAGAGCCTCAAAGGAAAGGAGTTGTGCAATTCTATGACTGTTTTTTATTTGAGACTCAGTCCCCACCTATTCAAATAACTAAACTTCCTCATGTTCCTAATAAGGGAACTCAAAAAAGTAGTTACTGGGGAATCTTCATTGAATGTTGGTGTTTCTAGAGAGATTCTGCTGGGCTTAGGCTTGACAGTATTCAACATTTTTATCAATGATTTGGAAATAAATATAATGGGCTGATAAAATTTGGGGATGGCACAGACTAGTGGAGTGGTACACCTCTACCCCGATATAATGCGACCTGATATAACACAAATTAGGATATAACGCAGTAAAGCAGTGCTCCGGGGTGGGGTGGGGGCTGTGCACTCCGGCGGATCAAAGCAAGTTCGATATAACACGGTTTCACCTATATCGCGGTAAGATTTTTTGGCTCCCAAGGACAGAGTTATACCAGGGTAGAGGTGTAAATAGTGATGAGGACAGGACAGCCATACAGAGCCACCTGGATCTCCTGGTAATCTGGATATTTTCAAACAAAATGTGTTTTAGTACAGCCAAATGCAAGATCATACATCAAGGAGGAAAGGATACAGGCCATATCTACAGTAGCCTAGAATTATAGTAATGTAGTACTGGAAGGGACCTCAATAGGTCATCTAGTCCACTTGCACTGAGGCAGGACTAACTATTAGCTAGATCAGTGGTTCTCAAACTTTTTGTATTGGCAACCTCTTTCCCACCACAAGCCTTTGAGTGTGACCCTTCCTCCCCCTTATAAACTAAAACACATTTTTATATTAACCCTATTTTAAATGCTACATTTATAACTCTACTGTTTAAAATGAATTTACATTTTCTCGTTGCTTTTAAATTAAGACCAAAACACATTTTATCAAATTAATGTTATAAACAGATTTTTTTTAAATAATTATTGTTTAAGACAGGAGGGATGTTGCAAAGAAACTTTGTCAATATGACTTTTTGCAGCAAACTTGTTAGCTAGCTGGGAGGCTGTGAAAAGTGATATTAACAAACATGCAAATATCACTTTTTACAGCAGACTTAGAGTCCCATGCTACCCTTACTTGTCTGTAACATTTGACCTTTGCAGTGGGAAGGGAGGTTATGGGGGGAAGGCTAATGCAAATTTTGGGGTGGGTTCAAAACAGTCTGGGATGGGGAATCATCTCCCACCCCTCTCTACATAAAAATCAATCTGTTTAGTTTTTCAAAAAGATTGCAAAACGACTTGATTACAGTGTATAACCACTTTCAGGATAGAAAATGATGGATACTAAAGGTCTCTTTACTCTAGTGGAGAAAGGCATAACAAGAACCTATGGCTGGAAGCTGAAGCCAGACAAATTCAAATTAGTTACTGAAACTGAATGGCCTTTGAAATACCAGAGATCAGACTAGACAGAGGATCTAATGCTCCCTTCTGGCCTTAGAATGAATGATTCTCATTAACATTTCAGAGTGGTAGCCATGTTAGTCTATATCAGCAAAAACAACAAGGTGTCGTTGTGGCACCTTAGAGACTAACAAATTTATTTGGGCATAAGCTTTTGTGGGCTAAAACCCACTTCATCAGATGTGTGGAGTGAAAAATACAGTAGGCAGGTATATATATTACAGCACATGAAAAGATGGGAGTTATCTTACCAAGTAGGGGGTCAGTGCTAATTAGGCCAATTCAAACAGGGTGGACGTGGCCCATTCCCAAGAGTTGACAAGAAGGTGTGAGTATCAACAGAGGGAAAATTACTTTTTGTAGTGACCCAGCCACTCCCAGTCTTTATTCAGGCCTAATTTGATGGTGTCCAGTTTGCAAATTAATTCCAGTTCTACAGTTTTTCATTGAAGTCTGTTTTTGAAGTTTTTTTGTTGAAGAATGGCCACTTCTAAGTCTGTTATTGAGTGTCTAGGGAGATTGAAGTGCTCTCCTACTGGTTTTTCAATGTTACAATTCTTGATGTCTGATTTGTATCCATTTATTCTTTTGCATTCTACCAATGTGATATATGCCATCATGTGCCAGAAATGCCCCTCTCCCATGTACATTGGCCAAACCATAGAGTCTCTACACAAAAGAATGTTCTGCTTTTTTATTTTTAAGTACCTTTTTTATCTTGATTTGGCTCAGTTTAAACCCCAAGGTTTTCCAATTTTCTCAAGGCTCTAAACCTTTCTTTTTTTCTTTTATTACTGTTATCCCTTTTCATGGTATATGGACATTGAGCTCAATATTTATTATTAAAAGATATGTATCTGGTAATCATAACTGTAATGTTTAAAAAAACAAACTTCTCAAATTTCAATTGTACTTCTAATCCCCCTAAGGGAAGAGTGAGCTACATACCATTTCATAGAACCACTATGTAGTTCAAGGATTTTTTTCTTTATGTGATTTTTTTTTTTAGCAAACTTGTATTTAAAGTGCTCAATGTGCTTCTCAGCTGGTTCATTTTAGCTGCATGGAGCCTGAAGCTTTGGATGCAAAGTATTAGCTGTAGATCTGTCAACCCTTGTTATAACAAGCAGTACCATCAATTGCTTACGGGACAAGAATTCTCCACAAGCTTTAATTGGGGCCGACTGAATAATTTTAAAACATGTGAAAGGCCCTTTTCAAAAGAAAAGGGGTTTGAGTATTTAAGTCTATATTTTATAATATAACATGGTACTGAAAAAAATCAAACTGAAGTGTGTCTCATATAATAACTCTCCTAATCAGGACTCCTACTGGCACTACGAAAGGTCAGTCTTCCCCTGAAATCTGAATTTGTTCACAAAGTTGAGAGAGATGAAATCTGTTTTCTTTACTTTGGTAATGTCATTGGACATGTTCACCCATGGTGGCAGGCCAAATCAAAGGCAGGATAGCAGGGGTAGCTAAAGTGCAGCACACGGTCTACAGTGTGCTCTGTGGTGAGCCTCATTTTCAGTACAGAGGGATTGCCCATGGAGACACCAGGTACCAGCACAATAAATGCCATCTTGATCTGTGCTGGTCGTACCTCCATATTTGTTAAAAAAGAGAGCAACTGTATTCTGTTCTATTTTATGCAAAGTATGTGTTGCCTTCGGGCTTCTGACATGTTTCCAATGCATCCAATGCACATTTCCTAATGTGACTAAAGTTTGGAAGATGCTGAACAACTGTATATCTCTGCCAAGGTGCATATGATGATCTATATTAATGTTTACTCATAGAAGATGACTTCTGTGATTTTAATTTTTTGAGTCAGCTACATTCTTGGTTTTACTCCACTGAAGTTCTTGCCAGGGCCTAACCCAAGGCCCTAACCCAAAGCCCACTAAAATCAATGGAAAGACAGGCTACACTTCCTCTCAATGATTAGCACTTTATTCCTCATGTACACCCATTCATTTTAGTGTGAGTAAGACTGGCCGAAACTGGCCATTGGCTTGGAAACAAAGCAATAATTAATAGAATTTTAGTTAAATTGTTATTAGTGGATAAAACTTTTAAAATGTATATTTTTTTAGATATCTGCAAGAGTGAAAATGTTAATCTGTCATATCCTGAAAGCTCTACACAAGAGAAATATCTAAAATCTTCTGCTTCCTTACTTGTGTCATGTTTCTTTTTCTCTGTATTTGACTGTCTTGATGATCTTTGTTTTTGATTGTTTGCAGACATCTCAGTCAGTCTGTTAGCAGTAGTCGTCAGCTTCTGTGGGCTTGCCTTGCTGGTAGTCTCGCTATTTGTCTTTTGGAAGTTGTGTTGGCCATGCTGGAGAAGCAAACCTCTTATTTCTAATACCAGTAATATCCCTCAAAGCACCTGTAGTCCTCCCGCTGAGGTTTTTGAAACCAACGAGAAAAAGGAAATTAAAGAAAATGGGAAACCTTCAGTGAAGGTACTTGAGGCTGCAATGAAAATTAGCCACACTTCACCTGATATTCCAGCAGAAGTCCAGAATGCATTGAAAGAACATCTAATTAAACATGCACGCATGCAGAGACAGATCACTGAGCCTGCATCCTCATCAAGGTAAGGAAAACACAATTTAATGGCAATTTATAGAGTATAGATACGAGCCAGAGCATTTTGTTGTGAATTAAGGCCTCAAAATCGGAGCGTTCTCAGTCCAGTGCTTACAAGTTTTCGGTAAAACAGTCATATTAAGCCAAAGCATCAACATTTCTGCAAAGTTTTCAGTAAACAGCCATAATGAACACGCTCTCAAAAATGAATATTTAAATTAAATTATTTCATTGTTTATAAATTCAAAGATCAAGTCTGTCTGTCGCTATTGTACTTAAATATGTATTTGTACATGTGACACATTTCCATACAAACTTTTATTAAGGAAGGATCTTTTAGGGCAATTTGCCAGAGCCAGGCAAGCTTATAGGACATCTCCAGCTTTCAGGTACAATCGGTATGCATATTTTTACAGTTCCATCAACTGAAAATTTGACTCATAAAATAAATTACAAACATGTGGTTGATGCACATTTCTTTAAGATGTGGATTGACATTTTAAAAGGATTAAAAATTCCACACTCAGCAAAATATATCTCTTTGTGGAATATTCCTAATACATTACACTTATAATACAGAGGGTTTTTTTAATAAATCTGAAGCAGCTCCGAAAGCCCTGTTACAATTTAGAGAATACCAACTGTTTGTCCATTTTAGGAACTGGATTATGTCAATATTTGGTGAACTAAAGATATACTGTGACATGTAGCAGTACCTGTAGTATCAACGAATTTTTTGTGACTTAAGTATTTAATGCACATCAGACATGTAAACAGTGAAATACAACATCACTCACTACATCTGAAATAATTTAGCAATGCTTTTTAGACACAGGGAAAATTAAGCTGGGGAAGAGAGATGCTGTGAATCATGACATAAATGAAACCAATAAATGCTAAATATAAAGTATTTCATTTATGCTCAATAAATGATTTGTACTATGTACACTTGAAACTGAAGCAAAAATACATGAACGTTTCAGGCAAATGTTGAAGATGACATCTTGAGACAGATTCTGGGCCCCACAGTGGCCCAGTATATATGTACATAGACAATCTTCTATTGACCTCTTGTGCATAGGGATTTGCTGGGGGAATATTGTGAATGGGATGGTGAGTGGCTGGAGTGCTTTGTTCTGCTACTGTTCCAGGCTGTGAAGCAGCCATGTAAGGTTGTCATAAATCAAAACATTCCTGGGGGAAGGTCTCATTCACACCAGGAACTGCACAATCCTCTTAAACATCCTTGAATTAGGAAGGTGCATAGATGGCTTAAAGCCATCTTTTTCTCCCATATTGTCTGGGCTCCAAGTCCAGTGCTCCACTTCCTAAGAGGCGGAGCACAGAATCTGACTTGTTACATGAAACATTTTTAAAATGCTGGAGAGACATCCATGAAATCATAACTGTCATTCTGGCCAGAGAGCGACCAAAATTGGTACTATTTAACATGACGAGAATATTACATAGAATAGTTTGATATTAAGTGGAAGGTTCTTGTCCATACCATCACTTTTCATGCCTCAAAATCTCCATCAGGTAGTGTAAACCTCCAAGAAACATCAGTCAATGAATAGAAGAAACATCTAGCTACACAACAAACCCAAGTACTATGTGTGGTATCATATAGGAAAAGAAACAGCTCCTAGGATCCTGATCCAAAGCCCATTCAAGTCCATGGAAGTATTCCTGTAGATTTCTAATGGGCGTTGGATCAGACCCTAAAACCATAAAAAGTCTTGGAGCTGGGGACAATCTTAAGGAGTATAAGCAGTGATTTCTCCTCTTCTCACTGGTATCAGCTGGTAGTGTTTCCAGGGAGTCTTTCTCTCTGCTCATTCCAGATTATCAAGGGGAAAAATTCACTCAGATTGGCCTTTCAGCTCTCCTGGCTTTGGAGCTGCCATTTGACAGTAGGATCTTTGGAGACATAGCCCTTTTAGGGTTCCCCTCAAAGCCGAGTGTCTATCATACAAAATACTTTCTTGTGTATTTTTAGAATCAGATCCCCCATAAAAGTTTCACAGTAGCGTTCCACATGGTCCTTTCTGTATTTACAAATACCTTTTCCCCATACCTATACTTGTTTCATATAGCTGTTTGCCTACTGCTCCTTGAACCTCTCACGCTCAGTAGTGTAATTATCATGATTCAAAACTTTATATATCAGGAGAGCAGACACAAAGGTCAATTCTCTGGATTGCTCAGTCTCTTTTGTGTCACTCTGAGAATCTGGCTACAGCTTCCTTCTTAGGATACCTGTAGTGGTAGGAGAGTCCCTAGCAGGTATAGAAGTGGTGCAGCTGGCTTCTACACCACTCTCAGCAGAAGCACTATTCAGCAAAGGCATGTCACAACAGAAAATAACCAGAATGCATTGCACTCAGACCATCTGCCAGCTGAGCATAGCCAATCAGTAAAGTTTGCCAGGTGGCTAAAGTTAGAGTAGCTCCTAGGCTTCTCTAACCTGTACTGGAGCAGAGAATTAGGGAGTGTAACCAACCCTTAATATCCCCCATTACCTATGCTGAACTTAGATTTAGAGCAGAAGATCTGGACAGGAGTCTGTCATGCAAATGAGATACATTTTTGGTCTTCTTGCATTAGTTAATTGTTAATAAAACAAATTGCATGATATTAACTGATTATAACTATAATTGTATAATAAATTATCCAAACCTAACAATGTGTCTGGTCACAATTTATGGATAGTATTTTTAACACAGAGACATGTTCAGGAAAACAATGTTTCTCAGCTTAACTGGAACATTTTATATCATTGTCATAGTTTGTAATAATATGAAGAAGGTTGGCTTATTAAAAAAAGTCATTCTTCAGTGTCTTGGTCCCAATTAAGCAGTAAACTATAACAGGGTGAACATTTCTGCACCACTGTTGCACCTCTTGGGTACATTTTGGCTTTGTACCTTCATCCACTTGAGAACTACGCTCACTAGAGGCCCAGGAACACATATGTTATGTAAATGATTACTGATCATTTACATTTTCAGAAAGGAAACAATAACTTTTTAAAAATAATTTTGAGCTATTTATTGTAACATAGCCATCCATTCTGGATTTCTTAGTGGGGCGTAAGTTACAAAGTTACCCTTACCTACATTTGTTTTCTAACAAATTTAATCTAACTTCATCTTTTAAAAAAGTTCTTGAATTGTTTGGTCTCTTTCTTCCCCAGGATACCAGAAGTCCTTTCAAAAGCAGTTTGTGGCCCTCTGGCCATTTGCAACTTTAGTTTAACTACTGAAAAATCTAAACTGGGTTTATTAAACAGCCCTTGATTTAATTCGCTATAACAGAAGGTGAGAATTGAAACTATCAAGAAGTACAATCCATAGCATCGCTAAAAGAGAAGTTGGTCTCATGGTAGAAAATATTAAGTTCCTCTTTCCTACTCTGTGACACTCCCAAATCAATTCCTTCAGCCCAGCTTCTTTCTTTCCTCTTCTTTCCTTCCTCCAGCTCATCCGCTGAGATTAACTAAATGGGAGTTAAATTTAAAGTAGCTTTTGCAGTAGAGATTATTTGCTTTTTAAGAAATTAATCAAACTAGAGAAAGGAAGGGGGTAGCTGAAATCTGCAGGAGGCAGCTACTGCCTAGTGGGGTGAATGCAAGACTATGAGGAGTCTCAGATTCCATTTTTAACTCTGCCACTAACTCACTGTGTGAGCTCGGGAAAGTCACTAAGGCCAAATCTGCAAAGGTAGCTTCTAACTTTGGATGCTTCCATTTTTGGGTGCCCAAGTTGACATGCGTACAAACAGATTTTCAGAGGTGTTGAGCTCAAAACTCCTACTATAGTCAACAGAGATAGCAAAAATAGAAGAGTTCCAAAGGCAGAAATGAAAATCTTTCGTGGCATGGAGAGACTTTGCTATAAGGAGATATTGAAAAGACTGGGATAGTTCAGTTTAGAGAGGAGAGGAATAAGAGGGGAGATAATAGAAGTACACAAAATAATTCATGGTAAATTGGGTGCATCTATTTACCCTTGCTTATAATACAAGACCAAGGGAATTTTCAACAAAACCGAAAGGCAAGAAATTAAAAGCTGATGGAATGGGAAAAAAATGCAGGGCAAAATTGACCTATGGAACTAATTACCACAGTAGGATTCAGACTAGGAGTCTAGGATTGAAAAAAGGACTAGGCATTTATTTAGATAATTAGAACATCATAGTTATATTATATGATTAAAAATAAGAGAGAGAAAATCTTATGCTTAATGGCTGGAGCAACCACTAACAGACTAACTTACTGCCTTACAATTTCATTGCAAGTCCCCATATCCTTGTATCATACAAAAGGAGAAATAAGAGTGTCCAAACTGTCTGCTCTATACGATTCATTATTTTATAATTAGTTTATAACGTGAATGTGCTTTCTCTGTGCAAGTTAATAATCCTATATTGGGTTAAGTAAACTCTAAGGCCAAAGGCCAAATTATTACTCTTTATTATTTGTACTACAGTAATGCCTAGAGGCCCCAACTGAAAATGCAGCCCCATTATACAAAGAGGCCCTGAAAAGCTTACAATCTAACTGGACAAGATAGATAAAGTTTGGGAGAAAAGAAGTATTATCAAAACACAACATAACCCCCATTTTACAGATGAGGAACTGAGTCACCATGATCTTAACGCAGGGGCAGGCAAACTTTTTGACCTGAGGGCTGCATCAGGTTTCCAAAATTGTATGGAGGGCCAGTTAGCAGAGGCTGTGCCTCCCCAAACAGCCAGGCGTGGCTCGGCCCTGCCCCCTATTGGACCCCTCCTGCTTCTTGCCCCCTGACGTCCCCCCTGGGACTCCTGCCCCATCCAACCCCCCTTTTCCCTGTCCCCTGACATCCCCCAGAACCCCTGCCCTTGACTGCCCCCCGCTGCCCCATCCAACCCCCCCTCTCTTTCCTGACTGCCTCCTGGGAATCCCTGCCCTCTGTCCACCCTGACTCTTATCCAGACCCCCGCCCCCTGACCACCACCCCGAACTCCCCTGCCCTGTATCCATCTCCCCCTGCTCCCTGTCCCCTTACCATGCTGCCTGAAGCACCGGTGGCTGGCGGCGCTACAGCCACACCACCCAGAGCACCAGGACAGGCAGCCGCAGCACCCGGCTGGAGCCAGCCACACCACCGCACATCACAGAGCACCGGGTCAGGCCACGGCTCTGCAGCTGCACTGTCTGGAAAGAGCTCGCAGCCCCACTGCCCAGAGCACTGCACCCATGGTAGAGCAAGCTGAGGCTTCAGGGGAGGGGGAACAGCAGGGGAGGGGCTGGGGCTAGCCTCCCGGGGCAGGATCTCAGGGGCGGGGCAGGAGGGCCATAGTTTGCCCACCTTTGTCTTAAAGCAAAGTACTTAAGCACATCCTTAGGTCCATACATACTCAGCAAAGTACTTAAGGATGTGCTTATGTTCCATTCTAGGGATTAATTTAAGCACGTTTAAAGTTAAGCATGTACTTATATGTTTGGCTAAACAGCCGACTAAGTGATTTGCCCAAGGTCACACAGGGAGTCTGTGAAAGAGCTAATAATTGAACTCATATATCCTGACTTCCAGTCCAGTGCCTTAATCATAGTATCATCCATCTGATCTTATTTCTTTGGGTGTGGTTCTTACTCAGTTAACAGAAAGCACTGTCATGTTACTCATTGTTATATAATTACTATTATTATCATTACTGGAGAATCTCTAGGGAGTAAACATTTATGACACAAAGTTTTTCTCATCTGATTTGAGGAAATCATGCTTGTTTGGGGGATGTGGAGGCCAGTCTTAAGAACTTTCAAATCTACTGATGAAAAATCTTATATAAGAGCTAGATATTATTATTTATGATGATGCTTTTAGGGGCAGTAGTGAATCAGAGTGCATGGACCTGCACTCTCTTGTCACTGAAAGCCCTGGTAGAGGTGTGAGTCTGTAACTATATGGCATCCCCACAATGTGATTGGCTGAGATCCTTGCACTTCAGTATAACAGTCATTAATCCCTTTGTTATTGCAGAAAAAAGGAACATAACTATGTTGCCATGACAACAGTGAAGCACCTTAATAATTAAAAGAGTAATTAGCTGTCTTGTTGAAAAGTTGTGACTCAGAACATTCACTAGGTACTGTGTAATTAGGGCATTGGCTTAGTAGAGTAAAAGTGCTACTGAGCCTTGGTTCCCACAGAGAGCAATCCTACAGCTGTACCGTTTTATCAAGTGACACTTACAAATAGTGACTAGTTTCATTGGAGGATATTACGGTGCGTGTGTATGTAAACGTTTTTAATTTTGAAAGGACTCTTGCAACTTAGAAATTACATTTGTTTGAAAAATGTTACCTACTATTTTTACAAATGATACCTCAGATTATTATCAATGCAAGAGATCAAAGAACCTTTTTTGTATGTTTCCAGTTTGCTTACTTTGTTCCTCTGACAGCAGTTCATTTCACAGTTCCCACTGCATAGTCAGATTCTCCTTTTTGTGTAGATTTTTTCATACAACATGGAGGAGAAAAACATTTTTTTTAAAAATCTGTGATTATAAATCCCTCCAAATCAGCAGGCAGAGTCGAGGACATTTGTGGCACCTGAACCTATATTTAACTTATTTTTTTTAATTTGATTAGAGTTCAGTTTGAGAGTTTCTCTCTGATGCAGAAATGTGTGCGATCAGAAGTGTGTTTTATTCGTCTAACTTTCAGGTTTGAAATACTTAGATGTCTTAGAACCAGTTCAAATCCAAATTATGGCTGTGTTGAGAGGACTGTTCCCTGCACTCAACACCCCTAAGGCATCCAGAATGGAAAATGTTCTTGTTTATTATTTAATGGCTGCAGATTGCCCCCTTGGTGCAGCGCTCAGAGGATCCACAGCAGTTTTGTTCATTGTGCAGCCTCTCCCATACAGCATAAATAAGAATATTTTCCATGAAATTACTCACAATCATTTTCAAATGGAGAATTTGTCTTCCTGGTTTAAAGCAATAAACATACAGCTGTGACTCCTCTTGCTGAACTGTGGGGGAACTGAGCAATAATGCACATTTACATCTGGCATTAATAAGTAATAGATTGTGCAAAAGAGAGGAAATTCTGACAATTAAATTGGTTTTTAATGGCAGCTAAGTATAAGTGTAGTCATAGGAGCCATCTGAGTTTGTTACAGCACAGCTTACAAGGGTGGTAATATGCCAGGGAAATTTTATAATGGCAGAAAAATTGAATGGACATCTAGGTTACACAAAGTCTTCACCAGATTAAATATAGCAAGTATATTATCCTACATTTTATACTACTGTAAAACACATACTAGGCCAGATCCTACTCTTTTTGAAGGCAATGGCAAAATTCCCACTGTTATTGTAGACCGCATAAGGCCTTAAGTATCATGAATGTACTATACTGCAATCCAAATTAGGAGGAATTAAAAATAATTTCTTCTGGTATCGTTAAGTGAATTCATCTTCTGACACACTGTAGGGTGAATAGGAAAGCAGGAAAAAGTGGAACATAAAAATGTCTAATAAACCTTTAAACTATAGAACAGCTAGAATTCAATGTTAAATGTTAAAACACAAATCGGAACCCAGCTATAACCTCAATCCTGAAAAGATTTAAGCATGTTTATAAATCTTTACAGGATTAAGGCCTCTACTGGTTAAACGCTATACTTTTACCTGCAGGCCTAGTTCCTTATGGTCTTTTCAGATCTCGCAAGTTGAGAAGTGTTGAGCCTGTTAAATACTTAGATGGAAAACCTCCAAGGCATGCCCAAGAGTTACAGGAAGTGTTGATGATGAGTGGCAGGCGGTACTTTTTCCTGTGTAACACACTGTACTAATACCCCAGCCTGGTGCTAGGGATCGGTGTTAGAGTTCCTATTTTATGAGATATAAAACTGAAGTCCTGACCAATTCTGCTTATTAAAAAAAAATCACATGGCACTTACCATAAAAATGAAGGTATTAATTTACCGTGATGTTTTAGCCTTACTGAAGTTTGGGGAGTCGTATAATTTCTACTGCAGTTTCAGGTACACATTTTTCAAAACAAGGTATGTGTTGTATTGCTAGGAAATTGGGTGTCCTTTGGGATAAGAAATTCCATTTTCATGTAAAATTATGTTTTATGGTGTTAATGGTAATTCTTAGTTCAAGACTGGATTTGCACAGCAATGTCTTTGTTTTTAAACCTAAGCTTTGATTTGTTTAGAATTTTTGTTCATATTTTTATTTGGGAAAACCCATACATTTTCATGGAGATAATCCAAGCTAATTTTTTGTGTGTGCAGGCATAATTCTTTCAGGAGGCACTTGCCAAGGCAGATGCAAGTGTCCAGTGTTGATTTTAACATGGGGACAGATCCGATTTTACAACGGGGTGAGACAACAACCAGCATTGGGCGAATAAAACCAGAACTCTATAAACAGAAGTCTGTTGATTCAGAAGACAAGCAAGAAGATGTGAAAATCTGTGGGAAACTTAACTTTGCTCTCCGGTATGATTATGAAAATGAACTCCTTGTTGTTACCATTGTCAAAGCCTTAGATCTACCTGCTAAAGACTTTACAGGAACCTCAGATCCGTACGTTAAGATTTACCTTCTCCCAGACAGGAAAAAGAAGTTTCAGACACGGGTTCACAGAAAGACTTTAAATCCTGTCTTTGATGAAACCTTTCAGTTTCCTGTAGCCTATGATCAGCTCAGCAACAGGAAATTGCATTTCAGTGTATATGATTTTGACAGATTTTCTAGACATGACATGATTGGGGAAGTTATTCTTGATAACTTTTTTGAAGTCTCTGATCTCTCCAGGGAAGCCACTGTGTGGAAAGACATCCACTGTGCCACCACAGTAAGTAATGTGTCCCAAAAGTGTTCAAATTGATGATATTTTCATTTCTCCTTTGTATTTTACGGAAAGCATAGACTATCTATCAACACAGATTGAAAAAAAGAGTTGCCAGTGTTTTCCTTTGAGCATGGAAAATAAGATGATTGGGAAGCCATGAAATGTAATTTAAAAAAAAAACTCTTCTGGGAACATAGAGTTACCCTCATGACACACTATACAAATGAAAATTAGATTGATTAATTAAATCAAACCCCTAAGTGTCACTGTTTAACGGGAACAGTTAATATTTTCCTGTTAGCAGAACATATGTACATTTCCACATTGCCCTTCAAAATGTTCATGTACTAATATGCCATGAAACCACCTTAGAGTTATTAACCATCTTTCACATATTGGAATCTAAATGAAAAAAGAGATGGAGGTTAAGATGATCCAGTGTCTAAAATGATTTCTAACAACTGTCCCATGCACAGGGTATCCTACATGAAATATCTACATATTCTTTGTTGCTAATGTCTACTATAGACACTCAATGTTGATGGAGAGCAGAAGGACATATGGGGGAGCATTTGGAAACAGAGAGAATTGGTTTACTTTTTCAAGTGAGAACTGTAGCCTATAAAATTCATCTGTGAACAGAAGCAAATAGGTGACTTACTGCAACTACTAACAAACACTACCTCTCAACCTTATCTTTACCAGTCAGAAGGCCAAACTCATCTTTTCCACTTGGAATCAGATAGATGGTTTCAGAAAACAAATCAGTTTTCTCTAAAATACTACACTGTTCATAAGGAAACTTCCTGTTATCTTGCTGTACTGGGGGTATCTACGTTGCTCTGAGCCATATGCCTTCCTTATCCATGCTTTTTCAGTAGGAGGTGGGCTGTTGCCAGCGCTGCACCCAAGATTTACTGGCTTTAGGAGACGAAATACAAGCAGGGCTGCTCCCTCACAGGTGGGAGCTCTACGCCATCCTCTCTGTTTTCCCCCTTTCTCCCAGAGGACTCACCCTCTTACCTTGTCTCTGTCCCCCATTTATTATTTTCCTCCTTCCCCCTTCACATTGATGGCCTTTGCTCCCTCCTTCCATTTTCTGTTTCCCTCCTTTTCTCTGCCCTCTATTTGTGCCCTTTTCTCACACACTCCCTTGTCTCTCTGCCCTTTTTTTTCACCTCCCTTCATCTTTTCACATCTCTCATCATTTGTGTCCCCTGTGCCCTTGTTTTGCCCCATTCCCAGTCTGCCTTCCATTTTGTGCCTTTTCCAGGATCTCAGAATAGCCAGGGGCTGTTCAGGGCTGCATTTCAGGCTCTCTTCATGCTGCCTGGCACCTCCTTGGCAGTCACCTGCTGTTGGCTCTCTTTTACAGCTGCTGCTGCTAATGGCATTGCCACCTCAGCCTCCTGTTGCTGTTGCACTTAGTGAGACCCTGTGTTGCTCTATAGAGCAGTGCATCAGCACTGACCCATCACTAGAGGTACCAATGAGCATCAGCATCTCATGCACAGGACTGGAACAACTGTCTCAGCTACCTCCACTGTCCTCTCTGGCTAGGGTGACCAGACAGCAAATGTGAAAAATCGGGACAGAGGGTGGGGGATAATAAGAGCCTATATAAGAAAAAGACCCCAAAATTGGGACTGTCCCTATAAAATCGGGACATCGGATCACCCTATCTCTGGCATCAGTCCTGGTTGCTACATTGTGTAGACTTTAAAGGTTCATAGGTAACATTAAAATATTTCTTGGCTGAATATGAAATTGGGGTTTTTTTCATCATTTTCTTAGTCCTCTTGAGCAGTCTGTTTCATGATGATGATAATGCTTTGCATTGTATAGCACCTTTCCTCCAAGGATCTTGAAGGGTTTTCTAAACATTCATTAATGAATTGTACAAGTTTAGGATGGTTTGTTCTGTTGGCTCCATCTTCTGTACAATAACCAGTGGAGTTAAAAATTAAATAAAATAAAAAAACACTCATATGCATTTTAATTATTTCCTCCTGAACAAAGTGATCAGCTTGACTGAAAGTCTAAGCAAGAGCTGGGATATGGTGGTGATCTCATGCAATATTCTTAGAGTGGATTGGCCGAATTACAGACCACAGGCTACCGCAGGCATGCCTCCTCTTTAATGTGGGCAGACAACTCCTCTTTTCTTTCACCCCTGACAAACCCCTCTCTCCACCCTCAGGGCAGGCATATCAGAAGTGGTGGCACTGGGTACTGTACTGTTAGATTCAAGTGGACGGTAGTGCTTTGAAGGTTCTAGCTTCTGGGTGCAGCTGAGTGGCGCAGATATGGATAGGATACAGGAACCTACTTTCTTTCTGATCATAGGTCCAGTACCAACGCCTTTGAAGAGTTAACAAACTGCCAAAATATTTCTTTGGCCTGGCAAGTACATGAAACAGCAGCTCTTAAACATGGAAAGAATGATTCAGAATGCTAGCCTTGGACCTGGGTTCAATTCCCTGCTCTTCTGCAAGCTTCTTGAATGATGTTGCGCTTAGTCTGTCTCTGTCTCAGTTCCTCATTCTGCAAAATTGAAATGATAGTACAGCCCAGGAGTGTTCTGAGGACAAATGCTTTAAAGATTGTGAGGCAATCAGATGCTATGGTAATGGGTGCCATTTGAGTACCTAAGGGTATATCTACCCTGCCATTAAACCCCTGTGGCTGGCCCGTGTCAGCTGACTTGGGCTATTTGGCTTTAAAACTGCCGTGTAGATGTTCAGGCTTTGCTGGAGCCCGAGTTCCGAGACCCTGCCGGGGGGTGGGAGAAGAGTCTCAGGGCCTGAGCTCCAGTCCAAGCCCAAACGTCTACACTGCAATTTAACAGCCCTGCAGCCCCAGCTCGAGTCTGTTGACACAAACCAGCCACTGGTGTTTAATTGCAGTATAGACATCTACCTACAGATAAGGCCCTGACCAATCCACAGGCCATGTTGGTCAATTTCACAGTCATAGGATTTTAAAAATGGTAAATTTCATGATTTCAGCTATATTTAAATCTGAAATTTCATGTTGTTGTAATTTTAGAGGTCCTGACCCAAAAAGGAGTTGTGCAGGGCATTGCAAGATTATTGTAGGGGGGTTGCGGGTACTGCTACCCCTACTTCTGCGCTGGTGCTGGTGGCAGTGCTGACTTCAGAGCTGGGCAGCTAGAGAACTGGGGCTGCTGGCAGCAGCATAGAAGTAAGGGTGGCCTGGTATGGTATTGCTACCCTTACTTCTGCGCTGCCTCAGTCAGTGGCCATCACTCTCTGGCTGCCCAACTCTGAAGGCAGCGCAGAAGTAAGGATGGTAATACCGCGACCCCCCTAAAATAATCTTGTGAGGGCCCCCACTCCCGCAGCTCCCTTTTGGGTCAGGACCCCCAATTTGAGAAACACTGGTCTCGCCCATGAAAACTGTATGGTAAAACCACACAAAAGACTACATTTCATGGTCCCTGATGCATTTTTCATGGCCATGAATTTGGTAAGGCCCTACCTATAGATGATAAAAAAGCATGAGTGCCAACTAGCTAATACATTTGTTTTAGTATATTAAAGATCTGAAAATTCAGTTAGTCATACAAAAGGTAAAGAAAAACCAGCTGGCTCCATCTTCTAGCTATAGGGTGACCAGAGAGCAAGTGTGAAAAATCAGGACAGGGGATGGGGGGGTAACAGGAGCCTATATAAGAAAAAGACCCCAAAATTGAGACTGACCCTATAAAATCGGGATATCTGGTCAC
The DNA here is from genome assembly GCF_011386835.1 of Chrysemys picta bellii. Lineage (NCBI taxonomy): Eukaryota > Metazoa > Chordata > Testudines > Emydidae > Chrysemys > Chrysemys picta. The sequence continues at coordinate 107,196,507 of NC_088791.1, forward strand.
CCTATCTAGCTAAGTCTAATAGGCCATTTCAGACTCATACTGCTGATGATTTCACAAGCAGATCAGACTAAGTAGAGAAAATATCATACTATAATATCTGAATAAGTCAAACATCTTCCTCTTGAATGTGGAAACAGCAAATATTCATGATGTCAGCAGCAAATGGGACTCAAATGGTCTTTTAGACTTTAATTGAAATGACAGCTGAGGTACAAATATTAACATCCCTTTACATTCCCAATGAACATTCAGGGCTTAAAACTTAAAATCCCAGTTTTCCATTGGCATAGGCCCTGATCTAGCAAAGTACTTAAGTATGTATTTAACTTTCACATGCTTTGACTTCAATGAGTGCTTTAAGTTCTTTGCTGAAATAAAGCCCAATGGCGTTGCTTTTTTATTATTATTAATTCTGGTGGGTTTTGAGAGATGTTATATTTAAATGTTCATTGGTCCTTTAGACCAGGCAAAAATGCAAACCTTTTACTTGATAAACCAAAATGATCTCATCATTCTAAACTTCTTGGACATCTTTTTGAGCAGACTAGAATGTCGTACCAAATGGTGCTTCTGGGAGAGACATGCTAATATGCATGTGGCTGAGAATTATTGCTGTTCTTGGCTGCTGACATTAGTACAACTCTCCTCAGCATTGAGAGACAAAACCACCTAATTATAGTGCTTAGTTTAATGTGGTAGTATCTTGTTTGGTATTAATGAACCACTATTTTACAATTTCAAATCATAAGTGTGCAGTTTAGGAAGTAACAGCTGTGTTCTGAGCTTCAGTCATTCAGCAAGGAGCTTATAACTGTAAGCACAACTTTATGAACAGTATTGTACTAGTGCAAATAGCCTGTTTTCTAAGTGGCTACCACTTAAAAACCACTACCAGTGAACACGTGAAAATTAAAGTAACTTGTAGTTATGTATAACCATATTGTGACTTCATAGACTTTTTGAATCTTTGAATTAACATTTTTTCAGTAGTTGACTGTATTATTTTTACTGGCAAAATAAAACCATACTATTATAAATCACTAACATATATAAGCTGGAATGTGCTACCATGAACTTGTGTTTTGGATTGTTTTGGAGTTTATTTTAGCTATTTTATATTCATGAAAATCAGGTTAGTGTTAACGATTTCCAATTCTGACATTGCAGAAACTGTAAGACTGAGGGGCCAATTCTGCACTGGGTTAAGCAATGCTTAAGTGGGTGAGATGAGGAATTTATGCTCTAAGAACCTATTCAAAAGTCTAGTGAAGTCAATGGTAAGATGCCAAAAGGTTTTGGATCAGGCCAGTAAAGTCCATAGGATTTGGGTCATGTCTTGAGAAGTAGGTGCTCAAATTGACTCAGCAGACATTGAGAGTAAACTTTACACCCTGAACAGGTTATTTTTACTTATGCACTTTTCTGCTTCCTTTAGTGCCATGAATGTGGAATGAGAAAAGCCGTGCTTGGGTAGGTGAATGTGCTTTAGTGGAAATGGATTTCACCACAAGCTGGCCTTCCTATATTAGTGATCAGCAGATAATTTTAAAAATTGAATGTCTGGAGCAGGAGTAAGGACCTTACTCAGCTCATACTACTCCACTGCTTGGGGAACAAGACACCCATAGACATATATCTCTGATACTTCTTCCCCCCTCACCTCACTCCCATCTTCCCCATGTTTTGGACAGGTTTGTTTGTTTTGTGGGGTTTATTACCTCTGGCCAATGGGTCCGGCCTGCTTCCCAGTACACAGGAAGCATACCTAGAGATTTACTGACACTGTAGGTAACTGGGAGCCAACTCTAGGTCTGGATCTGGGGACTGGTGCAACACTCACCAAATAAAGGGAGAGTGGCATCTCCTCAGACTTTCAAGCCTCCCAGAACCACCTCCCTCCCACAGACATTATTCAAATATTCATGTCCTGTTCTGCAAATAGAGTATGGCTAAGAATTCCCTTAGTCCCTTTTTCTACATTAAGACACCTGCATGGGGATAAGATTTCTGGTGGCAGAGGGCTCTTGGTTCTAGCAGACAATGGCATAATGGTATCCACTGCTGGAAACTGGAGCTAGACAAATTAAGACCAGAAATAAAGTGAACATTTTAATAGTGAGGGTAATTAACCATTGGAACAATATACATAGCAATATGAGAGATTCTCCATAACTCAAAGTCTTTAAATCAAGATTGGATGTCTTTCCAAGAGCTATGCTGTAGTTCAACCAGGAGTTTCTGGTCAAAAGCATGAAATCTATTAATCTTCGTTCTAAAATTAACTTTAATGTAGTTTTCCTGTCTCATTGTGTAGACCACTCACTGACTCTCCCATTCCCCCCAACTATTACGGACATATTCCTTTGAGAAAAAATAATGTGTGAGTTGGAATCTTCAGCCAGTCACAGAAATTTTATAACAGATGTCTAACTATCAATATGTTATGTACAGAATTTTTTTTGAACACTTGCATTAATTATATTACAGAAAATATTGAATTTATTATGTCATTTTCTCTTACCATACACAGTAGAAATTCGTTATATACAACAGACACACCTAGTTAATATTTACTACACATAGAAATGTAGTATTTTTATTAAATGAAATCTATAAGAAATTCAATGCATTTTGCAAGCATAAGTATATGTACACATAGTTGTCAATTTAGAGATGGAGAATTTCAAAGATTTTATGTAAAATTTCTTAGTATGCCCAATGATATCAAAATATATCATTTGATAGAAAGAGTAAAATGTGCTGAGGATATCCAGGATAATGATGCATTCTTGGCCTCCTTAGGAGGGGCTGCAGATATATGGAAGCTCTAGGAGCATCTTATGTTATAGATCCATGGAACCTGATTCTTATTCAAAGCTTTTAAGAGTATCCATATATGGTCACATTAGGCTCCCTTAGAGTGCCTAAGTGTATTGCCATCCCTTTTCCAAGGTTGGAGTCATAGACTTCACTCAATCTGTTGTAACAGGGTTCAAGAAAATGAAACCAGTATGCACACAAAACATGCTCATTGTATCCACTGATTTTAAAAAATGAAAGGCAGTCAATAAAGAACTAAATGAATCCTTCCAGCTGCACTTTGATGGTTTTTAATATAAAGAAATATGCAAAGAACCCCAGTCAAAGAAATAGTCTACTCCATCTTCAATAAGAATTTGGCATGTGAAGTCCTTGCTGGGTTGGACTCTTATATTTCTAAATCTGTCATGGGGTGCTCCACTCACTGCTTGTCTGGAGCCTCCTCTTGGTCACTCTGGCTCTCAAGATCCACACTTCTTCATGTGGTCACGCGATGTCACACTGTCTCTCTCTTATGTCTGCAGCTCCTCTCTCATCCCAGAAACCACAGGGTTTTCTTTGTGACTTGTCCCTCTGGCCAGGTCACTATCTGTGCCTCCCCCTTCCGGTGTTTATCAAAGTCTTTCTTTCAGCAGTCCTGGGCAGTCTTCCCATTCACTGCCTCAGGCGCTAATCCTTTAATGGCTGGTACGGGAACCCTGGCTTGCCCTGTATTCTGGGTTCCAGTCCAGGGACCCTTAATCCAGCAGTTCTGGGCTTTACTCTCCCAGCCCCCATTGCTTCTTCCCTGGACTGCTTCCTACCACTCCTGGCTTCCCCCTTTTTCTGGGAGTACCATCTCCAAACCCTACTCCCTCTTCCCAGGGAGCGACTGCTGCCTCAATCTGTTGCCAGCTTCCTGGCTTTATAGGCGCCGTCTCTTCCTGCCCAGCTGAGCCTGCTTGCAATTAAGTCCCTGCTCCCTGGCTCTTCCTTCAGGTGCAGCCTATGGAGTGAATAGCCTACCTGAACATGGTAAACAGGGCTGGAAGGGGTTAAGTATTCTTGTATAACCTTCCATCCTCTGATACTTTCAAAATCTAATCCATATGCCACCCCCATTAGTGATAGCTGATACTATTTACATTTACATTACAGTAGGATCCTAAGGCCTCCATGAGGATGGGCACCTCAGTGTACTGGGTGCTGTATAAGTACAGATAAAGCCTCTGCTTTTTATTTATATAAATTTAGAATCTGTTCAGAATCTTTTGTGTGCCTCTGCACATTTGGATACCAAACTACCAATAGGTAGAGGTATGCTATATAGTGGTCTCATTAAAGGACTTGGAGCAAGAAACTCTTGACTCCTAGACCAAGCTATGACAATGACTTCTGTTTCAGGGTAGCAGCCGTGTTAGTCTGTATCCTCAAAAAGAACAGGAGTACTTGTGGCACCTTAGAGATTAACCAATTTATTAGAGCATAAACTTTCGTGGGTTACAACCCACTTCTTCGGATGCATATAGAGTGAAACATATATTGAGGAGATATATATACACACATACAGAGAGCATGAACAGGTGGGAGTTGTCTTACCAACTCTGAGAGGCCAATTAAGTAAGAGAAAAAAAACTTTTGAAGTGATAATCAAGATAGCTCAGTACAGACAGTTTGATAAGAAGCAAGTGTGAGAATACTTACAAGGGGAGATAGATTCAATGTTTGTAATGGCTCAGCCATTCCCAGTCCTTATTTAATCCTGAGTTGATCGTGTCTAGTTTGCATATCAATTCCAGCTCAGCAGTCTCTCGTTGGAGTCTGTTTTTGAAGTTTTTCTGTTTTAAGATAGCCACCCGCAGGTCTGTCATAGAATGGCCAGACAGGTTAAAGTGTTCTCCCACTGGTTTTTGAGTATTATGATTCCTGATGTCAGATTTGTGTCCATTAATTCTTTTGCGTAGAGACTGTCCGGTTTGGCCAATGTACATGGCAGAGGGGCATTGCTGGCACATGCTGGCATATATCACATTGGTAGATGTGCAGGTGAACGAGCCCCTGATGGTATGGCTGATGTGATTAGGCCCTATGATGATGTCACTTGAATAGATATGTGGACAGAGATGGCATCGGGCTTTGTTACAAGGATAGGTTCCTGGGTCAGTGTTTTTGTTCAGTGATGTGTGGTTACTGGTGAGTATTTGCTTTAGGTTGGGGGGTTGTCTGTAAGCGAGGACAGGTCTGTCTCCCAAGATCTGTGAGACTAAAGGATCATGTTTCAGGATAGGTTGTAGATCTCTGATGATGCGCTGGAGAGGTTTTAGTTGGGGGCTGAAGGTGACAGCTAGTGGTGTTCTGTTATTTTCTTTGTTGGCCCTGTCTTGTAGGAGGTGACTTCTGGGTACTCGTCTGGCTCTGTCAATCTGTTTTTTCACTTCAGCAGGTGGGTATTGTAGTTTTCTCCAAGGAGAGACTGCTGAGCTGGAATTGATATGCAAACTAGACACGATCAACTCAGGATTAAATAAGGACTGGGAATGGCTGAGCCATTACAAACATTGAATCTATCTCCCCTTGTAAGTATTCTCACACTTGCTTCTTATCAAACTGTCTGTACTGAGCTATCTTGATTATCACTTCAAAAGTTTTTTTTCTCTTACTTAATTGGCCTCTCAGAGTTGGTAAGACAACTCCCACCTGTTCATGCTCTCTGTATGTGTGTATATATATCTCCTCAATATATGTTTCACTCTATATGCATCCGAAGAAGTGGGTTGTAACCCACGAAAGCTTATGCTCTAATAAATTGGTTAATCTCTAAGGTGCCACAAGTACTCCTGTTCTTTTTAATGACTTCTGTGTTCTTGGATAAGTCACTAACATCTCTGTGTCAAAGTTTACTCACAGGTAAATTGGAGATAGTAATGGTGCAAGATATGCATCCTTATAGACACAATATTGTGAGTGAAGGTTAAATCCAAGCGCTAAAGCAGTAATATGGGATTAATTATTGTCTGTAAAGCACTTTGAAGATGAATAAGTGGAAAGTATTACTGAATAGGGTGTAAGTGTTTGCGAACCACATTTTTTTAAAAATGGGCAATCACATAGACCTCACTCTAGACCTATTCAGGCTTCAGATGCTATTCTTGTAGTTATGGACAGAGGCTAATTGGACATGCTGATGTTGTTTGAGCTATTAGCAGCTTTTAATACCAGCAATCACTGCCTTCAGGTCAAAATGTAAGACCCATCTCCTTGGCCTAGATTCCCTCAATAACACTAATCTCCCAGCAGAATAACTAAGTCAATAGTTGGGAAGGGGAAAAAAGTGAAATTCATGTGCCTGGAATAAGTGAAGAGAACAAAATATCATCGGGGTTGGTGTTTTGAAAAGAATAAATCCCATTGAAAGTCAATAGGATTAGTGCTCCTATCTGCCTGAGGCATTTTTGAAAAGCCCATGTGATTTCATGTAATTTTTACCAGGTAAATACCACACTGATTAGCTCATAATACACAGCCAGACAAACATCACAATTGTCAGTTTGGGTCCTATGTAGTCTTTCATTGACATGACACTGGTTCCTCTAGTGCAGTTATGATTTTTGTAACATAATTTTCAGAGCAATCCTATCTGGCTCTTTAATTTCCAACCAACCAACAAAATAATCTGATTTGTCAACATTATTTTATTTAGTCCCTGATAGGATATTGGAACATGCAATTATTCTGTAGGTTAAAACTCATTCGGACATTTTTTGGTGGAAACCAGGAACATTCAAATGTCCCTAAAAATCAGAAAATATTTTCTTTGTTCTTTCCTGTCATTTCAAACTATCTCAGGACCTGATTCTGCCAGCTTTCTATTGAAATTAATGTTAGTATTCCAGAGTAAGGTACTGTTCAATGTGAGTAAAAGTGGCAGAATAGGGTCCTAAATAATTTGGGTTTTCAAAATAGCATCTTATAATGTAACACTTAGAGACTGTGTATTAGAGCTAACTGATGCTGCTGGAGTATGTGTATGAGGGAGACGAAAATGTTGTAGGTATTTTTAATGTCATCTTGTGGAACTGAAGAAAAGACCCACTATTTAATAAAATAATAGCTTAAATTAGATTCATTTGGAAAGCGAACCAAAAAGTGGTGATAACGAAGATGTGTAGAACGGTTTGCTAGAAATCTAGATCATGGCATATAAAAGTAGAAAATGGTGCCCACAAATATTTTTTTCTATTTTATTGTCACACGATATCTAGTATTAAAAAAGCATTTACATTCTACTTAATAGGAAAGTTCTGGTAAAGTGACTAAATATTAATTAATAATAGCCTAAATGATTATTAATTCCTTTGGCTTTCATCATAATAATCTGAATGGTATTAATGTCATCAACAGTATTCTAGGAGATGTCCATTGTAATTCAGTATTAATTAAATGGATCATTATTATTTTAATACTAGCAATTAATCACCAACTCGCATGAATAAAACAATATAAAGTTCCAAGCCTTTGTAACATCTAACTAGCCCATGGCAGTAGTGAACTGAGAAATGCTGCTGAAGGAGTTAATTTGAGTTAGCTGGGAAGTTTGAAAAATCAGAGAGGGAATAACTATGTGACAATACGGTAACTGCTTAGACTGCAGTTATGGTCAGAAAAATGATAATGTAAAAATGACACCTTCTTACTTCACAGATCTGCTCCCTGTTTGCTTTTTGTTCCTGTTAGCACTGTAGAACCCACAAAGCTATTGGAAAGTGAGATGGAATCTGTCCCAGCTCTCCCATCAACAGAATTACTAAATTCTTATTGCAATATCTTTCCCTGGAGGCATCCAGGCTTCAGGTTAGCTACATCACCAACATGCCTCAGTTGGATTAGAATGTCTGATGATGGTATCGGAGTAAGAATGAACGTTGCTTGATCCCCAGTTGAGTTTGCAGGGCTTGCAGTTATAGTTTTTAATTGTGTACTGAAAACATTTGATATGGAAACCATTGAGAACAACTGGGAAAACCCATAAGTCTGTGTCTGGGTGGGAAAGAGTGAAGCTTTATCCAGCAACTAAAGTCCTAAGGGCCACGTTGTGGACCATCCTGTGCACTCCACCGGGAAGCAAGGGCATATGAGACACCTCCTTACACCTCTGCCTGGTTACCAGCATCATGCATAGCAGCATTTGCAGAATTGCTGCTACTTCTCCCACACAGGTAGGTAGTGGTAGAGAATGGGCAGAGCTTTAGTTCTCTCCAGTGGCCCAGATGACAATGATAACAGAACAATGGTAGTCTATCCATTGATTTCAGTGGCCCCAGGATCAAGCCCCCAACTGACAGACAGTGAGCACACAAAACTCCCATTAAACCTAATAGGAGTTTTACTTGTTCAGTGTCACTTAGGAGTGGTCGTAGAGTTGGTCCCTAAGTGAAGGATAAGAATTTAATGCTGTCTAACGAATCTATATTCTAAAATTAAATAATAGAGTTGATATGAATAGTTGACACCTTTATTTTGAATTTTGTTTCTCCTATTTTTGTATTTCTTTCTTGCCTCACCTTGACAGAAATGTATTGGCTCGTCATGTAAACAGGGAGCAATAGAAATAAATGTAAGCTGGTATAGTGCTTACCATTGTTTCAGTTCCATGGTTCTGTGTAATGGCTTGTGTTCACAACAAGGAAACAAATAGATAAAAGATACTCAACACCAAGTGGATGTTTTATTGTATCTGTGCTCAGTGTGGCTTTTTTTTTTTGTACAAATTATTGCAAGCCTTTGGCAGTGAATCATTATGAGCAGTGTGGATCTGAAAGTAAAGCAGTATCTGTCAGTAAGGTTAGCTCTTAACTGAAACCTTAATTTAATTTAAGAAGAGGAAAAACTCACAACACACTAATGAAATTCAGGAAACTTCACTGGAGTTGCCTTAAAAAACAAAAAACAAAAAAACCTTGTAGCCATTATGAATAAAATAAAAATAAAATAAAACATTCAGGATAAAAGTCTGCTTCTAAAATAAACTCTGGTAAGCTTAATTCTTGATGTTATAGTTAAATAAATATTTATCTGATTAACTTTGGACTGTAATTCTTTGTGCTTCTATCTCTTGAGTCAGAGGTCATATAAACAAGTGTGTTGGAGATACAAAAGTGAACTTTGCAGACAATCTACACCTTGGCTTTATGAAGTCTGATAGCACTGAGATATTCTGGTCAGGTGGCTGAGGTATAACTTAGTGAACTGGTGTGACATAAAGTGATATAGGGTAAAATTTTCAAGAGCACCTAAGTGATTTAGGTGCCTACAACTTATTCAAAGTCAATGGGACTTTGGCTACTATGTCATTTAGGCACCTTCAAAAATGTTACCCAAAGAGACCCAGACTATTAGAAAAGAATACTATGGGTGGGTGTATAAAATATACAAGCTGTCTATCCTTATGTACACCCCATGTACTTTTCCATGTATTGCTAATACATGGAACCCATACCAGTGCCAAGTGTCTACATATGCAGTGCTCGGCACAGCTAGACACTGTGCACAGGCATATACATGCATCCATGCTGCCCCATTTTGGGTACAGGATGGCAGTACTACCATTGCAGGGACAGTATCCCAGGGACCTGTGTGTCACAGGAGACACTCTGGGAATCGCCTGGCTTTGTGTTGCTGGTACTAGATGCCACCTTCACACATTTGGTGATGGCACCTCTCACTCACCTCTCCTTTCTACCAAACTGTGTGGAAGACATAGAGCCAAGTCCATGATGATATGGTTCTGCTTCTGCTCCTGCTTGCAGGACAAATGTTCATGCAGGTTCATTCCCTGATACTGGATGGAATTGGTCCAGAAATAGTTGAGATGCTGAAGAGAGCTGACTGAGAGATGAATGAAAATCCACTATAGTCTCATGGAACAGATATGTTGAATTCTGCGATTGCAGTGGTATGCCCATAGCTGGACTGCCACTTCTGGTTGCGGAAAACCAGCACAACATGGTCAGGCCACATCGTCTTGGAAACTTGGAAGGGTGACCAGTAGCTGCAGGACTTCCAAATCAGGAAACATACCTTCATGGAGTTGTGTGAGGAGCTTGCACCAACCCTCCAGTGCCATGCCACTCAATTTCAGAAACCCATAACAGGACAGGAGGTGGCTACAACACCTGACAGCTACTGGTAAGTTGCAAATCAGTTTGAGGTTGGGAAGTCAACCTGACAGGGTGGTGGCTGTATAGGTTTGCCAGGCTATCAATACTGAGATCTACCCACAAGTGATTGCCATAACCCAGGTCCCTGTAATTATAGCTGGATTTCAGAGGAAGGGGTTTCTGAACTGTTCAGGGGCCATCAATGGAACACACATCCCAATACTTAGCCTACAAAAAGGGGCAAGTGAGTATGTGAACCAAAAAGTTACAATTCATTCATTCTCCATGTCTTAGTGGACCACAGTGGTTGGTGCATGATCACTAATGTTGGGGACATGGGAAAAGTCCATGATGCCAGGGTGCTCAGGGGATTAGGATTGTATTGCAGGGGAAAAGAAGGGTCTTTATTCCCCAGAAATGATGTGGTTATATAGTGTTTCTGTCCTGACATTTATTTTGGACCACCCCACAGACCCATTCCTAACTTGGCTCATGAAGTTGTATCCCAACATTGCTGATCCAAGAAAAAAAGAATTCAGCTACAGACTGTGTAGCTGCAGAATGATGGTGGAGTGTGTGTTTGGAAGGCTGAAAACTTGTTGGTGATACTGACGGATGCTGGATACCAATGTGCCCTATGCATTTTGCATAATCGTGGTATGCTGTGCCTTGCCCAATGTATGTGAGGATAAGGGGGAATACTTCTGGACTGAGCGGGCACAGGACAGGCAGCCAGATCCCAAACATATGTACACAGCTCCTAGAGGGCAAGGGAAATTTGTGGTGCTATTTGCTTGCACACCATGGAACAGTGGGGAGCCAGAAGGCGACTTTGGACTGTACCAAGGGGCACCAAAGGACACTATGTGATGCTACAGTGCTGCTGTAAAAGCTCAACAGAGCATTGCTATATAGTTGTGTTGTGGCATCCATTGGTGGGTTTTACAGCAGCTCATCTTAATGTACCAAATGAAAGCAGACCATTATGTGAGGGTTGTTCCTCAGGGTCAATACATTTGGCTGTGGTTTTAGTTTCGAGGGTGTATAAGCACTTCAGTGCCAGCACTGAGCAATCTTTTTGTTATATGTTAACAACTCTGTTTCGTGGTGCTCTCTGGGGAGTACTTAATCATTCTGAAAGTAACTGAAAAACAGTTCAGTAAGGTTTTTTGTGGGGGCTTCACTCATTCCTTCCTCACAATGTTTTCTGCAACTAGTGATCACAACACTGATCAGCCGCTATGCAGGAGTACTCCTCTGGTTGCATGTCGTGGCTGTTTGATGGGGTGAAGGAGGAAGGATCGTAAAAGCACTGCTCAGCATCAGATATCGTCAGTGTTAATTTAGTTTTGTTTCCTTTCTGTATTGTCAGTTAAATTATTGACAAAGGCATAAAGACATTTTAAGTAAACTTCTCTGATTTTCGTTCCGGTGCATTGGACAGTAACAGTTTTTTCTCAGAGCTTTGTTCATTGTCATAAACCCTGCGTGCGCTCTCTCTCTCTCTCTCTCTCTCTCTCTCTCTCTCTCTTTTTGTTAAACATTGGGAAATTCATAGCGGCAGGGCGGAAGGAGTTGTGGGAGGGACAGAAAATTCAGTGCCTTTCTATGGCATCACTGCATTAGAAAGTTACAGAACTGATAGTCATTTGCTGTGCATCCTGCTGACCCATCCCAAACGTGTGGGAAATATCCCATTGATGATATTTGGAAAGCAAGGTGCACACATAAGTGAAGTGAACAATAACTTTTATTTAAAAGGTCTATGGAACATAGAACAAAAATGGTTTTTAACCGGAACTGCATATGAATCAAAAACTGGATCAAATTCCCTAAGCCTTGTGCAAACATTACTTTCAGTGGACCTGTCTCCTTGTCCTTCCCCTTCCCCTGACAAGGGGGGGAGTAGCTGAGAAAAATTATGTGGGGGAGATGAGGGGACATCTTCTGCATGGAGTTTGAGGGATGAACACTGGCTGGGCTACAAGGCATGCCTCAGCTCATTGTTCCACACCTGTATGCTTTGGGGGAAGAGGGGGAAGGTTCTCCTGCAAGGGCTTTTGGGTGCCAGTGAAGGATGTTGTGCCAGGAGACCAGCATGTTAGTGTTGGATCAGCAGCAGCCTGCGAGGCACCTGGAGAAGGAGGTGTTGCCTGTTCCCAGACAAGAGCAGCGTCACCAGCAGCAGGTGGGACCCAAAAGCTTTCCACCACCAGTTGTACTAGTGACTGCATGAGTTCATGATACTCTGCCCACTGGACATACTCCCATTCCCTGTGGTATGACTCTAGATTCAGGAACTGGTTCATCAGTGCCCCACCCTGCCTAAGAGCCTGATTGTCACATGCCCAAAGAAAGCAAAACTGTTCCTGACTTCTCTTATGTATGCCAATGAACAAATGCTCCAGGTCTGTCTGCCTGCCTCTGCTGTCTCTGTAGTGCTGTTCCTGCCCTCCTGGAAAAATAGGTACCTTGTTGGCATCAGAACATACTGCTGAGTCAAACACAAGGGTAGCATTATATTTAATTTCTCCTTTGAAGGAACCTAAGAACACCCTCTCCCAACACACACACACAACTTAACTGTGCTCCTGAAGGCCACAATGTTGATACTTTTTAATATCGCAGGAATGCAACTGTTTACAGCACCCTTCCTTCTCAGACAACTTTTGCAGCCCACAAGGAAGGAGCTGAGGCAAATAATGGTAAGGTTCCTGCAGTACTGTTATTAAAATGTTGTAATGTTTACAGTGCATCAAGTAGCCATTTGGGGTGGGGGTTGGTTCCTTTTGGGGGTACATTACCAGGCATCTATTTGTTCTTGAAAAGACAGGCATCATTTGGAGAACATAGCAGTTTTCGAGGTATTGGGATGGAAAAGAGCAGTGGTTTACCAGTCCCATGGAGGAGATCTGGCCTCCTATGCCAGTGCAATGTTTCTTCTGAAGGTCACCTCTCTACATATTGCTGAGTGGAGGTGTTTGGAGAGCTACAAAGGTGGACCAAGCACATTTGCCTTGCCATTGAACCTGAACAACCAGCTTCAATCTCTCCTACACCAAACATTTGCTGAATTATGCTTACAGAACTGGGAGGCGATTCAAGAGGAAGTTCACTGTATTTTAAGCTAGCTGACCGAGTTCCATGGGAGAGGAACAAAGAACCACAAAGAACATCCACCCATCCCCTAACCTTCCCTGCATCACCAGAAAGTTCAGGCCCATGTCCAGCGACCAGCATTGGAAAAGGACAGGGAAATGCAGAGTCGTGCTGCAAGTGCATTTTTTCCCCCTGAACTTTCAGATTAACACCTCAAGCTTGTTACCTCTCCACTGCGAAGGGACATAGCATTGTGTGTGTGTCACTACTACTGCTGGCCAAGGGTGGTCAGGGATCTTTGCCTAAGGGTGAGGCAGCAAAAGGTTCAATGCAGGGATGGCCCTGGAAAACTATTGATACTTGTGACCTGGTACGCACCCTTAACCTACATCTCCACTACACTGTAGAAAGAATATGAGGCTATGCCCCAGCAGAGGCATGCACTTACCCACACACCTCAGGTGTACTAGCTTTCTTGCCCTTTACTCTCTTTCAGGGACATGCTTTAGGGCTTCAGATGTGGACAATAAGGAGGTTTTGGCATAACAATGCACATGTAACTGTGTACAGTTGCAAGTGTAGACGTAGCTATATAGACTCACATCTCATGGTAGTGTGCGTGTGTGTGTGTGTGTGTGTGTGTGTGTGTGTGTATGTATGTTTACATCCTTGCTTGGTCCATTAGCTGGGTTTGAATATGGGACTTTCAGCACTAAAAGTATGAACCTCCACTGCTTGAGCTAAAGAACCCTGTCTAGTAGCTGAGAGCTTTAGTGTATCAGCTTCTAGAGGGGGACAAAAACTCAAACTTTGCTAGTGTCATTTACATATGCACTATTCAAGCCCTCAAAATAGGAGGTGCATAGGCTTTGTGCTGCACCTCTGCACAAGGATGGATTTCACCTGTATGAATTCCTGCCCAGCATATATATTATAATAATACATTTTAATGTTTTTGTTCCCATATGCTTCTGGATACCTTAGCAAAATATACATAATTAATACAAATATGAAACAGGGCCACATGCCGTAACAGATCTATACAAGAAGAACAGAACAAAAATACTAGTAACCTCCATTCCACACTTACTGAAAATATACCTCTCACAAAGATATCAGCCCAGCACATATGGTGCCACCACAATTAAATTAAAAATAGAAAGTCAGGAGACTTGCTCCAAAGGATATCAAAATGGTTTATACTGAACCCAGAGAGCAAGAGAATTCCGAGTCATTGGTGGCAATCTGTGCATACCAGATCTCTCGAGACACCACTATGGTATCAGTCCCCAGTGACAGAGGACCTTGAGATGGAATCTATGGATTATCTCAGTGAAACCCTTCATTTCAATTCTGGTACCTTGATTCTACAGTGATGGACATATTATAAATGGCATAGATGAGATTAGATACTTTGGAATGGCGTCTATTCAGAACTCATTTGTTGTCACAAGACATAGGGCAATAAGTTTCCCTCCGGTTGACTGATTCTACTATCTGATATTTAGTCATTAAGGGGAAAACCTGTCTCCTGCTCCATGGATGCAGTTCAGTTGCTCTGGAGGATATACGTATAGACCCTTGCTTCTAGGCATAAACACAGTCTTCAGCCTGTGGAGATCAGGAAATCCCATAAAAGGGCTCATTGGGCCATAGTAACCTCTGTGGAGCTGCTCTTCAGCCACTCTGCATCCTGGATGGAAATATTTCCCCCCCTCTGCTGCCCCAGACATTGAGCACATCATTTGGGCCTGATTTAGTAATAGTAAGAATCTGAAGCACACTGGCTCTACAATAGGCTGGCAGTGCAGCCATCAGAGCACAAATGTCAGTGTAATGGGTGAAACCACCTGAGCAGTTATAATACAGCAGAACCCCATTCATCTGACCTAATTGGGCCTGGGGTCAGATCAGATAATCCAAAATTTGCATAATCAAGAGAATGGGCTAAGAGCTTTCTATCCATTATTTTAAAGACGCAGAGTTGCTTTTAAACTAGCTGATCCCTCCTGGAAAAGCATTAAAACATAGCCCCCTTCTTTATTTTCAGTATACGTGAACTGTTACTTCTAGTAATCAGTGCCAGTTTTTAAAAATGCAGAAATGATCATTTTAAGTTGCAACAACAGCAATACCAATGGTAACAACTAACAACAGTAACAATACATAATATGCATAAAGTATCACATTAAAATACAATACTGTATATAGTACAGTGATATGTACAGCAGCACTCATGTTGATAATGGCTGGAAAAAATCTAATAGTTTGCGTTGTTTTAGATGAAAGGGTCTCTTCTTCATTGCACGATCACGGAGTTGCTTCATCAACAACCGTTCAGTGTGTGCGCTGGTTGTTCAGTTAATATGGAAAGCTGGCTAATGGAGGCTTGGGTGAACAGGGATTTACTGTACTATAGCTGAAAGAAGCTGCAATCTATTCCTAGCTGATGGTCACTTTAGAGAGTTACCATATAAATGTACTGCAATGGAATAAGACTAGTACAACTGGTGTAGGTCATTCCAAATACCCTACTTTTCCTGCGATATCCGTGCTTTCCAGACGCCTCAGTTTTCCTTCTGTGATATATTTAATAGTATGTGGAACAGAAAATACTTTGGAAATTTAGGGATAATGTTTTCCTTTACATTCAAGGTAACCTGCATACTCTCTTCAATGTCCAACATATTGTTAAATGCTTGGTATTTGGATAGTAATTTTTCCAATGTCATTTTCCATCTACATTGTATATGGAATATTTAAATAGATAAAAAGGGATGATTCAGAGCCATGACTTATTATTTATTTACTATTTATTAAGCACTGCAGAATGCAGTAACTATCCTAAGAATTTACAAGTCTGTACAATGAGAACTTTTCCATTCAAGTATAACAAATTACCTCCACATCTGGCTTTCTGAGGGAAGAATTGGGCACAATGTGTCCACCCCAAATATAACATAATTTGTGCTATAATGCTATATCACCTTCACCCTTGCATTACAATATCACTTACATCTCCACACACTTTCAATGCCAGCTTTTTAATGCATGAATAATTCTACCAATCGCCTACTGAAACAAAGATTAGACATCATGAAGTCATAACATGTCACTCTCATTTGAATTATGATATTTGTAAGAAATGTTTTTAAAAGATCTAAGTTACCATCATCCTCTGGATCTTCCTGCCCCATATTTGTCTGGGTTTTAGATTGTAAGTAGAACTGCAGGGGGAAAAATTCTCAATTTTGAAAAGTCCAAAAAATATGTTGTGATTTTTATTTTTTGAAAATTTCCCCCCAAAATATATTGCTGTTTTTAAAACTAGCTTATGGAGTGGTCAAATACTTTAGTAAATTTGAAATTTTGCTTACAGCTTTTCATTAAAAGTTTTGAAAAAACATTTGCAATTTCTTTCATTAATTTTTGCCCAGCTGTAATTGTACAAGGACTTCAGGAACAATCTGTGTCTGATTTGTGCTTTGGATATGGTGCCAAGCACCATGCTCATGCTTAGTAAACAAATAACCATTAGCAAAAAAATGATACAAACGTTCTGACACTTTGGGTTACGTGAGTATTCTGGGAACTGTGGTTCCATTTGTTTCCATTAGAAGTGTTTGGAAATCTAATTTAAAATAAAATCTCCTATTTAAGATTACAAATCATAGCTGTAAACCTTAACATGCATGATAAAGCCAAAGAGAGATTTTCTCAAGGCATCCACTTGGCTGTGGTAGCCCTCAGGTCAGCCAGGTGGTCATGGATTTTAAAGGCTATTTAGGAATAATACCAGCTGGGCTATGTTATCTCTTTCTCTTAATAACCACAGGACTAAATGGAAGGATGATGTGTGTCCCCCTTGTCTTTCCTCTGGCCAGCCCACTCCCTTACTATGGACAGTCAATCTCTATCCCCTCCCCCAGCATGGACCTTAGACTATGTTAAGAAGCATCCGTAGGGTATTTGTTGGGGGGAGGGAGCATGGAGGGGATGGTGATACGAAGATAGCTACACCCTCTTTCCATATGTAATGAGGTGGGATTCATGCAAAGATAGTACCTTCTGCATATGGATACATGGGTCATAATCTGGCCCCATGTACGTAAATTAGTACTAATAACTGAAAGGGCTGTATTAGAATAAAAGTGCAGATATGACAAAACTGTTAAATGTAATTTAAAGCTTTTCACCCCTTTTGTGAATGGGTGGGAAAATGTCACTTTTCATTTGTTTATGTTTTATTCATATTTTCCAGAAGTGTTTTTAATGTATTGTAATTTATAAAATTGAAAGTAGTGAGTCACAAAATAAGAGGTACGAGAAGAGGTGAAGTGGCCAATTCCATCTGATGTGGACTGAATGTGAGCAAAAGGCATTTTGAAATATTTGGAAACTTTGTCAAGCAATGAAAATTGCATAGGCACATGCCTATCAACCTATTAATTTTCAAAACAAAACCCCAAGAAAACTATTTTACATGTGAATGGGATATAAGCTGACCTGCACAAAATTCAATCTAAATAAGCTTCCAAGATTGTCACTATGTCTATGGTGCTCAGAAAGTCTGAGTCACCAGGTTGAATTATCACTGGGACTCACTGGCAGGTACCATCCAAAGTTTAAGTTATCTGCTATTTTTGGCTTTTTTGCACACATGACTTTACAGCATGGGCAATCAGTTCTTTGTATTTATTAATGGTACAAGAAAGAATTTAAAGCTATTCTGAAACCTACATTCTCAAATTTAGAGCTACAGCTAGAGGCCCTGATTCAGAAAAGCAATGAAGCATGTGGTTACCTTTGCAAAAGACTGTACTTAAGCATATATTTAAATTTAGTCATGCACTTAAATCCTATTGAGGTCAATTAAACTACTCATGAGAGTAACTGTCACCAACGTGAATGAAGAGTCCCAATCTGGCCCATAATTATCAGCAACATACTGTATCACCTTCTACACAGGCATTATTAATCTGGCATATTATGGTAAAATATTTCCATTCTCCTCCACGTACCATAACTGTTTTACCATAAATGGCCCAGTAACAAGATATACTTATCAGCCAACTGCAAATGTATTAATTTCTCAATACATATATAACTACAGGTATTGATGCTTGAGCCAAAACTCTTTGAAGTCAATGGAAAGACCTCTGTTGTCTTCAGTTAGTATTGGATTGAGCCTTTAGTTCTTACTATACAACTTTATTTTTGTGTTTTTAAGGTTTAAAAAGTGTGTGTTTGTTGGTTTTTGTTTGTTGATTTCACTGAAGAAAGATACCTGAACACTATCTACCATATCTGCTATCAAATATATTTAGTTTGTAAGGAAATTACTGTACACATGGGTGGGAGAAAGGGTCCATAATTCATATCACTTTTTTATCCTTCAATTTTCAAGCTTAATATTTATACAACAGGGCCACGTTATTTCCTTGTTCCATCTCTGGCCAGTGTCTCTCTCCTGTATGTAAATAATATCTCTATGTAATATGATGAGTAAGTTCCAGAGGAAGAAATTTTATTTGGACTTTCCCAGTTTGGTATATCACCTTCCTAAAGGTTATGTTGCACCCAGGAAGGAATGAGGTAGTGTAGGGAATGCTACTTTGCTCTTTCCTTCCTTCTATCTGACCAATAGAACACAGAAGAAGGAAATGGTAAAGAGCTTCATGTTGATAACTTTTACAAGTATAATGACCTCTCTAAATGCTCACAAAATGAGGCAAATTTTTCACATCCACACAAATTTTTCATACATTTGTGGAATGGGCTTAAATTTATGTGAATATACATTAGGCTGATACCTCACCACCTTACTGCCTGGCTGGGAGGGTAGAACACGGAGTCCCTTCCGGAGCTGACATTAGTATCTCTCCATGACTTCTAAGGAGCCATGGCATGCAAGGATCCTACATGTCCCTCACTCTGAATGCAACAAGGCTCTGGTCCCACCAGCCTGGAACATGAGAGTTCTGAGGTTGTTCCTAAACTAAAGTCCTCAATCTGCAACTCAAAAGCCGGTCATCAAAATATTCTTCCATTTCTAATGATTTTTTTATACTTCAAAAAAATTTTTGAAAAGTTTATTTATAATCTCATTTTTTGAATGTTTCTACAGTTTTGGATTGTTTGAACTATTTGCATAATGTACAACATTCTAACCATATTTTTCCTTTTCAGGAAAGCATAGATTTGGGTGAAATCATGTTTTCCCTTTGCTATTTACCTACTGCCGGACGAATGACATTAACAGTAATCAAATGTAGAAATCTCAAAGCCATGGATGTAACTGGCGCTTCAGGTAGGTATGCTTCTTTTCATTTAACAGCGTGGAGTTCTGGTCTGAAAAGTGGCTATATTAAAATGACAACTTCTTACTCAACAAATATGTGTATTTTGAATATGCTGAGTCATATCTGCTCAGTTTTGTGAAAAAATATGGGTTGTTTTTTTTCCTGCTTTTTCTTTTTATTAGTTGTGTAGAGACAATATGGGTCAGAAAAAGTGAAATGAGGATTCTGTTTCATCTTTTGCACGATCAACCAAATTGTTTAAAAGTTCCAAACAATTCTGTGCAAAGCCATTGAAAGCAATAGCCATTGAGGGCATTCACTGAAGACAATGGGATTATGCAGGTGTAAGAGAGGGCATAATTTGGCCTCCCCAACATTGATTATTTTGAAGCTGAGTGAGATAAAACACTGGTTAGCTGTTAGAGTTCAGGCTGAGTTTGCAGGACTGTTGGTTGTTTTGTTTTGTTTTTAAAGTTGGTTTTTAAGTTTTTAAACTTAAACTTGATACAGAAAGCAGTGCGAGACAAACATGTAAATCCACAGTCTTGTTGTACCAAAGACACTTTACAGAATGGAACTGCTCTTCAAAAGACACTCCTTTAGTGGCACATTAAAAATCTCTACATCCAGTGGAAAGTTTTGATTTAGTTGACATTAAATTGTACTTTGATATTCACCTACAAAGTTTTGGGGCTTGTTTGTTTGTTTTTAATTAAGTTTTGCTTTGTTTTCTGGAGGGGTAGGACAATGGGGATTACTCTATCCTCTTAAAATAATAGCAGAAGATAATTAAAAGAAAATGAAACATTAAAAATGCAGGGAGAGATTTTCAAAGGCACACAACTCCCATTGACTTTCAACTGGAATTAGGTACCTAACTGCCCTTTGCACTTTTGAAAATCTCCTCCTTTTATTTTGTAACGAATATGTTTATTACATGAAAACTTCAAGAGAACTAGCTAAGGTGGAGAGGTCTAAATTAGAGCTACTGGCTGTGTGTGATGTGGGGGTGGGTGAATCTATTTTGTTTGCTTGCACCATTCTTTTGAGTAGACAGGAAATTGAAATTGCAGAAGAGACAGCTCTGGTTGCTTATGTCACTAATACCTATACAACTTAGGTTTTCATGAATGTTAGCCTGCTAAGAATTTGCTGCTCTTTTGCTTTACATTTCAACTGCATTGAGACCAGTGTGTGAAAATGACTTCTTGTTACTCAGATCCATATGTCAAAGTCTCATTGATGTGTGAGGGTCGAAGGCTAAAAAAGCGGAAAACAACTACAAAGAAAAACACACTTAACCCAGTTTATAATGAGGCTATCATCTTCGATATCCCTCCAGAGAATGTGGACCAGGTCAGCCTCTCCATTGCTGTGATGGACTACGATCGGTAAGTGTAATTTGTTCCCTGAAAATATTAATCTTCAGCAAGTGGTTACCTCACTATTGCAATTGATTTATTATTTTAACTGCCTGGTGTTTTAAGTAAATTCAATGTCACTAAAATAACACTTTTGAATCTGGAGGATTCAAAGCTACCATGGCTTTCAGCGTTTACTTCCGTTTATCAGTGTCATTAATGATGGTAAGAAGAAAATTAAACATGACTGAAAATTGTCTCATAAATGTAACCCGCATTAACAGTGTGAGTTTTTGTCCATCCCGTCCCCATCTCCCCCTCACCCCCCGACCCTGTGGCTACACCGTGTAAGGGGTTTGTAAGACTGTAAAACTTCCAGCAAATGGAGTTATTCCTTTAGCTCAAGCAGTAGGGGAAAAGTTAGCTCTATAGGTTTCAGAGTAGCAGCCGTGTTAGTCTGTATCTGCATCCGAAGAAGTGGGCTGTAGTCCATGAAAGCTTATGCTCAAATAAATTTGTTAGTCTCTAAGGTGCCACAAGTACTCCTGTTCTTTTTATTAGCTCTATAGACACTGGTTAAATTCTTGCTGATAATTCAACCAGGGGATTCATTACTTCAGGTCAATTACCCTGGACCTGCCTACTTCCTGTCTCCATACAGAGGAGGGAAATACCCCACAACCGCATCGCCCACTTAAGTTCTGATATGGGCAGAGAGCCATCTCCTCCCATCCTTTCCCAGACAGTTTCCTAGCACAAAGGGGACAACTCTATCCCTATGGCTAAAATAGCCTGGGGGTTGCAAGTTACATTAGAGATGGATTGACAGAACAGTGCTTGAGCAGAGCCTACTTCACTCACACCTACTATTACTCATGAGCTCCAGAGACATTCAGAATTATAGGGGGATGGGAATGGGGGCAGGAGAATCAGCAGTAAAAACTGAGTCAATGTTATAAAACCTGTGGTGAATTTTCCCCATCCTTTAGTTCCTACCTCACCTTAAGACAGTGGCTGTGAAGGGCTTAGGGAGAGAATGGTGCAGTGAGTTATACACCATCAGTCCTTTATAGCACTCTTCATTTGCCGATCTCAAAGTCTTTGTCAAGGGGAAGATGAGTATCATCGCCTGTTTACAGAGGGAAGAAATAAGAAAGAGTGAGGAAGTGACTCGGTCAAGGTCACACAATAGATCGATGTTGGAGTAAGAGCTATTAAGCATTTAGCTGGTGTTAAGATTTTTGCCTGTCATGGTTACACCCTTGAATGCCTTGACAAGAAGCATAGATCTATCTTTTATGTTTCTGTACCTGAGGTTCTAATTATTATAACAGACTAAAGAATAAAAATATACCTTAAGATCACCAGCTACTCTTGGGTCCTGCATGAACCCTGATTCCTCCAATTCCCACTCATCATCCCTCTCCCCACAATTTAAAACACAACAGCAAAACATGTAACTAACTAACCGGTGACACTCAAAACCTACTGACAACTATATGCAAGAAATCCATGGATCACCACACTCAGCTTCGTAGAGCCGGTAACCACCCCAAATACACCAAGAAATCTATTAGCTACAGCCAGGTACTTAGATGCCACAGAATATGCTCCAAGGAGAAAGTTTGGGAGACACACCTTAACACACTTCACCAAACAAGGACACTCCACCAGAGAAGTTGGAATGGGCCACCCAAATACTCTGAAGGAACCTGCTCCATGCAGAAATAACCCCCACCCTCTGACTCCACAACCCTAGTTGTCACCTACCACCTCACTGGACCCCATACAGGGTATCATAAAACAACTACAACCCATATGCCATAGGGATCCCATCCTGAAAGAAATCTTTCCTGAACCCCCCACTTCTGGCCATCAAACAACCTGCCAACCTCTCCAAGCTCATTATCAAGCAAGCTCCCTGCAGACCAGGACACACCAACTCAAAGTGGCACCAGACCCTGCCAGAACAACAGATGTAAAACCCGCAGACATATTTCCAGTGCTACAATGATCAACACCCCCCACAACATATCTTTCAAGATCCAGGGGTCTTACACATGCCTATCACAACATGTGGTGTACCTCATCCAGTGCACTAAATGCCCCAATAACAATTATGTGGGTGAAATCTGACAATCACTACACTCTTGAATGAACTCACGCAGGAAAATGATAACAGACAAAAACACTCTATCACCTGTGGGTGAACACTTTTCACAAAGTGATCTCTCTATATCTAATGTCTCAGTCCTCATCCTCAAAGGAAACATGCACAACACTTTCAAAAGATGAGTCTGGGAGCTTAAATTCATAACTCTGCTATCACTAAAAATCATGGACTGAACAGAGACATAGGATTTATGGTTTATTACAACAATCTATAACCCACTAACAACATCCCCAATTGCTTTGCTTCCCCTTCCACCCCGCCTTTCTTTATCCCAGTGATTGGAGGGGTGTTAATGGGCTACTTCACCTTCAATGGTCCCTTGAAATGTGTGTTAACTACTGGTGCTAAACAATCTGTTCCACCTTGTATTTAGCTGTGACAATAAGTAAGTTTCCCAGACCTGAAGCAGAGCTCTGTGTAAGCTCAAAAGCTTGTCTCTCTCACCAACAGAAGTTGATCCAATAAAAGATATTACCTCACCCACCTTGTCTCTAATATACTGGGACCTACAGCCACAACACCGCATACTCAAAACCATGGTCAATAATTTGTATGTTATCCCTGTCTCCAACTCTTTGCCTGTTCTTTTGGATTGTAAGTAGAACCCTGCACAGATACCAAGTTTGTATCTGCATCCAATCTGCGAACATGGTCCATGGATATCCGCATCTGCATCCACGGATGCAGATATCTGCAGATATAAAGTGGATATCCACAGATTTGCCGGACTCTAATTGTAAGTTTTCCAGGGCAGGGCCAATTTCTTCATCGATGATTTTATAGCTCCTAACAAAATGATGCCCCAAACCTGACTGGGATTTTTAAGTCGTCCTGTAATATATATGATTAATAACAATAATGTGCACACTTTGGGCATCTTCAACATTTTGCGCTAAACCAATCCAACTGCATTATGGTTCAAAGATGTTAATAAATCTATCTGCATTAAAAAAAGCTTTCTCTGCCCTTCTGTAATCCTCAGAGTAGGACACAATGAGGTGATCGGGGTGTGTAGGACAGGACTTGATGCTGAAGGACTTGGAAGAGATCACTGGAATGAAATGCTGGCTTACCCCCGTAAACCTATTACTCATTGGCATCCATTGGTAGAGGTAAGAAGTAGAGTATCTCTATAGCCAACTTCTTGCTACATCTCTCTACTTTTAATAACTCATTTCCAAGAGCCTCTGAGAATCATGACATCACTAAGGTGGGGACCTTGTGGAAGATCCTCCACTTAAATCTTGCCTAAGAGTTGTGTGTGGTGGGGGAGAGAGGGTTGAATGGCCAAGCAGGGATGCCTGCGCATACCTTACATACTGCAGAAAAGCACTTTGCACTGCCCTGCAAAGGCTGGTAAGGAGATCCACTTTGGGCAGGCCAGGGGTCAGAAATTGACCCTGGGCTTCAGAGATGGATTTCACTTCCTCAGCCTTCCTGCACTCCACTTCAATAGGACCTGAAGTTTCTTATGTTGGTGGACTGAATTTTCTCTAAATAGCGGACAGTCAAAAGAAATCTATGACTCAGTTCATGTCTAACGAATGCTTTTATTGATTTTTGCTGTTATTTTAATCAGTGAGGTTCTGATTTTGGGGTTTACTTTTGATCTGAAAGTATCACTTCAGAAGTTGCCATGCTCTGCTCTCAAGGTTTTGATATAAAGTTCTTTCAAATCTTTTTAGCGGTTACCTATTGTTTATTTTGAGATTACCAAGGATTGCTTAAAATTACTTGGGAGTGGTAAATGTAAATATTTCAAGGCCAATCATTTCCTTATTTGAAATGATAAGCATTAAAGAGAGTTGTGTAACTAAAATATTGAGTTTAGATTTCTCCATTAAGTAGGCTGAGTTGAGGCTACACACTAGTAGCCGCATACAGAGATGCTAAAACAGTCATTTATTTGAACCCTCTAATCCTAATGCAGGGAAAATTCTGTGTGTAACTGTGAACATTGAGAAGATCCCCTTCAGAGTCTTAGGACCACATCCTGCCGGATGCATAACACCCATTGGAGTCATGGCTTTAGGGCTGGGAGGGTGCAGGCTGGGTTCATTAGGCAGCAGGCCAGGATTGGGGTCAGGGGGACAAATGTTGTTCACCCCTTCTCTTCAATCAAGCCTTGCAGATAAACCAGTTGAGAGCTGATGCAACCTGAGGCAGCACTGACTATTTCATGGCTCCCTCTACTGTGGGGAACCACCCTTAAAGAAGCGTCCAGGGCTGTGGCAGCTGGGGAGTGTCTACTGGAGCTACATTCTCAGGGAGTGTGTGAGAGAGAGGAAGCTGGAGCCAGAACAGTTCAGAGGGCACTGCACAGAGGTTCCTGGCCTCCTCCTGGATTCTCCAGCACATATGCACGGTTTGGAAACAGAACTGCAGCTCAGTAGATGGTGAAGCAAACCACACCCAAATGGAATGATTCAGGGAGAGTCCTTATGGGGTCCCCCCCAAAAAAGTTTCCTTACCATGGTTAATTCTCCAGGAGGGTGTGTCCTGAGGCATAAAAATTACTTCAGATTAAGTTTTCATTTTCTAAAAATGTCCTTTTCATTTGGGGGTACAATTCAGCTCCTTCTTTTGGAGAGGGTCCTTGTGACTCTCTCATCCTCAGAAATAACCATGATGAGTGGAGAGATCTGATGATGATTGTAAAACTAAAACTTTTCTTTCAGTTACCTGGCCAGGCAACCAGTTTTGATAGCCAGGGGTCTTGTTCATCACCAAAACCACCACCTACACCCTAGGGCACAAGAATGGATTCATCACATCCAGTGTCCAAGCTCCATGTCCATCACACCTACATTAACAGAAGGTTTGGCTTCCTCAGATGAACTGTATCCATATTTTTGTATTAAAATAGATTTTCTTCCTGTTCTAAGTCTTATATTACAGTTTATAATAATTTCTTAAGAATGAATTTCACTTGAGCCAAAATACTCCTTCCTTATGCAAAGATATTCATTTTTCTCTCTGTCATAAAGTATTGTTTTGATACAACCTATTTCTTTGCAGATGGAAGGAAATCAGAGAAAAAAATACATATATACTAGCACTTGAAAACAAATGGAGCTTATGATGCTATTCCTTTTAAGGTAGCAAAATTGTCATATACAGCACTTACTTTGTAACTTGCCTCTAAATTATAAATTTTGCACTAAATCGTATATGACCATTAAAGAAAACCTTTACAGCTTTTGATGTACTAGAAAAAGATAATTCTAACAACATAATGTCCAATTTCTCTATGATTGTCTTGAATGTTACTTTGCTCACTGTAGGCCTGCACCAGAGCCCACTGAAGTCAATGGAAAGGATCCTATTGAATTCATTTGGTTTTAGTTCAGGTCCTATGGACCATATCCTGCAAATGAATGCATGCAGTTGAACCCTTACAACAATCCTACTGACATTATGGAGACAACTATGCAGTATTTGATATCCAAGCTATTTTGACTGGATGCCTTGTTCGCATGGGATTGGTTCTGTTCTGTTCCTATGAATTCAATATGACTGGATGAGTGTTTTTCTTAGAATCAGGCTTCCAGTGACAATACTTGTGATTATGAATTTGAAATTTGCCTTCTGTCAATATAGTGAGGTAAAAACTTAAATGTTACTACTTCATAGAACATTCCTGCTAGTAAACTCAAGAATATTCAAGGAAAGAAAATACAAAATGAGCATCAGTTAAAGCTAGTTGGTTAAAAAACTGATTAAATACTAGCACGTTACTTTGCAGTATTGATCCAAGTCTCAATAAAACTCCAGTTTAGCTCAGTGAGAGAATTTGTACTAAGTACAGACAGAGAAAAGGCTGCAGGATTGGGCCCTGGGCTTTTAAAGGTGAGCTGCAATAGGAAAATTAATTAGGGGTGTTCCCTTTTTTTTGTTTGTTTGTTTGCTTGCTTCTTTTTGACATATAAAGAAAGCCAGAAAGGTTTTAGTTTAAAAACAATCCAAAAACATTTGAAAATTAGAAATGTATGTCCTGTTTATGCAGAAAAACTCTGTAATGATGGGAGAACTACCAAATTCTGACATGACAGGAGTCAAGAGAATGAAAATTGAGAGGAGGGGATTTTTACTCAGACTTAAAAAAATCTTTTGGGTTTGGTTGGCTTTGTTAATACCTATTTTATTTCAGTGACTAACATTTTGGATAAATGATTTATTTATAAAAATCCATCACCTCCAGCTTTTTAATTAAGATGTGATAGCTCCCAGTAAACATGCTCTGACTGAGATGTCTATCATTTCCTCCAGAAAAACCACAGAAAGCTAGTCTTGACATTCTAGTAAAATGAAGCATAAAATAACTACATACATAAACACACAGGCCTTCTTTATATATTACTGAAAACAAAAACAAAAAAAAGGGACCAATGTTTGAAAAAATTCTTTGAAAGTCATATTTGCTGAATCCTATAGAAACTGTTTCCTTCTAGAGATTTGGTCCTCTTGTCCCATGGTATTTTAACCCTCAAGATTGTATTTTAATAAATAAATATATATACATACAGCCTTGCAAATTTTTACTCATCCACTTGCCCTGGGCGAGTAAATTTTTTAAACAGGGGAGTAAACTGTAATTTGGTTTTCATCACCATCATCATCATGAGATTTTGTGCCTGGGCTTGTAAATTTTCGTGATAGTTTTGCAAGGCTGATATAGAGACATACTTATATATCTGGAGATTCAAAAACTATTTTGAGTATACATTTATCTTAATATAAAGTATTATAGGAAATGGGGGTTTGTGCCCTAAAAGTTACTATTTTGTAATGTGGTACTGTAACAGTTGACTGAATATTCTTTGCACTTTTTTGCATCTAATATCCAAAAAAAGCTAACAAGTTCACAATCAAATGTAGCACTAGTGTTCAGTAATGAACAACATCTTGTTTATAACTGTTTCATCATTTTCTATTAATATCATGTATGTTTTATTATAAGTGGCAAGATATTTAAATGATCACTTTCTTGGATTTAAATTATTATCCAAAACCAAAGGAATAATAATCCAGTTTGTGCCCTCTTTTTTTTTTTTTTTTTTTGGTTCAGAAAATTATTAATAATGGCTTGTGTTTCCAAACTTGATTTGTGGGTGCTCTGCCCCTCTGAATAAACAGGCTGCTTAATTGGTGCCTACATATGAATTGAAATGCTTAAATTTAGGCATCCAACTTTCAAAAAAAGTCTAGCTGTAGATTATAGATGGTTTCTCATATCGTGCCCTTATCAGTGATGTATTTAAGTAATGTAAAGCGATTTATTTTTTCATTGATCCCTTGAGTATTGATCCTGCAAAGTTAAGCCTGTGCTTCATTTACCATGTGAGCAATTTCATTCTTTTCAAGGGGAGTTCTCACAAGTTATGCATGTGTGTAGCTTCTTGCAGGATTTGGAGCCTTAGACTATACCATTTTTTCTGAAGACCATCATGTTTAGAAGTATACACCTCGGTCATAAAAGTTCACCCAGAGTGAAAACTTAGCAAAGAAAGTTTCAGTGAATGAATAAATAACTTTTCCTTCCAGCTTTTAAGAAACATAATTGTGCTTAATTTGTAGACAAGGTGCAAAAAAATTGAAGAAATGTTTTGATTGCCTATATTTGCATATTCAAAACGTCATAAATATTATTTTGATTTAAACAAAATCAAATTTAGCAAGTTGTGTTTGTAAAATATATTCCAATAACATCTGGCAATTTGAAAAACTCATATTTCTAAAAGCCTGAATTTACGTTGAATTGGCTGGGCACAGTAATTATTTGTCATAAGAATTTTTTTTGTACTACAGAATTTTTAATGCTTTTAGAACAGCAAACTCCACCGATGTACTGTATTTACATGATGGATTAAGTGGCTCCAAAAAAGTTGTTCAGCTCTTATATATACTAACAATAATACACTTTAAAATGGAAAAGCCCAAATGCAAATTTCTCCCATGAGCCACTCCGGTCTCTTGGGTAAATAATGAAGTGTTTTCCCACCATACTAATAAGTTAAAAAAAAAACGTAAAACACAGTTTGAACAATGATGAAGCTGTCAGTAGGTCTATGCAAAAAGTTTGAGTGGGACTTGAAAACCAGGATAGGTTTGGGTTTCTAGTGGGGCTGCAAACAAACATAAGCAGATGTTCACAAATAGTCATTGAAGCTGGGATGATGCAGTTCACAGGACTGTAGATCTGCGAAACTCCACTGATTTGTCTCTTCCCTTCCATCATCCCAACACCTAGCCACTTTTTTCTGACAACCTTTTCTCTACCAGGTTTGTATTCAAGCAGTAGTGACCTGACGCTTACTTTCCTCTGCACTGCCTCAAGAAGATTTCTGGTCTTAGAATCTGTGAAAGCCCTTCTCGCTCCTTCTCAATAGGTGCAGGATGGCTACACCCATTATTTTCCTTCTTCAGGAAGCTGCCATAGAAAGCCTCTGACCTTTCTCCAGTGTATCATGATCATCAGAGGTTCAGGAAGCAGCATTACTCTCGCTTCCTTCCCTTCCAGTGGGCAGCCGGAGAGGGAAATGCACTGTCTCTGTGCTGCTAGATGTTAATATATGGAGATATACCTATCTCATAGGAACTGGAAGGGACCCTGAAAGGTCATCGAGTCCAGTCCCCTGCCTTCCCTAGCAGGACCAAGTACTGATTTTGTCCCAGATCCCTAAATGGCCCCCTCAAGGATTGGACTCACAACCCTGGGTTTAGCAGGCCAATGCTCAAACCACTGAGCTATTTTGCTAGATTGAGTGGCAGAGCAGGGACTGCAGTAACCCATAAGTACATCAGGTCACACATTTCCCATCAAAATGGCTTTTTTGACTAAATGGAATTTTTTTCAGAAAAATGTCCATGTTTGTTGAAAATTATGCTCTGGATGCCACTAAACATCTGGCTGCTAGAAGCTAGGACTGGCAACAGGAGGTTCATCACCCAATGAATTGCCCTGTTTTGTTCATTCCCTCTGAAAAATCTGGCACCAGCCATTGTCGCAAGACATGATGCTGGGCTAGATGGACCATTGGTCGGACCCACTATGGCCATTTTTATATTCTTATCTGGTTTTCATTAAAAAAAAAATCCAAAAACTTGAAATACTTTTGGTTTTCAGTGACCAACCCCCAAATTGTTCAGTTTAAAACCAAAAGATTCAGAAGTAACATTTCAATGAAAATAAGCAATTTTAATTTTCATCAAAGTTTTCCTCGGGGAAAAAAAAATTCCTAACCACTTCTACCCATAAGGCTTAGCAATTTGTTCAGTTTCCAGAGAACCCTTACCCAGTCATCCTTTACTCTTACTTTTGTACTTTCATTTATTTTCTGGTGGCTTTTATTTTACCTATTTGGAAGCCATGACTATCACTTTCTAGGGTGATGATGATCTAATTCCCAGCTTTTACATGATTTATCCTTTTTTAACCCATTAACAAAATATGTACCTAGATGGTTTATGGGATATAAAAGGTCTATGATGCTGCATAAGTTTCATTGGTAGATTTATACTTTACACATAAACGTTTTAAATCATTTTTAAGAGCATAAATGTTGGAGAATTTGAGAAATTATATTAACACTCACTAGGGACTTATCTACGTGGCAAATTACTGCCCAACAAACTAGGGTGTTACTCTACAGTTTGCCATGGAGTAATATCCCATGTAGATGCTGCTACAGTGCACTGAAAGTCCCAGAGCATGGCTTGGTCTACAGTAACTTGCCATGTGGGAAGCCATAGCAGCATTACATATGTAACAGGACTATTTTAGTGTTTAAATAGCTACATTTTCAAAGGAGTTCAATAAATATGCCAGCAAAATTTGAGAAAGCATTTATCTGAGCATGCAAAAATCTACGTTTGAAAATACACTAGTACACACACAATATATATGTAATGATTATTTAGCATTTACAATGCAATAGGATTCAGAAATCCAATGAGAAATAGGCTTCCATTGGTGCTAGATGCTGAACAAACACTTAGGAAGAGAGAGTCCCTGACTCAAAGTACACATTTTTTGTGCATTCAAATGAATGTGCTTGAAAATTCTATTGGCATAAATTATGACCTAAATGTGCATTGCTAAGTAGATTATGAGGCAGCTTTTGGACCGGAGATGATTTAAAGTCAGTCAAATAAGCCAGTGATGGGTAGAATATTTTCTATGGCAGGGATGCTGTGGAATATTTTAGAGAGAAAATGTTCTTGGCTCCTCATTCCTCTTATATGAAACAAGACCCAGTTTTGACCTTTTGTTCACAAACTCACTTCCAGTTGGCTTATGAGGATCATTCAAAAATCTAATCTAAGCACTCAACTTTCAGAAAATTGTAAAACTGTCAAACATGATGGAATACAGAGCTATTGAAAACATAGGATAATGACCAGGATGAGATCATAATAAGAAGTGCACAACTGTTTGGTACAACTGCAAAGTCGGTGGAACAAAATGCTTCTTTAGAGCAGGTAATCTTTGTGGTATTCATGCTGTGCAGTCATTCTTCTTGATGGGCCTGAATGCACTATTGAGGCAGAGATAAAGAGGGAGCCTAGAAAGGTTGGACAGGGGGGAAACAGGAGCAGCAAATATAGAAATGAAGTGAGATGCTGAACTGTCTTTTGTCATGTTCATGACAAATGATACCTTACATTAATATAGTACATTTCATCCCAAAGCACTATATAAAATGAACTTAATTCTTATATACAGAAATGCCTTCTCTCATTTCTGGATTGGAAGTTGGCAGCTGTTCAGCAACACACAGGAAAATAAGGGCTGGAAATCCAAGACAATAATCTATCCAACTGAAACTACATGAGGGATTTACATACCAAAGGGGGAAATGGAACTAATACCTCCTATCTTGTGAAAAGTGCTACAAGGTTCTTAAAGACAGTAAGTGCTCAGGGCCTTGGTTTTATGTCTTGCCTGATAAACAGCACCTCCAACAACATTGCATGCTGTTGCTGGGACACTTTTTCATTACTGACTTAGAGAACACCTACCTACTACCTTCCATTCAAATACAGACCAAGCCTTATGTTGCACAGGGCTCAATCTTCTAGGCTTGATTGGACCGAGGCGGTCACCAGACATCAGAAGTTTAAAACAGCATCACAGCTGCTCTTGTCAATTAAGACTTTATACCACACCACCAATGGGAGTACTCGCACTGTGAACATTAAGCATGAGTTTTAGTGCTTTGCTGGATCGAGGCAGAGTGCTCAGCTCCCGGCAGAATCGAGTCCGACATTTGTAAAATCTGATGAAATCACCATCTGGGTAAGCTTCATTGAAGGTCTTGTTTACTGATAATTTATAAGACAATAAATAGAATTAATAAATAAAAATACAAATTAATTGATTTAACAAAGGAGCTAGGCATTGTTCAGTAATTAACACTTAAAGAACCTCTGCTGTTTCATGATGGTGTGCTATAAAGGTTTAATCGGCAGGAGGTTGGACAGCTGCTATGACAGCAGTAGAGCTGCTTTTGAATAATACATAATAATTTGTGAATATTGTATGTTGAGATGGTTGTTGGGATGTTTAATAGAGGGCTGTGAGGAAAAGCAAGCAGGGAAAGCAAAGAATGGCTCAAGATACGTCACACCTCAAATGCTTGAGGGTTGTTGAGGGACAATGTCTGAACTGTTATCTTTGAAGACTTTACCTCCTCCCCAGTCAACCTGCAAAACTAGTTTTGTTTAGAAAGCCCACAGCCTGAGAACACAAAACCAAAAGGACTATAGCGGTGAGGGTCTCTCTCTCTCTCTCTCTCTCTGGAGATGGGAGAGTTGTTCATCGGAACCAGACTAAGGTGCAGGCACCTGCTGGAAGGGTCTGAAGAAGTTAGGCCTGCCTAGATTACCTCAGGGTCTGGTAAACAGTTAGGTAAAATAGACATGTGTGTAAACTGTGGGCATCTTAAAATCTCTTTTCTCTAAATGCTTTCTTCTGCCAAAATAAACAATCCTTTTGTTTTATGAAGGCGATTTGGTCATTATCTACATTACTGGTCACAGACTCCCAAAGGGAAGAACCACAGGTAACTAAACCCATTTAGACATATAGGGTAAGAATGGTCAATACACAGAGTACTGTAGCCCAGGGCCTGGTCTAAGAATGGGGGATTTGTGGAATTCCACCCAGGAGAAGTAAAGCCCTGAGGCCTGAGGGGGCGCGTGCAGGAAGAGGACAGAGTTGCTGTTAGTCCTGTAACCCCGCTGCATCACTCGCAGGAAGCTTTGCCATCTATATATTATGCAGGCAATCCCAAATGAGCACCAATAAAAGTTTTTGCCCAAACACACTGTTGTAGATGCACATATTTTACCCCCAATAATAAAAATGTAGAAATATTTTAGAGAGATTTTTTTTTAAATGTAAGAGTAATATTTTTGGTATGCTTCACCTGGAAAGCTAAGCTCCTTTAGTAGCAGAGAGAGAGAGAGAGATTATGGAGGTGGGGGCTTGGGTTGGTTAATCAGATGAGTCCAGACTGAGAGCTGCATGAAAATGAAGGAGAAAGGGAAACAAGGATTTAACAGCCTAACAAGACATTTAGCTCCCTTTTTTAGCATCTGAGTCAATAACTCATGGTGAGAGGGGAGAAGAGCCAATTGAGCCTCTGAAGAGCACTTGATTTTTATAAAAGCTTGTCCAAAAAAAAAAAAGTGACAACATTAAATGCAGGGGTAACGTGACAGTGTACGGACTGAGTCACAAAATGTATACGCAGCAAGCTCCACTTCCATAAAAAAAGTGAATATTTTGGGTCTAATTCTCCACGGCCTTGTATTTGTGCCAGCTGGCCTGAGCCATACTGCAGGCACTTTGCCTGTTCCTAGAGCAGTGTCTCTAAACCCAGCAGTTCTAGCTCCCCTGAAAAGAGGATTCTAAGGTGGTGAAGTGGTGTCACAATGGTGCCTACCCTCCCCCCTGCTCCCTGCAGCATACCTTGGGCAAAAGGGGCATTGCCAGGGCTTCCTCATGACCCACTGATCCCCTGCAGCTGTAATGACTTTTAATGGCATTGGCAGCTGGCACAGATTAGAACAGACC
This sequence comes from Chrysemys picta bellii, assembly GCF_011386835.1. Classification (NCBI taxonomy): domain Eukaryota; kingdom Metazoa; phylum Chordata; order Testudines; family Emydidae; genus Chrysemys; species Chrysemys picta. The sequence continues at coordinate 107,230,478 of NC_088791.1, forward strand.
AGCCTTCTATGCTATGAGCCCAGCACATTTTCCAATCCCTACAGAGCAGGTCAGTATTTGGATGGAAGACCCACTAGGAAACACTTATTGCAAGTGCTGATATGATTCAGAAGATACCATTCTTCAATCTGAACAATGGCTAGACTAATGCCATAGAACAATGTAGGGGTCACCATGCCACTCAATCTAGCAGCAAGTAGCAGCACCGGGATAGTGTGTTTCCCTCTCCTGCTGCCTGCTGGAAGGGAAGGAGGGGGGGAGTAATGCTGCTTACTGCATCTCTGATGACCATGATTCACTGGAGAAGGATCAATGGTTTTCTGTGACAGCTTCCTGAAGAAGGAAGATAATGGGTGTAGCCATCCTGCACCTATTGAGGAGGACTCACAAAACTGAATTCCTGATTACAGTGTATTTCTCATTTAATATCCAACGGCTCTTTCTGTATGAATAGAGGTATGGGATTGCTGTCCAGGACAAACTCCAACTAATTTTGTTCTTCCTATCTAAAGTTACATATGCAAGTTCAATTGCATACTGAGTTCTTCTTCTCTTGTCCTAAACAGTTGCAAAATGGCAGTGTTTGCTGCTAACCAGTGCGTGTTTCACCCCAGAAGTGACTGTGTTTCTGCAGAGGTGAAGTGATTCTAATAGAGCCATTACTTTACAGGGGTTTTGTGAGATTTAATTAATTAATGTTTGTGGAGAGCTCTGAGGACCTTTGGATGAAAGGGGATATAGAATTGCCAAATGTAATTATTTTATTGTATTTAGCACATGAGTGTGTGTGAGTGGACTTCTTTATCCGAAGGGAGCCTTGATTATCTCAGAAAATGAGGGAGGAGATTAGAATGAACCTCCAAAGAGCACTTTATGGTATGTTGGGTTGTTTGTTTGGTTTTTTTTTTTTGTTCCTTTTCAGCTTTAGAGAAGATAAGAGAGTCTAATGACTTGAATTATTCCCTTAGCACAGAAGCTTGACTAATTTGTTGAACCTTTTAACCTTCTCATCTGGCAGGTTCCCCCCAAATCATTACACGTTTATTATCAGGGTATAGTCAGACTGATGAATATGAAATATACTGCTTCACCATGTTTAAGACCCAGTCCTGCAATTGAATCTACATTGGTAGACCTTTGTGCTCCATGTGAGGGTAAAAGTGACCTTGGCTGGCACACAACTGCACTCTGGCTACTCTTACCTGGCAGTGGTGTCAGCTGGGGATTGGGGGGAGTGAATGCCTCCCCCAGCCCCAGGGTTTTTGCACTTGCTTCAAGTTCCATAGGCCACGGAACCAGGGTGGGCATGGCCTGACCACTTTTAAGTGGTGGTCTTGTACCGAATCAGTACAGCTGGTGCTGAAGTGGTCTGGAGCCTCGCTCCAGCTGCATGGTCACAATGCCATTGAAATTTGACCCAACTGCTCCTCCCTACAGATGGGAGGCCAGGCCAAATATCAGTGAGTTGTCAGTGTAGCAATCTGGCACGTGGGGAGTCTATTCCTGTACAGCAGAGGTTGGGGAGCCTGCTTGACTCTTGGTGCCACCAACTCATGCACAGTGTGGATAAGAGAAAGGGGAGACTCCTTGTCCGAGGGAGACCCGGGGTCCATGTGGGAGGAGCAGGAACTAGAACAGAGGCCCTTCTGGGAGGTAGGGGGAAAGGTGGGGAATGGAACCCTCCCCACCCTACCATAGGAAAAATCTGAATTGGCACCACTGGCCGACACCCATTGTGCATTATAGCCAGGTGGTGTACATTAAAGCAGTGCCTGTGGGGAAACCTCTTAAGACCTTAGGCCTGTTTCTGAAACCACTCCATACACAAATGGAGTAAATGAAAATCCCGCCCAAGGAGGGTTGTTAGTAAGTGATCCACACAGAGAAAAGAGATTCATTCAAATCCATTTCAAGGCATCTTTTAGAACTTCTTTATTTGCTGTCTCTGCTGTTGCAACTAAAAGAGATACAACTTTGATACTTTGTTATCTAGCAGCATTAAAAGTGATACCATTGATCTATTCATAATATAACAATGCAAAAAAAGATTTAAAAATCTGTTAGCAAAAATATTTATTCTGATGAGATGCTAAGAAAAAAGCTGTACACTGTACTTTGAAAGCCTTCTCAGTGGTAAAAACTTGTAGGACAAAAAATTGCAGCCCTTTCCATTGTCAAAAAAAAAAAAAACCCGCCTCAACCCAATAAAACCACAAAATAACACAATATTGTAGCTTTAATAATTATTGAAAGAATAGAGCACAAAGTTATTCCATTTGCTTTTTTAAAAGAATATACTTTTTAAAATAATGCACATTTTTTTATATTTTTGCCTTGGTAAAGGAAGCTTATTAAAATCTGTTACCATTTTAGTAAAAATTGTAACATTCTTTCAAACCAAGATTTTTTTAAAGCAGGTAAGTTGCTGTTCTTTCTGTATTTGAAGTAATTGTTCTTATATTCATTAAAATGAGAGGTTTGGGGTTTTGTTTAAATGTCCAGGTCAGATATTACATCTCTGCCATTATTTGTACCCAGTAAAATGAGTGTTCAGGCAGTGTCCAGTTTTCTATTATTCTTTTTAGTGTGTCATTTCATTGCGACACCAAGACAGATGACAAGGTGCCGACGCACAGTCCCAGTGACCTGACCCAAAGCCCATTGAAGTCAGTGGAAAGATTCCCATTGAATTCAATGAGCTTTGGACCAGGCTGCATATGATAAAATATACAAGTAACGTAAAAATGTCATGAAACGAATCCGGCAAGCAGAATGAATTCTGAAGTGTCCACTGTTGATGCTTGTGGCTTGCTGCCAATTCAGATTATATTCAAGTCTTCAGTGCATCTCTAGGGTATGAACTATTGCCTGTCTTGTGTGTGGATTTTACTAGCATTGGCAAGCAATGTAAGCCTCAACTGCCTGATTCAGTAAATAAAAATGTCTGGTGTCTGTAGCCTGGTGTGGAGGTCAGACATATCTTTATTGGCTCTTTTATTTTAATTGTAGCCTACAGTTTTCCATCTGTTGCATATTAGTAGTGAAGCTCAGCGTGTGTCTGGACAGAGTAGATCTTTCCGGTGTAATCCTTAGATAATCCTGTTGTACAGCAAACATGAAGCACTTATTTTCAATATATATTTCTATGAAAAATAGGAAATAAAATATACTTTTGCTAAGAATACCAAGTAGAAAACTACTTATCAATTTAAGAAATTATATATATTGCAGATAGTTTCTTTTCTTCTCTTCTTCCAAATGTAGGTCTAAACACTGCCCGCCTTGCTCACATGAGCACTCTCAATGGGCTCTGTGGGGCTTTATAGGCACAGCCCTGAGCCAGGGGTAGCAGTTACTCACACCACCTCAGGAGTAGACCAGGAAGACCCCCCTCCAATTCCCAGCTCCTTCTCTCTTTCCACTTTAACCTGGGGACGGTAATTTAGGAGATTTAAGAACATGCTTAAGTCTATTCCTATACAGAAAAACATGAAAGTTAAGTTCCATTAAAGTCATTGGGACTTGGGCATGTGCCTAAAGTTAAGCACCTGCTAAAGTACTTTGCTGAATAGAGATGGACTGTGCTGCATCAGAGCCTCCTGCTATCCTATACTAGCCGTAAATTACAACAGCCCTCATGCCAGCTCAGCTGCACTACCCAGGATGTGGGAGGTGGAGCCAAGTTTCCAGCCATTCCCCACCCATCTCTGCTTACTCCTCACCCTCCAACTAAGTGGCACCTAATCCTGTGCACTCCAAATCAGAGCCCAACTAGCTTGTGTAGGAGCTAAAGGGGGTTCTTAATACCTCTTACTCCTTTGAGAGAGTATGTAACACAAATCATATTCCAGCCCATTGATTTCAGTGGAACTACTCATGTGAATGAGGTGATGTGAACAGGATTTAACCTTTGGGATTCTATTTTTTTCACAAGAGAATATTTTGTTTATTTATAGCGAAGTCGCTTTCAAGAGCGAATGATTTGAAAGGTAGGAAGTTACTATTGGGTTCCTGGCCTGTGGAAAAGTTGAGGGCTAAAATAAAAAATGAATTTAAAATATTTTAAAATTAAGAGCCCATTCTAATGCCCATTGACATCCTTCCACTGACTTCAGTGGACATTGGATTAGGCCCTAAATAGCCAAAACTCTAATAAGCTGCCTACCTTTAAAATAATCTTTACAATTAGATCACAACTTTTGCCAAGTCTATGTAGCCTATGAAGAACTGCAGAGTTCTTCTAAGCTTTCGCCTCTTCTTGCTATGTGGTATTGGTTGACTGGGATCTAAAATTAAATACTTGACTGTTTTGGTACCCTTTATTCAGTGTTCATGGTGTGACTTTTTAAATGCAGTTTGTGATTTGGTACCCAGCCATTGTTCGAGTCAATATCTATGGCTTCTGCATTATAGAGGGGAAAGAAAATAAAAACCTTTTGGAACTCGTGTTACTGGCTTTTTGTATGCGCTAAACAGCCATTTGTGAAACTTGACAGCATATAATTGTATTACTGATAGTAAATGTTTTTGCACTAGCCTTTAAGAGATGTAACACATTTCAGTATTTTTACAATGTATTCTCTAGAAAGTGTAAATCTATTTGTCAGTTCCGAAAAAATATGTAACAATGAAACCTCAAAAGATGTTATGAAGTGTACAGTTTGTGATAATTTTATAAAAAAAAGAAAAGAAAAAGAAAAGAACACATTTGAAATATAATTTTATTCTATTTGTTTCATATGTATTTTGAACAAGAAATAAAGTGATTAAAAATTATTCATTTTTGTCTTTCTTACAAAAAGCAAACAGTTGGAAGTAACCAGAGATTTTTGGCCCACATTCTCCTGAGTTTTGTTCATGGGTTAGACAAATATAGGCCCCAGTCTGGCAAGAGATTATGTGCAGATGCAGTGCTGCACCTGCATAGAGACCTGCAGACTTCAACGGCGTCCTCTGTTGATGCAATAGTGTGCCTATGCAGAATCCGCAGTAATTGCATGATTGGGGCCATATTAAGCAAATTGGTCTCATCCTTTTCCACATCATGAGTCTCTTTTCTATATCAGGATCCTCTTTGCATCTAGGGCTAGATCCTGCTCCCATTCAAGTAATTAAAAAGCCCTCCCATTGATTTGAATGGTACAGGATCAAAGGCCTAGCCAGGAACTCCCTTCTATTTATCAAGGTGAGAAGGATAGAATGCTCATAACCCTCTGAGACCTGTTTGTGACACACACACACCCAATGCCCGTGTTGAGAACTGATGTCCTGTATCAAAATACTTCTTCGGCATTTTTCCTTTAACAAATTTGCTATTTCAAGTTCTGATGACATATGCAAGTGAATTTGGCAAAGAACATAATCAAATAAAGGCATACATTTCTGCCACCAGTTGGTGGGGTAAAAATCAGCACATCTGGGAATGAAGAAGAAATATAAACAAGTAGTCACACTACAGCAAAGGGGATTTGGTGTAGTACTATTGGCTTTCTGCACAATTTCTTCTATGACATTATTCAGTGTAATATTGAGAATAATAGCACCTAATTTAAATATTCAAAAATAAGTAACTGTAAGTCTGATAAGACATCATAGGCCTCTGATTCTCAACTGTCTTATCCTTTATACCTATTCAAGTTTAAAACACTGCTACCAGCGGAAGGGAAAGGGAAATTCGGATTTGGTTCTTTTTACACTAACTTTGCACTGGTGTAAATGACTACATAATGTGGACGTAAATGATGAATCTGGTCTTATATTCTCAGTCATCACTGACTTTTCATTACATGTCTTTCAGAAAGATGGTATTATTACAATTAGAACCCAGACAGAATTAGCTTTACTTTCAACTTCATGTGGGTTTCTTTAATACCCTATCAGCTGCTTATTTCTATGTTGAAAAATTAAAATGAGTTTTACCGTGTGGTGTGCAAATTTTAAAAAAGAATACCATATTTATTGTACTAGAAAATGTTTGTAAAATATGGCAACAACGTTTAATATATCACAAATTGCCCTATTCCATGATCAGATGGTTTTGCCTAAATGAGAGTAGCAATATTTTCTATTGGGTTTCCAATCATGCTTCTGATCTCTGGTGTCACAAAATTAATCAGTTCCAAGCGAAATGTCTGCTTAAGACAGAAAATGCAATTTGATTTTGAGCTTCATTGTGGGGATTCACCTTACAATTGTGATCTGATGGTTTCGTTTCCCTTGAAAGATTGCTTGTCCTTATTTAGAAAGAATAATGTCACTCCTTTTTTGATGTTACTTTTAATTTCAGTATTTCCTGTTTAATACATTAAATAATCACATTCATCAGTAAAAAGCAACAGAGGGTCCTGTGGCACCTTTGAGACTAACAGAAGTACTGGGAGCATAAGCTTTCGTGGGTAAGAACCTCACTTCTTCAGATCTGAAGAAGTGAGGTTCTTACCCACGAAAGCTTATGCTCCCAGTACTTCTGTTAGTCTCAAAGGTGCCACAGGACCCTCTGTTGCTTTTTACAGATTCAGACTAAAACGGCTACCCCTCTCATACTTCACATTCATCAGGCAGACTGGTCCTGACTGCTATGTGTGTTACCAGTTATTTTGGAAAATCAGCTGCTCTGGTTCTCCACTTAGAAGCAGTATAGCCGTCCTTTCATGATATTTTAGTGAGTCTGGTAATATTAGGTGTTTTCTGAAAACTCTGGCTCCTGGGGTCATGTAATTGCTGACAGTTTCAGCTTTCATTTTTTAAAAAGTACATTTCTATCTCATGAAGCAGAGGGGAGCTGGAAAACATGAAACCTCAAAGGTTTAAGAGCCAGAACGCAAATTAAAACACCCACAGTTTATTATTTTTTAGATTCTTAAGATTTTTAAGCCAATCTCATGACTTTTGGTAGCCCAAGTCACAATTTGTGAGTGCTTGGGGTTCGTAATACTGTAGAAGCACTTCTTGATTTTTCCTAGAACACATTGCAGTGGCCAAATCCTTCTTGACCTAATCACACAGGTGGTCCCATTGAACCTTGATTCAGCTCCCATTAAAGTCAACTTCTATTGACTTAATGAGAGTTAGATTGGACCCTTAGTGGGCCATCTTTCAACCAGTAAGAAGAAATAATATTTAAATTGTTCCATTATTGTATACTGGTACACTAATACAAAAATACTTGCTCTGAGCAATAGCACTATTACTTAGAAGTCACACACAAGTCTGTGACAAAACTGGAAACCAAATCCAAACCTCTTGATTCTCAGTCCAAAGCCATACACAAGAGGCTCCCAAAATTTAGCCAAAAAATATACATATTGTAATCTAATTAAAATCTTATACTCTACCCAAAAGCAAATATAAAAGAAAAATACAACTCTGTTATCTTGATATTTAACTTATCCTTTACATTTGGGAGTTCCTGACATTTGAGTTCTTGTTTTCTCTACTATACTTGCATTACCATTATATATCTTAAAAAAAATTCTGCACTATTAGGCATAATAAACTTATAAGCTCCGTGACTCTGTTCTTTAGGATCCTGTGTTCTTTAGGATCCATGCTGTTCCCAAATGTCAATTTTAAACAGTTGCAACTTTTAAAAACTATTGAACCTGTTTTCTTCAAGCAAGATGCCTTCTCATAGCCCAGGAGTCACCTCTGCTACAAAGAGTTATCCTTAGGGTATTTTCAAACCTGCTAACCCAACTGCCTTGGCTACCCTAATCCCACCCCAGCCCAAAATCTTCTACTTAGTGCCATCCTCCATGAACTCCAGCAAATAAGAACAACTTGGATCCAGATGCTCTTGGCTTCTGATCCAAAAATCCACTGAGGTCAATGAGAATCTTCCAGTTGGCTTCAAAGAGTTTTGGATCATTGCTTTGTAAAATGGGAATCCTCAAAAGAGATAAGTCACACAAAAATAAGCTAGGACAAACACAAGAAAACTCATTCCCTCTTTTTTCTCCTCAGCTGCAGACAATCTCTCACCTATTCAAAATAACCAAACAAACAAAAGGAAAACAGGGAATAAAACAAGAGAAGGAATGTATTTCTCACCATCCACTCACAGTGAATAAACCAAATGCTTACACTGACAGCAGAATTTGGCCAACAGATTGTGTTCTTACCACAAACTCTTTTCAGCAATATAACATAAAGTAACAAATAAAGTCACTTAATCATAAACTTAAACATAGTCTAATATACTTCTAAGATGCAACCACTGTTGCGGGAAAGAATGAAGGAAAAGTCCAGAACAGATCAAGAAAAGGGAAATAATGCATCTGTCAATCACACCTGGCTGCCACAAACAGCCAGTACCCATAAGTATCACTCTTTGGCTGCCATGTCTTTACTCTCTCACTCCCTCTGGCCTGGCTTTAGGAGGTAAATTCTGCAAATACCAACAACAGCAGAGCAGTCTGGCAGATGGTGTTCATGTACCTGAATAGGAATATATTGTGTTTCCTAATTCTTTCAGATGCAGCAATAAAAGCTCTCTGAAACTATCTATCTCTGGTGCTTTATGGATCTCAGCTAGCTGATTGTGATAACCTGCCTAAGATGTTGTAATACAAGCTAATGTGTGCATTCATTTTATTGCATAAAGAACATGACTGCTCATATAAATTGTGATTGTCTTCAGAGTGCAGCGAATTAAGCATAAATTTAAATTGATGTCATTCTCTGGTAATATTGTCAGTGTGCTTCCTGCAAGTGATACTGGATTTAAATATTTACATCAGTTCTTAATTGTATTTGACTATTTAAGTTAGGCTCCATACACACATGCAGAGAGACACCCTGCACGCTCAATAACATAAGGTAAATTATTAACAGTGAGTTCACAAATTTAATGGAAAAGCTGGAAGTCTACGTTTTGGAAATGTTTGCTGTATGAATGATGGTGAACGCATATGATAAAATTGGATTTATTTAGTTTGCAGCCTAACATTTCCTGCTTTAGGAATAACACTTTTAGTTATCCATGTGTGCAGGAACTGACCATCCTGAATCGATTAGATTTTTGCGGCTTAGCTACTGACCCTACCAGGGGTTGATGGAATTGCTCAGGAAATAATTTTTGCATTCTTCCCTTTCAGAAAGAACCAAGAGGATGGTGCTGGGTGATCACTCATCCACCCAAAATAATTGCTCTTGAAGCATTCCACAAGACACCTCTCCATGGTTTTTCGGGTTCAATATTTATAGGGCTAGATTGTGCCTATACATCTAACCCTGTACAATGTGGTACAAAATTATGCCAACCTAGGACAAACTAAGGGAAGGAATTGGGACTCATGAAGTTACAATTACTTCCCTGTTTCCCATTTGCTCCAAGGGGCACTAATCTGTTATGAAACAGATTCCTACCTCCTCACTTTCGCTCATTTCCACAGGCTGGTGCCTGGGGAAAGGGAGGCAGAACCAAGGCTTGGCCCATTCCCTGCCCTTTCCCTTTATTTGCCTGAGTCGGGTGAAGAACAAGGCATGCAACCCCCACTGTGTTCCCTATGCTAGTAGCTATAAAGTAAGGAAGTGTGGAATTTTATTCCCCCTTATGCTTCCGGTTGACTACACAGGCAAGGCCAGGACCTGGCCCCTAGAAAAAAGAACTAGCTCAATCAATAATGTATTAAAGATATTTTACTCCTGTTGCTGTTAGGAAATAGTTTACAGGTGGGTTTTTTCCCCCTCTCCTCTCAAATGTATGTGCTATAAAAACATTGCAGAAGAATTGCTCCAACAAATTCTTGGTCTGTAATTATTCTTGGGAAGTAACAGTCAGTACAAGTGTTAACATTGCTTAACATAAGCTTATCCAAAAACTTTGTTAGGCTGCAAATCCCAGAGAATTGCCTTCCTGGTTCCCACTGATGGATGAATATCACAAACAAAATCCTGTAAAGTGCCATTACCTGCAATCCCCTTTGACATCAGTGGAAGCTGCAAATGTCCACATATGGCTTGCCGTTGCCTAGCTACCCTTGTGATGCAATATTTCTTACCTAAATGAGATAGCAAAGAGCTTTTAGAATAAAAGAAGGCAAGGAAAGGAAACTTGTTCAATCCATGCAAAAGGTTTGAGTTTGGTCAGTTCAAATCTGTCAAAAATTCATCTTGGTTTTTTTATTTCATCCAAATTCAACTCCTTGTCCCTAGTGATCAGTGGATGCTTCTGAAGAGCAGGTTTCTTCCAAATCAGTTGGAGCTTAAAATTAATCCGTTTTCACAGGAGACTATAAAAGGCAAGGCGCTGAAAAAGACAAGAACCTATCATTTTATTACTCTGAAAGCTCTCTGAGAAATGGAGAATAGTCTACTAAATGACAAGTCTTACTAAGTGCCTTTTACAGTTAAAGGCTCATGAGAAATCTACTAAAAATATTTTTTCTATGTTCCATTCAAACTGCCTGCTGCTGTCCGTATTGAATTAGTCACCAGGAATGTGATTTTCCTCTTGTGTCACACTAGTATGGGGTTTGCTGATGACAATATTAATCAAAATGCTCTTGGGCAGGAATGGAGAAACACAGCCACATTTCCTTCAGCTGTTTACCTGGGAAACAGGAAAACACAATGAGTTTTACCATCCATCTTCTGTAGTAATGCTTGGTGACAGCAGTCACATAAATTACTTTCACTATTCAGTGTCACTTCATATTATTTAGATTTAATAAACCAATACAGCAAGGAAGCTACTTTCCCTTTTGGTTCTTGAATGTGTACAATGTGTTCTTCAAATGGTGAGCATTTTAGTTCAAGTACAACTAAATCTCACAAACAAGCAAATAGCCTCCTGAAAAGAAATGCAAAGACAAATAACTTCTCTGTACATGCAAAGCTACATTTGGGCAGGAGGGAGGGCTTATTATACAAACAGAATTCAATGGAGCAGTTTTTAACCACACAACTAATAGGCCTGACTCTCCTCTCATTTTCACTATTTTAATTCTATTAACCTCAGTTAGGTTAACTTCCAATAGTGCAAGGCCAACTTAGCATGTCAGGACTCCGATTTCCCAGGAGCAAGTTTGCCACCATATACTGACTGGTAAGTCATTTTTCAATAATGACATTTGGAGCTAACCAGCTATCATTATTGCTGTAATCCTTGCTTGTTAAACCCCTACAGTAGGATTAGTTCTCTACAAGACACAAAACAAACATGGGCCTTACCCTGTGGAATTTACTCAGTTGCCAACCTTTGCAATTTTATCATGAGTCTCGCAATATTTGGGATGGTGGAGGTTGGGTTGATTTTCAGAAAGCCTCAGTTCCCAGAGTCATCTGAATACATGAGAATCTCAGCTTTCTTTCTTTTTTTTTTTTTAAGTAAGCTTCTTATCATGGTTGTTGAGCAAACTCTGAAAGCAGCCCCAAGTGTACCCTAGGGGGAGGGATAGCTCAGTGGTTTGAGCATTGGCCTGCTAAACCCAGGGTTGTGAGTTCAATCCTTGAGGGGGCCACTTAGGGATCTGGGGCAAAAATCAGTACTTGGTCCTGCTAGTGAAGGCAGGGGGCTGGACTCGATGACCTTTCAAGGTCCCTTCCAGTTCTAGGAGATGGGATATCTCCAAATTTTTTTTAAAGACTCAAAAAAAAAAAAAAAAAAAAAAAAAAAAACCACACACACACCCAAAGACACAAAAAGAACCTAAGTTTTAATATATTTTTTTTTTAAAATCTCATGATTTTAAAGCTAATCTCATGAATATGGTGGTCTGAATCATGATTTTTGGACACTTTGGGTTGGGAAGATTAGAATACTGAGCTTACAATGTAAAGAAGTTTACAGTTTCTTTCAGCCTTTGTAGGGGTGCAGCTAGGTAAGCCTATGGGGAGCAGCCAATGTCCTGCTTTTTAGAAGATTAAGACATTTCTAACAAGGAATTTGTGTAAAATCCAGCAGGGACAGATCTTTGTTCACAAGAGATACAGACTCCAGTGTGGACAGAGCCAAGCTTAGCTTGCTTCCTGTCCTTCGCCAACCACTTCCCATCTACCTGCAGCGGTGTGGGGGAAGTACTGTTAGGCGCTGCTGCTGCTCCACCTACTGGGAAGACTAAGAGCTCCAGAAACTCTTCAGTCCCTCCTGCTGCTTCCCCTTCAGAGTCCTCTGGCTGCAGAATGGCACCCAGCCAAGGAGAAGTGGGAGCTCTGAGGAAGCATGAGCTTCCCCCAAAGTCAGGCGAGGGAGCTCTCTATCTGCTTCTAACAGAAAAGGAGGAACCATATGCACCTCCACCATCCCCCTTACTTTAATTCTAGGGTGACCAGATGTCCCGATTTTATAGGGACAGTCCCGATATTTGGGGCTTTGTCTTATATAGGCGCCTATTACCCCCACCCCCATCCGATTTTTCACCCTTGCTGTCTGGTCACCCTACTTTAACTCTGTCTTCACTCCAAAGACCAGGAGCCCTAAGGCCAGGGCTCTGTGCACTGTACATTCTCTCATGCAACAGGGTGCGAGGTGCAAATTCAGATACATGAAATTCATGTGAATCCAAATGAGTATGAACCCAAATCCATCCTTTACAGGGTTTGTCCACACCTTTGATTTCATGCTGTACTTGGGACTAGCATTTTCTGCAGATATTTTTTCAGCAATGCCTTTTCAGTGACTTGATTTTCCTTTGCTTTTTACCCCCCAAATTACTTTACATTTATCGATATATGTTGGCTTCTAACAACAGGATGCTGCTGCACAGACCTGTGTGACCGCTAGCTGTTCTGAAGGCCATTTTGTATGGGTCACAGTCACACAGATGTATTTTTTTCACGTTCCTATTTTTTGGCACCTTTATCACAAGGACTAATAAACAAGTGCAACTTTCTGCATTTCTTAGGAACCCCTTCCCCCCCAAAGCACAATTTCTCCCTCTTTGCATGTTTCCAGTGGAAATGTTTATGCAGCTACCTAGGGAAGACTGGGGGGCATGCCCCCTCTTGGGGGGGGACACAACAAAGTTATTAGGTACAGAAGGTGGGGCACGAGGCTGCTGCTGGCCAAGTGTCGGGGCCAGGGCAAGGCAGCAGTGAGGAGAGTGTGCTAGCAGTCCTCAGGGTTCTGGGGTTGGGGAGAACGCAGTCTAGAGTGGACACTGGTGCATCCTCAGAATATTGGAAATCCCCTCGGATGCATGAATGACTGGCCCAGAGGACGCCATCTTGCAGATCGACCCTCCCCTCCCCCACTTGCGTGAGCAGTGCATGCTGGAAAATGGCATCCTCCGTGCATCCACAATGACACCGGACAAAACCATGTCCAGTGTTCTTACATAAACAGGACTGTCTGGCATAAAACTGCACGACTGTTCTGCCTAGCACAGCTCCACCCTGCCCTAACAGCAGTCTGCTGCTTTCCCCTTCCTCCCCTCACTGACCACAGGCAATGCCCAGTATCCCCACTCCCCTGACCCGGACACCTGTGCAGCCACAGCCAGCCCTGCATATTTTAAACTCTCCAGAGCCTGCAGCAATGAAACGCTCTGGGGAAACATTCTGGGGAAGTGAGGGTGATGAGCCTTGATCTGCTCCATGCTGAGCTGCACTTCTCTGCCATGGGCTTCAGGGATTAAGACAGCCAGGTCCTGCTGCCGCCCAGAGCATGAGCCATTCACTCGCCTTAGTGAGTCACTTTGTGCCCCAACTGGGCAGGAGTTGAAGGGGTAGGGGCTGTTATGTGACTCCCATGGAGAAGGAGGGCACAGGAAAAAATGTGGGAAACTCCAATCTACGGTATAAATCTCAGAATGATTGGTGTGAAAGTTGTAGGCCTGGGTACAATAGGTAAACAGCACCAGCTATTTGGGTTTCCTTTTCCTATGGCACTCACTTTATGCTATAGTTTCCAATTTCATTGCTAGTTTTACAGATGGAGTGCTACACACGTGCCTGGCTTGATCATCCACCACATTTTTTTACTTTATTTATTTAAAAATATATATATTTTTCTTTTCATTTAATTTCTCTTTCTTGACAAATCTGGGGTAATAATTGTGCCCTGGAAAGTAGCAAACTAATTTTAATTTAAAACAAAATCTCTTATGGACAATGCACACTGGGAGCTACTTATCAGCTGGTGTAAATGTTCCTGGTGCCTCTGATTTCAACAGAGCTACCGCAATTTTCCCCAGCTGAGGGCCCTACAAAACATAAATCACACAAGTGCCGCAGCATAGAAATTATTCGATGAAAGGACATAGATTGTAGATAACACTTGACAACCAGAACTCTCCTGATTTAACTCTAGCTATGTGAAAGGCAGTAACAAGTGGTAATTTGTGATACAGGTGGATGGCCAGTAGAGGCCTAGATTGAGATCACCAAAAATGTAAGACTCCTAAAATCCAATCTAATCTAGTGTAACCCTTCTGCCACGTGGTCCACAGCAGCAAAAAAGGGCTGGGTTCAATAGATGTAGGGTCCTTCTAGACAAACGACTATACTAGCTCACATCCGCACCCAGAAACTAGGGAAACTAAAATGCATGCTCCTGGGGTGTCCTGAGCAGGCTGAACATCTCCACTTTCAAGTGTTCTGAGACTGTGCACAAACAAGACAACCTTTATTATGGGAAAGGAAACACAGTCATTAACTTGGGAAAACACAGTAATAGAATACTTATAAGCAAATAAAGCATACAATTGATCTCCTCCCCCCCTCCCCCCCACAGTAATTTTGTATAACTCCTCTCCCACCCACCAGTGAGAAAGTCCCATTCCTGGGCCATACCACCTCACCCATCCGTAAGCTCCCATTCATAGTTTGGATCAGCAGTAGTCCAAGTGTCTTTTCACAGGTCCATCTCCAGTTTCAAGAGAGCTGCTTGCCTGGTCCCACCGGGAGATGCCATCACCAAACCCATTTTAGTAATTCAGCTTCATTAAGGTGCTGGGCCTCCTCAGGGCCCGCTCAACTCTGCTGCTGCCATCTGCCACAGCCCTTGCAGCAAAATCCTCAGTCTGCATTGTCTTGTACAGCGAAATTGATGCCAAACGGGAGCCAAGAGCACTTAGGACCTTTGAGCAGAGTCCTGACTGCTTGGAAATGAGCTCATTGTTGCAAGGTAAGAGCTTGTTCCCCTCTCTGAGTCTATCTGGGACACCACTACCCTCCCTCCCCAAATCCAAGTTCATGTACTGTTACGGTGACTCCTCAGTGTCAATGGAGCAATTGTGGTTCGGTAGCCTATGCAAACGAAGCAATGTATGGCAGCAGTTTTCCCTTTCCTTCAGCAGAGGGAGTAGAGAGCTCTTTCCCTCGAGAACAGAGGTTCTCAAACTGTGGTCTCCGTGGACCACGAGTGGTCCACGAGCTCCATTCAGATGATCCGCGGATAGTTCCCTCTAAGGTGCATGCCTGGGTAGCCGCATACAAGAGAATGAAGAGCCACCCACCTAATTAGTGGAGCCGCGCAGGCATGACTCCACTAATTAGGTGCCTGGACCCTGGAGAAGATGCACATGTAAGGTGAGGTGGTGGCCTTGGGGGGAATAGGGAGTAGATGGGAGGGGGTGGTGGGGTGAGAAGGAGGGATGGGGGGAATTTGGAATGCACAGGGCTGCAGCGGCCAGAGAAAGAGGCAACTTTCCCGAGCTCCAGGGCTGCAGCTGCTGGGGAGAGATGGCCCTCCTTCCCAGCCTCAGCTCTGTGGCTGCTGTGGCAGGGGAGAGACCCTCCTCCTTCCCAGCTCCAGCTCGGGGGCTACCATGGCAGGGGAGCAAGGGCACATCCATTGCATTAGAAAGGTAAGACTACTGATATTAAAATATGAGTTGTGTGCTTTTATTTGTAGAACAAAAAAGCGTTAATTATGATTAAGGTTTTTTTATATATATAGCGCTTTTATCCAAAGCTCTTTACAATAGTTAGTTAACGGTACAAACGACATTTGGAAAGATCATTAAGTGGTCCACTGAAACCCTCAGCAATTTTCAAGTGGTCCATGAAAAGAAATGTTTGAAAACCACTGCTCTAAAGCTTCTGGCCATTGAGCTTATATTAGCACAAGTGCCATGCTTAAAATGAATGGCTTTGTTTCTACCTTCCACCCCCAATGTCAACAATATTTTGGATTCTTCTACCCAAGAATATAGAAAAAAAAGAAGGAGACTTCATTTCAAAACCTAGAGATACAGCCCTGGATTCGCTTCTATCTTGCACCACTGGAAATCAGGAATATCTCCATTGAAGTCAATGGAATCACGCTGGCGCTGTAAATGAGAAGAGAATTAGGCCCACAGTGAATATTTCCTTAATTATTTGTTTCACAGTTTGAAAGAGTTCCAGCTTAAGACAATTTTTAAATGCACAAACGTTTTTTTAAAAGCTAATTAAAAATTTTATTAAATAACACCCCATTCTTCACTCTCAGACATCTGTCCTGACATATCATTAGTATTATGTGTCACATCTGCTATTCCAATCATATATTGGCAACTTCAGGTGGAAAATGGCATATCCTCTTGGAAAATTCAAGAAAAGAAAGTGTTTTTAAAGGCTCAAATGAATTACATTATGTGAGAGTTTTATTGAAGGAATATTTTGGCGGAGGCTGGGAGAGGGAACCTGTGTTAGAGTTTTTGTTGTTATTTTAGTTTTGTTTTGTTTTTTGTTGGGTTTTTTTTTGCTGTTTGCTTGGTTTTGTTTATTTGTAACTGGAAGTTTGTTCCCAGAAAAAAATAGTGTGGGATTTATGATGTGAGGCTGCCCTCAATTATTCCAGGGGTTGAATTTCCCCCCTCATGCCATACAGATCAGGGAAGCCAGAAGATTTATTTAATTAATTTATTTATTTATTAAGATTATATACTGAAACCTATTCCTCTCTTCTTGGCACAGCTGAGGATCAGGGCCTTCATTTTTATTGTGTTTTTATGATTAAGTGAATCTAAAGAACTGCTTCTGTTAAAAAAAGAACTAGATAAGTTCATGGAGGATAGGTCCATCAATGGCTATTAGCTAAGATGGGCAGGGATGGTGGGTGTCCCCAGTCTCTGTTTGCCAGAATCACTTGATAATTACCTATTCTGTTCATTCCTTCTGAAGCACCTGGCAGTGGCCACTCTCAGAAGACAGGATACTACTCTAGATAGACCTTTGGTCTGATCCAGTATGGCCATTCTTATGTTCTTAATTCATGTTAACAACATGGTGCCTTGAGCACAAAGTCAATTACAGCTATAACCAAGATTATCTGCATCATCTTCAGGCAAAGTTTCAGATTGAGAACCTCAAGTCACTCCTGCATCCAATGACACATGAGGTTATCCATTAAATTCAACTTCAGTTTTTCAAAAAGGATGGACAATGAGGTGAAATGGGCACTGAAAAATCCTTACAGCAAATCAAAGCCTGTTGGCAAAAGAAAGAAAAAAAACATGTAATTTCACATTCTAATTTATTTAGATTTATTTATATTTTTACTCTTCAAACAAGTGACGTAAGACAACAATCCTTGTAATGTTCTTTAGTTCCATACTGCAGTTATTTGCAGTGACTAATATCCTGATGCCTATCACCTAAGCTATTACAATGCCAGATATGCTAATTACTTCCTTAAATGTGCAGTACAAAATGTTCTCAGCTTGAAACCACTCTTAGACAAATAAAGCGTGTATTTTTTTTTCTGGCAGTTTAATTGCACCACTGTCAGCTAGATCACAGCAAACATCTTTTCCTCTCTCATCTTTCATGCCCTAGTCTGTCTTCATGTAATGTATTTGCAATTGCTAAATAGAAAAGGAGAATAGAAAATGTACAGCTTAATACGTGTGTAAGTGGTCTTCCAAATATTCTTAAAGGTGAGTAAAACAGTGTTAAGTATCATGTGGACAGGAGAATCAAAGGAGACCAGAGGAAATTAACTCGCTTGTATGAGAGGTTAAAAGGTTTGGTTTATCTTAAATGGTGCAAAGTGCTTGGGCCAAAGACCACTGAACTCACAGGAAGCCTTTTCTTGGATGGGTTTTGGATCAGACCATCAGATTCTCCGATGGGTTGAAATTCACTAGTGATGCAAACATCCAGTGCAAGGCTGTTATTTAAGATCTGCTTTGGGACTGTACGGGGTGGATCAGGGTCAGCAGCTGTGTGTGGACACTCCTGATTGCTGCAGAACAGAGCATAGCCACTGCAGAGAAAAGTGATGGCAGCATGCCAGGTGCAGGCCAAGGCAAGTGACTCGAGTAGAACAGAAAAATGATTGCTGTGTTTCATGAAAATTGCGAGGGGGTGGGAAGAAGAAAAAAGTGTTGTTTTTATTTTCTTTGAAATTATTTGTGATTTTTTCTTTTCACTTTTTGGTGAAAATTTTCTAAATGAAATTTTTGTTTTGAAAACAAATCAAAATTGCTCATTTAATGTTGGTGGTGGGGGGGAATCCACTTTATCTTTTTTTTTTTAAAATCCCTTTTCCTCCCCACTGGAAAAAGTGGGGAGAAAAGGAAAAAAACAAGACAATGTGGGGAGAAATGCATATTGAAAAATGACACATTTGAACCAAAATGAACTTTTTCCATGAAAAATGTCATTGTCATCCATGCCCCCATTTTTCGATGAAAAATTTTTTTGTCTAAAAATGTTTGACCAGCTCTACTTCAGAAGGCTGGAAGAACCTGTGCCAGGGGTATGGTTTTGTTCTCCTAACCCACCCATTTTACACTTCCCAGACTGTGCTGTAAACAACATGGCTGTTGATAACTGGACTAAAACCCTCAAAAAGTTTGTCAGCTTTTATTCAAATATTTGGCAAAGATCCAGGTTGTTTTTATTTCAGCCAAACCTACTCACCTCTCCCTAGTTACTGTAGACCAGAATATGTCCACTATTAGGCCTGGTCTACACTATGGGGTTAGGTCAAATTTAGCCATGTTAGGTCGATTTAAAAATGACTGCGTCCACACAACCAACCCCGTTCCGTCAACCTAAAGGGTTCTTAAAATCAACTTCTGTACTCCTCCCTGACGAGGGGAGTAACGCTAAAATCGACCTTGCTGGGTCAAATTTGGGGTAGTGCAGATGCAAATCGATGGTACTGGCCTCCGGGAGCTATCCCAGAGTGCTCCATTGTGACCGCTCTGGACAGCACTTTGAACTCCGATGCACTAGCCAGGTACACAGGAAAAGCCCCGGGAACCTTTGAATTTCATTTCCTTTTTGGTCAGCGTGGTGAACTCAGCAGCACTCAGCAGCATAGGTGGCCATGCAGTCCCCCCAGAATCGCAAACGAGCTCCAGCATGGACCGAAAGGGAGACACTGGATCTGATTGCTGTATGGAGAGAAGCATCTGTGCAGGCCAAACTCCGATCAAAAAGAAGAAATGCAAATATATATGCCAAAATCTCACAGTGCATGTTGGACGGAGGCTACAACAGGGACACACAGCAGTTCCGCATGAAAGTTAAGGAGCTCAGGCAAGCCTACCAAAAGACAAAGGAGGCAAACGGTCACTCTGGGTCAGAGCCCCATACATGCTGCTTCTACGATCAGCTGCATGGCATTCTATGGGGGGGACCCTACCACTATCCCACCACTGTCTGTGGACACCTGCAAGAGGGGAGTCTCACACAACAGGGAGGAGGATTTTGTGGATGAGGAGGAGAAGGAGGAGGAGAATGCACAGTAGGCAAGCGGTGAATCCGTTCTCCCCGGCAGCCAGGACCTTTTCATCACCCTGGAGCCAATACCCTCCCAGGGCGGGATCCCCGACCCTGAAGCCAGAGAAGGCACCTCTGGTGAGTGCACATTTGTAACTACAGTACAGGGTTTAAAAGCAATAGTGTTTAATGTTTGATTTGCCCTGAAGAATTGGAATGCATTCACGGCCAGTACAGCTACTGGAAAAGTCTGTTCACATGTCTGGGGATGGAGCGGGAATACTCCAGGGACATCTCCATGAAGCTCTCCTGGAGGTACTCTGAAAGCCTTTGCAGAAGGTTTCTGGGGAGGGCTGCCTTATTTCATCCTCCACGGTAGGACACTTTACCACGCCAAGCCAGTAGCAAGTATTCTGGAATCATTGCAGCACAAAGCAGGGCAGCGAATGGTCCTGGGTTTTGGTCGCATTCAAGCAACATTCAGTCTATATCTTTCTGTGTTAGCCTCAGTAGAGTGATATCATTCATGGTCACCTGGTTGAAATAGTGGATTTTTTGTAAGGGAACAGTAAAAGGACCCCGTTCATGCTGGGCTGTTTGCGCTTGGCTAAAAGGGTTCATCCCAGATAATAGACATGTGGCGGGGGAACGGGAGAAGGGATCATCCCAGAGAATAGCCATGCGGTTGGGTGGGGGTAGATGTGTGCTGCACATCCACCCAAAAACCGCAGCCCCTCCTTTTAAATATGAAACCCAACCCATTGCTTGCTCTAGGAAAGGAGGGCGCTGCAATTTGAAAACATTCCCACATGTTATGAAGGTGGAAGAAGCCAACCCCACGTACCAAAAGGCTTACCATGGCTGCCTGGAAACCAAATTCTGTTGCCCAGCTGTGTGTGATGCACCATACCGGCAGGCGCTCAATATAAAACGCAAAATGCGACCTTGTACCTAAAGCACACGTGCTGTCTGCTGTGAATTGCTTGATTCACTGTGAAAGAGTCTCCCTTTTGTTCTCAGAAATGTATCATCTTATATTTTACTCTCCCTTTTTATCTTCCCCCAGGTGCAAATGTTTCTACGCTCCCCCTATCATTTCCATCCCTGAGGTTATCGCAGATTAAAAGGCAAAAAAAACGCACTCACAATGACATGTTTTCCAAGCTCATGCAGTCCTCCCGCACTGATAGGGCACAGCTTAATGCATGCAGGACCGGCTCTAGGCACCAGCAAAGCAAGCACGTGCTTGGGGCGGCACATTTCCAGGGGCAGCATTCCGGCCATCCTTTTTTTTTTTTCGGAAAAATCCACCAATATACAGAAAAAAAAATACATGAAGATCAGAAAAATCTCCAGTAGTGTGATGAGAGTCTGACATGAAAAATATCGTGTCACGTCATGACATGGTCACTCATAATGTGAACATGCGTAAATGTGTAAATGTTAATGGTTATTGATTAATTAAATCAGGAATCATGATTACTTGTGTGTACTGTGCCGTCCTATCAGTGCCATTCGCACCAATTTCTGTGTCACGTCGATGCCAGTGGTTATAGGGCTAAAGTGCCGGGAGAAAAACAAAAATGACTTTATGGTGCTGCCTACCAGCAACAAAGAGAGAAATGGCAAAAAGAAAACTTCAAATAAGTATTTTTAAAAAGTCGACAATCAAGGAGAAAGCTCTAAGCAATTCATTGAAAGTGAGTATTCATCAACTGATGAAGACCAATCGAACCAAAGATTATCTTTATCAACTGATAAAGATGAATAACAATCCGACCAAAGATTATCTTCGCTCACTAATAAAGACAAACAATCACAATCCATCCAAAGATTTACTTCTTCAGCTGAAGAGTCCAGAATGAAGAACTGTTATCCAAATCTAAAACTGAAGAACAATTATTGGAAGGTGGAGAGGCTGACATAGGATCGGATCCAAGTACGTAGCCGACAATAATTACTGATGCAATGCTAATGATTATTGTGAAAAAAGGTCCTTCAAAATTAGATCCTACATTTGAATATCCATTTAATGAGTCGAATCATCGATTTATGCCATCCAGTATGAAGAAAAAAATGAAAAATGGGGAACAAATTAATAGATCGTGCTTAGTGTATTTACAGACCAAAAATGTAGTTTTTTGTTTTTGCTGCAAACTGTTCTGTAACTCAGACATTCTTCTGCCAACTGCAGGTTTTAATGACTGGCGAAATTTGCATCAGCATTTGAAAGAACATGAGACATCAAAAAATCATTTACACTCGTTGACAAATTGGATTGAGCTGTCAAACAGATTACATTCCGATACAACAATCGATGCAGTACAGCAATGTCTACTAAATTCAGAAATTCTACGTTGGCAGGCTGTGTTGGAATGTTTACTGGCAATCATTGATTTCCTAGCTGAACAGTACCTCACATTCCGTGGCTCCTCGGATATTTTATATGAGAATAACAATGGAAATTTCTTGAAATTGGTTGAGTTATTGGCAAAATTTGATAGTGTTATGGCTGAGTATGTATGAAGAGGGAAAGAGTCACACCCATTATTTGGGTAAAAATACACAAAATGAGATAATACAATTAATTTCTAATGGCGTGCGTAATGAAATTTTATTGGATTTGAAACATGCCAAATATTACTCAATTATAGTTGATTGTACTCAAGATCTGCAAAGTGCAAACATGTGTAAAAGCCAAAAAAACGAGGGGGCGGCCAAAAAATTTTTTGGTTGGGGCAGCAAAAAACCTAGAGCCGGCCCTGAATGCATGGAGACATTCAGTGGCAGAGGCCAAGAAAGAATTAAGTGGATGCGAAGAACGGAGGCAGGACATGATGCTGAGGCTAATGGGGGAACAAACTGACATGATAAAGCGTCTGTTGGGGGAGCAAATGGACATGATGAAGTATCTGTTGGAGCTGCAGGAGAGCCAACAAGAACACTGACCCCCGCTGCATCCACTGTATAACTGCCTACCCTCCTCCCCACATTCCATAGCCTCCTCACCCAGACGTCCAAAAATGCGGGGGAGGGGAGGCTCTGGGCACCCAGCTACTCCACTCCAGAGGATGGCCCAAGCAACAGAAGGCTGTCATTCAAACAGTTTGATTTTTAGTGTGGCTACAATAAACAATGTGGCCTTGTCCTTCCCTAAAGAAAGAATGCATGGTTTCAAAACAATAGTTACTTTATTTCGAAGGGGGGAGGGTGGTTGGCTTACAGGGAATTAAAATCAACAAAGGGGGCGGGTTTGCATCAAGGAGAAACACACACAAGTGTCACACCGAAGCCTGGCAAGTCATGAAACTGTTTTCAAAGCCTCTCTGATGCACAGCGCACCTTACTGTGCTCTTCTAATTGCCCTGGTGTCTGGCTTCTCAAAATTGGACACCAGGCAATTTGCCTCAACCTCCCATCCCACCATAAATGTCTCCCCCTTACTCTCACAGATATTATGGAGCACACAGCAAGCAGCAATAACAATGGGAATGTTGGTTGCGCTGAGGTCTGACCTAGTCAGCAAACAGCGCCAGCGAGCTTTTAAACGTCCAAAGTCCCATTCTACCACCATTCTGCACTTGCTCAGCCTATAGTTGAACTGCTCCTTACTACTGTCCAGGCTGCCTGTGTAAGGCTTCATGAGCCATGGGAGCAAGGGGTAGGTTGGGTCCCCAAGGATAACTATTGGCATTTCAACATCCCCAATGGTAATTTTCTGGTCTGGGAAGTAAGTCCCTTCTTGCAGCTGCTCGAACAGCCCAGAGTTCCTAACTATGCAAGTGTCATGCACCTTTCCCGGCCATCCCACATTGATGTCGGTGAAACATCCTTTGTGATCCACCAGTGCTTGCAGCACCATTGAGTAGTACCCCTTGTGGTTCAAGTACGGGTTGGCAAGGTGGTCCAGCGTCAAGATAGGGATATGCGTTCTGTCTATTGCCCCACCACAGTTAGGGAACCGCATTGCAGCAAAGCCATCCAGTATGACCTACACATTTCCCAGAGTCACTACCCTTGATAACAGAACGTCAACAATTGCATTGGCTACTTGGATTACAGCAGCCCCCACAGTAGATTTGCCCACTCCAAATTGATTCCCGAGTGACCGGTAGCAGTCAGGCGTTGCAAGCTTCCACAGGGCTATTGCCACTCACTTCTCAACTGTCAGGGCAGCTCTCATCTTGGTATTCCTGTGCTTCAGGATGGGGGAAAGCAACTCACAGAGTTCCAGGAAAGTGTCCTTATGCATGCGAAAGTTTCGCAGCCACTGTGAATCATCCCGTACCTGCAACACTATGCGGTCCCACCAGTCTGTGCTTGTTTGCCTGGCCCAGAATCGGCATTCCACTGTATCAACTAGCTCCACTGCGGCCATGATGTCCCAATTGCCACAGCCCATGCTTTCAAGAATGTCTGTGTCCATGTCCTCATCAAAATCCTCCTCGTGCTGGCGTCTCTTAGCCCGGTTCTGCATATACTCCAGGATAATGCGCAAGGTGTTTACAAGGCTCACAGGTGAATTAAGCGGGCTCCAGGCTTGCTGTGGTATGGCGTCTATATGGGTAACCCAGGAAAAAAGGCACAAAACGATTGTCTGCTGTTGCTTTCACGGAGGGAGGGGCAACTGACGACATGTACCCAAAACCACCCGCGACAATGTTTTTGCCCCATCAGCCATTGGGAGCTTAACCCAGAATTCCAATGGGCAGCGGAGACTGCAGGAACTGTGGGATCGCTACCCACAGTGCACCGCTCTGTAAGTAGATGCTAGCCACGGTAGTGAGGTCACACTCCACTGACTTAATGGCTTACCGGGAGCATACGCAATCGACTGTATAAAATCAATTTCTAAAAATCAACTTCCATAAAATCAACTTAATTTCCTTGTGTAGACATACCCCTAGCAAGTACTGGGAATGGAGAAGACCTCCTGGGCATGCAGGTGAGATCGATGCATGCCCTTCATCAACCACTAGAATGGTGCAACATGCTCCACTCTCTATGCCTACCTAGCTTTGCCTTAGCAGCACTTCTTGTTCAGTACTCCCCATCCCCTTTGAGTTAGCTTCTGTACCCAGGGGCATGAGGAGGTTATTCTCCTCCCCTCCCCCAGAGTTCAAGGACTGTCATTTTGCCTGACACAAGGATTGCATAAGACTCCTTGTACCTCCCCAGCCTGTGCAATAGTGCAAAAGCCAGAATAGTCTTTAATCTTCTTCCATAAGAAAACAGTTAATGATTTCAACTGATACCATTTTCTTCAGGTTCACTACACTTGCCTGGTAAGATAGCACAGTGTTTTGGAGCCTGCTTTTTATGAAGGTTTATGGTCTCTGCAATCATATTGAATCCCCTGCGATGTTGCTTGTATAATCTGCTATGGAAGACATGCCCCTGTATTCAGTTTGAAAATTCAGTACAAAATAGTTTTTTTTTAAATTAAGTTTTGATTGATGCTTACCAGTTATTGCCATTGTTCTCATCTTTATGATGTTCAGGGAAATGTCAAACTCATAATCTCATTGCAGATTTTGTGAGCGCACAGATGAAAATTTGTTTTAAAATTATGAAATACTCGTATACAATTTCAGTAGTGTTACATG
The DNA here is from genome assembly GCF_011386835.1 of Chrysemys picta bellii. Lineage (NCBI taxonomy): Eukaryota > Metazoa > Chordata > Testudines > Emydidae > Chrysemys > Chrysemys picta. Next base: position 107,255,683 of record NC_088791.1, read on the forward strand.
TCATCAAAAAACCATAAAAAGAGTATTTTGAAGTGTCAGTGCATTATTGTTTTCTGCCCGTGGAAAGCTTGTTGGAACACATTATGTTGTTGTAATGGTTCATGTACCAACACAGCTATTATCTGCAATTTCTTAAATTCCCTTCTCAAAACAGGTCAAGAGTGCTCTTTAGTTTGTACTTAGGTATGTTATTAAATGATATGATTCTATTCAGCTGGTAATACCAAAGATTAAGGGTTCCAGCCTGCATGTCTAATGCAGGAAAAAATCTGACTGTACAACTAGATCCGTGGTCCTAGTTGTCATTAAATAAACTGTATGAAGGAACGATGTAAATAGCCTCCACTACATACACACCCTTTGCGTTCCTGTGCAGCAGCTGAGGACAGTTGCAGCACCAACATCATTTGGAATATAAGAGGGAGAGGAGGCAGGGCCATAGCTTCACTCCTACACACACACACACACACACACACTCATGCCAACCAGCCAGCCAGATTAGCATGGAGACTGTATACTGCACTCTCTGCAGAAGTGTAGTGTAGCATATTGGGTTCTTTTTATTTGCCCTGTGGTTTGTGAACCTCAAGCTTTTGCCAGCATTTAGACTCTTTTTTATAATGAAGCTGGGGTTCTCATGCCGACATCTGACTCCAGAAGCTTTAAGAAAGGCCTATATGTATTTAGTAGCACTTCACAAAAAGAGAAACTAAAAAGACAATTAACATTTTGAAGGCACATACAAAATAAAATCCCCAAGCAGCCCCCCTCCAGTATTTCCTAGTACATAGTCTAAACACATGTTTAGACATTTAAAGGTGTGTGAAACACCATGTATTTCCTAGAGACACCACAAAGATTTTTCTCAACAAGCCAAAAACAAAGTCATACTTTTAGGTGATCAAGTGAATCTGATGGCAATTTACAGTACAACAGGTTAACTTTCAGCACACCTCTTTATAAGTGGCATATTTCATGGCATACATCAGAGAAGTTAGATAAAAACATAAATACTCTTTCTGGAAGGTTGCAATGTAATATTGCTTTATTTCTGAGAATTCAGAATAGCACACAAGACACCCTCTCCCCCCCCCCAAAAAAAAAATCAGGGAGAGACAAAGCAGGCTGCTCCCTAAAAACAGAGTGATACAACTCACACCACCTTACTATAGGTCAGCTGTTTGCAGACTTATTGTGCTGCTGTTAGGACCAGATTGCACACTTCCCTACAGAGCCACTTAGCCTGTAAACAGGAGCAGGAAAATACAAGCAATTTAAAGTAACAGCTTGTAATTTTTACAGTTTTCAACAACACATCTGTTATGCTCAAATATTGAAACAATGGTTCTCAACCCAGCTTTTCCATGCTGAGACACACACACACCCTCCCATCTAGTAATATGGGAATGTTAGAGTGATTGCAACCCTGTGCACTTCTTTATAACCTGCCCAGGAAGTCACAATCCCTGTATTACAGAGGTCATTGCAATATCTATGTATGTATTCAATAAAGGGCTTCCAAATGTCATTCAAAGGGTCTATTTCTTTAAACTACATATCGCTTTTCATCTGCTGGCTGCTGATTTATCAAGGGTACATAGTTTGTGTTAGGCAATTCTTCCCAAAGCCTTTGGATAAAGCAGTCCATAGTCCAACTTTATTCTTAGCTATTAAGTCCTGTGAGCCTGAAGTTATTCAGCAAGCATAAAACAGTCATATCCAATATCCACACAAATAAAATAGCTTCAGTCTTACCCAGTACATTATGCCATTTATTTATTTTTTTAACAAAAACAACTGAGCTAAAAATATAGTGGCAAGAACCTCCAAAAGAGGCTACGAGTTGAGTTTCATATGCACCAGCAATAGATATCCACCATATCTGTGCTCAACCTCTGTTAGGCTGCTGCATGTTATCGATCAAAGGGATCCTCAGAGGTGAACAGGAAAAAAGATGCCAGTGGCTAAAGTGGAAGAGAAATCAAGGGAAGCATATACCATTATGATCTATACGGTGTATTTCCATTTTGTCGGAAACTAGCACCAGTGCCCATCAGTCTGAAGAGTAGATCGCTGCTGCTGTTTCTGTTGTTGTTAAGCTGATCAAGGGAGATAGAAGCAAACTGCAAGACAGTGTAAGTCTACAGCATGATGCACAAATAGAAAGAACTTGTGGGTGTTACTCAGAAAAAGAACTTCATGTTTGGCATCTTTGTTTCTTACAGTGACAGCCTAGGAAGCTTCCCATTCAGTACTTTAAAAAGGTGACAGAGTCAGATGTGGGAAAACAAAGAAACAGCTTCAAGACATATATAGTGAATATTTTCCACAGCCAAGCAGCAGGCTTGACTCTAATGCAGGGAACAAGGAAAGAGTGTTGAAAGCCCGGTTTATTGGACAGACTCTATACAGTGGAGTCAAAGATATCCAAGTGAAGTCAAATACTGCAGGAAGCAGTGTTGGTGATTCATTTAGTGGCATTCTTCCTTCTAAGTCTGTTCTGAGCCAGTATTTTGTAGTTTAAGGGGCACTGTTCTGGTAGGTGAGTCAGAGAAAACTCTTTCCTGTATCCAAGCTCTGCTCAGTGTAAGACGTGGGAGTCAGGCAGCTGGTTATGGCTCCCTGATTCTGTGAGCTTGTCTTAGCTGGACCCAGCCCTGGTGTCAGAGCAGCCTAAGACTTCTCTAATTTTTGCCATCAGCATATGGTGCCTAAAGGACAATACAACAGATGAGGATCAGCACAGCATCCCCACTCCGTGTCTCTCTGCCACTTTCCCAGGCTAGGGGAGTGATTGGGAGTGGCCAGGACTGAGGGAGTGGTTGGGAGAAGAGCCATATCTACTCGTATCACATGAGTTTACCCCTTGCCGGGGGAACTGTCCATGGGGTAGTTCTAGCCAGAGCCTGGCTCTTTTGCACCACCCGAATGGAGTAAAGGAGTTGGACTGGAAATGAAAACTGTACCACCACCACCCAGATGAGATTTTAAAGTGAGATTCCATCTATAGCTGTACAGTAAAAGTTAACATGAAACCAGAAGCCAGGTTAGAACTTCTCCATAATTCCACAGAGCCCTACTCTACAGTCACTTTGATTGTGTCCATCAATCGATATGTTACCTAGAGTTGAGCCAAACTCAGGGTATCCAATTGCAAGTGTCTCCTTTACAACCACTTAGATCTGACCTGCTGAATTGATAGAAGACCCACTGCCATGTTTTTATGACATCTCTGGAAGTACCACTGTTACAACCCAGACCAGTTTCCCTTGTGGACACATTCCAGTCTGTTGTGTTTGGATCCTAATTACTGGATCCCATGTATTTTAGGTATAGTCTCAGAGTGCAGATCCTCTGTCTAGAACCACTTTCTGAGATATAGGACTCCACAGTCCAGCTGCGTAGGCACTGAAACTAGCACTGGGTCTCCCAGTAGCTATTGCATATTCCTCAGAGTTCCTCTGAAGCTGTGAAGCCTCTGGATTATTTGTTCAGAGGCTTCACAGGCCTTCAGGAACACGTGGCAGATAAAGCAAGAACATACACACAGGCTTTGCACGCGAGACAAAAACCACAGTTAATTTTACTCTCAAAGCATGCCAGGGTTACAGATCTTTAGGTAAAACAACATAAACCTATATGTTCTCCTCCCCTGAGACTATGTGAGTCCTTAAGTCTAGTCAGTGTGTGAGGCAAGTTTGCCCCATCTCCCGTCTTCCTCTTGCACAGTACACTGTTGTCAGCCAGTGTATGGCCGGTAAGTGAGAGCCAGCTCAGAGCAGAACGTGTCCTTTTATAAAGTTCCAAACCCCTCTGCCAGGTCACCTAGTGACTTCAAGTCCCTTGTCAGGTGATCCATTGCTTAGTTCCAGCCCCCTTGAAATCCAGACTCAGAAAACTAGGCTGCAGCTAGCTCATTGCTGTAGGGTGCTCCATAATCTATTTTATCATACATTTCTTTTTCTTTTTTAAGCAGCCCAACAGAGCCAAATTCTGCTCTGACTCATATCCCACTGGACTCCATTGAGTTCCATGGGGATGCACAGGCTGTAACTCAGGGCAGAATTTAGCCCATAAAGTTGAATTATAGCCCAAACACCTTGAAACCTGCTATTTCCAAATGTTTCCATTTGACAGCTCCAGGAAAAGCTTTCTTCGTTAGAGGTCAAATAATATGCTTAGTAAACAACCAATCTGAACATTCACCACTTAATTAGCAAGCGGCATGCATTATAAATAGTGGGTAATTTCCAACACATAAAAAGAGCTAAAATTGACATGCATTTCCATAATAACATGTCCTTTAGAAAAACGGATAGCTAATAGGATTAGAAAATTGACAAACAACATATAAGGGTTTTTTTTTTAAAAATGCATTTACAAATCCAGGACCTGATCCTGCAAATCTTTACTTTGCCAGCACTCTCCTAACAAGGCGCTCACATGCTCTGCTCCCTTTTGCAGGTCACAGGTTCAAAACATACCCTTTGCATCCTTCTTATTCGCTAAAGGGCCTCATCAGACCTTTTGATTTTTAGCCCTGCATTAGTACACAGCTGCCACATCACTCCCTTGAGTGCACTTGCGGCAGTCTACCTCAGGGAGGTAGAATTATTATTATATGTATTTATTTGTATTATATTATATTATTTGTATTGAGGTAGTACCTAGGACATCATGGACCAGGACCTCATTGTGAACCAGGACACCACTGATAAGGACTCCATTGCCCTAGGTGCTGTATGAACACAGAACAAAAAAAGCAACCCAGTGTGCCAGGGGAGTGCACCACCTGCTACACCTGTATGCAGTGTGAAGCACACACTCCCCCATGTATACCTGGTCAGCTCTGTTAATTCAGAAAATGAAAGTCTGTTCAGCCCTTAAACGGGCTGTGCAAAGGTAAGCAGAGGCTCCTCATTCCTTTCCAGCCGCTGCTGTAGACCCATATAATGGCTAGTCAGAGTCTAAGCCAAAAGTTTTAGGGCATTTGAGGCTATGTTCACAAAGGCACTTAGGCATGACGCTGCTGGGTATCCCCATCCCTAACTTGTAGGTGCCTAGAAAATCCCTGAGAGTCACAAAGCCTGGGTTAGGCACTCAGGCTTCCTACACAATGAATGGAATTCATAAAAGCCAGCACACTAGGCAGATTCCCACCTAAGGTAGCCAATGCACAATGGCAGGGAGAGGGGCGTGTCCAAAGCCCTGCCCCTCTGAGGGAGTTAGGCACCTGGGCATTTTTTGAAAGAAGCCAGGAGAGGACTCGCTCAGAACTTTTAGCCCCAGGTTAGGGTAATCATCTGGGATGTGGGAGACCCCTGGTTCAAGTCCCTCCTTTGTCTAAGGGGCAGAAGGTATATAAATATGCCTCTGCCATCTTTCTGCGAGTGCCAGAACCACAGGACTGTGGGATATTCTGGTGTGCGGGCTCCTACAATCTATCTTGTTGAAACTGTTTCACTTTGGATTGAATACAGAATCCTTACTCCAACAAGAGAAAGTACTTGCAGAAGAATGACTCTGAGCCTGCTGGTGAGAGCACTCACCCAGGATGCTGAAGACCCAGAATCAAGACCTCTGCGCCAATGACTCTTAAATTATATATCCGCAGTGGAACAGCCTCAGCAGGGAGATTGAGGGAGCCCCACATCAGGGTAGCCCAATGGTTAAGGCATTCATCTGAATGGTAACAGTTTCCTATTCCCTCTCAGGAGGGAAGGGGGGGCTTTAATTGAGGAGGGCCTCCCACATCTTGTCTGAGCACTCTTGTGCCAAGGCCAAAAGTTATGATAATTGTCTTCACACATACCATCCCCAGCTGTTTTGTGGGGAGTTAGACATGCTCTGAGCATGACGACCAGATCAGGTCCTGCAGGCAAGTTAGGAGAAGGAACACTTCTTCCTCCAGTTCAAGAATTACACTGGGGCTTCAGTGTCCAGACCCCTAGAGCAAGCCTGCAGGCTGCATGCTCAGTGGCAGAAACATAGATGAGTATGGAACTTTTACTGCAAACATTTAGGTGCCGAATGAGTTTAGCTGCCTTCAGGTTTTGGCTGCAACCCAGTTGGGAGGGGACGGGAGTTGTGAATACTAGTGGTGCCTGATGCTTGGATTTAGATGCCTAACTGCCACTTTAGGGGCCTAACTCTCCTCAGGAATCTAGTCCTTTGTATTTAAACATGAAAAATTTAATAACAATAAGAATACACTATTAAATAAATCACTACTCTATGCTATTTTACTTCATTTGGGGCTATGCTCAAAACAGTGTTCTCTGAATGCAGGAAAAAGATTGTTCCATATGGCGCCTGGTTTACTAGGGAATGCTTGGTTATTTTTGAAAGACCAAATTGTCTTGTCTATAACTTCACTGGAATTACACCAACTGATACCAGCTAAAGATGTGGCCCAGAGACTATGCATTTAGGACAGTAGTGAAGTGTGATATAATTTACTCTAAAAGAGAGCCAAAGTCACAAATTCAAACTTTTGGAGATGGGTGTTCAGATTCAAATTTCTAGCTCTGAACACACTTCTAAAGTTTTGGTTACAATGTGGTTGAAATAACACAATATGGTGAATAGATCTGATGGAAATCTTACCAGATCAGTTGATCTCATGAGACTTCTGGCATTTAGGCAGGGCCGGCGCAACCCATTAGGCGACCTAGGTGGTCGCCTAGGGCGCTAACATTTGGGGGGCGGCAACCGCGGCAGCCGCCCGGTCGTCGGTGGTATTTCGGGGGTGGGACCTTCCTCCGCCTCTGTTGGGGGCGGCATTTCGGGGGTGGGACCTTCTGCCGCCTAGGGTGGCAAAAAAGCTGGCGGCGCTCCTGCATTTAGGGCTGACATTTTGTAAAACTCTGGCCTTGTCAAAGTCAGACTTTAGCTTTGGTTCAACAATGAACCTAAATCTGGAATCCTAGCCTGACCTATTCTAGATCTGGATTCAGACACCGCCTTCATGGCCCAGCCTGTGAACTGTTTGGCCAAATTCTCTACTGGTGCATATGAGCAAAACTCCATTGTGAAGTCAGTGGAGCTACATCCATTCACGCCAGCATAGCATTTTTCTCATAGCACAACTAACCAGCAACGAGGCTGTTCTTTACGGCTGGTGTTATCAAAGAAGCCTAAGGGAGTTATCCAATCAAATGCCACTGAAATTCAATAAAAATTATGAGCCTAACTCCATTAGCATCTTTTGAAAATACCAGTTTCCAAATCTAGAGAATTTAAGCCTATAAATTATGGAAACAAACAAAAAGAAAGCTATATATTCAATGGTTTTTGAGGTGAAGGAGCACTGCCAATTAATGCAGTTAATTTATTAGCCTTGAAATTACTTGGGTTTCATGTTTAGTTTTCCATTAGGACTTTTTAGTGCTGAAGTACTCTTACTTGTCTTTTATAGTTATAGGCTTTTCCCAAGATAGACAGAACCTGTATGGTTAAAGTCAGACTGCTCTTTTACGATATGTTTCTTTGGCTATTCATATAACAGAAAACAAGCTTTAAAACAGGAGACCCATGAGGTATATTCATAACAGAAAATCCACTTTTAAAACAAGAACACTTTCTTCTTGAGTCAACCATTTTCTAAGTACAGAGGTTTAATCGACACACAGGTGAAAAAACAATACACTTGAGGGGAAAAAATCTTGTAACAACCAACTGAATTTATACTTTCTTCTTTCTCTTTCCATCCCTCTTGGAATTTATGAACATGTTTTCTGCAGGTTGAGGAGACTTTTATGAAGTTTTCTGGTGTTAAATTGATTTCTCTTGAATTAATTGGCATATTTAAAGAGCAAACTGTGAACTATAATTTTCCCCTTCTCAGTTGGACATTTCTTACTTGTATTTCAGTGGATTAGGTCCATTAATGTGGTGGCAGGGAAATATACATTGATTCTCTTTAATGATCACACATGCAAAGCTACAAAAATGCGCATAAATGAAACATAATTGAGAAGAGAGGCAGAGTACAATTGATATTCATAATATCTTCATCTTCGTTTTTAAAGAAAATGCTACTGGACAAATTTAGGGCCCCAAAGCTCATTAAAATCAATAAAAAGACTCCTACTGACTTCAGTAGACTTTGGATGTGGCCCATATCTAGGTGCCATCTTCATTTAAATTCCATAGTTGATATATTTTGATATGTGAACTATGAAATGACAGTACTTCCAAAGAATGTCTGAACTGGGTTAGAAGAGTCCAGCAACTGCACTGGGAACCAGGTGAGGGGGTATGCACTGGCATACCCCTGCACTGGGGTGAAAGTGTATTTGTATATGGTGATTTAACTGGATTCACTTTAGTTTGATGTATTAGGAGGGTTCTGACAATATGCCTGTGCCATTACATTCTGTGGTTCATTAAAAAAACCCTGCAATCTCTCAATGATCATATTTATGTGGCTGAAATGGTGGAACATGTTTACTTATTACTCAGGATCTGTCATGCCAAAAGAGAGTTTCTTCCATTTGTCTGATCACTATCTGCACAGGAAAGCTGGGCAGGAAAATACCAGTATTTGAGCACAGGCCAGCTAGCAGGCATTTCTTTTCTGTCTATCAGTTCCCACCTCAGATCTTCACTTGCGAGTCCAGGTCAATAGTAAGCCACTAGAGTAAGCCAGAGCTTTTGAGTCAATTCACTGTCAGTTGCTAATCTATCACCATCAGTGGTTTCATCATGGATGATGGCTGACCTAAGTCATATACTCAAGACCGGGTTCGACCAATCAGCTGGCCCTGTGTTGGTGCAGCTTTGTCCAGATGGTTACTCTGTCAACATGAGCCCACCAGAGGCATATCAATAGTAGTTGTGCTGTTTGTATTTGACCTCAGATGTAGGATGTGTTCCACCCCAAAGAGGGATTCATTTCAGCATGCCCATCTATTTGTGAGTCCCAGAATGAAACTCATGTAGAAGTCCCGTTATCCGAATGACACACACTCTAAACTGCTACTCACCAAGCCAGCTGCTGTAGTGAAATGAGCTCTTTTGGAGCCAGGAGTTGGGGTTGTGACAGAATGCTGGCAACCAACAGCTGAGTCAGCGCTCTCGTCACTTAAACACCCATGAATTCCCCCCAGGCTGGATCTGATGGGCCCCAATTACTGCATTAGGATGGGCTCAGAAAGGGCTAATGGGCTGAGGGAGGACTAATGAACAAATTGGCCCATTTACACTGGAGGTATAAGAAGGCACAGGAGGAGTGCAAGGGGAAGACACACACACACACCCTGTCTCCCCCTGGCAGAGAACTGAGGAAAAACTGTAAATAATATGGTGTATGGCTCAGTAAGGTGGTGGGAAGAGTAAATATAAATAAACTGTACTGGGCTGTTTAGCAGCTGAAGGTCTCTGAGTCTGTGTAAACGGAGCAGAAGACAGGAGTGCCTGAGCAGAAGACAACCCTGTCATAGAGTCCTCCAGGCTTATTGTTCTGAGTGACTTCAGTAGCCAGCCTGACAATGATTCTTGTAGGACTTGATACCTCCTGGGCTCTATGGCAACCAGTTCCCAAGTGGTTTCTAGTTTATATCATTTAGCTGGGGGGGAGGAACACTGGATCTGATCTGCATTTCAGCTGGTATGTTATTAGACCTGTGCTATGGGCAGATCATTATCTCCTCTAGGCTGAAGTAGAAGCTTACCCTTCCTCCTGTTTCAGTGGTCCATCCTCATAGACTAATGGACCCTAAATGGGTGTCAGAACTCTGAGCAGAGATATTGCTGTCCCAACATTGGAACACGCATCAGTGGCCTACTGAAACATTCTGGCTATCTTCTCTCCATAGATATCACCTTGATGGTCCTCCAGGCATCCCCTCCTCCACCTCATCCTTTCAAGTCAATAGAGGATAACATCACATGCCCCTTCCTACACACAAAACTAATACATTTCAGTAACTCCTTGTAAGGTTGGTTCTCTCTTTCCTGCAGAGAAGCTATTTTGTTTTATTTTTTCCTGCTCTCTTTCTTAACAATAAGATACTTTAAAGGCTGTTTATCATCTTTGGGGTTTTGATCCCTGCACATGTGCAGCTGAATGTGTGATTCAACGACAGGCATTTATGTCTCTTATAAAGTGACTACGTTAACACATATCCCCAACTGCCTTTTGTTAAGTGCTAACTGTTTTAAAAGCTTTTCCTTCCCAATATTTGTGAATTTCTGTACACCTGTAATTTCCCTAACTGTTGTGCATGACACATATTTTTTGGAGTTTATTATCCAATTATTCTAGAAATAAATATAATGTTTTGCTTTGTTGAGTCTGGGGGCAGGGTGTACACACACACACAAATTGTACTTTGTATTTTATTTTAACAAAGAAAACCACAGATGCACAGAGCTAAGAGGAAACCACAAAAGCTCTCATATCAGTAGGAGAGTAAAAAGAATTCAGTTGATGACATGCATATATTTTAACCAAACTATTATGTATTTATTCAAAGAAAACTTTGTTGTGAAATCGCTACATTTGCTACATACATACCTGACCCCCAAAACAAGGACCATTACAACAGCTAATGTATAACAAAGATCACAAACCAGAATATTAACACTCACTCCAATACCAGCCTCTCAATACCCCCTTAACCATCCCTCCCCCACTAAACACATGAGACTAACCCTCAAACAGTCACCTTCCAACATTATTAGTTGTAGAGGATTGCTGTAGTAGTTTGCTATGTTAGAAGATGCAGAGTTTTCTGTAGTAGTTTGCTGTCTCTAGATGCAGAGATGTGGCAGATACTTTGCATAATAGGAGATTGAATTAGAGCTGGTCAAAATATGAAAACAAAATTAAAAAGTTTTCATTTAAATCTTTTTGAAAATATTTATTTCATTTTTGTGGGGGAGTTATACAAAAAAAGGGGGGATTTTTTTCTTTTTCCCCCCTACCGCCACTTCTCATAACATACTTTAGCACTCTTGCTAGTTGAAGGTGGTGGCAGTCAAGGTGGTGGTGACAATATGCCTGGAGGAGATGCCTAAAAGAAAAGCTATGACACTAAAGCAATATATAATTGTTGTCTCATCCATCAGATGAACAGTGGAAACCATAGAAACATGGGGGTTGGACTAGATGAGGGGGTTGAACTAGATGACCTCCAGAGGTCCCTTCCAACCCTGATATTCTATGATTCTATGGCCCCATACAGAACACAGTCATCCAGTGTGACTCACACCCTGGACATGCAGAGAGAAAATGCAGCTCATGAAATCAAGACATGCATCTCCTCTGCTTCCATTTTGTATATTCAGCTGGCTGTTGGTACTATGGCAGATACTTTAAAGCTTCCTCAGGCTGCTTTACTTTCCTCATGCCTTTCCCCTCAGGCTACATGTGCATTGTTAGTAAATTCATGCTACACTAGTTTAATTCCTGTCACCATAACCACTTTTCAGTGAACCCCACCTCCCTTCCCTGTGTTGCATGCTTTCTGTGTGCAGCTGAGCACAATGGGCCATTGGCAGTGCTAGGGTTACCATACGTCCGGATTTTCCCGGACATGTCCGGCTTTTGGGGGCTCAAATCCCCGTCCGGGGTGAAATCCCCAAAAGCCGGGCATGTCCGGGAAAATCGGGAGGCTCGGCCGGGGCCTCTTTGTCCGGGGCCGGGGGCATGGTGCAGGGGGCCGGGCTGGGCGCGGTGCCGGGAGCCGGGGGGCGCGGTGCCGGTCCGGGCCCGCGGAGCCGGGTCGGGGAGCCGGGCCGGGCCCGCGGAGCTGGGAGCCGGGCCGGGGTGTGCGCCGGGCCCGCGGGGCTGGGAGCCGGGGGGTGCGCCGGGCCGGGAGCCTGGGTCGGGGAGCCGGGGAGTGCGCCGGGGTCGGGGAGCCGGGGCCGGGAGCCGGGGAGGGGGCCGGGGTCGGGGAGCCGGGGAGGGGGCCGGGGTCGGGGAGCCGGGGAGGGGGCCGGGGTCGGGGAGCCGGGGCCGGGAGCCGGGGAGTGCGCCGGGGTCAGGGAGCCGGGGGGTGCGCCGGGGTCGGGGAGCCGGGCTGGGAGCCGGGGTCGGGGAGCCGGGCTGGGAGCCGGGGTCGGGGAGCCGGGGCGTGCGCCGGGGTCGGGGAGCCGGGGCCGGGGAGCCAGGGCGTGCGCCGGGGTCGGGGAGCCGGGGTCGGGGAGCCGGGCTGGGAGCCGGGGTCGGGGAACCGGGGGGTGCGCCGGGGTCGGGGAGCCGGGGGGTGCGCCGGGGTCGGGGAGCCGGGCTGGGAGCCGGGGTCGGGGAGCCGGGGCGTGCGCCGGGGTCGGGGAGCCGGGGCCGGGGAGCCAGGGCGTGCGCCGGGGTCGGGGAGCCGGGGTCGGGGAGCCGGGCTGGGAGCCGGGGTCGGGGAACCGGGGGGTGCGCCGGGGTCGGGGAGCCGGGGAGTGCGCCGGGGTCGGGGAGCCGGGCTGGGAGCCGGGGTCGGGGAGCCGGGGCGTGCGCCGGGGTCGGGGAGCCGGGGCCGGGGAGCCGGGGCGTGCGCCGGGGTCGGGGAGCCGGGGCGTGCGCCGGGGTCGGGGAGCCGGGCTGGGAGCCGGGGTCAGGGAGCCGGGGAGTGCGCCGGGGTCGGGGAGCCGGGGAGTGCGCCGGGGTCAGGGAGCCGGGGGTTGCGCCTGGCTCGGGGAGCCCGGGCCGGGAGCCGGGGAGTGCGCCGGGGTCGGGGAGCCGGGGGGTGCGCCGGGGTCGGGGAGCCGGGGTCGGGGAGCCGGGGAGTGCGCCGGGGTCGGGGAGCCGGGGAGTGCGCCGGGGTCGGGGAGCCGGGCTGGGAGCCGGGGTCGGGGAGCCGGGGCGTGCGCCGGGGTCGGGGAGCTGGGGCCGGGAGCCGGGGAGTGCGCCGGGGTCGGGGAGCCGGGCTGGGAGCCGGGGTCGGGGAGCCGGGGAGTGCGCCGGGGTCGGGGAGCCGGGGCCGGGAGCCGGGGAGTGCGCCGGGGTCCGGAAGCCGGGGAGTGCGCCGGGGTCCGGGAGCCGGGGTCGGGGAGCCGGGGGGTGCGCCGGGCCGGGAGCCGGGGTCGGGGAGCCGGGGGGTGCGCCGGGCCCGCGGGGCTGGGAGCCGGGGGGTGGTCGGTCGGGGCCGGCACCCCAGGGCCCGAGCCGACCCAGGCTGGAGCCGTGGGGGGACCAGCCTGGGCCGCGCCTCCTCCCCCCCCCCTTACCTGCTTCAGGCTTCCCGCGAATTAAATGTTCGCGGGAAGCAGGGGAGGGGGTGGAGACTTTGGGAGGGGCGGAGTTGGGGCGTGGGCGTGGGCGGGGTTGGGGGCGGGGCCGGGCCCCCGGGGAGTGTCCTCCATTTGGAGGCACAAAATATGGTAACCCTAGGCAGTGCCCAAATATAGAGCACAGCAGCCTCCATTGTTTAGCGGATGTCACTACCATTCCCAGGGAAGGCATTGCCTAGCTTTGACCATTTCCCATGGTTGGTCACCATGAATGGCTAGGATGACTGAACCTTCTTTGTGTTTGTTTTAATCTGTTCCTTTTTCTTCCTATTATCTCTTTTTCCCCCCCTTCCTTTCCTCTCCTCCCCATCTGTTTCCTCATTACTTCCCCAGCTCCCACTCCTATCCTCTATAGATGACCGGAGCAGCATAATGAACCTGAAAAGATTTTCAGTCTCTAGAATCCTGTGGTTGTGCTCTCAATAGCATCTAAAAATACTCCATTTAATGCTCAGAACTCCTTTACCCTGTTTGTTTGCAGAAAGCCTTGCATATCACATTATTATTCATAGATGCCGTTATATAAAATGTTTCCCTGTGGGATAAGGAGTGAGTGAAGGAGAAAATGAAAAGAAAGAGGACTACCTACAAATAGATTAATAAACGTGCATGGTTAGTCATTGTTAATAATTGTATACTGACTTGTATCTAAACTTCTTTGGTTAACTAACCCTGTTCTTGATAAGACAGGGATTGAGAAAGCATAACTTTTGTGCTTTCTTGAATCATTATCACATGCCACCTGAGTCTGTCTCCTCCTGACAAGATTATATTGCACTGAAAAAACACATATATGTTGGTCTTCTGAAAGACCAAAAGCATCCCAGTTAAGCAGCCAAGTTAAATCCTGACCTCCTTATTCAGTTTTACTCAGTACTTATATAGGCAAAACTCCTATTGAAGACCTAGTAAATACTTAATAAAAATTAAGTGAAGATCTTAGGCTTTGGCCCTAAAATGCTACTCCTCCATTATGTAATATAAATACGGTAAGCAATGCATCAAGGCAAGAATACTTTAATTAAGGGGTTTGACCTCTGTTGTGGATGAAATGCTATGCAATTGTATTTCAAAAATGGAATCAAACAGGGAAATTCTCAACTCCAGTGTTTGCATATTATGGTGATGGACACTGTACAAAATTCTGTGATAAATACATGTTTCATTTTTCAGTGTATTATGCATCCCCTTCTGTGCCTGATCCACAGAAGATACGAGTCTGTTACAGCTCTCTGCTATGGGGCCTGGTTCTTTAGCTCCTGCTATGCACGATTTTAGCTCTGGAGACATAGGTGCTGGAACTAGGGGTGCTGGGGGCGCTGTCACACCCTCTGGCATGAAGAAGTAATAACCCAAATACATGGTTTCTGCCTTCAGCACCTTCACTATAAAAATTGTTCCAGCACCATTGTCTGGGGATCTCTGGTTCAGTCTCCTGTCACAGATAAATAGTCACTGTGATTATCACCAGGATGCAATGCAAGTAATACAGCACAGTGAATAAGTCATGATTCATAACTTAGCCAATACTCTCTTTCCCGGTATGTCCTGGGATGGTTCTTGCTGCTACAGGAGCCTAGAAACATAATAAGGCCCCATGAATAAATAAATACCCAGAAATCCTCATATAGGGACTATTTTAGAACTATGAACAGTAGATTTTGGATTCAGAAGATTCTAATCCTGACACTGCTACTGTCTCATTGTGTGGCTTTGGGCAAATCACCTTACCTTTCTGTCTGTAGATGCCTATTTTCTGTCTATACAATTGAGAGTTAGAATACCTAACCAGTGGTGTTGTAAAGTAGTATAAAAATCCTAAGCATTCTTACAGTACCATGGGCTCCTTCTTT
This sequence comes from Chrysemys picta bellii, assembly GCF_011386835.1. Classification (NCBI taxonomy): domain Eukaryota; kingdom Metazoa; phylum Chordata; order Testudines; family Emydidae; genus Chrysemys; species Chrysemys picta. The sequence continues at coordinate 107,270,763 of NC_088791.1, forward strand.
TCCCATTAAAGTAAATGGGAGTTTTCCTATTGACTTCACTGAGATCAGACTCTGGCACCAAAGGGTTATTGAACTAATGGGAGGATGCTCATCCATTGGGTCTCACAGTTCTGGCTTTTTAAGACTTTAAAGAATTTTGGAAAGTTTCACCTAAAGCTACATAATTTAGAGGGCCTCAGTCTCCTATGGCGTTCAGCTAGAGGGCTAAATGAAAGTTTGAGAAGGAGATGTTCTTTTTCATTCCATACTTTTCCTTGGCCACCCTAGGCTAATAGTGTCATTGCTCCTTCAAAACAAATCAATATGCACCGTAGCTTTAAAAAGCAGAAACTACTGAGGTTAATATAGCAGCTGGGTGCTCCAGGCTTTAGAAGCTCATGACAGGTTTGTCCAATCATTAATTGATCAACTCATGAAGTAGAGAATGGTTTCCTATAAAAGCAGAAGGATGAGACATGAGCATTTTCTTGTGAGAGGGAGAATTGGGGGGGGGGATAAGGTTGGAGGAGACTTAGCTTTACTCAATGGCGCTGTCTCTTTTGGCTAGGATGTTAGATTTCTTAGAGAAAGGCTATGTACTGAATTGTAGTCATACTACAGCATTGTTCTAGCTATTATTCATATGATTAGTTTTAATGTTCTCACATAGTCCTAGCAGGAAAACGGTAAGGGTTATTAGAGGTATAATCTAATATTAGTTTGCTAACACTAAATCTCTGATGATGGAAATGAGTAATGTTAGCAAGGTCTATCATTTTAATTAAGGGAGGTGATGATAGGTGAGAGAAAATTCTGTAAACAATGAGTCCCTGTTTTAAAAAGAAAAATCAGATTTTTTTTCTTTTGGGCTATTTAGCTGCAATTTTAAAGAATCTTTAACAAAGTCAGATTTATCTCTTATTTCTTCTGAGATCGGGAGGAGGAATATTAACTGATTTTCCCTGAGATTCTTTTCAATACTGTCTTAATACTTGAAAAATGGCTTTCTTCCAAATTCAAGCTAGCTTTCAGTCTGAGTGATAATTAGTTACCTAGGAAACAAACCCAGTATTCTTCTAGGTTTCCACCCCTCTTTCCTTGAATCCTTAGAGACAAGGAGTTCAAGAGAGGCAATGTTTGGTTTGTTTACACAAACACTGAAGTGACTCCTGCTGCTAGTTTCTTGTTCTGGTCTTCAGAAACTTGACTTTGTTGCAGACACAATGAATAAATCTGATCAATTCCTAGAAAAGGCTTGCTGCAAGGAAATAAGTGATCACAGACCATATTTTCAATTGCTTACATTTATAGGACAAGTTAAATGGATATGACTTTTTGTAAAACCTAATCACAAACTACATCTCTACCCTGATATAACGCTGTCCTCGGGAGCCAAAAAATCATACCGCATTATAGGTGAAACTGCGTTATATCAATCTTGCTTTGATCCACCGGAGTGCGCAGCCCCACGCCCCCAGAGCACTGCTTTACCGTGTTATATCCGAATTTGTGTTATATCACGTTGCGTTATATCAGGGTAGAGGTGTATGATCATAAGAGATTGGGAGGAGGGGTCTAAAAAACACATTATCCAAGACTGTTTTTCCCCTCACAAGTGCAAGACACAGACATCTGACAGAGGATGCCTCATACAGCACTGATAATACCCTGTATTTTAGCCAAAAAGCTTTCTGTTTTACTTAGCATTATTTTCCTAGTTATAGAGATGAAACCACATGAATAAATTTGTGGGAGGGGAGCTAAGAGTGATAATGCCCCAAACCTGCTACTACAATAAAGGTGACATCAATAGAGTAACAAAAAGCTTTGCCCTGAAGCAAAACATCCTGTTTCTCTCCTTTTCTATCCTCCTCAATAGTTGTAGCTATGCTTAGTTATTCTATTCTTGTTTTCATTTATAGTTCTTATGCATTGTACGAAAGCAAGATATATCGGTCTCTTTCTACATGTTGTTAAAAAGTGTTTGGGAGATCTTCTTCATACTGACAGAAGAATCATGCTGAAATACCCAACTGTTAAAGCCCACAGCTTGTAAATATTTTATTCTTTTTATAATCATTATTGAACTGAGTGACCCTAAGCCATATGCTCATAGTCCCCTTCACTTTCTCCATCCCACTTTTTCCTGAAATGTATGTGTCGTTCTCTCTTTATCAACATCTTAGCTACTTAAACTGGATGGCAGCAGTAAAAGGAAACAGAGGGGAATGCTGCTATTTATATAGCCTCCAAAAATATGCTATGCATTTTACAGTAATGTTATACACAAAATTATAAGAGATGCAGACTTTTCTTTTCATATGTTCAGGCAGAGATACAGAGCAGTGTGGGAATGTTTTCTAGGCAGTTTAGAGATCCAGGCCTCTGTATGTACCTATATATATTAAATTTGGAAAAAAAATGCAAATTCTGGGGCAAAGTCGTCCAAATTACAGCAGAGACAGGGGCTGATCACACATGTCAGATCATTGTTTTGAGCTAGCTAGGCTATGTGGTAGCCCAAATTTGTGCTGTCCCAAGCCACTTTTGTAAGTAGATAATAACTACTAAGCTTTACAAGATCATTCTCTATCAGTCAATATAAACATGTAATGTGCATCTATAATCGGGGCAGTTAATGGAGGATGTAAGGAAGGTTAAAACTTTAATGTTATTAAAGTAAAATATAGTGTATAAACATTTGTGTTTTGGCTATTTACTCATTTCATTAATTCACCCATTCTTCTAAATGTAGAATGGTGAATTGTAGACTTTGAAGATTCTAGTCAATGCCTCTAATCAGTGTTCTTTCTTTAAAGACTGTGCATACAGTATTGCACTAGTTTAAAATATGAAATCAGCTAAATCTATATAAGTATGAATTTATATTCATACTGTAATATAAAGTAAAAATATTTTCAGAGACCACTCAGTTATTCTGGCAGTCAAAAATAGGGAATGTATCCAATGATATTGTTGCAGTTCTGTTTGAGAAATCAATCTGCTACATGTGTCAACACATCCTGTGGCTCTTGAAAACTGATTGTTACATTATCTCTCTACACTTTCTTTTCTAAACCACAGAATTACTGTGTTTGTCATAGTGCTCTGAACACTAAGAACGTTTAGAGTGATTCCCCCTCAAAACATTCAGATAATTAAGTTGCAACTGTACAGGGATCACTTCATCCACCACTGAAGTGCAGCCACCTTTAGGATAGAATAGCTGGACTTCAGATGGTGACCAAGAGACATTTGGATACTTGACATCTTCTAGCCACAAGAACCCATTCCTGATCTCACCTTTCAGATGTGGTGTTTACCAAAATAACAATTTTGCAAAGCAAAAGATGTGGCCAATAATTGATCAGCAGAAAGCACAGTGGGTAGAAATGAATGCTACTTCCTGAAGTTAGAGAGATACCCCCATATTCACACAGTTGGTATTTACCATTGGTTTCATACATGGTATTGACAATCTCAAATAGCGAAACATCTTGAGTCAGGCCACTAAAAATCATGGTCTTTTTTTAAATAATAATGTTGGGATTCTTTTTATTTACTTTCTGGTTTCTGAACATTTAGGCAGCACTCACTTCATGCTTTCAAACTTTACTCTGCAACCAGGAGGGCTATAAACTTTTTAAAAATGAAAGCTGAGATTCTCAATCAGTCTCCTAACTCCAGCAGCTGGAGCCCTAAGAAAAACACCAAATATAAAGAGACTGCCTGTTAAATAGTTAGAATTGGTGACAATGCAAGTGAACTGAGTAAAATCTAACAATATTTAATTGCAAAGAAACCACCATAGATTTTTCTGTTGCACTTATTCTAAGAGCTTTTCTAGCTTAACTTTCCCTACATCTGACACTCACACACCACCAAGTGGTTTAGTAAGCAAATGCAATATTTAACAGTACCTTCATTAAATGCTGCCGGTTTGATGGGTACATATATGCAGTACCTTTAGACTCACCTTGTGTGGCTGTTACTTTCACCTACAGGTCACTGGCATTTCTTATTTCCTAGCAGTGGGTTTGGTGCTGCAGCATTGCAGATTTAGATTTCTGAGACTAACTAATTAAATCAAACTAGTTAGAGGACCAACATGCAACAGTAAACACCAATACTCTATATTCGGCAGAAACAGATTTTCAAGAATGTTCAAAAGTATTGGAGTCCATTTCCAATGTGGTCATGGAAAGTAACAATTTTTGACACTCTGGTACTGTGTAATAATACTAGGGCCAAAAAGACCTTAATCTATAGCCCTGTATTTTGGGTGCTGTGGAGCTGTACCACTTCAACAGGAGTTTCTGAGATACTTTGTCACCCACAGAGTAGAGTTACAACACGCCAACCCTTTGAGGGTGCTGGGGGGTCACTCTTCAGTGTTCTTTTAAGTTGGCTGGAATGGAGGAAGGACATGGCTACAACTGCCCCTCTACCCCCCTATTTGAATGGTTTACCGTTGACAGCTGTCCTAGCCCTATAAAGTTCTTCCACTCCATGGATTTAAGGACTTCCATTATGCCCACTTTCTGAGCAGTAGGTGTAAAGGGCAGAAGTTCCTTGCATCTTTCCCCCACTTATAGAGGAGGAGCTGGACACAATTGAACCCATAGTGTCTAGAACCTTGGTGAATTCTCATTGAAAAGAGAAGTCACTACTTTCCAGTTGAAGAGCTCCAAAGGCACATAATGACTTGCAAATGTTAACAGCACCTAGGGGATACTTTATTTATGAGCTACACTGGGAACATTGTGTTTCATAGATGCTGATGAGAAAGGTGAGTGTCTGTTGAGGAGTGCAGTACAAATGTCAAAATAATGTCTCAGAATATGCATCAACTGTTATTGCATAAATGTAAAAACCTGAGCAAAAAGTATAATATTCTTACCAGCATCCAAAATGGTCTTCAAACACTGACAGGTGTGTATTTCTTATAATTGTTATTCCATGATTTGTTCTCCTTTATCTCCCTTTTAAGATATTGCTAATATTGGGGAGTATTTACTGTGGAGTGATCAGGTGATATTAAAGCCAAGGCAGTTAGGTCACAGATGTTTCAAATGGTGTTACTAAATTAGAAGCTAGCCCCAGGGAAAAGCACATATATGTGTAACCTGAAACAAATATTTTGGGAGAATCCACACTAGTCTTTACAAATGAGTTAACTACCTTGAGTGAATTACCAGTTAACTCACGGTGAAGTCTAGAATGGACATACCCTTAAAGTAATACCTGGTCACTTTATACCCATGTATCACTTCATCTGCCAACAAAATGTACCCAGATATATGAGGGAACTCATCAGCTGTTTAAGTGTGCACAGTTACACTGCATAATATCCTAGGACATAAAGATAAAAATGTCAGGCAACATCCAACTCCTGGAGTTGGAATTAAGCCAGGATGACCCTGGCCTTATTAGCCCTATTCTTATAAAAAGTGCCAGCCGATCTCTAATGGCTGGTGGTCAGGGTATCTCTTATAAGTCTTCACCCAAGTGAATGTGACACAAATAACATAGTGTGTCCTAAAACGCACTGAGATATTGGCTTAGTACTGACTTAGAAAGGAAAAAAAGCGCTGCTTCCTGATCAAACTTACTGTTGAAACAACACTACTCCCTTCAGCATCTTGATGTGACTTGGAGGTCTCCAATACTATCCTGAATCAATTCTGCTTAACTTGTCACATCTGTTGGGCTGCACATCACAAGGCGGTAAAGTTGCAAGCTAACAAAAACAGTATACTAACAAATTAAATTTTGCTAATTTCATTTTTACACTCACAAAAACTCCTCCCCACTTCTTAACAAAGAATTAACAATGCTGTAGTGAAGCATTGTAATTAAAATTATTCCAAAACTATGCTACAATACTGTACTACTAACATACAACCAAATTATCAGTTCAGTACATTAGAAAGTAGTATAAACTGTCATACCCATTCATGCCACTGTTCCATCTAGTCCAATATTCCCTTGACAGTGGTCAATATTAGATGCTTTCGAAGAAGGCTCAAGAAATAATGTAATGGCCAACTAGGCAATAATCTTCTCATGCAGGCAGCTTCTTCCTAACTCCAGTCAGCTAGTGGTTTGTTTATATCTTGAATCATGATATTATATTCCTTTTTATATAAAATTTAGCTAGCAACAGTGGAAGTTCCTATTGATTTTCTAAATATCTAATCCTTTGCTGAATCCCAGAAAGCTCTTGTCCTCTGTGATACCATGAACTGAAATAACTTGGTGTTTGGTCCAAATTATTCAGTTTTCATGTGTTTGGTTTTCTAATGAAAAGTCCACATTTTCTACAGAAACCAAATACATCTTGCAAAAAACTTAATTGAGTCAAACACATACTTTTCTGTTTGAAAATTTTCCATCAAAACAGTTTTTCAATTAGCTTTAATTGAAACAGCACATTTTGTGGTGTTATTTTGGGAGGGGGAGGTTATTCAGTTAGATGCTAATTTTGTAAAATTCAGTCCATCTGAAAGGGTCTCCCACTTGGAGTAAATGATGGCTCCAAGTTTCTCAGGCTCCTGGTATCTGATTCTTGAATATGTTTTCTCATGGAATTAACCAATAAAGCAAATACTCAGACTGTTGAATGAAAATCAGCATTTGTGAACTGAAAATATTGGCTGGGATTTCCATTACAAATCTTTTGACCCAGCTTTCCCCCAACCCCCACTCCCCACTTCCATCCCCACTCCTACCTCCAGGTTCAATATCTTCATCAATGATTTACAAAATGGCACAGAGAATACACTTATAAAGTTTGCGGATGATACCAAGCTGGGAGGGGTTGCAAGTGCTTTGGAAGATAGGATTAAAATTCAAAACGATCTGGACAAACTGGAGAAATGGTCTGAAGTAAATAGGATGAAATTCAATAAGGACAAATGCAAAGTACTCCACTTAGGAAGGAACAATCAGTTGCACACATACAAAATGGGAAATGACTGCCTAGGAAGGGGTACTGCGGAAAGGGATCTGGGGGTCATAGTGGGTCACAAGCTAAATATGAGTCAACAGTGTAACGCAGTTGCCAAAAAAGAAAACATCATTCTGGGATGTATTAGAAGGAGTGATGTAAGCAAGACATGAGAAGTAATTCTTCTGGTCTACTCCACGCTGATTAGGCCTCAACTGGAGTATTGTGTCCAGTTCTGGGCGCCACATTTCAGGAAAGATATGGAAAAATTGGAGAAAGTCCAGAGAAAAGCAACAAAAATGATTAAAGGTCTAGCAAATATGACCTATGAGGGAAGATTGAAAAAACTGGGTTTGTTTAGTCTGGAGAAGAGAAGACTGAGAGGGGACATGATAACAGTTTTCAAGTACATAAAAGGTTGTTACAAAGAGGAGTGAGAAAAAATGTTCTTCTTAACCTCTGAGGATAGGACAAGAAGCAGTGGGCTTAAATTGCAGCAAGGACAGTTTAGGTTGGACATTAGGAAAAACTTCCTAACTGTCAGAGTGGTTAAGCTCTGGAATAAATTGCCTAGGGAGGTGGTGGAATCTCCACCATTGGGGATTTTTAAGAGCAGGTTGGACAAACACCTGTCAGGGATGGTCTAGATAATACTTTGTCCTGCCTTGAGTGCAGAGGACTGGACTAGATGAACTCTCAAGATCCCTTCCAGTTCTATGATTCTATGGTGTTAGACTATGGACCAGCAGTAAATCATATATTCTAATGATTCAGATACTACATAGAGCTGTATAGGGACACATGATGATGAGCAGAGCGCTGGAGAGAATTGTTCATGCAGTCAAGATCCCCTCAAAATAAGGAAAGTCCACTCAGAGGCAATAGATTCTAACATAGATTTGATTCCAAATTGTAGATCAAAATTAAAATTGTGAAGGAAAAGAGTCATATTTTAAATGTTAACATGGGGACAAAACCAGACTGTGTACAGTCAAGATGTGTATAAATGCTATAATAAGAGATAATGTTAGAGTTTCATTTAAGAACGAGTCTGTAGAGGACTCACTGAAAACCAAAAATATGTGGGTGTTGGGACTCCCTGCTGGTAAAATGATTATCCTCAAAGTTATTTATAGTAAACTTACCCAGAAAGATCTTTGGAGTTTGTAGGAAGATCATAGAGACAGCGAAGGAGGGGAAAGAAGGATGTTAATTTCTAAAATTTATTTTCAGCGGGTTTTTAAATATTTTACAGGACACTGCTTTGAGTTTTTTATAAGTAGGTGGAAATATCATTAGCTAATTCTTCTTTCATCCATGATCTGTTGTAGGCTTGATTTTAATCACACAGTATGCTTTCATACTTATTGAATATACTCTTATCTTAATCTTAACTATACTAATGCTATGGCCCACTGCATTGTACCTTTTGGGGAGCTTCATAAATAATTATTATATAGCAGGATCTACCTCTATGGATGTGCTGATCCATGTACCTGAACAAAGTCTTCCCTGTTGCCTGGGTGGCTGGATATCATTGTACAACTTTTTAGCTTCAGCCATCAACTTCACTGATTCAAGTGTTTGAAGAATCTAGATTTTTAAACTAGATCCCAGCCTTGCTGGAATCTTGGTAGTGTGGGTTGGGAACATATTTCTCTCAACAGAATCACTGTCTTTCTCCAAGCACCTTTAAGAAAGTTAGTTAGATTCAGTGGCATGAAATTCTGTTAACTCGTCTTTCACTCAGCCCAATTTTGTTATGTAATTTTTCTTGCTTTCTTTAGGAGAACAATTACCTTGAAACTGTGACAGGTTTAGAGTTATACATGTTCTCTATAGTGCACTTTTCCTGACGAATTTATCAGAAAATTGTTTTATTACTGCAGCAACCCTGTAGAGGTGCCGAGGTAGTGAAAAGGGGGAATTGTCTAACCAAGGTATAACAGACTAGCAGTAATACTGTAATCAGTTGAATTACTGTATTACTATTCAGCGTTTCATATATTTTAAAATGAATGCCCTCTTCTGAACAAGCAATACAAAAATATTAAATGCTGTTTTTGTATGTCTCTTACCTTGGGCTCAGGCTTGTTACCTCAGTTTCCTTAGAAACCAACCCAGGGTTACACTTATATTGGTTTTATTAAATGCTGCTATTGGATCAAATAGAAAAGGAATGGGGCTTATTCATGCTCTCCCCCATTCATTTCCTCATGCACCCCCACACTCACACAGGCAGATAGTTACCAGAGACAGCAGAGGAAGCCAAGAAGTTGAGGCATAGTAGATCTGGTGTGTCCGCCTGTGGTCACGGATCTGGGCTGGCAAGCTGGTCAAGAAGCAGCAGCCTTGTGTGCATGCCTTCTTCCTTTTTGGAACAGAGCGGCTCCTGTCACATACAATGAGTTTCCCTTTTGTGGCCATCACTGAGAAGCATTTCCAGCCGTCGTTCCTTTCATGCATACCAGGTTCTTCTTTTCTTTACGGCACCAGGGCTGGTGCAACCCATTAGGTGACCTAGGCGGTCGCCTAAGGCACTAACATTTGGGGGGTGGCGACCGCGGCTGCCGGATCTTCGGCCGCCCTGGTTGTCAGCGGTATTTCGGAGGCAGGACCTTCCGCCGCCTCTGTCGGGGGTGGCATTTCGGGGGCAGGACCTTCCTCCGCCTTTGTTGGGGGCAACATTTCGGGGGCGGGACCTTCTGCCGCCTAGGGCGGCAAAAAAGCTGGTGGTGCTCCTGTACAGCACCCCATGATTGCCTTCTCAGGGCGGATTACATCAGACACACCCGTCTCCGGGCTCTTTTCTCCTTGCAATTCCTCTCCACCCAGGCCCACATACACTCCCTTGTTCACACTCCCTTATCTTCCCCACACACACTCCCTTGTTCACACTCTCTCTGATTGCATGATGGAATATTACAAAGCTTGGAGGTTTATACAAGTGGTAACTGAAAAGGTTACGAAGTTTGCAAAAGTTACAAAACTTGAAAGGCTATGCTTACAATAACTAAAGTTACAAAGTTTGCAAAAGGTTACAGAACTTAACGATCATACTAGAAATGACTGAAAAGTTACAAATCTTACAATCGCATTCTACTGGATTGAGCGGAGGCTTTACAGAACACGGCTTCCCTCTGTCCTGCAGAACTGACTTGTTTTTAATCATGGTACATTTTAATTTGTCAAGAAATACGAAAACATAAACCTTATAAATTATATATAAAGGCTTAAATTAATCCCATATTGAAAATATACTGTGCTGCTTTGTGTCTCTGAATTTCCCATTGTGGCCCTGCATTTGGGATGGAGAGGGTTAAATTAAACAGCCAGCCAATTAGTTCAAGAAGAGCACATGGAATGACCAGGCAGGAGACTTTGATGATGAGCTTGAGCACCCCTTCCCTTTTGGAGGAAGGATGAAGTGCAGTGTCCTGGTGGTGATCTTGGTGACCAAGCAAATCCAGTTTATACCAGTCAGGAGTTTAAGAAACAGCCGTCTCTAACCCAGTATTTTAGCTCGAGAGAGAGAGTGCTGCTGCCCTGGCAAAAAAGGCAAGAAACTGCAATTAAAAGAAATTAATGAAGAGGGTGGCTATGGGAGGGGGAAAATCTAGCTCTAGCCACTGCAGGACCCCTTGGGCTAAGCAACATAAAATATAGTAATTGTCAGTGGGGGAAACATAGCAATGTGCATTATCTGATCCTCAAGAAAACTAGGAAATAAAATCCCAATTGGCAAGCTTAATGGAGATGGACTGCCTTCATGGTGCCCTCCATGCTTGGTGATAATCAGCCACAGAATTGGAGGTATTGAATTCATGGACACGTAGCTCTTGTTAGGGAGTGGGGAATGTGTGGAGAGGAGGCAGTGGAGCAGCAGTCACCCATCCAGAATAATTAATCTTGAAAAGGGTTCCATTCCCTAGGAGCCCTAAAATCTGTAGAATTGGGAAGGGGCCAAATCTCCAGAATCGATGATCCCTCAAAAAGCTCACCCATCACAATTCATGGGAGTCAGGCGCTCTCTCAGCTCCATAGCAAGAAGAGCGCAGCAGCTCATAAGATTGAACCCACTTAGAGTGAGGCTATTTGTACACAAATGATTTCATCCTTATTGGCTATTTCTGAAATAGGGCCTGATCCTCTGAAGGAAAACCCCACTGAATGTTTGGCGGTAAGGGCGGGGCAAGGAATTTACAAGATTATCTCTAGCCTTTTCCCAGAGGTGATGGCTGTTCTTGCTAGAGAGCTGAAAGAGCACCTGACTCCCACGAAATTTCATCACAGAAGTTCAACCATGTGCAGGATCAAGCCTATGTGCTGCCAAGAGAATCGTTTTGTAAAGATGAGTGCTGTCTTTTCCCAAAATACCGCTTCTCCTCATTAACCCTTTTCACTTGAGACATTCAACTTTAAAGCTTCCTGGTTTTCACTCCCCCTCCTCGCCCTCCCCCCCCCCCCCCGCCATTTTCTGTTTATTTCTTAATGGCAGCAGCTCTCTTCCATATTATGGACTCTTGGGTTTCCAAATTATACTTGCTTACCACCTGTCAATACTGCCTGCAAATATTAAAAATAATTTCTCAAGTTGCATCCAGCCAAGCAAATCAGCAAAACGGATCAATGCAGGTCAGTACGTCTCCGAAACAGTAAATGGCAAATCACCCCAGAAAACACTGCCGAGAGATGAAATTCAGAAGCACCTTGGCAACCCTAATTATAAACAAACACTTCCTGAGGTCTTGATAGTAATTATTTACTCACACAAGATAGACTTTCCAGATTTCTTAGCTTTCAAACAGACAATTGATTATTTTTTGTTTCACACTGACAGTGTGCTCAGCACAGTGTGATTAAACAGTCCCTTCTCCAAAGGACTTGCACTCTAAATGACAGACACATGGAAAACTGGGTTCACTGGGAAACCCCAGAGGTGGGATAAGTTCATACACATTTTTTACTTTTATTGTATCCTCCAAACTTACAATAGATTCACTTCCGATGAGCATCACAGAAGGAAGATTTTAGGAAGGATTTGAAAGGGGTAAGAGTCTTCGTGAACTGGGATTGGGAAATTGTTCTGTGCCTGGAAAGAGTAGGAGAGGAAGACACTGAAACTGGTGTCACTGCTCAAGTGGAGATGGTGGGTCTCCAGCCCCAATAAGTCACTTTTCCTCCAAATCTATGAGAGGAATGAATTACCACTGCCTCCCAATCACATCAAGATTGGAAGGCCATGAAGTCTCATCCAACTTTGGTCTAATGATTGACTATTTACAGTGTCATTCACTGAGTACCTGACACAAGATGCTGCTAGGAAGTTGCTTTGTTATCATCCCCTACCACAAAGCAGCTCAGTCCAGGAGTTAAATCCCAAAATCGACATTTGTGTTTTGAGAAGTGCAAACTATCTGATCAAAGCTCCTGTGTAGTCATAGAAAATGTCTTCTTGCATGACAGTCTTTTCTGGTGAATGACTGACTGCATGAAATTCCCATCTATCATTCTGTTGATGCAATTGCAATCTGTGGCTGGAGTGAAATCATCACACTTGACACAAAAAAAGCATATTGGCTGGGTCAGTTAGACCTCTGATGGCAACATCTGAATTGCTCTCCAATCCCATTTCCTTTGTGCACTTGGCAAAAGGTCATTGCCCCTTAGCTGGCAAACACATTGTCTATATTTAGGCGGTATTGTGTGGTTGAGGGTCAGGAACTGATTCCAGCATATACTTTGATGTCTTCCCATATGATCCAGATTATGTGCCAGTCAAATCCTAGCTGTGTCCTTTGGTGCCTGGTAGTTGTGTGCTTCCAAACTCAAAACACAATGCTCTGACCAAAGTCCATAAGGCCTGTGCAGTACTCAGTCTGGAGGGGGGAAAAAACAGGAAGAAAGAATTTGAGGCAAAGCAAGTGGTCACTGAAAGGGCTGCTATATCTCTGGGTGGGTGTACCCCATCTGATGACTCTGCTGAAAAGTCTTAGGTCAGCAGAAGGCAGTGTGGAGAATCTGCTGCTGCTATCCTCACACCTGACCAGAGTGTGATAGGTGAGGAGGAGAGGAAGGTCTGTGGCAGTTGGAAGTTGATTGATAAGTGAGTCACAGAAGTAGGATGCCTGGATGCCGAGGAAAGGGTGCGGCACTGAAGGCAGTTGGCAGAGTGCTTGTTTGAACTTGCCAAGAGCTAAAGCTGATAGGGCCTAGTGCTTGAAGCCCCTACAAAGGTTGTTTTGAAACCCATGGTACCCAAAATATGCTACTAGATACTAGGTACCCAAAATATGATACTAGGGGGAACTGCTATACAACGAATATGAATGGGTTGGATTACAATTATCTGGGGGTCTGGGCATGGGAGCTAGACCTAGCTATTTCAATGCAGAAGGAACCTGAGAACAATACTTCTCCATGGGAAGCCACATTAGAGAAAGGAGTCTGTTGAGGATGGCAGAGACCTGATAATGAGTGAGGGGGGCTCCTTCCTCAAGAGGAAAACAACAAGCTCTCAACTTAGAGGTCCAGTCATGCTGTCTCAACAGGACACTGCTACAGGATGATGAACAAGATGAGTTTTTGGCCTACTCTTAAGATTTTGAAATTCAGGGAAACTACAGAATTTTTAAAACCTCCAAACAGGGTGAAGCACGTCTCCTTTTCAGTCCTTTGGTGGCTATTTCTGCAGTAAAAAAGCAGCACAAAACCAAACAAACAGAGTATTTGCTGAACTGTAACTTACTGTCATGTTTAGGAAAAATAAACACAAATCCCATTTATTCTTGCTTTACCTATCCAATGTATTGAAGATGAGAGTGTCAACCTTAACAAGAGGTCTGTTTACTATTACATCAGACATGAAAGCCATCCAGCAAATACCCAGAGAGCTGTGCAGGGGAACCCATTCTAAATTACATCAAAAGAGAATAAAATCATCTACAAATCTGGAATTTAGAAACCAGCTCCTATTCTCCTTAACAACTAAGTGAGGCATCCAGCTCTCACTACCCTGTATCTACAAACCTTTCTTCCTTTTTAAGCTTAGCTTCCCATTGGAGAAGTTTTTACTCCAAAACTGGAACTGAAATTAAAACTGCCCAACGGAATAAGATAGATGAGCTTGGACTTCAGTGGAACACGAATGGCTTATTGAATCATTTTATCACTCCTGAAAAACCCCTGATCATGATTTTTTAAAAAACTCTTTCTTCGACTACTTGTGCTGGGGACAGTACTGACCACATCTGCACACCTGTGCATGTTATATGCAAAGTGTGTGAATGGGGATCATATAAAATATTATGCATAGGCATGCAACCCAAGGGTTTTCTTCTGAAATGATACCATTTTCCATCATTGAACTGGCTTTTGTTTATTGGTAACTCAGACAGGTTTCATATTGCTTGGACATCAATGCATTAACAGCTTGTTCTTGCTCTGGGATGTAATATTAAGGAGGCATCTGCTGGAAGCATAGGACTGAGATGGTTCTTGGCGTGTGATGACAGATACCAAAACTGCAGCAGAGCTTTACCTCAGTGGTAGATGTGGCGTGAAATGGGCAGCCTGGTGGAGAAACTGAGATGTGGAGGCAGGTGCCCCTTGGTGAGTATGAAAGTGGAATCTCTCTTTAGAGACCTAAATAAGCATCCTCTCATATCCTCTCTCCTTTCCGATAGAATTCATTAGTAGAGCTGGGCACAATTTTTCAGACAAATCGTTTATTTGCTGAAAAACGCTGTTTTGGTCAACCCAAAAATTATTTGCAAAGGTGACCTGCAAATTCAGCTGGGAAAACATGTGTGTGTCCTTCTATTCCCCTTATAACCTTTATCCCAATGGCTAAGGTAGTTGACTGGGGTACAGGAGACCCATGTTTGAATCCCCACTATGGAGAAAGGACTTGAACTCAGAGCTTCCTCCTGCCCGGGGAGCATCCTAACCAACAGGATATTATGAGACAGATACAACAGTGCAGCTAAATGCAGGGGCCACACATTTTTTATTTTAACTCAAACCATAAACTAATGGTGAACAGGACCCCACAACTAGTCAGCAGGGCCATCCCAATGTAAATTTTCAGCTGGCCATAATAGTCTCAGAATTAGAAGGAGGAAGGGAGGTGGATTCCTCTACTCACCCACCCTACAACAGGGAAGGGACATAAAAGGTATGGATCCTAGAATCCAGGGCCTTTTCTTCCCAGCCAGTAGGACAATTGAGATGCGTGGAGTCTCAAGCTGCACCAGACACTGAAGGGTATCCCTAAACATGCCATGCCATGCCAGTCCTCAGGACCAATGTCCAAGCAGCCCCACCCTCCTCCCACAACTGGAATTCAAGACTTCAGCTCAACCCTTGTGAACATGCCATCAACACTGGAAACCCACATGAAGTTGAGACAATTTAGCTCTAGGCCCCAAACTTATCTCTAGACCTAGACCTCCTGGGTGCCGAGAGAGGAGAGAGAACTGCCCCACCTCAAAGCTGTTCTGGTTCTCCCTTATGAAGAAATTCCCTACCAGACCTCCCCGAAAGGCAATCAGCTGAGCCCCAGGTATACCAGGAGGTATCACACTTGTGTCCATAGGGTAGGAAGAATACAGTTGCAAAAGGGCTCTGGACACTAGCTGTGCATGCTGGTAAGTCCTCATACACCCTCTTGGCCACTGAGGAACCAAGCAGGTTGGCCTGCATCATACTGGCCAAACAACAGTAGTTGTGTGGGAGGGCTGACCTCAGGCATGATGAACACAGATAGAAGGGATAATGGACTGCACTGTCTTTTCCAGCACGGGCAATAAGCCCACCCAATTTCCCATAAAGTAAGTATCTGGAAGGAGTAACAAAAGGAAAAGAGAAGTCAGAGTATCCCTAGGTGCTTGCCACACCACCTCCTTAACTGAGGGGGAGAGGAGTGTCACAGCTACTCCCATTCCAGGCAAAATCCAATCCTTGGTGAGCTGGTTGCGTACGTTTGTAATAGCACAGGGGTTACTTACTCCAGTTAACATATCGCTGTATTCAGGTGACTCTGTTGCAGACTAATGTTTTCCAATAATTTGTTACCAGCTTGTGATGTAGGAAGTTATTTTTCATCAATAACATTTCATAAGAGTGGAGATAAAATGTTCAGACTTTTTTTTATATGAAAAGTAGTTCTATTTGTTGCATGAAATGATAATGGAGACCTGGATCCGATCTGTCTTAAATTCTCTTAATTGTACATGCATGCAAAATGGTTTCACTCTGGTATTATCCTTTTATAGACCCACGTTTGGGAAACCATATTTTTGTCTGCAGTCTGACCCTGACTGAGTCCTACAACTGGTGTAGTAACAAAGACAGTTAGGTCATTTGAGTTCATTGCAGTATGCACAAATGTCCATTTTTTTAAAAGAAATGATCTTTTTCACATTCACCTAACTCAAACCAAAAATGACAACATATTTTGTCAGATTTAAACAAAAATGCCCCTGTAACAAGGGCTTTCTGTTCACCCTTGCTCTATGGGACCCCTGTGCCCACAGATCAGCCAGAAACCTCTTCTGGGTGTAATCACCAGTGCCTTTTATTTACAGCACCAGATTTCACTACCTTCTATTTACAGACTGCTCCAAACTAGCAACCTGGGGGACAGCTAGCTTCTCCAGCAGGTGGAGACACACAGCCCTTGACTTCTCCCTCTCCTTTCTTCCCCCCCTCCACTTCCTAACTGCCAGCCCTATATAGCCCCCTGGCTCATAAGGCCTGCAGGTGCTTCCCTTCTATCAATTAGGCATGGCATACCCAACCAGCCCTAATTAATGACTCTTAATTAGGGCTGGTTGGGTATGCCATGCCTAATTGATCAGAATCATAGGGTTGGAAGGGGCCTCAGGGGATCATCTAGTGCAACCCCCTGCTTAAAGCAAGACCAATCCCCAGACAGATTTTTACCACAGTTCCCTAAATGGCCCCCTCAAAAATTGAACTCAAAACTCTGGGTTTAACAGGCCAATGCTCAAACCACTGAGCTACCCCTCCCACTCTTAATTGGAGCTGGGCTAACAGGGGCTGCCCCAGCACCTCCTGGCCAGCACTCTGTTACAGCCCCTTTTAGACTGCGACTAAACGTGGAACAATTCCATGAAAAGAAAATGTTTGGGGAAGTTTTTGTTTTTTTAAAGAAAGTCTTATGTAACCTTAAGTATGAACATATATAAATAGCTTTTAAAGTTTGTAAAAGCACTTTGAGATCCTTCAGGATAAATGCAGGGAGGAGGATATAATTATTTAAAGAAATCATTCATAACTCATCCAAGAACTATCAATATATATTTGATTTACTTTTCATTTTAAATGCATTGGAACTGCTGAGATGTTTTGAAAAACAGTCAAGGAGAAATGTATCCTTTTTCATTTAAATTGATAGACATTCTGCCAGTAGGACACAATTCAATTAATAACAAATACTCTTCCACTAGCAAAACAGAACATTTTTTACTAAGTCAAAAACAGCTTGTTGACCTTATTTGATTCTGATCATTTATTATCCTGCAGTCTCTACCAAGCTATCTACTCCCTTGGGTAACAAACTGATCATTACCAATATTTATATGGTAAATATTCACAAAGTTATACAAAAGACTTTTTTTCTTTTTAATAGTGATATGGACTTTCATGTTTTAAGGTTGCATCCTATACTACCCAATAGTTCTACATTCTAATCAAACTTTCCAAGCCAGACTTAAAGATGCTAAACAGATCTGTGATATCACTGGAAGGGCATCAAATGGAGTAAGATTTAGGTAGAAACTCCCTGTCAGAATGGCAGAAACAACTATTTTATTTTAAAATACTGTTAATTAGAACTAAAGTGGAATGAATACATTTTGAGTTTGTACTTTATTAGGTTACTGTTTACTCTGCCACAAACTTCCTGTGTGACTTTGGCTAGGTCTTTTTATATCTCTGAACCTCAGTTTCCCAGCTGTAAAATTTCTCAGTCTTGGTCTGGTTAAAGTTTAAACTCATGGGGACAAGATAAGTGTCTTATATGTTTTCACCACGACTACTACAACATGGACTTAATTTCCATTACAAAGTGCTATTGTGCTACAAATAAGACTAAAAAGAAGTCCAAGGGAAAGAAAGTAATTTTTAATGAAGTTTTCTTACTGAATAGAAAGTCTAAGGATAAAATTTTGAAAATCATTTATTTCCCATTTGCAAAAGTGACTTGGGCACTTAGGAGTCTGTCACATTGAAAGTCAATGGGATTAAGGTTCCTAAATCATGTAGGCACTTCTTCACATTTTCCTCTACCACATACCCTAATCCTCTAATGTCATAGTGATGTTCACATCCTCAGGCAGTGGAGGTTTGCTTCTCAGGGGGTGCATCAAGAGTGGCATCGAGAGATGCTGCTGAATTCCATTATGCAGGGAAAGTCGGTACCTCAGGGAAAAGCTTTCACTCTTGTGTATTTGAGCAGATTGTAGGGAGAGAGGTATGACTTGCAACTTATTGCCCTGGATATTGCTCCGACCTGTGTCACAGATCTGGTCAGGCTCCCCTGGCCAGCTGCCCATCAGAGTGCTATGAGGGGAATCCAAGCCCAGGTGTAAGGTTCCTTGGGTCTCAGCAGGCTGAAGCACTATTTCCTTCCTCAGTCACCATTTCTGTCTGTTACCCCTCACAGAAACGAAGCCCTGAGCCCCCCTGCCCAGGCCTCCAGGTCCAGCTGTGATCCCCAAGATCCCCCAGTGCTTTACTTGCCCCCTTTCCAAAATTCCACTGAAGGTGTGAGCCTTCTGGTTACAGTTTAACTCTCTCAGGAGGCAGGTGGCAGCTGTGAAGCATACAACACCCAGAGAGACACTTTGCACAGATTCTGACACCATTACTCATCTATATTTAGCAGATAAAGCACAAGAGACTACATATAGAACACAACAAACATCTTCACTGCAATGCCCTTCCCTAGCTCGCCCTTCACTTGAGAGTCTTTGGGGAACCATCCGGGTTCAGGAAAGTAGACATGATCTACTCCCTTATGAGGCTTCTTCATTCTGGGTGGCTTCTCCCTCATGGAGTCTTCTTCCACAGCTTGCCTTTCTTTGCCCTTGGCCTGTACTACCCCTTCCTTCTTCCTGCCTGGACTTCCTGTGCCCCAACTGACTTGGGTGACCTTGTTTGTATATCCCTTGTTCTATGCTTTGTTCTGTGTTTTGGTAATTTTCCACTGCTCCAAAACTCCCTCCCCTCAGAGAAGTTGGGCAAAACTGATTTCCCCTACAATGCAGTACACTTTAGCAAAACTATTCTGTGATCAAAGCACTGACATTAAACTAATCTAGCAGAGAAAGGTGTGACAGGATCCACTGGCTGGAAGTTGAAACTAGACAAATTCAGACTGGAAATAAGGCATACATTTGTAATGGTGGAAGTAATTAACCATTGGAACAATTTACCAAGGATCATGGTGGATTCTCCATCACTGACCATTTTTAAATCAAAATTGGATGTTTTTTCTAAAAGATACACTCTAGGAATTATTTAGGGGGAAGTTCTATGGCCTGTGTTGTACAGGAGGTCAGACTAGATGATCGTAATGGTCACTTCTGGCTTTAAAATCTATGACTCTATGAAAGTATTCCCTGTTGTCCTCAGCCTTGGGAAGACATGATACAAGCCTGCCAGCTCACGGTGGATACACATATGGAGGCATTTAATGATACAACTGCATAAGATCAACCAGAATACACAAGTTGTGCAGACAGAGTCCCAAAACCATCACAACCTGACAACAGTACCTTAAATAGGAAGTTGCAATGAGGGAGACTAGGAAGCATATAAAAGGTCAGATGTGTGCCCTTAAGACTTTCTCCAGATCCCAGAATATCTGCCGCCAGCGAATTCCGGCAAGTACATTTCCCATAGCAGGAATTTTATGCTATCACCCACTTCCTTTGGGTGCTGGGTGTTATGGATGGCATAACTTTCCCCCGCGGGCCATTGAAGAGGGTAGGCATCAAAAAAGAAAGCTTTTTCTCTAATGAATAACAGTTTGCAATACTGGGATGAAATCTACTGACACTGTGGCTAGATACCCAGGATCATGCCATAACTCCTTTATCCAGGGGCAATGACGACTCCTGAGAATGATTGAGTGGGGATAGTATGCACTGCAGTATCGGGAATAATATTTCTGGGAGCTCCCAATGAAGGGGGAGTACCTGTGAGTCCTATCACCATCACCACACGTAGTTGCTGAAGGGCCTTAACTTTTCATCACTGGTTGGCAGCAAGCTCCCTGATAGATATTTCATCTCTCAGTGCTTTGTGCTCGGTCTCTTTTAGAGGGAGTTTAAAATAAACATTTTATTATAGAAGGACAAAACAATCAAGACTGATTTTAGTTTAAAAGATACATCAGGATATAAACCAAGAGTAACACAGTTTCCACCCTGCTTTATTAGACTGTAAATATTTATTGGACTGAATTTCCTTTCACCTGCTTACTGTATATTTTATAGTTGCAATATCAACACATGGCCCAATATGCTACAGAGAATTGGCTGAAAATACAGATGCACAAAATTAAATTAGTTTCCTTCTTACTTAATCTGAAACCAAATACTCAGTGTTCACACTGACAGACTTTTAAACTTGTCCTCTCGCTTTTCACCCCTACCCCCAAACTCATAGACTCCATCTCTCCCAAACGACAGTCCAGGAGCTGAGACAGCCACATAAAGGCTAATTCAGTTGAATTCTTCCTCTCATTCAGTCATGCCAATGAGGCAAAGAAACAAATGAGCACAAGTAATTTCATTTAAAGCTGAGATGAGTAGGGTCATGGAAGTACTTTTTTAAGCAATGAATCAAACTGACTGTCTTCTTTCTACTGAGAGAGAGTGTGTGTGTGTGCGTGCGCATGCGTGTGGAAGTAGAGGGCAGATAATTATTACCAGCCATGAGGCCTGTCATTTTGAAACATTTGAAAGCATAGCAGAAAAATAGTCCATGCCATTATTTCAGTATATTACACAACAAATCACCCCATTTTCAAAACTGTCATGGCAAAAGTAAATGACAATCTTTACGCTGCAATTTGCTAGGAAGGCTGCAGGAATATAATTAAACTAAACAGCTCTTTTAGCACAGCGAGTCAGGGAAAGAGAGCTGCTTCTGGAAACTGTTGGTCACAGTGGAGGCTTCTTTGCACCGAGAAGGCATTTGCCACTTGACAGCTAAGTTTCACTTAAGCTTTTGTTTGTCATGACATCTGGTTGTGATGTGCCACATCAGGCAGGGGGAACAAAAACTGCCTGGGCACTGCAGAGGTGATGAATTGCAGAAACATGACAGGTCTTTTCAGCTTGATATAGATCCGTATGTTCAAGTTCAAGGAGAGTTTTCGGCACTATGCTAAAAAAAAGAGCAGAAATACAACATACAGAGTTAGTATGAGTTTAAAGAGAGAGAGATGATTTTGCACTATTTTACAAGCAAATGGGAGCTGAAGTCAATGGGAGCCTACATCTAGAACAAAGGACCCAAAGTGTCCTAATGTTGGTTACATGCAATAAGGCTGTTATGCATTGATTAATCAAGCACATCTTTATTGACATTTGAGACTTACTGTAATATCGTGTTTTAGCAAATGATATACAATGAGACAAATCCTGCAATGGAAATACAAGGTAGGTATAAATTAATTACATTCAAAGGTGTAAATTCAAATTGGGATTCTGCTGTGCTGAATTGCCAAAGCAGACAGGAGCAAGTCCTAGACACAGTGGGTAAGAACAATGTCATTGACAGACTACAAATGTTGCACAATTCAGCCTGTCAAAACCAATAGAAATTTCTTATTAACACAGCAGATAACACTCATAATAGTGATGCAGCTGCAACCCAAAGGGATCATGGCAGAACATAAAAAGCAACCCCTGCAGCTACTCAGGCCAATAAAGAACCTCAGAGGCTCATACCAATAATCCATGACTGTCACAGCCGCCTCCGGAAGATGGACTTTGTCTTCTATACACACAGACGGACCATGTTTTCTGTGGGCATGGCTATTTTTGTACCAGTGTAAATTCTTCTGGTTAATTTGTGGACATTCTGTACTCTCATCCATTAACAGTGATGGGGACAGTAATGAATGATTCAGAGGTCACCTTAGCATTAATATGAATTTAAAATAAGTGGGTGAACTAAAATTTAATAGAATACCAGCTGTCTAGACCAAATATCCATAGGGAATTGTGGTAGTATTATCCACAGCAGGTCACCATTAAGAAATTCAATCATCTCTGAGCATATGGAATAATGAAATTTTCCCCCTTGAATCTAATGATCTTGCTGAACTGAGCTAACATCCCCAGTTGCTAATATGGGAATTGCACTTCCAAGATTAGTCCAATAGCAAGTGCTGGTGAAGGAGAAGCGTGGTTTGCTCAGGGATCTGCTTCTTGATGCCTGTTTTCAGATCTAAACTTAATATACTTCCCTTTATGCTTTCTCTCCAGCTGGGCAACAAACCAACCTCATCACTAGTCGAAATATGAGACTTAGGGACAGGAATGCCTGTAGCAATTTTTGCTTTGTGTCACCGGGCCATATGCTGGCTAAAGTAATAAAAAATGTAGAATAAGCTGTCACATGATTGACAGATGAAGAGAGACTCTGAATTGGAGTTGATCTCTTTGGGTCCATTTTCAGACTGGTAGCATGCTATACTGTGGAAATGGGAATGTTGGGTGGTTATTTTACATACCTACAATAAGTTTCTTTTGGGGGTTATAGGCAGTCCAGCTGAAACCCACGTGGCTAATAACGTGTCTGATGGGGGTAAGAATGAATTGTGTCTAGGTCACTGTTCCTAAAGGACCTCCCCCCAGCCTAAGGGGAGGATCCACAGGACCTGGAAGCCAAATGATTCCGGGGGACAACTAATGAGATAACAGGGACAGGAGTGAGGTCAAAGGGTCAAACAAAAGGAACCTGATGGGGACACCAAGCAGAGAACCCCGGACAGTGCCCACTGTTCCTCGAAGGCATCAAGGGAGCCAGCGGACGCCGCCCAGATGAATTCTGCCCGGATGCGTGAGTAGACAGAGGATCGGAAATAGGCCCCGCAGTCACAGGAGACCCCATCGGCCAACCTCCTCTCCCTGGTTTTATAGATGGCCATTTTAGCCAGGGCTAGGAGGAGGTTGACTAGAAGGTCCCATGACTTTGTGGGGCCACAGATAGGGAGTGCGTAGATAAGAAGGTGAGGGGAAAAGTGCAACCAAAAACGGAACAGGATGTCTAAGAGGAGCCGGAATAGGGGCTGCAACCTGGCGCACTCCATGTAAACGTGCGCCAGGGTCTCCCTCACACCGCAGAAGGGGTAGGTGTCCGGGATGGGGGTGAACCATGCCAAGTACACGCCCATGCTCACAGCTCCGTGATGGAGCCACCAACTGATATCCCCGGCGGGCCTCGGGACCAGTTGTGTCTAGGTCGCTGTTGCTAGGCAGATGCATAATTAGCTCTCCACACTCAGAAGTTTCTGGATTTGGGTGTGGTAGTTTTGGGGATGCTCAGTAGGTTCCCTGTTGCTGGACTCAGACTTCATGAGGGCAAATAGACAGGGCAGCTGCTTTGCAAAGAACACGTGCCCTGTGTGGGTTGGGAGAAACTGAACCACAGGAGTAGAAAGCCAGCTGTTTCCCCCTAACTCTGAAGCATTTTGCAGCAGGGATTTTTAAAAACCTCTATACTTAACTGAGTGGTTGGTTAATTGTTTAGCTGATGGGCTAACAGTGATTTTAGCAGAGGAGGAGGAAGAGAGTCTTCATGGATTCCAGCTGAAGGTTTCTACAAGCAAGTGAAGGGAAGATGTTGTTACAGTGCTTTTGCCTCAGCAGACTGTATAGATTTTGGTGATCAAAGCCTATAACTGAGATTCAGGTGAATTCAACCTAAGCTTTTGGGAACTCTGAGTTTCTTCTCGCTGTATTTCGGTGGGGACTGACCTGTTTAGATTTAATTTGTTTTCTTTCTTTATGTATAAGTGTGAAAATAACGTATGTGGATTATAAAGTAGCCATGTTATGTTGTAAAAATTGAGTTAAGATTATTATTATTTATGTTTCTTTATTATAAGCCAGGTCTGCACAACTCGTAAAGCGGCGAGGGCCATATTACTTCAAAGAAAATAGCTGAGGGCCGAAACCCCCCGGCTGTGCTGAAACAGGCCCCCCTTAGAGCCATCCAGCCCCGCTGAACCCCGTCTCTGCCCCAGCCCCCCCAGCCCTGACCCCTAGCTCCGAGCCCAGTCCCTCTGAGCTAAGCACCCCTCGACCCCATCCCCCAGCAGCCCTGACCCCCAGCTCCAAGCACAGCCCCTCTGAGCTAGACACCCCCCAACCCCATCCCCCTGCAGCCCTGACCTCTAGCTCTGAGCCCAGCCCCTGTGAGCTGAGCAGCCCCCGACCCCATCCCCCAGCAGCCCTGACCCCCAGCTCCGAGTCCAGCCCCTCTGAGCCGGACACCCCCTGACCCCCAGCCCCTCTGAGCCAGACACCTCCCTGACCCCATCCCCCCCCCCCAGCCCTAACCTCATCTCCGAGCCCAGCCCCTCTGAGCTGGACATCCCCCTGACCCCAGCCCCCGTGAGCTGCGACTCGAGCCCAGGCCGGGTGCCTCTCCCCTCGCTCGGACTTACCGGCTCTGCCTCGTGCCCAGCACTTCCCGCCTCAGCAGCCCCAGAAGTGACGTTGGACGCCAGGCAGGAGGAGCGGGAGACGGAGACGCGTGTGCAGGGGGGAGGGCGACCTTACAGCCCTGCACGCCGCGCTCTGACCGCCCTGACAGTCAGAAGCACGGCTGCCGGGTTCGCCCCCTGCCGGGGGGGGGGGAAGGCAACCTCAGCCCCGCGTGCCGCGCTCTGACCGCCCTGACAGTCAGATGCGCGGCTGCCGGGTTCGCCCCCTGCCCCGGCAGGGGGCGAACCCGGCAGCCGCGCGTCTGACTGTCAGGGCAGACAGAGTGCGGCGCGCGGGGCTGTGAGGTTGGGCCCCCCAGGCAGGGGGTGAAGCCGGAAACCGCCCCCCACCGCTTGCCCGCGGGCCGCACAGTGGGCCCACGCGGGCCACATGTGGCCCACGGGCCGCGTGTTGTGCAGGCCTTTAATAAAGTTGATACTTAATTCTTAAGTTCATTGCTTTTATTTTATTTATTTATTTGTTTGTTTCACTTGATTGTGGGGAGGTTGATCCTGTGTAATCCTTGCTAAAAATCCTCAGTGACTGAATTCTGGGTCTTCAGGTGCTTTTCCATGGGAGTCAAGGGGTATTTTAGACACTGGAAAGGAGCAATGAAGTAAACTCCAGCCCACCCACAAGTTACACAGCCAACCTTTCCCAAGACTTGCAAATAGTGGTTGTGAATATTAGGATCATTACAAGAACCCTCGGGGGGGAAATAAGAAGGGAGATGAGGTTACAGCTGCACAAGACAGAGGAAGGTTATTAGTGGGCAGGGGGAAGGAATTTAAATAAGACTTTGTGTGGTGAGCCACACTTAAAAGAGGTGGAAAAAGTGGGAATTAAAATAGCAATAAGAGGCTAGTAGTTCTACCTTAAAGGGAGGGAAACAATGTAATTAAGATGGAGACAGTATTTCAGTTTAGGTTGTCATTAGCAAAGGCCTGTAGTAGCTCACAACCTGGGCCACTCACGAACAGCGTGCAGGTCACACCCTGAGTGTCGATATATAGCTACAGCCCTAGTTCAGCAACTCTGACTGCAGCAGCCTGTCAGCAACAGAACAGCTACACTCTGAGTTCCCAAGGACCCTGCTTACTACTTATATGTAAATTGAGGTAAACACACATTTCTTTGTTTAACAACTTCTGCCTACTCAGGACTAGGTGGGTTTGAACATGTGCAACCAACATCATACAGGGGAAATTCATAACTTTACGTATAATGTTGCTACATGTTATTATTGACCAGTAAGGTATATTTTGTACAAAGATTATTACAGTAGTGTACAGGGGAGCATTCAGCCACAGGGAAGCCTCAAGGAAGCATGAGTTGGATTACTTTGCTCCCTCATCCCTTCTGTGATACCATGAAGGATGATGATGGAAAAAATTGGGGATTGCAGTGACTAGTAGTGGGTGAGTTGTGGAGAATACCCACTGGTGTTGTGTGGACTCTTCTGCCACAGCCATTAGGGTAGATGTGCCGAAGAGAGAGCGGGCACCACAAGTGGAAATCACAGGCGCTTTGCAACCTCAGCATCTGGCTTGTTTGTGGTTGCTCTGTCTCTCTTGTTTCTTTTCAATTGTATCTTTCTCTAACCTCACAATAGGCTGGTCTATTTATTGACAGCCCAGTTACAACTTCACTGCCTCACAGTCAGCACTAAGTGTGTGGTAGGAGATGTACTCACAGACTAGCAACTGCTCTGAGCAGTATTTAATGATTGCCATTCCCCTGCATTTTATGCTGTCTCGTTCACAACACAGGAATTTGAGGGCATGAGGCTGTGTTCAACTGACATACTACAATAATCAATGGCAAATGGAAAAACGGGTTTTCTAGTGAAGAAGTTTAAGGACAACTACTGATGTACATACGAGGATTATTGGACAATCCTCTATCAGTTTTGAAGGATAATTCAAACCCATACAATTCTTTTGAGAGGCTGACCAATCAGTGGAATTTGATTGTGAGTACACACTACTCTCGTCCAAACTTTAGAGCACACCTACCTTCAGTTCTGTATCAGGGGTGCTCCTGCTCTAGCTTTGAGAGTTACATAAGCAGATCAGGTTGAGGTTTACAGACTCTTTTCCAGGGTGTTTGACCTTCAAACACTATTGAAGGTATGCACAGTTATTCTCCTTGTGGGTGATATCATGTGATTGGCACGTGCAACCAACATATGTGCATTGTTTTACATCTGATGCACTGTCCCCCCCATGATCACATGGCTCTGTATCCATGATCCTCCCTCAATGGGTCACATGGCAACTTGCTTACAAGGTGCCATTAGCCATGGCATGATGTCATGGGTAGGGAATGCAGTGGAAACTGTATTGCACCCATAGACTGCTCAGGGCAGTGGACAGACTGGCTGTCAGATACCCTCCCAAAGTTAACTGTGTTGTGCAAACACATACCTCAATCAATGGAGTAGTTGTGAGGGGAATGTTGTTGCTGTGGCATCACAGGGACAGTAGCCATCTGCATCAAGAAAGCTGCTGAGCTTTTAGTACCCTATGTTCACCCACAATGAGTCTTCACTTCTTTCGGCTCGACAGGTAGCAAGAAGCAGCCAGGGCCAACAAGGTGCTTTACAAGCTGGATTTGATATCAGTGGATTAGATCACATACCAAGGCAACTGTGCATCACAGGGTGTAGCACCTACTTCTGGGGGTTGTCCTTGGTGTACTGCATACAGCACTTGGTCACTTTATTAGCTTGTTGACCATGTACCTGTGACCTCTTTTTATTTTTTTGGTCTCCATCCCCCAGTATGTATGTATGGCACTCTAGAGATGGCTGACATCTTCTCAGACAGCCTTACTGGTCTGTGTCAGGTGGGACTCAGGGAACTGGTTTCAAATGGATGATCCCAATCCTGACCCAGGTCTGTGGCATAATTGAAAGTACTTGCCTGAGGCACTTTATATACCATTCCATGGGTTACACCCTGCATGACCTGGGGGGTACCCTAAATTACACTGTTGAGATGCAGGGGAATTGACAGGGACATGGCCTCACCTTCTTTTGTGCTCAATAGGCCTCACTTCCCCCTCCCCCCCCCCCAGCTATGCTCCAGTGGCCTACTGAGCTATAGCACATTGGTGCTGCCAGAATACTGTAGCTGCATAAGATCAACATATGTTTGCACATGTCCTATGCTTGTATGGTAGCCTGCACGTAATACAATAGGAGAGAATATTGCACTGTATTTCTCTTTTAACTGTATTCCCAAAAGCATAATTTTGCATATATTTGTATCCATTTAAACCAATACACTTTATCAGCAAGTTCCCTATTCAAACATTACTTCCCAGAAAGATAATGGAGCAAATAATTAAGCAATCAATATGCAAACACCTAGAAGGTAATAAGATAAGTAACAGTCAGCATGGATTTGTTTTCTTTGAAAGGTTAACTAGCCTTGTGGATAGGGAGGAAGTGGTAGATATGGTATATATTGATTTTAATAAGGCTTTTGATACTGTCTCACATGACCTTCTCAGAAACAAACTAGGGAAATACAACCTAGATGGAACTGCTATAAGGTGGGTGCATAACTGGTTGGAAAATCATTCCAAGAGGGTGGTTATCAGTGGTTCACAGTCAAGCTGGAAGGGCATATCAAGTGGCATCCCTCAGGGATCAGTTCTGGGTCTGGTTCTGTTCAAGATCTTCATCAATGATTTAGATAATGGCATAGAGAGTACACTTTTATAGTTTGCGGATAATACCAAGCTCGGAGAGGTTGCAAGTGCTTTGGAGGACAGGATTAAAATTCAAAATGATCTGGACAAACTGGAGAAATGGTCTGAAATAAATAGAATGAAATTCAATAAGGACAAATGCAAAGTATCCCACTTAGAAAGGAACAATCAGTTGCACACATACAAAATGGGAAATGTCTGCCTGGGAAGGAGTACTGCAGAAAAGGATCTGGGAATCATAGTGGCTCACAAGCTAAATATGAGTCAACAGTGTAACACTGTTGCAAAAAAAGCAAACATCATTCTGCAATGTATTAACAGGAGTGTTGTAAGCAAGACATGAGAAGTAATTCTTCTGGTCTACTCTGTGGTGATTAGGCTTCAAGTGGAGTATTGTGTCTAGTTCTGGGTGCCACATTTCAGGAAAGATGTGGACAAATTGGAGAAAGCCCAGAGAAGAGCACCAAAAATTATTAACAGTCTAGAAAACATGACCTATGCAGGAAGATTGAAAAAACTGTGTTTGTTTAGTCTGGAGAAGACAAGATTGATGGGGACATAAGTTTAAGTACATAAAAGGTTATTACAAGGATGAGGGAGAAAATTTTCTCCTTAACCTCTGAGTTTAGGACAGGAAGCAGTGGGCTTAAATTGCAACAAGGGCAGTTTAAGCTGGACATTAGGAAAAACTTCTTAACTGTTAGGGTGGTTAAGCATTGGAATAAATTGCCTAGGGAAGTTGTGTAATCTCCATCATTGGAGATTTTTAAGCACAGGTTAAACAAACACCTGTCAGGGATGGTCTAGATAAATAGTCCTGCCATGAGTGCAGTGGACTGGACTAGATGCCCTCTCAAGGTCCCTTCCAGACCTACAATACTACAATTATTCTAGTAAGTTTGTCCAGTGAGCTGTGCCAATAGAAACAGTGATTATTCCAATATTATGTAATTATTATTTTGCAAGCCTAGTTACATTACATGTGATGTATTACTTCCACAGTTCAAAACTATTTATAGGAAAATCAATAAAGCATGGTGAGACAACCATCATCATCAAGAAATCTGGAAAAATACTAGCCCTAGGTTACTAGTCCGATATGAAATATTTCTTATATGAATTATTCATCCCATGGTTTTGGAGAGTCCTGGTTAATATTGTAATCTATTTTTCTTTTCTAAATGAAATAATTGAAAGGATCTGTTTTATAATATACGCAGTCATTGTGAGAAACCAATGGCATGAAAACAGTCACCCTATATGTTATAGAGAGATCAAATAATGCAGTAAATTAGAAAACATATTTACAGTTGTTTTTAATAAAGTGTAAAAAAGACTAAATGTAACATATCATATTGATTCTGAGATTGTTTTTTTAAAAGTGTCCAGCACTTACTTTTGCCAGCTGATTTGACATAGCCTTTGGAATAAATGGAGTAAATGTAGGGCTTGTCTACACAGTACAACAATCCACCCGATGGGGGTGTGATTTCTAAAGCATACTAATGTGTTGTGCACTATTTGGTTCATATCAACCCTGCTGCTGCACACTAAAGTTTCCCTAGTGCACTTTAACTAGACTTGACAAAATTCAATTTTTATTTTTTCATAATTTCAATGGATAATATTGGTTTATTTTTAAGCATTTTTTAAGGATTAAAATTTTATGTTGCACAAAATTATGAATTTTAAGCATTTTTATTCATGTAAATGTTCACAGTTTGGGGAAATTATGAGGTGTGGTCAGACAATAATCATTTCATGACAGAAGGCATTGAGAGTCAACAAGTTTAAGAATTGTAATTGTTAAAACACATTTTCAATATCACATGTTGAAATATAAAAATGTAAATATCCTTAAGTCAAACTAAGTTTTCAAGCAGCATTTTTCTTACTTTGCCTATCTGCACATTTTGATTATTATCTATGGACATTTTAATTGTTGTGTGTGTGCGCATGGAGAAATCAATATTAAGCAACATTTACAGATAAAACTCTAATCCTTCCAAGCCTAGCGTTGATGTAGTGTAAAAGCACGCTAGGGAACCTTAAGTGCACACCAGTAGTATCAACATGGACCAATTACTGTGCAACACATTAGTATGCTTTAGAAATCACACCTCTGCAAAGAGCATTACCCCCCATTTGGACAGGCCCAAAGAAGCAATGAAACAAACTGCTTTGCCAAAAGAGGTATGTGGACTCTATACCCTTGGGTTCGTAGTCTGATTCTTTAACAACTACATTATTTGGCCTGCATTTGCACAGCTGAGATCTCTTCAATATCTATGCATATTTTATGAGCACTGCTTGCAACCATTAACTGAAATCTAGTCACTTCTCACAAACTAAGCAGGATTGTATCTGGTGGACTGATATGAATGAGAGACCTCAAGGTAAACCCAGGGTGCTACAGTAAGGCTATTGCTAGCATTTCTGTAGTCAAGCCAGCACTGATATAAAGCCACAGAATGGTGTTAAGGCTCACTGGGCTGCATTGAAATATAATGTCTTGACCACTTTTTTCATGGAATATCCCAGGGAAGCATTAGAAAGAATGTGGGTGTCTTTCCCTGGTACTATGGCCAAAGTTTAAATCACCTTTTGCCTATCTAATTCTCTTAAACTTTCAGTTGGATACAACATTCCCATTTTTTGTCTTAAATAATTGCATAGTTTTGGTGCTGTAAAATAATTGCTGCATTATACCCCAGAGGCAGTGGCATTTCAAGGATGAGTGAAGTGATTCCCATGTTTCTGGTATACAAAGACTGCAAAGTGTTTTGAAATACCTTTGTATAGAAGGAACTATATAAATAATAATTACAGATAAGCTAATATCAGAACTAGGGCTGTCAAGCGATTAAAAAAATTAATTGTGATTAATCACACTTAATCACAATTAAACAATAATAGAATACCATTTATTTAAATATTTTTGATGTTTTCTACATTTTCAAATATATTGATTTCAATTACAACACAGAATGTAAAGTGTACAGTGCTCACTTTATTTTTTTATTACAAGTATTTGCACTGTAAAAAACACAAAATAAATAGTATTTTTCAATTCACCTAATACAGGTACTTTAATGAAATCTCTTTATCATGAAAGTTGAAGTTACAAATGTAGAATCATGTACCAAAAAATGACATTCAAAAATAAAACAATGTAAAATTTTAGAGCTTGCAAGTCCACTCAGTCCTACTTCTTGTTCAGCCAATTGCTCAGACAAACAAGTTTGTTTACCTTTGCAGGAGTTAATGCTGCCTGCTTCTTGTTTACGATTTCACCTGAAAGTGAGAACAGGCATTCTCATGCCACCATTGTAGGTGGCGTCACAAGATATTTAGGTGCCAGATGCACTAAAGATTTATATGTCCCTTCATGCTTCAACCACCATTCCAGAAGACATGCGTCCATGCTGATGACAGATTCTGTTTGATAACGATCCAAACAGTGTGAACCAACGCATGTTAATTTTCATCCTCTAAGTCAGATGCCACCAGCAGAAGGTTGATTTTCTTTTTGGTGGTTCAGGTTCTGTAGTTTCCACATCAGAGTGTTGCTCTTTTAAGACTTGTGAAAGCATGCTCCATACCTCATTCCTCTCAGATTTTGGAAGTCACTTCAAATTCTTAAACCTTGGGTCAAGTGCTATAGCTATCTTTAGAAATCTCACATTGGTACCTTCTTTGCGTTTTGTCAAATCTGCAGTGAAAGTGTTCTTAAAATGAGCAATATGTGATGGGTCATCATCTGAGACTGTTATAACATGAAGTATATGTCAGAATGTGGGTAAAACAGAGCAAGGGACATACAATTCTCCCCCAAGAGTTCAATCACAAATTTAATTAATGCATTATTTTTTAACGAGTGCCATCAGCATGGAAGCATGTCCCCTGGAGTGGTGGCTGAAGCATGAAGGGGCATACGAATGTTTAGCATATCTGGCATGTAAGGCCAATACTATAACGGGGTTCAAAAGGGAGCTAGATAGATTCATGGAAGATAGTCATTGATGGATCTATTAGCCAGGATGGGCAGGAATGGTGTCCCTAGCCTCTGTTTGCCAGAAGCTGGGATTGGGTGACAGGGGATGGACCACTTGATGATAACCTGTCTGTTCATTCCCTTTGGGGCACCTGCCATTGGCCACTGTCAGAGGACAGGATACTGGGCTTGATGGACCTTTGGTCTGACCCAGTATGGCCGTTCTTATGTTCTTCTTATGTTTTGTTTATCATTCTTACAGTGCAAATATTTGTAATCAAAAATATACACTTTGATTTAAATTACAACACAGAATACAATATACATGAAAATGTAAAAAAAGATCCAAAATATTTAGTAAATTTCAATTGGCATTCTATTGTTTAACTGTGCGATTAAAACTGTGATTAATCACAATTAATTTTTTTGAGTTAATCGCATGAGTTAACCCCAATTAATCAACAGCCCTAAACAGAACCTTTTGTTCCAAACCAACTCCCCACTTTGAAACTTCATGGCTCAGACAAAATAGAAACTGGATCCAAACCATCTTGGATTTTGGTTTTGAACCAAAGTAACAATAATAATGGACCTGATCTTGCAGGTCTGTCATAAACATTAACTGTCTTCAATGGCAAGGCTTGCTTGAGTGAGTACTATAGGATTGTCCCCTTTATTATAGATAATATATGGTCCAACTAGCTTTGCAACATTTTTCAAAGTAAAAAAAGGGCTGAGGTATTTGTAATGCTTGATCATCACTAACGGCCTTCATTTTAATATTAAGCTGATTTCTAGATCACTCATACTGGCATTTTGTGCTCTGAGTACTCTGGAACAGGGAAAGCAGTCTATTTGAATGTGATCATACCTAAGGCCGAATGGAGACTGCTGGGAGTTTCCTTCAAAAGAAGGGTTCTATTTGAGTTGCCAGGGAGGAGGAAAGGAATGAAGGATCTGAAAGTTTTCAGAGAATTCATTGAGAAACCATAAGGGAAATGCCACTTAGGTGACCTGGGAAATGGGGAACTATTAATGGGTCATGGGATAAGTGTGAGAAGGAAGACTGCTAATAAAGGGTTTCAAATAGTTTCAGATAAGCATATACTGTTAGGATGTGGAATAATCTCCTAAAGGAATTAGTAAACACCCCACCCCACCTTCCACACTGCTTGGGACTTTCAAATGAGATCGGAGAAAACATGAGGGAAAAGTTAGTACAGGGAATAATCCTGCACTGGCAGGGAGCTGGAATGGATGAGTTAGAAAAGACTCTACTGTGATATCAGACTTCTCTGATTCTGATTTTCATCCTGGCTCATAGGGGAAACTAAACATTAACAAAAAACAGGAAGACCGAACTGCAGAAAGGCCTTTCATGAAAAGCAAAGATGCTTGTTACCACTTTGTCCAATTATTGCTGCAAAGGCTACAAAAAGAAAATCTACCAGAGCAGAAGCATGAAACTGACTTCTCAGAGCGACTTGTCAGAGGATATGATAATAGACGACAGTGGTGATTACTATGACCAGAGTGACTTGTCTGTGTTTGAAAAGGAAGGTCAAAACAAAAGTAGTAAAAAGTCAGACTAAACTTTTTTTCCTTGACAGGAAAATTCCTCTGAAGTGAAAGAATGTCTGAGGATGAGTTTGGAATGAAAAGCAGTGAAGTGTGGCCTGCTGGGAGTTGTAACCCTGACTACCAAGGAGGACTGCAAATGATTCTTACTCACACACTGGGTTTTATCAGATTTCAAGGATAAAATGAGGGAAACCTTTCAAAAAATGCCGAATCAGCAAGTGGATCATCCAAATAACAGGGATTAAAGACTTCAGAACATAGTGATTTGATTGTGAATACCGAAGGCCAACATTTTCAAAAGTATCCACTTAACTGAATGCCTCAACTTTTGGGTTCACAACTTGAGACTCCCGAGGCCTAGTTTTTGTAGGTTCTGAGCACCAACAAATCTTACTACCTTGATCTGTATGCAAGCATTTCAGGCACCAAAACTTAGTAGACCCACAAAAATGTGAGCCTTAACTATTTCCAAGGAGACAAGCCTCCGTATATCACTTACATTCCCAAGGTATTGCTCCTGAAGCCCATATAAACACAAGTCATTTGAACTTGGTAGCAAGTTGTCCTGCAAAATGGATCATGAATTTATTCATTCTCCTTAATGTCTTTGGTGGCTTTAAGATGAAACCTTAATTTTTTAAATAACCAATTTATATTTCTAATTAGAACTTGGTCTATTTAATGCCGCAATACAACATGAAAATGAGGCTTTATGAATGAGAATGAATAAATTCACAAACCACGTGTTTATTAAATTCATCATTTGCTAAGGAAAAGTATTATTCAGGAAGTATTAAGGAGTCCTTAGCTGTAATTTCTCATTATTAAAATTAATTGTGGTAGTCCCTAGGGGTAAAGACTTGTGAAAGTTTGCTGTTGAAAGTTTTAAAACTTTTTGATTTTTAACGCAAACTTTCTCTGGTGTCTCTGATAATCAAAAAGCTTTCAATGTGGATAGTCTTTGGTACAATACTTTACTATACTTTTCCAGTGATGTTTTTCATTTCCATGCTTAGAAATCTAATATTCATTTTATTTAATTTGATGTTCTCTCACTTACAGACCAATGTCAAAAAATAAAAGACCTGTACTTCTTGTTTTGTTCTAGTGCAATCTCTTTCACCTATGGCCAACTTAGTATTCAGTAAGGCATATGTAATACACAGAAGAAAAACTGGCTTTAATAAAGTTATTTAAGTTCAGCTCCATATTCTTTAACTGTACAATTCCAAGCAGCTGTTTTACTGCAGATAGAGTGAATGGGAGACACTTCTGATGCTCAGCTCTGTGGGATAGAAAGGGGGAATATTTAAAGTGTTGAGCATCAAGTAATTTCATTCCCAATATTACTAAAAATGCACAGGCCAGAGAAACAAGAAATGGTAAGCCAAATCATACTTGTCTCTCAGTGCCAATTCAGGGATGTGACTCCCGCTATTACAACTACATGAAGTTCTTACCATGCTTTAGGGAACAGATCAGAGAAATGTACAATACAATTATTGATTATTAATATTTAATAAAGAAAGGAAAAGGGGAAAAACAAAACAGAAGCAAACAAACAATGGTTACTTCAGTCACAATCTCTTCTGTATGTCTCTGTGGGAAGTTTTCAACAAAGATTACACTTCTAAGAGTGGGCTCACTTCTGGTGAGAACAGTCTTCTCAAGTCAAGGTAAGACCAAAGTATGTAGTGAGTGATATCTCAGTGTTTCATAGAAAACTAAAACAGTTTATAGGTGGGAAAGGGAATTTCATTTAAGAGTTCGTAAATCCTGTATTTAATTTATTTATACGATTAACATTTTATAAATGAGCAAAGGTAAGTGACTAAATCCTATGTAACTGAAGAAAGTATTTAACTCAGATACTTAAAAAGAAGCAGCACTCTTGAGGCAGGCAAATTAATGAATATTAAGAATCTTAAACTCAAATTAAATCCCACTATTTTCTCTCTGTTCTCCAAGGTTAATTGAGTACTTCTGGAGAGAGAACAGTCTAAACTGTAGTGTTTAATAGGAGCTGTTAGTACCTTAAATTACAATAGCATTTCAATATTCCATTAATAGCATTACAAGAAGAGTTTAAATCTTATCCCTTGGCAGTGCTTTTGCAAACGCCATCCCACCAATGATGTTGAAGTCTCAGTGATGTCATGTTGCAGAAGCAGTACTGGGTTTTTAATTCTTGCTGCTGTTGTGGCTTCTTTGTTCTCTATCCTTTTCCTGTCGTTGGCTTGCATGCAGAGATGACCAGGCTGAGTTCAGATTTATGCTCTGCTCTTCTTCTTCCATAGTTTCACTTCTTCTATATGGCAAGAGAGGTGATTAGCAATGTTCAGCTAAACATGTCCAGATGAGTGAGCCAGTGAATAGTTTCAGAATTGGCTTGGCATAAGTTTGAGCAGTCACCAGCAAACAATTGAAGCTGACACTGATTTACAATATGGTCTATTGTTTGTGACTGGTGTCCCCATTGTGCATTGTCGTTCATCTTCCTGTGCTATAAAAGAGGATAGCATCTGCGATGCAATGTTCTGAAATGGTTCAATGTGGACCATTGTTTCCAGGATAGGCTAAAGCCTAATAGTTCTTTTGTCGGGCTGGCAATCAGGTGTTTGTCTGGGACATTAGCATTATCCAAGAATTCTTTTCAGTGTGCCTCAGGATTGAATGAAAACATATTAAGAGCTTTAGCCTGATCCCAAAAAGATTTCAGATGTGTCTTAAGAAGGTTCTGGAGGTCCTAATCAATTGGTAAATTCAAGTTGCCCATGGTTCAATTGTACTCACAAGCTGTGTATGTTTCTCTGGATTTTGGAGGGACAGGGGGTGGAATATGTGCCAGAGTGGGCAATCACTGAAGGGTGTTGATTTTAATGTTCCAGGTTATGATTCTCATCGTGTCATTAAGCTGTGAATCCAAAGGCTTCACCAAGGCTCTTAGCATCCTGAATTATAATGCCAGGTGACCCTGACACACACCCAGTCCCAGATTTTCCCCCCAGAAATGTATGTCCTGTACTGCCCAGGCCTGTCCTGGACAATACAAATTTATATTGGTCTATTATTTAATCAATGGAAATATTATGCACACATTTTGTTATCCCAAATGGAGTTTCCCCAAACACTTCACTTACACACACTGGATTAGATAAAACAATAAAACAAGTTGTGGCAGAGCTCTAACCTTGTCCCCATGGGTCCTGCGCTTCTGGGCGGTATATGCTAGCCTCAATGGCTCTCTGTGACCCTCCACGTAGCCCTTCTCTCTCTAGGGCCAGGGTTACAGTCTACTGAGCCCTTTTCATCATAAGCCAGCAAGGAGGTTGGTGAGAGAACTCCGACAGTCTCTGTTGTCCCTAGGACTTGTTTTAGAACAGTTTAGCCTCCTGTCCTGACAGGGGCCTGACTTCCCCTCCCAGAAGGTGTTCCTGTAGTGGTGGGTTGGGGGGAACCCGGGCCTGCCCTCTACTCCGGGTTCCGGCCCAGGGACCCTAATGGTAGTAGCTGTTGGCAGCCAACCTTTCACTGCCAGAGTTGCTACATTTCCCTGGGCCACTTCCCCACAGCTCTCCTGCTTCTCCCTTACCTTAGGGCTCCCTTATCAATAACTTGAGGGTGTCTTTATTAACCAGTCCTTCAACCACACTTCCTCTTCTCTAGCTCCCTGGCTCTCCTCTGCCTGACTGGAGTGAGCCCTTTTTATAGTATCAGCGGGGCCTTAATTAGAGTCAGGTGGTCACATTAGCTTAATGGCCTCACCTGACTCTTTGCAGGTTAATTGGAGTCAGGTGTTCTCATTAGCCTGGAGCAGCCCCTGCTCTGGTCAGTCAGGGAACAGAAAACTGTTAATCCAGTGGCCAGTATAGCTGCCTTCTGCTATTCTGCTGTACCCAACTGGCCTGGGTCTATCACAAAGTGTATTAACTACAAAGAGAAAGATGTTAAGTGAATACAAGTAATGAGGCATAAAAGTCATAAATGGTTACAAGAAAAATAAAGATAAAATACAACTGGTGCTTAACTTAACAAGCTCTGTTAAATTCAAAGCAAAATATTTATCACCACATACTCTCAATTTTACTGGCCAAACTTCTCAGGCCAAGACCCCTTCTTCTGTTTAATGACTGCTTCATTTTCTCCTTCTTGTGCAGTGAATCGATGGACAGAGAGAGAGAGAGAAGGGAGGAGGAAGTAAATTGGGGTGTCTACCCCTTCTTTTTATAGTCCTGTCCCCCTTTGAGAAGCATTTCCAGCTGGGAACCTGGCAGCAGGCAGTCTCTGTGGATGGGAACTCTGTGCTGTTTCTTTGCTACTCTGTAGATTTTTCCCCTGTCCCCTCTCCTGCAAAAAATGGCCACTTAGCAGGTAATGGTCCATTGGTCTTGTTTACATGTGGCTGAGGCATCAGCTTGCCCTTTGTCTCTGAGGAACTGGTTTGGCCACTCTGCAGACTGGGGCATGTGTTAGTTACACCATACTGTGAAATCTTACATCTTTACATACAATGTAGCAGCACATATTTTATCAGGACAATAATGACACCAAATTATGAGTTTTCAAATGATACCTCACAAGGCATATTTGGTACAAAGATTATTACAATAGTGGACACAGCAGTATATACTGTCATAGACGCACCTCTTTCAAGGATTTGACAGGATCCATATATAAGCTTGTGTCATCATTTCATTGGCTCTGTACCTTAATGGGATGGTCTTGGTAGCATCTTCAGTTTGTGAATATGCACTCTGCTAATACATATAGCAACAGGGCTGTAAATCATCAACTTACGGTCACATTGCTTGGTCTTGTGTGGCAGGAAATTCAAAGAACACCTTCAGAGTTTTAATTCTTTAATATTTTTTCAGTTAATTTTCTGAAAAATCCCATTACAAGAGATTCCACTGATTAGCAACCTGGATATTAACAACCTGCAGTTAACAGAACATTTTTGCTGGGAACCAATCCTGTCCCATTGACTCTAACGTTAATTCGATTTGGATATTGGTAATGGCACGTCACTTATTAGCAACATTTTTTGGAAGAAAGGCTCCTCCTGCAGGCAGGTTTGCAGGGCTGCAGCCCCAGAAGAAAGCTCTGGGATATGCCAAGTACCCACCACAGGCAAGTTTGCAGGGCTACGGCCAGGGAAGTGCTGGGATATCCCTTCCCTGGCTGCAGCCCCACAAACCTGCCTGCAGCCAGTGTGCCCCCACTTCCTTTGGAAAGCCTGGCATCTGTTCTGCAACCTGCCTCCCTGCGACTGCCCTGCCCTCAGGCGTGTTTGCGAGACTACAGCCAGGAAAGGCATGTCCAGCACTTCCTTCCCTGGTTACTGCCTTGCAAACCTATCTTCTATTTATTAGCAAGTGCCAAATAATAGCTATTTTTTGCTGGCAGCTGAGGGGTTGCTAATAAGCGGAATCAATTCCATTCGTGTTTAATTCCATTAGTGTTTAATAGGAGCTGAAATTATTTCTTATGAGTCCAAACACTCCTTTTTTCTTTATAGAAGTCTTGGAGCTTTTAAAATATGCCTTTTAAATTTACACAATTCTTAAAGAGAGTCTTTAAACTTAAATGGTCATTAATGAAGGTATTGTCTTTCCTTCTTAACAATCCTTGAACAGGTGGTTCTTGTCTGAGATTGATAAGGAAGTTGCTTAAGAATTACCAGATGACTAATCGATTCCCAAATTAATATAAATATTTCATACTCAAACGGCTTCTTATACTAGTAACCTGTTATAGCAAGGTCATTTGATCTCATAGTGATGCCTAAAACATCTTACTATCTGCATAGCAGTGAAATTAGGAAGTTATTACATTAGATATTTGCATTTAGACACAAGACATTTGCAAATGAACATTATGAAAGAAGCTTATCACATCTTAAACATTTAAGGAAGAAACAATTATTTTGATTTTTAATTAGAAACATGAGGCTAGACGTAACCAAGACATTTTACAACTGTACATATTTTCCTTATAGTTAAACAAATGAAGATTTTAGACTTCTACAAAAGTAAATAGTTTCAATAAGAATATTTCTCAAATTCTTTAAGGATTTTCTCTATAAAGAAAGCAGGGGATGAAAAGAGGGGGAAAGATGCTCCTGGCTCAGTTTATGCAGCCTTGGATCATCCAGGTGCTATATATCACTTCTCTTTGAGATCCTAGAAAAAGAATATCTTCACATCCCCAGGGAAGGAAGAAGTGTCCTGTTTGAGAGACACCTCTGTTGGTTGTTTGCCTTTTAACCAAACAGTGCCCAAAATTACAATTTTCAATAACTTCACCCACAATTTACAATTGAAACTCCTACCAAACACCTTATGCAGGAGAAAAATCACATTAACTAACATTTAGATATATATTTCTAATATAGCAAAATAATATAGAGTATTAAAGCAAAACAGTGCTTAAAAATCTGCATTGCAGAGTCTGCACAATCAGACCAGGGGGTCATTAATTCAGATTTATGACCAAAGAAGAGTTATTCTCCTTAAAGTTATCTAGCACCTGTCACTTACTGAAAGAAAGCAAAGACTTCCCAAGAGTTTGTTTAATAAGTCTGAATATTTCATTTAATAAAATAAGCTACCAAAAATATAAGCATGTGAACTAGTATTCTCCAAACATCATGGGTATGAAAGTAGTTGTAAATATTTCCTAAAATTCGGTAGATGCACAGGCAGGTTTAATAAAATTATAACATTATAAATTTAGGTTATTAACCATTTTTTCATCAATTTGGAGCTTTATCACCCTCATCTTTTTCTTTCATCAATTCAACTTCTAACCATTGGTAGACATTAAAAAATAAAGGCAGTGAAGCACAACAATTGTACCACTAACTTTGCTGTTATCTATTTATTTCCTAAGAGTAGCAATATCTTACCTATCAAGAGGGACAACATTTTGGTATGCATAATGTTTATTGTTGTATTTTGGATGAAGCTTAAAGACTGAAAGCTATTAATCCATTATATCAGCTAATTCAAGACAAAACACTTCTCTTCAGCAAGAACCAAGTTCCCCGTTTGCCTTTGGAATATCAATTAATGGTAAAATTCCTCCCTAACAAACTAGTCTTCTATTTTATATCAAAGATTATAAGCAATTCTCAAAATCTGTGGGAATGGTGTGCATACTCTAAATATTCAGTAAACATTCAAAAATAAAAGGCAATGAAGCACAAAAACTGAACTGTTAACTCTGCTGAAAGCCAGATATTTCCTTAAAGTACCAATACCCTTGAGGTGCTGCTGCCCAAAGGAAATTAGTGCCATAGCAAAGGGTCACTGACATTCAGAATCATATTTCTAACAGGAATGGGACAGGCCCCATTTTAGAACAGAGCTGTTACAATTTCGCTGTCATAACCTGGTTTGTAGAAAGGATGATCAGGTGGATTGGGAGAGACGAGAGGAAGGGATTGGGGGGGGGGGCTGTCTACCTGGCTTCTGCCTCCCATCACCTGTGGGTGTGGCATGTAATGCCTTAGTTAATTAAACTGAAAGCCTCACTCACTTTTAGTATTTCTCTCACTTTGGACAAGGGAAAGATCAAGATAGAGAAGGATGTGACCTGGCACACATTCACCTACCTATGTGGTGGTGTGCCATCCTGAAAAATCCACTTTCTATGGAGGGTTTAATGCTGCAACACTTCTTAGTTCTAAGTAGAAGTGGTTGACATCTTTTTTAAATATGCAAAAAGTCAATCAGTTTCATTTTTAAAAAAAATCCTTTGTTTATCATTTTTGAAATTTTAGAAAATTATTTTCTTGGTCAACTTAGTCTAATGCTAGA
Organism: Chrysemys picta bellii; assembly: GCF_011386835.1. NCBI lineage: Eukaryota > Metazoa > Chordata > Testudines > Emydidae > Chrysemys > Chrysemys picta. The sequence goes on from NC_088791.1 coordinate 107,312,556, forward strand.
ATTTATATATATAACTTTTTTTGGAAAATTTTGAAACTATCAAACACTTTTGAAATCAAACTTTGTTGACAAATTTCACTGTAAAAAAAAAATTAAAAATTGACCACCCACTGTCCTGTTTTCAGCTGCTTTCTGCATGGCTCCTGGAAAGCTGAGAGACAATCTGGGCTGTCTCTCCATGATTAGGACTGCTCTATTTGGGTCTTTCTAGTTTGAAGTCCTCCAGTACTCAGACATAGTTTAGAGCATAATTCCCCAAGCTACCCATGGCCATAGACTTGGAGCAGTGCCTAGTAGGGTTGCCAATTTTGGTTGGACATATTCCTGGAGGTTTCATCACATGACAATCTTTAATTAAAGATTAATCTTTAATTTCTGGAGACTCCAGGATAGTCCTCAAGGGTTGACAACCCTAATGGCTAGAGTGATACTGGGCACTGCTTTTTGTTCTATACAGATATTGCTGCCGGAAGGGCCACACCCTACCCGTGGAATGGGCACTGCCAAACACCCAGACAGTCTTTATATGGTATTTCCAATGACCTAGATCATTCTGTCCTATGGGATAGAATCCACAGGATTCTATGGGGATCCCCTTTTTTAGAGTATACACTCATGTACTGTTCAATTAGATGGGCACAGTTTTTGTCTCCAAGTCCATGTCATAGGCCTCAGTGCCTATCCCCAAATCTGGCGGGTCTCTAGGGATCTGCATAAAGTTCCTCTGTCTCTGCACTGACTTTGGCTCCCCAGTAGGCTTTTACCCCTACCCTCTCTAGCTCCATTGCAGCATGGGTCCATTTGAACTGCATTAACAAGGACTTCCTGGGCCTGCAGGACCTTTTTGGAGAGAAGGGCTTCACAGAAAATAGTACCCTAGACTGTTCTTGCTGATTTAGAATCTCCAGGAGGTGGAGAGGGACAATTAGCCACTCCCTGTCTGTGTGGACCCAGGATGGCAAAGCACTCTCTGTATCGTCCAGGAGGAGATTGCAGTGTGGAGTCAGCTACCACTGCTCCTTCCTGCATGGGAGAGGAGAGATCCACATGGAGATTTTGGACAGGGCCAATGGTCTGGACCTATGTTTGTAATCTTTGAATAAATTTGAAAGGTTAGAACTATTTTGGGGGAGGGAAATGTTCCCATTATTAAAGCCTTGTCTAGCCATCTACATGCCCACCAATCCACCCAACAGTTACCATTCTATTATGATCACAGCTTCCAACTGGTTCTGCCCCCTAAAAATAATGATGACTGCAGTCCAATTCTGAATAAGTAATGAAGACGTTACCCTGTAAATACAGGCTAAAAGAACAGCAGCAGTGGAAAGTAGTTGCTGCTAAATGGGAAACTAGTGCAGCAAGTGACCACGAGAGGTAGATGCCATTGAGTGAGGAACAACTGTTCATCTCAACATGCAACGGCAGAAGACAAATGTGGTTTTATTTTTCTTGGTAAAGAAAAAATCCCTCCCCATTTTTATTGGTAGAATAGACTATAAATCAACTACATAAGTCACTACTTTAGACCTCAGCTATGTTCTAAATCAAGTGAATACTTGGCATGTTTATTTTCTCTACAGATGGTGAAACCATTTATTTGTAGATGGTTTTATTTACTTTTTCAGGTTGCAGTTATAGTAGCAAAAGTTACAAAGAGACAAACTTACTTAATTCTGTTCCTGAAACAAGCTGGAGGGGGAAAGTCCTCACTATCAATTGTTACATTTCTTTTCCGTTAACAGATTGCCATTAGGCTGGTCTCTGGCAATTGTCATAAAACAGACACAACATTCTGATCTCTGAGGAACTTCCAAAGTTGGTAAAATTTCAAACTCTAAATGGGGAAGGGGGTGAAGAATGATGACAAAAACTGGTTACATATTGGTTTCGGTTTTTGCTTTGTATATTATTACTGAAATTCTGTAGGGTGGCTTGTTTTATACAATAGATTATGGACTTTTTACAGAGCATGAAATATGCAGTGTTGTTGTAGCCATGTTGATCCCATTATATTAGAAAGACAAGGTGGGTGAGATAGTATCTTTCATTGAACCAACTTCTGTTGGTGAGAGAGACAAGCTGAGAAGAAGAGATCTGTGTAACTCGACAGCATCTCTCTCTGACAAACAGCAGTTGGTCCAATAAAAGATATTGCCTCACCTCCCTTTGTCTTACAAGGATGATCTACTCCAATTCCTTTAGAAAAATTGACGTTTGATTATCACAAAAAGTTGTATATTATATGCAAGAATGCACACTCTACACTTATTTTTTCTGATTTTTTAAATTATAAAATGAAAATTATAACACTTGAAAATGAATGGAAAGTTTGTTTTTAAATACAAACTCCTATCTCACTGTGTTTCTCAAGCATAAATTACAGAATAATCTTGTCTTTATGTTCTATGACTGTACTCTGAGACTTGCAGTAGTGGCTATGGCAAGTAACAAATTGTCAGAATCCCTGACCCAGCATGTTTCATATTGAAACTGAAGGACACAACACACAGTTGTGTTGGGAATAAAGAGCACTTGTTCACGGAACAGCATTTTCAGATTGATGGCTTTTCCTGAGCAATACAGTGGTCTATAATAATGTATAGGCCATTGCATTTGTGAGGATTATCCAGGCCTGTCAAATTCCCCTTTGGGGCATACGTTGTCAAGAGCTTTAATTCCTCAAAACCAATGTAAATATGCACAGAAGGGAGGTGGGAAGCCCTATTAGGACAGATATACAAACGTTGGGCTATTAGGTAGGTATACAGAGTCAGTCTAAGGAAGAAGGGATATTGATCCCCAAAGAGAGGGAGACTGAGTGAGAAATGAGGCAAGGAGGTGTGGTCCATGAATGAAGAGCATGTACAGTGGAATTATGATTCAAGTTTTACCATGTATAACAATGAATAAATGATCATACACGTCAAGGAAAAAAGCCCCATGGTAAACTTTTCAATGTGATTTTGGAGCATAACCTTCATTAATTTTCAATGGAATTTAGGGTAAATTTTTCAAAAAGCACCCACGTTCCATTGAAAGTTGATGAAGGTTATGCCCCTAAGTCACATAGACACATTTAAAAGTTTTACCCCACATGTTTTCAAATTGTTCAAGTGTAAGGGGATTTTTTGTATGCCATACTCTTTCCAAGGCAGCCAACTAATAATGAGCAAGATTGAAATGAAACCCCATGCACTGGTGTAAATATCTTACATTGTACCTTTGCAGTGTGCTCTGTGTTCATGTGGTATGGGAGTTGTTACTCCTGCATCCCCGACGGTGTAAAAGGGGCACGTGTGGCATCACAACTCTGAGGCCAGCATAGAGCACAAAAGTGCCGGCATGTCAACGATGCCACAAGCTTATTTGCTATTCCTGTTTCGGGCACGATGTGCCATCCAGCCTCAAAGATTCTTTGGCTGAGCCAGTAAGTCCTGGCAGGATGACATCTATCACAGTGATGTCAATAGGTGGCATCAATTGTATGTCAATAATAGTACGGTGCGGTAGGACAATGTCAGGACTAGGAAATCCCCTGGAGTTGGGTGGCTGGTGCCCATCGTCCAGATGGGCATAGCCCCAAGGGAATCAGCAGGCACAGAACTATAAAAATGCAGAATTGAGATGAAAGGATTGCAAATACCAGGGTGTGTTAGCTAAGGACAGGCAGCAAACACCAATGGTGCTACAAAATCCATTCCTTATTAATCAAGGGCATAGGTAGCTTTTTATTGGCCGGGGGAAGGAAGGGCAAAAGTTAAAAACAGTAGCTACTGAATATTGTTTTAATAAGTAGTTTTGTGCCATGACAAAATCTGTCCACTTTTAATAAAGAGATAAGGTGGGGGGTGTAGTATCTTTGATTGGACCAACTTCTGTTGGTGAGAGAGACAAGCTTTTGAGCTACACAGAGCTCTTCTTCAGGTCTGTGTGGCTCGAAAATTTGTCTCTCACCAACAGATGGTCCAATCAAAGCTATTACCTCACCCACCTTGTCTCGGTAATGTCCTGGGGCTGACAGGGCTACAACAACACTGCATACTTTTAATAAAGTGAGCTAAATGAGCTGCTGTTCCAAACTCGGTGTTTCCTTTATTAACTCAATTCTTACATTTGGGGGGGAGGGGGTAGCTGAAGTCTCTCCCCAAGATCCCAGTTATCTATGCCCATATTAATGTATCACAACAGCAAGAGGGAAAGTGGGGAGCTGATAGGAGAATGTAGCACAGGTTGGCATAGGAATTAATGACAATATCACATGGCCTGAGTTTTGCTGCTGTGGCCTGAAGCGAAGTGCCATTGTCGTCATGAGTCCCAGCAAAGGAATCATACCTTCTCTTGTTTGAGTGAGTAAAAAGACATAAGAAAGCTGCAGAGAGCAAGAGTGATGAAGGATGGGAGTACGGGGGTGCACTGTGGTGATTGCTGGAGGTAGGATTCTAAACAATTCTTGCCTAGTGGCATAAAATGTTAATCTAACATTATCGTTGGAGAAAGAAAATTGCCCAGTTGATTACACTAAATGAATTCAGACTTATCAGTTCTAATCAACCTCTCTCCAGAAGAGCGGTCATCACACTTCCAAGTAATCACTCTGACCAGAGAAAGAGAAAATGTCACTCAATGCCTAATCCATTCAACACACAAGTGTTCTGGTCTTCCAGAAAATTAGCTTACTTTAAATATATAAAGACAGCAGCTATTATTTGAAGGTGGGGGGAAGATATATCTCCAACCTTCTCCTGTTATCTTGACAAATATAGAGAGAGCGGACTTTAGAGTAATTCTTAGTTACACGATGGCGATTTTGAACATCGTAGAAGAGATTGAAACCAGATTCTGTCCTGACTTGTTAGTTGATGAAAGTGGTTATCTAGTGATGGCTATCACAAACCTACGGAAGGAAATGTTCCCAGGCAAATTAGGAATCCTACTTTAGAGACAAGGGCCCATATACAGCATTATCCTATGGCCTCTTTGTGCCAGTTAGGCTGGTGCAAACAGGGCAGAGGGCAGGCATATTACTTCCTCCTCCCCGCCAAGTGAATACCGTGGTGCCAGAAGGACTCTGAAACACCTCCACAAGGGCCCCATTTGCAGGGGACATTCTGGAGTGGGAAGGGGCATGGCTGAAGTGTCCTGTCGGATAGTGACTCCCTGCAGTGATCCATAAACATTCCCTTTCTTCAGTATTGGTAACAAGACAAACTTGCAGTTGTATTATACATATCACTGAGAGCAGCTAGCGTCTTTCACCATGAGTGTTTGGCTTGCCCAATACCTGATGTATTTATGTACACCAGTCTGCTTTCCTCAGAGTCTAATAGAATCTATCTGCTTCTAGTTCATGCTGGAAAAAGGGGATAACAGGCCAGGAGTTTTACTCCAGAATCGGGGAGTTTCCTGACCTAGACCTCAGACAGTCTGAGGCATAAAATATTACTTTTCCCCACTGGCATTTCAATTTTGTTTTCCTGCCTACAATATAATAATAAATGCATATTGTTCAATATTGAGCTAGCTTACCTTTACTGAGCTTGGTTTCAACTGGGTTTTATATGCACTTCTGCCAAAGCTATGAGAGAGCTGTGAGGACAATGAGATTTGTCTCCGGTGAAGTTGTTTTATGGCCATTGAGCAGCTAGTATAATCATATAAAATAGGGCTGTGAACCTCAATGAAAAATATGCCATAGTGTACTTCCATCTTCTCTGTATGATAGAGAAATGCATATACAATATTCATACTTCATTTGAAGCTTAAACTTTATTGCTACCATTTAATGTCCTTAGATTCTCATTTATTCCAACATAGGTTTTTGACAGGGTATTTAATGCTGGGTTCATTAAGAAACAGACCTTTATATGTACAGTTAAAAAAGAAGCATTTGGATTACTTTGATTTTAGAGTAGGAAGTCCATTTATCATTTCTGTGAGAAATTTTAAATGGTAAGCAGTTGAAAAGTGTATTATCTCCATGAAAACCATAAGTAGTAGTTATTAGCATTACAATTGTAGAACTTAAAGACAATAGCATTTTGTTGAAATGTTAGTGGAATAGGTTAAATGCAATTAATTTATTTTTTGGTCAAAAGAACATGTAATTGCAAAATAATGAATTCCATTAAAGGGGTTTTCATGTAAGTATACGAGGTCATGAAAAGAATAATTCGGAAAGACTTCTAAATTACCTTGACTTTATATTTAGAAATGATTGAAATGACTGGCACACTAATGTGCACACTAAATCCATTCCATATGGCCAGGTATTTATTTTTGCTAAGATCAACTAGATTCAGGTTACCTTGTATTGTTTACATTGCAAAGCGGAGTCAGGTAAAGGTTAGGTTAGTTTATGAAGCTCTCAGTCCTTGAAACAAAAGGATTCCGTCATGGTACCGGGCAATATATTTGTTCCTCCTTGTTCAGTGGGAGGTTTTCACAGCACATAGCGTTTTTGTTTTGCTTGCATAGGCAAGTCCAGTAGACAGCTGTCATGCACCTGAGAAATTATTCAAAAATAGGTTTCAGAGCAGCAGCCGTGTTAGTCTGTATCCGCAAAAAGAACATGAGTACTTGTGGCACCTTAGCGACTAATAAATTTGTTAGTCTCTAAGGTGCCACAAGTACTCCTGTTCTTTTTATTCAAAAATAGGCTCAAGCAAATGAATCAACTTTACTAGGATATGATCAGCTTCTAAAAAACTGTACCACCGCTGCAAAAACAGCATGTCTTCCAAGATCTAATTGCTTACACATTCAGTTAGTCTTACAAGTTCCATTTATCTGTAAAATGTGCAATCTGGTGACTCCCAGAACACATTACAACCTATTTCTTAGACAAAAATATTCACTCTATCCATATTTTGGAAAGATTGCCATTATCAAACAACATTATTCAATTGTTAACTTACTAAAGTGTCTATAACTTTAATCTCTCCAGTAACTTTACAACACTGCCAGCAGAGGTAGTATGGCTGGCTGGCTGTTTTCTGATTTCTTTGTGGATTCTCTCTGGATTCTGCCAGTGTCGGAAATATGAAGCAAATGTCTGTCCTCTGGTATTTTAAAAAGTCCAAAAGCCAATTATCTATAAGTCTGGCCATACAACAGTAGGATACTCTCAGTTTTGAAGCCCATGAATCCCAAATGTGGATATTAAAGGAACAGAATAATAAAAAGTGCTCCATTGTCTCCTTTGATCCAGAAGAGGCTTCCCGGGGGTAGCCATATCTATTATGTGCTTCCCTGACAAGTTACCTCTAGCATACAATTTACCAGGAAATATCTGCCTCCGTTTATCCCTGTACTTGAAGCTATCTCTGTTATTTCAAAGGTCCAACAATGCCCCACTGTGACAACTGGGAAATTCAGTACTGCTAATTGGCATTCTGAAAAATATTCCTCAAGCACCCTCTTGTATATTGCTCTCTTAAACTGTGAGTCTCCTTGCTGGAATACCGTTCCCTGAATTTGCCAATGGGAAATGCATTTTAAAGCAAGTGTATATAAGAGGGAGACTGTTAGTCTGTTGCAGGGGGAAAGTACCATCAAGAAAGCTTCAGGGCATACCATCCCCCAAACCCCTTCTTTAACTGGCACATAGACTATGCTTCTCTTCACTAGGTTACATTTATTGCCCTGAAGCATTTGAAAAAAATAAGCCTGTCAATCTGACCAACAATTTTCCAAGGGGAGGATACACATGCCACATAAATGCAAATCCCCTTTTCTGCCAAAACAAACAAAAAAAATCAAAAGGCCTTCATAAAAGGAAGATCCCAATGGGCCTCTAGTCAAGGAATCATTAAAAGCACATGAGAGAATCATAGAGAGGGGATTCATAAACCTCTGATAACATTCTGCTGTCAAACTGTCTTCCCATAGGGAAGTTCCATTCTCCAGTTTCAAGATAGCTGCACAAACCTCCATTTCCTCATTGGTCCCACAGATGAGTCCCGTTCTTCATCTGCCAATGTTGGAACAGCTGCAATACTATCCAAAACTTTCTGCTGCGGGAAAGGAGAAATCATTTGTCCCTGAAAGAGCTCACTTAATATTCTTGAACTATCCTCAAAATGTCAGCAGAGGCCCTGTGGACCTACCCAGAGCTAGGAACCTGTAACCCCACCATATTCTGCTTCAGTCTCTTTTCCTTACATCCTGACCTTGTAAATATATAAGAGGAGGGTCCCCCCACCTTTCGTCCTAAAGTCCTTTGCAAATTTTACTGATTCTAGTTTTCTCCTTCCATTTCCTTCTTAACTTCCTCTAAGACTCTTATTTCTAAGCATTCCCAGTGTGCAGTTGACTATGAAGATGTCTCAAAGGACTCTGCAATGCAAAATAACGCTTGTAATCAGAGCTACACAGATGCCCTGAAAAGGAACAGAGAGAGGCCACCACACTTCTCTTTGTTAGTTCCCACCATTCCATGATACGTAAAATTCCCAGACTGTTTCTGATTCCATAAAGATGCCTTCAACCTTTCTAATTGCTGCTGCATTATGAAGTAAAACAGTATTTTGTTTCTGATAATCATGACAAAAAGTCACTGCTCCATACTCCCCGAGTTTAGCTTGGGTAGTCACAGAGGTGAAAGTAAGCCGGTACAGTCCAGTACAGCATACCGGCAAGAGCTGCTATGCCGGTCCAGACTGGACCGGCTTCCCCGGCGGTGATTTAAAGGGCCCAGGGCTCCAGCCACTGCGGGGAGCCCTGGGCCCTTTAAAGTGCCGGCAGAGCTCCAGCAGTGGGGCTCAGGTGGCGCTTTAAAGGACCCGGGGCTCCCCACAGTGGCCGGAGCTCCGGGCCCTTTAAATCCCCGCACGAGCCCGGCTGCCGGAGTCCCAGCGGCGGCAGGGCTCCGGTGGCGCTTTAAAGGGCCCGGGGCTCCCTGCAGCATCGGAGCTCTGGGACCTTTAAATCCCTGCCTGAGCCCCCATTCCCTGTCTGATGTTGAGAAACTTTTCTGTTCCTGAAGTTGAGCACATCAAAACCTGCTCCCCAGCTACAGGGTCTGCCATACCCACAGCCGCCGGAGTCCCGGGCCCTTTATTTCCCACCTCTGCAGCTGGTAGCTCCGGGGTGATTTTGAACGGCCATGCCTCTTCCGGTTGAGGCCACGCCCCCGCTCAGGACTCCAGCATACCAGTAAGTCCTTTAAGTTACTTTCACCCTTGGGTGATCAGCAAACTCTACAGGCTGCACTGTATGTTGTTGTATCACTGAGGTAGCTTTCACCTCCACCCTGTCCAATCAACTACCCAAATCCACTCTAAACATGTAAATGCCCCCTTCTTCCTTAAGTGAGGATGCCCACAAACATCCTTGAACCAAGCAGCATCATGCACTGCTTGTAAGTTTCATCCGCTCATAACCCTTGAGGTTGCTTTGCTCTGTTAGTCACTGAAGTTAAACAATTAACATCCATCATAAAAGCAACTGTTGAGGTGTCAATAATCAAGGAGCAAACTCTGAAAAAAGATCTTTCCTCATCTTCTGATAATGTGGGCCATAGAAGCTGACAACAATACCTCACAGCCAAATATCAGAAAGGAACTAGTAAACCCTGTCCCAGCTGCAGTTCTGCCACCCTCTGCACCAATACTGCGGTAGTATAAAACAATACCCCTACTCCATTCTAAGTGTCTGGCCCTGTGCATCAAAAAGATGGGCCTCTCCTCCAATCCCTCTGAGCTCCTGTAACATCACACCTAGAACATAGTCTTGCTTCCTGGAGCCCCACTAGATCCAAATCCTACCACTAGAGAAACAAAGATCTTATGCCTCTGACACACACTCAGGACGGAATGCACGTTCCAAGTTGCAATTTTCAGTACCGTCTATATTAAAGCTCCAGGTCCAAGTCCTCATAGGTACTTGTTATCACTGCCTTGTCAGTGCTACTAAACCCTTTGACTTACCCCTGTCCACACTCTTTTCTTTAGCCACTTTTTCCTTGTTCACTACCCCCAACTGGTGGGCCTACTGAGTCCCCAGATCCCAACTCTCATGTTCTTTCTGAAGTTGCTCAAGCCCATTAACCCCTGGGTTAATGACTGTACTTGTAACATCCTTCGGCTCCTCTCTCTGTTCTCTCTCATCCACAACAGCTCCTAATACAGAAAACCTGTTATCCGTTTGAACTGCGAAAATGCTGTGTGGTTCAGACAGTTGTAGGCCACCCTCAGTTACTATGACCCAGCAGACTCCTGGGATCCTTTTCCCCTGTCTGATGTTGAGAAACTTTTCTGTTCCTGAAATTGAGCACATCAAAACCTGCTCCCCAACTACAGGGTCTGCCATACCCACAGCTTCCAAATTCCTCCCTGGTGACTGGGATTCTTGTATAACCAATTGTGCCTGTGAATGTTCCTTCCTCAGTTTCGCTTTCTGACACTCCCCATCTCAAATAGTCTCCCTCCACCTTACTAGTACTCGTGTCCCAATCTGTATTGTCCTGGCTCTCAGTGGTTACCACTCACTTCCTCACCCTGACCCCTTCTCAATCCTGTATCAGGAAAGGACAAGGGCTGTCCTTCCCCAAAAAGTAAGAGGCCCTGCCACTCAAAATGGGACTTTCATCGGTCCTTGCAGGGCTGCTCAGAACACTCTGACCCCCTCAGGCTCAGAGGAGGAGGAATGTCCCTATGAGGCTAGCATGGATGTTTTTCCCTATTGTTACACACCTCCAGGCTTCGCTTATAAACGTGTTCACTTTTCCCACACATTGCCTCTAATAAAATCCCTGCAGTCTTCAGTCTTGTGTGCATTAGAACCACAGCACATGCACTTCCTCACACCACAGCCCACACTAAAATGTTCTGTAGAGTCACAGGTAAAACAGTACAGTAACCCAAATAAAATATATTGGGCAGACGTTGAACTGCATTACTACTGGAAGAGTTCAGTGGGTGCCTTTATATTCACCATTCCAAATCCTAAATGGATCATATACTTTTACGGGAGCCTGCATGCTTTAGCATCACGTAAAACCCTATGCAGAATATGTATATTTTTGTTACAAGGCTTAATAGTAGGTTGGAATGGAGAAACAGCTACTATATCATCCCAGTTCTCCTAATTCCAATCCATTCCTAGAAAAATTCCACCTCATCATAAGAGTAAAAGCTGACATCAAAGTTGCTGCTGACTGGCAGGTGTATCACAGCTTCCAGTTGAGCAGGCAAAAATCCGAACGATTTAAACAAGAGTCCTAACAACAAAATCCCTAGTGGGACATTTGACCGTATCTCCTGTGTAGCCCAGTCGAATCACAGATCTCTGCCAAGGCATCCTAGGATAGTGCTTCTGTTGTGAGGAGTACAATCCTGATTGGCTGTGACTGCTGCACAGGATTTCTTCCTGGGAGACCCCTCAGGAGTCCCACAGCCAGAAACAGACACCTCAGGACCTTTCTTATTGTCACTGTTCCTCAGTTGCTCACTCACAAGAGGCCTTGGTGCTCCCTCATCAGCACTAGGGCTTCCCTTTGTGTTGCTGGAACCCTTGGGGTCAAGAAAAACAAAAGACCCCCCTTCAGATTCTAAAAAATGCAATTTTGGCCACTCTTCCCTCCGGTTGACTCAAACCCTTAATAATTCCCTGAGTGGAGTTGTTTAAAGTGAACAGAGCTTCTGCAGCAGATGTGAGCCTTGTTCTACCCCCCTCTCTGCTTAGAGGGGAAACCACAGATGTGGCTATTAAACTACCTTTGCCTCTATGTTTCTGATACAGCCTGACTGCAGCAAATCTGCACTGTATTCCTGCCCCTCCTCGAGAGTCCATGCAGAGTTTGAAATGGAGGACACATCCTGCAAACCAATTTCCCAGAGTAAGGGGAATCCATCCCCACCCACACCAGAGGCTGCCTCTGACAGTCGCTCCTCCACAGTAGGTTTCTGCAAAGCAAACTTTTCCTTTTTGAACATGTATTCCTACTGCCTGTCCCTTCACTCCAAATCCTTCTCTATCCCACAGTATAGTTCCCAAGTCACTTTCCCCACTGGCCCCTTCAGCCTGGGGGCACAGGCACCATAGGAATAAGACCCATAGCTTCTGCTAACAACACCTCAGAATCCACCGGTCTGTGCATAGTAACTTCTGCATCAGTCTCCAAACAAACAAACTACGCCACCATCACATCCAGAGAACTTACTGGAAAAACAAAGCCTCCTTCAGCCCCACCATCTGAGACGACAGCCATCTTGGCGGGAAGAGGAGGTAAGAACACTCTCTCTCTCTCGCTTTCTTTTTCCTGAAGGGAGAGGCAAGACTTAATGTTTCTGTTTTAATATTTGGACTGGTGGACTTAAGCGTTTCCTGAGCTGGAGTGGGACTGATTATTTTTGGCTTAAACTAGTGATTGGCAAAATCTTTGATGAGGACTCCATTTGTAGTTTAGTAAATAACCTTATGCCACCAACTGGCATATTCCTGTACTCCATTTTAGCAAAAGTCTGAGTCTCCTCCACTCTGCTTGGTTTTTACTATCTAGTAGGCATTTCACAGTCCATATATTTCTATTAGTCCATTGGGTTACAGATCTTGGGAGCTGAATTTAGGCTCCAAGTGGCGTGGCATGTGTTTTAGCTTGACATCCAGTGCTACAAATTAATCTGTAAGAATCTACTCTTCGATTCATGCGTTCCAACCAGTCCAGAACAGCAAATCTCTGGCCCTGTACTTACATTTCTCTACTCTCATGAGTCCTGAAGATATTATCTTTGTCATCTTCAATCTCAGTGACAAAGGATCCATAGTGTTTCATCTGTAAGTGTTACTTCCTCAGCGTAATATCCAGAGCTCTGACTTGCAGCTGACATCCTTATTGCTGCTTGGACAAAAGAAACACAGAACTTGGGAATGCTATGTACTTGCAACCCTAAGTTCTGTCAATAGCTTGTCTGACAAAGATTTGACTAAATGGATTTAGAGCCCACCTGACTCCCCTGCACTGTCTTGCTCTCCCATGCCAAAATCGGATTATGGCATCAGTGACAGGTATAGCAGTTGCTGGTCTGTTTTTAAGCAAAGTAGTTCAAGTGAGGAAAAAACACATTCCTTGTAGCCTTTCTGCTGCTGCAGTAAGGATTTTTTCTTGATTGCATTCAAAGGCTTAGGGTCAAATTCCACAGTAGCTTTTGGCCTATACATTTACTCCAATTTTGCCCATAAACCTGAAAATCTGCCCCATCGGGCTGAGTTCACTCCTTAGTTCTGCCTGTCACCCACTGCCTCTCACCCATGCCTCACTCCACAGAGCCCCAAACATGCAGGGATTACATATACGGGCTTCTGTGGAGCCAAAGGAGGTTGGGGATGTGTGCTACTGAACCTGAATAATTTATTCTCAAGGACAAATACCAAGTACATTGTATTGCCTTTCCCTGTTGTTCTGTGATATTTTACTAGTAAGGTGATCAGAAAAATTTCTGATAGCGTCTTAATGCACACTTGTTTTATAATTTCCTTAGCAATAGGTTATGTGCAATATTATATCTCTGTAGGTCAATGGCATTTCCTTAAAGCAATGTCTATTTGACATTATGAAACATCAAGAATCCCCTACATTTCTTTTCTGTTGAAGTTGGTTCCAGTGATACATTATGATTGTATTAGCTTTTTCAAGAGAGATAAAAAATAGGGTTTTAGGTTAATAAAATCTTATGCTCTGGCTAGTGACATAATAAAAACAAAAACTCTATAAGATTTAAAAGAAAAACTGATTTAAAGACTAGGCAATCTCTTTTTGTAAATGAATAACGAATCTGTATTACCATTTTAAAATAACTTCTAGGTCCTAATCCGAGTGAAAAATAATTATTTGAAGGAGTTAGTCATCCTGACAATTCTACAAACTTGAGACAAAATGCAAGACACCTGCAAGATAGACATGTCATGGATTTTTATTTATTTATTTCATGCAAGCAGGGACTTTCAGTCAGTCAACAAATTTCAATCTAAGCTTTTATTAAGTGCATGTAGGTATGCATTTTTGGGGTCGGGGGGAGGGGAATGAAAGCAGAGCCGGGTTAAGAGCAGAGCCTAGTTCAATGGCTAAAGTATCTATGTATGCGTATGTGGGGTATCTGCTAGGTTGTTCCAAATTCTTGCAAGCTTGGGGAGGTAGGAATTCACTCAGAAATCACTCCAGTGCACAGATCTATCCCAACATCTTTATTGGCATGGACAAAACCCTTGTGTCATTTCGAAGAGCAGTCACTCAATAGGAGTATGGCTTTGATCCCAGGTGCCTAACAAGAATTTTACCTCCTTCAGTCACAAACAGTCTCCACTGCCTTTCCAGCCTCTGTTTCTTAATCCTGGATTCAGGTACCTCCTTCCCTTTGGCCAGTGACTGATTCTTATGTGTGGGGCAGGCTCATAGAGACCAAGGTCTCAGGCTGTTCTGTAGGCCAGTCTCTAAGCCCCAAAGTCAGACCGGACTCTTGGCTTGCCACACCAATATGTGCCCTATCTTGCAGCCTGCCTGCACAGTCCCTTCTCAAATGGCATCCCCATCCTACAATCAGAGAGGAATTGGTAGCAGAAAGTAAGGGTGGAATTTTCTATCAGCTCTCTAGCCTTGAGGGGGGCAAGGCTGGAGTAGAAAGCTTCTGTTGTCTGCCTATCACATGGTCACTTAGGGCTCTACGGGCTAAACCAGCCTACACAGCATGGCTGCTGATGTGTGTAGCTGGTCTCCACCCTGTATTATGACTGTATATATATTTTCATCAAAGACAATTAAATTACATTTTTTCTACGTTTTCCAGCATTTAAAATACTTCTGTCACACCAGATTCACTTAGTTCTTCTATGCCCTGGTCATTGATTAGTGATGTGTATGTTGATCTCTACTTCCTACAGTTTTCTCTTTGCTGAGGGGAAATTGCCAGAGCCAGTTAATTTTTTTTAGTCATTTGGGATACACTGTACAATATTTACAAGTGGAAGAAGAGGAAGTCTTCTGTTTTTACAGCCATTCACTGGCATTGGATTGCTAAATGTACATGCCAAAATACTGTATTAAAATGAAAAATTGGGAGTAAATGTGCACATCTGAACACAACATACAATCCTTTCACCAGGGCCAGATATTCATGTCCTTACTCACTTTTTTTTTTACATCTATTAAAGTCACAGTCTTTGTCAGGAGCAGAAGGTTTTCTCCCACCTACACATATGAACCCTATCTACCCAACAGCCTACCCTTTCAAAGGATTGCGAAGCTGCCTCTATAGCTTGGACTCTATAGAGGTTGAGGAGCCTCTGTTTTGCATGAGCCATCCATACATCCTCTGAAGATTTTTGTTGCAATGGACGGCCCCCTCCACATCCCAGAGAACACGGGCACTGGCTTAATCACAATCTGATCTTTAAAATGCCATCTATATAGTGAGCTTCCAAGAATGCCACTCTGGCTGTCGCTCTGTAGCCTACAAATGTCTGAGTCAGTGTGAAGCGATGGAATCACCTGCAAGTATGGCGGATAACTCTTTTTGTTCAGAATATTACCAGGTTGAATCATCACTGGGTTTCAACATCTGCTACCAACCAATTTTTAAATTCTCAGCCATTTTCACTATGAATTGCACCATGCAGTGTACAGCTACAGTAAGGCGTGTATCTATGCCATGCCAAGAGTCCTAGACCATTGAGATATCAGAGGTAACTTAACCAAGCATCAGCCTTACTCTACAGCTAATTTGCATAGAACATTTTCATTGGTTGTATGAGGGAGACTGAACAGATGGTGGATTATTTGGCCAAGCTGCCACTCACACCAATCAACACATCCACCACAAACCAACACAACCAGCATACACAATAAACCCAGACATACATAGCCTCTCACATACTGCTCATTTGCCACCAGCACAAAAAACACACAACTCTCCCAGCACAACCTCCTTCTAAATACAAATCAACCCAACTAGCGTACACGTGAGATTCACAGTCTTACTGGTGTTCTCCGCCATTTTGATCACATAGTGCTGAATGGAATGCTCACCTGTATCAGGTCTGGTCAGTCCTGCAGTTCCTAGTTGGGGCCGGCCTTAAGGCCAACCCAGCCAATGTAAGTTGATGAATCAAAAAGTTGCCTACCTTGGAAATACCATGACGGGAGGCCAATTTAGACTGCTGGTTAACAAGGGACAGGCTTTGCCAAGGTGTCCTGTCCCTTGCAGGTGAGAGGGTTCATGCAGCCATGCTAGATATGACTGGCAATTTGTGCCTGGTTTTGCCATCATTGCCGTCCTTCTTACAGACCTGACGGATAGTAGCCGAAGAAGATCCACTGAAAAGAGGCCTGCTGGGAAGCCTTCAAAGCATTGAGAGACTGATTATGCTAAAAGGCAATCCTTTTCAATCCAGACGTCACACACAAAAAAAAAAAAAAAAAGTTTATTCTGAAGACAGCTGCTTTTGATATGGGCCTGGAGGCAGTCCTTTCTCAGGAAATGAATGGCATGGAACATCCTGTCCTCTTAATCAAAAGCTGTTGCCCGCATTCTATAAAGGGACATTCCCTTCACGTGTGACCCTGTTATCCCTGTGAGAAGCAGGTCTCTGGGCTATTGTCTAAGCCTGGTTTCTGGCTCACTGGCAAGTGTCTCTGGTAGAGAAGAGTGGCTTCTGAATCAGGTTGGATCCCTCACAGAAAGAGGACTGGAGACAAAACAATCTGTTTTGGCTCTTGCCATGGGTGCTCTGTTTCCGCTGGGGTCTGTATAAGGTTGGGGTCATTGGTTTGAGTACTGTGGGGCCAAAGTGGAGCTAATCTCTCCTCAACTAGTGGAGCACAGTTCCCCTTGACTGGGCCTTACTTCAGGCCATGTCAGTTTCTTAGTCCTCCATTATACCCTTCCCCCACACCCCTGGGGCGCCATATCATTTTCCATTAACTATACTGCTTCTGATAATGTCCATGGATGGTGTCTCAATATGCAATCTTGTCCTCCAGCTGGGAGTATTTGTATTAACTGTTCTTCCAGGATAAACACTGTCATTTGGTCTCTGGTCTGCACTTCAGGCCATAACCAATGCCAGCAATAGTCTCTCAGCTTTTGAGCCATCACCCATGGCCAGCCTCCCTGTGAGTATTCTTCTGCCCAGAAGTCACAGTGGTGCTTCTCATCAATAAAATCCAGCAAAACATGGATGGATTCCTTATTATTATATGGAGATATACCTATCTCATAAAGCTGGAGGGGACCTTGAAAGGTCATCAAGTCCAGTCCCCTGCCTTCACAGCAGGACCAAGTACTGTCCCCGATAGATTTTTGCCCTAGATCCCTAAATGGCCCCCTCAAGGATTGAACTCATAACTCTAGGTTTAATAAGCCAATGCTCAAACCACTGAGCTATTTCTCCCCCTTAACCAGCAAACAAACCCATGTGGCCTCAGAGTCAAGCCTGTGGTACATAGACTATGCCAGACCAGTCAGGTAGGGGATTAGTACATGGGTCCAATCCTCCAGTGGCCATTGTCATACATTTAAAGATAGCTAGAAGCACCTTGGGGACATTGTCCGGCTCAATTATGTTGTTCCCTGAAGGACAGCAATCCTGTAGGCCAGTTCTGTGATGTGAAGTGCGGCCCTCTGGCTGGGCCTCTTGGGATATGTCTACACAACAATTAGACACCCCCAGCTGGCCCATATTAGCTGACTTGGGCTAATGGGGCTCAGGCTCTGGGGTTATTTCATTGCTGTGTAGACTTCCAGGGTCAGGCTGGAGCCCTAGGACCCTGCAGGGTGAGAGAGTGTGATCACAGGAGTTCATTAACCCTTTCTTGACTGCTGTGTGTGTGTGGGGGTCATCTGCCCTACCACATCATCAAACATACAGTACCTACATACGTTCACCAAGTCTCCCCAATATATATGTGCTAGTGTAACTTTAAAAAAACTCTTACCACCCTAAGCAGCTGCAAAGTGAGCCTCCATTCTGGATGCTGTCACCTTCCAGCTCCCAACCATTTGAAGAGAAAGTTTTACTCAAACCAGGTCTCTGTCTGAAAATTTCATTGTAAGAAACAATCCTTGGTTAATTTTAAATGTTATAGGAGTTGATAAATTGTATAGTCAATTGCTTGACCACACTTTGATTCATTATAAAATATACTCAAGGGACCAAATAACCAGTGTCAGTCAGGTTTATTAATATGGTGAGTGAAAAGAGTTCTGTATGATACCACTCTCCTCAAAGCAGTTCTGTGTGGCGATGATACAGTCACCTTACACAGAAGCTGTGCTCCCCAAGTTACACATTTCAGCTGGTTTTATTTATATGATTTTACAAGTTACACATTTCTTTACATATCACTAAAATCCAGCCCCTCAGTTTGTTCCAGTTTCCTATCTTGTTCTGTTCCTTCCTTATTTTTGTTTTGGATACTAGCATTCCGTGAAGGTACTTCCCTAGATTGTACTAAGACACAGAACAAATGTACCTGAATTTTAACAAGTTTCCTATCTGCTTCTGCTAAATGCTTGCTTCTGCAAATGCAAAAAATTATGGGATACTTAGCATAAATGAACAGGATTAAGGTATAGGCCAGTTCAGACTATATCACTATTCCAATAGTGCTTAAGTTTATTGGTGCTTGATGCATACTAACAGTATATATGGTGCTGATAATACATATTAATATGATATATATTTATATGCTAGCCAGCATATATTGTATAAACGACCTTCAGTCATTAAGAGTGGAATAAAGTCTGCATTAAATCACAGAATTAAAAAGGAAATTTATATTAAATCAGTCAGAAAAAACAGCTACAAAAGCACCGCTGAGTCACTGTACATTTAGATCCTTTTAAAGGATCCAAGCAGTAAGTTCTTATTCAGTCTCTAGCAGAGCAATGCCACAATGTGTCTGCTTATAAATATGTATTAACTATAACACAAGCTTTTTTGCATAGGACATTTGACTTGATTTTGTGGTTGGAGATGGCTTGAATCTGTAATTATGTTACCATTTACTGTTGTGTAAAACTGCACTTGATACTAATTGCACTTAACAATTATAGTGCTTAACATTAATTACACTGGAAGAACTACAAAGCAAAATCCTTTTTCCTCTCTCTCGGTAGATTGGGACCTCTAATAGTAGAGCAAAAAGCATTCAACGTCTGAGGCACATTATGGATCAAATTACTTGTCACTGATTAGAAATGTCATAGATACTTCTTGTAGTTTTCAGATGCTACCGCGCATTTGGTGTATCATTGGGTAGAGTTGACATTTTGCTTTCTGACCCCTTTTTTAGGATGATGATGTTTTTCCTGGCACTCTGGTCATGCTTTATAGAAGTGTTTGTCCTGAACAGCAGAAATAAGCATTGTGGTTGGGATTTTAACAGATAAAATGCATAATTCACACTTACCTCTAATTATATGTAAACATTTTATATTTTCACTATATTTATTCACAATAGTATTGATGGAAACAAGTACATAAGGAAAACATGGTTTAACTTGTACATTAAATAGGCCTACTTTCATTTAATTCCCTTTTTAGAATAGCTGTGGGTATTTATTATAGATAATACACACAAAATTCGCCAGTGAGTCAAGCAGTCAGAATTCTTGAGGAATCAAATAATCAACCATAACACTGACAATCTGAGGACATTTACCAAGATACTCAAGCATACAGTATTTACATTATTTTCCCTGTTTGAACCAAGGAGTTAGCCAAATGTGAGGTTTTGCAGGTTGTTTCCATTAGGAGAAGCTGATGATGGAGTCCAGTGGATGCTTGTTTAATGAAATCCCATTTATTTATAAAGAACATACAAAGTCCTGTTTCCCCAAACACAGCAGAAATTAAACAAAAGATGGTGTCTCTGCTCACAGTTCCAAGCCCCTATTCCAGTTGGCACATAGCCCAAAAGCACTTGCTCTCTCTTAGCTTTTCTCAGGGATATTCCCAGTGCTTGTCCTGACTGTCCTTGGCTTTGCTGTCACTGCTTCTCTGGGGGGGGGGGGGGGGTTCCTGCTTCTCTTCCATAGATACACCATCCTTTGTAAGACAATAGCCAGCAAAACCCTTTCACCCAGTCTTTGTTTTGGGTGGTGATGTGCTTGCACTTTGGAGTGGAGGCCACTGTTCTTTCAGCTGGCTGGTTGCATGAAGGAGCTTAACTGTTTCTTACGAGTGTTTTAAATAAAAGGAGGAAGTTGCTAAACCCAACCCGTAACCATACATCACTTTTAAAATATAAAGATCCCAAGGAGTGATCTGCTGAAATATTTCTATCCTGCATTTCCTGTTTTAAAATCTTTTGAAGCAGAATCTCCAGAGTATAGCTGGGTTCTACGGGTTGTGGATGCGAAGAAAGTAATGTTTATTCTGAACACGGGTTGATTGAATAGTCTAATTAAAAGGAAACGAAAATGGGAATTCGTACAATGTTTACACTTTATTTAGTCTTCCTACTTCTTTAAGCAATAAAAGCATACAAAAAAAATAATGGGGAGCAGATGGACTGGAGAAACTTTAAAAAAAATCTCCTACTAATTGAAAAATGAAGTTGTATGATTTGTATAAAGTATGTAATCAAGGACAAGGAGAAGCTCTTTATTGGTTTAAATATATATGCATCTGTTAGCAAATCTGTATCTATTCCAGTGTTAACATTTACCAAATTCTAGTAAAACTTCTGTGTTCATTTGGTTGATTTCCTGCCATTTGAGCCAACTCATATGGCTAATCTGAAACTAATTTTCTTTGGCAAAAAACGCCCCCCTGGAAAAGGACTACATGTTCCTTTCTAGTATCTAAAGATCTTACTTCAGAATCATGGGCTTTGATGAGTGCCACCAGCCAAGCAATGCAAAGCAGTCCTAACCGGGCAGCTGTTGATTCCATCAGCATGGGTGGGGGGGGAATGCTGGTTTGGTGTAGGCTAATATGCTAACTCTGTCACTCCGTTGGGGTGCCCCCAAGAAACGCAGAAATGCTTGGACTGTGGTAAGGAGGAAAGAAAAAAAAGACTGGACTCTGCACAGCTCCAGCAATCCCTGGACAGCAGAAAATCCATTTGGAAATATTTAGGAGCTGACATAAGTTAGAGCAACCACCTCAGGAGAAGGGAATGGAAGAACATGTAAGTGGCATATGGCTATTTTTACCATCTTCCTCATACCTTCTCCCCATCTCTGATCTCAACAACTCAACCAAACTCAAGGATCGGGACTTCTATCTGTGCAGGAAATTATTTATTTATGAGATAGGAGGATGTACAATTTCAGACCATGCTCCAGTTGCTTTGACCTTATTAGAAGTCAGCAGGATAACTGTAGCACAGTCTGCAGGATAAAAAGCTTCACTCTAACAAAATAGAAGTGGGGGAGGGTAGTGAGTAATTATTAATACTAAGGAGGATGTTCTATTATTCGCATTGACATTTTACAGCGGTATTCCTACAGAATATCCCAACACAGTGGCTGTCTGTAGTCAAAGAAGATTAGTACGTTAGTGTATATTTTTGGTGCATTGCTTAGAAGTAAAATGTGTAATTGTGGTGTTCTTGTAATCAGACTTCAAATTTAACACCTTGCTGAGAGAACTGGAGAAAAGTTCCTGTCTCTGTGCTAGTCTTTCAGTTTTTTTCAGGCTGAATACATTTAAAAAGTACTGCATCATCCATTTTTGCAACAAGAAGGGCTAGAAGTTTTCATAAGAAAATGGCTAAATCTTCAAAGTGTGGATTTCCCATGCTGGTGGATTAATATTGTCCCAATATAAAATTCTTTCACTGAAAAAGATTCTACCTCAAATGCTATTTTTCCTTCTAAATTAAAGTCTCGGGACTATTTGTACTTATTATAAATGTTTGCACAAGTGTTCATGTGGTTGTCTTAAAAACTCTTAATTTCTCCTGTTTTGAGCATAAAATTCAGTCACCCAATCAGGTAGCAGAAACAATGCCATATGACTTGTAGCCAATCACTCTCTAGAAACAATAATTAATGACTAGTCAAATCAATAGTTGAAATGAATAGTGAGCAATTCACGTAGCGAAATATGCTGGCATAAAATGTTGCTCTAACTATTTTGTATAATCAAACAGATCAATAATCTTAATCCATTAGCAAATAATTCAACAATAGAAAAAATGGTTAAAGGGCTACAAATAGTTCACCCAGGTTAGTCAAACATTTTTATATGCACTGTACCTCTATCCATCTTACATTTATACTATATGTACTAACAGCGGTTTCAGAAGAAACAGATGAACAGACAAAATCTCATGACTACTTATTTCCCTGGAGTGCAATTACACGGTCAAAGTATCATTTGGACCTTGGGTTGCTATGTAAGCAGCACTATGTTAGCCAATATGCAATTAACTAGAATAATGATATATGCAGCTTGATGGGGCCAGATCAGGAATACATTATTCTTAAGTGGATTATGTTGTTAAGCAATGTTATTGGCTCTATTAGCGTACATGATGCTTTATAATTTAATATGATAAGTTTCCTACCCTTGGCACAAATTACGGGTGCAATACTATAAACACATAGTATGCAACTTTACTCTCACAAGTAAAGCTATTTACATGCATAAGCATTAGCAGGATGTGACCCTAAAAGTGCTATTAAGTGGAGTGCAATTAGGGTTCGTGAAACTGATTAAAAAAGAAGAGCGAGCAATAGGGATTTCATCATTGTTTTTTAAGCACTCAAACTTATATTTTCCATCTTCACTTTTTCCCAAATGGCATGAGCTTAGCCCTGTAGAACCAACTCTGGAGAATATTTGTTTCTTTACTGGCAATTTGTCCCCAAATTATTGAGTTCAGCTGTACTCTCTGCAGTGGAAAAGATGGTAAATCAAATGAACGTCTAAGACTATGTCTACACTACCGAATAAGCCACCCATCTGAGTGACATAAGTTACACCAACATAAGCACCGGCGTGGATAGCACTATGTCTGTGGGAGAAGCTATCCCACCACTATAGCTACCGCCACTTGTTGGGGATGGATTAATTAAATTGGCTGGAGAGACTTGGGGGTGGATTAATTAAATCAGCTGGAGAGCTCCCTCCCATCGGCTTAGAGTGGCTACAGTAGCGAGCATACAGTGGCGCAGATGCACTGGTGGAGCGGTGCCTCTGTAAGCTTTCTAGTGTAGCCTTAGCCTAAGTTTGTAGCCATACCACCTGGGTACAAAATCCTGCCAGATTGTTCATTTGAAACAGAGTTTATCTGGATTAAGTCTCCTTTGGGAAACCTCCAGGGTAACTCTCCTCCTCTCCCTCCCTCTGCTCAGCTTTTTCCGCTCCCACACCTACCCTCATACTCACTCTGCATAGCTCACCTTCCTTTCCCACTGCCCCCATTCCTCCTCTACTCAGTGTGCTATGGCCTTTGAGTGCCAGGCACCGGGGCGGTTGCAGAACCTATGCTCTGGTTCCATGCATAGTCAAAACCACACTTCATGGAGTCATGCCCTATTCTAGGGGTTCTCACCTTTTTCTTTTAGCAAGCAGGGCAATTGCCACGTGAGGTACATTGTGCATATGGTAAGGCGGCCTGGGCCCCAGTGAGTCTAATGCCGACTTTGCTTCGCTGACCACATCAGAGGTAGCTGCCTTTCAGTAGCATATATCCTTTATTTCATATGATAATCAGTGCCTACCATCTGTTGATTTCAAACCATTTTAATATCACAAGTGTAAAGTACTTCGTTGTTGCCAGTTTAATGAATAATAAAATGTTGGTTGGTTTGTTTTTTTACTGAAGGGGGGGAAAAAAGAAAAAACAAAAAGCTTACTGACCATGTTTGTGCTGCTTATGTTACCTTGAACTGTAGAAAGACTAAGACATAAAGAATATTTTGCACAGGCTACGGCAAGCCTATCTCATTGGATGAAAGATTTAATTTTTAGAGTTTGCTTTACCCATAGAGATTATCTGATTCCTCTTATTTTTAAAATTTAATCATCCCAGTCTTTCAAAGGTGGATATATAAATGAAGCCTCATTACAACCAAGTACATGCAGGGTCAGTAAGATCCTGTCTGCTTAAAAATTAGTGAGAGGAAAACGAAACCGTTAATAGAATATCCATCACTTTGATGAAACTGTTGATTGAAATTCACCCTCACATATAACCTATTTGTAATTTCTCTCAAGCAATGTATATTAATGGGGTCTTGCTACTTCCTTATCAGTTTAAAATAGTAGCAGGGAATGTTTCAAATTCAAAATCATTTCGCAAGTGTGGTTTATAAAACAAACCTGAGTAACTGTATATAAATCAAAATTAATTGTTTTTATATGCTGAATATTTTAATATTAATCTTTGATCTGAAAAACAGGAGCATTTTGTTTACCTCTGAGTAATATTAATGTGCTGAGTTTATTAGGAATAACCCAGTGTGAGTTAAATATTCAGTGCTATGCAGGAGTTTAGGATTTTCTCTATAAGCACTAGGATTAGACTTGAGCAAGAATTCCCAGTCACGTTAATTGAGCTCTCATATAAGCCCAATTCTGCACTGATATCACAACTCATGCTATCTCATGGACTGCAATGGGTGTAGCTCTGTGCATACTTTGCACTATATTTTGTAGGAGAAGGATAATTTTCTTTTAGTGCTAATTATTGTACATCATATTCCTCTTTCAAAGATCTCCAAGTGCTGTACAAAGTGGTCAAAAGTGTTTTTATCCCCATTTTACAGATAAGCTCAGAATGGTTAAGTAAGTTGTTCAAGATCACTAAACGAATGACCAACTTCCGATCGCTGATTCTAATCACTAGACCACAGCTTATTTTGATATAAGCTATGTAGGATATCAATGGATATGTTTTGCTTCACAAAATCCAAGTTTGGGTTGATTTGAATCCAGATCATGTTTTACTCAGACACCATAGTTCAGGTTCTGATAAATATTTCCATTTTTTGGTCCATCTCTAAATAGAGCTCTTGGCTTTTTAATGTCTTCCAGGAAAAATGGCTTCCAGTAGTTTGAAGTGAAAGCTAACTGCTTCCAAAGAGTGCATGCTCCTTCATTATATACTTGCATTTGATGCAACTTCCTTTGCTATTTTTGATTTTAGTCATCAATGACAAAGATTACCAGTTACAGAGAAATGGGCATCAAAGATTCTTTCCCAAGTCTTGAACACTGGGATATTCCAAAGCATGTTCCTGTCTCCATCTATATCACTACATAGCCTTTGTTATGGAGACTTTGCTTGTTGGTAGTTTGGAACTGATTAAGGGGTATAGACCCTTCTTATAGGTTTTGGGGAGGCAGGAATATACCCAGAAATCACCCCAACACCTTTATCAGTATCAGTCAATAAGTAACAATCTCCTTACTCAGTGAATACACATCCCCAGTTCACCCCAGCATTACACCCTCATGGGTTATCCATGCTTGCAGGGCAGTACAGGCTTACCAGGGCAACAGATCTCATCTGTGTCCTGCACCTGTCCTCTTGGACGGAGCTCACACTCTCAAACTGCACATGCTGTACAACAACCCACGCTGTTCCTTCTCCAATCCTGCCAGCTCGCTAGCCAACCCAAGTTATGTAAAGATGGGAGGCTATCCTTCCCCTCCCCCACCAATCAAGCTTCAGAGACATGGCCAGCTTTCACACCACTACTGCTGATCTGTGGAGAGGGGCCTCACACCTCCAACACAAAGGATACTATTACTCCCATATTTTATAGTTGATAAATCATGGGATGGGGGGGGAATACATTTCTTGTATCATGCTGAATTTCCCAATCTAGTATGGAATGGTGCACACGGATAAAACAAACGTAGACAGTAAGTCTTCTGAAAGATCAAGGTTCAGATCTTTAGCCCACATCATGTCCAGCATTCTAAATGGCTCTGAATTTTTCTAGCTATAATTTATAACAATCTGTCTAGATACTGATCTACCAGAATGATTTCTTGTTCAAAGAAGCAGAATTCCCTTATTAATTACCAGTGTTTAGGTATGCAAAGCATACCTAAACTAAGCCAGGAAGATGAGATTCGGGGCGTTGGAGAAATGTAATAGAGATTGATTGTGGAACTGATTAACTATTTATTGCATCACAAGATAACATTGCTCTAGTTTTACTAAAGGGCAGTTTGTGTTTAGTCTTAGCAGCTCACAGAGACCATATGAAATTTCTATTCATTTTGCAATATTGTGAGATCACAACTATATAAAAATGTTTTAAAAATTATTGTATGTTTATTTTAAGACCAGAAGTGTATCTTTCCTATATGCACAACAGAAAATAGTTTAGTTTTATATACAAAGATGCAACTTAGGCAAGTGCACATGGGTTTTTTACCTAGAACTATAAACACTGCTAAAGTAGAGATAGCAAAGACCTACTACAGAAGCATTTCCATCTCTCTGAAAATGCAGGATTGTCCCCTTCAGTGCATTTTCAAGTGCTTTGCGCTTTAATAGTGCTCATCAATTGGGTTTCTTCTCCTTTTAGCTGGTAGTCTATTGCTCAGCCCAATAGTTCACAGTTGGGAAATCAATCTAAATTTTCCCCATCTTCATTTTCTCTCATTACTCCTCGTTATACCCCCTTGTGCCTCCTTCAGTAAAAATAAAAAAAAAACACCTTCTTAGCTTTTTGACCCTTCAAGTACATATCAACAGTTGTAGTGTCCCCACCCCTTGGCAATCACTTAGCCAAACCAGGCTGTAGATACTTAGCTATTTTTAATCTTTCCTCATAAATCTATCTTGCCATCACCCTACTAATTTCAAATCCTTTCCTCTAAACTGTCTACATCTTTCTGGTTCTGAGGTCAGTGGTATCACAGAGCTAAGTGAAATATTGGTTCAGTTGAACTCTCACCAGATCTGTATAGACAGGGGTTTCCTTTCTGCTCCATGACATGATGTCTGTGCATACACAGCACATTGCATCAGCCCTTTTCTCCTGACCTATTACATTATAAGCATATCTAATTAGCTAGTGCTACCACCTCTCAAGTCCCTTACATGACATATCTGCTTCCTAGGTTTCTTCTTCCTGCTCACGTCTTGGGGTTCCTTTTCCAAGATTAATCTGTGTTCTGCCCAGATTTCTATTCTCTAGGTCCCCTTTATATTTCCCTATACTCACTGGTGATCTCATCTTGTACCACCGGTTCTATATTTCATTCCATTTGCTGGAGCAGCTCAAACAACAGAGTTTCTGTTTGTTTTTTTTGTTTTTTTTAAATCGCTACTTTGAAATTTTGTTTCCTCCAAATAGAGATAAAAGGCAAAATTTTGAAATTTTTCATGGAACCAAAATTCCCCCTCCTGCCCTCTCAAAAAAAATTCCATCTTGAAAACTTTTGGACATGAAATGTCCAAATGAAATGTTTCAACCTTTTTCAGTCTGGAACAGGAAATACCTCAGTGGCTATTTTGATTCGAATTTTCACTGCATCATTCAGGGCAAGGAAGGAAGGGGAGAGGGAGGTTTGGATCTGTCTGTTGGCTGAGGAAGGAACAAACGCTCAATAAACCCAAGAATGGGTGGGGAAGAGGAGGGAGGGTGAGAGGGCTCAGGGACAGGGCTGGGGGAGAGATTCCCGCAATGCTCCCAAATACATGCCTGCTGTGCTATGATCCAGCAGCACTTCAGTGAGGGGCCTATCTGCCACCCCAATAGACCAGAGCAGAGAGTCAGGGACCGTAGCTTTGTGATCACACCTTAAGCAGTGGCACCCAGAGGTGTTGGGGGGAACCCAGGGTGCCCTCCCACTGCTGCCCACCCCAACATTAGGCTGGCTTTCCAGCACCAGCTCCTTTGAAAGCACAGCTCCACTCCACCTCATCTGACTCCTATTTTTGAGTGGGACCAGGCATGGCTGAGCAGGCATCACAGCTGCTCTCCACATCAGTTTGGGAGAGGCAGCAGCTGCAGGCTGAATCCTCAGTGCTGCAGGACCAGGAGTGGGCAGTGGAGGCCTGGAAGCATCTCCATGACCAGCCAGAGGAGCTGAGGATGGAGTTCCTCCAGTGATGGGATGATTCCAGGCCGGGGTACAGCCTCAGGGTCTAGGGCCAGTCTACCCACAAGTGTCCTCTGTCTCACTTTGGGGCAAAGTCTTTGGGAAGCCAATGTCTATCATTCTGGTAAGTGAAAGCCTCTCCACATTCCCCCTAGTGAGGCACATCCATCTGTTGCATATAACAGAGCCTGCTACACTAAAGAGGCACTCTGAATACATGTTTGACTGGGAGCAGCAGAAGTGGGTGACAGCCAGCTGATCCAATGCTGGCCACGCAGCAGGTCTGAGTCAGTGGGCACCAGCATCATATCTTCCCACCATTCTCTTCACTGCAGCAGCACCACACTCCTCCTCCTCAGGGTGGGAAGAGGTCCCATGGACCATTCCAAAGTCCTCCAGCCTGTACAGAAGGAAAGGGGACCTTTTGCTCTCTCCCTCAGCAGTACTCATGGTGGTACTCCCTCCTGCCAGTGTCTGCTATGATGGTGGTATCATGAATGACCAAGGGCAAGAACTTCACCCACCATGTCTCTCAGTCTCTTTTTCAAATGCCACATTCTTGCCTTCTTGTGTTCTGCTGAGGAAGGAACCCGTGGCAGTTTTGAATCAGGGATCAAAATATGTGGCCATCCAGTAGTGCTCCTTTTCCTCCGAACACTTAAAAATGGACATTTTCCAGAAGAGCGGACAGCATAACTCTCACCAAGGATTTCTCAGTGATGTCACCTTGTTTCTGGAAGTGGGTCTGCATGTATCTCAGTTCTCTCTCCAGGAGGCACCATAAGGGAATTACTTGGCTGATCCCTGCATCATCTTTGCTTACCCTTGGAGGCCACAAATCTAGTATGTCTACACCAGAGGTGAGCAAAGTTTTTGGCCCGAGGGCCATATCTGGGTGGGGAAATTGCATGCAGGGACATGAATGTAGGGCTGGGGCAGGGAGTTGAGGTTCAGGAAGGGTATGGGGTGCAGGACGGGGCTCAAGGGAGGAGGTTGGGGTCCAAGAAGGGTGAAGCAGGGGGTTAAGGGGCTCAGGGCAGGGGTGCAAGAGGGGTTTGGGGTGCAGGTTAGGAGGCTCAGGGCAGGGGTGCAGGAGAGATTTGGGGTGAGGGCTCCAGGGTGGCAGTGGCACACAGTGGGGCTCAGGCAGGCTCCCTGCCTGCCCTGGCCCCACCCCACCCCCAGAAGTGGCCAGCATGTCCAGCAGTGGCTCCGGGGGGAAGGGGCAGCTGCGCTGTGTGCTGCCCTTGCCTGCGGGTACCACCCCCAAAGTGCCCATTGGCCGTAGTTCCCTGTTCCTGGCTAATGGGAGCAGCAGGGTGGGGCGTGCCTGCAGGCGAAGGCAGTGAATGAAGCCCTCCCAGGGACCACAGGGATGTGGTGCCGGTCACTTCCGGGAGTGGCGTGGGGCCAGGGCAGGCAGGGAGCCTGACTTAGCCCTGCTGTACCATGGGGCTGGCAATCCTGTGCGCCAGAATGAAAGCCCTGACAGGCTGGATCTGGCCCGTGGGCTGTAGTTTGCCCTCCCCTGGTCTACACTGCAATTAAACACCTGCATTTGGATCATGTCAGCTGACTAGGGTTCACTGGGCTCAGGGCATGGGTCTGTTTAATTGGGGTAAAGACACCGGGGCTGTGGGAGGCGAGGGTCCTAAACCCCAGGCTACAGCTCCAACTGCAGCCTGGACATCTATACTGCAATTAAACAGCTCTGTAGCCTGAGCCCGGCAGTGTAGATATTCCCAAAGTGTGTGATAGGATGTTGATTAGCTTCTTTGTGAGCAGGCCCAATGGGAGGGTGACAGATGGAGGCCTATGTCTGTCTGTGGATGCAGACTGCTACCACTGTTGCTTTCTGCTCACAATGGCGTTCCATCATGTAAAAGGTAGAGTCCCACCTGGGGACCACCTGCTGGTTGCAGTTTGAGTGACTTCTGCAACTCTTTAAGATCACTACGCACTGCACAAGACTGGCTGTAGAGCTTTCTGGCCATTGACATTAGTATTTGTACCTCAGCATGCCCCTCCAGAAATTCTCAGTCAGACTGAGGCAGAGAGCGTGGCAAGGGAAGTGTGGGAAGCTACCATCATGCTCTCCCTTTGTCTCTTGCCATAAAGCCTGCAGAGAGATTGAGAGGCCTTAGCCACGCATGTGACATGCAGTGTCTCCAAGCTGTTCCTGGAATTGTGCTGTTATCCAAACCTAGACATAAACGGTGTGGCATGCAGTTGCCTGAGGGTGTACATGTTGCCGGTGCTGCTGCTCACTGAGAGGGCCATAACAGACATGTAGTATAGACCAGGGATCAAACAACATGTCAGTGGTCAGGTGCACCCTCCCACCTTCAGAGTTACCCAGGCCATGCCATGCTACACTTAGAGCAGCACCACACAGATCTAACACTGCCCTTTATACTCAAGTGGAGCAGTAAGGGATCTGCCACCTGGGGCAACTGCAGCTCTCACTGTCCATCAATCCCACAACTTCCTATTTTGCTAAAAAGCTGCTCAAGGCTTTCACTTAACAAGCTCTTGCCCTTATCAATCATATTGACTGTCTTACTGTGTCCTTCCCATAGGACACACTTTCAATTTTCAACAGAGGCTAGCAAGACTGCTTTTTGCTCTCTCCTAAAGACTGCAGGGTCTTTCCCACTTGGCATCCCAGTACAACTGATGCTGCCAAGCCTTTGTTTTCATCTCCCTAGACTACTTGGCACATACACGCATTTACTTGGAGAAAATTAGATCTTGCCTTCAGCTTCAAGTCCTTGACCCCATGCCTCCCTTTGCTTCAAGGGATTTCTTCCACATCAGGGCAAGCAAAGTGCTGTCTTCTGCCTCTGGCTTCCTCTGCCAATTGCTGCTCCTGCCCCCACTTACAGCCTGTGGCCACGATTCTTCTCATTGCCCTACCATGCTAGCACTCCTTAGTCATTTCCAAGGTAGTGCACTCTCTCATGCTGACAGATGCTCTTCTTTCCTTTGGTTGCCCATAAGAGGCTGTTTTACTCTCAGGTCTATTTTAGTAGCAATTTTTCAAAAACTCCTTCACTGCTCTCTTGCTGCAGCTACCACAGCAGAGGTATAAACACACCAAATTTTGAAGAAAGCAAATGTGCCTCCTGATGGTAATGTTTAGTATCCCCTTCATCTCTGAAATAGGTGCCTTTACTCCCATAGGCAATTCACTTTAAGGCGGATAAAGCCACATTTGGTAGCTACAGTTAAGCCTTCACTACATCTGAGTGCGTACCTTGATTCTGCCTTGCTGTGACATCTGTGTAATTCCAATACTGGGCTTTCCAGAAAATAGAGTGCCAAATGTACTTCGTACATTACAGTCCATTAAGTTCATTTTCACTTGTGTTCAAACTTGGGTTACTCTCCAGAGATTGAAAAGCTAGTGATCAGAATCGCTGTAAGTAGTAATCGTTATTGATGGTACTGGCACAGAGAAAAGGGAG
The DNA here is from genome assembly GCF_011386835.1 of Chrysemys picta bellii. Classification (NCBI taxonomy): domain Eukaryota; kingdom Metazoa; phylum Chordata; order Testudines; family Emydidae; genus Chrysemys; species Chrysemys picta. The sequence continues at coordinate 107,344,040 of NC_088791.1, forward strand.
CTATCAGAGAAGAAGGGGAAATCTTGCAAACCAGAAGAAGGAAACGGCAGTTATTTTATATGAAAGAAATAAAGTACAACAGGGAGTTGAAAAGTATATTTTTATTCAGCCATATAAGGGGAGAAACAACAGAAGCAGAGATAAAAAGTCCTAGTGCTAGTGGGTAGGAATGCAAGAGGAAACGATGCCTGTAGAAAGACTTTTCTAAAGCATTAGGTTGTTATTTATACTTGTTCTCATAGTTCAGGGAAACAGCATCTGTATTTCCCCTCTGTGGTCCAGCAAGGGCACCCACTCTAGGCTTTCAGCTCTTGGGTAGAGACCTGAGTCTCTCTGTCCTGACTGGGTTGTTGTTGGTTGTTGTTTTTTTCGGTTTGTTGTTTTTTTTTTTTTTAACAAAACAGTTCCCTGCCTATGCTGCAATATCTCCAGCAAGCCAGACAGCCTGAACAAGCCACCATCTGTGCTTTGCTTTCTCTCCCAAGGCTACGAACAACATAACTGACAGCAGTTATGTTACCACACAGCCCTTTATAAACCTGAAAAATTATTCTTAAGGCAAAAGCATCAGAGAAAACACTACAAATAATAAGAGTTGCTATACGTGTGCTCAAAGTTCACCAGAGATCATCCATCAGTCTTATGGAGCCTCAATAGGCCAGAGTCCTTCCAACCCCTCTCAAGAAAGACATAAGGCCCTGTGTTTGCTGGATCAGAAAGAAGACCCTGAGTCAGTTTAAAACACAGGCTATTTATCCAAAAGAACTTTCTGTGTCTGTTGGTCTCTGGAGAATCCAGTTTGAACTAACATATGCAAGCTTCTCCAGGTGATGCACTTCTCTGGAGGTGTTCCAACCTGAGTGAATTTGCCTACCCACCTCCCACTGTTCTTAGTTCCTGGAGGAACTGTGGTCACCATCCGCCAGGGACTTACATACACTCCATGGCCCACAATGATACATAAACTTAAAACAGTAAGATCTCCCAAAGATATGTCAGGAAATTGCCATATCTGCCACACTTGTCCTATAATCTAATGGGCTGGCCAAGCTGTTTCTAGCAGAGAGGACTTTATATATATATATATATAAACACCACACACATCTGCACTCCCTGCCCCTTTCACTTTTTAAAAATAAATCCAGTTGTCAAAAGCACAAAGCACAACTAGAGGGGTTTTTGTTTGTTTTAAAGTTGCTCATAATATATAGTTTCTCTAGAAAAGAGAGCTGTTTGTGATGAGGTGTTTACCACACACTGGTGAGGAATGGGTTAATGTGGACCTGATTTCTTTTAGTAAAATTCTTCATACACTTTACATAAAAAGAATTTGAATCACACCCCTGCACACAGGCACTTACTTCCAACCAGTCAAAGCAGCCCTCCAGCTTATAAAGTTGTTATAAAATACACAAATAAGCACACATTTCAGAGCTCTCCATAGCAAGTATAACAAAACAAAATAAACCATCATCCCATCAGTAGCGTTGCAGTAGGACAATAACACCCCTAACTGTGACACCCTTAACTGTCCCTGGCTTCCAGAGAAAACTTAAGACAGGGAATAATTCAAAACCAACCCTGGTGGAACAGCACACCACTCCAGATTGTATACCAACACTGAGAGTTGAATGGTTCTCTGCCACTGGTGTACATTTTCCCCACGTCTATCCCTCCTTTGATTTTACTTGGGACAGAACATCCCACACACTGCACCACATCCACAGTGTGATCCAACTGATAGTGCAAGTTCCCAGAGCCACCACATTCCTTGCCTTCCATGAAAACAAGAAAACAACTATACTGATCACAAATAAAGTCTCCCCATTCTACTGCTGAAGTGTTAATCACAAGAAGTCTCCCCTGTACTGCTGCTCCTTGCCACCAGCCCTCCTCAAGGGAGACCACCTTCCCATTCCCTGATGAATCCTGGCCCACGCTGGGCTGAATATTGCCACTGCTATCCCCAAGCCCCTGGTCTGAGGTGATCTGAATGAGCAGCATGAGGAACATGCTTTACGACCTTCAAGAAGGTTCCTCCTACTACTCTGTATCCCAGCCCTGCCCTGCATCATCCAAGATGCCTTCCCTGAGGGAATGTTGGACAGTGGGTCATATGAGCTGAGTCTGTGGCTTTTGTTGCCTCTGCTGAGATTCCAACAGCTTCCCCATCCATTGAACATAAAAATGAACAGATAAATATTTCAGGTTGCCCAAGCCCCAACCTACCATGTTCCTTGGACCTACATATTAAGGCTCTTTTAAGGAGGTAATAGGCCTTCCCCCACAAACTCACAAAAAACAGTCCCACCAGCTTCCTCGTAATTTGGTCTGATGGTGGAAGATACACCCACCTCAAGTGCAAGACAACAGCAAACAGACAGACCTAAAACCTCACCCTTTCCATCCTCCTACAACCTACTCTGCCTTTTCCCAGTTCCAACTCCCATTCAAGCCCCCTACAGAAGTCCAACCATAATATTTTAAGCTTCCCCTCATCCTGCACCTTCTGCAGTCCTTGTAGACAGGAAAAGCTGGCCTACCATTCCCACCCAGCCACACTGCCTTGGTCTTACAAAGATTGAGTTGGGTCCCCAAGGCTCTCCCACTCATTGGCTCCTGCCAATCCAAACTGGATCATGGTATACACATAGGAGGTCAAAGCAGGTTCCTAATGAATCCTCTTATGACAAGCCCAATTCAGGAGTGACACAGATTGTTGCAAATTTCATAGGTCCATATGTTGCATGAGTTGGAGTCCAAGATTACAGCATGCTGCTTTCTTCTTTTTCGCTTTGTTTCCATCCTCTGAATTAAAGTCGCTTCATGTTGAGCTGCACCCAGTGCCAGATATTCCGTCCAATTTGGACGGGATTCTGTGCACTCCTTTCAGCTTTCTACATTGATGTTGACCGACTGCATAGCATTTTTGCATACATTGTGGTATTGCCATAAAGAGTGACCCTGCTTTCTAGAGTCATCCCAAATCTCACTATAAAATATGCTTGGGGAGACGGTCTCCTCCCATTCTCCTGACATGATAGAGCCATCGCAACCACCTCCTCTTGATAGTGGTACCTAAGTGCATCAGTCCTGTGCACTCCAGCACCTCTGTTTGCATTTTTCCTTCGCACTTGATTTTTCAGAATCTTACACAGGCATATCTTGTGGAAGCTGTTCAGTCTTATGATATACCCAGCATATGTAGTCAATGATTCTGAACCATAAAGCAGGGATGACAAAACACAAGTCTCAGATTCACATTTTCACCTTAGTCGACAGTTTGCTGTTATTCCGTGCTTGTGCATAGGTGCAGGAACTAGGAGTGCTGAGGTGCTGCCGGACCCCCTGGCTCGAAGTAGTTTCCATTATGTACAGGATTTAGAGTTTAGTTCAATGGCTCTCAGCACCCCCACTATAAAAATTGTTCCAGCACACCTGTGCCTGTGTCTGACATCCCTCCGGAGGGTAAATTTCTTGACATCATAGACCGCTTTTGCTACTTGGGTTCTATGATCAGCAAGAATCTTGACCTTCAGACTGAACTGACTAATAGAATTGCAAAAGCATTTAAGAATTTCGGGCTATTACAGAGACGTGCATGGAATAACAGCTGTCCCATTATGTAAACAGAAACAAGGTCTCACATTGTCCTCTGCAGCTGTAATCATCATTCAGATGTCATCCGTGAAAGCCATTACACTGCGGAAGAGAGCCCTGTTACTGTTAGCCTGAAGACGGTGCTCTTTTAGTCTGAAAGGACTCACAGCTTTCACTCAATCCCCTCCTTCTGGGTCAAATCAGCAAAGACACATAAGAGGTGACTCAGTGGGCACCCTTGTCTCATCCCTGAGTTTAGAGAAGTTGGCTTTGACCCCTGACAGCTGTTGACCAGTGGAGCACTAGTTACATTTGAATACAGCAGTTGGAGCCATGAATAAACAGCTGTGGAATCTCATAGTTTTGCAGCACAGCCCATAAATGGTCATGCACAACTGACTCAAAGGCTTTACTCTGGTCCAGGAAATACAATTGCACTAAAAAGGCAGGTTAATTGTGGACTTACTAATCAGATCTTCATGAGGTGGGAAGGGTTTGTGGAGATTTGGCAGAATGGATGAGGGCAGGTGCCTCTTGAGTAAGCCTCTGAAGCAGAACCCTGAACAAGACTTTAGTCCATATTGAGCAAGGTGGGAGGCTTTCAGTTGTCCAAGACACCTTCTCTCCTACCTTGCCCAACAAGATAAGAACTCCTTTAATAAAGAAGTCCATCAGTTTGCCTCTATTTAGAGCCTGGTTGAATAGCCCAGTCAGTGTTCTAGCACAGCAGTCTCCAAACTTTTTTGATCGTACACCCCATCAGTAAAAAAAAAAATTTTGAGCACGCACCCCGTGCTCCCAGAAAAAAAAAAACTCGGACTCCCGGCTGAACTGCCAGGGTGGGGGGAGAAGCGGCACTGCTCCGGCAGCGCTCCTTGTGCCGCACACTCCAGAGGATCCTCTTGTGCACGCACCCCACTTTGGAGACCACTGTTCTAGCAAACAAGTTTGGAAAGGACTGGTACAGCTCACTTGTCAGAGTCTATTCCTGAGAAACTCCTTTCTTCAAAGCTGAAATTGCCTCTGCCACTTCTGCACAGGTGATTGGGATCCTAAGATCAGCCTCCTGACCTGGAGTAACCCTTGTTAGTACTAGAAACCTGAAAATAAGGTTGATCTTTGCTTGTCCCTTTTGCCTGCTTTCTTGGCCTTTAACTCCTGGGACCACCCTTCCTGCTGCTCCTTGATGAAATCCTTCCTTCCTCTTCTGAAAAAGGTCTAAGTAATACTCAAAAATGGTTTTCAAGTGTCCCTTCAAGGTCTGTCTTTAAATGCCCCTTCAAATCTCCCAGGCCCACCATATCTCAGGATACCCGTCTTTCCTCAGTGCAGACAGAGGTCGCACCAAGCAACCCTCCACTTCCCCCATTCAGCAGCTGATTTACGAGAGTTGCAACTCCCCCACCCTCAATAACCTAGAGTCTGATCATCCCATTCCACACTGGACTGTTTCCTTCCTAGAATGTTCCTATAATTCATTACAGTACTTAAAGTTTTTAAGCTCTGTGGAATTCTCTCATAGCATCCTTCATCCTCCTGTTGCACGCTCTCACTACCGTTACTTTCCTCCAACCACTGCTTGAAGACAGGTTGCAATCACTTTTACTGACATGCATAGGTCTCTTCCTTGTCCCCGTGAATCTGTCTGGAGCATCTAATAAACAAAAAACCTTAATCTCTGTTTTCCTATGCTCCCACCGTGTTGTCCAAGAAGGATAAAGCCCTGTGATGGTTTCAGCACCCACAGATTCAGATGGAAAGGCAAGTGCCCAGGTACTATCCTGACTTCCCTCCAGCAGTCTTGTGTTTAGTTGCAATATACATGTCCCAAAGGTAAGGCGTGATCCCAAATGCAGGGACATATGGATTAAAAAATTGTCCAAAGCTTCCATAGGTAGGGCAGAATAGCCTGCACTCTTCTCCTTTAATTGATCCTTTCTATTTGGGGCTGTTAACTGTCTCAAAAAATGGTGAACCATGTCTGTGAACTAGTCTTGCCTGATAAGGCCCCATTCTCACTCCTCAGTCTAGGACTGGAACCACCAACTGATGAAGTTACTGCCCTATAAAAGAACATCTTCAGACCTGCTTGATGGATGAGCTGCTGCAGCATTTTCATGTCCAAACAGGGACTCACATCCTTAAGCAATGAGACCCTTTCCTTTGGGCAACAAGGACTCCCATAGACATTTATTAGTCTGTAAGAGGTCCCCTCTTTCACATATTCCACCATCATAGCTCTTTCAGGATGAATCTCCAGTACCTTGGGCTCAGCCTTCTTAAACATGAAGAAAATTACTCCTACACCACCTGTAGCATCTTCACTAACAGACCAGATGGACCAGCTTCTCCACCATACCGATGACTTGAATTCATAATCCTCTACTGCCTAGAGCCTTGTTTCCTGAAGCAGTAAACCATCAATACCCTGCAAGGAGTGAAGGGCAGACAGCTTTCACAACCTGGGCTGCCAGGTCTGGATACTATTCACAGTCAGGTTGCTAGTACCAAAGGGACCTCTCAGGTGAGTTCAACTCTGTATCTGGGAAACTGAGGCCCAAGAGTCTGTAATGGCTAACTTGGTCATACTCAATAAAATTAGAAGCCACTAGTGAGAGGGACAAAACCCAACGTCCTCCTCACCCTTTCACTTCCCTATCTCTCCCACCTTCTTTCCTGAATGGCCAGGGACACAGTTTTGGGGAAACAGTCGTTCTTTGCACCCTAATTTATTGTCAGAGTCCAGGGCAGGACTCCTTTCCTCAGGGATCTGGGAACTCCCAGACTCAATTATTTCCCCACTTTGGACTAGTACCTGCCTTATACCCCTTCTGAAGTCCCATCCTGGCCATCACCCCTTAAGTCCTGCCCATCTGCCTCAGGAAAATTTAGAGGACATCAACAAATCCTCTAACAAGAACTGCATTAGGCCTGAGGGGACTGATACTTCCGACCCCTCTCCCATCCCAAGAGAAAGCAAAAAGGCTAGGAAGGGATAGCGATACTGTGTTCCTCCCCCATGACAAAATCTTGCCTGGAGCTAGCCCAGTTTGAGGGCTCTGACTGATCTCTCCGCCCTGCAGTTCATATCCATGAAGCCTGAATTTGTCCTGCTGATTCATCACCTCAGCAAGAGTCTTTGAGAAAAGGGAACAGAATCTATAGGAGAAGGAAGGACCTCTGAGCAAGGTCAGAGTCTTTTGAGGCAGATGACCACCCCCGCCTTACTCCACTGTCCTACTCTTGACAGCCATTAGAGATGGAAAGGGTTCCATCCCTTCCCCCTCAGTCCCTATCTCCCTTACTAAAGTGCATGAGGCTTTAGATACCTGGCCCTTGACCACCACAGACATCTCAGAGGCTATAACTCTTTCCCCTTCCTCCTTCTTTGTCAACTGTACCACTTCCTGAGACCTCTCCACTCCTATGCCAGAGTCATCCTTATGCCCAACCTCCTCTCTCACAGCTGTTGTGGCACTTTCTGCAGCTTCCTGCACCTAGCCTCTCCCACCTTCGTTCATGCACCTTCACCCAACTCTAGAAAGGGAAGCATCTTCAAGGTCTCCCACACCTCCTCCAATAGCAACAGGGGGTTATACCATCACAGTTGCACTGTTCCACCTCCTCTCCCCCAGTCTCAGATGCCACACCTTGCCTCCTACAGACTGCTGGAGGCAAACTGCCATTCCCATTTTTCTACTGCCTTCTACCAGCATCCTCCCCACCTCCCTGTGCCTACGTCATGCATGCCTGGTGTAATGTGGGGACACAGCTGCTAAGTGCCAAGCTGGCCACAGCAATAACATTGTCCCAGAGAGCAAGACACAGCAATATGATGAGAAGCCCCACCTTTGTGATAGGTGTGTGGCTGCCTCACACAACAGAAGAGCAGGGGTACATCAGTTATCATGAAAGAGCTGGGCAAGTGCAAAAACTGATGCTTGTACAAGGATCTGGCCAAGTGTATCATAAATGTGTATTTACCCATCCAAATCCCCAGGTGACTCAATATTTTCTCTCCAAGGCTCAAACCAGAGTCACTTGTCTCCCTAGCCAGTCCACGATCAACCCACAAGGCACCAGACATGATGGTGACTTTCTTAACCTCCTGTCTCAACAGGGGAACTGCCACCACCCACTGCCAGTCCCCCTTACCCTGCACAAATCAATTTCCCTAGACCCAGGTAGCTGGATCCACTGAGGAGCCTTACATACCCCTCAATATCAGAGTGTTCACCAATATAGTCTCTCCAACCTGGGTGACCCACAGCTGTGTACTATATCCACACCACATATTTCTCTGCTCATTTCCACCCTGGCTCCTGCTCTTTTACCACTAACCCTCTCCCTGACTCCTCACCCTACCCAGCAATCCCAACCCCACAATTCCTACACCACCTCCACCCCTCACATTGCCACACACAGAGAAGCAGTGTAAACAAGCCCACAGGTTGTTTGCCAGCCAATGCTGGCCCAGTCTGCAAACCTGGGCACTGGCTTTTTCTGTCTGGGCAGCCAGCAGGTTCTGCTCTTCCTGCAGCTGCCGAGGCTCTGGTTTGGGCAAAGACTGTGTCTGTACCAGCTGTGACCACTGCAGCTCCCTGTCAACATCTACAGCTGTTTGGCCTGCCTCGCTAGGTATTCTTGGTCTGCAATGCAGGGCAGCAGAGTTGAACCACTCCTGCCACGGCCCCTTTCCTCTCCTTCATCTGACTTGTCTCAAGCTACCTGCAATATTCTCCACAATAGCCATATCCCCTTGAGGAGAAGAGAGAGACAGACAGGATAAAGCAGTACCATCCAGAGGTGCTGGACCCCCTCAATCCCCAGTCCCCCATTGCTCCCTCTCCCCTCCTCCTGTCTCTCTGGCTGTAGGGCTCACAAAGGAGAGGCCACTAGAGCCCTCCTTTTCTACTCAGGCCCACCAGTATTCTAGGGCAGAACCACACCAGCCTCTCTCTTCCCTATTCCTGAACTTCCATAGCCCACACCAGCCTCGGGAACACCTACTGGGAGTCCCAAGAGGCAGACTACACTACCCTACCCTTTCCTCCAATAGAACTTGTACCATCTGCCCCATATTAGCCACAGATGGGTTCTGCCCTCTTGTCAACCCCTCCTAACCTTACACTTGGGGCAGAGATTCTGCTACCCCAAGTGTCTGCCTATCACCTCCCTCTACTTGGCTGAACCCCCGTTGCTGCCAGCAATACATGCCACCAGTGTCTCTGCCAGACCAGCTGTGAGATCCAAATCTCCTCCTCCCCTTCCTGGGGTATGTCCAAATGGTAGCTATGGTTTCCCACTCTGGGCATCAGCCACCAGCAGGTGAATTTTCTTCCCAGCTGCCTCCCCCCCTCCCCCCCAGCATCACTTCCCACAGCTATCAGTGCACACTCCAACTTTGACAGCCGGGTTCCCCACTTGTCCTTCTCTGGATTACCTGCAGTCACCAGTCCACAGTCCTTTGTGGCTGCTTGCAGAACTGCAGCCCATTCAACTACTCCCAAAGCTCCTGCCACCGCTGTTCCCATTTCTATTCCTCTAGCAGTTGTTACAGGGGCTCCCTTTGGCTGCTCACCCCAGATCAACCCATGGGATATATTCAATCCCCTGCTCCTCCGCTAAAGGCTTTACTGGTCATGCCCCAATTCCAGCTATGCTAGCATCCTTTACTCCTCAGATCCCCATAGTTTCACCCCTGCAAGGACCCAGAGATCTCTCCCAAACCAACAGGCACTCCAGGATCCCCACTATACTTTCCTGGTCCAAACCACGACAGGGTTACATGCCCACTCCACTTCCCTTAGGCTTCCTCCAGCCACTTTGTTTTCATGGCCTCTTTCAACATCCTCTGCACAGCATTTGCGCCATACTGTGGTACTGACTCCCTCCTACAGAGTAGGAGGTATAGCACCAGCAGCTAGGTAGCTGACTGTAGAACCCAGAGATCCCTCCCATTCAATAAAAGGCTATTTAACCTATCCCGCTGTACTTGGATGGTGGGCCAGGCCCAAGTAAAGATAAGTCCCAGCTAGGTGGTTTTAGGCTTCTGGGCAGGAGGAAGCCCAGAGTAGAAAAGAAAGAGCTTTGGAAGACCTAGGATGGATTAAAAGTTTAAGCCTGAAGGTGGGGGTAGAAGTTGCTTTCAGTGTGGATTGCTTTAGAATTTGGTTAAGACTCCAGGGAGAAGCTCAGGGGTGACTACTCTGACAGAGGAGTATAACGGAAGAGGAACCCTGAAGGGGTAGAAGACATCATATTGATGATCAGTGTCCAATGGGATACTGTCCATGAAGTACATTGAAACCCTGGTGATTTGGTGTCATGACCAGGATATGGGTAGTTTGGCCTACTGGGTAAAATCAGGAGTCATGCCTACTAGTGTTTGGCATCAAGCTAAGTGTCAGAACTAGAATGCGAAATCAAGGTAGGTGTCAGGGTTAAGGTCAAGAGTCTGAGGGTGAGTCAAGAGGCAGGTCACTCTCTAAAGATAACAGGAGGATCCACCTTGTTGAGAAGACACTTCCTGAAATTCCTCCTGGGCTTAAATAGGGTGCCTGGACCAAACAGGGGCCATGAGGGAAGTTGCCAGTCTGGCCTTCCTAGCTGGTACTTTCTGTGGTATTTATCTCCAACATCTATGTAGTAATACATGCAGACCTACCACAGCTGCTGAGTTGTGCTGCAAAGGTGTCAGTTATTCCTACACCCCGCAGACCCAGGTCCCAATCCTGACCCAGCAGATCCTCACACCTGGCTTGAAGGCTGAGTCTTCCCATCCTTGTTGTCCAAACAAAAACTCTGGATCTAAACACCCCTCAGTTATTATAGGGACTGCCAAGAGAGCTGGGCAAATTTTTTTGGCCTAAACTCTCTTTGCCAAAAAATGCAGATTTGGGACATCCTAAACATTTTATGAATTCAGGTGAATTTTGGCAAATTGTTCAGTCAAAAAAAAGGAAATTTGAAAATAAACTTTTCTTATTATTGAAACTAAACATTTTCATTTGGGGGGAGGGGCTAGAGTCACTAGGGAACTTAGGTGCCTTATTCCAACATTTAGATGTTTGATCTGAAATGACTTTCTGACACTTTAATTTGCTGCAAATTCCCAAAAATACTTTTGGTTGACCCAAAATAAAACAAATTAACTTTTTTGGAACTTCCCATGAACTGAAAAACAGTTATTCATACAACTGTAGTTGAAATGCAGGTACAGACTACACAGCTCAGACCCATTTCATCTATTTAACTCACTCCAATTTTAGTTTGGTGCCTTTGTGAGCAACTGTAATTCCAATAATAAATAAAGGATCGGACTATTTTTATACAGCTAACACCAGGATAGAATTCATGATGGACCAATTCTGCTTTTCTCTCAGTAATGTCACTGACAGCCAGGTTTAGGCAATGTTTTTTTTCCTTGGAATTCTCTTCCCACCAACCCTTGGGCACAAATTTTGACAGCTGAATCCCCAGAAAACTGAAATATTGTAGATTGCCTCGTGATATTGGCCTGTGTTTAATGAAGATATTATATGAACTTAAACCAGTTAAAAATATAGAATTTATGGCTGTGAAGCAGCAATTTTGTTGTTACAAAGGCTCTAAGGCTTCCTTTTCAAGAATTCTTTATCCTTGTACTCGAGGTTTTTTTCAGCTGGCCTTGTGCTTTTTTGCTTCTTAAATTACACTAGCCGGCTGTTCCTTTTGGCATTAGCACATTTCACATGTCATCTAATTTTATATTTTCCTAGTACACGCAGTGCCAGTTTCCCCCATAAATAACATTATCCTGATACCCTTCTCTCACTGCTGACTGCCAGTCAAACTGAAAAGCAGCTTTAAGGGCTCTTGGTATTTAAGGGTCTAGTAATGGGTATGGAACAAAGCATGCATGAAACGACTTTGCTGTTCTGAGGTGGACAGAAGCTACAGGCAGCAGAGATGGCAGATGTTGGAGCAGGGCCTGTAGATTCATAAATGTGCAAGCCAGTTGCCCATTTTCTAACTACCCACCATTGGTGCTGACTCTGTGGGTGCTCTAGGGCTGGAGCATCCATGGAAAAAAATTAGTGGGTGCTTATCACCCACCTGCTGCCAAGCTCCCTCCCTGCCTCCCCCCAGTGCCTTCTGCCCGCCGGCAGCCCCACCAATCAACTGCGCCTCCTGCATGCTGCAGAACTGCTGTTCAGGAGTGTGCAGAAGGTGCTGGGAGGGAGGGAGAGGAGTGGAGTTGGGAAGAGGTGGGGTAGGGCCTTGGGGAGTGAGGACCAGGCTGGGGGCAGAATGGGGGTGGGAAGGGGCAGGGTAGGGGTGGAGCCTTAGGGAAGGGGTGGAGTGGGTGGAGCTGGGGGCGGGGTAGGGGCAGGAAGAGGCAGGGGTGGGAGCTTGGAGGAAGGGATGGAGTTGAGGCAGGCCTGAGGTGGTGGGGGGTGGTCGAGCACCTCCCCGGTAGAGAGGAAGTCAGCACCTATGCTACCCACAAATGGGAAGAGAATGCAGAGGGAGTGGAAACACTTCCTCTACATTCCCTCTCATGTCCCATGATACCTACAGTAAATCTGTCAAAAATGATGCTTACATTTCAGGGAGGAGAAATGAATTACTGTTGGATATCACCTAAAAACAAATTTAAATGCATCTCCCCTGACTTCCCTGTGCTTGCAACCTGATCACAGATAACAGTGTAGTGGGGAAAGCAGTCTCTGCAGGTCTGCTACTCCCCTTCCTGCACAGGTATAGGGCTAGGGTAGCTTAGTCCTCTCACCCTGCCTCCCAGCCAACAAAAAGATAGGGGAGAACTAGGGATGCTGAGTCAAGATCTTGTGCTGTGTCAGCATAACCATCTGCAGCCCCTTGCTAAGGACTTATGGAAAAGCCACAATTTAACCTATAACATGTCATTGTAAAAGCGCAGCTTTTAGTAGCAGCCTTGGAGCAGGTTGAAGAGAGAATTCTTCTCCCACCAAACCCATTACACCTCATACTCCACAAAACTCCCCTCATCCTCTATGAGACTCCTCAGTGTACATCCTTAAACTATGTAAGGAGAATAAGATTTGGTCCATAGGTGTAGGTTATTAGACCAATAGAGAGAGTGGAGGGGTGGGAGAAAACCATGCTGAAGAAAAAAAATATGCTAGAACCTCATAATAAATGTTGGCCATAACTGCCTGCTCTTTTTCTCCATCCTTCCCTTTTGCTATCAACATTTGTGCAGAGACTGCTGTTCAGTATAGTACTGGGGAAAGGGGTTAGATAGTAAAACAATATATTTTGCATAGGAAGAAAGTGCACTATGACCCTTTTTTGTATGGAACACTTCACATATGCTAGAAGAGGGACTGACTTTTCAAATTAAGCATTGTATAGCAACAGTGTAAGCCTCCTTTTGTTGTCCTGTCCATATGCCTTGCTTTGGACTTGGTGGGACCACCTGCATGAGCCAGTCAGGTAATTCATTAACCACAACCCTGGCTCCTTGTTCACTCTGTGGAGACTGACAAATAGGATGCCAATAAGGATATCATTTGTGGAGGCATCTTATTTCACTCCTTGGAATTGGACTGAAATCACCAGGCCATTTCTCATAGGTTACTGTACTAACTTTTAATGACAGTGGCCCAAGTTACCTGCTGTTGAAGTTCATCTAGATGACTAAGATTTATATCTGTCTGAATAGAAAGTTATTTGATAGCATCAGAAAGAGAAGAAAAGAAATTATACTCCACTTCCAATCTCTGAAAGAAGGGGATTTCAATTGACCATCAGTAGGGAAGGTCAGTACTTCTAAATTTCCCTTGGCAATAACAACACTTTCTCTGGAAACATAAGTGATGCGGTGGGGGTGGAAAGGTGATGTGTGGGATCTCAAGAGTTTCATAAAGTTCTGATACATTCAACTGTTGAAGCTCTGGGAGGAATTGAGTTTCACTTTTAAACTGGTTGCAATTTGGACATGGGGTGGATTTTCTCTATCTTGTGGTGTGTTCTCTCAGCTTTCTTGATTTATTTGAATTATTTATAATAAGAAGGCCAAAATACTAATGTCTCTGTGGGAGGGAAGTTCTCTGCAATGACAATCTCAGACATTCTGTGAGCATTTTCTTCCTTGTCCCAGAAAGCCACCTTTGGTCTCCTTAATGAGCGCCTGTGGGTAGGAACATGAGAAACAAGAGAAGACAAATGGGATGTGTAGGAGAGCCTGGGTAAGTAGGATGCTGGAGACACAGGTTAGAAGTGTTGCATTTCACATTTCTCTGAAGGCCTAATGAAACTAAATACAAGACCACATGTAATTTTGCCTGCAGGCACATCTACCCTTTAAGCTGGGGGTGTAATTCCTGGCTCGAGGAGACATACTTGCACTAGCTCGCATTGAGTTAGCATGCTGAAATATGGCATAGCCATGGCAGCACAAGTAGTAGTAGGAGCTAGCTGCTCCAAGTGTGTGCCCGCAGATATGTACTTGGGCTGGCTAGCTATGGCTACATTCTATTTTTAGTGCACTTGAGCTTCAGGGTACTTTAGTCTCCATGAACTGGAAATCATGCCCCTGGCTTGAAGTGTAGACATTCCAGACCAGAACCACTCAGGGTATCATAATAGCTTGCTCTTATAGACCACTTCTCATCAGTAGATCTAAAACAGCTGGAATGCAACCTACCATTGCATTCTTGCTCTGGAAATCTTTCTCCCATACAGTTAAAGCTCTGCCCTCACAGGGCAGCAGGATCCCTTCTTCCATTTGCTGAGCATCCACTCCTCATAGATGTGTCTGTTGGGCAGATGTGGCAGGGGCTGGGTGTTCCCCAACTGGAGGCTCAGAGGACCAGACACCACCTATCCTGCACACCAATCCGGCTGCCCTGCATGGACAGGAAGGTCCAACTGAAGGGGGCTCAGATCAGCTCCATTTCATGGACCACACACCATGTTGATCTTTGGGGGTGGGGGCTAATTTGTGTTTCTTGGTTCCTGATTTATGGAACTGGCATGGGGTCTTGAAGAGATTGGAGGGCTCCATCAAATATAAGCTTCATCCCACTGGGGCTGGTACTTTCTTACATATGGGGAGCAGGACTGTGCTGCCCTTCTTCCACCCTGGTGGCAGAGAGAGAGAGTACCCTCTGACCTCAGAGCACCCCAAAAGGGGCACCTTGACCACACCTCCTAGTTGTGTGCACCCACTTCCTGCAGATGTAGTAGTTGGGCAGGTGGGGTGAGCAGCAGGTGCTCTGCAACAGGAGATTCAGGGGCCATATGCCCCTGGTCCTGCACATAGAGGTTCACCTGCCCCACATGGACAGGAAGACAAATACACATCCAAACAATGCAGAATACATGGAGTATTTAGTCTCCACCTGGGTTCCAGGTGGATTTGTAAAGCCACAGGGATAGGGTGAGTGCAAAAGCTCTCTTTTTTAATGTTCCATTTCTGGGACATTGATTGGGAAAGGTTAAATCTAACCTCACAGTGTCTAAATCAAAAGTAAAAACTGATTCATCTGAATTTTGAAAAGGTGACTTGCAAAGGGAAAATGAAAATTTAACTCACTACTGAAATGTGTGCAATGCCCTCACTAACCAGTCTATGGGGAGCATTCAGCACAGACACTTATTTAATTTAGTTTTGTAAAATGTTCTTAATGTTTCCCATGAAGTCCTTTTGCCAGATCCACACTGACTACTGACGCTAATGCCAGCTACGGAATCTTTGCAGCAGTAAGTCACCTTGTTGGGGTCCACTAGGCATAGCTACCAGGTAACTCGGGAGAGTGGAAGGCCAAAAGTGCCGATGAAGCTCTTTTGCTCTGGGTCTGTGAACCACAGTGACTCCATCTTGGGAACTCTCACCTACTTCTATGCTAACTGTTTACATGCTCTGAAGTAGGCTGAAGCAGAAATGTAATGTCAGCTTTTTAGCAGATGGCTGCAGTTTCACTCACACTAGCAGAAATAATAGAGATAAGAAGCGGGATAGTTAGTTTGCAGGCATCTAACTCAAGGTCACAAAGACTGAGAAAGTTTTCTCACAAGCTTATGTAGAGCTTATTGTAACAGTTGTCTGGAAGGGAAGGGTAAGGGGGAACAGCCAGGCAAAGAGATGTATGCAAACAGTTAGAAGTATAAAAGGTAAAATTTGTTTGTATTTGTTGCACTGGATTTGAGACATGCTGGTCTCCTAGTGCCATTTCAGAGCTCTGAAATCAACTTGGCTTGCTTTCTCCCCTCGGTGTCTTTATTGGTGCCAAGCACACCGGGCGACGAACCCCCTGTTTGCCATCTCGGGGCCCAGTTCTGGGCAGGCAACAGTTTTGGCGCCCAACGTGGGGCTCGAGGCTGAAATTTAGCCTTGCCCGGATCCCTCCCGGTGGCCGACGGATTACGACGACGACCGACGCCCAGAGCGCTCACCGGTGACTTCATCGGGGGCCTCGGCAGAGACGTGGTTTGCTCGACCCCGGAGGGCACAACGGTGCAACGCACACAGACAGTGGAGAAGCAGCTGCGGGCGACGGTGGGGAACCGGTCCTGTTGATAGGGCGACAGTGACGGTGCAGAACTGGACCCTTGGATAAGGTAGGAACAGTCCAGTGGGGACTTATCTGTTGTGACCTGGGGACGCCCAGAGTCTGCCTGTTGTGACCTGGGGACGCCCAGAGTCTCTCTTGGTATGGGGCAGGGACAGAGTACAGCCGGCAGGGTACAGTGTACACCCTTAGAATGCATTCTGGTGAACTGGAAAGTGTTTGGATCTGATCAGTTGATTAAAAGTAAATTGAAAAGGTTCTGTACAGTTGATTGGCCTCAGTACCAGCTAGAGTGCCAAGAAAGGTGGCCACCGGAAGGATCACTTAATTACAACATGCTCCTTCAATTGCTTTTGTTCTGTCAGAGAACAGGTAAATGGAATGAACATCTCTCTGCGTATACGTTTATGGTGTTAAGAAATAGGACTGATATTTTGCTCAAGTGCCATTTGACTCCGACAGGCTCGGTAGTAACGGCTGCTAAACCCCAGAACCCTCCCACTGTTGTAATGCCAGAATCGGTGTCCCCTTCGGCTCCTCCACCCCCACAGGCTCCAGAGAGTACCCCCCCCCATGGGATTGTATCCATTGATTACAGAGAGTGTGGTAGCCCGTCCCGGAACACAAGAATGGCCAGCACAGATAGTGTCTGTATATACGCATGTACCTTTTAACCCTCTACGTCTGGCTGCTTTTAAGGCAGAGGCAGGAGAATTTTCAACGAATCCAAGCAAGTTCATTTCTATCTTTGAAGGATGTCTAGCTAGCCATAAGCCTGACTGGGATGATTGCAATATACTTATGAGAACCCTGTTGTCTGAAGTGGAGCGGAATCAGGTTATAGCTAAGGCTAAGGATGAAGACAGAGAAGGCATTTAAGGTTTAAAAGGGAAAGCTATTGGACACCAGAGGTTGTACAGAGTGGAATCCTCAGAAGTGAGTGTGCTCGTCCTGGTTTCTTGCTTCAAAGCTCTGTTCAGAAGTTATGCTACTGGAAGGATGTATAATGGCAATGTGTATGTGTTAATGGTTGGAGAAAAGGTGTATGAGTGAAGAGTGGAAGGTTCCTTTGGAAGTTAGAAGAATCCAAGAAAGGGAGAAGGGAAAAGAACAGAATGAGTTAACTGAGAGGAAAATACAGCTAGCAGGCTCATCCAAGGACATTGTTCACAGCCAAGACTTGGCTGACAACCAAGGGTATGTCTACACTACGAGAGTAGTTCGATTTTACTTAAATCGAATTTTTGGAATCGATATTGCAAATTCGAACGTGTGTGTCCACACTAAGGACAGTAATTCGACTTTGTGAGTCCACACTAACGGGGAAAGTGTCGACATTGGAAGCGGTGCACTGTGGGCAGCTATCCCACAGTTCCCGCAGTCCCCGCTGCCCATTGGAATTCTGGGTGGAGCCGCCAATGCCTTCTGGGTAAAAAAATGTGTCGAGGGTGCTTTTGGGTAACTGTCGTCATCTGTCCATCACTCCCGCCCTCCCTCCCTGAAAGCGCCGGCGGGAAATCAGTTCGCGCACTTTTCTAGACAGTGACAGCGCGGACACCACAGCACTGCGAGCATGGAGCCCGCTGCGACCATCGCTGCAGTTGTGGCCGTTCTCAACGCCTCGCAGCTTATCATCCACCTTTCCCAGAGGCAGATGCAGATAAGTCAGGCGAGGAGGCTACGGCACCGCGGTGAGGGCCTGAAGTCTGAGAGTAGCACAGACCTGTCAGAAAGCACGGGACCCAGCGCCGAGGACATCACGGTGGCAATGGGTCACGTGGATGTTGTGGAACGGCGATTCTGGGCCTGGGAAACAAGCACTGACTGGTGGGACCGCATAGTGCTGCAGGTCTGGGATGAATCCCAGTGGCTGCGAAACTTTCGCATGCGGAAGGGAACTTTCCTTGAACTTTGTGAGTTGCTGTCCCCTGCCCTGAAGCGCAAGGACACCCGGATGCGAGCAGCCCTGACTGTCCAGAAGCGAGTGGCCATAGCCCTCTGGAAGCTTGCAACGCCAGACAGCTACCGGTCAGTCGCGAACCACTTTGGCGTGGGCAAATCTACCGTGGGGGTTGTTGTGATGCAAGTAGCCAATGCAATCGTTGATGTACTGCTGTCAAAGGTAGTGACCCTGGGAAACGTGGAGGCGATCATAGATGGCTTCGCAGCGATGGGATTCCCAAACTGCGGTGGGGCCATAGATGGAACTCACATCCCTATCCTGGCACCGGACCACCAGGCCAGCCAGTACATTAACAGAAAGGGCTACTTTTCCATGGTGCTGCAAGCACTGGTGGACCACAGGGGACGTTTTACCAACATCTACGTCGGATGGCCGGGCAAGGTTCATGACGCTCGTGTTTTCAGGAACTCTGGTCTGTTTAGACGGCTGCAGGAAGGTACTTACTTCCCGGACCACAAAATAACTCTTGGGGATGTGGAGATGCCTATAGTCATCCTCGGGGACCCAGCCTACCCGCTAATGCCCTGGCTCATGAAGCCCTATACTGGCGCCCTGGACAGTGAAAAAGAACTCTTCAACTTCCGTCTGAGCAAGTGCAGAATGGTGGTGGAGTGTGCTTTTGGCTGTCTCAAGGGGAGATGGAGAAGCTTACTGACTCGCTGTGATCTCAGGGAAACCAATATCCCCATTGTTATAGCAGCTTGCTGTGTGCTCCACAATCTCTGTGAGAGCAAGGGGGAGACTTTTATGGCTGGGTGGGAAGTTGAGGCAAATAGCCTGGCTTCTGATTACGCCCAGCCAGACAGCCGGGTGATTAGAAGAGCCCAGTGGGACGCGTTGTGCATCCGGGAGGCTTTGAAAGCTAGGTTCCTGAGTGAGCAGGGTAACCTGTGACTTTTAAGTTTGTGTACAGAGAAGCTGAACCTGCCCCCGTTTCTTTACCCAGTTAAAGTTGACTATCCTCTCCAGTTACATACCCCCTTCACCCCCTTCCAACACACGTTTAGAAATAAAATCACTTCTACTTTGTTAATGAACACCGTTTTCTTTATTACTGTTTTCGCGGGAATGTTTTAAACCTGGGACGCAGACTGTGGTGGGGAGCAGGTGTAGTGTAGTGACGCAAATGACGCTTCTAAACTCCAGGATTGACAGGCTCCGCTGTGGTGGACTGGTTGTTTCAACGGAGCCTGTCACCCCTCCTGATCGGGACTGTGTGTATGGGGGGGGGTTGTGACTTTGTGGCAGGGGGAGGACGGTTACAGATCCCCTGCTGCATGGCTCTGTGATCCAGGATAAGGACCGCCGCATAAGATCTGTAACTGCCCTCCCCCACCACAAAGTCACAGAGCAACCCACCCCCCACCACAAACATGAAAACCACCTCCCAGACTGACCAGGGTAACTAGTGACTGCACTGTGTATGTGCCCTGCTGCTGGACCTGCCCCCGCCTATGTACCCTGCTAAAGGTGACTGTCCTGTCCAATTACCAACCCCCTTCCCCCCCCTCCTCCAAAAGAACATGATGGAAACCGTAATTAACAGAAACGTATTTTTTATTAGCAACTACACATGAAACTGGGAGGTGAAACTTGGACGGGGGCTTGTGTGAGGCGGGAAGGAAAGAACTTGTCAAATTTTGGGGGAATGAGAGCCTTCTACTACTAGAGCTGTCTGCAGGGGTGGAGTGAGAGTTTGCACGGACTCTGCCGCCCCTCCTTCTTTGCACTTTGGGTGAGGGGGGTATGGGACTTGGTGGCGGGGGAGGGCGGTTACAGATAGACTGCAGCAGGGCTCTGTCCTCCTGCCTCCGTTCCTGCAGAACATCCACAAGGAGCCGGAGCGTGTCCGTTTGCTCCCTCATTAGTCCAAGCAGCGTTTGAGTCGCCTGCTGGTCTTCCTGCCGCCACCTCTCCTCCCGTTCCATGTGTGCTTGGTGCATTTGGGACAAGTTCTCCCGCCACTGGGTCTGCTGTGCTGCCTGGGCTCGGGAGCAGCCCATAAGTTCTGAGAACATGTCCTCCCGTGTCCTCTTCTTCCTACGCCTAATCTGCGTTAGCCTCTGGGAGTGTGATGCCAGGCTAGGTTGTGAGACAGTCGCAGATGTGGCTGTGGGAATGGGAAAACGGGAGTGAATTCCTCAGAAAGATAAATGTAGTTGTGAACAAAGAACATAGTCTTTCTCTGTGAACAAGACCATGCACAGCACCTATCACATGTGCACTCAGGACAAGGTCGAATTCTCGGCCTTCGCATTCAGTGCCTGGGGTCTTGCACTGAAGATCTGAGAAGCGGGGCAGGACACCGGAATTTGTGTAGCAGGCAGACATGGTAAGCCGTAGACTTGTGACAGCTTAAAACTTTAATAGTAGCACTGGCCTCCTTTCACATTGAAAGCAATGCCAGTCCCTGCTGCCAGCAATCCGGCAAGCAGGAACTCTGCCCCTGTCCCACCCCCTCGCAGCTGTCCCTGGGAAAGATCCCTGTATGCTGCCCTTCTCCCGCCTCCACCGCGTGGCTGCAAACCAGCGGTTACAGTTCTGTAAAGGAACGGGCAAGCAGTCCCAACACTAACATTCCCCTACCTAATTCAAAGCAGGTCACCATGAGCGACATCACCCTGATGAGGATCTCAGACAATGAGAAAGAAAGAATGCTTCGAGAAAGCCTCCAAAGACCAGGGCCGTATGCCGCCCTGCTCTGCAGGGCAATGATCCCTGAGTACTTGATTGTCTCGTGGCGCGGAAACGTTTCATACTACGGAGGACCCAATAAGGCCGGTCTCCCCAGGAACCTGATGCAACGGCTTTCCAATTACCTCCAGGAGAGCTTCCTCGAGATGTCCCAGGAGGATTTCTGCTCTATCCCCGGACATATAGACCGCATTTTACTGTAGCTGCACTGGCAGGGACTAAACAGTAGAGCGGCTTGGGCAGAACAATCATGCTAAACCGGACATTGTTAGATTTTTTTTTCAATAGTTGCACTGCCCAGGACTGAAACCTTAAGCGCTTAGGGCAAACTAATCATGAGAAACCCATTGTTGTTATTCTTAATATTCCTGTTCTGTTAAAAATAAATGTTTAGATGTTTAAAACACTTACTGGCTGATCCTTCCCCAGATTCTGTGTCCGGGTTAATGGCTGGGGACGGTTGGTAGGGGATCTCAGTAAGGGTGATGAAGAGATCCTGGCTGTCGGGGAAATCAGCGTTGTAAGCGCTGTCGACTGCCTCGTCCTCCTCATCTCTTTCCTCATCTTCCCCGTCCGCTAACATGTCCGAGGAACCGGCCGTGGACAATATCCCATCCTCAGAGTCCACGGTCAGTGGTGGGGTAGTGGTGGCGGCCGCACCTAGGATGGAATGCAGTGCCTCGTAGAAACGGGATGTCTGGGGATGGGATCCGGAGCGTCCGTTTGCCTCTTTGGTCTTCTGGTAGCCTTGTCTCAGCTCCTTGATTTTCACGCGGCACTGCGTTGCATCCCGGCTGTATCCTCTCTCTGACATGTCTTTAGAGATCTTCTCGTAAATCTTTGCATTCCGTCTTTTGGATCGCAGCTCGGAAAGCATGGACTCATCACCCCACACAGCGATCAGATCCAAGACTTCCCGATCAGTCCATGCTGGGGCCCTCTTTCTATTCTGAGATTGCACGTCCATCACTGCTGGAGAGCTCTGCATCGTTGCCAGTGCTGCTGAGCTCGCCACGATGTCCAGACAGGAAATGAGATTCAAACTGCCCAGACAGGAAAAGGAATTCAAATTTTCCCGGGGCTTTTCCTGTGTGGCTGGTCAGAGCATCCAAGCTCGGACTGCTGTCCAGAGCGTCAACAGAGTGGTGCACTCTGGGATAGCTCCCAGAGCTATTAGCGTCGATTTCCATCCACACCTAGCCTAATTCAACATGGCCATGTCGAATTTAGCGCTACTCCCCTCGTCGGGAGGAGTACAGAAGTCGAATTTAAGAGACCTCTATGTCGAACTAAATAGCTTCGCAGTGTGGACGGGTGCAGGGTTAATTCGATGTAACGGTGCTAACTTCTACATAAACGCCTAGTGTAGACCAGGCCCAAGAGAAAGGGGGGCCTGAATGTGCCCAAGCAACTATGAGATCTGCAAAATACTGCAAGGCATAAGGAAGACAACAGAAGGGTTAAGAAGCAGTTTTGTTGGACAGTATTGGCTCAAGGATTTAAAAATTCCCCCACTCTTTTTGGACAGGCTTTGGCCAGAGACTTGGAGGAGTGGGATAATTCAGACAGAGCCCTCCTGCTGCAATACGTAGATGACTTGTTAATTGCTGCTGTGGGTCTAATTCCTTGTCTTAGAGCTACTGTGAGTCTCCTGAATTTTATCGGACTCCAAGGATACAGGGTAGTGGACTGTGGACTAAACCTCTGTATGAATGTGTTAAGGGAGCGGAACATGACCCCTTTCACTGGTCCCCAGAAGCGGACAGGGCATTTAAAATCTTGAAAAGGAAGCTAATGGAAGCTCCAGCCCTGGGTTTGCCCGATATATCTAAGCAGTTCCAACTGTATGTGCATGAACAAAAAGGGGTAGCTTTGGGAATGCTTACCCAGCTATTAGGTGCTTGGAAACGTCCTGTGGCATACTTTTCTAAACAACTGGATCAAGTTTCAAAGGGATGGCCAGCCTGTTTGAGGGCGGTCACAGCTACTGCTCTAGTGCTTGGGGAAGCTGAAAAACTGACACTGGGAGGAACTGTGCAAGTGTATGTTCCCCATATGGTCCGAGCCTTGCTGGACACTAAGGGTGGTCTTTGGCTCACACAGGCTCGGGTTGCTCGGTACCAGGCGAAGCTGTTAGAGAATCCTGAAGTCACCCTGCAGATCTGTCCCTCCCTTAATCCAGCTACACTGCTACCAGAGACAGAAAAGCAGGAACATGACTGTTTAGAAATCATAGATGTTCAGTATTCCAGCCGCCCAGATCTAAAAGATCAGCCACTCCCAAATGCTGACTTGGAATGGTATACGGATGGAAGTAGTACTGTTGTGGATGGGCAAATGAGGGCTGGTTATGCTATTGTGTCTCTTCATGATACCGTGTAAGCTGAGAGTTTACCGGCAGGAACATCTGCCCAGTTTGCTGAACTAGTGGCCGTAACTCGTGCACTCGAGCTGGCAAAAGACAAACGGGTTAATATCTTTACTGACTCAAAGTATGCTTTTGGGGTATTGCATGCTCACGCTGGTTTGTGGAAGCAAAGGGGAATGCTAACAGCCCAAGGTTCTCCGGTCAAGCATGGATCTCAAATTCTCCAGCTTTTAGAAGCGGTACAACTCCCCTCAGCAGTAGCAGTGGTGCATTGCAAAGCCCATCAAAGGGAAGATCAAGATGTAACCAAGGGTAATGCCAGAGCAGACAGGGAAGCTAAGCGAGTTGCTACCCTGAAATCAGCAACTGAGGAGAATGCCCAAATGCATGCCCTCATCCCATCAGTGGGTGAGCTTGCAGCCCCTCAGTACTCCCAAGAGGACAGAAACCTGGCTGACAGTCTCAGTCTCCAGGAAAAGGAGGGATGGCTTTATTCCACAGAGGGAAAAATCCTCCTGCCCAAGGGCCTGATCCGACCAGTGTTGCAGAAACTGCATCAAACCACACACGCAGGCAGAGAGGCTCTTACCCAGCTCATGAATAAATATTTTCTAACCTCTGGACTTAAACCCCTAGCATCACAGGTACAGGCTGAATGTTTAATCTGCCAAAAGAACAACCCTCGACCAGGAGTAGCAGTGCCACCAGCCACCCTGGAACCTACCCCAGGCCCAGGATTAGTGTGGCAAATAGATTTTACTGAATTTCCCAGGACCCAAGGGTACAGGTACCTTCTCGTCTTAGTGGATTGATTCAGTGGATGGCCTGAGGCCTTCCCATGTCGCAACAACACTGCCAAAACAGTGGCTCTTAAGTTTGTCAAGGAAATCATTCCTCGCTTCGGCCTTCCTCAGTGGATGGAATCTGATAATGGAACACACTTCACATCTCAAATTGTTCAAAAGATATCAAGTGCTCTGCAAATCCCCTGGAAACTCTACACACCCTGGCGACCACAAGCCAGTGGAGTAGTGGAATGCACAAATCAGACACTCAAGCGACACCTCTCAAAGGTCTGTCAGGAGGCCTCTCTTAAGTGGCCTGATGCCTTGCCCCTTGTGTTACTTCGCATTCGTGCTCTCCCTAAGGGTAGGATAGGGCTTAGTCCCTTCGAGATTATGTTTGGAAGAGCATGGCCTATGAATGGTACCCCAGTTCTGGCACGGGAATGGGAAGTGGGGTGTGGCTTCTTGTCTCAGTACATGTGCTCTCTGTCTGCTGTTCTTTCTTCTCTTCACAGGTACACCAAAGATTCACAGCCTCTTCTGCTGGATACTCCGGTCCACTCCCTGCAGCCTGGTGACTCCGTTCTCGTGCGGACCTGGAAGGACGAGCCTCTCCAAGAGAAGTGGAAGGGACCCCACACCGTCCTGCTTGTCACCCATACAGCGGCAAAGGTCAAAGGACACAAGAACTGGATTAATCACTCTCAACTGAAAGCAGTGCCCACTCCTAAATAGTGGACTGTCCAGCCTGCGGAGAAGACTGCTAACGACGATTTGGGACTTAAGCTGTTATTCAAAAGACAGTAAGGGTCGCTGGGAATGCGTTGTGATCTCTCTGAACAGTCACAGCATACTCCCCGCGAGAACCCTGAGCATTGGTTTTATTTTCTCACAGAAGGCCGTCCTGGCCTATGTATTTGGTCTGGTTATTTTTTTGACTTGTTTAGTGTCAACAATTCTTCTTATCTTCTGGGCATTTGGGTTGTTATAATTGTATGTGCCCTTATTGGAGAAAAGTGTTGTACCTATATCCCAGAGTTTTCACAGAATATTAACAAGCATATCTTGTCAGCTGAACGGGCCTTTAACCAGTGGAAGGCCCAGGAAAGAGAACCCACTATTTTGGATTCCCTTTGGGGTTGGATACCTGGTTTAGGGGAAACTAGGGGATATAGGGGGAAACATTGTTCGCATCTTGCTTACAGGTGTGGTGATATGTTTTGTTCTTGAAGAACAATAGCACTTGTTCTTGTTCTTTTGCTCATTTGCTGTAAAGTGCTCATACGTCAGATTTGTACCTCCCATACCCCAGAAATTCCCTTATACCCTCTCATTGATAATCCTGATTGCATGGAGCTTAATCGCATTCTGTCTTTAGAGTATGAGAAAACTCTGACAAAGGTTTGTTGAGTGTTCTCAAAGGAGGGATTGTTGGGGTCCACTAGGCATAGCTACCAGGTAACTCGGGAGAGTGGAAGGCCAAAAGTGCCGATGAAGCTCTTTTGCTCTGGGTCTGTGAACCACAGTGACTCCATCTTGGGAACTCTCACCTACTTCTATGCTAACTGCTTACATGCTCTGAAGTAGGCTGAAGCAGAAATGTATTGGTCAGCTTTTTAGCAGATGGCTGCAGTTTCACTCACACTAGCAGAAATAATAGAGATAAGGAGCGGGGAAAAGTAGGGGTAGTTAGTTTGCAGGCGTCTAACTCAAGGACGCAAAGACTGAGAAAGTTCTCACACAAGCTTATGTAGAGCTTATTGTAACAGTTGTCTGGAAGGGAGGGGTAAGGGGGAAACAGCCAGGCAAAGAGATGTATGCAAACAGTTAGAAGTATAAAAGGTAAAATTTGTTTGTATTTGTTGCACTGGATTTGAGACATGCTGGTCTCCTAGTGCCATTTCAGAGCTCTGAAATCAACTTGGCTTGCTTTCTCCCCTCGGTGTCTTTATTGGTGCCAAGCACACCGGGCGACGAACCCCCTGTTTGCCATCTCGGGGCCCAGTTCTGGGCAGGCAACAACCTCATGTGGCCCCAGCTTAGTAGTATTTTTTCCCCATATATGATGTGGCTTTCAAAATTTATCTTTATAAAAATACCTAGCTCTTCTTCAGCCTCTAGGATCCAATTAATTCTACATATGAGGTTTCCAGGAGATCCGATATCCTAGAATGGGACAGAACTAACTCTAGCAATTCTGTCTTACAAATATCACTTTGATGGAATCTACTATGCAACCCAAAATCTAGATCATTTGAACGTTCACTCTATTAAAAAGTATAGAGATCTTTTTATTGAAGTTAAAAGTTCAGAGGGCCACAGCCAAACAGTAATGTTTACATCATAGAATACACAAAACTACAAGAAAATGGCCAGAAAATATATACCGGTAATTATCCAGGAAATAGCACTTGATAATTTGCCAGGTTGCAGCTCTAGAAAACCAATGCATAACAAAACATATTCCCAGTCTAGGGCTTTCTACCATAGGGTTTTGTATTCATGTCAATCACAGTAGGATCTGAGCACCTCCCAAGTTAACAGGTGAGCATCGCGAGGTCACTAGGGAACTTCATGGAATCCTCAATGCGGCTGTCTTGTAGAGAGACAAGGTGGGTGTGGTAATATCGTTTAATGAACCATCCTTGTTGGTGAACTTCAGTCTCAGCTTATTTTGGGGTTCTATAGTTTATAACTTATACTCACACTTTAAGGTATGGGTTTAATGTCTGCACAGTAGAATTTATTTTTTAGGGGGTGGTTTGTTTTTTCAGTGGCACTGTTAAAATAGGCTGTGATCAGACATGTGTTCAGTGGTGCCTTTAAACAAATAGCTTGATGGCACCAAAAGCTGAAATCTGAGGCTCCAATCTTGCAGACACATGCATCAATGTAGATCCTTAAAGCCACACAGAGTCCAATAAAGTCAATTCCATGAGTCATAGAGTTTAAGGCCAGAAGAGACCACTAGATCAACTAGTCTGATCTCCTGTATTTCACAGACCACCAATGCCACCCAGCATCTGCACACTAAACCCAACAGAAATGAAACCAAAGGAAGACTGACCCACAGAAGACTAGACTATCATATGCCACAGGCAGAAAGAATAGGAGGGACCGGGTGCACCAGTGCTCAAGGCCCCTACAATGGCAGAGAAATGATTAAATGAGAGGGTGGAGAGGTCCAAATTGGCACCATCTATTTGCAGGACCAGGACATTAGCCTGGTGGCACTGACTGCAGTTCTCATCTGGATATAAGGTCTGTAAAACAGGCTCCAGATTTTTTTTTTCTCCTTAAAAAAAAAAAAACACCCAGGACATTTAATGTGACATTAATTGTATTTTTAAAATTTAAAGGAGAGTAAATCAAGCTCTCAAGAGTCAGAAAATTCTAACTGATGGTTTCTTAACTCAGTCACATTGCACAGTTATGTATCATTTTGTATTCTTATTTTCCATGCTAAATAATACATTATAATTTATTTTTGTAGTTTATATCCTCCCCTCCCCCCCCCAGAAGTACAGGGAGCACCATAGCTGTAATAATTGTTTGGGATTGAACTAATCCTATTTCGTGATTTATCAATTCTTTACTGGGTGCTTTTGCATTTTTTTTTTAATTTGATTATATTCAAACTAGATTGGATGAAGCTTTAGAGAATATCCTTCAAGGAGCTATCCTGCCTTGTTATAAGGATGATTGACAAGATAATGACCCGGTGGATACTTTTGGAAAAAAGGGCAGAGTGTCATGATAATATACCAGTACAGACTTTTTGAATTGTCATATCAGTCTCTTCTAAAGGCTTAGGGGATATTCTGTCCTTTATCTCTAACGCACCTGTAAATGTTATGTTAAGCAAATTTGCAAAGCTAAGAACAGCTCTGTGTGTGAGCACATGTGTATTAATGTATTTTTTTGCAGAAATCATTGCCATTTCTTTAAACATTAATAGTAACATCAACCACAAAACATTTACACATACTAGATGGGGAATAGACATTCAAATGTCAAAAATTACCCAAAAACATTTACAGTGTTCCCCAACTTCCCTGTATCCCCACACTAAAAATGTATAAACCCTAAACTAGCATCATGGGGCTTTGATCCCTAGGAACCACATTATGAAGCCTTTGCTCACACTAGTGAGAATTTACTCATACAAATAGCCACACTGAGCCCATCAAATGCATAACTACTCAATCTTTATATGTGCATCATAACCTGGCCTTAAAAAATTGAGTATTAGTTCCTACCAATATCAAAACAGTTAAAGAGGAGACTGTTCCCATGCTAAGCTACCATTTTAAATTGCATAAATCTTTCTAAAAATTACCTTTGGGGTTGAAATTTTCTCGTGTGGACATTAGCCAACAAGTCATTTTTTGTGGAAAGACCTTTTCTAAATCTCTTTATGTGAAAAGTTTTATGAAAATGTAGTTTGCAGTTTTGTTGTAGCCATGTTGGTCCCAGGATATTAGAGAGACAAGGTGGGTGAGGTAATATCTTTTATTGGACCAACTTCTGTTGGTGAAAGATCTCTTTCAGAAGTTGGCCCAATAAGAGATATTACCTCACCCACCTTGTCTCTTACAAAAATGTAGAGATTCTGCTACTCTTTCACATGTTGAATAGTGGTCTTTTTGCTCACATAATCCCACTGAAGTAAATGGGTCTCCTTGGATAATTCAAGGATTATGTAGATAATTCAAAAATGGCTTTGTTTTAAAATTGGAAAAACTTGGACAGAACCATTCAGCAACTAAAGGAATAGGTAGGAGATTATCACCAGTAATTGGTTTTGTGATATCCAAACCACATGAGTTTGTCAGAATTGATTAAAAGAAACTGCAAAATTTGGAAAATCTCTGGATTTAAAGTAAATGTACATGAATTCAAGATTTTAGCTACTAATGTTACTCAGAAGGAGTATAATTAGCTGCAGTCCTTTTATAAAATTACACCACCACCACACGTTCAGTATTTCTCAGGAGTGAATATTCATCCTGTTTGGATGATTAATTGTTCTCCTATGATGCAACAAATTAACAAACATTTGGAAAAATGAAATATCCTGATAAATCTATTATGAGAAAGGAGATGAGGTCTGGGAGAATGGGTGCTACGTCCTTAAAAGAATTTGCTCCCAGGAATTGCTTCTCTCTTTCACATTCTTGCTATGGAAGTACCAAGCATATTTCAGAAAGGTCTGGAAAAAAAAAAATCAAATACCTTAGGCCTTGCGAACACTACAAATGCTTTGCTGGTATAGCTATGCTGGCAGATCCCCATAATATAAACATAGCTGATGCTGACAGAAGGAGTTTTTCTGTTGGTAGGGTGACACCACCTTCCCAAACAACATTAGTTAAGCTAACAGAGCACAGATGAATCGACACTGGAGGGTTTGCCTTCATAGCTGTGTTGGCTAGGAGTTGTAGCTTTTTCACATCTCTGACTGACATAGTTATGCCAACAAAGCTTTACAGTGTAGACCTGGCCTCAGTTTGATATAGAAAGTAAAAAACATTGAACTAGTAACTCCTATAGACCAGCTAAATTGGGTGGACTTAACTTCTTTTGTATTAATGAAGGCTCTGTTCTGTTATTGTTTTAAGGCTATATGGTAGATAGCAAGTTTGTGGAGTTTTAATTCTCCTTATTATAACTTGTAACTTTTCAAAATTTAATTGAGTTGGGAGTCTTTTGTTCCCTATAAAAGCAAAAAAGCTCCTAACCATCCATACAGAACATGATTTGGGCATATTTTAAAGAAATCATCAGTGACAGGTAATTAAATTGAGGTGTAGATGTCATTTTAGTAACACTTAGCAAATCCCTTCGGCTAAGATTTAAAATTGACAGATGTGTTAAATCTCCATCTATTTTATTAATCTATCTGCCTCATTTATCTTTCATCTGTATAATCTAATCTCTTATTTATTTTAATAGCTAGATAAAATAAATTTGGGATGTCCATTTAAATTTCATTTGGCAACTAGCGGAGAAACTGGGTGCGTCCTTGATAAAGGTATTAGTTCCAGTTCAAATTTATTCATTTTATACCCTCAAATGAGCTTACATTCATTTAGTACAGACTTGGGTGTGTTCAGCTCAGTTTACAGAAGCAACAAATTGGGCAACCATCTAATAACTCAACCATTTGAAAATAAGAAGGGAGTATAAAGGGTTTGGAAACTATTGGATGGGAGAAAAGATGTTCAGTATCTAAGTTCTCTTGTTGCTGGTGGTGGATTTCTTTGAAGCCACTGCTGCACATTATTTATGTTTGTATTTATTTGACTGTATTTTTAAGTCATGTTAAGGGTGCCTAGCACTTATGGACCCATGTCCTTTTTAGAGTTTGTATAAATCCAAATAAATAAAGTTTCCATGTCTGAAACAAATAGCAACAGGTAAAGCAGATACTCTATTTCCATTACCTTATGGGTAGGCCTCGAAGGATTAGATTTTTACTGGTAAATGCCATCAAAAATTGACTTAACC
This sequence comes from Chrysemys picta bellii, assembly GCF_011386835.1. Classification (NCBI taxonomy): domain Eukaryota; kingdom Metazoa; phylum Chordata; order Testudines; family Emydidae; genus Chrysemys; species Chrysemys picta. The sequence goes on from NC_088791.1 coordinate 107,374,499, forward strand.
ATACCCACACAAACTGACGAAAAAATATTTCTATCGATAATGATTGAAATTTACAGATAGGCAAAGTAAGAAAAATGATGCCTGAGAACTTATTAGCGTTTCATTTAAGGATATGTACTTTGTTTAGGTTTATGTTGACATGTGATGTTGACAATTTGTGTTTTAAAGCTTTATCACTATTACTTTTTAATCTCCACATCTATTGTCAATGTCTGACCTCCCCCATAGCTTCCTGCAGCTGTGAAAATTTAAATTGAGAATTGAAAAAAAATGCTTAAACCCCATAATTTTATACATCTGTAAACATTTAAATTGATAAAAATAGGGGGGAAATGCTTTAAAATGATCAAAATCATAAAAAAATTCAAATTCTGCCAGCCCCTCTATCAAGAGTAAAAGGACTGAATTCAAGCCATTGGTGTGCATCATAGCTCTGGGAGCTGAACGCATTGTGTTAATGCTTTTATGATTAAGAATTTACTCCCTGGACAGAAGAACTGAAAATGAGTTAAACCTCAGTCCTTCCTCTCCTCCACTTAGAGCATTTAGGTTCTTCCTACAACTCCTGATCTCTTTTCTTTCCCCAACAGAACATGACACCTCTGACTGCTCTTTTTCTACCAGAAAAAGAAAACCTTATTTCCATGTATTAGGTTTGATCGTGCCACTGCAATAAGAGAGGTGGGTTTTATTATTATTAAAAACATCAGTCTCCATTGGTGAAGTACATAGAAAGCCGCTCCATGACCCTTGGTCTTAACTAGATTTTAAACTCAGAGTAACTTATCCTGATCATGGCTATGGATAATCTACCCATGATCATGAGTGTGTTAACTCAAAATGTCGGTCTGCGCATTATGGGGGTACGGAGCAGAGAAGAAACAAAGGGCATCTTCAGAGAGTCCTCCTATCTATTTTGCAGGAATAAAGCTACAGGTTTAGACAGCTTAACACAGTTAAAATAAATTATCTGCCTGATGGGGATGGTCTGCATGCAGTGTGGTACGCTACAGGTTGAGTTAACGAATTCAGTGGAGCCATTCTCTGTTTGGAAGCAGCCCTGGGAAAGGCATAGGTAGTTTAAACTGCCTTTATGCCCCCTTCTCTGATTGGCTCAGTCCCTGGAATGATGTAGACCAGTCTCAGAGCTAATCAATGATACATTGGCCAGCAACAACCCTCAAGGGGGAATTCTGCCAGCTGAGGACCCTCTAGCACAGCTAAACTCCAGTCACACCTCATTCTCCCTGATTACATTTCCAACATGCCCCCTAAGATAGGGCCAGCAGGAGAGCAACATAGAGCCTGTCAGGGGAGCTAAGTGAATTTCTGCTGTTAGAAGAATGGCCACGATAGTTTGGCATCCTTCATCTCTGTATTTCCATGCTTTTAAACATGGAGAGAAAATTATAAGTGTAGCAAACCAAATTCCCTGGTTTTCTGGCACGGTTTTAAAACTCTGCCTTATCCAAGTATTTCTCCCCTTTCCTATCAGTTGCCAATCCTAATGATGTTTTTTTTTTGCCCAGGATTAAAACATAGCATGAGTGACAAAGTTCTACCTCTATCTTGGGGGGGGGGGGGTCCTGCACTTATTGGCAGGTTTTCTTGCCTCAAAGATTCACCATATGGGTTGGGGAACAGCCCAGAGACCTTCCCCTCTGGAAGCACCCACAGTCCAGGTCAATTAGGAGATTTGGGGGTAACCCAGGCCCTCTCTCTACTCCAGGTTCCAGCCCAGGGCCCTGTGGACTGCAGCTGTCTATAGTGCCTCCTGTAATAGCTGCATGACAGCTACAAATTGCTGGGCTACTTCCCCATGGCCTCCTCCAAACACCTTCCTTAGTCTCACCACAAGACTTTCCTCCTAGTGTTTGATAATACTTGTGCTCCTCAGTCCTCCAGCAGCACACTCTCAGTTTCTTGCTCCCAGCTCCTCACACCACAAACTGAAGTGAGCTCCTTTTTAAAGCCCAGGTGCCCTGATTAGCCTGCCTTAATTGATTGTAGCAGTTTCTTCTTAATTGGCTCCAGGTGTCCTAATTAGCCTGCCTGCCTTAACTGGTTCTAGCAGGTTCCTAGTGCAACCCCTACTCTGGTCACTTAGGGAACAGAAAACTGTTCAGCCAGCGGCCAGTATGTTTGCCTTTGAACAGACTCCTGTACCCCACTGGCCTGGAGGTAGGTAGGTAGAGAGCTGCTCCTCCTGCTACTACTAGGCCCTGGGCTCTTCCTACAACTGCTGTCTGTTGCTGCTGCTGCTCTAGCTACTCGCCTGGCTGGGCTAACCCCCCCCCCCCCATTTCTGCTGGCTGCTAGACCCCCCCACACCCTTGGTTGCTGCTGTTCCAGTTACAGCCCCCAGGGGGGGGGCCTGCTGGCCCACTCCCCAGAGGAGAGGAGGGAGGGACCCAGCCATTGCTCCTGAGGACACCACCATCATCGACACCTGAGAGGGGTCCTTCCTGCTAGCCACTAGACTGCCACCTAAAGCTGCTGTGTTTGCTGCTGGGAGCTGCTGGAGCCCTGAGGAGGAGGAAAAGAAGAGGACCATCTGCCAGTAGGGGAGCGCGTAGGAACAGACCACCGTGGAGGGGGTTCTCACAGACTGAGTAACTTTTGAACTGTACTCTTGTGGTGGGGGGTCTAGACTGTGTTTGTGGGACACAGGGGGTGTGGTGTGAAGCCTACCCCCTGGTCCATCTGTGTGTCCCACCACCACCACCACCATCATCGTTGCCCCCTCCACCACCCCCACTGGCTACTCACTATCTGCCTTGGACTCAGCTGCTCCCCTAGGCTTGCCACGCCCTGTTGCCACCATTGGGCCTGATGCAGCAGCCAGCTTACAAGGACTTTCTTTTTTGTTGCAAGTGCACGTGGCCCCCCTTTTGGACTGACCCTTCCTCCCTGCAGCAAGCCCCCAACTTTGCCCCTGTTATCTACCCTTTTGCCCCTTGCAACCTTTTGCCCCTCTCCCTTGCCTCAGCCCCTCGCTAGCTCCAATTTGTTTGCCTGCCCCGCCCTTTTCCTCTGCAGCCTTTGTTTGTTTGACCCGCCCCAACCTCTGAAGCTAGCCCCATGGTTCCTCTGCCCCATTTCCCGCCTGGTTGCTCCCTTCCCCCTGCAGTCCCCTTGCCCTGATTGACCCCTCCCCTCTTGCACCCATGTCCCCTCCTATGCGCTTGTGCCCCTCCCCGTTTTAGTTTGATTCTGACTCACTGCACCCCCCAATGCTGTTATATCCTCCCTTCCTTGGTGCAACTAGAGGAGCCGGAAACCTTCCCTGAGTCGGTGACTGACCCCTAGCCCTTGATAGCCCCCCCCCCATCCACCCGCCCCCTTTTTTGGCACCCTCCTCCCCTGCCTACAGCCTGGCGGGGAGGGGTGGTCGACCTGCTTCCCCCTTCCCTACCCCCCCTCCAGTGTTTGCTCTTCCCCCCCGTCCTCATTATGGCAGGGGGCGAGGAGAGTGAGACCCCCTCGGGCAGACCCTGCTGCCCCTCCTCCACCCGCCCCACCATCGTCCCCCCTAGCCTCTACCTCAACCGCCGCTGCTGAACCACCTACTACCACCCCTGCTGGAGCGCTGGCAGCGGTGGGTAACGAGGTGACCTCCGCTGCTGCCATGTCCCTCGCCCCCTCTGACTCTGGGGGAGTCCCCGCAGCCGGCAGGAAGGGCCAGGGCACAAAGAAGGGTAAAGGCCCCGCTAAAAAAGCCAGGCCCTTCATGGCAGGGGGTGCCCCCACTGCCGCGGCCCTGCAACTGGCCGCGGCGTCCCTCCCTGCTGTTCCCTCCACCAGCTCTGTCGGTGTCCCACCCCCAGCTCCCAGGGCATATGCCCAGGTGGCAGCGTCCCCCCCCCACCCCGCCTGCCGCTACGTCATCTCCCCCATCCACCACCTCTGCTACCTTTTATAGCAGCCGGGGCCCCTTCCCCACCTTGACCAGGAAGCACGGTGTCCGTTGCCTCCTGGTACCCGCCTCGCCCCACGTGGAGACCTATGTGCGGGCGTTGGCGAGGGTGGTGGGACCCACGGCCATTGTGGCAGCCTCCAAGATGAACGGAAAGGTTGTCTTCTTCCTAGCATCGGAGGCCGCTGCCCAGGAGGCAGTGGAGAAGGGCCTGGCGGTGGGGGGCATGTACATCCCCCTGGAGCCGCTAGAAGACCTGGGTGCCCGACTGGTCCTGACTTCTGTCCCTCCCTTCCTTCCAAATGCCACTCTGTTACCCGCCCTCTCTACCCTGGGGAGGCCGATCTCTGTGGTCAGCCCTCTCCCATTGGGCTGCAAAGACCCCGCCCTCCGTCATGTCCTCTCGTTCCGCCGGCAGGTACAGTTACAACTGCCGCCGGCGGCACGTGGCGGTGAGGCGCTCAAGGGGTCCTTCTTGGTCCCCTACCAGGGGGCCCGCTACTGGGTGCATTATTCAATGGGGGAGGCCCGGTGCTACCTCTGCCGGGCGATAGGACACGTCCGGAGGGACTGCCCCTTGGCCCGGCACGGAGGGACATCCGGGATCCCCGAACCCCGGCAGGGCGCCGGCCCCGTCATCGCCGGCGCCCCTAGTTGCCCAGCGCCCGAAGCCGCCCCTCCTCCTTTCCAGCCCACCAATGCTCCCACTCGGGCCCAAGGGGTATCTTTCCCCCAGTGCGCCTAGACGAGCGAGAGGGCCCCGCCTCTGCCGCCTGCAATCTGGCGGGGCCTGTGGAGGAGGGTGAGGTAGGGATATCGCCGGGCATAGAAGAGGGCATGCCCCAGGGAGAATCCTCCCTCCTACATGCTACCCCACCATTACCTCCCCGAATCCCTAAACCTTCGCTCTTGCTCCCTGACCCAACTCCTGTTAACCAGCCCCCGGATGATGCCATGGAGGGCTGGCCCTTAGTACAGGGGAAACGGGGCAAGCGGAAGGCTCGAGCTCCGCTACTTCATCTGATGCGGTAGCCCCCCGGAAGACCTGGAAGGGGGGCACTGATGCTGAGCCTTCCACTTTGCCCCCGGGTGGATTTTGTCCACCATTGCCAGCTAGAGAAGACGTGGCAGCATCGAAGGATAGGACTGCTCCTCCTCCAGAGTCCATTCCTATGGAAGCCCCTGATGGAGCCCCTCTCGCCCCCTTACAATCTGAAGCGCCTGCGAACACCAAGGCGAGGGGGAGGGTAAGAGGACCGGGAGGCAGGCCGCGGCGGCCTACCAACGTGTCCGCCTCTTCCGTGACTCCTTAATCGCCTATGGGGTAGGTCACGGATTGTTGCGCGGCCCGACGGAGGCCGTGGGGGTCTCTGCTAGCAAGGATTTCCCCCAGCCCTCCTCATGGCACCGATCATCTTCGCAACATTGAACACCCGGGGCTGTAGGATGGGTCTCCACAGGAGCCAGGTGCTCTCCTTCCTTCGGGAGGGGGGGTACTCTGTGATTTTCCTGCAGGAGACCCATACGGATCCGGTCACTGAAGCTAGTTAGCGGCTGGAGTGGGGGGACAGGGTCTACTTTAGCCACCTCACAGTTCGTACGGCTGGAGTGGCGACCCTGTTCTCCCCCGACCTACAGCCCGAGGTGCTGGGGGTCGCCGAGGCTGTGCCGGGCCGCCTGCTGCACCTCCAGGACCGTATGGAGGGGCTTGTGGTCAATCTCGTCAACGTTTACGCCCTGACATCGGGCCCGGAGAGGTTGCGTTTTTATCAGCAGGCGTCCGCCTTCCTCGGCACCTTGGATCCTTGCGAGTGCCTAGTCCTGGGCGGGGACTTTAACGCCACCCTCGAAGAACGGGACTGCTCGAGGACCGAGCAGCACCCGGCCGCCGCGGACATCCTCCGGGAGATCGTCGAACATCACTCCCTGGCGGACGTCTGGCGCGACCACCACCCGGATGACGTTTTGACGTTCACTTTTGTCCGGATGGAGGTCCATCGGTTGCGCCACTCCCGGTTGGACCACATCTATTTGTCACGCTTCCATCTTTCCCGGTCCCACTCCTCCAGCATCCGGCCGGCCCCTTTTTCAGATCATCATTTGGCCACCGTGACAGCCTCTCTCTGCGCGGAGAGGCCGGGGCCGGCCTATTGGCACTTTAATAATAGCTTGTTGGAGGATGTGGGCTTTGCGGCGTCCTTCCGGGAGTTCTGGCTGGCCTGGCGAGGGCAGCGGCGTGCCTTTCCCTCAGCGCGGCGGTGGTGGGACCTGGGGAAGGTGCGCGCGCCCGGCTCTTCTGCCATGACTACACCCGGGGCGCCAGCTGACGGAGGGATGCGGCGATAGGGCAGTTGGAACGGGAGGTCTTAGAGCTGGAGAGGCGTCTGGCCGCCAGCCCTGGTGATCCATCCCTCTGCGGAGCGTGCCGGGAGAAGCGGGAGGAGCTCCGGACCCTCGAGGACCATCGGGCCCAAGGTGCCTTTGTTCGATCCCGCATCCGCCTCCTTCGGGAGATGGATCGCGGTTCCCGCTTCTTCTACGCCTTGGAGAAAAAGAGGGGGGCTAAAAAGCACGTCACCTGCCTTCTAGCAGAGGATGGCACCCCCCTCACGGATCCGGCAGAAATGTGCAGGAGGGCCAGGGCCTTCTATGCAGGCCTTTTCTCCCCGGATCCGACCGATCCTAACGCTTGCAGAATGCTCTGGGATGAACTCCTGACGGTCAGCATGGGCGACCGAGACCGGCTGGAGCTGCCTCTCACTCTGGCCGAGTTCTCAGAAGCCCTCCGCCGCATGCCCACCAATAAATCTCCGGGCATGGACGGGCTGACTGTGGAGTTCTACCGCGTGTTTTGGGATGTCCTCGGCCCGGACCTTGTCACCGTCTGGGCCGAGTCCTTGCACGGCGGGGTCCTCCCTCTTTCGTGCAGGCGAGCCGTGCTGAACTTATTGCCGAAGAAGGGGGACCTCTGCGATTTACGGAATTGGCGTCCCATCTCGCTCCTCAGCACGGACTATAAAGTCATAGCGAAGGCCATCTCGCTGCGGCTAGGGTCCGTGCTGGCGGACGTGATCCACCCAGACCAGACCTACATCGTCCCGGGCCGCACCATCTTTGACAACTTGTATCTGGTCCGGGACCTCTTGGAACTCGGGTGTAGGGATGGTCTGTCGTTCGCCCTCCTGTCCCTGGATCAGGAGAAGGCGTTCGACAGGGTGGACCACAGGTATCTCCTGGGCACACTGCGAGCGTTTGGCTTCGGGCCCCAGTTTGTGGGTTTTCTCCAGGTGCTGTACGCCTCCGCAGAGTGTTTGGTCAGGCTCAACTGGACCCTGACCGAACCGGTCAGCTTCGGGCGAGGAGTACGTCAAGGGTGCCCCCTCTCGGGCCAGCTATATGCTCTGGTGATCGAGCCCTTCCTCTGTCTCCTCCGTAGGAGGTTGACGGGGTTGGTGCTGTGGGAGCCGGAGCTGCGGCTGGTCCTGTAGGTGTACGCCGACGACGTGGTCCAGGACCCGGATGACTTGGTGCGGGTGGAGATTTTCCAGACCATCTATTTGGCAGCCTCCTCCGCCCGGGTCAACTGGGTCAAGAGCTCTGGCCTGGTGGTACGGGACGGGTGGCAGGTGAGCTCCCTCCCACCCACGCTTCAGGCCGTCCGGAGGAGCGTGGGTCCGCTGCTCTATCTCGGCGTTTACCTTTCTGCCACGCATCCGTCTCCGCCGGAGAACTGGCTAGGTTTAGAGGGCAGGGTGTCGGAGCAGCTCCGGAAATGGACAGGACTGCTCCGGTGTCTCTCCCTTTGAGGAGAGCACTGGTGCTCAATCAACTGGTCCTGTCCATGCTCTGGTACCGGCTCAACACCCTGGTCCCGGCCCCAGGTTTCCTGGCCAACCTCCGGACGTCGATTCTGGAGTTCTTTTGGCCAGGACTGCACTGGGTCTCTGCGGAGGTTCTCCATCTACCCCTGGAGGAGGGAGGGCAGGGCCTGAAGTGTTTGCACGCTCAGATCCACGTCTTCCGCCTCCAGGCCCTGCAGAGGCTCCTTTATGGTGCAGGTAGCCCAGTGTGGAGCGTATTGGCGCACGCCTTCCTGCGCCGCTTCCGAGGGCTCCGATATGACCGGCAGCTCTTTTGTCTCCATCCGAGAGGTCTTCCGCGAGACCTCTCCAGGCTGCCGGTCTTCTACTAGGACCTCCTCCGGACCTGGAAACTGTTCTCAGTGACCAGGTCCGTGGCGGCCACCGTGGGGGCAGATCTCCTCACGGAGCCCCTGCTACACAACCCCCAGCTCCGTGCGCAGGTGGCAGAGTCCCCCATGGTGCGCCAGAGGTTGGTCCTGGCAGAAGTCACCAAAGTCAGAGACCTCCTGGACTACGACCGGGGAGACTGGCTGGATCCCCTGACGCTCGCTCAGCACATGGGGCTCTCCAGACCTCGTACTCCCCGGCGCGTGCTTCAGGAGGTGAGAGCTGCTTTGCTGCCCGCTGCTCGGGACTATCTCGAACGGGTCCTGCAAGAGGGCACGCCCCACCCACCCTCCACTCCGAGCCCTCCAGACCTTTTCATCGGGCCCCTGCCCCGTAGACCCAATCGCGCCCCCCATCCCTTCGCCATGAGCCGGCTGCACGATCTGCAGCCAGTTCTGTTCTGGACCGCACCAAGGAAACCTCTATACACGCTCGTGCTCCATGTTCTTCATGTCCTCACCCTCGCGTCCCGCCCCGATACGAAGGGGCAGGACCTCCTGCCACCTCTGGAGGGTGAGAAGCCCCGGTGGGCCAGCCTTTATTCTACGCTGATCCTGAAGCCCACCAGGGACATAAGTTGGTGGCTCCTTCACGGAGCCGTGAGCACGGGCGTGCACTTGGCGCGGCTTACCCCTATCCCAGACACCTGCCCCTTCTGCGGCGTGAGGGAAACCCTGGCGCATGTTTACCTGGAGTGCGCCAGGCTGCAGCCCCTATTCTGGCTCCTCAGGGATATTTTGTTATGATTTTGGTTGCACTTTTCCCCTCACCTTTTTATTTATGCACTCCCTATCCATCACCCCACAAAGTCACGGGACCTCCTGGTCAACCTCCTCCTGGCCCTAGCAAAACTGGCCATTTATAAAACCAGAGTGAGGAGGTTGGCCGATGGAGTCCCCTGTGACTGTGGGGTCTATTTCCGGTCCTCCGTTCGTTCACGTAGCCGGGCAGAGTTCCTCTGGGCCGCGTCCACTGACTCCCTTGACGCCTTCGAGGAGCAGTGGGCGCTATCCGGGGTTCTCTGCGCGGTGTCCCCGTCTGGTTCCCTTCTTTTGACCCTTTGACCTCACTCCTGTCCCTGTTCTTTTATTAGTTGTCCCCCGCAATTTTTTGGTCTCCAGGCCCTGTGGACCCCCCCTTAGGCTGGGGGGGATCCTTTAGCAGTAGGCGGGCTTCACCCACCCACATCCTGGATCCCAACAGGACCAGACTCCTGTACCCCACTAGTCTGGGTCTGTCACAATGTGTATATGTAGATATGATCACAGACACTCAGATGTTTTGTATGTGGGTTGTGCAAATGCCAGTCACTGACATTTTAATAATGTTCCAGTCCTTGTTCTGGAGGAAGTTAGAGTTTTTAAGGATTAAGGTGACTATACACAGAGAGAATACATGATGTGATGTGGTACATTTAGATTTTATCTGCATGAGTTTGAGTTGGCTACATTATACACAAATGATGAATCTACTTGTGGATTATGCAGGTTCCCCCCCAGCTGAGTGTCAATAAAGCCTTTATTTCATACACTTGTGTGTTCTCTTTCTACTTAATCAAAAATCTGTGTTAGAAATATTTATGGATAATTTAATTGTATTGGTACTATTTTTCATATCCCTTTAGTTACAGAACTTTAATAGTGTAAGGCCAACCATACTAGCCCTGGAGGAATAAAATATTAAAAATCCGTAGAGGTTTCTAAAATAGCTTTTCCATAATAATGTCATATTGTTACAATCCAATATGATAAAGCTGACAAAGGCTAGCAGTAAATGTTGTGACACTCATTAGAAACCTAGGGAATCATCCCTTTCCAATAGTATAGTGCTCCCCAGGACCGCCGCCAGCTTTTCTGCTGACCTAGGCGGTGGAAGGTCCCGCCCTGAAATGCCACCCCCCCACAGAGGCAGCGGAAGGCCCCGCCACCGAAATACCGCCGCGGTCGCCGCCCCCCAAATTGTAGTGCCCTAGGCAACCGCCTAGGTCGCCTAATGGGTTGCGCCGGCCCTGGTGCTCCCATTAGTATTTCATGATTCATCAGAAATACAATCTTTAAATTTCCCATCCAGGATTGAATATTGTCTATCCCAGGCCTTAGGACAGGGTAATGTTGGGGATCTCATAGGTGAAAGAATTTAATGGCTTAGGAGATCCTCTGTGGGTTAGGGGCACAGTTCTTTAGAGTTTGCCTTGCTCTTTAGAGACTTGGGTTCAAGTCCCTGTGCCACCACAGATTTCCTCTGTCTTCCCATTCCCTATCTGCATAATGGGGATAATAGTACTTTCCTACCTTATGGGGTGCTGTGGAGATAATAAATTAAAAGATTGTGAGGTGCTGAGATATCACTGTAATGGGAGCCATATAAGTACTATAGATATCTGGCATTGTTGTTTGCAGTGTGCTGGTAGCCATGTTGGTTCTAGGATATGAGATAGACAAGGTGGGTGAGATAATCTTTTATTGGACCAGCTTCTGTTGATGAAACAAACTAACTTTCGAGCTACACAGAATTATTCCTCGGGTAGAAGAGCAACTTCCTACAGGACCTGAAGAGCTCTATGTAGTTCAAAAGCTAGTCTCTTTTGCCAACAGAATTTGGTCCAATAAAAGATATTACCACACTCACCTTGTCTCTAAGAATATTTAGGACATTGATTAAAAGAAATAGTAATTGTGGTTCAGAGATTCTGATTGTCGATAAGTAGTGACAGCAAGAATGAATTAGTGGGCAAAGTGCCGGTATGCTTGCCAAATGCAGTTCATTCTGTAGCTCTGTAATTAAGCACATTGCAATCATTACCACATATTTGCAACATTTAGATATGTATATGAATGTTTGACCTGCTCACCAAGCCTGCTCATTTTTGTGTTTAGTAAATATTTTTATAAAATGGAAATTATTTCCCAAATGGGATATTATATCTGAAAAAAAGTAACCAGAGCTAAGATTCTGTCAGTTTTGTAAGATACCTAATGAGCTGTTAATCTAAAACACTGTGAATGTAGAATCTTCGATCCGTTGACTTCAGTAATAGTGTGCAGTTGCTTTTAAAGTTGCTATGAGATATAGTCTGTTGAAAGCAGTTTCTGAGCTCTCTAGCGTAACTGCATCAAGCATACACTATATGAAGCCTTTTCTGAAATACGGTGTTTTCCTCTAGCAACAATATAGCCTCTGGCTTCTCCCTCACTGCAGCAGGAGAAAACACCTGAATAAGTAAAGCACCCACCACACATGGTGCTGCATATATAACAATAACTTGATTATTTTTGAAAGACTCCAGACACTGCAAATTCAATATATTAGCAACATTTTTGGACTTGGGTGCTTTCGGAAGATATTTCCAAGGTTTTGTTTTAATGTTCTATATTGAAATTAGAGAAGGAATATACACTGTAGTCTCTCCATTGACTAGTGTGAGCTTTGAATCAAGTGCTAAAACTCTGCTCAGTAGTTAAGTACTATCCCCAAATAGAAATCCATCAATTTTACCTGGTTTACTTTCCAAACAGAGCTCTTTCTAATTCATTTTTTTTCTATTCATGTGGGGTGCTACTTTGACCATTTGGAGACTGACGTTCTTCAATTATCCACAGAAAAGGTGTAGCCTGGTAGAAGCTCTGATGGTTTACTCACACTGCTCTGCCAATGCACTGCGCCACTATTCTGGCCTGAAGGGAATTCCTCTTGGAGTAAGAGCCATGAGCCATTCTCCATGCCATTCAGACCTAAGTTTCTCTACCATGCCCCAGACTGAGACCACCACTGCATTTCACATAGATCACTAAGTAATTACTCCATTCACACTGATCTCACAAATATTATCAATTTAGTCCCTAGCACCTGGTCTAAATTTAAACTAGTGACTTGTGCACTATATCCCATTTTGGGTGTGGAGGGGGGGAAAGCACTCTAAACCATTTAGTTCATTGCTGGGTTTTGTTTTTGTTTATTAACTATAGCATCTAATTAGTAGTGATCAAGACTTTTAAAAGAACCTAGAACTGACACAAAATCAGGGCTTTTCAGATGTTTTGTGTTCTTGGACACTTTTACAAAATGCTTCATGAACTAGAGATGTTTTTCAATCACAGACAAAGACAGGCACCCTCACCCCAGCTGCTAAAGGCTTCAGAACTAGCCACACCTCATATTTCTGTCTTTTGGAGGCATTGTTGGCCTGCCTCCCTTCTCCAGCTCCATCCCAGGGCTCCTCAGCATCTTCCCTATGTCATTAGAGGGTGTTGGGTTGCCACTTCTACTCCTTTCATTAAATGCTTTAGAGGGGAATAGCAAGTGATGCCTCGTGCAATCTATGCCATCTTCAGATTGATGGGACCGGATGTGTCTGCCTCATTCCATAAAAGAATCACTCCTGGTGCTGCCAGCCTATCATACTGTGCAATGAGCATAGGGAGAGATGCCTCATCATCCCAAGTGGAATTGTACAGCCAGGGCCTCCACACAAAGCCCATGCCAATTGGAATACTCCCAAATCCCCACGCTGAATTGCTACTGAATACCAAAACCTCTCAGGCTACCAGGCTAGAAATTATGGGCATCTCTGCCTCATAGCACGCCCTCTAGGAACAAATTTTAGCTTTCTCCGGTCACTTGGACAGGGTGTCCAACGTATTCACGTCAGTTCAGTGTGACTACTGGCACAGTTACAACTATGTGGATTTACAAAAAAGGATTCTTCAAACTCTATGTAAGATTGACTGTTCCCTTCACACTTCCTTCCCCCACCACTAAACAAAATCACCCAATGATAATGGGTAAGAGGATTCTCCAAACACAAACTGACTTCGTTTTAGGAGCTGACTAAAGGCCTCTTCACCAGCCTGCCTCCAGTGCTTGCTAAGTATTAAGGGTGCTTGAGGAGTTACTACTAGGATACAAGACTTTTCTTTCATTTTTGTTACTGTAGCCCCTCCCGCAAGGTGTGGGGCAAGCCTCCTCCCAGATGCTTGCTACTGGAGTGATTTCTCCGCTCTAAAGGCATGGGCTGGGCTCTGGGTTCTTTTTTGTGACACCTGGAGCCTCCACCCAATGTGACTCCTCTCTGTGCCCGAGAGAGAAGGGATGCTACCAGCTCCTAGGAAAATGAATAATGCTACTGCAGGCAAAGAGTATACACCCAGGATACAAGAAACAATAAAGTACACCAACACAAACCCCAGGAAAAGAATGACACACCCAAAAATAACAGTATAACAAATGAGAGACTTTACTGGTAGCAAGAAAATAGGATCTGGGAACAGAAAGACTAAAACATCAGCTAATTTCCCATCTCCCCACACTCACAACCCTTCTCAGCCCTCTGCTCCTTCCCTGGCACCTTCCCAGATGGACGGCACACTGAGAATGAGTCTGGATATGAGTGCTGCAGGAATGTGAACACTGGCCGGCTTAAACAAAAAGGGACCCCTTACTGTGTCTTCACCCCTGGGTGGGGCAGGGTCCTCTCCTCACTCGCTGGTCTGGAGTCCTGTTGAGGTCCCAGCTGGCTTTTGGTAGTCAGTGCCATGAGATCTCTGCAACTCTGGATGCTGGTCTGCACAGTGCTGGAACTGCCAGACCCATGCACAGATCCCACAGCAGTTCAGACTCCCTTTGTGGGAAGGGGAGTTAGTCAGAGACACCCCCCGGAGCTGTATCTGCTTCTTGCTCAGCTCCCGCCCCAGGGCAAAGCTCAAAACTGAAACCAAACCTAGTCTCTTTGTCTCTGAGTCAGGCTGTCCCCATCACTGACAGGCCCAGCAGCCCTGGCTCATCTGTGACCCAGCAAACTACTTGTCCATATCACCCACTGTGGAAACCTCCCTATTGGCCGCAGCAGGAGTTTCTAATCCATTCTGTCCCCATCCCTGACTCCAAGCATGCTGGGAAATACAGGTCTGTCGCATCTTACGCGTATTTAACATGCACGAATTCAGCTTTATGCGGTCGGCAAAAACCACACAAAAAAAACACAAAAAAAGAGAAAAATAACAATTTAAATACTGTTCCTGTAGTGCGGGTGATTCTGCCTGCCATTACACTCAATGCAATTTTGACTACACGCGGTTTTCGCTTTACGCGCTGACCGCGAAACGTAACCCCAACGTAAGATGAGACAGACCTGTAGTGTCATAGGGCTCTGATAGCCATTATTGTTATCCATTGAGTAGGATTCCCCCATAGGCTCAGTGTGGAGTCCAAGGAGCTGGCAAACTCTCAGTGGGGGTTACATCACCATTTCAAAATACAAGCCCAGGTTGATAAGCTGAAAGTAATTATCACTGAAAGGTTGTTTGGCCTTCATGGTCTTGGTCCATTTCACAGTAGATTTCCCTCCATCAAAAACAACCAGTACAAATGCCACCGTCTCAGCAGGCAGGTGAAGAGCTGATATAGTTACTGATATAGTGGTCCACCCTCTCATCTCTAACGATGGGCTATCCAGGACATGGACAAGGCATGTTGGTCAGGAAGAGTTAGAACTTGAACTACTCTTGCTTAATGCTATACAAGCTGTTAAAATAAAAACAGCTACAAAGAAAGAAGTGAAGCAGACCTCCATAAAACCTCCTGAACCCCATTAAGGAGTCTCATGGATGCAGAGATAATTGTTGTTGCCTATCAGCTTGTTTTTACCCTGTGCTTCCAAGATGATCTAGTAAGGCAGCGACATGTGATATTATTGTCCCCTGCTGCTGGTTGTTCATAGTTTTCTTGCTTCTCTGTTTTCTCATGGGCTCTTACCCAGTTCTTTGGGACTGATTTAAAATTCTTTTTCATCTGTTCAGACTGTATTGAAAACTCTGCTACTGACATTGGTGAAGTAGATATTAAAGCTCTGCTTAGGTCTCTCTGTTCCTCTGCTGAGGAAATAGAAGTTTTATTTCCAGAAGAACAGACCTACTGTCTACCAAAGAGCCCGTGTTTTTTAATACACTGGTAACTGCTGGCAAATGCTGGAGATGCTTAATTGACCTGATTTAAATTGAAAAATTGGACTGTTTCTAATGAGGGAGGGTTTCTCAGCTGAGCATATTTCATACTGGAGGAGTTTTATTTTGATTATTTAAAAGCACATCAGTTGCAGAAAACTTCCCAGTGTTATGACCTCGGTGAAACCGTGTTGTGGGTTGAGTTAAAACCTCATTCAAACTGATGTATGAACACACCCTTCACTTAAGGTAGTTGTAAGTAAGAAACACTGAAAGGGGCTAGATCTAAAACAAACCTAATAGAATCTGCTCAGAAACTAGCACCAGGTGGGCAGGGAGTTCCACTGGGCATGGTGACTGGGTGTGGGAAGGCAGAAAATACAGAAACTGAAAACAGATAAGAACAGAGGAAGAGGCAGAGGAAAAGGCAAGAAAGCCACGGGGTAGCTTGTGAGCACAGTGTGACCCCAGAAGAAGCTATTGAGAGAGCCTTTGGATCTGTGGTGGGTGTGTAAGCTGAGAAACTGCCCCTTTTGGATTTTAATTCTTTTTGTGTTCAGAGGCACAGAACTTTGTACATTCTTTATAAACAAAACTGCATCAAAGACATATCTGATTATCATCACTGTATACTCCCAAGTAGAATATCCTCAAGGCCCCAAACTTTGATTAGCCACTCACGTCGAAAAGGGGCAACACCAGAGATTCAAGCTTAGAAGCTAGATGGCGAAAGCACTGGCTTATGAGGGAGCACTTCAATAATTAAGGTAATTTATATTTTAAGTTAGAGTTTAAAAATCACACAGAGGAAAAGGAGCTCTAGGAAGAATTGGCAAAGGAGAGAACAATAGAGCCTGGAAATACAACTTTTATATTATATAATCTTGTATTTATGAAAGGCCTTATGAAGAGCAAGGTCAACAGGACTATTCAGGGGAGTGATTCCAGTGAATCTGGATAGAATGGAGGGCAAGGGTTTAGACACGGTAGTTCTGCATTACCTGGCAATGGTTTTTCAGCACAGGTCACCCAGAGAGGGCACCAACAGAAAGTCAGGCAGACTGGTGATTGACCCTCCCCTTCTACCATTGCCCTCTGCCTGCTGTAAACATTGTTGAGACTCTTGATGGGAGAAGACTAGTGAGGTTGCATAGAAATGTATTAGATATCAGGGGATCTGTGAAAATCCTGGACAGGCTGAATCAGTATGAAGAATATAACTCCACAATTCACTGTAATGTGGTTAAACAGCATGGGCAAAAGACAAGGAAGAGTGGTGAGCATCCAGAAAAGCTCTGTGAGAGCCCCCTTAATTTTAAACAAATACATTGGTTTCAAGATGCCCAGTTTAGGATTGAAGCTCTCTTTTTGTAACACAACTTCACAGTCAAGGCTACTATTATAGCGTAACATGGAGAATTCCAAGCTGTACTTTATTTTACAGTTTTAGTATAATATAGCTAGTCTCTGTAAAGAGAAGGTTAGCACTTGATCTATTTTGTCATGAAGCAAAGGGACTAAAAGCATCATCAACCCTAGAGCCACCAGTTCTGGAACCAAGTACTATAGAATTTTCTTAACATAATCTTTTGCCCCTGCAGTTCATCTCTGGGCTGCTCACTTCTGATGTTTAAGTCCTGGGCTTCTCTTAAGGAGCAGAGACATGCTCTGTTATGTGGTGGTTTGAGCTTTTTAATCTCCTTAACTCTAAGTTTTGTTAGCTCATCTCACCAATTAGTCTTGCCAGTGTTTGCCTTGCTATCTAATTTGTTGTGATACTATTTCAAAGCCTCAAGTAATTTTAAACAAAGTTCACGTGATCATGTCAGGGTTAATATTCAAGTTGTAATTCTAGTCTCCTTAAGAACTGAGCAAGGAATACTGCAGACTTGGTTTTCTTCAAAAATATTCACTTCTCTACTGTACTACTTTTGCATATGTTGTAGGAAATTCAAGGAACTCTTCAATCTTGATTGGAACAATATAAAATGTTCACAAGAATAGGAAATAGTCTAATGGTACTGGGCAAGAATAGGATATATTTCCTATTGATGCTGATTGATCTCAGTCAGGGGAGCTATGTCAATTTACTCTAGCAGAAATTTTGACCTATGCTATTCATTAATTGCTGACCTCAGATTAACTGTACAGTACTTATTCCAGATCCTACTGCTTCTCACTGCACACTCATCTTTTAATACTTAAAGCATTCTTGTGCTGAGACATCCCAGAATGTAATAGGCTAGTTCCCCAATCTCACATCAAAAAGGCTTCTAAACCAAACTCAGATAACACTGATTCCTAAAATATTTGGCATAAATGGGATACGCCAAAATTCTCTGCTCCAATATGCGTTTGGGTTGTTTATAAATGGACGTTGACAAGCGAACATTTTCATTAATCAAGCAACCTGAAAAACAGTGGGTGAGAAATGATCTATAAATTCATCAATTTAATGAAAAAACTCCAATCGTTTATTTTTTATGTTTTTAAATAAGGACCATAAAACATTATTTATATAAATTTATTTGAGAGAGGCTGTCCAATATATTGACCATATATCATGACCTGTCTTCTACTGTGCTGTTGATGCTAAAATGTGATTACAAGCTCAGTAATTTATGTTGACAATTCAGACCATTTTAATAAACCTTCTGATCTCAACATTGTTGCCTCAGGTGATATAACAGAAATGATGTACTGGGAATGCTACTAGTTTACATAACCATTCCTTTTGGATTATACTGTTTTTGAACCAAGAGGAAAGTAACAACAAGGAAGGAATCAAGGCATTTTATATCAGGAAAACACCATTAGAAATGCTTAGTTCTTTTGGCCAAATTTCATTTTGTTTATGAAAAACATAAATTATTTAATATAGAGTAGATGATATATACAAAGCTCTTTAAATAAAAAACTGGTTATTTATCAGAAGCTATCCAAAAGAATCCTGAAACACAATGCAGAAGATTTGATTTCATAGTAACCAAAAAAACAGGAAAAACTCCATCTGCTTTTCCAATAGGTTTTCTTATATTCTGCTTTTTAAATGGCTTGTTTTTCTTCATTTAACTCTTCCAAAGTCTCAAACTGAATTGTGGAAAGGCAGAAATGCGTTTCCATTGAATGTGTCTCTCATCTATAGAAAGGGACCTGAACACATTTATAAAGTTACTTGAAAGACAAATGTGTATGTTTTAATACAGTCCACTTTTTCTTTTTGAAAACAAATTGTGAAAACTAGGTTTAGAGTTTCTTCTGTGTTTGTTCTACTGTAGTACAGCAACAGTGGATTTTGAAGCACAGCAAAGACCAGTTTATTAAATATTGCACCTATTTGCTTCAGTATGATAGAGTAGATGTTTACAGTTTTGCCACTGGAGGAAAAAAATCAATTCTGCTTTTGTTGAAGTTAATATAGTAAATGTATGTATAAGCCAGAATGAGAAAAGCAAACACCTTAAATATATACAATTTTATATTTGATTATTCAAACCTTATACACTGTAGGACTAACTTGACCTGAAGAAGAGCTCTGCATACATCGAAAGTTTATTTCTTTCACCTACAGAAGCTGGTCCAATAAAAGATATTACCGCACCGGACCTTGTCTCTAACTTGAAATAAGGAAACTGACATAAGTAAGACCTCATTTCTCAGTGGACATGTTTGGGAGGATGAATGGAAGATTAAGTTGTAAATAAGCGTGTAACAATCATTAGGCTGAAGTCAGTCTAGGTAAGATGAACAGGAACACCCTGGTACTAGGGACAATGGACAACATAAATCTGGAATGTAGAGATCATGAACAGCACAAGGACAGAGTATGCCGTACAGGGATTGGTTCCTGAAAAGTAACCAAGTCAATCATGAAGCACATAGGCCAAAGTACAGTCAGGCATGCAGGTGTCAGTAAAGGTGTATACAAGGAAAAGTTCTGCTGTGTGACTTTGTATTTGTGATGCATCATGCATCCACTCCCTACAACAGAGCCTGTCCTGTTTGGGCATAGGGTTGCTGTATGCCAAATAAAGGTACCTACGTGACGAATTCCAAGTTTTTGGGAACCGAGTGGAACAGGGTTTTGGAGACCCCAACATGTGCCAATTATTAACAGAGAATAAATAGGAACATATATTAAACCCCATTTAGCCATTGTGACTAGTCTGATGCAGAGTAGTCCTAGCTTCTGATCCAGACTAGAACTTCAATGAACACTGTGAAAGGGAACAGACAGAGAAGAGTTGTTAAACTACCAGCCACCAATCTGGACAGAGAATGAGCAGTACCATACCAAACTGAGCCGCTGTTTTAATGAATACCTTTTCCCCTCTCACACAAGCTAGAACTGTGCTGAGATTTACAGAAAGGCCACTCTCTGCAACTGACCAGAGCTTCAACCATTCTGTGTCCAGAACATTGAAGTTGTATGTAAAGCCTTCAATGCAGCATAGAAAAAGCAGCAATTATAATGAATATTCCAAGTATTTAACATGCACCTTTTGCCTATCTCAGTGCAATTTAAACTAGGAAAAAAGAAACTATTATTCAGCGTACTGTATCATCTAGAGGCCTGTGAAGGAATAAGGGGTACCATTCCTTTGGGGTCAGCGGCCTGGAACTGACCTGGCTGTCTGATTGGCCTCTCCCACTGCACCTGAGAAAGAGGTAGAATTTAATTAGCTGATCTTTATATAAAGAGGGCCATAGGAAATGGCTGGGAGGGAGGCACTTGTAACACCCTCCAGGAAGTTGAGGGGACAAAGGCAGTATCCCTATGGACTACTACTGGAGTTACTGCTGAGAGGAACTGTTCCAGAAAACCAACCAAACTAGAGAGGAGACAGGGTTGTAGCTCTTTATTGCTCAGGCTCTGAGGTAAGAGCCAGGAAATCTTGTTATTGGAATTATTGAAGACTAATTTGGGGAAAGGACTGCTATTCTTGCTCAGACTTTGAAGTAAGAATCTGCAAGGATTTGATTATGTTTTGTTAAGAAGGCTAAATTAAAGAAACTACTGAAAAATGTAACTTCCCTGGATTCCTTGAGAAAGCTCAGTCAAGTTTGGAAGGCAAAAGATGCACTGTCCTAGGGATGGGGGTTCCACGACCACCACTCCCAAGAGGAGGAGGAGGAGGGTGGTGGTGGTCGGGGACTCCCTCCTCAGGGGGACTGAGTCATCTATCTGCCGCCCCGACCAGGAAAACCGAGAGGTCTGCTGCTTGCCAGGAGCTAGGATACACGATGTGATGGAGAACAGATGGGCAGGATCCCCTGGGAGAATAACATGAAGGGCAAAGGGGTCCAGGAGAGCTGGCTGTATTTTAAAGAATCCTTATTGAGGTTGCAGGAACAAACCATCCCGATGTGTAGAAAGAATAGTAAATATGGCAGGCGACCAGCTTGGCTAAACAGTGAAATCCTTGCTGATCTTAAACACAAAAAAGAAGCTTACAAGAAGTGGAAGATTGGACAAATGACCAGGGAGGAGTATAAAAATATTGCTCAGGCGTGCAGGAGTGAAATCAGGAAGGCCAAATCACACTTGGAGTTGCAGTTAGCAAGAGATGTTAAGAGTAACAAGAAGGGTTTCTTCAGGTATGTTAGCAACAAGAAGAAAATCAAGGAAAGTGTGGGCCCCTTACTGAATGAGGGAGGCAACCTAGTGACCGAGGATGTGGAAAAAGCTAATGTACTCAATGATTTTTTTGCCTCTGTCTTCACGCACAAGGTCAGCTCCCAGATTGCTGCACTGGGCAGTACAGCATGGGGAGAAGGTGACCAACCCTCTGTGGAGAAAGAAGTGGTTCGGGACTATTTAGAAAAACTGGACGTGCACAAGTCCATGGGGCCGGATGCGCTGCATCCGAGGGTGCTAAAGGAGTTGGTGGGTGAGATTGTAGAGCCATTAGCCATTATTTTTGAAAACTCATGGCGATCGGGGGAGGTCCCAGATGACTGGAAAAAGGCTAATGTAGTGCCAATCTTTAAAAAAGGGAAGAAGGAGGATCCGGGGAACTACAGGCCAGTCAGCCTCACCTCAGTCCCTGGAAAAATCATGGAGCAGGTCCTCAAGGAATCAATTATGAAACATTTAGAGGAGAGGAAAGTGATCAGGAACAGTCAGCATGGATTCACGAAGGGGAAGTCGTGCCTGACTAACCTAATTGCCTTCTATGATGAGATAACTGGCTCTGTGGATGAGGGGAAAGCAGTGGATGTGTTATTCCTTGACTTTAGCAAAGCTTTTGATACGGTCTCCCACAGTATTCTTGCCGCCAAGTTAAAGAAGTATGGGCTGGATGAATGGACTGTAAGGTGGATAGAAAGCTGGCTAGATCGTCGGGCTCAACGGGTAGTGATCAATGGCTCCATGTCTAGTTGGCAGCCGGTTTCAAGCGGAGTGCCCCAAGGGTTGGTCCTGGGGCCGGTTTTGTTTAATATCTTTATTAATGATCTGGAGGATGGTGTGGACTGCACTCTCAGCAAGTTTGCAGATGACACTAAACTAGGAGGTGTGGTAGATACACTAGAGGGTAGGGATCGGATACAGAGGGACCTAGACAAATTAGAGGATTGGGCCGAAAAAAACCTGATGAGGTTCAACAAGGACAAGTGCAGAGTCCTGCACTTAGGACTGAAGAATCCCATGCACTGCTACAGACTAGGGACCGAATGGCTAGGTAGCAGTTCTGCAGAAAAGGACCTAGGGGTCACAGTGGACGAGAAGCTGGATATGAGTCAACAGTGTGCTCTTGTTGCCAAGAAGGCTAACGGCATTTTGGGCTGTATAAGTAGGGGCATTGCCAGCAGATCGAGGAACGTGATCGTTCCCCTTTATTCGACATTGGTGAGGCCTCATCTGGAATACTGTGTCCAGTTTTGGGCCCCACACTACAAGAAGGATGTGGAAAAATTGGAAAGAGTCCAGCGGAGGGCAACAAAAATGATTAGGGGTCTGGAGCACATGACTTATGAGGAGAGGCTGAGGGAACTGGGATTGTTTAGTCTCCAGAAGAGAAGAATGAGGGGGGATTTGATAGCAGCCTTCAACTACCTGAAGGGGGGTTCCAAAGAGGATGGAGCTCGGCTGTTCTCAGTGGTGGCAGATGACAGAACAAGGAGCAATGGTCTCAAGTTGCAGTGGGAGAGGTCCAGGTTGGATATCAGGAAAAACTATTTCACTAGGAGGGTGGTGAAACACTGGAATGCGTTACCTAGGGAGGTGGTGGAGTCTCCTTCCTTGGAGGTTTTTAAGGCCCGGCTTGACAAAGCCCTGGCTGGGATGATTTAGCTGGGAATTGGTCCTGCTTTGAGCAGGGGGTTGGACTAGATGACCTCTTGAGGTCCCTTCCAACTCTGATATTCTAAGTTAACTCCCTCTGGAGTGGACTGACCTGGCAGAATAAAGTATAGTCTGATAGTAAGAGGGTGCTATCAGATTGGGCTAATCTTTTACAAGGCTCCACCTGAGATCGGGTGTCTTACATTCAGTACAAACATGGAGTAAGAGGCAGTTGCTGCCTCCAGGAACTTAGACCCAGACCCTTAAAGGTATTTAGGCACCTAACTCCTATTGAAATTAGTGGAAGTTAGGCACCTAAATATCTTTGAGGCCTTTACAGCCTAAATAGACCAGACAGACAAAGAATGGGAGGGGAAAGAACACCAAGAGGGGAAATGGCAGGCCCAATGTCACATATAGGGTAGTGACAGAGCTGGGAACAGAAACAAGGTTTCTTGGCTCCTAAGTCCAGCTCCTATCCACTAGACCATTCTGCCTCGCATTTAATTTGTAAGCTTTTTAAAAAAATGTGAGGAGAACCTTTGAGGGATGAAACTGAAAAATTCTGGCATAATAGTGCTTTTTCTAAAATCTCTTTAGCCAGTCAGTTTTGCAGCACAATTGGGATTTTTCGTGGAGCATTTACTATAGGGGTCCTCTTACTTCAATAGGACTACTCATGTGTGCAAAGTTATACACATGCATAAGTATTTGCAGAACAGGACCAGGAAATGTAAATCATAAAGTCTTAGCCATACAGATTGCCACCTGGTAATAGCTCTTTTTCCAGAGTGAAGGCGATCCTCTGGAATTTAAACTTACTACAACAACCTGGATGGGTATAATGGGCTACACAACTAATTAGCACAGATCTGATCACAGGTGTAAAATAATTTAATTCATAGTCTCCACTAACAAATCCAGCAGAACTGCATTATCCCTTGAAGAAGGAGAAGGTCATCAGTTTTCCATTCAGGCTGTCTGTCCTCTCCGAAGCAGAATGGGGTCATGCCAAAAGGGTGCTAAATAAGGCCCTGGGTTTTGCAAAGTGATGGTTTTTAAGCAAATCCCCAATTGAAATCTATAGGATTTCACTGATGAGAAGCAACTGGGAGGACTGAGACATGCTGGGAACGGCTTTCTCTTCCTTTTCAATATGAGTATCTACCCTTTCCTTTTATCTTGTTGCATTTGGAGCCTCAGCCTGACTACTTGCTCTGAGGCCCACAGATGGAAGTCATTGTTCCATCCAAACCACTCTGCATGCAAATATCAAATTTAAATAATGTAAATATCAGCAGTGTGTAATTCTGAAGATAGCAGGTGAAGACTCTGCAATTGCCAGGCCAGAGCTGACTCTGGGAAAGGTCAGGACTCTCAATCTGCACTAATAGAGCTGACAGGAAGGAGAGCCTCATGATGAGAAGAGAGTGAGTGGCAAAAAAACAACATTCTGTTAGGCTAAATAAAAGTAAAATATGGAGGGCAGGGAAATGATGTGATATTAGCTAGAAGTACTTTATCTTCAGCAACACATGGCTCCCTTTCTGCATGTCGGCAGAAAAAAGAAATGTTACTTTCCAAAGGCGCTAGCATTTTTAACACACTTTTTGTTATCAGGATGTAAAGTTCTTTGCCATAATTATTACTTTATTGTTGTTTATCATTTATTTTGACCCATATAAGCCAGGTTGCTCTAAAGATCTTGGTCTCTTGTCTCCCCTTTCCCTATCAGTAAACACACAGGCTGTCACTGTGGACTCAAAAGTAATAATAGATTATTCAGGAGCAAAACCAAGACTTGTTCACTGACCAGGCTTCAAATTAACACCTCTGTTACGGTTTAAACTGCACGGGCTGCCTGATAAAATGACCTGTAATATTTCCAAAAAGCGCCTGTCAAGTGGCTTTTAAGTGACAACTCGGGATCAGACAGATTCTAAGTGATGGCCATGTTGCACACAGCCCACATCCAGTAATGGGGAGGAAGCATTGCTTTCCTTTGCACTGCGCTGATGCTGTTTCCACTAAGTACAGAGCCAATCTTACTGCACCAAGATGCTACTAATGACCCCTAAACAGCAGCCAGGGACTAGCATGGTGTCCTGCTGCAGCCACGTAGCTTCTCCCCTGCTGTGCCAGCAACAGGGAGGGGGAGTGGTGTGAAAGCTTCTATATTGCCTGAAGATTTCCCCTTTCCACTAGGTGACGCTCGAAGGACTGGATATGCCAGCTTGATGGACAGATTGAACCAACAGCATGGTGCAGTATAAACACACTGGAGAATGAGATCTTCGGTTGCTAACTTGATTCCCTTTGTCTTTAATTGCAGATGTTAGCTATATGAAGCCTTCTTTTATTTTAAATCTGTCCTCATTCAATTCATTAATATGTGACTACCCTAAATGGGATAACATTTTTAATTGCTTTTAAAAATTCTAAGTTAATATTTCCTTGTGCATAGAGTTATTAGGTGCCTCAACTCCTATTGAAAGCATGAATTCCTTTTTTTAATTTTTCCTAAAGAGCAGCAATGATTGCTGATGGTCTGTTTAACCTTTTCAGTGGCATTATTTCCCCCTATTCCAACAAAATTTTCAAATCATTACAGAGCCCTTCCTTTCATTTTGCATAATCTCCTTCCTGAATTCATGTGGTACATCCCTCTTCATTCTGTAACTAATAATAGGACCTGCAGCATTAACGCACAAAATATTCAAAGAATTTCATCTTACAAGAAGCATCACATGCTCAAATAAAACAGCAGGGCAAACGTGCTTTTGTCTATATCAAACTATAAAACATGGACTCCTAAGTTAGTTTTCAAGTAAGATTTGCTCATTCATTTCTTGAAACAAGTTGGATGCAAGCAAATAACACAACTTCTTTGTACGGTTTCTGATGGAAGTTTTTTTCTTTCTTCCTTCAAAGGAAGTGAGCTCAAGAATTTCAGAAATGATTAACATTGGGAATAAGTACATAATTCGGATGAAATCAATGACCACAACATAATAACTAAAGTGGTGAAAATATTACTGTAATGGATTAATAGAAACAAGTAATTTCTAGTGTGGAGGTAACAGACTAAGAATAGGCTGTGTGGAATCATCTGGTGCCATTTCTTTTTAAACTCTGACTTTAGTTTATGGTAACATTTTTATTGCTGGTTATCTTATTTGAAGAAACAGTCCATCTAATTAAATAGAGGGTTAATATAAGGTTCTGGCTTTTTGGCACATCTATTCATTTTCTGAGTTTTATTCTTGGATTATGTAACCATGCACTTGATTCAAATTGACTTAAAGTCAAATAACAATCTCAAGGCTGTAATGTTTTGACAGCATATAATGTTCCATTTGACTACTTGGATATAACCTTTCAGTAGCAAGTCTGTAGCTAAAGAATGATTTTTTTAGTCAGAGAACCAATTTTACTGTTAACAGAAGTACTGGGAGCATAAGCTTTCGTGGGTAAGAACCTCACTTCTTCAGATGCAAGTGAACTAATCCCCAGAGTGACTTGCATCTGAAGAAGTGAGGTTCTTACCCACGAAAGCTTATGCTCCCAGTACTTCTGTTAGTCTCAAAGGTGCCACAGGACCCTCTGTTGCTTTTTACAGATTCAGACTAACACGGCTACCCCTCTGATACTTGAAATTTTACTGTTGATATTCTCAGCATTAAGACCTGTGCCACAGATGCTAATAGGCATTTCTTCAAGACCAAGCTGCTGTAAATTCACGTACACAGAACTAGCAAAACGATTGGCAGTCATTGGGCCATCTGGTGACTCTCAATAATGTTACCAGACCAAGTGGAGATGTACTTGTTTACACTAATAGTGACTGTGGACCTGAGGCTTGTCAACCAAGTCCAAATCCTTCATATTTTGGATCGAGAAACTTCATGTTTTGTTTGTTTCTCTTCTCCTTTCCCATACTGTAAGACAAAGGATGAGCCCTGCTAACACAGGGGAAGTCAAAAATAAAATAACCTTGTGGAGAGCTGTAAGACCTTTGAGTATATCTGCATTCAAGCTGAAGATGAATCTTATGGAGATTAAATTGTTTCAAACTAGTTTATATTCAGGATGGAGTGCCTGGACGGTTAAGGGAATTAATAATAGACTTTAGAGCCCTTCACCTGTTCAAATCCAGATCAATTAGTGTGAACCAGAAGATTTTACTATCTGTTGACTGTTTAGAGGCCTGTGTGAAATGAGCTGGGGTAGACTCAGTCCATTGTGAGTACACAGTTATCCATATAACAAAACCTCCATAACAATTGCCATTCACATCAGTCTCAGCAGAGAAGTGAAAAATAATAAGCCCTGAAGCCATTCATGTTTAGTGGTCATTCCTCTAGGTCAGAGATGAGGATTGTGGGACTGGATGGGAGGCTTAAATGATTGCCACCCAACACAATACCTGTTCTGTGAACAAACAGACGACTTTCATGTTGCCCAGAAACCTTGCAGAAGGAAAAGTGCTGTTTAGGAAACCGAATAAATCTTCATTAATCATGTTAGAGTAGAGTAGTTAGTGATGGTGGACTCAGCCATGAGTTCAGAAGCATGTATTCCACTTGAATAACTTATTTGAGACTCTCTTGGTGGTATGGTCTGCTTTTTGCTGAATTTATTTATTTTGTTCAGGTCTGGCCATGCTGTGCAGAACTTTGGGTAGATTTAATAACAACTAACTCAAATCTCGGTCTACTAGCTTTAAGGCAAGTCAGATAATGGGATAATTGTCCCTTTGAAGATTAATGAGCTCCTTATGGAAGAATACACAGGGAAAAGCTTATTTCAAAAGAGTGGAGGAATTTTTAAGCCACTTACTTATATGGGTTTTTTGCATATGAATTGTATGAGGTTGCAATGGGGAGTTGCCCCCACACACACACACACACTTGCTGCTAGGATTAATGAGGGCCAAGGAGGAAGCTAATTAACCCAAAAGGCCACAGCTGATGGGAGTTAGGTGGTCAAGTAATCCCCTGAGGTGAGTAAGGGAGCCCAGCTGTGGAGGAATGAGCTGGGCAGGACATATAAATACAGGAAATTGAAAGCAGGGAGGGTCGCTGGGAAAGGGTGGACACTCCAGGGGAAGGAGAGGAGTGTTGAGAGACTGCAGGGAGTGTTGGCTGCAGTCACTCCTGGGGAAGAGGGAGAAGGGTTTTGGAACTGGTAGACCCAGGAAGAAAAGGGGAATCAGTGGTAGGAAGCAGCCCAGGGAAAGAGCAGTGAGGCTAGAGAGAAAAAGCCTGGACTGCTGAGCTGAGGGTCCCTGGGCTGGAACCTGGAGAAGAGGGTCAGCCTGGGTACCCCTACCAGCCACTGGGGGAGTAGCACTGAGGCAGTGAATGGAAAGACTGCCTAGGACTGCTGAGGGACTGTATCCCAGAAGGGGGAGCTTTGAGTGTCCTGGCTGGAGGGGATGCTATGGTTCCTGAGCTGGAGAGAGGGGCTGCAGTTCGGACAGAGAGTTGGAGTGATGGCGTGCAAACTGAATGAACTAATCCCCAGAGTGACCAGCAGGAGGCACTGCAAGCAGTGAGTGGTGCACCCTGTGACAGAGGCACAAAGAATCGATTTAATCTTTTCCTTTTTAAAAAACAGGTCCTAAATACCTATAAAATATTAGACATTTCCCATTCTTTATTATAGCTATTGTCTTTTTAATCTGTAATAGACCTCTTTCAAGAATTAATGCAATAGGTTTAAGACTAAAAGTCAGTGGCTCATGACCACTTTAGTCATGTAGCTGAAGGAAGATTATCTCTTTTTCTCTTAGGGTGTTATACTGCTGCACATCACCACATTACCTGAGTGCTGAGTCTCTGATACTTCTCTTTGTTGGGGGTACAAATCTGCTCTGGGGATAGGGTTTTTGATTTAGAAGACTTTTGGGGGTTTACTGAGTCGAAGGAGGTGTGAGTGGTATGAGTGTCATTCTTATGCTGGAAAGGCCTTTTTGAAGAAGATTTTACAATGTTTCCTAAAGATGGTCAGACTCAGAATTCACCTGGTCTCCAGAAGTTTGTTCCACAGCCTGATGCTCTAGACTGAGGCCTGGTCTACACTACAGAGTTAGGTCAACGGAAGCCTTAAGTCGATCTCTTAATGTATGAGTCTATACTATTGGGTCCTTTACACCGACGCCCTTTTAGTCGACTCTAATGTCGACTTCTGTACTCCACCTCCATGAGAGGTGTAGCGCTAATTCAATTTTCATGGGTCGACAGTGAGGTAGTGCAGACGCACCATTGTGTAATTCGACTTAATTGACCTCCAGGTGGTGTCCCACAATGCTCATCTGTGACCACTCTGGAGATCATTCTCAAATTCGCTGCACTGCAGCCAGGTACACAGGAAACAGCCCCTCCCCTGCTAAAGCACCAGGAATTTTTGAATTCCCATTTCCTGTTTGATCAGCATTGGGAGCACGCCAGCACAGCTGATCATGGAGACTTGAGGCCGAAAACGCGCTCCAGCATGGAGTACACAAGAGGGGGTGAATCTTATTGCTGTGTGGGGAGAAGAGTCTGTGCAGGCAGAGCTCCAATCCAGCAGAAGAAACACTGACATCTCTGCCGAGATCGCTCGGGGAATAGGGGAGAAGGGCTACACAAGGGACTTGCAGCAGTGCCATGTGAAAATAAAAACTTTGCCAAGCGTGCCAGAAGGCAAGGGAGGTGAACAGTCGTTCTGGTTCTCACACACACACACCCCGCCACCTGCCGGTTCTACAAGAGCTGCATGCGATTCTCAGGGGTGACCGTATCAGTACCTCTAAAAGCAATGTGGACATCTCTCAGGTGTGTGAGTCTAGGGACAACAAGGAGGACAACATGGTGGATGAGGAAGAAGAGGAGGAGAATGGGAGACAAGCAAGTGGTGGATCCATTCTCCCCAGGAACCAGGAAATATTTTTAACCCTGGAGCCCTGTGGGTCGCAGGAGATCACAGTGGCCGACCATGATGCTGAGGAAGGCACTTCTGGTGAATATACAGTTCTACTCAAATTCCAGTTAAACTTTAGTGGGCACACACGTTCGGTTTTATTGCATGTTTACTGTGAAGAAAAAGCGAGGTGCTGTAGGTCTCTGCTTCCAAGAGGCTGCTCCAGCTATGCAGAGGGTGACCCCCAGAAAATACTGTTTGAGGACTGGGATAGTCTGGGAACCCTCCATGGAGATCTCTAGGAAATGTTCATGGAGGCACCCTGCAATCCTTTTCAGAAAATAATCATTTAAGGTTTTACCATTTTCATTTTCATGCCTGTCTGTATTTTTAGATTACATTATATTATTTCTTATACCTATGTCAAACCCCAAATGACTGTCAACAGCTACAGATTTCAGTATTAACTTATTTCTCCTTATCTCTATGTAAAGTATCAACTCAATGACTGCCAATAACTACCACATGGCATACAGTTTAGTGGGTAACAGTTATGTAAGAAATTTAGCATAATTACATAAGAGATCAATTTTAAAATATATAATTACATGATCACCTACTATCTGAATGACTCACAGTTCCTAATGTATTTATCTTCATAACATCCCTGTGAGGTAAGGGAAGTACTATTATTCCCAAATTCTAGATTGGAGGGGGGGACAGCGGGAAGTGAGACTAAATGACTTGGGCGAGGTCCCACAAGAAGGAAAGCCAAGTACTGTGCCCAGGTCTCCTGAGTCCAAGGCAAGTGTCCTAAACGCTGAAACATCATTCCTCTCTTTACATCCAACTTGTTAGAAAAAATATGCAGCTAATCAGCAGGGTCAGTAGAGTGGCACCTGCTAAGCTCTCAAAAAGACTATAAAGGTGCAATATGATATAAGCAATTAGGCATAACAGAGATATCAGTCACAAATCATAGTCCAGAATGTCCAAAGGTTAATCAGAATGTAACTTTTGGGAGGGAATGATGTCTAGTGCTTGATGCTGTTCCTACCACAGACCTGTTGTTTTCTTTAACTTCTCTGTGCTTCAGTTTGCCCTGGGGTTGCCAGGTGTCCGGTTTTCAACTGGAATGCCAGGTTGAAAAGGGGCCTTGGCAGCTCCGGTCAGCACTGCTGACCGGGCCATGAAAAGTCCAGTCAGCGGGGCTAAGGCAGGCTCCCTGCCTGATGTGGTTCTACGCAGCTCCTGGAAGCAGGGGTATCTCCCCCCTCCATCTCCTATACATAGGGGCAGCCAGGGGGCTCCACACACTACCCCCATCCCAAGCACCAGTTCCACAGCGAGTAGGAAGTTGGCAACCCTAGTTTGCCCACCTGTAAAATTGGGATAATACTACTCAGCCACTTCTTTAAATTGCTTAGAGATCCTATCGAAGGATCCTTGTTCTCATTTTATTTCATTGTAGTAAAATATCACCCTGTCTCTCAAATTATTTAAAACCCCATATATAAACTTGACAGTCTGGCTAGTTACAACAAATGAATGACTTTGGAATTTGAATTTTCTTAGTAACTTTGGATGTAACTTGTTTCAAGAGATTTTTAAATTAAAATGCCAAAGGAGCTTCCGAATGCACATATGGTTTCACGTAATGGCTTGGGCTTCTGAAACAGGCTTTCCTGGACACCAGGGGACCTAGCTGCTCAAGAGGTCAAATATCGAATGACTTCTTTCTTATCTGTCTTAAATGGGTGACGCATTTTTGGGGTCTAATTTGTTTAAAAATTTACACTTCATTTATCAAGAAGTTTTATGGGCTCTGCGCAGAAATTCCACAACACGTTATGTCTAGCTCAGTCATACAATTCAGCTCATTAAAGACCTGCATCTGCTTCCATTTCAGACAATGGCAATGCTCCCATTAACTTCAGTTGGCACAGGGGTCATGCTTTACTGACCTGCTTATACCCAAGTAGCTGTATTTCTGTTCCACATCAAGAGAGTGTATAGTGCAAGCAATCCAAGAGAGGATTTAGCCTAGAAGTAGTAAGAGTAATTCACATCACTGCATCCTCTAACATGCAAAACACACTGGGCCAGAGCATCCGGCCCCATGTGAGCTGCACTCAGTGCAAGACTGGAAAGGAAGACAAAGAGGCTTTACATCACTTTTATGCCTAAATAAGTGGCTTGACTTTGGATGATGCTGGGCACCTGTAAGTCCCTTGGGTTTCACTGGGGTTGTGGCTCCTCAGCATCTCTGAAAATCAGGCCAATTATTTAGGAGTTTCAATATAGATTTAGGTATCTAAATAGAGATGCCCAGAACTGAAAGTCTTGGTTCATGAGCCAGTTGTCATGTCGTTATTGAATCTAAAATATCTAGAAAGTTTTTGTCTAATATTTTGATTTGATAGCTAATTGGAAAATGGGGAGGGAGGGGTTCCGTGGAAAATTTCAGCGAAAAT
This sequence comes from Chrysemys picta bellii, assembly GCF_011386835.1. Classification (NCBI taxonomy): domain Eukaryota; kingdom Metazoa; phylum Chordata; order Testudines; family Emydidae; genus Chrysemys; species Chrysemys picta. The sequence continues at coordinate 107,406,265 of NC_088791.1, forward strand.
GAAAAAAAAGTTTGAAATTTGCCCACAGAAAAATGAAAAATTAGAAAGCAAGACACTTTGGCTGACAACCAAAATATTTCAGTTCAGAAATGCTGCCATCATGCCTTATGCGATTTGTGGCTAACTGCCCCATGTGCCTGTTCTCTTGTAAAAGCTGAGTACCCTGGTCAGACTACAGATCCCATGATGCATCATGGTCTCCCAGCATAGTGAGATGGGCAAGTGCATCATGAGAGGAGTCCCCAGCTGTGGTGCATTATGAGAGCGAGAGTCCAGCTAAGGACTTAGGCCCGAGCCAAACTAAAACTACAACTCTCATTAGGCAGCATGGCAGGATATCCAAATTTTTAAAAAAAAAATCAGTTTTTAACTTACATATTTTTCAGGTGTTTTGGGTTTTTTTAAATATTCTGTGGAAAGCAGACCCTCTTCATGACAAATTCTGGTTTGTCAGAAACCAGATTTTTCCATTGAAAACCAGTTTGACGGAAAACTCTTTCCAGCCCTATTCAATATGACAAATTGAGAACTGTTTTGATTTTACAGGTTGTAGCTATATTGCTAAATCCTGCTACCCTCACTCAGGTAACATACCCATATAGTTTTGTTAATGCTCATCTCAATAAATGTCAGTTCTTGATTCCCAAAGGGTTTTAAGTAGCCTTAGTGTGCAGCTGTAGCAAATCCTTGAAGTGTGAGTGAATGGCAGCATGGATATAGGAGTAGAGAAAAGGGGGTTACGATTAAATATCATTAACGATAGGGAGCTGAATTCTGTGGTCCCTGAGTGTAATTTGTCTGAGTAAGAACTCTTGCTTAAGTGCTGTCCTGAATAAGGATGTTTTCCTGGATCAGGGTCTACATAAGGACATCAGAGTTTACCTTAGGGCTGGTTGTCATAGTGCAGGGATGGGAAAGTGGGAAAGGTTATGGAAATGGTGTTCTGAGGGGAGGTGGAGAAGGAGCAAAGCACAGTGTGTTCACCACCACCACAGAAAAGCCCTAAGTCATCTTATATAAGAACAAAAGTTATTACCCAAGCTGTCCCTTTTTCCCTCCCCCACCTTGGAAAGAAAACCCCATGTATCTCAGCTCTCTTTGATTTGGTTTGTGGTTCATAATCGTATTAGGACAGCAAAAGAGATGTTTTACTTCACCTCTCTGAAAGAAAGATTGATAATGATTTAAAATACCCTGTTTTATAGTGATGTACTACAGTTCCCCTTGGGGTATGAGTCCTCTCCTCCTTCTGAAATTGAAATGCTACTACTAGAAATTAGATTTCATTAATGGCTTTCCGAATGTATCAGATTAGATCCTAATGAGGGTGGCTAACATCTAGAATGGTTTCAAAGCATGTTAATGGGACACCCTAAACCACCTTCATTGCAAATCAGGCTAGGGACTGCATCTTCCTTCACTACATAAACGCCTCAGGATTATATAAAACTTGCCCCTAAGGGTCGATTGTAGCCATAGGAGTTACTTCCACAATAGATCTTGCTCTTTCACACAAGACAGGGTTAGTCTGAACCTCATGCTCCCCTTTTCCCCCTATTTCTCCTGTTCACTGATTTGTGCTCTGTTGCAGCAGCTCTTCAGTGAGGGGAATATCATCTTTCTGAGGCCACAATCTTAGAAACTATGCCATTTCAGAAATTATAATAACATAATTGCTATAACTAAGGGTATGTTTACACTACGAAATTACTCCAATTTTACAGAAGTCGATTTTGGGGAACAGACTGTATAAAGTCGAGTGCACGCGTCCACACTAAGCACATTAATTTGGCGGTGTGCGTCCATAGAACTGTGGCAAGCGTCGACTTTCAGAGCGGTGCACTGTGGTAGCTATCCCACAGTTCCCGCAGTCCCCGCTGCCCATTGGAATTCTGGGTTGAGCGCTCAATGCCTGATGGGGCCAAAAATTTGTCACGAGTGGTTATGGGTAAATGTCGTCAGTCAACCCCCCCCTCCATGAAAGCAACAGCAGACAATCATTTTGCGTTCTTTTCCCTGGATTGCCCGAGCAGACGCCATAGCATGGCAAGCATGGAGCCCGTTCCGCCTTTTTGCACTGTCACCGTATGTCTACTGGATGCTGCTGACAGACGCGGTACTACGGTGCTACACAGCAGCAGCTGCAGCTCCTTGCCTTTGATTTTAAGAGCCATTTATGTCAACAAAAATGGCTTCGTTGTGTGGACGGGTGCAGGGTTAATTTGATTTAATGCTGCTAAATTCGACCTAAACTCGTAGTGTAGACCAGGCCTAAGGGTATGTCTACACTAGCAGAGTTACAGCGCCGCTCAGAGAGCGCTGAAGGGAAACCGCGGTTGTGTGCTCACACTGTCAGCTGCCTGCGTAATAGCGTGTTCATACTTGCAGCACTTGCAGCGCTATTAGGAGCAGTGCACTCTGGGCAGCTATCCCACAGAGCATCTCTTCCTCTTCTGCCACTAAGACTTGTGGGAAGGTGGAGGGGCTTGGAGGGCATCCTGGGTCCTGTCCTGATGCCCTGTGATGCATTGCTTCGCATCCCAGAAATCCCTGTGCTTCTGTCCACATTTGGCGCCATCTTTCAACAGTTTGTATATTGCACGCTCCGCCTCATCTTTCTACAGGAATGGATCCCGCACTGTTGATCAATATGCTGCTTGCTCCAACTAACACGTCGTGAGTGGCAGTGGAGTTATTCCTTAAGCTACAAAGGCAAGAGGGGTGTGACATTGATCTCACCACGCATAGTTGCTATGACACGAGATTGCTTGTGGCATTCACGTAGGTGCTGACCACAGTTGAATGCTGCTTTTGGGCTTGGGAAACAAGCACTGAGTGGTGGGATCACATCATCATGCATGTCTAGGATGACAAGTAGTGGCTGCAGAACTTTCTCATGAGACAAGCCACATTCATGGGACTGTGTGATTAGCTCGCCCTAGCCCTGCGGCACAAGGACACGAGAATGAGAGCTGCCCTGTCATTGGAGAAGCGTGTGGTGATTGCACTGTGGAAGCTGGCTACTCCAGACTGCTACCGATCAGTTGCTAACCAGTTCGGAGTGGGAAAGTCGACCGTTGGACTCATGTTGATGGAAGTGTGCAGGGCCATTAATTGCATCCTGCTCTGAAAAACCATGACTCTGGGCAACGTGTGTGACATTGTAGATGGCTTTGCACAAATGGGCTTCCCTAACTGTGGAGGGGCGATAAATGGCATTCACATTCCAATTCTGGCACCAGACCACATAGCCACCGAGTACATTAATTGGAAGGGATATTTCTCTGTGATTTTCCAGGCACTTGTGGATCACCATGGGCATTTCACAGCCATTAATGCAGGCTGGTCTGGAAAGGCTCATGACGCACGCATCTTTCAGAACACTGACCTGTTCAGGAAGCTGTAAGCAGGGACTTTCTTCCTGGATCAGAAGATCTCCATAGGGGAAGCCAAAATGCCCATTGTGAACCTGGGAGACCTTGCCTACCTCTTAATGCCATGGCTTATGAAGCCATACACGGGGCGCCTTGACAGCAGCAAGGAGCGGTTCAACAACAGGCTGAGTGAGTGCAGAATGGCTGTTGAGTGTGCTTTTGGCCAATTAAAGGCCCACTGGCGCTGCCTAGATGGGAGGCTGGACCTGGCAGATGACAATATTCTTGTATAGCCATGTGCTGTACGCCTCATAATATTTGTGAAGGGAAGTGTGAAAGCTTCCCTCAGCGCTGGACCACTGAGGCTCAGTGCCTGGAGGCTGAATTTGAACAGCCAGAGACCAGGGCTATTAGAGGGGCGCAGTGCGGGGCCATAAGGATCAGGGATGCCTTGAGGCAGCAATTTGAAGCTGAAAGCCACTAATATTTGTTGCTATGCTTGGGAGTGCAGTGCTTGTAATGCTAGGAGATGATTGTGATTGATGCAGACAATGCACTCTGAAGGTGTAAGAAAATTGCCTGTTGCTTTGCAGGACCTTGTTTGCTTTCAATTAATGGAATACGGGTTGCTTTCAAACTAAAACAATTCTTTTATTAAACAACAACCAGAGGAGAGAAAGACAAACAAAAAAACACATCAGCACTGACGGGGATGGAGGAAGGGAGGGTCCCAGGAGGAGGTGGTGTCCCAGGACAGTTAAAGATTTCTGTATGTCCAGGTATCACATCCAACCTTCTCCTTTGGAGTACAGTCCAGCAGGTACTGTACTTCAGCGGGGCTAAACTGCAGAGGGATGGGTGGTGAGTGCAGTGAGTAGTGGGAGTCCGCAGGGCTGGATTGTGATGGGGCAGAATTTGAATGCAGTGGATACAGACTGGAGCCAGGAGGTTGAGTGCATTGGTGATGTCTGGGGGGTGCATGGGAAAGAGTTTGCGACAGCAGCTGCAGGGGCGGGTGGGCGTGGAGCTGCTCAGTTTGCAGTGCTAGTAGCGCCTGGAGCATGTCTGCTTGGCGCTCCATAACCTTTAAGAGCCACTCCGTGGCTTCATTCTGGAGCGCTGCGGTCCCTCCTCTCACTGTCCTGCCACTCCTTCAGTTCTTGTTTTTTGGCCGCGGAGCGCATCATGACATCACGCAGAAAGTCCTCTTTAGTTCTTCGTGGCCACTTTCTAATTCTGCGCAGCCATCCAGCCGGCGATAACAAAGAGTAAGGCTGGGCTCCCAAGGTCATCTCTATGAAGCCAAAATGAAATGTTTTACAGAAGCAGTATTGTTTGCAACACAGAGACCACTGATTTAAAACACAGCCAATATTCACATACCTGTCACTAACTGGCTGACCCCAGGCAATCACACATGAGCCACAAGACCCCCAAAATGATGAGTAACTGCAGGGGCAGGGGAAATCAGTTTTCCAGGACTGTACTGTATACTGGGCATGTGGCTCTTGGGAAGAGCCACCACTGTAGGGGGGGCCTTATAATCATTACTGTCCCCACATTTTCCACAGGCTGTGTTCATTACGGAAGATATCTTGCTGCTGATGGTGAGCAGAGAATCAAGAGAGGGTCTTCTCCAAGACTGCAGCTTCTGCCCTGGCCCTTATGCGGCTCACCTGTCTGCAGCAATGGTCCTGCCCCCCTCGCCCCATGACAGCAGAATGATATGGGAAAGTTACCCTTAATGGGGCAAGAAACAAAGCAGCTCTGCCAAAGAACCTGTGGCAGCAGATTGCCCAGAATCTCCATGAGAGTTTCCTGGAGATCTCTGAGGCAGATTCCTGTGAAGTGAGGGAGTCAATCAACACCCTGTTCCACCGCTCAGACTAGGCATGTGGTGGTACGTGCATCATCCAGACACAAGCCTGCTTTCTGCAACCCTCCTGCCCCCAACAGCTCACTTCAGCGATTCCCAAAATCAAAGCCACTTACCGGGGGCCTCCTCTCCTGTTTGCGCTTTGCCAACATCCGACAGCTGTGACTGGCTAGGCTCCTCTGGGGTAGAGAAGAGCTCCTGGCTGCATGCATCTCTGACCTCCAAGTCGTCCTCTGCTTCTGGATCCCCCTCCACATCCTTATCCAAGATTTCCTCCGCCTGGCTCAGTCCACTCTTGGCTGGCACATGAGCCACTGAAGTATCCATAGTTGTCTTCACAGTGGAAGTGGGGTCACCACTGAGTATCACATCCAGCTCTTGGTAGAACCGGCAGCTCGTGGGCGCAGCACCGGAATGGCAGTTTGCCTCCCATGCCTTGTAGTAGGCATTCCGCAGCTCCTTCACTCCTCTCCCCAAATGCTGATGAGGTCCAGCAGCTCGGCATTACTCCAAGCAGGAGATCACCTGGTGCGTGGAGCAGGCATGGTCACCTGGAAAAATGCACTGAGACCACTGCACACATCACTGAGCAAACGGGAAGGGGACTTTCAAAATTCCCAAGGAATTTAAGGGGTGGGGATGACAGTTGGTCACCTGAGGGTAGGGCAGTAGAGTTCAAACTGGTGACCAGAGAGGTGATAACAGGCATTGTGAGACACCTCCCGGAGGCCAATCGCAGCACTGTAATCGACCAGCGTGTCTACACTGGCATCGCGGCGCAGTAGCCCCAGTGCAGAAAGCTGTATGCCTCTCGTGGTGGGTTTTGTTTGTTTGTTTGTTTGTTTTACTGCATTGCAACTGTGCAGTTTCTGCACACTTAGTGGCTTGGCAGTGTGTACACCTCAGGAGTTACAGCGCAGAAAGCTGCTTTACTGCACAGAAACTTGTCAGTGTAGACAAGGCCTTATTAAAAACTTTTTTTTTTTTTTACAAACTCTATAAAAAGTGTCAAATGAAATCTTTCTGCAAAAATTTTCATTTTCAACAAAAACCTACTTTCCATCAGTTTCTGTGATGAAAATTTTTTAGCCAGCTCTAATAGTGGTTACTGTTGCATTAAGAAGTAATTCTGATACTTATGCAAACTGCTCAATAATTGTGAAACGTTTGGATAATCGTTCAGCATTCCAGTCATGCTGGCCAATGTACAGCGCAATACTTCTCCAGAGATGTCCTATGTAGACATCTTTTATCATTAGAAGTAGATATTGAAGGGTCCATTCCTCATTCCAGCTCAGTTAATGTGAATCTTGCATACTTAAATTTCAGTTGACTGTTGCTTCCTTTTTCAATTCCTCTGATCAACTGTTGTGTAGTGTTGCTGTCCAATGTTATCATGTGCAGTGGTAGATGTACCATAGTTAGGGTTTTGTTGTTCAGTTTTAACACGAGTTTTAAGCCTTTGCTTTATAAAAATCTCATTGAAATGGAAAAAACAAAATCCTAGACTATAAACTTGATTCATCTGAAGAAAAGTGAACACAGAGAATAAGAGATTAAAAATCACCCCTTTTGTGCTCCTGCTTCCAGATTGTCTATCTTCTTTGTACTGTTCTTACAAGAAATCTAATACACCTTGGGATCTGGCCTTCAACCACATTGTTTCTCCTTGCAGTGCATATTCCTAGAATATCTGTTATACATCTGTAGCGTTTGTTTATACAACATTTTATATCGTTTTAGCCGTAATGGAAACTGTGCACCAAACTGAACCCACCAATGTTTATTTGATGACAAAGCTGCCATAACACAAACGCCCCTCCCTCAGTTACAAAGGTTGGGGAAAGAGAGAGAAAATCACCAAATAACCTTATAGCCTAGGGAAAGAGGAAACCAGGAATTCAAATCTCACCTCTTCTAACTGCTGTTTAAATTTTCATGCAATACACTACCCATATTATTGACTGAGGTCATGAACCCAAACCTAGAAGAAAGGAAAGAGCTGCTCAACACACACTCTCACTTTTTAAATAAGTTATCAGGGAGCTTATACAAGATCATTACAGGACCAGACTCCTGGTTTCTAATATGACAAACCCTAATCTTATCCATTGCACCGTGCACTGCCTTTTAAAAAAGATAATCCACACAGGTTTAGTCTGCCTCTAACCACTATCGACCCACTCCTCTTGCAGAGCCAGGAATAGAATCAACCTTGAACAGAGACCCAAAAGCCATACCTCGGCAATGTTAAGGCAGAACAACTTCCCAAATGCATGGAATGTGTAACAGGCAGATGTGCTGGTTTGTTAATGTAACTGAAGTGAGCCTATGAGATCACTGTTAAGGTTTGTCATTGGAGTGCATGTTTGCTGAAGCTGGAGAATGTATGATTTTTGGAAATCTGGTGGAGATAGAAGTATGTTGGGGGTGATGACGTATGTTATCAACAGCATGTAGGAATATAAATGTGGAAAGGAATGCACAAGTCTTTCCCCTTATGGCCATGATTTTAGGCTGGGGGAGTGGGGGTGGGCTGCAGCTTACCACCTTAACTGCCAAACTGTAGTTTTTGTTTGCTAATGGGAACTGTGTTCCATCCCAAACATGGTTGCATTTTAGCAAGGAGTTAAGTGATGTGGGGCCTGATCCAAAGCTTACTGAAGTCAATAAATGGAGTCTTTCCATTGACTTTAATGGGCACTGGTCAGACCCACAATTCATGGGGAGGATAGGTGCTAAATAAAAGTCAAATATTATTAATTGTCAAGACTGGGGGATTGTTTAGCCTGCAGTAGCAATAATGTAGGGACTGACACCTGGCTGAGGTTAATTGTACTGTACACAACCTAAGCTAGCAGTCACCTCTTCCTCACCTAGTCATTAACCCGCAGGCTATGCCCTGTGTCTCACCTGACAACAGATACATTTATTTGAATTCATTTCTCCATAAATAAAGACCGCTATCCTAGTCTAGGAACTTATAGAATTTGGTTTTATGCTGAACCATTTTTCAAACTTGCAGTTTCTGAAAGAGCTATCCAAAAGTGCATATATTAGCTACTAGAACGTCCTGTGAGGAAACAGCAGCAATTTTACAACCAAAAAGAGCTCCCATGTTCACTATTCACTGGATGTTAGCCAATACGTGGGAGTTAAACTTAGTCTGTTTTGAAAAGTGCCATAAACTCTTCAACTTTCACCTGCAGAGCCACCCAAGAAGGGACCTTAGTTTCAACATCTCCATCAGCTTCTGTAAGGCACTCTAGCCCACAAAGACATCAAAAAGATTAATTTCTAAATTAACCAAAAACTAAAAAACCAACACTATATCCCACGCATAGGGGCACATTTTCTGATGCCTAACACATGCACATTACATTATAAATTGCTCAAAAACTAGATGGTGAAATCTAGGGTTCATTTTAGTCATCTAACTTTTGTATCTTTCTGCATAACCACAATCCTCTAACATGAGCTACACAGATTCCAGCAAGGAACATCTGTGCATTGCAGCTTGCCCATGCTTCACTCTTAAGATGGTGATGCTAAGTCACTGGTATGCACTTATCAGGGGAATATGCTTAAGGTACTGGACTGGGAATCAGGATATCTAGGATCAATTTCCAGCACTGGTACCAAGAGTGCCTAACAGAACAGGACCCTGATCTCAGTTGGACTCTAGGCACATAATAAATGATGAGAGGTAAGCCTCACTTGCCCACCAGAAAACCTTTTCGTAGCTGGCTTCATATTGTAAATTCAATGCAGCCTTCTTGTGAGACTCGGTCACTATATTCCATTGGAGTTTGAATGCCTATTCTGAGCGGCTTAAACTCAGTGGCGCTGTGCTGCTTACCAACTCTTAGTTTAAAATCTGGTTTTCAGAAGCTGGCTTAATCTAATATGTCCTGATTATGTCACCAAGTAACAGATGAAGAATCCTAACAAATGTTGGTCACACATCCATTCAAACCACTTAAGAAAATAGGGAATGACTTATGTGGTAATATACCTTCATGCTAGCAAGGGGGAACATATTGCACATCAATCTGACTGTCGTTCAGCTGGTTGTTTTCAACACAGCCGTAGTAAAGGAAAAGTAGCAAACTGAGCAAACCAGCTGGAAAACCAGTCTCATTGGTGAAATGTACCGTTTGAAAAGAAACAAGGTCATGAACTCTGAACTCCTGGATACATAAGCTAAGTTTCTTTGTATACGGTCACAGAGCGGAGACTTTTTAATATCCTCTTTCCAGGATGGAAATGTAAAGAGACAGGTGTTGGGTGTGAAAATATGCATGCAACAGGTAGAAATATACGTTTTCTGTGGAACACACCCAACCCTTTACACATTGATTAAGTTTGTTTTAAAACTGTTTGTAAATAATGAGCACATAAGGAAACATCCATCCCAGGCAGAAGGAAGGGGAGGGTCAGCTGCATTAATGGCACTTCCTTTCTAGGACTCCATGGAGGTATGATCAGGATCTATGGTGGGGTGAGAGGGGGCAACTTGGGAGGGAGGGAGCTCCCTTCAGTCCTGCAGAGGTTCCTTGGGGAAATTATCCAGCCTGGGGCTGCAATATCTGCTGCGCGGAGCCCTTTTCATGCGAAGGATCCCTGGTTAAAGAGAACCTCAGGGGCAGCAGCAGCCAGAGGAATCCCTGGTAGTACAGTCACTGTCAGGGAGGGGAGAGCATTACAGAGGAACAAATCTGGTATGGGGCAGAGATTCATGAGCATCTCTCAGGTTTGTGAGTAGGCTCATTCTGCAGAGGGCAAACCCCACCACGCCAATGGAATAACTAGGGAGTTCTACAAGGGGCTCCTGTTAGAGATTCTCTCCCCTTTAGCCCCTCCTTTGGGTTTTACCCTGGGGACAAGGTGATCTGATGATTCACTAGCTTCAAGTAAATTATTCTGATACATGAAAATAGCTAAATTCACGCCTAGGGACCAATTCACCCAGGGTTTATGATAGACTCATAGATTATAAAACCAGAAGGGACAATCATGATAATCTAGTCTGACATCCTACACTTTGCAGGCCACAGAACCTCACCCATCCGCTTCTCTAGTAGGACTGTAACCTCTAGCTGAATTACTGAAGTCCTCAGATCATGGTTTAAGGACTTCAAGGTACAGAGAATCCACATTTACTCTAGTTCAAGTCAGCAAGTGACCTCTGCCCCATGCTGCAGAGGAAGGTGAAAACCCAACAAGATCTTTGCCAGCGTGACTTTTGGAAAAATTCCTTCCTGACCCCAAATATGGTGATCAGTTAGACCCATAGCATGTGGGTGAGACCCACCATCCAAACACCTGGGAAAGAATTCTCTATAGTAACTCAGTGCCCACCCCCTCTAGTGTCCATCTCCAATTGTTGGAGATATTTGCTGCTAGCAGTTGCAGATGGGGGAAGGATAGCTCAGTGGTTTGAGCATTAGCCTACTAAACCCAGGGTTGTGAATTCAATCCTCAAGGGGGCCACTTAGGGATCTGGGGCAAAATCAGTACTTGGTCCTGCTAGTGAAGGCAGGGGGCTGGACTCAATGACCTTTCAGGGTCTCTTCCAGTTCTATGAGATGGGTATATCTCCATATATTATGCCGCTGTAGGCAATCTTGTCATACCATTCCCTCCATTAACTTATCAAGCTCAGCCTTGAAGTCAGTTAGGTTTTTTGCCCCCATTGCTCCCCTCCAAAACTTCACTTCTCTGATTATTAGAAACCTACATCTAATATCAAGCCTAAACGTATTGATGGACAGTTTATGCCCATTTGTTCTTGTGCCAACATTGGCCATTAACTTAAATAACTCCTCCCCCTCCCTGGTATCTATTTCCCTGATCTATTTATATAGAGAAATCATATCTCCACTCAGTCTTTTTTAGGTTAGGCTAAACAAGCCAAGCTCCTGGAGTCTCCTCTTATAAGGTTGGTTCCATTCCTTGGCTCATCCTAGCAGCCTTTCTCTGCACCTGTTCCAGGTTCAATTCATCTCTCTTAAACATGGAAGACCAGAACTGCACACAGTATTCTAGATGAGGTCTCACCAATGCCTTGTACAATAGTAATAACACTTCCCTGTCAATACAGGAAATACCTTACCAGATGCTCTCAGGTCACATACCTGGCTGACAGCAATTAATCCTGACTCATGATCTGGGGATAGAATTCTCAAATGTCATTTGAGAGTTCTATCAGGAGATCATGAGTCAAGGCTTAATTTTACTTAGAAATCATGTATCTCTCGATTAATTCGCAAGAGTTGGCATGTCTGCAAACAGGAAGACTGCCTGAGTCACTCAGGGAGTGACGCAGTCAGGGCAATGGACTTGAGGATAGCCCAACACTGCTTGTGGAGACAGACTTTGAAAGATGTTTTCCCCTTCAAGGGGAAAACACAGAGCTACCTGGCTGGAAGGTCAAATCACAAAGCAGTTGTACTGTGACTTTGTGAGTGGGAGGAAAGCTGCATTTTGGAAGAGAAAAAAGGGGGTACTGAACCTGGTGGAGCAATCCCAGAATTGCCAGAAGGAGGCGCCACCCAATGGTGAGTAGAGCACCCCATGACACTAAGGCAAAGTGTTCATTTAGATGTTGGGCCATACCTGGATTATCTTTAATCTCTACCCCATCCCTAGTGTCTAGCAGTCCTACTTCTTCTTTCCTTGTTTTCTTTTTATTTAAATGGCTAAAGAACTTTTTACTATTGATCTCTGTTACATGGATCTAAATCAGGAGTCAATCCATTTAACCAAAGGGCCAAATTCTGTTCTTAGTTACACTGATATTAAATTTTTTATAAGTTCTATTGAAACCAAGGGAGTTACACTGGCATAAAACCAGAATAATAGAGCAGAATCTAGCCTGTAGAGTTCAGCTGTATATCTAGTCTCCTTTCTGTGTCCTTCTCTGGCACAAAGATTGCTCCTCTTACAAATCATTATATTTGTCCCCTGTTATAACTTATGGGGGCTTGATTAACTGTTGGTTTGGGGTTTTTTGCTGGCAAGCATTAGCAACATGTACATTTCATTTCTTCTTCATGAATATTGCTTTAATGGGGACCTACAAAAGCTTTGTCCCCTAGCAACAGTTCTCTGCAAGCTCCACTTATAAATCAATGCTAGCTAGTCTGAGTGAGTGGAAGGGACTGAGGTATTCAATTCTCTATTGGTCAAACGTATTTTTTTATTATTATTCACTTGATTGTTAATTTAAAAAAAAAACCTTTCATTGTCTATGTTTTCTCTTCATCTAATACCCACTGATTCTCTATCAGTGCGCTACAAAAACCTTAACAGTCTTAGAGCTTGAAATGCTCTCTGACATTATATGAATCGGCACAAGCCAAAGCCCAGGGAGACTTAAAGAGGTGGGCATTTCACTAACAACTGAAACAGCATCAAAGCACTGTAAATGTGATCGACAGCTGTCATGTCTGTATAATGCAAATGATGCCGTACGATATTGAACTCCAGCTGGTCTATGTCTTTAGGGACTGATTTTGCCCAGCGCGGTTCATTGTGTCTTCTACAGGTATTAGTGTAAACTGTTTTGACCAGCTTCATAAGCCTATGGCCACTCAGAGTAGGGGAGAAACTCATTTTGCCAAATCTTTAGAACTTAAATGTGATGGATTCAAATGTTTAATTCATGATGTAAGATTATAACTCATTTCCCCTGACTCCTGGCCCAGTGCTCCTTTCCTTAGGCCAAAGGGTACTGTGACACTCTATACCTGGGGGAGTGCCCTGTAACCCCTATATTCATCACTTGTATATAATTGTGATATTGCACATAAAGCGTGCCATGTGTGAGGTATCATGGGAAAGGGTATGATCTGCTGAAACTACTGTTGCATCTAAATATGTGTATCATTAGTACATATGAAGTTATGAGAATTGTGTTGTATGGTTGTCACTAAAATATGCTGTCAACTTGGGAAGTGCCCAGGTACTAGCTCCCCAAAGACAATAACCAGGGGGATAACCAACTCCTGGATGGGTGGGTGTTGAACAACCAACAGCCATTGTCCAGCCAGGGAGCTACAATACAATGACTCACCTGCACAAGGCCACACAAGTGGAATTGCTCAACCTTGCCAGGTGGTGACTCAGCAATGCCCATCAGAAATGCCTGGACTTGTGTTCTCCAAGCACATGGATTAAGGGTATAAAGCAGAACGCAGTGGCCCCATGCTTGGCCTTTTCTCCTCCCACCCACCTACACTGCAAGCAACAAGGACACTCAGAAGACTGATTTCAACAGAGGAGACTGGCCCAGGTTTAAGGGAGAAACCTATATATTAAGGACTGTAAGATCCAGTGGGATGAGAACATTGCTTGCTCTAAATACTGTCTAGTGTGATACAGTTTAGACTGCGAGCTTATATTTTATTTTATTTTGGTAGGCAAAAAGTCAGAGTGGTCATCACTTATAATCAATTAAAATCTATCTTTTGTAGTCAATAAACTTGTTTTACTGTTTATCTTTACCAGTGAGTTTGCCTGAAGTGTTTAGTAAATCTGCTCCAGTTTACAAAGGCTGGTGTATATCCACTTTCCATTGATGAAGTGGTGAAGCAATTAATAAACTTGCACTGCTCATTTTTAATAGTACAAAATGGTACATTCCTGAGGTACAGTGCTGGGAGCTGAGGGGATTTGGCTGGTACCTTTCTCTATGTGATTCATGAGTGGCTCTGGGAGCATTCATGCAATCAAGCTGGATGTGGGGCTCCACATGCTGTTGTGCTGATTGATAACAGCACCTGGAGGGGTTTGCTGCTTGTCACCAACAAAGCATTGTGAGACAGCCCAGACTGGGAAGTTAACGAGGCACAGCAGTCCTACAGTCCCATGCTGCACCCCAGGGATCCTGTCACAGATACTTTGATAGGGGAAAGCAGGTGCAGGAAGAACAAAATCCATTTTGCCATGTTCTGTTGAGAGCTATAGCTCCATATAGTTCTCAGGAAATGATGCAGTAGGCTCAGCAGGATCTAGACAAATGTGCAGTGCAACATGGCTGACTTCCTACTGCACACATGCAAATGATAATTATCTGCAGCTTACAACTGAGACAAATCTGGAATGATTTTCATGGGGACAGTGAAAGGTACCTCTGAACCCAGGACATCCCTCCCCACCCCCACCAACCAAATTTCAAGTTCCGACTCCAACCTCTGAGGCACTAAACCTGTTTTTAAAAAATAGCTGGAAAAATATTTTACATCAAAATGATCTATTTTTTCATTGATCTCATTCTCAAAACAGAATGAACCTCTTGGGACCAACCTCTCCAGAAAATCCTAAGAAACACACCAACTTTCAGCCCAAAAGTTAGTTTTAACAGTTATAAGCAACTCAAGGGAAGAGGTATGGGGAAACTGTTAAGCAACCTTAATAAATATCAAGTATAATTATTTATATATTTGGCTAGAATGCTTTCTGCATCAGTTACCATATTCTGACCTGTGTTAGCACAGAAGGAACATTTAAGTCATTCACTGGTATTTTTCTTAGAAAATGTGAAAAAATTCCCACAAAGATAGAAGTTTGCCATGAAAGAGAGGCAAAATCCTTTCCCACTTCCAAAAAGGAGCAGGAAATTTCCTTGCACCACAAAGGATTCCATTATTCGTTTGATAATTTGATCTTACCCCCAATGCCAGGCACAAAGCTGATTACCCATTCTGCACGCCCTTCAGCTGTAAATATTTCAAAGCTGACTGTTTTATGTCCCTTCTCCATAACAAAGTTACAATCTGCAGAATGTTTGTAACCTATAGTGCTCGTTGTAAAGATTTAATGGCCTCGGTCCCAGAAAGGAATTGTTCTCAAGAAATAAGCTTTGGTCCGTTATGGCAGATTAGATTTAAATTCAAAGTAAAAAAAATAAGTCTCTAAGCGACACATTCTGTAAAAATAAAAACAAGGGACATGCTAATGGGGTTGGAGTCCTGGTTAATCAAAGCCAAGAAACCAAGTAGAAAATAGCTGACTTCAGTAAGAACTAAATGCAACTATATGAGCAAAATGGATTGGGAGCTAGTGAGTGTGCATCTGAGATGCACTTGATAGTGCTCAGGGTCAGTGAACAAAGACATCTGTAAGCCACCTTTATGCTTTACCCTGTTCCCAGAGCCAGTCAGTGGGTCTGTTCCTGACATAAAGCAGGGCTTTAGGGCTGCTCTACTTTGTGGAAGCTGCAAGTGGCTTCCAAGGGACCATTCTGGGCTGCCAGGGAAAACCCTTCCCCCTTGACCATCCTCCATGCACTGAGGAGATGCCACCTGACAACTCCCCCACACTAGAGGAATCCTCAAAAGGCTATATCCAGAAGTCACTCAAAGATTTGACTCAGCCTGGTGTGGTCCAGTTGCAAATACATTTGTTATCGTTGTTTTTACAGAAACTCCAGTCAGTCAAAGCTCCCCAGCCAAGGTATCAGTTACCAAGAACTAATGCTCATGGACTGAACCATATCCTGAAGACCTGGCACGATCACCTACAAACTACTGAAATTGCTGGCTTTACTAATTAACTCCTATGTATCGCATGTTAAGCAATCCTTGCACACAGTGCTTTGAACTTTCTGTGATATAAATTATTTCTTAAGGATTGAAAAGACTCCAGGAAGGTGCAAACTTGATGTGAAATCTATTTGTATTTCCAATATGTCGCTGGTGATTCTGCAGTTCTGGTTGCCCCCTCAAAAAAAAAAAAAAAAGAGAGAGAGAGATTAGAATTTGGAAAGGTGCAGAGGAAGATCAACAAAAAGTACTAGGGATATGGGACAGTTTCCATACGAGAGTAAAAAAAAAAAAACTGGGGGACTGGTCAGTTTAGAAAAGCTATGACTAAAGGGGGAAATGACAGAAACCTATATAATCATGAATGGTGTGGAGAAAGTGAACAGGGAAGTCTTAATTAGCCTTTCACATAACACAAGAACTAGGTCACCCCATGAAATTAATAGGCAGCAAGTTTAAAACAAACATAAGGAAGTATTTCTTCACACAACACAGTCAACCTGTGGAACTCATTGCCAGGGGATGTTGTGAAGGCCAGAAGCAAAACTGGGTACAAAAAAGAATGAGGTAAGTTGATGGAGGATAGGTCCATCAAAGCCTATTAACCAAGATGGCCTGGGACACAACCTCATGCTCTGGGTGTTCCTAAACGTCCAACTACCAAAAGCTGGGACTGGATGAAGCACTTGAAATTGCTCTCCTCTGTTCATTCCCTCTGAAGCATCTGGCACTGACCATTGCCAGAGACATGATACTGGACCAGATGGACCACTGGTCAGACCCAGTATGGCTATTCTTATGTTCCTATGCAATAGGGTAAAGGGTATGTACATTCACAGACACCTGAAGGCAAAATTCTGTTCTCTTACCCCAGAGCAACTATAGTGGGATTGCATCAATTTAAGCAGACAAATGGTGGAGGGAGAAAACAAAACTTTCATGTGTAGGTGAAAGACCTGTCCTATGGAACAATGGCTTTACACTGGTGCTGCAGCCATCCATCTCAAGAAAAAGTATGCCCCAGCCCTATATGAGAGAAAGCAGACTCTCAGCATGTAGCCATGCAGTCAAAGCAGCAAAGATCTGCTGGAGAGCTGATTCATAAGGTAAATGATGCAGCTTAGGTCAGGTCCACAAAACCACGGAACACAACTACATGGGAAGTACTGGGTGGAAGGGACAGTACTGCCCATCACTCTACAAAGATTGTTTTATTGTCTGGGATCAGAGCTGAGTTTTCTGTGAACTTCTGACTTATTTGAATGGCTTCTCTTTTATTGCGTTTGCTCTGTATTAGTATTCTAGCAAGTGAGTGTACTGGAGAAGATGTTCAGGGAAACAGCAAATTTTATACGAATAGTGAGACTATTCCCAGGTTACTGTTAATTATTTGTATTGTGGTAGTGCCTAGAGATCCCAGTCTGGATCAGGCCCCTATTGTACTAGGCACTGTACAAAAATGTAAGTGAGACTGTCCCTGTCCTAAAGAGCTTGAAATCTAAGTATAAGGTGAGACAACCAGGAGAGTCAACAACAGATGAGAGACGTGCCAGGTAAAAGTGCTGAGCCCATTTTAAAACCCTGCAAGCTGCCCTCAAGCTCTCACCCATTTCACCTCTTGTGCCCACTGAGGGCATGTCTACACTGTTGGGGGTGTGACTGAGTAGATATATCTTGGCCAGCTTCAATCTAGCTAGTACCACTAAAAATGGCAGTGAAGACACAGCAGTGCAGGCTCTACAAGCCAACTGGAACCTTGAGTATGTACTCGTGTGACCGGCTTGCTCCAGGATCCGTGACACCACATCTTCACTGGCACTCGCTTGATTTCAGCTAGTGCAGTTATGTCTACCCGAGCTGCAACCACACGTCTGACTGCACTGTAGAGACACGCTCCAGAGGACAAACGTTCTGCTACTGCACAATAAATGCTGCTTCCCATTCTCCCTGCCCCACCCCTATAACCTTAAGGGAACTCAGTGCTTGTAAAAGGTGGGCTTGCTGGTGCCTGAAAGCCATTGTGTGTCCATTCAGCAGCTACCATACAGGCAAAAATGTGCCTCAACCCTTCTTTACAGGGTTTATATTTATATTTTATATATATATTTAGTGTGGAGAAGGTGTTTGAGACTCCAATGTCCTTGGTTTCTCTGCAAACAATAACTCAGTTCCCTAAGCCACCCACTTCTTTGTTTTATTGTATCTGAAAGTGGCAGCTCCTGTTCCACTAATGGCCAGGCAATACGATTTAAAGTTCCATATTTTTAGAGTAGAAAGTTCAAGTAAAGCTCAGACTCCAGGAAACTAGCTGAACCACTGAGATTTGTTTGGAACTGTCTGTAAAGGGCTGGCACTGAGTGGGTCGTGCTCTGCTCAAAGAGCACTAGTTCCTCTGAGGTTGGTTCTTCCTTCAGTGCGCATGCACGAGGCCCTTTGCTGTTAGTAGGGATTACTCACATGCTGTCAGTCTGTTTCGTGTGTGTGTGTGTGTGTGTGTGTATAACTCATGTTAATGTTAACAGCTGCACTTGCTATACACCTTGTGAGGAGAATAGGCTTCTAAATGCAGCTCCTCCAGGAGTTCTGCAGTAAGTTCCTATCATAAAAAGGTTGGTACTATGGACCAAATGAGACTAGAAATCTACTTGATTGACTTCATTCAGAGCAGTAAAGAGAGGGCACAAGCAGAGGCAGCATGTAAGGAGTGTGTATCCTGAAAGCATCACTAGCAGAGGCAAAGCTACGGCAGGCGTAGTGGGAGAGTTGAAGCAGTGGTAAAAGCAACTGGGGAAGCTGGGATTGCAATAGTCTTGGGAAGGGAGGAGCTACCCAACAGAGCAATAAAAACACTTAAGATGGTGTTGCTGTAATGGGCAACACTCCACGGGTTTAATGCCAAGACATGGGTCAGGCCAGTGGCATAGGCATGCTGCTGTGGTGAATTCTGTGCATGTGAGAGTACAGGGCTTTCAGGTTGGTAGAGAGAAAATTGAACAGCATTAATGTTGCTAACAGCAGTTAGTTTACTATAGAATTGACTGCCAGCATTGTCTTTGGTGTGAGATCTAGGGAATCAATTGATCTGGGGTAAGTGACTGGTCTCTTGGGGCTGGAAGCAACCTAGATGTGGTGTGATGTTTGGTGTAAGTGACCTTTTATCACAAAGTCCAGTTTGTCTGGGTGGCAATAGAATTTAAAAGGACTGTCTGTGACTCCATGGAAAGACTTATATTGTGATCCAGGAGTTCACATTTGTTAGTGCTTTGGTGAAATCTAATTATAGAACACACACACACACACACAGTTTGTGGTGTCTGTCCTTGTTTTCTGACTGTCTGCCCAGACGTAGGCACAAAGGAATTTTAAATAAAAAAGTTTCCCATATGTTACTCCTTGATTTATAAATAAGTAGGGGATTTCGTACAGCAGATGAGAATGCAGAAATAGAGTGTGGAGAAAGATAAGGTAGAGCAAAACTAACAGTACCTCCACTGGTTGAACAAACTGGATGTGTATAAGCATTTAAATGCTGGCAAAGACAATTCTATCCTTCACAAATAACATTATTTAGATGCATAGACTTTAAAGCTGGAAGGGACCATCATGATGGTTTGCGCAGAGGGTTGGACTAGATGACCTCCTGAGGTCTCTTTCAACCCTAATCTTCTATAATTCTATGATCATCTAGTCTGACTTTCTGCTCATTGCAGGCCACAGAACCTCACCCATCCCCCTCCTGTAATAGACCCATAACTGGCTGAGTTACTGAAGTCCTCAAATTATGGTTTAAAGACTTCAAGTTGCAGAGAATCCACCACTTACACTAATTGAAACCTGCAAGTGACCTGTGCTCCGTGCTGCAGAGGAAGATGGAAAAACCCCAGGATCTATGCCAATCTGACCTGGGTAAACTCCTTCCCAACCCCAAATAAAGTGCTCAATTAGGCCTTGAGCACGTGGGCAAGACCAACCAGCCAGACACCTGGGAGAGAATTCTCTGAAGTAACTCGGAGCCCTCCCCATCTAGTGTCCCATCACTAGCCATTGGAGATATTTGCTGCTAGCAGCTGCAGATTGGCCACATGCCATTGTAAGCAGCCTCATCACACCATAACCTCCATAAACTTATCAAGCTCAGTCTTGAAGCCAGTTACTCCCCTTGGAAGGCTGTTCCAGAACTTCACTCCTCTGATGATTAGAAACCTTCATCTAATTTCAAGCCTAAACTTGTTGATGGCCAGTTTATAACCATTTGTTTGTGTCCACATTGGCGCTTAGCTTAAATAACTCCTTTCCCCCCCTGGTATTTATCTCTCTGATGTATTTATAGGTCACCATCATATCTCCCCTCAGCCTGCTTTTGGTTAGGCTAAACAAGCCAAGCTCCTGGAGTCTCCTCTCATAAGGTAGATTTTCCATTTTTCTGATCATTCTAGTAGTCCTTCTCTGCACCTATTTCAGTATGAATTCATCTTTCTTAAACATGGGAGATCAGAACTGCACACAATATTCCAGATGAGGTCTCACCAGTGCCTTGTATAATGGTACTAACACTTCCCTGTCTCTACTGGAAATACCGCACCTGATGCATCCTAGGACTGCATTAGCCTTTTTCATGACCACATCACATTGGTGGTTCATAGTTATCCTGTGATTAACTAAGGGTACATCTACACTACAGGGGGGAGTCGATTTAAGATACGCAAATTCAGCTACGTGACTAGCGTAGCTGAATTCGACGTATCGCAGCCGACTTACCCCGTTGTGAGGACGGCGGCAAAATCGACTTCTGCGGCTTTTTGTCGGCGGCGCTTACTACCACCTCCGCTGGTGGAGTTAGAGCGCCGATTCGGGGATCGATTGTCGCGTCCCAACGGGACGCGATAAATCGATCCCCGAGAGGTCGATTTCTACCCGCCGATTCAGGCGGGTAGTATAGACCTAGCCTAATATATCCAGATCTTTCTTCTCCTCTGTCACTTCCAACTGAAATCCCCAGCTTGTAGAAAACATTCTTGTTGTTACTCCCTAAGTATATGGCCTGGCATTCTGCACTATTACATTTCATCCCATTTCTATTACTCCAGTTTTCATGGTCATCCAGATCATCTTGTCTGATATTCCGGTCCTCCTCCTTATTGAAAGGTATTGCCAACTTCATGTCAGCCACAAATTTTATTAACACACTCCCAATTTTTGTGTCCAGGTCACTAATATAAATGTTAAATAAGATTGGTCCCAAGACTGATCCCTGAGGATCTCTATTAATAACCTCCCTCCAGCCTGACAGTTCACCTTTCAGTATGACCCATTGTAGTCTCCCCTTTGATCCATCTTTCAATTCTCACATTAATTCCCAGGTCTCTAGGCAAATACAGCAGTTGTTGAAATAAGGGTATATTGAACCAAGAGGGCTTCCCCATAGGTGTTTAATATCATGATTACAAAGTAGAATTTAGGGTAGTTGTTTGCTGAGTATTGACAATGTGCTTGGTAGTGTAGAGAAAAGGGAGAGGAAAATGGGGCAGGGATCAAAGAACTTACAAACTGAACAGACAATTCAGCCACACAAAGGGTATTGGAGTAACACTGCAGGGCTTCAAGGAAGATATGGGTTTTGATGAGAGAGTTAAAAGGAGAGTGTGGATGCCAGGATAAGACATGAGTGGTTTACCAACATACATCTTCCCCTTTTTCCCTGTGCTCTTCTGTCTTGGCTCAAAGATTGGTCTGATGGTTCTAATAATGAATTATATTTACTGTATATACTCGATCATAAGCCGATTCGTTTATAAGCCGACCCCTGCAAGATGGATAAATAAAAATGGAAAATTTTTATAACCCGTTCATAAGCTGACCCTATAATTCAGGGGTCAGCAAACTTCGGCTCCCAGGCCATCAGGATAAGCCGCTGGTGGGCCGAGATGGTTTGTTTACCTCGAGCATCCGCAGGCACAGAGGTAAACCTAAGTAAACAAAGTGTCCCAGCACGCTAGCTGCTTACCCTGACGGGCTGGGACAGCAACTGGTGGGGAAATTTTGGGGGGAGAAGCTGGGTGTCAGGGGAGTAACCCCTGTGACCACCCCCCACATGACCCCACCCCTAGCCTGGGACCCCCATACTCTCCCCATCCCATCCCTTCCCACCTTATCTGGGGAGGATGTCTCTGACCTGGCTGGAGCTGCTCCGGCAGGCTGGGCAGTGTGGCCGCAGCCTGCTCCAGTGGGCCAGACCAGGCAGCACGGCCGCAGCATGTTCCAGCGGGCTGGGCCGGGTGGCACGGCCACCCCGTGCTCCGGCGCCTGGGTGGCTCGGCCATAGCCTGCTCTGGGGGGCGGGGCCAAGCGACACGGCTGCAGCCTGCCAGCCCCGGAGCTGCAGCTGCTTTGGAGGCTTGGGGGAGAGCAGCGCGGCCAGAAGTGGAGAGACTCTGGCCCTGCTTCTTCCCTTCTGGCTCTGCTGCCTCTCCTTGCTCCCTCTGTTGGGGGGAGGGGCTGTGTCCCACCTCTCCCTCTCTATACCCGTTCATAAGCCGACTCCCGTCTCTGGTGCTTCCCTTTTTTACTAAAAAAATTCGGCTTATGAACGAGTATATACGGTACTAAGTTTCCCCACGGAGTGAAAGTTACACTGTACCAGAAATTTGAGAGCATGTTGCAAGTATTTATTCAGCCTCCCAGCATATCTGTGAATTAAGCAATATTTACATCTGGGGCGGTAAATGGGATTTCGCTACAAAAGACATTTTTGATTGGTCCTATATTACTGTTCTGTATAAATTCCCTTCTCTCTCCCGCTCTCACCACGCACATGCACTTCCCTGCTGTGGGAGCTGAGCACGGATATATAGTCACCATGTGCTCCTACAGATTGCTCGAGAATGGGCTGGTCTCATTCTGGCCCATGTTGCCAGATTGTGCCCTGTGACTCTCTTCCCATACAGAGGGCAGGGGTCATCTGCCTAAAGAGCATTTTACTCTTCTCTTTTCCCAGAGCCCATGGAAGTCTCCTGGTGGGGCCTAGCAATCTGGTGGGAAGAGGGATGGAGCTGGGCAAAGGGAATTTGACTGAGACTTCATAAAACACCAAGCTGAGCTGGCTTCTTGCTGTGGAACAGGCTTTCAAGGGGCAGGAGCATGAGGTAGAGTGAGTGAAAACCATGAGTTTCAGAGGCCAAAATCCCCTTGTTCTTGCCACGGAGAAGGCAATCCCCACCCCCGATGGAAACGTTCAAAGGAAACTTTTAAAAGTATAAGAGATCAAATTAACTTTTATTTCATTAGCCTACCTGAAGTAATACTGCTCAATTATTGCAAAAGCCTTTGGTATCTTACATAAGCATAAATAAAAGCTCAAGCTGCTGCTGCGGCTTGAGCGAAGGGAATAGAATTATTTTTCTCTTTACCTCAAATAAACCCTTGGCTTGATCTTTCTGAGCACGTAGGTAACCTGGAAAGCCATTTCAGTATTCAATGGTGCCCTCTGCTGGAAAGAAGAACAAATCAACAGGTTCAGCAATCCTGATTCTGCAGTTCTCACTCCAGCAAAACTCCCATTGACTTCAAGTTGGTGTTTTGCCTGAGTGCAGACTGCAGCATTGGCACCTGAGGGGTCTAGTTACTATGCGTTCATGGTTCTTCTTACAAGAAACAGCTGTTAGGTTTGTTTAGCATATGTCTGGAATAATCAGGACAGTTAAAACGATTGAATTTCAGTTCATTGATTAAAGGCATCAGATCATGGCTGCACTGATCACTTAAGTCTCACGCTTTATTTTAATATCAGATTAATTCTGAAAAGATTAGTTGCAACAAAAAGGGATTGAACGTAACTGAATGCTACTTGTTAGTGGTTTAAGTATGAAACATTTAGATATACATTGATCACATAGCAATTTGTTTTAAGAATTAATCTGCATTTCAAGTGAGACAAATATTTTGCTTTTTTGCAACGGCCATTGGGGTCACTGGGAGAAATTCATCCTTGATGGAATTCCATTTAATTCAGTGGAGTGACACCAGAATGGATTTGATCTGATATGCTTAATATCTATTAAGCTGAAACTAGTACAAATAAACTGAGTTTACATGAATTGTAAATCACTTTGCATACTCAGAAGATCCTATGGTGCATCTTAGGCCCCAATCCTGCAATGGAATTCCACTGGGGCAGATCCCTGTGCCTGCTCAGAGCCCACTGACTTCCATGCAGCTCTACTTGTTCACAGGGAGTTTGCCCACATGGAGCATTCACTGCAGGATCAAGGCCTTAGATTGTAAACTCTTTGCAGTAATGAAGGTGTCTTACTCCATATGTAAAAAGTGCTGTGTTAATTTAGTGTGCAATACAAATCATTAATGACAGCAGCACCAAAACAAGGAAATTGAAAGTAAATTCATCTTCACAAATGTGTTAAGTATTGTGAGAAGGGAAAAGACAGGAAAAAATCACCAATATTTCTTTGGCTGTGAGCTTGATGGATGCTGTGTTCAATATTCTTGTGTGAGCATCAGTGTATACTGTACATCCCCCAACTTGCTTCAGAAACAGCTTGTATATATTGTATGAGGCAGACTGCAATCCTAATGCTCAAGTGCTGGTGCGAAAGGTACATTTTCATATGTCACTCGTAGGATTGTTTTCTCACAGTATTTTTCAGATTTTGTGGCTGACATGAAACAGTTAACTTTTTAAATGGCCTAGAGAAGGAAACCAAGCAATGACTTTCTCCACTATCCTTCATTTTAAGACTGTAATTTACTATTGTAAGTGGTCTGCAAATTGGTGAGTGACCGAGAAATGGGATCAACAGTCTCCACCCACCACCTCCCAACTACACAGGCTGTATTTGATCTCCATGCCTCCCACATTGCCCTGGTAAATAGAAATTGAGATCATTTTATTGATTAAATACAGTGGAGCTAGAGCTGGGAGTGCTGCCGTACCCGTTGGCTGGAAGTAGTAATATCCCAAATACATGGCTTACATGGTTTCCATCATCAGCACTCCCACTGAAAATTGTTCCAGCACACCTAATTAAATATTTCTTATCTTTCCCTCTTGTTCTCCCATTCCCAGTTCAGACAACAAAGGAAATCTGTGTTAAAATGGCTGCATTGTAGATTCACCCCATGTTTGGTAGTGTGCTGTTATTCTGTCAAACAAAAGAGGAAAAAGATGTCCTATGCTGTTGGAGTGCATCAGCCAATGGAGAAGAATGGGGGTATTGGCAAAGAAGGCTTCTTGTAGTCAAACCGTGTCCTTGTCCGTACCTTTAAAGCCCTTGTCACTTATATTGAAGGAGGTCTTCAGAAACCGTTTTTGAGTCTTTGTTGTTCAGTTTGGACAGACTAAGCAGCTAAGTGGCAGTTCAGGGGATTACTCCTCTTTCTTACCTGGATACAGGGGTGAAAGTAACTTAAAGGATTTACCGGTACGCCGGAGTCCTGAGCCGGGGCATGTCCTCAACCGGAAGAGGCGGGGTCTTTCCAGATTTAAAGGCCCTGGGGCTCCGGCTGTGGCTGGGAGCCACAGGGCCTTTAAATCACCTCGGCGCTACCAGCTGCAGAGGTGACTAGGAGCCCCGGAGCTCAGTGGTACTTTAAAGGGCCCAGGGCTCCCCGCAGCAGCAAGAGCCCTGGGCCCTTTAAATCCCCGACGCGGAAGCGGGTCCAGTCCAGCACAGCGTACTGGCTCTTGCCAGTACGCCGTACTGGACCGTACCGGCTTACTTTCACCTCTGCCTGGATACCTTTCCGGGCTGTTGATTTATTTTAGACTCTATTTGTAAATGTCTCTCAAATTGAGCTGCCTTTTCTACACCTTTTACAACTCACTCTTCTCTCCCTAAAATTAGGTGTACTGACAAGCAAACATCACACAGAAAGGAAGCGCAAATTGCCACACCTGGTCTTAATCCAACATGGAATGTAACACATGGTAGCTATCCTGTCACCAGCTATCATCACTATAGCGATAAGATGTATTATGGGAGAAAACAAGGCATGATCTGTAGAGACAGATGGAGGACAGAAATTCCATTTCTCAAGGGTCTTGAGATTTTGAAATTTTGGCTTTTTCAAGTCTCCACAAAGGAAAATTCCAAAAATCTTTTTTTCACTTCTGACCAACCAACATATTTCAATGTTGGCTTTATACAATTTTCTGTTACAATATAATACAAAATAAAATAATTCAAAACAAAGTGATTTCAAAACTAAAAACTGAAACCTTTCATTCTGAAAATGTTGTAATGAGACTTTTGATATTTGTCAACTTTTTTCAGTTTTTTTCTGAAACAAAATTTTGGCAAAACTGATTTTTATTTTTTCACGAAACATTTTGATTTTACTGGAACTGCATTTTCTAATGGAAAATGGTGTGAAAGGGCAATATCCTCGACAAAACCTTACTGAATTAATTATAAGTACCGTAGGAAAAAATGCAACCGTTTATATATTGTGGGATTGTATGTAACATTTCTAGGGAGGAGATCTGACTAACGCAAACCTTGGAAAGTGTTAGGAGTTTCAAATGACTATTTGAATCAATGTGAACTTTTAAAGTTAAGTGGGTTTCCCGGGAAATCTCTAGGCAGAGTTATATGCAAATATAAACCCTCTGGTTATGCAAGAATTCAGCTCTTGGAGCTTTGCTCTGAGGGGACCTTTTGTCTGCTGACCACCTGTTACATGAGGGCGGACCAAAGACCCAAACTGTATGAAGAAAAGACTCTTTGTACATGCCTGGACCATGATGGGAAAATACAAGTGCAGTTGCACTGACCAGTGACAAATGATTCCGTAAATGTTGTTTGTTCGCCCACCTCTAACGATCT
This sequence comes from Chrysemys picta bellii, assembly GCF_011386835.1. NCBI lineage: Eukaryota > Metazoa > Chordata > Testudines > Emydidae > Chrysemys > Chrysemys picta. The sequence goes on from NC_088791.1 coordinate 107,432,900, forward strand.
TACTACAACAGAAAATGGGAGCATCACCTTGTGCCTTGACTTAGTCTTTGCACATATAAAAGACTCGATTCTGCCACCCCACTGACATCAAGCACTTCCTTAGTCATGTGACCGGTGCCATTGATTCCACTGGGGCTACTGGGCATGAGCTGGGGCAGGGATCAGCAACCTTTGGCATGCGACCCGTCAGGGAAATCTGCTGGCGGGCTGGGCCAGTTTGTTTACCTGCAGCATCCGCAGGTTCAGCCAATCGCAGCTCCCACTGGCCGCCGTTCGCCGTTCCAGGCCAATGGGGGCTGCAGGAAGCAGTAGCCAGCACATCCAGATCCCTGAGCTGGGGCAACAGAATTAGTCCAAAACTGAATGCTTTATGTCTAAAATGATTATCAAAACTATTTCACTTTAATAACAAGAGAAAACCACTGTTGGATAGACTAATATTCCGCATATATTAAAATCCCCCATTACTGTCACATGGGGTACTAGAATAATGCATTCCTGATCCTGAAAACCTCCATTTGATACTTCTATTTAAGAGAGACTTTTAAGGAAAGTAATTAAGCCAAAGCTGTCAGCCTCTCTTCTCATGGCGGCTTTGCAGCAGGGATTTTTGATACAAGAACAGTAGGGCTGCAAATTAGCTTGTCTTTCATTGTGATAATCTCAAAATCAATTACATAAGTGTATTGAATAAACAAGTCAAACACTTCTTTTATAGTGAATCCAGTTTTCATGAAAGGCACTGGGCTGATAATTCTGGGGATGGATGTCCTTGATTTCCCGTAAAGCAAGTACAGCATAGGCCAAAGGAACAACTTCTCCTTATAAAACACAAAACAGCTTTTACGTCCATTCTATGCTCGAAAGTGCTGTTCCTGCAAGGTGTACAGCTGGCCAAGACATACTTCCCTCCCCCTTAAAAGTTTCAAGTTTTTGTTAAAAATTATTTAAAAAATAAGGAAATTTTCTATGAAAATGTCTGTCTAGTCAAATTTTATTTATTTTCATATATGTATGTTTATATAGCACTCTTCCTCTGTAGATCGCAAAGTGCTTTACAAAGGAGGTCAGTATGATTATCCCCATTTTACAGATGGAGGAAACTGAGACACAAAGGTGAAGTCACCCAGCAGACTAGCGGCAGAGCCAGCAATAGAAGTCTGGCCTCCTGAGTCCCAGTCCACTGCTCTGGGCACTACCTGACAAAACCATCTTTTGTCCAAAAAAAGTATCAGTGGAAAATTTCCCACTAGGTTTAGCAATGAGCTCCAAGCAGACAGACCCTTTGTTCATGCAGAGCCCCATGGAAGTGTAATAGAAGTGTTCATGGGCCCAGGAATGGGCCAATATGGAGCTCCATTTCCAGATCAGGGCTTAAAATGGCCTATGATGTCTTTCTTATCTAGATTGCCCCTTCCCAAGAAACCATATGTGGGAGAAAAACTTTGAGTTTTCCCCACATCATGTATGGGGGGGGGGGTTGGTGTTTACCCCTCATGCTGCTCCTGCCCTGGGGGCAGGAAGTAAGGTTCTGCTTCCTTTGTAATACTGGTGTGGCAAACAAGAGTTGAAGGAAGAGACTGAACTTTATTTCAGTCTCTTGACCTGGATCAGGACTAGTGAACTTAGGGTATCTGTCAAACACACTTCTCAAGACCTGAACAGATCCTGGATTAAGTGACTATATGTTTTAACAGGACAGTCCTATATTTTCATATGATGTCCTAGGAATTTCTTTGAGAATGCCAGATATGTCCTGATTGCTCATTTAATCAAACAAAACAGTTTATAGTTATAAAAAAAAATCTTCAAGACATACCATTATAGTGAGTAAAATTTGCCCTGTTCCCCAGGAAACAACAGTTCAGTGAAACAAGTGTTCAGCATGCTGAATAGCGTCTGGAAGGAATAGAAGTCAAATGAGTGTAAAGCCTATAAATAATGTTCTTTTGCTTAATGTGATATTTGTTCAAGGTTCCACGACACAGTTCATTCAGAACACTAAATTACTAGAAACAGTCCTCCACTCTTAGCGGTATGCCATATTGCTACTGAGGCCAGGTCTACTCTATGGGGGGGGGAGGGGAGGGTTGACCTAAGATACGCAACTTCAGCTACGTGAATAGCGTAGCTGAAGTTGCGTATTTTAGGTCGACTTACCTGGCTGTGAGGATGGCGGCGAGTCGACCGCTGCCGCACCGCCGTCGACTCCGCTTCCGCCTCTTGCCGCGGTGGATTTCCGGAGTCAACGGCAGAGCCATCAGGGATCGATTTTATCACGTCTTCACTAGACACGATAAGTCGATCCCCAATAGATCGATTGCTACCCGCCGATCTGGCAGGTAGTGAAGACGTGCCCTTAGTCTGAAACTGGTATTTGCGACACTAGAACATTTTTTTAACGTGCCCTTTTGTAGGAATATTTGGGGGCTCTAAAAAAAAAGTCGCCGCAAAAGCATCCTGGAGTTTTACTCTGAAAATATGAATAGTGGTAGTAAATATGGTCTCCAATGATATTTGGGAGATAAGTGCTACCTGCACAGAGACTCTGCTTCATCACTTATGGTACGTCTACATTGCAATCGGAGGTGTGATTGCAGCATGTGTATACACACCCAAATGAGCTTTGATCTAGTTATCTCGGGTACCATTTGCAGTGAAGCATGGCATTACTGGCTAGCCACTCAGCTAAGTACCCAGGGTCCTGGGCAGATTTGTACAGCCCACACTGAAGCCTGTGCTGCTGAAGTTTCACTATTGTTAGTATTTGCACTGGCTAGATTAAAGCTGGCTCAGGAATGTCTACACATACTGCAGTCACATCACTGATTGCAGTGCCGATGTATCCTAACTCTTGGGAGCCTCTTCTCCCCTCTGTCTCCCAGGCAACTTGACTTAAATGGAGTGAGATCTGCTCCTGGAATTTGCCTGCTGAATTCAGATTGGGGGAAGAGGGGGATGATCAGATGCTTAATCATTATGTGAAGACAACCTGTTATCCTTAAAGTTTTCACTCCAAAGCACTCAAAAGAGTAAATACTGTTCCTCCCCAATCACTTGGATAAACATTCCCCCTCTCAAATCCCTTTGCTTTCTGTGTTCTCCTGTGTAGCAGAGGCAGAAAGTTTTGTGTAATTTTGTGAATGTAAACACATTGGTTGCCATGGGAGCAGGAGCAGAGCTATGATTACTGCCTACAGCTGCCACATTTGCCAGGAGCCCAATTACCTTACCTGGTTGCTTGAATTCAAGGCAGAATGGACACAATGTGCATTGTTAAAGCAAGTTCTTGCTTCCATTTGAAATGGAAGGCTGGTCAGGCAGGTCTGTGATCTACAGTGTGCAGCAGTTCATCTCATATTGGGTATTATAATTCCATGTGTTATATAAGGCAAGGTTGACTGAAAGAGGAGAAAGCAAAAGGGAGAGAGAAAGCAAATCTGGGTATAGAATACTATATATAAATAAAAGGCATGTGGCAAAATATGGGTTGTATCAGGGCCTGGAGTCTCTGGGACTTAGGCCCAGATCGTCAATGGTGTTTAAGAGTCTAACTCCCATTGAAATCAAGTTTTGGTTTTGGTTATGGCTCTAGTTCACTAAAGTATTCTATCACAGGCTTAAGTAATTTGCTGAGTAGGGAAAGACCTACACATGAGCTTATAATTAAACATCTGCTAAAGTCCTATTAAAATTAAACACATGTGCTTTGCTGAATTGGGGCCTTAACGTGAACATACACCTCGAGATGCCAAGGACATCTTAGATACCAAAAAAACTAAAGATGAGCATTAATGTACTTAATTGATCAAGTACATAAAGGCTGTAATTTTTTTAATCTAGTGTAGTTAAATGATTACTCCCTCTTTTGAAACCCCTGCTGGCCAATCAGATTACAAAATGCACTAAATAAGGTGAAAATATATTTATTTTAAAAACAGGTAGGGAGCTAAATTTGGATAGAACAAGATGAAGCTGAGCTGTGGGCCTGCACTACGTGACATTGCCTTCTATAGACTACTCTTCTAGCCCCAGATTTTCAAAAGATATTTAGCTGTCTAAAAATACAGATAGGCACCTATTACAATTTACAAAACTGCCTAAAGGAGTTAGGCAGCTGTTAGGATTTTTTAGAAACGCCTAAGCAGGTTAGGTGCTTAGCTCCCATTGAAATCAATGGCAGTTTGGTGCTTTAGATCTAGTGGCCAGTTTTAGGTTAGGCACATAAAGATGCAGATAGGCAATCAGCTAGAAGTCATAAGCGGCTATAAAGCTTTAGAACAGTCAGTATGTAAAACATATTGCTGATATAACTTGTATCTCCTTGTGCAAGGAAATGAGCTCTAATGTTAGTAGGGCTAGAGGTCCATTAAGTTATATACAATGTGATTAATCCCTTACCTTTTTATGATCAGTTAATATAATTCAACATATAAATGATGTATTTTAAAGAACACCATTTAGCTTTTATTGTACTTCTCATTACAGAATATTCACAGGAGATTAGAAAACAAACTTCAGAAAGGAGGTAGGATACTCCCCAGACACCTTGTCTTCTAATTGAATTAATCTCTGAGGTACAGCGCATAGATAATTATTTTAGTGTGGGATGTGATGGATTAATCTGGTGAGACAGATCAAACACAGTTTGTCTTTCCTAATTACATTAGCAGACAGGAACTAGAATGAGTTATTAAAATATATTTGGGAAAGCTCTTTGAGTAGCAAAAGGATAGTGTGAAGATACAGGTAATTGATAAAGCTGTGCAGAAGACATTGTGCGTCCATTATAGTTTGAGGAGCCATAATGTTTTACAGAAATGGGCATTGATTGGTTAAAGCACCTGGATTCTGGCCTCAGTCTTATCTGTCTGCAGTAAGCTTTGGCTTTTCTGCTAGTAGTTCATTCTTTGGGAAGGGTAGAGGAAGTAGAAGTGTCTGCCCACACCAATCCAAGTTCAAGACTGGCGCCTAAAAAACTGGCACCTAAGGTACTGGGGTAGTGAATGTGAGCTGGGCTATTAACTTCTGCAAGTTTTCTGTTTTTAATATAATATCTATTCATTTCCTCATTTTTGCTTAGTTTTTACAATAAATTGCTGCAAGCTTATGAACAGTCTAGTAACAGGGTCACATTCACTGTTACTGGGTTCTGTGTGCATTCGGGGTTTGAAATACATTTCATGAATCTATTTTTATTTATCTTCTGACACTTTGGGTTTGCCAGTCCTACCATATGTTATTTGGGGGTAGGCGATGCAAAGTCAAACTGGTGCATTACCTCCACCCCTGGGGCAGCTGTCATGTGGCTGATGCAGTTGAATCCCGGTTGAGTTTGCTACCTAGTATTATAAAAAAATTAATTTAAAAAAAAACGCTCCACTGGAGGAAGAAGCAGCATTAAAAATGCATTGATGCAAGATGTCCATGCCCTTAAAATGTTTGTTATGAAACTCAACCCTCAATTGAGACTCTTTAAGTCAGTGGTCCCCAACCTTTTCCATGGGGCGGGCGCCGGACGACTAGACACCGAGGTCTGTGGCTGCCGGACAAGCAGCCGCCAAAATGTCAAGAGGCTTCGCCACCAAAATGCCGCCATGAAACAGCGTCATCGGCGGCATTTCAGCGGTGGTGCTTCTTGACGTTGCCACTTCTCGGCAGCATTTCGGCAGCTGCTTTTCCAGCGGCCAGTAGGCAAGTGCACATGGATGCCCCAGGGGGAGCCATGGCGCCCGCAGGCACCGCGTTGGGGACCCCTGCTTTAAGTCACAGAAACCTATCCCTGGAATCTATCACTTTTTAAAACCCACCCTTTATCAATTGTTCATGTAAACTTGGCCCCAAACAGGACACGAAAGAACTTTTTCATCCTCGTGAGTCAGGAAGAATGCTTTTTTCTCTCTGATTTACTGAATCTTTTTTCTCCCTACATGTAAAGAACAGTGAGACAGACTCATAGCTGGTGTATACTGGCATTACCTCCATTGATTCCAATGGAACTATACCAATGGACACATGCTGAGATGTAGTATGAATGGCAGGAACTCCGAGTAATTCAGCTTGTCTAGCTGCTGAACACCAGTTACAGCTGGATTTACTCAAGTTCACACAATGAACCTAAGTAGGTTTATCATGCAGCATGATCATGGGCTTCAGCCCATACTTGTGAAAGTTCAACATTGTGATGGGCTGAGGGTTGTTAACATAGTTGTGAACTAATGAGCTTAATTTCCCCACCAGCATCCCTCAAGAACAGACCTGTCCATTCATGAGAACCCCTGTGGGACACCTAGGTGAGGACTCCTGACCTGACATTTAAGGTCCATCAGTGGGGGTAAGAAAGGGCCTCTTGTTGGAGGTACTCCTTAGTAGCTCAAAATCACTGAACTATATGTGAACATGCAATGGTTGATTCACTTCCAATCTCTGTGACCCAAATGGCAAGGTTCCGTTGGCAAATGGTGTTTATTGCCTCCACTATAAACATTCCCCTTTAAGTATCAGGGGGTAGCCGTGTTAGTCGTTATCCACAAAAACAACAAGGAATCCGGTGGCACCTTAAAGACTAACAGATTTATTTGGGCATAAGCTTTGGTGGGTAAAAAACCACTTCTTCAGATGCATCTGAAGAAAGCTTATGCCCAAATAAATCTGTTAGTCTTTAAGGTGCCACCGGACTCCTTGTTGCTTTTATTCCCCCTTAATTATTTTTCAGTACTCTTGCTTTTAGAGAGTTCACCTTCAGAAATATTTAGTTTTTTCCCCACAGTGCTTTGCATGATTTTTTCCCTGGTATTGCATCTTAAAGCATAGGTGAATAGTGACAGATGTGCTGTACCATTTTGCAAATTCTTGGGTACCTTCCCATTGCCTTGGGAGTTGGAACAGCTGGTGCATGGCCTTAGATTAGATGGGAACACTGTCACATCCTATGGATCTACCCTCACTTCTGCAAGCCTCTTTTATATACTATAGGACTTTAGTCATGGCTATGGATTGACATCTATCATCATAATAATTAATATCTAGCTCTCATATAGCGCTTTTCATCAGTTGAATAGCACACTATTTTTTTATTGCATTGTTTGGTTCATTCCCCTTTTCTATTGCTGAAGACTTCAGGACATTTTGATTACCTGACCATTCAGGATCACTTTGAGAACATTTGCCCACCATGTATTATTTAAATCAGGCACTATGCAACCAGCTGGCCTATCATCAAAATAATCATGTATAATATGTTACATTGTCTAGTCATTTGTTATTCTACACCTCTGATTACACATTCAGTCTGTTCAGTTGTGACTATTTATTATGTCTCTTTCATTTGATCATTTAAAATCTTCTGAGATGTAGCCCGTAAAAAGAGGGGTGGGGGCAAGAAGTGACCATCATTCTAATAAAACCTAGAATAAGCCTGCATACCAAAAAGGAGCAAAATAGGGCATTTACCATCCACAGGGCTTCCAGCGGTATCTCCTTCCGTCTCATTGCCTGATGAGACTTCATATTGTGTTGATTACAGCCAAAGGGAAAATTGCTCAAATTATTTAATCATATGCACACAGTGTGTGCTCCTGCTCACTTATTTAAAGTGAAATCAACTTTCTTCCCCAGTCAGCTGATATTCACTGTGCTGATTTTCCTTTATGGTAGCTGCTGCAACCTAACAATAGAAAAAGAGACAGAACATAAAAAAAATCATTTAATTCCCTTGAAGCAGGCCAAGGCATCTAGTTACCACATCATTGTGGTGTCTTCATCTGAAAAAACTGTAACCTCTTACTAAAGTCAGCCACCATAATAGTTTAATCAGTCAATAACCCTGACATACACATTTCCTCTCTCTCTGTTTTCCCCCCACCATTTCTACTACATAGCAGCAGTTTTGTCTCTTGTGTAGTAGAGGTACACTGTATATATGTACTTGTCCAGAGACAGAGGGTGATCTCATGGTTAAGGCACTAGCCTGGGACTCGTATCTGGGTTGAATTTCCAGCTCCACCACAGACTTCCTGTGGGTCCTTGGGAAAGTCACTTAAAGCCAGATTTACAAAGATATTTCAACACTTACAGATGCACGTAGATGCCTGATAGGATTTTCTACAGCTCCTAAATGAGCAAGATGCTTAACTCCTATTGACTTTTCCTGAATGCAATGCCCACTGAAGTCAAAGGAAAACCTCTCGCTGTCTTCAGTGACTTTTGGATCTGATTCTGTATCTCTGTGCCTCATTTACCATCTGTAAAATGAGTCCAATAATACCTCCTTCCTCCCACACTTTGTCTTCTCACTTTAGATTGTAAAATCTTTGGAGCAGGTCCTGTTCTGCTATGTGTTCGTACATCACTTAGCACAATGGGCTGATCTTAGTTGAGGCCTTTAAAGGTACGTCTATACTGCAATAAAAGACCCATGGCACGGTCCTGGCTGATCCAGGTCAGCTGACTCCGCTTCATGGGACTTTGCGCAGCAGGGCTAATTGCAGTGTAGATGTTTGGGCTCATGCTGAAGTCTAGGTTCTGAAACCCTGTGGGGGTGGGGAGGCGAGTCTCAGGGTATGTCTACACTGCAATTAGACACTCATGCAGTCCGAATCAATTGACCTGGGCTCTGAGACTCAGCACCGCGGGTTTTGTATTACCGTGTACACGCACCCTAAGTTCTACTGTTATAGAACTAAAAAGTAATTGTTATCCATACACAATGTATTTTTAAATTATCTCAAATTCCTATTAACATCAATGGTAATTGCATGGGAGTGTCAAGAGGGAAATGGTCCATGAAATTACACTCTGTAATTCACAGTAGAGGAAATGAGCCCCTTGTATGCTATAATTGTAAGGATTCATATTTGGCCAGAAGCAGGAATTTAAGATCTCGTGGCTCAGATCTCATCTGCTAGATACTAACCGCTATTTATTTAGTATGAATGACTGAGTCAGCTCTTACTGCCATATCCTCATTTAATTAGAAAGATCCCTTCAAACTGTATGTGTTGACTTTTCTGAATTATGCTTTTTCTTGACAGATGGCTTACACTTTCCAGTCTGACAATGCACTGGCACACAGACAAACAGTTCTGGACCCAGTTTCTCTCAAATTTCACTGATTTAATACTATAAAAGATTTGATAAAGCCGCCTACATTATTGATATAGGAAACCATTTGTCACCAGTTTAGTAAATATTGAACTGCATGATTAGTGACAAATTAAGTATAAATTGGCAACACTTAAATGCAAAAAGCCTGACTAGCACAAAAGATTAGCCATGACTATACAGATAAGTAAATAATACTCTGTACATATCGTTACAGCCTGTACCCTTATGTTCACCCTTTTTACGAGACTATGATAAATTTTGTACAAAGTATACGTAGTGAGGTATCATTTTTAAAACTCATAATCTGCTGAACATTATTGTCTTGGTAAAATGTGTTGCAACATTGTATGCAAAGTTATAAAATTCTACTGTATAAGACATGTTCCAAATCTTGGGAAACAGCTTCAAACCAGTTCCCCAGAGACAAAACGCTAACTAACACCTCAGCCAGCTGTCAATATAATCAAATGGACTTTTACCTGGTTAAGTTGCAGTTCTTTGACAGGAAGAAGGGTGTGAATGAGAAATTTACATCTTGGCAATGGAACAGCTGGAGGTTCCCATGAAAACAGACTTTCTATCTCCTTAACCTTAGCTGGAGATGATTTTCAAAGAGGAAAATAACTATAAGTGAGAACAGAGGACACAAATTTCTCCCTTCATCTCTATTCATGGCATCAACAACACTTGAAAGACAAAGGAATCATCGTTGGTCTGGGGAAAGATCCTGGCTGGAAGATTGTCAGTAAGACTGCTAGAATATATGGTGAGGGAGATTTCACTTTGAATTCACTTAGCTTGTTAAATTAGGTATTAGTTTGTGTTTTACCTTTTTATTTCTCTGTAACCAATTCTGACTTTTATGTCTCATTACTTGCATTTATTTAAAATCTATCTTTCTGTAGTTAATACATTTGTTTTGTTGTTCTGTATAAACTAGGGTGTCTGGATTGAAGCATTTGGGAAATTCCATTTGACATAAGGTTTGTGCATATCATTCTCTATTAATAAAATGACAAACTTTCTATGAGTTTGTATTGTCCAGGAGGGTACTGGGCAGTACAAGATGCACATTTCTGGGGACAAATCTGGGATTTGCTGGCATTGCTCTAATATAATTCAGGAGTGGCTGGCTAGAGCACTCATATTTGACAGTTGGGAGTAATTTACATGCAAGAGGCTGTGGATGAGCAACCAGGAGTGAAACAGTGTAAAAGACACCCCAGGTTGGAGAATTGAGGGGACACAGCTGTTCAACAGTCCAGATTATACCTTGGGTAATGTCACGCTTATAGCATGTTCTAGCAGACCATCTCAAAACACATTATAAACATTAACGTATCTTAGCCTGGAAGCCCTCTCTGGTGGATGGGAGATAAACCATCTATTTTCCAAATGAAGAAACATGAAGGGCATCTACGCTCAGCAAAAATGGTGTTGCTACCAAATGGTGGGTGCAACACATGCAAAATAAATGCTGTCTTGGTTTGCATCATCAGTTGGTTGCACCATTTGGGAGCAAGCCTTTACAGCTTGTGTAAGCATATAGTCAGGCGCTCAGAGTGGAGGAAGCTCTCTACTTCCCCTGCTGGTGAAAAGGGAAAACTATCTCTATAGGAAGAGCATCATTTTACATATGTTACATACCCACAATTCCATCACTCACACTTAGAAATCACCCTAACTGAACCAGACTTGCCCTTTGGTAGGGAGGGGAGGTTGGAAGTCTGTACCTGAGAAGGAGGTTTCTCCTCCCCTCACCTCAGAGTAGGAAGATGTCTGCTTTAGGGTCAGGTGCTCTTAACATCCCTGTCCTGTGGCAGAATGGACTCTTTAGGGGAGACTTGTGGGGTGGTAGCACAGCTGAGGCAAGGTCAGTGAGGTTCTTCCCTGTCACTTAAACTCAGCTGAAATACTAAGCATGGTCAGGTGGTGGTACTTTAAGGTGGGATTAAACAAGCAATTTCAACAGGGCTGGAGCCAGATCTGTAGAGAGCACTGCCCTTAGATACTTGGATTGTTACTATTTACTGATCTGAGCTGTGAATGGGATTGGGTGTGGATGGAGTGATGTGCCCAGGGAACTCTTACCTGCCAGGCATTCGCAGTGACTGGAGGGGAGAGCGTTGATTGGATTATAGTAGATTTATAGAGCGCTCTAATCTCTGAATGTTATAATATTGCTGAGTTTTCCCTGATTCTATGACTCTGTTTCCACTAATAAAGATTCCCTTGTTTTGCATCTAGACTTGGAGTACAATAGGGTAGTCTGCCCCTTTAAGGGCCTGCAGAGCCAGGGACCAGCAAGCCCTGGCTTAAGGAGAAGCTCAGCAGGCAGGCGTTGGGAACCAGCTGATCCAGCTAAGCAAAAGCTAACAATTGGCTCTGATTCCCAGCAGGAAGATATAAATGAGGACCCAGGCCTGTAAGGGGGTGGTAGAAGAAACAAATGTATTCCTCAGCAGCAGTGGGCTGCAATGGGGTAGATAGGCCAGCCCTGTAGTACCCCTGAGGTTAAGGGAGGACCATGACCCTTGAGTTACTGGATAGTAGAGGACCCTGCAGTATCTGTCTAGGTCAGGACAATCACTTCTAATTTTTTTCCATATTTCTTGCATTTGTGTGGCAGAAAAATAAAAAGACCCTGTGCAGAAGGCTAAAACAGAGTTGGGTGTGGCTGACTGTATTCCCCCCAAGCTGGTGGACAGGCCACCAGACTACACAATGTACTTGCAGGAGAGGAGGTTCTGCCTGTTAAGGGCAAGCAGATTCATTTATTTTTCCTGGAATTCCGGATGGGGGAAGAAGCTAGCTCTGCTCTTCAAGAGAGACCCTAAACATACTGAACCTGGTCCTCAATACTGCTCTTAACCACCTGGCAGAAGGGTATAATGAGGTCGGGTCCACAACTAGGGCTCCCTGGCTCTCTGGTAATACAAATAATAATAATAATAATGACAGCTGCACCAGTGAAACGTGCACCAGCTTTCCCACACTTGGAAATCACAGGCATTGCAGCTGAATGATTCAGCCACTCCCCACGTTCCAACCCACAATGCAGTGCCTCACACATCAGTGATTGCAAGAGTACAGCAATACACCCCCTCCGCTCCCCCCCCCTCCAGTATCCCATGGGGCAGTGCTACAGAAAGTTCCTTACCTGTAATAAAAAAAGGCAAACATACGTTACAGGTAGCAAGTACTAAATCAGCAGCATCCACTAACCAGATCCTTGAACTCCTGTGCTAGGTTCCCACTGCTTTTGGATTGTAACACTTCCTGCTGCAGTGAATTTTTTATTGCACTTTTTGGGGGACATTTATTCTTGTTTTCTGATGCTATACTTCATACATTTTTATTATCTGAATATTCAGAATCACTCTCAGACCGTTCAAGTAGTATATTGTCAAAATCAGATCCCATTGGCCTGTCTCATGTGACTATTTAGATAATATGAAGAGCTGCAAAATGGACCCAAACTCATGACCTGCTCAGAATCTGGAGCTAGCAGTGAATCCAGGCCAACCTTGTCTCTGCCAAAGTCCTGGGTGTTCTACTTGCAAAATGTCACAGAGGCTGACAGAGTTGGACACTGAAGCCGGTGCCAAGCAGCACAATGATAAGAAAAGGGGGCTGAAGGTGCAGTTCAGAAAGGCCCAGGACAATAACCAGAATTCTGAGGCCAACAGATTCAGCTGCCCTATTTGAAAAGCTGTATTTGAGCCTCATGGACAGGCCAGCCAGCAAGTTTGCCATGCATGTGGCAGCTAGCCAAGAGCCCAACAAGGACATACATGGAAAGGGCCCTAAGGATCAGGAGACGATTTAACTGAAGTCCAAGGATTGGATGACAAAAGAGATAAGGAGCCATTGTTGCAAGGTATAAAGCTGTATTTCTTTTTATTATATTTTCCCATTGTTTAACCAGGTACTTAGAAGATAGGGGGTGGTTAATTTAATTCCATTGCCACTATTGTTATTTTATTACTTATTGTAAAGGCAGACATTCCAGCGCCAATATTCTTGAAAGTCAGCAGATGATATGACTGCAGATAGCCTTATAAATTCAGTTTAACAGAATACATATGTGGGCAGTTGGACATTAGAGAAAGGCTTATTGTTAATTTGGGTACAGTTCTTTCTAGAAGCTGTTTCACATCACTGGTAAAGTCTGTTCACTACTTACTCTCTGTCTGACTGCATCATTTCCTAGGGTTTAGGTGCTGCCTACATGATACTCCACACAAAGCAAGTAAAAACATTTGATTGGTTCAAAACAATAGAATCACCCATGATGGCAGAAATTCCCTGGTTTCTGGATGTGACAAACAGTACTAAAACTTACTGTAGCTCCATTAATGCCACCTATAATAAACTAGTCAGTGTGACAGCCCTCTTCCCATTGCGGAGTAAATATTTAATATAGGTAGGTAAAAGCTGCAGATTGGAGAAAAAAATTTCTTGGGTATCAGAATGGTTAATCTCTCCGCCATCCACCACTTCTCTAGCTCCTGATCGTGTTAAGAAGCAAAACATCTTTTCCAAGTCTCATGAAAACTAACATGCTTTGACTGCAACAGAGTGTCAGTTCTGATCATCAAATTAAAATGTGCGTTACAAATTTCCAAGAGACTTTCACATAGAAGTGAGTGACTAATAGCACCAGCTATGTATCTAGATTCAACCCCCCCAGGTAGCCCCTTCTACAATAGGCTGACCCAAATACACTCCAACTTCAGAAGTGTTCAGATCTGGATCCAGATTTTTGGCTTGGGCCCAACTATAGTTATAAGGTTAAAAATAAACTATAATTGTTAACAATAAGGATGACTGGTGAGGCCAAATCCTGCTCTCTCTCCATCAGCTTACACTGACCTTACACAGGTGTAACAGAGTTCTGAGTTTGTCATTAACAACTGCATGTTGCATTTTCTCCATTTTTGTTGATTTCTTCCTGTCTCTTGTTCTCTTCACTAGCTGGAGGAGAATATCAGGGGGTAGCCGTGTTAGTCTGTATCTACAAAAACAACAAGGAGTCTGATGGCACCTTAAAGACTAACAGATTTATTTGGGCATAAGCTTTCGTGAGTAAAAACCTCACTTCTTCGGATGCATAGAGTGAAAGTTACAGATGCAGGCATTATATACTGACACATGGAGAGCAGGGAGTTACTTCGCAAGTGGAGAACCAGTGTTGACAGGGCCAATTCAATCAGGGTGGATGTAGTCCACTCCCAATAATAGATGAGGAGGTGTCAATTCCAGGAGAGGAAAAGCTGCTTCTGTAATGAGCCAGCCACTCCCAGTCCCTATTCAAGCCCAGATTAATGGTGTTGAATTTGCAAATGAATTTTAGTTCTGCTGTTTCTCTTTGAAGTCTGTTTCTGAAGTTTTTTTGTTCAATGATAGTGACTTTTAAATCTGTGTGGACTACATCCACCCTGATTGAATTGGCCCTGTCAACACTGGTTCTCCACCTGCGAAGTAACTCCCTGCTCTCCATGTGTCAGTATATAATGCCTGCATCTGTAACTTTCACTCTATGCATCCGAAGAAGTGAGGTTTTTACTCACGAAAGCTTATGCCCAAATAAATCTGTTAGTCTTTAAGGTGCCACCAGACTCCTTGTTGTTTTTGTAGATACAGACTAACACGGCTACCCCCTGATACTTGACACCATGCAAGGCACTAAATTTAGCCGTATGGAGTGGAAATCCATCAACCTCAACAAAAAACTTGCACAGATACAGACAGACATCATCTTCCTCTCCAAATACAAACAGATGGACATCATACCAAAAGGTCTGAAGGTAAAAAATCCATTGCAATCAACATACTACACTGAGTATGGTGAGAGACTGTGCCACACACTCTCAAAGAAACTGAGGAACCACCTGATCAGCATCCTGTACAGCAGACAGGAGAAAATCAAGAATGAGCTCTCAGAACTGGAGACTCTCATACAAAACCAACCTTCCACACAAACTTCCACATGGCTGGACTTTACAAAAATGAGACAAGCCATTTACAATGCACACTTCACTTCTCTACAGAGGAAAAAGGACAGTAAGCTATCTAAACTAATACCTGCCACTGGGGGCTATAACAATGGTACCCTCAACTCATCTAACAACATTGTCAATCTTTCCAACCACACACTTAGGACAGACTCTTCTGCTGGGCTATCTCGGGGACTCTCTTTCTGTCCCACCATCCCCACGAACATGATACAGTTCTGCGGTGATCTGGAAGCCTACTTTCGTTGTCTCCGACTCAAGGAATATTTTCAACGCACCACTGAACAGTGCACTGACCCACAGGAACTCTCTTACCAACACTACAAGAAGAAGAACTCTGCGTGGACTCCTCCTGACGGTCGAAATGACAGACTGGACCTCTACATAGAGTGTTTCCGCAGACGTGCACAGGCTGAAATTGTGGACAAACAACATCACTTGACCCATAACCTCAGCCGTACAGAACGCAATGCCATCCACAGCCTCAGAAACAACTCTGACATTATCATCAAAGGGGCTGACAAAGGAGGTGCTGTAGTCATAATGAACAGGTCAGATTATGAACAGGAGGCTGCCAGGCAACTCTCCATGACCACATTCTACAGGCCACTATCCTCTGATCCCACTGAGGAATACCAAAAGAAACTACAAAAAGAAGAACAGGAATACTTGTGGCACCTTAGAGACTAACAAATTTATTAGAGCATAAGCTTTGGTGGACTACAGCCCACTTCTTCGGATGCATCCGAAGAAGTGGGCTGTAGTCCACGAAAGCTTATGCTCTAATAAATTTGTTAGTCTCTAAGGTGCCACAAGTACTCCTGTTCTTCTTTTTGCGGATACAGACTAACACGGCTGCTACTCTGAAACCAAAAGAAACTACACCATCTGCTCAAGAAATTCCCAGCTACAGTACGGGAACAAATCTACATGGACACACCCCCAGAACCCCGACCAGGGGTATTCTATCTGCTACCCAAGATCCATAAACCCGGAAACCCTGGACGCCCCATCATCTCAGGCATTGGCACTCTGACAGCAGGATTATCTGGCTATTTGGACTCTCTCCTCAGACCCTATGCTACCAGCACTCCCAGCTATCTTCGAGACACCACCGACTTCCTGAGGAAACTACAATGCATTGATGTTCTTCCTGAAAACACCATCCTGGCCACCATGGATGTAGAAGCACTTTATACCAATATTCCACATGAGGATGGACTATAAGCTGTCAGGAACAGTATCCCTGATGAGGCCACAGCAGGCCTGGTGGCTGAGCTTTGTGAATTTGTCCTCACCCACAACCACTTCAGATTTGGGGACAACTTATACCTTCAAATCAGTGGCACTGCTATGGGTACCCGCATGGCCCCACAGTATGCCAACATTTTTATGGCTGACTTAGAACAACGCTTCCTCAGCTCTTGTCCCCTAGTGCCCCTCCTCTACTTGCGCTACATTGATGACATCTTCATCATATGGACCCACGGAAAGGAGGCCCTTGAAGAATTCCACCTGGACTTCAACAATTTCCACCCCACCATCAACCTCAGCCTGGACTAGTCCACACAAGAGATCCACTTCCTGGACACTACAGTACAAATAAGTGATAGTCACCCTATACCGGAAACCTACTGACCGCTATACGTACCTACATGCCTCCAGCTTCCATCCAAGACACATCACACGATCCATTGTCTACAGCCAAGCCCTAAGATACAACCTAATTTGCTCCAACCCCTCAGACAGAGACAAACACCTACAAGATCTTTATCAAGCATTCGTAAAACTACAATACCCACCTGGGGAAGTGAGGAAACAGATTGACAGAGCAAGACGGGTACCCAGAAATCACCTACTACAGGACAGGCCCAACAAGGACAATAACAGAACACCACTGGCCATCACATACAGCCCCCAACTAAAACCTCTCCAGCGCATTATCCACGATATACAACCTATCCTGGAAAATATCCCTCACTCTTACAGACCTTGGGAGGCAGGCCAGTCCTCGCTTACAGACAACCCCCCAACCTGAAGTAAATACTCACCAGCAACTACACACCACACCACAGAAACACCAACCCAGGAACCTATCCCTGTAGCAAACCTCGTTGCCTACTCTGTCCCCATATCTACTCTGGCGACACCACCAGAGGACCCAACCACATCAGCCACACCATCAAGGGCTCATTCACCTGCACATCCACTAATGTCATATATGCCATCATGTGCCAGCAATGCCCCTCTGCCATGTACATTGGCCAAACCGGACAGTCCCTCCGCAAAAGAATAAATGGACACAAATCGGACATCAGGAATGGTAACATACATAAGCCAGTAAGTGAACACTTCAATCTCCCTGGTCATTCTATTACAGATTTAAAAGTCACTATCATTGAACAAAAAAACTTCAGAAACAGACTTCAAAGAGAAACAGCAGAACTAAAATTCATTTGCAAATTCAACACCATTAATCTGGGCTTGAATAGGGACTGGGAGTGGCTGGCTCATTACAGAAGCAGCTTTTCCTCTCCTGGTATTGACACCTCCTCATCTATTATTGGGAGTGGACTACATCCACCCTGATTGAATTGGTCCTGTCAACACCGGTTCTCCACTTGCGAAGTAACTCCCTGCTCTCCATGTGTCAGTATATAATGCCTGCATCTGTAACTTTCACTCTATGCATCCGAAGAAGTGAGGTTTTTACTCACGAAAGCTTATGCCCAAATAAATCTGTTAGTCTTTAAGCTGGAGGAGAAAACATTTTATGTGCTTTTCACTGTCACATATTTGTTACACTCCTAGTTCTTTAACTGGCCATTTTTTCTTCCTTAAGGGATGTTGTGGAGTCAGCTGCTACTGCTTCAGAAAGGGACCACAGCGTGTGAGACAGAGGACTAGAACATGGAAGTGGCATGTAACATTTAGAACCTGCTCTGTCAGTAAAGAATCCCTCCTAGTTATACTGATATGCAGGGCCGGCTTTAACTTTTTTGCCGTCCCAGGCAAAAAAGAAGAGCGCCGCCCTGCAGTAACACCCACACCCCCAGCCCCGCGCCGCCGACACCCCCCCAGTGCCGCGCCGGGCCGCCCAAACCCTCGGAACTCCGCGCTGCGCCGGCCAACCCCCCGCCCCAGCACCGCACTGCCCTGTCCAAACCCCCGGAGCGCCGCGCCACACTGGCCAACCGCCCCCCCCCCCCCCCCCCCCGAGCGCCGCGCCGGGCTGCCCAAACCCCCGCTCCCCGGAGCGCCGCGCCGGGTCGGACCACCCAAACCCCCGGAGCGCCGCGCCGTGCCGCCCAAACCCCTGCCCCCCAAGCGCCACGCCGCACTGCCCAAACCCCTGCCCTCCCCCAGTGCCGTGCCACTGAAACAAAAAAAAAAACCCTCGAGCGCCGCCCGCCACCGCAACATTGGCCGCCCCTTATAAGGTGCCGCCCCAAGCATGTGCTTGTTCGGCTGGTGCCTGGAGCCGACCCTGCTGATATGCCAGCCACTGATAGAAAAGGCCCAGTGAGTGCTATTCAGGAAAGGGGGGGTGTAAAGTAACAGTGTGGGATCATGGAGAAGGCAGCCCAAAAATGAGCTCAAAAACCTTGCTTAAAAAACTAAGCTGACCTTGAGTCAGTGTTTCATCAAAGTATGAAACTGAACCCTTGTCACACATTTTGTTGTGTCAGAAAGTGAGTGACCAAGAGCCCTCGCAGAAGGATTCATGAGATTAAGCATTGTAAAAAGAAATCTGCTCTAATTCTAGTCTTGTGGTACTGGTGTCTCATTTTTGAAGATTCCTACCACCACCACCATCTTCTAAGCTAATGAACATTATGTGGGGATGGCTATGTTCACAGAAGCCCAAGACAAACCGAACCTTGTCAAACTTAAAATAGTGATATGTCAAACATCACTCCACTTGACTCAGCAGTGTGTGCCAGGTACAGAAAGTTTCAAAAGGAGTACAAGAAATATTTAGGGACTGCTTGTTTTTAATGGTACAGTTGCAATTGAATTACAAAATTGCATAAATGAAGTTTTATGGCTATTTTGATTCTTATGGTAGCTTAATCCATGACTCATCAAATACCCCTATGTGTGCATGAGCCCAAATCTTTAAATTCTAACTCTCCTGGCTGGACTGATAGCTTGGCTATAGCATAGTTTCTCACTGTGATACAAGAGGGCCAGGGAGCAGTGGGAAGTGGTAGAAGGGAAGTATATAAGCCCTAGGTTAATTAAGGCATGGTTCCCTGTAGACTAGGGAGGGTTGCTATAGGTTAATTGGAGCACCTGTAATCAATTAAGGCCCTGTTAGAAACCTAATAAAACCTCCTGCTTCAGGCAGTCAGGGGGAAGGAGAGAGGACTGGAGCTTGGAGGTGTGCTGTTAGACTTGGAGGAACAGAAAACTGGAGTAAGGGAGACCCTGCCCCAGCAGGGGAGGGACATTCCCTTCCCCCAGTGTTTAAGGACTGAAGGTACCCCACCCAAGGGAGAAGAGGATAAGAACCTGCAGGGGTTGAGAGGGGCTGGGACTCAGAGTGAGGAGCAAACCCAGACCCCTTCCCTGCTTCCCTCCTTTACCACCTTCCTGGGCCACTAGTGGGGCCCTTGCTGCCCCAAGAGCAGGGGTAAGGGGTGGTATTTTAGCCCCCTCCCCACCCCAAGAAAAGTGCAGGACCCACCATACTATATTGACCATCTTGTCACATCACATAGTGATGATTATGGCTCCCTCCTCCCCAGAAACCAAATATATGACAGGCTGACACATTTAGCTGTCCCTATAAATTCCTCCCACCTAGATTGGCTGGGAAGACTCCCCACCCCCTGTAGCCTTAAAGGACCAGTATACCTGTTTACACTGTGCATTGCTTGTCCAATGAGCATGATATCCACTGGACAAAGGCATCAGGATTCTCAGTCTCATTTCTGAACCCAGGTCTCCAGCATGGCAGCACAATAAACTGCCACTGTGCTGCATGGAGTGTCAATGTGTCAAAGGTCATATAATTTCTTGATTTGTTGATATTAAGATCCATGTTTTCATTTTTGATTAAACACGTTTTTAAAAAAAACAAACATTGGGACTCATAGTTAAGTCAATGTCACTGTTCACACAAGTAAAGTTATACAGGTGCATAAGCGTTTGCAGGATCAGGAGCTAAGTCCACGCTTATAAAAATATCCTTCTTCACGCTGGAGCCCCTCTTTAGATTTACATTAATTTTGTTTATGTTTTGAAATATATTCCTCTACCTGAGCAATGCAGTCTTTTACTTCCTTTCCCAGTAAAACAAAAAAGCTTTGAGTGTGATACGAGGGCATCCTCTGTTAAGTGACTCAGCCAGCTTTGATATCTAGCAGCTTGCCTCACCGTTTACAGCTTTGCCATCAGCTTTATCTATGCTAGAGGATTTTCAGTGGTTCTGACGAATGGGTGTTAGCAATGTCAGAAACCGTACTGTAAGAAAAGATTTTGGCTACTAACGTGGTTTTCAGCACCATGTTGATTAGCCTGGCCCCAGCAGGGTTTGATGACATTCATTGAAATTGTATCTAGACTAGGGTTTCTAACATTGCTAACATCCATTCAGATTAACCAACATTGGCACCACTAGGAAATTTTGATAACACTTTTTAGAACAGACGTAGCTTCTGTGAGCCAGACCACACCCACCCAGGGTACAAGCCGTGACAGGTGGCTAAAGCAATAAGAATCTGAGGCTCCCCTAATCAAATTCATCCTCACTCATTCTGCCAGGGTTGCCTTCCACCCACCCTGGGGCTCACCCCCAAACCTGTAGGATCCCCAGGTTTCTACAAGTGGCTAAAGCCATCTGCATGGCAGTCCCGTGCCTCCACACCATCTCTTTGCACCCAGTGAGCCTACTGCTTCCTGAAAGTTCTGCTGCAATGAAATTGCACTACCAGGAGCACCTTCCTGCCAATGGCTGCACCTGGGACTCCATAAAGGGGGATTCCCACTACCAAGAAGGTAGGTTGTATTATCTTTTGGGGGTACTCCCTGCAAGACTAGCTGCGAGTCATGTACTTCCTCCTATCCCCACCCTCAGCCAATATGGAGTCGCCCATTTCCTGCCTCAGCCCTTTGAGCCCTCACCTGTTGGGTTCCTAAAAACCCATTGCATTAGAGGTGCTGGTCCCATTCTTTTGTCTGGGGTGGGGAAAGATCCACAGGCAGACTGTGGGGATGTGATCTGGCCCTGTGTAAACAGGATGGTGACAGATATAAGTGATGGACAGAGTAGAAGAGCCACTAATGTACATACAACTTACTTTTTATTTGATAGAGCCTAAGAATGGTCAGCCAAATAAATCAATTCTCAAAGGTTATGCCCTAATTTGCTAGTTTGTGTTCGCAGCGTCCATAAATATTTCCAACATGCTGCTAATGTTCAGCTGGTCACAATGAACAAGAACACTTTAAATACTGTCACCTATTAAATAAAGATGTCAAAGGGTTGGATTCATCTTGCTTTTCTAGACTGTTCAGTAGTGAGAAGAGCAAGAGACAATTTGATACTAATGGGCTGTTAACATTTTCAGAGCCTTTTTTTCAACTCTAATATAAATATTCTGAGACATTTTGGAGCCCAAAATGTATGTGTGTCTATAGTCTCTCTAAATAACACAAGTGCTGATGATCTTTGTGGTAAATTGCATTTATCTTGCATCTTTGACTATCTCACCTGCACTTTGCATATTAATCCATTTCCACCAGGAATCCTTCTAACATTCCAAACCCCTGAAGAGCTTTGCCTTCAAAAAAGCAACGAAACTGCCAGGTAAACTTTCCCACATATTACACTGGCTTGAGGCGTAGGATTGGGCAATATTCAGTTCTGTAATAGTGACACATTTAAGTGTGACCCTTCAGGGCTAGGAATGGGAACTTTATACCCCTGGGAAAGGAAGATTCACAATTTTGCAATGGTACAAAGAGTACTTGCTTCTGGCTTGACAGGTTCTAAGATATCGTATCTTAAAATCATAACTTGATTCTATATAGAAGAGCTCCTTTTAGGTTCCTACAATGTTATTTTTTCCCTATACAGCTGCCACAAAGATATTGGCTCTCCTCTTTACAGACCAAAAAAAAAATTTTAAAGGCTAGTCTATACGACAAAGGTTTTACAGTATAGCTATACTGACAAAGTCTCCTAGTGGAGCCACAGTATATATCGACAAAAAGTTGTTTTGTCAGTATAGTGAAATTACTTCCAGGAACAACATAAGCTATACCAACAAAAGGAATCACTTGGCAGTATAAGCTGCATCTATGTGGTGTTTTGCTGGCAAAACTTTGTAGTATAGACCTGGCCAAAGACACTTTTTTATAAAACTGTCAATCATTTCAGAAATAATTTCTCTAACAAATATGCACAGGTAGTGAACATATAACAGGGCATTGTGGAACAAAGGTTTTATTGTCATTGATTTGGGATGACCAACATAATGTAAGTGTGACTTTGCCATTCAGGAATGAGGACATCCTACACTCAGGCCAATTATAAAGCACATCATCATATATTCTGGGGGGGGGTGGGGGAGGTGTATAATATAAATGTGATAGGCATGGGTGCTGCAGTCTGGAAAGGGTTAATAGGTCCTTGGTACATGTCTGCTTAGGACAGAATATAAAAGGGAAGGGAAAGCTGAGTCAAAGGGAAACAAAGGAGTTGGTGTATCCTTTTTCCTCCTGGCTGGTTAAAGCAGGAAATAATTTCTCAGTGTTATTCCATTGATGTTCCTTGAAAAGGCCTTAAAAGACTAACGCTGCCCTAAAGCTTTATTGCCCTGCCCTGGCTGGCTTACAGCCCACTAACTTAAACTTTTTTTTTTTTTTTTTTTTTTTGTGGTGATAGCTTGAAGTCAAAGGTTTTATACAAGCATGTATGTACCGAACAGCAGACGCATGGATCCCAGGATCAGGGAAGTTAAGACTGCCCCTGAAGACTAAGTGCTGCCCTGAATGTCCCAGGAGCACAAGCCGGTGGGAAGTAGTACAGCTGCTCTGCTCTGCAATGGAAAGAAATTGATCTAGAGAGGAAAGAAAGTAATTAATGCTGGAGATATGAGAAAACAAGAATATACTGAACTGTCCACCAAGTAAATGTTGATAGATTTATTTTCATTGATTTCCTACCACCTGTTCTGAGGCACCCCTGGTGGAGTGATGCTTTTATTTGCAGAGTCATTGCATGATTTTAAGAGTTTTTTTCCCCCTTCAATGGCAATGAGGTATTTATTATAGCATACACACAGCCCCTAGGAGCCACCTAGTGTTTTTTAGGTTTAAATTGATACTTAAAGAAGTCTCCAAAAGTAATATCAGAATAATAAAATTAAAATGAGTGTATTAATAGGCCTTTTTGGTCAGTCTTCTTTGTAACAAATCATGTTTCCATTCATAAAAGAATTACCTGAACTGAATAGGTGAGATGGAAAGAAAGGTTTCTCTGCCGTCAGTAGATTTTTGTCATCCATCCTGGAGTCTTCTCTTTTGCTCAGACAAATATGTCTAAAAGACCATGGGTGAAATCCTGGCCCTATTGAAGTCAAAGGCAAACCTTCAATGGGGCCGTCAGTTTGGGGCTTTTGTTTTGCTTTTGATCTGTGCTGACTGTACAAGAGGGAAATGTCTCATCTACTTAACTAACTCCCTACATTTTGTTTCCTAATGAACAAAAACTCTTCTATGAAAATATTCCTTTTCACACAATGGGCTGGAGTGTGCATAGCCCTGCTGTAGCGGGAACTCCACACCCCATTCTGTGTGCCTGCATCTGGGCTAAATACAATTTTGGTCTTTGCAAACCCCTTTTTTCCTGGAAGTAGGATGAATTGTCCATTCACAGGAATTCCATTATATAGAAAGATTTGCTAATGCAGTACTTGGAGCTGTGTTTTTAATTAAGTAAGTTGTCTTTTTGTACCCTTACAAATCCATTACAGAGACAGATCAGACATGCCGTTAGCAGACCCATATTAAAAAAGGCTTGTGTGTAAAGTGGGAAGTCTGAACTTTACTTTAATATTGCCTCTTGTCCAAGCACTGAAGTATGTGTTTAACTTTAGGTATATAAATAATCCCATTGAACTTCAAGGGCCTACTCATTCTTAAAACTAAGCACCTGCTGACCTGCATTAGTTAATCAGATCCTACAGTAGGAACAAGCCTTCCTCTTCAATATCATACCAATACCTAAAACTTAGGTAGATTTAGTTACATTTCTTAGGGCTGTGAAAAATTTCTCAACCTGTGTGATGTAGCTGGGTCAACCTAATCCCCACTGTAGATGCAGCTAGGTGGACAGAAGAATTTTTCCATTGATCTAGTTACCACCTCTCGGAGAAGTGGATTACCTACAGCCATGGAAAAACCCTTCTGTTGATGTAGGAAGCATCTACGCTACGGCTGTACTACAGCACCACTGTAGCTGCTGCAGTGTAGACATTCCCAAGTAGCTGGTCTTGGTACAAGAGGATTCTGTGACAGTGAGAGGGGAAATTTTCTTTCCAGGCCTAAATCCTGGGACCACCGTTGTAGCTCGGAGGCTGTAACAGACCTTCCTGTTGCAGCAGCGTTGTTTTATAAGGAGCAGTGGCCAGCAGATAGTGGCTTCATCTTCCTCTTCCCCTTCCCCTTCTTCCCACCAGACCTCACTGCCCTGCCTCTCTGTGTTGGTATGTGAGGGGAGCTACCAGAAGCCAGACAGCACAAGAGTACAGATCCCACATGTGAGCTACCTAAATCCTCCCTCCACTCTTTCACACTCAGCACAGTAAAACGAGAAAAGTTCACCAGTTGCCAGTGCCAGCCATGGATGCAAAGGATTTCTGCACTATTAAATAATTTAACTGCTGCCTCCAACTGTGAATGAGCCTGACTCTAGAGTCCCAGGAAAAAATAGATATTTTTAACCTAAAAATGACTGGCAGGAGTTTGTGGGATTTCCCGCTCCCCTCCCCCCAGAAAAACTACAATATAAGGCATTTTTGTCTTTTTTGTCGTAAAACTGAACACTTTAAAGTAATGCGGCAGTTTTATTTTTGTATCATTTCCTTTTAGTGTCTGATTAGAAATAAATTTATCCTTTTAAATTTTGCATTATCCTCCACCACCACTTCATTGCTTGGTTCAGGGGTAGCATATTAGCATGTGTAAGTAAAAGAGCTTAATTTTTATGAATGGCAGAAGCATTTACAATTATATTTTGAGATTTATCAGGTAACCAGTGTTTGAGCCACTTAATAGGTACCATGTTGATTTTGTATTGTTCTAGCTTCTTAATGAAAATGTCCTACAGAAATCTAAGTATATTACATTATTACCTTTATCAACCAAACTATTGTATTCTAATCAAAAATAGATATGGTCAAACTAACTTGATATCTATTTTTCATACAATCATGTTGATTGGCATTAATTATATTACCTTTCTTTTAATTCTTTATTAAACCAGTCCTCTATTACCAGTGACATTATTTTACCTGGGATTGATGTCAGGCTGGCATGCCTCTAATAGCTCATGCATTTACCCATTTAAAATATTGGTACAACTGGGAACTTCCCCAGTGTTCCAAAGACTTATTAAAAATCAATATTAATGATACATTGAGCTCCTCATACAGCTCTTTTAAAACTCTTGGATGCAAGTTTTCTGGACCTGCTGACTTTAAAAATGTCTAACTTTAGTACCTGCTGTTCAACCTCCCCTTTAGTAATTCTGTTTTGATTTTTTTTTCTCTTCATAGTTCGTATTTTTAATCTACTACACAGCACTTAGATCTGCAGAAAAGTGTCTTTTAAAGTTACGT
Organism: Chrysemys picta bellii; assembly: GCF_011386835.1. Classification (NCBI taxonomy): domain Eukaryota; kingdom Metazoa; phylum Chordata; order Testudines; family Emydidae; genus Chrysemys; species Chrysemys picta. The sequence goes on from NC_088791.1 coordinate 107,458,872, forward strand.
AAATAAATAAAACATCTGACCAGTTTAGGAACATGGGATCTGTCATACTGGATCAGGCCAATGGCCTATCTAGTCCTGTATCCTGCCTCCAGCACTGAGTAATCTCAGCTGTTTCAGAGAAAGGTGCAAGAAACCTTGCAGTAACCAAATGTGAGTAATCTGGTCTCAGGAAAAATTGCCTCCTAATCTCCGTTACAAATTGTTTTTGTGTCTTTAAAGCAGAGGATTTATATCCCTTCCAAAACTCTTCTCTTTTTTCCTTTGTGATTGTTTTTAATCCTTGCTCTTGTAAATAGCTTCTATGACAGATGTGGCAATTTCCTGAAATATCCTTGAAAAACCTTATTGAATTAAGGTGAAGTATCTTTGGAGTCCATTGTATTAAGTGCAAAGAGATTGTATGTAATCTCTCTATGGGGGAATATGATATGAACCCCTGCTTCTGTCTCCTCCACCTGTGCCTGTAGCCAGACAGAGTGCCTGAGCATGGATGCTTCTACCCAGATCCTGGTGTGGTTTTGCAGAGACTGTAACTTGCAATTTCCACTTACTGATATCCAGGCTGGGGGGACCATCCAATGTGAGAGGTGCCTGCTGGTGGAATCTCTCAGGCAGCAAGTAGGGGAGCTACAGGAGGAGGTGGCTAGGTTGAGGAGCATCCGAATCCACGAGCAATTCCTCGACAGTGTCCATGTGGAGACAGCTGAGGTAGCTGTCCCAGTACACAGGAGACCGGGGAGATGGGTCGGAAATGAGAGGGAGTGTGGGCTATATTGGCAGAGAGAAAGGAGGGTCAGGGCAAAACTGGGAGGAAAGATCAAACCAGTATCTTAGACAAATATACAAATGCGAGAAGTATGGGGAATAAGCAGGAAGAACTGGAAGTGCTAATAAATAAATACAACTATGACATTGTTGGCATCACTGAAACTTGGTGGGATAATACACATGATTGGAATGTTGGTGTGGATGGGTACAGCTTGCTCAGGAAGGATAGACAGGGGAAAAAGGGAGGAGGTGTTGCCTTATATATTAAAAATGTACACACTTGGACTGAGGTAGAGATGGACATAGGAGACGGAGGTGTTGAGAGTCTCTAGGTTAGGCTAAAAGGGGTAAAAAACAAGGGAGATGTCATACTAGGAGTCTATTACAGGCCACCTAACCAGGTGGAAGAGGTGGATGAGGCTTTTTTTAAGCAACTAACAAAATCATCCAAAGCCCAAGATTTGGTGGTGATGGGGGACTTCAACTATCCAGATATATGTTGGGAAAATAACACAGTGGGGCACAGACTATCCAACAAATTCTTGGACTGCATTGCAGACAACTTTTTATTTCAGAAGGTTGAAAAAGCTACTAGGGGGGAAGCTGTTCTAGACTTGATTTTAACAAATAGGGAGGAACTCGTTGAGAATTTGAAAGTAGAAGGTAGCCTGGGTGAAAGTGATCATGAAATCATAGAGTTTGCAATTCTAAGGAAGGGTAGAAGGGAGAACAGCAAAATAGAGACAATGGATTTCAGGAAGGCAGATTTTGGTAAGCTCAGAGAGCTGATAGGTAAGGTCCCATGGGAATCTAGACTGAGGGGAAAAACAACTGAGGAGAGTTGGCAGTTTTTCAAAGGGACACTATTAAGGGCCCAAAAGCAAGCTATTCCGCTGGTTAGGAAAGATAGAAAATGTGGCAGAAGACCACCTTGGCTTAACCACGAGATCTTGCATGATCTAAAAAATAAAAAGGAGTCATATAAAAAATGGAAACTAGGACAGATTACAAAGGATGAATATAGGCAAACAACACAGGAATGCAGGGGCAAGATTAGAAAGGCAAAGGCACAAAATGAGCTCAAACTAGCTACGGGAATAAAGGGAAACAAGAAGACTTTTTATCAATATATTAGAAGCAAGAGGAAGACCAAAGACAGGGTAGGCCCACTGCTTAGTGAAGAGGGAGAAACAGTAACAGGAAACTTGGAAATGGCAGAGATGCTTAATGACTTCTTTGTTTCGGTCTTCACCGAGAAGTCTGAAGGAATGCCTAACATAGTGAATGCTAAGGGGAAGGGGGTAGGTTTAGCAGATAAAATAAAAAAAGAACAAGTTAAAAATCACTTAGAAAAGTTAGATGCCTGCAAGTCACCAGGGCCTGATGAAATGCATCCTAGAATACTCAAGGAGCTAATAGAGGAGGTATCTGAGCCTCTAGCTATTATCTTTGGAAAATCATGGGAGACGGGAGAGATTCCAGAAGACTGAAAAAGGGCAAATATAGTGCCCATCTATAAAAAGGGAAATAAAAACCACCCAGGAAACTACAGACCAGTTAGTTTAACTTCTGTGCCAGGGAAGTTAATGGAGCAAGTAATTAAGGAAATCATCTGCAAACACTTGGAAGGTGGTAAAGTGATAGGGAACAGCCAGCATGGATTTGTGAAGAACAAATCATGTCAAACCAATCTGATAGCTTTCTTTGATAGGATAACGAACCTTGTGGATAAGGGTGAAGCTGTGGATGTGGTATACCTAGACTTTAGTAAGGCATTTGATACGGTCTCGCATGATATTCTTATCGATAAACTAGGCAAATACAATTTAGATGGGACTACTATAAGGTGGGTGCATAACTGGCTGGATAACCGTACTCAGAGAGTTGTTATTAATGGTTCCCAATCCTGCTGGAAAGGCATAACGAGTGGGGTACCGCAGGGGTCTGTTTTGGGACCGGCGCTGTTCAATATCTTCATCAACGACTTAGATATTGGCATAGAAAGTACGCTTATTAAGTTTGCGGATGATACCAAACTGGGAGGGATTGCACCTGCTTTGGAGGACAGGGTCATAATTCAAAATGATCTGGACAAATTGGAGAAATGGTCTGAGTTAAACAGGATGAAGTTTAACAAAGACAAATGCAAGGTGCTCCACTTAGGAAGGAAAAATCAGTTTCACACATACAGAATGGGAAGAGACTGTCTAGGAAGGAGTACGGCAGAAAGGGATCTAGGGGTTATAGTGGACCACAAGCTAAATATGAGTCAACAGTGTGATGCTGTTGCAAAAAAAGCAAACATGATTCTGGGATGTATTAACAGGTGTGTTGTGAGCAAGACACGAGAAGTCATCCTTCCGCTCTACTCTGCTCTGGTTAGGCCTCAGCTGGAGTATTGTGTCCAGTTCTGGGCACCGCATTTTAAAAAAGATGTGGAGAAATTGGAAAGGGTCCAGAGAAGAGCAACAAGAATGATTAAAGGTCTTGAGAACATGACCTATGAAGGAAGTCTGAAAGAATGGGGTTTGTTTAGTTTGGAAAAGAGAAGACTGAGAGGGGACATGTTAGCAGTTTTCAGGTATTTAAAAGGGTGTCATAAGGAGGAGGGAGAAAACTTGTTCACCTTAGCCTCTAAGGATAGAACAAGAAGCAATGGGTTTAAACTGCAGCAAGGGAGGTCTAGGTTGGACATTAGGAAAAAGTTCCTAACTGTCAGGGTGGTTAAACACTGGAATAAATTGCCTAGGGAGGTTGTGGAATCTCCATCTCTGGAGATATTTAAGAGTAGGTTAGATAAATGTCTATCAGGGATGGTCTAGACAGTATTTGGTCCTGCCATGCGGGCAGGGGACTGGACTCGATGACCTCTCGAGGTCCTAGAATCTATGAATCTATGAATCTATGAAGTGTTACAAACTTCAAAGAACTGTATTGAACAGTGGGCCAGACAAGAATGGACTTTTAGGACAAGTGGTGTCAAGTGGTTTTCCTTGTGATCTCTAGGGTGAGGTGAATGCAAATTTCCCACCTCCGGTTATGCGAAAACCCAGCCTTTTAAAGCTACACCCTGGGAGAAGGGACCACTGTCTGCTGATTTGTTTCTGGAATCTGAAGTTCAAAGGCCCAAGCTGTATAAAGGAAAGACTGTATTATTCATGGTCATTCTGGTTCTGAGCTAAGACTTCATGAACTTGTAACCACAGACAAACCCCTTGGTTTGAAGGATTGACTCCTATCAGAGCTCTGGCTGGAACTGGGGTGGCGAAGGTTGACCTTTGGTAAGCTTATTAGCATGCAGGTCGTTTCTTGTATTGTTTTAATCTGTTTTCTCTGTACTGCTTTCTCCTTGAGAATAAATGTGCTTGCTTAAAAAGAGTTGTGTGGTAGCTCATAACTGCTGGCAAGTACAGTTTTCATAGCCTTTGGAGAGAGAGCAAAGTGCAGATCCTGGCCTGTTTAGGCAGCTTGGCTTTTTGGGACTATCAGTGTAGGCATGGAACTGTGCAGCCTGGAAAAACCCTGCTTAGGAGGGAAAGGAGTGCACATCTCTACCCAAGAAAGGAGTGACAGCTGGGAGCCTAGAGAGGATTCCCTTGGTGAACCACAGAGGGGGAATACAGCTGCAGTTTCTCTTAACTATGGCATCTTCCATTTATAAGAGTGAGTGGTAGACAGGGATCAAAAGACATCACTATACTGCAATTACATTACCTGCAATTAAACTGCAATTACAATTACAATTATTAATATATAAGGTAATTATATTCTGGAGTTACTTAGGCCCAGATCCTATAAACCATTACACAAGTGAATAGTGTTATGTATGTGAGTAGCCCATTGACTTCAGCTAGTTCAGGGGTAGGCAACCTATGGCAGGTGTGCCGAAGGCAGCACGCGAGCTGATTTTCAGTGGCACTCTCACTACCCAGGTTCTGGTCTCCGGTCTGGGGGGCTCTGCATTTTAATTTAATTTTAAATGAAGCTTCTTAAACATTTTAAAAACCTTATTCACTTTACATACAACAATAGTTTAATTATATATTATAGACTTATAGAAAGAGACCTTCTAAAAACTTTAAAATGTATTACTGGCACGCAAAACCTTAAATTAGAGTGAATAAATGAAGACTCGGCACACCACTTCTGAAAGATTGCCGACTCTTGAGCTAGTTAATTACTGCTAATATCCAAAATATTATTGTTATACAAAATATGTAAGTTTTTATTGCCATTCTCTGCTACATCCCAGATGCTATGATATTGTAGCTAAAGCATGAACTGTTATAGGTTCTCTGAATTTTAATATGCTTAGATTAAAGGGCATAATAACTACTGGGCATTAATATGTTATTTAACTTATTTGGCTACATTGTTCTTAATACTTATCACTGCTTCTGATCTCTTGTAAAACTGGCTTCTCTAATTTTTTGCTTTAGAAACAAAATACACAGTCCTCCCAATAATGTTGTGTTCTTTTCACAAGTTGCTGGAAACATTTTTTAAAAACACCTACATGTCATGCCAAGAGGATCATGTTGCTGAGTAATTTGGCTGCTAGATGCAGCTCGCCCACCCCCATGAAACTTTTAATAATATAATTCATTTCAGCTGCAACCAAGACATTATGGGTTCTGCTTCAGTAATTGTCTGTCATTCTTTTTCATTTTGAAAAGCATAACCTCTCAGAATGCATAATGATCTTTTTAAAATGCAATAGAACTTGTCCTTATTTAGGATGTAAATTGGGCCCTTAATTATTTCTATTCAGAGTAGACCTTGTTGCCATCTGCAATAAATCTGTTCCTTTTGGGAAAATTTGCAGTAAGCACAGACTGATCCCCAGACTTAATCATGTTAATTCACCTTAGGGATACTCATTGGTAATGTTATAAAATGAGTTAGTGGTTAACATAAGGTCCAACCCAATTAATAGCAAATGTAAGACTATAAAACAAACTACAAAGCTGACTGCAATTTCCATCAATTAGCTATAAATATTACAAATTAGGTTTGTAATTAGGACCGAAGTGAGAAAAAAAGCAAGGGTGGGAAAGATATGTTGAATTTCCAGCCAGGCATTGAGGAAGTATGAGGAAAGGTATGGTGTTGAGTGAAAATGAAGGAGAAAAATCATGAAGACAGAAAAGCCACAGTTTATTGGGAACTAAATAGAGTTTGAAGTATAGATGACCTAATCGGGTTAATTTTGGTTTTGCCAGACCCTATTCATCAGGCTTTGATCCTGCAAAAACATGATGTTTTTTTCCTTCACACCCATCTAATACCCTGGGGAGGTGGGAACACTTGGATACATTATTCTAATTTGGGCTCATCTGTAGCCTAAAGTGCTTAATTTGAAATGAAAACTTCATTAAATGAGGTGGGGGGGAGGGACTCCTTATCTCAATCTATGACATTTGCACTCAGATACACCATATGGTTTTAAGGGGGCATTGTGATCATCTAGTCTGACCTCCTGTGTAACATAGGCCAGAAAATTGTGATTCCTGCATGAAGCCAAACAACTTGTAGCTGGACTACAGCATATCCCTTAGGAAGACCTACAAATGGCAGAGAACTTACTATATCCATTAGTAACTTGTTCCAATGGCTAAACACTCCAACTTTTAGAAGCTTTCTAATCAAATATCCCCTTTCTGGTTTAGGTACTTGTAGACCACAATTAAACCATCTACCTTATACAGTATCTGAGACACTAAATAGACTGAGCTCTTGTAGTGTCACAGGCCAGATCGACACTACAGACTTCAACATAGCTATCCTGGTAGGTCAGTCCCTAGACTAGATGCAGCTATACCAGCAAATCTTTGTATTTACCAGTATAACTCGTTTTGCTTGGTGAGGGGGGTGGTTTTACTAAACTGGCCCAAAGCACAGGTTTGCTGGTACAGCTGCATCCACATTAGAGGTATGGAACGGCTGCCATATGAGGACAGATTAATAAGACTGGGACTTTTCAGCTTGGGAAAGAGATGACTAAGGAGGGATATGATAGAGGTCTATAAAAACATGATGGGTGTGGAGAAAGTAAATAAGGAAGTGTTGTTTACTCCTCATGAAAACACAAGAACTAGGGGTCACCCAATGAAATGAATAGGCAGCAGGTTTAAAATAAACAAAAGGAAGTATTTCTTCATACGATACACAGTCAACCTTTGGAACTCCTTGCCAGAGGACATTGTGAAGGCCAAGACTATAACAGGGTTCAAAAAAAGAACTAGATAAGTTCATGGAGGATAAGTCCATCAATGGCTATTAGCCAGGATGGGCAGGGATGGTTTCCCTAGCCTCTGTTTGCCAGAAGCTGGGAATGGGCAACAAGGGATGGATCACTTGTTCTGTTCTGTTCTGTTCATTCCCTCTGGGGCACCTGGCATTGACCACTGTCTGAAGACAGGATACTGAGCGAGATGGACCTTTGGTCTGACCCAGAATGGCCATTCTTATATAGTATACTCTGTTCCTATACTGGTATATGGCTCCTAAGATAGACATAGCCTCATTCTAAGGTATGTTTGCCAGGCCACAAATCATTCTTTTATGAACCCTCTGAAATTAGGGTTAAGAATAATCCTATTCCCAGGCCATGCAATACTCAACATTCCAAGAGATTTTTTTTGTCAAATTGTGCAGCCAAGGTACCTATCCTGACACAGAGTCATTCACCAAGGGAATAAAGAACATGCAGCACTCTGGTTTTATCACAGTTTAAAGTTTTGAAGGAATTGTCTTATTTTTCTCTTTGCACTGGGTGAAACTTACTCCTATTCAGAGGGTGAGTACAAGCTGCACAATTTAAGCATTATATTGAGGGCTTAAGTGGGATTTTAGGTCACTGATACATGTTGTGTTGGCACCCTGCACAGGAATCTATTTCTCCTATTAAGAACTTTATGGCCTAGAACGTTCTGTATGAGCCAGTTTTCTCGGAGGGCAATACAATGTATTGAATTCGTAGCTGATTTAAACCAGTAATACAAATTAGAGCATGGACAATTATATAGGTAGGACCCAATTCCGATCTCAGTTACACCAGTGTAAATACTGAGTAAATCCACTGAAGTCAATGGAGTTAAACTGATGTGAATAAGGCATCTATCCCCTGTGCAAAGCTGTAACCAAATTCCATGAATGCAAATTACTTAGAATTCCTTATCTGTAAAGAAAAAGCAGCTTGTATTCTCCAGACTAGTACAATTAATATCAATTGACAAGGTAAATACAGATTGATTCAGCTTTTACTGGTAACCCGGAGGTAACCCACGGTTTTGTGACATGAGCAAAGCCTTGTGACGAGAGGGTACAGTATTCAATTTCATTGTGATAATATTATCCTTCAGTCCTACTAGGTTTTTGCAGGACAGTACATTTGAACTTTTGCTTTACTGCAGCTATTCTGGACAAATATTTTCACCCAGAACCTTTTTCTAAACTCAGTTCTTAGGTCTTTGGATCTCAGCTGTATTTGGATCACATTCCAGCATCTCTCTGATCCAGTTGTCCTCTAGAGACCCCTCAATAAATTCCTAGAGGCTGATCAGAGCTAGAGAGAAAGTTCTATATAACATTATTATTAAATCTCTCCATCACTTCCCAATGCAGTATGTTAACAGTATTTTAGGTTATATAGTTGCATTTAATCCTCAGCATTTGATACACTGGTCAGATATAATTCCAAGAAAAAGTACAATATTGTTTAATCTGTGGAAATTTCTGCAAACAGAAGGGAACAGGGAAATGTGTTTTTTGTACCGGGCTTAGAACAATGGAGCCCCCGACCTCAGTTGGAGGCTCTAGGCACTATTGAGATACAAAGAATTTATACCGTAATATTCTGAAATTTAAGAAAACAGGGCAAAGACACTGCCTTGAATATCAGCAATGAGCAAATATACTAGGGAAGAAATAATCCTGCTGCTGAGCTTTTTTGTTTGTGCTACATACTGTCTTTGTACAGTATGATAAATATCCAATTGGGGCGTCGTTCTGCTGTCAGCAGGTCTAGCTCTGTAAAACCGGCTGCTAAGCTCATTTTGTATACAGCCTGCACAGAACAGTTGTTAATAAAATTTGTTTTCTGGTTAAGAAAAGACAAAAACTCAATCTAGATGTAAAAAATAACCAATGTTTTCATAGGTGGCCAGCCCACCCACCCAAAAGGCACAAACAAAAACACTTCTCCCTCCCACCCCACTCCCCCCCAAAAAATACCCAGGGATTTGGCACCAACAAATGTTGGTGCCCGGGTGGCAACCCTGATCACTCACTCCTAAGGCTGACCCTGGTTGGCATCTGTTCTGATATTATTGATTTGCTAAATTTTGGACTGGTGTCAAAGTTCAATGTAATATAGTGGGCTCAGGATTTATTTTCTATACCTCTACACATGGTTCTGTTTAGATATTTTCTCCCAAGAAATAAATAGCATTGACTGGCTGTCTTTTTCATACATTGCATTCCCTTCCTTAAGTTATTAAATGTAGTCTTGTATTTCCAAGATTGTTGTAAATGTGTTATCATGTGAGTGGTACTGAAAAATAACTGAAGCAGGCATATTTTATTAACAATATCCCTTTCTGTAGCTCACATGCGTGACTGTAAAATATGCAGTATCATCTGATTCACTTTAAGTATTTAGACTGTTTCTGAAGGACATTCCTGAATCTTCAAGAAGGCACTGTGGTCTAGTGGATTAGGCTATGAGGATTCAAGAGTCATGCATTAGAATCCAGATTCCAACACTGACTTTCTTTGTGACCTTGGACATGGTACTTGACCTCTTAGATGGGGAAATTGAGAATCAGTAATATGGAAATAATCATATTTACATACTAAATAATGGGCTAGATCACTCCATCTCAGGAAAAATCCAAGGTGCCTTCCTTGTTGCCTGGATTCCTCAAGGAATCCGTGGGTGCTGGAGGCTGAAACATCTGCTCACTATACTGTGGGAAATCAGTAGTTCTCTAGAACATAAGAATGGCCATACTGGATCAGATCAAAGGTCCATCTAGCCCAGTATCCTGGCTTCTGATAGTGGCCAATTAAAGGTTCTTCCAAGGGAATGAACAGAATAGGTAACACTGCTCTACAGCCAAAATGCTTCTGAAATAAATGTAGTCAAACTTTACTAATTCTGGGTCACTGAGAACGAAAATGATGCTTTAAATTGTTGATTGGCTCTAGTTTTCAAGATATGCTATTGGGTCAGTATATATAACCCTTGACTTGGGAATGGCGGAGGATAAGTGAGTTATAAAGGGAAGGGATCTCAATTTAAACCAGAAATGACTAAAATACATCTTTGACTGGATCTAGGAATAAATCTATGACTGGGTTTGGACAGTATTTGCTTTTTAGGCAAAACAATGAATGATGCAATCTGAAGCTGGTATTGCATCATACATGATATGAATTGCATCATGTTATTCCTAGAAGTCATGGATGATGCAATCATAATGAAGCTTACATCACTTTGCTGAACAAATTGCCCTATATCAGCTCTAGAAATCATACAGTGTCGTGCTCTCTTATTTGTAAGTGTTTGATTTTGCAAAGGGACACATTTCTGTTTAGCCAAAGTGAGCAGAAATGCCTCGTACTTGTGTGAACAGATAACTTCTGCTATGTTTGTGGTGAAGTAACTTTTGCATCACAAAAGCGCAGTATACCCACTATGGTTAAGAAAGCTTATCACCTTTATTTTGGCGGCAAAATTGGAGATCAGGACAAGAGGTGGGCCCCACACATATGCTGCAACACTTGTGCAACAAATCTTCACCAGTGGTTGAACAGGAAAAGGAAATCTATGCCTTTTGCAGTGCCAATGATTTGGAGAGAGCCAACAGATCATACTAGCAATTGTTACTTCTGCATGGTGCCTCCAGTTGGGAAAGGTGTGTCAAAGAAGAAAAAGTGGACTGTGCATTATCCAAACATTCCATCAGCTATACGCCCAGTACCCCACGGAGAAGGACTGCCGGTTCCTGATGCACCAGAATCATTCTCACTTGAGTCAGACGAGGAAGAGGAAGAGGATGAAACTTCTGGTCCTGAACCATCAATGTCACAGGACCCACATTTTCTCCCATCCTCCTCCTCTGAACCACTCCTCATAACATAAGGTGAACTGAATGACCTTGTCAGGGATTTGGAACTACCCAAGAGTAAGGCAGAGCTGTTGGGCTCCAGACTACAGCAGTGGAATCTCCTGGCAGGTGATGTTTGGGTTTCCATGTTCCATGACCATCAAAAGGATCTTGTCCCATTCTTCTTCATGGAAGGTGATCTTGTAGCCTGCAACAACATCGATGGTGTGATGGCAGCCCTCAACATCGTTCACGATCCCGATGAGTGGAGACTGTTCATTGATTCATCAAAGACGAGTCTTAAAGCGGTTTTACTGCATAATGGCAATGTTTTGCCATCAATTCCAGTTGGTCATGCAGTCCATATGAAGGAAACCTATGACAACATGAAACAACTTTTGAGGTGCATAAAGTATGACCAACATCAGTGGCAGCTTTGTGGCAATTTGAAGGTTGTTGCTCTCTTGCTTGGTCTGCAGACTGGATACACAAAGTACTGCTGTTTTCTCTGCGAATGGGATAGTCGTGCAAGAGATTCCCACTACATCAAGAAAGATTGGCCACTCTGACAGTCATTGGAGCCTGGGAGGAAAAATGTTCAGCATCCACCACTTGTTGAATCAAGGAAGATTTTGTTACCACCCTTACACATCAAGCTGGGTCTGATGAAGAACTTTGTCAAGGCCATTGACAAAACACAAGCAGCTTTCAAGTGGAAAATTTCCAAGGTTATTGGGGCAAAGATCAGTACTTGGTCCTGCTGGTGAGGGCAGGGGGCTGGACTTGATGACCTTTCAAGGTCCCTTCCAGTTCTAGGAGATAAGATATCTCCATTAAATTAAAAAAATTAAAAAAATTAATTAAGTGAAGCTAAGATAAAGGAAGGTGTCTTTGTTGGTCCTCAGATTCGTGAACTTCTTCGAGATGATGCATTTGACCATGCACTGCATGGCAAGGAAAAGACGGCATGGAAAGCAATAAATTTTCTCGGAAACAACAAGGCAGACAACTACAGGTTGTTGGTGGAAAACCTCCTCAAGGCATACAAAAGCCTTGGTTGCAACATGTCACTAAAGATACATTTTTTGCACTCTCATCTAGATTTTTTTCCACCGAACTGCGGAGCAGTGAGTGACAAGCACGGCGAGCGATTTCACCAGGACATTGCAACAATGGAGAAACGCTATCAGGGCAAATGGAGCCCATCAATGCTTGCAGACTATTGCTGGACAGTGACAAGAGATGCTCCATTTAACGAATACAAGAGACAAGCCAAGAAGAGCCGAGTAGACACTGAATAGGACTAAACTATGTACATAATAGTTTTTTGCCTTTTGTTTTATCATAAATTTTATTTATATAACCCTTTTGCTGATTTTTAAAGTGTTACATAAACAGGACAGGTGAAATGTTATCATGTAAAGCAACCATAAACACATGAAAAGACCTAGGTTTACAATTTATGATTAAAACTGTACTATCTACACAATATACATCGACATAAAATGTAAAAACATAAATATCTTAGAAACAGTAGCCAATCAGTTGTTTTAATTGTCATATTTGAATTCAGCACATCAAAATACATAATAAATAGCACATTTTATCTCTGAAGCAGACGACTTCTCAAAAATTGTAGACCAGTGTAATCATCAAGTGATCCATCCCCTGTCGCCCATTCCCAGCTTCTGGCAAACAGAGGCTAGGGACACCATCCCTGCCCAACCTGGCTAATAGCCATTGATGGACCTATCCTCTGTGAGTTCTTTTTTGAACCCTTTTATAGTGTTAGTCTTCACAACATTCTCTTGTGTGAAAAAATACTTCCTTTTCTTTGTTTTAAATCTGCTGCCTATTAATGTCATTTGGTGTCCCTAGTTCTTGTGCTATGAGAAGGAGTAAATAACACTTTCTTATTTACTTTCTCCACACCCATCATGATTTTATAGACCTCTATCATATCCCCCTTAGTTGTCTCTTTTCCAAGCTGAAAAGTCCCAGTCTTATTAATCTCTCCTCATATGGAAGCTGTTCCTTACCCCTAATAATTTTTGTGTCCCTTTTCTGTACTTTTTTTATTTCCAATATATCTTTTTAGAAATGGGATGACCAGATCTGGACACAGTATTTAAGATGTGGGCATACCAGGGATTTATATAGAGGCAATATGATATTTTCTATCTTATTATCTATCCCTTTCCTAGTGATTCCCAACATTCTGTTCACTTTTTTGACTGCCGCTGCACATTGAGTGGATGTTTTCAGAGCACTGTCCACAGTGACTCCAAGATATCTTTTTTGAGTGGTAACAGCTAAGTTAGACACCATCATTTTATATGTATAGTTGGGATTATGTTTTCCAATATGCATTACTTTGCATTTATCAACATTGAATTTCATCTGCCATTTTGTTACCCAATCACCCAGTTTTGTGAGATCCCTTTGTAATTCTTCACAGTCTGCTTTGGACTTAACGATCTTGAGAAGTTTTGTATTATCTGCAAATTTTGCCACCTCACTGTTTACCCCTTTTTCCAGATCATTTATGAATATGTTGAATAGGACTGGTCCCAGTACAGACCCCCTGGGGACATCACTATTTACCTCTCTCCATTCTGAAAACTGACCATTTATTCCTAAATTTTGTTTCCTATCTTTTAACCAGTTACTGATCCATGAGAGGACCTTCCCTTTTATCCCATGACAGCTTACTTTGCTTAAAAACCTTTGGTGAGGAACCTTGTCAAAAGCTTTCTGAAAATCTAAGTCTCTGTCTCCAGCCTGGCTCCAGGACCTCTGTCCTCTGGGTCTCTAGCTTCATTGCCCCAGAACCCCTACAGGGGAGCTCCACAGAGAAGGTGACTGAGTAGGGCTAGTTAAAAATTTGCCATCAGAACTGTTTTTTGCCTTCAACGGTGTTTTTGACTAAATGAAATGCAGAAAACTTCAAGTTTTTGCTGAAACAATAAAAATGCAGCCAAAAAGCAAAGTTTTATTTTTATTTTATTTTTTGGATGCAAATTAAATTTTGTTTTCATCAATTTTCTGCTGGAGAAAAAATCCATTTCCAACCACCTCTATGGCTGGGGTTGTACTGCCTTGATAGTGTATTCACCATGTGGCTGTGTGTTCATTCCCTTGGTCTCCCACTCCCCTGTATGCCTGGCGCAGCAGAGGACTCTTCAGCCAAAGGGCAGACTCTTGTTCCACACAGAAAGGTCTGCCTCTGGGAAATGTGACAGGTAACCTTTATGTCAGAAAAGCCGGGGGGAGGGGGGAGAATGGGTGAAATATTTCACCCAGTTACAATTATAACAGAATTAACTCCAATTTTGCCTTTTATCAGAAGAAAGTAATCATCAGGCTGAACGAGCAGTTAATATTACCCACATGCAGACCCTAATACGGCAAAGCGTTTAGTATATGCTTCAGTCCATCCCTTGCTTAACTGGACCTAAGCAAGTATTTAAGTGCTTTACTAAATTGGACCCTAACAGGTTTAAACATACCCTATACAGCCCTTCATAATCTCCATTTCCAGCAGAGTGATAGCCCCATTTTTGTCTCCTACGGCTGGAAGGAGCATTTTAGCTTCTCTTCTGGGATTCCTTGTACCAGTGTGCTAATGGCTGTAACATATCCACTAGTCCATCCTAATGGAACATTTCAAAGGAGTTAGATTATATTCGATCTGATGGTTGTTTACCTGTCCTACTTAGCTTCTTTTAAAGGGTTTATGATGTATCCCCAAGGTTACTGGAATTTAAAGAAACTAATGAAAAATGCCCACATAAATGACATGACATTTCAATAATCTGCACTCAGATTTTCACCTTTATGGCTTTCTGCTTCAGTGAGACAGTTTAAATATTCCCTTTAATGATTATTTAGGATTAGGATATTCAATTGGAGATGAAGGTATGACCTTATAAAACATTATAGATATGTTGAGAACATTTCCACACTTGCAGACATCTGATCTTATACATACAGCATGTGTATACATCCATAGGGAGACAAGGTGGGTGAGGTAATATCTTCTATTGGACCGGCTTCTGTTGGTGAAAGAGACAAGCTTTCAAGCTACACAGTTCTTCATCAGACCTGGGGCACACATACGCATGCATGCAGATGTTTTATGCCAGCTGTAGTTAAGGCTATGTTGAGGCTTTCATTATAAATTCCTTCTTTCAACATGTTTGTTGAGTTCTAAAAGATTCTCTTTTGGGGCTCAGATTTTCTGTGGTTGGCCTCCACCCACGGGGGACTATTTCTGGAAAGCTGAAGCAAAATTTTCTCATTCTGTCTTTGAGTTATGAGAGTGAAAAAAAATCCCATTATAGTGGATTACATAGATTATATGTAATCTTTAAAACAGCTGAATTTTACAGTTTGAAATGTTGTAGGCCCACCTCTGAAGAGCAAGGCTGGAATTATCAAAGAATCCTAAGGGAGTTAAACACCTAATTCTCATATCAGTAGGAACCAGTTACCACACCCTTAGGCCAGGTCTACACTACAGACCTGTATTGGTATAACCACATTGCTTAGGGGTGTGAAAAGTCCCCACCCCTGAGCAATGTAGTTATACCGACCTAACCCCCCTTGTAGACAATGCTATGTCAGTAGCGTTGGAGCATCTTCGCTTAAGTACTACAGCGATGCAGCTCTGCCAGTTCAGTGTTTTAAATGTAGACCTGCCCTCAGACTCCTTTGAAAATCCCAGATCAAGTTCTTTCTTTCTTTACACAAAATGACTGAGTTGGAAGCATATATATATTTAGTCTTCGTTCATGCATAGGAGTAATTTTATGCTAATATTGGGAACACCAATACTAACTGCAGAACTAAAGCCTGTCTCCAACACAGAGCCAGTATTAATGGATTGTTCACTGAGAGAAGGAAGGGCAAAGGAGTGGAGAAGGAATCCTCCACCAGACAGCAGAGTGGCACCTGAGCTGTTTCATAGCTGCTAAAGCAGGGCCAAGGCCTTGCTCGGTCACTACGCCACAGGGCCGCCCAGAGGATTCGGGGGGCACGGGGGAAAGCAATTTCAGGGGCCCCTTCTATTTAAAAAAAGTTGCAATACTATAGAATACTATATTCTCGTGGGGGCCCCTGTGGGGCCCGGGGCCTGGGGCAAATTGTCCCACTTGCCCCCCCTCCTCTGGGCAGCCCTGCTACGCCATTCTGGAACATTCAGTGACACCAGTCCTGACTTGTGCTTCAGAGAGTGCAATGGGTCTGACAGCCTGCTCAGCATTTGCCACCAATTCACTCTTGTAGTGGATATCTGTACGGAGTGTTTTCAGGAGAGCTGGATGATAAACAGGAAAATCATTATGTGAAAATTAAATTTCAAAGTTCTTCCCATTTTGCAGGATTCCAAATGGACCATTTCCTGAATTTTTTTAACTGAAATTGTTTTTTGAAAATTTTTGTTTACCAAAACCCAGTTTTCTTTACAAGACTAAGTTTTTTAGCAAACTGAATTTTGTGATGACAACTTTGAAAACTTTCTATAGGTACCTTGGGAAAAGTTTAACAATGGATATTTTTTCCTCAAAGATTTTTTGATAAAAGGGCCACTTTTCTATTTTAAAAAGTTGTTCAAGAAATTTTCCGTCATCTCCACTTTTCAGTTTAGAAACTTCCTTCACAAGCAGATTTCAATGCAGAAATAGATTCTGTATTGAATTTTTTATGCTTCCAACTCAGTATTTGCAAGCTCAGTGGGAGAAAGGCTCCCTCCTGTGGAGCTTATGATCTCTGCAGCTTTTCTCCTGCAAAGCACATAAGATTTTATTTCCTTTATTTTATTTTCCTTTCTTTATTTTAAAGTTGGCAAAATTTTTGAGACAGCCCAGAGTTCATGATAGGTGGATTCAAGACGCCATAATCAAACAGCCATTGATCTTGAAACCTTAGGATGAAATCTTGGCCTCACTGAAGTCAATCACCGTTAGGATAACCAGATGTCCCTATTTTATAGGGACAGTCTGGATTTTTCGGTCTTTTTCTTATATAGGCTCCTGTTACTCCCCACCCCCTGTCCTGATTTTTCACATTTGCTGTCTGATCACCCTAATCACTGTTGATTTCACCCTTAGCTTTGGCAAGGTGGCTTTAGGAGGCCTTGTCTAGGGATGACTATGTTCAGAGATCCTGAGTTAAGCTCAGCCATGTCTGAGAGGCTTTCATGAAAGGCAAGCTTGTTTAGAAGGTGTCAGTTGAGAACATTTGGTTTAAGGAAGCTAGGTTTGGGACCTTTTAGTTAAGGAAAGCAGCATTCAGAAGGCATAAACAAACAGAAATACCCTATGTATCTAAAGATATGGGGAAATTGCATCTTATTACAGAACTATACAGTAACAGACATTGAATTAAGTTGACATTTACCAATCCTTCTCACAGGAAGATAACGCAGGCCACCCACTTCAAGTACAAAATCATCTTTCATCCCTATACCAGCAATTCTTTGATAGATATCTAAAAACATCTATACACCCCCTCTTCCTCGTTACTGTCCAAAATATAAATCAGCATATTCAGAGGATATTCCAACTGTACACCCACAAAAATGTGGGTTTTTTCTAAACTCGTGGAGTGTTATCCATCCACTAGACTAGGGTGTTCATTGACAAATTTTGGGGGGGTGGGGAGAAAAGAAGTAAACTATAAGTAAATGTGTTCATTGATAAATGTTACTGTTTTATGTAAGACTTTCAAAGACTGTTCAGGGTGTTTTTAAATACATTTTTGCATTTGTCTTTTTTTAATGATTACTTCATTTGCAAGATCATTTCTTTGATTTCAGATAATCCATTTGGTGCTGTGCTTCACACATTCCAAGGTCCCAGTGTGCTCTGATGGTTGTGTGATGATCAGAAATCTCAGACAAAACAGAGTCACTCTGAAGCAATATGCTGTTAGTGTTTTACCTGCATTACAACACTGCAAGGATACTAACCTATCCAAACCCAGAGTTTATAGTAATGAATGACTTTCTCTTAGCAATTTGAAGTGGTGGTGTAGCTGTCTTAGTCCTGTGCAATTAGAAAGAGACAAGGTGGGTGAGGTAATATCTTTTATCGCCCCAGCTTCTGTTGGTGAGAGACAGAGCTGAAAAAGAGCTCTCTGTAGCTCGGAAGCTTCTCTTTCTCCAACAGAAGTTGGTTCAATAAAAGGTACCCTCATCCATCTTGCTTCTCTTAGCAAAGCAACACGGCACATCCACAAGACGTTGCTGACCTTTTTCTACCGACAGGAATAGCAGCTCCCCCGTGTAGTATATTCTAGGTGCATATGACCCATCACTAGGAGAACAGACAAACCACTCTAGTAACTAAATTTATTCTGCACATCTGTTAGACTTGCAAGAATGTAGCTAACAGATAATGATAGAAAATGGGTATTGGCATTATAGAACTCTAAGCAAGGATTAGGTTAATCATTCCATTTAAATATAATGTACTGTATCTCCCTCCTGGGAGGTGATTATTTACTTTCCTTTGCTGGCATGGCAGAATTATATATTACAATCTTACTGCAGAGGAACAAGTCAGACTACTGAGACATAGAAACAATAGGGACATTACAAGCTTCCTCAAGAAATACATTTTGAAAAGCCATTGACTTCAGCGGACTTACTCTACATTTACACCAGGGTGACAGACTGTAGAGACGGGCCCAGTTGTCCTTTAGGGTGTAATATTGTTCTTTAATAAATGAAATACATTCATTTCCCCCTAACCACAAAGGAATCTGCTCAAAAGAGACCGTAGGCTGAGTGGTTGTATTCCGTGCCAGAAAACCCGCACTAGGGGAGTTCTGGAGGTAGCGGACAGTGGGGGAAGCTGATAGAGGGAGGAGGGTGCGAAGGCAGTGCAGAAGCCCCTGGTTTCCAATGGATTGTCCAACAGCCTGGTGTGACAGATTTTGGTTGCCAATCTGCCTGGGCCACAGTTGATCAGGCTGGGCCACAGGATCTTTTCAGGGAGAAGATGATGAAGCACACCAAGGGTCTAAGTTTTAAAGCTTTATTAATAAAATAATAAAATACAGCAGAGAGTGCTGGGAACACTCCCCCATCACTCAGGGGAAGAAAGAAAGCATTAGAGCTCCAAGCCCTAACCCACTTTCATACTCAGTCACACACTACCCAAAACTGGCCAGGCCTGGGGGTAACGTAAAAAGAGGAGGGGGAGGGGTGGACAGGAGTTCTTGCCCTGGGCCCAGGTCGTCCGGGGAATCCACTGTAATCTCCGAATTGCTCCAGCTCTTGGGAGGGTTTTAAGTCCTGGGTTCCTTTGGGGGTGTCGTCATCCAAGGCCCTCTGTGCCTGGTTCTCTCTTTGTACCAGTCCAAACAGGCCTGCTGTGGCCTTCCCTGTTTCTCAAAATATCCTGGCTCCGGAGATTGTTTTCCCTTCTGTTGGCCTCTGCTGTTGCTCTCACTGTTCTCGTTGTTATCTCTGCAACTCTGCATTTCATTCTCTTCTCACAGCTGGTCGGGGGGGGTGGACTTCCCCCCTTCTGTCTTGACAGGTAGCAACTGGCCTTGGGTGGGAGTCAACTTCTTATCTTCAGACAGAGTTTGCTAGCTACAGTGTTGAGTTAACCCATTCTTCTTCCCTCCCCCCTCCCCCCTCAGACTCTGTAAGGAAACTTCCATTCTCCACTCACACATCTTTGACCCTCCCCAAATGCTTTGCGATGCTTGCAAGAGCATTAGCAATATACAGTGCTGATCTGCCTTCCCAGGGGACTCCCTAAGGGGAGGGGGGCTATTGGATTGTGACACTGGGTTCTACAGTTCTGCCAAGGGAATCTTATGGCACCCCCAGCTGGTGGCTTTCTCCCAAGGAGGCGGGAGGAGTGATTTGTCCTCAAGCTGAGAATCTTGGCATCACTGTCAACCACACTAAGACCATGGAAAGCCATTTATCAGCCATGATAGAAATGTTTTTTCCAGGCATTGAATTTATGTAAGCGACGCTTTAATTAAACCCGTGATAACCTCTGAACAGCCGTGCATGCCTTGAGACCACAGTACCCCATTAGCAGTGTCTAAATCCCCTACGCTGTTTTGAAAAGCTCAACTGTTGTAATTTAATCCAGTTTTGTTCTTATGCAGCACCCTTAGTACCGCAGTAGATATCTACTCTGCAGTATATAGAAATATTTAGTCAGTCAATCACTTTTCCCTTCCTTAGACCTTTCATTTGAAAGTTCCTCTTAAAAATGTAACCCTTTCCTGTCAGACATAAGTCAACTTTTACACCAGTATAATTTGTGTCTGTCTTCATTTCTTGCAGCTTGGAAATTATGTATATTTTTTATATCTCTGAGTTGTTTAGATGCTTTTCATTTCTATGTCAAAATGTATATATTAGAATTTACACTTAACTGATATGGATGGAAACTGTTAACATTATTTTCCAGAGAAGACTGGAGGCATTTAATTTAGTTAAATCAAGCAATAATTTTTAAAGCCGTGGTCATTTTTTCAGCATCAGTATTAGCCATCACACACACACACAGAGTGTTTGCACATGGAAAGTTTCTTCCATTTGAAAAGCTTCTACTGGCTTGAGAGAAATTCCTTATTCTTAAAAGTTGTGATACAATGCGCGTTGAAGTCAATGAGTCTCTCCTTGGACTTCATTGGGTGTTGTATCAGGCTCAAAGTGGGGAATGCTGATAGAACCAGTAATAACTCTCAAATGAGAAATTTTTAGGTTCTCTGTATGTTGGTGGGTATGTATGCATGTATAAAATAATTCTTCTAATATACAAAGAAAAGGCAGTAACTTAGCTAAATGTATATTTTAAAATATACAACTTTCAGTAGCTCCATAATGTAAGTTCCATCTGTCTGTGGCAAAGTTGCAGCCTGTCCAATTCTTGATCAAAATAACAGTAGAAAATTAAATCTCAGTATTTATACTTAATGCAAGTAATTTCCCTTTATATACTGTACAAACTGAAAGATTAGTGTCAGCTTATCAAACATTCAGTTCTGTGAAGTCAGATGCATCTGTAGAATTAGATTTCAAGTAGATAATCTGCTCAGAGTAACAGCTCTCACTGCAAATATAATTACTCCTGTCTTAATCCATTTTAATTAGGTGAGCAAAAAATAGGTAGGCCAGTTTAGTAAACAAACCTTGATAAATGTAATCAAGAAAGACATTACTTCAAAATTACTAGCTACTTTTTTTTTTTTTTTTTGCTGCTATTTGGTAGATTAAGTTTAGCCTGCTAGGTAAGAATACTTAATTGATAACCTGCAAGATGTAACAGTTTTCCTGGTAAATGAATTCTGCCACACCAATTTTATTAAATTCTAGTCAATATCATGTATTTGTCACAGGCTTGAACAGGTGGGTCAGTAATTTAATTAAAATCAAATTGGATATGGAGATTAGTCATTAGTTAATTTTATTTCAATTATGGCTTGCAATTGGATTAGAAAGCATATTAATACCTGGGTTATATATAATGCATACAATGTTCAAGTGAGCTAATGTAGAAGCTAAAATTTCATGCGTCAAAACATATCGAAAATAACAATATAATCAGTCTTGAGCCTTTTTTAAAAAAAATTGGTTTAAATGTTGACTGTGTTTACATAGGAAGTAAAAAGAATTAACAATCCTCTCTAGAAAGAAAGAATCATTGAAAGGCTGCATGGTCCAATGAAAAGGGCACTTGACTGGGACTCAGACTTGGGCTGTGTCACTGATCTGCTGGGTGACCTTGGACAAGTCACTTTGCCTTTCTGTGCCTCTGTTTCCCCATTCTATGTAGTGTCTATACAGGGCTGGGCTGGAAGCAATGCCCATTATTAAGGGTGCCCTGACATTTCCCATTATGAGACCCTGTTTTCAGTTATAATGTTGCCAAACTTTTGCCAGTCAGACTGAAATTTTACATTCCAGGTGTATGCCTTAATTTGGGCATTTCCTAACTTTTGAGTACTTGACGTTGCAACCTTAATGTTCTTTTAATTGGAGTGTGGGGCGAGGGGAAAGAGAGAATAATTTAGTCTGCAAGCTCATTATGTTTTCAGTATGTGTTTGTACAGTGCCTAATATGATGAAACTCCAGTTGTGGCTGCCAGCACTAGGCAGTATTGTAATAAGAAATCATCATCACAGTTGATGGATGCTTGGACCCCTTGTACTGCTTGTAGACAGGGTCAGATCAGCACAATTGCCCCAGTCATTGGCTACAGGCAAGGAGAGTACACAATGCAATTTGGAGGTCGACCGTGTGTTCAAAGATGGCTTTAAGCCACCTTTTCTCTCCTTTCTCTCCTTCAGTGGGTAATCACCAGAACATAAAGAAGCCCCAACTATACCCTTTTTTTCCATGGTTGTTCTCATCCTCCATCTCTCATTCCAACTCAGTTCCTCCAGCCAGGACATCTACATCACTTCTCCCAACCTCCTCCAGTCAGCATATTGTTCCTCCACTGTTCGTGACTGACATGCTGTTGCTGCAATGCCCAGCTATTAAACATATGCCCGGCCAGCCTCTCTTCACGGTTTTTCTGTCTGTGCAGCTCCCTGCACAACTTCTGATCTAAGCCAGCTACCTGCCCACATCCTTCTCCAAAATTGCCTCAGCCTAGTCCTGGATCTCATGAACCTGTGGTTTAATACACACCTGCCTATAGTGCTGTGCAAATTCTGCAGTAGTCACTTGCAAGCCATGCAAGTTCATGCAAACCATATCACACAGGGTAAATTCACGTGTTGACAATGTGTCACTTGATGATATGAGTTCCATAGCAATTGTGCTCTAGGAGAGAGTAGTGATAGGAACACTGGGGGCATCTGTGCCTGCCAGCTCTGAGTCAGCATCAGAAGGAATGGGAGACATTCGTGCCATTCATTGTCTTCCTGGGAAGGACAAGTGAATCCTGCTTCTTTGTAAACAATATACAGGTTGGAGAGGTGCATAGGCCCATACAGGACACACACCTGCACAAAGACCCTTTTAGAGGTATCAGTGACTGCACTTCCTGAAGATCCCACAGAGATGGACAGGCCACCCAAACACCCTGGCGGAAGGTAGGGGAGGATGGTAGTTGGAAAGGGTGACTGGAGGAAGGATGTGGGCGGATAGTAGTAGGTGAACAACATTAACACAGATTTGAAATTGCTGTCTTATCCTTCCACTGCTTGGCCTGATTATCCTCTCACTTCAGTCAACCTGCCACTAGAGTAGTTCCTTTAACTTCAATGACTCCTGAGGGACACTGGCATAAGGCAGAGCAGAATAAGGCCTGTTGTCCACCACTTTGTCATCCTTTTGGCCTGGTTCCAACTGCTTAGGCAGAAACACCCTAATAACCAGAGGAGAATAATTTCTAGGGAGTGTAATACTGATAATTCCTATGCTTCCTCATATTCTCTCTCTTCTCTGGTGTTTGGATCCAATAAAGGTCATTCTAGAGGTTAATTTATGTGGATTTAAATGACTACCGGTACTTAAATTGCAGTTAACCACATTTTCAAATCACAATTTCAAGCAGCGTGATGTAGTCTTGAAGTTTGTAGCTTGACTTGGCTCCATTTAGCTGGTTCTTTCTACAAACTGTTAAATTTCTAATGGATGCTGAATAGCCAATGTGATCTCTTCAATTTTCCTTTTAGAAGCCTTCTGGCTTTGAGAGGAATTTAGACCATTCATGACCTCATTTCCACTGTCTCTCATTCAGGCTAAATTTAAATCTAAGCACTCTCCTGATGATTATCATTTTAGCTCAGGTCTTTCAATCCATCACTCTGTGATGACCTGCAAGAAATGTTGAGATTTCTTATTTAATCCATAATTTATCACTGTTTTTTTTATGTAGGAAATTATGACATTTCTGCTCAAAATAAATCAGCCAAAAGAGACTGAAATTCCTGTCTTCACTGGCCCCAGACAGTTCAGTCATCTCTTAATACAAAACATATTTTATCCTTATTTCTCCTATAGTATGCTGCTTATGTTAACATTCCCTTTCTTGTGCTGGGAGCCCCTGGATTGCTTGTAACATTACTGTATGCAATAGATTAGTTTCATTCCTGGTCCTCTCATTGTCCAGTCAGGAGATACTGCAATGTCAACACCAGCATTTCTCACAGGGGAATAGAGAAAAGAATTCCCAGTTACTAACCGAACTCCTCCTCTTCCCTCTCCAACTTTCCTCATTCTCCCATTTTCAGTCAGTGCTGAAAGTATCAACCCCCAGTCCTGAGTGACAAGGGGAATGGTAACTTTGACTCTTTCCTCTCCCTTACATCCAGGACTTCTGTTTCAATGAAACCTAAGGAGATGTCTACAATGGTGCTGGAAGGTGTAATTTCCAGCTTGAAGAGAAACAGCCTGCTAAAAATAGAAGTGTAGCCATAGCGACACTAGTGGTTGGAGGTGCTACCCACCCAAAGTACATACTTATGGTCTCAGATGGACTCATACTTGGGACAACTAGCCTGGCCCACCACTCACGCTGCTGCCATTACACTTCTATTTACTCCTTCCAGCTCTAGTGTAGACAAATCTTAAGAAAGGGGGAGAAGCTGTGAGCAAAAGCAGTCATACAGCCGGATTTCCACACCCCTGTATGTGGCCAAGAGACTTGGAGCCAGCTTGTAGAAATGTGAGGCCTCAGGATCCACAACCATGCTGATCCAGCACCCCAAAGACCTCTGAATGGAGGGAAAAAACCCAATGATTACATGCAATGACTTTTTTAAAAAATTCTCTACAAACTGATACAAGTAGAACTTGGAGTTTTCTTTTAATGTTTGTCCCAGATTTTATGGCATTTAATATACACTCTCCTCATTTATTTTCTAGTTCCAGAAGCTGAGTTTATATATATATATATATATATATATATATATAATTTTACATTTTTTTTAATTATAACAGTTTAGTATGTACAGGTAACTGCACTGCATTTAAAAAAATCCTGAAGTTTACTTTCAGTTAGAGAGACTCATAATGCAAACCCCAGATCCAAATATCCCTAAACTTAAAGTGGATTGTCTCCATCTCCATGTTCAGATATATATGCTCAGACTTAGCGGTTTCATAGTAGCATTTTTATCTAGTATGTAAATGTAGAAAAGCACCAGCCCTCCACCTCTTCCCATTCTGTCTCTCCTACATGTATTTTTACTCTTCAACAGGTCATAAGCATAAGCTCCCCTACTCTCCTGCATAACTACTTTAAGTCCCACTTAACAAACTTCATCTGTTTAAAATCCTGCCATTGATACACCCTTTACCTAAATGCAGACTATCAAATCCAAATAGTCCTCTCTCATAACATATGGAATTCCAGTGCTCCTTGAATTCAGATCACAGTTGATGCCTTCACTGGTATCATCCTTATCCTTTCTTTCTTCATGCTTGCCAACGGTAGGATCTTTGAGAAGATTACATGCTATGCTCCTCCAAGGCCCTTTAGACATTTTTGGTTCCATCAAACCTTTCTCACCGATGTCAGTTGTTCCCATATTAATTCCATTCAGTGGTATGTACCAGCATTTTTAAGGATTGCTCTTACTCTTATTGTGACATACTTTAGTCTAGCACCCTCCCAGCAGCCTACCTTCCTTTGTTTACCTTATCTGAACTGCAGGTGTCATGGACTATATTCCTTATTATGGACAGACTTCTTTGTGAATACTGTCTACCAGTGCTTGCCATGTGTTCTTCAGCTGAGCTATTCTTAGTTTGATCCTCCTCCTGTCACATCAAGGGCATGATAGCTATTGTTGATATCAAATTAAATGGTGCCATCCATGTTTCCCTTCTTCTCCTCCTACAGCTTCTAATCTCCTTGACATCTTCATCTTTCTTCATTTTCCTACTCTCCCCCATCTAATGTATCAACCTGCCATGTCTCTCCTGATTGTTCCCATTGGTGTCTGTCCATTAAAACCTGTTTTGTTTTTATCAGGGACTCCAGCTTGTGTTCAGACTCCTACAACTGTTTTGCTGATTTTTTTTCTTCTCGCAACAGTTTTACACTAGGGCAATTCTATCGGTTTCAGTGGAGTTGCTTCTGCTCACACCAGTGTGCGAGGAGACTCAGGCCTCTCGTCTGCAAATAAGGAACCAAGCCTCAGCAAAGGGCATGTTCAGACTCACTGATCTCTCTGTCTCAGGGTTTGCCATTTGGTTTCAAAATTAATATCATACAAGTACATATGTAAAAGCATGATTATCCTCACTATCAAAATTTCATTGTCCATATCCTA
The DNA here is from genome assembly GCF_011386835.1 of Chrysemys picta bellii. NCBI lineage: Eukaryota > Metazoa > Chordata > Testudines > Emydidae > Chrysemys > Chrysemys picta. The sequence continues at coordinate 107,485,020 of NC_088791.1, forward strand.
AGTAAGAGACCCAACCGCAGAAATGGGACTAGGCAACATTTTAGGCAACTTTGACTGCAATCAGAGATTTAATTCAGGAAGTAAATCTTGATGTATTTTAATTTTGCTTCTCAGTAAGATTCACCAGATATATCACTGCTGCATAATGTCCCTAAGCAGGGGAAATGACTGACAAACACAGTCCCATTTGTTTTCACTTTACAGGAATTGCCAAGTAATAATGGTAGCAATCATAAACAACACCAGCTTTAGAGAGCACGGTCATCAAATCGACGTCTGTTTGATTCATGTCCACGCCCCCAACCTAGCAGGTTTCTTCTCCTTAGGGCTGTGGTTTGCTTCGAGCTACGATAACCATGTGACCAATTCAGTGCTTTCTTGAGGACTAAATTGTAGTTTTTCAACACAGCTGTGCATGACTCCACATCCCAGTTAACATTCCCACATAAGAATACAAGATTTTCAGCATGTGTATGTTTACATATGAATACATACATGTGCTCATATATGAGGAAAGGTGTCACTTCGCCCACTGCTAAAATCCACCAATCTGTGAAAGCAGAGCACAGCAGCAGCTTACAAAGGCTACAGTAGCACTTCACAGCAGCTAGGACAGAAAATGAAGAAAAATCACCCCAGAAAATTGAAATGGCACCAGAAATTTAGATAAGCAGAACATAAATTACTTGAATGGGATTGTGGCCATGAATCATCCACCAACACTGCTATTTTTATGGAAAGTAATACAGAAATCTGCAGTCAGATTTTCAAAACATTTTTGCGTGCGCAAGACTGCTGTAAATGAAAGAATTTAGATATACATTCAGCACTTGTACATGCAAGTATCTTTTTGCCTGTGCAAAATCTATTTGCATGTAGGTACCATAGTATGTCTGACTGGGGCTCCAAAAGGAGTTCCTAATAGTTCTCTTTGAGTGAGAAGATGACGACTATGACACTGGATCAAAAAGGGTAGAGGGGACATATTGAGGAAGATCTTTGGCACTCTAAAGCAAGTGCAGAGGACCCACCATGGTAAAACAAGTTAAGTAAAGGTAATTTTCTGCTTATTCCACAGCCACACTCATTTTCATAATTATTGTACAGAAGTATTGTTGACTGAGGGTAAACCTGTAGCCAGGGCCGGCTCCAGGCACCAGCCCACCAAGCTTGTACTTGGGGTTGCATCTGGAGGGGGGCGGCACGGCGCTCCAGCTCTGGCCGCCTGGGAGAGCAGAGCCCTAGCCGGGCTCGCCGCCACCCCTCCCCCCCCCCAGCGCTCTGGCCGCCGGGGAGAGCGGAGCCCCAGCAGGCTCGCCGCCCTCCCCCCGGCGCTCTGGCCGCCGGGGAGAGCGGAGCCCCAGCCAGCTCGCTGCCCTCCCCCCGGCGCTCTGGCCACCGGGGAGAGCGGAGCCCCGGCGGCCGGGCTCACGCCCCCCCCCCCCCCCCCCCCGCGCTCTGGCCGCCAGGGAGAGTGGAGCCCTGGCCAGGCTCACCGCCCTCCCCTGCCACACTGGGGGAGGGGGGACGGCGGGAGGCTTTTTTGCCTTGGGCGGCAAAAAAGCCAGAGCCGACCCTGCCTGTAGCAGAGTTTTTACAACAGAGTTGGACCTACCAGGAATAGAGGGTACACAACATGAAACTCTCAGTTAAACACTTGGCCACTGGAATCCCAGTAAATAGCAAACACTGCTGAGCTAGAATCCTTTTGTGCAGTTTATTGTGACAGGTAGGGTACGGGCAAGAAATGTACATAGCTGCCTTCCATTCTGTTCATTGGAATGAATATTCTATTTTAAACTGCTCCCTGGGTAATAAGCAAAGTCCAGTAGCAGCAAAGCAATTATCAAGAATGATATTCTGAGGGATCAATTTGGCCACTGGCAGGGAGAGCACAGCTTGAATAAGAATACCAAAGCTGGTCTAGCACTATGGCAGACCTTGCTAATACATTAAATAAATTCTCCAAGGATGTTCTACTAAAACAAATTAGAAGGATTCATTGGGCACCATGGACCACATTCATTCCTGATTTCTCTCTGTTATCCCCAACGGCACCACATGAGGAATAAGTTTGGCCAGATATGTTCAGATTTCCAGGAGGTGCTTTTACAGAGCTCTCTATTCCCATCTGGACTTATTGTCTAAAGTTGATAAAGAGTCATGGAATGGAAAGGGGAGGAATACTGTGGATTGAAAATGCTCTGAAAGAGGAAAATGCTTGTACTCGACTTCACTGAACTAAAAAGAATCAGGATACGCCAGTGACAGAAATTGGAGCGCTCGCCTTTTTTTATTATTTATTTAAATAATTCCAAGAGTTGGCAATAGAAGCAACACATCCAGATTTGCATCAGATATTTTAATGATATTATTTGGGAGACACAGCAAATCATGAGAAACAATGTATTGGCACAGAGAACTTCTACCATTTAGGTCTAACACCTGGGCTAACAGATGGCAAGTGGCACAAAACTGATAAATATAAATGAATCAATCCAAGGAGGGGGAGAACAGGGAAGAGCTTGAGCATATTGATCAAGCAGCGTATTTGTAGAAAAATCCCCAAAGTTTCACTTCAGTTTGCACATTGCCTGGAGTAAGGGAACTGGATTCCAATCGTTTTGTTCCTAGTGACGTTGTCATGTTTAATTCATTATTCTATGCAAAACACCTTGAGATCCTTGGATTGAAGACCCTGTAACTATGCAAACTAATATAATTAGAATGCAATCAAAGGAGAGATCGTCACTGCACAAGGTGTTCGCTAATCAATACATTTCCAGCCCAGAAAAAATGAGTCTTGTATATCTTTATGTGGGCGGGCAGGGAGGGAAGAGAGAGTGCATAATTTAGTTTTTATGTAACTAGGGTATAGCCTGTTGGAAGTTTGGAAACATTGAGAGAGGTCAGTGAGACTTTTGTTCGAAGTTCACTGTCTCTCATGATAACAGCTGCCTTCCTCTTGGTTCCTGCATTTTATTCCACGGAAATTTTTCTTTTGGCTGAAAAGCCATTTTCATTGAAAAAGCTTTCCCATAAGATCTTCAAAATAGATTTTAAGGTGTGACTGCATTTTGATTTAAACTGAACTATTCTGCACCACTCTCTAGTCTAGGGGGTAAACTATAAACAATACCGAAAGGGTGGGAGGGAATGGTTAAAGCACTGGATTAAGATTCAGACGGTTTGGGTTCAATTCCCAATTCTGCTACCAGCTTTCTATATGCCCCAGGGTATATCACTTAATCTATCTGTGCCTCACTTGTAAATGGAGATAATAAGACTTCCTTTCACCTACTAGTTGGCTGTCTTGTTTATTTATACTGTAAGTTCGTCAGGGCACACAGACTCTCTTACTATATGTATGTACAGCACAATGGGCCGCTGATGAAAAATGCGCTACTGTAATCATTACTCTAATGAACTCTTCTACTGTGCCCCCTCTTTCAATGAGTCCTGTAGTCTAACTACTCACGCCTTCACAGAGGTAGACAGCACCATTTTTATTTATTTATTTATTTATTTATTTTACTGTGGCCAGGTTGTCAAAGCATTGAGAAACAACAGCTGTTCAAGAAGTTTAATCACACTTGTCATTTAAGGCAATGACTGTAGCAGGGATTAAACCTCCTTCATTGCTTTCCAGCACTGAGCTGACTGTACAAAGAAAGTGACTTTCTACTCACATTGGCGGCTCTTTTCAGCACCGCCAGCTGGTGAGATGATTTGAATTTTCTTCCTGCCACTTTCCTGGCTGTCTCGCTTGTGCCCAGAGCGAGCAAAAAGTGACAGGAGCTGAGCTCCCTTCACAACTGGCGCAACTACCTACACATCTGAGTCTAAAATATAAACAGCTTCTAATTGTTTCACTGGAATATTAAAGAAGAGAGACGAGGACAGAAGGCATGAAAGAGGAAAGAAGGAATGGAGGGCATGGATAGGCGGCTAATGGTAAAACATGCAGGAAGGGGGTTAAGGGTAGAGTACTCCACAAGGAACTCCTCTACTATCGTTCCATTGAGTGGGCCAGGATTGTTGCCTGCACAGAATGAGCTGCAAGTTTGGTCCCACGCCCGCTCTCCACTCCAGAATGAGCTACAGGTCTAAGTCCAGGACCCATAAACTTTGCAGGAAGTCTGCACTATCTCAACCAGCTCAGGTCCCTTTCCCACATTTCCCCCTGGTCCCCGTGGGCTCCCCAGTTCCCTTTGCCCCAGTTCGTGCATTCCCAGCCCTTGCACCCCCTTCACCCCTGCCCCTTCCTGTGCCTAACCTCTACACTGTGTCCCTTTGCCCCTAACTCCTGCATTCCCCTCCTGCGCCCCCAGCCACTGCCCCTCTCCTGCTCCCTCTTCACCCCTAACCCCTGCACCCCCCTCCTGAGCCTATGTAGGGAAATTGATCTGGATGCATGGAGCAGCTGGCATTGCTGCCTGCTCCCCCCTGGAACGCTGCTCCTCTGCGCACCCGTAGGGGGTTGGTGGGGGGGAGTGAGGAGCCATGTCAGGGCTCCCTGCATCCAGGTGACTTTCCCCACCCAGGCTGCATAAGTGGTGGGCAGAGAGCAACAGCTTCTGATGCTCGCCTCACAGCACAGCCCACAGAGGAACGTTGAGGGGTAGGGGGTGAGCTGTATCTGTGTGTCACTGCTTCCTGCACCTCCCCAATGTTCCTCCACTGGGAGGAAGCAGGGAGAAATCTGGGAGCCCCCCAGAAAGCAGTTTCTGACACTACACCAGCAGCGCACATCTTTGTACTGCCACAGGGCACCCCCTTGACCACCGGGTGCTCTGGGCAGCTGTCTGGGTGGCCCACCCCTAGGGCCGGCCCTGCCTCTAGGTGGCTTTGAAAATGTGAATTTAGATGGCCTTAAAAGACAAACTGAGGAGATCTGCCTAGTACTCTTGCACATGCAGAAAAGGCCTAAAAATGCTACTACAGGTCATGAACTGAGATGAAATGCTGATCGCCTATACGTTTAGTGCAAACAGTGAATTTCATGGTGTTCTAAAAATCCTGAGATGTCCAGGGCTTGCAAGATATGCCATAATAATCTAATGAAAGGAAAACAGATTGCTTGTGAGGATTATTGTGAGATAAATGTGGTTTCCACATGATGGCAGTGTAGCTTCTGCTCTCCCTGAGGTTATACAAATCCGCAGCACAGAATCAAATTGCTCATTGATCTGAATTCCATGGGGCTTAAACTTACTCTGATCTCTTCTGACAAGGAGTTCCACTACCAAGGCCCTATTACTGACACTATTTTGTTCTCAATGCCTCATGGTCAGAACCTGGGTCTACCCAGACACATGCAATGGGGAGTTGTGCTGAAAGAGCCAAGTCTTTCTTTATTTGTATTACCATAACACCTATGAGCCCCAGTCACGGAGCAGGACCCTATTCTGCTAAGCGCTGCGCAAACACAGTACAAAACGATGGTCACTGCCCCCAAAGAGCTTACAATCTAAGGATAAGAGTGATGGACAAAACCAGACAAGGGAGTACAAGGAAACAATGAGACAGTATTGTCAGCATGGTAGGCATTGTTCTCTGCACACCAGCAGCCTGTTTGCCTTGTTTTTTGCAGGCATCTTGGCAAATGAGAGTTTTGGGGAAGGGTTTTGTAGGGCGATAGCGAAGTAGCTTTGCAGCTGTTTATGAAGAGCACCTCCCAGGCATGAGGGGCAGCATGGAAGAAAGCACAAAAGTGGTTGCTGAAAATTTAACAAGTGGGCAATGGAGGGGCTGTATCCTGGGCTGATTGGAGGCGAGCATCAGCAGCCCGGTAGCAAATGAGAGAGAATAGGTAGGGCGGGGATTTACCATGACCGGCCTTGAAAATGAATACAAGCTGCTTTTGTGTGATGTTATACAAAGGGGGAGCCAGTGGAGGGATTCAAAGAAAGGAGTGACCTGGTCAAAACTCCTGTAGTCTTCACTCAGGGAAAAGCTCCCATTTATTTTACCCAGTCAAAACTCCTGCTAAGGTTTGCAGGTTTGGGGCCAAAAACTTTACAACAAAATAAGTACGTTTTAACTTGAAATGTTTTTGGTTAAATGACCTAGCAAGTCAGAAAATAAATTATTTCTTAGTATGGGGCTTCTGAATGATTTACCATATGTGTTCAAATCTAAATGTCCTGTCCCACTGAACCCTTTGGGAGAACTCTTCTCTCACTAGCTGCTGCTGGCACTCTGGGAATAATTCAAGCAGATGACCCCAATGAACTACTTTGTTCAAGAGCAACTCTCACATTTTGTATTTCAGTCAACCCCTCCACCAACCATTAGCAGATTTTGGGAAGTTTCCCACTGGAGGAGAAAGCAGCGACACAAAGTCTGGGTGTTTTCTTAGTGTAATTAATTTTATTGGCACTTTGTACCCCAGACCTTGAACAGAGGTGGTCACAGATGGCATGAAGCAAACTCCTTTTTCAGAACTCTCAGCCCCAACACCAGTGTCTAGGTCCCAGAAAGCAACTCTGCCCCAACAATTGACTTTTGTTGCAGAGATTAAGGCAGAGAACAAACTGCCTGGCCTTTTGCATACAGCTTGCCCAAAAGACCCTGCATCTAAAGGAAAACAATCCAGCAGTTCTTCAGAATTATGTGTAACAGTGCCATCTGGTGACTCCTGCCATAACACTGTTTTCAAAATCTTAAACAAATCTGCTGCACAATTATTGTATATCTGAAACTGACTTGGTTTAGATTTTAAAAACTATCCATGTTTTGTGATTGTGCTTTAATTCCAAGTCTTAAACTGATTGCTAAGGGAGGTGATTAATCTGTAATCATTGATCATGTGTGCAAATCCCACTCTTTCTTACTGTCTGGAAAGAAAGTGTAATCTGTTCTTTGCTGGAAACCTTTGTAAATCAGTAAATAGTCCTAAAATATTTTAAAATCATTTCTAGTTCTGGGGTGTCTCGCTTACTGTTTGTCCCTTCCCTTCCTTCCCCACATTTTACATTTTCTTTTTCTCCATTTTCCTGAGATGTTTTCTGGCCATCCACCCCTCTCTACCTACAAGTCCTCCCTTACCTCATGACGGCCCCATATCTCTGGTTCCATCCTCTCCGCAAATTCCTGGTCCTTCTTTCTCTCTAGGTACCCCTGCAGCGGCGGTTCTCAAACTATAGAGCATGCCTCCCAAGGGAGGCTCAGGAATGTGTCAAGAGAGACACAAGCTGTGTGCTTTTTTTTTTAAGAGCTCGGGCTGTCAGCCCTGGGTGGCTGGGGCTTGTGCAGAAGGGCTGTGTACACCCAGGAGGCGGGGATAAAGGGGACAGAGGGAGCCCCGCTGCCCCGAGACTGACAGACAGTGTCCCACCCTGGGCTTGGCTCTCCTTCCCTTCCCCCCTCCTCAATCTCTCACTGGGAGGCAGTCTGGGCTCAGGCTCTCCTTTGCTCCTCCCTGCAGTCCATCACCAGAAGATGGCAGGACTCCGGCTGTCAGCCTCAGGGTGGCAGTAGCAGCACAGAAGTAAGGGTGGCAATGGTGCGCTAAGTGTGCTGTGAGAAGCGATATTGACAAATATCACTCTTCACATTGCCACCCTTACTTCTGTGCTGCCGCTGGCACAGCGCTGCCTTCAGAGCTGGGCACCTGGCCAGAAGCCACTGCTCTCCACTCTGCCTCCAGAGCTGGATAGTGGTATATGCCCTTGGGGGGAGAGAGGTGTAAACGATTACAGACACAAAGAAGGGGGTCCAATCAAGTAAGTTTGAGAACCACTGCCCTGGAAGTTATCTCCATATCTCCTGTTCCCATAAGGTTCCACACTAACTCGCCCCCAGATTTCTTCTTCCTTTTCCTCCCTGAGCAGAAAGGTCACTTACTTTGAGTGTAGGCCTCCCTTTTTATTATCTTACATCGAAACTATCCTCACATATCACTGATTCTTTGATGAGTCACATTACCTCCAGGGACTTCCCAGATCATGTCTGATCCTCCCTAGTAGTACATACTTTACCTCAAAGAACAAGAAATGGCAGCTGAAAAAGTATAGGGCCAACACTAGGGGAGGGAAAGGGAAGCTATTAGGTACAGGCAGGGAGTTGCAGTGAAGAAAAATGGGAGACAGACAGACTGAATCAGCCCAGAGGAGGGGACCTATACTGCTGGTGCAGCAGGTATGTCAATATGGAAAAAAAACACTAGTAGGAAATACTGGCTATACCGGCTCTGTTTGTGTCCTGATTGCTCCATAATACACAGTTAACTGTTGTTGGGGTAATACCCTTTTTTCATTTGCTCCTAATTTTCAAAAAATTCACTCTTTTAACTAAAAATCTCCAAAGTTGGTCCAAAGGTTTTGTTTGTTTCGTTTTTAAATTGAACAACACTGGTTCCTCTGTGTCTTTTTCAGGAAAAGTGGAAGTACACACTTTCCCATCTAAATACATTCCTGTGGGTTTTTAACCACTTAATTGCCAAAATGGCTGGAAACAGAAAGTCAACGCTTGGTTTTGAGATTGTGTGCACAACATTAAGCCTTGATCCAGCAAACTCTTGTGCACAGGTATTCCTTCACCCTCAGCAGTATAGTTAAGCACATTGTAGCGGGGCAGTCACCCCACTCCAGCCCTGAAGGGGTTAAAACAGCCCTGGGAAAGGGCTGCCCTGGGGAGCCAGAAGGCTAGGCGGATTGGGAAGGCAGCCACAGCTGGGGCCATGCCCCAATCAGGCTACAGCAGGCCTATAAAAGGGCTGCTAGACAGGTGCTTAGGCAGTCTCTCTCTCTCTCGCTGTGGAGAGAGAGAGATGGCCTGGCCTGGCCTGGCTTGGCTGAACAGGGTCCCTAGAGTGGAGCAGGGCTGGGGGAAGGCTGGAGAAGCTGGGGAGCTCCAGCTTGGAAAACCCCCAGGTTGCAGGCCTTGGTAAAGGCTGGGAAAGGTACTGGGGCTGCAGAGGTGCAACCCAGGGCAGGCAAAGGCAGCAGGTCCAAACCCCTCTTGCTAGTGATGAGTGGTTTACAGACTGCAGTGAGCGGGGGCTAGATGGTGACTAGCAGTAGCCACTGAGGTGAGGTGGGGATAGGGAGTTGGAGGTTCCCCTAGGAGGGGAGACCCAAAGTGTGGGAGCATTGCCAGGGGGCAGCACCCCAAAATAAAGGGGCACTGGGGTCTGGGAGGGACATGGGGCCAGCGGCAAGGTGAGACACTGGCCTGCAGATGGTGCTCTGGAGCTGGAGAGCTAATTCTCAGGTCAACCAGCAGGAGGTGCTGTGCTGGTGAGTCATTGCCTTGCTACACATATGCATAAGTGTTTGAGCCTTAACTTTGGTATTTTTGATTGGTTTATTTTTTTTAAGTAAAACATTCAACCTTGACTTTTTTTAATTTTTATTTTATTTATTTATTACACATCTCAGGAAGTTCTAATGATGATGTCACTGTCTCAGTTTCAGGGCAACTGCACCTGCCTTTCCCCTGCATGGTTCACCAAGGGCACCCACTCCTTGCTTGTGGTTCCCAGAGGTCACCTCTCTTAGATAAAGACCAGCATCTCATTCCTTCTTGACTGGGGATTTTAAGGCTGTATAGCTCCCTGCCTTGAACTGTGATATCCCCATCAAGACAAAACTGCCTAAAAAGGCATTTTTTGCTCTCTCTCTCTCTCTCTGAGGGCCAGGACTAGTGTATTGCCCATAGTTAATAAGTTACCACAAAGCGCCTTCTAAGCCAGCACATGTAAAAGCACTACAGACAAAATATTACAACCATAAAAGAAGCTAGACAAATGTTAGAAAGCCTATCAGAGTTCAACTCCAACATAGGGTTCTAGGAGATTTTAGTCCAGGGGTTCTCAAACTGGGGGTTGGGACCCCTGAGAGGGTCATGAGGTGATTACATGGAGGGGGTCGTGAGCTGTCAACCTCCACCCCAAAGCTCCCTTTGCCTCCAGCATTTATAATGGTGTTAAATATATAAAAAAAAATGCTTTTAATTTATAAGGGGGAGTTGCACTCAGAGGCTTGCTATGTGAAAGGGGTCACTGGCCCTTGAAGAATTCCACCTGGACTTCAACAATTTCCACCCCACCATCAACCTCAGCCTGGACCAGTCCACACAAGAGATCCACTTCCTGGACACTACAGTACAAATAAGTGATGGTCACATAAACACCACCCTATGCCGGAAACCTACTGACCGCTATACGTACCTACATGCCTCCAGCTTCCATCCAAGACACATCACACGATCCATTGTCTACAGCCAAGCCCTAAGATACAACCGAATTTGCTCCAACCCCTCAGACAGAGACAAACACCTACAAGATCTTTATCAAGCATTCGTAAAACTACAATACCCACCTGGGGAAGTGAGGAAACAGATTGACAGAGCAAGACAGGTACCCAGAAATCACCTACTACAGGACAGGCCCAACAAGGACAATAACAGAACACCACTGGCCATCACATGCAGCCCCCAGCTAAAACCTCTCCAGCGCATTATCCACGATCTACAACCTATCCTGGAAAATGATCCCTCACTCTCACAGACCTTGGGAGGCAGCCCAGTCCTCGCTTACAGACAACCCCCCAACCTGAAGTAAATACTCACCAGCAACTACACACAACACCACAGAAACACCAACCCAGGAACCTATCCCTGTAGCAAACCTCGTTGCCTACTCTGTCCCCATATCTGGCAACAGCATCAGAGGACCCAACCACATCAGCCGCACCATCAAGGGCTCATTCACCTGCACATCCACTAATGTCATATATGCCATCATGTGCCAGCAATGCCCCTCTGCCATGTACATTGGCCAAACCGGACAGTCCCTCCGCAAAAGAATAAATGGACACAAATCGGACATCAGGAATGGTAACATACATAAGCCAGTAAGTGAACACTTCAATCTCCCTGGTCATTCTATTACAGATTTAAAAGTCACTATCATTGAACAAAAAAACTTCAGAAACAGACTTCAAAGAGAAACAGCAGAACTAAAATTCATTTGCAAATTCAACACCATTAATCTGGGCTTGAATAGGGACTGGGAGCGGCTGGCTCATTATAGAAGCAGCTTTTCCTCTCCTGGAATTGACACCTCCTCATCTATTATTGGGAGTGGACTACATCCACCCTGATTGAATTGGCCCTGTCAACACTGGTTCTCCACTTGCGAAGTAACTCCCTGCTCTCCATGTGTCAGTATATAATGCCTGCATCTGTAACTTTCACTCTATGCATCCGAAGAAGTGAGGTTTTTACTCACGAAAGCTTATGCCCAAATAAATCTGTTAGTCTTTAAGGTGCCACCAGACTCCTTGTTGTTTTTACTAGTACAAAAGTTTGAGAACCATTGTTTTAGTCCCTCAAAACCCACAATGGCAGTTTCCCCCATGGTTACAAGTTCATATCTGTCTTTGATCTAGAACCAGAACAAAGGCTGGGCAGAGCAGCCATTTCTTTATACAGTTCTATCTTTTGATCTTGGCCTTATGTATCAGGTAATCAGCAGACAATGACTGTCTCCTCAGGGCATAGGTTCAAAAGGCTGGGTTTTTTACATAACTGGAGCTCGGGAAACCTCTCCCTAGGGATTTACTAGGAATCCACTTAACGCTTATTGTCCCAAAAATCCATATTTGTCTCCTGTGGCTCAAAAGCTTGTCTCTTTCCCTAACGAAAGTTGGTCCAACAAAGTATTCCCTCATCCACTTTGTCTCTCTCATACTTGTCTGGCACATTTTCAATACAGTCTTTTGAACTCCTTTTTGCTTCCCAGGTCTCACATCTGTCACATCTCTCCCCTCAGGGAAGTTGCATACAATCCCGGCCTGCATTAATAAATTTAATACAATAAGGTCTTCCCAGGTGATTGCCATATCTGTCACTCAGTGAAAACATCCAAATCAGTAGGACTTCATTTTCATAGTTGTCAGAATCCTGCATAAACAAAGTTATCCACAGATTAGTAGTGTCATAGTTAAAGAACTGCTCAACATTTTGTATTTTAAAATGTGCTTATTAAAATCATATACCGTATATCCTGTCTGCATGTTTACTATTTTTAAGATTCAGTTTCTTAGAAACATGGGAAGGAAGGTATGAAGCTTTTTGGGAGCTGTAAAAAAAACCCATATTTCTTTAAAAAAAACAAAAAAACAGCATGATGATTATATCAGTGATAACAAAGAAAATTATGATGCTGATTTATTTATTTGCATATAGTTCTGTCAGTTAAAATGGTGCCTGTAATTTCCTTTGGGCTTTCTTCTCACATTCTGAAAAAAGTATTGCTTCTGTGAAGTCATAGCTGCGAAGTATAGCCTTCACAATACTTCATGGTTATGATATATGTATGCTATTACACATGTCAAAACTCGCATTATAGGGTAATAACATATTTTAGCTGTGTTTTGAGGTCTGAGTGCATGAAGCTCTGATCATTCCTATTACAGTATCACATGTCTTGGAATGTGTCATTGCGTCTAGTTTTGAAAAAAAATGTGGTGTATGTGGGGTTTTTTTGTTTTGTTTAATTGTCTAGTTGCTCCAGTAAATCTACTAACTTGGATTCATACTTACATTTGAAGCCATTAAAGCGCTGTTATAGCTAGGGTGACCAGATGTCCTGTTTTTAAAGGGATAGTCCCATATTTAAGCCCTCCTGCAGGTATCCTGACCCTTTCTTAAAAAGGGGCAGATTGTCTCATATATTCTGTCTCTTCCTCCCCTCTTCTCTCCTCCCCCCCCCCCCCCCCCAAGCAGTACTGGTGGGTCCTGCTGGTGGCCAGATCCCTGCTCACCGGCCACCAGCAGCGAGCGGGAGGGGTGCTGACGATGGAGGTGAGTGTGTGGCAGGGCTAAGATGTAGTGCATAGGCCAGCCAGGGGAGCGGCTGGCCCTATCAGTGAAGCCCCCACTGAGTGCTGGCTCTTGGCCAGCAGGGCCCCAACCCTTGTCCAGTTTCCTGCCAGCACTAGGTGCGTGCTGTGAGCTGCGGTGGCTGGTGCATGCAGGTAGGCACTAGGTGGCAGCCAGTTATGTGTCACCTCTGCTGCATAGCCATCAGCCCTTTACATGCTCCCCCTCTTATTGTCTTCTCCCTGCTTTGCCCCTTCACCACCCGCCCAGCCCAACTGCTCCTCCATATCCCCCACAGCGGGGCACATTCCACTCCCAGCACTGTAGGGAGAAGCTGCCCCTGGTCGGAGCGCTCAGCTCACTAACAGACTGGCCAGCAGGCTCCTTCCTTCCCCCACTGCCTGTGGCTGGGCTGGCATCCCAGGAAAGCCCAAGACCCTTCAGTCTGGGGCACTGGCCAGGAGGAGCCGAGCCCTGTGTGCAGAGATTTCCCTACACCCCCCACCCTTCCCCAGTTTTGTGAACTAGTTACATATAGTGTTGCCAATTGAGTGATTGTTTAGAAATTTGAATGGAAATTGAAACATTAATACACACTTTAAAAGCATATAAAGTGTATGATAAGATACATGCATCTGAAAAAGTATAACAGATTTGAAAAGTGTGAACATAGACTAGCTTCCTTATACAGCTGTTTTTTATGACAATGTCAGTGCATTCATTTCGGTGATGTTGGCCAACCTAATCTCAAATGATGATTTGTAAGCAAAATCTAAATGAGCTCTCCCTGACAGCTAGTGATGAGCTAGGGGCTGAAGAAAAAGGCTTCAGGACCAACTGACTGGCTAGAAGGATGTGGTGCAACAGTGAAAGACTCAACAGTTGAAAAAGTGAAGAACTCTCACCACATTCAAAAAAATTGCATACATTGCTGATGAATGCACCAATGCAAATGGGCATCAAGTATTAAGTCAGTGTATGTTATCTTGATGTCAGTGGTAGGCCAGTAGATGCATTTCTAGATGTTCGAGTTATAGAAGACACATGGGCTGCATCTGTGACAACCCACATCTTAGAAGAGTTAAATGCTTGTCAATTGGACCCCAAACAGATGTCTGCTTGTGCATTTGATGGAGCTGCAAACTTCTCTGGAAGACATGGTGGAGTACAAGCTTTGCTCAGAGAAAACTGTAACCCTAATCTCTCCGGTACACACTGCAGAGGCATCTGCTCCAACTAGCGCTAGTATGAGCTGCAGACTCTTCAAAAGATATTTTAAAAGCTTTAAATTTAATATCTTCATATTCTTTTTTCAGGAAGAGTCCAAAGACTGAATATCTTGGAAAATAGAGAAGATACACTTGGACTGAAGTTCAAATTAGTCCAGACTGGGAAAACCCTCTGACTGTCTCATGAGCGATTCTTGGCTGTCTTAAAATTACTGCAGCTGTTATTACTGGCTTTGGAAAGTATCTACCAAGATGAGATGGATCTAAATAGTGAGGCCGGTGGATTACTTCTTGCTACTACATTCAGAGAACTATTGCCATTCTTTCTTGTAACTCTACGTTGAAACCACTTGTATCATTAAATAATACCATCCAGGCATCTGCTACAACAGTAGTAGATCTTTGTCCAGCAATAGAAGCTACATTTGGATCAATCAGAGAGCTATCCATTGAAAAAGTACTGGAAGAAGCAAAGACTTCAATCCAGAAGTTGACTAATGAAGGCATTTATATTGAATCCTTAAGTGAAGAGGTCAAGAAGTGTTTAAGACAACTGAAAAAGTACAGACTTGATTCTTAATCTACAACAGCCACTTCTAGATTCTACTCAACCTCTACATAGCTTTTACAGATCCCTGTCCTATAAAATACCTCCAGTTGAGTGGAGTGAGGCCCTACCAGCAAGGGGGCTGCCATGTGCTCAGGACAGAATTTGAACACAGAGTGGAATATCATACGACAAATGAATGAAGATGTGACTTCAACTTTTTTTTTTTTTTTAATTAAATCATCACTAGGGGCTTGACCTGATCTTTATGCTGTGTCCCGGGACAAAAGAAGTAGGAATTCATCTCTTGCTACTCCCAGTCACAACAGCTACAGTTGAGTGTTCTTTTTCATCATTGAATAGAATTTTTGTCTTCTGAAAGAAGTCGTCTTCTGCCTGATCATGTGAATGAACTAATGAGCATATAAACTGAAAGAATGGAAGTACCGGACACACAAGAAGACACCAAAGATGAACGCACTGCATTCAAGGAGTTCATTAACAGAGTTGTGCAAAATTATAATAAGAAAGCAAGAAGAATGTAGATGTAGTGCTTCATAGAAGGCTTGAGTAGCCAACTTTAATTTGTGTGATTTTTTTTTTAAACGTGAGTTAAATCTAATAAAATGGTCATGAAACATTTTTCAGTTTTTACTATACCATACAGCCCACCTGCACCCTCACAGTCTCACACCTCATCAGCCCTGACTTCCCTCTTCCCCCCCCCCTGCAAATTCAACCCCCCCCCCCATTTAAATTTCTGGGGAAAACACTGCCTGTGTGTACAAAAGCCCTGCACAGCGCTGGCATGGCGAAGCCTCTGTCCCTCAGCTAAGCTCTGGAGAGGAGGGGGAAGCGATTTCCAGCCTGTTCATGCCCCAAACCTGCAGCCACCAGGGCAGGGGTTTAATACCCTCTTCTCTCTCTCTCTCACACACCCACACCCACCCCTGGACCCTGTCCCCAGGGAGTGTGGGGCTGCTCTGTCCCCTAAGCACCCTCTGCCACCTCTCTGGCCCGGTTTGCTGAAGCCCCTGCACTCAGGTTCCCTGGGCCGTGGTGCACAACGCATCCTTAAGGCTTAAGCCCTTCCTGCCCATGTTGTAGCCAGAGATGGCTGGGTCATAATAGGCTTTGCCCTCCCTGGCACTACCACTGACCCACAGCCAGACAACTGGGCTGCGGTGGCTCCCCTCTTCCCTGAGACCCCCACCGCCTCCTATTCCACCCTCCTCCCCTGAAGGTCCCCACTGCTTGCCACGCTGCTCGGGCTGGCAGCTCAGCAGGTGGAGAGGGCCTTCAGGAGTGGGAGGCTGCCCATGGCAGTTGGGGAGGCTCAACTTTAGCGAGGGAAGAGCTGGTAGCTCAGCCTGGCGCTCAGGGGGCCGGCAGCTCAGCCCAGGGTGGGTTGGGGATCTGGCTGGGGCGGGCAGTCCAGGGCTCCACTGGTCTGGGGGGGAGGGTGCCCCCTCAGGACTTTTCCTTTTAGGGGGGATTTGGGGCTCCGGTGCACAGGGGGGTGGGGCCAGCAGGCTAGCCTCCCCAAAGTGGAGGTTCACCTGGCGCCCATGGGCTGGGTTATGTCAGTGGCCAGCAGCCGCCGCGCCTGGAGGTCTTAGCTGCATTTCCACACTATGCAGGCAGGAAGGAACAAGCTGCTTCCAGCCATATGGCAGCAGGTGGTGGTGGTGGTGGTGGGAGAGAAGAGATGAGCTCTGCAAAGACAGGGGCCAGGCCATCCCTTCTCCCCTCCCCCCCCCCCCCCCCCCCACCAGCTGGAAGCAGTTCCTGTCCCTTACCTCCCACACAGTGCTGAAAGGCTGCTGGCAACGTTCTTGTGTGAACCCTGGCAGAAATCTGGGGAGGGGGGCATGTGACCCTGTGTGCCCGCCCCCAGTGTATTGGAAGACACAGTACCAGGAGAGGTGGGTCCATCCCGGGGGCCCAGCCAGGCATGGAGGGTAGAGAGTACTGGGCAGGGAGGGTCGGGATGGTCAGCCACCCTCCCTGTGTGAGAGAAGTGTATAGGGTGTATGTCACCTCTCCCTGTGGGTGGGTGGGGTAAGGGTACATGTGTCACCCCTCCCTGTGTGAACCCTACAGCCATAAAGATAAGGTAAATAAAAAGAATCCAACTACACAATTTCTTTTTAACAGGGGCTCAGTCAACGTGTTAATTTGAATGTATTGCATAGTTCTGATTGCCATTGAACTCAAATACAAGTAATTTTACCAGGTGTCCTGTATTCACCATAAAGAAATATAGTCACTCTAGTTATAGCTTTAACACTACTTTTAGTGTAGTACATATTGTTAATATTTATAATTTATCATTTTAAGTACCCAGACCCTAATGAGAGAACTAAAAACAATAAATACCTCCTAACATAGTAGGAAAACCACCACCGGCACACAGGGCCATGATGCTGCCAGCACTTAGGCTAGTGCTGAACTTTACTGCCCTGTATGCCTAAGAGTTGGCAGGATCAGGGCCACAGTTAACAAGGGAGAAAAGATGTACAAGTCCTGTATGTATGTGTGGACATATCTAGATGTGCTTTGGACTGTGCCCCTTACCCCTCTGGATTATACATTCTTTCCTGTTTGGAAAGTGCACAGCACATTGTCCCAGCTGCTGATCATAAGTAATAATTTGTGTGCGTGTGTGGTTGGGATGGGGGCTGTCTATGTAAATGTGTGATTGTGTACCTATCTTTTATGTCCCTTTATGGCTGGTTGCTTGGGTGTGTTTCAGTGGGCATGGGTGTGCCTAGAAGTGTCTGCATTTGTATGTGTGTGCACGCCTTTATGGCTGGTTGTTTGAATGTGTGAGCGAGCATAGAAATGTAGGGCTAGAAGGGATCTCCAGAGGTCATCAAGTCCAGCCCTCTGCACTAAGGCATCTGACGGTGTAGGTGTGTATTACTAGATGTGGTTTTGTTGAAATCAAACTAACACTTTTATTCTAAAATATGTGCCCATGCGCTATACTGGCACAAGGACTTTTTTGCTGGTACAAGGTGTCTACACCGGACCTTTTGCTAGCATAGCTATGTCGAGTGGGAGTATGGGTTTCCCCCCACCACATTCCTAACAGACACAACTATGCTGGCATAGCTTTTTAAAATGTAGATTAGGCCCCAGACTTTTACCAAAGTAACAACAGGTACGGGTTAAAACTAGATTAGTTAAATTGCTGCAGCCCAGCCCCATGGGTGGCTGTGTATGACAAAACTTCTACATCTGTTATTCAATAGGCCTTGTTCTAGGCCCTGTCTACACTACAAACTTTGATGGAGGCCCGTTATTGGGTATAGTTAGTGTACTGCTCATGCAGGGGCACACTTGGTGCTATGGTGCCAGAAGAGCTAGTCTGTTGCCTATAGGGTTGCCAGGCATCTGGTTTTTGACTGGAACACCTGGTCGAAATGGGCTCCACGCAGGTCCCAGAAGTGGCCGGCATGTCTGTGTCCCCTAGGCGTAGGAGCGGCCACTGGAGCGCCACGTGCTCCCCTACCCAGAGTGCTGGTTCCACAGCTTTCAGGGGCCAGGAACAGGGGCCCTGCCTCTGCCTAGGAGTCAAAGGGAAATGCCGGCCGCTTCCAGGAGTCACCTGAGTGCCACCCAGAGCCTGCACCCCAAACGACCTCCCGCAACTCAACCTCCTGCCCCAGCCCTGAGCCCCCTCCTACACCCAAACTACCTCCTAGAGCCTGAACTCCCTCCTGCATCCCAACCCCCACAACCCCCCACTCATACCCTGAACCCCCCATTTCTGGCCCCACCCCAGAGCCTGCACCTCCACCCCAGAGTCTGAACCCCTTCCTGCACATCAACCCCCTTTCCCAGCCCTGCACCAGAGCCTGCGCCCCCAGTTGGAGCCCTCGCCTGCCCTGCAGCCCAACCCCCTGCCCCAGCCCAGAGACAGGGCCGGCTTTAGGCCAATTCAACCAATTCCCTTGAATCGGGCCCCGCGCCCAAGCCCCAGTATGGCGTACCAGCAACAGCCAGTGCGCCATTCCGGGTGGCCCGGCTTCCCCAGGGGGCAATTTAAAGGGCCCAGGCCCTTTAAATTGCCACCAGAGCCCCACTGCTGGAGCCCGGGGTAGGGCTGTGGGGCTCTGGGGGCTATTTAAAAATAGCTTCCCCAGGGCTCCTGCGGCTATTTAAAGGGCCGGGGCGGTAGAAGCAGGGGAGCCCCGGGCCCTTTAAATAGCCCCCAGAGCCCTGGGATAGCGGGGGGGTTTAGGGGCTATTTAAAGGGCTGGGGCTCCAGCTGCCTCTGCTGCACCCCCTGCCCTGCCCGCAGCCAGCCCCTGCTGCACCCCCTCTCTATCTCCAGCCCTGCACCCCCTGCCCGCACTAGCCCTGCACCCTCTGTCCTGCCCGCACCACCCCCGCCCCCCCGCCCTGCCTGCAGCCAACCCCACACCCCCTGCCGTCTCCAGCCAACCCCTGCCGCACCCCCCTGCCTGAAGCTAGCCAGTCCTGCACTCCTCTGTCTCCAGCCCTGCCAACCCCTGCCGCACCCCCCTGCAGCCCTGCCTGAAGCCAGCCAGCCCACCCCACACACCCTGTCTCCAGCCAGCCCCACACCCCTTGCCCTCCCTGCAGCCAGACCCTACCTTCAGCCAGCCCCTGCCCTGCCTCCAGCCAGCCCCATGTCCAGTGGTGCCCTGCAGTTCCCAGGGCAGTAACCCTGAACACCTGCTTCAATGATGGGGGCAGGGAACAGCTGGGACCCACACATGTGCACACCCCCTCCCCAGGGAGTGGCAGGGATCCGCACATGTGAAACGGAGCTCATTAATAACTGATCAACAGCATATATGACACAATGTACATAATATATAATTGTATTATTTATATAGTTATGGAAAGTAAATAATACATGGAAGAAATGAAAGGGCTTTTTTCACAGGGCTTTTTTTTTTTTTTTTTTTTTTTTTTTGTTAGTCACCCCTGCCAGGGCCCCGCCGAAAATGTTCGAATTGGGCCCCGCACTTCCTAAAGCCGGCCCTGCCCAGAGACCCCCCTGAACCCCTCATTTCTGGCCCCACCTCAGAGCCTGTACCCTCTCCCAACCCCTGTATCAGACCCGAGCCCCCTCCCACACTCTATGCCCCCTAGCCCACACCGCCAGCTGGAGCCCTCACTCACCCCTGCACCCAACTTCCTGCCCCAGCCCAGAGCCCCACCCTGAACCCCTCATTTCTGGCCTCACCCCCTCCCAAACCCCAACCCCCTGCCCAGCCAGGGCAAATGAGCGAGGGTGGGGGAGAGCGATGGAGCGGGGCAGGGCAGGGGTGTTGGGTGGTTTTTCCGCAGTAGGAAAGTTGATCACCCTAGTTTACCTACACGCTTTGTTTGGAGGAGTCTCCTTTCGGCCCTGACCAAAGCTCATGGCAAAGTTGCTCTGTCCCGACCCCTGCTATAAAGCGCTGCCTGAGCCCTGCCCAGCCGGATCCTTGTGCCCACGGACTCCCTCCTTCGCCAGAGGCTCAGCCCGCCCCGCCTAGCGCCCTTTCCCCGCGGGCGCTGCAGTAAAAGGGTAACTGATCCGCCCCGCCCCCTTCCTGCCACGCCGAGTTGCCAGTGAGCGAACGCAGGGCGAGGCCGGCTGGGCGTGTGGGCTCGGAGGGGGCCGCGCCCACGCCGCGGAAGTCCAGGAGCCCTGCCCCCGGAGCGGCGGGAGGGAAGGTGCGCGCCTCCCTGCTCCCATCGCCAGGCTGGGGGCGGAGCAGGGGGCGCGGCTCCCTCCTGCCCCTGGGGCGGCAGGATCCTGGCAGCCAGCTGCTACCTGCGCTGCGGGGAGGGCGTGGCAGAGCCACGGGCTGCCCAGCCCCGTCCCTCCTGCACTGGGCGCTGGAGCTGGGCGGCGGCGGCTGCTCAGCCAGGGACCGTAGGGAGCAGGCTCCACCGCAGCCTCCGCTGGAGCTTCTTCCCCCAGCTGGACCATGGGCACCCCGGACTCCTCTGCCGCCGACCGCAGCTACATCCGTACCGTCCTGAGCCACCAGACCCTGCAGGAGCTGGACAGTTCCACCCTGGCTTTGCCCTCCGAGGCCAGGCTGAAGCTCTTGGGCAACCGCAACGGGACGGAGAAAAGTCTCCGCATCCAGCAGCAGGTCAAGCAAACGCTGTCCAGGAAAAGTAAAGGCTCCTTGTCAAATGGTGAGTGCCCCAAGCAGGGCCCGATCACGTCGTCCCCCCCCCCCCCCCCCGTGACTCTCCCTTTTGCTTTCCTCACCACCCCCCTTCCCTTTCTTTTCTTCCTCATTCTCCTTGTTCTTCTGATTCTTCCTCCCTCCCCCTTACCAAGATTAATACCAATAGTCTCTGGTACATTTTGCTTTCTTCTTTGCAGTTCTCTCACAAGGCAGCCTTATCCTGTAGGAAGGCTCCTGCCGAAGGTGACTCTGATATTCCATGACTCTCTGTGTTTCCATCTTACCCACGCAAAAGTTTGAATCATTCACTCCAGGAGTCAAATGTTTCCCTTACAACCTCTTCCCACCCCCTATCCCCCTTCAAACCATTCTGCCTGTCTTCCTCCTTATGGACTGTTATGCTAAGACCAGCTGTGAGGTTCTCCATTTTTCTGGCTTCTTTCAACTGTGTGTCAGGTCTCCAGTTGAAATTGTCGCTATACAAATGTAACCAGGAGTGCCTAAACAATTTAGGAGTGCAATCTTAATTTAAGCAACAGAGGGTCCTGTGGCACCTTTAAGACTAACAGAAGTATTGGGAGCATAAGCTTTCGTGGGTAAGCTTGCAAGCATCTGAAGAAGTGAGGTTCTTACCCACGAAAGCTTATGCTCCCAATACTTCTGTTAGTCTTAAAGGTGCCACAGGACCCTCTGCTTTTTACAGATTCAGACTAACACGGCTACCCCTCTGATACTTGACAATCTTGATCTGAAAGTCAGGGGGATTTATGCTCTATCCGTGCTTTTGAAGATTGTGGGCATTTTGATTAAGCTCAGTATCGGTTATGTTCTCTATCTTAGTGTTTGTAAACTGCAGTGGCCCTCCGGGAAATCAAGTATCAGGGGGTAGCCGTGTTTCTGTGGTGTGGTGTGTAGTTGCTGGTGAGTATTTGCTTCAGGTTGGGGGGTTGTCTGTAAGCGAGGACTGGCCTGCACACCACACCACGGAAACACCAACCCAGGAACCAATCCCTGTAGCAAACCTCATTGCCTACTCTGTCCCCATATCTCCTCTGGCGACACCATCAGAGGACCCAACCACATCAGCCACACCATCAAGGGCTCATTCACCTGCACATCTACTAATGTTATATATGCCATCATGTGCCAGCAATGCCCCTCTGCCATGTACATTGGCCAAACCGGACAGTCCCTCCGCAAAAGAATAAATGGACACAAATCGGACATCAGGAATGGTAACATACAAAAGCCAGTAAGTGAACACTTCAATCTCCCTGATCATTCTATTACAGATTTAAAAGTCACTATCATTGAACAAAAAAACTTCAGAAACAGACTTCAAAGAGAAACAGCAGAACTAAAATTCATTTGCAAATTTAACACCATTAATCTGCACTTGAATAAGGACTGGGAGTGGCTGGCTCATTACAGAAGCAGCTTTTCCTCTCCTGGAATTGACACCTCCTCATCTATTATTGGGAGTGAACTACATCCACCCTGATTGAATTGGCCCTGTCAACACTGGTTCTCCACTTGTGAAGTAACTCCCTGCTCTCCATGTGTCAGTACATAATGCCTGCATCTGTAACTTTCACTCTGTGCATCTGAAGTGAGGTTTTTACCCATGAAAGCTTATGCCCAAATAAATCTGTTAGTCTTTAAGGTGCCACCGGACTCCTTGTTGTCTTCCTCAGGGAAATGGCCTTGAGATGATCTAATGGGACTTTCCTGCCTCTTACAGTATTTACCATAAGATCATAGCTGTCACTGTGTCTCTTCTTTTTTCTTTAATGCTCTCTCTCTCTTTCCTTTCTGATTAAATAAATTAGCCCTGATTTTCCTCTCTTGCTACAGTATTTTCACAGTAGTATACCTCCATTGACTTCAGCTGAGTTACTCCTGGTTTACCACAGGGTGGAAGAAGAATCATGTCTCTTCCTCCTCCACCCTGTAACCATTTCAGTGTGTGTGTGTTAATCCTCTTTTAATTATTTTTTCTAACTGTCCCTATTTGCTAAAGAAAATGGAAAGAAATAAAGAAAATGTCTTGCCTGCCTTCAGGCTACAAACATAAAATAAACAAAGGAGAGGCATAATAAAATATACATGGGAAAGGAGTTATTAGGAGACATGGAAACAATAATACCATAGAACAGGGATCAGCAACCTTTGGCACCCGGCCCGAGGGAAATCCACTGGTGGGCTGGGGTAGTTTGTTACCTGCAGCATCCCCAGGTTCGGCCGATCGCAGCTCCCACGGGCCGCGGTTTGCCATTCCCAGGCCAATGGGGGCTGCGGGAAGTGGTGGCCAGCACATCCCTCGGCCCACGTGGCTTCCTACAGCCCCCATTGGCCTGAAATGGCGAACCATGGCCAGTAGGAGCTGCAATCGGCCAAACCTGCGGACACTGCAGGTAAACAACCCCAGCCTGCCAGTGGATTTCCCTGATGGACCGCGTGCCAAAGGTCGCTGATCCCTGATATAGGCATTGTTGTGCATAGTGCTTTATAATTAAATAAAAGGGTATCAATCCCTGCCTTTAGGAGTCTCTGACCTGTGGGTTGGATTCATGCAGCCACACTCTTTGCACACCACATGGCCTAAAGCACTGAGAGATGGGTGCCTTCAGCTCTTCTTATAATATGCCTCTATATTAGTATTAATTGGTGTTGGAAATATGTTTTTATTTTAAAACAGAGGCATCCAAAAAGCTGAGGATATAAGGATCAACCATGAAAGCTTTAATCCTGTTTTTTTAAGTAAAAAGATGAGAAATATTGACTCACTCTTTATTATAGTCTGCTCCATTTATGTGAAGAGTCTTAAGCTGAGTTTTAAGTATGGAAGCTATCATCTTTTTGTTCTCATAAAAATATGAGATAAAGTACCTCTTATGGATAAATATAATTCATCTAGCTCTCTTGTCCCCAGCAAAAAAATAATAATAATAATTCTGATCTAGTGCTATTGGTGGCTTCCAGCTTAAAAAAATTCACTAAAAATGAATGGGATGCAGTCACAACTGTACCTTTGTTAAAAAAGTTTGCAAGACATCCATCAAAATTACGTACCCTTGGTTTCACAATCAAGTGCTCAGTAGCTCTAGACAGAATACAGTTTATATGTAAATTCTCAGTTTGTGAGCTTGAATATAAAAGAAGCTTCCAAAGATTTTAACAATTGCCATTTGTTCTGTTGAAATGCATTTTTATTTTACTTTATTTTATGGCTAACAGTAGAGTTGAGACTTTGAAAAGTGCTTCTTTAAACAGAAGCTGACAAATGAGGATGGGTTAGGACAATGCAAATGTCAACACACCCAAAAAACTCTGAAAGACAGCTCCAGACCTACTACTTTCTCTAATTCCTCTTCAGGGTGTTTGCAATTCTGATGGATTTGGGATATTTGGGTTTTTTTTATTTATTTATTTACTTTGTTTATTTGAAATTCAAGTATTGCAGACATTTTGTATTTTTGAAATGCCAATAATTTTTCTTAAATAGGCTTCAGAAACAAGAAGCCTATATATAAAATGCCTGTGATATGTGCACTAGTTATGGCACTAAGGACTTTAACAACAGTTCTTTTTCCTAATATGTACCTGTGCTCAATTTATCACACTTCTTTCGGTTATTTCCAACTCAAAACACAGAAAGACCCAAGAAAACTGGATTTGCTTCATATTAATGTTTATACTTAGGTAAGCCCCCTCCACAGAGATTTGCTACTATTTTAGATGAAAAAAATGTCCATCTTCCTGAATTATAAAGCCTTTCAAACTTTGCTTTGACACCACTGGCTAAATATACACCAAGTGCCTAATCCTGCACCCCTTAAAGTCAATGGGAAAACTCTCATGCACTTCAAAAGGAGAATGCTCAATCCCCTCTGATATAAATGCCCCATTAGTAAGCATTTCAGACCCAGTTCAGCAAGCCATTTAAGCATACGCATAACTGGACTATTCACACACTTAAAGTTAGGCAAGCACATAAGCACTTGTTTCTGCATGTATAAAGAGGAATCAATGCTCTATAGCCAAAATGCTTCTGAAATAAATGTAGTCAAACTTTACTAATTCTGGGTCACTGAGAACGAAAATGATGCTTAAAATTGTTGATTGGCTCTAGTTTTCAAGATATGCTATTGGGTCAGTATATACGACCCTTGACTTGAGAATGGCGGAGGATAAGTGAGTTATAAAGGGAAGGGATCTCAATTTAAACCAGAAATGACTAAAATACATCTTTGACTGGATCTATGAATAAATCTATGACTGGGTTTGGACAGTACTTGCTTTTTAGGCAAAACAATGAATGATGCAATCTGAAGCTGGTATTGCATCATACATGATATGAATTGCATCATGTTATTCCTAGAAGTCATGGATGATGCAATCATAACAAAGCTTACATCACTCTGCTGAACAAATTGCCCTATATCAGCTCTAGAAATCATACAGTGTCGTGCTCTCTTATTTGTCAGTGTTTGATTTTGCAAAGGGACACATTTCTGTTTAGCCAAAATGAGGAGAGATGCCTCGTACTTGTGTGAACAGTGCAGATAACTTCTGCTATGTTTGTGGTGAAGTGACTTTTGCATCACAAAAGCGCAGTATAACCACTATGGTTAAGAAAGCCTATCACCTTTATTTTGGCTGCAAAACTGGAGATCAGGACAAGAGGTGGGCCCCACACATATGCTGCAACACTTGTGCAACAAATCTTCGCCAGTGGTTGAACAGGAAAAGGAAATCTCTGCCTTTTGCAGTGCCAATGATTTGGAGAGAGCCAACAGATCATACCAGCAATTGTTACTTCTGCATGGTGCCTCCAGTTGGGAAAGGTGTGTCAAAGAAGAAAAAGTGGACTGTGCATTATCCAAACATTCCATCAGCTATACGCCCAGTACCCCACGGAGAAGGACTGCCGGTTCCTGATGCACCAGAATCATTCTCACTTGAGTCAGACGAGGAAGAGGATGAAACTTCTGGTCCTGAACCATCAATGTCACAGGACCCACATTTTCTCCCATCCTCCTCCTCTGAACCACACCTCATAACACAAGGTGAACTGAATGACCTTGTCAGGGATTTGGAACTACCCAAGAGTAAGGCAGAGCTATTGGGCTCCAGACTACAGCAGTGGAATCTCCTGGCAGGTGATGTTAGGGTTTCCATGTTCCGTGACCGTCAAAAGGATCTTGTCCCATTCTTCTTCGTGGAAGGTGATCTTGTAGCCTGCAACAACATCGATGGTGTGATGGCAGCCCTCAACATCGTTCACGATCCAGATGAGTGGAGACTGTTCATTGATTCATCGAAGATGAGTCTTAAAGCTGTTTTACTGCATAATGGCAATGTTTTGCCATCAATTCCAGTTGGTCATGCAGTCCATATGAAGGAAACCTTTGACAACATGAAACAACTTTTGAGGTGCATAAACTATGACCAACATCAGTGGCAGCTTTGTGGCGATTTGAAGGTTGTTGCTCTCCTGCTTGGTCTGCAGACTGGATACCCAAAGTACTGCTGGTTTTCTCTACAAATGGAATAGTCGTGCAAGAGATTCCCACTACATCAAGAAAGATTGGCCACTTCGACAATCATTGGAGCCTGGGAGGAAAAGTGTTCAGCATCCACCACTTGTTGAATCAAGGAAGATTTTGTTACCACCCTTACACATCAAGCTGGGTCTGATGAAGAACTTTGTCAAGGCCATTGACAAAACACAAGCAGCTTTCAAGTACCTCTGTGGAAAATTTCCAAGGTTAAGTGAAGCTAAGATAAAGGAAGGTGTCTTTGTTGGTCCTCAGATTCGTGAACTTCTTTGAGATGATGCATTTGACCATGCACTGCGTGGTAAGGAAAAGACGGCATGGAAAGCCTTCCAGTTAGTGGCAATAAATTTTCTCGGAAACAACAAGGCAGACAACTACAGGTTGTTGGTGGAAAACCTCCTCAAGGCATACAAAAGCCTTGGTTGCAACATGTCACTAAAGATACGTTTTTTGCACTCTCATCTAGATTTTTTTCCACCGAACTGCGGAGCAGTGAGGGACGAGCACGGCGAGCGATTTCACAGGACATTGCAACAATGGAGAAATGCTATCAGGGCAAATGGAGCCCATCAATACTTGCAGACTATTGCTGGACAGTGACAAGAGATGCTCCATTTAATGAATACAAGAGACAAGCCAAGAAGCACCGAGTAGACACTGAATAGAACTAAACTATGTACATAATAAAAACAACAAGGAGTCTGGTGGCACCTTAAAGACTAACAGATTTATTTGGGCATAAGCTTTCGTGAGTAAAAACCTCACTTCTTCGGATGCATAGAGTGAAAGTTACAGATGCAGGCATTATATACTGACACATGAAGAGCAGGGAGTTACTTCGCAAGTGGAGAACCAGTGTTGACAGGGCCAATTCAATCAGGGTGGATGTAGTTCACTCCCAATAATAGATGAGGAGGTGTCAATTCCAGGAGAGGAAAAGCTGCTTCTGTAATGAGCCAGCCACTCCCAGTCCCTATTCAAGCCCAGATTAATGGTGTTGAATTTGCAAATGAATTTTAGTTCTGCTGTTTCTCTTTGAAGTCTGTTTCTGAAGTTTTTTTGTTCAATGATAGTGACTTTTAAATCTGTAATAGAATGACCAGAGAGATTGAAGTGTTCACTTACTGGCTTATGTATGTTACCATTTCTGATGTCCGATTTGTGTCCATTTATTCTTTTGCGGAGGGGCTGTCCGGTTTGGCCAATGTACATGGCAGAGGGGCATTG
This sequence comes from Chrysemys picta bellii, assembly GCF_011386835.1. Lineage (NCBI taxonomy): Eukaryota > Metazoa > Chordata > Testudines > Emydidae > Chrysemys > Chrysemys picta. Next base: position 107,512,585 of record NC_088791.1, read on the forward strand.
CTGGCACATGATGGCATATATGACATTAGTGGATGTGCAGGTGAATGAGCCCTTGATGGTGTGGCTGATGTGGTTGGGTCCTCTGATGCTGTTGCCAGAGTAGATATGGGGACAGAGTAGGCAACGAGGTTTGCTACAGGAATAGGTTCCTGGGTTGGTGTTTCTGTGGTGTGGTGTGTAGTTGCTGGTATTTGCTTCAGGTTGGGGGGTTGTCTGTAAGCGAGGACTGGCCTGCCTGCCAAGGTCTGTGAGAGTGAGTGATCATTTTCCAGGATAGGTTGTAGATCGTGGATAATGCGCTGGAGAGGTTTTAGCTGGGGGCTGTATGTGATGGCCAGTGGTGTTCTGTTATTGTCCTTGTTGGGCCTGTCCTGTAGTAGGTGATTTCTGGGTACCTGTCTTGCTCTGTCAATCTGTTTCCTCACTTCCCCAGGTGGGTACTGTAGTTTTACGTATGCTTGATAAAGATCTTGTAGGTGTTTGTCTCTGTCTGAGGGGTTGGAGCAAATTCAGTTGTATATTAGGGCTTGGCTGTAGACAATGGATCATGTGATGTGTCTTGGATGGAAGCTGGAGGCATGTAGGTATGTATAGCGGTCAGTAGGTTTCCGGTATAGGGTGGTGTTTATGTGACCATCACTTATTTGTACTGTAGTGTCCAGGAAGTGGATCTCTTGTGTGGACTGGTCCAGGCTGAGGTTGATGGTGGGGTGGAAATTGTTGAAGTCCAGGTGTACATAATAGTTTTTTGCCTTTTGTTTCATCATAAATTTTATTTATATAACCCTTTTGCTGATTTTTAAAGTGTTACATAAACAGGACAGGTGAAATATTATCATGTAAAGCAACCATAAACACATGAAAAGACCTAGGTTTACAATTTATGATTAAAACTCTACTATATACACAATATACATTGACATAAAATGTAAAAACGTAAATATCTTAGAAACAGTAGCCAATCAGTTGTTTTAATTGTCATAGTTGAATTCAGCACATCAAAATGCATAATAAATAGCACATTTTATCTCTGAAGCAGACGACTTCTCAAAAATTGTTATAGGTACTGCAAAGGGCCTGATCCTATAGTCCCTGTGCCCTAATGATTTCCATTGACTGAACTGGAAGTTCTGGGTGTGCAAGGAGTATAGCATCAAACAGTATATTTTCTATAAAAGGCACCAGACTAATTGTTCCAGCTCAGCCTTAACAAAGAGAAATAGATTGGGTTTGTGCCCTTTTTTGCTGTTTCATAATGCATAAAGAAGTCTGAAAGTATTTTGTTGTTGTGGGTTTTAATTTAGTTTTTCTGCTTCTTTTTTCTTGTTAGAAGTTCAGATCCATCTTGAAATATGTGCCTTTTTATTTATTGAAAAAAATAGTTAGTCTTGAAATGAGAATTACTCCAGTTGCTATACGATTAAAATTAAGTGCTGTTTCAGTTCTATTTTAAAAGAAAAACACCTGGTCAGTGATCAATACCAATAAACAATCTCCATTGTCAAATTATTATATTATTATTAAATATAGTAAGTGGCATTAGTTCCAGCTACTGTTGAACCAGTTGCTGTAGCTTTAAAAGTTTGGTCAGAAAGAAATAAAATTGAGCCCTAAAGCAGTCAAATGAAAATTGATTGTCTACATCAATAAACTCTCTGCCACTTGGTCTCACTGCAAAACAGAATCTGTTATCATCACAAAGAGAGATAGCAGTATCAAAATGTTATGCAATAATGGGTCTGGAATTCCTCCCTTCAGTTCACATGTGTAATTTAACAGTAGTGGCGATTTCATGTGCTCTTCACGAGATTAGAACCCATAATATTTCTATTTCTCCTTTTCACCAATCTGGATCTCGTTGATGTGTCTTTACTGGCTACTTAATTCTGTTTCTGGCAATTCCATTCCTCTAGAATTGACCAAAGTCCACACCCTTTTATATCTTTAACTATTTTATTGATGGGTAGAAAAGCAGAATCTGGCACCATAGCTTATCAAAAAGGGCCCTGACTATATAATTAATTCGACTGAAGGAGTCGCATTCAGTTTTATGAGGAATAGACCTATAAAGCTTCTGAGATTTTGGAGGACAGTTTTGGGTGTAGGCCAGTTATGGATTAGGTCCCCTTTTATGTCTCCCTTACGTTTCTTCATTTGTATAGGTCTTAATGGGATTTTTCTCCCTTGCTTTTAGCTGATTTTCTCTCTTCTAGGTTGAGTAGATGTTTCAGTAGAAGTTGGATCATACTCAATCTCACATTTTAAAATCAAAGAAAATCATTCCCTTTTAAAATCATTGTAGAGAGAGGCGTTGGGTAGAAGGAACATTTGCTGAAGACTTCCATTCATATTTTTTCCTGTTAAATTCCTTGCTACTTCTTCCTAAACAATAAAGGCTTTTTGTTTTTCTTAAACTATGAGAAATTGTGCAACTGTTCCAGCCTGGACAAATGTAAAGTATAAAACATTAGGAAATATACTGTAGGGATCACTCCTCCATTGGCAGGGAGATGGACTGAATGATCTGGATGACTCTTTATCTCAAGCATCTGTGATTCTGAGAAGGGCTGATACAATATGGTACAAATGTAAGTGCTTCCGCATTTCATGAATGTTTGAATATTAAATTAGATAGGAGAAGAAAGAAAGCAGGAACCCAGAACTCTGAAGGGTACCTGTAGGGGACACTTTCGCCCACTCGGGGCGGAGGGGGTGCAAACAGAGCTTCATGAGGTGAGGAAACCATATCAATATGAGAAGATCATGACCACTAATGGACTCTGACTACCTGGGGTGTGATTATATTGAGACCTGCTGGGTTTCTTGGCTCCACGAGGTTTTTGTGGTAGCTATCCAAATACAGGTACAGATGGTAAAGAACCTCATAATTGAGATGTGAGCACACACAGCGTTTGAGGCATTTGGTGCTCACTGAGTCTTTACAGACTGACTGTCCCATTCGTGTTTTGTGCTGTCTCAGTTACACCCAGATTTGTCCTATTGTCACTGTGACTTAGAGGTTGGGTAGTAGATAGGTGGACTTTGGCTGCAAGCTGCAGACAGGCTACCATCCATGACCCAGGATTATTGGGAGGAATTCAAAGCACTTGAAGCCTTTCTGGACACAGGAAAAACTCTGGTACAACGTCCAAGGGATCAACAAGGGCTGGAGGAGAAACACTCACAAGATGGGTGGGAGCTTTTCCCAGAGTCCACTCAGACTCTTCAAGACTCCCTTTTCATTACAGAAGATGTGTTGCTAATTCTCGTGATTTTATCACAAGTCTAGTGGTGATTGGTGGCTTTTTTTAAAGCACCAGCTTCTGGAGTCCTGTGATTATGTAAGCCTTTTTGTTAAAATGAAAGCTGAGATTAAGCTTCTGGCACCCTAGTTGCAGAAAAAAGCCTTAAAATCTGATCCCTAAAGTCAGGAGTGTGCCCTGCTTGTCCGTCCTGAGACCCACCCTGGCCTAAAGGCTCAAAAACCAGAAGGCAAATACGGAGCACCCAGACTTCATTTACGTTTTTTGTTAAATCTCATAGTTTTTTAAGCCAATCTTCTGATTTTGGGGGCCTAACAGCAGCTGGAGCCCGGGAGAAGTGCCCGGCTGGCGGCTGGGGTCCGGAGGCACGGGGGCTGCCCGAAGCCGGTAGCGCTCGGGCAGCTCGGCTCTTAAACAGAGCCGAAGAGTCAGGGGAGGAGCAGAGCAGCCGCAGGAGGGGAAATGCCCGGCCGGTATTTTCCCGGACATGTTCAGCTTTTTGGCAATTCCCCCCCCCCCAGACGGGGATTTGATTACCAAAAAGCCGGACATGTCCAGGAAAAAATGGACATATGGTAACCCTAATATAGACCCATAGCCTGGGATTTTCAAAGGAATCTAAGGAAGGTAAGTCCCCAAGTCCTATTGAATGTCAAGCTGAGTTGGGTCTCCAGTCTAGATCTCCTTATAAATACCCCAACCATAAAGCACTGGGCAAACAGAAAGTGGTCTAATGACACAGCATGATTGCAAATATATGTATTTTTAAGGAATAAATAAATAGCAGTTCTTTGAGTGGAGAAGTAATACTGCTCGGCTTCAAAAACATTTATAATTGCTGAAGGAGTTACACCAGTAAATTACATCTTAGTACTACTGGGGCCTTGGGACAGGACAACGATGTGTGATATAAAAAGTCTATAAATTAAACAAACTATATGAACAGGTGGGGGTCTCAGATGGTATCGCGCAGTGGTAGGCAGAATAACCACAGTGCACGTGTTTGTAGAGCAAACCAGACATCGCTGGCACCACTTGGTCAAATACTTAGGTATCCCTTGCCTGATATAAAAGACACACACAGACTTAAAGTGACAGAGCAATGCAGCTGGCACATATGACTGAATTTGGCCCAACATCTTTAAATGCTTTTCAGTAGTATACATAGGTTCTGATTTATCCTTACACTGTTACATTCCAATGAAAATCCATAACCGCTCCATGACATAATCCTTTTTCAGCCTCTTGGTCTGTTTCATTTTTGCCACATCCTTTGACCGCCTCAAAATAGTTACCCAGGTCCAGATTCACAAAGGTATTTAGATGCCTAAAAGCACCTAAGCAAGTTAGATGCTTAACTCCCATTGAAAGTCAATGGGTGTTTGTTTTTGCCAATCCCACTAGGTTTGTAACTTTAGGCACCCAAGTATCTTCGTAAATCCGCCCCCTAGAGTTTTAAAGATGCAAATTTCATCCAGTTTTGGCTCAGTTAACCATGTAGTTCTTTAGTTGTGTTCCTTCTGGTATTCGAGGTCAAACTGCCTTTTGGATCAAAGTGATGTGACCAGTCAGTTGCTCTAGGTCAGGGGTCGGCAAGCTGCAGCTCTGGAGCCACATACGACTCTTTGGCTGCCCCTTTGCAGGCAGCCATTTTTTGAGAGAGTGCAGGCTCTGGCTGGGAGGTGCTTACCACAGGTGGCTCCCGGCCAGCAGCGCAGCAGGGCTCTGGCTCCACGCTGCTCCCAAAAGCTGCTGGCACATTTCTGCACACCGTTGGGGGGAGGGAAGCAGTAAGTCTCCGTGCGCTGCCTGCGCCCGCAAGCACACCCCTGCAGTTCCCATTGGCCGATTCCCGGCCAATGGGAGCTGTGAGAACAGTACTGGGGGCAGGAGCAGCACGCAGAGCTGCCTCCCCACTCCCACTCCCCCTCCACCGGGGGCACGCAGAGACATGCCAGCAGCCGGCTGCTTCCGGGAGCAGCATGGGGCCAGAGCCCTGCTGCGCCGCTGGCCAGGAGCCACCTGTGGTAAGCACCTACCGGCCAGAGTCTACACCTTGCACCCCAACCCCCTGCCCAGGTCAGAACCTCCTCCTGCACCCAAACTCCCTCCCAGACCCCACACCACCTCCTGCACCCCAATCCCTTGCTCCAGCCCGGAGCCCCCTCCTGTTTATTTTCAAATTCAAATGGCAGAAGTCGCATTAAAAGTATTGGTGAGTAGTAATAACTTTAATATGTTCAATTATTATTAGTTGATAAATCGTAACTCTACGAGTAGCTTTGCGTGTGATGTGGCTCTCAAAATATTTTGGTCAAAGACAAAAACAAAAAAAGGTCTCTTCTTCTTTGAAAGGTTGCAGACCCCTGCTCTGGGTTCTCCATTGTTGAAGACTAGTTTTCTATCCATATAAACTACTGCAATTATGCTTCAGTCATATCCTTCATGAGATTTTGACTTTTACTTTACCCCTTGAAACACCTCTATATTTTATGTGTATAACAGTATTTGCAGTTAGTCATAGCCAGTGGATTCTTGGGAACAATAATTTAATAATAACAACACCTGTTACATAGTCAAAAAGTATTCTGTTGTGTGTTTTTGTTTTGTTTTGTTTTGTTTGTTTTAAACAAGGGACTTTACCTTTAGGAAGCATTATATTAATTATAGACTCACAACCTGAAAAAATGTTAAATTAAAACAAAGAATCTGATTGTAACCAAGGCAATAACAGTGAGTCACAGTTTCACCTTCAGTGCTAGACTTTGGATAAAACCTGAGAGAGACAGTACAGCATACCTCCCACACTTTCTGTAGGATTACTTAACCTTTCAGGCATGGATTGGGACCGTTATTAACCCCCTTTCCTCTCTGAGGGTCTTACGCCATATGTCTCCATAATAAATAGAATTTGCTCATGGCCTCTTACTGCACTCTGCGTGCAGAACTCAAGTGATTAATGAAGCACTGCCTGCTCCAATATGTATGTTACCACTAGATTAGAGCCTAAGGAAAAAGAAACCTCAACCGTTGAGCTAGGCAAGTAGGCAGTGCAGATTATATATACCATGTGTGCTGCATTTTTCAAAGCTCTTGTCAAAATTGCCCCTGCAATATATGTACAAGGAATAGCATTGACACATGAGCATGCATTTTTGCAAGAATTTCCATCTGCAATTTTCTGTTTTCAGCCCTGCTAGCAGAAGCACTGCCAGCTTTTTTGTCACCCTAGGCGGCAGAAGGTCTCGCCCCCGAAATACGCCGACAACCGGGGCGGTCGAAGATCTCAATTCTGCCTTCTTCCTGTTCTTCTCCTCTCATGGTACTGCTCTGCTACCTACTCCAATATAGGAGAACTAACAACTTAAAATGCCTTATTCAAAAATTTTAAGTAACACTTTGCTGTTCAGGCATTTGAAAGTTATGTAACTTTTCTTGTCTGCATAGTAAACACTGGCATTTTTATCTGCTTGAATAATCGAAGTGATGCTTTTAGTGCCTTCTTGGTTGCAAAGATTTGAACTGTTTCCTGAAGGTCCACAGTCTGGGCCAGCTCATGCTTTGAGATGGTTGCAAGGCTGACCAGCCTCTCCTGTGTCATTGTGGAGCGTAGATGTGTTTTTATTAACTTCATCTTGGAGAAGCTGCGTTCTCCACTGGCAACTGTTACAGGAAGTGTTAAAAGTATGCGCAGAGCAACAAAAGCATTTGGAAAGAGGTTGGTCATCTTATTAGTGCACCTATATTCCAGAACAGCCTTTGGAGTTGATCCTGCTGAAATGTATCTTGAAAGGGCTTTCAGTTCATCACCTAAATCACTTGCATCAATATCGCGCATGTCATCATGTGTCTCTAGTGGCCTGCATTGCTGGTGTAGGTCTTCTTCAGGTATAGTGAGGAGTTTTGGAATATCATACAACAACTCAAATATACTGCTGTGTTCCTTGTGCTGCATGAAAGGTTCTTTAACTGACTGTATTGCACAATCTAGCACCTGGTTAAAGAATTCAACTTTGAATTGTTGTTTGGGGTCTCTTATGGGATTATCTGTGCCTCGTAATCAAAATGTCGTCTTCTTCAATGACCCTTGTATTCTTGAATGGGTGGGAAAATAGCTTCAGTGTGAAGTTCCTCTGCCAATTTCTGTGCACTCTTCAGACATTTTGAAATCCCTCAACTGACCGGTAAGACTGTAGGTATGACTTTGCTTTGTCCAGTTGTTCCATTGCTCCAGATATATCAAGATCAACACCTTGGAGTCTCTGGCTTACAACATTTATTTCAAACAATATGTCATGCCACAACACTAAGCCACACAGAAATTTGAAGTTATGTATGTTTCTGGTGATTCCATTTCCCTCTGCCACTGTTCTCCCACGAACAGTTCCTGTCATAGCATTATCCTCCATAATGGCAACTATGGCATCATCTATCTTCTCAATTTGGTGTTTGATAGGCTTTATCGCCTCCATTTGACTTTCCCATCATGTGGCACTCGGTGGTTTCAGTATCAGAGAGGATGTTCCCAGATGTTGCTTCAAAATTTGCCATCGGTGAGTTGATGCAGAGAAAAATACATAGATGCTTTGAATTACATTAAAAAATTCAGCAGCCTCACTAGAAGCTGACGCTGCATCACTGACCACCAAGCTCAGTGAATGAGAACTGCATGGGACAAAAAAAGCTCGAGGGTTTAATCTTGGATCCATGTCTGCACTCCTCTGTTCTTTCCTCTCATGTTGGCACCATTATTGTAGCCCTGACCTCTCATGTCCGCTATTGCAATTCCTGTACCTTCCAGCTTTTTAAGAAGCACATTTGTCACACCAGCTCCTGTAGTATCATCAATGTCAATAAATTCTAGAAAATGCTCTCTGACAGTCACCATTGCAGGGAGATTTTCACTAGGTTCTGTTGTTACAAAACGCACCATTAAAGTCATTTGTTCCGTATGGCTGATGTCAGGTGTGCAGTCCAGAATAACGGAGTAATATCTTGCTGACTTCAGATCTGCCACAATCTTCTGTTTGACTTTTGTTGCCAGTAACTGTATGACCTCATTTTGAATTGTTTTTCCAAGGTAGTGGTGTGTGTACATTTCTTGGGTGGTGACTCTTCTTAAATGCTCCTGGAGTACTGCATCAAACTCCGCCATCAGCTCCACAGTTTTAAGGAAGTTTCCATTGTTTGGCATATGCAGCTGATCTGAAGTGCCACGCAGTGCTAGGTTTTGGGTAGCAAGCATTCTCACAATGGCAATGAGCCTTTTCAGAACATTTTGCCGGTAAAGAGACTCTGAAGCAATCTTCTCTTGATGCTGATCATCTATGGTGCCCTTTAACCTTAGTCTCATCTCAAGCTCTTTGCACCTATGGAATGCTCTCCGGTGATTTGCTGCCTTCTCATGACACGTCAGATTTCTAGCCAGCTTTTTCCAGTCCTTTGTTCCTGTAGAACCCAATGTGGCTGGAACATTAAACTGGAAGAATTTGCAACGAAAACAGTATGCAGCATTCTGGGTTTTTGAGTACATAAACCATGGCCTCTCCACTTTGTCACCATTGGGGATTTCATGCCAGTAATGTGTTGGATGGAAACTTCTATTTTCATTGTCTTTGGGGAACATGAAGTTTTTCACTTGCTGTGGCCCATGCAGTACAAGGAAGTCCCTCAGGCTATTGCTCAAGTGGGTTCACAGTCCTGGATCATCTAGACTTAAATAACTAAACTCAGCAGCAGCTGTTTCTTGCGCCTCCACCACACTCTTCTCTGATCTACACTTTTCTTCAGGAATGTGCATGGTTACATCCGTTTCAGATGGAGATATGGATGCTGCAGTAGCTGGCAGGTCACCTGCACTCTGACTAACTGGAAGATCAGGCATCTCCTCACCACTCACATCCTCACTGGGGCTGGAAGGCTCACCATGAACATTTGTGTCTATGTATCTCAGGAGAGCTCCTTCCTGCTTAGAAAAGCTTCCTTTTCTTTCTTTCTTTCTTCTAAATGCTGCTCCAGAGGGGCGTTTTCTTCTTTCACTCATGACTGCTGTTCTGTGCCAGCTATAGTGGCTCTCAACACTCAATTGAAGGGGACAAATAAGCAGGCTGGTAGCAGGGCCTGAGTGAGGCAAGATATCAGTGTCTTAAGGGTCTAACTGGCTCTTAGGGTATGTCTACACTACGAAATTAGTTCGAATTTATAGAAGCCGGTTTTATAGAAATCGGTTGTATACAGCCGATTGTGTGTGTCCCCACATAAAATGCTCTAAGTGCTCTAGTCGGCGGACCGCGTCCACAGTACCGAGGCTAGCGTCGACTTCCGGAGCATTGCACTATGGGTAGCTATCCCACAGTTCCCGCAGTCTCCGCCGCCCCTTTGAATTCTGGGTTGAGATCCCAATGCCCGGATGATGCAAAACAGTGTCGCGGGAGGTTCTGGGTACATGTCGTCAGGCCCCTCCCCCTCCGTCACAGCAACGGCAGACAATAGATTCGCGCCTTTTTACCTGGGTTACCTGTGCAGACAACATACCACGGCAAGCATGGAGCCCGCTCAGCTCAGCTGAGCTCACCGTCACCATATGTCCTCTGGGTGCCGGCAGACGTGGGACTGCATTGCTACACAGCAGCAGCTGCTAACTGCCTTTTGGCGGTAGACGGTGTAGCATGAGTAATAGCCGTGGGGCTGGCAGCCGTGGGGCTGGCAGCCGTAGGGCTGCATTGCACCAGCCCCTTGCCCTTTGGTAGAAGATGGTATATTATGACTGGTATCCGTCGTCGTCATACTGCAGTGGCTGTCAATCATGGGCACCTGGGCAGACATGCTACTGTCTCGATGATGATGGCTATCAGTCGTAGTATACTATTTTCTGCCAATTGCCCAGTATTGTCTGCCAGCACCCAGATCGCCCGACGTGGGGCTGGCAGACGTGGGGCTGCATTGCTACACAGCAGCAGCCCCTTGCCTTTTGGTAGACGATGGTATATTACGACTGGTATCCATCGTCATCGTACTGCAGAGGCTATCACTCATGCTGCACCGTCGGCTGCCAGCTTAAGATGTAAAAAATAGATTTGTTCTATATTCATTTGCTTCCCCTTCCTCCGTGAAATCAACGGCCTGCTAAGCCCAGGGTTTTCAGTTTAATCTTTGGGGGGACCATTCTGTGTGACAGTTGTTTGTGTTTCTCCCTGATGCACAGCCACCTTTCTTGATTTTAATTCCCTGTACCTGTACGCCATGTCATCACTCGGCCCGCCCTCCCTCCTTCCCCTAGTCCGTCAGATACTAGTTTCGCGCCTTTTTTCTGACCAGGCGCCATAGCTAGCACTGGGATCATGGAGCACAGGCCCCAGCAATGTGGAAATCATGGTGTCACTGGGGCAGGTTCATGGCGTGGAACGTCGATTCTGGGCCCGGGAAACAAGCACAGACTGGTGGGACCGCATCGTGCTGCAGGTGTGGGACGATTCCCAGTGGCTGCGAAACTTTCGAATGCGTAAGGCCACTTTCATGGAACTTTGTGACTTGCTTTCCCCTGCCCTGAAACACCAGGATACCAAGATGAGAGCAGCCCTCACAGTTGAGAAGCGAGTGGCGATAGCCCTGTGGAAGCTTGCAACGCCAGACAGCTACCGGTCAGTTGGGAATCAATTTGGAGTGGGCAAATCTACGGTGGGGGCTGCTGTGATCAAATTTGCCAGGGCAATGAAAGACCTGGTGATAGCAACGGTAGTGACTCTGGGCAACGTGCAGGCAATAGTGGATGGTTTTGCTGAAATGGGATTCCCAAACTGTGGTGGGGCCATAGACAGAACCCATATCCCTATCTTGTCACCGGAGCACCAAGCCACCGACTACGTAAACCGCAAGGGGTACTTTTCAATGCTGCTGCAAGCCCTGGTGGATCACAAGGGACGTTTCACCAACATCAACGTGGGATGGCCGGGAAAGGTACATGATGCTCGCGTCTTCAGGAACTCTGGTCTGTTTCGAAAGCTGGAGGAAGGGACTTTCTTCCCGGACCAGAAAGTAACAGTTGGGGATGTTGAAATGCCTATCGTGATCCTTGGGGACCCAGCCTACCCCTTAATGCCATGGCTCATGAAGCCGTACACAGGCAGCCTGGACAGTAGTCAGGACCTGTTCAACTACAGGCTGAGCAAGTGCTGAATGGTGGTGGAATGTGCATTTGGACGTTTAAAAGTGCGCTGGCGCAGCTTACTGACTCGCTCAGACCTCAGCGAAAAGAATATCCCCATTGTTATTGCTGCTTGCTGTGCGCTCCACAATATCTGTGAGAGTAAGGGGGAGACCTTTATGGCGGGGTGGGAGGTTGAGGCAACTCGCCTGGCCGCTGATTACGCGCAGCCAGACACCAGGGCGGTTAGAGGAGCACAGCAGGGCGCGGTGCGCATCAGAGAAGCTTTGAAAACGAGTTTTGTGACTGGCCAGGCTACTGTGTGAAACTTCTGTTCGTCTCTCCTTGATGAACCCTCCAACCCCCCACCCCCACCCCCCCGACCCGGTTCACTCTACTTCCCTGTAAACCAACCACCTCACCCCAACCTCCCCTCCCCAATTCGAGCACCGCTTGCAGAGGCAATAAAGTCATTGTTTTTTTCACATTCATGCATTCTTTATTAGTTCCTCACAGAAGTAGGGGGATAATTGCCAAGGTAGCCTGGGATGGGTGGGGGAGGAGGGATGGAAAAGGACACACTGCATTTTAAAACTTTAACTCTTATTGAAGGCCAGCCTTCTGATGCTTGGGCGATCATCTGGGGTGGAGTGACTGGGTGGCCGGAGGCCCCCCCACCGTGTTCTTGGGCGTCTGGGTGAGGAGGCTATGGAACTTGGGGAGGAGGGCTGTTGGTTAAACAGGGGCTGTAGCGGCGGTCTCTGCTCCTGCTGCCTTTCCTGCAGCTCAACCATACGCTCGAGCATATCAGTTTGATGCTCCAGCAGACGGAGCATTGACTCTTGCCGTCTGTCTGCAAGCTGACGCCACCTATCGTCTTCAGCCCGCCACTTGCTCTTTTCATCCCGCCATTCAGCCCGCCACCTCTCCTCTCGTTCATATTGTGCTTTTCTCATGTCCGACATTGACTGCCCCCACGCATTCTGCTGTGCTCTATCAGCGTGGGAGGACATCTGCAGCTCCGTGAACATATCGTCCTACGTTTTCTCTTTCTAATGTTCACTAGCCTCTGCGAAGGAGAAACATTTGCAGCTGGTGGAGGAGAAGGGAGAGGTGGTTAAAAAAGACACATTTTAGAGAACAATGGGTACACTCTTTCATTACAAGGTCGCATTTTTCCTCTGCCTGCCGGTTTGGTATGAGAGATCACTCATGCAGTGCCCCAGGCAACATATTTCGGCTTGCAGGCAGCCATGGTAGGCCACAGTGTTTTGGCTTTTTTAACCTTCTTAACATGCGGGAAAGGTTTCAAACAGCAGCGCATTTCCCATATCCAGGAGGAATTGGGTTGGCCATTTAAAATGGGTTTTCAATGTAAAAGGAGGGGCTGCGGTTTCCCGGTTAACATGCGGCACAAACCCAAGTAAACCACCCCCCCCACACACACACACGATTCTCTGGGATGATCACTTCACCCCTCCCCCTGTGGTTAACAGCGGGGAACATTTCTGTTCAGAAGAGCAGGAACGGGCACCTCTGAATGTCCCCTTAATAAAATCACCCCATTTCAACCATGTGACCGTGAATGATATCACTCTCCTGAGGATAACAAAGAGAGATAAGGAATGGATATTGTCTGCATGCCAGCAAACACCGGGACCATACGCTGCCATGCTTTGTTATGCAATGATTCCAGACTACGTGCTACTGGCCTGGAGTACATGAAGGAGAGCTTTCTGGAGATGTCCCTGGAGGATTTCCGCTCCATCCCCATACACGTTAACAGACTTTTCCAGTAGATGTACTGGCCGCGATTGCCAGGGCAAATTAATCATTAAACACGCTTGCTTTTAAACCATGTGTAATGTTTACAAATATTTACAAAGGTACACTCACCAGAGGTCTCCTGTGTGCCCTGAGGGTCTTGGGTGAGTTCAGGGGTTACTGGTTCCAGGTCCAGGGTCACAAACATATCCTGGCTGTTGGGGAAACCAGTTTCTCCGCTTCCTTGCTGCTGTGAGCTACCTACAGTACCTCCATCCTCGTCTTCCTCGTTCCCCGAACCGTCTTCCCTGTGTGTTTCTCCATTGACGGAGTCATAGCACACGGTTGGGGTAGTGGTGGCTAGAATGGCATGCAGCTCCGCGTAGAAGCGGCAAGTTTGCGGCTCTGCCCCAGACCTTCCGTTTGCTTCTCTGGCTTTGTGGTAGGCTTGCCGTAGCTCCTTAATTTTCACGCGGCACTGCTGTGTGTCCCTGTTATGGCCTCGGTCCTTCATGGCCTTGGAGACCTTTTCTAATACATTTCTTTTACTGCTACGGAGTTCAGCTAGCACTGATTCATCTCCCCATATGGCGAGCAGATCCCGTACCTCCCGTTCGGTCCATGCTGGAGCTCTTTTGCGATCCTGGGACTCCATCACGGTTACCTGTGCTGATGAGCTCTGCGTGGTCACCTGTGCTCTCCACGCTGAGCAAACAGGAAATGAAATTCAAACGTTCGCGGGTCTTTTCCTGTCTACCTGGTCAGTGCATCTGAGTTGAGAGTGCTGTCCAGAGCGGTCACAATGAAGCACTCTGGGATATCTCCCGGAGGCCAGTAACGTCGAATTCCGTCCACACTACCCCAATTCCGACCCGCACAGGCCGATTTTATCGCTAATCCCCTCGTCGGAGGTGGTGTAAAGAAACCGGTTTAAAGGACCCTTTAAGTCGAAAGAAAGGGCTTCGTCGTGTGGACGTGTCCAGGCTTAATTCGATTTAACGCTACTAAAGTCGACCTAAACTCGTAGTGTAGACCAGGCCTTAGTATTTCAGTTAACTGCCTGTTCTCCTCAAGTGGGTCCAGGGAAGCAGCAGGAAACAGGAAGCTCCCTGAGAAGCTGGTGTTAATCAGTCCAGGCTCCTGGGGGTGCTAGAGAGGTACATAAGAGGCTCCACCTCCTCTCTCCCTGCAGCTCCTGCTGCTTTCTGTTATTCCCTCTCACCTTTTCTTCTGCCTGCCTGTTATGTCTCTTGTGCCCTCCTTCCTCCAGCACAGCACTCCACCATCTCTGTGCATCTAGAGCAGAGATAATACATATGCACCAGCAGCAGACACAATTTTCTACACTCTGGGTCCTAGTGGTGCACCTCCACAGTCTGGCACCTGAGGTAGCCATCTCAGTTCACCTCATGGTAAGGCCAGCCCTGCTGCTAGCATATTTTGTGTGTGCTTCAGACCCTGATTTTAAAATTGTAACTCTGTATGCATATTTTGGGTTATCATGGAAAACAATTGTTCTTTAGTTGGAAAATGTGCCTTAGAGTATCCATTCATTGCTAGAAGCTATATTAATGTAATCCCTTTTTGTTACTTTAGTCAATCATCCATCAGAACATAGGATGTTTCTAAAAATTCTCACTTGCTGTTATTAAAATATTTTTATGAAGTAGTTGTTTTGGCCTCTGGCCCCATAAGAAAGCTAAGAGGTAAAAATTATCTAATATTTAAATATCTATAATATGAGAGACTGAAAAAATGACCTATTGCTATCAGAGAACATTGCTTATCCATTACCTGAATATAATACAGCGAATACCTAACACCTTTTCCATTTCTCCTTGTTCAGTCTCCAAGTAATATTCATGTTATTAGCATCATAGGCTGGGCATATATTGTCCTTTTGTTATAAAATAGTGTTTCCTTAAGACTGGACTTACGTTAGTTTTGTTTCAATTACAGGCAGTCTCCATCGGGCCATCAGTGTTCCAGAACATGTTTATAACCTGGACACAGTCGATAATTGTTTTGTTTCAAGACCTCCACATGGAGTCACATATTCTGCATCTTTCCAGGTGAGGAAAATGTAGGCAATAACTGAAAATATGTAGAAATGCAAATTCATGACTTTGTTTGCTGCCACAAACAGTGGCTAGATTTTTTTTTTTTTCTATCATGTTAAATGTTCGCATTGCCAATCACTGGTTTAAAGAGATTACAATCTGTGGCCCATCAGGGTAATCCACTCACTGGCTACCAGACAGTTTATTTACTTTTGCGCAGCTCCTTGTGGCCGCGGTTCGCTGTTCCCAGCCAATGGGAGCTGTGGGAAGCAGTGGCCAGCCCACACCGCTTCTCGTAGCTCCCATTGGCCGGCGAACCGTGGCCACTGGGAGCTGCAGGCGACCACGCAAATGTAAACAAACTGTCTGTTGGCTCGCCATGGGCGGCAGGTTGCCCACCACTGCTTTAAACCTTGCAAAATGCAAGAATTTCTGCTGGGGTGTCCTTGTCATATAGGTGTCAAGTATCAGGGGGTAGCCGTGTTAGTCTGTATCTACAAAAACAACAAGGAGTCTGGTGGCACCTTAAAGACTAACAGATATATTTGGGCATAAGCTTTCGTGAGTAAAAACCTCACTTCTTGAAGTGAGGTTTTTACTCACGAAAGCTTATGCCCAAATATATCTGTTAGTCTTTAAGGTGCCACCAGACTCCTTGTCATATAGGGTTAGTGGAAACCTGGAGCTTTAAAAGCACCACATACCCATGAACAGAAATAATTATTATTTACTGTATGAAGCAATTCAGATCTGAGACAGAAATGTGTAAAGGCACATGTATAACATCTCCACCTGTGAGGAGCCTAATCCCTATTTCAAATGCTAGATCTTTTGGTCTTGTGTAAGTCAATGTGAGTACTATTCTTGTTTTTGTGTCCCAGAGGACTAACATCGCCCTCAACAAAGGAAGTAGACCACTTAGGCTGAACCTGTGCTTCCTGGTTAATTAAGTAGGACCCAGTTTTAATTACAATCTCTGTTTTCTGAATGTATCTATTTACCCTTTTCAGACACCCTCACAACCAATTACATAACTGCACTTGCCTCACTGCCACCCTTATGCTCTCACACCACCCAATTAGAAAATATTTGAAATGGGTTTTACTTCACATTACAGAATGAATAGTGTCCTCTCTAGAAAGGAGGGAGCACTGAAAGCAGGAACTAGAGGTAACACAGGAACCTCAGCAAAATGTCATCATTTTGATGGTAGAAATGGAAGAACCCGGGAGAGTGGATGGTATGGGAGAATGCCTTGCAGCCTCCCTGTACCACAGTGTGGGACTGTGACTCCTGAAATGAAGCATCCTTTTCCCCCTTGCAGTTCCCTCCAGTGCCTCTAAATATGTACCTCTCTTCAATAACAAATGCAACCAACCCTATGAGCCTGACCCAATCCGACGGCTAGATTGTGCACCCCTTCCTTCCACTGGTGAGCATTCCCATTATTGAGACTATCCCTGTGAGGAGCTCCTCACCAGTGAGAGTAAGAAGTTTGCAGTCTGGCCCCTAGATGCTATGGCCTCCACCCTAAATTTATAATTCACCTTAACTTTTTAATGCACGTGCATGTAAATGAGGTGCGGTTTAGGGATTATGACAAATTGCCAATATGCCCATTGGTACCAGAAAAGCTGTTCATCACTGCTCCAATGCAAGGTCAGATAAGCTGACGGCATGTACAAACCTGACTAGAATATCATTGTTAATGCTCTTTGCTGACATAGCCTCTTTCATCTGTCTGAGGGTCTCCGATCCTTTGCAGACGTTTAACTTCAGCTGGAGATGTTGGTATTCAGTATCTTTGAAAATCAAGCCCTGAGTGTGTCAATCTGAATACCTAAAAACGGAGATGAACCCAGCATGTAGAGGTCTTTTTGAATATCTAGCAATTTAGTGACTTGCTCAGGATAACACTCTGGGTTCTAGTCCCTGCTCTGCCACTATCTTGAAGTCTTGACTCCTAGTCCTGGGCTCCTAAACACTAGAATGCACTCCCTCCTCGTTTCACTGGGAGGTTAATGAAGAAGTGCAAAAAAAAAACCCATTGTCATCTGCATCTTTGATTGAAGTTCTCATTTTATTATACTGTAACTCCTCGCTTAACATTGTAGTTATGTTCCTGAAAAATGCAATTTTAAGCAAATCCAATTTCCTCATAAGAATTAATGTAAATGTGGGGGTTAAGTTCCAGGGAAATTTTTTTCACCAGACAAAAGACTAATATATATATATATACATACATACACGCACAGTAAATTGTTTGTTTAAAACTTATAATACCATACACCACAATGATGATTGTGAAGCTTGGTTGAGGTGGTGGAGTCAGAGGGTGGGATATTTTCCAGGGACTGTCTTACTGCTAAATGATAAACTTGCACTCAGCTGAGCCCTCAAGGGTTAACACATTGTTATTAATGTAGCCTCACATTCTCCAAGGCAGCACAAATGGAGGGAGGGGAGACGGCATGGCAGACACCCTGACATTAGCCCCCCTCATTGTCGTCATCCCCCCATGCGTGCGCACACAGCAAGCAGGAGTCTCTGGGAGCAGCTCCAAGGCAGAGGGCAGGAGCAGCACATGGCAGTGGGAGAAGGGACAGCTGAACTGCCGGCAATTGATAGCCTGCTGTGTGGCTACCGCACAGGGAACTTAGGGGGGTAGGGAGCTGATAGGGGGGCTGCCGGTCCACCCTGGTTCCAAGTCCCCACCAACTAGCTCCAACAGGCTGCTCTTTCTGCAAGCAGTGGACAAACCAGGCGGCTGCCAAACAACGTTATAAGGGAGCATTGCGCAACTTTAAACGAGCATGTTCTGTAATTGATCAGCAACGTTAACAATGAAACAACGTTAACTGGAATGACTTTAAGTGAGGAGTTACTGTACTATTCTACTAGCAACTGGCAAAAAATTTTATCCACCCAAATTATAAAAGAATAATTAAGAAAACAAAAGAGGGTCCTGTGGCATCTTTAAGACTAACAGAAGTATTGGAGCATAAGCTTTCGTGGGTGAATGCCCACTTCATCAGACGCGGGGGGGGGGGGAGGGGAGGATGAAGTGGGCATTCACCCATGAAAGCTTATGCTCCAATACGTCTATTAGTCTTAAAGGTGCCACAGGACCCTCTGTTGCTTTTTACAGATTCAGACTAACATGGCTACCCCTCTGATACTTAAGAAAACAAAAAAGCTCTGTTCTTCTGGTGACTTTTGTCCCTCTTTGCTTCTTTTGTACAGGTGAACTCACCAATCACTTACAGAAATGGCTGGGGGAATACAACCACACAATATAATTCATACAAGACAATGGAAGAGAGGAATCAAAGGCAGCCTCTGAAGAGATTAGAAGTTTCTCCCCAGAAAGGTCCTGAGAAGCTGGCATATGTATACAGTGATTTCCGCTACAACAGGGGAAACCAAGTTGGATTCATTCCAAGGCATAGTGATAGGATGAGATCCAGTGTTATTGTTCCAACAAGATATGCTCGCTCTGAGATTGTTGGTCATGGTAATCATGATTCTTCAATCAGAGAGCAAACTTATCAAACCCAGTTCCATAGAGGACCTTTTAATGACACAGTCTTTGACAGTGCTGCCACCAGCCCAACTGTATCTATGTACCCACAAGCTGGATTCAGTCGCAGTATGACCAACCTCTTAGAGAAAGAGAACTACCCGACTACAGGTAGTGGTGTGGGACAAGTCAGATCACCCATTGCTTCCCAAATTGGATTGCAGAGCAGGGAGTTTCTGAAGTCCAGCTGGCAACAAAGTAACTTCAGAAGCGCACAACCCATGAGGGAAACTTCCCAGACAGCTGCAGTGACCAGTGCTACTGCTGAAACAGGTGGGAAAAGGATGGCAATGACTGCTGCTGTGGCAGCAGCAGCAGCAGAAAATGTTCCCTTACACATGGGAAAAGCAGGCTCCAGTGTATCTCAGCTAGGGTAAGTCTGACTCTAAATCTCCTCCAGTTCACAAATACCTGGAAGTTTTCATATGGATTTTGTACCCCACGTGTTTCCCAGTAAAAAAAAGAAATTATCCCAGTCCATCAGTTCACAAAGAATAAATGCATTTCTGGCCAGTTGCCCAACAGCCGACTCAATCTAAAATATTTCCGTGTGGAAGAGTGAATTTATGATTTCTTTTTGGACTCTTATTTTGGATGAATGGAAGGAAGAAGGAAAAATTATTATTATTCTTATTACTATTATTGTTAACTATATATACTATAGTGCCAAAAAGCCTCATGACTGGGGTCCCATTGTATTAGGCACTAGTCAAACGTATTTGCCTTGAATAATTTACAGTCTAACTTGCAATAATATATTGACAGGCCTTGTGCTGTTGGGTAGATCAGATCATTTCAGCTCTGGTTCATTTGGCTGTTCTTCTATAGATTGAACTGCTTGATAACCAGAAGAATATCACATAGTTTACTATATTTCACATTCCTATTTCATGTTTATTGTACATGTAATTTAATTGTTCTGCTAGCACCAACAGTGCAATTAGAGAATTTCCTTTTTTTCCACAAGCGTGTAGCCTTCAAATTCCTTTTTACCAAAGCTTTATTTGCTTTCGTATTTTGTTGTTGTTGTTTATGTTTGCCGCTCTATTTGATGGAATTTTGCTATGAGGCTTGAACATTTCTGATCAGATAGCTACAGCATCATTTGTTTACAAGAAATTAAGTGTACAGAACATTAAGGTTGCAGTATCAGAGTAGAGCTTTGTTCTGTGTGTTTTCAGGTCAGGACAAGTTATCATACAGTAAAATGATTCCAGTCAAAATACAGCCTGTTTAAACAAAAATACTGAATTCCTGATGTGATTCTGATGCTCTTTTAAAGCAGGCAAGGTTAAGGGATTAAGCTGACTGAGGCTATGGGGCAGGCAGTGCTGACAACTGAATTTCTATATCTATCCTCTGACTAGGTATGTCTGAGGAACTGACTGGGTGAACCTTAAAAGGTTTGGCTGTTCATTTCAGTTGGGATATGCATGCAAAAGTTCAGATTTTATTTGTACCTGAAAAGAAATATCTGAACCTTAGTTGCTTAGTGAAATTGTCCTAAAAAAACTCTCAGGAAGAGCATTCCTTACTTCCTGTGTCCAGTTGGCCAGTTCTGAGAATGATCTGCCTTGAGGTGTTATGGCACTTCTGGTCCTAGTCAGAACCAGGAAGTACAGAAGCACAGGAAAATGAAACAATCAATAAAAATTAGCCACACTTTTTAAAAAAACAAAAAACTCAGAACAGGTGGGGTTTTGGGGGGGGTGGGGGAGAGTTGGTTCAAGTTTTAGCTCAAGATTTAGTCCAGTTCTTCCTTTATCCAGGCCAGTTTATTTCTCCATTGTATGACTGTCAGTTGTGTCAAATGATGGATTTGATTCACCCTTCGTCAAGCTGCTTCAGCAGATACATTTATACCGGAGATAAGGTAGACACAAGTCCCATTGCTGCCCTCCCTCAAAGGTCCTGCTAGGGGGAAGCAGCCATTCTCTGAGACTTCCCAGAAGATATGGTAAATCAGTGCATCTCCTGGGTACCCTGGTCCTATGCTCTCTCAGTCTGACTGTATTCACTATGTGAGCAGTGTCAGTTGGCTCCAGGTTCCCCAGCAGTGCACAGACTGGGGACATGTTTATATCATTTGCTCCCAACACCAGAGGAAATTTCTACTGCATAAGCCCACATCTTGGATTCTACAGGCAGAATGAATCAGGCCCTCATATTATATTTTCCTGTATAAGCTACTATTAACTGTTGAATGGTAATTTAAGTGGCTTTGTTTCTCCACTAAGGCCCTGATTCATGAAAGCACTTACATGCCTAAGTCCCATTGACTTAAGTTTGTATTTAAAGTTAAACACGTGCTTAAGTGCTTTCCAGAATCATGACCTAACTCTGGACTTGATTCAAACTAAACTCATTCAGGGGAAAGAGGAGTGCTTTACCCAGACACCAGTATATTTTTATAGAGAAGGTTTTTTTTTATAAAATTAGAGGAGCAGCATAGAACAAAATACAGAAATGATTCACAATTAGACAACATACAGGTGAGTTTTCAAGGCAGCACCCAAAAGTAAATGCCAAAATCCAATTAGCAAACAACTTGGCTTGTATCTCCCAAGGTAACAACACTTCAAGGGCCACAATTTAAAAACAAAACAAAATCCTTTAGCTTTGTGCTGGAATAACTTTTATGTTTGTAATTAACTGTGGGCACAAATACTAGAATTTAGATGTCAGACTATAAGGCTTGTTGGCAGAATTGCTGTTCACACCTGCCAGTGTGAGTCTGTATTCTGTTGTTGTGCCTATAACTGATTGTGACCATGTTCAAGTACAGAGGCAAAATTGGTGGCCAGATTGAGGCCCTCTTTGAAAGTGTAGCCATTAACAGCCAATTTTTTTTCAGCCCAGCTTTTGCGGGTACTCTATATTTTTGCCACTGGCAAATTATGGGCACAAATAATTGTGGGAAGCCTATAGGCCACCTGAGTATCTAAATACCTATATGCTCCAAGTTCAGATGTTCAGGTGCCCTAAATTGTATTTTTGAATTACAGCCATATTATGAAAATCTAGCCTTAAATTTCCATAAGGACTTGGCATTTACTCAAAGTATAAGAACCTGTATGATGGGTCATATTAGTTAGAGATTGGAAAAGACAAATAGTCAAGATATAGTCCCTGAAAAGAGATGCATCACTTGATAATACACTTGATCTTAGACAAAAAGTAAAGAATAAATTATAATCTTGTAAACTGTCTTTTAAATAATGAATTAAGAATAGATTCATTACAGGTGCTGGTGTATAACAACACACCTGCAGAACACAGGTATCTTATGTTCAGGCACCTACAAAAACTGTAATTACAAACTCTACAAATTCCCCCTTATTAAAAAAAATCTCTAGATCTGATTAACATTTAAGTAGAGCAGGGATCGGCAACCTTTGGCACGCGGGAAGCGGCGGCCAGCACATCCCTCGGCCCCCACCGTTTCCCACAGCCCCCATTGGCCTGGAGCAGCGAACTGCGGCCAGTGGGAGTCGCGATTGGCCAAACCTAGGGTTACCATCCGTCCGTATTTCCCCGGACACGTCCGGCTTTTGCGTCTCTAAATAGCCGTCCGGGAGGAATTGGTAACAAGGTTAAAATGTCCGGGGTTTTTTTCTCCCTCGCCTCCCTCCCTCCCTTCCATGCAGAGTGTGGCTGCTGATTGGGCGGCTAGGCCGATTGACCCACTCCCATTGGCCTCCAGCAGCCAGAGCCCTCCCCTGCTCCCCCCTCCCTCTCTCTGTAGTCCTGTGTAACACACAAACCGACCCACGTGGAGCCAGAATGGTAAGAGGAGTGGGGGGGGGGGGGCAGTCAGGGAGTGGGGGAGTGTTGGATGGGTCCCCAGCCTCCACCTGCCACCCCCCCTCCGTGCATCCCCCCCTCCGTGGGTCCCCCCCGTCCCTGTCTGCCTCTCCCTTGTCTGGGTGTGCTGGCTCTGGCAGTACACGCAGACAACTGCTGTCTGCTGCCCCCGGGTCCTAGTGCCCCAATCCACTAATGGGAAGACAGGCTGCCCTTACCCTGCCCTTCCACCCTAGCCCTGAGCCTCTCCAACACCCCAAACCCCCCAGCCTTCATCCCCACACACCCTAATCCTCTGCTCCATCCCTGAGCCCCCTCCTGCATCATGAACCCCTCATCCCCAGACCCACAGCCCTCACCCCTGCATCCCCTCCTATCCCCAAACTCCCTCCCAATCCCCCTCCCCCTTCCCACACACCCCCTCCTGCCCTCAAACTTCCTCCTAAAGCCTGCACCCCCTCCCTTTGCACCGCCTCTCACCCCCAAACTCCATCCCAGAGCCTGCACCCCTCACCCCCTCCTGCACACCCACCCCCTGCCCCAGCCCGGAGCCTGCACCCAGCACCCAAACTCTATCCCAGAACCTGCACCCCTCCTGCACCCTAATCCCCAGCCCAGGACCTGCACCCCAGACCTCCTCCCCCCACCCAACCCCCCTCCCAGAGCCTTAGGCAGGTGGGGTGGGGGGTTCTGGGCACCACCAAAATTTCTACAACCCTGCCACCCATGCGAGTGGATAAGGGTCAGGGCAGTCAGGGGACAGGTAGGGTCCTGGGGGGGGGCAGTTAGGGTAGGGGGTTCTCAGCAGGGGACAGTCAGGGGACAAGAAGCAGGGGGGGTTGGGGTTCTGAGGGGAGCAGTCAGGGGGTGGGAAGTGGGAGGGAGTGGATGGGGCGGGGCGGGGCTAGGGCGGGGCTTCCCCCCCCCCAGTGTCCTCTTTTTTGTTTGTGGAAATATGGTAACCCTAGCCAAACCTGCAGACACGGCAGGTAAACAAACCGGCCCAGCCCGCCAGGGTACTTACCCTGGCAAGTTGCGTGCCAAAGGTTGCCGATCCCTGAAGTAGAGTATTTTTTGCAGTTCATTCTATTCCATATTAACATGGTCTATCTACTTTTACAGACTGCACAGCATAATGTAGAATTAAGTATAAGAGATACCAGACACATTGTGCTCTCATGTACTCCATTGTAAATTGAGTAGTGTAACGACACTGAAGTCAAGGCAATAAACTGTGAGCATAAACTGATTTATTCTGGGTTTACATCAATGATACCAAAAACAAAATTTGGCCCTGCAAATGTCATTCTGTAATAGTAATTACCATAGAGGAAGAAGAATCAGACAGGTCTTTCTCTTCCAGTAAATGCTGGATAATTAAATGTTATGAGTCCAATTCTGTAGTCCTTTATTGACTCTTTGGGGTCTGATTGTGCACTAATTAAATAAATGAGAGTAGGGTCAGGGCATTACTCATGTAAAGCAAAGAGAATGAAATCCTGCCTCCATGGAAGTTTATTGGAGTTTTGTTATTGACTTCAGTGGAGGCAGGATTTCACGCAGAGTAATCACTCCCCTTCCCCAAATATCTCTTAATCTAAGACATGAGTAAAAACTTGAGCAGTAAGCCTTAGCAAATTTCAGCATTTAGCCTTATAATAAAGCACACACTGTGTATTTTACAGCTGTGTGCAGGAAGTTATTTAAAACTTAAGAATTCAGTCCTACTCCGGTCTCTTTAAAGATTAACCGAGAGGATGTAGAATCATTAAACTTTTTATATATAAAATAAAAGCATTTAAAAACATTTACAGACTATTTAGTCTGTGAATAAAGAGCACAAGGCATAGAGACACTTGTCCCTATCTTTTGGACATGCCGATAGGATGATGCACGAGAAAGACTCTCATATCAAAGGCTTAGAGGGTTTCTGGTGTGCTGCTGCCCTTTGATGTTACACAGCAGTTCAGAGAGCAGTTCCTTCTGGAGTCGTCATTCTAATTGTGCTGAGTGCCACTGTAAAATTCGCAGACAAAATGGTGTATCGCGGCTACTCTATATTCTGGTAATCAAGATAAAGCGGCAAGCCCTCATGGAGTAGTCTGGAAGAGATACAGGTATCTTGGAAGTTCATTTGCTTATTTACACTCTGCTTGCTCATTTGTAATATGGTAGTTCATCTGTGAAGGTTTTGGAGTTAGGACAGGATCAGAGCTTCAAATTCTGATTTTTAAAATGTTGACAAAATTTTGGGGTGTTTGAACTTTTGAATATGCTGCACAATGGGTCATAAATAATGTATTCTACTGTCCTGCCAGATAAACTTCAGTGAAGTAAAAATTAGACTAAGCCTGTTATAATTAGCCTCATAACAATGTGAACATGAATGATGACTAGTGAAAAGACTGCAGTACACAACAACAGGATGGAGACTTTGGGGTATGACATGTGAATGCAGATATCAGCCACGAAGAAAGACTTTCAGTGAACCATATATTGCTCTAGATTGCCTTGCAGGATTACACTGGCTTCAATGGGAGTTGTGTGTATTCATTTTGGGTAGTACATGACCTTGTCTGTCTTGACTGATCTCAGTGCCATGGATTAGCCGTTCCTGATGTACATGTCCTGCTATCGGGCCTACTTTTATAGCAAAAAGGGTAGGAAAGTATGTACTTTTCTGGCTCACATTAAGGGGAGTAAGAGGAAGGAATGTGATTCAGTTTGACCAGTTCAGTGCTGTTCAGGTTCATTATGTGTGGTTTTGATCAATTGTAAGATCCTTACACCAATGTTGCAATTTAG
Organism: Chrysemys picta bellii; assembly: GCF_011386835.1. Lineage (NCBI taxonomy): Eukaryota > Metazoa > Chordata > Testudines > Emydidae > Chrysemys > Chrysemys picta. Next base: position 107,538,004 of record NC_088791.1, read on the forward strand.
AGTACCTCAGCAACTGCACTAAATTGCATCGGCGCCAGGGCCAGTCGTGAGAATCAAGGTGCTGTAACTGGCGCCAAGCAGTTTGGTGCACAAGAGACGCTAGTCCACGTTGTTGTTGTTGTTGTTGTTTTGCTCATAAGCTTGTTTCTATTTCTCCCTTCCACTTGACACCCTCATCCAGTTTCTCCTTCACTTCAGCTTTCATTTTTGTCCTATCCTTTTCAAAGGTGTTATTGATATGCCTAGCAGATGTCTATGTCCTACCAGAGCACACTCCTTGGCACCTCTCTGTTAAATAGATCAGTTCAAAACACTAATTCAGAGAAGAAGAGAAGACAGGAGGTTGCATGATTCATAATAAATGACAATATAGTGGAGACCTCAGGACATAAGAGTGTAATTTCATTTGTGTTATGGACGTCACAGTTGTTTTCCTTCTCTTTGCTGTTCTTGCAGTCATATTAATCACTTCTTATACCTTCCAATGAACCTCCAGCAGCGATAGATTATAATTTACAATTAGAGTTGGTCAGAAAAACTCTGATAAAACATTTTTCCATTGGAAACCTGCCTGGTTTCCTGCCACATCACTCACCTCATAGGCTGCGGGGAACACCAGAGCTTCCAGGATCTGCAGCTCCGGGATAGCTCACTGTTTGGACTGCCTTGGAGTCGGTGACCTCTAGGCTTCCAGACTCCTGTGGCAACTAGCTCTCTACTGTTACCTTGACAACAAGAGTCTGGTCAGTTTCACAGTGCTGTTCAGTGGTGGGCACAAGCAAATCTGGCAAGATTCATGTTAATTTCATTCAGAAGCAACCAGGGCTTCCTGAGTCCTGGATTCAGCTGCAGACCACCAGGTGAGCAACCACGGATTCCAGGGATATATTTTGTTTTGGAAACACCATGCTTTGGTGTTGCCAAAATAAATTATTGCGGGATTTCAGTTCCGTGAAAATTTTTGTGTTTTTGCCCAAATGCAAAATGAATTTCTTTTCTGAAAACTCAAATTTTCATTGAACTGAAATTCTGGTACTGTCTGTCTGAAACCAAAGCAATTTTCAAGCCGCCGCCCTCCCCCCTGCCCCCCCCCCCCCCCAAAAAAAACCCACAAAGGCCAATGCAGCAGATGTTCCATGCATAGAGCAGCTGAGAAGGATAGGACATGGTGTGTATATGCTATCATAATGGCATAGCAGAGAAAAATAAACATCAGAGAACCCTGACAGTTACAAACAAACACACTTGCTAATTTGGCCTCCCATGGGGCCCAATCCTTCATAGTGCTATGCACCTCCTAAGATCAGTGGGAGCGGAGGTTGCTCTGCACCTCACAAGGAGGGGCACTTGAACTTCTGGTGTGGTTGTGTAATTCCGGCAGGATTTGTCGGGTGCTGACCCACTTCATGTTATAACAACTCCACTTGTCAGAATTTTTTTCCAAAGCATGTGTTAGGTCATGGTATCCGTAACAGCCTTTCTCAACTCTCCTGTTACTGGGAGGAGCATCGTAGTCTAAGTATAACTAAAGAGTGTTATGAATTGCCTGGTTAAAAAAAACACTGTCTGAATGCTGGTATTCTGCCATCTTGATTCACCATAACTTCCATGGCTATATATTTAGGAGTCCAGAAGGGGGGATGACTCTGGAGCTCGCAGTGAACGTTCTGGACACTGAAAAGACATCTTCGTTACCCAGGATCCTTGCTGCAGTTAGCTTTATACAGCATGAGTGCTTCCAGAAAGCAGAAGCCAGAAGGAAAGTGAGTAGTTGTTTTCAACTTCATGCAAGGAATGTTCTGCATTTACTGTACTGTGTTGTCTGCCATTGAAAGAGAAAAGGACAGTTTAAGAAGCATCATGGGAAACAATAAATAACATTCTAAGCCAGACTCTCTGCTGCTGCAATTTACTCCAACACCATTGAAGTCAATGGAGTAGCTCCAATTTACACTGGGAAAAAATCTGGCCCTCTATTTAGTATTACAAGCAGTTGGGCTTACCATACAATTAATATGTATTTTCTGTTTCTCTTCTCCCTTCTCCATTTTTTAAAAATTAGGGACAATTTCATTAAAATAGATGTTCAGTTACAGTGGAGATGACAGCCTGATAAATACCTAGGTAGAAAGAAAATAAGGTACTTTCATTGTGTCAGTGGAAATTAAAATGTGCTGTGGTGTTTGGACAGGAATATACGCTGTGGGATAATGTGAAAGAGCAAAATTATCTAAGGGTCTTTCTCATTTAAGTTGAGAAATGAGTTACCCGGTTATTTAGCACTGCAATATCTAAGAGTTGGGCATATAAATAAAGAAATAAAAACCCACATAACCTGCTGAATCTAGCTCAGCAAATTGCATGTAAATATAGTAAAGTGAGTAGTGTGATTCCTCATTTGAGAAGAAAATGATCAATTATGGACCACTAATTCCAATATTTTTTAAAAGATATGTGCCCAGAGTTAGGCTCCTAAATTCATATTAAGGCATCTAAATAGTGGCTTCATTTTCAAAACTATTGAGCACCCAGGAGCGCCTAAATATGAACTTAAAAGCCTCACTTTAGACATGATTTTTAAAAAAGATCTTGGTCAAAATCTACATTTAGCAACTAAATGTCCATTTTAGATTCCTAAACCAGTACTTGGATGACTAAAACAGGTATTTATGTGCCTAAATACAAATTTGGGCATCTAAGTTTGATCACCCAAGTTTGAAAACTAAGCTTTTTGTGACTGTATCCTTTTTCTAATTGAGGTGATATGGACCTGAGCTGCAAAGTTAAGACCTAGATTTGTACAGTACTTTTTCAGGGTTTAGGAGTAGTGTTTGTATTGGATTGAGATTCACTTGCTCAGCAGATGGGTCTAACAAATCTTTATTAAGGCAAAACCCTCAGCAAGGGATTGTAGTAAGAATTATACTGGGTGATCTCAAATCTTGATAGCATAGGAAAGCCTAAATTTAGGAAGGTGGTCTTGCTGTTTTTAATGGAACGAAAGCCTGAAAAAAATACAAAATGTAATATAGCTCACCTTCCTCCTAAATAACCCAAGTGTTTGTACACCCTCCCAAGACATACAAAGTAAAAACAGTAGTTATTACGTAGTTCTTGTTACTGCTCAGCATGCTGTCTTGTGAAGTCATTGTGTAGACTATTACACGTGCTGGGTTTGTCTGCTTTGTATAGAAGTAATGTTTAATCACTCTTACTAGACTTTTTTAATCATTAGAATAGCAAATAGATAAGTGACACAGATTTCTTTATTTTAAAGAGCCCTATTAGGTTATTTTACATAAAGGCTGAATTAAATAGAAAACTATGTTAAATAGAAACATTTACTTACACTATAAGCATTTTTATCTCTGTTGATTGTGAAACCACTTGTGTCATACAGTAAAAATGCAAAAAGAACAGGAGTACTTGTGGCACCTTAGAGACTAACAAATTTATTAGAGCATAAGCTTCGTAAAAATGCTGATCATGATGGACTGCTGAATGTTCACCTAACAAATTCTTCTATCCTTGAATCAGCAGCTTTATCAGGAATATAGTGTCCCACAGTTTTGGGGGGAGGAGGTGTAGACTGTATGCACGCCATTCCTTCTAGTCCATCTTTTATGACATTTGGAACCCAGATACTGAGTATTTTGTGTGATCAGTTTTCATAGTATATTGGATGCTATGGAGTGCTTTATTTATTACTGTGATCTTGTGTAACTGTGGAGGTGTCTGTAGTAACTCCATAGGTAAGGCTGAGTTGAGTTTTGCACTTAAAGCAGAGAATCAATCTCTTTATTATATAAGAGAAATACAGCGTATCCGCCCCAAAATTACTGCAATTACTCTTTTTTTTTTTAATACAGAATGAATTTACAAGTAAATCTGTTAATTTGTTTAGGAATTAAAATGAATTAAAAATGGGTCCTTTAAAGAAAGTGAGTATCTAGTATCAAACTTGTTTTTTCATTTCCCCAAAAATACTCAGTAACACAACAACACAGACTCTTCAAGTGTCCCATTAAGTTAAAACTCACTGAAATATTGGGATATTTTGAATAGATGGATGGATGATAAGGATCAATGGTCATTTCCCCCCGTTATTCTTTATAACTGAAAGTTTCTCCTTCAGCAGAGACTGAAAGGTTAAAATGGCCTACAGAGAATACCACGAAGAACCTTCCTCTTTCAAAATGGCTGCTTTATCCAGTTGGTCTCAGTGGGACTCACATTACAGCTGACTTCAGCTGGTGGCCATTTTAAGAAAGGTATCTTATCTTCTCTCTCTCTCTCTCTTTCATTGTTCTCAGTGGTTCTGAGTGTCTCTACCTCTGCTCAGCATAGGGGGCCACCGTGGGAATTTTCCCTGAAGACAGCTGTGTCCTCAGTCCCATTGAGAACAAGGGGAGGTGGTAGCCATTTTGAAAGGGGCAGTTATTTGTGACAAACTTTCAGTTATAGAAAATAATAGCATAAAATTGCCATTAATACTAAGCATCTTTTCAAAAGCTGCCCTTTGCAGCAAATGTACTAAACTGGTAGGCTGGGAGGAGGGGGGAAAGTAATGCGTGTGCACGCATATGTGCATGCACAGAGAAATGAAGGGGGGGTGCAGGAGGCAGAATAGGGTTACCATACGTCCTCTTTTTCCCAGACATGTCTGGCTTTTCGGCAGTCAAACACCCATCCGGGGGGAATTGCCAAAAAGCCGAACATGTCCGGGGAAAATGGCGGCTCTGCTCCTCCCCGACTCTTCGGCTCTGTTTAAGAGCCGGGCTGCCCGAGCGCTACCGGCTTCGGGCAGCCCCCGTGCCTCCGGACCCTGCGCCGCCGGAGCCCGTGAGGGGAAGTGCCCGGCTGGGGGCACAGGGTCCGGAGGCATAGGGGCTGCCCAAAGCCCGAGCGCTACCGGCTTCACGGTTTGCCGGGCAGCCTCCAGACTCTGCGCCCCCGGCTGGGTGCTTCCCCTCCCGGGCTCCAGCTGCGCTGGGGAAGCGCCGGCTGGGGGCGCAGGGTCTGGGGGCTGCCTGGCAAACCCTGAAGCCGGTAGCACTGGGGCAGCCCTTTTCCCCTGGCTGGGAGTGGGAGGGAGGAGGGGCGGAGTTAGGGTGGGGAAGGGGTGGAGTTGGGGCGGGGCTAGGGGGTGGGGAAATGGGCGGGGCCAGGGCCTGTGGAGGGTCCTCTTTTTTTATTTATGAGATATGGTAACCCTAAGGCAGAAGTAAGCAGATATGTACATGGAGGATAATGCACAAAGGTGCAGGAGGGAGAGAGAAATTGGATGAGTGGAGGTTTGTGGTGCTGGGGGGTGGAAGAGGCAGGGGGAATTTTGGAGGATGAGAGGGAGGGGGAAACAGGATGTACACTCTGGCTGGTTTGCATTGCTCTAGCTAAATAAAGCAGCTGTAAACCTATTTTAACTAGCCCCGTATGCTTTGGCTGCTATTCGCTTCTCCAGATTGGGGCAAAGCAGTCAAGAGTGTGTCAAAGAATCTGGTCATAAAAGTTAAAATTATTATTTTCATATAAAATATCAACCTTTTTTATATCTTCAAATCACTAGAAATATTACAGGGCAACATTCCCTTTGAGTTTCTGGTTTAGGGTTCATGTGTGAATTTTTTAAATTGAAAAACAAACAAGGAAATTCCTGAGCCACCTTAATTCTGCCCTGTTGCAGACCCAGCAATCTTCTCATATAGTTAACTCATAAGCTACGTTGAATTTTTTCCAGATTAATACTTATTATTTCCCCCCATTATGCTTCATAACTGAAAGTTTCGCCTTCTGCAGAAATCTTAATTCTGCTCTGAAATGACGACAATGCAAGAGCAATACAATAATGTTTAAAGCTTGTTAGTGTTTGTGGATCCTGCTTAGATTAAATGAGTTTCAAAGTTTCATTTGACTTCCCCCACCCCCCCTTTTATAGTGTCAGTACAGGGCAGAGTTAAGGTTGATTGGGTGCCCTAAACTGTGCATTACCAAACCATAACGTGTTTGGATTTCCTTTACATTTAATCTCTAAGTGTGAATTTCCTTGGTTTTGAGATAATTACAGCAACCTTGTAATGTAGTCTACCCTAAGTTACTGATATGTACTCTCAACCTTAACTCCATTTTAATGTAGTCTTTTTCTGGGAACATGTTATGTTGCTATGTATACTAATCTTATGTATGTATTGATTACTACTTGTTTGTTTAATTAAATGCCAGATGTTGAAGGGATTATATGGCTTAGTGTGTTGGGTACATGCTACAGAGCATTTTCCTACTTAGGTCCCAGCTCAAATACACTTAGGCTTCTGTTTTTCTGAGTTTATTCATTCAATTTTCTGGGTTTATTTTTAGCAGTTAGAGTTTTATGTAGATGTGAAAAAATCAGCACATTTCTGGGTTTTCTCCTTGTGTATATTGTAATAAATAATGCATATTACATTATGGTAGTATATACTTAGGGCTTCGGATTTTAGATTTTAACTGATAAACACTGATAAAATGCCCCTGAATTTTTTTTTAAAATCTGTATTTATCCAATGAACACCAGAAAAAACATGAGAAATAGTTACTTGGATCGAAGGGCTTGTCTACACAGAGCAGTAATACAGACTACAGGGGTGTGATTTCTCAAGCACACTAACATGTTGCGCATTAATTGGCTTGTATAGACCCTGCTGGTGTGCACTAAACATTCCTTGCTGTGCTTTAATGTAGTAATGTTTGAAGCAGAACAATGTTAAAGCGCACTAAGGAACATTACAGAGAGATTAGTCATTAAAAGATACACTACTCTGTGTGTGTGTGTGTGTGTGTGTGTGTGTGTGTGTGTGTGTGTGTGTGTGTATATATATATATATATATATATATATATATATATATATATATATATATATAACATATAATATTAAGTATACATTACTCTTTACAGTTTATATCCAGAGAGCCTCAAAACCCCCAGTGTTTGGACACCTACATACAACTCACAAATTGCTAAAAAATAAATCAAAAAATGAAATTAATAACCCCCCCAAAACAGAACCCTGTATATACTGTGGAGAATAATCTTTGTAATGTGCTGATTATGCTTTTAATGTAGTTCTGTTTCAAACAGCACTATATCAAAGCGCACCCAGGAACCCTAGTGTACACCAGCACACGCTAGTGAGCTTTAGAAATCACGCCCTCTATTGTCTGCATTACTGCTCTGTGTAGATGAGCCTTAGCTGCAAGCTACCATTTCCAGTGTTTATTAGACACACTGATTTGATTTTTTTTTTTTTTTGGTAGTTTATCAGTTAAAAACAAAAATCAGAATCTCTAAATAAAATCTAGGTTAGCAGAGACCAAACCTTGTTCACTTCTTTGATGTTCTTAATCTACTTTCTGCTGAACCAATATCTGCATTTTAAAAACTATCATCATAACTAGCACCCTTATTTTCAGTCTTGGCAGAGTCTCAAAATGGGTTGTGAAGGACCCAGCAGACCAGAAGTTCCAGCAGACCAGAGCTTGAGGAGCATTTGTGTGGCATCATGAAGGAAGCTTGTATTGCTGCTTCTTGTGTTGTACTTGTGTGGGTTAACAAAAGAGTACAGCCTCCAGGTCTGGAAGCTTGACTGTGGGGCCTTTTACCTTTCCCTGGTCCATTCATGCATCCAGGTAGAGTTCCTCTGGATGGTGTCCACTGATTCCTTCTCAAAGCAGTGGATGTAGTCTGGGGTTCTCTACTTGGTGGCCCTTTCAGGTTCCCTTGTTTTAACCCTTCCCCTGCACCTGTCCCCTATTTTTATTCTTTGTCCCCTATAATCTGTTAGGTCCTGTGGCCCCTTCTTCATCTGAGAGCATGGCCATCTGTTGTTTGGTGGATATAAATAGGCCAGTAGCTTTCATGAGCTCTAGAGTCACTGACAATTACAAAAAGAAAGCCAGTAAAAATGTTTAAAGAAAAGCAGCAAAACTAAAAAAGCAATGTCAAAAGGACATGTCAGTTTTGTAGCGGTAAGCAAATAGTCCTTCAGTGTTTGTGCTCTACTTATCTTGACAGATGGCTATTTCTCTGAGAATCAGAGAGCTGAAAGCATAGGGAACCAAGTCAGTAGCGTATTAGCAGGAAATGTTACCTTTTATGCAGCTGAGTCAAAGCAAAGGCAGGCCTGCAGAGTACTTTGCCAGGGCATGAAGATAACAGGAGGCTTTGTTGCATTTCATTTCTTCCTGATCTCAGCAGCTGCCAGTTAGATTAAATTCTTTTGATCATACGGCTCCATGCTACCCATCATAGTTATATCATGTTTCTAAGTCTTGTATGTACAATCCTGGCTACACAAGGATGAGTTTGTCCAGAAGACCCTATTGCATTATGGGATATTGGATTAAACCATTCCTAACTGCTTGAATGCAAGACCTACTGCATAAGAAACTTGTTCCTAAAGAAGCCAAAATTCATTTCCACCGCATCTTGGGATAACTGAGATACTGAGAGTTGCCACAGCACATAATCCCTGAAAAATAAATTATTTCCCTACTGCTGCTGTGATATAAAATGCTCTTTTTATTTTGCATTCTTCTTGGGTCAGATCCTCACTCTCTGGTCTTCTAAAAAGAGATTGAAGCGATTTTTCTGCAGTGGCTTAAGCATTGTCTAGATTGATTGATTGATTTTATAATTGTGTGGGCTCTGAGGCTTTGTTTTATGTTTTTATTAAATTCTTGTATAGTGTGCTACTGCTAAGAAGCGCCCAGTAAGTAAAATAGGTTATTTATTATGCCTTCAGCCCATGCAGCAGGCAGAGGACAACAAGGAAAGCTGCAGGCAGGCTAGCATGGGGAAATAATAATTTTGAACTTCTGTAGCACCTTCCATCCACGACGGTCAAAGCACTTTACAAATATTATTGCATTAAATCTAAGGACAACCTTGTGAGGTGCAGAATTATCATCATCCCCATTTTATAGATGTGGAAGCTAAGGCACAAAGAGGTTAAATGACTTACATGAGGTTGCACAAGACTGGGGCGTATTTGGGAACGGAACCCTGCTCACTTTAATTCCAGCCCCACGCTTCAAACTATGCTACCTCCGTTAGCTGTGGATTTTGACTGTGACTTATACAGAAGCCCTGGGATAATGGGTTCCATACCAAAATTTATAATTAGAGCTGAGCAAACTCTTTTATTTGGGGGAAGGGAATAGCACATTTGAAAAATGCAATTTTGGGGTAACTGAAACCATTCACCTTTGATGAATAATTTAGGCTAGATACAAAATCAGGGGGAGGGACATTTTAAAAAGCCAAAAACATTTTCAAAACAAAGTGTTTTGACATTTCTTTTCTAAACGACCTATTTGGTTTTGAAATGCATTTCATTAGATCCAAACAAAAAAAATTTGGTTTTTCATTTCAATAGGAAAACCTGAAAAAAATTACTTTCCGTTTAAAAACTAACCAATTTTTTTCCAGCTTTTCAGTTCCGCCACTGAACCAAAAACTCAGTTATTCACTCAGCTCTAGTTACAGTCCTGGCCAGTTCACTGCCCTAACTTTTAACAATCAGAGCTTCATATCATTCAGCCTACTGTTAGACCTAAGCAAATGAAAAAGCTCACAGAAGCTATAGTTGAGAAGGCATTTTTTTCCCCCCTGTAGCTAAACAATGAAAACACTTCTCTTTGGTTTCCTTTCCCAGGTTTATTTACTTGGTGGCATTCCCAAGCTTCTACAGCTTCTGAAAACGCAGAATGAGGACATTCTGCAGGTGGCATGTGGAGCTTTGAGGAACTTGGTGTATGAGGACAATGACAACAAACTAGAAGTGTGTGAGCGGAACGGGATCCCAGTCCTGCTCCGTGTACTCAGACAAACCAAGGATGTGGAAACTAAAAAGCAGATAACAGGTAATACTTGCAGAGTATTTGCATGCACATTTGCAGTGCTCTACATAGTGCACAGGCTTGCTGTAATATGTATTTGTTTATTTAGCTGGATGATCGATGGGTCAAACATAACCGGGAGAGGAACAAGGATTTAAAGGGACATTGTCAGCTAGTTAGGGCTCCTGTCCTCAGCCAAACCCTAAAGTCTTGATTCAAGGCCAGTTTGTTCTCCTAGGGAGTAATAGCCACATAGGAGCCAGGAAACTGCAATGTCCCTTCTCTAATCTTCTGACTCCTTACATTGGAGGGGCACAATGGCCTACAACTCCGGAGAAGAAAGTCGGGGGCCCTTTCAGACGCATGCTGCTCTGAGAAATCCACTAGGGTCAGAGAGCCGCTGGTACTGACGCCATGTATCTCTGCAGCAGCTCTGGCCCTCTGCACCTCTGCCCTGACCTCCTGACAGCTTGACTCCAGTTTGTGAGGAAAATGTAAGTCATCATTTCACACAGAGAAATAGATCACTCTGTGAGCGCTGCCTGTTGGCTCTCCAGCACCCAGTCAGTGGACAAATGCTCTCCCCAATACTTCTCTATGGCAGTTGTGTACAAACTAGAAAATAAGCAATCAGGGAGCCATGTTAATGTTCTTTAATGCACAAAGGAAAAACTTGTCTGTGTTCTTTCACAAATGGAGAAAGACAAAATGGGGAGACGGAAGGGATTTCATGTTAAGATATTTTTACTCTCAAACAAGAGGAAAGTAAAAATATTGAATTGAATTGAAAAGCTATTAAATTAATAGCACTTGAAGATGTCTTTTTAAGTGTTTGAAATATTGTGCTTCCTAAGGACTGGAAATGAATCCTCGTGTTATCACCTGTCTTGGCCCAGCAGTGCAGCCACGGCATCATTAAAATGCATGAGAGTTCCTTACATGCAGCAACTGCAAAATCAGGTCCCTCAGGTCTTTTCATATGCCGCATGTTCTCTCTGTGTATAGTGGTGCATTTACACTGGGAATGTTCACTCTTTCCATCACCATTGGTCCAATCCCAGCGTGAGAAGACCTGGTGGTAAAAATGCCTGTGCCATGTGGATACTGGTAGTTCCATCATTCCTGTCATCAAAGGAGCTGTAGTGCTTGGGCAAAGGCAAGAGAAGTGGTGGTGTAGGCCAAGATATTTGTGACTATTATTCTGTTTTAACTTCTCAATATAAAATTCAGATTCTTCGGCCTGGTCCCCACTAACCCCCCACTTCGGACTAAGGTACGCAAATTCAGCTACGTTAATAACGTAGCTGAATTCGAAGTACCTTAGTCCGAACTTACCGCAGGTCCAGACGCGGCAGGGAGGCTCCCCCGTCGATGCCGTGTACTCCTCTTGCCGAGCTGGAGTACTGGCGTCGACGGCGAGCACTTCCGGGATCGATTTATCGCGTCTAAACCAGACGCGATAAATCGATCTCAGAACATCGATTGCCTGCCGCCGGACCCTCCGGTAAGTGTAGACGTACCTATCAATTCTGCAGTTACAGCTACCACTGAACATGTGTTGATATTAATGAGTTGGAGATTATCTGTCTGGAAAATGTTTAAGTACTAATACACAGTGTGTGGCAGTTTGCATAAAGCAGGATGTTCTCAGATGTTCTCAACTCCCATAGACTGCTTTATTCTGAACCCAGATGGGCAGGGCCGGTGCAACCCATTAGGCGACCTAGGCGGTCGCCAGCGCTACAATTTGGGGAGTGGCGACCGTGGCGGTATTTTGGCGGCGGGACCTTCCGCCGCCTCTGTGGGAGGCGGCATTTTGGGGCGGGATCTTCCGCTGCCTAGGGCGGCAGAAAAGCTGGCGGCGCTCCTGCAGATGGGGCAGCCCTCTCACATCAATTTCATTGAGTGGGTGATGCTTCCAGTTTGAGGTTCACCCACTAGTTTTGTGACTTCAACTGTGAATGCCATTGGCCTCCTCTGAGGGCTAATGGAATATCATCATGACTGTGTAACGTAATCACAGTGGCAATATACTTTAAGGGGGAGGTCTTAGTGTAGAATCCCATGCCAGAGGTTCCCACCTTTTAACATGACACCCCAGTCTGTTTTTCACACCATATCTTATATTAATTACTTGTTAATTTATGACTGCAAATTAGTCAATGGGAAAAATCCCCAGAGTTATTCCTATAATTATCCTGCCGTCAGAGCTATGGGAATGTCTTGTTAACTTGTCACAGTTCAGGAAAGTTTTGGAGCTTGGCAGTGCCAGACTTAACTCCTGTAAAAGTGAGAGACTTACATCCTAGAATCTCTCATAGCCTAGAGCTATGATTTTCCTTAATGATGTTGTAATCTCTGTATAAGACCAGGGCAGGAAAGAAGCACATAGGAAGCACAGCACCAGAATTCTGTATCTGAGGGAAAGAATGTAAACTTGAGGAAACTGCTAGCCTTTAAAGAGTATTAGTTAACTATTCCCTCTGAGAAGAGGGTCAAGAAGTCTTTGGTCAAAAATTCTTTGTGTGATATTTATTCTCCACCAAATGACAGAAAGATTATCTAATTTTCATATACATGAGCAGTGCATCCTGACCTTAGAAGCTCAACTTCAAGGTCACTGATTAGTTAGTGGCAGGACTGTTAATGTAGATTTCATTGGCTAAAACTAAGCCAGTTCTGACAAGACTAAAATGTATCTCTCAGTTCCTAATATGCTGGGAGACTACCTCCTCTGTGTGTGTCTGTCTGTCTGTCTGTCTCTCTCTCACACTCACACACACAAAACAGGGCAATGGAGTTCCCCTAAAGAAGAGTGACTCCAACTATATGCCTCTGGAGTATGTAGCCTATAGGTATTGGCTAGGTAAGGCATAGATATAAAGTAAAATATAGGTATAAATTAAGACTGTACAGGCCCCCAAGTCTGTAAGACAATAGCTCAGCATAAGGCCTATAAAGCCTTAGCAGAAGTGACCCTAAGTCACAAGGTATCATAAGATAAACAACTATGACTAGATGGCTGAAAGGTAACCGCAAAATATCAGTTAATGCTAGTTTAGATATTTTAAGATAAGAACATCAGTAGATGTTCAGCATGAAAAGTGCCATGGCAACCAATTGACATATATGCTAATAGGTTAGTATATTAATTACTTTAATCTTATCAGAAGACAGCACCCCAACGTTATCACGGTAGGAAGTTTAGATATGCACAGAGGAGGCCAGGCATCCTTATGAATATTCATGGTGGCCACAGAATCGTATATCCGGGCCGACTACGGCCTACGCCATTGGGATCTTAGAATGCCAAGGATAGGATAACCACTATTTTAGACTGCCTGTCTCACCAGTTTTAGGGTCTCTGCTAAGGATGGTGTGAATGTATGGAGTATCAGATGCTAGACATAGTGATTGTCTTGTATTATCTCTATCTACTTTGCTGGGTTGGAGTGTTTGTACTTTTGCTAACGGTACTAATAAAAATATTACAAGGATAGCAAGGTGTGACGGGGACACTCACCTCTCGTGAGTGCCTCCTGTCAGCTGGGTGTGATGCTGCAAGCTCTCCTTCCCCAGGTGTACCCTGTTGGTTGTTGACCTTACTAGGTGGGTCTTCAGTGGCACAGCCCTCCAGCCAAGTCACACAGTCTAAAATGAAAGCTCCCCTTCGGGGGTAGCAAAGAGGTCTGCCCTCACCAGGGTCTTCAGTCCTGTTAATGCCTGCCCTTCCCTCGACTATCATACAAGAAGATCCGGAGGACTTTGAAAACTGGAGAAATAGAAATGAGATGAAATTTAATACTGCAAAGTGTAAGGTCATGAATTTAGGGACCAACAACAAGATTTTTTTTCTATAACCTGGGAACATATCAGTCGAAAGTGACAGAGGAGAAGATAGATTGGGTGTATTGGTTGATCACAGGATGACTATAAGCCACCAATGTGATGCGGCCATGAAAAAGGCTAATGCGGTCCTAGGATGCATCAGGCAAAGTATTTCCAGTAGAGACAGAGAAGTGTTAGTACCATTATACAAGGCAGTGGTGAGACCTCATCTGGAATACTGTATGAGTCTCCCATGTTTAAGAAAGATGAATTCATACTGGAGCAGGTGCAGAGAAGGGCTACTAGGATGATCCGAGGAATAGAAAACCTACATTATGAGAGGAGACTCCAGGAGCTTGGCTTGTTTAGCCTAACCGAAGGAAGGCTGGGGGGAGATATGATTGCTCTCTATAAATACATTAGAGGGATAAACACCAGGAAGAGAAGGGAGTTATTTAAGCTAAGCACCAATGTTGATACAAGAACAAATGGATCTAAACTGACCATCAACAAGTTTAGGCTTGAAATTAGATGAAGGTCTCTAACCATCAGAGGAGTGAAGTTCTGGAACAACCTTCCAAAGGAAGCGGTCGGGGCAAAAAACCTAACTGGCTTCAAGACTGAGCTTGATAAGTTTATGGAGGGGATGTTATGATGAGACTGCCTGCAATGGCATGTGGCAGATCTGTGCCTGCTATTAGCAAATACCCCAATGACAAGAGATGGAGCACTAGATGGGGAGGGCTCTGAGTTACTACAGAGAATTCTTCTCCAGGTGTCTGGCTGGTGGGTCTTGCCAACATGCTCAGGGTTTAACTGATCACCATATTTGGGGCTGGGAAGGAATTTTTCCCCAGGTCAGATTAGCAAGACCCTGTGGCGGCGGCGGGGGCGGGGGGGAGGGGTTCGTCTTCCTCTGCAGCATGGGGCATAGGTTGCTTGCAGGTTTAAACTAGAGTAAATGGGGGATTCTCTGTAATTTTGAAGTCTTTAAACCATGATTTGAGGACTCCAATGACCTCAGCCAGAGGTTATGGGTCTATTACAGGAGTGGGTGGGTGTGGTTCTGTGGCTTGCAATGTGCAGCAGGTCAGACTAGATGATCGTGATGGTCTCTTCTGGCTTTAAAGTCTGAGACAGAACACCTTTCCTAAGGGTAATTATCTCCCTTGTGCACAGTGGGGCTCTTGTAATAACTCCTGAACTACAGAGTGCTAATAGGCTTCTCTAATTAATCCATATAATACTAGACCAGGTAACAAGTAGCAAACTGCAAATGGGTGGCATGGACTGACACATAAGGTAGGGAAATATCATACTATATGTGATGTAAATTATGCTGTGAAACACTGTGGTGATGTATGCTGCTTACAGCAAGTGCTACCTTCTGCCACGTACTCTGTGAATCCCAGCAGAGGGTGAGAGGAGGAAGCCATATCAGCCCCAGATCCCTAAGTGGCCCCCTTAAGGACTGAACTCTCAACCCTGGGTTTAGCAGACCAATGCTCAAACCACTGAGTTATCCCTCCCACCATTGAACCAGTGCGTTTTATCCAGATGTGGCAAACAACTGCAGGGTTCCCTGTGGCATTTTCTGTGGATCTCCGGCCTAGTCACAGAAAGGTGAAGTGACTTCCTCAGAGTCACACTGGAAGTCATGGAGTTGTTAGCTTCATAACTGCATTGTAACTATTAAAGAAAGGAAAAACTTGGATTTTGCCCCCAGTTTAACATGCAAACCAATTAAGATATTTGAATTAGATTCTTTTTAGGCAGGGAAGGAAGTTGCAAATTACTTGTAGAAGAGTATGTCTGGTTGGGAGAGTGGAGGAGCTGAGAGAAATGCCACCCACTTGCCTCAATGGATGGGGGAACTTGATGGGACCAGTGGCGAGGGGACCCAGACTCAGCAGCAAAGGAGGAGACGCTCGCTGAGGGATGCTAGGTAGCCCTTTCCTTCCTGGGAGCCTCTGCCACCCATTGGCCAGTGGCGGGAAGCATTCACCAGCTCCCAAGATTTAACCTGGTGCAGGGGCTATGTGGAGCCTCTTTTGGCTCCATTCCAGCAGCCCCAGCGTACCCACCCTGAACTAGGAATGGGAACCCGGCATGACCGCTGCTGCTGGCCTAGCCAATTGCCCATTTGGGGGCCAGGAAGGAATTTTTTCCTCTCATGGGCCAATTAGCCATGGATCAGAGAGTTATTTGCCTTCCTCTCGGCATCTTCAAGCCACAGTGGGTTAAGTAGGAATGCACTTAGTACCTAACTCAGGTACTTGGGTTGAGTTGTTAATTCGTCGCAGCTTGCGGTCAGGTTCCAGTGCAGTTAAAAGGATAAATGAACGGTTCCCAGAGGTGAAAGACCTGGGATTTTGGTGATGGGCCGTGGGCTCATGTGATAGGGTGAGACCTTGTGGCGTTTGTGGGCTAGGGTCAGATTTTGTGGCCATCGCAGTCCCCACCCTGCTGCACTGCACCTTCCAGGACCGGTTCTAAGCACCAGCAAACCAAGCTTTGGGCAGCACAATTTCAGGGGCAGTATTCCGGGTGCTCTCAGAGGTGGGGTTTTGGGGGGGAGGTTTGGGGGTTTTTTTTTGCTTCGGCAGTTGCGCTTTCGGAGGTGTTTTTTTGTTTTTGGTTTTGGTTTTTTTTGCTTGGGGCGGCAAATAACCCGACCCTGGCACCCTCTGTCCCCCTCTCCATAGGTGCCGAGTTCCTAATCTGCTGGGGGGAGGGAGGGACTCCCCGCCCAGGCCCTACCCCCACTCCACCCCTTCCCCCAAGACCCCCATTCCTGCCCTGCTTCTTCCCACCCCAACCCCACCTCTTCCCTCCCCACCCAGTTCTTCCCCCAAGTATGCTGCGCCCTCCCTCCTCCCTCCCAGCGCCTCCTGATGCCACAAAGAAGCTGATCTGCGGCAGGCAGTAGGTGCTGGGAGGGAGGGGGAGGTGTTGATCACTGGGGCCCGCTGGTGTGCAGGAGCTGCTGGGGGGGAGAGGGAGGTTCTGGTAGGGGGGCTGCTGGTGGGTGCTCTGCATCCACCATTTATTTCCTGTGAGTGCTCCAGCCCTGGAACACCCACGGAGTAGGCGCCTATGCCTCTCGCAGTTGGGAGGATGCTAGGACTCAGAGAGAGCTGAGTCCTGAGGGGATGGCAGGGGGGCGGGTAGGCTGAGGAGAGCCTACCCCACATTATGGGTTATACGGTAAGGAGCCCTGTAACCCCTGCACTGGAGCCAATTAAATGCCTGCTAGTGGAGAGTCTGGGTGATGGGCGGGTAGCAACTCTCCTGTGTGCAAAAGTTAAATAAAAGTTGCGGCCTACTGCTTAATTCCATGCATGGGACTGTCCTCATTTCACCGCCGTGTCTGCATGAAACAGCATATTTGTTGATTATGTAGAGAGTTCAGTGGGGAACAGAAAGTAGAACACCCAGAACAAGAAAAATCAGCTTTTGAAGGTGAGCCAGGTAAGCCTGCAGGGGAGTGTCTAACCTCTTGATCTTGTTATTGTGCAACATTCATCTAAGAAATGAAAGAAAATTTCTCCTGCAGGCAGGATTACAGCACAGACAGGCCGAGCTGTCATAGAAAGAAATAATAATTTAAAAGGAAAACCCTCCCATCTTGCACGAATCAGCTCTCTAAGGGAAGAAACATATGCCACTGCTAGCATACTGACAGGTTTCAGAGTGGTATCCGTGTTAGTCTGTATCAGCAAAAACAATGAGGAGTCCTTGTGGCACCTTAGAGACTAACACATTTATTTGGGCATAAGCTTTTGTGGGCTAAAACCCACTTCATCAGATGACTCCGATGAAGTGGGTTTTAGCCCACAAAAGCTTATGCCCAAATAAATGTGTTAGTCTCTAAGGTGCCACAAGGACTCCTCATTGCTTTTACTAGCATACCGTGTAGCATATCTGAAGGTAAAGGCCCTGATCCTGCAAACGTTTCTGCATGTGAGTAACTTGATTCATGCCTGTAGTCTCAGTGGGATTGCTCACATGGGTAAAATTAAGCATGTGTGGGAGTGTTTGCAGTATCAGCAACATTTTAAATAATATTTTGGCAGCTGTGAGTCTTCTGTTCGAGGTGCGTCTATTTTTTTTCTCATTTTTCTATAACACCTGTGTTCCTGTGACAAATTGATATATGTTGTTTTGTTACATGAATTTTGTTTTACATAAGCCAGTTCACAGCATATTCTACTTGGACACTCCCATTTTACTTCCTATTTACTGCACTGATGTTTGTTTGTTAGTGTTTCATTTTTCCTAGAAGAAAGTTCTTGTAATACACAGGTGTGGCAGCATTCCCAACATTTGAGTGGGGTTTTTTCCCACTGTTGGCAATTATTGTAATTAAAACATATGTTGTATCTAGGTATTATAAAGGAAACGTTATCCATGAGCTGCTGAGAGGAACATCAGCCCTGCACTGTGCTGCTTTTTTAAAGGATGAGGTTTATGAAAGTCAGAGCAGCAAGCTGGAAAAACAATCGTTCTCTTGGTAGTTCAGAGCAGCAGTTTACATATTTCACTCAGAAAAGTACCTTTAAAATCCTTGGCTTAGTCTGTTAGTTTTTCCCCTACACTATTCTAACTAGTTAAAACTAGCTATGTAGACTGTGAACATACACAGTATACAGCACCTCTTCCTAAGCGTTCCTTTGGTTGGCTGGCTGGAAGATAACAGAATTCCAGACATTACTATTTTTCACTCCTGTGAGGAATTCTGCTGTTAAATGTGGAAGAAATTTGGTAACAGGAATCTCTCATCTTGGTATCTGCAATGTATGATGGTGATGTGCAAAATATTCTGTAGTGAAGTATTGTTGGTGAGCTAAAATTCCACCCGCTGACCAGAAAGGAGGGAGGGGAGTGGGTATGACAAAGGTGGTCAGGGGATTTGCTGATTCAGAGCATCCCATTGTGACCTCCACCAAGGGGTACCAAGCGGAACTTCAAAATGCCCATACCTGCATGACCTCAAAGGTATACTGCCTCCCTGCCTCTAGAAAGAAAATAAAAGTAAGAAAAGGTGAGATTTTTGGAGGGCAGCTTTAATGGCCCCACCCTCCAAAAAGAAAGAATTTACTGTCTTATACCATCTCCTGTGTCACACCCACCTCCATCTTCAGTTTGGGATTTTTTTGTCAAACTGCCTACATCTAGCTTTCTTTGAGTACCTGCCAATGGTAAAGAAAATGCAATGACAGTCCTAATTATACAGTGGTACCTATTCACAGACCCACATGTTCCAGACAGGTAGTTCTCTTTGCATTTCAGGCTACTGCTTCCACTGCTGCTCCTAGAAAATGAAAGGCAATACATTCAAAGGGCCATATACTCACTATAATCCACCCATTGAAGTCAATGGGAGTTGTGAGTGCAGATGTTAGGAGACTTAGAATAAGTTTCTCAGGTGACATGAATGGACCTAGTACTTCATAGCTCTGTTGATATCATTGGAGCTATGCCAATTTACACCGGCAGTTCCTTTATCTATGTACAGAAAACAGAACTAATCACATTCTCAGTACCTTTGCTCCCTTTTCTTCTCCATTTCCCTCAAGAGTAGATACGTGAATGAGTAGTTACCTAGAACACCTACTCATTGTTCCCTTCTGGGCTTTGAAACCACACCATGTGGTTCAGATCCTTCTGTCTTTATCCTTTGACATTGTGCGTATACTATGTAACAATAGCTCCATCGTGGGGGAAGGGAGCTCTCACTCATTTGATCTGTGTGTTTAGTTACATTATGGAACTTTTTTTTTTTTTTTTTTTAAAGAACCACCTTTTTATGGTAGCTAAAATGTATATCGAGAGAGAGCAAGGAAAGTGAATAAAAAAAACTCATCAACTCTGAGCGGAAACTCAGACACATGCAGTCACTTCTGTTACCATTGTAGGCCCCTGGGCACTTCTTACCTGCTTGTGCAGGTACAGTAAATGCCAAATGGAGTTCTTTGATCATTGTTCCTCACTAGCTGCCTGTCTCCTGATTTTGGGCATTGCTTTTCATTAATTGGTCACTGCTGCATAGGCGAGAAGTTCTTCTATACTTGGTTGATACTATAGAGTTGTCCTTTTAAAGGAAAAAGACTGTGTTGTATTTAAGGACAAAACCTTAGCCCGCGGACTTCAATTAAAATTGTTTGAAGTCCTTTGTGAGGGACTTTCAGTATTAAAAGCTATGGCTTGTAAGCATAGTAAGATCAACAGTGCAATACTTGTCCAGTAAACCAGTATTACATGAACTATTAAACATCTGACTTGCTCAGTTAAAATTCCTGTTTAAATTTAAACATATGCAGTAAAATACCATATATCAGTGGTTCTCAAACTTTTTTTTCGCTGACCACTTGAAAATTGCTGAGGGTCTCGGCGGACCACTTAATGATCTTTCCAAACGTTGTTTGTACCGTTAGCGAACTATTGTAAAGCACTTTGGATAAAAGCACTATATTAAAAAAAACTTAATAATAATTAACGTTTTTTTGTTCTACAAATAAAAGCACACAACTCATATTTTAATATCAGTAGTCTTATCTTTCTAATGCGATGATGTGCCCTCTCTGCCCCACTGCAGCAGCCCCTGAGCTGGGGCTGGGAAGGAGGGACGTTTCTCCCCAGCAGCCGCAGCCCTAGAGCTAGGAAAAGTCACCTCTTTCTCTGGCAGCCGCTGCCCTGCACATCCCAAATTCCCTCCACTCCCTCTTCTCACCCCACTGCCCCCTCACACCCACCCCCTATTCCCCCCCTAGGCCACCAGCTCACCTTACATGTGAGTCTTCTCCAGGGTACAGGCACCTAATTAGTGGAGCCACACCTGCATAACTCCACTAATTAGGTGGGTGGCCCTTCATTCTCTCGTGTGCAGCCGCCCAGGTGTGCACCTTAGAGGGAACTATCCGCGGACCACCTGAATGGAGCTCGCAGACCACGGGTGGTCCGCGGACCACAGTTTGAGAACCTCTGCCATAAATCACTGTGCCTTTCCTTCTGTGCATGATACACTGCCATGCTTCTCAGCCTGCCAACACTGGGAATTCGTGATATCGGTTCCATCACATTGATGCTTTAGGTCTAATATAACTGAGGATAGCAGGGATTGAGTCTTCTTTTAAAAGTTATCAAATTTTCACCTCTGATCCAAAGCCCACTGAAGTCAATGTGCGTCATTAATTACAGTGGGTTTTGGATTAGACCTTGTAAATTGAGTTCTTGTTGCCATTCTAATTTATTTTGGCTATTGTAGGTTTGCTGTGGAACTTGTCCTCCAATGACCAGCTGAAGACCCTGCTGATTAGAGACACCTTGGAGCCACTGACAGAGACCATTCTTATCCCCTACTCTGGTTGGCCAGATAGAGATTACCCAAAATCAACTATTGTATCTGACCCTGATATCTTCTACAATGCCACAGGATGCCTGAGGTGAGTTCTCCATCTACAAATACCCTAAATGCCACTGATGATAAAGCTGGGTTGAACACTCTTTTTGAACTTTACATGCTTCCAAGCACAGAGGGGAATGTCTTGTTTTCAGGCTGTCATGTAGGTCGGATTTTGAAATGCCAACCTAGTACATATCTGAACTGAACAGCTGCTGTTCAGTATCCTAAAAACAACTTTATTTATAAAGTTCCTACAACCCTCTCCACGGAGTGCAGCTAAAACATTCCATAAAAATAACCAGTAATCAAGGACCCAGTTATGCAAGCCTTATTCCTGCAAATAGTCGCATTGAAATCAAGGGGAAGGCTCATGTGAGCAGGAACTGTGGCTTGCAGGATTGGGCCCTAAATGTACATTATAATATTAAAGGTCTTTTAAAAAATAGCACCGTTACAAAGTCTGTGCAGGGGAGGGGAGAGTCATTTAGTCCAATACAAGGGAAGACAGTCATTTAAAAAAAAAAAGGAAAAAATACTTTTCCAGTCAGTTTTGTAAAGTGCAGAGGGATGGGTGGAGCTGAGTATCCAGCTTTCCAAACCGAGGGGCCGTTGCAGCAAAGTTCTCTCACCTACTGATCTAAACTGTGGCTGATGAAAGGTAGTGGTTGTCTCCACAGGGAAGAGATGTCAGAGCACATGTACCTCATCCACAAAAGTACTGCCTCTGACCCAGCTGTTGCATCACTTGCAGAATCAATGCCTGTTTAATTTTGTTCCGTACAATTGATAGGAACAGTGAAGTTCTCATTCAAATACCTAGTAGCTGGCCCTTTGGCAGTCTCACAAAAACATGTCTGCCCTTTTGCTCCCTCCCTCCCATACATACCCAAAATACTTAACATACTCACACTCCGCTTTGCGTATTTGTCAGTACCTCTGGACAGCTGGGTGGGTTTAGGATTGCAATAAATGAAGCATTATTATTGAAATGCTTAGTGATGCGTGTGGAGAATAATAGTTAAACCAATAAGTTTGTTTAGTTATTTTTTATTGTGCTAGAATGAAACATTGTTATGGAAAGTACTTGCAAATTATAGTAAGTATCCTCAGTACGTACATACAAAGAAATCTGTCTTAAGCATTCATGTGACTGATAGATCAATTCCTTGATTAGAATGTGGCCTTCTAATAAAGATGAAGCAGAGCTGTATTGTGTACATGTATAGGTACTTTCTCTTGCATCTGAAGAAGTGAGGTTCTTACCCACGAAAGCTTATGCTCCCAGTACTTCTGTTAGTCTCAAAGGTGCCACAGGACCCTCTGTTGCTTTTTACAGATTCAGACTAACACGGCTACCCCTCTGCTACTTTGGGGTGGTTTCTTAAGATATTATCAAACGAGGCAGAAGGCTGCCTGGTATATTGATTTACTATAGTGGGGATATTTTCTGAAATTCTGGGTTCACTGACCGCTCACAGGCAAGACTTCAGCAATGTGGTCACATTTATAATTAATAAAGCTGAGCATATTGTAAAACAATGGCTTGTGCAGCCTGTGGAGAGGAGGTTCCAGGTACATGAGCAATTCAAGTGCTTCTGTGATGAGTCTGTGACACTGGGATCAATCCCATGCAGAATTTGCTCCTCTGCCTTCCCAGCTGTTGTAATAATGCTGTGAAGCTGTGATGTAGCAAGGGGAAGGACATCAGATACACAGCTGCATTATTTATGGTCCTCGAGCTGACCAAAATATTTCTATCCCATGCTGCTGTACTGCATCTGCTTGAGTGAGACTGGATTCCAGAGGTCCCCACACACCTAGCCCACTGAAAAGAATCACCATTGGTAACAATTTAATTTGTGAACTCAGCAATAAGGCATTTAGGTTCTGATCCAGCACTAAATAAAAAGGGTCTTTCCATGGACTTTAAGGAGTCTGGATCATTGAATAACCAGATTAGTAATTTACAAACTATTCACCCTGGAATTGTAAAACAGACACTATTCAGTTATAGTAATTT
Source organism: Chrysemys picta bellii (assembly GCF_011386835.1). Taxonomy (NCBI): domain Eukaryota; kingdom Metazoa; phylum Chordata; order Testudines; family Emydidae; genus Chrysemys; species Chrysemys picta. The sequence continues at coordinate 107,561,130 of NC_088791.1, forward strand.
TATACCAAACATGTATTTACTTTCTTATCCACTGATAAGTGTTGTGCCACTGGCTTTTTACTTGTTATTGAGAGCATGGATGAGATGCAAAATTAATCCATGGAAAGCCTAAGGTGTGTCAGAACTGGAGATTAAAACTGGACAGTCAGTGAACACAGTTGTATTCCACTCTGTCCTTTCTGTCTGCAGGGTGTTTTTCTTTAAATGTGATACACTGAGACACATCTTAGTGGTAGAGACTTTAAAGAAATGTTCCTTTGTCTTTAATTGGAAATAATCAGATTGCTGCTTTGTAGATTTCCCTTGGGATACTAAGAGGTGGTCATTAGAGAATATATTTAATTTGTAAGCTCTTCTTTGGAGCCCCTCCCATGTTATCCCAGGACTGCACAAACATTGCACAAACAGGACTGAATATATCTTCACAGCAGCCCATGAGGTAGGGAAATACTATCTCCACTTTACAAAAGAGGAGTCTGAGGCACAGAGATTAAGTAATGTGACATGCCTGTGGTCACACAGGAAGACAACAGAAGAGCCAGGAGTTGCCCCTAGACTTCCTGATTCCCAGGCCAGTATCTTAATCACAAGACTCATTTCTATCAGCAGTGAAAGGAAGTCTCTACATTTTACCTGCAAAATCCACTTTAATTATTTATCTCCTCAAGTTAGTTTTGATTTTGCAACAGCATGACAGTGACTGGCAAACAGGGCCGGCTCTAGGTTTTTTGCCGCCCCAAGCAAAAAAAATTTTGGCTGCCCCCTGGGCTCCTCACTGGACCCCCCTGCTGCCCCAGCCCTGGGCTCTCTTCCCCCTCACCTGCACCCTCCTGCCGCCGCAGCCCTGGGTCACTGGTAACTCGCTCCCACAGCAGGTCATTCAGCAGAAATTTTAGATGTGCACAGAACACAGACAGGATTGGTTCCCATATGGTTACAGAACTGCAGTAACGTGGAACAATTTTCAGCTTGTGTGACTGGAGGATATCTGGATGCATATTATAAGACTGTCCTACATAAATGAGGAAAAGTTGAGGTGCCTTTATTATTCTTTTTTTCCTCTCTTTCTTTCCATGGGGAATTTGCCAATGCAATATCACTGTCTTCCTTTTAAACAACCAAAAAAGGCAATGGCTGTTGAAAATAGCAATTCCAGTCCTAATAACCACTGGGAAGCATTTCTTGCTCAATTTTATCCTACTTTTTCCACAGCAAGTTACAGTGGATCAGTATATTTGATTTGGGAGAAATGAAGTAACAGCTGCCCAAACTGAGCTTGAGCACTCCTGAATTTTGAGGTGTTCAAATCTGGAAGGCAGGTGCACGGAGGGGGGGCTGTGGCTCTGCGGGGGAGCATGGCAGCATGTATGCAGCAGTGTGTCTGGCACTGCGTGGAGCCAGACACGCTGGTCTGAGTGGCACGGTAAGGGGGCTGGAGGGTTGGATGGGGCGGAGGTTCGGGGGGGGGGGCAGTCAGGGGCAGGGAGAAGGGGGGTTAGATGGGTCAGGGGTTGGGGGGGCAGTCAGGGGACAGGCAGTGGTTGGATAGGCATGGGAGTCCCGGGGGGTTGTCAGGGGACAGGTAGGGGGTGGGGTCCTAGGGGGGGAAGTCTCAGGAGGGGGCAGTTGGGGACAAGGAGAAGGGAGGCTTAGCTAGGGGGTGGGATCCTGGGGGGCAGTTAGGGGCAGGGGTCCCGGGAGGGGGTGATCAGGGGACAGGGAGCAGGAAGGGTTGGATGGGTTGGGGTTTCTGTGGGGGGCAGTCAGAGAGAGTGGATAGGAGCAAGGTGGGGCTACCCTCCCTTCCCATGGAGTGTCCTATTTTTTTTTAACGTTAAAATATGGTATCCCTACCTCCACAGTGCAGCTCTCCATTCACTAGGGTGACCAGATCACCCAAGCCAAATATCGGGACGCGGGGGGTGACGCGGGGGGGGGGAACGAACGGGGCTGGGCGTCCGATGCCTCCACCCCGGGGCCGCCGTGCGATAGCACCAGCTGGGCAGCAGCCCAGACGCTGGCCAGGGGCTGGGCGCAGCATACGCACTGCTGGGTCCCTGCAGCAGGCCCGGGGGGTTCGGGGGCGCCAGAGCCACAGCCGCCGAGCGCCATGGCTGCTTCCTCCCCCCGCGGCAGTGGGAGCTGCAGCAGCGGCTGCTCCCGAGTCCCGCTGGCCGGGGGTGAGAACAGCCACCGCCTGGCCCCGTGGGCTGCCCCCCTCCTCGCCCTACCACCCAACTGAGTCCTGCCTGCAAGGGACCAGGCCGGACTGTTACTCACCCCGGCCCCGCGCTTCCCCTGAGTCTCCTGGGCCTCCCTCCAGCGCTTGCGGAGGGGGGAGGAATGGTGAGCCCGGGGAAGAGGCGGGGATTCGGGGAGGGAGCCAATCGGGGGAGGAGGGGGCGGAGTCGGGGCGGGGGGGGAGGGGGTGCGAGCACTTCCAGGCTCCGGTGCATTTCCTTGTTTGTCCAGTCGGTCGGGACGCGGGACAAACAAGGAAATATCGGGACAGTCCCGATAAAATCGGGACGTCTGGTCACCCTACCATTCACTGCAGTATGAGGTCTCAGCTACCTCCCTACCTCCCCCTCTTTCCTGTTGGTAGTGGCCAAGGGAATGCTGGGAAATGTAGTTCTTTCCCTGCTCGAGGGCTGGCTCTATAGGCAGGGAGCTAACCAAGGAACTACAGCTCCCAGGGCCCCCTGTTGGGTCTCAGCTCCCATGCTGGATCCCTGCTGCCCCTGCAAATGGGCTGCCCCAAGCACGTGCTTGCTTTGCTGGTGCCTAGAGCCGCCCCTGCTGGCAAAAGCCACTCTTAAACCAAAGTACAAGTGTCCACACAGCTTTTTGCACCAGTTTAAATGAATTGGTTATAAAATCAAACCTTTAGTTAAAGCAGTGCAACTTTCTTATGGTGAGAAGCCACTGGGCTCTGCACCACATTATGCCTTCAGCAGGACCAGCTCCAGCCTTTTTGCTGCCCCAAGCGGCGAAGCGGGGGGGAACAAAAAAAGATAAAGCCGCGATCGGCGGCACTTCAGCGGCAGCTCTACCACGCCGCTTCATAATTCGGCGGTGGGTCCTTCACTCTGAGGGGACTGAGGGACCCGCTGCCGAATTGCCGCCGAGGACCTGGACGTGCCGCCACTTCCCATTGGCCACCCCAAGCACCTGCTTCCTTTGCTGGTGCCTGGAACCGGTCCTGGACTTCAGACAGGTGCACTACAGGAGATTTTTGTTTTTGCTAACAAGTCCAAGAAGATGTATAGTAGATCAACTATTGCAATTAATTATAAGTCAATTATATGAGCAAAGTAACCTGGCTGTAGTTTTGGACATGCCTCAGTGAAGTCCGTAGAGCTGAATGTGAAACTTCTAGCCTGAGAAGCTGTTCTGTTTCAGCTTGCAGATGTGTGTTTTGTTAACAAATTCTCTTTGGTTTTGGCATACAGATCTCCTTTAGTGGAGTAGTTGTGTATTCTCCCTTGTCAAACATCATGATTTTACAGCACACACGCAGTGGTGGTTATACCAGACACATGTTCAACAATGAAGATTCTGTTCCTGTAGGAGCACTGCAAGGCCACAGATATCCTAACTACTAATTAACTTCAGTTATAACGGATAATAAACCAATGTAAAAGGCAAGACATTTTATTTGAGGGATTATAAAACCAAACCAAGACAAACATTAACTACTTGGTATAAACTTTTGTGTCCTAGTTAATGTCTAATATGGGGTCGCGTACATGGAACTAAAAAAATAATCCTGGCATCTATAAACGTGCCAAAACTTTGTGTATACAAAGAGATATGCCTGTTAATTGTGCCCCTTTACAATGGGCATCTGTCATCTTAGGCTTGATTAGTTATTTGCTTACGTATATAGCCCAGAACAGCCTCTTCAAAGTCAGCCAGGATGCAGAGGCACAGAATTATTCCCAGTGCTGGCCAGGAACTAGTCTTACAAAGCTTATTGTAGCAACTTTACAAACCATGCTATTTGCTTACTAAAGGATAAAGAATTCCAATGTGAACTGTTTGGGATCAATTAAAAATGGACATTGAGCCAAACTCGTCATTGGGGTAGCTCTACGGAGTTCAGAGGAATTACAAAACCTGTTCAGAGAATCCAGAAGAATTTTGATTAACTTTTTTAAAAATTATTTTTGTTTGCACTCTTCTGCCCTTCCCACTTTTGTGTAATGAAATACCATGAGAAGATGTATTTCTGACCGAAATGAGATCAAGAAGTACTGGGCACCTCACAAATAAGGCTGACCTCTCAGGTTGTATAACTCAGTTCTTAGGGGGGAAAAAAGATTCTGATAAAATTTAGGATCCTTGCCAAGCCTTATAAAATTGTCCATTTTCAATAAAGGATAAAGAGAAATGGTCTTGATTTTTTTCTCTCCCACTTCAACATTGTTGTAGTCCCATAGATTACAGTGGAATTACCCCTGCTGTGTGTCTGTATTAAATATGGGAAAATCTGGCTCAAAGGGTCACCGAAATCCAAAGGAATGCTACAGAAAAGTCATACAATGAAAAACAGAGCACAGAAGGTGCTATGCTGGCAAATAATTTGTTTTAATGTATATACATTGCCAGAATATAAATCTGTAATTAGTCCTTTCTTTTGTAATAACTGACATGTTTGTTGCTCATGTTGTTAGTCTGTAGCCTGCAGCCTGTATGGCAGCATGAAAGCTGTACTTTGAAGTTTAAAAACTATACATGGCATATGTCTCGTGTTAAAGGTGAACTGCAAAGCTGCTTTTCAAAAAATTAACACGCTCTTCATGATACCAAACGAATAGCTGCCAAAGATAAATGCAGGCCAAAAAATAAGTAAGAAAAATGTTTTAAGAAATTTACATTGAAATATTTAAAAATTTATTCCTTCTTTACTTACAAGATAAGACCTAAATTCAAGATTCACCATCAACAGCTGATAAACTGCAAATAGCTAAAACGCTGCAATTAACACAGGAAAATGCTCAAGTTTCAGAGGGGTAGCCGTGGTAGTCTGGATCTGTAAAAAGCAACAGAGAGTCCTGTGGCACCTTTACATCTGTTAGTCTTAAAGATGCCACAGAACTCTCAGGAAAATGCTCACCACCTCTGGTCCAGTGTGTATATGATCTTGGTCAATTATTTCAGGAGAAACATAGAAGCCCAGTCTTGAGTCCAGGATCAGGTCCATGAGTGGGAGCTGGGGTGGGAAGAGGATGAAGGTTGAACTGATTTTCATATATTTTGCTTTAGAGTGTTAAAATATTGGCAATATTTACCCTGTGCATGTGATAGTGGGTTGTGATTTTTAGAAGAATTTCAAAATCCCTTTCTACTCTGATATTTGTGATTTTCCCCCTCCAATTGTTCGCTCTCTCTTGCAAATACTGCTGGTCATAAAGCTAAATATTAGAAAACAATCAGGCATGTTTCAGTGGCTGCCCGACACTGAGCTTCTGACACAATGGCATTGTTTGTATCTGAAAGAAACTTTGGCATTGTTTCCTGAACACCCAGAGTTAGTTAAATCAAAAGAAAGGGTGTGTTGCCTAACAACCAGGCAAATAGATAAAATTGGCTTTACAAAGGAATGCTGCAGACCTGGAACTGAACCCAGGGAAAGTGTTGTGGGTTTTAAAGGTAATGTTGCATGTCTTTCTCTTGATCTGAAAGTACTGCACTCTGCTCTGCTTTGGCTTCATTCATTCCCTCAAGTGGAACTAGATGGGTTGGGTAGCCTCACAGTCTGAAATGTTATGGTAGCCACTACATGCTGAATATATGGTCTTGGATATGTCGGTGCACGGCTGGCAGGGCTCTGCCTTTAAAATAAAAAACAGACCCCTGTTCTTAGCACAAGATTTCCTGTGTTTCTTTGCTGTCCTGTGAACACTGATGAGAATGTGATCTCCCTTTTGGCATGAACTACCTATTCAGAAGGGTTCTTCATGAATAACAGGAGATAAATGCCTCGCACTGGACAGAAGATGATTGTTCTGCCCGAGCTGCTGCAGAAGCAGATTTACACAAAGCAGGCGAGAGGCAGAGCTCCTTAACTGCAGAGTGGGGAGGCTGCTTCCTTATCAGAGCTGTGTGCTGCCCTTACTAGTCTCTGGAATGTTCATTCCCCCTTCGCTGTCCTCTTCTTCTCCATACCAATTCATTCTTCATTTAAAACAACACAGACCTAGGGCGTAGGAACTAGTGCTCAGTGTACCACAGCTGCCAATCTTTCTTATTTCAGCAGAGGAGTCCTGGCTTTTTAAAATCATTCCTGTGGGTCGCTTTATAACTGGAATGTCCCACAGAAAAATGCATCCCAATTCTTTGAAAGGACGGATGGTCTTTTGGTTAAGAAACTGACCTATGGCTTAGGAGATCTGGCTTTAGTTCCCAGTTGTGACTCAGAATTCCTGTGACACCTTGGAAGAGTTACTTAGTCTCTCAAAATGTGGTTGTACAGTGCTCAGCAGACTGGGGCCTTGATCTCAGTTGGAGCCTGTAGGTGCTACTGTGATATAAATTAGTAATGATATTACACCTCTTTGACCCCTGTTGCAGCAGGACCTTTTTACATTATCTCCATTCTCTGAATCTGTCCCTATCTTTTCTGGTCTCCCACCCAGCTTCACAATCCATTCATTTCCTCCCTGTTCTTTCCAGCTCAGCAGCTTGCAACCCAGCACCTTAGTCGGTTACTAAATACGTCCCTGAATTCGTAGCCCTGGCTGCTTTCGCACTTCAAAACTGTGTAAGGCATGAAGGGAATGCTGCTCCTTGAACTTCCTGAGATGTTAGGAATGCCATTGTCCAATGACACAGGAAGGCAAGGCACTGATCTCTGGCCTTCACACACACAGTTTTTCCATTCACTTTTTAAAATAAAATTTCAGTGACTTTCATTTTGGTAGAAGGAGTACAAAAGTCCTGTATTTATCAGCAGAACAGCTGATGAACAGACCCTCAAAGTACAGTATAAACAGTCCCACAATGCCCCACCAATGTGTCTCAGTGCTGGAGGGGCCTCCTCTCAGCTTCAGTTCAACCTTAATATTAGTAGTTCTGTAAAATATTCTTTTCTTTCAAAATCTTTTCTCGTTTTACTTTATTGTAATCCTTTGCCCTAATATGCACCTCTCATCTCAGGATCCAAACATATTTTACAAAGAAGAATTAGTTGAGTCTCTAGAAACACCCTTATGAGATAACTAAAGGATTGCTTCAGCAACAGGACATAACCCTGAAAGAGTTTAAGACGGAATGAAGGGAATAAGCATATTATGTAGACATTAAATGAGGAATTTAGGTGGGCAGAATTACCCAGACTAGTGTGTACTCAGGTTTGGCCAGGTCACCAGGACTAGCACCCCTAAGTGAACAAGTGCCATGCGATTTTTACTGGCCACAGGTGATCAAAACCTCATCCAAAAGAGAGCGCTGCCAGCAGCAGTGTGCTCCCTAACAGTATACGGCAGCATTGATTCAGTACAGCCTCAGAACGAAAAGCACCACCTACTGATTCACAACATCCGCTGTCCTCGTGGTGCTCCCTGAAGGACTCTCATCCACATTCTGACCTGGCCTGACCCTGCTTAGGGCCAAATGGTCACAGCCCTTATTTGGTCATGTACAGGGGAGTATGTCTTCCCTCCACCCTGTTACTCCCCTGCTCAAATTGTGGTAAGGAATGGGAGGAGATATGGCCATACATGCGCACACAGTGGAGAGTAAAGGAAGGGATGAAATAACTTACTCCTCCCTAGAGCAAAGTCATGCCTCTGAATCGTAATTTCTTCTCGGTTCTGCTCCTTAGGCAGTGCAGCCATGTGCCAGCCCTGGCCAATCGCAATTGGAAGGCTGCACTCTAGCCCTTTGTAAGATCTGACAGTATTACGCATCCAAGCACTATGGCTGCTGCTGTCATCAAAAATTCATACATGAGGATGCTTTTTGTGCAGTGATTTTAAACTAGTGTGCTGTTGCATAGTGCAATTCCATATCAGCTAGTGTCTTTGCCAATAATGGAAATTCCATACTTATCATTCATGATATTTTTAGCTCTTATACGATAGTGAAACTATTTTTGATATGCGCAAGCAAGGTTGTTACACACACACACACACACCCCTCTGTAGATATAACCATAAACTGGCAAAAGGGATGACTTGTTTCAAGTGTGTTGTGTCTGAGGAAAATTAAAATTAAAATTGCAAAGCAGCACTGATGGACACCATGTGAATAAGCTTGATTTCCAAGTGCATTAATTCTACTCAGTATCATTTCACAAGGGAACGAATGAACTCAGAATTATGCATACTAACAACAAAGCGTGACCCAAAAGAAAACTGCAGTTATAGTGTATCCTTGTTTAAACTGTATGAAAACCACCAGAGGCAAAAAAGCACGAGAATTGCATTGGCAGCAGATAAAACACCACATCTGTTTTACAATGCATAAACAATAGGAAACTTTTAAAGTGGTAGCTCATCAGCTTTATGGCATTAATAAAATTTTAAACCATTGTAATTTGCCACCTGGTTGTGTAAAACTTTTTTGATGAATTTATTGTGAGTGACTTATTTAAAGGGAAATTTTGCTACTGTGTGATGAACTGTGATATCAGACTGCATTTTATATTCTTTTCCAACAAAGAACCTGAAATGTGGTGCAGTATGCAGGCCCCTTCCCAGCAGAACTGCCTGAGGTCTAAATAGTGAGGCTTAGATTTATGATGCCATTATTCTGAAATTCAGATCACATTCCGTTATAGAAATAAATGTATCTTAAAGTTATTGGCCTCATTGCTCTCTCCATAAATTGGTAGTTCATTCGGGGCTCAGCTTCAAGTGGGAGGTTTTGATTTTTAAATCACTTTTATAGTTCATGTTAAGATTATATCTCACAAACCGCAGATCTTCTGACTGAAAGCTGGGGCAGACAGTTGTTCCCTGTTGATCTTGAGGCAAAAGAAATCATGCAGCACAGATTCAGTGGCACTCTGCGCTGGAATGGGGGAGGGAGGGAAAGGTGACTTTAAGCTGCCTTTGCACCTCCTATATTCTGGGACTCTTCAGGAGCCCTCTGGGCTCGCCTAACTTGGACTCCAACTGCCAGTAGCCTTCTATGGACCATGGAAAGGAGAGAATAGCCAGAGCGTAGTATGCTCTGGCCATGTTCCCTACCTCTCCACTCCCTTGGTAAATTTACCTTTGTCTGGGGATAGCAAGGGAGGCCAGTGTAAAATTGCCCTCTCAGCTGTACGCCTCTGAGCAAAGCCCCTTACACAGAGGGCATTCCCTGGGGTGGAGACACCTACTTGCTGCCTTTAAGACCCTTTTATATAAAGGGGCCTTGAAGCAAACAGGGAATCAGGGCTAGGATCCTATATTGGGACACTAAACCAGGTGAGTGTAAATATCCCCCCACCTCTCTTTCACCTGTGGAAGCAAAGGGGAACTAAATATTTATAGCTGATGAGATAGACCCACAAACTCAGGAGGCGGTCGAGGAGATGAGGTGAGCAAGGAAGAGGTGCTTGGCCACTGACCAGTCCATCAGTTCTTCACAGCATCGCTGTGGGGACTCTAGGGGAGAGAAGGGAGCCTTTCCCAATGGATCTAGCAAAAGTCTCCTCTCATGCTTACCTTTTGCATGCAGCAGCAGCAGCAAAAGTGGCTCATCTCCTCACTCCAAGAGGTGAGGCAAGACTGCTGCTGTCGCTTCCAGGAAAAGCCCACTTCCTGTTCCCTCATGCCACATTCCTATCACTGCTGCCGTAAAGAAGCTCTGGGCCTTTTTCCCTCCTGGGCTGAGTTCTCCTTACACTCAAGTGAGGTGAAGGGCAGTCGCAAAAAGGGAGCAAAATATACACTTGTTCACTGTCCCAGTACAATAGCTGGGACATGGACTCTGATAATGTCTAGGCCACCAAAATAAACCCAAAAAAGAACAGAGTATGACTCCATCACCATCTGTGGTCTCTGCTTTCAGCCTTTAGGAAATAGAGATAGAGGCTGGTGAAAGAGGAAATACAGTATGAAAATTAAATCTAAAAGTGAATTTGATGAACAAACTCCCAATTGGAATTCAGCTCCAAAGGAACTACTAATTCCTGGCAACCCTTATGGAAAAGTCCTAATATTATTTACATCTAGACACCAACTAAGTTGGTACCCCTTTTTACTAGTGTTGTACACATAGAAATGAGAATATAGTAGGAGTGAAGCCAATAGGGTTCAAGTAATCTATAGAATCCTCTCTTAAATTCTATAGGTTTTTTAAATCAGCCTAATAAATTCTGTTGCTGGAATATAGTTCTCTATTAAGTGCTATATGGTAGGATTTTAAAAAAATGTATAGAAAAGCTACTTGAATTTGGCCTCATAACTAAGATTTTAAATTGCAGTGAGCTGAAGAAGTATGAACTTGTTTTATGGCAATTTGTGGAATTGGGGAATAAGTATTTAGAATGCAAAGTATGGAGAAGGGAGTCGTCTTCCATTATACAACACCTATGTTTTATAACTAACATAAAAGGTTGCAGAATTTCTTATCATGTGTAACTATAGATGAGTGATTGTGGTTTGGAGGATTGAATTGGTTTACTGCCCCAAAGCATGGATGCTTATCCAGACCGGGGGTTTGCCATACTGTGGCAGGAATCTTAAAATAATCTTTCCAGTGATATTTTGACACATCCATTTACAGTCCTGAGCTGAACTAGAAATCTCAGTGGCACATGGAAATTAAATAATGGAAAAAGTCTATCCAACTTGTTCGAACTTTAAAAAGTGTTGGTCCAGCTTCTGGGTGAAGGTTTAATACCGGTCTTATTCTATACAAATAGATTCACCTATCCTTCTACAATATGTTATATTGTGTGGGAGTACTTCCAGGGTTTTAAGATGACCACCTTAATTAGCAGAGTCTTTTGTTACTTGATGACTTTTTGATTACTCAACATCTGGTGCCACCCAGCAGAAGAGTCAAGTCATGGCCCCACAACTTCAGTATCTTTTCTACTATTTAGCCAGTGGGTGGCAGGAAGACAAGGAAGTGACCAATATAAATCTCTTCTTACCAATGTATTCCTTTCTGGACAGAAATATGAGTTCTGCTGGCCCAGAAGGAAGGAAAAAGATGAGAGAATGCGATGGATTGATTGATTCTCTTGTGTATTACATCCAAGGAACCACTGCAGACTACCAGCCTGATGACAAGGTACCTCTTCAAAATGAGAGGATTCTGCACCAGGACTAATTGAGAGGGGGAAACAACCAAACCATTCAATTCACAGAGATATGGTAGAACCTCAAAGATATGAACACCAGAGTTCCGGACTTACTGGTCAACCGGACACTCTGTGGAATCGGAAGTAATCAGGCAGGAGAAGCACGTACACACACAAAAAGCAAATACTTTACTGCCTCGGGGCTTTAGCCCAGGGGCTCAAGGATTCAACTGGGGGGAGAGAGGTTAGGGCTGCAGCTCCAGGGTGGTGAGGAGGTCAGGGTTCTGGGCGGATGTGACATTCCCCTCTGCCGTTTTCTGGACCAGTGATCTGTTAGGTCACTCCAATCCTTAACTCTGGGAACCAGCCTTACCCTGCTCTGCTGTCAGAACCCCCACTCCTGGGCCTCTGGCATGTAAGCTACTCCTTGGATTGTGCAACTGAATGACACTAGCCAATATCTCCAGTCCCAGACACGACCCTAGGCACCTCCGTCTTGCAGTGTCCAGTTATGCCCGCTGGAAGCTTTATATGAGTTTGTCAATTTAACAAAGAAATTGATATGCATTAGGCTTGTTATCACAAGGTGAGTCTCGGACATGCTTGAAACCAAACACACTGCTTCAGGTAGAACAAACACATTTATTAACTATAAAGATAGATTTTAAGTGATTATAAGTCGAAGCATAACAAGTCAGATTTGGTCAAATGAAATAAAAACAAAATGCATTCTAAGCTGCTCTTAACACTTTCAATGCCCTTACAAACTTAGATGCTTCTCACCACAGACTGGCTGGTTGCTCTTCAGCCAGGCTCTCCCCTTTGATCAGTGCTTCAGTCGCTTGGTGTGGTGTCTGTAGTTGGAGGTGGAAGAGAGAGGAAGAGCATGGCAAACATCTCTCCCTTTTATCATGTCCTTTCTTCCCCCTTGGCTTTGTTCCCCCCGCCCCCCTTCAGAGTCAAGTGAGCATTATCTCATCGTAGTCCCAAACTGACCAAAGGAAGGGGGGTGACTCACTCGAGAGTCCAACAGATCCTTTGTTGCTACCTAGGCCAGTGTCCTTTGTTCCTGGGAGGCTGGGCTGGGTTTGTCCCATACATGCCCTGATGAGGTGTGAATTGCCCCTCTGCTCTTGGAGAGTTTTTTCTTGGGCTTGTTTTAAGCCATGAGGACACATTTTCAGCCTCATAACTATTTACATGAAATTACAACCTATAATAACAATTACTATAACATCACTATGGGCAGGTCTATACTACAGCCGGGATCGACGCTCTGAGATCGATCCACCGGTGATCGATTTAGCGGGTCTGGTGAAGACCTGCCAAATCGACAGCAGATCGCTCTCCAGTCAACCCCTGTACTCTACCCCCGACGAGAAGGGTACCCCTGGGTGTAGACCCCATGGTAACTCGGCCTAAAGTACGTTGACTTACCACGGTAGTGTAGACATAGCCTATGACAACAATGCTCAGTGCATCATGAGCCTTCCGAAGACACCCGACATGACAAACTTTGCATTGGAAACCACACAATCATTTTATAAGGATGAACATGGGGGTGCTGGGTGTTCCCCCAAGGTACAGAATGTCACAGCTCAGGGCTTTAGATCTTGGGGGAGTGCTGGGGCTCAGAGCTTCAGCCCCCTGGTTCTTTCCTGGCTTCAGCCCTGCAGGGGGTGCTGGGGCTTGAGGTGCCCCCCCCCGCAACTGAAACCAGGAGTGGAGCCATGGGGAGCCCCGAGCCCTAGCGCCCCCGCCCCGGGGCTGAAGCTGGGAATGGAGCCACGGGGCTAACGCCCCTAGCCCCAGCATTCCCCCCAGAACTAAAGCCCTGAGCCCTGGTGTTCCCACGGGTCCGAAGCCCTGACCCTCCTCACCCTGCCTGGAGCCCTGACCCATCCTGCAGCTGCAGCCCCAACCTCCCCCAACCTCAGTGGCTGAAGTCCGTAACGTCTTGTTCAGAATTATGGACATTTCAGAGTTACGGACAACCTCCATTCCCGAGGTGTCCATAACTCTGAGGTTCTTACTGTATGCAGAAATGATTATGAAGGAACTATCACATTTTCACTTAGCGGAGATGAAATGTCAGATAAGACACTTTTCATAGGGCGATTTATCATTGTGTCCTAGGAGGATAACACACACAGGTAGAGAGTAAAATTTTCAAAAATGCCTAAGTGAATATAATAAGATGCCCCATATTTTAAAACGTGATTTAAAGCTAGATTTGTTAATGTATTTAGAAGCCTAAATATGTAGATGGGTATTTAGTGGGGTTTTCAAAAGCACCTGTGGTTTCTGGTGGCCTAATCACTATTATCTAGTTCTTCTTTAGGCGACCAGAAACCCAAAGGTTGGCCATGTAAGATCCTGAATCAAACATTCCTCCCATGTCTGATTGTATCTTCAACACGTGCAGAGAGCTATAATGACATTTACTTCTTCATTATTTTAGGCCACAGAGAACTGCGTGTGCATTCTTCACAACCTCTCCTACCAGCTAGAGTCAGAGCTGCCTAGCAGTTATGCCCAGAACATCTATACACAAAGAAAAAATACTCCTACCAATGATAAAAGCTTGGGGTGCTTTGGAACACGCAGCAGGAAAGCAAAAGTGGTAACGTGTGAATTTATTATACTTTGAATTGTTAGGCCGTTCTAGTGTGGCTGGTGGCGAATGGTGATCTAACAACAGCTGCAGTAGACCTGGGGTCCTTCAGGGTTAATAACTTGTCTGGCAGGGTGGAGCCAACCAAACTCATTTCAAATGAATGACACTTCACTAGAAGCTTGTAGGTTTGTGACCCACTGCTGTTAGTATTACAATGTCTGATGTCACAATATTTTTAAATATTTATCTTTTATAAACCATTGTTTGAGTTCACAACATACTGTAGTTTATGTCTGGGGGTCTGAAGAGCCAACCAATGAATTTGATTCTGATCTTATACTAGTTTTACATTGATTTAATTCTGTTGACTTCAGTTGGTGGGGTTACTCTTGATTGACATTAGTAAAAATAAAAGCAAAATCAGGTTACAATTACAGAATGCCTGCTTTAGATTGTGATGCGCTGGGTCATATAAGTTCTCCAGTTCTAAAGGTTTGATCTCTTTACATGTTTAGAAGCAACAAGATACTCTGCTACCCGAGGAAAAGAGCAGTCCCAAAGGTGTAGAATCACTCTGGCATTCCACACTTATTAGGATATATCTCTCCTTAATAGCAAAAAGTACAAGAAACTACACTCAAGAAGCATCTTTGGGAGCTCTCCAGAACCTCACAGCAGGAAGTGGACCAGTAAGTCATCCTGTTTCTTGTTTCTTTTTTCTTTAATTTAGAAATGTGGAGATGTTTACAGCTTTGAGCTCAGACCGCTCTTGTGAAGTTGCAAGTTCACAGAATGATCAGTAAGAGAGAATATGGACGTGGGGGAGCAGACTCAGAATTGTGGATACTTTCTGCTTGGTACATTAAGGGGCTATTCCTTCTCTGTATGTGTTTCCTTCTATGTAACAAGCTAATTCATTGGGACAGAGATGAAGGCATGGGTGTATATAATAATGATGTAAAACATTTTTTCTTCTAATATTATAATTATTTCTCTATGAATTTCCTCAAAGAGCAGAGAACTCCCTCTGGCACACCCACAGCCAAGGTATTTTGGCCAAACAATCCCAGGATCAGGTGGTACAAAAGGGATTTAAAGCTGCTATTGCGTCACCCATCTCTTCTGTCCAAGCTTCCACATAGTTCAGAATCTGGGCTAATATCTCAAACGTTCCTGAAAATGATCTATAGGGAACCTCGTAACTGCATTGCCTGCGCTTTTCAAAAAATGAGATAACTTAATGTGATGGTTGTTTATATAGCAGTAGAGTCATAACAATTGCTCATTAAAGTTGTGTGCCTTATGACAGATGCCATTTTCAGCAGCTCATACTGTTGTCCAGAAGGCAAATGGCCTTCAGAGTATTCGATTCATGCTGCATGTAAGCGATCCAAGTATAAGGAGGACAGCCGTCTCATTGATCAGGAACTTATCTCGTAATGCCTCTTTGCAGAATGAAATAGGTGAGCAAAGGACTAATGTTTTCTTTCAGATTTTATCTCTGTCTCTTCTCTATTTTCAGTTTTACTTCTTTTTAAAATTTAAAAAAAAAAATTGGATTAGTGGATTTAACAGATTTAGGGCCAAATGCTTGCAGTCTTTTTTCAGGTAAAGGTCCCATTGACTAAAATATAGGTTTTGCCCAAGTGAGGACCATAGGCTTAGATTCTCTCTGTTTAACAGTATTATATATTTCTCATCATATCTTTTCAGAAAAGATTAAATGAAAGAACTTAAATCAGTCCAATTTTGGAGAGGGAAGATAGTTTTGCATTTAAAGTAATTCACACTCTCACAAGTTTACCATGACGTAATTAATCCCTATATTTGGCCCTTTGAGTGTAGCCACTAGCTGTCAAGGTGACTGTATGCTGGCAGATCTTCTCATTGCGGCCTCTTCCCACTGGCACTAGTGTAAGGCCATGTCTACACTAGCACTTTCGTTGGCAACACTTTTGTCGCTCAGGAGTGTGAAAAAACACACCCCTGAGTGACGTACATTTGCCGGTAAAAGTGGTAGTGTGCACAGCGCTATGTCGGCGGGAGACATAGCTACTGCCGCTCGTTGAGCTGGTTTTATTATGTCGATGGGAGAGCTCTCATAACGCGGTTATACGAGCGACACCGTAGAATTACACTGTGTAAAATCTATGCAAGTGTATGTAGAATCAGGCCGTTGTTCACGCTACTTGTGTGTTCTATCCCTTCCCCCCCCATCCTTTGTCTCTTGTCTATTTAGATCGGAAGCTTTTCAGGCAGGGACCATCTACTACTCTGTGTTTGCTCAGTGCCTAGCACAGTGGGGCCCCATTCTCAGTCACTGAGAATAACTGTGGCACTACCATCATAAACATGATTAGAAACACGAACACAGGAGGCTCCTTACCCACTTTACCAATGCAGCCCAGTGCAGCATTTAACCCAATAACTGCAGTATATTTTGTTGTAGGGATTCATGCTGCATATTTCTGGGCATATCTTGAGAAGTGCTGAATATCCAGAACTCTCACAGATATGGTCTCAAGCATCATTTTTCTGAAAGGGTTCTTAAGCACATGGTAACTTTAAGCACATTTAATATTCAGCCCATGCTTAGGTGCTTTCCTGAATGAGGATTGGTTTATGCACAATCTTAAATTCTTTCTTAAATCAGGGCCTTGAACTGGAGTTCAGAAAGCTCAGTAGCTCCTGTGATCAGGCCCCTAATGTATATACCTCACAGATCAGAATTCCTACGCTAATATTTATGCTATATTCATCACACCTTGCACAGTTAGTGCAAAAATATTTTATAACAGGTACATGAATTAATTGAAAGTTCGTGAAGTGTCCCCAGCTTGGATGGGTTGGAGAAAAATATAATATATGTTAATCTGCCTCAGACTGGGGGGCTGCAAAATTTACTGTAGGGAGGAAATATCAGCCTAACAATATTTATAGCTAGACATCATTATACCCACAATTGGCTATAAAATACAATCATGAACTTTCTTATGAAGGGACAGCCCCCCTGTTAGCAGACACCCAGTAACATGGGTGGAGTAAACCTGGTATTAGTGTGTTGTATATACAAAGCAGATTATATGGTACATTTGTAATTGAATTCTTTGTTTCCCTTTCATCCTCTAGCCAGAAACGTCTTATCAGATTTGGTCTCCCTACTTCCTGACTCTGTCCAAGGGTCAGAGGTTACCAATGAGACCACAGCTTCTATCTGCTACACCTTGTACAACTTGACCCAGAACAGCTCCCAGAATGCCCGGCTTCTACTAAACACAGGTGGCCTGCCAAAGATAATGATCATCAGCAGGAGTGACAAGTAAGCCATTTTAAAGTTCCCCCCAAGATAAAAGAGCAGCAGCATCCATTGGAAAGAATATAACTTAAAGGAATAGACAGCCTAAATAATAATTGTAGTGTGATTCAAATCAAACACATTGGATAAAACAATGAAGCCCTTTTTAATAACTGCTCTATCCTGTCTTTTTAAATGGCTCCTCAAAAGGTAATAGGTAAGGCTGTGAGTCTTTCACGGAGGTCAGAGTCCGTGACTTTCTGGGATCTCCGTGACTTCTGCAGCGGCCAGTGGGCCTGACCCCAGGGCTGCCTGAGCAGCTGAGGCTGCCCCGGGGCCAGCCACAACAGCTGCAGCTCAGGCGGCCCTGGGGCCAGCCACACCGGCCGCTGCTCCGGCTGCACCAGGCAACTGGTCCCGGGCACTGCCCGGGAGCAATGGTCCGGGACCAGCATTGGCGCCCCAGGCCGCCCCACCACCAGCAGCAGCTGTTGTGTCCCAGGCCGCCCCCCCCCCCCCATTTCAGAGCAGCAGTGGTGAGGCCCTGAGCAACCCCCCTCCCTCCAGGAAGCAGCAGCAGAGCCTCGGATCCCCCCACACACACACACACCCAGCAGCAGCTGCGGGGTCCCAGGCTGTCCCCCTGCCAGTGGCAGGGCCCCGGGCCAACCCCCCCAGCAACAGCGGTGGTATACCAGAACAGCAGCAGTGTCCACTGGAGCGCCCCCCCCCTCCTCCGAGCACCTGCAGCACCCTGGAACCCCCTAGCGCACCAAAGGTTTAGTCATGGGTATTTATAATACAAGTCATGGACAGGTCAAGGGCCAGGGCTTTTTGTTTATTGCCCGTGACCAGTCCATGACTTTTACTGAAATTACTCTTGACTAAATCCTAGCCTTAGTAATATGCTATGGCTATGTCTACACTGCACACCACTGGTGGCGTCATGTAGGGCATGTGTAGATACACACAGCAGTGAAAAGCAGGCTGTGTCCACCTGCAGTGTGTACATGTGCAGTGTGTACGGCTACATGTGGCAGTGAAAGGTTCTGGCAGGGGAAACGCAGTGGGGAAAGGCTCTGGCAGCAGGGAGGCAGTGGGACACTATGCTGGTAAAAATAGTAGTGTAGACACGGGAGGCACTGCTAGAGCATATAGAGAGCTACGTAAGTAAGGTACATACCCACAGGGTTCAGGCGTATCTTTACTCTACTTGCCTAAGCAGTGTCTCACTATCTACACTGCTTTTTATACCTGTACTAGGGGAGCGTGCAACGTTTGTTCTCTATCAGCCACTGTAAGGAGCGAGCAATGTAGACATACCCTATATTATAGGAAATTCATCTGTTGGAGTATTAGGTCTTTTATATAAATAATTCTCTTTGTGCCAGCCCTTCTCTCATAAGGTGAAATTCACCTCAGTGCAGGGGGCCTACATAGGACCGTCCATAAACTAAAGCCCCACTTTAATCCTCAATATTGGGTTTAACTAGGACAGAGGGCCTTCGATGGGCCACTGTGCTGCAGTGTCTTTGACCCTTAATGAATAGCCCTTAGAGGTGGAGAGTTCAGACTATTCTGCTGGGAATATCATCACTAATAACTAAAGCAAGGAAGTGTGTTCCCTACACTACTGTAGGTGGTAGAGATGTCATGAGCTGTGTTGGGGGACCTGAGAGAATGAACTCAACTCTTGTCAGGGAAAGGAAGGAGGAACTGAGCATAAACAATCACGTTTTTAAGTCTGAATACACATTGTGTTCACAAATTGGTATTTTAAATGTTTTATATTTCTTTTTACAAATTACAGTAATATGCTCAGCAAAGCTAGCAAAGCTGCCTCAATCCTCCTGTACTCCTTGTGGTCACATACTGATCTCCACAGTGCCTACAAAAAGGTAAGATCTGGGTTAGTGCAGACATTGAATCTGCCTTCAGATTAAACTGCTTTGGGGGTTTCTTTGTGCAATTCATGGAATGCAATGTCCTGAATACAGAACCAGAGCCGGCTCCAGGCACCAGCGGAGCAAGCTAGTGCTTGGGGTGGCCCATGGAAGGGGGCAGCACGTCCGGGTCTTCGGCGGCAATTCAGTGGCGGGTCCCCCAGTCCCTCTCGGAGGGAAGGAGTGGCCGCCGAATTGCTGCCGAAGAATGAAGCAGCTTTCCCCCCCCCCCCCCCTTCGCCGCTTGGGGCGGCAAAAAAGCTGGAGCCGGCCCTGTACAGAACACGTGTAGAACATCTGGTAGTTCTGCATTGGTGGTAACAAATCCATGCTGTGGATCACACTGGGGAGAATTGTATTCTTAATTTGGTGTCTGTATGCTGGATCCTGCTAAGTAACGAGTGCCCCAACCCCCCATTGGGTACTCAAATAGTCTCTGTTTTGGGTTTCCTATGTGCTGCTAGAGTTGATGTAGATGCTGTTGCTTGTTGCAGTAGTACTGATGGTGGGCTATATATCAGCAGGTGTGAATCCAGCACCAGCTGAACTAATTTGATAGGGAGGGAATAAGACATCAACAAAAACAAAGGCAGGGCAGGGCACCGCCATCAAAGCAGTTTTGTTCTGGGCTTTTTTGTTAGTTTATTTAAAGCCCAGGTCTTAGGCTATGTCTATGCTAGGGCCTTGTCTACACTAAAGAGTTTTGTCGACAAAAGTTACGCCGACATACAACCACCACTTTAATTAAACCACTGTTGCATGTCCACACTATGCTCCTTGTGTCAGCAGAGCGCATCCACACAAGCAGCTCTTGCATCGACACAGAGAGTAGTGCACTGTGGGTAGCTATCCCACTATGCAGCTGGCCGCAGGGTGCTTTGGGAAGGGTTTGCAATGTCTCAAGGGGCAGGTACAGCATCATATGATGCAGGTTTCTCAAGCCTATCATTCCATGGGCATTCTACTAGATTACCAGCCGCTTCACCCGCACACACATCAGCCCCCTCTGCAGCAGCAGCCTGCTTGCGGCTATGTTGCTGGTGCAGGAGAGAGCAGGATTCCACGTTAATTATTTTCTGGTTGCTGCTGGAGGGGAGCGGCATGCTCAGTTGTCAGAATTTCCCAGAGCTTTGAAGGGGGAGGGGTGTATGCCTGTGTAGCTGGAATGCAGGGCAGCTGAGTTCAAAACAATGAGCAAGAGTGGTCACGGTGGGAATTGTGGGATACTGGGGGAGGCCAATTATGTTGATATAATAAATGGCAGCCTCTACACTGATGCATTGTCGCTTTAACTTTGCCGCAAAAAACTCTATGCCTCTCGTTGAGGTGGTTTTATTTTGTCGGCAAAACGGGAGAGTTTTGCCAACAAAAATAGCATTGTAGTGTTTACACCTCCACTATTTTGTCGCCAAAAGCTGCCTTTTGCCAACAAAACTATGTAGTGTAGACAAGACCTAGAGAGCTTACAGAAGCACAGCTGTACCGCTGCAGCTGCGACACTCTAAGGTCACCCACATGGCCGCTCTGTGTTGAAGGAAGATTTCCCGTCAGCATAATTAAACCACCCCCAACGAGGGCGGTAGCTATATTGGCGGGAGAGCGTCTCCTGCTGACATAGCGCTGTCCTCACCAGCGTTTCCGTCGGTGTAACTCATGTCCGTCAGGGGTGTGGTTTTTTCATGCCCCTGAGTGACATAAGTTTTACCAACAGAAGTGCTAGTGTAGACACAGCCTTACTCCTATTCAAACAAAAGGGAATGGCAGGGGAAGGAGTGTTGGCCAAATTAAACAAACAGAAAATGGTCAAAACAGAATTGGCCAGCAAACCAGCTCTCATCTTTCCACTTGGAGCCTACGCAGTTGCTTTTTTCAGCCCACAAGGGGGATCACTTAAATCTGGTTGATGAGTTGGGTGCCTCTTCCCTGAATTTCTTAAAACTTGCCTCATTCTTTTTTTCCTGCTGTTTAGAACTTTCACCTTCTAAAATTCTTGGTAAATTAAAAGAGCCCAGCTTTCCAAGCTTTATTGTTTTATTATCTAGTTCCATTCTTGAGAAAAGAGAGATGTTGTTGTGTAAGATCACTCATAAAATAGGTTTATGAATTAGACAGAAGTACAGTGTAGTTCACTGGAGTTGGTCCAAATAATCTGGTCAAAAATAGCCTTCTTCTCTTGTATGCATACAGAGTTCAGTGTCCAGGTTCTGTAACCAAAGGAAAGCCTCTGTATCAAGGAGGGCTAAGCATTGTAAACCACCCTCCAGATGCTCAGTTGGGCACTCCTCCACCACATGAGTTATTGTCTGTAATGCTGCCCCACAATCACAGAGCGGAGAGGAAACCAGGTCAAGTCAATGCGTACTTGTGGAAACTCTGGATGAGCTAGAGAATAGTCTGTTGAGCTTGGTCCAGGGTCTGTGATCAAGTGGACAAGGAGGAAGATGCAGCAAAGGACTCCTGAATATACTTAGAATATTAGACTTTCTTTCCCACTGATGCTTCCAAAATCTATAAGACTGTAACGTTCAGCTCCCTGGAATAGCTGATCATCCATTTGTATAAAGGACCAGTACTCTCATAAGTTACTATAGCAAAGTGGTGCTGAAAGATCAGCTGTGATGTCACAACGCAGTCCACAGGAGTTTGTCCTCCACCGATGCGAGCAGATCTTTGAGTTGGCGCTGCATGTTGTTTCCTGTCTGAAATTAGAGCATCGGTCAACCATAGATATAATAAGTTGGTTTAATTTGTCATAGCTCTCCAGACAGACTTAAAAGTAATGGCATCTCATCTGTCTACTGCACATTGTGCCTCCCATCACAGTAGCAAAAAAGCAAAGCTAAAGTAGACCAAATGCAAAATTGGAGCTCAAGTTTTCATAATAGAAAAATAGCATTACACCACAGCATACAGAATGTTCTTTCACCAGTACTGCATACACAGCTATATATACGCAAACCAGAAATCTAGGTTGTAAAGTAAGATGCTGTAACTGACTCACCTTTAGCATTAGTCTCCATTGTGTACAACCACAAATCCATTAGTGTCATAGAGTTAAGATAGAAGCTGATGGCCTGAATTTTCAAAAGTCACGAGGGGCACTTTTTTGTGCCCAAATTGAAATCCTTTAAAGGGGCCTGGTTTTTAGAAACTGCTGAGCACTGTCCTTTTGAAAATCAAACCCTTTTAAGGTGTCTTAGATTGGGCAATGAAAAATTGAGGCACCCAAAAATCACTGCTCGCTTTTGAAAAATTAGGCTGACAAAGCAGCACGAGGAATTACTTGAACAAATAAGATCAAATAAAATCTTAGATCATCCTTTTACAGTAACATGTCATATACTTTGTCTCTGGCTGGCAGTTGGCTTTTGCCCTATGCATTCCCTTTGTTTTCAGAACTGTCATTAACTATAATTGGATCTTTTTGTTTCATTCCAAAGGCTCAATTTAAGAAGGCAGCTTTCGTCAATGCCTGGACAACGAGAGCATACAACTCACTCAAAGACTAAGGCAGGCTACAAATATAGAGAGACTGTGTGTGGATTTGTATAATTATCTCCTCAATATCAGCCTGGGCCACCATGAACTGTCAAGTATCTGAAAAAACAGAGACTGATTTTGTATGATAGCTGATGCTGTCTTCTGCCTTTACCCTATATCACACTGTTCTCAATGTACTTCAAAATATCAATCGCCAAAGATGGTATTGTTAAGGATTCCTGTGCCAATTTTTTTAAGCTTGCTATACTAGTCAGTGTTTATACAGAGAGGTTTGAAACTCTGACCTGCAACACATTCTTTATAGGCTACTTTTTGAACCTGGAATTTATCTCCACACTGTGTGAAATGGAACAGAATATACAAAAAGTTGTTTTATCATGTGCATTTTTAAAAGCACCCAGAAAGTTAGGAGGGTTTTTTTTTTAATAGAAGGGGGTGTTTGTCTTTGTTTTATTTTAGTTTTTGTTTTTGTTTTTCTATTACTTGTATTCATGTGCTCAATGACTCGCCAATCTCTTTTGCTTTGAGATCTCAGCAGCAACAGCAAAATTGACAAGCAGTAATGCAGCTTTGGCCCACTTTCCTCCCCACCTCCCTTTCACTGCTGCCAGAATATTTGGCTGTGTCTCAGGAGTTTTTAAAAGTGCCGTCAAGCTACTCTTGGGAGAATTCTGTGCCACTGCACAATGCAGAGTTTTGCAGAAATTAATGTTGTGTGCGCAGAATTTCCTTTTTTCCCCACAAAAAAGGGCCGCAAAGATGTTGGCTGCCACAAGGGGCCCCTGGACTCGTCAGAGCCCAGCTCGCAAATAGAAAATGAGGCCAGGGGGAGGGGGAAGGAACTGGAGGTTTCCCAGCAGCTGCAGTTCCCAGCATGCCCTGAAGGAAGGAGGTGGCAGGGTGCAGGAAAGTCCGTGCAAGCCTGGGACCGAGCATCAGGCTGTTTCTCCCTCTGGATCCCTGGGCTCTAGGAGGGTAGGGGGGGTGAGTGTCTGGGCCTTGGAGGGCCCCATGGCTGGTCTCTGGGGGGAAGGGAGCATGAATGTCTGGCCCCCCAACTGGGCTTTGGGAGGGGAGAAACAGGAACTGGGTTGTCGTGGGGGTTTCTCTACTCTTGGGGGAATTTTGTGTGGGTATTGTTACAGACATACTTGCTGACAGGTATTTTGAAATAAATTACCACAAATAATTGAAACTGGCATGATTATATAGAGTTATTTTGAGAAATAAAATTTGCTGAATTTTAAAATATTGTGTGCCAAATTTTTAATTTTTTGGTGCAGAATTCCCCCAGGTGTAATCAGCGTCAGGTACCTTGGGCTAAACTAGAATGTGTCATTCATTGCTAATTGGGTTAGGGAACTGATGTTGATTCATGGACAAGTTTGAGAAACATTAAATTTAAAAACAATTCTGTTGATAGCTATAAATCAGGGGTGGGCAAACTTTTTGGCCCTAGGGCTGCATCGGGTACAGAAATTGTATGGAGGGCCGGGTAGGGAAGGCTGGGGGAGGCTATGCCTCCCCAAACAGCGAGGCATGGCCTGGCCCCTGCCTCCTATCCATCCCTCCAGAACCCCAACCCCCCCCTCCCCTGCTCCCCACCCCTGACTGCCCCCCGGGACTCCTGCATCCTATCCAAACACCCCTGCTCTCTGCCCCCTGACCACCCCCCTGGAACCCTCCCACCCCCTATCCAACCCTCCCTGCTCTCCCCACCCCATGTTACCTGTGGGGTGGGGAGGAAAGGGGGGCTCAGTCCTTTCCCTGTGAGTTTCCCCTGCTCGTTTGGCTGTTCTCCCTGGCAGTCAGGCAGGGCTCGCTCCCTGTCTTGGCTTGGCTGCTGCGGACAGGGGCTGAGCATGCTGGGGTTGGAGGGGGGCCTGGCTTGCTCGGCCCCTGTCGCCGGCAGCAGGGCCCTGGCCCCATGACTGCCCCCCTGCAACCTCCCCTGCTCTTCGCTCCCCCTGCTCCCCACCCCCTGACCGTGCCGCCCTGGAGCACCGGGTCTGGCAGTGCTATAGCTGTGCCGCCCAGCTGGCCAGAGCTGCAGCCACGCTGCCCAGGAACTGGGGGAACTGTGTCTGAGAGGGAGGCAGGGGAGCAGAAGGGGAGGGGCGAGGAGCTAGCCTCCAACCCGCTCACTGCACTGCCAGGGAGTTGGGCTGGCTCCTCCACAAGCCTGTCCTGATCCCGCTCCCTGGCAGGAGCTCGGGGACCAGAGAGAAGGGTCCTGCGGGCTGGATGTGGCCCACAGGCCATAGTTTGCCCCCCTCTGCTATAAATGGTAACGAGAGTGGAGATTGGTCCCTTATCTTTATTACTAAGGATATAAGTGAGAGATTAGGACACTGTTGCTTAGGAGTTCATCTGATCCTGCTTTATATGGTTTCACTTGCAGACATAAATTATCCATCGGCAAAATCATAGTCTTTCCACAGCAGTTAATAGCAATATGATAATCAGAGGAGTATGACTTCAGCTGTGGGAATAGGTAACAGCAGGAGATAAAATTCTAAATAATACAAGACTTGGGGTTTATGACATGATCCTGTACCTGGAAGAGGGGAAGTAGGCTAAAATACAGAAAACATGCAATGCCCCTCAGTAAAAAAGAACTGTCTCTTAATAAAAAGAAGAACAGGAGGACTTGTGGCACCTTAGAGACTAACAAATTTATTAGAGCATAAGCTTATGCTCTAATAAATTTGTTAGTCTCTAAGGTGCCACAAGTCCTCCTGTTCTTCTTTTTGCGGATACAGACTAACACGGCTGCTACTCTGAAACCTGTCTCTTAATAAATTTTTCATGGCTTTCTTTGAGCCAGCAGCTGATCTTTAATGTATAAAACTCTATAGGCCAGATCATCAACTAGCATAAATCGATGGCACTCCATTGAAGGCATTGGAGCTATGCTAATTTTATGCTAGCTGAGAATCTGGCCCTACCTATTTATAACCCTCCTTTGCCCGGCCATCACCCTCACAGCACCTTCACTACCAGCCTCTGGCACAGGAGCTATTATCATAATAGCCCTGATCCACCAAAGGATTCCTCCATATTATGGAAATCCTCAGCAGAGTCTGCTTTATGCCAGGGGGACTGGGAGCAAAAACTTAATGGGCCAAGAATTGTACCCATTCGTTTTAACAGTCCTTACCAACGTTTCAGATCTTACCTTACCTAAAGCTATAACCAAACGAACCGCAGCATATGCAAATGTATCTCTGGATAGTAGGGAGCTAAATTCTGCTCTCAGATGTACATAGCTGTCATTGACTTCTGTGGGAGCCACATATGTGCATCCAATGCAGAATGTGTCCCAGGAAGTTTAACAAACATTTTCCTACCCTAGATCATTTTCATATATTTAGTTGAGGCTTTTTCTTTGCTTCGGATAACCATCAAGTGGGAGATTCTTAAAATAGTTTGATTCTGAAGGAACATTTGCAACAAATTCTATACCCAAATATAGATATTGCTAAAAAAAAAAAAAACACTACAAGGAAGTGGAAGTGAGAAAGACAAGAATACAACCTCATGTATGTAAAAATGTTTTCATTGTTTTTTTAAATGCGATTGAAAACAGGTATTTAAAATCTGAATATTTCTCTCTGGTGTTGTGAAACCAAACCCTGCCGCATTGTACTAATGAATGAACACCGGGAAATGGCACTGAACAGTGTTGCACTGCCATGAAATGAGTGAAATGCAAAAAAGTGTACAAAGAGCATAAAGGATGAAAGTGAAGAATGAAAACCAACACAAGTACCACAGAAACAGAGAAGAAGATCTAAGAATTGAGAGGGAGACTTTCAAAAGTGCTCAAGATTGGCCTAACTCTGCTCCTCTTGAAGTCTGATTTAATTGATTATGGTGCTAATTATAGCAGGTATAGAATGCTGTTTTTTTGGTTGACCGTGTCCCTTTAAATCATGAGTGTTCAAAATGTATTTTGCCTTTGTAAGCAGGAAAAGTCAGATCTGCCAGCATTTGACAGTGATAAATGGGGATGTTTGGGAAGAAATCTAGAGACACACCTTATTATTAGGCTTGGGAGGATTCAATTTTTAATCTGTAAATGGTGAAATCGACATTTACCAACATACACGTTGTAGGGGAGTGGACTCACCCCTGCGGCGCCTCCTGCTGGTCGTCTGGGGAATCAGCTCATTTCAGCCTTGGAGCGCCCTCTGCAGGCCGGTGATCCACCTGTCCTCTCTACTTCTGGCCCCCGTGTCCCTCCTAGGACCCCGGTGCCCTTTGCTCTGGGTGCTGCCCCCTGGCAGTACCCACACAGGCTCCAGGTCTCCTCTCCCAGGGGAACCCACACCCACTAACCCCACCTGGCCTCGGTGTAAGGCCACTGCCAGTCACCAACTAGCCCCCGCTCTCTGGGGCAGAGTGCAGTATAGGCCACTCATCACAGGCAAGGGTGGGTTTGGACCTGCTGTCTTAGCCTACCCCTGGGCTGCCTTCTGCTAGGCCAGAAGTAGAGAGGACAGGTGGATCTCTGGGGCTTTCTAGGCTGGAGCTCCCCAGCCCTGCTCCACTCAGGTACCCTGTGTCTAGCTCATGCAGTCAGGCCCTTCTCTCTCTGAGTACAGAGAGAGACTGTCTCTGGGCTCCTGGCTCCCAGCCTCATATAGGGCCAGCTGAAGCCTAATTGGGGTGTGGCCCAGCTGCAGCTACTTCCCCAATCCGCCCAGCTTTTAGAGCTGCAGCCCTCTGCAGGGCTGCTTTAAACCCCCCAGGGCAGGAGCGGGGTAGCCACTCCTTACAAAACAATGAAAAAATATTTCCATTGATAATAATCCAAATGTACAGAGAGGCAAAGTAAGAAAAATGCTGCTTGAGAACTTACTAGAGCCCCATCTTAATGTGTGCAAAACGTGTTGTAATGCCCGCATTAGCAGGGCTGGGGCTCCATTTAGGTAGCTGTAACTTTTTGAATCTCAGTATCTACTGTCATTAAGTAAGTGCTGTCTGACCCACCCAAATGTCCAGCAACTGTGGAAAAAAATGCTTAAAACCCATAATTTTGTGCAACAGAACATTTTAATTGATAAAAATCAAATTCTGCCAAGCCTATGTATTACAGCCGAGCTTCTTTGTTTATATGAAATCAAAAACATTTCAACTGGACTCCAAGGGGGAAAAACTGTTAACTGGAGAAATAATAAAGCACTTGCTCAAATGGAAAATTTTCCTTTGGATTGTATTGCTTTTAATAGAAATATTGGTTCTGAGTGAAAACGTCCTGCTTTCAAGCCTTATCTACCTTAAAGAGGGCAAGTCCATTTTTGTTATTAGATCTTGGTATGGAGAAACAGAATTGCTGTAAAAGGATCATGTAGTGATGCAGTTTAGCTGTTTCTGGTTATACCAAAGAACTCCTGTATTAATCTGTTTACAATAGAATGCCTGTTACGCATTCCTTGCAGATGCAGTAATGATCTGCCCAAACACTTGGCATTCCTGTGGTTCTCACTAGCCTTGCAGAGGTGTTTTCTATTGGGCTGATCACACCGGTAGTATCTGAACATCTCATAAACATTAATAAAATTATCCTCACTGTGTTCCTATGAAGCTGGGAAACATTATTACCCCACATTTTACAGTGGAGTAACTGAGTCACAGAGAGATTAAGTGATTTACCCAAGGTCATCCAGGGAGTCTGTGGCAGAGCTGGGAATTGAATCCAGATCTCCTAAATCTTGGGCTGGTGCATTAACCAAAAGAACCTCCATTCTCCTTTAGCAGAAATAATTAGTAGTTAATAGTGCTGTGCTAGGACCATGGGATATTGAGATGGATTCACTGCCAGAGAGTGGTTCATTCTTTTCCTTGTTCCACCCATCTAACTTCCTCTCTCTGCTGTCATGGCTGGTAAGTAAGGGGCAGGGCTCTCGCTCTCTCCCTTGCCAATCAGAGTTCAGTTGCAGCCATCCACAATTATGTATCGTAGCCAAAATGGCTTAATTAGACTATGTGTATATGATTTTTTTTCCAATTTGGGGTAGAAATGATAAGGTATATATTAAGTTAAACCCAACCACTGCAAAGCTCAGTGGGGGAGAAGAGTTAGAACCATAATGAGCCCTGAGACTACAAGATCTCCAGCCCCTTGCAACATTTAGAAGTGTTTAGTCTGGTAGTGTGTCCTAGAAAGCAACTTATGAAAGCTGAGGGATTGCTTCTTCTGTTTCTTCAGTCACCCTTAGTCTGGATGTCAGTGTGTCTCAGGGGTTATCTCAGCTTGCCCAAAGAACTCCGATTTCCCTGTCCCTTGGGTTGTAGGACAGAGACCAACAGCCTGAATTCACACACCTCTCATTGCCCAGGTTGAGACACATTCTGCCTCCTAAACACAGTGAAACTGCTACCACTGTGCTGCAAGTGGGGACAGGTCATGGCAGCTCATGCCAGGTGTAGTAAAGTGCTCATCAAGGAGCTAACTGCATTACTCAGAGTATAATGGGAAAATTGAGGAGATAAGTACAGAAAATGAGGATTGGCAGCAATAAATTGAAAAATCAGGCCACTGTTTTCTTGCAAATGAGATTCTAGATAAGGACAGCCAGAAAGCTATTTTCCTCAGTGCCCATGGCAGTAAAACCTACTCCCTCTTACAGCGTTTCTTACAAACTCAGGAACCAGGGGATAAAAATTTGGAAGGTCTGCAGATGATCCTAACAGAGCATTACCCATCAAAGCCAAGCATCATTGTAGAATGTTTCCCGTTCCATAGTAGAATGAGGAGGCAGGGTGAAACTAGCTGGGTATGTGACAGAGCTAAAAAAGATTAACTGAATATTGCTCCTTTGGAAACGTCCTAGAAGATATACTGTGGGACAGATTGGTTTGTGGTATCAATAATGAGAGAATTCAAAGGCAATTGCTGGCTGTGACGGAGTGGGAATTTTCCCTTGTTATGTTGTATGTGAGTCTTACTGTTGAGCCTATGTGAGTTTTACTGTTTTGCATGAATACTGTGTGCCTCAGTTTCCCTGTGTGCTGCACCAATACCTTGGTGGTGGGAATAGGGGTGTGTGACATTGGCTGAGACCTCTAGGGCAGGTGAGGCTGCTCCAGCTGCCTGCACATATGCTATGACCGGTGCCCTGTGTAACCTGAGACCCAGGAGGGGGATGCAACCAGGTGATGACCAGGTGACTCTTTGCCCTGGAAGTAAGACAAAGACAAGGAGGAGGAGCAACGGGGGTGTCTGAGGTCAGGTCGCTGGAAGCTGGCAGTCTGCTTGGGGGAAATGGAAGAGGGGGAGTCCAGGGCTTCTGACCCAGGACTCCCCAAGATGGACTTGGCTGAAAATCACTGATTTTTGTGCTGACAAGTTCTGTCCTACGCTGTGTTCCTGTCGACTAATAAATCTTCTGTTTTACTGGCTGGCTGAGAGTCACATCTGATTGCGGAGTTGGGGTGCAGGGCCCTCTGGCTTCCCCAGGAGCCCCACCAAGATGGACTCGCTGTGGGAAGCGCATGGTGTGGAAGGGGATGCTGAATGCTCTGAGGTCAGACCCAAGAAGGTCGAAGCTGTGTAAGCCCTGGTGACCGTATGCTCAGGGAGAAGAGGCATGCTCCCCCAGAGACCTGACTGGCTTCATATGGAGTAGTTCCAGAGCATTGCCCGGTGACTTCTGGTGACTGGCCACAAGGGAACTTAACCTGGCCCAAAGCAGTAGACTTAGCAATTGCAATGGAAGCACCAGTGGAAAACTTACAAGATTTGCAGTTAGAATCAAACTGACTCAATAAACAAAATGCAAATCCAGTTGCAAGGGATTCAGACTCCTGAGGTGTATTTTCATTCTGGAGAAGCTCATTTTGCACCCCTTTGTAAACTTAAAACAGCCTGGTGTCATAAATGCCTCAAGATTGAACACTTGGCCAGAAAATGCAAAGGTGACTCTCAAAGAGCTGTCCATGACCAGGAGGGTAGACTTGAAAAGGCTAGCCAAAAAGAAGAAAGCTGAGGGCTTTTTACCTTGAGGGGATGGGAGACACAGAGAAGGAGGTACACAATATGTACCATCTAAAAGGCAAGAACGTGGGCCTGTACGAAGTAATGGAAAAGTTTAAACAATGAATCTGTACAAATGGAAGTAGGTAGAGGGGCTTCAGATCCTGTAATCAATGAACATATATATTAGCAGTGCAAAGAAGGACTGAGTCCACTAGTGAATGCAGGAGCCCATCTACCTACACCGGGGAATCCATATAGGAGGTAGGTTCTGTGTTTTTTTTCCTGTAAAATATAAAAACCAGAAGAAAAAGTTACCAATCCTAATGATCCAGAGATAAAGGCAAAATCTCTTAGACAGTGATTGGTTGCAACCATGAAAACTGAATTGTGATGAAATTTTCAAATTAGAACCTAGCAAAACAGCAGCATTCCAGAAGTCCTGGACACTCAACCAGCCATGTTTAAAGACGGGTTAGTGACCCTGGAGGATGTACCAGGTGGTATCTAGGATTGGCTCAAGCCAAAATACCTTAAAGCAAGACCAGTTCCTTATGCCTTCAGAGAAAAAGACTGGGACTGAGTTATCCAGGCTGGAAAAGGAGGGTATCATTTCACCAGTGCAGTTTTCTGAATGGGCCCATGAGGATGCCACCTGTAACAACCTGGGTACAAAAGGATCTTAATGAGGAACCAGAACTCTGAAACTGAACCGAGAACTCTGATTAGTTTCAAGGGGTAGCAATTTAAATTAAATGACATACAAAACACAAAATTATTGTAGAGAATTAATACCCATTGCATTAGCAAGATTCAAGAAACAATTCCACTCACTTACAATTCCATGCACCACTGCTACATTGTATTCCTTCGAGCAAAATTATTTTAAAAATAAGCTAAAAGTAGCTACTAAATTGCATTCTATCTTCTAGTGCATTATTTAGCCCTCCTCAAAACAAAAGGACAGGGACATTCAATAAAATTAAAAGGCCACACATTTAAAACTGATAGAAGGAAATGTTTATACAACACAATTAGCCAGGGAAATTGAGTGCCAGAAAATAACAGCTAACCCAAGAGATGAACAGGATTCAAAAAAAGGACCAAGCATTTCTATGGCTAATGGGAATATCCCAAGTCACATTATACGTGTTTTAAAATTTTTTAAAATGGTTGGAAGGAATATGAACCTTCCTTTTGTTAAGACAAAACCAACCTCTAATGGAGCAGAGGTCAAAGAAACTTCCCCACAGAGGATCCATAATTGATCACACCAGAGTTTGCAACACAATTTTCTGCACCTTTCTTTGAAGCAGCTCGTACTTTGGCCACTGTCAAAGACAGGACAGTGAACTAGATGAACCACTATTCTGATCATGGCAGATGCACATCTGAAATAGTTGGATGTTCATGTGATGATCTCCACTGCTACCTGTGGAAAGTGCAGGCAGACCTTTGCCACAAGGACTATGAGTTGTACTTGTCACAGACAATGGGCCACATGTTATGACCATGGGGTTTAAAGACTTTCTGAGCAAAAATGGATTTAAACATATATAAAGTTCCCCCAAAGACTTAGCAGAGAGAACTGTGAGGAAGAGAACTCATTTGGGCTCAATCCATTCCAGCCTGGAGGGGGAAGTGTTAAGGAATCAAGCTTTTGGAAAACAAAACCATGGCTGTCATGCTGAATCCAGAGAGTTGAGCCCAAAGGACCTTGTCTACAGCAAAAGTTTCAATACTTGCCTGCCAACGTGGATTCTGGGTACCATCCTAGAGCAAACTGGACCCTTATCTTTTAAAGTCCGTTTAAGTAATGGTCATATAATAAGACATCATCAAGATCATGTCTGCTTGCAAAGTAACGTGCCAGCACCACAGCCTTTGTCCTTGGGTAATGACCATCGGAAAGAGCCAAGGTCAGGAGAGGACACAGTTTTGCCAGGAATGCCTTGCGGGGGGGTGTATCTACAGAAATGCTGGACCAGTAGACTGAGGGAAATGGGTCTCTGCCCCTGTAGGCAGCCCTGGCTGTTGAGGAGAGTTGTATTCTGTTAAAGAGAGAAGAGCCCCATTTAAAAGACTATGTATGGGCTGTAAAGTAAGGGGAAGGAAGTAGTAAAGTGGCTTAACTGGGTTTCTCAGAGTATTATGGGTTGGGGCTATGTTCCAACTCCCCCTTCCTGTTTAGTTAGTGGGAGCTTTCCTCCTGACTCTACTGTGGTGCAGTAAAATAAAGCAGCCAGTTCCCAGCCTGCAGCCCTAAGAATAAACTTATTTCTGTTGCACCGAGCCATCCCTTTGCAAAACAAAGTGACTCCACACACCCCATATGCTGCAGAGCTCTGCTTTGCTGAGCATCTCTCAGTGATAGAGTAGAAGAGAATTTAGAAAGCGGCCATTGAATCTAGTACCACATGAATTCATAGACTTAAATTCTCCACAGGTGGGTGTCCAGGGGCCTAGCTACTAGCATAGCTGTAGTAGTGGCAGAGACAAAGCTGCTCTTCACTCAGCTACCAGTTTACAGGGAGGGATGCCTCCCCCCCATCCCCCGCCACCACACTCACATTTTTAAATCCTGCCAACAAAACCCATTCATTCTGACCTCCTGCAGGAGGAAGGATCTTTTGATCCTTGAGCAAGGCTCACTTACAGAAGCAAACAAGGTAACCCAAGGGGGTGACTTTCTGTGGAGAGTTAGCCGGTATAGTGCAGTGCTATTGCACAGCACTTTTCTGCTAAGTGGGCAAGTCAGTGACACAACAAACAGAACAAACAGCCTTTTTATAGCAGTCAATATATTTAAGCTGGTGTTTTCCATACCCCTTTATGTGTACTTTGCACTTTTATAGGTTTATTCTCGGTGAATCACAATTCGGGGGGAGTGGGGGGAAACAATCTGTTTGTTTCCTTCACACACTGATAGCAAAAGTTTTTTCTGTATGCAGATAGCAGAAGAGTTACTAATTCAGTATCATAAATTTGAATTCTTTTCTCTAATGTGTCTCCCAATGCTTTACCCAATCTACTTTTAAATGACTCAAGTTAAAGGGCTTTAATATCATGGTTACAAAATTAACCTGTTAGTTATCCTAAGCTCTCATGTCCTTAGTTTTATCCCGTTATTCCTAGCGATATGCCCCTAAGACTGCCCTAAAATAGTCAGGCATATAATAAAGGAGAGGAATTGGTTAATCCTTTGATATGTCAATATTAAATATAATTTAGAGAAATCACAGGAACGCCCCCCAGACACAGAGACTTCTGAATGTGAGCACCCTCCCAATCAAGAGAGGAAAAACATTGCAGTAGTAAAGAGGAACTGGGATCTCATGGTTAAAGCACAGGACTAATCATCAGGTTCTGTTCTGCCTCTGCTATGGACTGTCCGTGAACTTGAGTGAGTCAACTTAGCTGTGCCTTGGTGCTCCAGTCTGTAAATCGGGGATAATACTTACCTGCCTTGCTGGGCTTTTGTGAGGATTTATGAATTAATGCTTATAAAATGCTTTGAGGTCCCCTAATGCAAGATGTTATAAAATGTAACATGGTGGTGTGATTCTACTTGGAAATCTTGTTCAGCCCCATAAATGGGAATCTCAACATGCTTCTGACACTATGGAGTCTGTGACCTTTAGTGGGAAAACTAGTGGAAGGATGCAGGTACTATGTAATACAAAAAGCAACTATCTCTATTACAGTTGAGAAACCAAAAATAGGAGTTCAGGTTTGGATAAGAAAATTAAGTCTTTAATTCTGAAATAAATGAGCTGGAAATCTCATGAAAACAGATTTTCTTGTCATATTACTAGCACTTCTGCTTTCTTCATGGCCAGAAATGGAAGTGGGGAAAAAAGTCGGTAACTTAACTGACCTCCACACCAAAGCTTTTGTTAGAGTGAGCAAAATTCAGAAAGCAAAATTGTACATTATTTTGCTGAATGTAAGCACACTAATAAAGCAACACGTCAGGGATGACCAAACCAGGTTGGAAAAATAATGCCCAGCACAATAGGATCAAATCTTTGTTGGAGCCTCTGGCCTCTATTGTAATATAAATCATACTCAGCTGTTTCCTGTCCTGAATGTAAGGTGGAAATTGTACTATCTCAGATATCATTGTATGGCCGCTCTTGACACCATTACAGTGAGCAGTAGCACCACTGTTGTTCAGGCTGCATCACAACTTCTCTTTAAAAATCAATCTTTCTAAGGGCTGGTCCACACTAACCCCCCACTTCGAACTAAGATACGCAACTTCAGCTACGTTATTCACGTAGCTGAAGTCGAACTATCTTAGTTTGAATTTACCGCGGGTCCACACATGGCAGGCAGGCTCCCCCGTCAACTCCGCGTACTCCTCTCGCGGAGCAGGAGTACCGGCGTCGACAGCGAGCACTTCCGGGATCAATCCAGGATCGATTTATCACGTCTAGACAAGACATGATAAATCGATCCCAGAAAATCGATTGCTTACCGCCGGACCCGGAGATAAGTATAGACATACCCTCAGTCATCTAAAATTGACATGCTTCCTTTAAAATTTGGTGTGCCTCAGGTGGGTGAAGTTTAGGGTTAATTAATTAAATTTCGGATCATCTGAGGCAGGGGTTCCAGAGATATAAGCCCTGGAAAAAATAGCCATTTTTCAGAAAGTTTTTAGATGGGTTTGGGGGCAGTGGGGATTGTTTTTTTGCACAGAGCTAGAGAGCAAACTATTCATGTGATGTGGGTCAAAATGAATCATAGAATCATAGAAGATTAGGGTTGGAAGAGACCTCAGGAGATCATCTAGTCCAATCCCCTGCTCAAAGTAGGACCAACACCAACTAAATCATCCCAGCCAGGGCTTTGTCTACCCAGGCCTTAAAAACCTCTAAGGATGGAGATTCCACCACCTCCCTAGGTAACCCATTCCAGTGCTTCACCACCCTCCTAGTGAAATAGTGTTTCCTAATATCCTAAACCTCCCCCACTGCAACTTGAGAACATTACTCCTTGTTCTGTAATCTGCCACCACTGAGAACAGCCTGGCTCCATCCTCTTTGGAACCCCTCCTCAGGTAGTTGGTCTCAATATGTCACGTTTTACTCAAGGTAATGCATGGCACCCACTAAATCTTTGAAGAACCCAAACTGAGAGTAGTGTTTAAGAAAATGTATATTTTTTACAGTGTACATGTATCAATACAGAAAAACAGTCAGTAGGTTTCCATTCCCACTATTTGCTATGCTGTAAAACTTGACTCTTGTAAATGCTCTAAAATCTATATAGTTCCTCGGATTGCTAGGAAATTTGGTGTGTGTCATTGGGGGGGGGGGGCATGGAGCACCATTCGTGATCTAAATTTGGGGTCATTTGACCAAGGGGTTCCCGAGTTACAGGTCCCCCCAAAAAACAGCTTCCTTCTGCTGCCTTGTTCTATTAAACTGAGAGGTACTAAATAATGACTGAGTGAATCACAGATCTCTGTGAGTTCACTGGCTCTGAATTCACCCTTCAATTAACATAACAAAGGAAGAACAGGAGTACTTGTGGCACCTTAGAGACTAACAAATTTATTAGAGCATAAGCTTTCGTGGACTACAGCCCACTTCTTCAGATGCCGAAGAAGTGGGCTGTAGTCCACGAAAGCTTATGCTCTAATAAATTTGTTAGTCTCTAAGGTGCCACAAGTACTCCTGTTCTTCTTTTTGTGGATACAGACTAACACGGCTGCTACTCTGAAACCTGTCATAACAAAGGATAAATTAATCAGAAGCCCCTACTTAAAATAAAAGGAATTCGGGAGTGTGTGTCTGGAGGTTGCTACAATTTGTGAGTCATGGGTGGTCATTGTATTTTGGGGGAATGTAATCCCAGTCTTTGGGGAAAACAAATCAGACATCTGACTGCTTCCTGGGCGGGGAGGGATATTAGGTGGCAGAGAAATGGGTCAGGGACTGCAGCAAGGAGAGGGGGGTTATGGGGAGGGGGATAAATGAGGATGAGTGGGAGGAGTGGGTAGTACCAGCAGGGAATGTGCCAACACTGTTGCCGCTGATGTCTCTATTTGGAACCTTTGTACATTGTGCAATAAAGACTTGCTAACTCATTCTGCTTGCTACACATTGCCTCTGTCATAATATAACATGTTTTTATTTTAGGGGGAGGCTTACTGTGATCACAGCAGAATAGTCAGCAGCCAGTCTAACCAAAATTATTGTCCTATTGGGTGAGGGGGAGCTGGAGACACAGGAGTGTGTGTGTGTGTGTGTGTGTGGAGAGGTGGGGATGGGGGATAAAGACAGGGACAGGGGTTGCAACCATAGAGGGGGTTGAGAAATGAGGATGGGTAGTAAAGAAGCCTTTGATTGGTTGTTTGAAAAAAATCTGTATTTTACTAGCCTCTGGGGGGATGGGGAGAAAGGGACAAGTGGCTGCTTCCTGATAGGGCAGATTAATGTGATGTTTCCAAAGACACATAATGCAGAGGGTTGGAACTGACAGCGCAGGTACCTTGACCATTCAGGAAAATGAAATGTGTGCACTGCCAGTGTGTTGGTTCTGGGCGATTTCTGGATCACAAAGTTGCAGAAGTTTGCGGGAGAGCAAGGAGTACACCATGACATGGGGATTGCTGACAACAGGCTGATTTGGGTGGAGAGAGACGGTCTCCGTTGGGATCATCATTTTGCCCACACTACAGTGTCTAACTGGTGATTTAAAAGTTTGTGATCTACTGGACATTGTGGTGATTCACACGGGCAGAAATAATCTGGGCCTTATTCCCGCTGTGCACCTCATGGAGTGTATGAGAGCAGTTTTGGATGGCATCAGAGATTTGTGTCCCGGAGCTGCAATAGTTTTCTCTGATTTGGCTGAGCAGCTGACTAATTGCTACAGTATGAAAGCTATTAATAAGTGTTGGAAAAACATTAATCAGGAAATTGGAGGGTTCATGGCTGACTGGAAAACGTGTACCATATGCCATAGAAACATTACAAGCTCTGACATCCCCTGTTTCTTGTAGATGGGGTACATTGGACAGGGGTCAGAGGATCTTTCTCTCAAACATAAAACTGTCAGTCATTTGGAACAGAAACGTTATCTGTGATTTCTCTCACTGGCCCTACCACAAACTCCACCCTCCCACCATTCTGAAACACCAATCCACTGTAACATAATTGTCCTTTGCTCCAGGCACTGCATGTGAATTGAATTACAGGAGGGAGAGAGAAGTGGTAATAGATACATTTATATACCAGGAAGTAAGGACTTCAGGGAGATGAGTTCCCTGCTTGTAGGGGGTGGTGCCAGGGCACAGTAATGGGGAAAAGGCAGGGGGGAATGCAGTGAATGGGTCAGGGGTATGGCAAGGGAAATGTGCTGTAGCAGGGATGGTAGAGCCAGCTCATCGGAGGAGAGGCTGACTAGCTTGGTATGCAAATAGTAAGACATATGTACAACTGCCTGAATGATTACTAAATCCTACCAACAATATCTGTTTTTCTGTTAAAAAAAAGCGGGAAATTCAGTGACAAAAAAACTGTTAATGCAGAGTTAAGCTTATTTGGTGGGATGTCGTCCCCTTGCAGAATTCTGTGATGACCAAGACTCAAACTTCTGAAAACCAGGAAATGCACAGTTAAGGTTGCCCATGCAACCTTAACTCTGCCCGCTTTCAGCACTGTTCAGTATGCCCCCATCAACAGACATACCTTTAGTCTGGTTCCTCATCATTGGTGAAATGTACAAGTGCTTTACCTCTTTTTACAATCCATTCACTCTCACCCAACTCAACATCCTGCAAAAGGATGACATACAACCAAGCAACTTTAACTCTGCATTAAAATAGATTTTTGCCATTGAATTGAATTTTTAACTGGTACCCATTGTACTCCAGATGAAATAGCTGTGTATCATTTCTACATTATTTTAAAAATTCCCTGGCATAAAGCAGGTCGCTGAAAGGGTGTAATGGACCATTTTAGGTGTGAGGGGATGAGAAAAAGAAAATCTAGGAGTTAATTGTGGCCTGGGAATGGTGGGGTATTTTTCAGCTGAACATAACCCAGCTCAGTGGTTGGGGTTTCAGGTTGATCATGGTCCAACAGACATGAGGGAGACCATAAAAGCACTTGTTCTAGCTCACTGGAGCAGTAACTCAGCTTGGATAGTGAAACTAGAATGCTCAGTTTCACTTTGATTTCAATCAGTTTCTCCTTCTGGTTCTCATTCACTGGAATAAAGCGGCTGTGTTTGGGTTCACAATACCACAGGTTAATGTTAACAGTTTTGAATGTTTCCACTGACTTTTGTTTTAACTGAATCAAAAACATTTCCGTTGCTATGAGGTTTTGTAAAATCCTTTCTTTAAAGAATGAAAATGTTGAGACCAAAACAACTTGTCAGTGTCCCTTCAAGGGAGTCTTAAAATTACTAGCTTCAAAAGGCTCGCCATATCTCATTTATTATATTTTGCCAAGTTCTTGATTTCTCCAACACCATCACCCGCCTGTATTTCCTTTCATTCCTCCCTTCTCCACCCCCATCATTATAATTCTCATATTACAGCTCCAATAGCCACAGTGAAGCAGGTCTGGAACAGCTGTCGCCCTTCTTTTAACCATCTCATTAATCAGAGAATCAGACATAAATCCCACTTCAAGAAGAATCCAAATCTCTTAAAGAACTTGTTAAGAGTCTCGTTTAGCTGATGAATGAACAGCATCAGCCAAATGTCAAGGACAACTGAGCTAAAGATGAAGGCTAAACATGTCTATGCAATCGTTTGGGGCTGCTTTAATCAACAGATTGCTT
Source organism: Chrysemys picta bellii (assembly GCF_011386835.1). Taxonomy (NCBI): domain Eukaryota; kingdom Metazoa; phylum Chordata; order Testudines; family Emydidae; genus Chrysemys; species Chrysemys picta. The sequence goes on from NC_088791.1 coordinate 107,600,517, forward strand.
TCAAGAGCTAACCCCAAAGCCACTTTAATATTTCTATTAAAGGTCCCAACATCTGGAAATTAATCAGTGGAGTCCACATCTTTCTCGCTTATTTTTCTGCAAATGCAAACCGTTGTGCTGAGTGGTCATGTAAATTCTTACAGGATTAGTAAAGGCTTTAGGCCACGATCATCTAAATATCTGTGATGCCTAACTCCTATTGATTTCAGTAGGAGTTAGGTGCCTAAATATCTTTGAGGATCTGGCCCTCAGCTCCTCCCACTGGTTTATATTGCTTAGAGAAAAAGGCATTATAATCCTTAATTCTCCAAAATTTTACTATGAAAATCAATCAGTTTAGAAATTGTAGACCTTCCCTTGATAATATAACCCAGCTCAGTGGTTGGGGTTTCAGGTTGATCATGGTCCAACAGACATGAGGGAGACCATAAAAGCACTTGTTCTAGCTCACTGGAGCAGTAACTCAGCTTGGATAGTGAAACTAGAATGCTCAGATTCACTTTCAATTTTGATAATATATCGTAAACCAGAAAGATAGATTGGCGTTACTCTCCTTTTTCTCTAGCTTCAAATGGGAGATATTAACCCCACCCTGTGAAATTTAATATAGTTGATTGTAGGATTAAAGGCAACCTCCAGCTTTGCTTGAAGCAACCACAGTGACTAGGTACCACAGACAATAAAAGAGTGATGCTGACGTTGCATCTGGCACTTGGTAAATCCTGGGCCGTGAGCAAAAGGAATGGAGAGAGGTATCGTGGTATGGAATGAAATAACTATATTTAAGGACATCAGGTGAAAGAACCTCACACAGAACTAGTTCACTTGTTATGCCTCCAGGCCAGAATACCATAACACTCTGCTACCCTCGCTATGATGAAGGTGGACTGGCCACAAGATAACGCATGGGTTCCTTTGCTATTGAAAGTAGCTTCTGAAAAAGGTGTGCTAGAAAGTCTGTCCCCAAGTTGTTGATGCCGCCTGAGAAATATTCTGATAGTGAACCGTTGCCTTGCATCCTGAGTGCCCAGACACCATGATGATGGATGGCGTAGACATATATAGAATAATTAGCCTTGTGCTTCTAAATGTGAGGTGTTATGGGATTCCATGCAATCTTACATTGCTCCAGAGCAGTTTCAAAGGATTTAATTCCAGCTCGCACTAGAAAATGTTACCCCTAAGTCATAGCTTGGTGATTTATAAGAGACTTAAGAGGTGAGGGGCTTGTCTGCCCCGCTGCAGCGCTGTAAGTTTGGACAAGCCCCTTGGCTTCTCAACCATTCTACGATTTTGAAAAATGTAGGCTAGGGCCATTGGGGGCAAGGGTTACACTCCGATGTTAGGCTTCCGAATGTCAGAGCCACACCAAAAATAGCTGCTGCAATAAACTGAATCTTGAGCCTATCTCTCACTCTGCAGAGAAATGATATGGTTCAGAATGTACTGTAGACACAGACCAACTGGTTTTACCTGTCTTTGCATGTTGTACTTAATCTTCCCACGCCCATAGTTAATCTATTTACAAAAGCTCTGTTGTCAAATTTGTGAAAGGTTCTTTGCTTCAGCAAAATCTATAGTTGACTTGATGCCCTCCAAGTCCAGCAGAGTCTCACAAACCAATTTTCACTGGCATCAGCTAGTACGATGATGGATCCGTTATCCCAAACGATGGCATCTTCAATTTGTGAGAGAGATGTCATTGGGACAGAGAACTACCTGTTATTAGTATAATTTATTTGTACTACTGTAGCGCCGAGGAGCCCCAGTCATGGACCAGGACCCAGTTGTGCTAGGCGCTGTACAAACACGGACCAAAAAGATGGTCCTTGCATTTACAATCTAAATATAAAACCAGAGACAGCAGTGGATACATCCAGAGGGGGAATACAAGGAAACAGTGAGACAGTATTGATCTGCATGCTAGGCAGTGGTCTTTGCACACTAGCAGACACCCTAAACTTATAAATAAACTGTGATGGGGTGTATCAACCCCGCACTGGCAGTGCTGGGATTAACAAACTGCTTTGGGCTCAAGAGGCCATGCCCCCTCACCCTTGCTGGGTATGCACCCAGTGGAGGGAACATCTAAAAGGAAGCAGATGAGCTCAGTCCGGGCAGGCTGAGGAGGAGCGTCGACATGTGCTGCAGAATCCTGCTGAGAGACCACTGAGGCGGGTATCTGAGCTGCGCCAAGTGCAGCGAGCCGATCGTAGGGACCCAAGGAGACGATGAGCCACAGCAAGCAGAGGAGATACCAGAGGTAAGGGGTAAGGAGGAAAGGGTAGGAAGCAACCCAGGGAATGCGCTTGGGAATATGGAGACCTGAGCCCCATAACAAGGTAAGTGGTTTTGAAGGGCTGTGGGTCAAAATCCGGTGGAGTAGGGTGGGCCTGGCTTCCCCTCCGCCCTCCCCTGCACTCACCACTTGGTGATCTTGCCACTAGGGAAAGTGGGCTACTGGGACTCTAGCCATTGAGCGATACTACCGCTGGCCACAGAGACAACTGGGACTCTAGCCATTGTGTGGGACTGCCTCTAGGAAAGCGGCCTACTGAGACTCTTTAGTTCTTAGGCGATACCGCTGCTAGCTATAGCAGCCTAATGGGATTTGAGGCATTGAGCAATACTGCCACTGGCTACAGTGGCCTTCTGGGACTTGAGCCATTGTATGCGACTGCCTCTAGGGAACGTGGCCTACTGAGACTCTAGCCATTAGGCAATACTGCCACTAGTTACAGCAGTATTGGGACTTCCGCCATTGTGTGGAACTGCCCCCGAGAGAGGGACGAGCCTTGGACTCTTGCCACTAGGCACCCCCACCATCAGAGAGAGAGGGCAGCTCCTTGGACCCCTGCTGACTCCTTAACACAAACTCATAAATCTAAATTCATTCAGAGCAGTATGTTACTCGTCAAAATCCTCCACTCCAAGAAATAGTCACATCACTATTGAGTTAGAAGCCAGCGGTAACAATATCATTCATTTTTTAAAGCGTGCTTTTGTCTGACTATATCCCAAGGCTACAAAATGTTATTACAGAAGTGTCCTTTTTAAAAATGTTAAAAACATGGGTTTAATTAGCTAAATCACTTTGGAATGTGGCAGTCCTGCAACAGCAACAGTCTATGAAGAACAGTGTTTGAATTGGGATCAGGTACAGGTGATTACACCATACATCCATGTCTCACCGCTGCTGAATGCGTAAAGGAAACGACTGAGAAAAAGAGAGAAAGGACCATGATGGAGCTGCTTTGCAATAATTTATGAATAGTGTATATTGACCTGATCACTGGAACGTTCACTGTATGAAGATATTGGCTTAACACAACAGGGACTGTCTCAAAAAATAGTTAAGAAGGACAAGAATAGCTCAAGATAGCCACCTCTCAGCAAACACTTGAGAGCAGTTAAGTGACAATGACAGGACTATTAGCTTTAAAGATTTTTGCCTCCTTCTCCAGCCAACCTACAAAACTGGTTTCGACCAGGACAGGAAAAGACCCCTAAACACAGGAGATCAAAAGATTTATGACAGGATTTAAAAGGAACACTTTTTCAAAAGAGGCAGCAGTTGTTTGGGGGAACCAGATTGCAACACACTATACTGCACTCCGAGATTACCTTGCAAATAGTACAGCATGATTTTTTTTTCATGAGAGCCAGTGGGTCAGGACCACAATATAGTTCTTCAGCTCATCTTCTGGAGACAGGTGCTAAACACAACCCTCCAAGTAAAATGTTTCCTGACGTGTTAATTTTCAGAACTATTATAATAAACCCATATCTAAAAACAACAACAGAAGACCAGATGGCATTATTGCAGAATCTGAGCATTCTGACTGCTTGTAAATATAGCTGGTATTTTCTTTTGGAAAATACTCCACCCTCAAGGTCAAATAACTACCTGCTGTGTTTTGCATTCAGATTTATCCCTTCTGACAGACAATGCCATATGAAATATATTTAGGCACTCCCACACATTTGACTGTAAGATTTTCTTCATTCATCATGCTAGCCCAGGGGCACTCTTTACCAAGGGAGTTCCCGCAATCCGAAGGCAGTTATTAGAGAGGGTTAGAATTAAGATAGATAGAGCCCTAAGCTCTCACCTGCTCCCTTATTCGTTACATACAAAATAAAACCGTAACAGAATGTTATTTAGGTTGCAAACGCCAGCATTCAAAAGTTAGGAAATGCTAGTGTGACGGTTGGACCCCCCTTCTGGGTTCCCACCTGATTTACTGGGATTTCACTGAGCCTCTCTTGTTCCACCAGCCTGGGTTCCCTCCCCCTGTTTTGCTGAACTCCGCTTTCCAGCCTCTTGCAGCACACACACAGAGGTAGGGCCACACCCCGCTGCAGACACAGACACAGAGGTTTCAATTGCACACAGTTCCTGAAGTAATCCTTGTGCTTGTGTGCATTTCCTCAATAAGCCACTAACATTGTTTGGCCTCATCCAACGTAGCACATTTGAAATACAGAGACATGGTCAATAGGCCAAGATTCAGGTACAAAAATGATACATGCATGCCAATTGGATAAACACATTCAGTAAATTATAACCTTTCCAATGATATCTTACAAGACCCATCATGCATAAAGTATATCTTAGTTATACCATATTCATATCATAAGCATATTTCCATAAAGAATATGGGGTGTAACGTCATAGCTAGATTGACAGTTGCCCATGTAACCTTAATTCTGCCCTCTTGTGCATCCATCCTATGCACTGAATGAGGCGGGGTCCCCTGGGAAATATAGCACGAGATCACACAATTAAAGAGTGTATCATAATGCACATGCACAAGGGGACAATGAGCATCTTAGAAGTAAACTCTGAATGTGGTGGTAATAATTATTAAATCTTCGCCCTTCCCCAGTACTCTGTGGATACTTCATGTAGCCTAAATGCTGATATTACAACTTGCTGCTACTATAGTAGTGTGTATCAGAAAATTCATGCAGTCTTAGTATGACTTTAGCAACCCTTTTTCTCACGGTTAACAAAACTGCAGAAGGCAATTAGGGCTGGGGAACAGCTCAGGCAGAAATTTGAGCCTGCCTGAACCACCCACATTTACATCTGACCCATGAATCCCAAATTTGGCTTGGCAGAAAGCTATTAGATGTCTGCATTTTCAGTGTTTTGATGTTGTGTCAGGACTCAAACATCTTATGCTCTCTGGGCCTATCCCATGGCAATAGTGTGTATAGGAACATGACCAGGGCCGGCTCCAGGCACCAGCAGACCAAGCACGTGCTTGGAGCGGCACCTTGGGGCGGGGCGGCGCTCGGGTTTTTAATTTATTTATTTGGTTCGTCGGGGCAGCGCTGGAGGGGGGGGGGTTGGTTCCGCGGCGCTCGGGGGGCCGGGCTTCGGGCGGCACTCGGTGGGTTTGGCGTGGCGCTGGGGGGTGAGGCTGGCACGGCACGGTGCTCAGGAGGGGCGGGGGCTGGTGCGCCGCGGCGCTCGGAGGGGGGCGGGGGCTTGGCGCGGCGCTCGGAGGGGGGCGGGGCTTTGGGCGGTGCGGTGCTGGGGGGGGCGGGGATTTCGGCAGCGCAGCGGTGGGGGGGGGTTCGGCGGCGTGGCGATTGCAAGGGGGGTACAACGGGGCGGCGCTCTTCTTTTTTGCTTGGGGCAGCAAAAAAGTTAGAGCCGGCCCTGAAAATGACTAAGTGAACTCTATTCTGGTAGACCATCCCCAGAGCACAGGAGGGAGGAGTTCAACCTTGCCAAACTTCAAATATGTTTTTAGGGATAAGCACTTGATACAGTTTGAATTTTGCTGTCAAACACAAACATATCATGCCAATATTAAGAGCACATCCGATCTTCTTAGAGTGAGGTTCTATACGGAAAAGCAACTCGGGGGAAATGACAGCACGGGGATCCATATATATTCACTCAGTCACTTTCAGATTCCAGTTTGCTCGGATTACAAGGGAAAAGATGACTTTTCTGTTTGCCAGCTCTGCAAATTTACTCTGGGATCTCTGAAAAATCAAGCTCTTTTCCTTCTTCCCTCACATTATCACTAGGGCCCTACCAAATTCACAGCCATGAAAAATGTGTCACAGACTGTGAAATCTGGTCTCCCCACCTCCGTGAAATCTAGTCTTTTGTGTGGTTTTACCCTATACTATACAGATTTCATGGGGGGAGACCAGTGTTTCTCAAATTGGGGGTCCTGTCCCAGAAGGGAGTTGCAGGGGGGTCGCAAGGTTATTTTAGGTGGGGTCGCAGTATTACCATCCTTACTTCTGCACTGACTTCAGAGTTGGGCAGCTGGAGAGCGGCGGCTCTTGGCAGAGCCCCGCCAGCAGCAGCGCAGAAGTAAGGGTGGCAATACCATACCAGGCCATCCTTACTTCTGTGCTGCTGCTGGCAGCGGTTCTACCTTCAGAGCCGGGATCCCAGCCAGTATCCACCGCTCTCCAGCTGCCCAGCTCTGAAGGCAGTGTCACCACCAGTAGCAGCGCAGAAGTCAGGGTAGCAGTACTGCAACCCCTCCTACAATAACCTTATGACCCCCCCCTCCACACACACACACACACACACACACACAACTCCTTTTGGGGTCAGGACCTCTAAAATTACACCACCATGAAATTTCAGATTTAAATAGCTGAAATCATGAAATTAACAATCTTTAAAATCCTATGACCATGAAATTGACCACAATGGACTGTGAATTTGATAGGTCCCTAATTATCACAAGCAATAAAAATTCTCCAGGGAGAATTTAGTTGAAAATTGTGTCAGTGAATGACAGAGGCCAATAAAATTGTTTGTTCTGCCATAATGGTTTGGGCTTCTCAGTACAAACTTCTTCTTGTTAATAAAGAAAGCAGATATGCCATGAAGATCCAAAATTACGATTTTTTACATTATTCCTCTGACCATTTAGAACAAAATTGATCACAAAAGAAAACTGGTTCTTTATATTAAACATTCAAACAGTCCTAGGAAGTTATGACTTTCTCTAACATTTCCACTATGGGGAGACTTCCTTATGAGGGAAGAATTTTCAAAGACTTGGGTCTGTCTGAGGTGTATGAAAACATCACTTATGTGTCAAAAACATCCCTCCAGCCCATCTAACAACAATTTCTCAATGGGGGTGCCTAAGGCCTGGTCTACACTAGGAGATTATGTCGAATTTAGTAGCATTAATTCGAATTAACCCTGCACCCGTCCACACAACGAAGCTATTTATTTTGACATAGAGGTCTCTTTAAATTGATTTCTGTACTCCTCCCCGACGAGGGGAGGAGCGCTAAATTCGACATGGCCACATCGAATTAGGGTAGGTGTGGATGGACTTCGACGCTAATAGCTCTGGGAGCTATCCCACAGTGCACCACTCTGTTGACGCTCTGGACAGCAGTCCAAGCTCGGATGCTTTGACCAGCCACACAGGAAAAGCCCCGGGAAAATTTGAATTCCTTTTCCTGTCTGGCCAGTTTGAATCTCATTTCCTGTTTGGACATTGTGGCGAGCTCAGCAGCACTGGCAACGATGCAGAGCTCTCCAGCAGAGGTGACCATGCAATCGCAGAATAGAAAGAGGGCCCCAGCATGGACTGATTGGGAAGTCTTGGATCTGATCGCTGTGTGGGGCAATGAGTCCGTGCTTTCAGAGCTGCGATCGAAAAGACGGAATGCGAAGATCTACGAGAAGATCTCAAAAGCCATGACGGAGAGAGGATACAGCCGGGATGCAATGCAGTGCCGCGTGAAAATCAAGGACCTGAGACAAGCGTACCAGAAGACCAAAGAGTCAAATGGACGCTCCAGATCCCAGCCCCAGACATGCCGTTTCTACGAGGCACTGCATTCCACTCTAGGTGCGGGCACCACCACTACCCCACCACTGTCCGTGGACTCTGATGATGGGGTATTGTCGACGGCCGCTTCCTCGGAGCTGTTCATGGATGGGGAAGATGAGGAAGGAGATGAGGAGGACGAGGCAGTCGACAGCGCTTTCAACGCTGATTTCCCCGACAGCCAGGATCTCTTCATCACCCTCACGGAGATCGCCTACCAACCCTCCCAAGGCGGTAACCTGGACCGTGAATCAGGGGAAACATCAGTAGGTAAGTGTTTTAAACATTTATTTTGAATAGAATAGGCATGGTATGTTAGCAATGGGTTTTTAATGATTAGTTTGCCCTAGGCGCTTAACTTTTTAGTCCTTGCCAGTGCAGCTACTGGAAAAGTCTGCTAACATGTCCGGGGATAGAGTAGAAATCCTCCTGAGACATCTCCACGAAGCTCTCCTGGAGGTAATGTGAAAGCCTTTGCATTAGGTTCCTGGGGAAAGCGGCCTTATTGCCTCCTCCATGGTAGGAAACTTTTCCATGCCAGGCTAGCAGCAGGTACTGGCAAAGCATGGCGGCATACGGCCCTGGTGTTTGCTGGCATTCACGCAGCATGCGGTCTTTCTCTGTCTCCGTAATCCTCATCAGCGTGATATCACTCATGGTGACCTGCTTTGAATTAGGGGAATTTTAGTATGGGGACTGATTGCCTGTTCCTTTAAATAACTGTAACCAGCGGTTTACAGCCACGTGGTGGGGGCGGGGAGGCGACCCGTTCCTGCTGAGCGGTTCGCCGTCAGCATGCAGGGATCTTTCCCGGGGACAGCCGTGACGGGGGTGGGACAGGGGCAGAGTTCATGCTGGTCGGATCGCCGGCAGCAGGAACTGGCCAACGCTAGGAGCATTGCTTGGAACGTGAAAGGAGGGCACTGCTGTAAATTAAGCTTTAAGCAGCCCAAAGTCTATGGCTTACCATGGCCGCTTGCTAGCAGAATTCCATTGTCCGGCCCCGCTTGTGTGATCTGTACAACAAGACCCCAGGCACACAATGTGAAGACAGAAAATTCGACCTTGTACTGAGTGCACATGTGATAGGTCTTGTGCATGGTCTTGTTCACAGAGAAAGACTATATTCATTGTTTGCAAAAATTTATCTTTTTGAGGAATTCACTCCCTTTTTCCCATCCCACAGCTGCGAGTGTCTCCTGAGCTACCCCGGCATCCCCGTCCCAGAGGCTGGCGCAGATCAGGTGGCGAAAGAAAAGGACACGGGACGAGATGTTCTGAGAACTTATGGTCTGTTCCCGAGCTGAGGCGGCACAGCAGACCCAGTGGAGGGAGAACATATCGCAATACCAGCGATCACACAGTGAACGGGAGGACAGGTGGCGGCAGGAAGACCAGCAGGCGACTCAAACGCTGCTTGGACTAATGAGGGAGCAAATGGACACGCTCCAGTGCCTTGTAGATGTTCTGCAGGACCGGAGGCAGGAGGACAGAGCCTCACTGCATTCTATCTCTAACCGCCCTCCCCTGCCACAAAGTCCCATCCCCCCCTCACCCAAAGTCCCAAGAAGGAGGGGCGGCAGGGGTTGTGAAAACAGTCACTCCACCCCTGCAGACTGCTCAAGTAGCAGAAGGCTCTCATTCCCAAAGATTTGATACGTCCTTTCCTTCCCTCCAAATGCACCTCACCCAAGCCCCCATCCCAGTGTTATCCCCTAACTGTGTAGTTTTTAATAAAAAATAAGTTTCTGTTCATTACTGTTTCTGTCATGTTCTTTTAGAGGACAGTGTGTTTGAAGGGGGGGAAGGGGGTTGGTAGTTGGAGAGGACAATCACCTTTACCAGGGTACAGACATGGGGGCAGGTCCAGCAGAAGGTCACACACACATTGCAGTCAATAGGCACACTGGTCAGTCTGGGAGGTGGTTTTCATGTTCTGTGTGTGGGGGCTATGTGAGTTTGTGGCGGGGGAGGGCGGTTACAGATCTTATGTAGCGGTCCTTAGCCTGGATGACAGAGCCACGCAGCAGGGGATCTGTACCGCCCTCCCCCGCCACAAAGTCACATAGCCCCCACACACAGAGTCCCGAAAAGGAGGGGTGGCAGGCTCCGTTGAAACAACCAGTCCACCACTGTGGACCACTCTAGGAGCAGGAGCCTGTCATTCCTCGAGTTTAGAAGCATCCTTTCCATCACTACAGTCTACACCCACTCCCCACCACAGTCTGCATCCCAGTTTCAACCCTTTACCACAAAATCCTTAATAAAGAAAACGGTGTTAATGAACAAAGTTTCATTTATTTTATTTTTAAAGGTGTGTTGGGGGGGCAAGGGGGTTGGTAACTGGAGAGGATAGTCAACATTAACTGGGTAAAGAAACGGGGACAGGTTCAGCTTCTGTTTAAAAAAACGTAATAGTCACAGGTTACCCTGGTCACCCTGGAACCTAGCTTTCAAAGCTTCCCGGATGCACAGCGCGTCCCGCTGGGCTCTTCTAATTGCCCGGGTGTCTGGTTGGGCGTAATCAGCAGCCAGGCGATTTGCCTCAACCTCCCACCCCACCATAAAGGTCTCCCCCGTGCTCTCACAGAGATTGTGGAGCACACAGCACGCTGCAATAACAATGGGGATATTGGTTTCGCTGAGATCAGAGCGAGTCAGTAAGCTTCTCCATCTCCCCTTGAGACGTCCAAAAGCACACTCCACCACCATTCTGCACTTGCTCAGTCGGTAGTTGAAGAGTTCTTTTTCACTGTCCAGGGCACCTGTATAGGGCTTCATGAGCCAGGGCATTAGTGGGTAGGCTGGGTCCCTGAGGATCACTATAGGCATCTCCACATCCCCAACAGTTATTTTGTGGTCCGGGAAGTAAATACCTTCCTGCAGCCATCTAAACAGACCAGAGTTCCTGAAAACGCGACCGTCATGAACCTTGCCCGGCCATCCGACGTTGATGTTGGTAAAAAGTCCCCTATGGTCCACCAGTGCTTGCAGCACCATTGAAAAGTAGCCCTTTCTGTTAATGTACTGGCTGGCCTGGTGTTCCAGTCCCAGGATAGGGATGTGAGTTCCATCTATAGCCCCACCGCAATTTGGGAATCCCATCGCAGCGAAGCTATCTATGATGACCTGCACGTTTCCCAGGGTCACTACCTTTGAGAGCAGTAGCTCACCGATTGCGTTGGCTACTTGCATCACAGCAACCCCCACGGTAGATTTGCCCACTCCAAATTGGTTCGCTACTGACCAGTAGCTGTCTGGCGTTGCAAGCTTCCAGAGGGCTATGGCCACTCACTTCTGGATAGTCAGGGCTGCTCGCATCCGGGTGTCATTGCGCTTCAGGGCAGGGGACAGCAACTCACAAAGTTCCAGGAAAGTTCCCTTATGCATCCGAAAGTTTCGCAGCCACTGTGATTCATCCCAGACCTGCAGCACTATGCGGTCCCACCAGTCGGTGCTTGTTTCCCAGGCCCAGAATCGCCGTTCCACAGCATCAACATGACTCATTGCCACCATGATGTCCACGGCGCGGGGTCCCATGCTTTGCGCGAGGTCTGTGCCCCTCTCAGACTTAATGTCCTCACCGCGCTGCCGTAGCCTCCTCGCCTGATTTCTCAGTCAATCACCAGAAAAGTGCGCGAACTGATTGCCCTCCGGCGCTTTCATGGAGGGAGGGCGGGAGTGAGGGTTGAATGACGACAGTTACCCAAAACCACCCTTGACACATTTTTTGCCTTAGCAGGCATTCGGGGCTCGACCCAGAATTCCAGTGGGCAGCGGGGACTGCGGGAACTGTGGGATAGCTACCCACAGTGCACCACTTCCAATGTCGACGCTTGCCCCGTTAGTGTGGACTCACAAAGTCCAATTACTGTCTTTAGTGTGGATACACACGTTGGACTTTGTAATATCGGTTCCACAAATTGGCTTTAAGTAAAATCGAACTACTCTCGTACTGTAGACATATCCTAAGGCCTGGTCTACACTAGGCGTTTATGTCGAAGTTAGCGCCGTTACATCGAATTAACCCTGCACCCGTCCACACTGCGATGCTATTTAGTTCGACATAGAGGTCTCTTTAATTCGACTTCTGTACTCCTCCCCGACGAGGGGAGTAGCGCTAAATTCGACATGGCCATGTCGAATTAGGCTAGGTGTGGATGGAAATTGACGCTAATAGCTCCGGGAGCTATCCCACAGTGCACCACTCTGTTGACGCTCTGGACAGCAGTACGAGCTCGGATGCTCTGACCAGCCACACAGGAAAAGCCCCGGGAAAATTTGAATTTGAATTCCTTTTCCTGTCTGGCCAGTTTGAATCTCATTTCCTGTCTGGACATCGTGGCGATCACAGCAGCACTGGCAACGATGCAGAGCTCTCCAGCAGTGATGGCCGTGCAGTCTGTGAATAGAAAGAGGGCCCCAGCATGGACTGATCGGGAAGTCTTGGATCTCATCGCTGTGTGGGGCGATGAGTCCGTGCTTTCTGAGCTGCGCTCCAAGAAACGGAATGCAAAGATCTATGAGAAGATCTCTAAAGACATGTCAGAGAGAGGATACAGCCGGGATGCACCGCAGTGCCGCGTGAAAATCAAGGAGCTGAGACAAGGCTACCAGAAGACCAAAGAGACAAACGGACGCTCCGGATCCCATCGCCAGACATCCCGTTTCTACGAGGCACTGCATTCCATCCTCGGTGCGGCCGCCACCACTACCCCACCACTGACCGTGGACTCTGAGGATGGGATAGTGTCCACGGCCGGTTCCTCAGACATGTTAGGGGACGGGGAAGATGAGGAAGGAGATGAGGAGGGCGAGGCAGTCGGCAGCGCTCACAACGCTGATTTCCCCGACAGCCAGGATCTCTTCATCACCCTTACAGAGATCCCCTACCAAGCGTCCCCAGCCGTTACCCCGGACACAGAATCTGGGGAAGGATCATCCAGTAAGTGTTGTAAACATCTAAACATTTATTTTTAACAGAACAGGAATATTAACAATTAAAAGAATGGGTTGTTCATGATTACTTTGCCCTAGGCGCTTAACGGTTCAGTCATGGGCAGTGCAAGTTTTGAAAAAAAAATCTAGCAATGTCTGGTTTTCCGTGATTGTCCTGCCCAAGCCGCTCTACTGTTTAGTCCCTGCTACTGCAGCTACAGTAAAATGCGGTCTATATGTCCGGGGATAGAGCAGTAATCCTCCTGGGACATCTCGATGAAGCTCTCCTGGAGATAATTGGAAAGCCGTTGCATGAGGTTCCTGGGGAGAGCGGCCTTATTGGGTCCTCCGAAGTACGACACGTTGCCGCGCCACGAGATTATCAAGTACTCGGGGATCATTGCTCTGCACAGCAGGGCGGCATACGGCCCTGGTCTTTGGAGGCTTTCCCGGAGCATTCTCTCTCTCTCGCTCTCAGAGATCCTCATCAGGGTGATGTCGCCCATGGTGACCTGCTTTGAATTAGGTAGGGGAATGTTAGTGTTGGGACTGCTTGCCCGTTCCTTTACAGAACTGTAACCGCTGGTTTGCAGCCACGCGGTGGAGGCAGGAGAGGGGCAGCCGAAAAGGATCGTTCCCGGGGACAGCCGCGAGGGGGTGGGACAGGGGCAGAGTTCCCGCTTGCCGGATTGCTGGCAGCAGGGACTGACATTGCTTTCAATGTGAAATGAGGGCAGTGGTAATATAAAAGTTTTAAACTGCCACAAGTCTACGGCTTACCATGTCTGCCTGCAACAGAAATTCCGTTGTGCTGCCCCGCTTCTCAAATGTGCTGTGCAAGACCCCAGGCACTGAATGCGAAGGCCGAGAATTCGACCTTGTGCTGAGTGCGCATGTGATAGGTGCTGTGCATGGTCTTGTTCACAGAGAAAGACTATGTTCTTTGTTCACAACTACATTTATCTTTCTGAGGAATTCACTCCCTTTTTCCCATTTCCACAGCCCCATCTGCGACTGTCTCACAACCTAGCCTGGCATCACACTCCCAGAGGCTAGCGCGGATTAGGCGTAGGAAGAAGAGGACACGGGAGGACATGTTCTCGGAGCTTATGGCCTGTTCCCAAGCCCAGGCAGCACAGCAGACCCAGTGGCAGGAGAACTTGACCTGAATGCACCAAGCCAACATGGATCGGGAGGAGAGGTGGCGGCAGGAAGACCAGCAGGCGACTCAAACGCTGCTTGGACTACTGAGGGAGCAAACAGACACGCTCCGGCGCCTTGTGGATGTTCTGCAGGAATGGAGGCAGGAGGACAGAGCCCCGCTGCAGTCCATCTCTAACCGCCCTCCCCCGCCACCAAGTCCCATACCCACCTCACCCAAAGTGCAAAGAAGGAGAGGCGGCAGAGTCCGTGCTAACTCTCACTCCACCCCTGCAGAGAGCTCTAGTAGCAGAAGGCTCTCATTCCCCAAAATTTGAAAAGTTCTTTCCTTCCCGCCTGACACAAGCCCCTGTCCAAGTTTCACCTCCCAGTTCCATGTGTAGTTGATAATAAAAAATACGTTTCTGTTAACTACTGTTTCAATCATGTTCTTTTGGAGGAGGAGGGAAAAGGGGGTTGGTAATTGGACAGGACAGTCACCTTTGGCAGGGTACATAGGCGGGGGCAGGTACAGCAGCAGGGCACATACACAGTGTAGTGATGCAGTGACTAGTTACCCTGGTTAGTCTGGGAGGTGGTTTTCATGTTATGTGGTGGGGGGTGGGTTGCTCTGTGACTTTGTGGCGGGGGAGGGCAGTTACAGATCTTAAGCGGCGGTCCTTATGCAGGATCACAGAGCCACGCAGCAGGGGATCTGTAACCGTCCTCCCCTTGCCACAAAGTCACATAGCCCCCCCATACACACAGTCCCGATCAGGAGGGGTGACAGGCTCCGTTGAAACAACCATCCCACCGCAGCGGCGCCTGTCAATCCTTGAGTTTAGAAGCTTCATTCGCGTCACTACACTACACCCGCTCCGCACCACAGTCTGCGTCCCAGTTTTAAAAAATTCCCGCGAAAACAGTATTAAAGAAAACGGTGTGCATTAACAAAGTAGAACTATTTTTATTTCGAAACGTCTGTTGGAAGGGGGGTGAAGGGGGTATGTAACTGGATAGGATAGTCAACATTAACTGGGTAAAGAAATGGGGGCAGGTTCAGCTTCTCTGTACACAAACTTTAAAGTCACAGGTTACCCTGCTCACTCAGGAACTTTGCTTTCAAAGCCTCCCGGATGCACAGCGCTTCCCGCTGGTCTCTTCTAATCGCCCGGCTGTCTGGCTGTGCGTAATCAGCAGCCAGGCTATTTGCCTCAACCTCCCACCCCGCCATAAAGGTCTCCCCCTTGCTCTCACAGAGATTGTGGAGCACACAGCAAGCTGCTATAACAATGGGGATATTGGTTTCGCTGAGATCACAGCGAGTCAGTAAGCTTCTCCATCTCCTCTTGAGACGGCCAAAAGCACACTCCCCCACCATTCTGCACTTGCTCAGCCAGTAGTTGAAGAGTTCTTTTTCAGTGTCCAGGGCGCCAGTATAGGGCTTCATGAGCCAGGGCATTAGCGGGTAGGCTGGGTCCCCGAGGATGATTATAGGCATCTCCACATCCCCAACAGTTATTTTGTGGTCCGGGAAGTAAATACCTTGCTGCAGCCGTCTGAACAACCAGAGTTCCTGAAAACACGAGCGTCATGAACCTTGCCCGGCCATCCTACGTAGATGTTGGTAAAACGTCCCCTGTGGTCCACCAGTGCTTGCAGCACCATGGAAAAGTAGCCCTTTCAGTTAATCTACTGGCTGGCCTGGTGGTCCAGTGCCAGGATAGGGATGTGAGTTCCATCTATGGCCCCACCGCAGTTTGGGAATCCCATCGCTGCGAAGCCATCTATGATCGCCTCCACGTTTCCCACGGTCACTACCTTTGGCAGCAGTACATCAACGATTGCCTTCGTTACTTGCATCACAACAACCCCCACGGTAGATTTGCCCACTCCAAACTGGTTCGCGACTGACCGGTAGCTGTCTGGCATTGCAAGCTTCCAGAGGGCTATGGCCACTCGCTTCTGGACAGTCAGTGCAGCTCGCAACCGGGTGTCATTGCGCTTCAGGGCAGGGGACAGCAACTCACAAAGTTCCAGGAAAGTTCCCTTCCGCATGCGAAAGTTTCGCAGCCACTGGGATTCATCCCAGACCTGCAGCACTATGCGGTCCCACCACTCAGTGCTTGTTTCCTGTGCCCAGAATCGCCGTTCCACGGCATCAACATGACCCATTGCCACCGTGATGTCCTCGGCGCTGGGTCCCCTGCTTTCTGAGAGGTCTGTGCTACTCTCAGACTTCAGGCCATCACCGCGGTGCCGTAGCCTCCTCGCCTGACTTTTCTGCCTCTGCCTCAGAGAAACCTGTATGATAAGCTGCGAGGCGTTGAGAGCGGCCACAACTGCAGCGATGGTCGCAGCGTGCTCCATGCTCACAGTGCTGTGGCGTCCGCGCTGTCAATGACTGGAAAAGTGCGCGAACTGATTTCCCGCCGGCGCTTTCAGGGAGGGAGGGCGGGAGTGATGGACGGATGACGACAATTACCCAAAAGCACCCTCGACACATTTTGTTACCCAGAAGGCATTGGCGGCTACACCCAGAATTCCAATGGGCAGAGGGGACTGTGGGAACTGTGGGATAGCTGACCACAGTGCACCGCTTCGAATGTCGACGCTTTCACCGTTAGTGTGGACTCACAAAGTCGAATTACTGTCCTTAGTGTGGACACACACGTTCGACTTTGCAATATCGATTCCAAAAATTCGATGCAAGTAAAATCGAACTACTCTCGTAGTGTAGACAAGGCCTAAGAGAGAGCTTTTTTTGAGGATTTCCTAATACAAAAGTCAAAACTCAGGCAGGCCAGGGTCGTGGTCTTGACCCCAGAGCTTCTGTGTCCAATTTCACTACCTGTAATGGTGATTCCCTGTCTAAAGCTCCATCTACACTTCAATCATAAGAGAATGGTTAAAGCATGGTTCTGTTTTCCAGTGTAGACAGGGGTTAACTGTGTTTAAATAGTTGTGCTGAAGCCATGACATGGCCACCAGAGCTTGGAAGATTGACTGAAGGGCCCCAGCGTATATCCAAGACATATCAAGGCTGAGGGGTGAAAACATTATCTACCATCTGGTAAACATAGTTATGCCCTGTCTACATTAGAAAATGGAACCCTACTTTAACCATGTTGGAGCGTAATTATAGTGTTACTGGGTACTCTGACGCAATTGTATTTGCAATATCCAAAACCAAAGAGAACAGCTGAGTTAAGGTGACTGAACGTTCATGTGGATCTTATTGTGATTGCTGTTGAAACTCCATTTTCCATTTGAACTCCTTACTTTGCCATGCCACAGGAAATAACCTGCAGAAGCTTAGCTCTGTTCACTGATCTTTTTTTTTTTTTTTTTTTAACTTGTTTTCTTTCACGTGGACTGTTTTTCCTAAGAGTTTATTTCAGGCAGTTGTGCTCCAAAGAACTATCTGTATACCTTTGTGTTTCCTGGCTTGTATAGCCCAATTTTCAGGGCTAAAATGAAGAAAATGCTACTGAAGAAAATTGATGGGATAGCAAGAACTCTGGTTTAAGCTTGAGCTGGCTACCTGCATTGCCAGTAGCCAGTAATTAAAGTTTAGACTGGCTGAGTCAGGTGCCTAAACACATTTTCAACACATTTGTGCAACATTTGTTGTGCACTGCAAAATTGGTTTTGTCTTTGATCCTCACACAGGGTGGTGCTAAAATGCCCCAAATCGGAATCTCTGAAAATCAAGATCTTAATTCTGCCCTTGTTGAAGTTAATGGGAGACCTTGATGGGAGCAGAATTGGGGCATAGACTCCCTAATTTTAAGTCACCAATTTGTTTCCAGGACAGAAAAAGAAAGCAGAAGCAAGTCTAGAGAAAAGGTGTTTAATTGTTTAAGGTGCGATATAGGGGTATTGGTTATACATTTTAAATGAGTGCAACCTCACCTAGGTTTCCTCAGGCTAGTTCCAAGAATTTGCAGTCACCAAGTTATCTGACCATCTTTTACCTGCTGTTTGACTCTCTTTTACATTTGATGCCTTATCGATCTGAATGTATTGCTGACCAGTTTTCAAACGTTTGCAATATTTACTTACTTAATGAGCACTAATCAACAGCAGGAGCATTCAGCAGTTTAACAGAGAACTTAGAAATCTCAACTTCTTGTTTGGAAGATAATTGACCACAAATAATCATGAGGTTGGGAGGCCAGAAGCAGAAAACAATATGGAGCAGGAGAATTCTGTGTGGTAATTTGGATTTAGCTGCCAAGCTAATGTACTCAATGCTTTTTTTGCCTCTGTCTTCACAAACAAGGTCAGCTCCTAGACTGCTGGACTGGGCAGCACAGTATGGGGAGGAGGTGACCAGCCCTCCGTGGAGTAAGAAGTGGTTCAGGACCATTTAGAAAAACTGGATGAGCACAAATCCATGGGGCCGGATGCGCTGCATCCGAGGGTGCTAAAGGAGTTGGTGGATGTGATTGTGGAGCCATTGGCCGTCATCTTTGAAAACTCATGGCGATCGGGGGTGGTCCCGGATGACTGGGAAAAGGTTAATGTAGTGCCCATCTTTAAAAAAGGGAAGAAGGAGGATCCAGGGAACTACAGGCCAATCAGCCTCACCTCAGTCCTCATGGAGCAGGTCCTCAAGGAATCAGTTATGAAACACTTAGAGGAGAGGAAAGTGATCAGGAACAGTCAGCATGGATTCACCAAGGGAAAGTCGTGCCTGACTAACCTAATTGTCTTCTATGATGAGATAACTGGCTCTGTGGATGAGGGGAAAGCAGGGGATGTGTTATTCCTTGACTTTAGCAAAGCTTTTGATATGGTCTCCCACAGTATTCTTGCCGCCAAGTTAAAGAAGTATGGGCTGGATGAATGGACTGTAAGGTAGATAGAAAGCTGGCTAGATCGTCAGGCTCAACGGGTAGTGATCAATGGCTCCATGTCTAGTTGGCAGCTGGTTTCAAGCAGAGTGCCCCAAGGGTCGGTCCTGGGGCTGGTTTTGTTTAATATCTTTATTAATGATCTGGAGGATGGCGTGGACTGCACTCTCAGCAAGTTTGCAGATGACACTAAACTGGGAGGCATGGTAGATACACTGGAGGGTAGGGATCAGATAAGAGGGACCTAGACAAATTAGAGGATTGGGCCAAAAAAAACCTGATGAGGTTCAACAAGGACAAGTGCAGAGTCCTACACTTAGGATGGAAGAATCCTATGCACTGCTACAGACTAGGGACCGAATGGCTAGGTAGCAGTTCTGCAGAAAAGGACCTAAGGGTCACAGTGGACGAGAAGCTGGATATGAGTCAACAGTGTGCTCTTGTTGCCAAGAAGGCTAACAGCATTTTGGGCTGTATAAGTAGGGGCATTGCCAGCAGATCGAGGGACATGATCATTCCACTCTATTTGACATTGGTAAGGCCTCATCTGGAGTAATGTGTCCAGTTATGGGCCCCACACTACAAGAAGGATGTGGAAAAATTGGAGAGAGTCCAGTGGAGGGCAACAAAAATGATTAGGGGTCTGAAGCACATGACTTATGAGGAGAGGCTGAGGGAACTGGGATTGTTTAGTCTCCAGAAGAGAAGAATGAGGCGGGATTTGATAGCTGCTTTCAACTCCCTGAAGAGGGGTTCCAAGGAGGATGGCGCTCGGCTGTTCTCAGTGGTGGCAGATGACAGAACAAGGAGCAATAGTCTCAAGTTTCAGTGAGGGAGGTCTAGGTTGGATATTAGGAATCACTATTTCACTAGGAGGGTGGTGAAGCACTGGAATGGGTTACCTAGGGAGGTGGTGGAATCTCCATCCTTAGAGGTTTTTAAGGCCCGGCTTGACAAAGCCCTGGCTGGGATGATTTAGTTGGGAATTGGTCCTGCTTTGAGCAGGGGGTTGGACTAGATGACCTCCTGAAGTCCCTTCCAACCCTGATATTCTATGATTCTATGTCATTTTAGGGCTAGCCATCTGAGCTTGCACCTCAGTCACCAGACTGGGAATGCTCTCGTGAGTTCCTTGTGATTCTCATCTGCGTCAATATTTAAAACAAGACAAGGGAAATATATTTGCTGCTTCTCTTAATCGGTCCAATTTCCTGATATTTTGAATAGTTTGACATCCTGAGGCTCTTGTGAAGGACACACCAGACACACAAATTATTGGAGACTGATGTAGAACTTAAAGGCCTTGTCCTGCAATGCTGACACAAGCAGCCTGCTCGTGTTCACTGGGACCACTCAAGTGACTCGTGAGTACGGGCTGCAGGAATGGTTCCTAAAGATGGATCTCAGTGAAAACCAAGGGTCCAGTCATACTAACCAGTACTAGTCCTTATTCATGCCACTGAAGCCAATAGAGCTTTAGTATTCAAAAGGGTTTGGGGGAATGGGTCTCAAATAATGCCTCTCTTTTGAGACATCCTACAGATATAAATACAAGGTACCAAAGGGCACCTGAACACCTTTTGACTGATAAATATTACTTATTTTACAGTTTAAGTTATATTCTATATAATAATGTGTCTGTTCCTTAGCAGAAGAGGTAATGGCAAAATCTCATTATTGAAGGTTATTAGGAGAAAAGGCTGCATTCCGTTTATTTGCTTGCTTCAGAGATATAAATCAATCAGGAGTTTCACAAAGTGGCACTAATTAGAATTCAGTGCAAGAAAACACTATTCTAATCCTAGTTACATTATTTTGCTGTTCTCCTTCTGCTGAATCATGCTATTAGTGCTTTCTAACCATATGCCACTAGTAAGTCCTACTTGAGTTACATAGATAAAGTCGTACAAAAAGGAGGGGCTGTAAGTGACTGTTTGGAACAGGGGACTGGGAGTCAGCACTAGGGTTGGTCAAATGTTTTCTGTCAAAACTTTTTTTTTTTTTTTTTACAAAAAAATGGATTTTTGACTAAATGAATTTTGTTCACAGGAAGTGTCTGCTTTCTTCTAAAATGTTCATCAGAAAACCAAAAATCTGAAAACTGAAACATTTTTGGCCAAAAACCTATTTTTTGTTTGTTTGTTTTATGCCACTGAAAAATGGGAGGGGTGGGGGATGGTATTCAGTTTTTTGACAAAAAGTCAAAAATTTCCACAGGGAAAAGAAAACCGCTCTAGTCAGCACTTCTGGGTCCTGTTGTTCCCAGGCCTGTTTCACTACTGCATTGCTTCAGCTTTCTTCCACTGTAATGCCATTGACTTCTGTGGACTTACACCAACGTGAAGCTGGCATAATATTGTGTGAATCAAGCCTGCTGTCTCTGTAGCTGACTGCTTCAGTGACCTTGGGCAAGACATTTATGGGCAAATTTTCAGAAGTGGTGTCTAACTGTGGTTGCCTCCATTTTGGAGGGGGTATTTTTAGTGGCTACACTCTCTGGGCCTTAGTTTACTCACCTACAAAATGGACATAATCAAGCATAACAGAGGTGAAGGGAGGCTTTATCATCATTAATTGTGGACTTGGATAAAAGGGACTGTGTATAAGTGCCAAGTATTAGTACTATGATGCATATGCAATGGGATTTCTTTGTGCTCTCTTTCTACTGAACAAGATTTATGGTACATAACAATGAAATAGAAATTACATTGAAAAGCAATAAGCTCTGGCTGTGCAGATTATGGACATTCCAGATATGAACTGGGGATACCTGATGTGCTTCTTTGCATGCCTTATCCCGAAGCCGCGTCCCGCTATTTTGTAGCAGCACTAAAGACGTGCGAGCCTTAGGAGCACTCTGAAGGCCATGTTTACACTTCAAGGCAGGAAATCATTTTGGAGTTGGAAAAATCCAGTGTGGGGGCCGTAGTCATGCAAGTGTGCAGGGCCACTAATATTCTCCTGCTCCACAGAACAGTGACTCTCTGCAATGTGCAGCACATAGTGGATGGCTTTGCAGCTATGGGGTTTCCAAACTGTAGTGGAGCAATAGATGGCAGGCACATCGCTATTTTGGCCCCAGGGCACCTTGCCACAGAATGGGCTACTTTTTCATTGTTATGCGAGCACTGGTTGATCACCAGGGATGCTTCACTGACATCAAAGTTGGCTGGTCAGGGAAGGTGCATGATGTGCGCATCTTTAAGAACACAGGACTGTTCAGAAAGCTACAAGCAGGGACTATCTTTCTTGACCAACAGATTCCCATTGGCGATGTTGAAATGCCAGTAGTGATCCTGCCTACCTGGCTCATGAAGCCATACACTGGTCACCTTGACAGCACCCAGGAGAGATTCAACTACGAGCTCAGCAAGGGCAGAATGACAGTTGAAAGTGCTTTTGGTACATTGAAAGGATGCTGGTGTCGATTACTCAACAGATTGGATATCAGTGCAAAAAATATCCCCATGGTTATAGGTTATAGGACCTGTTCTGTCCTGCATAATACTTGTGAAGCAAAGGGAGAGAACTTGCCCCAGGATGGAGGGCAGAGGTGAAGTGGCTGTCTGCTGAGTTTGAACAGCCAGACACATGGGCTATCAGATGAGCTCAGCAAGGAGCTATATGGCTTAGGGAGGCTTTGAAAGAGCACTTTAACAGCCAGCCACAGCAATGTGCTGTGGTGTACTGTGTTCAACCTGGTGCTGCAGTTTGGGGGCCTGTTAGGAATCATGTATTGCTCACTACACAGCTCTGCATATATCCCTGCCAGTGCTTGCTGTACATTTCTGACTAATATACTGTTTGCCACTTACCCTGTGGATTGTGAGTGTACAAGTCCATTATGTTCACTGCCAGCAGGCACGGTATGCCATGTGCTGTAAAGTAATAAAGGTGAGTCACTTTCAAAATAAGAGTTTTATTCAGTTACGGAAACACCAAACAAACAATCTGAAGAACATAGTAGCAAATACATTATGTCAGAATTTTGGAATCTTAATAACTAAACAAGGGAAAGGCACATTGATGTCCACTGTAGCTACACACACAGACCTGTGAGAGCCGTGGCTGATGTATATGTGAAGCTGTGGTTGTCCCGGTGTGGAGTAGCAGGGTAGGTGTACTGGCCCTGAAGCAATGGGGAGTGCTGAGTTGGGGATGTAGGGAGGCACTATGCTGCAGTACTCCACAGACTTCAATAGCAGTCAAACCCAAGATTGTTGAACCTGGAGGTCCACAAGAGTCTGTAGCATCTGTGTTTGCTGACAGAGAAGCTCCATTATGTCCTGGTGCATTTCCCTCTCCCTTTCTTGCTGGGACTCCTGGACTTTGTCCTCTCCGGTCTTTCCTTCTCCATACAGTCTGCAGTATTCACCATCCAGGCCCTCTGTTTGAGGTCTGATGCAGCAATGGCTTGCAGGATCTCGCAGAATATGTCCTCTCATATCCTCTTTTTCCTCCTAGTTATCTGGGTCAGTCGTTCTGCTGAAGTGGAGGGAGTACCCCTCAAGGCCACAGTGGCTGCAGCTATAGATGAAACACACAGAGGTAACAATGTCAGTATAGTATGTACAGAAAGCAAAACTTCCGATTCAGAACTACCCCCTTCCCTTGCTCCCAAAAAGAGTTAAACAAGAAAATACTTATTGGTACTTCTGCTTCAGAGTTCTTGTTCATGGTGCCACTAACTGCACCAGCAGTGGTGAGTATGACCTGCCAGGAGTGAGGGAAATACTCAGTTGCATGAAACAATGAGTATAGGGCACTGGCACTGAATACTGGTGACATTTTCCACAGGTAGTGGTTTTAGCTGACATTTCACTTCTGAGGGTAACAAAGGCAGAGAGAGCACAACTGCAGCTGGCATCCCGAAATCACCTGGGCCTGTATGTCGCTAGCCTGTTTAAGGCAATGGTGCCTGCCGAAGTGATCAGCAAATTGTGTGGGAAGGAAAAAAGGAGGAAGAAAAAAGGCTGCCATCCCTAGGAACGTTCAGGAAAGGATTGCAGAGTACCTGCATTGAGATCTCTCAGGAGGATTGAAGGAACATCCCTGTGTATATAAACAAACTGCTTTGCATATCCCCTCCCCGGCCTAACTCTAGAGGGGAATGAAAAGCAGGTAACAACTCTACCTCTTTGTTGTTCCTCTACCTCTTCTAGTACAAGTAACTTAATGGAAATTTTATAGCTGTGTCCTGTTAAGACGGGGGTGCCATGAGTTGTTATAGGAACTGTATTTAAACACTTACCCAAGTTTCCTTCCCCTGCTTCCCGCTCGCCTGTGCTCGACCGCAAGGATTGGTCCAAGGGTGGTGGAGTCAAAAACAGGTCCTGGTTTGCAGTACAGCTGGACCTGCCAATTGTCTGTCCCCCATACTCCTCCTCTTCCTCATCCACCTTCTCCTCATCACTGTTCACAGAAGGAGCCTGTGACTCAGGCTCCTCGGAGGTATCCACAGTGGTGTGCAGGGGTCATGGTGGGTCGGGTCTCCACCAAGTATGGCACTTTGTAAACCTGACAAGTCTGCAGCTCTGCACCCAAACGATTGTTGGCCTCCATGACCTTCTGGTACACCTGTCACAGCTCCTTGGTTTTCACGTGGCACTGCTCCTGGTCACTGTCGTACCCAAGGGCAGCTCCAGGCACCAGCACACCACGGGGGGTGGCCTGCCGGTCGCTGTGGAGGCGGCAGTCAGGGAGCCTTCGGCGGCATGCCTTTGGGAGGTCCACCAGTCCCGCGGCTTCGGTGGCAATTCGGCAGCGGGTACACCAAAGCCGCAGGACCGGCGGACCTCCCGCAGGCATGCTGCCAAATCCGCGTTACCAGCCAGACCTCCCGCAGGCGCACCGCCGAAAGCCGCCTGACTGCCGTGCTTGGGGCGACAAAATACATACAGACGCCCCTGGTCGTACTTCTTCTCCAGCATCTCTGAGCAATCTGCGCATAGATGTTGATGTTTCTATGGCAGGTTCGGAGCTGTGCCTGCCCAGCCTCTTCTCCCCACAGGCCCAGGAGATCCAATATCTCCTGTCAGTTCCAGGCAGGAGCACGTCTGGAGCGTGTAGCCAGCATGGTCAGCTGGGCAGTTGCACACAACAATGGAAAGCAGCTAGGTGGGCTCGCTCACCTGGAGAACCAGGAAAAGCCATTTAAAAATTTGCAAGGTTTTAAAGTCAGGGAGGGGAGGCTTCCAGTCTATGTGACCCCTGGCCAGTGAAATTAACAATTGTGTCCAAAGCAGTGTGTGTCTGGCATTGTGGGACAGCAGCTGGAATACTGTTAGGGTCCATATAGGTAACGCAATGTCTACATTTGTGCTGCATCAACCTACATACATTGACCCTGGTTCAACGCCGCTCGGGGAGGTGGTGTTGCTATGTTGGCATAACAAGGCATTTACATGGTTTGGAGACAATTTTAAATGGAGACCCATGGACAACTAGGTTGACGCAAGACTGCTTATGTTGGCCTAACTTTGTAGTGTAGACCAGGCCTGAGTTCTGCACCGTACTCACTCACCAGGATTGAAGGGTCTGCCTTCATTGAGCCTTCCCGGCCCTTTGGTCTGCACCTTTTCTCTGGAAGTAGTATGGTAATTACCAGCTTATCTGTAGCTGATAAGTCATAACTGATTCTTTGTGTGAGTAACAGGCTATAAGAAAGACTTCACTGAGGTGACTGGCTGATTGTACTCTAGCCAGGAAAACCACACCCAGCCTCAAATGCAGTTTCAACTGGATTATTCTGACTCTGCACATTAGTTTTCCCTGCAGTGTTCTCACCAAATGTACCGCAGCCGTTATTTATGTATTGGAAACCCAGGGATCCTCCCACAATCTGTGTAATCCTTTGCAGCTCAGTGCCTCTGCAACGACACTGGGGCCCACTGCCCCCTACCCAATTTGACTCCCTAGTGCACAGCACCAGTCTAGCTGCAATGCCAAGTGATACCTTCTGGCTACAGCCCCTGAAGTCCCTCCTTAGTTAGGTTCCATAGCAAAGTCGATGTTGACCTGGTTTGTATTATCATTCTATGTTGCAAAGCCTAATGGGATTGATGGGGGTCTGGGTCATGGGTATCCTTCCAGCCTCTCCTGCTCAGGTGTGCCCATTCTCTAGACAGATCCATAACCTCGTGAAAGGTTTCTGCAGGGAATGCTGTTGCAGAGGTGGCACAATGCCAGCTGAAAATCCACAAGATTTTCATCCCTGAGGAAGTGGAGAGGACACCTTGGCCAAATGCACAGCCAGATCATGCCATTCAGGCACAGGTCTACATTGCAGACCATGCAAAGCTGCACTAACCTATGGAAAACACCAAAGAGATTTTGCTGCAGAGAGGCGTCCCAGAACTCCATAGAGAGCCTACACTCTATTGCACCTCGAAGGTGCAGCATGCTTCACCCCAGCATGGCCAAGCAGCACTACTGGCTAGTGTGTGGGGCAAGGGGAGTTATGGCTCCATCATCTCCCAGTTCCTTCCTGCCCCTTTTGAGTCACTGCACTTCCTGTGGCAAGCAACCCAGCAACAAACCAGCACTCCCTGAATGCAAGGTTTGCTAATTCTAGCAGGTGTGACTGCAGTCTCTGTGTGCCTATTGTAAAACAAATAGTGAGTGATAATACCAAACAAACAACCCTGGGAAGAAAAGGTGATGCTGATTCTGTGTCTGGAGATTTTTATACATTGCCAATACACCAGTGTGATGCATGGCTAGAAAGGGTTAAACGTCCTGCAAAATAAATAACCCTCAAAAGACACATGGGGAGATAATGTTTGTGTTTTTGTGTATTTACATATATATGGGTAGGGTGGACAATGTAACCAACAGTCCCTGTCTATGCTGTATTCTGATAATTCAGAGGTCAAAAGAACATCCTAGCATTTAAATGAATTGTAAACATAGGATATCTCAGTTTACATCTCTCTTTGAAATGTACTGTGAATGGTGGAGGAACAAGCAAATGGCCGTATGTTAATTCGTATAGCTAAATACCAGTGATGGACCTCCCTCAAAGTCATGGTAATTACCTTTTGTTCCCTGAGGAATTCCAACTTGTCAAAAGACATGAAATTGTATAAAAGATCCTTGAGTCCTGATTCTGTCATCTCAGATCTGCTTCATCAAGGGACATTTGAGTCGCAAGTTATGTTGATACGCCCTGAATATGAGATTTGGACATTGGACTATAACCTATGAACTATTTCTGAAAGAACTCTTTGCAACTACAAAGCGCACCATCTCTGCTGTGAATCTGAACCTCAATGAACTGAATTCATGTCTGTATGTATATTGATCTTTTAACCATACTCTCTCTCTTTTGTTTTTTAATAAATTTTAATTTAGTTAATAAGAATTGGCTATAGCATGTATTTGGGTAAGATCTGGAATATTCAATAACCTGGGAGGTAATGTGTCCGATCCTTTGGGATTGATAGAACCTTTTCTTTCATATGATGAAATAAGATTTACAGAAATGTTCATCATATTTGACGTGGGTACCTGGATGGAGGCCTGAGGCTGGATCATTTTAAGGGAGTTGAGTAACCAGTGAGTTAAAAAAAAAAAAAAAGCTGTTTTATGCTGGCTTGGTAAATCTAAGTATTGGAATATCCATCAGTTTTATGGGGATTGTCTGCCCCATTCTTTGCAGATCAGTCTAATTGATTGACCATAGCTGGCCCCCACTGGGACCCCGGTCACAACCAGCTACTCACTACTTTATTAAAAATCTATTTTTGCAGGAGAAACAGACTGGGTGAGAGCCTTATCCCTGCTCTGGTCCCTTTATTCTGCATGAAAGGGCTGGAGCAGCATAAAGGGGCCAAAAAAACAGTGACTGTTTCATAGGGAGGATTTCCCTGATCCAAGCGTTGGAAAGACAGCCAGAACCCTTTGCAAGCCCCAGCATAGCACATGCACTTGGTGGGGTAGGGCAGCAGCAAGCAGCACTGTGGAGATCCCAGGAACTACTGTGATCTATAGGCAGCCCAGAGAGGCAGCCATAACTTAACAAGTTATATCTGGGGCCTCACCAGTCCCTGCAGCAACCCAGGACTTGGGATGGTGGCTTAAAACTACCTTAGTCACCCCCTCCACTTGGGCTGTGAGTTCTGTGATGTGCTTCTCAGAGGCCCAGTGCAGAATCTCACCAACCGTGTATGTATATATTTAATTTGAAGAGATTGTATTTCAAAAAGGAAAGTCCCTCAGGTGGGGGACTCTGGAGGGCTCTTCCAGCTCTACATTTGTGTCTGTGGGTACGTCTACAGTACGAAATTAATTCGAACTTACTCTATTTGAATTTTTGGAAGCAATTTTATACATTCGGTGTTGTGTGTCCCCACTAAGGCATGTGAATTCGGCGGAGTGCGTCCACAGGACCAAGGCTAGCATCGAATGTTGGAGCGGTGCACTGTGGGAAGCTATCCTGCAGTTCCTGCCGCCCATTGGAATTGTGGGTTAAGCTCCCAGTGCATGATGGGGCAAAAACATTCTTGCGGGTGTTTCTGGGTGTGTGCCATCACTCGCTCCTCCCTCCGTGAAAGCGACGGCAGACGCCATACTGCCAGCAGGCGGTGCAGTACGGTGTACCGCCTGTCTCCTGGTACTATGAATCCACCTCGCATATCCTCTCATCTTTCTATCTACTCTTTTATCTAACCATTTCCCACCTTTTTTTGGCTACCATGAACCGAGCAGCACAGCTTCCGCCGCAAACTCTGCTCTCCCGCTCTTGCATTGCTAGCTAATTTTTCCATGTTGTCTGTCCTGGGCTCGCGTGCAAGCTACAGAAGGCAACAATTCCCCACTGTTTTTCGGCCATTGTGAACTGAGCCGCACAGCTTCCGCCACAAACTCTGCTCACGCTTCCACCGCAAACTCTGCTCTCCTGCTCTTGCAGCTCTAGCGAGCTTCCTGACCCCATGAAAGCTACAGAGGTCAACCATTTACTGCCTTTTATCGGCCATCTTAAACCGAACAGCTCTTCTACATTTAGGGTGACCAGACAGCAAATGTGAAAAATAGGGATGGGGGGTGGGGGGTAATAGGAGCCTATATAAGAAAAAGACCCAAAAATCGGGACTGTCCCTATAAAATCGGGACATCTGGTCACCCTATCTACATTTCACGCCCTTTTTCCAGGATTACCCGTGCAGGCACCTTAGCGCAGCAATCATGGAGCCCGCTCAGATCTCTGCTGCAGTTTTGACCATTGTAAATACCTCGCTCATTATCCAGCATAGGGTTACCATACGTCCGGTTTTTCCCGGACATGTCCGGCTTTTCGGCAATCAACCCCCCGTCCGGGGGAAATTCCCAAAAAGCCGAACATATCCGTGAAAAATACCATCCGGGCACTTCCCCTCCCACGGCTGCTCTGCTCCTCCCCTCTCAGACTTCGGCTCTGTTTAAGAACCAAGCTGCCCGATCCAGCGCTACCGGCTTTGGGCAGAACCCCCTTGCCTCCGGCCCCCAGCCGCCGGCTGGGCACTTCTCCTCCCCGGCTCCAGCTGCTCTGCTCCGGCGGCGCAGGGTCCGGAGGCAAGGGGGGGCTGCCCGAAGCCGGTAGCGCTGGCTCGGACAACTTGGCTCTTAAACAGAGCCGAAGTCTGAGAGGGGAGGAATAGAGCAGCTGGAGCCTGGGAAGGGAAGTGCCCGGCCAGCGGCTCGGGGGCCGGAGGCAAGGGGGGCTGCCCGAAGCCGGTAGCACTGGCTCGGACAGCTTGGCTCTTAAACAGAGCCAAAGTCTGAGTCCGGGGAGGAGCAGAGCAGCTGGAGCCCGGGAGGGGAAGTGCCCGGCTGGGGGCGCAGGGTCCGGAGGCATAGGGGCTGCCCGAAGCCCGAGTGCTACCGGCTTCATGGTTTGCTGGGCAGCCTCCAGACCCTGCGCCCCCGGCTGGGCGCTTCCCCTCCCGGGCTCCAGCTGCGCTGGGGAAGTGCTGGCCGGGGGCGCAGGGTCTGGGGGCTGCCTGGCAAACCGTAAAGCCGGTAGCGCTCGGGCAGCCCTTTTCGTGTGGCTGGGAGGGAGGAGGGGGAGTTAGGGCGGGGACTTTGGGGAAGGGGCGGGGAAAAGGCGGAGTTGGGGCAGGACGGGGGTGGGAAAGGGGCGGGGCCGGGGTGGGAAAGGGGCAGGGCTAGGGCCCGTGGAGTATCCTCTTTTTTAATTTTTGAAATATGGTAACCCTAATCCAGCAGTATGCATAGGTGGCGAGTTCCATACCCACATGGTGCTCGGGCACCAGCAATATTCAGAGCCAGGAGTCCAGCTCCACCAATATTTGGGGCCAGTTTCCCCCAGCCCCATCTGCTGCCCCCCCCCCATGCCTCCCCCGAGTGTCCCCTGGCCCTGACTTGCTCCCCTGCCCCACCCGCCTTCCCGGCCCAGAGCAGAGAGTCACTGTCTCACTCTCTCCGCTGCAGGCTGCAGCTCCATGCTGCCTCCCTGCAGCAACTGCTGCCACAGGGTCCTAGTGCCCCCCATCTCCACTGCCAGGGCAGACTGACTCTGAGCCTGCCCTTCCCCCTCAGACCCTTTCATTTTCTGGCAGGACCCTCCAGCAGCACAGGACCCCCTGCCCGCAGTCACTGCTCCTGCCCCATGCTGGGCAAGGAGGCAGCCCCATCCCTCACCCCCAGTGAGGCTACAGTCAGGGGCAACAGCAGGGGAGGAGGCGCACGCAGCACCCCCCCCCCGGCACCCACCACGGGGGAGGCGAGGGAGATTCCTGGACCTGAGAGGGGCCCTAGGAGCACATGCAGTGACAGTGTGCTGCTGGGGGGGGCAGGAAACGGGGGCTCCTCCCCCAGAGCTTGCTGCTGCTGGCAGGGAAAGAGCTGGGGGGAGTCCTCCTCTCTGGCCCCTGTCCCAGAGCAGCCTGCCTGCACCCCAAACTCATCCCGAGCCCTGCCCCACCCCTGAACCCACACTCCCAGTCAGAGCTTTCACCCCCTCACCACACCCTCTACCCTCTACCTTAGCCCTGAGCCTTTCCAGCACCCCCAAACACCTTATCCCCAGTCCCAGCCAGCGCCCTCACCCCCACACTCCTACTCTCGCCCTGAACCCCTCCCACACCCCAACCCCCCCATTGCCAGCCCCAGACAGAGCCCTCACCCCCTACACCCCTACTCTCACCCTGAGCCCCTCCCACTCTCCAAACCCCTCATCTGCAGCCACACCCCACAGCCCTCACCCCTGCACCCCATCCCTCTGCACCCCTCCCATCCCCAAATTCCCTCCCAGAGCCTGCACCCTGCACCCCAATCCCCTGCCCCAGCCTAGGGCCTGCACCCCAGACCTCCTCCCTCACCCAAACTCCCTCCCAGAGCCTTGGGCAGGTGGGGGGCTGAGTTTGGGCGGGGGCAGGTTCTGGGCACCACCAAAATTTCTACAAACATGCCACCCCTGGCAGTACCTGCAAAACCGGGCGAGGAAGCGACGACAGTGCAATTACTATATTGATGAAGACATGGACACAGATGTTCCCAGAAGCACGGCATGTGGCGATTGGGGGATCATGGTGGCATTGGGCCAGGTTCATGCCGTGGAATGCCGATTCTGGACCCGGGAAACAAGCACAGACTAGTGGGACCGCATAGTGTTGCAGGTCTGGGATGATTCCCAGTGGCTGTAAAACTTTCATATGCGTAGGGCCACTTTCATGGAACTTTGTGACTTGCTATCCCCAGCCCTGAAGTGCAAAGACACCAAAATGAGAGCAGCCCTCACAGTTGAGAAGCAAGTAACCATAGCACTGTGGAAGCTTGTAACGTCCGACAGCTACTGGTCAGTTGGGAATCAGTTTGGAGTGGGCAAATCTACTCTAGGGGCTGCTGTGCTACAAGTAGCCAACACAATCATTGACCAGCTGCTATCAAGGCTAGTGACTTTGGGAAATGTGCAGACCATTGTGGATGGCTTTAATGCGCTGGGGTTCCCTAACTGCGGCGGGGCGATAGACGGAACGTATATCCCTATGTTGGCCCCGGCACACCGGGGCGGCCAGTACATAAAGCGCAAGGAGTACTTTTCCATGGTGCTGCAAGCTGGTGGATCACAAGGGATGTTTCACCGACATCAACGTGGGATGGCCGGGAAAGGTGCATGACACTCGTATCTTCAGGAACTCTGGTCTGTTTGAACAGCTGCAGGAAGGCACTTACTTCCCAGACCAGAAAATTACTGTTGGGGATATTGAAATGCTTTTATAGTTATCCTCGGGGACCCAGCCTACCCCTTAATGCCATGGCTCATGAAGCCGTACACAGGCACCCTGGACAGTAGTAAGGAGCAGTTCAACTATAGGCTGAGCAAGTGCAGAATGGTGGTAGAATGTGCTTTTGGACATTTGAAAGTGCGCTGGCGCAGTTTACTGACTCGGTTAGATCTCAGCACAACCAATATTCCAATTGTAATTGCTGCTTGTTGTGTGCTCCACAATATCTGTGAGAGTAAAGGGGAGACGTTTATGGCAGGGTGGGAGGTTGAGGCAACTCGCCTGCCGGCCAATTTCGCACAGCCAGACGACAGGGCAGTTAGAAGAGCGCAGCAGGGTGCGCTGCGCATCAGAGAGGCTTTGAAAGCCAGTTTCATGACTGGCAGGGTACAGTGTGACAGTTGTGTTTGTTTCTCTTGAAGTTACCCGCCCCCTATATATATGAAAGGAAATAAAGTCAAAATTGTTTAAAAACTGTTCTTTATTATTTGTTGCACAACACATTGAAAGAAATCAGACGGTAGAGGGGGGCATTGGGTTGGGGGGGGGTGGAGGAGGAGGGAAGGACAAATCCAGAAACCAAATCAAAAGTTCGTATATGCCAGCTTTCTGCTGCTTGAGTGATCCTCTGGGGTTGAGTGTGTGGGGCCCCGTAGCCTCCCCCCTTGTGTTCTTGGGCATCTGGGTGAGGAGGCTATGGAACTTGGGGAGGAGGGAGGGCGGTTATACAGGGGCTGCAGCGGCAGTCTGTGGTCTTGCTGCCTTTCCCACATTAGATCCACCATACAGCGGAACATGTCAGTTTGCTCCCCCATGGGCTTGACCATAGCGTCCTGCCTGCTCTCATCGCGCGCGTCCCTCCTCTTTTCGTGTTCCTGTAATGCTTTACGGGACTTCACAATTGTTTACCTCCATGCATTCAGCTGGGCCCTATCAGTGCGGGAGGACTGCATGAGCTTGGCAAACATGTCGTCCCAAGTTCGTTTTTTCCGCCTTCTAATCTGGACCAGTCTCTGGAACAGAGTAGATAGGGGCCACGTTGAAACATTTGCACCTGCGGGAGGAGAAAAAGGGAGGGTAGTTCATTGCCGGTTCAGCACTTTATCTCTTATTTTCCTGGAATTTTCCAAGAGGGACATGTAGTACCAAAGGGCAATTTTACTATATTATTGATCTGGATCAAGAGTATGTTGGAATGTATGGGGCTGTGACCCAGAGCACCCATTCGCCTCCCTGGGTTTTTGGTACACTTGCCTGAGCTCCTTGATTTTTGTACAACACTGCTCTGTGTCCCTAGAGTAGCCTCTTTCCGTCATGGACCTGGAGACTTTAGCGTGCGTATTTGCGTTCCTTTTTTTGGAGCGTAGTTCTGCCATAACAGACTCGTCTCCCCAACATGCAATGAGATCCAGTACCTCCCGTTCAAACCATGCTGGAGCTCGTCTGAGAATCCAGGACTGCGTGATCTCTTGTGATGGTGGACTCTGCATGGTCGCCTGTGATGGTGGACTGTGCTGATGGTCACCTGTGCTGATGGTGACCAAATAGGAAATGAAATTCAAAAGTTCCCAGGGCTTTTCCTGCCCACCTGGCTAGTGCATCGGAGTTGAGCGTGTTGTCCAGAGCAGTCACAAGGGAGCATTCTGGGATAGCTCCCGGAGGCCAATAATGTCGAATTGTGTCCACGATACCTTTAACCCAGGATTGCAATCTCGATTTAAGCGCTACTCCACTTGCCGAGGTGGAGTACAGAAATCGGATTAAAGAGCCCTTTAAACAGAAAAAAACCAGTTTGGTCATGTGGACAGAATCTTTTTTTTTTTTCTGAATTAACTCAGCTAATTCCGAAATAACAGACTAGTGTAGACCAGGCCTGTGGTTCGTTTTTCAAAGTATTGATAAACTCTGTGTGCAGCAAAACCCCTTCTCAGGCTGGTCCCTACTACCTCCAAACCATGATGTTATTATTCACACAAATAGTCATAATGCCTGTATAAGTTGGCCCTTCTGTGAGCCAGTGATTGACCTTTTATTACTGACTCCAACTAGGGCCGGCTCCAGGCACCAGCGTAGCAAGCAGGTGCATGGGGCGGCCAATGAAGGGGGGGGGGGCGGCGCGTCCGGCCGTTCAGCGGCAATTCGGCGGTGGGGCCATCACTCTGTCTCGGAGCGAAGGACCTGCCACCAAATTGCCACCGATCGCGGCTTTTTTTTTTTTTTTTTTTTTTTTTTTTGGTGCTTGGGGCAGCAAAAACGCTAGAGCCAGCCCTGACTCTAACAGAAACTTAATGGTCCTGTTTTGGAAAGTTAAGATCTGAACTTGAGAAGCATGGAGCATCCACAACTCCCACTGACTTCCTGGGCCTGGATCCTAAGGCAAGAACTCTGAATCTTTTAGTAAAATATGGAAACGTTCTGGCCATTGAAAGAGCTTCTAGGATAACTTGTAATTTAATCTCTGTTTCTCACATGGGTGCAACAGAACAGTTTACAAATAATTAACCCAGCATGCCAGCACCTCTGAGTGTCAAAGCTCAGGACTGACACACTGCTTTATCAGATGTCCTTTGGCTTTACTTGTTTGAGTACTTAGTTAATAGAGCACAGTCAGCCCCAATCTTCCGTCACCGTGTCTCAAGGACAGTGGGATAACATCAATGTAAACTACATTATTGTGTAGTTCATTGCCGGTTCAGCAGTTTAGCTCTTATTTTCCTGGAATTTTCCATGAGAGACATGTAGTACCAAAGGGCAATTTTACTATATTATTGATCTGGATCAAGAGTATGTTGCTTTGCCATCAACATTTTATTGACTCCACTGTTTTAAGACAATTAATGTTAGAGGCACTCCGGGTGGTTCTACTTGAAACAGATTTAAGAAACAAAATTCCAACAGACGTCAATGATATTTTTGATTACGGTATATACACAAATAACAGCCTAGCAATTTTTTGCCCCTCTGTTCACTGTTTTGCTGATAAAGAGGTCCCTGGGCCCAAAAATGATAAGATGTGAACGGAACACTTTTTCACTGTTACCCCACAGCACAGTTAGTGTGTCCTGGATTTTTGTGTCAAGTTATAAGTGGCTTATTTCCACTGTAACAACCGCCATTCAAAATCTTTGAAATCTTTTCTGAAATAGCTGTTTTTATAGGCAAAACCCCTGTCCGCCATTCTTTTTAGCTGGTGTTATAGAGTCTTAAATGTTCCGTGGGTGAGGGGAGGGGTACAGAAGGAACAGTTAGCTTAGATGGTCTGGCGCGATTGTTGTTGGAGTTTAATTTGTTCCTTTTGGGGGCGGGAGGGGGAGAAGGAATGGTTAGTTTAGATGATCCAGACCGACTGTTGTTGGAGTTTGATTCTGTTTCCTTTAAGGGAAAAAAAGCCAAACCTACACAGAAGGGGAGAGGAAAAGTCTAGCAATGGTAGAAAATGCAGCTTTTGTCTGATGCTTTCTTTAACTTGCAACCTCACTGCTGAAGAAACAGCACACGGTCTCTGAGACCTGGCAAACTGGTACCAGCACTGAGATGTATGAGGCATTACTTGTAACTGTCTTTCTGGTCACTGGCTTACAGCAGTGCTGCAAAGGTTGTGTTGGCCTGCTAAGCCTAATTCTTATTGGACAGAGACAAAAGGAGACAGGAAAGAGAAGAAAGAAGGTGATAAAGGAAAATGACACCAGGGAAGGGTTCATGACCTAAAGCTCACATCCCAGGTGGTATTCAGGAGGTAGCTGATGCTGTTGGAGGTGGTGATGATATCTGTTTCCCCCTCTGGCCTGGGCTGGTCAGGATGCCTTTCAGGATCAGGACGATGAAGGTCCAAAGGTGTCAAGATGGATCCCAGTGTCCCAGGAGATAGTGGGGTTGGCAACCATGATGGTAAAGCTTGTGTCTTCCAGACCATGTGACTTGACTTTCCCATCAGCAACCCTGACATAAACAACATCCAATTAAAATTAACCAATCAAAACACATTTCAGTGGTTTCAACTTTCAATATTTCCTCTCATTCCTGGAGTCTTTTAGTTTATTGTTATGCCAACTATGACTTTACCAAAAGCCTTGAAAATCTCTTATCATAATTCTTTTAACTTAAACAAACCAGTTTGTACCAATCTGTTTGTCTCCAACTTTTGCTGACTTTTCATAAACAATTTTATGGAACCGGCTGAGTTGGGCTTTTTTTTTTTACCTTGGGCAACTTAGAGCACAGGACTTTGCACAACGCCACAAATCCTCATTATTCCTGCTTCCTATTCCAGACTCTTAAATGTATTCCCTCCCTATGCCTGGCTAGGCCCAAAGCTGTGTTAAAACACAGCAGAACTAGCTGACCATAAATGCAGAAGAGCATTTTAAGCTCAGCAGCAGGGCACAGCTGCAGAGACATGAGGGCTGTTGCTTTTTTAATGAAATGTGTGACTTCTGTTATCAGTGCACTGCCTCTCACCTCTCAGCTGTATCTCATTCTGTGGGACATCACTCAGTTTGTAGACCCAAAGTTCCTGGTGTTCCACACAAATTTGGGTCTCAGTCCTGTTATTTCTTGCCTGATGGGTGGACTGCTGGGCTCACACACAAACAATTGTAATAGCAGGGCCTACACTCTTTTTACTTGATATTATGAAAAAGGTTTACAGCACTAACATAAACTGAAGGCACAGAAAGAATTATCGACATGAAAGGAAGGAATCTCCGAGGATGTAAAGCCAATGCATGGCTTGCTTTTGTGGAGCCCTCTTTCTGGGTGTTTGTCAAAACCTGGGTCCCACATTTGGGTCTTGGCAGGTCAAAAGTAGAGCTGGTCGACCTTCACAGTTTTCCATGGAAGGGAAATTCCAAAGGAACATTTATTTTGGAAAAATCAAAATGTTTTGATTTAATTTTTCGGAAGTGAAATGGAGCAGCAGGCTGCCCCAACTCCCAGGGACTCTGCATGCTGCCCAACACTGAGGGACTCCCCAGGCCAGAGTCAGAGGCAGCCCAAGAAGTTGCCCAGAATTAGGGGCAGCCAGGGAGTCAGGGGCAGCCCAAAGGCTTCCTGGGAATCAGAGAAGTTCCCGTCACAGAGCAGGGAGTCTAGAAGCCCTGAGAGCCTTGGCTTCCCGAGCTACCAAGCTCCTGGCTGCAAGGTAGGGCACCTGGAAGCCCCAGTGGTTCCCAGCCCCCAGGCAGTCTGATGGCAGGGCTGTCTTGGAGTCACAGACCCTGGTAGTACAGGCTGCCTAGCAGCCCTCTTAGAGAGCTGTCAGGAAACCAGGCAGGTTTCGGTAGAAATTCATCAAAAGTGAAACCTTTTCACAAATCAGCATTTTCCAGTGAAAAACCAGTTTGTTGGGAAATTGCCAACCTGTTCTAGCTGAGAACTGTGCTAACAGCACGTGTACGGTTTAACTCCAAACTCAGTTTTATTGGCTAAACAATGTTTCTAAAATGGGCTTGTAGCCAAAGGGCTCTTTTTAAAAGTGTTTGTTTTCCTGATCAGAACTTTTGTTGAGTGCTAGCCTCAAACTGCTCTGTTTTTTAATGCCTACGTTATAAAGTGCTGACTAGCAGGTTTCATAATGGAACTGCTGCCAGACCGTCACCCAGACTGGCACTAGCGCGTGTTGAGTGAGAATCATGGTAGTGATTTGAATCAAGTGACTACTACTGTATCTGTACAAGAACAAACATGGAATCTGCATTGCCCTGACTATACCAAGCTTTTAAACCTTCATACTCCTGGGCCCCAATCCCAGCAAACTCCAGACCTTCAGTGAGCTAAAGGTGAAATTTGAGCATGCAAGGAATGCAGAATTGGGCCCTTTATGATTTTGCATTTACATAGGGTCTGGTCCTGAAAACTGTTATTCACGGGAGCAATCCTTGGTGCTCCCTGATCTACCGGTAGCTCCCACTCAGTGGAATTAACTTCATTAACTTCAATGGGAGTTGGATCAGGCCCTTGGCTAGTCTCAGTAGACTGCAGAGGAACGTCTTGTGTGAGTCAGGGTTTGCAATATTGGATCAATCAGAATTCCATCGTCATACAGTAGGAATCATTTTAATAGATGGCTATTTAGGGCAAAATGTGTAGCTATAATGTAAGAAAATTCTTATTCTAATTCTCATTCTCCTCAACTTCTATAAGCAGCAAAACACACAGCAAATTGACTCTGGCTTGCATGGATCATTGTACACATTCAAAGAACAGCCTCTCTAGTCAATTGTTAAGATTAATGTATTTTTAATTTTCTATTTTTACTATACTTGAGGAATAATAAAGGGAGCCCCCTAGGGCTGATTTAATGTAGTTTTGTGCACAAAGCACCTGCATCATATTTCAAAGTAAATGAATTTAAATCTTTTACAGATTGGATTGTGTTAACCTTTTGAATAACTTTGTCCAATCAATGCAATTCCAGAATTCTTTTGACCAAACATATTTCATTCTTTATATTTACAAATAATAATTAAAAAACAAACAGGGTCAAACAAACACTAGTGCCTAGCAAAAAGGGCAGTCCTCCGAATATTATTATTAGCAGCCGAGGAGTCCCAGTCATGGAATAGGACCACTTCTTGTCTTTTCCAGGATCGTTGAACAACCTAACTTCAATACAATTACAGACTTAACTTCAAGCCAGGGCTGATAACAGATTCTCACAGAAAGCTCTCTTTTTACTGCTGCAGGTGAACTAAATTTATCCATAGTGCAACTTGATTGTAGTTAATGGATTGGCACCAGACATGGGTTTGGGCTCTTTTTAGAAACAATCTTTTTAAAGAATAACTTATGTCTGAATTAAGAACTATCAGTTGATGTATGTCAGATGAGCATCGTCTGTATATTCTTGCCCTTCCCAGGACTGGTTTTAATCAAAACAATCCAGGGAGCATCCATATCACAGGGAGGATTTTTAAAAGTAAACTATAAAATTAGAATTAGTAACCCAAAATATTGCATAACTCTCTGCTTCATTCAGTAGCACTAGAACTATCAAAATATGTACTGGAATTGCAGCCTTTTTATGAGTAATACCTGCATAGGTGGAAACAAAAGTCTGCAACAAAGAGTGGGGCTCACTGCTTCTAGGTCCTTCTCCAATGAGGTTGATCTGCAACCATTTGCTGGTGGGCTGTGTAAGCAGAAAAGATGCACAAAGTAAGTATTGAGCCTGTGTTTATTAAACTGCTCTTTAGTATCATTAGCTCTTCAAAGACAGGAATGAAAAAAATGACAGATTCAGAGTCACAACTGGAAAGTTTTGATGCCTTAAATTTCCATCCATCCTGGCGAGGACGTCCCATCACACAAATGAACTACATGGAATAACACCAGCCAGTTCAAGTAACAATAGCAGTGTAGCCAAAGCAACACAGGAGGCTGCATGGCCTACCCACCACCTTCCCACATACTTGAGCAGCCACTGCCCGTGCCACTGCAATTTTACTACTATTGTTACTCAAGCTAACTTTGATCTGGCTAGATGTGCTGCAGTCACACTTCCTGACTGCACCATCGACAGACCCTTAGTTCTTATTAGAAAGATGCCTCTCGGCTGCAGGACCGGTAGAATTTTCAATATCCAGGCCTGTAAGATGCATTCTTATTCTTTTGTTATTTTGCAGCACTCAGAAATGTGCTAAGCACTTCACACACGACATAGAAAGACCCAGCCCCTTCCAAAAGAGCTTCCAATCTAAAATTAGACACAACACAAGTAGTGAAGGTAACAAACTATAGACCCGGTTCAGGATGGACCAGAGTAAAGCCAATATGATCACATTGCTGTTTAGTGTATGGAATGGGCATGTCTTGGCTTATTGTTTTAATGTGCAAATGTAAAACGGTGCCCTAGGAAAACAATTGACTCCCTTACTGTGGGTATCACAGAAGAACTGAATTTTCAGGAGTTGCAGCATTCATTCTTGGTTTGGTGAAGTACTAAGAATAGGGTTGCCAGTTGTCCGGTTTCCGACCGGAACACCTGATCGAAAAGGGACCCTGGTGGCTCTGGTCAGCACTGCAGACTGGGCTGTTAAAAGTCTGGTCAGTGGCGCAGCAGGGCTAAGGCAGGCTCTCTGCCTTCCGTGGCTCCACATAGCTCCCGGAAGCAGCGGCATGTCCCCCCTCTAGCTCCTATGTGTAGGGGAAGCCAGGGGGCTCCGCACACTGCTCCCGCCCCAAGCAGCAGCTCTGCAGCTCCCATTGGCTGGGAACCATGGCCAATGAGAGTTGCAGGGGTGGCACCTGTGGACAGGCAAGCACACTGACCTGCCAGGCTGCGCCTCCACGTAGGAGCCGGAGGGGGGACATGCCGCTGCTTCTGGGAGCTGTTTGAGGTAAGTGCCACCTGGAACCTGCACTCCCACCCCCCCCCTTGCACCCCAAACCCCTCAACCCCAGCCCCACCCCAGAGCCTGCATCCCCACTGGAGCCCACACCCCCTCCCAAACCCCAAACCCCTGCCCCAGCCCTAATCCCCCTCCCACCCTCCGAACCCCTGAGTCCCAGCCCGGAGCACTCTCCTGCACCCCAAATCTCTCATCCCCGGAACCACCCCAGAGCCCCCAGCCAGACCCCTCACCCCCAGCCTGGAGCCCCCTCCTGCTCCCCAAATCCCTCATCCCTGGCCCCACACCAGAGCCCTCACCTCCCCCCAGCTCCAGCCTTGATCCCCCTCCTGCCCTCCAAATCCCTCATTCCCAGCCTGGAGCCCCCTCCTGCACCCCAAACCCCTCATCTCCAGCCCCACTCAGAGTCTGCACCACCAGCCAGAGCTCTCACTCCCCGCTTCCCAATCCCCTGCCCCAGCCCGGTGAAAATAAGCGAATGAGTGAGGGTGGGGAGAGTGAGTGACAGAGGGAAGGGGAGTTGGAGTGAGCGGGGGCAGGGCCTCAGAGGAGGGGAAGGGCAAGGGTATTTGAATTTGTATGAATAGAAAGTTGACAACACTAACCACGAAGCATGAGACATGTGCTACTATATATCATTCAATAAGCAATTACAACTAATAATCCCAGGAGAAGGCATTTGTAGAAGACCATCTTCTTTACCTGGAAAGGCTACTGTGATTTAAAAGAAGTGAGTCAATCTGTTGGGCTCTTATATTTGTCCAAGTGCAACCCTAAAAATCCAACCCAACTTCTGACCAGGTTCAGACAGAACAAATGCTGCATTAGGCTCTATTTATCTCCATGTTAAACACCTCCCTGCCATGGAGCCCACTGCAAACACCTCTTGGCTAACGAGTGCAGATATTTTTTCTTAGTTCAGATTTTTGTGTTGCACAATTCACTAAGCTGGTCTTTTACACTGGCTTTTGTTGTTGCTCAATGGTCTAATAAGTTTGATCAAATTAAATCAGAAGCTTTACGCTGAGCTTTGGGCAATTAAGTTTTAATTCTTTTCTCTCCCTTACACGTCAATTTATTTATTCCTCCTTACGCTACTTTGTTTTTTATTATTCCACCCAGAGTGGAATTCAGCTGCCACAGCAAAGTGGGGAGGTCACTTTCATTTCGTTTGACCTCCCATCATAAGCGATTCCAGGGCTTCTTCTTAAGCTCAGCAAGAAGTTGGTCCAGGGCAGGCAGAGAAAATAATGTCCGCCCTGTTGATTCAGTGGTTTATGTGCTGAGACAATAACCACATAAAATAAAGGAAAGAAGACAGACAAGTGAAAGAAGGGCTAAGAAAAGCTCCAACCCAGTGAGATAGCAGAATCCCTTAGTTAAAATATTTTAAGTAATGCATGTTTTTCTCAGGGCGTCTTTGCTTTTTGGTTGCTTTTTTTAGCACCCTCAGATTGATTTCACCCTGCCTCAGCCTGCAGCCCATGCTGGAAAGGCTTGATTTATCAGTGCCCCATCACTCCTTTACGCTGTCTCTGTCCACAAAGAGGCATAGGTTTTTAAGGCCAAAAAGGGACCATTATGATCATCATCTAGTCTGATCGCCTGCATATCACAGGCCAGAGAACCTCATCCAATAATTTCTGCACCAAGACCATAACTTCTGTTTGCGCTCTAGCACATCTTCTGGAAAGACATCCAGTCTTGATTTAAAGCTGTGCAACCTATCGTTGTCTCCTGCCCCGTCACCCTCTGTTCAGCCAGAGATAGCAACCTGGACGCCCTTTTTATTCTCTCTTCCCAGCCATCTCCAGCGCCACGCTTTTTCCCCCACACTGCACATGAAGCATGGAACGCTCTTCCCAAATCTGGCCTGTCCCATGCTCCTCCCCATATTCGGGTCTCTCCTTAACACTCTCTTCCGCACCACAAAAAGTGAGTTGACGCTGATAATTATTTTTCAAAAATGGATTGAGCCGCCTAGGTATGTCTACATTAAGCCATAGCATCATCATTGCTATAACTCTTTCTCTCTCTTTCCCCAGTCCCTCCCTTCTCTTTGTTATCCCCATTTAGCGTGTCACATCTGAAATTAGCTTGCAAGATCTTAAAGGCAAAGGCAGGGCCAGACTTAGGGGTGGGCCACCGGAGCGGCCACCCGGTAGTCAACGGGGCACCATACAGCAGATCAGAGGTGTGCGCTGCCAATATAGTGTCAGAAACTGCTCCCTGGGGAGTGCCACATGGGGAGGGGGCTCCCAGATTTCTCCCTGCTTCCTTCCAGCGGAGGAACATAGATGGGGGCAAGCAGTGACACACAGATACTGCTCACCCCCCTCCCATGTTCCTCTGTGCCCCCCTAGGGGGCTGTGAGGGGAGGAGCAAGGAGCAACACCAAGCGCTCCATGCATCCAGGTCACTTTCCCACCTGGGCTGTGCTGAGAGGCATCAGGAGCTGCTGCTCTCCTGCCCTGTCTTTATGCAGCTCAGGTGAGGAAAATGTTCTGGATGCAGGGAGCCCTGACATTGCTCCTCACTTCCCCCCCCCCCCCCGCACACACACACACAGCCTCCTAGAGAGGTGTGGAGGAGCAACATTTCATGGGGGACCAAGCAGCAATGCCAGGTGCTCTGTGCAGCCAGGTCAATTTTCCCACATAGGAAGGAGGGGGGGTGCAGGGGTTAGGAGCATAGGAGGGGGCAGGGATTAGGGGTGCAGGTGGGGAGTGCAGGAGTTGGGGGTGAAGAGGAATAGTGCAGGTTTTTGGGGAAGAAGTGGGGGTAGTGGTTGGGGCAAAGGGGGGGAGTGCAGGGGTTGGGGTGAAGTGGGGGTTGGGAGCCTAGGAAGCCCACAGGGGTTGGGGGGCACCCACAGGGTCTAGGGGCAATGAGGGGCACTGTGTCTATGGGGGTCAGGAGTGCCAAAATACAAGTTCACTCAGGGTGCCATTTTCCCTAAGTCCAGCCCTTGGCAAAGGTGATGATGGGCCAGCACGCCAGGTCTAGCTATGTTGAATGTGGAGCAAGGATCCATGGTATATTGGTGTAGAAAGGTGAATCTAAGCCATCCATCCTCTTGTCTGATCCCTGGCCCCATCTCCTCTGATTCCTGGCCCCCAGCGCACGTTAGAGCAGGCTAAGTGTTGCTTTAAGTTACTATAGCTACAGTGGTCCCCTAGGGACAGTTTCACCAACTGGGAACTGTCAGAGGAGCGTGTGCTTTAGCTCCACCATCTTCTGCCAGCCTATTTTGGGTTGCAGATCAGGTGGCATAGAGCCAGCTCCACGGGCTTTACACCACCAGGGAATTCCCTGGCTGCCCCCTTTGAACTAGGCCCAAAATATTTTGATAGTCTGCAAAGAGCCTTGCACAATTTAGGGGCATTATGATAAATATAACTATTAATCAGGTTTCTTTGATTGTCCTCAATTGCAGTAGAAAGCCAAGAAATTCAGGCAGCTCCTCGCCTTGTACTGTTAATGGGATCTTTGTTTAGAGAACACATGCTTTGTCTGGAAAAAGTGCTGAACAACGTCCTCAGACCAGGTAGGTAAATTGAGCCAATAGTTTCACATGCAGCAAATTGTTTACCCGCTGCACCTGGCCTTATGAAGCCCATACAAATCAATGAGCTCCATTGCATTCTGCAGCTGTCTGTTTTTATGATGGGTTCTGAAATAGCATTTCCCCTTTATCTACTGACCCTTAAATATACTGGATTTAAGAAATGTAAGCAGTTAATGGTAACACCATAGCAGGCAGTAATGCCGAGCTGCTTCACTGAGTGAGGAAATGGTATTTACACCCCTTTTCAGGGGAAATTCAGTAACTGCAGGAGGAGAAAGACATTTCCCTTGCTTGGCATTCCCCTTCCTCCCACACACACTGTATCAAGTTTTCAAGCAATGTGTGAGTCCTAAAGTAATAGGGCAGATTGTTCACTGCTGCAATATAGTTCAAGTATTTGCAAAAAATCTAATGACTAATCATTGTTATGGAGATTAGTCAAATACTA
The DNA here is from genome assembly GCF_011386835.1 of Chrysemys picta bellii. Classification (NCBI taxonomy): domain Eukaryota; kingdom Metazoa; phylum Chordata; order Testudines; family Emydidae; genus Chrysemys; species Chrysemys picta. The sequence goes on from NC_088791.1 coordinate 107,644,879, forward strand.
GCTAAGCAAATGTATGACTTCCATGGAATTCTCACCGTCTTTGGTGGCTTTGTGGAATTGGCTTGGTTACAGGATCTAGGTAGCCATAATTTGCATTGTTACTATACAGAGCTTTGGTTTTCAAAAATACTCCAATAAGCATCATTTTACAGCTTGGGGAACATGGCCATAAATCCAGCTGCTAATGGGAGTGGATGTTAGGCAGCTTCAAAGCTCTAAGAGTCAGTGGGAGTGTTTGTTTATATTTACCATTGATTGAAGGAATGATTGTCTGGACTGACTGACCATTCAGTGGTCAAGACATTGGGCAGTTTTTCAGACTCTCTTGGGTTGATCTGATTAGTGTAGCTGGCAACATTATAACTAAAACAAAGCCACACACACTGCAGAGGATGCAAAATATACAGAGCAATGTGGGTCATTTTGTAAATCGGGCCCATTCATATGAAATGCCTTTTAATACAACCAAATGCAAAGTCATAGATCTAGGAACAAGGAATGCAGCCCATACATACAGAATGGGGGACTGGGTCCTGGAAAGCAGGGACCCTGAAAAGGATTTAGGGATCATAGTGGTCAAGCATCTAAACATAAGTGCCCAGTGTGATGCTGTGGCAAAAAAAAAGGGGGGGGGGGGCAGGCAATGCAATCCTTGGATGTATAAACAAGGCAGTAGGAGTAGACAGGTGATTTTGCCTCTGTACAAGGCATTGGTGAGCTCCCATACTGGAATACTGTGTACATTTCTGGTGTTCACGTGTTCAAATTGTGAAAAATTGGAGAGGGTGCAAAAAAGAGCCATAAAAATGATTTGAGGAGTAGAAAAAATGCCTTACAGTGCGAGACTTAACAAGCTCAATCTGAAGATTTAGAGGTGACTTGATTATAGTGTATATACCTTCAGGGGGAGAAAATAGCCAGTACTAAAGGCTTTTTTTAACCTAGGAGAGGAAGGCATACCAAGAACCAAAGGTTGGAAGCTGGAGACAGACAAATTGAAATTAGAAATAAGGCATGCATTTTTAACAGTGAGCATGATTAACCTTTGGCACAAACTACCAAGGGAAGTGGTAGATTCATCATCTCTTAATGTCTTCAGATCAAGACCAGATCATAGAATCATATCATATCAGGGTTGGAAGGGACCTCAGGAGGTCATCTAGTCCAACCCCCTGCTCAAAGCAGGACCAATCCCCATCTAAATCATCCCAGCCAGGGCTTTGTCAAGCCTGACCTTAAAAACCTCTAAGGAAGGAGATTCCACCGCCTCCTTAGGTAATCCATTCCAGTGCTTCACCACCCTCCTAGTGAAAAAGTTTTTCCTAATATCCAACCTAAACCTCCCCCACTGCAACTTAAGACCATTACTCCTTGTTCTGTCATCTGCCACCACTGAGAACAGTCTAGATCCATCCTCTTTGGAACCCCCTTTCAGGTAGTTGAAAACAGCTATCAAATCCCCCCTCATTCTTCTCTTCTGCAGACTAATCTTCTGCAGATGCCTTTCTGGAAGATATGCTTTAGTCAAACACAAGTTATTGGGCTCAATAGGTTGAACTTTGGGGCCTATTATATACAGCAGATCAAACTATATAATCTAATTGTCCCTTCTGGTCTCTGACTCTATGAATCTTCCAAAGATTCCCCTTCAAGAGGCTCCTGAGAAATCTTGGCTCTCAACTCAACCAGAGGCTAAAAAAAATCCCCACGTGAGCAAGTGACCGATGTGCTGGTTCTAGGTTCCAACACAGGGAATTCAGTCAGTGATGGATTTAGGCAGGCTACTTGGAGCCCCAAGATCTGAGCCCTCAGTTTATAGGGTACTAGACTATGAGGGAGGGAATCTCCTCCCTGCTACAGCCTTTGGAACAGAGACTTCAACTTGGCTCTTTTACATTGCAGGTGAGGCCCTAATTACTGAGCTGCTGAGTCATTTTTTTCTTGCTCTCTCTGTCTGGCCCAATGACTATTTAATCATTTATACAAAATTGGATAGCTCTAACAGTAGAGATTGAGAGACCCACCCCCAGACTACCCACATCGCCCAATGGCTAGGGCACTCATTTGGGAAGGCGGAAGCCCTCGGTTCAAATTGCTGCTCCAAATCAGGCAACATGGGGATTTGAACCTGGCTCTTCCAGGATGAGTATACTAACGCCTGGGCTAAAAGGTATCCGGGGGCAACCACCTACTCCTCCAGTATCTTTTGTGCATGGTCCAATCCAGCAGGCAAGACAACATTTCACTTGAGGATCCTGCTGGGACTTAGTCCTGAGCTGAGCACCCAGATTTAGGCGGCTGGGCACCGCCTACTGGCAGACATTTGAACACGATGGGAATTTTACTAGCACCTAGGGATTTTGACACCTTCAAGGTTAGACAGCAGTTGACCAGGGGTTTTGAGGCTTTAAATTTGGACATAGGCACCAGAAATATTTTGTAGATCTAGCCCTAAGTAACTTGCCCAAGGTCACACCTGGAGCTATAACAGATCAGGGCAGGGCCGGCTCCAGGGTTTTGGCTGCCCCAAGCAGCCAAACAAAACAAAACAAAAAGCCGCGATCGCGATCTGCGGCGGCAATTCAGCGGGAGGTCCTTCGCTCCGAGCAGGCGTGAGGGACCGTCTGCCGAATTGCCGCCAAACAGCTGGACGTGCCGCCCCTCTCCAAAGTGGCCGCCCCAAGCACCTGCTTGGTAAGCTGGTGCCTGGAGCTGGCCCTGGATCGGGGCTTCAACCCACAGCTCTCAGTTCACAATCAGCCTCACAGAGGAACTAGATGATATCTCTGAGTAGCTGGGTATTGTTTCTTTAAAGGGTGTAGCTGGAAGAGGGGCTGACAAAGGTTCTAGCAGCAGTCTGCAGCGAAGTAGAGAGAGAGACACACACACAGAGTCAGAGTAACAGTATTTCAATTAACATCTTTGTTCACTGTAAGAAGAAAGCAGATTCTTCTGTGATTCTTTACCATTGTCGTATGACAATGTTACAGACTCCGTGCAACTTTGGTAGTACCAGTTACAACTGGTGGGAATGGGAAGGGGATTGACATTTTAATGATTAAAATAGAAGAATAGAGTTGAAAATGTGCCACGTGACTTGCAATTCGTTTTCGATAGACGTTTGTGTGCTGTATTAAGCCTGTTTATCACCTAAAACTTTGCTTTAGTTGGGAGGATGGGAACATACATTATGCTGGTACCAGCAGATTTCTCATGCTTTCCTGTTCTCTCACTCTATCCAACATACTCCAATAGGTGAACTAGGTCACATCTTAATCCTCTACTGATAGGAGCAATCAAACACTGCAGCCATATTTGGCAATATTGTAACAAGCAGCATTGTGCAAAACACTCAATCTTTGCTTGTTGTGAAAACACTGATTTATACCTCCCCCCCAAAAATGTGGCTCTGTAAGTTTGCACTAATTTTCATTATCCCCCACCAAGTGAGACCAAACTGCGCGTGAAGCTGCATCGTAGAGTAGATGTTGTCATCTGTGTTTGGTGTCCTCCCAGGGAAATGAGTTGGTGGCTTCACTGTCATTCCTAATGGACAGGTTTCCACCACAAACCCCTCCCCACCAAAATTGGCACTAAGGCCCAGATCCTCAAAGGTATTTAGGCACCTACCGTGCGTTGATTTCAATGGGCATTAAGCACCTAAATATCTTTCAGGATCTTGGCCTAATTGCCCCCTGTCCCTCTGTTGGCATCATCAACAGAGATACTGAGAGATGAAGAGTCATGGAGACCAAACGCCACTCTCAGCCCGACCAGGGGGCTTTCTAGTGCAGGATGGAGGCACGTTGGCAGGCCAGCATGGGGATGCTTTGCACTGTGCCTGCCATGTTATGCTTGTTCTGTTGATAGAGTTTCTAGTATCCAGGACCTTTCACCACTACTAAAGTCACAGTCACTTTTTTTTTTTTTGAACCCTCTCACCTTAAGCACTTTGCCTCTTTTTTGCCAGAGCATTTTTTTTCTCCAGGGAATAACAGTTTTTGCCACAGTGATGTTGGCAGCAAGACATTACTTAGGATAAAAAGGAATTTTCATCTGTGGAAAAGTTGCTTTCTCCTGAGCGGAAAATACCACCTTTGAGGTGAAAACACTAAGTTTTCTGCAAATCCAGCAAGAATGTTACTTTTCAGGGTTCTCACCATCTTGAACTTTATGTGATTGGGGACTGTGCCTTTAAGGGCTTCCCAGGTAGTGTAGCTGGGTGGGGTACTGTGAAGCTCTTGTTATGCCCATCCAATTGGAAATGGCCACAGAATAAAGCAGATCTCAAGCACCTTAAGCACCAAGTGATAATTGATAACCACAAACTTCATAGGATAGCCATCATTTTGCTGTGTCGCCTTAATATCCTCCATACCAGGTTAGATACTATGGCACCGGGATACTGCAGTGATGGGCATTCTATTAACATGATTAGATTAAAGCATCCTGAAAGATCTTTGGGGCTTCATGCAATGTTATCACTTCATGCTATTGCAGCATGATGTACTGTTTTTGCACTGCAGTGAGCTTGTTCAGCTGATCTATTGGTGACACCTGCAACAGGCACTGTTTGTCATGAGAGTACCCTCTCCCCCTTGAGCGCTATGGGAAAGAATGGCTACTAAATTGCAATGCAAAAGTCTCCCTGCAGAATCCCAGAGGTGCTTTAATGCATTAGCTTTCACTTTTCAATAGTCCCCTCTCTATTTTATCATGAGGAAGAAATATGTCTTTTCACAACAGTTGGGCATATTCATCTGACAAATACAGTACAACAAAGGAGACATTTGTATAATAAAGTTTCTTTTTTCTTCTTTGGGCCAAGCCATTTCTTTTAAATTAGTTTGCCATGACAAGTTGGGTCCTAATTAAACTATGAATGTGAAAACACAGCTCTACACTTGTCTGCAATTTTGTTTTTATACCAGTCACTCCCATTATATTTAAGAGCTGTTTGCATTGTCTATGAAAGGAACAATCTGTTTAATGAGCGAATATGATCTTGAACCAATATTTTGGCAGCTTTGCAGTTACACCTAGATATAAACATCCCCCGTTGAGACTGAATCTAATCTCTCAGTGTTAATCCAAGATGTGGGAAAGTATTACTGTGATAGAGCAGTGTAGGAATGGAAGTTTACTGTAGACTCTCCTATAAAGTTATCTCTGACAATAAAGCCTTTGATGATTCAGCCCTGCTGCCATTCATCAGAAACCCTTGTTAGCTTTTTCCACCCCCTCATAGTGGAGGCTTCATACTTCTTAAACACTCCTTTGAGGGCATGTGCTCTGTGTCTTGACCAACCTGAAAACTGGGTCAGATAGCTGTGCCTCAGTCTTAGGCTACTCTTCAAACTCACTGTAGCCCATCTCCACACACAAAGGATATGGCTTCCTGAAAGAATCCTGCCCAGAAAAATCAAGGGCCTCTGAGCATCAATAACAGCCAAGTTGGATACTAAAATAAAATGTTGCTTTTATAGAGCATCTTTTCTCTGTGGTATATACTATTCCTACTGAGTCAGCTACTCCAGCACGAGTCCATGCTTCTCCACAGCGTAGGCTGGTGTTCCATATAAATCTGGGTATCGGGGGGGGGGGGTCCAGACGCACAGGGTGAGTGAACAGGGGAGCAGTCCCCTGTTCAGTGACCTCTCCCCCCATGGCTGAGGAGTGATGGGGGCAAGAAATGTGAGGATTGGAGCTTCCTGCACTTAGGGAGGTTTCTGGGGATGTGTCTGACTCAGCCGTGACCAAGACCACTCTTTGCAGGGGAAGAGGAAGTCCCGTCCTCCCTTGCCCCCAGCCCAGCCGGGACTAGCAGCTAAGCCTGGTGCAGGATAGGCACCAATGTCCAGAGCATCCCCAGCCCCCACCCCTCAGATTTATCTCTTCGCTGGCTGCTCTGGGGGCCCAAAATGACATATCCACACTGCTGCGCAGGAGCGGGTGACTGCTCTTGCAGCTTCCCTTTGCTTCCCTGTCAGAAAGTCATTTTTCTGCAGGGAAGCAAATAAATCTGCAGGGGACATGAATTCTGCATGCACGCAGTGGCGCAGCATTCCCCCAGAAGTAACACTGTGTACAAGGCCATCAGTGAAATGTTACCTAAGCCTTCTTTTGAGTGGGTCCATCCATGGCTTTAGTTGGAAACAGCAAGGATCCCCAGCTACTGCTGCTCCAGAAGACGTTCAAGCCCATTTTGCTTCCTTATTGTTTCTCAGCAAGTGGGAACATATTTCTCATGCAAGAATGCACTAATGGAATGCCAGCTTTAAGATCACAGCACTGTTATGTTACACGTCTAGTGTGTGAAAGCAAGGAACCTATAAACACCCCAGTGTCACATGACATGTGGCTAGAGTCCTCTCTATACTGGGGGCTTTCCAGCACTGTAGCAAATCCCCACTGTAGGTGAGCTATACCAATGGCAGATAAGGCTTGCACTGGCGATTTCCACTAGTAAGTTGCCAGAGTAAGTCAAACTGGTGCAACTAGGGGTTTGCACCTACCTCAATGTAATTACACCAGTGCAAATTTCCCTTAGCTATGCATACATATTAAAACTACCACAAGAATGCTTTATAGGTACATTAAACATGAAGGCACTTAACTGCAAATAAATAAATAAGACACATATTAGGTGTGTTTGTCTTAGCAAGGTGTGGCACGGAACTCTTCTCTGATGAAAACCCTGCATTGGGAACTTTGCTGACTATTGGCATTTTCAGCCTGTCGCAATCTCTATCTGTAGGGTGTCTGTGGCATACTCAGGAGCACTCTCATGGGCTTAAAGGCCTCTAAATGGACTCCTGTTGTCTGATTCGCCATTGAATCATATGGCAGTAGAGAGAAAAGTGAGTAATGAACAGCCTGAACTAAGTGCATTGACTGGCAATTCCTAGGAAGAAAAAAAGGCGTATCCCCGTTGGGTAAAGAATCAGTATTTCATGTTGTTCATATGGGAAGTATCAGTGACACCTACGGTGCTGTATAAATAAAAACATGATTATTAATATCTACCTCCACCCTATTATGAAAACACAAGCTGTTCTCTAGCAGTCAACTATGGCTCTCGCGATTCTTTGATGTGGTCAGCAGATGCCTGTTTTTTCAATGAAATGTTTACTGAACGTTTTAAAACTCCATGCCTAGAAAAACACACACTAACTCTGAGCCAATGCCCATTGAGGTCAGTTGACAGATGCATTGGCTTCAGAGGGAGTTGGAGCAGCCGTACATAGAATGCTGAAGACATACAAAAGACCAGCAGGACACAGAGTTTGGAGTAGGAATTATATTTGATGTCCTGAATGGTGTATGGACAACTTTTCATCATTACTTACCAATCAACCCACCCTCAGCCTGACTGAAACAAAACATGAAGAATTCCAGGCAGCTTATGAAGACATTCCAAGAAGATTTTCATGCTATTTCAGACTCCTGGCAAGATTAGGACAAAATATTTCTATAGTAACAAAGATCCTGCATATTTCAGAGCCCTTTCCCCCTATCTACAGTGTCTTAGTCATTACCAAATTCCAGGCAAGAAAACAAATGACATGCTGAAAGCAAAACACACAAGGATGCTTGCTTGGAGACAGTCAGCACACAGCCAGCTGGCCATCTCAGAGGATGAAGCTAAATAAAGAAGGAAAATAGGGAGAGTCTCATCTCTTCCGCAAGGTAAAGTATGTAGCAAATAAGCTCTCTACCAGCTATCCAGAGCCGATGCATATCTGCCCCCCCAGATTGGCCTGCTAGGGGCAGGGAGGGAGAGAGGCTCTGGCCTGCTGTCCCTGCACCTTCCCCCCCCGGCATGTTCGGACACTCTCCCTCAAAGCCGGGTGGGGAGCGGGATGGAGCCGCTCCTACCTGAGAGACCTTGGGTGTGAGGCAGCAGTAGCCCAGCTCCATGCCTGGGCTCAGCTACCAGGGACTGGGGTTAAGTGAGCTGGAGCCCCCCCCACACACGCACATCTGGCATGCTTGCCCCCAGGAGCCCGGGCAAGGAGTGGGCCGCTGCTACCTTGCAGCCAGGCTCTCTCAGGCAGGAGTGACTCCGTCTCGCTCCCCACTTGGCTGCCAGGGAGAACAGCTGAACGTGCGGGGACAGAGCGCCACCCCCCCACCCCTGCCCCAGCACGTAATGTGGGGCGGGGAGAGTGCTGCAGCCCCAGGCTGGGCGCGGGGTGTGTCACTGGGCAGGGGAGACAGGTGGGGTGGTCACAAGTCCTCCCCTTTACATTGTGCTCTCCCAGTAGAGGGAGGCATCAGTCATCCATGCAGAGGTGACACATTGGGAGGGGGGGATCAAGAGCGGACGAACGTGCCAGAGGCAGAGGCTAATTACCGCATGGGCCGACAGGGCACATTCCAAGGCAGGGCCGGCTCCAGGCACCAGCTTACCAAGCAGGTGCTTGGGGCGGCCACTTCGGAGAGGGGCGGCACGCCAGCTGTTCGGCGGCAATTCGGCGGATGGTCCCTCACTCCTGCTCGGAGTGAAGGACCTCCCGCCGAATTGCCACCGCAGATCACGATCGCGATCGCGGCTTTATTTTTTGTTTTTTGTTTTGTTTTGTTTGTTTGGGTGCTTGGGGCAGCCAAAACCCTGGAGCCGGCCCTGTTCCCAGGGGCCCCGGCCCTGCTCCTCCTCCTCCTCCTCTCCATTGCCCTCAGCTGTGGTAAGAGCCACCCAGGCAGCTGTGGGGAGCCCCAGACCCTCCACCTGCCTTGACGGGGGGGCTGGGGTGCACAAGAGCAGCCTCTGGCACATGACCCTGCCCCCAGGGCAAGCCGCAGGCCAGGTGGAGGGTCCAGGGCTCCCCACAGTGGGAGCTGCCTGAGGTAAATGCTGCCCACCTGGAGCCCACACCCGAACCCCTTCCCACATCCCTGCCCCAGGTCAGAACCCCCTCCTGGAGCCCACACCCCACACTCCCAACCCCAGCCCTGAGCCCCCTCCCACACCCAAATGCCCTCCCAGAGCCCGCACCACAACCCCCTGCCCCAGCCCTGAGCCCCTTCCCGGAATCCGCACCCAGCACCTCCACCCGCATCCCAGCCCTGATCCCCCTCCCGCACATAAACTCCCTCCTGAAGCCCACACCATCACCCCCCACACCCAAACCCCCCTGTCCCGGCCCTGAGCCTGCTCCTGCAGTCTGAACCCCTCAGCTCCAGCCTGGAGTCCCCTCCTATACCCAAACCCCTCATCCCTGGCCCCACCCCAGAGCTTTTACCTCCAGCTGGAACCGTCACCCCAACCCCCTGCCCCAGCCCATTGAAGCTGGGGGAGCGCAAGCAACGGAGGGCAGGGAATGGAGTGAGTGGGGGCGGGGCGTCAGAGAAGGGGTGGGGCAAGGGTGTTTGGTTTTGTGCAATTAGAAAGTTGTCAACCTAGGGGAAGCACAGGGAGAGAAGGACAGAGCATCTTCCCCTCCCTGCCCCCCCCCCCCGGCAGGTAATGAGGGGGCAGGGAGAGCACTGTGGCCCCAGGCTGGGCACGAGGGGATGGTCACTGGGCAGGGAGACACATGGGTGGTCACATGTCCTCTCCTTTCGATTATGCTCCCTCACCCCCACCCCAGTATGGGGAGTCACCAGTCATCTATGTTTGGAGGGACGATTGCTTTGCGACATAGAAAGAAATACTTCAAGGTTGTTAGTAGCATTCACAGAGCAGCTGCAGATGATGGAGAGCTGGTCCTGGGCCCAAGAAACAAGTATTGACTGGTGGGATGACATTGTCATGCAGGTTTGGGATGACAAGTGGTGGGTGCAGAATTTTCGGATGTGCATTCCTGGATCTGTGTGCCTGACTCTCCCCAGCTCGCCCGTGCAGGGGTGCCAAAATGAGAGCTGTGCTGACAGTTGAGAAGCAAGTGGCAATTGCACTGTGGAAACTTGCAACCCCAGATTGCTACCAGTCAGTTGAGAATCGATTTGAAGTTGGGAAATCCATCCCAGGGGTGGTTGTAATGCAAGTATACAGGGCTATTAATCACAATCTGCTATGCAGGACTGTGACTCTGGGCAAGGTGCAGGAAATAATGGCTCTGGGGTGGGTCCGGAGCCAAACTGCAGTGGGGCAATAGATGGCACACATATTTTAGCACCAGCCACACAGTATATAATACAAGCACTGGTGGATCACCGGGGTCGTTCTACTGACCTCAGTTTAGGCGGGTCAGGGAAGGTTGCATGATGCACTCATCTTTAAAAACATAAAACTGTTCAGGAAGCAGGAAGCAGGGACTCTCTTTCCTGATTGGGGGATTACCATTGGGAATGTTGAAATGCCCATAGTGATACTGGGAGACCCAGCCTATCCCTAGCGCCTCTGGCTCATGAAGCCTTACATGGGCACCTCAACAGCACCAAGAAGTGCTTCAACTACAGGCTCAGCAGGTGCCGCATGACAATGGAATATGTCTTTGGCTGTTTGAAGGGGTGGCTGGAATGGTTTACCGTCTAGATTGGACCTCAGTGAGAGAAATATCCCAATGGTTATAGCTGCCTGCTGTGTCCTGTATAACTTCTGTGAAGCTAGGCAGAGAAATTTTCCGCTGGGGAGGAGGGCAGAGATGGAACAGCTGCCTGCTAAATTTCAACAGCCAGATATAAGAGCTATTAGAAGAGCTCCTTGTGGAGTTTTATGGCTCAGGAAGACTATTTTAATAGTGAGCCAGTGTAGTGCGTGTTGCTGTAGCGTGCTCTATCTGGCTTCGCTCTTTTGCGGCTGGGCATGGATCATGTAGCAATTGTTTTGTATGTAGGACTATAACATTGTCAATGCACTTGTTTATATGGTTTGGGAATGATGTTATTGGTTCTGTGACACGATACAGTAGAAGGAAATTAGTGGGTGTCAGACCTGTCCAGCAGCAGCCAGAATACATTGTGAAATAATAAAGATGAATTTTGTTCCAAAAATAGAATTTTATTCTGTTCCACGAATTGATAAATTTTTTAAAATTAAAACTTACCAAATTAAGGAAACAGAATTTATGAAAGGGAAAGAACACACATTTCCATGTCAGGTACACATACACCAACCGTGGCTTTCACAGGTCAGTGTATGGGAAGCTGTGATTGTCTTTAATGTCCCCCAGGGTAGAGTGGTAGGGGTAGTGTAGTGACCCCTTGATGCCTTGTTGAGGTGGGATACAGGGAGTTCCCGATACTGAGTTCTCTATGAGCTGCGGAGGGAGGTGAGCATGGGCTTGTTGAACCTGCAGGTCTGCCAAAGTCTGCAGCAGCTCAATTTGCTGTTTAAGAAGCACAAGAATCTCCTGCTGCACATCCCTCTCCTTTTCCTGCGCCTTTCTGCTCTCCACTGTAAAAGCATCAAAGCTGCAACTCAGCATCAGATCAATTGTTGGCCTCCCTTGCCTTCTGATATGCCTTGACTTTCATGCAGCACTGCGGCTGGTCCCTCTTGTAGCCCTTCTCCAGCATCCGCCAAGCAATCTGCTCGTAGATGTCCATGTTTCTACAGCTGAATCGGACCTGTGCCTGCACAGCCTCTTCTTCCCACAGTCCTGTGGGAGCCAATACCTAATGGCAGACGTGCATCTGCAGTGTGTAGCCGGCATGATCAGCTGGGCAGTTAATGGTAACAATGGAGAGCTGCTAGGTGCGCTCACCAAGCCAGGCCACCAGGAAAAGACATTTCAAAAATTCATGGGGCTTTAAAAGGCAGGGGGCAGCTTCCTGTGTACCTGGCCCCTGGGTAGCAGAGTTCACAATGGTAACCACAGCAGCAGCTCCTGGAGGTCAATAACAATCGATCTAAGTAACACAGTGTCTACACTATCACTACATGAATCCTGACTCTACACCGCTCGGGGAGGTGGTGTTATTAAGTCAGCATAGCAGAGCGCTTACATCAGCAGGAGTGAAATTTAAATGTAGACACATAAACAGCTAGGTCGACGTAACCTGCCTTGTGTTGACATAGCCATGTAGTGCAGACTAGGCCTAAAGTTTGAAAACTTCTGACACGTCACCCTTCACCAAAATGCAGCCAGCTCTGGCATGGAGCATGGCCCTAATGTAACAGTGTATTGCAACACTAAACTATAGCCTGGGACAAAGAGTAAAGAGCCTCAGCTTGTTAGAATACTGACATAGCAAAATACTATATTCAGTTGCAAATTTAGGTAACTAAAACTATCACTGGATGTGTAATTTGGCCAGGAAATTGGGACTGGTTACCACCTGTCTTTTATAAAGTATTGCACGTGATCTTAAATATTGAGGGCCTCCATTTTCCACCTAATCCCAGATCTGGCATCTTTGGCCACACACTGTTCCACTATTGTATTGGCTCAGTACTAACTTACAGAGGAGACTGCCCATTATGGAATCCTTTTAATTTTCACAGCGGTCACCCATCCGAAGAAGTGGGCTGTAGTCCACGAAAGCTTATGCTCTAATAAATTTGTTAGTCTCTAAGGTGCCACAAGTACTCCTGTTCTTCTTTCATCCAAATAATGACCACATCACATACCTTTTGAAATCAGCCAAGAACACAGCCTAAGGATGCATGGCTGCAGGCCACACTGCTGTAAACAATCAAACGGCTGATACACACATACAAGAAGGCTAAGTCAGGGATCAGTATAACTATTTGCCTCCAGAAACAGATCCATCCTTGAGGGAGTCTTAGACCTTTTCCCAGAAGGAAGCTCCTATTATCAGCTTTTAGGACAATGTCTTATTTATAAGCTATCTAAACAGGCAGATAAATGGACGTTAGTAAGTTTACTGATAGTTGGCAGCACAGCACCTCAAGCCCAAGGGCCTTTTACCGAGAACTGTGTTTAGTGTACTGCATGCATGTAAGTTTGATAACAGCAGCAGAGACGCATATCTAGCAAGCAGAACCACAGTAAATAACATGAGAGGGGGTGCTGCTAGACAGATTCTTAGTTCAAGGTTCCTTGCCCTGAAAACTGTTTGGAATAATACAGTCTGTCATGTCCTTGCTCTCTACACAACATTAAGAGTATGGGGAAAATCACATGGGCACAGTTGGACGTCCAAAAAAAAAAAAGTGTTTATTAACTATGTACAATTATACAAGACCTAGCTCCCTGTGTACACTGCTCAAAGGCGGTGGTTATAAGAGGACAGTGGAGGCTAAGCCTCCCCAAACAGCCAGCCCACTGCCTTTGGAGCATGCCGCTAGTGAAAAGATGGGTGCCCCAGCCATGGCCCCGCTCGTGCTCTGCCCTGAGGCCCTGCTCCCACTCATCCTCTTCCCCTGAGTCTCTGCCTCTTCCCATCCCTGCTCCGCCCGCATGGGAGCCTCACGGGGGTGAATACACACATGAGGGACAAGCGGCTGGCTGGCGGCCAATGGGCAGGTGGCGGGGGTCCAGGGAGGGGGCAAGAGATGTGAGTGGTGGGCCTCGGGGAGGGGGACGAGTGGGTCCAGGGATGCAGCATGGGTGGGGCTTCAAGCAGAGGAGGTTGAGTGGAGGCAGACCGCGGGGCGGGGCCCCGGTGTGGGGGCGCACAGCCTCCCCAAATGGAGGAGTCACGCACCACCACCCATGACGCTGCTGTTTTCGCAGGATCCTGATGGGTTCAGCAATAGACAACAGGGAGGCTCACTAGAGAGCACCCAGACTATTTAAAGGGCTAGTCCCCAATTCCCATACACTATCTGGAATTAGATTTGTAAAACTAACTGTATTTTACTGCAAGTAAATAGTACTCGTGGAGCTGTGTCCACAACAGATCAGAGAGCCTGACCACACCCAGTACACACTCTGAGTTGGCTTGCTAATGCTTCCTTGTTAAAAAACTCTTAGCTCAAGAGAAACAATTCTACTTCTTATGGGTTTCTTATCTTCTCATGCTCCTTGGTTACTGTTATTTATTTACTTAACCACACACTCACTCAGTACCAAAAAGAAGAGTTATGCAATATCACACTGAATCATAGTATAGCCTCAAAAACGGGACAAAAAAGTTTCTCAATTTTAAGTATTTGTATAGCACAATGCAACATAATGACTTTGATTAGCTTCATAGATATTCTCTCTCTAAGGGTACGTCTTCACTACCCGCCGGATTGGCGGGTAGTGATCGATCTTTCGGGGATCGATTTATCGCGTCTAGTGTAGACGCGATAAAATCGATCCCCGATTGCTCTGCCGTCGACTCCGGAACTCCACCACAGCGAGAGACGGAAGCGGAGTCAACGGGGGAGCGGCAGCGGTCGACTCGTCGCCGTCCTCACAGCCAGGTAAATCAACCTAAAATACGCAACTTCAGCTACGCTATTTGCGTAGCTGAAGTTGCGTATCTTAGGTTGACCCACCCCCCCATAGTGTAGACCTAGCCTAATGCAGAACAATTCAAATTCTGATAAGTGAGAACAGCAACAGTTCTGCATGCTGCTATGCCTTAGAGCAAATTAGCAAAGCGCTGGTTTCTGATGGGTTCCTCATCAGTTTGTATTACTAATCTGTAAATAGTAATGGTGGCTACAGTAGACATGCGACACATGCTGCAGAGTTAAACAACATATCTCAACTAAGATCCATTCCTGGCTCTACATAGTCAGGTTTTTGTGTATCTGCTTTAAGGAAGAAATAGTATATGCTGTAATGCTGTAGATTTAAATTAATCTTGAAGGCATTATGCTGAAACTGAACAATGTCTTTCTTATATATTTTATTCCTTACAGGGTCAGAGAAATGAGACCTTGCTATTGAAGATATCTGTCTCAGTTAACTGAGAATAAATGTAACAACCTCAGCGAATGAATGTTAGCATTATCACTTAGTGGATAAAGCTGTTATACTGCCACCCAGTGGTTAACACATATATGAATTAATTTATTTTTGCCATCTGTGATAGGAAAGCCCTTTGTCCACCATTTTATCTGAGCGTCCTGTGGCACCTTTAAGACTAACAGAAGTATAGGGAGCATAAGCTTTCATGGGAAAGAACCTCACTTCTTCAGATGCAAGAAGTGAGGTTCTTACCCACGAAAGCTTATGCTCCCAATACTTCTGTTAGTCTTAAAGGTGCCACAGGACTCTCTGTTGCTTTTTACAGATTCAGACTAACACGGCTACCCCTCTGATACTTGGACATTTTATCTGAGTAACTGTTGTATATGTAGTTTTCATAGGCAGGGTACCTAACTATCATCATGGCAAGCAAATTAGATCAGAGTATTTTCCCCAGGGAATACTTATTTATGGGATGTACTATGCCATATCACTGTGAGTCAATATTATCCTGCTGGTCTGAAAAGCCTGAAGTTGTGCTGCCAAAAGATATTGACACTCAAATGTGGCGAGCTGTCTGGCTCAAAGGAAAAATGAGCCAATTCTGAAATACTCCCTCTCAGTAACACTTCAGCTTCTGACTTGGTTACCCCCATCCTTTATTGGTCATCCAAAACCATAAATGTTCCAGTAAAATTTATGAGAAGCCTAACACCCACTTAGAATACAATCCTAGCATATATATTAAGCATATTTTTAACATGTGAAAAAGCTTCTCAGAATAAGTTTATTTTTCTCAGGGTATTTCTCCTGTGAGCCCCAATAAAAATCTTTAAATCTTTAACTCAGTGCTAAATTGGATCCTGGACCTGACAAGACATAAATACATGTAATTTTATTCACATGAGTAGGCTCCTTAAATAAATACTATAATGTAATATAATATAATATAATGTGTCACGCATATCAAACTTCCCCTATTGGTGTCCAGTCCATAGATCAATTATTGGGCCAGTCAAATTTACATACACTAAAGTAGCAGCCAAAAACTGACTAATTGCATGTACATTTGGACTGGACTACCAACTCCACTTTCAACCTAGCTAATTTGATCTACAGTGATCGGAATGTATATAAAGAATTCCTTGCAGTGACTAGCAACTTACTGTCTGGCACAAGGCAATGTAGAATTTTAAATTTCAACTTGTGCTTAATGTAAATACACCTCTACCTCAATATAACGCTGTCCTCGGGAGCCAAAAAATCTTACCGTGTTATAGGTGAAACTGCGCTATATCGAACTTGCTTTGATCCACCTGAGTGTGCAGCCCCGCCCCCCTGGAGCACTGCTTTACCGTATTATACCCAAATTCATGTTATATCAGGTCGCGTTTTATCGGGGTAGAGGTGTACATCTCTGTGGAGTTACTATCTGCCTTCTTAAAAGAGAGAGAGAGTTAAAAACATGACAGAATGTTAACATACAGTCTCTGTTATGCCAGTTATAGCCTTTGCAAGAAGAGTGTAAATTAGATAAGAATCCATTATTTAGCTATCTATCAATATACTCTATCACGCAGAAACTTCACTTAGTTACCCTGGCATTATTTTGTTGGTGAGACCAACATAAGAGTACCATATCCCAGAAAACTAACACGTCACCATCACTAAGCAGTGGATTACAGGATTATTTTAATATGATCCTTCTGGGAAATTCCTGTAATAGTTCAGGAGGCCAGGGAGTGACTCTGAATTTAGTTGGAATTGAGGCAATTCTGTTTTACCTGTAAATTTATCTTTTTCTCAATTCTTTACAATATAAACTTTAACCATAAAATATACATATCACCATTAATTGGGCATGTAAATGAAACAGAGTTGGAGGCTCATGTATGAGTTTTTGTGAGGCTAAAGGCACGAAGCAAGATCGATTGCTCCTCTTCTTGAGTGAGTGACAATACCGTCAAGGGTCCCAAGTGGCCCAGCTCAGACATCTGGGACATGGTGTTCATTGCTAAAACTATATAAACGCGTAGGAAACTGCAGGCAAAATAATATTCTCAGAGTAAGACTCAATCAGTTGCTCAGCTGGAGAGCGTCCAATCATATGACTCACCAATACATATAAAGTTTTTAATTAAAAACAATACAACTTTATTAGTCTCAGCTCTGTTAACTAATCAGTGGGTAATAATGTCATGTCTGGAGTCTATCTTCCAAAACTTCATGATACCCACACTACCCTTCAAATGTATCCCTGGCTCTGTTCCTATTTCTGAAGGAAAGATAGAGACAATGCCACGCTCAGCTTTGTTTTGATTCATTTATTTAAATGGCTTACAGTACAAGGTAATTTGACAATTATAGCATTAAAAAAAATGGAAAAAAACATGCAAAAGCTGTTACCAAAGCCTGATATCTAATGCCAGAAGAGGCTATTATGCTAGTAAGGGCAGGTCTACACTAGAAGCACTACATCTGCATAGATGCACTGAGTGTAGGGTGACCAGACAGCAAATGTGAAAAATCGGGACGGGGATAATAGGAGCCTATATAAGAAAAAGACCCAAAAATCGGGACTGTCCCTATAAAATCAGGACATCTGGTCACCCTACTGTAGTGTGTCTGGTGAAGACGCTGTATGCCAATGGGAGAGCACTCTCCTGTCAGCATAATTACTGCACCTCCGCGACCTATGTCAGTGTGAACAGCGCTTAGGTTGCTGTAGCTTGCGTTGCTCAGGGGGGTCTTTTTCACACCCCTGAACAATGTAAGTTACATCGATTTAAGTGGTAGTGTAGACCTGCCTACACCGTGTGTGTGTGTGTGTGTGTGTGTGTGTGTGTGTGTGTGTATATATATATATATACACACACACACACACACACATATATACACACAGATACACACACATACTCTCTCTCTGAAGCGGGGCAATTACTTCAAAATTCTAGTAGTGTATAATTGTTTATATATATGCTACCTGAAGAGGGAGTTTCTTTAAGAATCTAGGATACTTTGGTTTCTTTGAAGCTATTGCCAACACAAGTTTCCAGTTATTTTCACCAGGAAGGATGGTCTTGTGGTTCAGACTCTGATGTGGGCTCAATTCTTGACAGTCTTACAGGTTTCTGGTGAAAGTCACTTAGTCTCTATGTGGCTCAGTTAAAATGGGCGTAATGAAACTCTCTCACAAACTGTGTTGGTCTGATTTTTAAATGAAGCATGTTTGCAAGTGGTCGCAGGTTCAGGGCCTCAGGCTGTGAACATTTTGGGACAGGGATTGTCTTATAGTATGTGTTTGCACAGCACTTGGCACAATGGGGCCCCACAATTGCAGCTGGGGCCACTAGATACTATTATAATAATACAAATAATTTTCCTGCATATGTCCAAATATTTCCACATTGTATGTCACTGATTATTTGGGGACTCTTGGTACAACTTATGAATTCTGTTTGATGTTATGAAATTATGAAATTGTTGTATCAGGAAACGCCTCTATGAGGATGTGGATTCCACCAGACCAGGGAGTTGTGAACCTTAATGACTGTTCTCTGACCAAAGGGTCTGCTAAGGAGATTGCCCAAGTAGGGAAATCAGTTCAACCAAGTTTCTCTGCAGGAAGGGTAATCAGAAAATACCCAGCAGGAGAACAAAGACACCAGATGTTGGTAGTGGCCATAAAAATTTGAGGGAAGACTCACAGATCAAGACACAGGAAGCTTTGGGCAGAAGAGAAGAGAAGTGCATGCTTTCTTAGTAGGGGGTCCAGGGCTAGCCAAGTTCAGAGAAACCTAACTAACTTAGAAGTACTCAATGATTCTAAAAAGAAACAATCAGCTGCAGAAGAAGGATCCTGGACAGCCCAGAGGAAGCCCAAGTCCAAAGAACTCTCCAGAGTGGTTAGGAAATGGAGGTGTGTTTATTATGTTGTCTGTGTATCTCTTGTGTTGCTAAGTAAAGTGTAATTGTGTTTTAGGCCTGGTCTACACTGGGGGTGGGGGGGGGGAACTGATCTAAGATACACAACTTCAGCTACGACAATAACGTAGCTGAAGTCGACGTATCTTAGATCGACTTCCCTCCCGCCCTCACGGCGCGGGATCGATGGCCGCGGCTCCCCCGTCGACTCCGCTTCTGCCTCTCACCCTGATGGAGTTCCGGAGTCGACATGGAACGCGTTCGGGGATCGATTTATCGCGTCTAGACGAGACGCAATAAATCGATCCACAATAGATCGATCGCTACCCACCGATCCGGCGGGTAGTGTGGACGTACCCTTAGAATGCTGTGCAAAGTTTCTCTGTATGTCTGTTGGCTTTCACTGTCACAGGGGTAAGGTCTGGACTCTGTTCAGGAGACTTAAAGAGCACACAGGGCCCATCTCACTGGATCCCAAATACAACAGCCTGGGAAATGCCCAACCAGATTATGGAGCCGTTTCTGTGGAACTGTCATATATTATGTTTTCAGTTATTTTTGCTAAGATGCCTAGAAACTTATGGAAAGAGATACCTATACAATTAAAATGCATTATTATTTTAAGTTTATAACATCATATAGTGCCTGGCATCTCAAGATTAATAACCTGATACTGAACTATCTGAGATTTTTTGGGGGGTTGCCATGTCCCTAAAACTCTTCTGATTGTTCTGATGTTTATACTGGTTCATCTTCTGCAGCATTCACAGATGGCCCCTCTGCATTATGTGACTCTGAAATTATTGCAAAAATATAAGACATATTAAAAATAATTAATTGGTAAGATGATTCCTGGCTGATACTTTGCTAGTCATTGAATTAAACAGATATGGGTCAACTGAGGATATCACTCACTAATCTGCACCCCAGTGTCATTTTAGTGCCTTACAACTGTTATTCTAAAATCATCACAGGTACTCTTTCCACTTCCATATTAATGTGCTTCAGTTTGTTAATGTAGTTCTACACAGTGCACTTCTCAATTCCACAAGGCCCTGTTTTTACAGACTGTCCTGCACAACCTACACAATCATGTCACTGTGGCACTGGTTTCCTGCTTATTAAATGCAATGGCCCAACTATTGTGGGTCAATTAGTCACTTTCAGACCTCCTCATGGTTGGTCATGCTTCAAGGAACTGCCTTTCTGTTCTGTGTTCGTACAATGTCTAGTACAATGGGGTTTTGGTCCATAACTGGGACTTCTAGACAGTAGAGTAATACAAATAAATAAATAAATAAAAATAATAATAAATGCTACTCTGGCTCTAGCTACTTCCAAAATCATGAGTTAAAATGACACAAGGTTACATCACTGACTCATCTGAATCTGTGTAATGAATTCCTTCAGTCGGTGAGACTAAGTATTTAAGAAGCCAAGAGTTAGCAGGGGTTCTTCTTAAGACATTTCCTATGTGATAGAAGGGGAATATGTGTCAAACTACAATTCAGATTTTCCTGCTTGTCAATTGAGAAAGTACAGGATTCCCAATTTGAACCCCTCAGATAAAACAGAAATATTAGTTCATTGGTCTATGCTAGGTACCTTTTGGCTTGTCCAAGGATTCAGTTTCTAGCTCTGATTCAGTCTCAGTCAATAAAGGATTTGTTTTTTCACTGTCTTCTTTCACTATGCCATCTCTGTGGGATGCAGATGCTTCTGATGAATTTAAAATGGCCTGCTAAAATAGCAATTGAATATATATAAATAAATATAAATATAAAAATAAAATATAAATAAAATAAAATACAAATAAATATAAAGTTTTGTGATTGGTTATATACAGTGCAGAGTATAATAAATACAGACTATCTGAACAGAAATACCTTGTTCATAGGCAACGATGGGAACAGTAATTACAAAATTTTCTGTTAAATAGGGCTCGGAGAACATATGGTCTGCATATATTAGACAAAATGCAGTTGAAGAACTAGAAGTTAATTAAATATTAAACATTTCAAGCTGTTATATGGTACTTGAGTCTAAAAAAAAAATCTTGCAACTATCCCTTGGCTTTAAACCACTGCTTGAACATTGGGCAGTAGTTCTCAACCAGTGGTCCGGGGCCCCTTGGGGGGCCGCGAGCAGGTTTTAGGTGGGCTGCCAAGCAGGGCCAACATTAGACTCACGGGGGCCCAGGGCAGAAAGCCAAAGCCCTGCCATACAGGGCTGAAGCCCAGGGCTCTGCCACCCGAGGCTGAAGCCAAAGCCTGAGCAACTTAGCTTTGCGGGTCCCTATGTGGTGTAAGGGCTCGGGGCAATTGGCCTACTTGCTACCACTGGTGAAAGTGTGTTTGGATGCCCATGTAGCTGCTCTGCATTTGTCAAGGATGGGCACATTGTGCAGGAATGCTGTAGAAGTTGCTGCTGCCCTTGTTGAGTGTGTTCTGATGCCTGTTGGGGCTTCAGTGTTGCATAAGGAGTAGCACAAGTGGATGCAGTTTGATATAGCTGCGCCTTTTGACATTTCTGTTGTTGATACGAACAGTCTGAGGGACTTACAAAAGGTCTTTGTGCTGTCTAGGTAAAAGGCCAGGCCGTGGCAGACATCTAATGTGTGTAATCAGTGATGAGCTCCCAAAATCCTAATAACCGGTTCCTTGCCGGGTCCTTGGTGGCACTTCGGCGGCGGGGCCCTTCACTCGGTCCAGGTTTTCAGCAGCATTTTGGGGGCGGGCACCCGGAGCGAGTGAAGACCCCACCCCCCACCCCCCGGCCGCCGAAATGCCGCTGAAGACCCGGTAGGGAACTGCGCGGACAGTACAAGCCCCACATGCCTGTCTCCCCTCCGACCCATTTGACCCCAACCCAATTCCTGCCCCCGACTGCCCCCCTCAGAACCCGCAACCCATCAACTCCCCCCCCGTTCCTTGTCCTCTGACCACCCCCTCCCAAGACCCCCCACCCTAACTGCCCCCCAGGACCCCACACCCTACCCAACTCGCCCCGCTCCCTGTCCCCTGACTGCCCCAACCCCATCCACCACCACCCCGACAGACCCCCAGAACTCCCACGCCTACCTAACCCCCCCGTTCCCCGTCCCCTGACCGCCCCCCCAGAACCTCCGCCCCCTCCAACCACTCCCTGCCCCTTATCCAACCCCTCCTCCCAGCCCTGGCCCCCTTATCATGCTGCTCAAAGCGGCAGGAGCTGCAGAGCTGCCCAGAGCGCTGGCGCCAGCGGCATGGCGCGCTGGGGCTCTGCAAGGGGGGGGGGAAGCGGGGGAGGGGTCAGGGGAGCCTCCCCAGCTGGGAGCTCAGGCGGGCCAGACGGGACAGTCCCGCGGGCTGGATGTGGCCTGCGGACCAGAGTTTGCCCACCCACCGGCCCCTTTACAACCGGTTCTACACCGGCTTCTAAATTTAACAACCGGTTCTTGCGAACCGGTGCGAACTGGCTCCAGCTCACCACTGTGTGTAATGCCGCCTCTTGTGGGTTGTTGTGTGGTTTAGGGTGGAAAGCGGGTAGGTGAATTGGCTGGTTAAGGTGGAATGAGAACGATATTTTGGGCATGAATTTTGGGTGAGTCCTCAGAGTCGCTTTGTCCTTGTGGAATATTGTGTATGGGGGGTGAGCCATGAGCGCCCCAATCTCACTCACATTTTTGTGCCGATGTGATGGCTATTAAGAATGCTACTTTCATTGATAAATGGAGCATAAAGCAAGATGCTAAGGGTTTAAATGGTTTTCTGGGTAAGCATTTGAGCACTACGTTTAACTCCCATACCAAAGTGGGTTCACGGCTGCCCGGGTATATGTTTTGTAGGCCCGTTATGAATCCCTTTGTAATCGGGTGGGCGAATACTGAGGTCCCTTCTATCTGTTGGTGGAAGGCGGCTATTGCCGCGAGGTGGACCTTGATCAAGTTTGTAGCCAGTTCTGATTTCTTTAACGATAGTAGGTACTCCAGGATCAATGGGAGTGGGGTCTGGTTTGCTGATATTTGTTTTGGCACCAAATGGAAAATCTCTTCAATTTTTGGAGGTAAGTATGTCATGTGTTTTGTTTTCTGCTGTTAATCAGTACCTGTTGTACTCGATCCGAACAGGTTAATTCGTCCCCTCGGAGCCATGAAGGAGACATGCTCTGAGGTGAAGTTTCCCTGGATCGGGATGGAGGACTTGTCTGTTGTCCTGTGAGAGGAGATCATGTCATCAAGGGATATGGAATGGAGTGCATATTGCCATGCGATTCAGATAAGGGAACAAAGTCTGTCTGGGCCATGTTGGCACTATGAGGATTATCTTGGCCCTGTCGATTCAAATTTGGGTATGACTCTGGAGATTAGAGGAATTGGAGGGAAAGCATATAAGAGATGGGCATTCCATTTTATCAGGAACATGTCTCCCAGTGATTGCGCTCCCTGTCCTGCTCGTGAGCAGAATCCTGGGCATTTCTTGTTTGCTTGTGTGGCAATTAGGTCTATGGACGGATTTCCCCACCTCCAAAGATGAGTTGTGTTATTTCATCATTCAGTTCCCATTCGTGTTCTTGTGAGAACTGTCTGCTTAGTGTGTCCGCCATGATATTCATGCGGCCTGGTAGATATGAAGCTGTTATAGTGATGTTGTGATTTATGCACCAGTTCCATAACTTTGGAGCTTCCACACATAACGAATGGGATCGCGCTGTACCCTGGCGGTTGATATAGAACATGCAAGCAATGTTGTCTGTTAATATCCTTATCATTCTGTTTCTTATGAGTGGAAGGAAGTGGTAGCATGCATTGCGGACTGTGCGTAGGTCTAGTAGGTTTACAAGAAGATGCGTCTCTATTGGTGACCATTTGCCCAGGGCAATATATTGTTTCAGGTGGGCCCCCCATCCGATCAGGGAGGCGTCTGTTGTGATTTGAACCGATGGTGTTTCCTGTTGGAAAGGTATGCCTGAGCATACATTTGATGGGTTTGTCCACCAGTGCAGTGATTGAATCACCTCTGCGGTGGATGTGATTCTCTTGTTTAGGCTGTGCCTTCATGGTATGTAGACTGTATTTAGCCATCTTTGTAGGCACCGCATGTGTAGCCTGGCATGGTGACCGCCATGTGTTCCAGTAGTTGTAAGCAGATGCGTGCATGCACCTATGAGCTGTGCGAGACCACCGATATAAGGGAGATCATCGTGTTAAAGCGGGGCTCTGGAAGGGAGTGAGTCCAGGCGAGCACCTATGAATTCCAGTTGTTATACTGGAGTGAGGGTGGATTTCTTTTCATTGATTTGAGCCCCAGGGAGTGGAAGAGGGAGATGGTTAATTTAACACCTCTTTCTGTTTCTGTCTTTGTGGAGCCCTTGATTAGGCAGTTGTCTAAGTAAGGGAATATGAATATCCTTTATCTGTGCAGGTGCACTGCTACTACTGCCAGTGTTTTGGTGAATACTCTCGGTGCTGTCGATAGGTCGAATGGTAGCACTCTGTATTGGAAGTGTACTTGTCCTACTGTGAACTTTAGGAAGCATCTGTGAGCCAGGTTGATTGTAATGTGAAAGTATGCATCTTGTAGGTCGAGGGCTGCGAACCAGTCCCCTTCTTCCAGCATAGGGATGATCGAGTTCAGGGTGACCATTTTAAATCTGTGGGCACTGATGAATTTGTTGAGTTTTCTTAGGTCTAGGATGGGTCTCCACACCCATTTTTCTTTTGAGTCATAAAGTAATGGGAATAAAATCCCTTCCCTCTGTGTTGTATTGGGACTAGTTCCACCACACCTATTTGCAGAAAGTGATGCACCTCTTGTCTCAATAGATGCTCGAGAGAAGGGTCCCTGAAGAGGAACAAGGAAGGAGAGTGGGTAGTTGGTATAGATGTAAAAGGGATGGTATAGCCTGATAGAATTAGTTCTAAAACCCACTGATCAGATGTGATCATGGCCCAGTTGGTGTCAAATGGCCTGAGTCAGTGCCCAAAGATTTGTGTGTTGTCCGCTGACGCTGGTGTTATGGGGAGCTCATTCAGACCCTCAACCAATACTTCAAAATTGTGGTTTGTTTGGTGGTGGTTGAGACGCTGAGTTCTGGGGTTGATTCTGTCAGTATCTTTGTGGTATATTTCTTTGTCCCCTTGATTCATATGGTCTCTGCTGTCGCTGAGACGTGTTGTCCCTGTTTCTGTTGTATGGCTGATAACGTTACCACCTGTTTGGTGTTATGTATAGCCCTAATGTTCTGAGGGTCACCCTGGAATCTTTCATGGACGGGAGAACTTCATCGATTTTGGCCGAAAATAGTCTGTGTCTGTCGAAGGGCAAATCTTCCACTTTGTGTTGCAGTTCTCTGGGGATTCCTGATGAATGCAGCCATGATGCCCTGACATTACAATGGCTGTTGCCGTCGTGTGAGCTGCTGTCTGCCACGTCGAGGGCAGCCTGTAGTGCTGTCCTGGAGATAAGCTGGCCTTTGTTCACAATGGCCCAGAATTGTTCTCTTTTCTGCTCAGGTATATTCTGGGTGAATTCTGTGAATTTGTTATAACTGTCATGATCATAGTTTGCCAGTAGTGTGGTGTAATTTGCAGTGAGGAATTGCTGTGTGGCTGATGTGTACACTTTTTGGCCTAGAAGATCCAGTCTCTTCCATTCTTTGTTTTGAGGACTGGATTTATATTGTTTGTTTCTTTGATTTACTACATCCACCATTAAGGAGTCTGGTGGTGCACAAATAGGAATTTCATCCCTTTATTTGGCACGTTGTATTTCCTATCTATGCGCTTGTTGGTTGGTGGGATGGAGGCCAGTGTTTGCCACATTATATCTGCTGGTTTCAGGAGGGCATCATTGATGGGGATGGCAATCTTGGAGGAAGTTGATGTATGGAGTATTTTCAGGAGTTAGTATTGTGTCTCCTGTACTTCCTCTAGTGGGATGTTCTGGCTCTGTGCCACTCGCCTGAAGAGCTCCTGGAGGTGTTTGAAGTCATCAGGGGCCGTTGTAGTTGTGGGTATAACTGTTTCATCTGGAGAGGTTCACCATGTTCTGATGTGTCATCTCTCTCTTCTTCCCCGTCCTCTGTCGCTTCAGAGGGTTCCTTATCTCTCCTTGCCCTTGCCTTTGGGTTACTACAGTGAGCGCACTTTTGAGGGATGTGTGACTCTCACAGGCAGCATACACAGAGTGAATGTCCGTCTGAGACCGTCATGGTGTCCTTGCAAGATGCACACTTTTTAAAATCTGGTGATCCAGGCATTTTTGTTTTCGTCCCTCTTCAAGGTTTTGAGGACGGGAAGAAAGAAATGTAAAATATTTTTTTACACTACAATATTAAAAACTACATCTACTTAAATCCAAGCTAAACTAACTATTAACACTATAAGTACTATCCTAAATCTCTAAAATCTAACTAAAATCCGCTGACGGACTCCATCTCAAGCTGAGGACGGTTGAGAAGGAACTGTGGGAGTCAGTGCATGCACGTACCAGAAGGGGCGTCAGCGCCGCCACAAGACAGCTCCTGCGCACGCACGCCCCGACCAGACACTGCTAGCAAAATCTCCGATCAACGATGCTGGGGCGCACCGCCACCTGAAATGGAGCACCCACAGAGACACCACTCGATGAAGAACCTGACTCTAGGAGTTATGTTCCTCCAGTCGTGGAACAGAAATTTACCATGTGACTTACGTACTCCTTCAGAACTAATCAACCCCACTTGAATTTCAGATATTAAATTTTCACAGTGAACAGTTAGTGAACAATCTATAGCTCAAGAATGATTTACTCAAACAATTAAGTCAAGAATTTCAAATAATGAAGACATTCAAGAAAATCAGACTGCTCACAGAAAATCTGTGAACAGAAAATTTGTCATGTGAATGATTGGCTCTGAATTATTGATATTGCCACTTCAAAACTTTGAAAGGAATCTCTCAAATTTGGGGCTGTTTTCTGCCCCAGTTATTGGTAATCACAAAGATAATACAATTAACCACTGGAACAGTAGTTATATTATAAGAAATTTTACAGTAATCTTGCAATTGCTTTCTAATAAGAGTCGCATGACACATGATTATAAGCCACCATGACTGGATATGCATAAAGAAAATGAATGAGTCGAACCCTATATTATGGACTTCATTATACCTCTAACTAGCTATAACAGGTTCTTTATGGCCCTAGCATCACTTCTTCAATTTGCCCACCAGTCCTCAGTTTCCTTTCTGCTACATTAGTTTGGATTCTGGCCAAACTATAAAGTCCTCACTTCCAGGACAAACAAAAGCAGGCCAAGCACAAAACAAAGTAGTTCCTTTGCCAGGATTTTATCACAAGTCTGAGGATATTTGGTGTTTTTCGTAAAGCCCCAGCTCCTAGAGTTGTGTGATTAAATGAGACTCTCAGCTTTCATTTAAACAGAAAGGTAAGTTTCTAGCCCTTCCAGCTTTGGAGAAAAGCTTGAAAACATGAAACAAAGGCTCAAAAATCAGAAGTCAAACAGAAAGCACCTATTTAAAAAACACATGATTTTTAAGCCAATTGCATGATTAATTTTTTAGGGCCCGATTTGTGATTTTTGGCCCTTTTGGGATGGGAAGCCCCATTCTGGGGTTGAAGTGGGACTTCCTCCCATCCTCACTGGAAGCTCTGGACTGGGCACCTAAACAAAAACTGATGGCAAACCTGCACCTCCAGCATACACCAGTACTGTATTGTGGCAGGTCTCTTCCTTCTTTTACTCTACCTCTTCCTGGGTCCTTTGATGTCTTGTCTCTTCAGGCCCTGAGAAACTTACTCCTCCTCAGGGTTCCTGCATCTTCACCAACATTTTCCACAGACCCTCCTGGGCTCAGTGCCTACCCAGTTCTATAAGTGGTCAGACCCACACAAGGCCTGGTCTTTCCAGAGAACTTTCCCCAGCAAGTACATGCTTCCCTCTCTCCTTTCTCCCTCCCACAACATCTCCAGTCACTTTAAGGAAAGGTTGCCTTTTAAAGGGCCTGCTTTTTCTCCCACCATGCACTGCAGTTCTGCCCACAATTACCAAGCATCTGTGAGAACTACATCTCCCAGAATCCTTAGTTTTGAAAGGCCAAGCTCCGTTAGTAGGAAGACCAGCAGTGCCTGCTATTAAAGGGGCCAGCAATCTCAGTTACAGTAGCCAACGAAATTATGGTATATTTGTCAGTCTCAGAAAAGACTAGACAATCAGATCAGCATACTTCTCAAAATGTCAACTACAATTAAAGTCAAAGGGATAATCTCCAACCAATTAAAAATGTTGGCATTAATAATTTTATTCATCGCTCAAAGGCCAATTTAGTGAGTTTTTATCTTTACCATATTATTAATTATTATTATTTGTATTATAGTAGCACCTAAGAGCTACTGGGCGCTGTACAAATACAAATACAAAATTAAAGGATGGTTCCTTGCCCAAATTGTTTACTATCTTAACCACTCTAATATAAATATTTAAAGCATTATGTAGGCATATTTTTCTGATTTTATCCGGTTTATTATTTTTTTTAAAAATGTGTTTACCTCACCAGAAGCATGTCCCTCATCTGCTGGTGACTGTATTTCCATTGTCTTTCCTTCTGAGACTGAAGTTCCTTTAGTATCCTTTCTATTACATTTCTCTCGATCAGCTGTAAGTAAAACTGCAACTATAAATACTGCCTGATGAAACGTAGAACTAAACAGAAACACAACTCCCTCTCCTCCTTAAAAGAAAAGCACATTCTTATGTAAGTAAATTTGTAAGTCTGGGAAATACGGGTTGCAACAATTTTTCAGAACTATGCTAAGGCCTTTTTGGTGGACGGTGGGTTCTTGACCACAGTTTTGTCTTAACATGATTTAATACACCTGATAATTTCTGGAGGACTAGTATGGATACACTAAACTGATTTTGAAAGTGATTAGACTAACTTTCACTTTCAAACTGCATTTAAAATTGGATTAAACTAATGCGAGTGTGGGAAAGGCTAAAAACACTGATCAAACTTCCTGCTGAATTAAACCTTAAAGTCATTACAGTCTTCAGCAGATCTCAGAGAAAGTATTAAAAAGCCAGAAAACTCACCTTGGAGTGCTAAAATCTTTTCATCACAATGTTTTTTGATGCTGCTTTTTACTTGAAACGGTTCAGTGCTTGGATTATTTTCTTCTTCTGAATGTGGGATTCCATGTGGGGGAAAATTTAAAGTATTAGTATGTTTAGGCAATATGCACTCAGAAGGCAGTTTAGTGTCAGTCTCCAAAGTCATGGAGTCCATCCACCTCAAGAGTTTAATACTTTTACTCCAAATAATTCCTTAAATTGGTACCGTTTTTACAAAATATGGAAATACAATAAGATAAGACAAATGTGTATCAAGATAGCACTGAAAAACATAGTAGTTCTACAAAATGCTGCAGAAACAGTTGCACAATTTTTGCAAATCAGTCATTTCTCTTGATGTATATGAGCAGTTCTCAATATTGTGCATAACCTACTAATGTTAACATGAGTTACATATTTATTAAAGGAATAAATTACTTCATCTTTCTACATGACTTGGTGTTTCTACATTAACTTGACCATTTTATGTATCATTGCTTTCATGATTAAGCAAATATATGTCAATAAATCACAGTAAGTAAAAGTCAGACTATAATAAGTAAGACAGAAGTTAATGTGCATCTGAAATGAGGAGGAGCAGCAGTTCAAGTTGTTTACTTTGTGATCTCATATGCCTACAGAAAGATTAAACTGTTCTGATTCTTAGGGTCCTCTTTACTTTTTTTGAACATATAAATTAGCACCAACTTTCTAGTTTCCATATACTGATTTCTGCTTTTAAGAGAAAGGATGGCAGCAGATCCTTGAGTATAGTGTATATTCCTCTCTTCTCAGGAGAGAGTTCATTGGCGGGGCAACAGGATGGTATACATCGGGAATGGCATACAGCAGGGGAGGGATAGCTCAGTGGTTTGAGCATTGGCCTGCTAAACCTAGGGTTATGAGTTCAATCCTTGAGGGGGCCACTTGGGGATTTGGGGCAAAATCAGTACTTGGTCCTGCTAGTGAAGGCAGGAGGCTGGACTTGATGACCTTTCAGGGTCCCTTCCAGTTCTAGGAGATAGGATATTAATATTACAATTTAGGAAAGAAACAGTAGGATACAAAAATAGAAAGTCTCCTAAATAACTTTGATAGGGCTCATGTACTGATGATAGATAAAAGGACTGTCACAAAGAGAATGAAAGGCTGAATTGAAAAGGCAACTCTGCTGTGAACATTTATGCATGGGAGTAACTTTACATATGTGACACGTCTCTTTAAACTCAGTGGGTCGTCGCATATGTAAAGTTATGTATTTGCCGATCGGGACCTAAAGCAGTATTTTCATGCATTTAATATTAGCTCATATTTTATATAGTTGCCTACCTGTTGGATTGTTAGTTGCACCTTCTGGTTGCTTCTAGGAGAAAAAAAAAGAATAAATGAGTGGAAAATATTGAACATTTCACTTTTCTAATTAAAAGTGGCACTATTTAGTAGCTTGTTATGCTGAAGGGATTTTTTTAAATAATCTTCTGGATTCATTTCATAGTGGGGCATAATAGTAA
Source organism: Chrysemys picta bellii (assembly GCF_011386835.1). NCBI lineage: Eukaryota > Metazoa > Chordata > Testudines > Emydidae > Chrysemys > Chrysemys picta. Next base: position 107,675,162 of record NC_088791.1, read on the forward strand.
CTATCACCCTTGACATGAGTTGTGACTGTCAAATAATTTTATTTCAAATTCTAACCAGGTTAGAGAGCTGTGTACATTAATTCTTGTGCTGAAATGACTCTACAAAATAATTTATACAGTCATTAAAAAGGATCTTAGTTCAATGAGCTGTATTATCTTCAGAAAAAAGAAGTCCTCATTCTACTTTAATAATTATACTGTAGGAATATCCGTATATAGGAAGTGACTGCAGAATCAGGCTCTCTGGCCCCAGTCATGGAACGATTTGTGAACATAGTCCCACTGAGTTAAATCTCTGCAAGATTGAGACTTGTGACTCAAAATAACAGTCCTAATTCACTCTATCAAATATTAAATGAAACACTGTTAATGGAATATCATAGTTGACACATCTTTAACAAGCACCAAGGTCAGAAAATTCAGTTATGTTTCCCACGGCAGCTGCAATTGAGCCCCGGATGCATATACAGGACCAAACCCTGCCCCCATCCAAAGCACAAAACTCTAAAATACAGCAAAACCTCCATGGTTTATCATGCAAGGTGGCTGGCCATGGAGAGGGTGTGCAGGGGAAAAATCACATTCTGTATCATGGGATTTCCTGATTTTTGTGCCTGGGTAATTTCAGTTATAATGCTTTTGTTTTAATTTAATGTCTTTGGCTAGTTAAAAATCATTACACCATGAAATGGAAGTCATAGCACCTGGTCCTGTAACCACTGAAGTCAATGGTCAAACTGCCACTAACCTCAATATTGCAGGATCAGGTCCTTAAGGCACTATGATTACATATGCAAATAAATGCACTGGCGCCTTTGATTAAATATTAAAATAAAACTTTCCACATATGTTCAGGCAGCCCTTGTTTGAATTTCCCCATCTTGTAAGAGGAAAGATCAGCCAGGCATTCTGCTAGGTCAGGGGTCGTCAATGTTCGGCACGTGGCTCGCCAGGGTAAGCACCCTAGCGGGCCGGGCCAGTTTATTTGCCTGCTGACGCGGCAGGTTTGGCCGATTGCGGCCCCCACTGCACATCCCCAGCACATCCCTTGGTCCGCGCCGCTTCCCGCCGCCCCCATTGGCCCAGGCGAACCGCGGCGAGTGGTGGCCGCGAAAGGCTGAACCTGCCTCGTCAGCAGGTAAATAAACTGGCCCGGCCCGCTAGGGTGCTTACCCTGGCGAGCCACGTGCCGAATGTTGCCGACCCCTGTGCTAGGTATTACCACTGGAAATTTCCAATTTCATGTATTCTATAGGTAGGGCCCTTCATTTGCAATTTTAATTTAATTTAATTTAATTTTTATTTAATTAATTCCCAGGAATTTATCAGTGTTTATTACCAGAAAAACAGGTGAAAATCAGTGCAAAAAACTATTAATAATTTTTCTGGGTAAATATTGGAGTTTATTTCGGTGGACAGAAAGACAGGGGAAAAAAGTATTCAGTAGATTAATGCTTTGAATTTTGTTCATCAATGTGGTTTGCTGCAGAACTAAAACACAACTCAAAACACAATGCCACCTCTGAGTTTAAGAAAACAATGTCTCTGTAATCCCCAAATAAAACTTTTCATTTGAATAAATAATGTACAGTTGTAGACTTCGAACTATTAGCCTATAAATATTTACATTTAATAATTGGGCCACACCATTTGCAGCACATACACTCAACTTCATCCTTTTCTCCTGTTTTTGTTTTTTTAAAAGCTTTCAAATACTTCCTTGTGTTCTTAAATGTATTCTGATACAGATTTTCGCTTTCTTTCCATTTTTGTGTGTCAAATTTTTAAACAATTATCTGCTAATAGTTTGAAAAGTGTACATGATGGACGTGAGATTCATCAGTAAGTTCAGATGCGCACGCACTTCAGAGCTTGCATGTGCACCTGTTTGTTTATTGTGTGTATCTTCTAGACTAATACATAGCCTAACTTCAACACGCAGCTTGGCATATACACACAGATGAATGTATTATCATAATACATATATCTCATGCAATGTATTGTATTTTCCTAATAAAACAAGTTATTTTTTATATATCTGAATGATACAAAAGTAGGGTGAAAATCAGAAAAAAATAAATAATACTTTTTGGAAAACCAAGAAATTTTTTGGTAAAAATCGGTTTAAATGGAAAATGAAGGGGTTTATCTATAGGGCACAATATTCTCAGGGGCACAGAGCTTGTGAAAATTGCCATGACACACTCCATCAAGAAGGCTGATAGTCCTGTTATGCCTCTCCTAATGCCACTGTACAAGTAGGAGGAGTCGGAGGAGATTTCTAAAGGAAATGAGGCGAAAAATGGATTACCAAGATTGGGGTGGGGGTCAGGGAACCAATGGTTGACTGGGACTATGTCTACACTATGAGCTAGGGGTTTGATTCCCCTGCTTGTATACTCATACTAGCACTTGCTCTCAGCAAGCAAGTGCAAGTTTAAATAGCAGTGTAGTCATAGCTGCGCAGGTAGCAACAGCAGAGACACAGCTGAGCCATGCCGAGTATTTATCCACTAGTTTCAGACAAGCTTGCGAACACAAGAGAACCATAGGATTTGTTCTTGATTAAAAGACATGCTCTCACGGGGAGCAAAAGCTAAGGTAAACCAGGGCTGTCTGAGGCAAGCTAGACCTTTCAAGGGCCCCTTGGTTATTTTAAGATCCTTTTCTCTTAAGTGCTTTGTACTTAAGGGGAAAAAAACAATACTCTTTTTTAAGAAGGTCACTGTAAACAGAAAGTCATAGGCTTCCAAAGGGAAGAACAGAAGATACTAAACCCAGTAGGACCTGCTGGGTAAATATGTTTGGTAAATAGAGTACTGCTGCCTAGGGCCATTTGAGAGTGGGAAAATCATGTGATTCCGCCCAAAGAGAGGTAGTCATGAGGTCTGAGGCCTTGGCTACACTGGCAATTCACAGCGCTGCACTTGCTGTGCTCAGGGTGTGAAAAAACACACCTCCCCCCGAGCGCAGCGAGTGCAGCGCTGTATAGCACCAGTGTAATCAGCGCCTGCAGCGCTGCACGCTCCCTTGCAGCGCTGTAAGCTACTCCCCTCGGAGAGGTGGAGCTCTCGCAGCGCTGGTGGCGCGACTACACTCGCGCATTCACAGCGCTGCTGTGAATCCGCGAGTGTAGCCAAGGCCTCAAACTTGAGGCGGTGCACTCAGAGAAGGGACAGAGTTGCAGTTAGCCCTGTAACTGTGACACATGGCTTTTAGCTGTAAACTTTCTGCTACCTACTTTTACATCTCGATTAGGCCAAATGATTTTCTTTATCTTCATTGCTTTAATTAGGTTTTCACAGTCACTACAGGGCTCACATGTGGTGATTAATTCAGTGTCACTCAGATCATCCTCAGTTCTGTAAAAGACAAAAACACTGTCATTTTTATAAATTAGCTCTTTTTTGGTTGAAGTTATTTCTCTTAGCATATCTAAAGCAAGTTCTTCTTCCTTCTGTTCCTCTGCCACTGACCAAAGGAGACTAGTAAGGAACCTCAGCCCCATGGCTAAAACTCAGGATATACTGTGGTCTCATTGCCATGGGAAGTGATGGAATGAGGTTGCATAGACTCTATCCAAGGAGGAGTCTGCATGGTCCTCCTTTCAGCTGTGTGCTCCCAGCACTATAGAGATAATATTGCTGTCCTCACATGCACACACCCCTGCCCACCACCACCCAGATCCTCCCAGTGTCCTAGCCCAGCTGCCTTCCTCCCCTTCTCTAGTAGGGTGAGGTAACATACCCTACTGTACCTTTTTGTAATCATGTCCATCTGCCATTCATCCATGAGTCTCACCACACCCCTCTTCTACATCATAGCATCCATCATCATCCTCCCTCCCCCTTTCCCCACGATCTCCATTTCCTCTTCTTTGTTACTCTCACATCTCTACAGGTCTACCTACTCCTCTTCCCCTTCTCACCTCTATCTCCTCCCTCCTCCCACCCGCACAAATTTAGGTTCCACATCTGCATTCTCTTCCTCACCTCTGGTGACATTTGCCCCCATTCTACCCCTTCCTCCACCTTCTCCACCTCCCACATCCACACCCTCTGCCACCACCTCTTTTCCCTTTCATGCCACTATTCCTTACACTTCCTACCTCAGAATAATTGCATTAGCTTCTGCACATATGATTGCATGCTGGTCACAACTACCATCATCCTTCTGTGCAAACAGACTATTCACTGTCCCTTTTGGAAATCCATTGTAGCCAACAGCGACCTATAACAAAACCAGGCAAAAATAAACAAAAAGAAGAGTACTTTTCCAGGACCCTGATGCATTTAGGCCCAATCCAACTCCCAAAGATTGTCATTGACTTCCGTAGGAGTTGCTGTATTGTTGTGCACTTTGATCAGCTCGTTGTTATTCTTTGAGCATGTAGATTTCCATCTCCCAAAATGTTTGGTTTTTGAAAAATGAATACTAAATGTATTTGAAGTCCCAGTAGGGGCTAACTGCAAAATCCTAACAGAAATCCTGTTTTTAGGACAATTTTTCTTTCAAGTTCCATGAAATCTTGTTCATGCAAATTTGAAGTTTGCTTTCCATGAACAGACATCTCAGTAAAACTTGATTAGTCATGAAGACAAAATGCAAAAAAGGTTGTGGTGCATGAAGTGAATAATTTAAAAATGTGAGCAAGATTGCAGTGTTTGCCCAGCTGAGGTGGAATTATTTATTCATTTTGCAAGTATTTATACTGTAGAGATTGCATGAGTGCAGTAGGACTGGAATGCAGGGAAGTCAGCTGATTAGTAATACTATGTATCAAATAGAGGGGGCTTTGCACATTTCAAGCACTGTGTAGATATTAAATAATTAATCATCACAACATTCCTGGGAAGTAGGCCAGGAAGTATTTTTATCTGTATTCTTCACATGGAGATGCAGACACAGAGGGCCTAATTCTGATCTCACAGTGTTGTGCCTGCACCGACTGGGTAATGGACCTCAAAGGTGCATTCCTTAGTCTTAGTCCCATCCTCAATCAGCTACACCGTGTTACGTCTCGGCATGTGTAATTGTGTGAAATATTAGTAGGGCTATGGGTGTACTAAGACAATAAGTTCTAAGGCCTATAGAAGACTGCAGCTGCACATTTTATTAGCCTCATTATATTCTATCTGAATGTTTGATTATTTTTTATACTCTGTTAAAAATAGTCATGTGGAAATATGACCATGTGAGTAATTTGCTCCTTGTGCAAGTTTCATTATCTTTAAAATCCTTTCAGATTTTGACTTGCATGGAGAGGGGTGATGTAGGAGAGTTTTTAAGAATCGTTATTTATGTCAGTAGAATTAACTTGCTCACTTATATAAATAATACTGAGGAAACCCCACGGAAATGCAGTGCATATCTATGGCAGACTTGAGCTCTTTTAAATATTTCTATGCATCACAATACATTGCACAAAAATCCTACAAGCAAAAGTTTAATGTGACAATCAGCTATAATAGATTAATGTTTGTATCAAAAATGAATACTTGATGGTGAGACTGAGGGGTTTTCCTCATCATTTTCAAACTGTATCCAGACTAATATTAATAGTTCTTGGGTTGCATATATTGTACTTACAATGTCTTCTTTCCTGTAGATCAGTGTCCCCACTCCAGTATTAGGACTGTCTGGCATGAAAAAAAAAATCAAATAGTGAAGCTACCAACAAAGTCTCAGGACTTGATTCACCCTGTTGGTGCAAAGATATGCAAAGTACACATCCCTGAGCCAGAAGAGGTTGCTATTACCACTACTGCCCTCCAAAGGGGATTCAACCAAGGAAAGAAAGTGTTAAGTTGCAGTGAGGGCTCCATATCAGCACCAGCAGTGAAAACTATCCAGGGATGTGGTGAATCAGCACATTCCACAGTTGACTTGCCTGAACGAAAGACTTCAGCCCACACAGCCCTATGTCCCTATGCAATCCACCTCTACCCCCCACCTGGTGGTGTCTTCTTAAGTGGAAGTGCCAATGATCTGTTAAATTCCTGTAGCACTCCTTGCTGCTCATTCCAACAGTTATTATATCTCCCTGTATCTCAGAAAAAGCATAAAAAATACTATCTCCACCTGAGAAAGCGAGTCATAATGGTTTCTGCTAAGCCTTCTCACTACAAAAGGTGAACTCATCCTCTCAGTGAACCAAAACCAATACAATACGACCCTGGGGTTTTCCACCTTTCTCTGCAGCATGGGGCATGGGGTCACTTGCAGGTTTAAGCTAGTGTAACTTGAAGTATTTAAATCAATATTTGAGGACTTCAGTAACTCAGCCAGAGGTTAGGAGTCTATTACAGGAGTGGGTGGATGAGGTTCTGTGGTCTGCAATGTGCAGGAAGTCAGACTAGGTGATCATGATGGTCCCTTCTGGCCTTAAAGTCTATGAGTATGACCAATCACAGCCAGCCAACCCAGCTTGAAATGCAAAAAAAAAGTAAAATTGTCTCAGAATTGTTTAAAAACTGTTATAAAATTACTCCAAATTTGCAAATGTTTAATGAACTAAAAACCAGGAAAATCTGAATAAAAAAATATATTTTGGACCAATATGTCCGACATCTTGTGTGAGTGCACAAGAATGGGTGCAAAAGGGTGGGCAAGGGACCAGCCATAACTGTAGTGTCTGCGATCAGAGCACAAGGACGACTGTCTAATAGCACTCCCTGAGGTGCTAGGAACCACAAAGGGGTGCGGGTGAAGGTAGGGTCATGTACTTGCTGGTTAGTCAGAGATAAAAAATGAGCCATCCTCCTAGAGATTAGTGGAATGGATGTTCTTCCCTTGCTCACTATGGACCTCTAGGAAGCATTGTGCTTCTTTGGGGCATAATTCTGCATGGAATTCTTGGTAGTGCAGCATGGCTCTTCACCAAATGCAAGCTGGTCTAGGGTTAAAGGTGCAATCTGGTCCTTTGTTATGGATATTTTTGCTGATCTCTACTACCAGCCTTGAAAGTATTTTTTCAGATGACCTGTATTGGTTTTGTATTGAGGTATAATTAATTTAATCTGGTCTGCATACCACAGGCTAATTATTTAACATAGGCAATACCACTGTAATATTTCACCTCTAGTGTAACAAGTTAGCTAAATTCATGCACAGCTTCCTTGAAAGACATTACCATGAATAAGGTCACAGAACTCAGTGTTACAGCTTCATAGTTGCTTCCTAAATCACACATTAAATACATATAATTCTCTACTACCCAGGACTCTAAATTCCTGAACCCATATCTTTCCTGTACCATATTACTTACTGACTTTACCTTAATACTAATCATTCACTTACCATTTCTGGCTGCTAGTAAGTTACAGAGCTGCAATGCATGAGTATACTTGGGCTGTCTTTGAATGGTGTGTTTATCCTCTTGAAAATTATTTTCCTTTATTTCGGTATCAATGCCACCTGCCAGGGTCCGAAAAGATTCCTTTGCTTTAGCAATATCTTCTTTATATGATTCTTGGAATGGTTTATCTTTTTTAATGTGCGCCAGGTTAAGTATTTCTAAAAGTTTAAGTGATAGGTTATGATCACATACAGAGGTAATTGGAGTGATGCCCTTCTCAACTGGAGATGATCCTATTCGTGGAAAAATCCTTCGCTTCACCATTTCAGCATTTAATATTGGTATGTAGACTGCTGCAGTGATATAGCTTTCCCTAAAGATGTTATCAACATGTTCAGCTTCCATTTCAATTTTGTTCAGATTTACTTCTGTTATTTGTATTTCAAGATTAGGCCAGTAATACACTTGAGAAATTTGAGCTGTATGAAGAAAAATATATGTAAGATAATATTTTAAAAGAAATATAATAAAGTCGACACACCTTCTTAACTAGTAAAATTAAAGCAGTACTGGAAGTAATTATATTAGTTATACTTTTTCATGTATTATTATTTATTATTCATAAGAACAGCAGTGTGAGGCAGTTACGCCTAATACACACAATGGGGTGCTGGTCCATGACTAATGTTCCTAGGTGCTACTGCACTACAAATAAATAAATAATAATAATAATAATAATAATAATCACCCTCTATGTACAGCACCAGCTACACAAACATGAAAAAATGAGAAAAAACGGTTACCTACCTTTTCGTAACTGTTGTTCTTCGAGATGTGTTGTTCACGTCCATTACACATTAGGTGTGCGCGTGTTGCGTGCACGGACGTCGGAAACTTTTTCCCTCAGCGGCTCCCGTCGGGCCAGCAGGGGAGCTCTGCCAGAGCGGCGCCCCGCTCTAGCGCATATATACCCTTGCCAACCCGACCCTCCCTCAGTTCCTTCTTGCTGGTGACTCCGACAGAGGGGAAGGAGGGTGGGAAGTGTAATGGACGTGAACAACACATCTCGAAGAACAACAGTTACAAAAAGGTAGGTAACCGTTTTTTCTTCTTCGAGTGATTGTTCACATCCATTACACATTAGGTGACTCACAAGCTTACCAGAGAAGGAGGTTAGGCGTCAAGGAACAATTGACTGAAGTACAGCCCTGCCGACTGCCGCGTCCTCTCTGGCCTGATGATAGATTGCGTAATGGGCTGTGAATGTGTGCACCGATGACCAGGTAGCTGCTTTACAGATCTCCTGGAACGGAACCTGCGCCAGGAAAGCCGTCGAGGACACTTGGGCCCTAGTCGAGTGAGCCCTGATCTTCGGGGCTGGCACTTTGGCGAGCTCGTAGCATGTGCGGATGCAATGCACAATCCACGATGATAACCGTTGCGCCGAGATAGGAAGACCTTTCATTCTCTCTGCAATGGTAATGAACAATTGTGTCGACTTGCAAAATGGCCTGGTTCGTTCCAGATAGAACGCCAGGGCCCTACGGACATCTAGGGTATGGAGGCTGCGGTGGCTAGAGTCCGTATGGGGTTTGGGGAAGAACACCGGTAAACAAATGTCCTGCCCCATGTGAAATTGCGAGACCACTTTAGGGAGGAATTTGGGGTGCGGTCTCAGCTGCACCTTGTCCTTATAAAATACTGTATACAGGGGTTCAGAAGTGAGGGCTATCAACTCCGAAACTCTCCTAATGGCCACCAAAAACGCCACCTTCCAGGAGAGGTGCGTGAGAGAACAAGAGGCTAGGGGTCCAAAGGGTGGTCCCATGAGCCTAGTTAAGAGCAGGTTAAGGTTCCATGGGGGGACCGGCGGGCGCGAGTAGGGAAACACCCTCTCCAGCCCCTTGAGGAATCGTACTACTGTGGGGTTGGAAAACACGGAATGCCCAGACTCCCCCGGGTGGAACGCCGATATGGCGGCCAGGTGCACTCTAATTGAGGAGGGGGCGAGACCCTGATGTTTGAGGTGCAGTAGGTATTCCAGTATGGATGGGATGGAGGCCTGAAGAGGCTGTATGAGTTTAGGTTCGCACCAGTGGGAGAACCTCTTCCATTTGGCGAGGGATGTCGCCCTTGTGGAAGGTTTCCTGCTACCGAGGAGGATTTGTTGGACCTGGCGGGAGTACCTACTCTCCATAGCGTTTAGCCACAGAGATTCCACGCTGTGAGATGTAGAGACTGTAGGTTCAGGTGGAGCAGGCGACCCCTGTCCTGCGTGATGAGGTCTCAGTGCAGGGGCAGGGCAATCGGGGTGACCACTGACAGTTCCAGCAGGGTCGTGAACCAATGCTTGCGTGGCCAAGCTGATGCGATGAAGATAATTGCTGCCTTGTCCCTGCGGATCTTGAGCAGGACTCTGTGGATGAGCGGGAATGGTGGGAAGGCGTAGTTCAGACTCCTGCTCCATGGAATCGCGAAGGCATCTGCCACTGAGCCTGGGCTGAGGTTCTGGAATGAACAAAACCGAGGGCATTGGCTGTTGTCCTTGGTGGCGAAGAGATCTACTTGGGGAAATCCCCACCTCCGGAAGATCGATTGCAGGACGTCCTTTCTTAACGTCCACTCGTGCATGTGATACGATCTGCTGAGGCGGTCTGCCAGTTTGTTTTGATCCCCCGGAAGATATGCCACCACCAATTGGACTGAGTGGGCTATACAGAAGTCCCATAGAAGGAGTGCCTTGTTGCAGAGGGGAGAGGAGCAGGCACCATCCTGCTTGTTTATGTAGAACATGGTGGTAGTGTTGTCTGTCAGAACTGACACGCTGTGGCCTTCTATGGTAGAGTGAAAGGTCTGGCAGGCGAGGCGAACCGCCCTTAGCTCCTTCACGTTGATGTGGAGCGACCTTTCCTCCCTGGACCACAAGCCCTGCGTTCATAGGTCCCCCACATGTGCCCCCCAGCCTAGGTCTGACACATCTGTTACCAGCGTCAGGGTGGGCTGCGGTGTAGCGAAGGGAACCCCGTCGCAAACTCGCTGTTGATCGAGCCACCAGCGAAGGGAGTCCGAGACCCGAGCCGGGATTGTCACTACAAGGTCTAAGGGGTCCCTGCTGGGGCGATACGTTCAGGCCAGCCACAGCTGCAAAGGTGTGAGTCTCAGACGGGCATGTTTGACTACATGGGCGCATGCTGCCATCTGCCCCAGGAGTTGCGTGCAGCACCTGGCCGTGGTTGTGGGGAATCTTTGAATGGAGCTTATGGCTCTTTGGATGGCCAGGAACCTGGGAACCGGTAGACTTGCTCGTGCCTCTACTGAGTCTAGGACTGCCCCTATGAAGTCCAGTCTTTGCGTGGGAATCAACGAGGATTTGGGCACATTGACTAAGAGACCGAGCTTGTGGAACACATGTAGCGCCAATGTCACGTGGGAGCGAACCTCGTCCTCGGACCTGCCTGCGAGGAGCCAGTCGTCCAAATATGGATATGCCCGCATTTTTCTTTTCCGAAGAAAAGCTGCCACCATGGACATGCATTTCGTGAACATCCGAGGGGCCGTTGCCAGGCCGAAGGGCAGGGCCGTTGCCAGGCCGAAGGGCAGGGCCGTAAATTGGAAATGGTGCTGGTTGATGGTGAAACGCAAGAACCGCCGGTGAGCGGGGTGGATGGCGATGTGAAAATATGCATCTTTCATATCAAGGGCAGCGTACCAATCCCCCGGATCCAGGGATGGGATAATAGCGCCAAGGGAGACCATGCGGAAGCGGGCCTTCACTAAGAATTTGTTTAGTCTGCGCAGGTCCAGAATGGGGCGGAGACCCCCTTTTGCTTTGGGGATAAGGAAATATCTGGAGTAGAACCCTTTCCCTCTTAGGTCTGGGGGGACCTCTTCCACCGCCCCTGCCCTGAGAAGGGCCTGAACCTCCTGTATCAGGAGTTCCTCGTGAGAAGGGTCCCTGAAGAGGGATGGGGATGGGGGGTGGGAGGGAGGGGGCGAGGAGAACTGAAGCGTGTATCCCAACTCCACCGTGCGAAGGACCCAATGGTCCGATGTTATATGGGACCATGCACGGTAGAAATGGGACAAATGGTCCATGAAACATAGGGGAGGATTTGGTGCGAGGCTTGGTGCGCTGTCCTCGATCACATCTTCAAAATCCCTGTTTGTTGCTGGGCTGTGGCTTGCCCTGGCCCTGGCCTTGGTTAGGCGTGTTGTTTCGCCTACGCCTGTTGTCTCTGCCCCTTCTGTGGTAAGGTTCCTGCCTGGGGTGAGGGTGGTACTGCCTCTGTTGCAGTGGCTGGGGCTTAAAAGGCTACCTCTGTGTAGCCGTGGTGTGCATTCCCAACAACTTGAGGGTTGCCCAGGAGCCTTTGAGGCTATGAAGTCTGGTGTCTGTTTGGTCCGAGAATAAGCCGAACGGGAGGTCTTGTAAGGTGTTTTGCACCTCTGGTGGAAGGCCTGAAGCCTGCAGCCACGCCGAGCATCTCATCACCACCCCCGACGCGATTGTCCTGGCAGCCGCGTCCGCTGAGTCAAGGGAGGCCTGCAGAGAGGTTTTGACCAACACCTTCCCTTCGTCCACGATGGCTGTGAACTCGGGTTGTGAGCCCTAAGGCAGGGAGTCCTTAAACTTGAAGACCGATGCCCAAGAGTTAAAATTGTATCTGTTCAGGATTGCCTGCTGATTTGCGATCCTCAATTGGAGGCCCCCCAGATGAGTAGATCTTTCTCCCAAACAAGTCCAAGCGCGTTGCTTCCTTGGCCTTGGGGGCCGGGGCTTGTTGTCCATGCCACTCTCATTCGTTGACCGTGGATATGACCAGCGAACAAGGCATCGGGTGACAGAAGAGGAAGTCGAACCCTTTGGAGGGAGCAAAGTACTTCCTCTCTATGCCTTTTGCTGTTGGTGCACTGAAGGCTGGCGTTTGCCATACTGTCTTATAATTAGACTGTATTGTTTTTATGAGCGGGAGCACAATTCTGGAGGGGCCTTCAGGACTTAAGATGTTCACCATGGGATCCTCCTGCTCTACCATCTTCTCAGCCTGCAAGTCCAAATTGAGGGCTACCCTGCGGAGAAGTTCTTGATGTGCCCAATGGTCAAAGGGGGAGGACCTGATACTGCCGTGCCCGCCACGGCCTCATCTGGCAAGGACGAAGAAGTTAAGGCCTTCTGCGCTTCTTCCTCTAGCCCTTCCTGTGGCTCCTCACAGGGTGGGGGCTCCTCTGGGGTCTGTCCTACCGAGCGTGCTTGAGAGGGTACCAGGCTCGGTGCCGTGTCCGCTCTCTCTTGCTCAGGCGGTCTGGAGACCGTGGCCTTCTTGTGAGAGGAGGGGCGTCCATGCGGGGAGCGGGACTGATGCCCTGAGTGGCCGGATCTCGAGGTTCTGGAGGGGGGGGCCTTGGTGCTGGTGGTAGGCACTTGGAGTCCAGAATGGCCACTGTCCTGGCAGGCCCCACTGTGGGTGCCAAGGGGTTTGGTGCTCCCTGCTGGCTGGTGCCCTGTGGGTATACCTGCTGGAGCGGCCTGAGTCCGCCTCTGAAACCACGGACGGCGACCTCGAGGGCCACGGTGGTGCCGTGGAACGGTGCCGGTCAGGGACCGGACAGCGGTGCATTCTTGACCAGGACCAGGATCGGGAGTGGCGCCTTGTCGACCGGGACTGGGATCGGTACCGGTGCCCTCAGGACCGGGAACGACTGCTAGTGGTCGACCCCGGGGATCGTGGCATTGAAATGTCCCGGTGCCTGTCCGGAGAAGGAGCCAGGGAACGTTGGGTCGGTGCCGAGCATGGGCTAGGGCCAGATGACTTTGAGGCTCTCTGCGCCGGGGGCAGCCGGGAGTCCACGGAGGCGGAGCTCGACCGGGACCGGCGCCATGAGCGGTGCCGAGATGGTGACCTTGGTGGGCGAATCATTGCCGGTTTGCCTCTGGATGGCAGTCTCGGTGTCGGCGCCGGATGCTTGTCCTTGGCCAGGAGGGGGCTCATCATGGACAATTCAATGAGGTCCCTTGCTGCCTCAAACGTGTCCGGCGTGGAGGGCTGTCAAGGCTGTATCCCCACTTTGAACTTTAGGGTACAAATGTAGGGGCCTGCATGAAAACTTCTAAGCTTAACTACCAGCTTAGCTCTGGTCCGCTGCCACCATCCCAAGGCTAATTTCCTTCCCTGGGTAGCCTTGAGAGACCTTCACCAATTCCCTGGTGAATACAGATCCAAACCCCTTGGATCTTAAAACAAGGAGAAATTAACCATTCCCCCTCCTTCCTCCCACCAACTCCTGGTGAATACAGATCCAACCCCCTTGGATCTAAAAACAAGGAAAAATCATTCAGGTTCTTAAAAAGAAGGCTTTTAATTAAAGAAAAAGGTAAAAATCATCTCTGTAAAATCAGTATGGAAATTAACCTTACAGGGTAATCAAACTTAAAGATCTCAGAGGACTCCCCTCTAGTCTTAGGTTCAAAGTACAGCTAACAAAGATAAACACTCTAGTAAAAGGTACATTTACAAGTTGAGAAAACAAAGGAAAACTAACACGCCTTGCCTGGCTATTTACTTACAAGTTTGAAATAGGAGAGACTTGTTTAGAAAGATGTGAAGAACCTGGATTGATGTCTGGTCCCTCTCAGTTCCGAGAGCGAACACACTCCCAAACAAAGAACACAAACAAAAACCTTCCCCCCCCCCAAGATTTGAAAGTATTTTGTCCCCTTATTGGTCCTTTAGGTCAGATGCCAGCCAGGTTACCTGAGCTTCTTAACCCTTTACAGGGAAAAGGATTTTGGAGTCTCTGGCCAGGAGGGATTTTATAGTACTGTACACAGGACAGCTGTTACCCTTCCCTTTATAGTTATGACAAGGGCTGTTCCAGGAGCTCCTCCAGCCCTTCCTCCTTACTTGAGGTGCTTATCCCAGGGCTCGATGGGCCTTTCGGCGCCGGAGCCACTGGCACTGGAATCTGTCCTGGGGCAGCAGTGCCCTTTCGCGCACTCGAGTCCTTCACGGGCGCTACCTTCTTATGTGGGGAGTGCCCTCGGGCCTTGGGTTGGCCCTTCGATTGGGTCGGTGAAGACGACCGGTGCTGGGGCCGGTCTTGTTGTCTCGGAGCCGTAGGCTTAGGGTGCCCCAGCGGTGCTGGATCACAAACCGATGCCGGGGCACTCCGCACTGAGGCTGATGGTGCCGCGGTCGGATGACTCGAAGTGGAGGGCTGTAATGCAGCCTCCATGAGTAGCTGTTTAAGCCGAAAGTCTCTCTCTTTCTTAGTTTTTGGCTTGAAAGCCTTACAGATCTTGCAGCGCTCTTTCTGATGCGATTCCCCCAGGCAATGGAGACACGAGTCGTGGGGATTGCTAATCGGCATAGACTTGCGGCACACGGACGGTAAGAAGGAACTGAGGGAGGGTCGGGTCGGCAGGGGTATATATGCGCTAGAGCGGGGCGCCGCTCTGGCGGGGCCCCCCTGCCGGCCCGACGGGAGCCACTGAGGGAAAAAGTTTCCGACGTCCGTGCATGCGACGCGCGCACACCTAATGTGTAATGGACGTGAACAATCACTCGAAGAAGAAATTAACAGCTATGTCATTAACATCTTCCTATTAATCTCAGACATAATACATCCTCTTCACTGAACACATTCAGTAAATTGAAAACATAGCTCAATCAACAATAAAACAGAAATTTCACCCTTGAAGCAAAACAAATTATTATTAATAGAAATTTTAAAAATTGACATCTTTTGAATTACAGACATAATATGAAACCAGGAACTTATTTTGTCATATTTATTTTAAGAACTTTGTTGCCACTGTAAATGGAAATCTCAATACGACCCTAAAGATGGAACTGCCCACACATATAAATAATCCATTTTAATGCTCACAGAAATGTACATTTTAAAATTAATTTCACCACTATAAATCTTAGAAACATAACTCCATTTAAAATTCAGCTTAGTCAAGTAGATCTTGATGTTTCTATTTGTTTAAAAGGTGATCACTACTTAACTGTGATTGGACTAAGGATAAAAATTATTCCTCTCTATTTAGCAAGGTGTTACCATATTACAGAATGAATCTCTTTAGACCATCCAGGAAGCATTGTTTCACGTGATGTGATTAAACTGAGTGAAACTACAGACTACTCATATTTATCAAACCAGGTGTGACTATCAGATGCTAATATTCAAAAATATTAAATGGGTTCTATATGGTTTTGTGTTTGGGTTTTGTTTTTGTTGATTAGGTTTTGTTTGTTTGTTTGTCGCAGGCAAATGCACTTTGAGTATTGAATAAATGGCAACCAAATATATAATTATCTATTTGTCTTCTGCCTTTTTTGCTGGGCATAATTGATACATTAATTTTTCCATAGCAACACCCTCCCTTAATTTTTTATAATTATTCCTCTAGCTTTGTATTATTTTTCTTTTTCCAATCAGAGGTTATCAGTAGCTTAGCAGCTGTAAGCAGATGAGAGATGAATTTTTATTTCTTTGAGTATGACCATGTCTTCTAGGAAGCCCCAGAAGGCTTGCCAAAGGATCATTTGGTAATAATATCCAACAATTTGTATTATCAGGTTAGAAATTGCATCCTAATACTCTCTAATGACTGGACATGTCCATCATATATGCATAAAATCTTTCTGTCACCACAATTTCTACAACATTTATTCCCATACATCCTCTCTCTATTTTTAACCTGACTGGAAACGTTAAAAAAACAAAACAACAACACTTTCCTAACCTGAGCCTCCAGCAGGCCACCTCTGGTCAGAGTTAAGGTTTCAGTCTCAGTTTTAATTTGACTCATTTACTCGCTCATTTTCAATAACAGGATTGTGGTACGAAAGTTAATTGAGGAGGACAGGATGACTTACCTCTCTAGCTAAACCATCACTCAACAATAGGATGAGTTATTCAGCAGAAGACATGAGGGAATGGGAAAAGAGTAGAGAGGAAAGGAAGTAACCCTTGACATCACTATTTTATCAGCCTGTGAGTCTTTCACGGGTATGATGCCAGTTAGTTACAAGTATTGTATCTCTGATACTGACCTTGAATCAAAAGTTTTGCACAACTGATGCAAGGCATTCGAGACAGGTAAACTTCACAGCATCTCAGTGCATTTGGAAACCTTAACAATGCTTTTGGCACAGCATGAAGATCCTCAGTGGAGCAGTCCATTGTGATAATCCTTTTCGGTTTGTTAGCTTCACAGATGACAATTCCAGTTTTGAAAAACTACAAAAAAATGTTTTTACAATGTCTTTAAAACCAATAAAAGAAAATATTTCTTCACACAACGCACAGTCAACCTGTGGAACTCTTTGCCAGCGGATGTTGTGAAGGCCAAGACTATAACAGGGTTCAAAAAAGAACTAGATAAATTCATGGAGGACAGGTCCATCAATGGCTATTAGCCAGGATGGGCAGTGATGGTGTCCCTAGCTTCTGTTTGCCAGAAGCTGGGAATGGGTGACAGGGAATGGATCACTTGATGATTGCCTGTTTTGTTCATTCCCTCTGGGGCACCTGGTATTGGCCACTGTTGGAAGACAGGTTACTGAGCTAGATGGACCTTTGGTCTGACCCAGTATGGCCGTTCTTACGTTCTTATGTTTAAGCCTGCCAATTAAAACAGGGGATGGCAATATCCATTTCACCAAAGCAAACTGCTTGCAACACTTCCTTTTGAGTGGGGGCATGTGCAGCCAGCTAGCAGAACACAGAAAATGTTTGGGATTGACTGGGAAGGTGGTGGGTCTAACGTACCCAGGAGATCTGCTGATTCAGTGCCTCTCCGGGGAAATCTCCATTAGGGCTTGTCTTCACTGCAACAGTTAGTTTAAATGTACTCAAATTACTGCACTTGAGCTTGCCTAGTTTAAATGCAAGCGACCACACTTCAAAACAACACTGGAGTTACACCGAGTGATCTGACTAGCAGCACAGATAATTGAATTAGCTGCTGATGCGTTATTATAACTCAAGAGGTTGCATCCCCACTGCATTACTAGTTTGAGCTTCACTCCAGCATCACTTGAGCTTCAACTCACCATTAGCTAGATGCGTCAGCTAGTTTGATCTTAAAGCACACTTAACTCAAGCAAGAGCCTGGTGTGTGAATGGGAGTCGAGTTAGGGGTATCACTCAAGTTGTAACTCAAGCTCAATGTGCTGTGAAGACACACCCTCAGTCCTAGCTAGAATTATGCTTGCTCCCCATGGTGAATCACATGCAGGAAAGTAGAAGTTGTATGACTGACTGCTTTCCCATATGGTGAACCCTCCCCCAGAGCAACTGCCCCTTGAGGTGCAATTTACATCCTCTGCAACTGCAGGGATGAAACAAGCACAATAATTTCACTGCAGGACCAAACAGGAAAATATTGGCTAAGGGACCATATTTTAAACAGAGGTAAGTGAGATTAAAAATATAGGTAAGAATTATATATTTTAGTATTACTTCTTTTAAAGCTTTCTTCAGTATGAAAGTCTTGCTTTTATATTTCTGTCCTTGAAAACTAAGGCTGCCTATGCTACAAACTTAAGTCTTCTAAGAGCCAAATGTTATCAAATATATTATTGGTATTATTTAACATTTATATTGCTGTGGTACCCAATGACCTCAACAAAGTGGAACTCCATTGCACCAGGCACTGTGCGAACATATAACACATATCAATCCCTAGCCCGAAGAGCTTACCCTGGACATTTTTAATAAGGATAATTAGTGAGAAGGAAGGAAAGTAGTCCTTCTGTCTGGAAATTCTTCTCCAGACAGACACACAGATCCATCAATATCCGTAAGGATAGATGGGAACTGCAATAATTTAGTACTAATATAGCCAAACTATTCTGCTTACTACTCCTAGTTCTGCAGCACCACATTAAACAATATCAGAACATCCTAGACAATGTCACATATAGAATTCCTGATTTGGGGGGCTGATTTTTGTGCTTGTGAAAATGAGGAACTATCAGAGTTGGCTTGAGGCAGATACTTTCTCTGCAAGCCTTCTGTACACAAGTGACAGTGCACTTCAACCCCAACCTGCAAAATCTCTGCTCATCCAGTTCTGAACTACTTTAAAACAGACACTACCAACTGTGCTGTGTGCTTGTTTTATGATATACCAAATTTGGACTATGATGAGATCATGTAAGACTAAACATTACATGACCACGTGAAAACACTAAGATTTGGAAACCACTTCACTCATATGAAATCTTTACCAGATAATGTTGTGATATTTTTAAAGGCTATTCCACCACTGTTGGCTGGCATAGGGACCGAGTATTTATGCAATTTGGAAAAATAAAAGGAGTTTTTGATTTATCAGAACTTCTTGGACATTTTGCATATTGTAGGTTAAAATTCTAACCAGTCAAAATCATAATCAGCAATATGTAATAGTCAAAATCCTAATTAATATCATGGCCTCTCTTATTCTGCATAATAGATACCGAATTCACTCAACTCACTTTTAAGATATTTGAGTTTTTTTGTTTGTTACCAACATATTTACATCTTGGCTCTTGACAGTTTGGTGAATTTTCCATATGGAGTGCTAAGAAGATGCACAAGTCTTCTTTATTTGGTAGACGAGAAGGAGGACCTGAAGAAAAAAGTGGAATTAGAAACTAGTTCATCAAAACAAGCATGGAGCAAAAGCAGCAAATGGAGTAAATGTAAAATAACCAATGGGACTGAGCTACAGAGGATAATTCCCAAACTATGCAGTCTCTGGTTAAAACGAATGCTGCTGTACTTTTCGTTTCTATGTGTATTAAAATAAAGAACTATATCCTAAAACCACATTAAAATTTGGTCCACCTGACACTCTGTGAGAATCCTCATTCTTGAACTTTCCTGATCCCGAGATCAATCTGTGCCTCTCCAGTCCCTGCTGTAAGTTACACTGGCCGTTCCAGCAGCTGGGGATTGCCAATGTGCAATGATACCCTAGTCTTGCTCCCGTCTCTGGCTACTCTGCCTGTATCTGCTGAAGGGAGAGTAACTCCTATGCCTGCCCCTTCCTTTGGCTGGCACAAGGAGTGACTTCCATTGACTTCAACAGGCTTTGTATCAGGCCCAAAGCAGATCTCCTATACCTGGGACAGCCTTTTCCTTATTCACTCAACTTCACGTTCCTCTCCAAAACTCATTTATTTCAGCTACCATACTGCCATTTATCTTCTCTTTGATGCTATATGTCCTTCTCTGTTACCTGAATATTATTTAAATAAATAACTCATAATTAATACAAATAATATAAGACAATTTATACAATGAGCTTTACTTAAAAACAACACTCTCCCAAAAGCTATATTTCCTTCCCGTCCAGTACTGTTGTGTCGATCCCCCTCCCCACAATGATCTGTTGTCACTTTCCATTTCATTACCTGTGTATTTTAGGTTGTAAGATCCCAGGGACCTTACGTCCGTACATGTCTGTAAAGCGCCAGTGGCACAGCAGTAGTGCTATACAAACAACAACCCATACTATCAGAACAATAACTTTATTTCTATTATTATAGGAAGAGAGGTCCAGAAGTGGAATAGCATGGAAATTTCAAATTAAGACTCAGGTATGTTGCTGGAGATTGATGTTAGAAGTATGCAAATTGCCTGCCCACACTATGGCTCATGACTTTCAGAACAATTAAATCTATTCAGACATCTTAAAGAAAAAAGAATTATGTAAACCAAGAAATAAGAATATATGAGCAAGTTTGATGAATATTTTTTTTTGCCTTTATCATTCTTTCTTTCTGTTTCTTCTCCATCTCTTTTTTCTGAATTCTCTGTTTGTTTACTGAGGGGGGAAGCTGGAGGATAAAAGAAAAAGAAAAAGTTTAAATCAGGAATGGTGTTTTGGATTTGCTCTAGTGAGGTTTAGTAATGGATGGGATCCCATCTATTACCATGAATGGCACCAGATCCCTGCTCACTACAAAAGGGAGAGGGTGGGGTATCTCAGGATCAGTTTACTACAATATTTGATAAACAAGATATTAAAATCTGGTTGATATTTGGATCCAAAGGGCCTTCTACCCAGGCAAAATTCAGATTTGTCAATGCTTATCATGAAAAAATCAAGACAAAAATGTGAACCATAGTACAAGATTCAGGGGAGCAAGATCATTATCATCGTTGCACAGAAAAGACCTTAGACAGACCAAGGCAGCCTCAAACGATCAGAGTGAGAGCCTTGAACTTCTCCTGTCCCAATCTTGTCAATTCTAGCTTCTCTATTGTCCCCCTTGTCAGTCATTCTCTTCTTTTGAACAACAACCCAGCCAACTCTTTTTACTTTTCCCTCTCCATACTGCTGCTGTCTATTGACCAGCTGACTCCCCTGCATCCACCTTCCCCACTGACTTCAACTCCTGGCTTTCATTCCTCCTCACACTGGAATCCCCTACTCTCATATTTGGTTACTTTAATTTCCATACTCATGTCCCAGCTCACCTTTCAGCCTCCTGCCTTCTTGCCCTCACTTCTTTGTTTGACTTGCACCTATGGATCGACTCCCTTACTCATCAAAATGGCCAGTCTCTGTTCCCTCTCTCTTCCTTTCCCCCCTTATCCCCAGTACATTCTCCCCCGTCACAGACTGTGAAACACTACCTGTCTTCCTTTTCCAACCTTTCTTTCTGCCCAAAGGACCCATACCTTTATTATTCTAACCTCTCTTGCCCAGCTCTCATGCTGTCACCCCTTCTCTCACTCTTTTCAACATCTCACTCTCATCAGTTTCCTTTCCCTCCCTATATAAACATACTTTTATCTTCTCCATCTTAAAATACTTGACCCTTTCTCCCACTCATACTATTACCCAACATCTCTTCTCCCCTTCATCTCCAGATACACTGAACGTGTTGTCCACAACTGCTGTCTGGAGCTTCTTTCTTCCAATTCCATTCTTGGTTCTTCTCATGTCTGGTTTCCACCCTCATTAAAGGCAACAGGACTTAGACTCTCAATGTTTATGTCACTTTTGAAAATGGGACTTAGGCATTTTTTATAATTTCATGCATATTTCAGGATGTATGTTTGCTCTTGCTTAAATCAAAGGGACTAAACTATAACAAGTATCATACCTAAGGGAGACTGTGTATTCTTAGAATAGGCATACACTATCCTGCTTAACATTTGTCATTTATTTTTTATTGGTATTCTAACTCTAATAAACAACGTTTTATGTAAGATAATTTTAGTATTTGCTGTTATTTTATAATAAGGGGCCTGATTCATTCCATTACCCTAGTGTTACTCCACTGACTTCAGTGGATTTATACCAGCATAAAATGAATGTAGTAGGCTGAAGAATCAAGCCCAAGGAATCCAAGCTGTTCTCAGAGAAAAGAAAAACAAAACGCAGGATTCAGATCAGCCTATTTAGCACCAGAGGAAACCACCTAAACACACATCAAAGGCATGAGAATTAGAAGCCTATGTCCAAAATGAAATTTTCATTTCATTTTCATTTGAGTAACAAAGAAAGACTAAAGACCAAAAGGGATGTCAAAGACAGGTGATCGAAAGACACCTTCTATTTTGTAAATTTATTATTCATTTTGCACATTCCTACAGCTAATCTAAGGCCCATTAACACATCCAGAAAACTGGGCCACTTATGGTGCAGAGAGCAGGATTCTTGTACACGTCAGCCTGTTGTTCATTCAGAAGTATTAAACCAGCAAATAGAGTGGTAGGATGCAGATATTTGAATTGTATGGCCCTGAACCAAAATAGAGCTAATAGGTCTAATTTAAGGACTCACAACTGAAAATTGTGTTTTTTATATAAAGGGGCCTATTCCAATATGTTATGACATGCTAGAAGTGATTTTAAATAAACTGAGTAATAATAAAATACCAAATTTAGCAACCTTAAGATACAATGTTCAACTGTATGTAGTTATCTTACCAGAACATTCCGCATATTGAGGTTTCCACTGTTGAAAAACAGAAGGAATTTATGCAAAGCACAGTCCCAAATAATTTTTTTGCATAGTTCTTTTTCTGACCACAGCTGCCTTTATTCATCCTAGTTATTCATTAGATCTGTCCAGGGAATTTCTTGGGACATTAGACAATTCTGGGTACCTTTACCCATACCTACATCCAATCTGTGTCATTATTTCATTCCTAAAGCTCTCAGTCTATTGGGGCAAGGCAAGCTCCAGGTCAAAAAGCTACCTTTATATCAGTATTTATCTAATTTGTCACTACCTCTGTCTGTCCCATTTCTCTTTCCTCCCCCAAACTCTGATCCCTTTACCGCTATCAAACATGTTTAATAAATCTTAATTCTTTAAGTGACATTGTTTTCCTCCTCTGGTGCTACTCCTGATATTTCTTCTTGTTGGTGCTTTGTTTCCCACTCTATCCCTGACTGGATGACTCCCAAACCCACAATGAGCTTTCAAGAAAGCCACCAAACACCTCCATTATGAACACTAGTTTGAATACATATTTACCTAAGTATGCTTCTCAGTTTCTTGTTTGATGAACTTTCTTACAAACCAAAATTAGCTTGGATAAACATTTAACAAAAGGAAATTTAAGTAGTTTTGAGCAACATCAAAGTGAATTTGATTTTATTAAATGAATGCTCATGAATACTTTTTTTTGCAACGTTTTCCTTCTTCTATACTCCTCAATAAGGATACATACCTGATAATATTCAAAGTTGCTCTTTAAAGAACCTGTGGAGTCCTGAAAAGGAAAAAAAAAATTTTAAAATACACATATATCTCTGGCCAATAGAAAAATGTGATCTTATTTGTGAATATTTTTTCTAGAATTCTCCATTTCTGGTAATCTTTACAATATGCATATTCTCATTTCTCCTATTAATTGGAGGCAGACCAGATATCTGGATGTAAGCCAGGCTTAGGACAACTCCCCAAAAAGAATTCTCCAGAACTATAGTTTCCAAAACTGAAAAATACTAACTATATAAAAGTTAACAAGTCACCTCAAGCCATTTGCAATAGAGCCAAGGAAAGAAATATAAGTATTTCCTTGAAGGAAATGGTCCTCCATTTCAAGTTACTCAGCAAATGAGTAATGGCCAGAAAAACTCTGGATACAATACAATGCTCCAAGGGAAGGCCAGACTGTCAGATACGGAAGGTTCAAGAAAGCACGTTCACTTGCATGATCAAATTTTCAATTCTTTGTTTTTCTTTTGTCCAACAGTCTTTAAAGTGAGATGTAGAAAGCACTTGTAAAGTGTAAAAACAATGAAGAATCCTTGTGGCACCTTAGAGACTAACAACTTTATAGTCTCCAAGAGTATGTCTACACTACGGGATTAATCCGAATTTATATAATTTGAATTTTGGAAACAGATTGTATAAAGTTGAATGTATGCGGCCACACTAAGCACATTAATTCGGTGGTGTGCGTCCATGTATCGGGGCTAGCGTCGATTACTGGAGCATTGCACTGTGGGTAGCTATCCCATAGCTATCCCATAGTTCCCGCAGTCTCCTCCGCCCATTGGAATTCTGGGTTGAGATCCCAATGCCTGATAGGGCCAAAAATATTGTTGCGGGTGGTTCTGGGTATATCCTCCCCCCTCTCCAGGGAAGCAACGGCAGACAACCGTTTCGCGCCTTTTTCCTGGGTGAACAGTGCAGATGCCATACCACGGCAAGCATGGAGCCCGCTCAGCTCAGGACAGCAGTCATGAACATTGTAAACACCTTGCACGTTATTGTGCAGTTTATGCTGAACCAGAACCTGCAAAACCAGGCGGCGAGGAGCAGGCTACGGCAGCGCAGCGGCGAGAGTGATGAGGATATGGACATGGAATTCTATCAAACCGCGGGACCTGGTGCTTTGGAGATCATGCTGTTAATGGGGCAGGTTATAGCCGTGGAACGCCGATTCTGGGCCCGGGAAACAAGCACAGACTGGTGGGACCGCATCGTGCTGCAGGTGTGGGACGATTCCCAGTGGCTGTGAAACTTTTGCATGCGTAAGGGCACTTTCTTGGAACTTTGTGACTTGCTTTCCCCTGCCCTGAAGTGCCAGAATACCAAGATGAGAGCAGCCCTCACAGTTGAGAAGCGAGTGGCAATAGCCCTGTGGAAGCTTGCAATGCCAGACAGCTACCGGTCAGTCGGGAATCAATTTGGAGTGGGAAAATCTACTGTGGGGGCTGCTGTGATGCAAGTAGCCAAAGCAATCACTGAGCTGCTGCTACGAAAGGTAGTGACTCTGGGAAATGTGCAGGTCATAGTGGATGGCTTTGCTGCAATGGGATTCCCTAACTGTGGTGGGGCGATAGATGGAACCCATATCCCTATCTTGGCACCGGAGCACCAGGGTACCCAGTACATAAACCGCAAGGGGTACTTTTCAATGGTGCTGCAAGCACTTGTGGATCACAAGGGACGTTTCACCAACATCAACGTGGGCTGGCCGGGAAGGGTTCATGACACTCACGTCTTCAGGAACACTAATCTGTTTAAATGGCTGCAGCAAGGGACTTACTTCCCGGAGCAGAAAATAACCGTTGGGGATGTTGAAATGCCAATCGTTATTCCTGGGGACCCAGCCTACCCCTTAATGCCATGGCTCATGAAGCCATACATAGGCAGCCTGGACAGGAGTCAGGAGCTGTTCAACTACAGGCTGAGCAAGTGCAGAATGGTGGTAGAATGTGCATTTGGCCGTTTAAAAGGTTGCTGGAGATCGTTACTGACTCGCTCAGACCTCAGCCAAACCAATATCCCCATTGTTATTGCTGCTTGCTGTGTGCTCCACAATCTCTGTGAAAGTAAGGGGGAGACCTTTATGGCGGGGTGGGAGGCTGAGGCAAATCGCCTGGCTGCTGATTACGCGCAGCCAGACACCAGGGTGATTAGAAGAGCACACCAGGAAGCGCTGTGCATCAGAGAAGCTTTGAAAACCAGTTTCATGACTGGCCAGGCTACAGTGTGAAATTTCTGTTTGCTTCTCCTTCATGAAAACCCGCCCCCTTTATTGACTCATTCTCTGTAAGGAACCTACCCTCCCCCTTCCCCCAGCTTGCTTTCAAAGGAAATAAAGTCACTATCGTTTAAAAATCATGTATTCTTTATTAATTGATTATAAACATAGGGAGAGAACCGACAAGGTAATCTGTGAGGTTTGGGAGGAGGATAGGAGGGAAGTAAAAGGCCACTGAAAAAATTCAATATAATGACAGCCTTTTGGTTGGGCTGTCCACTGGGGTGGAGTGGAAGGGTGCACGGAGCCTACCCCCCGCCCGCGTTCTTACACGTCTGGGTGAGGAGGATATGGAACATGGTGAGGGAGGTTATACAGCGGCTACAGCGGCAGTCTGTTATCCTGCTGCCATTCCTGAAGCTCCACCAGACCCCGGAGCATGTCCATTTGATCATGCAGCAGCCCCAGCATTGCAGCCTGCCACCTCTCATCTCGAGCGTCCCTCATGACCTCACGTTCACTGGCATCTTTCCTAAATTTAGATACTGTGTCCTTCCACTCATTCAAATGAGCTCTTTCATTGCGGGTGCATTCCATTATTTCCGTGAACATCTCGTCTCGCGTCCTCTTTCTCCACCGCCTTATCTGAGATAGCCTTCGGGACGGAGGAGGGAGTCTTGAAAAATTTGCAGCTGCTGGAGGGAGGGTTGAAAAAAAAGGAGAGACGGTTTTAAAATGATACATTTTACAGAACAATGCTTATACTCTTTCATGGTGAACAACACTATTCACATTACATAGCACATGTGATTTCAGTACAAGGTCGCATTTTCCATCTTAATATTGAGTGCCTGTGGTTTTGGTGTTAGAGATCACAGACACAGGTCCGGGCAACAGAATTCAGCTTGCATGCGGCCATGGTAAGCCATTGTCTTTCGGCTTCTGCGCCCTCCTTTCCCACATACCAAGCAAAGCCCGTTGACTGCTGCGGTTTTCCTGTTAACCTTCAGCAGCAGAAAACAAACTAACCCCCCCCCCCATCCAATTCTCTGGGATGATCGCTTTATTCCTCCCCCCATCGCGTGGCTGGTATCAGGGAAGATCCCTGCAGAAACCAAACTAACCCTCCCACCCCTCCCGCCATGAATTATCTGGGATGATCACTGTACCTCTCCCCCCACCGCGTGGCTGGTAACAGGGAAGATCCCTGCTAGCCAAATGCGAAAAGCTCAGGGCCAATTTCCTCCCCCCCATCCTCCTGCACTTGGCTAACTGCAGGGAAGGATTTCTTTTCAGCCACAGGCAAACAGCCCAGTAGGAACGGCCACCTCTGTCCCCTTAATTAAATTCCCGTATTTCAACCAGGTTACCATGAGCGATATCACTCTCCTGAGGATTACACAGCGAGATAAAGAACGGATGTTGCTTGAATGCCAGCAAACACCAGGACCATATGCTGCCAGGCTTTGTCATGCAATGATACCAGATTACTTGCTGCAAGCATGGCGTGGTCAAGTGTCCTACCATGGAGGACGGAATAAGGCTGCACTGCCCAGAAACCTTGTGGCAAGGCTTTTGGAGTACCTCCAGGAGAGCTTCATGGAGATGTCCCTGGAGGATTTCCGCTCCATCCCCAGACACGTTAACAGACTTTTCCAGTAGCTGTACTGGCCGCGAATGCATCCCAAGTCCTCAGGGCAAAGTAATCATTAAAAAACGCTTGTTTTTAAAACAAGTTTTATATTTTAAAAGGTAAACTCACCTGCGGTCCCTTCCATGGGGTCATGGTCTTGGATACTGGCTTGGGAGGGTACTTCAGTCAGGCTGAGAAAAAGATCCTGGCTGTTGGGGAGAACGGAGTGCTGGGTGCTCTCTGCAAGCTCGTCCTCCTCCTCCTCCTCCTCTTCCCCGTCCGCAGAATCCTCAGGTGTAGCTGATGAGACTATCCCCGACCCAGAATCCACGGTCACAGGTGGGGTAGTGGTGGCGGCCCCCCCTAGAATTGCATGCAGCTCGGCGTAGAAGCGGCATGTCCGCGGCTCTGACCCGGAGTGACCGTTTGCCTCCTTTGTTTTTTGATAGGCTTGTCTGAGCTCCTTGACTTTCACGTGGCACTGATCTGAGTCCCTATTGTGGCCTCTCTCCATCATGCCCTTGGAGATTTTTTCAAAAGTTTTGGCATTTCGTCTTTTCGAATGAAGTTCTGCTAGCACTGAATCCTCTCCCCATATAGCGATCAGATCCAGTACCTCCTGTACTGTCCATGCTGGTGCTCTTTTTCGATTATCGGCCTGCATGGTTACCTGTGCTGATGAGCTGAGCTATCTGTGGTCACCTGTGCTCTCCATGCTGGGCAAACAGGAAATGAAATTCAAATGTTCGCGGGACTTTTCCTGTCTACCTGGCCAGTGCATCCGAGTTCAGATTGCTGTCCAGAACGGTCACAATGGTGCACTGTGGGACAGCTCCCGGAGGCCAATACCATCGAATTGCGGCCACACTAACCCTAATTCGAAATGACAATATTGATTTTGGCGCTACTCCGCTCGTCACGGTGGAGTACAGAAATCGATTTTAAGAGCCCTTTATTTTGAAATAAATGGCTTTGTTGTGTGAACGGGTGCAGGGTTAATTTGATTTAATGCTGCTAAATCCGAATTAAAGTCATAGTGTAGACCAGGCCCAAGGTGTCACAAGGACTCCTGATTGTATTTGGTGATACAGACTAACACGGCTACCACTCTGAAACTTGTAAATTGTAGTAAGCAAGAGCACCCTCTGGACTTTTACTGTGCAGCAGCAGTGTGCACACAGGATGTGGCACTGCACAGCAAAACTAGTGCACTGCAGATTCACACCCTAGCTTGCCACACTGTAATGTCATGTGTAGACAAGCCCTAAGTCTGCTCCTCTCAAGTCTTTGAATGGGAGTTAAGCTGAATTTCTACACATTCACTTTCAGACCCAGGTTCTGGAACAGGTAAAGGCATAACTATGGCATCTGACACCTGATGAGGAGTCCTTCCTTGAACTAGACAGTTATTCCCGTAAGGATTTTTTTAGATGTGCAGTAGTGACTGTTACAACCTTGTTAAAAGCCCTCAGTGCAGTCGATAGCTGGAAGGCCTACCACAAACCTTAGGTACCTCTGGTTCTATGGAATTATGCATACATGAAAGTACACATTTTGGAAATCAAGAGATGCAAACTAGTAACCTGGATCCAGAGAGGGAACTATCCTGAACTTCAACTTGCATATGAATCTGTTGAGCTTTCTTAAGTCCCAGATGGGCCACCATCTTTCTTTCCTCTTTGGAATAAGGAAGTATTTGCTGTAAAACCCTTTTGCTGGTAATTTAAAGGTACCCTTTCTATAACTCCAAGAGAAAGAAGCGAGAGGACATCCTGGTGTAATAGGTCCTCATGAGATTTGTCCCTGGAAAGGGCCAGGGAAGGTGGGATGGGAATAGGCACACTGTGAAACTGGATAGAATATCCTATTGTAATAATATCATGACCCATTGGTCTGGAGTTATGGAAGACCAGGCATGCCTGAAAAGGGGCAAATGGTCACAAAGGAAGGGTTGGTGGCTCTGGATCCAAAGGGGTAAGGTGCATGTCTTGACAGTCCTATCAAAATGAATGTTTTGGCTCCAATGCAGACTGTGATACGTAAGCTTCAGAGGTACCCTGTCTTCTCTTATGCTAATGCTGCCACTGGAAGGCTCAGTCAATCTTTGGTGAGAGAAGGGAGCTGGAGCTGAGCTCTGTGGGGCATACAATTTCTGCCTGATTTTTTTTTTCTTTTAGGGGCAGGTTTATAGAACCCGAGAGAGCTAGGAGTCACTCGAGAAGCTTTCAATGTATGATGGGCACCATCTGTCTTAGAGATGAACAACTCTGATTCCTGAAAAGACAAATCCTCTGCTGTAGACTGAACCTCCTGACAGTAGCCAGACCCCTACAGCCAAGATGCCCTTCTCATCATGACTGCGGTGGCCATCAATTGTGAAGTGGTGTCTGCTGCACCCAAAGCAGCCTGAAGGATGGTTCTGGCAATCAACTGTCCTTCATTTACCTTCTTTCCCTTGCATCTGGAGGCAGTTTGCCCTGAATGCTGCAAATTTCTCATAGTTCAAATAATCATATCTGGCCACGAGGGCCTGATAATTTGCAACCCTAAAGTGCAAAGTAGCCAACTAATATGATTTATGGCCAAATAAATCCAGTGTTTTGTAATCAGGTTCTTTTGGTGTAGTCTTATTTTGCAGATGTGACTTTTCATCAGCAGCTGTCACTACTAATGACCCAGTTGAAGAAAATTGTTGATGCCTGTGACCTAATGGAGCTGGGGATGAGGGAGCTTGGGGTGTGGGAGGGGCTCAGAGCTGAGGCAGAGGGTTGGGGTGCAGGAAGGCATCAGGGCTCTGGTCTGGCGGTGCAGGCTCTGGGGTGGGGCCGGGATGAGGGGTTTGGAGTGCAGGAGGGGGCTCTGAGTTTGGGGGGGGTTCAGGACTGGGGCAGGGGGTTGGGGTGCAGGAGTGGGTCATGGCTCTGGGCTGGGGGTGCAGGCTCTGGGGTGGGGCCGGAAATGAGGGGTTTGGAGAGTGTCCTAGAATATAGCATTTACTCCCTTTTTGGCTCCAGAAAAGTCTGGATTTAAAGGCTTTCAGGGCACAGTGAAAGCCATATTGTTTTATAATTTGTATAATTATGAATGTTTAGTATGTTGAAGGTGTTTTATATAGTGGAGATTCCTCTACTACATGATGCAGGCATGTACAAATGCTTAGGATTTTTTAAATTGAGTACGTTGATCATAAACTATAGCACTGAACAGCAAATGAATGTATAAATAAATAATTACAATAAGGTAATTGCATTGCATTAGCTTACTTGTTGGTTTGATGATGATTGTGATGATTCTTGTACGGAAACAATTTTCTTTATGCCCACAAACTGTATATAGTTCTGACATTCAGAGCAGGGCGGTTTCGTGCAATAAAGAACATCATTCTCTTCTATTTTTTTTCTGGATCTGAAAAAAAAAAAGTAGCAGCATTTATTTTCTGCAAAAGCAAAACAAGAGATCATGGTGAGGTATCCCTCAAATAAATCCTAGGACTTTCCCTGAAGAACCGTATTTATTGTTAGTTCTCTCTGTCCCAGATTTCCCATCTCACTTTATTTCTGCCTTTGAGCTTCTCATCATTATACATACACATGTGCACTTATTATTTACAAAAGTAAAGTATTTATGTCTTAACTGAAATCATTCCAGTCTTGTTGGAGTACTCTGTCTTTCCTCTACAGAGAAAATGGCCATAAACTGGCTGCTAGGCCAGTTATAACTACCATCTTTCCCTCAACTGCTGTATGTATAGTCTTCTTGTACTCTCAGGGTATGTCTATACTTACCTCCGGGTTCGGCGGTAAGCAATCCATCTTCTGGGATAGATTTATCGCGTCTTGTCTAGATGCGATAAATCGATCCCGGAAGTGCTCGCCGTCGACACCGGTACTCCTGCTCCGTGAGAGGAGTATGCGGAGTCGACGGGGGAGCTTGCCTGCCGCGTGTGGACCTTGTAGTTCGAACTAAGATACTTCGACTTCAGCTACGTTATTCACGTAGCTGAAGTTGCGTATCTTAGTTCGAACTGGGGGGTTAGTGTGGACCAGCCCTTAGTGTGCTCTCAGCTGTGAATCAAGAGTAACTCCACTGAAAATGGAGCTGGAGCAATGTAGTCTAGTGGAAGGGAAGCCAGGAAATTTGGATTTTAGTCCTGGTCCTAACACTGCTTCCCTTTGTGGTCTTGGGTAAGTCACAAAACCTCTATGTGTACTAGTTTCCATATCTGTAAAATGAGGATAATATCTGCCTTCTTCACAGGAATGTTATGGATTAATTAATTAATGCCCCAAAATAATTTTTAACAGTTATATGCTAAGTATTATTAATGGTAATTACAATATTCAGTGTAAAACAGGTGTGAGTTTGCAATCAGGCTCGTACTGCAGTACTGGGAATATTGTTATTTAATTTTTGCATATTTTAAAGGAATGTGAAAATTAAATGACAGTGAATATTTCCAGCCTGGTCAGGGAATGCTGTAGGTTGGAGAGGAAAGAGCAGTCTGCTGGACTCAGGGGTACTAGCTAGAAGAAAAGATTTACTCACCTTCTGCAGTAACTGTGGCTCTTCAAGATGTGTGTCCCTATGTGTGCTCCACTTCAGGCGCATATGCACCTTTCAAGCCCCTGATCGAAGATTTTCTGTAATTAGTGTCCGCTCAGACCATGCATACTATACAACCTCATGCCACGCTCAAAGGGTACAGAGGGCTGCACAGGTGAACCACCCTCATGTCCTTCTCTATCCCAACATGCAACAAGAATAGTCTGCAGCAGAGGGGAAGGAGGGCAGGTAGTGGAGCACCCATAGGGACACACATCTTGAAGAACCACAGTTACCGCACAAGGTGAGTAGCCTTTTCTTCTTCTTTGAGTAGTGTCCCTATGAGTGCTCCACTTCAGGTGACTCCTGAGCAGTATTCTCACAGGAAGCTTCAGAATCAAGTCCAACACTGAAGACAACAGAACACAACCAAGTTCTGCATCAAATCTGATGGTGTGGACCAAGGCATAGTGTTTAGTAAAGGTGTGCACTGAAACCCACGTAGCAGCTCTGCATATCTGAGGCACTTGGATGTTTTTGAGTCACACTGTGGAAGTTGCTTGTGATCTGGTGGAGTATGCTGTAATCCTTTGAGGAGGCAAAACACCAGCTGCACTATAATAAGCAGCAATACACCCAGAGATCCATCTCAACAGACTCTGTGAAGAGATCATAGATTCTTTTGATCCTTCCACAATGGAGACAAAGTGTCTTGGTGATTTCCAAAACTGCATGGTCCTATCCAGATAAAAGGTCAATGCCTGTCTAACATACGAAGGGAAGTCTCCCATGGAGATTTATTATTTAAGCTGCCTTACATCAACCTAACTGTGTAGTGTAGACCAGGGCTAAGTCTTTGCTGCTATCAAGGACTGGTTCAGGAGGACCTATTACTCAGCCAGTAACAGCTTGGACAAACATTGGTTTGGAGCCCACAGGTGTCAGGGCTGAAGGTATGTGCTTCGATGTTGTCAGTACCAATGCGAAAAGGCACCGTTGATAAGTCTGAAATAGATGGTCCCAATCTGGAGGCAGATTGTAGCAGGGTCCTGCCAGTGCCACGCTTCTCCAAAGGGCTCCACAATCTGGTACCGGAAGAAGTCTTTAGCCTCCATAGGACCGAGTTGAGAGGCTGAAGCCTCCGACACTGTAAACCTTCTTGAGAGCTACTCCTTGTGGTGAGAGACTGAGTGCCTCTTGTTCAGACCCTTCCTTGAGTCCTCTGAGCTCCTCCCCTTCTTAGACAAGACCTTAGCCGAAGTCGAAGGAGCACTGGATCTGTCTGGAGATAAATGTATGGGGAGGGAGTCTCCTGACCTGACTTGGAAGCAGGTCAAAGGGAGTGCTCCATCAGCAGCAGCTTCAGTTTGATCTCCTGATTCTTCCAAGCTCTAGATTTTAGAACCAGGCAAAAGTTACACTTCTGGGAGTTGTCAGTTCTGGGCGCCAAATTTCAGAAAAGATGTGGACAAATTGGAGAAAGTCCAGAGAAGAGCAACAAAAATGATTAAAAGTCTAGAAAATATGACCTACGAAGGAAGATTGAAAAAATTGGGTTTGTTTAGTCTGAAGAAAAGAAGACTGAGAGGGAACAGGATAACAGTTTACAAGTACATTAAAAAGGCTGTTACAAGGAGGAGGGAGAAAAATTGTTCTCCTTAACCTCTGAGGATAGGACAAGAAGAAATGGGCTTAAATTGCAGCAAGAGCAGTTTAGGTTGGACATGAGGAAAAACTTCCTAACTATCAGGGTGGTTAAGGACTGGAATAAATTGCCTAGGAAGGTTGTGGAATCTCCATCATGGGAGATTTTTAAAAGCAGGTTAGACAAACAGGTGTCAGGGATGGTCTAGATAATACTTAGTCCTGCAATGAGTGCAGGGGATGGGACTAGATGACCTCTTGAGGTCCCTTCCAGTCCTACGATTCTATGTCTATGGTGTTAGAATCTCCTAAGCAACAGATACCTGTACAGTGGCTGTCACTGATCTTGAGAGCCTCCTGATGAGAGAGGAAGCGTTTGAAACACTAAAGTAACTAAATAACTACAAAACACACTGAGACACACATGAGGCAGAAACGCTAGAGCTCCTTCTCAGGCCAAGGTGGTAGAAAAGGAACTGAGGGTGGTTCACCCGCGCAACCCTATATACCTTTGAAGCATGGCATGAGGTTGTATAGAGTGTACACATGGGCTGAACGGACACTGCTAATGGAAAATCTCCTATCAAGGGCAGGAGTGGCACATGCACACCTGAAGTGGAACACCTATAGGGAAACTACTCAAAGAAGTGTCTGTTTTGAAGGGCAGGAAAGTTCTGTAATTCTAGTGTATCTGAACCTCAGCTAGTCTTAATCTGCTCCAAACACAGCTTCTTGCCTATTGCTAAGGCAGTGGCAATGCCAGCCAAAGCATCTTCTCTCCTTCTTCTCCAGTACCACAGTTAAGTGCCTGCACAAGGAACAGTGCCATTTGCTTGTTGCTAGGCAATGGAAGCAGAGCATTTTCATCCCAAAATGGCCAATCTCTGCTATCAACAAAGTAGATAGTAGCAGTGCTGCACTCATCAGCTCCCCACACATACAGATGTAAATAACTCACCAGCCACTACCATTGCCACCAGCATCCTCAAGGCAACCCACCTCCCACTATTGTTGCTGTCCTAAGGATCAGCTGATGCTGTCAGGTAAATCTTTCAAAAGGTGCTTGGAGTTTCATGTTGTGGGGAGGAGGTAGGCATGTAGGCATGTTGGGTAACTATTCCTGAATAGTGGAACAGTGAGGTTTTATGGTGAAAATTTTGTGAAAAAGCCTTTGTTAAAATGTTGATAGCATATTACTGTGCTTAGAGGTGTAGAATATTAGTAGTCCTAGCGGGAGATAAATTACTGGGCAGACACCAGGTGAGGTGGTCAAAGGTGCATGCTGAATGCAATTTATATCATGGCTTCACAATTAATCACATGGATATTACAACTGCATTGATATATAGCATCATAAGGAATTTATGTAAAACCACAGAATTACTTCTAAACAAATAATAAATAATAATAATAACAATAACCTGAAAAGTAGAGCATTTGCTTCAGCATGGATAAGGACTGGTCCTTTTGCTGTTCCTGACTCTTTTTTGACGTCTCTACCTGCACAAGGCAGGTTTGCAAATATTGCACCAATAGGGTATCCATTATAACCTGCCCCAAACTAAGAAAAAAAATTAGTAGAACCTAACAGAGCTGTAAGATAACAAGAATGACTAAGAAAAATAAGACACATATCACTGTAGTTTAAGTAAAGATAAATACAATACATGACATTTCCCTTTTTTAGACACACACACACAATGTCCATGTTTGAGAAAAGTTTGTAATATACAATAGTTACATCACTTTTACTTTTCAGGGATTTTTCTACTCCCATACTCAGTCACTGCCTACTATCACATATATACATCAGTCTAAGAGCCCTATAATGAATGTAATATACACTATTTTGTATATTTTAATGTACTGCTTCCCAAAGTTTTGAGGCAATTTTTCCAATTTACCAGACTAAAATATCTCAACTGCACCAGCAAATAACCTTCTCACCCTCACTATCCCATTCAAAACCACCAGCTACTATGCATACTTTTTCCTGTATCCAGTGACCTCAAAATTCCTACACCATCAGAATATCTTTCCCTCCCTTAAGAATATAGTTATGGCCAGCTTCTTTGCTGGGCTATGGTGAATCACTTGTCTGGATTTCAATGATAAAATGTTATCATTATTGTTACTGTGTTTATAGTTAAGTGATTAGGAGCTAGCCTTCTGAGGGAAAGGAGGCTGGAAGTGAAATCCAGACTATCAGAGGAGGAAGGTGCCAGGAATTGATAGCTGCAATTACACAAAAAAAAGGTGTGTTTCTTTAAATGAACTGTACGTGATGTTCTAAAAACTTTAGGTGTTTTAATAAGTATTTTTAAGTTTTCAAAAAGGTGAGAAAGATACAAGGCCAGATTCTGATTCAGTTACCTTGATGTAAAATGAAGTCTACTGTAACTAAGATTAGATTAAAATCTCGTCTCCAATGCCCAATGATAGGGTATGCATTATCGTTATGTTACAGAAGTGGTTGAGAGTGCAGCCAAAAAGCCCTGTGCTCCTATGGGGTATTGTACCTTATACATTTTATTAAGTGCTAAATACTGAAGGCATTATCTAGCTGTAAGGTAGATACATTAATGGAGCAATGACCAGCCAGGTAACAGTGGCAAAAGCTGGAAGTACCAGTACTAGTGTACTTATTAGCTAATGCACTGGAGAGAGTGAACAATAAAGAAAGTGCATGAAACATTTGCCATACTTACAAAATATCCATTCTGACTGTATAATATGCAACCCACACCTCGATCTGGATCATCTTTTATAAGAAAAAGAGCATTTTATATCACTTTAGTGGTTAGACTTTAAATATTATATTGTGGTTTAAGGTGTCATGCTTTAGAATATTGAAACAGAATGTATA
The DNA here is from genome assembly GCF_011386835.1 of Chrysemys picta bellii. NCBI lineage: Eukaryota > Metazoa > Chordata > Testudines > Emydidae > Chrysemys > Chrysemys picta. The sequence continues at coordinate 107,711,104 of NC_088791.1, forward strand.
AGTAGATTGATCTGTCTAAACTACACAAGTACCCCTACACTATATTAATACGTTATCTAGACAGCAACATATACACTGTTATTATGAAAAGGGATTATTATAATCAGATACAAAGAAAAGCATATTTCATCACAACACAACAATCCAATGTAAAGTTTTTCCTTGATTAGTAATCTCAAAATATAAACACAATACAAAACCCTGAAAATGGAACATAAAACGTTTTATGTACACATTAATTGGGTATGGTGATGAACTCCAAATGCAAGGCCACTTACATACATAGTTTTACCATAAACAGACAATTTTATACACTTTTCCTGGTAAACTATAAATGCAAAAGAAGAACGAGCAATTATAAGTACTTTACCAAAAAATGTGTCAGTTGATAAATATATTAACTGATCGTTTTCATTTGACATTATCACAAGAAAATATTCAGAGGCCAAAATCATGAAAATAAAATATATCTAAATATAAACATTCACACATACACCAATCCAGGGAGTCAGAATTACGTGATGAAATATGCACTTCTTTGTTCTTGATACAAAACTTTTGTTTATGTTTATTAGATGGACATTGTAAGATTTACTTATCATTTCCTTGCTTTTAATTGCTTAGATTTTATAAATGATATTAGATAAGGACATGGTTGTCACTTAGTAACCTTCATTGTTTTTAAACAAACCTTTTTGGGTTTGAAATATGATAGTGTGATTCAAAATAACTTGTTGCAATTTCACTTGCACTGATTTGAGTTTAAATCTATTTTGATTCAAATGTAGTACTGGATATGATTTCAATAAACATATCTACTTATTTAAATGAAAAAAATATTTATTTAGATCCTGGGTGAGGAAAGCATACCAATTCCTTTGTTATCAACATGAGTTATGAAATATTTGGCTTAGCTCTAGCTAAATTTATTAGGAAAAAATACCTGGTTTTCATATTTGTTTGCTATTTTTTCTATTTTCAGTATACTTACCAGATCTTGCTGCTAAAAGATAACAAAGCTGCAATGCATGTGTGTGCATTTTTTCCACATCAATCTTTTCTTTTTTTTCAAATTTTCCATGGGGACAATGCAGTAAACAATCAAGGCAACACAATGAATTCTTCATCTGCTCTGCACATATCCTTATATGTCCTTGCATATTAAGCAATGAACTATTTTTTCCCATGTCTTTAGGGACAGCCTCAGCATAATGGGAACTGCATTCTGTGCACTTGTATATTTTGATTCTAGATGAAATCTTAAATACAGTGTCAGAGTCTGTTATTGGTAGAAAAACACTGCTACTTATATTACTTCTGAGGAACATTTGGTCAACTTGCTTGAGATCTTCCTCAACTGCTGAATCTTCCCCTTTTAGTTCTGGAGACATTGGCCAGTAATAGACTGAAGAAACTGATCCTAAAGATGAAAATTTAGACTGATTTACAATACAATTCAACCAGACAGGATCATTAATGCCTACATTTCTTGATAACAATGGTTGGCCTAATTCTCTGTTGCAGTGCAGCCAGTGTGTGCAACACCATTGGTGCATTCTAGTGTCAAAAATGTAACTGTCCACAGAGAATATCCCCACCCCAGTACAGAGGGCTCCCTGGATGCTGTAGAATCACTGTAACAGCTACTATCACACCCCTCATGCCTGAGGCCAGTAAAGAGACCATGGTTCAGAAAAGGAGCCGGGGCCAGGTTAGCCCCACACCCAGCTGCTCTAACTTTTGCTAGGGGCTGGCCTGGTGCCCAGCCAGCCCAGCAGTCGGAGTGCATAAAAGCAAGCTTTGCACCACCAACTTGAGCTGCAGCATGTGGTCCTTGAGAACAGGGGAGCCGAAAACTGAGAGTTATATATTTTTGGACCTGCTTCGTAAGTGGATCCTGACACAAGCTCACATTACATGACATGAGAACTACAATTTATGACCCTAGCCTGCAAATCCTTCCCAGGCAAGTAGTTTCACTGATTTCAAAGGGACTACTTACATGAATAAAAGACTACTTGTGAGAGTCAGGATTTGCAGGATTGAGCTCCATATGATAACATGATTTTTTCAAACTGGATATTGAGTATGGGCTTATTTCTGACCTCCTTACTCATAAAAAGCTCCCACTGACTTCAATGGGTTGGTCAGTTTATTATTTACCTTGAATGAGAAATGTAGTACAGGTGGAGCAGGGTTTCCTGGACAAATACACAGTGCAGTTACTCAAAGAACAGGGAACATTCAGCACGACATGTTGCACAGCATGTAAGTTTTCTCTGGAGCAGCTCATTGCTACCACTTTGTGTATTTTGTCTGACTCACACACAACAATCCCAGTTTTATTGAACTGAAAGAAAACAATGTGACTTACTATTTGTCTGCAAATTTTATTTTACAAACACCTACATTTTAAAACACAGCTTCAATGTATTACAGATTTGGCTACATTGATTTTAAGTACATTGATTCTTCATCCTAATAACCTTTGGCTCTTAATTTGTCTTTCTGCTTTATCAGTCAGATGAATATTTACTTGTTCATTATTCTTATTAATTCACTATCTTTATATGCGTATGCTGTTTCTGAATGGACCCAATCAGTCTCCCTTTGAAGTCACTGGTGAAACTCCAAGTGACTTCAAGCAAGCAAGATCAACCCATAGTTTTCTAAAACACCCTCAAGTGAAATTTATGAGCAAGAAAAAGGAAGCATGACTTTGTGAGGGGTCTAAATCATTTCTGTCAGGATCTTTTGTCAGCATTACATTAGCTGTGATGGATACAGTAAGGCAGAGAGACATCAGTGCTACTGATTAGATTGCAAGCTTTTTGGATGAGAAACTATGTCCATGTATAATGATATGTTTATACAGTGCCCAGCACAATAAGGACCTAATCCTTCTGGGTGGCTTTGGATTCAAATAATAGATAATATTATCTGACAAAGCTTTCTTATGAAGTTAGCGTATAAATTAAGCTCAAACAAATTCACTCTTAAACGTAAAATTCTAGTCTTCTCTGTGGAGGCAGTAACTGGAATAATCTACCCTAGGGGGTTTCACATGTTATTCAATTATCTTAAAGAACAGTAGCATACTAGTTAATCTGGCCCATTATGCACAGGAAGGATGGAAAGTGATCAATAACAACAATAATATTTAACACATAAAATGTTTTGCATTTTAAAATCTCTGTACAGTATGAATTAATCTCCAAAGCTCCCCTGGGAAGTAGGCAAGTAAGCATTACTATCCCCAATTAACAGATAGGAAAACTAAAACAGAAGACTTGTATACACTAGCCTTTTTCCAGAAATCTCCCACTGTCATACTACCTACCATCAGGTAGGTTAAGAATTATGGTATATTGATATGATATAGTGGCTGTGAATGATCACATCTCAGCTGTTATCTAATCAGGGAACTGAGCTCTTTATGTAACTATTCATCTGCTTACTGACTGAAAACTAAACAGTATTGATTACTGTTGGTACCTATTAATTGATATTATCAGTGATTTTAAGGGTTCATCCCCTTCTATTGGAAAGAAACACCTCTTCACAGTGACATCTCATTACATACCTTTTCAGATGGGCTAACACACATTGGAGAATTCTCCATATGAAGGGCTAGAAACATACACAAGTCTTTTTTATTTCCTAAACGTGTGGCAATCTTGTAACCTACATAGTTTCAAAGAAAGAAAAAGACATATTCAATAGACATATTCAAAAAGAGCCCCAATCCATGTTGTTAAAAACAGTCAACTGTTGTAATGCAGGTAATTTACTGAGCATCTATCATGAAAAAAAAACATTTTGGGTGAAAACTTGGCACCACTGAAGTAAATGGGGCTAAGATTTAACCCTTGGGCACCTTCTAACTATAAGGACAGTTAAGCTCTGGAACAGGCTTCTGTGACGCTGGCAGACCAGGTGCCAGCTCTTGCCAAGGCCCCTAGACATCACAGAACACTGACAAATGCATAGCTGGAAACCATTCTGGTTCACCTGTGTGTTAGCATTGTTACAACAGATGTTAAGTTTATAAGAATGTGTTTAGTGGAATGCTTGTGAGTTGCTGCGTGCATTAACCTCACTTATAGTATGTGTATCCCTTGTTATAAGGTAATATCAAAGTGTTTGCTTTGTACTACAAAAGTGTTTGCTATGAAAACTGAACCCCCCCTTACACCCCCCACCCTAGTCAGGAGAGAAGATTTACCAAGTGTGAAATACTAGTTTACCATAAGAGGTATCATTTTCTCCCCAACAAAACAAGGCCTAGCGACAGCAGACAAACCACTGTGGAACACCAGTGGATGAATCACTTTGTTGATTGCTTCCCCCACACCCATGAAGTGGATACATGCACAAACCCTCCTCCCATCACAGCTTGAATGCTGTGGGAAGGGAATAAAAATCCCTGTTAAGGAGAAATTGTTATGACTATGCTGCTTGGAATTTGGAGAGGGCCATAATTCTAATAATCAAGGGATTCCCCCAGCTGCTTAGCTTGGGTTAGTCCTAAAGGACATATTGAGCTTGTGCATTACAGCAGCTACTATTATCCTTTGAAACCTAAGACAGTAACTCATTTGTGTATGTATATTTACCTGCTTTAACCTTGTAGACCAGCGTTTCTCAAACTGGGGTCCATGGACCCCTTGGAGGTCCCCGAGGGTACAGGCGGTCCGCAGGCCCTGATGATCAACTCCTTCCTCTTCCTCCCTCAACTCCTCCCCCTCCCTCCCAGCGCCTCCTGCATGCTAAAAGTCCGGTGGCGCAGCGGGGCTAAGGCAGGCTTCCTACCTGTCCTGGCCCAGCACTGCTCCCGGAAGCAGCCAGCATGTCCCTGGGGTGGAGGAGGAGGAGGAGGGGGTCTCCGCGCACTGCCCCCACCCCAAGCACCGACTCCGCAGCTCCCATTGGCCAGGAACTACGGCCAATAGAAGCTGCGGGGGCAGAGCCTGCGGGCAGGGTCAGCATGCGGAGACCCCCTGGCCCCCCGCTTAGGAACTGCTGCCAGACGGATGTGCAGGTCGCTTTTGGGGCCTCTCGAGGTAAGTGCTGCCTATCTGGAGTCTGCACCCTGCACCCATTCCCATACCCAAACTCCCTCCCAGACCCCACACCCTGCACCCCCTCCCACACCCAAACTCCCTCCCAGAACCCACACCCTGCACTCCCTCCCACACCCAAACTCCCTCCCAGAACCCACACCCTGCACTCCCTCCCACTCCCAAACTCCCTCCCAGAACCCACACCCCCTCCTGCAACCAAACTCACTCTCAGAGCCCAGAGCCCACACCCAAACTCCCTCCCAGAGCCTGCACCCCTCACTCTCTCCTGCACCCGTCACTCCCTCCTGCACCCAAACTCCCTCCCAGAGCGTGCACCCCACATCCCCTCTATGACGTTATCTGATTAAAATATGACCATGTAGATCATTGTTGCTACCACTGTTATATAATTGCAACAAATATTGTACAAAGGTTGTCAAGCAAGGTGTCTATGAAAAGGTTATGATTTGCTGAATATGATTATGCTATTTGTATGCATGTCACATTTTTGTATTTAAAGTTATGAGTATTGGCTCTATACCTGGATTTCAAATATGTTTGCTCCTGTGGCAACGCCCACAAGGTATTTACCCTGCACATCTTGAAAGGATTATTCAAGTTAAGTGGCCCATTAAAGGAACACTTAGCTCACAATGGAACACGTCTATTTACTCTTAATAGAATTTCCTGCTATGACTAACTGAAATAATGCATGGACATGTTACTTGCACATGTGACTCCAAATTCCATCTTTTACCTGTAATTTTCCACTAGCTTGTTTGAATCAATGGATTTCCCTCCACATGGCAGAAGCTATAAAAGGTGCTGGAAACTTCTCATTTTTGCCTCTTTCCTGCTCAAACCTCTGGACTATGAACTTATATTAATGGGAACATTCTAACCAAGAGACTGAGGCCCTTCCAATGATTTGGAAGCAACCAAAGACTTAACAAGCCCACAGTTTATTCCATCACTGCTACAAGCCTGAATCAAGGGACTTTGCAATTGCTGTATGTATTTGATTCCTTTAACCAATTTTAACTCTCACCTTTCTTTCTTTCTTTTTATAAATAAACCTTTAGATTTTAGATACTAAAGGATTGGCAACAACATGATTATTGGGTAATATCTGAGTGATATATTGACCTGGGAGTGTGACTGGTCCTTTGGGATCAGAAGAACACTTTGTTTGATGAAACTGGTTTTAAAGATCAGAGGGGTAGCCGTGTTAGTCTGAATCTGTAAAAAGCAACAGAGGGTCCTGTGGCACCTTTAAGACTAACAGAAGTATTGGAGCATAAGCTTTCGTGGGTGAATGCCCACTTCATCAGACGCAAGAGACTTCATCAGACTTCATCTCTTGCGTCTGATGAAGTGGGCATTCACCCATGAAAGCTTATGCTCCAATACTTCTGTTAGTCTTAAAGGTGCCACAGGACCCTCTGTTGCTTTTAAAGAATCACTCATCTTTAAGTCTAGTGTCTGGGTATTGAATCCAGGGCTGGAATACCTAAGGAAACTGCTTTTCTGACTTCTCGTTAGCCAGTGTGGTGAAACAGAAGTTTACTTGTGTTGCTGGTTTGGTATAGCTTATGGGAGAATAACCACCAATTTTGGGATGTATCTGCCCTATTTCTCAACAGTTTGTCCTGAATTTGGTATTCTCAGTTGTGATCCACGAAGGCATGCTGACACCCGCCCATACCCAAACTCCCTCCCAGAGCCTGCACCCCCCCACACCCAAACTCCCTCCCAGAGCCCGCACCTTGTACCCCCCCTGCACCCAAGCTCCCTCCCAGAGCCCTCACCACCTCCTGCACCCCAACCTCCAGCCTGCCTCAGCCTGATGAAAGTGAGTGAGAGTGGGGGAGAGCCAGCGACGGAGGGAGGGGGTATGGAGTGAGCATGGGGCGGGGCCTCAGAGAAGGGGGCAGGGCAAAGGCTGAGTGGGGTGAGGGTTTGGAGGTCCCCAAAAATTTTAAAATCAAAATGGGGGTCCTCAGGTTGCTAAAGTTTGAGAACCGCTGTTGTAGATAACTCTCTTATTTCTTTTTGTAGTTAATAAATCTTTAGTTAATTTATTACAGGATTAGCTACCTTTGGTGAGAAATCTAGGTGCAACTGACCTGGAGTAAGTGACTGGTCCTTTGGAACTGAGAGTAACCTGAATTTTGTTGTGCTTTCTGGTGTATGGGACAATCTATCACAAAGGCAGGCTTGCCTGGGTGGAGAGATAGACCAGAGTGCCCAAGGAGACTGTCTGTGACTCCATGTTATCATAGAATCATAGAGTTATAAGCGACCACGACGGTCACCTAGAGCAGTGGCTCTTAACCTTTCCAAACTACTGTACCCCTTTTCAGGAGTTTGATTTGTCTTGCGTACCCCAAGTTTCACCTCACTTAAAAACTACTTGCCTTACAAAATCAAACATAAAAATACAAAGGTGTCACAGCTCACTATTACTGAAAAATTGCTTAATTTCTTATTTTTACCATATAATTATAAAATTAATTGGAATATAAATATTGTACTTACATTTCAATGTATAGTATATAGAGCAGTATAAACAAATCATTTTCTGTTTGAAATTTTACTTTGTGCTGACTTCGCTAGCCCTTTTTATGTAGCCTGTTGTAAAACTAGGCAAATATCTAGACGAGTTGATGTGCCCTCTGGAATACCTCTGCGTATCCCAGGGGTACATGTATCCTTGGTTGATAACCACTGATCTAATCTAACCACGTTAGGGCTATTATAGTGCTTGTGGAGTTCACACTTGTTACTTGGTTTGTGAAATCTAAGTATAGAATATACAACCAATTTGAGGATTGTAGCCCTGCTTCTGGACAGTCTGCCCTGAGGTTGGCACCCATGTTGATGAGACACTCTGGGTAGCCTGACAATTTCTAAAGAAGGTTGTGTAATCCACCATTGGAGGTTTTTAAGAACAAGTTGGACAAACTCCTTTCAGGGATGGTCTAGGGGTACATCTATACTACAAGGGGGAATCGATTTAAGATACGCAAATTCAGCTACGTGAATAGCGTAGCTGAATTTGACGTATCGCAGCCGACTTACCCCGCTGTGAGGACGGCGGCAAAATCAACTTCTGCGGCTTTCTGTCGGCGGCGCTTACTCCCACCTCCACTGGTGGAGTAAGAGCGCCGATTCGGGGATCGATTGTCACGTCCCGACAGGACGCGATAAATCGATCCCCGAGAGATTGATTTCTACCCGCCGATTCAGGCGGGTAGTGTAGACCTAGCCTAGGTTTATTTGGTCCTGCGTCAGCACAGGGATTGGGACTTGCTGACCCTTCCAGCTTTTTAGTTTTGTTTTGGAGTTTTTTTGGTTTTACACAGATGTATGCAAAAAACAAACACACAGCAAAAACAAAGCCCCCAGCTTTCTTCACTACTCACCAACCAGCCTACACATTGGATGAGACAGGGGTCTTACGGAAAAAATAATGGGCCAGATCCTCAACTGATGTTAATTGGCATAACTCCACTGCCTTCAAGGATCTGTCCCAGGATATCATTGCATATGTTCAGACTGTATCATACATCATATACACAAAAGGAAAGAGTTAAGGTCATGACAACCTCAGCTTTGGTATTTGCTGAATTCTGAGTACTTCACATTACAACTTTTATATTATTTGTAACAATTTTTCTATGGAATTTCTTATATTTACCAAAACATCAATAATCCATCATGTGGGACAATTTGCTAGACATAGAATGCTCTGTTCTGCACAAGACTGATATTCACTCCACTGCATCAGTTTTACCCATTTAACTTTATAGACCAGAATGTAATTACACTGGATAAGACCAGTAGTAATGGAGTAGAGAATCAGGTCCAAGATGTGCAGCCTTGCCTCTGCTGAGGCCCAGTCACAACACTGTTGAAGTCTTTCAGATGACTTCAACAGATGTTGGATTGGGCCTTAAGTAAGTGCAATTCTGAGTACTGAGGTACACACGCCAGATATAATAAAGAATTTTAGAAAAATAATTATTAGTGATTTAATGTGTTTCACACTGGAGCAAGTGGTTGAAAATGATTTTCTATTCCACCCACCTTTTCCTTTAAATTACACTGGAAATTGATTCTTACAAATATTCCACATCTTTCATCAAACTTATCAATGGTACCTACCACTTTGTTCGTTAACTGCATAGTTCTCAGGCCTGGTGGACTATCTTTTGTTTACCATATTTTACCTATTGTAAGACCCCATATTGTATACATTGCTTTATAAATAGTAAGGCACCAGTCTTCTACTAAGAACCATGTAGGCCTGTGACCTGTGGGTCCCTTCCCATGATGTTGTACATCCCTACTATTATTTTCTCTACAGTCACCATCCACAAGTGGGCAGAAAGAAGAAGTTGTTGTGATCCTGATCTATGATTGGAGCCCCTAGGTGCTACCACAATACAAACAAGCAATAAATAAATAAAAATAGACCTGGGCTGCCACAAATTTCCTGCATGTCCATAAGCAGCTGGGATCTGCACATCAGATCTACCAGAAAGAACCCAATTGTCAAACGTGTAAATATTTTTAACTGGGCACCAGTTTCTTCTGTTAGTCAGCTCAAAATGTAAGACAAAAGAAATACAAACCCCGTTCCATGTCTGATTGTAAGGAGTCTCTTCCTTTGGAAAATATTTAAGAATTTCTTCTTTCCTTCCTCTTCCTTTCATCTGATATCACTGTGGTAAAGAAAGATTATATCATTACATCCAGAATCAAAATCATATATATATGAAAAAATATAATTTCATTGTGCTTACAAATGTATTTTAAAACCGTATAATAAACCCTTTTCCTCCATATGAATGAAAGGTACATGAACAGGAAATTTTGATATGTAATATCACAGCCTCATACTGTTTGCCGGCAAAGTAAACCTTCATAAAAATAAGAGAATTGAGCCCTTCTTTGTAATTAGATTAATTCAAACATACTATCTAGTTATTTGTAGGAGAACAATAACATTAATATTTCAACTTCTCACAGAGTACTAGAGTCACATTCAGTAAATATTGCACCATCATTTTGGTGTGTCCTCTCCATTTTCTTCTGTGTTATTAAGTCCAATTTCTACTTTTCTTTTAAGGAATTGTTTACTATTGGTGACTGAAAGAAACTGTACTTTGTGTATTCTAAACACCTAAATAAAAAGCCATTTAATATCACAGAGTAAATGTATGCTTTTCTTACCTGTTTCTCTATTACCAAGAGCATTTGCTTCACAGAGATTTAAAAGGCTTTTAAAGAGCAGAAGTGAAACTAAAAAGCTACTTTCAGTTCATTTGTCTGTCGTGATCACAAGCTATTTCCTGTTGACGTTGTAATAGCTCAATCCGGTTTCATATTGCTGTGTGTACTATTTAAAATACACAGTGTTTATTAAACAAGATTAATTCTCTGAAATAATGGAAATTGACCAGACTAGTGTAGAGTATGAAGATCAGCTCCAAAAATGCCCTTTGAAATGATGAACCAGAGGGCGCTTTATTTTGTATTTTGCCCATCTCTAGCAAAAAAAATATGTTCCCCCTTTTTAATCTTAATTTGCAAGTGAATAGCTACTGGCTTCTGATTATGGAGTGATGTATTGGAGAGCAGGGGCAGCGAATCGTACGGGCCCGTGGTGCCCAGGCTCTAGCGAATTCAGGGCCCGGGGGACCCGGCTCCACCAATGTTCGGGGCCAGGTCTCTCCCCCGGCCCTGCCTGCTGTCCCCGCCCACCTCCCCTGGACATCCCTGCCTGCCCTGGGCAGTGGGCGGCTGTCCCCTGAAGCTCCTCGCTGTGCTGCCACAGCCGGCTTCAAGGAAGCGGCGCAGGGGGCAGGCTGAGGCGGCGGCTGCTGTGCCTGCAGAGGAAGGTGGGGAGGAGGCGCATGGCAGCCTCCACCCTCCTACCCCCCAGCAGGCGACTCCTGGCTGGACCCCCTGAGCAGCAGCCTGGGGCGGCCTGGGTGAGTGTCGTGCCAGGGGGCCAGAGGGGGCCCCCCTGCCCTGGAGCTAGCTGCTGCTGGTGGGGAGAGGGCTGGGGGGAGTCCTCCTCACTGGCCCCCAGCCCCATGGCAGCCCAAACTACACCCCAAACTCCTCATCCCGGGCCTACCCCCATGCCCTGCACACCCTCCCGCAACCCAACCCTCCTTGCCAGCCCAGAGCCTGCACCCAAACCCCCTCCTGCACCCAGAACCCCAACCCCCCTCCCACACCCTCTCCTGTACCCCAACCCTCTGTCCCAGCGCACAGCCCACACTCCTTTCCAGAGCCCGCACCCAAACTCTCCCAGAGCCTGCACCCCAAACCCCCTCCTGCACTCAAACTCCCTCTCAGAGCCCACATCCCTCCTGCATCCCAACCTCCTGCCCCACCCCAGAGCCAGCACCCAAACCCCCTCCCAGAGCCCACACCCAGCACCCAAACTCCCTCCCAGAGCCTTAGGCAGGTGGGGGCAGGGCGGGACTTGGACCCATTCTGGGCACCACCAAAAATTATACAAACCTGCCCCCCCTGCTGGAGAGGGCTTTTAAGGCTGGCAGGGGCCCCCTGTTAAAATCCCACCATCAAATTGAAGAGATAATTGGGATGTTTTTCTTGACTGCCTCTGAACTTCAGTCCCCATCTGACTACTGAGAAATCCTCTCTGACAAAAAATGTATTATACATTAAAATTATATCTGAAGAGCATTGCCTAAGGAAAACACCAACTTGCACCAGGAGCAAGTGTGTGGTATTATTCCTAAAAGGTCTGCACTATCTTCATCATAAGGATAGGTACATTAGTTCTTTAAAACTGTAGCAGGAAGTTGCCAAGAGGAAGAATGAAAAAAGAAGTTCTACACTGAAGCAGAAACAAGGTAGCTTTAGGAATAATACTGTTTTTCCTATTCTAATTAATTTCCTTGTTCAGTGTTAGAACACAGTGACTCATTGTGTTATTCTTTTTCATTGTGAAAACGTGTTATCACAAGTTGCCTTATTTTAAACCAGCAATAGAACTAGGCAAAAAACTGGGGAAATATTTTGAAAAACCAATTCAAATTTGTTTGTGAAAAAATGTTTATTGAACTTTCAAACTTTTGAAAAATGTTAACAAGCCCTACCTAACCAGCATAAGGAAAAAGACAAGTCAATACCAAAGTTCAGCCTTTAATAAAATGTTCAGTTTGATAAGCCCACAGAATGACTTGAGGGGATGGAGTATGTTACCTGATTCAGACCTGCCATAAAGCTTACCATAGAGCATAGCAAAGTGCAGTTCAGTTCATTAATTCATGTAACTGGTAGTGCAGACAAAAAAAAATTATAAATCCTTTGCCTTCACTCAGAAAAGAGATTAAGAATAATTACATTCTTTAAAAGTCTGATAAGCATTCCATTCCACATATGTAATATATGAATGGAATTGCTTTTACCAAAGAGGTGCCAACGCTCAGAGAAGGCATGGAAGCCTGTTTTAAGGACCTTATATATACAAATAGAGCATTGTGACTGTGGTATCCATAGGAAAGAATATCTAAGAGGCCAATTAAAAGTTTGAATTTTAAAAAGGAACTTTCACTACAATATGTTATCGTTAATGTCTGAGCTGACAAGTGGTGTAAAAATCACAGATACCTGAGTGAAATAAGTGCGAGTCACCTAGCAAGAAAGTGGCGGGTGACAGCATGGTGCAAGAAGCAAAGAAATAATTCCCATGGAAAAAAGGGAAGAACCATTACTAAAATTCCTGAGTTCCTGGGCAGAAATGTGGTAGGTGTAGAAAGAGAGAACACATGACAGAGGAAATGGAGTGGAACCAGTGGAAATGTGCAGGGAATGTAAAGAAAGGGGTATTTGGAGCATGTCGGGAAAAAAAAGCAAAGGAATCGGGAAGATAACCGAAGCAGGGATAATTGAAGCCTATTTCATGGGATTGTGTATCTAAAGATGGCACGCCAAATAGGTTTGGACTGTTAGTGAAATCCTATTACATTTAAAATTAATTCAGGAATAGAGGTGACAAAAAATGAACTCCCTAAAGCTGAAGGTTTGATTTCCTATGGAAATTGTATTGCAGTTCCACAGTCTTTTACGATGACATATTGGAAAGGATTCACGAGGCATCCCAAGGCCACAAATTACATCTAATTGCTTTTGCTTTATTAGTTTGCTGTATAACAAAAATCATTTGGTACATAAAATTGCAACATTTTTAGCACTGTTATATTTTATATTAGTACACAGAGTCTTTCCATATTTCCTTTTCAACTGATAGTCACAAATATAACTCTTTAACAACAGGTCATCATGCCCCAGTACCTCAAATGTATCATTTTATGTTGGTAAAGAATTTCACCTGCCACCCAAGGTACCTATAGAGACAGAGTCTGCAACCCCTCTGCCCTTTTCTAGGCATCAATTTAGCTAAGTACTTAATTTTAATCACTTCAATGAAGTCACTCACAAACGTTAAACTAAGCACATGCTTAAGTGCTTTGCTGAACCAGCACCATCCCATTTTGGTTACATATGGTCCAGTGAAAAAACCCTCTAGTTTCTCTTCTTCTATCCGGAGTAGAGAGTCTCATCTTGGGAAGGTTCAGCCAGAACTTGTTCCCCAATAACGACAGCCAAATCAGATTGTGGTGTCATTGAACCCAAATGTTAAGAACAAGAAGCACATGGGGGGGAAAGGTAAGTGTTTAAAACGACAGTCATTTTAACGTATGTAACTAACAACAACTGGGGCTTGAGGAATGACATTGCCCAGGGAGCTAGTCCTGAAAAGAGGAGCCCTTTGTGCGGGCCTGATGGCCACAGGGGTTGAGTTGATCACGCCAGGAGGCGTTGCAGACCCCAGCTGGCGCACGGACTCATTCTTTGACAACGGAATTTTTTTCTGGCTCGAGGGCAGCGTGCGCGCGCCACTTTCCCCGCGCAGAACCCTGGTTTCAGTGGGGGGCGGGGCGAGGAACCGCGGGCCGCTGAATACGGGGAGGGGGAGGAGGGGGCTGCTGTACGCTTCTCTTACGCAGAGGCCAGGCTCCCCACAGGGCAGAAGGGGCGGGGCCTAGGGAGGCCGGCCCCTCGGCTGTGCCCGTTCCCGCGACAATCCGGGAGGAGCCCACCTCTACTCAGCCTCTTATCCCAGCGTCCCTCGCGCCGCCCTTCCCAGCCAAGATGGCGGCGCCCATGGTCATGCGAGTCGGGTGCCGCCGTGTCGCGGGTCTTTGCGGGGGCCTCTCCCGGCGGATCCATCACCAGCCGCAGCGGGCTCCGGGCGCCAAGGGGCTGCTGGCGGCGCAGTGCGAGCGGGGCCTGTTCCAGGAGGTGTTCCCGGCGCAGGGCGCGGAGGAAGGGCTGCCCGCCCTGCTGGAGCCGGGCCAGCCCCCGCAGACCGTTTACTGCGGCTTCGACGCCACGGCCGACTCGCTGCACGTCGGCCACCTGCTAACCGTCATGGGCCTGCTGCACTTTCAGCGCGCGGGGCACAACGTCATCGCCCTGGTAGGCGGGGCCACCGCCCGCCTGGGCGACCCGAGCGGCCGCACTAAGGAGCGCGAGCCGCTGTCGGAGGAGCTCGCGCGGGAACACGCTCTGGGCCTGCGCGAGGGGCTGCGGAGGCTCTTCGACAACCATCGGCTGGTGTTCTGGCCCGCGGCGGGCGGCGCGCGGTTGGGCGAGGTGATGCTGCAGGACAACGCGTGGTGGCTGGGGCGCGAGCCGGTGGTGGGCTTCCTCTGCGGGGTCGGGGGGCGCCTGCGCATGGGCACCCTGCTCAGCAGGCAGAGCTGCCAGGCTCGGCTCCGCAGCGCCGAGGGCATGAGCCTGGCTGAGTTCCTCTACCCGGCCCTGCAGGCCTACGACTTCCTGCACCTGCACCGACACCACGGCTGTCGCATCCAGCTCGGGGGAGCCGACCAGATGGGCAACATCATGTCCGGATATGAGCTTGTCACCAAGTACGGGCAGCAGGTCAAGGGGGCAACTGGGCTGCACCAGTGGGCTCTGGCTCCATCTCTCATACGGATGGGCAGCCCCTGAGAGATGCTTCATCTCATCAGGATTGGCAACCCCTGAGGTGCCAGCAAGAGCTGCACCACCATAGCCATCAGCTTCATTTCTCATAGGGATGGCTGCCTGCCCACTTCATCTCATTGGGCTGGGCAGCCCTTGATAGATGCCAGTACGAGCTGCATCACCATGGCCTCACACTTCATCTCTCACAGAGATGGGCAGCCTCAGAGAGACCACATATCCCAAATTGCCAGGGGCTGCAGAAGCATGGCTGACTGCTTCCTCTCATAGGGCTGGGCACTGGAAGCCCCTGAGAGATGATGGGTCCTAGCCTGCTAGGTGTCATCTTGTGCTGAGTGGCCTGAGGCACCTAGCAGGTTGGGACCTGCCCTCTTAAAAGCAAGGAGGTGACTAT
This sequence comes from Chrysemys picta bellii, assembly GCF_011386835.1. Taxonomy (NCBI): domain Eukaryota; kingdom Metazoa; phylum Chordata; order Testudines; family Emydidae; genus Chrysemys; species Chrysemys picta. Next base: position 107,726,620 of record NC_088791.1, read on the forward strand.
GCCAGGTTCAAGCCTGTTGCTTCACACATGCTAATCCACAAGTATGCCAGTGATGAGGGTGAAGGAGTCAAACTTTTTCCTTTATTGTTTCTCAAGTAATGCAAGGAACTCAGGATGGCCAAGTTCAAGTATTCAAAAATAATGAGTCAGGCCTCAAATAGTTAATATTGGCTTAAATTTAAAAAAAAAGACAGTGGGTATTATTTGTCTGCTGATTTTTCAGCCTTTAGGAACACACGGGTCACACTTTCAAGTTTTTCCTTGTAACCAGGAGGGCTAGAAATTTTTATTATTTTTTAAATGAAAGCCGAGAGTCTCACGCTCATTTGTCTCCAGCATCTGGGGCTTTAAATAAAATACACCTCTACCCTGATATAACGCTGTCCTCAGGAGCCAAAAAACCTTACCGTGTTATAGGTGAAACCGCGTTATATTGAACTTGGTTGGATCTGCCGGAGTGCGCAGGCCCGCCCCCCCCCCCCCCGGAGCACTGCTTTACTGCATTAGATCCGGTCGCGTTGTATCGGGGTAGATCAGGGTGTATCAGATATGAAACTCGATAAAATTGTAACGCTAAAGGGGTCAATATTTTCCAAAATTTCAACCAGTTTTCCACCAAATGAAATCTTTTTTTTTACCACAGGGCTTTGGAGCTGTGCTTCTGCTCCACTCCAGCTTCAGGCAAAAACCTTCAGCTCCATTGCTCTGGAGCTGCTCCGCACTCCGGCTCCGCTCCAAAGCCCTGTTTTTTCATATCTCTAATATATAAGTAGACACAGCTCTTGGGTGCCTAGGTGACAGTACAATCCTCCATTGTCAGGTTGCCTGAGGTATAGCGACTTTGAGGGAGCAGCATTGAAATGCTTGCTCAGACTTTTTTTTTTTTTTTTTAAGTTACAATCCATAATAAAAGACCAGGAGGCACTTATGTTCCGTAATTGCAATCTGCATCATGGCAACAACTAGCCTGTTAAAAGAAGATGCCTCTAAACATTTCTGACTGTTTCCAAGGTATAAGACTGTTCGTGAGATTTATAGCAGCATCCATTGCAATAGATAAGTGGAAGTAGAGGAGAAAAGGCTGCTGAAAAATGCTTTTAAGGAACAACTGCAGATACCAATGGTAGTGGGGTGTTGCTGCTGTACTAATAAGTGAAATGGAGACAGAATGCTTGGTCTAGCCTTTCTTGGTAGTTGACATGGAAATTAAGCACTTCTCAAAAAGCTAGACTACATTCAAAGTTATTGTGCAAGTTATGTTGAACATAGAATAACATCTACAAGACATTATACATCAAAATTGACATTCGGTGCATCTTATGCAGTATTCTGAACCAGATGCTTCAGAAGAACCTGCCAAAAACCCTGTTATGGAATAACCTGCCAACAAAGAAAGTTTCTTCCTAACCTCTTATTAGGTGCTAGTTGTCTTATACCCTGAAACTTGAGGTTTATATATCACTTCTAATTTTTTAAAAACCTAAGTGGATAGTCTCATTATTACATATACAATTGTAGCTTATTTTGTATCCCACCAATATTGTTGCCTCAAACATTTAGTGGCAATGAGTTCACAAGACACATTTTTTTAAAATGTATTTTAGTATCATCTAATTACTTTGTGAAAGGCTTAGAAGCAGCTCAGAAGAACCAGTAATTCCAAGTACAAGTTACATTTAAGCTTACCAAGCAATGTGATCTTAATGCATTGTGATTCTTTCCCCACAGAGTGACGGGAGAAGATGTGTTTGGAATCACCGTGCCTCTTATTACCAGTACCACTGGAGATAAATTGGGAAAATCTGCTGGTAATGCAGTTTGGCTAAACAGAGATAAGACCTCTCCATTTGAACTGTATCAGTTTTTTGTTAGACAGCCAGATAGCACTGTTGAAAGGCAAGTAGTTCTTCTTAAACCTCACTTTTCACAAAATTTGCTCCAGAAAACTATATAACAGCAGCACTGAAAATGTGCTTGTTTTATACAGACAGATACAGTATGAGATCATGCAGTAAGATGAATTTCCACTATCTTCATGCCAGTTATTCTTTTGAAAATGAGTCTTTATTGGTTAAATAACATACATCAGATTAATAAATGTACATGACATTACCACTTCATGGTTAGTCCTAACTTTGCAAACAGAAATAAAGGTTTGAAAAAGAATATCTAAAATCTGGATATTTTAAAATTACATCATTTTAACACAGGGAATTAAGTTTGCATGGCAGAGAGAAAGGAAGTCTAATATACAGACCAATGTAGAGATCAAATAATTCCCTCCCTGCCCTTAGGTACCTGAAACTCTTCACTTTCATTCCTCTTCCGGAGATTGAGCACATGATGGAAATGCATGCTAAAGAACCTGAAAAGCGGGGACCTCAAAAACGACTTGCTGCAGAAGTAACTAAGCTTGTTCATGGAAAAGAAGGTCTGGAATCTGCTAAAAGGTAAAATTTGACTAATTAATCTGTCCAATTTCAGGCTTATTTAGAAGGAGTGCTCTTCGTGACCAGAGGGAGGGGAGATACTATGTGACTAGTTCATGAATAGGGCTCTGTGTCTATCACAGAAGTCACGGATTCCATGACTTCCTGCAACCCTGTGACTTCTGCAGCGGCCAGTGTGGCTGACCCCAGGGCCACCTGAGCAGCTGGCCCCGGGGTCAGCCACACTGGCCACTGCTAGAGCGGCTCTGCAGCCAGCTGCACCAGCCACTGCTGGAGCGGCCCGGGGCCAGCCACATTGGCCACTGCTCTGGTATCTCCAGGCAGCTGGCCCCAGGGACCGCCCAAACAGCGGCTGATGTGGCTGGCCCTGGGGGCGGCGGGAGCCGCCACAGCTTCGTGGCTCCCAGCAGCTGGAGCAGCAGCTGGCCCACCAGGGCGCTCCCACGCGCTGGTGCCACGGGTCCTCCAGACTCTCTCTCTCTCCCACACTTCCCCCTCCCCCCCCAAGATTCAATTGGGGTATTTATGGTATGGGCCGTGACTTTTTTGTTTCTTGCCCGTGACCTGTCCATGACTTTTACTAAAAATACCCGTGATTAAATCGTAGCCTTATTCATGAACAGTTGAGTGGGGGAAGGGAGGGCAACAAAATGGAGAGGTATCTGTCATGTAATTCTGCAGACACTGTTAAACTTGAGTGGGAATGACAAGGTTTGATGGGTTTCAGTTTAGTTTTTTTTTATTATTATTATTATTATTATTATTTTATGCAGGAAGGTAGGCTACTATGGTAAAAAGATGAGTTTGGGGAGAAAATCATAAAACAGGAGAACCCTATTTGGTTAACCATATTTTTATTTTTTAGATGTACAAAAGCACTGTATTACAGCAGTGTGGAGGCACTGGAGGCTATGTCTGACCAAGAATTACAGGAACTCTTCAGAGAAGCTCCATTTGCTGAATTGATACTTGAACCTGGAATGAGTGTGCTTGACCTGTGTCACAAAGCAAATGCCATTCCAGATGGACCTAGTGGGTATGTTCCATTTTTATTCTTTAATATCTTTGTTATATGAGCTACAGTTGTACACTTCCAGAAATTCACTTCAAACAGAAGGTCTGCTTTGTTCAGTCCTCAGTTATATCAAAACAACTAGTAGTCATCCATCTGAGAAATCAATTAGTGAGGCACTGATGATCTACCAATACTATAAACTGAGGTGGGAGAAAATCTAGTGTGTTGAACAACTTCTACACCTATGCTTGATTTATAAGTTAAAGTGAAGTAATTCGATGGGTCTGAACTGTGTTGCTAAAATATCTTCACACACTATTGATCCAAGTTGTAGAATGTTGCTATCTGCTAAATTTCATTAAGTAACTAAGTCTGGTATGCTTTTACTGTGCACCAGAACATAAAGTTCTAAAGGAATGACACATGAATTCCAAATGCACTAAAAAGTAAAAAAGCCATCAAGAGTATTGATTGGCTAGAGGAAAATATTGAGAAGTGAATTTATTGCTGGTGCAATGCACCAAATTAAGAGCCGTGAATAATGAAGGGTACATAAGAAAGGCTATACTGGGTTGAACCAATGGTCCATCTAGCCCAGTATCCTGTTTTCCAACAGTGACCAATGCCAGGTGCTTCAGAGGGAATAAACAGAACAGGTAGTCATCAAGTGACCCATCTCTTCTTGCCCATTCCCAGCTTCTGACAAACAAAGGCTAGACAAACAGAGGGACACCAGCGCTGCCCGTCCTGGCTAATAGCCATTGATGGACCTATCCTCGATGAATTTATCTGGTTCTTTTTTGAACCCTGGTATAGTCTTGGCCTTACCAACATCTTCTGGCAAGGTGTTCCAAAGGTTGACTGTGTGTTGTATGAAGAAATACTTCCATTTGTTTGTTTTACACATGCTGCCTATTAATTTCATTTGATCCCTAGCCTAGTTCGTGTTATGAGGAGTAAATAGCACTTCCCTATTTAGTTTTTCCATACCTGTCATGATTTATATTCCCCATAGTCCTCTTTTCCAAGCTGAAAAGTCCCAGTCTTATTAATCCCCCCTCATATGGAAGCCATTCTATACCCCTAATAATTTTTGTTGCCCTTTTCTATACCTTTTTCAATTTCAATATATCTTTTTGAGATGAGGCCCCCAGGTCTGCATGCAGTATTCAAGATGTGGGCATACCATAGATTTATATAGAGGCAATATGATACTTTGTCTTGCTATCTATCCATTCCTAATGATTCCCAACATCCTGTTAGCTTTTTTGACTGGTGCTGCACATTGACCGGATGTTTCAGAGAACTATCCACTATTCAGAGATCTTTCCTGAGTGGTAATAGCTAATTTAGACCCCATCATTTTATACGTGTAGTTGTATATGTATGTAAAGACCGCAGTAGAGTCAGTTTCCTCCTTTACCTCACCTCTCAACAAAGGCATCATATTGCCCGGGGGGGGGGAATTGGTGTGTCCTTTAGGAACATGACTGATACCAGTTACAGTGTTGACCTGAAATGAAACTTGAACAAGTGACCTAGAGGCAACTGGCTTCATATTCCAGTATGAACTGCTCAAGTTGTCCAGTCTCCCACACTAAAATTAATACAGTAACTTTTTTCTAAACTGAATGTTTGAGAGTTAGTAACAATCAATCAGTTTCATCTTGCAATTACTACTTTTGTTTCAAGGTACCGGAAGATTACAGATGGTGGAGTCTCTATAAACTACATTCAAGTAACTAATCCTGAAACTGTTCTTGTTATTGGGCAACATATCCTCAAGAATGGAGTGTCACTACTTAGGATTGGAAAGAAAAACTTCTACATTATAAAATGGCTGACATTGTGACAAAAGGAAATACCTAATTAAAATAATACACCTTCACACTAAATTTCCCAAAGCCTCTATCTTACCTTGTCCTTTCTATATTGTGTATATTGCACATCTCAAGAACAGCACAACAAGAGCGTACTGTTTGTCTCATTCTTCTCACAGTGAGAGATTCTACCTAATACACCTGGTTCAAATAAAAGCAGCTAAATTTATGAAGATGGATAATTTTGTATTTTAATTTTGACAGTGTTAATAAATCTGAGGTTTGTTACATACTATGAGTCATGGAATGAAGAATACAGTAAAGAAACTCAGAGCAAATTATTCCAACTAGTCTACCCCAGAATTCCTTTAGGGATAGAGCAGTTGTCATTTCCATAATCAGTCCTCCGAAACAGAATTCTCAATGCAATAAATATGTCCCAGAAGGCAATCTACTCATTTGCCATCAGGGTTATAAAAAACTCCTTTATTCCCTGCCCCCTCCAGAAAAGCTGTGCTTTGTATTCTAGTTTGAGACTTTCATGTTTTTGAATAGTAACAGAATTTGAAAGTTTAAACACTGGGCTCTCATTTCAACCAGTGCAAATCAACTTTTATCCAAAAAGGTGAGCTGTGGAGAGATGAAGCTTAATGTTTCCTGATGGGCAGAACAGCAAGTTACAGAAATGTTTAGAAGCCTAAACTCATGGAGGCTTTGGTGATTGGAGGAAGAGGTGTGGGTACAGGATAGAATGAAATGTCATCAGATGTTGGCTTTGCTTAATTAGTCTTGCTTTACCACCTGTAACTCCTGGGCCTTCTAGCCTCTTGTATAGGAGTTATCCCACTGGAGAAATTACACAGGTTCCTACTGCTACTTTCCTGGAACAAGTGTAAAGAGGATATGCATAAGAATGTAAAAATACCAATTTATGAAGGTAGTTGCCCTCAAGGGCAGCCAGAGGCCATGTATATAATAGTGGATCTGTCTGGATCTCAAGATGCTGATGAAAACCACTGTGAGGTTGCTGAGCGTGACCCAGGGAACATGGGCTAGAATTTCTCATTCCATTGATCATCAACCTATTGGAAGTGAGAGCTATCAGAGTCCTCCTGCAGAAGGAGCAATCCTTGGCCAAGCTGACTTCACCCTGACAGAGCAGCCTACGTAAATTGGTACGGTGAAATGAGCTCAAGCTTGAAGACAAGAGAGATCCTTTCCTGGGCAGATATGGCTTTCATCAGGCAAGTTACATAAGAGATCCAACATAAAAGCAGACTGGCTGAGCCTTATAGTTCCTGAGCCTCTAGTTGTTGCAGTGCAAATAAGCAAGCTGTCAGAACAAGTTTTCCACAGGAGCAGTGACTTTTTGGACCGCCTAAATTATACTCTTCAGATAGAGACACCATACAAGACTTCTGCACAGAAGCAGCAGCCTAGCTATTCCACATGACAAATGCCCATAACCAAACCAAAGTACCTTCCCTCCAATTCATCTACTAGTAACATTGATAAGAAAAAGGGAGGATGTAACAAATCAAGACCCTGTAGTGCAAAGACCCAGAACTCTGTGACCACGAAATACTTTTCATTCCCAACCTATTTCCACTGAGTTTGTGTAGTTTATGTCAACCAAGGGAGAGCCATTGGAGTAGGCTGGGCTGTCTGAAGCAGGACTGGGATCCTGTGACTGCTGTAGGACCTGCTGCCTTAATAGAAGGAGCAGGTAAAATGTACTTTTGTGGTGGGTGGGATTGGGTAGGCAAAAATAACTGTGTTTTCCTGCTAGTTACTGCACTCTCTCATCAGTTTGTCATAAATAAAATTTCAGCACTGTAAAGCAGTTTTTTTTTAAATAAAAGTTTTAGTACTTAAATTTCAACAAGGGATAGATTTGATGTCTGTTATAATAAAATTTTCACAGGGTTTAGGTAAGATTTCTTTTATTGTTTTAGTGATAAAATGGTTTGAATTCCAAGTTTTATTTATATATTTTAAAAAAACCACCTGTAGTGTGGTTTTTTTTAATAGCATGGGGTAATCTGTCTCATGAGATTTGGGGATCTAATGGTTTTGTGGGTGGGAGCGCGCTAACAATGCAGGAGCAGAAGTGGGTATTGCAGGACAGAAGCAGGAGTGGGATTTAAAAATAGTCCCATGCAGGGCTTTTTCTAGATGCTGAAGTCAACTTCAAGCTCCCCCCTGCCCTAGCCCGTAATTAGAGTTGGACTTGTTGGACAACATAGAAGTAACCAAGATATGTAGATCTAGACTGCTTGGAGAACAACAAAACCGTGAAAGTAATCATTGGTGAAGTTTCTTCTGAGTATTTTTGAATGCGCTCCGTAAGTGACAAAACTTGTTGAAAGGTTTTTGCTGTATGCTCGAGACTGCGTGCACCCCTCCTACAAAGTGCTGTAGGTGGCCTAGCTTAGCACCTTCTTTCCCACCAAGGCCCTTGTCAGATTCAGCCATTCATCTCATAGAGTAGCAATTATTGCATTGTTTTCTAGAAGGTTCAACAACCCAGCCTATGCTTTTGGTTCCCCATTATATGGTTATGAACTGGATTCTTGTCTTCCGGAACCCATGCAACATGGAAAAGTATAGGAAGCATGCATGGTAATCTAATTGGTTCTCCACTAATGGGGAAAGCTTTAGCGTAAGAAGCAGTTACTGGCAAAAAGTCAGTCACGTACTTGCAGCAAAAACAGTGAATTCAGTAGTATTATGAGAAAAATGTCATTCTGAGTCTAAACAGACAAAGACGAGATGGGTCTCTGCTATACGGAGCCCTCAAAGAGCACAATATATAGTGCAAGCAGCCTGGATGCAGTGATACAGAGACCGTTTTATACCCCACTCTACCTGAACGTGATAATTGGTAGGCAACTTCTAACCCAGATAGGGTACATCATGATGTTCTAACCTCTCACAGGTCATCCATCTGCATTATCTATACAAAAATCTGAACTCAGTTATTTATTATTGTAGCAGCTAGGAGTCCCCAGACATGGTCCAAGGCTCCCTTGTGCTAGGCACTCTATAAACATTGAACAAAAAAGTTTTCCAATTTTCCTATGTGTATTACATAAATCAACAACACTAGGAAACCAGACATTCTAGTTCTTATATTTTCTTTAGGATAGTCTGGACTTTGGCATTAAAGTCCATGCCATCATTTCAGATTTCAGTTTTATAAATCACTAATTGCCTGCACCTTACCTGTGAGGTTCCTGGAACAGTTCTAGCCAAATCATTAATCAGACCTTTCCTACACCAAGGATTTGCCCTTGATACTACTAAGTACTCCACGAAGTCAATGTAAGTTTATTTTTCTTCAACTCTGTCAATCAATGTCCACATGCTGGTAGCAAGCATAATAGCAAGGAGAGTCTGAGACCTTTACCCTACTGCATATTGCATGAGGCAAAAGTTGTGCTTTACACTCAAGAATCATTTCTATGCAAAATTAACACATCCCTTCACGCCTCAAAATGGGAGTCATACCACTGTCATTTTCCCCAAGGCCACATCAGAAAGCAAATAGCACCAAACTTGAGGGCAATAAAGAACTCTAAAATAGACCAGGAAATCACTTTCACTGTTTCCTTCACCTAAATTCTCATAGATTGATGGAAAAGTCAGAATCCAGAATGTAATATAATGGAAATCCAATTTCCTTTCTGGGACTCATCTCATCCTGCCTATATTTTCCTGCGATCAAGTAATCAGATTCTGAGCTATATATATAAAAAAATGAAATTGTTCTACTAATTCAGTGTTTAATATACCTTTAGAAATACTCTTTGAAAGGGCAAAAGCAACAGTAAACACGGGGGCAGGCAGGTTTTTTTGTTTGTACGGGGCCAAGGATTATAGAACCATGGTTTGGTTGGCCTCTAGATACTACCACAATATAAATGTTAATATAAGAATGATGGCTACTATCCCACGACGAAATTGCCTTCAGTACCTGCACAGAGGAAGCACAGTCAAGATAAGGGAATAGGTCAGTCCTAGAAATCAGGTAAAAAGAAGTTTGTACTTGGTACAGCTACAGAAAAAATTAGATTGCAGGGTTTGAATACAGTAACTCCTCTCTTAACCTTGTAGTTATGTTCCTGAAAAATGTGACTAAGCGAAACTATGTTAAGTTAATCCAATTTCCCCATAAGAATTAATGTAAATAGAGGGGTTAGGTTCCAGGGAATTTTTTTTCACCAGACGAATGACTATTGTATACATACACGTACATACACACAGTATAAGTTTTAAACAAACAATTTAATACTGTACACAACAATGATGATTGTGAAGCTTGGTTGAGATGGTGAAGTCAGAGGGTGGGATATTTCCCAGGGAATGCCTTACTGCTAAGGCCTGGTCTACACTAGGAGGTTATGTCGAATTTAGCAGCGTTAAATTGAATTAACCCTGCACCCGTCCACACAACAAAGCTATTTAGTTCGACACAGAGGTCTCTTTAAGTCGATTTCTGTACTCCTCCCCGACGAGGGGAGTAGCGCTAAATTCGACATGACCATGTTGAATTAGGGTAGGTGTGGATGGAATTCGACGCTAATAGCTCTGGGAGCTATCCCACAGTGCACCACTCTGTTGACGCTCTGGACAGCAGTCCGAGCTCGGATGCTCTGACCAGCCACACAGGAAAAGCCCCGGGAAAATTTGAATTCCTTTTCCTGTCTGGCCAGTTTGAATCTCATTTCCTGTTTGGACATCATGGCGAGCTCAGCAGCACTGGCACCGATGCAGAGGTCTCCAGCAGAGGTGACCATGCAATCGCAGAATAGAAAGAGGGCCCCAGCATGGACTGATCGGGAAGTCCTGGATCTGATCGCTGTGTGGGGCGATGAGTCCATGCTTTCGGAGCTGCGATCGAAAAAACGGAATGCGAAGATCTACGAGAAGATCTCCAAAGCCATGACGGAGAGAGGATACAGCCGGGATGCAACGCAGTGCTGCGTGAAAATCAAGGACCTGAGACAAGGCTACCAGAAGACCAAAGTGGCAAACGGACGCTCCGGATCCCAGCCCCAGACATGCCGTTTCTACAAGGCACTGCATTCCATTCTAGGTGCGGCCGCAACCACTACCCCCGCCAGTGACCGTGGACTCTGACGATGGGGTATTGTCAACGGTCGCTTCCTCTGAGATGTTCGTGGACGGGGAAGATGAGGAAGGAGATGAGGAGGATGAGGCAGTCGACAGCGCATACAACGCTGATTTCCCCGACAGCCAGGATCTCTTCATCACCCTCACGGAGATCCCTTACCAACCCTCCCAAGGCGTTAACCCTGACCCTGAATCAGGGGAAGGATCAGTCGGTAAGTGTTTTAAACATATAGACATTTATTTTGATCAGAACAGGAATGGAATATTAACAATGGGTTTTTCATGATTACTTTGCCTTAGGCGCTTTACTTTTTAGTCCTTGCCAGTGCAACTACTGCTAAATTGTGTCAATATGTCCGGGGATAGAGCAGAAATCCTCCTGGGACATCTCCATGAAGCTCTCCTGGAGGTAATTTGAAAGCCTTTGCATTAGGTTCCTGGGGAGAGCGGCCTTATTGCGTCCTCCATTGTAGGAAACTTTTCCGCGCCAGGCTAGCAGCAAGTACTCCGGGATCAGTGCCTTGCACAGCATGGCCGCATACGGCCCCGGTTTTTGCTGGTATTCATGCAGCATGCGGTCTTTCTCTGTGTCCGAGATCCTCATCAGAGTGATATCACTCATAGTGACCTGCTTTAAATTAGGGGAATGTTAGTATTGGGACTGATTGCCTGTTCCTTTCCATAACTGCCTGTTCCTTTCCATTCCGGCGGTTTACAGCCACGCGGTGGAGGCGGGACAGGGGCAGCATACAGGGATCTTTCCTGGAGACAGCCGCGAAGGCGGTGGGACGGGCAGAGTTCATGCTGGCCAGATTGCCAGCAGCAGGAACTGGCCAACGCTAGGGGCACTGCTATAAATTAAGCTTTCAGCAGCCAAAAGTCTATGGCTTACCATGTCCACCTGCTAGCCGAATTCCGCTGTCCTGCCCTGCTTGTGTGATCTGTACTCCAAGACCCCAGGCACTGAATGCGAAGGCCAAAAATTCGACCTTGTCCCGAGTGCGCATGTGATAGGTGCTGTGCATGGTCTTGTTCACAGAGAAAGACACGGGACAAGATGTTCTCTGAACTTACGGGCTGCTCCCGAGCCGAGGCGGCACAGCAGACCCAATGGAGGAAGAACATGTCGCAATACCAACGATCACACAGCGAACGGGAGGATAGGTGGCGAACGGGAGGACAGGTGGCGGCAGGAAGACCAGCAGGCAACTCAAACGCTCCTTGGACTAATGAGGGAGCAAACGGACACGCTCCGGCGCCTTGTAGATGTTCTGCAGGACCGGAGGCAGGAGGAGAGAGCCCCATTGAAGTCTCTCTTTAACCGCCCTCCCCCGCCACAAAGTCCCACCCCCCGCTCACCCAAAGTCCCAAGGAGGGGCGGCAGGGGCCGTGAAAACAGTCACTCCACCCCTGCAGACTGCTCAAGTACCAGACGGCTCTCATTCCCAAAGTCCTTTCCTTCACTCCAAAAGCACCTCACCCAAGCCCCCGTCCCAGTGTCATCCCCTAACTGTGTAGTTGTTAATAAAAAATACGTTTCTGTTCATTACTGTTTCCGTCATGCTTTTAGAGGAGAGTGTGTTTGAAGGGGGAAAAGGGGTTGATAATTGGAGAGGACAGTCACCTTTACCAGGGTACAGACACGGGGGCAGGTCCAGCAGCAGGTCACACACACATTGCAGTCACTAGGCACCCTGGTCAGTCTGGGAGGTGGTTTTCATGTTCTGTGTCGGGGGGTTATGTGAGTTTGTGGCGGGGGAGGGCGGTTACAGATCTTATGCAGCGGTCCTTAGCCTGGATGACAGAGCCTCGCAGCAGGGGATCTGTAACCGTCCTCCCCCGCCACAAAGTCACATAGTCCCCACACACAGAGTTCCGAAAAGGAAGGGTGGCAGGCTCCGTTAAAACAACCAGTCCACCACTGCGGACCGCTCTAGGAGCAGGAGCCTGTCATTCTCGAGTTTAGAAGCATCCTTTCCATCACTACACCCGCTCTCCACCACAGTCTGCGTCCCAGTTTCAACCCTTTACCACGAAACCCTTAATAAAGAAAACAGTGTTAATGAACAAAGTTCCATTTATTTTATTTTTAAAGGTGTGTTGGAAGGGGGGCAACGGGGTGAAGGGGGTATGTAACTGGAGAGGAAGTCAACATTAAGTGGGTAAAGGAACGGGGGCAGGTTCAGCTTCTCTTTAAACAAACTTAATAGTCACAGGTTACCCTGCTCACTGTGGAACCTAGCTTTCAAAGCCTCCCGGATGCACAGCGCGTCCCGCTGGGCTCTTCTAATCGCCCTGCTGTCTGGCTGGGCGTAATCAGCAGCCAGGCAATGTGCCTCAACCTCCCACCCCGCCATAAACGTCTCCCCCTTGCTCTCTCAGAGATTGTGGAGCACACAGCAAGCTGCAATAACAATGGGGATATTGGTTTCACTGAGATCAGAGCGAGTCAGTAAGCTTCTCCATCTCCCCTTGAGACGTCCAAAAGCACACTCCACCACCATTCTGCACTTGCTCAGTCGGTAGTTGAAGAGTTCTTTTTCACTGTCCAGGGCGCCTGTATAGGGCTTCATGAGCCAGGGCATTAGTGGGTAGGCTGGGTCCCCAAGGATCACTGTAGGCATCTCCACATCCCCAACAGTTATTTTGTGGTCCGGGAAATAAATACCTTCCTGCAGCCGTCTAAACAGACCAGAGTTCCTGAAAACACGAGCGTCATGAACCTTGCCCGGCCATCCGACGTTGATGTTGGTAAAACGTCCCCTATGGTCCACCAGTGCTTGCAGCACCACTGAAAAGTAGCCCTTTCAGTTAATGTACTGGCTGGCCTGGTGGTCCGGTCCCAGGATAGGGATGTGAGTTCCATCTATAGCCCCACCGCAGTTTGGGAATCCCATCGCGGCGAAGCCATCTATGATGACCTGAACGTTTCCCAGGGTCACTACCTTTGAGAGCAGTAGCTCAACGATTGCGCTGGCTACTTGCATCACAGCAACCCCCACGGTAGATTTGCCCACGCCAAAGTGGTTCGCGACTGACCGGTAGTTGTCTGGCATTGCAAGCTTCCAGAGGGTTATGGCCACTCACTTCTGGACAGTCAGGGCTGCTCACATCCGGGTGTCCTTGCGCTTTGGGGCAGGGGACAGCAACTCACAAAGTTCCAGGGAAGTTCCTGCAGTGATTCATCCCAGACCTGCAGCACTATGCGGTCCCACCAGTCCGTGCTTGTTTCCTGGGCCCAGAATCGCCATTCCACAGCATCAACATGACCCATTGCCACCATGATGTCCATGGGGCGGGGTCCCGTGCTTTGCGAGAGGTCTGACCGCGCTGCCGTAGCCTCCTCGCCCGATTTCTCAGCATCTGCCTCTGAAAAAGGTGGATGATAAGGCGTGAGGTGTTGACAACGGCCATAACTGCAGCGATGGTCACAGCGGGCTCCATGCTCGCAGTGCTGTGGCGTCCGCGCTGTCACTCACCAGAAAAGTGCGCGAACTGATTGCCCACTGGCGCTTTCAAGGAAGGAGGGCAGGAGTGATGGTTGAATGACGACAGTTTACCCAAAACCACCCTCGACACATTTTTTTCCCCAGTAGGCATTGGGGGCTCGACCCAGAATTCCAATGGGCAGCGGGGACTGCGGGAACTGTGGGATAGCTGCCCACAGTGCACCACTTCCAATGTCAACGCTTGCCCCGTTAGTGTGGACTCACAAATTTGAATTACTGTTCTTAGTGTGGATACACACGTTCGACTTTGTAATATCGGTTCCACTAATTCGATTTAAGTAAAATCGAACTACTCTTGTAGTGCAGACGTACCCTAAATGATGAACAAGCACTCGGCTGAGCCCTCAAGGGTTAACAGATTGTTAATATAGTGCCACACTCTACAAGGCAGCACAAATGAAGGGAGGGGAGACAGCATGGCAGACAGAGACACACCCTATGTGTGTGTGAGACAGATGCGCATTACCCCTTTAAGTACACTGACCACACTATAAATACATTTCCTTTTTAAGTAGATCAGCAAGAGCAACAGTTGAACTGCCAGCAATTGATAGCCTGCTGGGCGCAGGGCTGGCCTTACCATGAGGTGAACTGAGGTGGCCGCCTCAGGTGCCAGACTGGGAGGAGAAGGTGTGGGGGGGTGCGCTACTAGGACCCAGAGTGTAGAAAATTGTGTCTGCTGCTGGTGTATATGTATGCTCTCTGTTCTAGATGCACAGAGATGGTGGAGTGCTGTGCTGGAGGAAGGAGGACCCAAGAGACATAGCAGGCAGGTAGGAGAAAAGGTGAGGGAATAACAAAAAGCAGCAGGAGCTGCAGGGAGAGAGAGGAGGAGCAGCCTCTTATGTACCTCTCTAGCACCCCCAGGAGCCTGGACTGTTTAACACCAGCGTCTCAGGGAGCTTCCTGTTTCTTGCTGCTTCCCTGAACCCACTTGAAGAGAACAGGCAGTCAACTGAAGTAGTAGGAGCCAGTTAGGCCCTTAAGACGCTGATATCTTTCCTCACTCAGGCCCTGCTACCAGCTTGCTTATTTGTCCCCTTCAATTGAGCGTTGAGAGCCACTAGAGCTGGCACAGAACAGCAGTCATGAGTGAAAGAAGAAAATGCCCCTCTGGGGCAGCATTCAGAAGCAAGCAAGCAAAGGAAGCTTTTCTGTCTAAGCAGGAAGGAGCTCTCCTGAGATACATAAACACAAATGCTCACAGTGAGCCTTTCTGCCCCAGTGAGGATGTGAGTGGTGAGGAGGTGCCTGATCTTCCAGTTAGTCAGAATGCAGGTGACCTGGCAGCTACTGCAGCATCCATATCTCCATCTGAAATGGATGTAACCATGCACATTCCTGAAGAAAAGTGTAGATCAGAGAAGAGTGTAGTGGAGGCGCAAGAAACACCTGCTGTTGAGTTTAGTTCTTAAGTCTAGATGATCCAGGACTGTGGACCCACTTGAGCAGTAGCCTGAGGGACTTCCTTGTACTGCATGGGCCACAGCAAGTGAAAAACTTCATGTTCCCCAAAGACAATGAAAATAGAAGTTTCCATCCAACACGTTACTGGCGTGAAATCCCCAATGGCGACAAAGTGGAGAGGCCATGGCTTATGTCAGGGGTCCCCAATGCAGTGCCCGCAGGCGCCATGGCACCCGCCGGGGCATCCATGTGCGCCCACCTACTGGCCACCGGACAAGCAACTGCCAAAATGCTGCCATGAAACGGCAACGTCAAGAAACGCTACCGCCAAAATGCCGCAGAATTTTGGCAGCATTTCGGCGGCGACGCCTCTTAACATTGCCGCTTCACAGCAGCATTTCGGCAGCCACAGTCCTCAGCGGGTAGTTGTCCGGTGCCCGCCCCACGGAAAAGGTTGGGGACTACTGGCTTATGTACTCAAAAACTCAGAATGCTGCATACTGTTTTTGTTGCAAACTCTTACAGTCTAATGTTCCAGCCACATTGGGTTCTACAGGACTGGAAAAATCTGGCTAGAAATCTGGCATGCCATGAGAAGGCAGCAAATCACCAGAGAGCATTCCATAGGCGGAAAGAGCTTGAAATGAGACTAAGGTTAAAGGCCACCATAGATGATCAGCATCAAGAGAAGATTGCATCAGAGTCTCTTTACTGGCAAAATGTTCCGAAAAGGCTCATTGCCATTGTGAGAATGCTTGCTACCCAGAACCTAGCACTGCGTGGCACTTCAGATCAGCTGTATGTGCTAAACAATGGAAACTTCCTTAAAATTGTGGAGCTGATGGCTGAGTTTGATGCTGTACTCCAGGAGCATCTAAGAAGAGTCACCACCCAAGAAATGTACACACACCACTACCTTGGAAAAACAATTCAAAATGAGATCATACAGTTACTGGCAACAAAAGTCAAACAGAAAATTGTGGCAGATTTGAAGTCAGCAAGATATTACTCTGTTATTCTGGACTGCACACCTGACATCAGCCATATGGAACAAATGACTTTAATGGTGCTTTTTATAACAACAGAACCTAGTGAATATGTCCCTGCAATGGTGACTGTCAGAGAGCATTTTCTAGAATTTATTGACATTGATGATACTACAGGAGCTGGTATGACAAATGTGCTTCTTAAAAAGCTGGAAGATATGGGAATTGCGATAGCTGACGTGACAGGTCAGGGGTACGATAATGGTGCCAACATGAGAGGAAAGAACAGAGGAGTGCAGACACGGATCCGAGAGTTAAATCCTTGAGTTTTTTTTGTCCCATGCAGTTCTCATTCATTGAACTTGGTGGTCAGTGATGCAGCATCAGCTTCTAATGAGGCTGCTGAATTTTTTAATGTAATTCAAAGCATCTGTGTATTTTTCTCTGCATCAACTCATAGATGGCAAATTTTGAAGCAACATCTGAGAACATCTTCTCTGACACTGGGACCAGTGAATGCCACACGATGGGAAAGTCGAGTGGAGGCGATAACGCCTATCAAACACCAAATTAGGAAGATAGATGATGCCATAGTTGCCATTATGGAGGATAATGCTATGACAGGAACTGTTCATGGGAGAACAGTGGCAGAGGGAAAGGGAATCACCAGAAACATACATAACTTCAAATTTCTGTGTGGCTTAGTGTTGTGGCATGACATACTGTTCGAAATAAATGTTGTAAGCAAGTGTTGACCTTGATATATCTGGAGCAATGGAACAACTGGACAAAGTAAAGTCATACCTACAGTCTTACCGGTCAGATGAGGGATTTCAAAGCGTTCTGAAGAGTGCACAGAAGTTGGCAGAGTAACTTCACACTGAAGCTATTTCCCCACCCATTCAAGAATACAAGAGTCACCGAAGAAGATGACATTTTGATTATGAGGCACGGGGTAATCCCATAAGAGACCCCAAACAACAATTCAAAGTTGAATCCTTTAACCAGGTGCTAGATTGTGCAATACAGTCAGTTGAAGAACGTTTCATGCAGCCCACGGAACACAACAGTATATTTGGGATGTTGTATGAGATTCCAGAACTCCTCACTATACCTGAAGATGACCTACACCAGCAATGCAGGGCACTAGAGACAATGTTGACACATGATGACATACGCGATATTGATGCAAGTGATTTAGGTGATGAACTGAAAGCCCTTTCAAGATACATTTCAGCAGGATCAACTCCAAAGGCTGTTCTGGAATATAGGTGCACTAATAAGATGACCAACCTCTTTCCAAATGCTTTTGTTGCTCTATGCATACTTCTAACACTTCCTGTAACAGTTGCCAGTGGAGAACGCAGCTTTGCCAAGCTGAAGTTAATAAAAACACATCTACTCTCCACAATGACACAGGAGAGGTTGGTTGGCCTTGCAACCATCTCAATAGAGCATGAGCTGACCCAAACTGTGGACCTTCAGGAAGCAGTTCAAATCTTTGCAACCAAGAAGGCACAGAAAGCACCACACTTTGATTATTTAAACAGATTCAAAATGTCAGTGTTTACTATGCAGACAAGAAAAGTTACATTTGCTGTTCAGGCGTTTGAAAATTAAGTGTTACTTAAAAATTTTGAACAAGGCATTTTAAGTTGTTAGTTCTCCTGTATTGGGGTAGGTAGCAGAGCAGTACCATGAGAGGAGTAGAACAGGAAGAAGGCAGAACTGAGACCTTTCAAAGTTTTGGCTCAAGCGAGGGAATATGGGGTTGTCATTTGAGCTCCCCGCCTCAGATGCCAAAATACTGTGGGCTGGCCCTGGCTGGGCAGCTGCCACACAGGGAACTTATGGGGGGCTGCCGGTCCACCCTGGTTGCAAGCCCCCACCAGCTAGCTCCAACAGGCTGCTCTTCCTGCAAGCAGTGGACAAATCAGATGGCTGCCAAACATTATAAGGGAGCATTGTGCAACTTTAAACAAGCATGTTCTCTAATTGATCAGCAAAGAAACAACATTAACCTGCACGAGTTACTATCATTCCTTCAGTTTTGTGGGAGAGAATGTGTCTTCTGGTGGCTGGGTCAGGTTCCTTAGAGGTTTCTTTTGCCTAGGACTAGAGTGATGTTATTTGCTGAACCTTCAATTATCAGTTTCCCTCTAAGTTTTGTCTAGACTTTAATACAGTTGAACTCACTTGCTGCTATGGTAAGAGCCATAATTTAAAAAACAGTTCTCTCTTCCCCTGACCCTTATATTCAATATATGTTTTTATAACACACTCATTGCCATTGTCTCTGAGCTCTTTCCAATATAGTTCAGTAAGGATTAAGTCATGTGACTACACCTCTGTCACATATTTGGTCTCTCATCCTCTTCTCAGAGGCAGACGTGTGTGTAGAAGAGTGGTTTAGTTTAGTAGTGGATGTCTTTTTATATATAAATGTACCGGTTGTGTATTTATATTAGAGAAGGCAAGGTAAAAGAAATTTGCACTTGGAGCGGAAAATGATGTTTGTTCCTGGGCAAGTTCATTCTACAGTCTCACACCACTCCTGGAGAAAGCTGTATCTTGCACAAACGAGCTTTACTCTTATTACACAAAGTTCCATTGTGCCAGAGGAGCGTAGTTGTAGACCATGGTCTTCCTCCTGGAGCTTTCAGGAAGACCCAGGTCATGGAATGCTTTGCAGATAAGGGCTGAGACTTTGAACTTGATTTGAGATTCTATGGGAAACCATCATAGGGAGCAAAGGACATCTTCGATGTGTTCCTGGAAGCCTGTATTGCTGAGGAGACATGCTGCAAGATTTATGTACTAGTTGGAGTTTCCTAAGTGCTGAAGGCTTTATGCCCAAGTATATTGCATTCCTGTAATTCAGGTCGAGAGGTGACGAAGGTACTACTAACTGAAGCTAGGTCTTCAGCTGCCAAGATGAGACAGTTTCCTAGCCAAGTGGAGATGGCAGAAAGTATTACTTGCTGATACTGCTATGTGAGAGTTCAGCATCAGCAAGGACTTCAGGAGTATTCTAAGACTACGGCCTGAACTGACTAAGAGTGGGTATAAATCTTCAACCAACAGAGACTGCACCATGGCTATGAGATCTTGCAATACTTTCCTCTAACCACCAGCATCACCTCTGTCTTGCTTAGGTTCAGCTTCAGGCAAACGTTCATTATCCACTAGCTGATCTCATCCAAGCACTGGGCCACAGTGATAGTAATATAGTCAAATGTGGTGAAGGACAGGTAGAGCTGTGTATCATCTACATATTGCTTGCACTTGAGTTAGTCTCATGTGACCAGTTAACCTTGTAGTTGCATGCGGATGTTGAAAATGACTGGACAGAGAATAGATCCTTGTAGAACTCCACAAATGGGGTATAGTGGTAGAAGTGCAGTTACCCACCAGTACTTCTTGCACTGTTCTTCCAGGAAGGATTCAAACAATTTTAGCATATTACCCTGGGCCCCTGCCATCTGTCTCAGGCGAGACAGCAGAATCTCACATTTAACAGGGTTGAATGCTTTAGAGGTCCAGCAAGAGGAAAATAACCCATTGACCAGAGATCATACATCAGTGCCGCTAAAGCAGTTTCAGTTCCATGTCCTGGCCTGAATCCAGAATGTGCTGGGTCTAGAATGTAACTTCAGTTACACAAGCCTGTAGTTTGCCTTTTGCTAGATTTTTTTTTTTTTTTTTTTTTTTTTTGAGCTTGCTTAGGAATGGGAGGTTTGACATTGGGTGGCAACTGGCTAGGACTAAAGTATCTAGGGTGGGTTTCTTCAGTGTTGATTGGACCAGTGAGTGTTTGAAGGAGGAAGGGAAGATTCTCTGAGAGAGGTGTTAACTATTTTGGTCAGGAGTGGTGCCAGCTGTTCATGGATTCTTTCACAAGCCAGGAAGGACATGGATTGGATTCACAAGTCTTGGGTTGAGTCTCATTTAGGGTGTCCAGAACTTCTTGATGTGTTACTGTATTGAACTCTGTGAATGTAGGTGGGCTGTTGGTTGATGGAGGCAAAGCAGATCCTTACTATTTGAGAAGCCTTCCCAAATGTGCATGGTCTTCCTAGCAAAGTAGGATGACAGCTCTTCACTAAGGCTAAGATTTTGTCATGGTTATTTTTAGTAAAAGTCACGGACAGGTCATGGGCAATAAACAAAAATTCACGGAAGCTGTGACCTGTCCATGACATTTACTAAAAATAACGACAAAATGGAAAGTAGGAGAATCCAGCACCCATTTGATTGGGAATAATGCCCTTAAGTATACACACATATCCCACTCCCACATAAGTAAAATTTAAAACTGACCACTTAAAAAAAGTAATTTATTGATATGAAAGCTATGTGCAAGTCTTTCACACGTCAGTTTTATTTACAGTAACATACATATGTCAGGTATATTAAATGTCAAATTTCTATTTCTCTGACTTTTCTCCCTTGATTACTTGCTTATGCCAATAGTTTCATTGGATACTGGATTTGTTCAAGGTGTGCAAAAAGAATAGCTGTTCTTGATGAACAAATGTCAAATTAAATTTCTCAAGAGGTGTTAGACTTTCATTTCCACAGATTTAGGTTTCTATGGAAGAAAACTTGTAACAGCTTGTGTGCACAAAGCAAAAAATAGAAAGGATTGGAAATGAAGTCAAACTCCCTCCCTATTCCCTGCCAAGTAAAACCAAAGAACTACAGCCTGGCCTACACTAGGTTTCTTTCACTAAAATTTCCATGCCTTTTCTTCCATCAATGGAAATAACAACCAGAGTGCTAGCATAGACAAAGTGCCAGTGACTGCTGACATTTTAACTATTCCATTATCTAGCACTGCTTAAGGTAGTTGTAGACAATACCGTGCTTAAAACACAAGCAGCCACCTGAGTCCTGTTGACACTAAAACTCCCACTGCTGTACTAGAACTAGTGATGGGAAATTCTGGGAGAGCAAATCACAATATAGAAAAAGCTGTACAAGTGATGCTACATCAGAAGCCTAAAGATAGTGATGGGTATCTGACCCAGTTCCTCATAATTCACAGTTGCGTATCTGGTATAATCAATACACTATATATAGCAGGGGTTCTCAAACTTCATTGCACTCCGACCCTCTTTTGACAACAAAAATTACTCCACGACTCAAGGAGGGGAGGTGCGGGGGGACACAAAGCCTGAGCCTGCCCAAGTCCCACCACCCTGGGTGGGAGGGCCAAAGCCAAACCCAAGGGTTTCAGCCTGAGACAGGAGGCCTGTACCCTGAGCCTCACTGCCCAGGGCTGAAGCCCTTGGACTTCAGCCCCGAGTGGTCAGGCTCGGGTTTTGGCTCCGGGCCCCAGCAAGTCTAAGCCAACCCTGTCAACCGTATTAAAATGGGATAGTGACCCACTTTGGGGTCCCAACCCACAGTTTGAGACCCGCTACACTATAGCTTATTTAATCAAAGGATGAAGTAATGTTAAAGCATGGACTGATTTGTTACAATATGCAGTGATAATGGCAGACCAAGTTCATTTCTTTCAAATTATATATCCTCAGCTTATTTACAAGTTAGTGAGATACCAAAATATTATCACAGCATTTCCAAAAAGAATTCAGGTCACCAATGCTAATTAACACTTAATCAATTGTATCATTTCTTGTGAAATTTACCTTTCACTTGTGAGAATTTCTTGAGTAAACGGCATTCATTTGCTTTGTGCAGCCTTCTGAAAGTTCACATGATTAGTGTATTTCCTGACAAGGAGAATAAATTATATTTGCCAATTAATCACTGATTAACCTCTGTCAGCCACTAACATGTTGAAAAGTAGCATTTCTAAACCAAGAGGGTATATAGGTGGGTGGATGGGGAGACTAGGGCAAGAAAGAAGCGCAGTTGCAGAAAGATGAACTGTATTAAAAGTGGATTTCAATTAAAAGATGTTTAAGGCATTTAAAATAACTGTTGGTTAAATTAGTATGAAAACTAACAGTTTGAGACCCTCTCTCTTTTAGCCTCATGTTTCCAGAACCACAAGAAGCATTTTTCCCTGGTAATTAAGAATGTAAATTGGTTTCTTTATGTTGATTAAATAGGATATTTAACATGTAAAGTTCTAGACTGCTTACAAATGTGGAATTTAACGTGGCATATTAGAGAGACAGGATTCTTAAGCCAAATGTTGTTTCCATCTGTTGATCTTAATTCAGTGTGAATGCATCAGTGATAAATGAAAACTGAGAATTAGCCATTATTGTAAACTAGTCCCTTAAATGTTTGCAAATGATCAGGTTTGTACATTTATAATTTTAGCAGCTTAAACAGGAATTCAGTTTCTGTTAAGTGATGAAATAGTGAAGGAACTGTGTGTGTGGGAGAAGAAACCCAGGCCTGTTGCACAGAGAAAAGCCATAAAAATGTGGACAGTGATGTCTATTTAATTCTTCTACAAATAAATGTGCAAGTGAGAGAAACAACATCAGGAAGAGCATGAACATTTCTACTTTATCAAATAAATAAATCTATGTGAAAAAATACATGCAAGTGTGCTGGAGTTTAAATTCAAATTGTAGGAAGCTATAATGTATAACAAGATTTTAACTTTTAAGAGGCTAGTGTGATCAACGTGTACTGTGCTGGCTATGGCCAGAAGAAAATAACCATCAACTTTATTCCCAACCTCACATTTATCTTAAAACAAATTGGGTTCTCTTAGAAAAATTCCTCATAGCACAGTAAAATTTGTTTCCCCAGACGGCAGTATTTAAAGTAGACTCTGGTATAAACATTCTAGTCATGCTTTCTCTTCCACAGATACTCTTAGCCTTCATACTTTCCAAAATTATTTGAAAAGAACTAAAACAAATCCCACCTCCTTTCTGTCCAACTTAATTTTAAAAGAAACACTTACTATCCCACAACAGTTTTGAAATTCATTTTATTTTTAAATTCTATGAGAACAATTTTGCTAGTGGATGGTCCAGAGGTTTGGTCCCAGAGGGGGGAAAAAGGGATTCTTGCACTTGATTATCATCCCCAACAATGAAATGCAAACTCTGGTGCACATTCATTGGTTTGCACCAATTCTTTAGTACGTCCTCCTGTTTGTTTTTTAAAGTTCCAGGCTAATTCACCTACAATGAAATTCATTTATCCAGTTCAAAAATGTGTTTTATAATGCTGCTTTCTTTTAAAATTCTGAAAAAAATGGGTGCACATATACTTATATAGAAGACATTTTTACTGTGCCAGCTATCAAATTCAGGTCTCCGTTTGCCATGGTGCATGCAGTATACTCATGAAAGAATACCTGGTGCCTTCTCATCTTCATGGTATTTAAACCTCTATTATAAAAGCAGCTTAAAACTATGCCACAAGACTACACTGTCCATCTAACCCATAGGCAACCTGTTTAGCAAGCCAGGCACTGGAACTTTAATGGTTCTGCCTAAGTTTAAATGAGACTGTCACAGGACAGTAAACTTGGTCTGTTTTATTTGCACCAGATAACTGGTAAGGAAACATTTAGAGGCATTTATTATGTGGATTAAATATGACTTGTTTTGCAAAGTACAGCATACTTTTCTGTCTGTAAGCCAAACCAACTGTCTTTACATGAGCAAATTTACACATAGTTGCAGTACACAGATAAGAGTTCATAAATAAAATTCTACCAAGTATACAATGCTTAGCAAATTTTCAAGTCATCAGGATTCTCCACCCATATAAACAGTGTGGCGGGTAGAGATAACCTTCACCAAAGATGCGTCTCTCGAATCTCAGCAATAATCTGACTGGCTCGCTGCAATGCCTGCAGAGAGGGGAAAAACAAAAGAAGAAATATTAATTTTTTTCCTTATTTGCTTCTCATATGACAACCAGGAGATCATTCTATGGAAGACAATGTTAATTCAGCAATGTTTTACAAAACAAGATCAATCATTGTTTTCATTGTGAGAGTGTTGGGAGGATTAATTCACTAATATTTGTAGAGGCCTCTCCCTCAGATGGAGCATACTACACAAGTGCAAAATATGACAAAAACACAAAGGTATTGTCAAGATCGTAGACCAGAGTTATTGTGTCAAGTCACCCCCTCAGCCTCTCATTTATGAACTGAAAATGTTAGAAATTCATGCAAAACAGGTCTCAGTTTAAAACAAAAAGGTTCTGTTCCAGTCATAACTTTTTTAGACTTCTCTTTTGTTTCAAGCAACAGAGGGTCCTGTGGCACCTTTAAGACTAACTTTTGTTTCGAAGCTGTTCTCGCCTACCCAAAGGCCCCAAAGCATTTGTATTAACACTCCATGTGGATCAATTAATCTTTAGGTAAGCCACACAGATATTTGCCACCACGTATCATCATAATAAAGAATAAAATTGTTTCTTTCTGCAACTAACGTATAAATTGCACTTATTTTGTACCTTTAAACCTCTTCACTAGCATTCTGCCTAATTCATGCACCACTGGACTATGTCCAAATCCTGGCAGCTTTAAAACAGCTGTCATTTTAAACAAACTTAACAAATAAACCAGTTTATGATAAATACCAACAATGTACTAAGTACTGTACAAAACAGATGACTCATGCCCAAAGAGTTTACCATCTACAAGATGCTCTCTGACTCAAACATGTGGGTTAGGTAAGAGCAGAGATTTAAAATTACACTTGCTACATCCAGTCCTGGAACAGTGACAGGTTAGGGGGTCTGGTATCTCAAACATCCAGAGTCAATGCCTGCTGCATTCTATGAGAGAACTGACCCACACTATTTCTCCCTCACTGTGCTGATTTGATCTTTTAGAAAGCGTATTTCTCTATGCCAATTCAGTGCAAACGAATGGAACAGGCAGTATTTGGTACACCACAAAATTAGTGGAAAATTAGAGCTTTGGAAAAAAAAACAATTTTACTGTATTTATGACAAGTTCAAACTCACTGAAGTACAAGAAACACAGATGCAGCATCTGCAGTCACAGCCAAATCCACAGCAGTATGTCCCTGATCAAAATCTTTAGGACAGGATACTTTAGGACAATACTATTCACAGAAATAAGCATGGAAATTTACGTGTGTGGGGGGTGGAGGGGAGAGACCCCTCTTAACCCCACCTTCAAAAGGAAATTCTGTCAAGGGAGGGTTACAGAGCTTTAAAAAAGAAGAACAGGAGGACTTGTGGCACCTTAGAGACTAACAAATTTATTAGAGCATAAGCTTTCATGGACTACAGCCCACTTCTTCGGATGCATATAGAATGGAACATATATTGAGGAGATATATATACACACATACAGAGAGCATAAACAGGTGGGAGTTGTCTTACCACCTCTGAGTCTTACAACTCCCACCTGTTTATGCTCTCTGTATGTGTGTATATACATCTCCTCAATATATGTTCCATTCTATATGCATCCGAAGAAGTGGGCTGTAGTCCACGAAAGCTTATGCTCTAATAAATTTGTTAGTCTCTAAGGTGCCACAAGTCCTCCTGTTCTTCTTTTTGCGGATACAGACTAACACGGCTGCTACTCTGAGAGCTTTAAAAGAGTATGTTGGAAAACCTAATGAAGTTCACTATTCTAAAACTCCTTTATAAAAGAAAGTTAATACCAATCTAACAAAGCTGTGTTTGGGGTTTACTCCAGGAGCTAGATTAATGATGTATAGTCAACATTACTAGTATTTCATTATTGCTTTCTTGCTCACGCAGGGTTTCTATAAAAGAATGAACTAGATCAAAACAAAACTGACCTGAATCCAAAAAGCATGGCAAAAACCTGAAGACTGTTATATACTTGAAATCTCAGCAGATTTAATATGCTTCAGTTTAATTAACAGTTCATTGGGTGTTTTGATTTTCAATACCTTTAACATGTCAGCTGCCTCCTTTCTGCGCTGTGCCATGTCCTCAGATTCCGTCAGAAGGTCATCTAACAACAAGGATTTGTACAGCTGTCCAACTAGCTCGCTCTGAAGAGTATCTTTCACATGATTCACCAGAAAATGCATCACCGCCTTTGGCACACTGCAAGCGAAAAATAAAATATCAAACAAGCCACATAAAGCTAGGGCATTAGCTATTCTAGATTCAACATGCAGTTTGAATAAATCTATATGTTCCAATGTAAGCAATTATACAGAATCTTGCCAGAAATCTTACAGCAATGTGTCTTAAAGTGTACACTTACAGCTGTAAAGTGACTATGTGCAGTCCAACAGCTGCTGAGTTTATTGCCTGTGAGATGGCCGCATTTCAAAGTGAACTGAAACCCGTATGTACAACCCTGAACAGTTCTATACCAACTGTTAGGTCTAAATTATTTTTATTACAGTAGCACCTAGAAGCCCTAATCAAGATTAGACCCATTGTGCTAGGCACTGTAAAAACACTAAGCTCTTCACACCAGGTTCTGTCTATTAATATCTAAATAGACAATACAAAGGATGAAAAGGGAAACAGAGGCATCGGGCAGTGACTTGTCCATGGTCACACACTAGGTCAGCAAAAGAGCTGGGAACAGAATACAGGTCTACCAATTCTTTGCCAGTACCCTATACATTGGACGATGCTGCTTCTAAGGCACCACACAGCAAGAAGTGTGGGAATTTCAAAATGCGAGGAGAATTTAGACAAGCAGAATATAATTACCCAAAACAGTTTGGCCATGACCCAGCAACAAGACTCTTATTCATGAAAAGGCAGCTATGAAATCTTTAATGATCACAAGTGGGCAAGATTTCAGTTTTATGTCACACTTGAAATACCAAGAAGGAACATTGGTTTAGTATGAATTTCTGTAGTTACAAGTGCCCCTGAATTTCCTGCAGTAAATTCAAAATACTGACCCTGCCTTGCTTATGGAATCTGACAGGATCACAGCACAGCAGAGCTCTTCTGACAAAGTGGAAAAATCAATATAGATAGGAATTGGCAAGATAAAAACCATGCACTTCTTGTGGAGTGATAAGTGCAGTGAAAACATATCCTAACAGGTGATCAGCAGCCAGCACTTGGGATAGCCTAACCTGGATGTAAGTAGCTACACTGAAAAGCCATACCCAACTTAATGTGTCCTCATTGGCGCTATACTATGTCTGTCACTAGGACTTTCTGGGGGCATACCCCATGGTTTGTTGTGCTGCAGTAAGCCAAGCTACTCTGGTTCTTTCCAAGTGAATTGTGTGAGAACTTGTCTGTCCTTTTGGGCATGTGGGAAGATATTGTAGGACAGTGAGCAATCAAGTGATTTAGTCTGTGTCCTCATTGCAAAGTGGGCAGGTTACCAGCTTGAGTGAAAACAGGTTTTAAGCCTACAGTCACAGATGAGATAGCTAACCTAGGTTGAAAGCACCACTAAACTCAGGTCAGATGGTTGTGCGGATGGGTGGACAATAGAGGGTTATAGGCAACTGTGACAGTGTACCCCATAAGGCTTTATGGGGAGGGGATGCTTATAAATGTATGGATGACATGGCTGGAATATGTTTTGTGCTGCCTGTGCCATGTAACATATCTCCGTAAAGGTTATGGTCTACTATATCTATTCATCCTATTTGTACATATATATCACTTTCTACTCGAGGTTAAGAATATGGGCTGTATGCTTGCTTGATTTCTAAGTAAGCTTTGTGAGGCATTTGGTCAGCTTCTTTAGGAAGAAGAAGAACAGGAGGACTTGTGGCACCTTAGAGACTAACAAATTTATTAGAGCATAAGCTTTCGTGGACTACAGCCCACTTCTTCGGATGCATATGCATATGCATCCGAAGAAGTGGGCTGTAGTCCACGAAAGCTTATGCTCTAATAAATTTGTTAGTCTCTAAGGTGCCACAAGTCCTCCTGTTCTTCTTTTTGCGGATACAGACTAACACGGCTGCTACTCTGAAACCTTTCTTTAGGAAGGAATTCGCCAGGTTAAGTACCTGATCAGGAGACACTTGGGGAACAATGCATCTTGGAATGCTCCAATCCACATGAGAAGTCTTCCTGGAGACATGCAAGATGCCATGTGGACAATGGCGTCGGCCTGCAAAGACTGAGTCATGCAGGGGCATGTGACTTGCCCAGGTGACTCCAAAACTCCATCTTGGAGCTGGACTTTGCATAGGAGGGAGGAGGGGGGTCTCCACCCACAAGAGAGAGTCTATTTAAACCTGTGGGAGACCCCTCCATTTTGTCTTCAGCTGGCTAAAGAAGGAGCCTCTCCACCCCCCCAAGGATACTTGAAGGAGACTGAAACAAAGGACAGTAACTACAGGGGGTGTGAGTGATTGCTGGACCCAGGCTAAAAGGAGATTAGCCTGTAAAAGGGAGCACTCTGGAACTGGTGAGGAAATTATCTGTATTCAGTTTGATTAGGCATGGATTTGCGCATTTTATTTTATTTTGCTTGGTGACTTACTTTGTTCTGTCTGTTACTACTTTGAACCACTTAAATCCTACTGTCTGTATTTAATAAAATCACTTTTTATTTAGTAATTTACTCAGAGTATGTATTAATACCTGAGGGAGCAAACAACTGTGCATCTCTCTCTATCAGTGTTATAGAGGGCGAACAATTTATGAATTTGCCCTGCAAAAGCTTTATGCAGGGTAAAAACGGATTTATTTGGGTTTAGACCCCATTGGGAGTTGAGCATCTGAGTGCTAAAGACAAGCACACTACTGTGAGCTGTCTTCAGGTAAACCTGCAGCTTTGGGACAAGTGATTCAGACCCTGGATCTGTGTTAGAGCCAGACAGGAGTGGCTGGCTCAGCAAGACAGGGTGCTGGAGTCCTGAGCTGGCAGGGAAAACAGAAGCAGGGGTAGTCTTTACACATCAGGTGGCAGCTCCCAAGGGGGTTTCTGTGATCCAACCCGTCACAGCAACATCCAAGTAAGAGCCTGAGTTAACTCTGCAACGACACAGAGATGCAAGGCACAGTGCGCTCTTTTCAGTGGCCAATTCCTAAGACATCTTTGCATGGGAACACATAGTGGCTCTTAAGTGTTGTAAAGTTACACAGTGCAAATGTAAACAACCATGACACACACAGTATGTGAGCCTATGGGGGAGAAAGTGCATGAAGAAGGGAGAACAAAATTATTTAGGGGAGCACAAGAGGGTATATAACGTGGAATACTAGGATAAAGTGAAGTAGAGGTAAATCAAGGTTGAACATCTGGGGTAAAAGGACTTTTGGATAGCATTAAAATGGAAAATAATTTTAAATTACTCAAATGGTATTTCCTCAAACTGGACAGAATACTGGAGAACAATCTTGCAATAGTCATGGTGTGGAATAGACAACCTGATCTAAGCTTCAACTTGTAGAATTATTTTACTTTTCCTATAAAAAAAAAAGGATAAATTGCTGACTTTTCTGTAAAGCCTTCAGTAATAAAACCATTAGTCTCTTCTTTGCTTCATTCGTCTTAGCAAAAACAAAACAAAACTGGGCAACAGCAGCTTTAAAGACAATCTACACAGCAGAGGCAGCATGCTTTGGCATTACTACATCTAGCCTTATGGCTGAAAATTGGCACACACTTGTCAAAAGAATTCTATATGAGCCTCCTCAGATGAAAGGCAGGTGACTGCAAAGCTCTGACTGCTTGACTGGACCTTGGATGTATGCCAATTATTTGCACCCAATCCATCAATACAGATTGCCGTATCCTATACAAAACCAGACATTCTCTTTAAAAGTAAATGAAGTTTAAGGTGCAATACAACAGAGTACTCAAAAACAAGAACTAGTATTGGATGCTTTGAAAAAGTGTGCTCTTTTTGCCTATCAAGTGGACTTCAATTTTATAAGGAATCAAATTTCACAGCTCCTCCTTGTAGAGCTACTAAACTCTGCCTAGAGAGTTAAAGCAATATAAATGCAATGTTATATTCAGCAGCAAATGACATGGCTATATCACACAGAGATTTGCAAGGTTTACATGTCTACATAAAAGTTAGCTATTACCTGTCCTGAATGTTCTTCCTGACAATAAGGAAGTAGGATTTGATAAGTCGTTCAATCACTTCGCAGTCTCGTTGCTCACGGGAAGAGAGTCTGCGTGCAACAGGTACAGGCTACAGGAAAAAAAAAAATCTTATTTTAATGTTTACAGGTTGATTTTATTTAAAGCACTTTACCTACTTTGGATAGCCGAGTGGGAACTCCATTCATCTTTCAGCTTGATTCCAACTGGTCTTGCAACAAGTGTTTACGCTCCCCAAAACAGAACTACAGATGTTTTGACAAGTCAAAAACATGAGCCTGAAACTGATTTGAGAGGTAGTACAAAGGACAGGAAATTTTCAAGAAAACAACCTCTCAGAGAAAAAGGCAGCAGTGATTTAATTTAATCAAGTGACTTTAGTTTTTACAATAGTTCCTGACAGTGAAAGTGATTGTCCACTTGATCTTGCTGAAGTCTAGGGAAATTTTGCTACTCTGACAAGAGATTAATCTTTTTATAGCATTAATGAAGTAGGCAAACAGTCCCTTAATTTAGATGGGTGTGAAAGTAAGTCAGTTTCCCCCAGTTCTGTTCCATGAACTGAAGGGAAAGGAAGTGTTAATGGCAGAGGACCTCAGAAGGTACCTACCTGTCCATATGCCAATAATAGTTTCATATTCTACAGGTACAGAATTCATACAGATTAAAATCCGGTTTCTTGTGCCTGAGCTAATCATGAGAGGTGCAGATATATCATCTCTTTCACAACTCACCACATCCAACAGGTTTACAGCATGGCCTTTTTGAGGACTGGCAGGTAGGACTGTAACTGGTTTAGATTTTTCTTCCATTAATAGCTCTTCGGCTTTTGAGGGTTTCAGCATTCCTCTCCAGTTGCCTGTTCCAGGTTCTTGTGTCACATCTCCCACCCCAGGAGCAGCCTGTAGAAACAGGACAATGCAAAGAAATATTGGTCAGCCAAAACTCAGGCACTGCAAGGCCGTCTCCTGTGAAACTTACTACTACTACCACCATGTGATCACACATGGCTCACTTCATTTCATTCTTTGCTTCCAACAACTTTTCCCTCCCTCCAAGTTTCACCTTAGGTGATGGATTGGGGGGACACATTCAATTCACTGTGACAATGTTGAGCAGTGTCAGTGTAAACAAACTGAGTAAAAGTTTTCAAATATGCATAATAGTCTAACTCCCATTTTAAAAGGTGAATTAAGCACTTCTGAGCCTAAATCCCACAAAAGTCTCTGAGATTTGGGCTTGTGTACACAGGACCTTTTCCAATATATTAAGATTATATTATGATTATGATTATAGTTTAAGAGCTATAGTTATATTGGTATAACTACTCTGCCTGGATATTCTTATTCTGGAATAAGAGAGTGTCTTCTTTTGGTTTTAGCTTAAACTGCTCCCAGTGACATAAGCGACACCAGAATTCTAGAATAGGAGTGTCCCTAGGGGGAGTTACACTGGTATGGCTACAGTGCCTTAAACTCACATTCTCCCTTATAGCACTTCAAGATTTCCCATGTAGATCAAGCTTAGACTCTTAAATACCTAGTTCAATTTGAAAAATGGGAATTAGGCTCCTAAATCATTCAGGCACGTTGGAAAGTGTTACCCCCTATCTTGTAGCAGTATGCACCTATGAAAACTGAAAGGAGCAGCTTTTGTTAAACACATTTGGTTCGGTAAGTATATTTCTAGACAACATAACTCTGAAAGGCTTGAACCTATTCAACAGATTTTCTCTAATGCCTCAATTCAAGTAGAAGCAAGAACAGTCCCTTACAATAACAGTTGTAAAACCCCATGCATTCAGGTTCCCAGATATTAAAAGCTTGTATGTGTGCTGCAAAGCTTTAGGGATCTGTCTCCAAGAGCTGGCATACAATGAGACATAAGCCAGAGTTAAATAAACCAGATCAGCAAAACAGAAGGAAATCTCCACCCACTGGGAGACAGGAAAGAACTGGCGTTCTCAACAAGCAAAACTTCCCTTACAGAGAAAGGCTGTTCTTCTTCATCTCCCAGTAAAAGGATGTAACACCCACTCTGGGTTGCACATTAGGGACGCTGGATGAAAAAGTATTAATAGGTGATACTGTTGCATTACTTTGAAGACTGTTAGTTTGAAGGCTACATTGCTAGAGGCACCCATATTCACAGAACCTGATCATCCATCCTGCACCACTCTATGACCCTACCATCTGTTTTATTCACCCTGCTCATATACCTTTGACAAAGCGATTACTATCTGTGAAGAGAAATAAATTTAAATCTCACAGCTGAATCACTGAGAACCTTGAAATACTTCTTATATCTTGTTTCAAGTGCATGTGGAAAACAAGCCAAACCCCACCTTCTATGCTCATGGATTAAAAAATTAATAATTACCACAGCTTATCATGGGTCAAAAGGAAACTACAAGCAAGCAAGCAAAAAAAAAAAAAAAAAGATGGTATATATACTCAACAAGTTAATGATGAATAAATCTAATCAGAAGACAACCAACTGTCTGATTCAAACAGGTGTTTTGGGTTTTTTTCTAAATACAACTGTTAACAGTTAATGTGCATAAAATGCACTGATTTGAATTTTTACAGTCGTAATCTTAACCACTAACAAAACAGGAGACATTAAGACAGACAAAGACTTAAGAAGGCTCATTACATTTTCTGCTAGTAGTAGGACTTCTGCCAAAAATGACTTTATCATCCCATTAGGTGCTAAACCACAGAATACGGCTCCATAACAGTGATCTCTAAAGTCACCCCATATCCTTTCAGCACAGAATCAGTCACATATATCACTGTCCAAAATATTCCAGAAACAATCTCAAAGAAAGACTACATTCTGTTAAACACACTGAGAAAGAGTATTAAGATTAGCACATAGCCTTATCACATCTACAAACACACATTTTATACAGTGAACAGGAACGTACTTGAATTCAACAGTTCCCCTGCAACCAATCCTGCCATCATAATACCTAAGGAACACCCATCACTAGTATGCAAAGCCTAGTGTAAGAAGAGCAGTTTTCAACTTTTGTTTAGGTGACTTTGATGGATTAGACCCCCCTAAAGCACTTGCTACAGTGTACAAATAAAACTCCAGTTTCAACTAGAATTTGTTTTAGGTTCTAACTCCTTAATTGGGACGAGGGGGGGAAACACGACGACACACGACAGTGTCTTTGCATATATACATGCATGATCTAGCACAATGGGGCATGAAGCTCCTGTGATATAATATAAAATATTATTGAATATAAAATATTCAACAGCAAACATTTCTGCCTGTAAAATAAAGATGACTAGGGTGGGGAAAAAAGGCTTTTCACACAGATGTTCTGTGAATGCAACAAAACAGGCAGTACACCGGAGCTGAAATGTAAAGAGCCACTGCAGGAGGTATTGTACAGATACAAATAAATTGGTTAGCAGGGGTTATTTTTAAGATGACAAAAAGGGGGTTCAGTTAGAACAGAGCCTAGAGAGAGATTCCCTGCAGGCAGTAGGAGACTCACATTTTTAGTTTATCTTCTGCTTTCTTCCATTAAACATTAAGACATATTAAAACACATAACTTGACAAACATGCTCAAAATGTTGGATTACAGCATGGTAGTTGAATAGACTATTTTGGTGAAACAATTTCCTGCAAATTATGGCTCTCCGCATTCGCACCACAATTCACTGCAAACAAATATGCAGATAACGAAAGCAATGAAATTTCTATCTGATGTACCTCGCACATTACCTACCCTGTACAATCTAATGAAATGTGAGTAATGCTAGGCAACCCCAGCACTACAGGACACATGATCTGACAGATGCAGAGGACACTGCCTCAATGACAAAACACTATGTACATGAACTACTTTTTGTACTATCCAAGGTGCACCACAACGGAATGAGCATGCAGTGCTAATAGGAAGGAGCAGGACAGACCTTGCCATCAGCCTCAGCAGAAGCAGCAGTAGAGGCCTCCTGGGAGGCAGATGTCAATGCACCTGGAGGTTTAGTAGACTAAAGAAGGTAAGAAATGCAGAAAAAAATCAACTAAGGGCAGACACTGAATGTGCCTAATACAGTCATACATTGTTCTCTACTAACATCTTAGCTATCCAGAAAGACAGATAACTTGTGGATTTACAAGCAGCCCAGCATGAACAGGAGAAGAATCCCAAAGGCCTTCAAAAGCAGCCAATTAAAAATTAAACATCTCTGGCTTGTTTGGCCTCCAAACCATCGCTAATTCCCATGTTGCAGATTTAAATTTGACTGTGCAATGAAATCACAGAAAAGCATGATGTAATGGGCATGATCAAACAGCATACAAAACAAGCTCTGTACTGCTGCTTAACACTCCCAGTTCTTCCACCAACTGGTTCACCAGATCCTAGGTTGATCCTATAAAGTAATATTGGATACATTTTGAAAGCTTCTCTCACTTGTTTAATGTTCGGTTCATTAACTGTTTTTTAAATTACAAATTGCAACAATTCCTGCAAAGCTTAAACAGTATTTTGGAGACTCATGAAAAAGATGTTTTGCACCAATCTGGGCTTATAATAAGTTCACACAACACAGTGCATGAAATACTCTAAAATAATGACAGATTGCCCATTTTCACAACTAAGTACACTTTTCTATGTCACTTAGTGCTGCCTCGTGTACTTACCAATTACTCAACTTATCCTGAGAACCTTGCAAACTTAAACGAGCTGATGGGATACAGTTGAAAGAGCAGTAATGTAATAGTACTGGTCAAAAGGTTGGAATTGAATAGATAAGATCTATGTCTAAGCCTGAGAATAAACTCATGCTACAGTTTAATTTTCGTCTTCCAGAGAATAAAATGCTGCATTCTCAACTTTAGCTTTAAAAGTGGCTTTAAAAGTTTGAATCATCATGTTGGCTTTGGGATCTCAAAAACAAAAAAACCACCACTACATCATAGAGGATTAAAATCTCCAGATTCTCCCTCAAACCACATTTAAGCATACAAGTTATGACCCACTTTTTCTTTAACACTTGCAAACACATTAAATCTCACCTACTTAACAAGATGCTCATGCACCGTAAGTGTGTAATACAGTTCTCATGCTTTGAATCAAAGATGGTGCATTACACAATTTTTTTAAAATCAATATTCACTCACCTTGTCTCGTGGCATAGCAGAAGGCAATTCTCGGGCTAACCTGTTACGCCTTTGCTCCTTTAAAAAAAGCCAGCAAAAACCTTGATTATGTATCATTCTGGGTCAAGGCGCATTCAAGCTTTATTGCTTCAGGGACAAGCACCTAAACCATAGAGACTGATGCTAGCGACATGTCTCAGTTATCGCAAAGTAGCTTGTATCCCCCACTATGATGTTTTAAATCAAAACCTGTTAGCTGGACAAGACAGTTTGAAGGATTAAGTGGCCAAATATAATTTGGAATATAAAATCTGAACTGAACAAAGTGTTCAATGCACAAAGTATTCAAGGCACAGATCTTTGCAGTACACTCAAACAATTGAGCTTCTAAGCCACAGCCCTTAAAAACCAAGATACAGCTTGGATCAGGATGGATTCCCTATAGTCTTCATTACGAAGCATGTTTATGCAATAATATCCATAAGGAACTGACTACTAGAGCAGCATGGTCAGGTTGATAATTACTGGCCCAAAAGACGGGGAAAAGGCGAGAACTTGCACTACCTATAGAACAACGAAGTAGCAGTTGAAGCAAGTCAAGGTGAATAAGGGGAAAGATTGGACTTTTATGGTGATTAAGAATAGATCGCTCACTAGTAAGGACAAAGCATTACAAACTTAGAAGAAACAAAAGATTACAGACCCAGTATTTTTTTTAGGAAAACGTTAGAAAAGGGGGTATTATGTGCTATTCAGAATTTGTATAAGATACTATAGAAGTTTACATGCACTTACAGAGTCCTCATTCCTGCAATCGGATCATCACAGACAGACTTTGTTCCCACACTAAGTCAATGGGAGTCCACCTGCGCAAATCTGATGGCAGCCATAGGTAAAAGACTTGCCACCAACGAGCTTACCATTTATAGAACACAAAATAAATAATAAAAAGCGTCAAAACATAAGAGACAAGAGGAGACTATTAGAAGTCAATGGACAGTGAGAGATGTGATTGGAGAAGTGAGAGAAGAAATTAATGTTAGGGTAGGGAGAAGTGGGAAGCCTCAGGATAATGGCCAGTTCTCAACATCTATAAGGCTATTTTCTCTCTCAGAGATAGATAGATATTTAGGGGAGAAAAAAGCCAATCACTTGTGCTAAACAATGTACATTAGTTAGTACTGGTCTCTGTTCTGTGCAGTTTGCGTCTTGTCAATTAGTTTTGTTTTGTACTTTAAGTGGCATTTGAAACGCATGGAATTAGTATTTACAATGTATTATCCGAGTTTATTTCACTTTGCATATTTTAAAAAAAGACGGTTACTCACCGTTGTAACTGTTGTTCTTCGAGATGTGTTGCTCATATCCATTCCATTAGGTGTGTGCGCGCCGCGTGCACGATCGTCGGCAGACAGACAAGTGTATCGACCTGTTTGGCCGTAAGGTCTACTCAGCCGGAGGGCTACAACTGAGAGCGGCGAACCAACAGGCGTTACTGAGCCGCTACAATTTCAACTCCTGGAACTCTATGGGGAAGTTTAAGGAGTTGATTCCCCAAGAGTCCAGGGAAGAGTTTGGAGCCATGGTAGAGGAGGGCAAGAAGGTGGCTCGGACCTCCTTGCAGGCCTCCTTGGACATTGCAGACTCAGCGGCGAGGACCCTGGCTTCGGGCATCGCTATGCGCAGGATCTCCTGGCTTCAGGTTTCGGGTTTGCCTCCGGAGCTGCAGCAAACCCTACAAGATCTGCCTTTTGAGGGGCATGGATTGTTCTCGGATAAGACGGATTCCCGCCTGCAGAGCCTCAAGGACTCGAGAACAATCATGCGCTCCCTGGGGATGCATGTTGTGGGCCCCCAGCGCAGGCCATTTAGGCCGCAACCTCAGCGCTTCTACCCCCCCCCGCCTCGTCAGAGACAAGACTCGGCCCGGAGGCGAGGGCGAGGTGGTAGAAGAAGGTGGACCGGCCCTCAACCCGGCCAGAACCAGGGGCCACCTCGACCACCTTCAGGCCCCAGGCAGAACTTTTGAAGGTGCGGTCGAGGACGGCGCCCCAGTCATCCCCCAGGATCCAGCCCCCTTCTTTCGGGATCGCCTCTCCCACTTCCACCGTGCTTGGTCCCTTATAACTTCGGACCGTTGGGTCCTCCGCACGGTGGAGAGGGGATACGCTATCCAGTTTTCTTCTATCCCCCCCTCCTCCCCCCCTTCCCCGTCCCTCTTCAGGGACCCTTCTCACGAGCAACTTCTTATACAGGAAGTTTCTACGCTCCTCGCTATGGGGGCCATAGAGGAGGTTCCAGTGGAATTAAGGGGCAGGGGATTCTACTCCCGTTATTTCCTCATCCCCAAGTCCAAAGGAGGTCTGCGACCCATCTTGGACTTGCGCGGACTCAACAAATTCGTAGTAAAGTTGAAGTTCCGCATGGTCTCTCTGGGGGCCATTATCCCTTCCCTCGATCCTGGAGACTGGTTCGCCGCCCTCGACATGAAAGACGCATACTTTCACATTGCTATTTACACGCCTCACAGACGCTTCCTGCGATTCGTGGTAAACAGGGTGCACTACCAATTTGCAGTCCTTCCCTTCGGCCTATCCTCGGCCCCACGGGTGTTCACGAAATGTATGGCTGTCGTGGCAGCGTACCTTCGTCGGCAAGGGATACAGGTGTTCCCGTACCTAGACGACTGGCTGGTACGCGGTCGCACCAAAGAACAAGTTCGCGATCACGTCCACATAATAGTGCGCACATTCAACAAGTTGGGTATCCTACTCAACAAGGACAAATCCACTCTAGAACCTACCCAGAGAATAGAATTCATCGGTGCGGTTCTAGACTCCAGACGCGCACAAGCCATCCTGCCAGACAATCGCTTTTGCACCATCACGAGCCTCATCCAAGGACTCAAGGCCTTCCCAACTACCACGGTGAGGTCATGCCTTACCCTGCTGGGTCACATGGCTTCCTGCACGTACGTAACCAGGCATGCCAGACTTCGGCTTCGCCCACTCCAGACCTGGGTGTCATCAATATACCGCCCACATCGGGACAGCCTGAATATGGTGGTCACAATCCCGAACTCGGTCCTGACCTCCCTCACATGGTGGCTAGATCACAATGTGGTTTGCGAGGGGATGCCGTTTCACGCCCCACAACCCTCTCTGCACCTGGTCACAGACGCTTCATCTCTGGGTTGGGGCGCCCATCTCAACGAGCACCATACCCAGGGCCTGTGGACTGCACCTCAGCTAGCCCTACACATCAATGTTCGGGAACTGATGGCGGTGCGCCTGGCGTGCCAGGCATTTCTCAATCTCCTACGTGGCCGCTGTGTGTTAGTTCTCACCGACAACACCACGGCCATGTTTTACATCAACAAGCAAGGAGGAGCACGTTCGTCAATTCTATGCCAAGAGGCCATTCGCCTGTGGGACTTCTGCATCGCCCACTCAATCCATCTCACGGCATCGTTCCTCCCTGGAGTCCAGAACACTTTAGCGGACCGACTCAGCAGGTCCTTTCAAACGCACGAGTGGTCTATCCGTCCGGACATCATACATTCCGTCTTCCAGAAGTGGGGGTTTCCCCAGATAGACCTGTTTGCATCTCGAGACAACAGGAAGTGCCACGTGTTCTGCTCCCTGCAAGGTCGAGCCCCAGGCTCCCTCTCGGATGCGTTTCTCCTTCCCTGGAAAGACCACCTGTTTTATGCCTTCCCTCCGTTTCCTCTGGTCCACAAGGTACTGCTCAAATTGCGCAGAGACCAGGCACAGGTGATTCTGATCGCTCCAGCGTGGCCGAGACAACATTGGTACACCACGCTGCTGGAACTCTCGGTTCAGACACCGATCCCGCTTCCGTTGTATCCGGATCTCATCACGCAGAACCACGGCCGGCTGCGTCACCCCGACCTGCAATCACTCCACCTCACGGCGTGGCTGCTCCATGGTTCACCCAGGCAGAGCAACAGTGTTCACACTCTGTCCAACAGATTCTGCTGAGCAGTAGGAAGCCTTCAACACGGACCACATACTTGGCCAAGTGGAAGCGGTTCTCCTGTTGGTGCGAGCAACGAGCCACGTCCCCATTGCACGCACCTATTCCTCTTATTTTGGAATATCTCCTCTCCCTAAAACAGCAGGGGTTGGCGATATCTTCAATTAGAGTTCACCTGGCCGCTATATCGGCCTTCCATCCAGGGGAACTCGCGTCCTCGGTATTCTCTAACCCGATGGTCGTTAGATTCCTCAAGGGCTTAGACCGGATGTACCCACAACAACGTCAGCCCGTTCCGACGT
This sequence comes from Chrysemys picta bellii, assembly GCF_011386835.1. Lineage (NCBI taxonomy): Eukaryota > Metazoa > Chordata > Testudines > Emydidae > Chrysemys > Chrysemys picta. The sequence continues at coordinate 107,766,333 of NC_088791.1, forward strand.
GGGACCTCAACCTGGTTCTCTCCAAGCTCACAGGTCCTCCATTCGAGCCACTGGCCACCTGTTCACTTCTGTACCTATCCTGGAAGACAGCCTTCCTCGTAGCCATCACCTCAGCAAGGCGCGTTTCTGAACTCAGGGCGCTTACATCCGAGCCCCCTTACACAGTTTTCCATAAGGATAAAGTGCAGCTTCGTCCACATCCTGCCTTTCTCCCTAAGGTGGTTTCTCCATTTCATATCAACCAGGATATATTTCTCCCGGTCTTTCACCCTAAACCACATGCTTCTCGCCAGGATCAACGTTTGCATTCTCTGGACGTACGCAGGGCCCTGGCCTTCTATATTGACCGCACAAGGCCCTTTAGAAAGACGACGCAACTCTTCGTTGCAGTGGCCGACCGAATGAAAGGCTCACCGGTCTCATCACAACGCCTATCCTCCTGGATTACGTCTTGCATCCGGACTTGCTACGACCTGGCAGGTGTCTCAGCACCCCACCTCACCGCTCACTCCACGAGGGCACAAGCTTCCTCGGCGGCTTTCCTGGCGCAAGTTCCGATCCAGGACATTTGTAGAGCTGCGGTTTGGTCGTCAGTCCACACGTTTACAGAACACTATGCACTAGTGCAGCAGTCCAGGGACGATGCTGCCTTTGGATCAGCGGTTTTGCACACAGCAATGTCTCACTCCGACCCCACCACCTAAGTTGGGCTTGGGAGTCACCTAATGGAATGGATATGAGCAAGCACTCGAAGAAGAAAAGACGGTTACTCACCGTTGTAACTGTTGTTCTTCGAGATGTGTTGCTCATATCCATTCCAAACCCGCCCTCCGTCCCCACTGTCGGAGTAGCCGGCAAGAAGGAACTGAGGGGGCGCCGGGTCGGCTGGGGTATATATTCAGCGCCATGAAGGCGCCACTCTAGGGGGCTCCACAGCCGACCCGCCGGTGTTGCTAGGGTAAAAATCTTCCGACGATCGTGCACGCGGCGCGCACACACCTAATGGAATGGATATGAGCAAGCACTCGAAGAAGAACATGCTATTTTAAGAAAGAATAAGGAATACTTACTGATGTCTTGAGAAACATGCTCCAGAGGAACATATAAGCAATGTCTTAAGTTTATATTTATGGGTTGTAATTATAAAGGTTTTCATATCAAGTATATAAAGGCACAGGACAGTTGTAAGAAAATACAATTTATGTTCAGGTTTAAAAAAAAAAAAGTTCAACTTAAAGTCCCTTCTAAATAATCAGTGCATCGCTTAAAAGGCTGTGTTTTCCTTACCTCTATGTTATTGTTTATTAGCCCACAGGCATCAGCAAAGTCTGGGTGTTTCGTGTTGATATAAGCTAACTCAATGGCCACCAAATTATGAACCTACAGGGAGAAAAGTCATTCATAGTTAAGATTTTATGAGTTAATTTACTGCTAGGAAAGCGTGTTGGACTGGCAACTCCAGACACTGCAGTCTAATTATCCACACTACAGCATAAACACCCACAGCATAGGCTTTGCCCGCACTGCCCTGCGGCTGCATTTCATTTCTGACCCAAAAGGACAAATTCTTAGGGCAAGAAGGTAATTCTTCCGTCACAACCCAAGTTCCCTGTAAGCTGTGTGGCTGTGCAGCAGCCTATTTAGCACCCTGCAGATGCTCAAGGAGCCCGCCTGGGACCTGCCGCAGCCAGGGGAGGGGCACCCCTCCCCCAGCCCCCATCTCACCTGGCCCCCAACCTGCCGTTGGACCCCTCCCCCAGTCCAGCTCTGGGCGCCCGAACCCAGCCCTAGCCCGGTCCCTAGCGTGGTCAGAGGGGTCCAGCCCCAGGTGCAGCCAGGGTGGCCCTCTCCCAGCCTGGACCTGCTGGGGCCGGGGTACCTATCCTGCAGCCCCACCCCCAGAGCTGCTGCAGCTGAGAGAGTGAGAGCTGGGGGGAGTCCTCTCTTCCCGCCATAGCCCCTGAGCACCCTCCTGCACACCAAACCCCTCATCCCTGGCCCCATCCCAGCACCCTCATCCCCTGCACCCCAATCCTCGGCCCCAGCCCTGAGCCCCTCATCCTCGGCCCCAGCCCTGAGCCCACACCCCCAGCCAGAGCCCTCACAGCCTTGCACCCCAACCCTCTGCCCAAGCCCTGAGCCCCTCATCTCTGGCCACACCACAGAGCCTGCGCCCCCCAGCGGGAGCCCGCACAGCCCTGTACCGCAACCCTCTGTCCCAGCCTTCAGCCCCCTCCCACACTCCAAACCCCTAGGCCCTACACATCACCTCCATATTGGTGCACATAACAAAATTCATTCCACACATGGGTGGGAAAAATTAGAGGGAACACTGATCATGACATATTAAATCTTTTCCCTGTATTGAACTCCCCCCCCCCCCCCGCTCCCCACAAACTGGCACTCTTGATGGCATTTTCAGGCAGACATCTGTCCACTAGGAATTGGGTTAAGTTGCGACTCATTTCACACTGTTCACCTAACAGCTGCGACATAGTAACTTTCAATCACAAGCAATCTGCACCACATTTGAACCAGTAACCTGAGAGACTGTCCCAGAGTTGCTGATGCCATCCAGTGGTGCAACAGCCCAACATGTTTTTGTACATTAGTACCGACTACATCATTCTTTATTATGAATGGTGATCAGTCAAAACTACCATTACATTTAAGTTTGAGCAATGAAATTAAATTACAAAATCCAATCCAAGACAACACAAGCATTATCTTTTACATTTATCGTAGGATAATAAAAAAAAAAATTAGTTAGCCTAATTTTGGTTAAGAAAATACCATTCACTTTAGTTTGTGGCCAATAGGGAAAAGGCCCCAATCAGCAAGTAAATGAAGGCCGTGAGAATAAGAAGTAGTGGTATGGAAGGATGTATGATTTGAAAAGTAAAAGTAAAAGAGCTGCAGTAACAAAACAAAGGGAAATTGTCTCAAAAGAAAAACCCACACCTTCCCACTGTTCTTCTGTGCAAGCAACGATTGGGGGAGAGAGAAGATGAGAGAAGGCCTTGAAGGATGGAAAGTAGCAAGGAGAAACTGCTTCAAACTAGGTTTTTGCTGAAGCTAGTAAATTAGCTGGAGGGTATAAAGAAGGCCATGAATTGGGGTTCTTTGTCAGACCCTACCTGATCACGCTGGAGCACACCAGAGTGTGATGGTCATCCCTAAGTGTGGCCTATTTGTAAGTATAAGTCCATTAATGGCTATTAGCCAGGATGGGTAAGGAATGGTGTCCCTAGCCTCTGTCTGTCAGAGGGTGGAGATGGATGGCAAGAGAGAGATCACTTGATCATTCCCGGTTAGGTTCACTCCCTCTGGGGCACCTGGCATTGGCCACTGTCAGTAGACAGGATACTGGGCTGGATGGACCTTTGGTCTGACCCAGTATGGCCGTTCTTATGATGTATGGTGGTACATACTATATTACCACTCCACAGCAGCAGCAGCATCTACCATACTAATCAGCTATGGAAGTGAAGCGAGTAAGTTTAGTAACATATTTTTGTGCATCTCTGAGTCTGATAAAGCACAGCTTCCATGTTAGCAAGAAAATAGAAGGCTAAGAGGTTTAAAACGTGAATTCTAGGTAAAACTTTTTTTGAAGGGGAGGGTTTTTTTTTTTTTTTTTTAAATTAGGCCTAGGTATTCAAAATCAGGAGCCTAAAGTTAGGTGCCTAAATATGGATTTAGCTTCTATTTTTGAATATTTTGGTTTAGTCTAATGTTTTTGAAACTTTACGATTATATGGTAAACAAAAGCACGTAGAAAGGAAGCCACCAATAGAAACAATGGTTTGCTAGCAAGCACGAATGGAATACAAGGTGGTAAGTAACAACACTAATTACCATTTCATTTGTAACTGGTAGCCTCTTACGCAGAAGACTGGTCACTACTTCAACTATGGCATCATGTAGTTTGGGAAACCTCAGCAATTCCTAGAATACAAGGAGGAAAAGCAATGTAATAGAGTCAAAAGTCTAATGCCACGATTAGAGTGACCACCATATCATCTAGTCTGACCCCCTTTATATTACTGGCCACCAACACCACCCATACACTAAACCCAACAACTTAAATTGCCCTTAAAGTTGGAATTGCAATTACAGTTCTTGTTGATTTCAATCAAAAGCAGGGTTAATACCAAGTCAATGAGCAATAAGAGTTAACAGCAGGGAATGCGCCATTATCGTTTATAAATTTTGTAGCTACAGCTTGATATTGTTGTCCCACTAGGCACATTTGGGGGAGATTTTCACAGACAAAAAATGGCAGTCACCTAACTGCAATTTGTGCCTTTGATAGTATCCCCCAATGTAAATTAAAATTAGTGTTGCATGCAGACAATTTGGAGATGCTGAAGTTACCAGAGTTTACAGTATCCAATTAAAATTGGTGAGAAATTTAGACAGGCAGAATAAAGTACCCAACTAGGACATACCAAGTTGCTGGGGTTAACACTTCCATTAATGAATAGCACTGTGAGGAGATCTTTTATAGCCACATGTACAGTAGTTTGGACCTCACTTATGTCTCATTCAAAAATAATACACTGATTCCTACCACTGAACTGATTGTGCCTCCAAGTTCCTTCCTATCTCCTATACAAATCTGCTGTGGCTTCTCTCATCGATGAAAGAGGGAGGAAGAATAAAGTTTTTCTTAGGCATTTTCCTGCAAGTCTCAGCCCTTCCCTTGTGTTGTGTTGATTCAGAATATGAGAAATTTCAACACGTACGCTAAATTATCAAGGTTAAGAGACCTGGTAAGCAGGAGATTTTTCTGAAGTCAGAGCAGCATGAGTTTCTAGTGATCTTCTGTAAGCTCTGCCATCAACAATTCGTGGCTTAATAAATTACTCAAAAGTGTAATTAACTTCATTACACTTTATTAACAGACTACAAAATACTGAAAATAGGAAGCGTCTTACATATTTTTAATCATTTAAACTTTTTTCTAAGGGAATAAGAGAGTCTTTGAAAGCAACACTAAAGTTTTCCAATAAAGTTTCTTCAACACATTCAACAGATATATGTGGAGGGTAAAAAGCTAAAAACTATGCTCATTCTGAGCTATCAGTGAGATGAGAACGGCATTTTCATGAGGACTGCAAAACCTGAGAATCAATTTTATATTCTTGTGGCCCTGCAAACATTAAGTCTAGTGTGAGGAATTACAACTTTGAATTTTCAGACTACCGCATTTAAAATCATAGTCTAAACAATCTCAACCATTGTATTAACTTTTGGCATTCAATAATTGTACCGTATCTGCATCTCTTCTATCAAAACTAGAGCATCTGAACCTTATGGCCAAATCCATTATTGCCTTATTAGAGTCACACGCCAACAATGACCGTCTGCCCTTATGAATAAGATCCTTTGTATTCTGTGGGAAATGTGCACTTTCACGAGGGTGTTTACACAAGTTCACAAATGATTTTTATGTACACTGACAGAGTCTAACTCTGACTTTTTTTTGTTTGTGTATATAATGTGGATACTGAATTTTTGCCATAAAAGAGGCTACTCAATACTGTTAGACAAGTCGCAATGCACTGAAGCCGGGTCTTAAGAGTTTATGATATTTCTAAAAAAATACTTGTACACGTTTCTAAACTTAGTAGTCAACCTCTGCTTTTACCTGTGTACTGTAATTGCTACAATGTTGGATAATCCTCTGCATTTCCTCATGAACCAGCTCCACACAGCGCAAGCTGGGCTCCTCTAAACGTTTGATTTGCCTCTTCACCAACAATTCAAATGAAACTTCAGGCACGAACAAGGCAGGTCGGGGTCCCTAGTCGAAAAAGAGAAGAAAAGGGCAGATATTTTTTGTATGATAATAGCACCCAAAGTGTGCTAGGTGCTGCATGAACCCTAAAGGGACATTAGATGATGAATCCCAAAATTAAATCATGTTATTCCCACATCAAAATATTATATTCAGATGAAGATAAGGTTGAGAGTATGTATCAGTAACCTAAGGGTTTAAAAAACAAAAAACAAAACAAACCACAGAATAACCCCAAAACAGCACAGGGAAGATGTTGTAATTATCCAAAGCAATATAAACTCATTTTCACATTAAAAGAGCAGCTCACTAATACACAAATGCTGCACAAAAACCACTCAATCTGCAGTTGATTTATAGGTTCAGAAGGGTAGATTAGTGAGAATTGTACTATGAAGGGGGAAGCAGGGAGAACCCAGTCCCCAAGGCCTGGTCTACACTGGGGGGGAGGAGTTGGGGGGGGGGGGGAAATCGATCTAAGTTACGCAACTTCAGCTATGTGAATAATGTAGCTGAAGTCGACATACTTAGACCTACTCATCATGGTGTCTTCCCAGTGAGTCGACTGCTGCCGCTCCCCCATCGACTGCCTGCACCTCTCGCGGCGGAGGAGTGCAGGAGTCAACGGGAGAGCGCTCGGGGGTCGATTTATCGCGTCTAGACTAGACGCGATAAATCGACTCCCGCTGGATCAATCGCTGCCCGCTGATTTGGCGGGTAGTGTAGATATACCCCAAGTCTCTGTGCTTTAAGGTCTTTTCCCTTCAATCATACCTCAGTTCCTCTGGTAAAGGAGTTGAGGCAGCAGTGCTATGGGGCGCCTTTCAAGTATTTGGGGGTGTCAAACTATTATGTGACCATTGAACCTTTAAAGACCAGTGTCCGTTGTATCAAATATTCTATCAGTGAAAACTCTTGACAGATGTTGTCCAGTCTTCCTCATAGAATTGCTGCATGCAAATTAGCTGTAGAGTTAAGGTGGTGAGTGGTTGAGTTACCTCTGATGCTACAATGACCCCACTCAAGAGTTGCCTGAGTTGTTGACCTGAGCCTGTCTGTAGCCTAAATGATCATAGTAATGAGATCCAATCATTAATCTTATCTCAATTCCAATCTAGTTTCTTTGCTTTATAAACTATGCACAAGACTGATTATTTTTGTAACTATTAGGAAAGTTTGAAGTGCATGTGTTATTCCACTGTTAAGATTACTTGGGACCAAGAAAAGACTGACACCTTTACATTTCTTGAAGGACCTAGTTTTAATTAATTTCAGTTAAAATTAATTTAACTTGTATGGTCTCAGAAAACGTGGGGAGGATGTATTGTTTTCTTCACACAATAAAGAATTCCTCCTTTAAGCATAACCTTAATTTCATAATACAACAGACATGAATCAAAACAAGATTTTTTAAAATCCCATTTCAAATCCGACAAGCAAAAACCTTACGAAACCTAAGATAATACTCACTGTAGCATTTCTAATAGCAGTCAAAATATCTATAGTGTTAAGGCCACCTAGTGGATCAACAGATTCTAAGGTTCGTCCAAATGTCTCATGAAAAATGTAGCAAATTCTAGCTCCACCACATCTAAAAAAGATAAAATTAAGATTGAGGTTACAAATGAGGAAGAGGAAAAAATATTAACTGCAAGGTTTTTCTGTGCCAAACATATTGAATATTTTAAAGTTAACATTATCAAAGTATAAAATCTTTAAATATATTATGATTTGCTTTTACTACTAGTACTGTAGTTTTAAAGTAATGTGATCCAGTGTTTCATGCCAATTATCACAATCTAGATTCTATAAACAAACAATTATACTTACAGCTCAGAAGTTTCTATATATTTTGCTGTTCCTTCAATGGTGTTGCAATATTCAGTGGCAAACTTGGTAATCAGCTGCAACAAAGTGGCACTCTTGTCCTCTACCGGTTCCCCATAGCTGTTCAGCAGAGACTGATACTGAGCAGCTAAAACATTTATTCTAGTTTTCAGTTCTGGCAAGCAATCTCTGATATGATGCATTAGTAACCTAAAAATAGAGCAAGTATAAATTCCTCTGTTAGAAAAGGGAAGAAATCTTCTTCAAACTTCGTTACCTCCAGCACAACTTAAAATATAAACAATTATGATCAAACAAATATATTCGATGACATTTGCTAAGAAAGAGTACAGTAACCGCAGATACTAAATTTTATTTCAAATTTCAAAGGGAGACATCCCAATGTTTCACCGTAAAGCAATAGTACTTAAGGGATGCTAAAGATAAAAATATTTTTTAAAACATTAATTTTAAAATCTTTTTATTTGTTATTTGCTTTTTGCATTTTGCGTGACAATTTATCTGTGGTACCTGTTAAGTGTCCTAGCAAGATACTTGGTTCCATTTCGGTTGGCTAGAGATGGATACTTCTTTTGAAGAAAAGCATATTCATCACGGATAGAATCAGCTACATTCTTCTTATTGTTAATATCTAATTGACTCCTAGAGTAAAAAAGAGAACTATTAGTAAATAAACGTAAGGTGCAATTATCTTATTCATGCTTCCACTTTTCTTGACAGCACCATCCCAAAGTCATCAGAACATCTGCCATTTTTGCCTTCATTCTTAACCCATTTCCCCAACCATTTTCTCTCTTTCACTAACCACGTTTACCCAAAGTTTGGTCAACATTTTCCTCGGACTATAAAGGTGGTGGTTTGGTACTGGGGATGAAGACATGTCATCTCTTCTGAAGGTACTAGAAACGTGACTCCACGGACTGACTCATTGGTGTTGTGCAGCAAATAGGAAATCAGTATGGGCAGTAGCCATCCCCAGTAGACTAAGCATGCAGCCTCTACATCAAAGTGGTATCAGCTCTCACATGGAAGATGTGAGGGGTAAAGCAGGTGGGAAGAAGATTAAGCTCCTGAATCCAGGTACCCACACAGCAGCCAACATTTTGAAACTAGGCCACCCACTGCTTATTTCTTTCTGTAATTAAATACAGATGCTATTTTTGTCTCCAAATCCCTTATTCTAAATCCCACACCCATATGCTTGAGAAACCTAAGCATTCCTTTGTATTAAGGAAAGATCCAGCTTTCAAAAGAACATATTAATTGCCATCCCCTACACCAGTGGTCACCAACTGGTAGATCACAGAGCCTCTGACAGTGGATCTCAGTCTCAGTCACTCAGCCAATCACGATAGGGTTGCCAACCCTCCTGCAGCCAAACCAGGAGATCGGCTGCTAACAGTCCCACGGCACAGCAGAGCTAAAGCAGGCTCCCTGCCTGCCCTGGCCCCACGCCACTTCTGGAAGTGGCCAGCATGTCCGGCAGTGGCTCCTGGGAGGGTAGAGGATCTTCACGTGCTGCCCACACCTGCAGGCACTACCCCTGCAGCTCCCATTGACCAGAAATGGGGAATGGTGGGGAACCGGCCACTTCCGGGAGCAGCGCAGGGCCAGAGCAGGCAGGGAGCCTGCCTTAGTCCCGCTGCACCACCGCCTGGGAGCCGCCTAAGGTAAGCGGTGCCCGGCTGGAGCCCCACCCCATAACCCTCCTGCATCTCAACCTGAACGCCCTTCCCGCACCCTCTCCTCCACCCCAACCCCCTGCCTCAGGCTTAGTCCAGAGCCCCTGCCACACTCCCAACCCTTCAGTGAGCAAGACGGGGCCTCTGAGAAGGGGCGGGGCGGGGCAGGGAACGGGGCAAGGGTGTTTGGGTTTGTGTGATTACTATTATTTCTACAGTTTCTTTGAGGTAGATCCTGGGTTTCACTTAAATTCAAAAAGTGATCTTGTACTTAAAAAGGTTGGAGACTACTGCCCTACACTTACCTGTTCACTATCCCAATTATGCCAAGTTTAACTGGAATCACTCTTCCCATAAGTACATCCATAGCATCAGTGCCAGCATCCATGAGATCCAGCTTTGTGATAACAGCAAGTGTTCTTCGACCTATCAAAACAGCAGGAAAATTGTCATTTACAAGAAGTCTGTCAGCCTTAAGCAGTTTAGTATGGCCGTACAGCAGGGGTGGGCAAACTACGGCCCAGGGGCCACATCTCTCTCTTCAGATGTTTTAATACGGCCCTTGAGCTCCTGCCAGGATGTGGGGTCTGGATCTTGCACCACTCCGCATGTGCCATGGCTCTGCATGGCTCCCAGAAGCAGCGGCATGTTCCCCCCTCTGGCTCCTATGCGCAGAGGCAGCCAAGGGGCTCCGCACGCTTCCCCCACCCCAACTGCCACCCCCGCAGCTCCTTTTGGCTGGGAACCACAGCCAGTGGGAGCTGCAGGGGCAGCGCCTGTGGATGAGGCAGGGCGCAGAGCCGGCTGGCCGTGCCTCCATGTAGGAACCGGAGGGGGGACATGCCGCTGCTTCTGGGACTCCTTGAGGTAAGCGCCGCCCGGAGCCTGCACCTCTGACCCCCTTCTGCGCCCAACCACCTGCCCCAGCCCTGATCCCCCTCCTGCCCTCTGAACTCCTCAGTCCCAGCCTGGAGCACCCTCCTGCACCTCCAACCCCTCATCCCAGCCCCACCCCAGAGCCTGCACCCCCAGACGGAGCCCTCACACCCCCCCACACACACTCCAACCCCCAATTTTGTGAGCATTCCTGGCTCACCATACAATTTCCTTACCCAGATGTGGCCCTTGGGCCAAAAAGTTTGCCCATCCCTGCCTTAAAGTATTCAAGAAGGTCCTTAGTTGACTGCAATGGTCAGAACAAGATGACTAGAACTATGATGAGCAAGATTCTAGGCTCTACAGAGCTCCAGTAACCTGCATAGAAAAGAAGGTTTCACTGCTGCATTGGCTGGAAATTCAGATAATTGACATCAGTGACAGGAGCACTGTGTCAGCTGAGATGGGGTTAGAGTGAGAGATAACAGGAAGTACTAGGCTCACAAGCTTATAGGTTTTAAGAGTGAGCTGAAAGAAGAGCCCTGGTATATACCTAGAGCTAGCCCTGACTTGTTTGCAGTTGTACAAGGGCTACACTTACAATACTACCACTATATGAATGGCTAGAAAAAAAAATTATTAATTCTATTCTGTACACAATGAAACAGATTTAACCAGTTTCTAAAGTATATGATCAGATGTTTCTCAAGGAAAATAAGAACTTTATACTTAGATACGAACATCTCTAGACCCAAATGTGGAAAGAAACCTGTGTAGGTATACTGGATTTGCTTACTCCATGAAATGCTTTAGAAATAAATAAAACTTAGGCTATCTTGGAGCCTTAACATCTTAAATAAATTTGTTAGTCTCTAAGGTGCCACAAGTACTCCTGTTCTTTTTGCAGATACAGACTAACACGGCTATTACTCTGAAACCTGGTAAACTAAGCAGAGTTTGACTGGGTAAGTATTGGGATAGGAGGCTACTGCAGACAAACCAGGTGCTGCAGGAAGAGATAATTCAGTATTCAGTACTGTCCCCAAATCTATACTGAATCAGCATCTCAGCCCTGCGTTAGCTGTCGCTGAGCTGTTATTGTAAGAGCCATCTTTCCAATGGATGCAGATCAGAGGTCCTGACCACTGGCAGGCATTAAAAAAATCCCATAGAACTTTTTGCAAAAATAAGGACGTATAATAATAGCTTCAGACCAGCACACCTGTTACAGGCCTCAAACCTTTAAGGCTGGGAATTATGGAAAGTAGTCCTAGGGTTATATGCCTGATCATATGAACAAGGCAATAAATAAAAAGCAGGATCTGTTGCCCCGTCAGACAGCCCTGGTTCGAGGAAAGACCTAGGAGGAGGTTCTCCAAAGGGGTTAAGAAGGTGGGACCTGGGATGGAGCCCCTGAGGGTACGTCTACGCTGCAATTAGACATTTGCATCTGGCCCATGTCAGCTGACTCAGCTCGCAGGGCTCAGGCTAAGGGGCTGTTTAACCACAGTGTGGAAGTTCAGGCTTGGGCTGCAGCATGAACCCTGGGACCCTCCTAACTCACAAGGTCCTAGAGCGTGAATGTCTACACCTCAATTAAGCAGCCCTTTAGCCCAAACCCCACGAACTCAAGTCAGCTGCCATGGGCCAGATTTTTAATCAGTGTAGACACACCTTGAGGGGCTTTGCCTGAAGAGGCCCAAGCAGAGACTACGTTCCTGTGCCTGATACAATGGAAAGGGAAAAAATATCCCATGCACCAAGGGGAAAAGTACTTGGGAAGCCACATTAGAAGGGTGAAGCATTGAATATATTTTGTTTAATAATAAATGAAACCCCAGAACAGGGAAGGGAGAAGAATTTTGTTTTGAACTTCAACTCTGAGTTGGGCCCCGAAGAAGAGGGGAAACCAAGGCAGGGTGGTGCACCAACAGGTAAGGCAACTGCATGACAGGGTGTTAATCCCAGTGTCTTCGGATAATTTTAACTTGAGTAACTACATTCACTGTCTCTACATATTTCTTCTCTAGGTTCAAATAAATAAAATACTTTTAGCTATTTCAGCGGTTGTGAAAGTGATTCTCACATACATACAGTCAGCAAGTGTGCAGAGTGCTTTAGGACTCATTTGGATCAGTCGCTACATAAACATAAAATTAGTATATATCCACTGCTCAGAAGAAGTTCAAATCAGCAGACTTGCCAGACAAATACAGGGCACTGAAGTGGGCAATATCTGAACACCAAATGCTACCAAATGTATTTTCTCCCTTTTGAGACTAGAATAGAACCATACGCAACAGCCAATTACTAACTGTAGAAGTATTCATTTTCCCTGCTACAAGACACACATTTTATTCCTCCAAAATTGTAATCACCTGAGCAGGCCATACTCAATAACAACTCTCATGAAAGCAGCCTTCTTCAATGCAATTATATTGCTTTGTAAACAGCAGTGGATTACATGACCATATTAGAAGAGTAACAGGATCTGGACTGGCCTTGCCTGTGAGCCAGCAGGCCCTTAATTAGATACTAATTCATCTCAGCATTGCTAACAGCTTCCGAATCGCACAAGCTACAATTGGAAAATGTTATTTGTTAAAATACAACAACTGTTTCCTAGAAAAATCCACTAGTATGAAAAACAAATACCATTTTTTCCAAAACTTTAATTTGGAGAAAATGGTAGGAAAATCCTAGGAAAATCCATTTTAAGAGAAATACTAAAATGCAGGCTCCAGTATGTCTTGCTGCTTACCGTCTGGATCTACCTCCCGTGCAATTTTAAGTGCCTCTGATGTAGCCATGTCTGTGTTGGCAGCTGTGACTGCCAGAATAATTGAATTTGGGTTACTAATGAATCGAAGGATTAGTTCTCTGATTTGAAGTTCAATGTCCTTAGGCTGATCACCCACAGGTACCTAAAGGGAAACAAACAATATAGAACTAAAGGGGGGAGTGAATCATGCAAATCCAAATCACACACTTCTCTCTATTAAAAAACACAACAATATAAAACCAAATTTCTCTGGACTAGAAATCAAGTTTGAAACCAGGCTAATGAAGATACTATAAGAAAAGTACAAAAACATGAAAACAGTGCACAATGAGAACCAAACCAAATACTCCAATTTACTATGTTAATTTTGAGGAGATTTTCAAAGGAACAAATGGCAGTTCTGCCCCTAACTTGCATTGCAAGTCTAGGGAAGTTACGCACTTAACTGCCATTGGGGACCCAGAAAAAAGCCCCCTTCCTGTAGAAAAAGTTACAGTTCAATAAAAAACTTTCATATGGGACCTAAATATTTCCTCCCCTTCAGGGCACCCTGTGTGTCCTTCAGAGCTCAGACGGTTTCCACCATTGTTTCCTTGCTTTACACAATTCTTCAAGCATTGCCACTTCTGTAAGAGGGGGAGGTGTCATTTTGATTCTGGTCAATACTTACCTAATTAACTACAGGTGTTACTGCTGACACTAAAGTGCTACCTCTCCTATTAGCCAAGCATGCTACCTCCACAACATTTCCAAGCCTCTTAGTGTACATCTACTCTGCAAAAGAAAAAAAAAAATCCCACAGCAGCAAGTCTCTGAGCCCAGATCTACACACATGGGCTCACGGAGCTTGTACTGTAGTGATAAAAATAGCATGTAGACATTTTGGCTCGACCTCTAAAGCCCAACTCCCTCTCCGGTCTTCAGAGCCCAATCTCCAGCCCAAGCAGAATGTTTACATGGTTATCTTTAGAGCCATAGTGCAAGCCCAAGTATGCAGACCCAGGCTCTGAGACTCGCTGCTGTGGTTTGTTTTCTGCAGTGTAGACATAACCTTTACAAGAAAACCCTCTCTCCTCAGTGTACAGCACTACCAAAGATCCAAATTCTAATCACAAGATGGGGACACTTAATTTCAAAGCCATACAGAATTGCTGGTCAACTTGATGGACAATAACATTTTCTGTTTTTAAAGGGAATCTTAGATGATTTATCAAATGGTACAAAATGGTCAAAACAGAGGTCATTTTGCCCCCCTCAAAAATAATCTACCTGCAGCAAATCAAAAGGTAAAATTCAGTCTCTTACCTTTGTCATTCCTGGCAAATCCACAAGAGTCAGATTGACAACATTCGGTGAAAAAATTTTAAGGTGAATAGGTTCAGGACTGATCCCCTAGAAATACATTAAAATCACCAAGAATTAGAGTTAGAGGATTTGTTTACCTAGACATACCACTCAGAAAGCCAATTCTTTACTAAAATTAAACTCCTGCACCAGAGACCTCTACACAAGAATTTGTCCAGAAATAAAGTCATCAGTTTATCAACCAATTTCTGTGTGTGTGCAATCCTGCCTTCTCCTACTTGATGGATAAAACAAATTTCAGCAACAGCACATATGCACATAAACATGGCTGCTGATTTTACAAGCTAAACAAAGTGTCATACATACACATAAGGCTGTTTATATAAACACCATATGGGTTCGACCTAGGGAGGTGGAGGCTACTTCCCCTTGTGGCACTACTACATAAACAAGTTTTGAAGCGAAGTCTGATACCCAGAATTCTGCCAACATAATAATTTCATAGCAGTGCTGGTGTCACCTCAGAACTATGTGAACTACATGTGCTAGTAGATCCACTATGTTATTTACTGTACACTGGAGTTGTATGAGCCTGTCTCAATGTTTAACCACCAGATTTTCTGCAAGTGGGATGGGGTGTTTGCCCCCACATCAACCCCAAAAGGGCCAAGAAAGCTGAAAAAGGGCCAATTAGTGGCCACACATGAGAGGTTTAGGTTGCCAAAGCAATCCCTGATTGGAAGACGGCATTCAGCTGAGCAGAAAATGGCTGCAGCGACCCTCTGTGCTTTAGAGAGGAAAGGAGGGAACCTAAGGAAAGAGTAGGATCCTGTGGTCCTGGCCCTGAGAGAAGGATGTACCTAGCAGAGAGATAGGAAGAGCAGAAAGCCTGCTAGAGATGAGTAGGAAGCAGTCCAGGGAGAGAAGGAACTGAGCAGCCCTTGGCTGCATGTTGTAGAGTCCCTGGACTGGAACCCAAAGTTGTGAGAGGGCCTGGGTTCCCCTACAAGGCACTGACGGAGTGGCATTGCCTGGACAGCTGGTCCACTGTGACTCCATACCCCAGAAGGGGAAACAACATAGTGACCTGGCAGGAGGGCTGAGTCACAAAGAGGAAGCTGCAGTTCCTGGAGTGAGGGAGGGGCTGTAGAGCGAGAGAGAAGACAACAGCTGAGACCCTGCAAAGAGAGGTGTCAGACCTGGAAGAGAGCTAATCCCCAGAAGAGCCAAGAAGAGGTGCCACCATCGAGTACCCCATGACAGTAAGGAATTTTAGAAACTATGATATTCTGTGAACTAGAGTGGAGTTCATCTTGTACCAACCTTATTATTTCCTGAAATCCTCTCGGTTTCATTTTCTATTTCTTGTCGAATTTCATCAAAGTCTGTATAGAGCTAAAATACAGAAGCAAAAGTAACAAAGTCAGATAGCAATGTACTTACTGCATACATCTATCTATGAGAGAGAGAGAGAGAGAGAGAGAGAGATCTATATATCACCAAAACGTTTTTCTTGCCAACATAAAGTGATAAATAGTGTAAGTATGCACATAAAAAGCAAGAATCATCTTCAGCACTATTTTACAATGCTATCAAAGTGAACATTAATAGCTGGAAACCGATTATTGAGTAATAACATTCGCCTTTTGCTACAATGGGCAGCAGGAGTTATTACTCGCTACCAAGATCTCATCAAGGGGAAAGATTTATCCACAATAAAGTGTTTAAACTATATTAGTTTTATTTCTAATAAAATTTTGTCTTCGAAGTTTGAATGCGAGTAGGATACACTAACACGGGGTAGGCAACCTATGGCACGTGTGCCAAAGGCGGCACGCGAGCGGATTTTCAGTGGCACTCACACTGCCTGGGTCCTGGCCACCGGTCCAGGTGGCTCTGCATTTTAATTTAATTTTAAATGAAGCTTCTTAAACATTTTAAAAACCTTACTTACTTTATATACAACAATAGTTTAGTTATATATTATAGACTTATAGAAAGAGACCTTCTAAAAACGTTAAAATGTATTACTGGCACGCGAAACCTTAAATTAGAGTGAATAAATGAAGACTCGGCACACCACTTCTGAAAGGTTGCCGACCCCTGCACTAACGTCATGTTGCCCTCTGTATCTCCCAGGTACCCTGTTCCTCCCCCTCTCCAATCCTCTTCAACATGCCCTGCCAATCTTCTCTGGTCTGCCTCCGCACTCTGCAACCACTCTTCCTTCCTTAAACAAAACACCCCCAGTCCAAAATTAGGCAGCACAGAGTGATGTCATCCAGTCTTCCATCCCTCCTGGCTCCCCATCTCTGTATGTATCCCCCATCTTTCTCCATCTCTGGCTTTGCCAGAAGTTGTAGAAACAGTTTGGCATCATCAGCAAATCAACTAATAGTTAGAAAATTTCATAACAGTGTTCTATAAACATGTAAAAAAATACCTCTGCATGAGTGACCTAAGCCATAGCTTCAAGCAACACGCAAAGAGGGGGAAAAACTCGACACAAAATACTGCATTCTGCCACACCTCTCCACAGCAAATTTCTACTCCCTGACCCAAAGTACAGGGAGTCAGAACTGGGGCCCTCTTCAACCCATTCCAAAAAGATCCAAATCAAAATCAACAAGCAAGTCATCAAATTAAGGATGGCTTGCTTCAACCAAGGGAGACAAACTGTCCTTAACATAGAAAGACTCTTTAGCATTACAGTCCTTCAGTCTTCACCACATGGCTGGGGAAGCTCTTTCTAGTCCTTTCAATCCCCCTCCTACAGTCTTCCACTACTTTCCTCTTATATCTCTGCTCAAGTAAGTCTCTAGTTAACTCCTTCCCTGACTATCTTAATGTGGAGTAATAAAAACAATTTGTGATGGTATATGTACTTATCTTTGTAATTTCCACTCAATGCTTCACCAAAAAACACTAAAAACAAAGCCAACAATACATACAAAGTTGGAATTTTTAAAGCCTAGCCATTCAGGTGATACAAGCCAATATAGTGAGGACAAGCACTGTAGAAGAGAAACAACCCAGAGACACCATAACTTTAAACTTCCTTTCCTGAACTTAAAAACCCCACAAACTTCTCAAGAACAAAGTTCTACCTTGGCATGAAATGTAGCATGTGGAGTTCATCCCTTTTAGGGGAAGTTGATGGAGGAGAAAGGGTTGGAATTGAACTTCAGGCTTATAATAGAAAGCTAGCTACTGTCACTCCATAATAAACAAACCTTATTTTTGGTGTGAAGGAATTTACCCCATTCTTCAGCATCAATCCCTGAAAACAAAACCATTACATGAGTTAGAGAGGAAAAAAGTTTCATTTTCAAGGACACCCTACTAAGAGCCTAAGGAGGGATAGCTCAGTGGTTTAAGCATTGGCCTGCTAAATCCAGGGTTGTGAGTTCAATCCTTGAGGGGGCCATTTAGTGATCTGGGGCAAAATTGGTACTTGGTCCTGTTAGTGAAGGCAGGGGGCTGGACTCAATGATCTTCAAGGTCCCTTCTAGTTCTATGAGATCGGTATATCTCCATTTATTTAGGGAGGAAGGGATAGCTCAGTGGTTTGAGCATTGGCCTGCTAAACCCAAGGTTGTGAGTTCAACCCTTGAGGGGGCCATTTAGGGAACTGGGTAAAAATCTGTCTGGGGACTGGCCCTGCTTTGAGCAGGGGGTTGGACTAGATGGCCTTCTGAGGTCCCTTCCAACCCTGATGTTCTATGATCCTGGTGTCTTTTTCACTTGAATAGTTTGTTGAAAACCAAGATACATTTTCTTTTAAAGTAGCAGCAGAAATGCAAAAGTTAATCTACTTCCTACTGTAAGAAATTAAATGGCTTTAAATACATATATTTAACATTCTGCGTCTCATTCCAACTTTTAATTTGTAGATCCGTTGCCTAATTTCCACTCTCTGAATAATGGATTTGATTAAAAGAATAACTCATTTTCCTATCCTAGCAGGCCCCAGAAATGCCCTGCCTATTTAAAGATCAGTTTGTGACTGAAAAAAAATAACTTTTTGCAACATCCTTTTTTGCATACAAGTAAGCATACATACAGTGCACTGTACAGAGATCAGATTACAGCTGAAAGAAATCATTAGAAAAATCTGCTCAAGTAGAAAAAAAAACAATACATAAGTGTTCTACTTGTTAACAATGAAACCTTGGGGGCATAAGTCTTATAAAGTCCAATTCTGCCAGAGGCCAAGCATCCTTAGCCATACAGACTTCAACGTTGGCTGACAATATTCTGTGCTTCTTAGGATCAGGCCCAAAACCAGCAAAAGAGATATAGAAGTGGCCACTACTGTTATTGAGTGTACTTAAGCACAAGCTCCTACTAAAAAAAGTAAGTTTTAGTCATATCTGGAGACATCTGTATTCCCTCAGCTAGATCTCCATTTTTTTAAGTGATGTTGCATTTCAAATTCCCAGTTTCTCTATACAGAAATCAGTTCTAGAAAGGAACCAACAAGAACTCTGCTTACTATTTGCTCATCCAAATACTGCTTATCTAAAAGTAAGTACCATTCGAACTGTCTCATTCTGGTAGGAGTCCCAAAAGACACTCACCAATACATATTAAAAACACATTACGTAACTAAAATGTTATGAAAATTATATGATAAAGCAACACATTGCAAAAGAAAAGTTAAATTCATCCCTTGCTAATGCAGAGCAAAAACAGAAATTACTGAAATTGAAAAAAAAAAAAGCCACAAGACTGACCAAAATAACCATCAGTAAACACAGTAGCCAGTGTGTTAAAGTAAAAGTGCAGTCAGCAATAAAGTGGCATGAAATGCAGGTAGTTAAAATACATAAACATGCAGATAATTGTTGTAGGGACAACAAGCAAGTGGCTAAAAGAAACCTTTAGTAAGGTGTCTTGGATTTTTCCATGTAGCAGGGTCTGCAGTAAACACAAACAGCATTGAATAAAGTTTAGTATTTGCCATTAAGTTTTACATAGCATTATCTTTACCTTTCTGTACCAGACTTAGGGGGATTATAAAAGCATGCAGACAGACATGCATGCTATTCAATTATTAATGAAAATGCATAATGCATTATCACAATACACTGTAAACAGATCTTGAACACTCATCACTAAATGATACACATTAATCAAATATATTGTCATGTCGTTTATTTGATGCCTTTATTATTGCTGTTCATCTCAGAATTACTGTTTTGAAGTACTTTGATTTCAAACACACAAAACAGTGCCCTTTTCAATAGAGCAATCTAGAACGTCCCTTGATGAGGGTCATTTCTCACCCTGGATAAGCTATAAAACCTATTTGAAAACAAGGATTTAGTGTAAGTGCATTTTTTTTACATATTGCTGGAGGTGCTGTAGAGAGATCATTAACTTTTTGCTGCATAAATCATAGTTATGCATGACAACTTCCTGCACATCAATGAGAAACTCATGAAAATTAAAATAAGCAGGATACAATGGCCAGAAATCTGAGATTATTTAAGAAGAGACAGTGCCAGGTAATTTAGACTTTAAAAATGTAGGTTTCAAAAACCAAGTTTATCCACATCCTGTATCTCCCTTTACACTAAGAAGGCTATTTCCTCACAGCATCCTCTACTGGGAGCGGAGGAAGCCCACTAGGGTCATAAAAGGCTGCCATCAGAACCCCAAGATCTTCTAGGTTGAGATGGGGACAGCAAGGACTTCCCAAAACAGTCAGGAGCAGCACCACTGGTGCATGAAGAGACCCAGCTGGTCTCCCAGTTCTCCCTCTCCAATACTTTACAGTCCCTAAACACCAGTAGACCACTTCTTATTATCTGAAATCTAGACTTTATTGTTCCTGTTTACTCATCCCTTCCTTTCACCCTATAACAAACAAAAATAAAGAAATGGAACAGAAGAGAGACATGCCCAGCCACACTCTGATGATGCTGTACCAGTTACTCCACCCTTTGTCTTTTTAGATGGCAAGTTCTTTGCAGCAGGAACTGTCTTCCTTTGTGCTTGTACCAACTACAACAGGGGGCCCCAAAACCTGACTGGGGCTTCTGCCTGCTACTGAGATATAAACAGCACTTGCTTCAGATATCACAAGGTCCTATGTTTGGAGGTACTGATGTGAAAAGCTGATAAAATAATGTTGCTTTAGTAATTCTAGATTCAGACTCTGGCTCTTATCTTCTGGCTCCATATTAACTGTCCAGTAAGACTGCAACATTTAACTTCCCACCTCAAATATTAAAATAGTAAAGGTTACTAAACTGATCCGTCATACGTCCTCTTCCCCCATCCCATCCTCCCACAAAACGGATGAAGTTTAATTGTAAAAATGATTCTGAGCTGCAAGGCCAATTTAATAATTAATGGGGGCAGAAATTTCACAGAGCTCTCTCAATTGTTTTCTTTGTCCTGTAATTCACTAGAAAACAATGCAGTGTGCTATTGCCACAAACATGTTATATGACTATCAACAAACAGAACTATTATGAGGTATTTGCTCTGATCAAACCAAGAACCTCTCTCAGACCTCAGTGTAAATGAGAGTTATGGAGATTGTGTCTCTGTCAGATATGATGATGTGAAAATACAGTGCTTACTCCCTCACTTCTAATGGAGTAGACTATTCTCTTTTGTTAATATATTTTCTGTATTTTGGGTTAGAAGCTCTTCGGAAGCTTCAGATTCTTTTGTACTGAATAGCAATCGTATTTACTATCCCTTCATTTCAGTGAAGTGGTATGATTTTATCATGTCGGGGAATGCTCAAAAGTGACTCAAAAAATAGTTGCTCTTTGGTCTGGCACAAAAGAAAAATCAGAAACATTGTCAGTTACATGGTTCTTAAACTTCTCCTCCCTACCAGAGTGCTGAGGATCAAACTCAAACACAGTAGGTAGGGTTCAAGAGAAAAATTATATGGGCTCATTCCTCAGGTAAATCACACCGAGTTTTGTCAAAGGCTATCAAAATGAAATTAGCATCACTGGAAAGTAGAGGTTATTTCCAACTGCCTGTACAGTTATGTCATGTCAATGTATTTACCTTCAACTTCTTTTTGAAAAACAATCTAGTATTTGGCACAATAATATTAAGGTCTGAAAACAAGTACAATAGGTGACAATTTGAAAGTCTAACTACAAAACAAGGGAGGAATTTTCTGGGTGAATATACCTATGCTGAAGATAAATTTCTGTTTATAAAAACATATCATGTATAAAGCCTCACTTTTGGAACCAAGATGTGTATTATTTATATACAAGCTTTAGTGAATAAAACTGGTGTTAAAATGTTAAGTCAATAACAGCACAATATAAGGAGGCATTCAAATGAAAGCACAAGGAACCACTATGTGTTCTTATGTTTATGAGCATGAAGAGTTCATTAACAGTATGTTCAGAGTAGTACAGTGCACTAGTGCAGAAACTGAGGACTTCTTGTATAAGATTCAACTAGCAGAAAAATCTCCCCTCACTTAGGGACAATGTGTCATTTTGATGGGCAAATATTAAGTTTATTTTCCTCATTCTAATTCATTCAAATTAGGGGTGCACCATAATATTTTTTGCCCAAGCTAGTAATTTTTATTGACAATTTTGAAAGTATTTTTAAAAAAAAACGGAAGTAAAAGCAAATATGTCAATTTATGTAATGACCAGATGCTAAAATATGCTTGAGAACAGATTTTCACAAGAGCTCTGAAACAGAAACCAAGTTTACTAGGCTGGAATAACTGGAGCAGCTATAACATTGTGGAGAATATGAAATTCTTCTTTATTATACAATAAATGTCTAGCATTCCTGATTATCCAGCATTCTTGCAAAAATGTCATATGTTGCTATCCAATGCCATGTCTGGGGATAGTGATATTATGGTAGCTAGCCTATGACATTACCTGGCACTTTAACTGGTAACCAACTTAATCAACTACAGTCAAATGCCACAGGGTTAGTTCCATGAAATGCACTTAAGAGTTAGACGTGTAGAGTTCAGATATGCAACTGTCCTTAAATTTATTTACAAACTGTATTGTATGGCCACCAGATGCAACGACTATACATCAATTTTGGAAATACATACTTTCATTTTATTAGCAAGTGGAATATAATTCTAATTATTTTGAAAATAATCCATTCCTTGCACTATTTTTGGAATTTTAAAAATCAACTACCAAGTTGTCCTAGTTCATCTGGCAAAACCTTCACACTACATTTCAAAGCTAAAATGGTTCTTATAATTCTGCATATGCACTAGCACAATGATGTCAGCAGGAATATATTTAATTCTGAGAATAGCATTTGTTAGGGAACAGAACTAGAGGGCCAATAGATTAAGCATCAAATCCACTCCTCTCCTCTCCCCCCCCCCCCCCCACTGATGTTTGTCCTATGTTGTCATTCAGCTTCATATTAATAATCTTGGTTTGATGACAAAATTACACATACAATTCAAATTCCAGAGGGTATTTACCTGCCGGAATGTTTTTGGTTTCTTTTAAATGTAAGTCAAATTCTGGACTTCATCTCCTTAACAGCGTTTGCTTTATATCAACAAAACAGACCCTCGGACAGCAGGCAGCTTTGACATTGTATGAGAAACAACAGACCATGCTGACTCATTTAAGAAAGGCTGCAGTATTACTGACTGTAACTCAGCAGTATATAATTTTGTAAATACTCAAAAGAAAGCAAAACAAGTTATTTTTTCCAAAAAAGAAAATTCTCTAAATCCCTAAAATTATTATAGGACAACTATGCGTAAGGATACTATATAAGGATAAAGTTCATAGGGTTATGCTTTATTTCATGTCATTTTAGTCCTTGAAGCTGGAATGAAAAAAAGACAAGTCTGATAATCATAATTAGCTACATGTAGGTTTATATAGACAGTTGTTTGTGTACTTATATCTAACACACAAATAGGGCCCTACCAAATTCATGGCCATGAAAAATGCGTCACCGACCGTGAAATCTGGTCTCCCCCATGAAATCTGATCTTGTGTGTGCTTTTACTCTATACTATACAGATTTCATGGGGAAGACCAGCATTTCTCAAACCGGGGATTCTCACCCAAAAAAGAGTTGCACGGGGATTGAAGGTTATTGGGGGGGGGGGGGGGGGGGGAATGTCACAGTATTGCCACCCTTACTTCTTCACTGCATTCAGAGCTGGGTGGCCAAGAGTGGCAGCTGTTGGCTGGGCGCTCAGTTCTGAAGGCAGCACCCTGCCAGCAATACCATACCGTACCATGCCATCTTTACTTCTGCACTACGCTGGCAGTGGCTCTGCCTTCAGAGCTGGGTTCCTGGCCAGCAGCCGCCGCTCTCAGGCCACCCAGCTCTGAAGGCAGCGCCGCCGTCAGCAGCAATGCATAAATAGGGGTATCAGTACCATAACCCCTCCCTCCAATAACCTTGCGACCCCCCCACAACTCCTTTTTTGAGTCAGAACTCCTACAATTACAACACTGTGAAATTTCAGATTTAAATATCTGAAATCATGAAATTTACTATTTTGAAAATCCTATGACCTTGAAACTGACCAAAATGGACCGTGAATTTGATATGGCCATACCCATAAAGAAAGGTATCTATTGAAAAGTGTCTGTGTATTTTGCTTTAATGTTTGTCCCTGCTTCTTGGAGCATCCGTGCAGTTTGTTTGCACCTCAGTAAAAAAATTCTAACTTAGTTGATAGAAGCCATAAAGCTCTGTCCATTCCGATCAGATAAGCCTACCTTACTCTGAAAATTAAAAATGTAGCTATAACACTTGGCACATATGTAGTGGCTTTCATCCAAAGATCTCAATGGGCTTTATACCATAAATATTTATTTAATTCATCATCCCTGTGCAGTATGTGCCATTATCCCCATTTTACAATTGAAAAGACTGAAGCCCAAAGTCACAGGAAATTTGTAACAGAGCTGAGAACAGAAGAGATGCCTACAAACTCCTAATACTCTGTCCTGGTCTACAAAAACATCTTTTCTACCCTTAACCTTGCAGACTAGGACAAAAACTAGTAATTATCATGCATCTCATTCTACTGTGCACGAGGTGAAAGCAGTTCAAAGGGTACCAAAACATTAGGTGCAAATAAAATGCAAATAATGTGAAATTAAATTTCACGGATACTTTAAAGAAACCAAATGTGTTCTATGGTTCTATTTTAATATTCATATGCCTCTCAGAGCCCATCCTTGTCAAGTAGTTTATTGTGCTGCATGTTAAAAACTTAACTTTTATACATTGGATTTGTGTTTTCTGTCACTTTCAGCAACAATGGCATTTGGAGCTGGAACACCTTCAAGGTTCTCCAGTGTTTAATAGTAATTTTTCAAGTACCAAAAGATACAGAAAGTATATTAACAAAACAAGTAACAGACTTCTAGAACCTTGATTTAATATTTTCAGGAATCTGTTCTGAACTAAAGGTTTTAAAAGGAGCTTTATTTAAATTCAGGGAAAAGTAACAATTCTAGTATATATATTTAAGTTCATCATACCATCAGAAGTGTATGTGTTTTCACTGTCAAATGAAAAGATTTTTTGCTATGACTGATTAATTCTAGTGGTCTCACTCTTACATAGACCAAGAGTATTACTTAATGCAAAGTGAAACTGTTCCAACTCCCAACAGGCAATTGAGGTGACACTCTTGATCTGCTAACGGATAAGGAGGAGTCGCTAAAAGAGACTAAAGCTTTAGACTAGACAAGATTTAGAATAATCTAAAACATCCTACTTTCATATGGCTTAGAATTTCTCAATACTGCTTAGTAAAATGATATCAATAAGCCACTGGAGGTTCCAATTAAGTTTTAAACTAATAAAGGTTTGTTTTCGTAATCCCCAGCCCACTATTTTTTCCAGTTACATACATTCTTTAACTCCTCTCCACAGTCATGCACTTGTAGGGGAGGTTTTATTTATCAGCAGGAACAGAGAACCTAAGCAAAAATGCTCTGCACACCCTATGCAATCACTACCAGTCAAATACCGTAATACTCTCTTCTCACAGGTGCACACTGAATACAAGGGAGAGAACAAAGGTAAGCCTAAAAATATGAAACTCAGAAAAGCTATTGAAAGAACCAATTATCCTAATTGCCAGAGCTTTTATAGCTTCTGTCGTATGGGTAGCATAGGTGGTGACAGTGGCTACGTTTTCTCAACACAATTATATGTATAAAATAAGCCTCAAAGGAATAAGAAAAAATGTGCAAATACATTTTAAAATTAAAGTTAGTAATTTTTTCCCACAAAAAGGGTAGAAATATCATGAGGTATTTCCTTTTAAGGACTACTACATAAACATGAAGATTAAAATCCCAGTTGGATCACTCTTACCATTTTCATCTCCAGATGTTTTCCGACGATCCTCTGGTGAAACATGCACCAGCTGCAGAATAAGGGGTCTCCGGGTGATAATTCCAGTACCTCTTGGGAGCAGATCCCTCCCCACAAGACTTTCCAGCACTGAACTCTTGCCACTGCTCTGAAAATTGAAACACATCTGTGACTTTCTTATATACCTATTATTGCAATGCTGTAATATTAACCTTTTAACATTTTATTTTATTTAAAGGAAAACAAATGCCTCCATAGATTGTATTCATTTATTTCACCAACCTTGAAGTAGGAACTTACTGGGTTTAAGAAAATATTTTGCACTTTTTTAGCACTTTCCATCCAGAGATCTCAAAGCACTTTAAGAACATTAATCTTCACAACAACCTTTTGGAAATAACTGAAAAGTTGTTTAATTATACTTTAACTTCTATAAAGCAACTCTGTATCTTCCGGGGTGACTATTTTGTAACATCTTACAGTAACACTACAATGAGTAACAGTAGAGTAGAGAGTTAATTTTCCTGGCTACACCATGATGGAAACATACAAGTGTCACTGAAAAAGATGTTTTGCATTTGGGTACTTATCCTTTCTACATCGATACAGTAGAATCTTTCACATGAAAATGAGTACAAGTCTGTCGCATCTTACGCGCATTTAACATGCGCGATTTCAGCTTTACACGGTCGGCAAAAGCAAACAAACAAAAAACAAAAAAGAGAAAAATAACAATTTTAATACCGTACCTGTAGTGCGGGCGATTCCGCCCGCCACTGAACTCAATGTAATTTTGACTATATGCGGTTTTCGCTTTAAGCGCTAACCGTGGAACAGAACCCCCGCGTAAGATGAGACAGACCTGTACCCCAAGTAGAATTTTGCACGGCTATTGTACACGTTTTGGCAGGTAACTCCACGGATTGCAAAGCTGATGCATCTTGCCTATAGGCCAATCAACCAGCGGCAGCTGACAAAACATAGCAGTTAAATACTTTCACTGAGGACTGGTCTACACTGGGGGGCGGGGAGGGAAGGGAAGATCAAGCTAAGTTACGCAACTTCAGATACGTGAATAACGTAGCTGAAGTCGACGTACTTAGATCTACTTATCGCGGTGTCTTCCCCCATCGACTCCACCTCTCGCTCCGATGGAGTACTGGAGTCGACGGGAGAGCACTCAGTGGTCGATTTAGCGTGTCGTCACTAGACGCGATAAATCGAACCCTGCTGGATCGATCGCTCCGGAGGTAAGTGTAGACATGCTCTAAGACTGCACAATCCTAAATTCCCTCTGAGTGTCATTTCCCTCTGCAGAACTTGTGTATGAGGTTGGTAGAAGTGTAACGAGATTGGCAATAATATATACATACAGGTTCGAGGAAATACCTTGTTAATCATCTACTAACATTTACTAAGCCTGGGCACATCACCTCAATTCACTACAATTCTGGATTGACAGGTTTGGTTTGGGGAGTTGTTTTGTTTTAATAGAACCATACTACACTATTCAATTTCTCTGTAGTTTGCAATTGAGGGGTAAGAATAAAGGGCAAGGAGCTAAAAAGGTATTTGTCAATCACTGAATTATTGAGTCCCCAAATTATCACCGACCAACATGGTAGTTATTTAATAATCATTGAGCATATTGACAAGTCTATCTGCTACACAGTAGCTCTATGGAACCCTTTCCACTGGGTTCCAATCCGGGGCCCAACAGTAAGCAGCTAAGTCCTAATACTCCAAGTGCTAGACGGCTGTTTCGCCTACCTAGATCACTTCCTACCAAAACCCTCTTTTCCCCCATGGATAAAGTAAAAATATGAAATAACTGAAACCAAAGAGTCTCAGACCTTCTGAGAGCTGCAAGTCCCTTCTCTGTGGGTTTGGCAAAGGTGGTACAGCTAGTAGCAGCACCTGCAGTGCTCCTTCCCAAGAGATCAGGGTGTAGGTCAGTTCTCCACCTCTGCCAGCCAGCTACTGAGCTGTGCTCCCCTTTTAAGTTCCTTCTCCAGCCCACGCATGCTTTGCAGGTGAGGCGGGGCAGGGCTGCCCAGGCCCAAAGTAGCTCCTTACCCCCTTCCTTTCCAGTGCAGGGTTTGTACACTGTCACGGGGGTACTATTTAAATCAAAATAGTAAATAAAATTTGGTAACAATTGTCTCATTCCCAAGATTAACTGCTGCTACCCTTCATTATTTTCAGAGTAGAAAGCAGT
The DNA here is from genome assembly GCF_011386835.1 of Chrysemys picta bellii. NCBI lineage: Eukaryota > Metazoa > Chordata > Testudines > Emydidae > Chrysemys > Chrysemys picta. The sequence goes on from NC_088791.1 coordinate 107,794,193, forward strand.
TTCTTTAACAATAGTTTAAAGTCAAGAACGGATATGGAGGTCATGAACCTAATCATATCATTGTTTACAAAGGCAGATTAAGGTGTCATAGTGAGAGATGGACACAGTGAAAGGAGGATAAGAGAATGGGATTAAAAAGTGACTTGCTAAAGGGTTAAATTATAAAGTGCAAAGTAGTAACAGATTTTTATTGATGTGATGGGACAAGACAGCCAAATCACTATCTGTCCCACTAAAGGGAACACACACAGCAAGAGAGTATTAAAGAGAATATTTATGGATAAGGCATCTACCTTAGAATGTATCATCTCCTCCTCAAGCATACAGGGCCAAAACCTTCAGTTGTTACTCAGAATTTCAACAGGAACGTTGCCTAAGCTTTATTTTTTTTAAAAAAATAAGAGTTTCATGCTGTAGGAGAGAGCTATTTTACCAACAAATAGAGAAAGACTTAAAAAACACACTAAAAGTTATGCTGCTGTCAGATTTGCAAACCACAGCTGGAGTTACATTATGATGAAAAAAAGTCCAAAATAATCACACCTAAATAATCTGAATTGGAATGTGGACCCACTCTGAAAAATAACTACATAAATATGGCACTCATTCCACAGATCTGTTCCCTATATGAATTTTGGATACATCTTCTGATTTGTATATTTTAACTACTTTCTCCCCAAGCAACTCTACAGAGCCAACAGTTAGAAAATAGGACTTGATTCTATCCCTTTTCATCCATCCACAGCCCATGTCTTCACTGCTAAATTGAGTTACAGGCAGCTCTTGGCTTAAGTCCATCCACACACAAAAATCCTTGAGTCTGATGTTGTTTTTAACTCAAGTTGGCTGGCCCACCAGGAGATAATAGAACACAGCTGGAGTTAGCACAACTCATCAGCAGTTCACGTCTACCCCCATTCTGTGTAGCTCCAGTGTTATTTTGCAGGATGGATTCTCTCACTCAAACCAGGCTAACTCAAGAGGAGTTAACTTGAGCATAGATAATTTACATTAACTCTGTGGTGAAGATATAGGGTACACCTACACACGCACACACACAAGTTGTGCTCATTAGTGCCTACAAGTAGCAGTGTGGCTAAGCTGGCATGGATGACAGCTCACACAAGCCGCCTGAGTATTTAGCTGAGGGTCAGAAGGGCCTGTACTCACGCAGCTAGCCCAAACTGCCACCAATGGCATTTGTAGTAGAAAAAGAGAGCCTGGAGACATAAGACCTGCTGTAAAGCCAAAGGCCCTGCTTATATAAAGCAAAGTTAGCAAGAATCAGGCTATAAGCAAAAGTCGGGTCCTGTTACAAAACATGCCTGCCTGCAGGTTCGCTGTCCGGAACATGAACTTGGCAAGAACACGGCTGGTGTTGCAAAAACACAAACACTCCTAAAAAGTGCTAGGCACTGGACACTTGCATAAACACATTCCAGAAGATCATGCCAGACACCCCCACAGCTCCCGGCCACCGCAGCTGGCAGGGGGGACCCCCACAGCTCCACGCCACCGCTGCTCCCGGTCACCATGGGAGGCAGGGGAATCCGTTGCTCCCGGCCAGCAAAGGGGACCCCCGACTGCTCCCCACCCATCCACCGCGGACAGCATGGGGGACCCAGCAGCAAGAGAGACCCTCGGAGCTCCTAGCTGCTGTGGGTGGCAGGGGGGTTCCCCACAGCTTGGAGCCTCCAGCAGAGGGGGACCCTGAAGCTCCCAGCCCCCACACCCTCTGCCTAGGCTACCCATTTTGTGATGGGTATTTTTTAGTAAAAGGCAAGAACAGGTCACAGGCTTCGTGATTTTTTCATTATTGCCCATGACCTGTATGTGACTTTTACTAAAAATATCCATGACAAAAACTTAGTCTTAATTACTGTACCTGTAACCATTGAGACAGGGCATTAGAACTGTGCTTCGTTAACAATAAACCTGGTGGAGCGCCTTCGCCACTGAACCAAGTTTGTGGTCTTCTTGGACAATTCCATCAAAGGCTGCGGTATGGGCTATCTGGCCAGACCCACTGCAGCACGCAGAGAGAACACATGCAGCCAACAACAGACACCACCACTATGGCCATACTGCTATTTTTATGCATTAGCTCAAGCAGCGCTAGTGCACGTACATCTACCCGAGCTGGGAATCACATCTCCCACTTGCTGTGTACGTGTACCCATACCATAAGTTCCAACTGCAGGGCCAAATTCTTTCCTAAGTCACACTTGTACAATACAAATGGGTTGCAGTGGTTCAAAAGAATTTCTTCTGCAGAATCTTTATTATGAGTGAGACTACATGAGAAGGAATAGCCTCAGGTTTACTCAGATTCCATTATGAGTTTGCAGGACTGAGACTGAAACATTCTCAATCAATAACTAATGATACACAAGAAACAAACCCTACAATACCAGTTTACAGTCATTTTCAGACAAGAACTGCACCCTCACCTAATTTCACTTCAGACATTAACACTAATGGACTTGTACTAGCAGTAGATATTGTCAAACAACAATTTAAATTTGTTGTTGCTCTTTAAATGTATCATTAGGTCCTTCCAAGATAAAGTTTCTCATTTTAAAAAGTGTTTCCAGTGAGGGACAAGTTATCAAATGCAACTATTGAGGAATTTCAAATCCTCAATAAGGATAATTTGTAAATGCATCATCTTTTGCAGAGTTCGCACAACTGCATAGTGAAAAAAGTACAGAATTTATGCGTGAGGTAACTTATAGTAGGACCATAGAGCAAAGCAGAGGCAATATAGCCCTGACTTGGCAAAGCAATGATGGCAATATCAGAGTTTCCCCTACAATATGAGATAACGGCAATGAGAACTCAGAAAGAGCAAAACCTTGCACTACAGGACAGAATCATCTCCTCAACATTTTCTTAAAACTAGCTACCAGCCCTGCTTTGAGATTCCAGATGGGATTTTGCAAAGCTGCATTCTTTCCTTCTTGCATACGATCACCAACAGTAAAAGTCCAGCTGGCCAAATTATGCTCTCTGTAACACCTGTGTAAATCCAAGGGGTCGGGGCGGTCAGAGGGTGGGGAACAGGGGGGTTGAATGGGGCAAGGGGTCCCGGGGAGCAGTCAGGAAGGAGGGGGGGGTTTAGATGGGGCGGTGGGAGGTAGTCAGAGGTAGGGGTTCCAGGGGCGGTCAAGGGACAGGGAGAAGGGGTGGTTGGATGGGGCAGGTGTTCTGGGGGCAGTCAGGAGACAGGGAGAAGGGGTGGTAGGATGGGGCAGGGGTCCCGGGGCAGGGGGGGGCGCCTCAAGGAACGTGGGGGGTTGGATGGGGCAGGAGTCCCGGGGGGCAGGCCACAACCCCCTTGTGGGGTGAGGAGGGAACCAGTTCAGATTTTGGCAGCTCATCACTGCTCTCAACCCACACCTGGATCCCCCCCCAAAACTTGGATCCTGCCTTGCTCAGCCTGCATGCCCACACATGGTGCACCTGGCCTGAAGAAGCAGGGACCTGGGTTGTTTCTGGGGCAGGCCCGGTCCTTGCGCTGTGTCAAGGTTGGGTGTAGCCTCACCTCTGAATCTGTGTCCCCGGGGGTGGGGGAGATGCACAGTGATCTCCCACCTCTATGCAGCCAGTGGCCTATGCTCCCCAATGCCATGCTGGAGCCTTCACATTTATTTAACAAATAAAATTTGCAGAATTTTAAAATATTGTGCGCAGAATTTTTATTTTTTTGGCGCAAAATGCCATCAGGAGTAAAAGTAAATATCCTTAAAGCAGGGTGGATTTGATTTAAATCAAACTGATTTAAATCACTAGTCAGGAAGACTTCATTTGATCATGGATTTCTACATAAAAGTGCATACTTGATGGTTGTTATAACCTTAATACATATTCTTCACAACTCAGAGATAGATGTAGAAGGTACACACTATACATTTTTAAAGTGATTTATTTTGAAAATGTTTCAGATTAGTTTTACAGCTATATCAGGAAATGAATGATTGTTTGGTTATTTCATTTATCAAAGGTAACTGAAGCAAATATTTATGAAGTCATTGGGAGGTGAACTATCTCCAATTAAACAGGTTAATCATTAGTATTTGGAGGATTTTCTTGCATTGCTGTGTAGGAGCAGGATTTTATAATGTCCCTGTAGCAGGGTGGACACCTGCTCTGGCCTGGAAGGGCCTGAGATAGCCCAGGGAACAGGCCTTGTGAAGGCTGAGCTGATTAGGGGAAGTGGCTGCAGCTGGGGCCACGCCCCAAACAGCCTCAGCAGGCCCTATAAAGGCAGAGAGCCAGGAGCTCAGGCCAGAGTCTCTCTCTGCACTCAGGAAGAGAAGGGCCTGGCTGCAGGGAGCTAGAGCCGCAGGGGTGAGTCCGGACTCCTTACAGTCCCATAAGAATTAACGTATGATTTGATTTAATCGTGTCAGCCATCCTTTTTGAATAGCAGAAAGGAATGACAGACCAGAACAATCCTTATGACTGATTATGGTCACCCTTTTGTTTTAGGATAAGTTATGTCTACTATGGTTTCCTATATGTATTACAAATTAGGCACTCTAAAATATACATTTCTTTGTTTTAAGGTTTAGTAAGTAAGAGACAGGACCTTGTATTGTATCCTATGCTAAGGAGATTAGAGGAATGTTGAGGGCCTGAAGCCCCAATCTGACTTGTTTTAGTTATAAAATTTAGCAAGGCTTGATTTACAATGTAGGCTGCTAAATATACAATACTGTTGTCTGTATACCTTTGAAGGTTTCTGTAAGAGATTGTTTGTGTGAATGAGGAATGCATGCATCAGGAAAAGATAAGGTGTGAAAGCCGTCACAAATGTCCAGATGGTCAAGAAGAAGTGAGAGACTTGGAAAGACCAGAAGACAATCAGAAAACATCCATTGTAGCCCATGCTAAACATGTTAGCAGCACTGACTACCTCAGAAGTGAGGCAGGCACCCCTGAAGGCGAGACAACAAATAGGAGATAACTATGGGAAGCCCGACAATAACCATCAAATGATAACACCACTTAAGGACTAATGATTACAGGATGACATTGCAAAATGCATGGACTCAAATGGGAATGTACAACTATAAAGCTGGGGTGTTTTGCCATGGAACTCTGGGTTCAGTCCTGCAAAGCCTCGGAGCATCAGATCGCGACTGACAAGAGCCCAGTTCCACACTCATGTTCAATCTAACTGGCCATTAGATTGACTCAAGCTACAACAGACTGGTAACTATAAATATCACTGGCAGGACTCTGGGTGCGTGTCTGTGTACATGTGTGAGACTGAAAAGCACATGCTAACTATTGTATTTTCAATAAATACTGTGTATTTGCCTTCCTCTATAAAGATCCTGGGTGCTTTGTATGGGCATAACAGCTGTATTAGGAGGAGAACATCACCAGACGTTTAAATTGTTTAACTAAAACAACAACATTATGTATGCTGGATTTTTTTTCTTCAACAGCAAACATAATATTTTAACAAAACAAGCATATAAATTTAACTAAATTCAAACCTTCAAGTTTTTTTTAATGAGGTTTTTGTTAATTGTTAACAAAAATAGTTAAATTGAATTTTTTTTTAAATATTTCATCGACTATGTCAGCCAGGTCAACATGAGAAACTTAAAATATTGGCTTCTGCAGCTAACTGTCGTCTTCACCTTCATTTTCCTGTTTGTTCAGAATCTGGAAAAGAAAAACAAGCTTTCCTGCTTTTTCAGGACCCAAACAATTTCTCAATTTGGAATGAATTAGTCCAAAGGAAAATAATATTCTTTCTACACTAGCAGTAGAAGCTACTGCTGTTAAAAGTGAGATTATCGCTTCAACAGTCTCGGCTACACTTGCAGCTGTACAACGCTGTGAGGTAAACCTGTCTCCCTACAGCTGAGTAGGGAAAAGCGCTGCAGTCTGTCCACACTGACAGCTGACAGCGCAGTGGTGTGACCACACCTGTAAATTTGCAGCTGTGTTGGGAGCGGTGCATTATGGGCAGCTATCCCAGCATTCATGTGGCTGCAACGTGCTTTTCAAAACGGGGGGTTGGGGTGGATTGTGACAAGGAGCATGGGGGGAGAGAGTGCTTTTTGGAGCACGTCAGCTCTCTATTTTGCAAGTTCTGAACTCCCGGCCCCCTGCTCATTCATTTTAGGGCCTTGGCTACACTGGCAATTCACAGCGCTGCACTTGCTGCGCTCAGGGGTGTGAAAAAACACCCCCTCCCCCCAAGCGCCAGTGTAATCAGTGCCTGCAGCGTTGCACACTCGTTCGCAGCGCTGCAAGCTATTCCCCTCGGAGAGGGGAGCTCTCGCAGCGCTGGCGGCGCGACTACACTCACGCTTCACAGCGCTGCCGCAGCACCGCTGTGAATCCGCAAGTGTAACCAAGGCCTAAGTGACTTCTACCAGTTCACTGGTGTGACTTTCTTTAAAACATCATCAGCAAACATATATTTCTTGAATGGTTCTTATTCCCAAACTGGGTCTCTTTTACGGCCTGCTGCCATTATAGGTTTTCCCTTCTAGTGAGAGAATGGTATGGTAGATCTCAAATCAACGAAGGTTACACTCAGAAAGACCTCAAGACTTCTGGAATATGCTGCTCAAAAAGTTTCACTTTTGTTTCTACTGCCTGTCCCTCCCTTCTCACATTTATCGCCAGACTTTGTCTCCTTGTCCAGATCTATTCCGCCCCATTGAACTTTTTGAAACTTTGCACTTTTAGAGAGAGGTAAGGGACTCTGTGTATACAAATTTGCAGAGGGACAATAGGGTTGAGGTCTATTATTTCTCACCTCTATAGATTATTTATGTATTTAAATTTTTTTTTTTTTGCTGTTAACAAGCATGTTGTCTCTGGAGACAAATCCAGTTTGAGAACTGCAGAACTAAGCATCTCTGATGGTATCTTCTAGCACTGAGTCCCATTAGGTAGGTAGGTAGATTAAATAATCTATACAGAAGCTCCTGGAACCCCATAAGATTGGGTCCCTAATCCATGAACTATTGGAACTCATTTACAAAACTTTTCTTAAACATTACATGAATCTATTGTCTCATACTATGGAACTAGAATTTATAATCCCTATTCCATCTTTGAGCTATAATGTATCTTATCTAAAGCTATCTTTAAATCGGATTTTTTTGCTAAAATGCTTTTTGAGGAAAAAACCTATTTAAAATCAACAAATCCGATTTAAATAAAAAAATCATTGATTTTTATCCACCCTGCCTTAAAGCCAATTATAAGAAGCTCTCAAGCACCATTTTTTCTCTCTTGCCTATCCATAAATTTTTATCATTATCAATGGAAATATCTTTTCATTCATTTGGGGGGAAATTGATTACTGACTTTTACCAATCAAAATCTAATCCTTCTAAGTCTATCTATACTCAGCTCTGCCCACACGCTATAACTAGCAAGATGTATCCACTAAACCGATCAGCAGGAAAACAGTCAACACTGTAATTGGTTTTAATGTTAAAATCCTTTAGATGAAGGGGACACAGTTCATGCTTCTGTACAACTATCCTTTCATTCATCCATCTGCAGACTCGGTGTGAGACAATGAGGCACTGATCATTCTGAAGGTTTTCTTCACAAACCTAAAGGCCCTAAAAAAATTCTGCAGAAACTAACGATGGGGCCAGAGATGCACCAGTACAGCATACCATCAAGTACTACTCAATCTGGCCTAAATTAGAAGTAGATTACACAGTATCTTGAAAGTGTAAACAGCTAACTGTCAATTTCACATCACTGCTCCTGCTCAAAGCAGGCACCAGAACAGCCAGGGTATGAACCATGGGGAGGACACACTTGAGAGGAAGAAAGACAATTACACAAAAAAACAGACACCATGAACAGCAGATAAAAACCATCAGGGCTGGGGGGAGTTGGGGAGACAAATGCACACTCCTTGCCAGTTATTGTCTAGATTATGCATTTGCAGTTCTATCCCATCAGTGGCCAGCCACTGGTGTAGATGCACAGGTGCAAACCCCTTCTACGGGCATGAAAACTGGAGCTTTCCCAAGTGGAGCATACCCATTTGAAACCTGGGTAAATGACACTGGTGCAAATTGCAGCTTGCCCTATCTAAAGCAGGGGTTTACACCAACACATCGCAAGCACACCATTGTTTTACAATTGAGAGCTGAAATTGGGACAAATCCCCAGTCAAGACAAGGCCCTAGCAGCTAAGCAGGAGAACTCACATTTAACAAACTAAACCAGGGCTCGCACAAGTACCAACTCTCCAGGAGGATATCCTGATATAACATCTGGTACACTTGCCCCTGAATCCCAGTAGTTGAGTGTGTACACCTGGCTTCACAAACATTTTTTCCCAAACAGTATCTTGATGTGAGAATTATAATCTTAACTTTATCTAACAGAATATAGTGGATGTGCAGGATAGCTATTATGCAGAACCTGACATACCACATCATGACCTTCAGAGTGGTTCTATCATTGGGGTACCAAGGACACGACATCCACTCAGCAAGATTAGAAAATAGAAATAAAAGAAATTTAAGGGAATCCCAAATCTGAGCGACACTTACAGCCATTAATAGAATAAAACAGCTGTTGTCTTTGAAAGATCCATGCAGGAAGGCTGTATGTTAAATACTGGGAAGTACACTTGGGCACTTTCCAATAGGAAGTGCTACTAATGAGCACATGTGCAGCTAAGTATTACAATGCCTCACCTGAAATACTGTCCCAAAGTCATGCCTAGGATGCACAGATAAAAATCACAATTTTACACATAGTATGGGTTGACTCATAACTCATTTCTGTAATGGTATAATGGTATTTACTACTAAGCTAGTCATTATTTAAATCAATGGGAGAGGCAATGTTTTCTAGGAACCCCCTGCAGAAGGCAAACAATAACCTGGAGGAGTAAAGTTACCTTATTCATAGCCATTTGGATTAATGCCTTCTTGCGATGCCCAAATCTGATAATATTCTCATTCTCCATAATGAGCCACATGTTTTGACCTCTTCTTGAATCCAGACCTGATTTTGTAGTGTAGGCAATTAACCACAGCAATAACTATCACACATTTATTTTGTATGTATATACATTCAAATAGACTCATTGTTTTGGGAATGATCAATATCGCTCCTCTCTTTTTATTGTAGTGTTTTGTGCTATTAGGTTGAAGCCATTCCATAACACTTTGTAAGTAACAAGTCTTAACCACAGAGCAAAGTACAGGTATAAGATGGAGACATCAGAGTGGTTGGATGCTATTGCACTATTGTATTGTGTGTGTTGCTTAGGCAGTATTCCCAGCCTGTGCCTTTTCATGAAATTTGATAATGCAGAAAGCTAACATCTAAAACCAAAGGAGAAATAAAAGCACATACTCACCACTAGGAATGACAGAATAGCCAGAATTAGTGACACAAGATTAGTGTAACGGGAAGGGTTCAAAGGGCAGAAACCAGTAACAACAACTCTCAACTCCTTTTGCTAAGGCTGGCAAGAATGCTAGCAAAATATCTATACTATGACACAGAATTGCTGCTCTACACAATACCTAGAGAGAAGTGGAAAATGAACAATTCTCACACTGTTTGGAGTAACACAGAACATGACTAGAGGAGCAGAGGCATCTGAATAATAGTGTCCAAAGCCCAGTTAGGAAATATTTTATAATGAGGACTAAAATGTGTTTACAGAGAGAAAAAATAGGACACTAAAGTTCAGCAGAGCATGTTTTCAAGGAATGCAGGAAACATTGAATCACAAAGCAATGGAGGAAAGGAGCAGATTGGGCAAATAGAAAGCATTCAAAGATAAATTAAGTGCATGCCCGCAGGATATGGGCAATTTCTAGATAAAAATACTGTAGGAATGAAAAGAATCCACACAGCATGCACAAAAACACAAAATATATCATGGATAAGAGAAAGGCATAAGCAAGGTATGAAATATTATATACAGAGAGAGTGGAAACATTATAATATAGAGGGAGAACAAAAGTGATGTGTGAAATTAAAATTACAAAGAAGATTAAAATAATATTCCTCTCCAAGTAGAATGTACATTAAAAAATATGGCCATTTAAGGAGAGAAACAGACAGAAGGAAAGAATGAGAACAATTCACTGACAGAGGAGAGAGAAAAATTCTCTTTCATTTGACTGTGTCCGTTTTCCACAAAGAACGAGTCAGGTGAAGAATAAATACAGAAACGGATTTGAAAAGTCAAAAAGAAGAAAGGCAAAATATTTTTAAAAATCTTCAGATGCCAGCAAACTACTAGGAAATTAGACATCTTAGAAGAACTCCAGGGCCATACGGAACTTTCTCTAAGAACTAATTTTCAGTCTGATAGGTAAACCCTTATTAATAGTCTATGATTTTATAACTTGGTTTTAAAAAAAATTAAGGGTCACATTTAAATCGATAACATCCCTTTAAACAACAGTAGGGTATCAATTTGTTTTTTAAAACATACTAGCACTGCTAGATTAAACCCGTAATTTGTTGCAATTATTTTGAGCCAACACAGGCTTGTGGGTTTTAAACAGGTGCACCAAATTGCCATTTAACACAAATCAATCCAAGTAACTGCCAGTGATGTTAAATGACTGTACAGAAGAGCAGAGGGCCAGTGTCACAAAGATGCGGTGGGAAAAGTTACCTTACCAGCCCCATCTTACTACATCCCCTTTCCAACGTTATGCAGCCCAAGCACCGGGAAGGTCAAGCCCAGAATAAAACGGGGGCCCAACACGGCAAGATGCTGGAGTGGGCAGCGCGGTCACCTTCAGCGGGACAGGGGCATTTGGAGCCGGTCACTTCACCCCTCCCCCTCGCTCAGCCCCCCCCCCCCCCCCGCCGAAGAGGGAACAACCCTCCCCCGCCTGCCGGGGCTGAGGCACAGTCAGCCACTGACGGGCGCTGGGCGCAGCAAGGCGGGACACCCGCTGAAGGGCTCACGCCGGCTGCTCTCCCCGGGGGCCGCCCCGCAGGAGCAGGCTCGGGGCCAGGCCCCGCGCGAACCCAGCTCCCCTCCCCCGGTTCCCTTCACAGAGGCGCGGCTGCCGCCCCGCTCCCTGGGCGCCTCCATCCCGCCCCCGGGCCCGCAGCGCCCCCGGGCCCGCAGCGCCCCCGCCTCGCTCACCTGCGTCCCCACCACCACGATCTGCGGCAGCTGGATGATGTCGGCCCCCACGGCGTTGAACACGTCCTGCAGCTTGTTGATCACCGGGATCAGCGCCTCCATGGCGGCGGGGCGCCCGGCCGGGGACGCGGCGGCGATGGCGATGAATGGACCCGGCAACCAACGGTTCTACCTCCCCCCCAGGCCACTACCCACCATGGGCGCCGGCCCCGCGCGCAGCCCGGCCCCAGCAGGCTGTGCGCGCGCCCCCGCTCCCGGGGCGGTGGCAGTAGTCGCAAGGCCCGACGGGAGTTGTAGTGCCAGGCGCCCCGCAGCGCCCTCTAGTGGCTCCCGGAGGCAGCGGCAGGCTGAAGTGGCGCAGGCTGCCAGGCCTCGCCCCTGAACGAGGGGGAAATGGTGCAGCGAAAGCCACAGTCCTCCAGCTAGGGTGACCAGATGTCCCGATTTTATAGGGACAGTCCCGATTTTTGGGTCTTTTTCTTATATAGGCTCCTATTACCCCCCACCGCCTGTCCCGATTTTTCACACTTGCTGTCTGGTCACCCTACCTCCAGCCCACCCCCGAGTAAACAAACCACAGCCCTGAATTGTCATTAATTATTGTGCCTAATAGAACAACAGATACTGTACTACAGAGGTGCTGCAAGTGGGGATGCTACTGCACCCCTTAGCTTGAAGTAGTAACAGCCCCAAACCCAATACAAGGTTTCTGCCCTCAGCACCCCTACTATAAAAATTGTGCCAGTTCCACTGCTGTACTAATACCAAAGTCCCTGCACTAGGTAACCACAGCATAACCAAATCACCAGGCCTTCCCCAGCTATACAGTATTTATTTACTACCCTCAGGTTTACATAGCACCTTCCCCGCTCCCTCCATAAAAGGCTTCTCACAATACTCACAAAGTTCCCCCCTTGCCCTGCCAAGATGCAGATGTAGAGATTAATGTGGAGAGACCCTCAAAAAGTACTCCTCAAAATGCTGCAGGACTCCTGCCTTGCACATGTGCAAGTTAACTCTGTCTTTCACCTCAGTTGCATGCATTTTTATTTCTATTGTAAGTAATTTTCAGCAGTCAGTGTGAGGAGATGGCAAATTAGCATAGGACACAACCTGGGGACTGATAAGCGCCAACCCTTGCACTGAGATACGCTGGAGAAATATGTCTCTGAAATGCAATCATGGGAGACAACCTGATTGTTGTAAAAGCACAAGTGCCCTGTCAATGCTATAATTCCCATTCCTTCCACTGATGCAGCTGCACAGGTGTTGAATTACAATTCTGAAGTTTGCTAGAGCTCTGTTAACACAAGCAATTAAAAATGAGTGCATCAGCATTACCTCCTAAGCAACTTGTCTGAGGCAAATTGGTGCACTTCCTCAGTGACATTAACCCTGCAAGGTCATCCAAACAGGAGAAAAGGGTAGCCAAAGGGATATGAAAATACCATAAATGGACAGAAACATAATTAATAGCATTAATTTTCATAACTTGCCACATTTAATAAAGTGGAGATGAGCCCAAACCCCAACATTCAGATCCAGATCCAAAACTTCACTAAAGCAGAAGTAAAGCTGATCTAATGTTTCAGCTCAGATCCGTTTTACCAGGAGTCATGAGGGCAATTGCACATGCACAGCAGGGGGATGGTGTGGAGAGGACCTCAATGAGAGTCTTCTACTTTTATCCTCCTGTACTGGGCTTTCATTGGGGGCTGGATTAGAAATGGGGTGTTGATCTTCTATTGTAATTTATAGTAATTGAGAATGGGGTATTTGCAGAGTTTAGCTTCTGGCAGCACTAACAGAGGAGTCCTATATTCCTCAAAACATGAGTGTTTATGGGAACCCACCAAGGGCTGTGGAGGCTGATGCCAGGAACATCTAGTGCCTTGCCTCCACACTCATGGCACACAGTGAACGCTACCACACATCTAGAGGATTGGTGTACCATCAGCACTCACAGCCACACCCTGCAATTGAGTCAGTTACATAACCTATTCTCCCCTAAAAGATGTCTCCCTTTACTTGCAGTTATCTTCTTGGCTTCAGGGAAGAGCAGCAGGTCATTCTCTCACTCTCCAGCATCTTCAGGGAGCATCTCCTGTATGCTTTTTGTTGCGAACTGGGGACTCCTGGCTTCTCTCCTTTTTGTCTCTGTCCTGGGAGTTAGGGAGTTTTATAGTTTCCTCCGTCGCTTAGCTTCCCTCCTCCACCCCACCCCTGCGCAAAACTGTATGTCCTTTGTTTATCCCCAGTGTCCGGAAGTCAAAATGCCTCTCCTCTAGACCCCTCAAAAAAAAAAGACTACCTCCACCCCACTTCCAAAAATAAACCCTGCTCTGCAACCAAATTTCCTGATGCCCCCTCAACACCACATCATAGCTGCCTTTTGTCTGCCTGCACAATAATCCCATAAAAGGAAGGAAATCTCTCTACCTTGCTGTCCTGACACATGGCACCTTGGTTTGGAACATTTGTAAAAACTTAGAATTGGACTGGCTAAATGGAGACTGCTGGAAACCATGAAGGAAAGGACTGGGGAAATTTATAGGGGGAGAGAAAGACTACAAGCGATAAGCAGACTCTATAATATGTAAGGCATCAGCAATATTTGGCAATAAGATGGATCCCAGATTTAAAATCAGATGGATGAGGGAAGAAGAAAGCTATCAGCCAGATTTATTGGCTAACAGACTTTGCATTAAATGTCTTTTTGTTATGTCCATAGCATCTAATTACTGGCAAATTACATCCCAAACTGGCTTCTGCTAGCCAACTTTTGCATTTCACCTTGATGCTCAAATCACATCTGATGGGCTTTATCCCTGCCAGCAGGAGCTCATATGACCTGTTATACACAGAAATGGTTCCAGAGGGAAACTATTCCCAAGTGCTGAGCACCTCTCCCTAAATATCTACAGTACACTGAAACCAACTTGCTTGATGTTCTGGCACTGGACCATGTTCAAAGTGTCTCTAGGCAAGGGACCTTTCTGTTGCTGGAGCATCCCCACTCCTATGCGCTATGCTCACTGACGTTCATGCTAAGTGATCACTCCATTATATTTATTCACCTTGGTTGCTTATTTTAAAATCATTGGCTTTTTCACCTGTCCTCTTCCTATCTGTAACATCCTCACTCCAAAGCACACAAAATCAGTTTTAAAGAAGGTATATAAGGTAGCTTGTTGAGCCTTTATGGCATGAATACAAGTGTTCACTCAAGAACTACCAAATGAAAGAGTTATGAATATAATGGAATTGAATTTTGTTAACTTTTACCCCACTATTCAGCCAGCTCTAGTACTGACACTCCAGCACTTGTTTGAGTCTCTGACAATTAAGTGCTGGATACCATCATGCTTTGTATTCATTCTATGGGTAAATTGGTCCCATTTCCCATTTCCGCCAACCATCGAGGAGCAACAGGAAGGTAAAGACAGAAGAGGGGAAAGAGAGCAGAGTAAGTCTTGTCTTCTCAATCAGCATGGGATCTTCTCTGCACAATTCTTATTCCTAATCAGTAAGATGTATTTTCCAGCCATATTTGGATTTTTTATCCATTTATGTTTTCACAAGTGAGACATCCATAGCAAATGGAATCTCAGTGCTGCTGGAATGACTAATATTTCATGACAAAAGTTTAAAGCAAAAATTAATTAGTCATAAATTAATATATTCACAAAAGAGAGAAGCAGTTAAAGCTCATGCAAGGTAAAGTGCAGAAAATTGTGCTTGAATAACTGTACCCAGGGCCGGTTCCAGGTTTTTTGCTGCCACAAGCAAAAAAAAAAAAGGGGGGGGGGGAATGCCGCCCCTTGAAAAGGGCCACCCCAAGCACATGCTTGGAACGCTGGTGCCTAGAGCCTGCCCTGATTGTACCTGGTGGGGAAAAGTCCCAGTGGAATGTATTATTCCCAATAATGATACAGTAATCCATTATGATTGTCCTACAGTGGCATCCATTAACTCTTAGAATGCTAACGCTCAAGTATTCCTGTCAGGCAGGAACACTGATGTCATGGGCAGCTCTGGTTGGGGCTAGAGCTGGGGAGGCTGCAGTCCCCTCAGCCCTGGAGCACAGGGGAGGGCAGGCGACCACAGCCTCCCCAGCTCGGTGGGGCGGGCGATGCATGGCCCCAGTCCCCCTGCCTTGGAGCACCGGGAAGGTGGGTGGCATGCACAGCCCCAGCCTCCACAGCTCTGAAGCACCGGGAAGGTGGGCAGCGCGCAGCCCCCCCAGCTCTAGCCCCAACCAGAGCTGCCCATGACATCAGTGTCAAGTATCAGAGGGGTAGCCATGCAGGTGAATGAGCCGGTGATGTTGTAGCTGATCTGGTTAGGTCCTGTGATGGTGTTGCTGGTGTAGATATGTGGGCAGAGTTGGCATCGAGGTTTGTTGCATGGGTTGGTTCCTGAGTTAGAGTTGTTATGGTGCAGTGCATGGTTGCTGATGAGAATATGCCTAAGGTTGGCGGGTTGTCTGTGGGCGAGGACTGGCCTGCCTCCCAGGGTCTGTGAAAGTGAGGGATCATTGTCCAGGATGGATTGTAGATCAGCTACAACATCACCGGCTCATTCACCTGCATGTCCACCAATGTTATATATGCCATTATGTGCCAGCAATGCCCCTCTGCTATGTACATTGGCCAAACTGGACAGTCACTACGCAAGAGGATAAATGGACACAAGTCAGATATCAGGAATGGCAATATACAAAAACCTGTAGGAGAACACTTCAACCTCCCTGGCCACACTATAGCAGATGTAAAGGTAGCCATCTTACAGCAAAAAAACTTCAGGACCAGACTCCAAAGAGAAATTGCTGAGCTCCAGTTCATTTGCAAATTTGACACCATCAGATCAGGATTAAACAAAGACTGTGAATGGCTATCCAACTACAGAAGCAGTTTCTCCTCCCTTGGTGTTCACACCTCAACTGCTAGCAGAGCACCTCACCCTCCCTGATTGAACTAACCTCGTTATCTCCATACTGATTTATACCTGCCTCTGGAAATTTCCATTACTTGCATCTGAAGAAGTGAGGTTCTTACCCACGAAAGCTTATGCTCCCAATACTTCTGTTAGTCTTAAAGGTGCCACAGGACCCTCCATGACATCAGTGTTCCTGCCTGACAGGAATACTTGAGCGATAGGTAAGGACTGGGCGAGGATCAGTGCCTTCCTGAAGAGTGGTACTGGGGAGCCAGAAACCGGTGCCGTGACTGGGAATGATCCTGCACCGGGAGGGATCGACGCCTGGGAGACCGCTTAGTGATAGTGATCTGCACCGTGGTGATCTCTGGTAGGAGATCCCACAGTGCAGTGGGTACAGGGATCGGCATCGTGACTCAGGTGTCCCGTGCCTTGTAGGTGGGGACCATGGTGTCAGGGACTGAGGCTGCAGTGCTGAGGTCCTAGGCCACGGTGATGGGGATCGATGTCTGCGGTCCAGGGACGGTCGCTGCTTTAGAGGACTGTCCCATAACTTGCTTGCCGTTAGATGCCGGGGCCTTAGCCAGGTCCATCTGCGGTGCCAGCTGGCCTACTTGATCTTTGATTGCCAGGCACAGATGGCCCTATGAGGGGCTGGGACACCCTGCTGCTCCCAGGAGTCGGAGGTTTAACATCCCTTCCAACATTTTATCATAATTAATTATGATAACTGGATATTCTTGTTTTCCATATAAATGTCCAATCTTTGTTTTAATGTTGCCAAGTTCTGGTCCTTAATGACTTCCTGTAACAATGTGTTCCAGTGTCTAATTGCACGTTGTGTGAAAAAGTATTTCCTTTCATCGGTTTTGAATTTGCCACCTTTTAATTTCATTAAATGTTCCTTTGTTCTCATGTTAGGAGTCAGATAGAACATAAGTTTCCAATTTATCTTCTCTAGAGCATTCATTATTTTATATACTTTTTTTGTATCCCCCTCTGATTCATTTCCTTTCTAAAGAAAACAGTCTTTTCAATCTCTCTTCCATATGGATTTTTCATGACCTTGAGCATTCGTGTCACCCTTTTTTGAACTCCTTTAATTATGCAATCCCCTTTCTGTGACAGTGACACCTGTCCTACACACAGCATTCTGGAGGCTGCAGCACTAAAAGTCTAATATGGAAAATATGATCTTACCATTATATTTCTTCTCCATCCCATTCCTTATGCATCCTAACATCTTTTTCGTTTTTGACTGTACACTGAGCAGAAGTCTGAATTGACCTATCTACAAAAAGAGCAGGAATACTTGTGGCACTTTAGAGACTAACACATTTATTTGAGCATAAGCTTTCGTGGGCTACAGCCCACTTCTTCGGATGCATAGAATGAAACATATATTGAGGAGATATATATACACATACAGAGAACTCTGGGAGGCCAATTAAGTAAGAGAAAAACAAACTTTTGAAGTGATAATCAAGATAGCCCAGTACAGACAGTTTGATAAGAAGAGTGAGAATACTAACACTCTCAGAGTTGGTAAGACAACTCCCCCCTTTTCATGCTCTCTGTATGTGGAGTGGAAGGACCGCCGCCCCCGAATGCTCAGAGGAGGAGTGCTGCCGCCTAGGGTGGCAAAAACCCTGGCGCCACTCCTGCCTCCCAAAGCCCGCACCCCTCCCCCTCTCTCTTCCCCATCCTAATCCCCTACCCCAGTGCTAAGCCCCCTCCCACACCCAAACTCCCTTCCAAAGCCTGCACCCCTCACCCCTCCCACATCCCAACCCCCTGCCCCAGCCCTGAGCCCCCCCCCCGCACTATGAACCCCTCAGCCCCAATCCAGAGCCCTCTCCCACAGCCCACATCCCAAGCCCCCTCCCAGAGCCCACACTCCCCAGCCAGAGCCCTCTTCCCCTCCCGCACCACATTCCCCGGTCCCAGCCCAGTGAAAGCGAGGGTAGTGGTGAACAAGCGATGGAAGGGGGGGGGGAAATGGAGTGAACCGGAGGGCAGAGCCTCAGAGAAGGGGTAGGGGAGGGCCTCGGGGAAGGGGTGGGGCAGGGGTTGGAGCAGGGATGTTCAGTTTTGTGCGATTAGAAAGATGACAACCCTATATCTCTGCTATCATTTTGGACTTCCAAACTTTGACTCACGGGTTAATGTATTTTACCTGTTTTCACCTCTCAATAACTCATTTCTTTTTCTTGCACAATAAACCTTTAATTAGTTTACTAGAGAAATTGGCTGTCAGCTTTGTCTTTGGTGTGAGATCCAGAGAATCCATTGACCTGCGGTAAGTGACCAACCCTTTAGGGTTGGGAGAAATCTAATGTGAGGTGATTTTTGGTTTTAGTAACCTTTCATCACAAATTCCAGTTTGTCTGCAGAATTCCAATTTTTTTTTGTTTTTTTTTTACAGTAAAAATACCCAAAATATTCCAATTCCATTAAAGGACCTGAACCTTTCTACTATGTGACTTCATTGCCAAGGCGACCTTTGACCTGACAAACCTATGCTTAGGTACGTGATATTGTCTAGAGAAATTACATTTCAATGCTTGAAAATATTAAGTCGATGACCCGCTTTTATTATTTTGCCACCACACTTTGGAATGGCATTCATGATATAACAGTTTTTGTAGTAATGACATAACATAATAATGGCCATACTGGGTCAGACCAAAGGTCCTTCTAGCCCAGGATCCTGTTTTCCGACAGTGGCCAAACCAGGTGCCCCAGAGGGAATGAACACAAAAGGTAATCATCAAGTGGTCCATCCCCTGTCGCCCATTCCCAGCTTTTGTCAAACAATGGCTAGGGACATCATCCCTGCCCATCCTGGCTAATAGCCGTTGATGAACCTATCCTCCATGAATTTATCTAGTTCTTTTTTGAACCCTGTTATAGTCTTGGCCTTCACAACATACTATGGCAATGAGTTCCACAGGTTGACTGTGAGTTGTGTGAAAAAAAATACTTCCTTTTGTTTATTTTAAACCTGCTGCCTATTAATTTCATTTGGTGACCCCTAGTTTGTGTGTTATGAGGAGTAATTAACACTTCCTTGTTTACTTTCTCCACACTAATCATTTTATAGACCTCTAGCATATCCCCCCTTAGTTGTCTCTTTTCCAAGCTGAAAAGTCCCAGTTTTATTAATCTCTCCTCATATGGCAGCCATTGCATACCCCTAATAATTTTTGTCGTCATTTTCTGAACCTTTTCCAATTCCAATATATCTTTTTTGAGATGGGGCAACCACATTTGCACTCAGTATTCAAGATGTGGGCTTTTTTGACTGCTGCTGCACATTGAGTGGGTGTTTTCAGAGACCTATCCACAATGACTCCAAGATCTTTAAGTAGTAACAGCCAATTTAGACCCGATCATTGAATATGTATAGTTGGGATTATGTTTTCCAGTGTGCATTACTTTGCATTTTCTCAACATTGAATTTCATCTGCCATTTTGTTGCCCAGTCACACAGTTTTGAGAGACCCTTTTGTAGCTCTTCGCAGTCTGCCTGGGACTTACCTATCGAGCTATTTTGTATCATCATCATCTGCAAATTTTGCCATCTCACTGTTTACCCCATTGAAGTAATATTCAAAATAGCTTCATATCATCAACCAAAATTTATGTTTGTACAGACAGCTTCCCAAATCGAAATAAACCTAGTTTAAACTAAAATAAGCATCCACATGACATTTTCCATTGGTTTAAGATCACACATTAAGTTAAGCCATTACAACTTTCTTATATAGACAAACCCTTATTCTCCACAGTCATCTATATGCTCAGTACTGTATTTTAAATCATTTATCAGGACAGCAATAAATCATGGACAGATAGTCAACAGTACTTAATGATGCTTTTATTTTACGGCATACAAACTAAGTATTCAACAGGAATTAAAGTGCTTAATTTTACAATACGCCAGCTCCCATCTTTATGACCAAATATACATATGTTACACAAAATATATACACAATATCTGCAAATATTTTACATTCATATATTTCTTGACCAGAAAAATTACCACTTATATTTGCACAACTTAAATTTTGCCTCTTTTTTGATATTTTGCAATTCAGTGTAAAATCAGAGCAAAATTTACACCTCTTCGAAACGTTAGTTTTTTGTTTGTTTTTTTTGTTTGTTAAACAAAACAAAAAAAATCAGTTTCTTCCAAATTAAACTGCAACAGTGTTTTCATAATGAAGAGAGATTCTAATGCACTGCATGTATATCTGACATTACACTGTAGGGCTGATCTAACTCCCACTGAAGTAAACAGTCAAACTCCCATTAGCTTAAGCGGCAGCAGGAGATATCTTACTTCTATTGCAAATGGTTCCCCATATATAACAAACTTGCCCTCCTTCCTCTAAACATTATGGCACCTCTGTGTAAAAGAGGCTTTGACACAGTTCCCTCCCCTTTCTTGAACATTGCCACCATAAATAGTTTATGAATCCACAAGGATAAACTATAAATTGAAGTAGGTTAGTATCACACATTGACAGAAACAACATGTTTTATTCATGAAAATTATCTGCTTTAACATTCAGTCGAGAAATAAAATCTACATTTATTTGGAGGGATGGGGATGACAAAGCCATGAATAAATGTGAGAATAATTTAATGAAGAGGCAGTACAAAAAGCACATTGAATATTTAGCTGAATATTTAGGCTGAATTTCAGCTTATAAATCAGTTGGAACCAGTAAACAGGCAAGTAAAGTAGATCCACTTATGTATTGATTTTTATCCCCTTAAGGTATATACAATTTTGTCAAAAGACTACTTATATTTTTAATTCACAGTGTACTTCTGATTGTAAAATGCTGTCTGAATCAGATCAGTCTATTATAATTGTCTTAAAAATATATGTTAAATAAGCCTCCCTATTGTTTTATAAAAAGGAGAGAGGACTAAAGAAGCAATCTGATTGGCATATGTAAATTTTCATCCAAAGAAATATTTCACTACAGTCCAATGGGTCAGAACCATATTGGTAAGTTAACGACCTCTTACCAATATGCCCATGAAGTAGATAACAGCTGGGATAAAACAAGTTCTCCTTTTTATAGTTCATTTTAAGCTCATCACAAACAGTGCACTACAGAGTTAAACCCATACAGACCTCTCCAATTTTTTTTTTTTTAAAGCATGGAGGGAGGGATAGCTCAGTGGTTTGAGCATTGGCCTGCTAAACCCAGGGTTGTGAGTTCAATCCTTGAGGGGGCCACTTGGGGATCTGGGACAAAATTAGTACTTGGTCCTGCTAGTGAAGGCAGGGGGCTGGACTCGATGACCTTTCAAGGTCTCTTCCAGTTCTAGGAGATGGGATATCTCCATTAATTATATTATTAAGATTCTGCTCATACAATTGTTGGTATTGCCCACCCCATTCCTTATTATTTGAATTATCTGCCTGAAAGCAAATTATTTGTTCTCAAGAACTTCCACCTGCTTATTCTCACCTACGCCATTGTTAAGATGTTTTGGAAATTGCAACAGTGTGATAGAGGATTATGAACTTGATCCAGCTCAATTTTGAGTTTGATCTGGTCCTATGAGTCCAGGTGAATGGCAGTAGCCGAGGCACGCCTAAAGATGAGTGATCCTGGTTTTCATGAGCATGCCTTCAGAGAATATAGGCCAGATGTAGAGCTAGTGTAAAACATCATAGCTGTTTAGGCTCCATTGGAGCTATGCCAATTTACACCAGCTCAGGATCTGTCCCTATATACTTTCATGGATGGGTCTCAATTTATTATTTAGAATAATTTCCATAGTTAATGTTTTTTAAAACTTCCTGTAAGAAAACAGGTGTTCTTAGAATGAGAACTTGTTAAAAAAAATGGGAAAAAATGGCAACTTCTTTTTTTGAAATTCCATGTTTTCCTTTTGAAATTAAAAGTTTGGCCAACTACAGACATAGTAAAAATGGGGAAAACATTTATTAAAAGTATTTGAAGTTTTCCCCATCTTTTCAAGTTTCAAAGTTTTGACCACTCTACTTAGAACCAATTTGAATCCTTGTCTGTAACCTCTTCCAAAACCTATACAGGCTTGGGGTATGTGTTTTGTATTTAGTCTCCCTGCCTCAATTTACCCCATATATTAAAATGGAAGGAATAATACACCTCTAACCGCACAAGGGTATTATGAGACTTATTAAAGGTTAGTAAAGAGCTTTGAGATCCTCTTTGTAAAAGGCTGCAATTATATGATGCACACACATACTTTAAATATTTTTAAAAATTCCACTCCAATGGGAAGAGAACGTTTTCCTTTTTCAGTGCTTGCTTTTTGCAAAAAACATTTTCCTGTGGAACTGGGGTATTTAAATACAAAAAAATACGCTGGTCAAAGTCAATAGAGTTGAAGCTGCAAGATGCTCCAGGCTTTAACAGCTTTTAATCATTCAAGTGTAATTACATGAAGCCATAATAAAATAGATAGGAACAGGAGTGCAGAAATGTTCAAGACATATTAAAAATAATGCAAAGGGTTACCAATCGAGATTCTGTGCTTGTAGACATCAGGAAAAATACGTTGAAAAAATAATGTTGTAAATCTTACCATTATTTGTCAAATAAATGTGACTAACGCTTTTTGATTAGCCATAGTTCTGGTAGAATACAGAAAAAAAAAATTAAATCTGACAAAATCAGTAAGTAGTCAAATATTTGATAAGCTCTAAATTGCACAAAAAATATCCTTCGTCACATAAAACATTTTAAAATGAGCACTTCTCGAATATAGGGGTCACAGAGCTTAAATACTGTAGCTAAGGCATTCACATACATTATAAATGAATGCCCATTTGTCACTTACACATATGTAGCATCTCTTCATGCTACTAAAATTAACATTTGTCAGTGTTTTTTTTTTAGGGAACTTGGTTTAAAAAAACCTCACTCAGGGCTGAAATTTGGACACAATCTAAACTGTCGGGTTGGAAATAATTTTTTTCTCAATAATTCAGATGTTCTAATGTTATGGGAATTAAAGCATAGCAGTTACCACTTTCAGTTTGTGTCTTTGCAGTCAGAACATAAACCTTAAAATTAAACAGAAGCTTTCGCATGCGGTTATGTGGATTAGCCTGTGAGGTACTGGGTAAAATATTTGGAGGAGTTGTCACTGGGTCCAGGAAAGCAACCTCTCTCCTTCACTGTCTGTATTCTTTTTTTCCAGAATGGTTGGCACGTGTTTATACTTGTAGAATGCACACACAATCAAATCATTCTTGTTTTTCAGAGTCTCCCATTATGTGCTGACTGAGAAGGGAATAGGCTTTAAGCAGACTGTTTTATTACTGTATAATAAAGTGAAATAAATATTGGGTCAAAACCTAATTACAGATTTACACAAACTTTAATGGCTCAAAATGAGATAATATAGACCAGGAATGAGAAAGGGACCAGGTACTGGAACACCTACATTCTGATTCTGGTTTAATCCCTAATTCATAATCTGATTTTGGAAGAAGTCATTTAGGGCTTAGTCTTTCAGAGGTGCTGACTACTGTCCACAACTCCAACTGAAGAGGTTGCAGGTTCTTAGCATCTCTCAAAAGAGTCAGACCCTAATCTCTTTGCTTCTCAGTTTTCCCTATCTAGGAAAATGGGGAAAATACTGCCTACTTTTATGCCTCACAAAGAAGACCGAGTTAATGTTTGGGAAGTGCTTTGAAAATATGAAGCACTTTATTAGTGCTATATATTACTTTCGATCCAGATCATCCCTTCCTGTGGGAGGTGGCAAAGGAAAATAAATCTGAGGTTTTCCTTACATGATTCCTTTCTATTGGGTGGGTGAGGGAGTTGTCCATTCATGGAATAGGCCCTGAAACCTCATAGATCAGGTGGAATCTACGGATATGTCTACACTACCTGCTGGATCGGCGGGCAACAATCGATCCAGTGAGAATCAATTTATCACATCTAGTCTAGATGCGATAAATCGACCCCAAACCCTCTCCCATCAACTCCTGTACTCCAGCGTTGCGAGAGGTGCAAGCAGAGTCGATGGGGGAGCGGCAGCAGTCGACTCACTGCAGTGAAGACACCACGGTAAGTCGATCTAAGTAAGTCGACTTCACCTATGTTATTCACGTAGCTGAAGTTGCGTAACTTAGATTGATCCCCCCCCAGTGTAGACCAGGACTACATGATTTCCAGGGTATTGGCACTCAAGATGCACTGACAAGGCTCCCAGAACCAGCAGTTGCCTTGGGAACGCCTTTTGAAGGCAGATATCCACTGAGGAGAATGGCCATGGAAAGATACAATACTGACCCCCAAGTAGTTCTTTCTGGCCAGAGCTCAGCCTATGTGTTTCCATGCCCTAAGCCTGGATGTTCCCAGGACACCGTACCATTTGGGGAAAGAAGGCAATGCTACTATGGAGGAGGCCAAGTCACCCTGCACTTTCTGTGCAAGATGAGCAGATCCACGCGTTAGTTTGCCCCTGTGCACCATCATGAATCTAAGGGTATGAGTGGGCCCAACTTTAAGGGAAATAGTATGAATTGTACAAGTGGTTTGAATTTCTTTACACTTCCAAAGGATTTTTTTTTAAATAAACTAAGTTGTACATTATATACTGCATTAAAATAAAGTAATGAACAGGATTACATGCAGAGCAGCCTAAAGCAAGTGAAGACTAAGGGACAAACTGTGCAATGACATACATCCTGGGCAACTTTATGAAGCCAGATTCTGATCTCGCATGGGTAAAAAACTGAAGTCAGAGGGTTACACCAGATTTACACTAGCACAACCGAGATGAGAATCTGGCCCACTGACTTCAGTGAGGTTGCATAAAAGAGTTAGCACAGAATTTGCTGTGACTACCTTTTACTCACCCTGGTCTCCCTAAGTATTGGGCAATACAGAAAGATTTGGGATGCTCAGAAGTAAATGATATTAGGTGAATGACTATACCTAAATACAACAGTTGACTGAAGGGTAATCTTTCACCCTCAATAATGATAAAAAAAAAAAAGGGGGGGGTAAGGTCTGTCTTAGAGTGAGAAAAAGAAATTTTGGGGTAAAGTAAATATTGACTCAAGTTACTAATTTTTATCTAATTGTAAAGATAGGTCCAATCAAAACTCTGGATCCATCCCCCTGAATCTAAATCTGAACTTTGTGACTTGGGACCATCTTAACTAATTGCTGTATTTTAGACAATAAGACTTCATTTAGGTTTTTTAAGTCAGAAGTTGATTAATTTGCTCTATTAGAGAGACAGTCATTGCATATGCACTATAAAGACCTATAGTCCATCTAAAATGTTACAGTGGAATCCTCTTATAGCAGAGTCATTTGCCCCTACATAAAAGACTACTAGAAATGAAGATTCATCATGGACCCAATACTCAAAGCCTGACTCACACACATAAGTCTTTACTCCCAAGAGCAGTCCTACTGAACTGAATAGGAGTAAGGACTACTCATGCAAGTCAAGAATTGAAGGATCAGACTTTATATCTGAGTT
Source organism: Chrysemys picta bellii (assembly GCF_011386835.1). NCBI lineage: Eukaryota > Metazoa > Chordata > Testudines > Emydidae > Chrysemys > Chrysemys picta. The sequence continues at coordinate 107,819,790 of NC_088791.1, forward strand.
CATACAAGAAGGCTCTAACATACAGTATGATGTATAATCCTTGCAGATAGTTTTTAGTTATCACTAGCTGATGCAATATGTGTATTTGTGAAAGTTAAAACACTTTAAACACATCCAAGTGTTCCAATGACCATAAAGGCAAAAAATATATGATCCCAGAAGATCATTTAAGATCAGGATGTTAATTGCTAAAGCACATACTGTATTTTAGAAAGGTAGCACCGGCACCTTGAAGAGATAACAGGCACAGAACCAAAACAAAACAAACCAAAAAAAGACTCTCTTTTTTAAAAACACAGCTGGAACTCACAAATCCATTACACGCCACTTAAATTAGTGCTATTTAAAAAAAATTCTTAATGTATAAAAATATCAAGATCAGTAGGTGTAAGCTAGTTAAACAAATCACTAAAGAGTGATTTTTTTCAATTTAGAACCCTCTTCTTAATTGGCAAGAGAAAACATGCTTTATTTTAAATAAATTATAGACTAATAAGAACCTACGTATTGTCATGAAGCAAAATCAAGTACAATTTTTTCTAACACTGTACATATATTGTACTTTTTTTTGTATTTTGGCAATGAATTTCTAAACTGAAACAATTAGATTCTTTTCCTGATAAACTGACAAAAGCCAATATTATAAAAGCAATTTGCATTAAAAAAGTGAATATAACATATGTACAGCATTGTGTAAGTAATTCTATAAACTAGATACAATAAACCAAACTGTCCCTGTATATTTCACTACAGATCTATTTTGGCAACGTGGAGGTATATCTTTTATACTGATAAAGTCCTAACATGTAAGGATGCATCAAATATCCACATTCTTTATTAAAGTAGCAAACTTTAACCCAATAGCAAGTGAATCATACAATGCAATTTACTTTGAGACAAACAAGAAGTACACTAAAGTTAATAGGTTTTGTGCTTTTAATGGCATTTATGATTTTTTTTAAAAAATTCTGTGGAATGGGTCTGTACATTAACTTTATTGACAGAACATAAATATAAGAAAATGATCTTTAAATAGATCAGTATCTTTTCAACATAAAGTGCTAAGAGATGCATGTAGTAGTTAGGAGAATTTGCTTCTTTTGCTTGAACAATGAAAAATCAACCAAGAATCTGACTGGATTATTTTAAAACAGAACATGGTCTTGAGCTTCAGCACTCGGATTTTTTAGAAGATTCAGGCTGCTCCTCTAAACTCATCTGCAATTCATTTTGACATTCCGGTGTCTCACCTTTGACAGCTAAGTGGATGACTTTCAACCATTTCTGTTTCAGTTCCTCACTGTCTGCTGCAAAGCTGTGTACAGATTTGGACTGGGTCAGTTTAAAGCTATGCGGGAGGTCAGCACTTCTTGGAGTGTCATCTACTGCATAGCCCAGTAGTGGAATTGTAGCCAAAGCTTTAACATCCTAGGAAAAAGAAATAAATCCTGATAAAAACCAGCTTTGGTTCACAATACAGGCTGAAAACAACTCCTTGACTATTCCCAGACCTGAAGAAGAGCTCTGTGTAAGCTCAAAAGTTTGTCTCACTCACCGACAGAAGCTGGTCCAATAAGAGATACCTCACCCACCTTCTCTATATATATCCTGGGGCTGACACTGTTACAACACCACTGCCTACACAGATTTCCCCTAATTCTCACGTTACATGTCTTTCCCCACAGATGCCACAATGGGGCAAAGGAGTGAGAGGGGCAGGAGGGATTTCCTATTTGTTTTCACTCTTTCCTCGCTACATACCTGTGGAGCACCATACATGTACAGCACGAGTGCTTCGTGTTTAGGAATAACACACCAAGCTTTCTGCCAAGGCTTTGATTTTTCCATATATTGAAGAAAACTACATATGACACTGTTTCCAGAGACTTCAGCTGATTCAATCTGTGGGGAGACAGTACAAAGTGTCAGAAGGAAAATATTTTCCTTAAGAAAAACTCAAGTTTTCATGATGTTGACAAGAATGCATAAAACAGAACAATTAAATACGACACCATTTATAACAATTTGTGGAAGTTTCTCAGAGATGTTCTAAAGTGCTAATGAGAGCCAAATCTTGGTGAACTTCTGCTGAAGATCATGGGAGTTCGCCTGATTAAAAACTGAATAAGGGCCTCAGGATTGGGTATATGAAAAATAAAAATGTATCTAGATATATATTCAACCTCCCTCACCTTAAATATGCCCAATCTGCCTTGCTCCTCCAGAATTTTTAAAGTGCAGGTGGCAGAATCACCCTTAACTCTTCATCTACCTCTACCAATGGATAGTTGCCAGATACTTTAATATCTGAAACAATCTCTCTGATTTCTAGCATGTCTACCATGAAGGCGTCCAAATGTTACCAGCAACCCATCACAATTACACTCGTCTTTTGGCATTCAACATTTTATAAAAGCATCCAACAGAAATGTATTTTCAAGGATCATATTGGAATGCAACCATTAACCCTAGGTAAACCCAAGAGAAATAATTAAATACATTAATGGAAGAATATTGATAGAGTGACCTATTACTTGGACTCAGTCATCTTGGGAATCTGTAGAGAGAACATACAGGATTGTGTAGTGTTAAGATTTTATTGGCATGAATTTGGGATAAGTGCATTTCTCAGAAATGGCAAGAATTTAATAAAAACGGACTTGGACAATAATGTATATAAATTGGTGCCTATCCTCTTTATACCCTGCCTTCAGCAAACACACATTTCTAGACCTGATGGTTGATGAGATATTGACCTTATCCTGCACCTCAGACACAGAATTTTGAGGAGATGTTCACATTTTAGGAGGAGGAAGGAAAGAAACATTTTGAAGCTACTTGATTTGCAGTGTTTTAATATTGGATTAGTGAACAGACTGCAGTTATGCTGGGCAACTTCTCACAGTTACCACGTGTACTTGTATGTTACAATGCACGTGTTATATATTTCTTCTTCCCCATCAATTTTTCAGTCAATCAGTCTTAAGTCAATTTCTCTTGATGTTCACCCCAATAGAAATCTCTTTCAAAATGATATGTTTTTGCTAATATTGAGAGGTTTACTGAGTAAATCAGAGTGCTGCTACATATATTGATCAAAACAAAATCTTGTTTTGGGCATTTTGATCATCATCAGAAATATCTGCAATTCTCTCCATTCTGGCCACAAATGTCAAAGATATAGCATATTTTGGGGGTTTTTTTGAACTAGCATACTGAAGAGATATATGGTGAAGTCCAGTAAAAAAAAAAAAAAAAAAAAAAAAAAAAATCAACTTTGAGAATGCATATTCAATCTGATTGGCTCAGAGATAAAGAGTAACTTTCACCGAGTTCCATTGCAGCCAGCTATAATGATTTACCTAATTGGCATATGCAATCTGATTGGGTGGCCTTGCTACAAACTTCAATATTGTTTATTTCTGAAGTGGTAAAAAAAAAACAGAATTTTCACTGGCTCACAGGACTTTTCAGCCAGTGATGAGCCAAGAGATTCTTATTGTATGTAGCAATACATGCCCATGCAGGAATTTTACACATTCAAGTATTTCATTCTTTAAACATCATACCTCCAAGATGCCTTTCTTCTTCTTTTCTTCACTGTCTGTGCAACCCATTATAATGTGATAGCAGTCCTTACAAACTTTGTTCAATTTATTGCCATCATATTCAAGATGAGCTTTATAATCAGAACATTTCCAGCAAACCACCTTAGGAAAAAGAAATAAAAGATTAAGCAAGCAAAATTACCATCAAAATCAAGTGATCAATTTAAAAACTACTAAAATGTAGATCAAGTGAGGTGTAAATGCTGTGTTCTGACACTGGCAGTGCTATCCATCATACCAATTGTAATATAAAAGAAACTTAATTTTTAACTATATTTCACTATTTCTTGAATAAGTGAGTGCTTTTTACCTTTCAAATTGCTGGACTGAATAAAATGAGTACTAGGATTCTTTCAACTGTTTAGGTCCTGATTCAGGAAATCCCCCACATTCGGGATAGTTGCTTACACAATAAGCTTAACCTTAAGCACATGTTCAAATCTCACTGAGGTCAAACAGAGCTTTCAAATTTATCTTACATTCAAGTTGTCCTTAATATTGACGTGAAGATATAAATTCTCAGTTTATTCTCGTGGTCCTTTTTCCGCAAGAAACACTCAAGAGGTATGCTTACTATTTCATTCTCTATACCAGTGGTTCTCAACCCATTTACCAGTGTGGGTTGCATATGCAGCTCTCTCTGTTGCATGGGCCACATCCACACAATATATACACTACCTGCATTGCCCTGAGGATGTCACATGCATGGGCCGCAGCTGTGTGCTGATTTGGCTGCGGGTTGAGAACCACTGCTCTATAGACTCCAATACATACAAAATGATACTGTGTTTTTTTGTAAAAGAAATTGTTGCTTTTGTCAGAAAAATATCTTTTAACTTTGTTACGAAATCTAAGTGTACAGCTTCATAGTTTGTTATAAAACAACAACGGCAAACACACACCAAGGGAGGAACAACTGAAACAGTTCCATGTTGTATCCCGACAGTGAACTTTTTTCTTTTAAATAGACTAAAACAAGAAAGCTAGACTCCTAAAAGGTGTAGGAGGAAGGTCTTTTATTGTAAATATTTTTCAGCAGCAAATACTCCTTCCTCTGAGGAGAAAAAGAAGCCCAGCATGAAAAATGGAAGAGAGTGAAAAGGAAGAGAGTCAAAATAACTTTTTTAGATGGCTGTGGTAGTAGCTAACTGGAATAGTATATACGCGGTATTATGTACTCTGCACTCTGATACACCACCAAAACAAATGTTTTTTGTTGAGACCAACCCAATCTAGATCAGAAGGTCTTCAACCAAAACCTCTAATGAAAATTAAGTGAGAAGTATTAACTATCATTCTAGAAAAGACTTCTGGCATCAACCCAAATTAGCCTTTAAAAATATATTTATATCTCCAAGAAACAACATTTTAAAATAAAATGGAAGGACATGCATTGGAGATAATACAAAAAGAAGTCAATTAAGAATTTCCTGAATCGCCAACCATGCAGAAGGAAAAGGAATTATCACATTTAACTGGGCACCTCTAAGCTGGAGGAAGCAATCCAAAAACTACTAAAAGAGTTAATGCTAATCAGAAAGAGCTAATGACAATGCCTGAAGCATAGTGCAAAGCACAAAAGCAAAGCTATGAATGCAGTAAAGGCATGTAAATGTACATCAAGCAAAATCACGCAGGATGACCTCTGAGACGAAGATTAAAAACGGGTTGGCACCATCACTTACTGGAGAAAGAAATAACTTACTGGGAGATGAGGGAAGAAGCACAGTAGTTTTGCTCTATTTATAGTGCATCCCAAGGTGAGTGAATAGATCATAGTTGATATAGTCTGGACTGATATTTCTGGCATTTTGCATATCTTACACATTTAGATACCTAGCTCTGCTAAGAACAATTTACAATACATTTTGCCCATCTTTTGCTCCTTTTTTAGCTCACCTAATCGAGCTGCTTCTTACAAACCACAAAGGTCACAGCTGAAGTCTCTGCTGCAGTAACATGAACAACAACCAGCCACCAGATGGGGACTCTGAACAACTGTTTAGATCTGTTCTAGCGTCTGGTCACCCAGCTAGCAGATGTGGCTTTCCACTTACATGTCCACATGCTCGGCAATGATGCCTTCTCCTTGTCAGTGCATTGAAGGGCTCCTTACATTTCATGCACATTGTTACTTCATTGTCTCGGATCCATCTTGGTGCTCTCTTCCCAAGCTCAGCCTTCTGAAGAGGGAAAAGAAGGACAATTGTGCAATATTTTTAGTAGAGAAAATAATTATTCTCTTCCTCTGGAAAGGAAATGGCAAAGCACAGCTCAAGCTATGTTTTGAAATCTATGCGAGAGATAGCTAACAAAGAATCCAGTCAAAGATTGTAACACATTGCTGAAAGGACACTCCATCATTCATTTTAGAAAGAACAGGATTATTTATAAGGCATGGTCTGGCTCATAAAGGGAAATGGTTGACCAGCAAAATGATTACTTTGTAATTCCATTTCTACAAGAATCCTAAGCCTGAATATGCAGCTTCTGACACCCTTCAGCAATATGACATTTGTAACTGGAAAAGGACAAAAAGGGCACCAGTTGTACAAAGCTACAGTAACCCAACTTACAGAAACTTCAATGGGCATGTCCTCATATTCTTTTGCAATGGCATTTCTGAAGGTTTCATTCCTCTGCTGAAAAGCTTCTATGGTATTCTGAAGAGCCTGTTATAAATACAATGGATAAAGGTCGCAAACATACAATATTTAATAGACTCTTTGAATTTAAACTATTTAATGACCAACAACAAAACTACCAGAAATGTGAATTAATTATGATCAGCATTTGATTACATCAGAAGTTAATATTTCAACTTAAATACCACAGGCACAGCCCAAAAATAATTTTTTTTTAAGTAAGTCAAAATGTAGATGTGTTTACCTTTATCCATTCTTCCTTATCTTGTTCAGAACTAAAACAAACATTGACATATTAGTATAAAACTAGCTTAGGAAACACTAGCTCATGGTAGTTGGTGAATGAAGCTGTAACTTACAAAAGAAGCAGAGACTTCGAAATGATTCCAACATTTATAAAAACAGTAGTGCTCCTGAAACTGTCTAGTTAAAAATGAATCAGAATCATGGTTTGAAGCTTGGTAAGTTTAATAGACTAGAATTAAGTTCTACTCGAAATATCATCTTAAATGCACTCTTTAAACATACATAATAATGGCATTTCCAGCATTAAGCTTTCTTAAAGCACAATGTAGAAAAGAAACAGCACACAAATTTCAGTGTAAATTTAAGATAGCTGTAAATGAACCAAAATGGGAGAAATTGCATCAGTATATCAACTTTTCCCTGCGGCACTCTTCCTCAAATTAAAGTTAAAGTAAATGAAAGCAGAAATAAAAAGAGTTGACATAATAGGGTAATATTATCTAACAGAAACAAAGGAAGATTTTGTTTTAACATTACAAACCAAGCATTCGTATGTTTTCTTTAATTCACTGGGGTGGAAGGTCTATAGAGGATGAAGAGCTAAGCATTTTCCACCCAGCGTCTTGTACATTAATTGTTTTCAAAGCATCTCAGTAAGGCTTCTAAATTCAAATCCTATGAAAATATGCCTTGTACCCCAAGAAAAGCACTACTGTAATCTAGTGATGGAGTTAATACAAACCCAATTTCCCATGAATTTTGAATCAGGAAAAAAAGAAGACTTGAAAGAGTGTAACCCACACACCTTCTGGGTGTGGTGTTCTGTCCCATCCAATGGCACCAAGACCACTTAAAGAGAGAGATAAAATGAGTCTGCTCTACAGCCTTAGCTAACAGCCAGTTGGATTTTAGCTTATACGGTAGAGCCTCATGCACTAAGTTCCAGAGGTCCCAAGTTCGATCCTGCCCGCCGACCACTGGGGTCCGTTGGTGTTGCAATAGCACCACAGTATTTTTTGTTCTGCTACTCATTTAATACTTCCTCCACTCACTTCGGTGAAGTAAGGTGCGTACAAAGAATTCTCTCTCTCTCACGCCCCTCCCTCCCCCCCACCATTTTGATTTTTCCTACTGCTGGATGGGATGTGCAGGTGAGATCACATACCCATCTATGGTGGGAATGCCTCCAGTGAAACTTATATATTTTGTAATATTATTGCAACTAGCAATAAAACTAGAATCCTAAAATAGAAGGACAGAGTCCTGTTCCTCATCCTTTACCATTTGTAAATATTGGAAAAATGAATCTTCTAACTAAACAAAATAATTCTCCCTAATCCAACAACTTTTAAAAGTAGTATGTAATCCCCATATCAGACAAGCAATCACTCCATGTAGGAAGTGATCTTCTATTTAAAAAAAGTGACTGAAACACTAAAATGCACTCAAGCAGTAATCTGAAAATAAATATATAAAATTATCTGGAAAAGGGAATTCCTGGGGCAAACATTTCATCAGAGCTACGACAAATTTATAGGATGAGATTTATGCATAGGATACATTAAGAATAAAGTATGCATCAACTAAGATTATTTTAGTCTCACTGATCTTCTTTTAGGATGGCATTTTTGTACATGTTACTTCACAATTTTGAATGATCTTTATGAAATACATCCTAACATATTCTCAAAAACTAGACAAGCTTTCCCCCTAAACTAAATAACTTTAGTGCTAATGAAAGTACTAATAATCCTGGAAGTTGAACAAAATAAAAATAGTTTATAACTGCATTTTGTTCACAGATACAAAATGCTTTTCACATGTGAAATGCATCTGTCTCCAGGTGGAATACAGTGGACATGTTGTATGGTGTTACTTCTGCCACCACACAACAATTTCTGACCAGTATGATATGTAATAAAAAATAATCTATTATTGAATCAAAACATTAAAGACAAATTTACCTTTATGGAAGAGTCCTAATACAATTTAATACAAATAACTTTTCTATGGGTTTTGAATCATCCTATATAATTGACAATTGTATCCCTGCGATCAAATTATATTGGATAGTTAAAAATCTGTATCAAGATTATAATTTTCAATTACATTTTAAAGCTTTTAAAGGTAATTTATATAGATCTGTTACATTTTAGAGAGAGCATTATTATAATTCTTATTAAATTATAGAGGATTTTTCCATAAAGCTAAGTATGCAGATTACAATGAAGCCTTTGTTTATTCACAGAACATATACAACGTGCACAAAAAAGACCACAAGAACTTTTCTACAGTGCTTGACAGTATGCTTCTATCATGAACTGCAAACATCGCTGTTCAGGATGAAAGGTCACTTCTGCATGCCTGTTTAATCCTTGGTCTTTCTGCAGAGGCTGTCAATAAGGGCTAAATGGGGCAGTGATTTCTGAAAAGAGGAAACTTATCCACTAAAACAGAACTAGGGCACCAATTCATTCAAAAAGGCCAAACAACAGTGAGGACAATTTTGAAGTCCACCAAGCTGGAGCCATTTTTAAACTAATGATTTAGAAATAAAAGGCTCCATATCACCTTACCAGTTCTCCAAATCAACCAGTCCCACAATTCTCCTCTATTCTGATATATTTTTAATGTTTCAAAAGTAAGCCACACGTCTCTTACCTGGCCTGCAACTCCAATGTTCGCTCTTTTCCAGACACCTGGAAGGTGCATGGATATTCTTCATTGTGTGTTTCTATAATCTTCATACCATCAATACCAACTCTTGTTCGCACTGAGTACTTTGATCCCACCAAACTGAATTTGGGTACACAATACAGCAACATGTTGTTGAACTATTAAAAAAAGAAAAGAAAAAGGACACATCGATAACAAAGAAAGTCAAGTACAATATATTAAGAGATGAATCGCACTATCACCTTACAAAAACAACTTGAGGGAGACTGTGGTTAGGCTTGTTAATGTCAGACAAAATCAAAATGGAAAGAACTGATAATATGGATAGGATTTAGAAATAAAATTAAAAGCCAACTATTGATACATTTAAAAGCCAGCTACTGTATATGTGCAGTAATTTTCATAATGTTTATAATCAAATACACTGAGTGGATGTGATGTTTAGCAACACTGTAAGCCTTTTGTTGAGAATTTTCCATGCTGATTTCAATACAACTGGGTAAATGAACAACTGGGTAAATAGATTTTTCTTAAAATCTTTATACTAGAAGAGCAGCAAATTGACTCTGAAGGAATTTCCCGTCTATTAGGTCAACTCATATAATGGTAGATTTCTGTCTTTTCTTCACAGTACTTCACCCCCCCCCCCCAATCAAAGTTATGGTGAGACTACGTAAACCCAAAAAAGGAAGGGAAAAATTATATGAGGCTAAGGTGGACATACTGATGACACTGATCTTTTTTGTAAAATGCTTTGATTTCTACTGAAGAAAAGCACTATACAAGAGCTAGGTATTATTAGTATCATTTATTATTTGCAGCTTTTAAATAATCATTTTTAACAGCCTAGAATTTCAGCCCAGGGAGGCATCCACTACTATGAGTTTGTGTTTTTGAAGATTTAAATCAGATCTATAATGGTTAACAGTTTTTTCTTATGAATTATTAAAACCAGAAACTCACATTTTTAAATTATATTTCATAGAAGCGTAGTCTACCCCATTAAGATGATTTACGGCCTTTTTAATATTTCTTAGAGCTTCAGAAGTCCTGTTGACTAGGGGCTTGCTTATCTCTGGAGCACACTTGAAAGCCACTCTCAAGAAAAGAATCATTCTGGATTACCTACAATGGCTGGTGAAGGATTCTATATGATTCCTTTGATGGTCTAAGCCACATTCACGTCAGCTGAAGTCTGTATCACAGATATGGCACATCTGAACTTTTTATGTCCCTCATTTTAATATCATGTCTAGCCGCGTTCAGAGACTTTTACTAATAATTTATTCCTCTGCTAGAAACATGGGAGAGCAGAAATCTGCCCCTCAGAAAATACACACTTTACTATCCAGAGAGCATGAAGCAGCCAGTGGCCCATATAGCAAATGGCACAAATCAGGGCTTGAATTTGCCATTTTAATATATTGGAAGCAGTGAGTTATATCAAACATTCCACAAGGGAATTAAAGAAGAATCATTGATGGAGTCCAGCAGTGCTAAAATAAAGACAGAACTGAGTCTGTGAACCAAGGAAATGTGATGAGGTAAAGCAATGACAGCATTTGAAAAGAGGGTATGAACTTTCCAGGGGTACTAGGTTCCTACAAGGCCATGTGACTCATTTGGTCACATCACACTCAAGGATTTTGAAGGACATCTAATAATTACTATACCAGTAACACCACATGCATGTTCAATCCAACTACTTGATTAGCTAAATAATCTACTGCTATAAAATACTATTCTAATATAGTCTAATAATATCTAATTAGAATAGAATCTTAAATATTTTTATTTAAAAATGTACGCACCCCAAATACAGTAGTAGATTCTATCAATATAAATGAATAGCCTCCATGATAGCTGTAGCAACTAAGAAAGACTAATAGTGCATTTACTCTGAGATATGTTACTGGACCTTGGTTTAATTCTATTTGAAACACATTATTTTCTAAATGATTTTTGTCATTTTCCAGAAAGCATTGTGAGTAAAATCTTGGCTCCAGGTGAAGTTCATGGCAAAATTTCCCCATTGACTTAAATGGAGAGAAGACTTCACCCTTGCTTTCAGGCAGCTTCTTGGAATTTGAAAGGAGCCTAACATCACTCAGACAAACACAAGTTTTGATACTTACTAAGAAAAGATATCGTTCTTGGGCTGATGTATTACGAGCAGCAAGTTTAAGGATCTGTCCTTCTTTAATCAGCTCATTTGAGGGGTTGACAATATCTTCCTCTTCTCCCAACATCTCATACACCTCCAGCAACTTCTTTAGATTCTCCTTTTCAATTAAAATAAAATTACATTTGTGAATAAGTGATTTTGCCAGTGTAAAACGGTTTACCTGACACTTATGTAAGAGTCTGAAAAATGCTAGTTTAAAAGAATATATATGAGCCGTTCATATAGGCTGCCAGAACCAGCTTATATTTGGGCATAAGCGGTTTCTAGAAATCTAATTTATCTAACCAGTATTTTTAAGTGTACTTATATAGTGCTATTTCATGTCCAAAATATTTTACAAATATTTAACAGTTCATGTACCACAACATCCCTGTGAGGGAGATAAATATTCTCTCCATTTTACAGGTGCAGAAACAAGCACAGAAAAGTTGAGTGAGCAGTATAACCTCTTACTGGCAGCCAGGAATAATACACAGAAATCCCAATTCCCACTCCTGAGTTTTAGTTACAATATCATATTTTATCAAGCATTTCAGATAGTAAAAAGGACAATATAAATAGCAGCATTTTGGAGCAAAGAAACCAAAGTTTGCAAGTTTAACTGTTTGAAAAATCTGCATTTCAAGTATCTGGTAAAATTCAGAGGGTTTCCTAGCTGTACATGCTACTTAAAATACAAGACTAAGAATAGAGGATTAAGAAAGGGAAAACCCCACAAAAACCACTTACCATTTTACGTATAGCACTATTGGAGTGACTGGCTGCTGTGGATATAATTTCCAGGGATTCTAGATGGCACCGAAAATGAAAAACAAATGTAAATACATTGTTATTTACTACAGTACACAGACTACTAGGTCTAATGGCATACTTGTAAATTTCATATGAATGTCAGCCTTCTCAAGCCCCAAAATTGTCAATAAGGTAAGCTACAAGTGTTTAGTCCAGCCGGGTACTTTTGCCTTAATTGAATGTAAAATACAATCAAAGTTAGAGCTAACAAATTAGATGCTGGAAAAGTTTAGCAGGAATCCTTGCCAGTTTTAATCAATTATTGTAGGGTGTTTGTGGAGTGAATTTCAAAATTCACGAACTTGAGTACTTGTACCCAAAATATGATTCTAAGAATCATGGCTCCTCCAATCAGAGAGCAGAAACAAAGTGTGACCAACAGATCCAACTAAAACAGTTCCAATTTCAAATATTTTTAAGAAACTGCTCCAGGCCAAGAATTATTTGCAGAAGCTATTTGATAAATAATTCTGAATAATAAGAAAAATATGATCTGTTCTTGCATAATTGATACATGAAAAATGATAAAACTTGAAAATGGAATCTATTTTCACAAAAAAATTGCTGAAATGTGTATTTTAAATAAACAAAATATGGATCCCATTTTCAAGGTTTTTTTTCAGCAAAAGACCATTTCTATATAAAAAGCCACACAAAAATGTGCTTAAATGCCAGACTAGCCTTCTCCTAAGAATCGTGCATGTGGTGTAGTTTCAGAAAAGGGTGCAAAATCATGTGAAACAAAAGTAGAATTTTTGTGCTCCATGTCAGGACGGACAAATTGTAAGTTTCACTGCTCTAGTACTAGCCTAGAAATCAAAATAAACAATGGATCATTTTTCAGAGAATCTTACAACTCTACACTAACATTTTCCCTGCAACTGCGTTTCTTTACCTCATTTTTACTGGGATAGCTTTAATTTATAGAGTCCTTTTATTACTGTTTTCTTATTGCTATATTAAGTTATCACACAATTCATGAAATATTTACTTTCAGCATCCTTCCAGTCTGGGGAATCTTGAGGCAGTTTCCTTAGGTAGTCCTTTAGTAGCATCTCATAGCGTGGAATGCGTTGTACTGGTTCTAGCATATGATGTTGCAATGTCAAACTCCCACAGACTTTTTGTGTCTAGGAAAATGTAAATATATTTAGATACCACAGTTCAGACAATATTTTTCCATAACTTAGTATGTCATAACACAATATAAAGCTGTGACTGACTTAAATCCAAGACTACTGTATCTTCATAAAAAAGGACTACAAAAACATGGGATTTTAACATAAGAACTCCTGATTGCAGGAAAGTGAGTTAGTTTTTTCATTATAATCAAATAATTAAAATCCTTTCCAATGACTTTAAAAGCAAGTAAAGTTAATTACTGTAAAGCAGGGAGAATCACTGTATTTATTTTCTTTGTATCCAGCAGAAAGAATTTCATAAATAGGACCACAAATGACATTGCATTTGAACTTAATTTTTCAAATAATATCTGTAATAACTGATCTTAAACCTCTAATTCATTTAATAAGGGACAAACATAATTTACCGTGACAAGTCATAAGAGCAAGGCATTTTATTCTGGACTCTAATATGGCACACATGTATGACAAATGCCTTCTTTCAATACATCGTTATCCATGATGTAAAAACAAGGGTAGCTATTTTGAGAAAAATGATGTCTGTTTACTTCCATTTCCTTAGAAAGAAGTAAGCTGTAGATTAGACTAAAGCACACAAAAGAAATCCCTTACTGAGGACCACACATTCTGCTTAAATTGCATCACATTGCAGCAATGTCTTATTCCTTTCCTAAACTTCTAGTTGGTAGGTTGGAAATGATATCCATACTAATTAACAGAAAAATCAAGAAGAGGCCCTGGAGAGGTGAAGTTACAGACTTTTCCAAAGAGATACATTCACATGACTGACTGCTCCTTCAACCTTCAGTTACTCAACATTTAGGATTGTAAACATACTTCCTAACTCAGGTGTTTTGGAAAACTGCAGGTCATGCACGACAGGTTAGGAATTTAGAGATGGACAAATATGTAATTGTAAAAAAAGTGTTATTTACTTTTTAGTATCTATGACCGACATAAAGCAAATTCGTTGGTCCTCATGTGTTTTAACATTTATGCTTTGATTGATGATGTGTTTCACTGGAGAGGAAGGATGTGGGGGGGGGGGGGGGGGGAGGAAAAGAAAAAATAGGACAAAAATTAAATGGACAAAATGGAACCCTGACTTACTTTTAAGGGACCAGAAAAATAGATTGTGTTATGGAACGGGCCACCCAAATACCACATGAGAATCTGCTTCATTAGGAAAAACCCCACTGACTGCATAGCCCTATTAGTCACCTAACACCCCACACTGGAACCCATAAGGGGTATCAAACAATTACAGTGCATACTTGATGGGAACCACATCCTGAAAGAATTCTTTCCCAACCCCCTCTTCTGGGCTTCAAACAATCCCCCAGCCTATCCAAGCACATCATCAGAAGCAAGCTTCCCACAGACCAGGAAACATCAATTCAGAGCAGCACCAGACACTGTCAGAACAACAGATGCAAAACCTGCAGACATAACTCCACTGCTACAATGATCAATACCTCCCACAACACACCTTTCAAGATCCATGAGTCCTACACATACCCATTGCAACATGTGGTATGCTTCATCCAGTGCAACAAAGACCCCAACAACAACAAGGGTGAAACCAGACAATCACTACACTCTCGAACGAACTCACATAGAAAAATGATAAAAGACAAAAAACAACTTATCACTCATAGGTGTATATTTTTCACAAAGCAATCACTCCATATCTGAATTCTCAGTGCTCATCCTCTGAGGCCTGGTCTACACTAGGGGGGTGGATTGATCTAAGTTACGCAACTTCAGCTACGTGAATAACGTAGCTAAATTTGACGTATTTAGATCTACTCACCGCAGTGTCTTCTCGGTGAGTCAACTACTGCCGCTTCCCCCATCGACTCAGCCTGCGCCTCTCACGCCGGTGGAGTCCAGGAGTCGACGGGAGAGCGCTCGGGGGTTAATTTATCACATCTAGACTAGATGAGATAAATCGACCCCCACTGGATCGATCGCTGCCCACCGATCTGGCGGGTAGTATAGACATATCCATAGGAAACCTACACAACTCCTTCAAAAGACAAGCCTGGGAACTTAAATTCATAACTCTGTTGGACACTAAAAATCATGGACTTAACACAGAGATTGGTTTTATGGCTCATTACAACAATTTGTAACACACCCTGCTGCCTGCTCACCCTTTACTTAAAAAGAAGTGGGAAGTTGTCTCCTACAGTGTGTGTGAACCCCTTAGACTTGTCCCATCTTGTATTTAGCTCAGACACTGGTTATCTTCTCCAGACCTGAGGAACAGCTCTGTAGCTTGAAAGTTTGTTCCTTCCACCAACAGAAGTTGGACCAATAAAAGATATTACCCTACCTACCTTGTCTTTCAAAGGGACTGGATATTTAATTATTTAACAATGTCTTTCAGAAATATAGAAAATGATACATACACACTATTTTGTAGCTTTTCAATAAATAGTCTCCTCCATTACCTGAATGTCCTGAATGATGGATTTGAATAGAGGAGACCGCTCCATCCACATTTTCACCAGTTCCATTGCATTATCAAAGTTTTTCACATACTCTCCATACATCTTGAGGAAAGGAGCTAACTTCTGCAGAATATCTCCAATTCTGGGGGTTGCAGCCCTGTAGAGCAAGAGGATTGAGTCTCAACTTCACAGCAAATAAGTAAAAGCTGACAAGGTATTAACTAGTAGACAAAATGAGGGGAAAATATTTTTTAAAAATCTAAATTAATGAATCCTCCAGTTCAATACCTCTACACAAAGGATCCCAGTCTGACCATCAAAGGAGACCCGCAAAAGTGAAAACAATCTTTGTGCCCTTGATCTTGATCATGTATAAAGGCTACAAGTAAGGAATAAAGCACTACATAAAATGTTAATTCTTCTTTCATTATTTCCATTTAGTGAATGGCATTTCTCTGGGCTGCCATTATAAGTGATGTAACACTGCACTTCTCAGCTGGAGCTGAAAACTCAGGAGGCCAATTAATGCAAAACTGAGAAGATTCCAGAATTGCTAGAAATTATTTTAAAAAAATCAGACAGTTTTAAGTTCTATTATGATAAATTCCATACTTTGAAAAAATATTAAGTCACTTAGAAGCTTAAAGTGGTAAAGACTATAGTGTTGCTTTATGTCCACAATAAACAAATAGCTTTAGCTGCTTTTCAAAATTTGAAAAATCACTTTGCGCTGACCTTTTCACAAACATACAGAGTTTGCAACAAGGTTCCAATAGTTTTATGAGCCAGCCAAACAAGAAATAGCCTACAAATGAAATGGGCTGATTATCTATAGCTGTTAGCTCATCAAAGGTAGTCTGATTTCACTTTCCCTCCAGAGAAACTAAATTTTGAAGGTTGTCTCTAATGCCAGACCTGAAGGTGTCCAATTTTTACAAGCTTGGGCACTAGGCCATATCAGATACGTCCAAAAAAGTCTAGCACATTGAGTCTTGGCAAGAATAAAAGTCTACTATGACTTCAGAACCCCTCCATAAGTAGGGCCCTTCGTTTTCAGTTTTTATTTTGTTTAATGTTTCGCAGGAATTTATTGGTGTTTATTACAGCCACAAAAGAGGTGAAAATCGGTGGAAAAAAACTATTAATTTTTCTGGGTAAATATTGAGGGGGAAGGGGGTGTTGGTGGATGGATGAACAGGGGGAAGTATTCAGTAGATTAATGCTTTGATGAATAGAATTCAATGTGGTTTGCTGCAGAACTAAAACAGAACTCAAAACACAATGCCACCTCTGAGTTTAAGAAAACAATACATCTCTAACCCCCAAATAAAACTTTTCATTTGAATAAAGTTTACTATTGTAGACTTAGAACTATTAGCCTATATTTAAATTTAATAATTGGACCACACCATTAGCAGCACATACACTCAACTTCATCTTTTTCTCCTGTTTTTATTTTTTTTAAATTTGTGAATACTTCCCGTGTGTTCTGAAATGTATTCGGATACAGATTTTCATTTTCTTCCCATTTTAGTGTGTCAAATCTTTAAACCATTATCTGCTAATAGCAGAAATGTGTACGTGGTGGGCGTGAGATTCATCAGTATGTTCAGATGTGCACGCACTTCAGAGCTTGCGTGCATGCCCGTTTGTTTATTGTGTGCATCTTCTAGACTAATACATAGCCTTACTTCAACAGGCAGCTTGGCATATAAACACAGACTAATGTATTATTGTAATACATATATCTCATGCAATGTATTGTATTTTCCTAATAAAACAAGTTATTTTTTTGTATACTTGAACATACAAAAGTAGGTGTGAAAATTGGAAAAAATGAATAATACTTTTTGTAAAACCCAGGATTTGTGTGTGTGTGGTAAAAATCAGTTTAAAATGGAAAATGCAAGGATTTATCCATAAGGCACAGCCCAAAGCACTCTGGAAGAATATGCAGCGCATAGGCAAATGTAGAATTATGTATAAAAAAAAAACCTGCATCCAAAAATAAAACAATGTAAAACTTTAGAGCCTACAAGTCCACTCAGTCCTACTTCAGCCAATCACTTAGACAAACAAGTTTGGTTACAATTTGCAGGAGATAATGCTGCCCGCTTCTTGTTTACAATGTCACCTGAAAGTGAGCACAGGCGTTTGCATGGCACTGTTGTAGCCGGCATCGCAAGATATTTACGTGCCAGATGCACCAAAGGTTCATATGTCCCTTCATCTTCAACCACCATTCCAGAGGACATGCATCCATGCGGATGACAGATTCTGCTCAACAATGATCCAAAGCAGAGTGGAGCGTCGCATGTTCACTTTCATCATTTGAGTCAGATGCCACAAGCAGAAGGTTGATTTTCTTTTTTGGTAGTTCAGGTTCTGTAGTTTCTGCATCTGAGTGTTGCTCTTTTAAGACTTCTGAAAGCATGCTCCACATCTCGTCGCGCTCAGATTTTGGATGGCACTTCAGATGCTTAAACCTTGGGTCGAATACTGTAGCTATTTTTAGAAATCTCACATTGGTACCTTCTTTGCGTTTTGTCAAATCTGCTGTGAAAGTGTTCTTAAAACGAACATGTGCTAGGTCATCATCCGAGATTGCTATAACATGAAATATATGGCAGAATGTGGGTAAAACAGAACAGGAGACATACTATTCTCCCCCCAAGGAGTTCAGTCAAATTTAATTAACGCTTTTTTTTTTTAAACGTACATCATCAGCATGGAAGCATGTCCACTGGAATGGTGGCCAAAGCATGAAGGGGCATACAAATGTTTAGCATATCTGGCACCTAAATACCTTGCAATGCCAACTACAAAAGTGCCATGCGACTGCTTGTTCTCACTTTCAGGTGACGTTGTAAATAAGAAGCAGGCCGCATTATTTCTCATAAATGTAAACAAACTTGTTTGTCTTAGCGATTGGCTGAAGAAGTAGGACTGAGTGGACTTGTAGGCTCTAGTGTTTTACATTGTTTTGTTTTTGAGTGCAGTAATGTAACAAAAAAAAAATCTAAATTTGTAAATTACACTTTCACAATAAAGAGATTGCACTACAGTGTTTATATGAGGTGAATTGAAAAATACCATTTCTTTTATCATTTTTACAGTGCAAACATTTGTAATAAAAATAATATAAAGTGAGCACTGTACACTTTGTATTCTGTGTTGTAATATAAATCAATATATTTGAAAATGTAGAAAAACATCCAAAAAGATTCATTAAATTTCAATTGGCATTCTATTGTTATAAGTGCGATTAATTGCAATTAATTTTTTTGAATTAATCGTGTGAGTTAACTGTGATTAATCAACAGCCCTAGTCTCAAGACGTCATGACCAGCTGGAACACCATTTACTCATGATTAAATGCCTGCTGTAATATAAACAGGTTCTCACTGCCTTTTGTTCAAAACAATCTAAATTAATCCACCAAACACAACTCAGCAAAGTCTTGTAGATCTTATCATTCTAGTCTGGTGCCATTTAGGGTACATGTCTTCACTGCAGAGTGAGCCCAGACTAGCCTAGCCTGGTGCATCCCTAATGCAAAGTCCTACTTGTGCAACAGTATCCCCTGTGGTGCTGCACTAGCCAATGTACTGGGATGGGATTTCTGGTGGGATATCCCATGGTTCTTAGTATGAATTAACCTGGGCTGTTCCATGAATTCATTTCCAGAGTGCTCTCTCTCGCTTAGCATGGAGCTGCTGTCTGTGTCAGTGACATAAGAACACTTTATCTAAGGGCTTGTCTATACTTACCGCGCTGGTTCGGCGGCAGGCAATCGAACTTCTGGGTTCGATTTATCGCGTCTAGTCTGGACGCGATAAATTGAACTCAGAAGTGCTCCCCGTCGACTCCGGTAATCCTGCTCGCCGCGAGGAGTACACGGAGTCGACGGGGGAGCCTGCCTGCCGGGTCTGGACGGCGGTAAGTTCGAACTAAGGTACGTCGACTTCAGCTACGTTATTCACGTAGCTGAAGTTGCGTACCTTAGTTCGATTTGGGGGTTTAGTGTAGACCAAGCCTAAGTAACTTCCAAGCGGAGCTCCTCATTATTAACGCGGACTGTTCTGTACACATAAGCAAACAGCATTTGGCATCAAGAACTTCTAATGAGATTATCATTAAGGAATTTAGTCTGCAAGCCACAAAGTGATTCTTAGCACACGTTCATGGGCTGGATCTCTGCTCAAATTCTTTGGAAGCACAGCAAAAATGGAATGAGAAAATGTGGGGTTAAAGTACTGAGCCAGTGTAGGTGACTTCAGTGCAGAAGGAGGTAGACAAGACATCAGAGCCTAGGTAGAATTGTGGGTTAGCACTGGAGGTCTAACAGAACCTGGGCTTGATTAGCCTGCATTCTCACTGCAAAGCAGGCAGGTTGCCAGAGCAGGCTGCAATGAAACTTGACCTCATGCTATATCCTCAGCTGTGCCTGCTAGCCTGGATTTAAAATATCCTCAAGCCAAGGTTACAGATTTGCCTATGTATACAGAAACTACAGCCTGGGCTAACTGCAGTGAAGATATACCCTTGGAGTGCTCACCCATGAGATCAGCTCAGATCAAGCAAAACTTTATATGATGGTTCTGTGGTCTGATAATTGACAGCTTATCTAAGAGTGGCATAACACATCAAGGTGTCGGATGTGAAAGTTCCACTTTAGATCACTTCTGCCATACCAAAACACAGCAAAGTTAGGAGTATTGCTTATGTTCTGGACTCACAGATTTAAGATCTGGACTTTTATAATCCTAACTGCTGGGGGAAAAAAAACCCCAACAACTGTGGAGTGACAGTCAGAAGACATTATCCAGAAATTTGTATAGAAAGCCAGAGACGATACCACAATCGTATATGGAGTTACCAGGTGATAATGGAAATGCTATGGAAAATGAATGGTAACATTTTTTTTAAATGTTAGAGAACATGATGAAAGAGAGCAGATCCCAGAGACTGGTGGAAAACAAAAATCTATCAGATTTCTCTTTCAGAAATATCAAACATTTCTCCTAGGCAACCTCCTTCCTTCAAATATGTGCACAATATGACCTATGAAAGGTAGTTAAGCAATTTCCAAGGTATCCAAGATACACCAATCACAGATGAAGATTGCATCCAGATAATACAGGATGGTGTGTTGTTCTTAAAATGCAATTTATGAGTTTAACACTAATATTAAAAGTTGATTTAGAGAGGCACTTTTTACTTAAAAAAAGAATCTGAGCATTTACATTGCTAATGTATGCTGCTTTTACATACTCCAGAAAATGCAATTTAGTATTTGTGACATTCTATACCTCAAAATAGCACTCTGGAACCCATATATTCACCACTGTGATATGATTATATGTTTTGTACCAAATATGCCTTGTGAGGTATTTAAAAAGTCTTGATCTGCTGAACATTGCTATCCTGTTGGATTGTATGTACTATCACTGCATGTGAAGTTATGAAGTATTGCTGTATTTTTTGGTACTGAAATATGTGGTGAGTGGGGAACGCTCACAGCTAGCTGGTCAGTGGCAACAATGGAGCAACTATCACTGGCCAGACTGGCATTGATGGCCCATCAAGAAGAATCCATTCTCTTAGAGAATCCTTAGAGAGCACATACACAATGGTGGCGGCCTAACCCCCACGTCACAGCAAGGATCTTTCTAGCAGCTGGAAGAAAGTATAATAGAGGGACAGTGACATCACCACCTGGCCTCTCTCCTCCCCCATCTCAACACCTGGAAGACTGTCTGGAAGACAAAGACTTTGAACTGGGGAGATTGGTCCCAGGCTGGGAAGGGAATCCAGCCTGTGTATTCAGAACTGTGAGCTGCCTGTAGGGTGAGAGACTGATTTAAATCTTGCTTAGTCTCTTAAAGATAGAAACGCAGTCTAAATTTTATTTTCATTTCTTATGTAACCAATTTTGATCTGTATGCCGGCTACTTGTAATCACCTCAAAAAAATCTGTCTTTCTGTAGTGAATAAATCCGTTTTATATTTTACCTAAAACAGCGTGTTTTTGGTTGAAGTGCTTGGGAATCTCAGCTCAGATTACAAAGTCTGGTGCAGGTCCACTTTCCTTTGACAGAGTGGTGAACTAATTAATGAGCTTGCACTGTCAAAGGGAGTCTTGAACATGTAAGATGGTATATTTATGGCATGGAAGGCTGGGGTAATTGACTGGTGCCTCTCTGTATTATTCATGGGTAAGGCTGAGAGTCTTTCATGGAGATCACAGAAGTCACGGATTCCATGACTTTTCGGGACCTCCGTGACTTCCGCAGCTGCAGCCGCTGGGGCGGTCCCGGGGCTAGCTTCACCAGCCGCTGCTCTGGCGTCCCCAGGCAATGGGTCCCGGGCACTGCCTTGGAGCAGCAGCAGGGCCCCAGGCCATCCCCACCCCCGCCCGGAGCAGCAGCGGCAGCAGGGAGGCCCCAGGCTGCCCCCCCTCCCGGAGAAGCAGCAACAGTAGCAGGGGGCACTCAGGCCGCTCCCCCGCCCAGAGGAGCGGCAACCACCAGAGCACCTTCCCCCCAGCAGCAGCAGCTGGAGCGCCCCCCCATTCCTCAGCACCTAATATTTAGTTAGGGTTATTTTTAGTACAAGTCATGGACAGGTCACTGGCCGTGACTTTTTGTTTATTGCTCCTGACCTGTACATGACTAACTAAAAATACCCGTGACTAAATCATAGCCTTATTCATGAGTGGCTCTGGGAGCATTCGTGCAATTTTGCTGGGTGTGGGGCTCCATATACTGATGGCTAAGTGATCCCAGTGCCTGGAGGGGTTTGCTGTTTGTCACTGGCATAGCCTTGTGAGAGACAGCCCAGGTTGGAGAATTAAGGGGGAACAGTGGTCCCACAGTTCCAGGTTGTGCTCCGGGATCCTGTCACAGTATTTTACTAATATGACGCACAGCACAAAGTAGAGGAGATAGACTGTACTTTCTCTAAGGCAGAATGTAGTTTATGTATACAATAGATTTTAAAGCATTACTGAAGTAAATCATACTTCCATCTCCCCCCAAATTGAGCAATTTAATATTTGGGTTCACATTTTTTTTTTAATTTCATGAATACAAAAAGATGAATTTCTCATATACAATATTAAATACTTTATTATAATGGAGTAAGGAATGCAAGCTTAATGTTTTAAATTAAATTTTAAATTAAATTAAATTAAGCATTGTTAAGCATTACTTTATTTTATGCTGTTTAGGTGTTATCTAATTATGATATTGCCTTGCTTTATAGAAAATGTTTAGTTCTCTCTGTGTTGGTGCATGGTAACCACCATTTTATTTTGAACCCTGTGGGAGCTTACGCTGCCTGGACACCTGGTGCTCTGTGCCTCAGTTTATCTCCTCATGTGCCCCTGGAGGAATTCATGCCATACAACTGGTGTTTGAAACTAGAATCTTCTCAGGTTTGTTAATAAACCAAGTCTGTTCAACCACTTGCCCCCAGATCAGGGTTCCCAGGTAGCCCTTGTTATCAGTGTTTCCCGCTAACTTTACTCTGGGGCTCTGCCCAGCTCCCACTGGGCAGTGAGTCATGTCATTCCCACTGTGGTTCTTTCCCAGACAACAGCTTTTCTGTAATCTGCTGTGCAGACCCCCCCCCCCCCCGGGCCAGGAGTTCCACAGCCCCTCATCTCCCCTTGGGCAACAGGCCCTGCTTCTTATTTCCTGTCTTGCACATGACACACACAAAACACGCATGCATGCATGCCCTACGCTGCAAGCATGTCTGCATTGCCTGCAGGCAGTTATGACCCTTCCTTGGTAGGAGGATTAATATTTCATCTGCCAATCCAGGGATGAGGCCTGTGCACCCTGTCACAACCCTTAGGGCTCTTCTATCCCAGTTCCCACCTATTCTTCCTCCAACTGTTACCTGGACTGAGACAAGCAGGTATTTTAGGATTTTCTTGGATGTCGCAGGAATCAAGAATTCCTTAACTCTTCTAAAAAGGCCCCTGATTTTTGGCATTTGGAGTACTTTGTAAATGGGTGTCTGGATGTGACAAGAAGCAATAGAACCTAGGGAGCTGCCAAATTAAACCCCAGTTTGCATGGCAGGTGAAATAGAGTGGGAGCTCAGCTTACTGAGATGACATAGGATCAGATTAGTGTATTGCTGGTGAAAACTTTAATTCTTTCTTTTTGCTAACGAGTTGTCACCTTTTCTTAAGGCAGAGAGAAATATTACCTTTTCTGAAGAATTAGATTGGATTTAATAAATTGAGTTTGTGCTGACAACCGCTATGTGTAGTGCTCTCACAGCACAGGCACACTTCTAGTTATTTGCACTAAAGATGGAAAATAAAAAGCTTATCCACAGTACAAAATGCTCATTACACACGACTTTCCCTTGAAAAAATGCCATGACAACACCATCCTAAAAATACTCCAGAACCAGGTGTTAATTACTAAATGATAAAGTTAAAACATGTAATAAAAGGAATTCTACTTTATTATAGAATAGAAAGCAAGGATAAAAATTAATGCATCATCAGGTTATTGCACAATAACTGTATAAACATTCATTTGCACCAATTCCTGTATTTCAGGCAATAGACTCACCAGGTAGCATGTAATCTTAAAGGGCTACCGCTCCCATTCAGCTAAAGGTTTCACATGCGAGTAATCCTATTGACTTCACTGAAACAACCCATGTGCTTAAGCTAAGGACATGCTTAATTCCTCTATTAAACGAAACCCTGATGAATAGTAAAGCAGCAGACACTTTTTCCCAGCAGCAGAACTTCCTTGGAGCATTTTAATGGTAAAGTGTCCTGTGTCTCAGTCATGTAACAATTTCTACGCTAGCTCAGACCCATTATTAAAAGGCTTAATATCTTTCAAAACAATTCTTACCATTCTTGCATTCTTTTCTCAAGCTCCGGAAGCAAGAATTTACTGTGGAAGGCATTGATTGATGAAATATTAGAAAATATTTTATTGACCACCTCAGCTGGAAATGAACCCCTGTTAGCTTCCTCCAATAGTCTGCCATAGAATACCTGCAATAGAGGAGAAGGACTTAAAAGTTAACAGGCCAATGTGCATTTCTGTTATCTTTAAGTGGTACACAGCAGACAAACACCCCTCCCTCCCCCACATATTTCAAGATGTTTACTTTTATAGCTAAACTGTGGGAGCATCCAAAATTACTGAAGTATCGTCATCCCCCTTCCCCTCACCTCCTTCAGATATCAGTGGAACTCCCGCCCCAGTGTGCCCTCCAGGAGCCAAAGCAGCAGTGAAACCCTGGGGAGTAAGACACTTCCAGAACACATTGGGTGCAAGTGATGTCATCATACTTTGCTTTCTTTCAGTTTGGACTACAGGCATTCTTTCTGTCTGCTGACTGGCCTTTCTCTCTGGCCTCCTTTCCAGTCCTCCATCTTATCGTCTTTTCCTTGCCTCTCCCTCAACATCCCCTTTCCCTTCCTACTTCCATGCTCTTGTTAATTCATCCCCATGATGCTCCCTTGTTGCCCCACACTGAGCTCAGCATGACGTTTTGCAACCATCACCCTGAGCACTTTGCTTGTACATTGGATCCCCCTGTCCTTTTAGAATATGAGCACTTTGGAGACAGGGGCTGTGCCTTCAACATACTAGAATCAATTATGGCAGGCAGATTAATGAGGACACCTGGTTTAAAAAGGACCTCCCGTCAGTTAGTGGAGGGCATGCAAGGAGTGAAAAGGTGTGCTGCTGGAGGACTGAGGAGTTTTAAGTGTTTTAAGACATCTAGCAGAACAGGCTCCGATTCTGAATCTGTGCCTTTTGGTACTACAGCAGTAGAATTAAAAAAAACCCACCACCTACAGAATCTTAGAAACATAGGCATGGAAGGGATTATAAACATGACATAAGTATTATTTTAACCAAATTTAGGGAAATAAGCTCAGCCTCCACCATTCTCCTTTCTTTTCATTATGCTGGTAGTTTTAGGTGCTACCTGTAAAATTTTCTCAGAATTTTGCCTGATATTTTGGAAAAACTTGAATGCAGAAATGCATCTAAAATTGGGATAGTGAAAATACTTCTACAATGCCAGTCAGAAGAGACTAAAAGTAAATCTGAATATCTTACTGTGATTTCTTGTGTCCCTAAAACAATGCTCTTATTTGCAATAAAGGTTTATTTACATAGCTGTCTTTCATGTAAGACAGCTATGTAAATCATTTCCCTCATATTCAGGAGAACCAAAACTTATATGCCTAAGCAGTCTGACAACTACTAGCTGTTTAATATAGCAATTAGGACTTTTCAGACCTGATCTTGATTTACAAGCCCATGCGCTAGACCAGGGAAACATCAACATGAAATGAAGATGAAGAACAAGGTTAGTTGACAAAGCAATGCATGATCAGAGATATCTAGGTATAGTGGGTATATATGAGAAAGTAGGCAGGCTCAAAGAAAGATGTAGAGAACTGCAGATTGACATTTAAGAAATGACAAATATAGTTTGAAGCTGTGAAAAGTGCAAGCACTCAATTTTTCCATCACAGAATATGAGTAACTTCCATTCACTTTAATAGGAATTAGGCAGACCACGTGATGGAAGAATAGAGCAGAGAAGGTTTAAGATGGGATGCTTCTCTTCTAGGTCACTGTTTGAAAGCTGGCTAACATCAGCAGACACCAAAGTTCTACCAGAGACATTGTTCAGTGGCTTAGTGCGCAGGTGATTACATCAAACACATACCACTATACATTGGCTTCCTTGTTGGCAGTTTCAGCAAAGGCCAAGAAATGAATGAGCAGAGAGGTGAAATTAGCCTCTCCTCCTTGTAGGCTCTCCCACTGGTATGGAAGCTTGCACTTCTATTGCTCACACTGTGGTCTACGTAAACACAAGGATTCAGTTTCTATGTCCATCAGGGACAGGTATGTTTTGCAAACATTAAAATTATTTAAAAACAAAAAAAATATATGAAGTAGTGGTTGCAAATGACTGCTTTGTTGAGAGGATTAGCAGAAGGCAAAAAACCCACAATTCTTTAATGTGGTTTTTGCAAACAGATAAAGCTCATATGAACTGCAGTATATGTAAGTAAAAGAATGAAGCACTTCAAGCAAAATTCACCTTGTCTAAGAGGTCAAGTCGGCTGACGTAGGCTCTTTCTGTATGCAAAAGTTCATCAGCAATTTTGTGACGTTTCTGCTCATCTGTCTCCTGAAAAAAACATAAGATTCTTTCTCTGAATAGTTCAGGGTAATTCAATTCAAGTTCTACGTTTAATTAGTAACTTTTTTTTTTTTTTTTTTTTGCAAACACAAACTAATTCAAAATGACAAAGTTCCCAAAGGATTTACCAGGAAGTAAAAATCAGGAGCAGTGCAGAACAAACATGTAACAGTTTTCCTGTTTGTGCAGATGGCTTTGTATTATTACTAGGTATTTGCAAACCCTTCCATACTCCCCACCCCCAGGGTCCTACACAGTTGAACAACTAGTGTCCTGATAATTACCATTAACGTTTCAGAGCTGGATGAATTAACTCCTATTTTTTGCCAGATGAATTCAGCCCTTTTTTTTGGTTTCCAATATAGTTTAAACTGACTGTTCTTTGCACGACTTTGTTAATCAAAATTATTGCACAAACATTTTATGTAGACAATCAGCTTAAAGAATCCAGAAGAAAGGTTAGCTGCAGTAAGAATATTCACTAGAGCTGAGCCGGAAATGGATTTTCTGTTCCGTGGGAAATTCCACAATTCTGAACCCCCCGCCCCCAATACTGAAATTCCAAAAGTTATTATTCCAGATCAATTGAAATTGGAACAAAATGTTTCTATTTTTTAAAAATATGATACATTAAAACCCAGAAAAGAATTGCAATGGAGTCATTCTGAAACAGAAAAATTGAAATGCTCCATTACAAAAAGCTTGAAACAGAAAATTTAAACCTCAGGGGGAAAGAAATGAAATCAACATTTCCACACAACATTTTGATTTTGATGAAACAGCATTCTCCAACGGAAAAACGTTCCGTAGGAAAATTCTGGAACAGCTCTACTATTCACTTGTGTGGCTGTTCACCTTATTCACATGGAGTGAAATCCTGGCCTATTGAAGTCAATGGGAGTTTTGCTATTGGCTTCCCTGGGGCGAGGATTTCATCCAAGGTATTGTTTCCATTCCCTGGCTGTAAGAGTAAATCTTTTATTAAGAGGAGGGTTTGAATAAGTAATTTGTGGTGTGAATCTTCCAGCAAACACATTTTCATGACTAAGACACACACATGCTGCAGACATCTTTGCAAACGTTGCAGAACATCGAAGCACATAGTTTTTATTCGATAGTCCGTTACCGGCTCATTTTTTGTAGCATTCACCCAAGCTTTAATGCTATTACCATCCTTGTGAATGTTAGTATCTGCAAGCAACTGAAAAAACACTTCGGTCTTAAGCTTCAGGGCTGCCACCAATCATATTGCTGCATGCCAAAACTTCTCCCTTCAGACTTAAGTAGCTGCTTCGACAAGATAGTCTCCATTGAATCTCCTTACCCATATAATGGCCACTGTATTACTGGAGCTTATAAAATAGCACTCCTACGGTCTACATGCACTCAGAAGCACTGCAGAGACCAGAAAAGCTTAAACAACTACAGGATGGTGTAGGTTAGTATGATAATTTACAGATAAAGACTTACATTTGGACTTTACAGGCTATAAAGTTTCATGGTTTTTCTGAAAAAATTATTTGGCCAAAATAAATAAATAAATAAATAAAAATTCCCAGCAGTTTCCCCAAGTGTGTGTGAAGAACCATTTCACTACATATTTTCAGGGGCCTATTTTAGTCCACATTATTTGCATATTTGTATGTATTACAGAACCTAATTAAAGGAAAAACTAAGCAGCTAAAGGAACAGACTTGTTAAAATAATGTAACTGCCATACTGCCAAGCAGCATTAAAAGCGTCATGAGTTAGGGTCCTCAAATGTGGGAGATTAAAAAAAATCCTACCATTTTTAAGCCAAATACATTTTTTTTTTTTAAAGTTTGCCATCTACTTTTTGCCCTTTTAAGGGGAAGCTTCCCACAAGCAAAGGGTGAGAGCATTTCAGGTCCAAAATTTAACCTGAAACACACACAAACACAAACAACATGGAGTCCTTGTGGCACCTTAGAGACTAACAAATTTATTTGGGCATAAGCTTTCGTGGGCTAAAACCCACTTCATCAGACGCATGGAGTGAAAAATACAATAAGCAAAATGTATATTATAGCACATGAAAAGATGGGCGTTGCCTTACCAAGTGGGGGGTCAGTGCTAAGGTGGAAGTGGCCTATTCTCAACAGTTGACAAGGACTCCCTGTTGTTTTTGCTGATACAGACTAACATGGCTACTACTCTGAAACCTGTCATCGCACAAACATGTGTATGAATTTCCACTCTGGGCCATCTCCTAACCCCTGAGGTGAAGAAGCTGCCATTCTATCCTCTCTGGTCCTCTGCTGGATCACCACCCTGGTCTCTCCCCCTGTCCCATTTCCTTCACTATCCCACTGACTTCCCTCCTTTTAACCCCTTTATATTTTCCCCACCCTTACCTTCTCTTCCTCTGCAGCCTTATTAGTCTCTTCCTGAACCTTTTCATTTTCCCATCTCATTGAGTCTTCTTCTGCCTCTTATGTGCCTCTGAACCACCTCAGCCTCCCCCTTGCACCCCACATTCTCCTCTCCAGTCTCTTCTCTGGACCCTGTGGTAAATGGACACCCAATTTTCCCCTCCCCTCATCTTCTCCTGCTCCCACATTGCCCCCTCTCCACTAAATATGCTCCTGAATCCTACGCCTCCTCGATCTCCTGCTGCACCTTTCTTCTCTGTGCCCCTGTCAGGGCTGGTCTACACCGGGAAATTTACCATCCTAATTATATCATTTGCTTTTATGTCACTTTGGAAATGGTATACGGTAAACTAGACAAAGGC
Organism: Chrysemys picta bellii; assembly: GCF_011386835.1. Taxonomy (NCBI): domain Eukaryota; kingdom Metazoa; phylum Chordata; order Testudines; family Emydidae; genus Chrysemys; species Chrysemys picta. Next base: position 107,849,515 of record NC_088791.1, read on the forward strand.
GCTCTTATTCCAGAATGGGAGTGTCCATGTGGGGAGTTATACTGGTGTAACTATAGCAGTATAATTTACCAGAATTATGTTGGTAAATTTGCTCACGTAGACAAGCCCTCAAACTCCAACCATGCCTTCTCCTAGTCTCACACTCTATACCCCAATTCAGCTATTCTCAGCCTTCTGCTGCCACTGCCATCCCCATGCATGTCCTCACTCTCCTCTGCTCCCCAGATTTTCCTTCTCCTCATGGTGTCCTGACTAGTCCCCCAACCACAAAACTCTAAACTAGGCATATTTTGTAAAAAAACAAAACAAAACAAAAAAACCCACATTTTTCTGACTATGATCAGTATTCTGCCAAACCTCTAAATATTTATAATTAGATTTCTTTTAGTTGTATACAAACAACTTACAATTTTATATAACAAAAATGGAACATACAAATAAGAATAGTAAGATATATAATGTACTGAGCCACAGCATGCCTTCTTGATTAAGCAGAACTTTCTACTGACCTCAGGAAAGAGGTCTGCTTAAAAAAAAAAAACTGATGGCTTGATATAGCTCCAGGAAATAATCTATTACATGAAATATCACAAAGGAACATAAGAAAAAGAAGTATTCTCTATTATACACAAAATATTAATATTAAATGAAAAACTATAAGATTCCAAAAAGTTGATTAACAAGGTGTTGGGGGAAGGAGGTGCGGGCTCTGGGAAGAAGTTTGGGTGCGGGAGGGGACTCTGGGCTGGGGCAGGGGGCTGGGGTACAGGAGAGGGTTTGGGGTGCGGGGTCCTGGCGGTGCTTACCACAGCTACTGGGAAGTGACCACCAGGTCCCTGCAGCCCCTAGATGCAAGGGCGGCCAGGGAGGCTCCACGTGCTGCCCTCGCACCCACAGGCGCCGCCCCCGCAGCTCCCATTGGTTGCTGTTCCTGGCCAATATGAAGTTGCAAAGCCGGCCCTCGGGGCGGGGGCAGCACACGGAGCCTCCCTGGCCACCCATGCGTCTAGGGGCTGCAGGGACCTGGCAGCTGCTTCTGGGAGCCACACGGAACTAGGGCAGGCAGGGAGCCTGCCTTAGCCCTGTGCCCCTGCTGCACCATCAACTGGACTTTAACGGCCTGGTTGGCGGTGCCAACCAGAGCCGCCAGGGTCCCTCTTCGACCGGGAGTTCCAGTAAAAAACCGGACGCCTGGCAACCCTATGCTGCTATGAGTTACCTATTCCAACCAGTAATTTGGAATAGTTAACTTTTGTGTTCAATCTTAACAGCTATTTTTTTCAAAATATTTAACCACCCAGATCAGAACACCTTTCCTGTTTCACCCAACTCAACTGGCAAAATCCATGTATCACACAGGACTGCAAATAACAAATCAATTTACAGATGAAGCCTAAAATTATGCATTCTATGTGGTCTGGGTACACACTTCGTACTACAAAGTTATTAGTGTTACTCCCCCTTAGAATCATTTTACGGTGATACAAAACGAAAAAAATAGTTTGCGTTTAAGTTATTGCCTGAACTGAGACATTAAGCCATGATGTGAAAAAAGTCTGCAGAGATTAAAAAGCATATTACACTTCCATACTTAAAATATTAGCAGTATGTAGACATTTTTCATAATCCTGCAATAGATTTACACATCCTGTGAATTTACATCAAACTTTTTCTATGAACTACATCCCAATTTATTTGAGACCGTTTCTACTGAAATTTGCAGATCGAAGTAAACTAATATCAATCCCTTGCCAGCAAAGCTTTTCCAATTCTGCCAGCAAACATGAAGAGAGTATGGGAATATAGAATATGATTCTTTCCTTTCCAGACTGAGTCCTTGCCTCAGTGAATTTACAGTCTAATACAACAAGTGACATATGAAGGGTGGGGAGAAAAATACCAAGTATGTATAATTTTTTATATATTATCACTACTGCCAAACTCGTGATCAAAAATCGTTAGTTGGACCCCAAAAATAAGAAGTGGCCTACAAGCAAAGAGATTTAAAAATATAATTCATTTGAAGTTCCTTTTTATTTGACTTCTGTTTGAGCATTTAAGTCACATGGCCTCTACATTTTCAAGCTTTTCTCTGCAACCAAGTGGGCTAGAAATTTAATTTAAATGAAGACTGATGTTCTCATGCAATCTCTTGGTTCCAGCAGCTGGGGCTTTAAGGCAAACACCAAACATTATGAGTCTTGCGATAAAATCATGAGAGCTGATAACATTATCAGATCATCTTATTTACTAAGTACATATCTCTTCAGCTTCCCTTCAAGCTGCCAAATATTTCAAATATAAATTTATTGTATATCTACCCACCTTCAAGAAAGGGTATACAGATTTCATTACCCCTGAAGATATGACAGCACTAGTTAAGACACTGCTGTCACCCCTATACACAATGCTAAAGGGATGAAATTTTGAATACTCTTCCCTAGGGAAATGCAGCAATGTTCACACTATGACTTCTGTCCCTTCAGGAAAGATAAAACTACAGAACCTGGGGCATAGAGATAAAGGAGAGCGGTTTTCTCTCTCACACAAGTGTGGCAAAAGGGGTGTCCTTTTTGGGCAGAAAGTTCATCTTACAAGAAACTCTCCCTCCCTCTTCACAGACCAAAAGCACCACATCACATCTGCAACATGCATGAACTCTGGGATACTTAAGTGTGTCTACAATATTGCAGCCTGCAGCACTGCCACTAAAAGTACATGTCAAACAAATGCTTTGTTTACTTAAAATACACAATTGATTTTAATCTCTCTAGAACACAATAGTTTGTATTCTGATTTTCCACTACATTCAAAATGTGTAGTCAGACTTTTTTTTGGGGGGCGGGGGGGGTGTCTTCAGTTAGTTCTAATGGAACACTTCTCCCGGAGTGTTCTCTCATACAGCCGTGGCATTCTTGTACTATTCAGCCTTCAGGTTAGAAAAACACATCCTATTACAGAAGGTATTGCTGTAGCAAGACTGGCAATTTTCTTAAGATCTTCTCTTTAAAGGTCTTTTGCCATGTGTTATTTGCAGTTCTTGATTTTTCCTTACATCCCGTAAAGTGTTTAAAACTCAACAAGTTCCATACAGGATTATTTTTGCAGCAATAACAGAACAACCCTTTGCCAAGTCTAGACACCATTTTGTCTGGATACCTTTACAACCTCTAATTCCATAATGCCTTAGTCAGACCTACCTGCTATAGAATTGAGAAAAGGAACAGGGAAGAGCATTCAGAATTAGCTCTCAATTATGAGCTCTGGCTTCACGTTATTCCCCAGCTTCAAACTCACCCCCATCCTTGAAGCAATGGATCAAATCTACTTATCTTCTTAAGATACATAAATTCAGAAAGCAAGGATATTTCCCTCTCCTCCTTCCCTTTTCTTGAATTTTAGGACAATGTTTCAAAGCATTAAATTGGTGGACAAGGAATATAGCTAGTAGTTTACATAGTGGTTTTCTAGCTTTTGGTACTGCAGCTCCATTGCCCCATCTTAAAACTTGGTGATTTGCCGCACCCAATTTTTTTTTTTTTATTTGACACTAGATTCAAGGAGGACACAAGAGTGTGAACAGTTCTGTGACTTTAAATGTCTACAGTTTAGTTATATACACTGATCTAATCTGGGTTTTTAAAACTATAATTTGATTATACGGATTTTTGGCATGTTCAGACACTAAGATTTTAGTGAGAAGAGTGGGCCCATTACAAACTGCATAGTTGTGCAATATTTGGTTGAATATCTGCTAGTTTCCAAGTTTAAACAATTTCTATGGTTAGTTTTCACAGAAATCACTGCTTAAAACTCAGCCTTAGAGTGATAACTGGGAGCAAATGGAAACAGTATTTTCATAGCTTTATCACTGACTTTGTACTCTCCCTTTAACAGAAATCCAGAATTCCTGGTTTGTTGGATTTGAAAACTTGGTCTTCAGAGTGTGATTACTTGACAATTCTAATGAGATGAAACACCTAAGGTTGTAATGGAGACAACTGTTACCAATATCAGATTTCGACTCCATTTGGAGATTCATGTCCAACTCCAGGAAAGTATTCATCAAAATGGAAATACAATCCAGAAAAAATGAGTTAATATTTGGTCTCAATAGAATTTTGATCACTTTTCCTCTTTTAAAAAAAAATTAAAAGTCTGATAACATCTCTAAGTCTGGAAACATCTCAGTAACTCTCTTTCCTATGCGGCATCTCCAAAGACAAAGCTTTTTTTTTATAAATCCCCTGATTTTCTTTTTCATATCTAGTATATCTGTATTCCGAGCTTGAAGTGTTAGGTTCTGTGCATTCAATTTGCCAAATATGTCCATCAGGTAAATCAGTCAAATGCAGTCACGAAGTCCCCCTTACAAACGTAATCTGCAAGGTCTGTTTTCCCAAGAGGAAAATTCTCATTTTATCAAGCAATTTAAAGATGTGTTGTAACACTTTCCCACATGACAACCACCTGACTTTACTGTGAAAGGAATGTAGTCAGAACCCATCTCAGCACATTATACTAAAACAACGTGTTCACTGCCCAGGATTTTATTATATTACTTTAACAACAATGTTGAGGGCTTCATGTATTTCAGGGTGTAACTTCTTTGATGCCAAAGCTTGGCAATGAATCATCCAGTTTCCACATTGCTGCTGTTGCCACTTTCTTTACTCATGGCTGAAACCCCAATAGTCTCTCCAGTTATAGCTGCTATCCCATCCGTGCACAGCCCCCTCACACATAGCCCTGTTAAGACCTTCAACCACTATGAATTTACTGAGGATCATAAGTATTTCCTCACTGGTTGTTCAGGTCGAGGTTTCTTTGCAAAATAAAAAGTTCTTCAACTATTGTACTTGCTTTTATAAATCTCAGATAACACAGAAGTTGAGCCATGGTAGCTAACATGACTTAACTTCTGTGTTATCTGAGATTTATAAAAGCAAGTACAATAGTTGAAGGACTTCTTATTTTGCAAAGAAACCTGGTCTGTGGTTGATCAAGCTACAGTGCAAATATTGACTCTTAAATTTGTTCTATCAACTGGTCCTGGATGTTTTCTGCAAGGTCATCAATGCATTGATGGAAGGTGTTATTTGATAAAGGAATGGTTTTTCAGTGTCATGGCTGCTTGTTTCCCAAATCAGAATTCTACATGTCTATTACTTCTGAAAGGAGACGGGTCCTGCAAATGGTGTGCGCTTGTTTGCTTTTTGTAATCTGCATGGCCATATAAGATGCCTCTGAGGAGTTGCCTCTTTAGCCATGACTTTTTTGGGGGGAGGGAGGGAGGGAAAGGGGGGCGAGATGCTTTAATTCTTCTAGTTTCTGAAGGAAAAATCATGGCTGCTGTTCGCGAATTCCAGGTGTTGGTTTCTAAATGCTCTTGGCGTCATACTTTCAGTTACTAACATTGAAAATAAATGACACATTGTAGCTGCGGATGTTCTGCAGTAATACTGCGACATGAATATCCAGATATAATGGAATATCATCGTGTTACCTACTTTTCTTCCTCTTCTGTTTAACATTATTAAAATCATCTTCTTTGGTCAAAGATATGCTACATGTAGGCTTAGCACTTGGCAAAAATCATTCCATTATCAAGATAAGACACACCTGTCTCTACCTCAGTCTCCTTGCCTTATCTGCTGGCACTGGTGCTGCTGCCAGTACTGGGAGCGTCTCTTGAGATGTTTACACTTCATGCAGCAGCCCCACAGTCCGAATAGACAGACTTGGCTGGTGATAGAGTTGCCAATTTTGGTTGGACGTATTCCTGGAGGTTTCATCACATGATATAATCTTTAATTGAAGATTAATCTTTAATTCGTGGAGACTCCAGGATAGTCCTGGAGGGTTGGCAAGCAGGGCTGACGCTACTGTGCTAAAAACAGCTGTGTAAACATTGTGGCTCAGGCTGGGAGGTTCACTGCCATGGACAGTGATTCGGGCTTTGAAGAGTAGAGAGGAGGATGGGCTTCAGGGCTTGGAGCACTGTCTAGACAGCTATTTTTAGAGTGCTAACGTAAGGCCCACTAGTCCAAGTCTCTAGCCTTGGGGGGAAGAGACAGATGCTTGCTTCGATGGAGAGTCCATGGGCACTATAGACATACCTTCTGTGCCCTATACTCCAGCAGGGGGCTCTCAGCTGAGAGACTTCCTACTGACTGCTTCCCACAGCAGGAAGTCTCTCCGCTGAGAGCCCGCCCTAGGAGTGGAGGACACAGAGGCTACCCCAGTCCCAACAGCAGCATAAGACACAGACCCATAGATAGAGGTCCAATTTAATTGAGAGTCCAATTTAATTGTGTCCTAATTAGGGAAAAAAAACAGGCATATAGATTAAAATTTGTTCCCAAACACTTGTGGCTCGCGCATGAGCTCTTCATGGCTCCCCAGGGGAACCACAGTACACAGTTTGGGAACCACTGTATTATGTTAATTTATGTCTACTGCTATTGCTAATTGTTAGATTGCATTTACACTGTCCTGTTATTTTTTTTGCTGTCAAGTTAGGATGTTAGGCAAAAATAAAATTGCACATGCATTTCTTTTCCATTCTCATTCACAACATCATCATCTGCTTCTGCATTTCTTGAAGATGGTAATGAAAGTCTGCACCCAGGGCTGAATGAAGGTCTTGTTCATATTGCAAACAAATATATAGTTCAGAAACAGCTGTCATCGCTAATGTAATATACTGGGTGTTGAATGTTCCAGGGCTGGTATTACTGTTCTAGATTTTAACCATGCTGACTTTGTGTCTGCTTCTTTATTCTTCTAGCATCAAAGGATAATGCATCTAGCCATAACTGGTTCAAATATTATATCTATTCTTTTTGGTCAGTTAGGCCAGATAACATCTGTTGGTTATCCACGAGGCCAAGAGCAGGCACAGATGCTCTCGTTAGCATTTTCTCCAGGCATTTGCCCAGTTCCTTCCTGTATTTTATGTTCCAGCAGCCTCATATTTCTGCCTTTTCCTGTACATACTGCTAACACCTGTTGCATAATTTGGATTCCCATTCCGTATTGCCTGAGGAGTGTCCAGTGTATTGTACTGGCCTAGACATGCACATAAAAAGAAACAGGCGTCACCACAGAACAGGAAGCAAAGAAATATAATAGAAGGTGTGGCAGGGCAAAGGTACCTTGGATTCCTATCAGACTTTTGTACAGATGGGATCCTAACACTCTTCACCAGCAACAAGTATAACCTCCCATTCACTGGCTAAGATATTCAACACTGCACATGTGAAAGTTTCCTATGCACTGTTTATCCTGTACACACACAGGATCACCACCTATGCAAAATTAAATGCCCAGTGATATATGTTGTTTCTTCCATAAGTGAAAACCCAAAAGAAAATCCGCAAGACAAAATTTGTGGGAACAAAATACACATCAGGAAAAAAAAGCAGTACAAAATCATGAAAGCCTCCACCCACAAACTGCTAAAATACATAATCCTATAGCAAACTGACAGGTAGGGAGAGAGACACATGGTTGGTGTGTGTGTGTGTGTCTGTCAGGCCCTACATTGCAACAGATTGTCTTTACCTCAAGTATTAGTGGGCTGTGCTTTCAAGACCAAGAACTTGGTTCTATTCCTCTCTTCCCTCGAAGTTCCAAGTGACCCCGGTGTGCAGCAAAGTGGCAATCACACAAATCTAGCTGGCCAGGGTTTTGTTACAATACAGTGACTCAGACTACGAAGTCATCTGCATTTTGAACCAGGATGTGAATTTTTTTGCAGTTAGATTTTCCAACACCAATTCACTTTCACCCACTCATTTCCTCTTAACGACAACAAAAAGTCTCTACTAGGAAATCTCAGATTCATCCCCAGTGTAATTCCACTGACTTCAATGGGATTTCAACAAGGGATAAATGTATCTCTTCATCCCTTGTGTCTAACAGGGACATCCCAGTGGCTTCCCATTGTCTTGCTAGATCCATTCAGAGGGTTATACTTGAGCTAAGCTCTCACAAGCCAGTTCTGTCTCCACATGTCTTGATGCTGCTGTGTTAGTGTGTGTTTTTTGCCACTCCAACCATTTGTTCCTCCACCTTCTCTCATAGCACAAACAACATGACTAGACATGCAAATTCAGGTCCGTTACAGTCTTTTCCAAAAATACCCTTTCTTACCTCCTTCACCAGACAATTTGGAAGGGTTGCCAAATTTTGCATAGTGAAGATCTTTGAGGAGTCCCAGTTTTGGTGCACTGGGACATAATAATGTCACTGCACAGCACCTATCCTGGGTCTATTTCCACAGGTTAAAAGTATTCAGCATTTTCAAAAGTGCCTCATTAAAAGGCTAATCTATTGTTGAAAGGTTTTTGGTTTTATTTGATTTTATTTATTTGCAGAGCTGGTCACATTTTTTCAAAGTTTAAAAAAATAAATGAGGGGGGGGAAATCAAAAATATCTTCCTTTTTGAATAGCTCTATACAACTTTTTTTTTTTTATACGAAACACACAGAGAAACATAGGAACAGTTATACGCAAGGAAAAAATACAGAATGTAATTTTACCTTTGCTTCAACATGCTCATCTTCCTTATTGAGTTCCTCATTCTGTTTTTCCTCTACATTAATATTAGTTTCTACAGTTTCATTTTCAGATGGGAACAGCGAGTCCCTGCTTGGAGTCCTGCAGCAGTCAAGAGTTTGTCCTGTGCAGACCATTGTAGCTTGCAGTGAGTCTGTAGTAGTGCTTTCTTGTTCCCCATTTACTAAGTTACTGTTAACTGCAACATCTGAAGCTGGAGTGGCTGTATTGGTGCTATGTTTCGGAAATTTATTGTCATTGCATTCCATCTGGCTTTGTGCTACTACTCCATTCGCCGTGTGTTTCTGTACAACCTGAGTTTGATCTGTATTATTTCCCTGCTTTTGTAGTGGGTGTTGGGAGAGGACTTTTGGCTGAGGTGATGCTGACCCACATCTTCCTTGAGATTTAGCAACCTTTACAACAGAGGATTCTTTCTTCAAATCACTAGGACTCGAGGGACTAAAAGGTTAAAAAAGAAAAAGAAAAAAAGAGTTAAGGGCATCATTAAAAAAGTGTTTTATTTTCGGAGGGCATTTATATCGCACAACTTTAAATTTCTTCAAAGCTATTTTTTTATTTGCTAATATTAGAAATGTTCAGTTATGCAGAACATGTCTAATATAGGCCTTCCACGGTGTAATGCCATATTTAATTCAACAAGTCACATGGCAACAGGACACATCTTTCTAGAAATTAAAATGGTGTCCACTATCTGCCTGTTAATAAACAACGTATATGACACTCCTCACTAGTAGAATTCAAAGAACATTACAAAGTAGACAGTATTATTATCCCCATTGTACAGACGGGGAAACAGAGGCACATTGGTGAACTGACTTGTCCAAGGTCACTCAGCAGGCCAGCAGCAGAGCTGGAAATAGAATCCAGATCTCCTAAATCCCAGTCCAATGCTCTGTTCATAGACCACTCTGTTCCCATGGCTACACTTAAGTGTGCAAGAAACTTTCTTTTAATTTTTCCCTATTCCTTTCTTTATCAGAATATAGTAAAAACTTTATATTCTTAATCTAGCTCTACATGCTTATCTTTATAGTCCAGTCCCAGGTCAGTCAACTTATTTAGTGCCACTCTTTCAGATCCTTGTCACTATCAAGAGGAAAGCCTTCTTTCTCTTTGGGTCTCATCAGTTCAAGTCAGTCCCAAACATGCATCTGTCCCTGGCATGTACCCCAAATTTTAGCTTTCTGCGGTATTCTTTCAAGGTTCCTACTCTGGGCTACTGTTAACATTAAAGACACTCTATAAAATAAAGTTTTATTGCATTAGTGTAAAATCACTGGGATGAAAAGGAATACTTGCATGTTGCTGTTTTAGTTGAAATTCATATTTACCAAAAATAAAAAAAAAAAATAAAAAAAAAAAATTAAGAACTGTGGTGACAAAACTATTTTGTATAAAGTGATAAATGATGCAGTCTTACTACTGCACAGTTTGGGTATACAACGACAAAAGATTGGCAGAGGCTGTCAGTCTTCCTGCTTTAAAGCAGCAGCACACTGCCAACTGAGGATGTGAAAAAAATTCTCTTTCCGCAGCCCACAACAACAACACAGAACTGGGCAGGTGTGTTATGGAGGCTTTTTCTCAAAGAAGGATTAGCCTCGCTCTAGAAATCAGCTACAGGCTAGTGTGTGGGATTAAACACTAGATGGATGGATCAATTATCTCTTCATGTAAGGCAATTCCCATGTTTATAAGTAAAAATGAACAAACACTGTAAATAGGGAATAATACGGCTTTAGCATAATATAGTTCCCTTTGATCTCCAAATAGTACAGACGTCTCAAAACCATTCAGACATCCCCAAAAGATGGAACCAACATACCTCCTCCTGAGGATGACATATCAAAGCATGCTACCTGTGTAATTCCCAGTCAGGAGACCCTGATATTAGAGGGTAATTAGAAGGTTCCCTGGATTTTTTTCCATCATCAAGGAGATGCATGAGATCATCTCAGATCTCTCTCAAGAAGATAAAACCTTGGAAAAAGCTGGGAGGGGTGGAAGTCCTATGGCTATGTTTGGATTTCTTTTATTTCCCACCTTAACCAAAAATGAAGCAGTTGAGTTTGAAGGATGGGTGAAAATTCATCATGTGGCATAACGAGAGTCAGTTAACCCATCTTGTATCATGCAGCTCCATCATGACATTTCCAGTCTTTTGTTAAACAGGCCTCATAGTAGGTCACTGCCAGACTGGATAACTCTTAAAGCAGATGGAAGAGTAAGAGTAGCTTTCCTAAGGATACCAGACTGTTAAAAGAATTCTGAGACTGATACTTCAGGAGGATTATAAAAAGGAAAACAAAACAGAAACTGGGGGCGGGCCCTAAACTGAAAGAGTTCCTGTAAATCCTCCAACACTCCATTTCCCCTTTCCCTATTCACAGCTGTCATGGCAGTGTAGCAGGGAGATGAGATCTCGAATAGGTTAGAGGCTCCTTTTCCTTTCACAGATCAAGCTCATCATCCCAGTGATAGTCTTGGTCTTCTAGTAAACAAAGTCTCCTCTTGCAGCACTGGACTACTCCTATCTTAGGATGCATTCCACCCCCTGAAGGCCAAATTCTGCCCTCTGATGCATGTGTGCACATTGGCCCTAAATTAGTGGACTGGCGATGCATAATAAATCATAAATTAATGTAGGAAATGTTCCTTCAGAATGCTGATGTCCTTGAGATACTGGAAGCCCAATGCCATATATACCCACTACACAACTCTCGCTGCTCCTAGAATTGGCCCAGTCTGAGGTTTTACAGCTTTCTGAAAGGTGACCGTATAATATTTATGACCATTTATCCAATTGTTTAAACAAAGAGCTACCTGGGGTTTGTTTTTATTTGATACGTCTCCTTTTAAGATGAAGAGAACACCTGAGATTATGTTCACTTAAAATTTATTTCCTCTTCTGATGGTAGTTATTCCAGTTTTTCCTCTTTTAAATTTATGTTCACACACACATCATATCTTGAGTAGAGGAATTGACCTTTCATGTGTATACAGGACTATGGAAATCTCTTGGGACATGGATATAAAAAGTTTGTTATAGTATTAGAAATATGTTTCTTCTCACTGCCTCAAAGTGTGTTTTTTGAGCATTTAGTCCCTTTGTGTATATTTTGATTTTAAAAAATGATGTGAACAGTAAATGTCATCACAGCTGATATTTTTCAGTGTTCTAAATATCTGCCTGCACTTTTGTAAAATGAAGAACAGCAGCAATGTTCTAGTTCACTATAACCAGAAAGTGAAATGCACCATAAACAGATAAGTGAAAGGGACCCATTTAGTTTTCCTGTTTATGCGGAATGATGTAAGAAAGGGTAAACCAGCATGAAAAGTCAAAAGGAAAATTAAGATTTCAAATGATTCCACTTTTTATAACATGATATTTATTATTAAACACAAAAGGAATTAAGGTTACCTGAACAATTGCATTTTAAATATTTATTCCAAACTATGAACATTTTTCAGGATGTTTTAATCATGCAAATTATTTACTTCACTACAGATTGTGCTTGAGAAACTAACCTTGTAAAAAGTGTGTATTCCAAGGCCTAAAAAAAGTTAAGTTTCTATTATTAATTAATATTCTAAATCAACATTTACAAGTATTAGGCAGACCACCACAAGTTAGGTTTGTTTAAACACATTTTTTCTTTTAATGAAATATTGCAATTAGACAATATATTGTAGAGCAAGAAGCACTGTGTTGCAGCTAATCCTGGGGAGATATCAAATAGTTATCATAGGCATTACTCTGTTCCCATTTAAAATCAGTAGCAAGACTGCCATTGACTTCAGTAAGAGCAATACCAGAGTCTATACTTTCACAACATATGCAATTCATTTACGCAATACATTATAGTTCATTAATCTCCACAGAGTGTTGTTAAAAGAATTAGGACACGTTGCCCTTTACCCCTTACTTTTAAAAGAAAGCAAGTGACTTACCTGCCTCCTTCAAAACGACTGATGAGATCTGACACCTTGCTGGGTTTTTCCTTTGACACACAAGAAGCAGAGGTAGGTGTGACTTCCTCCATTCTTGGTTGTGCAGTAGGTAAAGCTTTCCGTGTAGGGGTTTGGTGTGTGATGGATAAAAATGAATTCTGCAGATGCACTGGCTTTGGAGGCACTGTAAGGAAGGGAGGGAAAAAAAAAACAACCCACACATTAGCTGTTACTTTGCATTGCTAAAATGAAGACAGATAGACCTACCGACAGAAACAGATACCAGGAGCACCAAGAAAAGTTCCTTGAGTTCACCTAAATGTAATAGTTCTCTTACCAATTCATACTAGATTTCAACCTTTACTGTATGCTGTCAGACATCTAGTTAGTTATTGGATAAAAGCCAGTCAATGTGCTACTTTAACAATCTAATAAAGTTGCTTTATAGAATCTACTGCAGTCAAAAGGACAGCAGTTTTGATCCTCATAATCAGCGGTTTTACCCAAAATAAGAACTAGCATAATTCCAAGATCTAGCTGTGATGAAGGGCACAGGAGTTGTTCCAGTCACCCTTCCCCAGCAGGGACTAAAAAAAGCTCTGAACAAAACTTTGGTGCTTACACACACACACACACACAAAAATCAGAAGGGCTTTGCTTCAGGAAAGCTTCGGTTTTGGTTGTTCGGTACCAAGAGACATTGCCCTGAGCACTAAGGCTAAAGTCTATGAGCTCTTGTATTGGCGTGAACAGGTGCAGCTCCATTTACATCACTGGACCTGTGTCCTTTTGCAGTGGCTGACAATATGGTCCTATATATAAACTAATCTAGATTTATACAAACCTTTATAAATACCCACCCTCTGAAATACACAATACAAAGCAAAATAGAAATAACTTGGATATGAATAAAAATCCAGCAAGTCCCTCCCTTTGATCACCCCCTTTCCATAACACCCTGAAAGGGATAAGCTTTGCAGCACATCCAGAAAGTTGTGGGGGGGGGGCAGAAAAGGGGGGGGGGAAATCAGGCATTGGCAGACCCAGACGGGTAAGTGAGCTCCCAAGTCATGGGTCCCTAGAGGAAAATTCCTTGCTACCACCTCCGTTGTTTATAGCAATGGAACTACAAGTCACTAACCAACAGCAGCAGTATGGTAGGGCATAAAAGAGAACAGTAAGAACAGATAGTTTGCTAGTTATAAAGCAACTGTTATACAGTTTCTTAATCTAAAATGAGCCAACATGGATCCTTTTGCTTTCTAGAATTTGCCTCAAATCCTGTGGCTTTTCAGTCTCCATCCCAGCATCCCCAGCTCTACAATGAAGTTTAGCCTCCTTCCTCCCACCAAAATAGTTAGTGATATTTGCTTACTGTGTCCAGAAAGCTTTCATTCCCTTCCCCTCATCCCTTATCCGTACAATAGCCAAGTGTTTCTGGAATTGTTAGTAATCAACTCTGGTTTTATGCAGCCGTAGCCAAGAGGCAGCAGGCCAGGCTGCATGAGAAGCACTGCCCTTCAGCGACACAGCTGCTGATAGTTTTCAAACTAATCTTATCCCTATCAGAAACCACCACCCACCACATCTGAGTGGCAGAGCTTCCACTGTAGCCTGACACTGCTTCCTGCGATCATTTCAGAGCAGCAAACCTGCTTCTGCATGGCAAGCAAAGGGGCGGGGGAGGGGAAATCACATGCAACAGTCCCCAAAAAATTAGTTGTGGGTAGAGGGAACAACATGAGAAGTGGAAAAGGAAAAAGTTAGACACACACACACACACACACACACACACAAACACACACACTTTCTTTAACAAAGAAGTTACTGATTGGAAGTCAAAAGAGCAGCCACTTTGTTACTTCCTGAATCACACTTCCACTAAAGACCATCAGCTGTTGAAAGCCTGTATCCAGCCAATAAAACAAGACTCCCACTAAGAGGGGATAGGAGATGGTACTAGTACGGGGTATGTGTCACCCATGACTAAGAAGAGTAAACATTCTAGAAGCCACTGATATATGGTACTGTACATGGTTAAAAGCTACACAATTCCCTAGCAGCACTGACACACTCCTTTCCCTGTGATTCTATTGATTTTGCATGTATTATGCTTGAATACCAGACTTTCACATTGTAATTATTCACAGTTATTAAACAGGGAGAGGGACTCCATTCTTAGGAAAGATTGAAGAGTTAAGTCATAAATAACTATAGTTTGACTGAAGGACAACTAAGACTGGAGGACAAACAGCGTGCACGCTATTTAAATGATGGAGACATCAAGGAGAGGGCAATCATTTAAGGCAGTTTACGAGACGTAGGTGGGCAACCAGGAGAGAAGATCAGGTGTCCCATCCTTCCCCCTTATCAATAAAAGCCTACTGCTACATCCTGGAACAGTTCCTCATGGAAAGCAGTTTAAGCCCTATCACCCAAGATTTAGACTGTTTTGAAGAAAAGAGTTATATTCCTGAGGGCATTCTGCACCAAAAAATTAAACATTCTGCACACAATATTTTAAAATTCTGCAAAATTTGTCAAATAAACATGGAGGCTCCAGCATGGCATTGGGGAGCACAGGCCACTGGCTGCACCGAGGTGGGAGATCACTGTGCAGTTTCCCCCAGGACATGGACTTAGAGGTGAGGCTGCACCCAACCCTGACACAGCACAAGGACTGGGCCTACCCCAGAAACATCTCAGGGCCCTACCCCTCTATGGCAGGTGCACCAGATGTGGGCAGACAGGCTCAGCAAGGCAGGATCCAAGTGTGAAGGGGCTTAGCATGGGGCAATCCAGGTGTGGTTGAGAGGGTTCTGTGTGGGGCAATCTGAGTGGGGGCAGTTCAGTGCGGGATCTGGATGCACAGTGGCTTGTTGGGGGGTTCTGGGTGCAATGGTAATGAAACTCAGAGGGGGTGGGTCTGACACAGCCCCGGATGCCGTGCAGGGGAAGAGGAAGTCCCGTCCTCCCCAGCCCAGACAGGACTAGCAGCTGAGCCCAGCGCAGAGTAGGAGCCACCAGCCGGGTCTTCCCCAGTCCTGCCCCCTGCCCCACAGTGATTTCCCCTCTCTGCCAGCTGCCCTGGGCATCTGAAACGTACTGCTTGGGAGGGTTGCATGACTGATCTTGTGACTTCCCTTTGCTTCTCCCTCAGAAACTCATTTTTCTGCAGGGAAGCAAAGACATCTGTGAGGCTATAAATTCTGCGCATGCGCAGTAGCGCAGAATTCCCTGAGGAGTAATAGTTGCATATATACCATACTGTCAGGAAAAACCATGCACTGGCAGAAAGATGGACTTGACCTAACAGAGCTTTTCCATCTCTACCTTGCATTAGTGTACGAGAGGAAATAGTTAATTCTGCTACCAATAGAGAACTTCACTACCAAGGAGTAGCTTTAGTGACAGCTTCAGTACAAATAGGTATGTACATTTTACTTTGAATAGATTAAATAGCCAAAACCCTTTCCCAAAGAGTTTATAACTTCAATCATATTAACATCAAAGGAGGATAAATGAAACAACAGTATGAAAGAACAATGGAGAAGGATGAGGGTCACAGTAAGAAATTAGACTTTTCTTAGGTATGCAACTGTTCTTGGCTCTTAACATTTATATGTATTAATATATGTCTATGGTCCAGGATATAGACTAGACTAGGAACGGTGGAGAGGAAATCAGCCTTGGAATGGTAACTCAACATGCCATATTTTTAAATGATTGCATTATAATCACTGAACAAGTGAAACAATTTTCTCACCAGCATTTTGTACAACGAGATGCTTTCCAGAGAAATTAAATATGTTTGTTCCATCCACCTGCTTGCTGCTGTGAAGCACTGTTTTCTCTGTACTGTTCTCCCTTCTCTCATGCAGTTCTCAGAAGGACTGGCAGATCTAGGCCAGTGAGCATCAGATAATTGTCAGAGAGCTGAATAGCTAGATAGCTAGCTGAACGCCAAAAAAAAAAAAAAAAAACCACAGACAGACAGACTCGCTGGGAAGAAGCAAGACACAACTGAGTATGGGCATTCCAATTTCCCTGGGGGAAAAGATGGAAGGACGAGAGGAGTTTGGGTGGATTTAAGACCAGAATTAAAATGACATATAGCAACATTTCCTGTGATGCATTTCATAGAGTAATTGTAATGTGCTTTGTACAATTGTAGAAAATCAGTTTGTTAAGTAATTAATACTGGAGTGAGAATTCATAAAAATTGCTGGTGTTGATGGAGTTTATGTTGAACAAATACAAGTGGTGCATGTTTGGAGCAGAAAACTTTTTCCTCCCCATTGGACGCTACATCCATTTTGAAGCAAAATCAGTTTCTAAATCCTTCCTAAACAGACCACAGCCAGAGGTGGTCAGACATCCTTCTAGCTGGTAGAAATAATATCAAGACAAAATCCTGGTTCCACTAGAACTGACAAGCACTGGGACCATCCTAGCTAACTGTGACAATCACAATATGTTAGAACATCTGGTCAACCTGAAGATATTAAAATTTGTAGGTGGTAGGACACATGGGGAATGAAACCAGACAGCCACACTAGTCCCATTAAAGCAAGTTTATTTTCATCTTGTCTCCTTAATAAATACTGCACTTCTAGGAATTTTTCTTGTAACCAAGCAATGTCATTACTGCATGGAAGTCGGTGAATCAGAATGGGACATGATCGCATGAGGATCACTGTTTGAAAGCCACTGATAACAAGGAAATAAAACTGGTAGTTTAAAAACCTTACAATAAGGTGAACCTTTTAATAGGGATTGTGGAAAATAAATTAATCCTATTAATTCCTCGTTCAATGTACCTTCCGTAGCTATTTAGTTTAATCACAGATTATTTCTCCTGTGTGTACACACTGGGGATCTTGAAGAACAAAGAGGAAAAGACTGGACCACAGTAATACACCACTGGATAATTTAAAGTTCTGTTCAACAATAAATATTTCCCAGCTTCTATGCTGTGCAACTATGAGCACATCTGGGGATGCACACTGCATATCCAGCCCAAAGAAAACCTATCACAGTGCCCAAGTGGCCACTTCCATACACTACTGACCAAACTAGTTAATCAGGATTTAATATGTAGTATACAGCTGTACAATCAATTGTGTGTGAACAGGTGGGGAATAGGTAAAGTAGGTGCAAAAGCTGCAACGAACACAAAATATCATCTCCAAGGCACAAGAGGAATTCTTCCCTTTCACTGGAGCCCTCTTGACTTGCCTGGCCTTTTCCCCTTGCCGTTACTCGAGAAAGTTTGTGGGTTTGGTTTTTATAAATAAAACTTTAAATTTCTCCCTAGCTTACTGATATTAGCCAGAAGATTTGTGGCATCTTGATTCAGTGAGAATACAGAAGTTCCAGCACTCAGGAGTGTCATCCACATTACAGTTCCCCTGGCTGACTTGCATAAGTCATCACCTTGCATGCTCCATCACCTTCAAGTAAATCTGGACAGACAGGTGCCACAGAATCTCTGCAGGAAAAAGCCATGCAGAATAATAGTCTGGATCCAGCAAAGAAAGGAAAATTACACCAGTCTATTCTATTCTACATAGGTTCTTATATCATGCTAATCAGCTTAGTATCAGAGTACCTTCCAGCAGTGCAGTAAGCAACGTGACTGATATCTGTCATGTTTCACTTCTCTCATCCACTATCCAGGGGGAGAAGAGAGTGCAGTGAAGTGTTTTATTTTGGTAGAGGTTTTCTTTGTTTTGTTTTTTTGTTACTATATATTTAAAAAAGTGTTGCTACGGGTTTATGTTAGAGAGCACAAGATTAAAAAAATCCATCTTGTGCTTGGAACAGAAGGCAGCAAGGTTTGTGATGGTCCTTAGTGTGACAGACTGACAATATCCTGGACAAGCCTTACTGATTAAATGGAACCTTACTGAATTAAGTTTAATACCTCTGGGGTCCATTGTATTAAAAATGTAAATGTTTGTTCATGTATTATTGAACATTGCATGGAACTTGCAGGAAGATGGGGTTAATGCCTCTCTGGGAGATAAGAGGAACTTCAAAGGACTTTTGAAACAACACTTGTAAAGTGGATCTTGTTGGAAATGGGGGGGGGGGGTGAGGAGAATGTAAATGATCCACTTAAATCTATCCTTTTGATAGATTTGATATCCCTCCACCTGGGACCTCCGTGACTTCCGCATCTGCAGCGGCTGACCCCAGGGCCTCCCAAGCAGCTGGGGCGGCCCTGGGGCCAGCCGCACCGGCTATTGCTTTGGCAGCATCAGGCAACTAGTCCCAGGCAACTGGCCCCGGGCGCAGCAGCGGCACCCAGCCTGGAGTGGCAGCTGGGCCCTGGGCCACCTCCACCCTGGGAGCAGCAGCGTCCACTGGAGCACCGCCGCCACCCCTCTCCCCCAAGCAGGTAAGATTTAGTTAGGGGTATTTTTAGTAAAAGTCATGGACAGGTCACTGGCCACGACTTTTCGGTTATTGCCCGGGACCTGTCCATGACTTTTTTTTTTTTTTAGTAAAAAACCCTCGTGACTAAATTGTAGCCTTAGCTGTGATGAACCTAAAATCATAAGGAAACCCCTTGTGTGGGGTTTTGAAGGACTGATCCAGCCAGAGCCCATGCAAGGGCTGGGGTGAACTCTGGTAAGCTTATTAGCATGTGTATAGGTCCTTTTATTGTTGTTAATGTGTTCTCTGTAGTACTTCAGTTTAAGAATAAAACAGGCTTGCACAGGAACAATTGTCTGGTAACTCATAACTGTGGGCAGTCACACTTATTAGTTTCTGAAGAGAAGGCAAGAGTAGCTTGCTTAGGCAGCCTATCTTGTGCTGGGAATAACAGTGAAGGCAGGGAACTTGTGAATCTCGTAACAGTGTGAAAGCAAGTTACCTAGAAGGGAAAAGTGCAGAGAAAAAAGTATCAATCTTTTCAGGAAAGAGACGGGGAAATGAATTTTTGAATAGCTGAAGAAAAACTGGTTGGTTGAGCTATGCAGAGAAAGGCAGCTGAGAACTGAGACAAAACTGCAGCTAGTAAATTTGCTGTATTTTAATGAGCAGCAGCAGCAGAATAGTCCAGGTTTGCAGAGAACCTCCAGAGATCCAGCAGATGGGAGAATCTTGGAGTCAACTCCTTGGAAAGAACAGGGCAGAGGCGGACAGACGCAGCAACTGCGTTCGGTCCAGACCAGTACATCACTGCAACGGGAGTTGTGGAGAGCCCAATAGCCAGAGCAGGAGAAGCTGCAGCTGGAGAGAGACAAAGTGCATCTGGAAACTAAGCAGCTTGAAGATCAGGAGAGCAGATTGGGAGCAGCAGCATCAGTGGAGAGAGAAGAGAAAGAGTGCCAGGGTCAGCACGAGGAGAAGGAAAGGGACAAGAAGGAGCACTATCAGCTCAAGATGGAGAGACTGTGCCAGATAGACCAGAAAAGACATCATCAACTTGAGGTACAGAGACTGCCAAGCAGAACAACAGTCCATAGGTAAAGCCAGTCCCCAGGTATCTGTCCCAGTGGGAGGCCTAGACTCCCAATTACTTCCTGGCTTTAGGGAAGGGGATGACATGGATCTGTTCCTAAATGTTTTTGAAATGGGGTATGAATTGAATAAGATGAAGGAAGGAAGACATGATAAGGAACCTGGGTCCACTACGGTCTTGGACAAAGGTCTTGGACATTTTTGCCCTTATGGGTAGGGAGGCCTATAAAGATTATGATAATTATAACCAAGCTTTGCTGCAAATGTTTAAACTGACACTGAAACATTTAGGAAAAGGTTATGGGGAGTTCAGGAAAAAAGGGGCCATGATCTATGCTGAGGTTTTAATTCAAATGAGGGGTTATGTAAAGAAATGGGGAACTGGTCAGGGAGCTAAAACAGTCAGTGAGGCCTAGAAATTAATGGATATAGACTGAGCCTATAAACTCTGCCATGCCAACCTGAAATTATGTTAACAGTCAGTAATCCTAGAGATGTTACGATGGCTGGAAAACTGGCAGGTCAGGATATGGATAGTCATCCTAGTTTGGAGAGAAAACCTAACAGGGATGGAATGGGATCAGAAGACAGGAATCAAACCCAAGAGGAGACTCACACCCAAAAGGGAGGGAAACCATCTCCCAGAAGCCCTGGGATGGGCGGGGAAACGTGATGAGCCATATGCGGCCAGCAGGGTCACTTTGCCCAAGAATGCCTATGACATCTACTAAGTCCCAGGGGGGCGTTGAAAGGACAGCTATACCCCAACCTCACAGAGTGAACTGCGTGACTGAGTCATTCCACAGCCTTGGATGGGCTGCTGAGAGAGCATTGCCTCCTGCAAAGATGAGATTTGGCTTTACTGGGGAATGTTCTGTTTTGCTAGCGGAGTGCCATGGTATTCACCCTGGAGACTTAGGAGACCTTTTAGATCCCCTGGGTCCAAGTCATTCAGCATCTTGAAGATAAGGACAGAGACCTGGAACTTTATTTGAAGTTCTATGGGAAACCAGTGTATAGAGTGGAGAACAGGTTTGACAGTGCTCACAGTAGCCTGCAGAGCTGAGGAGATGTACTGAAGCATTTGGCACTAGTTGGAGTTTCCTAAACACTGAAGTCTTCATGCTGCAGAATACTGCAGTCCAGCTAAGAGCATGTATAACTGAGGCCACGACTTTGGCCACCAAGGTGGAACAGAGTCTCCTCACCACATGGAGATGGTAGAAAGCATTACTCACAGATGCTATGTGAGAGCTCAGTGTCAGCGAGGAATCCAAAACCACTACTAAAAACTGTAGTTAGAACATCCTCCAGAGCTACAGATGTACAGACATGTCTTTGTAAGACAGCTTACTAGAGATGCAGTAAATCAACTTTTTGTTTTGTTTTGTTTTTTATTTGCCACATAACAGGATTTAAATTTCATCAGGTATGAAATAAGAACTTATGTGAGATACATCATGCAATTGGAGGAACACTAACAGGCAGGCAGGCAATCTGTCCTGTTTGTAACATTGTGTGTGATTATGGTGAAGCCAGGCCCAAGCTAGAGCTCAGACATATCTGTAATGGGAGCAAATGCCGAACTACCTACAGCACTCTGCCCAGTGACCTGGAGCATCATGTTTCACCTCTGGATTGTTAGAGAACTTTGTGGACCTTGAGGACCACCGTGGTCCATGCACGTGTCACCACCAGGCAGGGTTATTGTAATCCACTCTATTTTAAGCTGAATTTGAAGACAATGCGCAGGCTCCAGATGGTACAGAATGTGCCTGCCTGCTTCCTTTATGGTGGAGGCTGCCGTGAGCACTTCAGGACCATGCTTAAGTCCCTTCATTGGCTTCCAGTCAATATCAGAAGCCTGTTTAGGGCTTTTTTCCTATTTTTAAAAAGCAATTAATAAATCAAAACCCAACAACATTAAAGACTGAATTGTGATCTACGAACTGCTGAGCTTATTTGTTGCTGAAAGGAGTCCTTAGGGAACAAGAACTATCCTTTTACCTTTGATATCTTAGACAGACTAACTTGTGTTCTGCTTAAAATGCCAGGAAATAATATAAGCAAAATTGAGGGGAAAGAATTTTATATTGGATTCTGTTCAGCAATTTATTCACTTGCTCTGGCTGCATCAGGACTGGTATGTAATGAGGGATTATTTCCAAAGATTTAAGTTATTTTTCAGACAGACACCAAGTAATTACACTGAACAAAAACAGGTTCAGGGTCCAAGGTTAATTTCAAATCTGAATCTTGGTTAATATGTAGGACATTCTACACTTTATTTCCAAAACAGCGCTTATGAATTAAACACACACACACATACTTGGCTTTATCTTTACTTTTTGTTATTTCTATCTCCTAACCTTTGGTAGGATAGATGAATGTCACTTAGTGATTAATCTATCAGCAAAGAAACTGGCATTGAAATTCAGGTCTGAGATCTTGCTTCCTTTCATCACAGACATTTAAAGTTGGCAAGACTAAAGCAACCTCCCCAAAAAGTATTGGAGGGGAAAAAAAAAAAAAGTGTGCCGTACCTGTAAACTAAAGCTACAATTCTGTTAAAAATCCAGCTTCTTAACGGAGCAACCCAAACAGTTTAAGGCACTGGGATTGTTTTGGTTCACGCGGGTACACCTCATTCCATCCCTCATTTCTGCCTGCTTGCTTTTTATGAACAGACAGGCCCAATACAAAATGCTTTAAGATAATTTTGATACCCTGAATGCATTCCGAGGAGCAGAGCGAGGGAGACACACAGCAGGCCCCGAACATACCAGGCCAAAAACTATTTGCAATAGCGTTATTGATTTTTAGCTGCAAATCTGTACTTCTCATCTTGCAACAACATTGCTGGAAGTGGCCCTATCTGGAGGAGGTTCTTTTGAGATAAACACATTGGACTCATGGCTAGGAGGGAGCAGTATGAGCTGCAAAACTACCTGAATTAGACATGTTCACAGTTATCCAATAGACAGGTGGCTTTGTAATCTATAATAGGTTACTACAAATTGGTGTTTAAAAAAAAAATCAGTCTATTTTTATGGATTTCCTACTGCTCTTCATCCATTAATTTTGTGTGTTTTTGTTCTTGGGGAAAATAACTTAAAAAAACAAACAAACATTTTTTAGCTTGGTTTCAAAGAATAAGGTACAACAGGACAGTAAGGCAATACAGACCGGCTATTAAGCTGAGCAACGTTTATATATGCCCTTCACTATAAACAAGGTTCTTTTACCCAGGGTTTTATGTACAGAAAGCACAGCTTTATTTTGCTCATGTTTCCTGAACCAAAACTTGCCCTCAACACCCACTGATTTTTTCCTCCCTTAAATGTGAGATGAATTTGATATTTATGAAAGGTGATGGAGTGGCACCACTAGAGAGTGACCTCCCCATTTATCCACAGTCCAGGCAATAGCAATTCCCCCACATCAGGAATGTGCCTCAACCTAACCTGGATGGGTATTATCTTAGGAAGAGAGGATCAGTCTCCATACTTCTTCATTTCTCTGTGGAGACTGAGATAAAGGTTACTAATCATCACAGAAATTGATGTCACAACTGGTACCCATGGACTCATCCATTCAGAAGTAAACTGAGATCATTTTATTTCTTAGAGGACAAAATTTTTAGATTGCAAGGACTTTTAGTCACTATCAACCTTCAAGGTGAAAAGTTTTACATCCCACTACCAGCATTCTTAGTGCTGACATTTTTGTAAACCAGAGGAATGTATACTGCACACAAAAACATGGTTTGTGTTTTATATATTCTAACTCAACTTGTAGCTATGAAATTATAGAAATGTAGGACTGGATGGGACCTTGATAGGTCATCTAGTCCAGTCCCCTGCACTGGGGCAAGACTAAGTATTATCTAGACCATCCCTAACAGGTGTTTGTCTAACCTGTGCTTAAAAACCTCCAATAAACACAGATTCCACAACCTCCCTAGCTAAATTGTTCCAGTGTTTAATTATCTTGACAGGAAGTTTTTCCAAATGTCTAACCTAAATTTCCCTTCCTGCAATTTGAGCCCATTGCTTCTTGGCCTGTCTCATTGTTCTCCTTAACCACTGAGATCACTCTACTCTTTATAACAACCTTTTTTGTACTTGAAGACTTATGTTCCCCATCTTCTCTTCTGCAGACTAAACAAACTCAATTTTTTTCCAATCTTCTCTCACAGGTCATGTTTTCTAGACCTTTAATGATTCTTATTGCTCTTCTCTGGACCTTCTCCAATTTGTCCACATCTTTCCCGAAGTGTGGTGTCTAGAAGTGGACACAGTATTCCCACTAAGGTCTTATCAGTGCTGGGTAGAGTGCAAAAATTATTTCTTGCATCTTGCTTACAACACTCCTGCTAATACATCCCAGAATGATGTTCACCTTTTCGCCACAGTATTACCTTGTGATCCATTATAACACCCAGAGCCTTTTCTGCAATACTTCTTCCTAGGCAGTCATCTCTGATTTTGTATTTGTGCAATTAATTATTCCTGCTTAATTGTAGTACTTTACATTTGTCCTTATTAAATTTCATCTTCATTATTTCAGACTATTTCTCCAGTTTGTCAAGATCATTTTAAACTCTAATCCTGTCCTCTAAAGTGCTTGCAAGCCCTCCCAGCTTGGTAATGTCCACAAACTTCATAAGTGTACTCTCTATGCAATTATCCAAATCATTTCTGGAGATATTGAATAGAACCGTACCCAAGACAGATTCCTGAGGGACCCCAGTCAATATGCCCTTCCAGCTTGACTGTGAGTCATTGGGAAACTGTACTCAGAGAACAGCTATCAATCAGTTGTGTACCATTTTATAGTACAGTAACTCCTCACTTAACATTGCAGTTATGTTCCTGAAAAATGCGACTTTAAGCGAAATGATGTTAAGCGAATCCAATTTCCCCATAAGAATTAATGTAAATGAGTGGGTTAGGTTCCAGGGAAATTTTTTTCACCAGACAAAAGACTAATATATATATGTGTGTGTGTGTGTGTGTGTGTGTGTGTGTGTGTGTGTGTGTGTGTGTGTGTGTGTGTGTATATATACACACACACACACACACACACACACACACACACACACACACACATATATATACACACACACACACAGTATAAGTTTTAAACAAAATTTAATACTGGTACACAGTGATGATGATTGTGAAGCTTGGTTGAGGTGGAAGAGTCAGAGGGTGGGATATTTCCCTTACTGCTAAATGATGAACTAGCAATTGGCTGAGCCCTCAAGGGTTAACTCTCTCACTCTGCAAGGCAGCAGGAATGGAGACATCGCAGACAGACACACACACACGGTATGTGTGAGAGAGAGATATGCGCATTTCCCCTTTAAGTACACTGCCTCGTTAATTAGATCAGCTTACTGAGACCACAGCTGCTGCAAGCGCTCTCCGGCAAGAAGTGGACAAAGCAGGCGGCTGCCAAATGACACTAGAAGGGAGCATTACACAACTTTAAACGAGCATGTTCCCTAATTGATCAGCAACGTACCAACGTTAACCGGGACGTTTAAGTGAGGAGTTACTGTAGGTGTGTTTAGGCTACGTTCCCCTAGTTTGCTTATGAGAATGTCATGTGAGACAGTATGAAAAGCCTTATTAAAGCCAAGATTATATCACATGTACTGCTTCTCCACCCCACCCTCTGCTTCACAAGGCTTGTTACTCTGTCAAACAAGGATATTAGGTTGGTTTGACATGAGTTGTTCTTGATAAATACATGTTGACTGTTACTTATCTTTTTTATATCTTCTATATGCTTACAAACTGATTCATTATTCGCTCCATTGCCTTTATGACTGGGCTATAATTCTCTGGGTTATCTTTATTCTCTTTTTTATAGATAGGTACTACATTTACCCTTTTCCAGTCCTCTCCCATCATCCATGAGTTCTCAAAGATAATGGCTCAGAACTCTCCACAGCCAGTTGCTTCAGTATCTCGTCAGGCCCTGCCGACTCGTCTAAGTAATTCTTAACTTGTTCTCTTATTTTAAGCCTCAGATCCTAACCCATTTACACTGATGTTCACTATACTAGTCATCTGATCACTGCTAAAAAATGAAAGAAAAAAAGGCATTTAACACTTCAGCTGTTCCTGCATTTTCTGTTAATGAGGAGGGAAAGACAGTAAGTAATGGACCCACCCTGTCCTTGGTCTTCCTCTTGCTTCTCACATACACCTCTACCCCAATAGAACGCTGTCCTCGGGAGCCAAAAAAAATCTTACCGCGTTATAGGTGAAACCGCGTTATATCGAACTTGCTTTGATTTGCCGGAGCGCGCAGCCCCGCCCCCCTGGAGCGCTGCTTTACCGTGTTAGATCTGAATTTGTGTTATATCGGGGTAGAGATGTATTTGTAAAATGTTTTCTTGTTACCCTTTAACTATCTTTAGAAGGCAAATCAAAGTGAATACGTAATTCATTGGCGGGAGTGAGGGAAATATACTTCCGCCATTCAATGTGCACATTTGCATAATAAAGAGCAAAGAATAATACGTTCAATATAAAGTGTTCTTCTCCCACCCAACCACCCACCTCACTACCTAGGGGTTCCCATTTCTGCTAGAACCTGAAATTCCCCCTTAATGCCTCCTACTCAGCTACATTGATGACATCTTCATCATCTGGACCCATGGAAAGGAGACTCTGGAAAAATTTCACCACGATTTCAACAGCTTCCACCCCACCATCAACCTCAGCTTGGACCAATCTACATAGGAGGTCCACTTCCTAGACACCACGGTGCAAATAAGTGATGGTCACATTAACACCACCCTATTCCGAAAACCCACCGACCGCTATGCCTACCTTTATGCCTCCAGCTTCCATCCCGGACACACCACACGATCCATTGTCTACAGCCAAGCACTGAGATACAACCGTTATCTGCTCCAACCCCTCAGACAGAGACCAACACCTACAAAATCTTCACCAAGCATTCTCAAAACTATGATACCCGCATGTGGAAATAAGGAAACAGATCAACAGAGCCAGACGTGTACCCAGAAGCCTCCTACTGCAAGACAAGCCCAAGAAAGAAACCAATAGAACTCCACTGGCCATCACATACAGTCCCCAGCTAAAACCTCTCCAACGTATCATCAGTGATCTACAACCCATCCTGGGCAACGATCCCTCACTTTCACAGGCCTTGGGTGGCAGACCAGTCCTCGCCCACAGACAACCCGCCAACCTGAAGCATATTCTCATCAGTAACCACACACCGCACCATAGTAACTCTAACTCAGGAATCAATCCATGCAACAAACCTCGATGCCAACTCTGCCCACATATCTACACCAGCGACACCATCACAGGACCTAATCAGATCAGCCACACCATCACCGTTTCATTCACCTGCACGTCCACCAATGTAATATACGCCATCGTGTGCCAGCAATGCCCCTCTGCTATGTACATCGGCCAAACTGGACAGTCCCGCCGTAAAAGGATAAATGGACACAAATCAGATATTAGGAACGGCAATATACAAAAACCTGTAGGAGAACACTTCAACCTCCCTGGACACACAATAGCAGATTTAAAGGTAGCCATCCTGCAGCAAAAAAACTTCAGGACCAGACTTCAAAGAGAAACTACTGAGCTTCAGTTCATCTGCAAATTTGACACCATCAGCTCAGGATTGAACAAAGACTGTGAATGGCTAGTCAACTACAAAAGCAGTTTCTCCTCCCTTGGTGTTCACACCTCAACTGCTAGAAGAGGGCCTCATCCCCGCTGATGGAACTAACTTCGTTATCTCTAGCCTTACTCACTCTTGCTTGCATATTTATACCTGCCCCTGGAAATTTCCACTATATGCATCCGAAGATGTGGGTATTCACTCAGGAAAGCTCATGCTCCTATACGTCTGTTAGTCTATAAGGTGCCACAGGACTCTTTGCTGCTCCTACTCAGCTGGGCTGTTTTGCTCACCATCTAGCTTAAACATAGGATCATATCCTTCCAACTCAGGGATGTAGGACTCCTTTTGGAAACTATCATGAGACTCAGGGAGCCCCTCAATGCCAATTGGCAGAGGGTACACCAAACCATAACTCATCCGGCCTGACCCACTCATTGCCCCAATTCACCTTTGTCATAATCTGTAGCTAAATAGTGTTGTGTGAAGTGTCATATGCAAACTGGTAATATACTGTGCCTAAACCCTAAACCTATCATTTTCCTGGCTTGACTGTGTCTCCAATGTAAATTAAGCAAGGTGAAACCAAAGTCAATGAAAAGGACATTTACTTGTAAGGTAAACCACTGAATCTCAAAAGGGAATGGAGGCTGCACCCCCCAGGAAGCCTGCCTGCCTCTTGAAACAGGGTCAATTAGCCACAGAATGACTTATGTAAACAGAGCATTTGCATCTGTACTTACCTTGTGGCTTTGGACTTGAAGCTGAACGTGGGGATTGTTTAACTGGCACGTTTCCATTTATTCCCTGAGCCGCTTCATTGCATACGTTCTGCTTGACTAGCCAGGTTGTGCTATTTGCTGAGCAAGACTTAGTTAGGAGACTCTTTGGACAGGTGCTGCTGTCTGTAGGGAGGGGAAAAAAGGAAAAAAGCAAGCATGAGTAATGCTTAGTATAGTAGGGATATAATGTTCTACACCAGTGGTCTCCAAAGTGGGGTGCACAAGAGGATCCATTGGGGTGCGCGGCAGGAGGAGCGCCGCCAGAGCAGTGCCATTCGGGCGGCTTTTTTTTTTTTGTGTGCGTGCTTGGGGCAGCAAAAATGGTAGAGCAGGCCCTGCGGCGCGGCAGGGGGTGCGTGCTCAAAAATTTTGTACTGATAGGGGTGCGCGATCAAAAAGTTTGGAGACCACTGTTCTACACAGTATGTTCTATCATTTCACTTCCACAGAGAAAGTTATGAATGATTTTGTGGCAGCCCTGGGTACTGGGTTTCACATTTCCAGTTACTCTTCCATTTAAATGTCTATAAATAGTATCACTCTCTCTGTGTGTTCTTTCTTGTTAAAATTAAAGAAAATTGTCTAGTTTTAAAAAATTTGTTGCCACATAAAGACAACCTCTCAAATCCTTTCATATCTAGCAATATTTTGTGAACAGATTTAGATACGCAAATAGAGTGACCGAACAACTATTTTGCTTTTCTTATATGGATTTTGCCAAGATG
Source organism: Chrysemys picta bellii (assembly GCF_011386835.1). NCBI lineage: Eukaryota > Metazoa > Chordata > Testudines > Emydidae > Chrysemys > Chrysemys picta. Next base: position 107,878,719 of record NC_088791.1, read on the forward strand.
CACACTGAGCTACCTGGATTGGCAAATAGATACTTCAATAAAGACTACCGTAGTGGACATTTGACTGACTAAAGGTAACAACTTTCCTATACGATCACCCACGCTGGTGATAATGGGTTACGTACGTAAAGAAGGAATCTTAAAATTGCCTTTTATCTCATCTAACTGTATTTGTTATTTCATTCTCCAAGCACTCTATTATAAGCATCTGAAAAGAAATCTGATATGATTCTCCCAGCAAGATGTGATTTATGTCAACAAGCGAAAAGGTATGTTATCTTCTTTGCCTAAAGACAGCTTGATGCAACACCAGAGGTTAAGATCATTTTTCAAAAACACATTGGAGATTACAAATGGGCTAGCAGTACTATTCACGCTTTTCAATCTCACATTCAATTAATATTTAATTCTCAGGAAGCATTTCTTGACCAACTACTTCTACAATTCCACTAATTTAATAATAGAAAAATAAGATCATCAGATATTTAAGACCCTGAGTCAAATTTTTCAAAAGTAAGAGCCTTTAGTGAGGTCAGTAGGAGCTGTTAGGTGTGCAGCATTTTTGAAAGGCCGGCAGGTGGTCTAAATACAGCTTTAGGAGTCTTAATTATAGGCTTTTATGTTTGAAAATTTTGATCATGGTTTCTTAAACCCTAGCTGCAAAATAATAAAATAGAGTCTAGCATAAAAGGTTTTCAGAATTGTTTCCACTGCAAAGTTGATGGTTAATAAATTATTTAAGATTTAAAACACACACACACACACACACACACACACACACACACAATCCCATCAAGGGGCTGGTTTTATGAATGGGCTAGACTACGTTCGAGATTCCTGTCAAATGAACTCTTTTATTCAAAATAAAGAAACATTTGTCCTATTTACAACACAATATTTGTTGGAGTTTTAAAAGTTATTTAGAAATTTAAGTTATATTTCAAACTTATGGTACTATTTTCTTCAAAAGCACATGAACTGCCTACTATGAAGTGTAGTTTATTCTGGCATGGTTAATAGGTTATGCTTAGTTTTCATGAAGGGTACCCAGAACTTAAACTGAAGTAGTGCAAGGAAACCTTGCCGTAAGATATCCTTATACAATGTTTAGTAGTCATACCCTGGGGACATCTAGTGTATAATAATTCCCAGGAACGGTCAGCTTTGGCTTCAAACCAGTGTCTTAAAACAAACTTAATTTAGCCTGGAAGGCAACGGAACTTGGAAGTGCTACTTACAATCCTATTAGGCATGCAAGAAATAAAACACACTGCAAAAGGCTGCAGATTTTACTGGACTGCAATAGGTTTGTATTGCATTTGTTTTCAACTGGAGAAAAACGAAACATTTGTTTACACCTGCAAATTTGTTCTCTGCATCAAATATTTACAAATCTTGAATGAAACTCCTGGAATTTCAGTTGCGTACCAATAAAATGCTAGCTAGTTACTTGTACGGTCTTAATACACTAATAACTTTGGGGATGGTAAAACTAAATACATCGGGGGAGGGCAAAGAAAGAAAAAGATTGGAAAATCCCACTGGGATATATTTCACATACACTCATTGTTGCATATCCCGGTGGGATTTTCCAATCTTTATTTATATCTCTATAATCTATTTATTAGAGCATAAGCTTTCGTGGGCTACAGCCCACTTCTTCGGATGCATAGAATGGAACATATATTGAGGAGATATATATACACATACAGAGAGCATGAACAGGTGGGAGTTCATGCTCTCTGTATGTGTGTATATATATATATATATATATCCTCAATATATGTTCCATTCTATGCATCCGAAGAAGTGGGCTGTAGCCCACGAAAGCTTATGCTCTAATAAATTTGTTAGTCTCTAAGGTGCCACAAGTACTCCTGTTCTTTTTGCAGATACAGGCTAACACGGCTGCTACTCTGAAATCTATGTATCTCACTACCAGGAAGGAGGGTTAGGCACCATAAATTTGATGTGTATTTTATTATTCACTTTTGCCTATCACCTGCAGTGAGGTTAGAAGGAATCCTCCATCTGTTCTAGGCTGGGAGATGCAGTATCTAATTTTCCAGAAAATTTTAATTAGGAACATCTAGTCATATTTCATCTGCCACAGTTAGAAGTGACAACTGTGATGACAAAAAAAAAGGCTGATTTGCATTTGTAGAAAGTGAAGGCCATAGGAAGATGAAACAAGATGATTAGTCAGATTTTTTACTTTCAATCCTGTTCAAGACACCTAGGTATCTCCAACAGCATGCAATGTTTTAGGGTGTAGTCTAAGCCAGTGGTTCTCAATCAGAGGTCTAGGGCCCTATGGGGCCTCAAGCAGGTTTTAGGGGGGCCGCCAAGCAGGGCCAGCATTAGACTCGCTGGGGCCCAGGGTAGAAAGCCGAAGGCCCATCGCATGGGGCTGAAGCCCAGGGTTCTGAGCCCTGCTGCCCGGGGCTGAAGCCTGAGCAATGTAGCTTCGCGGGGGCCCCAAGCAACTTCCCCACTTGTTACCCCCTAACGTCGGCCCTGGCTTTTATATGCAAAATACCAGTTATTGTGGTACAGGTGGGCCATGGAATTTTTATAGCATGCTGGAGGGACCTCCGAAAGAAAAAGGGGACCTCTGAAAGAAAAAGGTTGAGACCTTCTGGTCTAAGCCACAGGGATACATAGACTTATTCTGTCATAAATGAAAGAAAAAGTCAAGTGTTTTCAGGAGGCAGAACTATTACAGTCTCAAAGTCAGTTTAAGAGTACAGATTTTTTTAAAGTCATATTAATGATTACTGAATTCACACGTACATTCCCATGCACACTGTCCACAGCAAATACAGTTTCTCACTGTTGTGGTGCTAAACTAATTCAAGGATATATTCCACAGAAGTCTTAACTAATATTTTTTCGACACTTCACAAAATGAGAAAAACGATTTAATTATCTGACTACCCAAGTCCTTAATTAAATATTCTTTTCTGCTTTGCAGAGCAGTTTCAGTAAGGTTGAAACCTGAGAGAAAGCTAGTCCGACAGATAAAACAAGAGAATGAACTGCAGATATCCTGAAAGGCCAACAATTTTAGAATAAAATGATGTTTGTCAAATTGTTTTCAAAGCACTTGCTGTCAAAGTTGAATATTCTTATTACACCACTATCTTGCTTTCTTAGATCTCCTGCAGTTTTGATGACTATCATTTGCAATAAAAAAGGCAGGTTGCTTATCAAAAGATGATAATATTGCAAAAGCTTTCCAACCAGCTACCCTGGATTTGCTTTTGGAAATAGAAAGTATGGAAAAGGAAATCCAGTGGATTAATTTCTGATCCACACAGATGTACTGAGCTTCCACAGAACTGAGCTCATTAAGCACATGGGAGGCATTAGCATCCTGCCCCTAACTTTATGTAAGAAAACTACACCAGTTCTACGATTGCCAGGGCCTGCAGTAAAGGGTGAAGGATTTGCTCCATAAGGTACAAGTCTTTCCCCAAAGGTATCATTTGGTAGAGTGAGATATGTGGTAAGAAAATCCAATAACCCAGAACAAGCCACAGCACATAATGCGAGCGTATAGTAATTCTGAATACTTTAAGTAAGAAAACGTGACCCAAAAGGGAGTGGGACTCAGAACACCTGGATTCTACCCCTGTCTACCTGCTCAGCTCCTCTTAAAAAAAAAAAAAAAAAAAAAAAAAAAAAGTGATGTATGTATCACAGTGGACACTCCAAAAGCAAAGCTCCCAAAAATCAGTGGGCACTTTTGAAAATTTCAGCATAACATCTGATCTGCCAGATGGAGTTACTTAACATTGCTTACCCAACTTTGTAAAACGATGTAAGAGAAATATGGATGAAAAAGTGGTATGAACATTTTATTCTATTTAATACAATTAACTTTATGAGGCTGATTTGTGAAGATCCCTCAATTCAGACTCACATCTGGTAAGTGCAGTTTTGTGAATAAAAAAGAAGCATGGGCTTACTTGATATAATTTACACATCTAACTACAGTTGCTGATTTACTAGCACAGGGATAGGCAACCTATGGCATGTGTGCCAAAGGCGGCACGCGAGCTGATTTTCAGTGGCACTCGCACTGCCCTGGTCCCCTGGCCACCGGTCCGGGGGGCTCTCCATTTTAATTTAAATTTTAAATGAAGCTTCTTAAACATAGGGTTACCATACGTCCGGATTTTCCCCAGACATGTCCGGCTTTTTGGTCCTCAAATCCCCATCCGGGGGGCAATTGCCAAAAAGCTGAACATGTCCGGGAAAATACTAGTCCCCTGCTTACCTTAGAGCGGCTCCGGCAGGCTGCGAGCTGCAGGCGGATTCCCCCGCAGCGGCAGCTGCTGCTGCTCCCCCCAGACACCTCAGCTCTGTGCAGCTGAAGAGCTGAGCTACCCGAGCGCTACCGGCTTGAAGGTTTGCCGGGCAGCCCCCAGACCTCCAGACCCAGCGCCCCTGTCTGGGCGCTTCCCCTCCCGGGCTCCGGCTTCACTGGGGAAGTGCCCGGCCGGGGGCGCAGGGTCTGGAGGTCTGGGGGCTGCCCGGCAAACCGTCAAGCCGGTAGCGCTCGGGCTAGGAGGGAGGAGGGGGAATGCCGGGCGCTCAGGGGAGGGGGCGGAGTTGGGGCGGGGGCCAGGGCCCAGTGGAGTGTCCTTTTTTTTAATTTTTAAACATGGTAATCCTACTTAAACATTTTAAAAACCTTATTTACTTTACATACAACAATAGCTTAGTTATATATTAACTTATAGAAAGAGACCTTCTAAAAACATTAAATTGTATTATTGGCATGTGAAACCTTAAATTAGAATGACTAAATGAAGACTCAGCACACCACTTCTGAAAGGTTGCCAACCCCTGTACTAGCACAATAAGGTAGACATGTAAATCCCATCAGCTGCATCCACTAAACTGTACATGCAAGAAAGGTCACAATTCAAGGAAACTGCAGGATTTCCACTGGTTTTGGAATGAAACATGGAAAACCAGAAGTTTCAAGCATCTTTGATACAAAACTAGAAAGAGCCAGCCCCAGCTCATGAACAGTAATTGTTAGAACCAAACATGGCTTTTTCAGGTTTAATTGAACCTGAAACTAACAAACTCAGGGTGTGAGGCAGGAAATCTACACACATTCAACAGCTGGGGTGGGAGTGTGTGTGTGTGTGGGGGGGGGGGGGGGAACTGCTGACTTGCCCTCAATTGATTACACATTTGTATTTTGAAGCAATTGTCAGCTACAAACTGTAAATGCTTTAAAGAGAGTCTGCTCACTCTGTTCTGCACAGAGTTCTGAGGTTAACTTAAGGTGGTGCTTGCAGTGGTAAGCCAGTGATTAAATGCTTTAGGCAGTCAATGATGCTGTTAATAAGAGAAAAGCAACTCTCTGGGTAGGTCTACACTACAGCAGCACAGCTATCGGGGGTAGCAATGTAGTGTAAACAGTTCCTCCATAGATGGAAGGAGGGTCTCTGTTGATGCAGGTAATCCACCTCTCTGAGAGGAGGTGCCTACGTCGACCAAGAATTCTTCCATCCATTTACTTGGGTCTACACCAGGTGTGAGATCAACCAAACAACAGTGCTCAGGGTGTGACATTTTTCAAGGCTCTGAGGAAGATAGCTAGGTTGACCTAATTTTTAAGCATAGACCAGGCCCTCTACCAGAGGACTAGTGGGTGGAATATTCAAGAGGAAACTAGTTTTGCTTCTCTGCAAAAACCTAGTTTGCTAAAAGTGTTGTGTAAGTTTCCACTGGGCAAATATCTGGGATTATTTTGAAGAGTTGAATTTAAGCATTGAACAGATATTTATTGGCAAAACATATGCCAAAGAGCAAATTTAAGTAAATATTAGTTCTGATATGTGAAAATTGGTTATTTTTACTATGCTATTCTCTAGACACAAGCAAAGAGATTTTGTATATTGCAGTAGACAGTAGAAGCCCATCCCCTCCCCCCAACCTTCCACAAACCTTCCTCCTCCTCCCCCCATTATTTTCAATGGTTAAGTGTATGTTATACATCCTGCTAATGTTCTCTGGGCTACATTAATTCCCTCTTCTTTTGCTGTATACCATTTGCTGCAGGGAATAAATCAATCCTCACCAGATTTGTTATATATCATCTTAGAGGAAGCAGGAAGGCATTTACATTGTTTTCTTCTTACTAACAATGTTTAGCGTCTTTATTGATAACGTTAATGGTGTATTTCCAAAAACATTGTTTTGTTTTATCTCAGGTTCAATTTCACACCAACAATATTCAAGCCAAAGCCTGAGCTGGATGCTGAATACTTACTACCCAATATTTTCTGGGAGAGGGAAAATATTTAACAAGTGGGTATACAAGTCAGCCCACTTAATCTAGAAATGTTTTTCTGGTGTTGTACTTCCCCAATTACCCAAGCATGACCAGTTGGTACAACATCAACAGAAGGGTACTAAGTATTCAGTTTTAATAGAGGTTGTGCAACATATAGATGGAATAAACAGGAATATGGGATTTTAATAGCATACTTAAAGCTGGTAAACCTAAAATTAGATGCCAAAGCATTGCTTTGGCTTATGGGTGTGAATGAGACACAAATAACCTTTCCTTTTCAAGGATGGTCAATTCTTGATATCAGGCAGGGTGTTTTATGATCAGTCATCTTCACTAACCTTTCTGCTTATAAGTTTGACGCAGAAAGGAGTATAAGATAGGGCAATATGCATGTATGCACACACAACCTGTTGTAGAACTCATGCTGGAAGATAACAGCTGAAATGCAGAGATTTTATGTACAGTGGTTGCTATTAAACTGTAAAGTTTTGCCAACAGTTACCCCATATGGGCGTCGCCCTATTTTGTCCCTACTTCAAATAGTAGGTATCTGTGGCAACTCTGTGATAACAGTTAGTCAAGTTGAATTTTCAATATCTTCTTGATTTTGCAGCCTTCATTATTAAAAAAGGCTATAGAAGTTCACAGAAATTACCTTTTAAATAATATTTTAAGGGTAAGAAAATGTCAATCCTATTTATTTTTTGAAGTATTCTACAAAATTATATAATACTGAAAGTTCTCTTAAATTCTATAGAATAGTTTACTACAAAATACCCTTACTAATCTCTTATAGACTTTTCTATAAATGTAGGAGAAGGCAAAATTTTCCATCCTCTTTATCATGAGGAACCCCCCCCTAAAAGGCCTTAAATCAGTTTTAGGACTTCAAACAAAAACACCCATACAACCCCCCCCCCCCCCCCAAAAAAAACCCACCCTGAACCCCACACAAACCTGGAGGAATTTAACTTATTAAAACAATTTGAGTGAATATATGCAGAAGATTATTTCTTCTGCAATACTCACCCAAATATACAAAGAAGACTGCCAAACCAAGTAAACTCATTTTATACTAACACACACCTAAACCGAAAGAGGTTGATCTGAGGAATTTAAAATAGTTGGACTTTCTAGTATTTTTCTATATCTATCAATTGCTTACGTCCTTATTTAACCAACAGGTTTTCTTAATCAAAATCACATGTGTAATCCTTCAGTCTTGACACAGACACATTCTCAGAGAGGTCAATAAGAATTTTGCCTCCCTGAGAATTGTAGGATGAAGCTTTAAGGATAGAGTGGAACATCAACAACATGATCAAGATTTACAGCAACAGGTTTTTGGATCCCAACCTGGAATCTTGATGTACTGTACATCATGCAAACTAAGTGACCAAAGGGGAAATTCAATACTAATTCACTAGAGGTATTACACAGACACTGGGCAATTTATAAAATCCAGGAGCTTGCCAAGAGTCAATTTATCAATCCAGTCTTGTGTGTTGTATTGATCTTCCTCACTTGGCCCTGATCCCAAAAGCTGCTCCACACAGGCAAACCTATATGCTCACTCTGAGCCCAAGTAAAATGAAGGGATCCAAAGAATAGGGTTAACATACATTACTTTCAACATTTTTTTTTGAACTTCTGGTTAAAACAGTAGTTTAAAAAAACCTCATGGTATTGTTTCAATAAGATAAAAGCATTACCACAAAATTTCAAACAATCCCTTGAAATCTTGAAACTGAAATCTGTGCTCTTCACAGAAAGTAAAATTGTCCTCCATTATGGGAGCACGCACTAATTTGTTACAGTACAGTTCCACATCAGTGTTAATATGTGGGGGCATCTTTTTGTTCTGTATTTGTACAGCACCTTGCACAACGGGCTCCTCAGTGCTAAGGTAATATAAATAATAAATAATATTTGAGGGTCAGATAAAAGGAAATGGGGGGGGGGGGAAGACGATGACAAAAATGCAGCACATGTGAAATTGACCTTTACAACCAGGACAAGGTCTTTCCAATAAGAGACAGTTTCATGTTTGAACTGAAATGCAAGTCCAGGCCATATATGCTCTTCTATTGCTAATTATTATAGTTTAATAAAATTAAACAAAAAACAAAGTAATCATATTTAAAGTATGATAGTAGGTACGATGACAGTGCTAGAATTACATTCTGCTCTCCAAGAGTCACTTATGATTCTGCATTTTGAATATCACTGAAAATTTATGGGCATTCCAACCTAAAGGCCTGAACCAAAAAGACAATGAGCAACCCCCTTTACATCAAGTCTCATATGTCAAATTTAGAGAGTACACAGTAATGATCTTTATCTTGGGAGACTTTTAATCATTGGATTTTTATAAAATAACGTAGTATATAAGTAGTTCAGCCCAACATTTAGGGGTATTTTTGTGTCCCCCCCCCACCCCGTCTCCATAAGCAGACAGTTCTGTTATGACGACTTACTGTCATCCCTTCCTCTATATTGAAAACAGACATGGTTAATCCATGATGTCATATATCACTGGGTATTGCAGTGGTTCTCAACCAGGGATACCCGGACCCCTGGGGGTACGCGGAGGTCTTCCAGGGGGTACATCAACTCATCTAGACATTTGCCTAGTTTTACAACAGGCACTAGAGAAGTCAGGGCAAAATTGAATTTCATATAAACAATGATTTGTTATTACCAGGGGCATAGCCACAGTGGGCCCACCAAATCTGAGCATGGGTGTAGTGCTGTCACAGCGACCTAGAGAATCACCCAGGCACCTGAAATCCAGAATGAAGCTATGCACCTGCCCTTCAAAAAGCGACACTCAGGCAGCTCTGCCTTGCCATTTTCTGAGCCGCCCCATGCGCACGCCCAGCTTGGCAGGTGAAGCCCTGTTTAGGGTTGCAAACTTTCTTATTGCACAAAACTGAACACCCTAGCCCCACCCCTTCTCAGAGGCCCTGGCCCCAGCTCACTACATTCCCCCTCCCCAGTGGCTCGCTCTCCCCCACCCTCACTCACTTTCACTGGGCTGGGGTGAAGGAGCAGGTGAGGGCTGTAACTGGGGGGGGGATGAGGGGTTTGGGGTGTAAGAGGGGACTCCAGGCTGGGGCAGGGGCTCCGGCTTACCTCCAGCGGCTCCCATCAGCAGCGCAGCGGGAGGGCTAAGGCAGGCTCCCTGCCCGTCCTGACTCTGTGCTGCACCCCAGCTCCTAGTCGGAGGTGCGGAAGGCGGTTCTGCGCGCCGCTCAGGGCGGGGGCAGCGCGCCGAGCCCTGTGGCTCCCCCGCCTAGGAGCCAGACCTGCTGGACACTTCCCGGGCACAGCGCGGAGCCAGGACAGATAGGGATTAGCCTGCCTTAGCTCCTCAGCACTGCCGATCTGACTTTTAATGGCCGGTTGGCGGTGCTGATCATAGCCGCCAGGATCCCTTTTTGATCAGGTGACAACCAGTCACTCTAGCCCTGTGCCTGGGGATACGGGGGCTAGGAAGAGGGCATGACGACATCAGGGGAGAAGCTGAGCAAGCATAGTCTGTCCTTGCCTGTCCGCCTGAAAGTCAGGGCCCACCCAAATTTTCACTCTTAGTTACAGCACTGGTTTATAGTGCTCTACATACTAAACACTGAAATCTAAGTACAATGTTTATATTCCAATTAATTTATTTAATAATATTATGGTAAAAATGAGAAAGTAAGCAATTTTTCAGTAATAGCGCGCTGAGACACTTGTATTTTTAGGTTTGATTTTGTAAGCAAGTAGTTTTTAAGTGGGGTACACAAGACATATCAGACTCCCGAAAGGAGTACAGCAGTCCAGAAAGGTTGCGAGTCACTCAGGTATTGTGTCTGAGCGCTGATTTTCTTCTTCCTCTTCCTCCTCCTCCTCCCTATCTCTCTGTTGGCTTTTAAAGCTTCCTGCACATGTGACTGGGGAAAAGAGGAAACCAGTCAAGTTTCAGTTGCTTTTGTAAATCTCTCCCTACATCAATGGAAGTTTCAATTGTAAAATATACCTCTGCTGAAAGGCACTAACCGTAAGCATTTCCGTAATGACACACAGTGGATTTTTCCCTTTATCCTCATGGCATTACTCTGGAATGTGAACAACACTGCAAATGTCTTCTTTCTAGATCACTTTTCCCCACTGGAAACATTCTGCTTAATGCTTATAGCCAGGATCCCAGTGAAGTCAAGGGGAATCTTTCCATTGACTTCAATATACTTTGGGTCCGGCCTCAAATGTTCTGATTTATCATTTTCTAAAGAGTCCAATTCTGCAATCCTTAACATAGGGAATCCTTACTCTCACAAGCAGAGTCGTTACACTCAGTGGGATTACTTGCATGAATATGGGCTGCAAAATCAGGCTTTAAGAATCTTTCATTTCGTTCATTTTCTTCAGGGTACCTGTAGGGTTGCCAGGCGTCCGGTTTTCAAAAGGACCCTGGCAGCTCTGGTCAGCACAGCTGACTGGGCCGCTAAAAGTCCGTTTGGCCGCAGCGGCGCAAGCAGGCTCCGTGCCTAGCTCCTGGGAAGCAGCAGCATGTCCCTCCAGCTCCTAGGAGCCGGGGGCTCCACACACTGCCTCCACCTACAGGTGTAGGCCAAAAGCCTAATGGGAAGAAATTGTCTCAAGTAAAATTGTACTCCATTTTGCTTATTTTGCCAGCTTTGAATTTGTAAGAAGAAATTGTTCTGAGTTTATTTTTTGCTGATTGTGTTAACATTGGTTGCTAGAAGGATAGAAGTTTTATGGCTGTAATTGCCTTATTTACTATTTGGTGTGAGTGAAGAATGTATGGTAATTAACTGAGAAAGGACAACTGGGCCGGATGGTCAAGAACCGAGTGGGGGGGGGGGGGGAGTCAAGAGGCACCAACTTTATTATCAATCACCCGGATGGCAGATTGACGACCCTAAAGCAAAGGCACACAGCCCAAGGACAAGATAAGGAGTTGATCCAAAGGGACAGATAAGAAACAGCTGTGGATCCTTCCGGTAACAACTCAAAATAATGCTAATTAAGAACAACCTTGACTACCTCGTGATTAACAACTCTGGGGTGACACAGCAAGGTATGGGAATTTATTACTATAAAAGAAGTGCCATGGGACTTTGAGTTCGTTCTGCATCAACATCGGAGCGTTGAACATGTTTGACAGAGGCCCAGTTCCCCTCCCTCGTGTGTAGTTTCAGCTGGCCACTGGAACTGACCGAGCAACACGAAGGACCGGTAACTATAAGATCCAGCTGCAAAAGTGTGTGCGTGTGCACAAGCATAGGCTGATTTCAATGCTTAAATTGTACCCTCAATAAACTCAGCGTATTGCCTTATCCCCTTTAAAAAGATTCCCTGTGCTTCTTATAAGCATAACACAGACGCCACCCTGAGCGCCAGCTCCCCAGCTCCCATTGGCTGGAAACCATGGCCAATGGGGCTGCAGGGGTAGCACCTGCAGGCGTGTGGGGCCCCCCTGGCTGCTCCGCCTAGGAGCCGGAGGAACAGGCCACCACTTCCTGGAAGCCACGTGGACTTCTGCCATCCCCGGGAAATGGCAGGGCCACCTGAGCACAACCCGGAGCCTGCACCCCGAACCCTGTCCCACATCACAACCCCCTGCCCCAGCTCTGAACCCATTCCAGCACTCAAACTCCCTCCCAGAACCTGCACCCTGCACCTCCTCCCATGCCCCAACCCCATACCTCAGCTTGGAACCCCCTCCTGCACCCCAAACTCTTGCCCCAGCCTAAAGCCCCCTCCTGCACCCCAAACCAGTCATCCCCAGTCCCATCCCAGAGCTCACACCCACAGCCAGAGCCCTTACCCCCTCCCGCACCCCAACTCCCTGCCCCAGCCCAGAGTCCCCTCCCACACTCTGAACCCTTTGGCCCCAGCCCAGAGCCCCCTCCTGCACCTCAAGCCCCTCATCCCCAGTTCCCGCACATCCAGCCCTCACCCCCTCCGCACCCCAACCTCCTGCCCCAGGCTCGGTGAAAATGAGCAATTGAGCAAGGGCGGGGGAGAGCAAGCGACGGAGGGACAGGGAATGGAGTGAGTAGGGGGTGGGGCTTCAGGGAAGGGGCGGGGTGGAGGGCAGGGCAAGGGTATTCAGTTTTCTACAATTAGAAAGTTGGCAACCCTAGATACCAGCAATATACAAGACAGCTATCAGGGAATTATGCTCTGTAACAGAGTAAAATCTAACATTCCAAATACTATTGGAGAAGCCCTAGTTCAAAATAATAATAATAGAGAAAAGATAGAGTTCTTAATGTCACAAATACAAACAGCTGTAGTTACAGTGGTAGTTGAGGTTCTAAAATACAGTGAAAATGTTAGTGTATTTACATTCCCTTTTTTAAGCTAATATAGAATAATGGTATTTTTAGATTTTCAAACATTCGGCAACAGGCTTCCTAATAAAGAATAACAGCTAAATATAAACTCAAATTCCTTCATTCCTTTATTGCTCATCATATGAAAATGCTGCATTAGAATACATTTTAATGCATACGTATAATGTCTTCTGTAACCTTCTGGTCCGTCACTCTGACTGGCTGTTGATCTGTGCAGTTAAGACATCTCTTAAGCAACTTGCTTATTTTAAAAATAGCTACATACATTTTAAAAGATGAACGCAGATATCTTTCACTGATCGAAGGCTCTCTGCTACTAGGTAATATTTTTAGAAACAGGATGCTGCAAGAAAATACCTCAGAGCCCCAAGAAGAGAAAAACAAACTAATTAAAGAAGTTTTAAAACTGACTATTCCTTTGATTAATTTAAATACAAATTTACAAATCTTGACGATTATACCACATAAAATAAACTGTGAGGTAAAGACTCAGTATAAAATCTTCCTGAAATATAGAAGAGACACAAAAGAACATTTCAAAGGAAATTTCAACACTTTAACCAAACTATTAATAATAGTGTAAACCATCTCTTATTTCTAAATTCTTCTTTCCAATTGCAGAAATGGATAACATGTGAATGGCATAACCACTTATAGCCCCACTAACTCAAGCATGAAAAGAAAATCACGACTCTAAGACCTGTGGATTCAAATATAAAAAGTTTTAAAAGCAATGCCTTAATTCTAGAATGCCATGCCCTGGGGCTAACTCCATAACAAGGGCCAGACACTAATATTTACTGCTGAAAGACAACCAATCATGTAAAAAGGCAAGTATACCTTAGAAAATCATCCCGTTTGTTAGAGCAGACTGAAGCAGGCTGTGAGTCCTGTGCTTGCTGCCCCCGACATAGGTAATACCAGCATTGCCTATCTGCAGCATTACAGCTGCTCTGTTTAGCATGCTTTTTCTAATTGTTGGGGCACAGCGCCCATTTTCAGGCTACTTAAGTAGTCCCAGCTTGCTGCCAAGTAATTAATAGCCAACATCTACAAAACACAGAACAAACAGCAGCTCCCTGGGAACGTCTGCAGCACCAACTCAGAAATATAAAGAACTCAAGCTGCAAACCCCACAAGAATGCCAGTACTTCCTGCTTTTGACCTGGTTGGAAATACCATAAGAATAGCCTCAAATGGCTGATTTAAGCAAATTTAGGGCTTCCTGTGAAACCATTCAGTTGAAACCCTCCTGCAGTCTCCTGTCATTCTTCTCTACTATACTTGCCACAATGGTGACAGTTTTGATGTGGACATTGCCTATGAAGACTTAGACCTCCATATATCACCAGAGCATAATGACCATTATTAAGGAAGTAAGTCATATTCACATAAGTATTGTCTTGGATTCAAAAGAAAAATTAAAACATTCTCATCTGCCAGAGAACATTGTTTTCCTGTTCAAATACTCACTTCAGACTGAACGTTAAACAGATTTGCATCAATTCTTTCAACTACTCTGGGTAATTAAATGCTAATTTACTCTGCTTAAAATGTTACTAAATGATCAGGTTGACAGAAATAATAGAAATCCAGGAAGTCCAAGCCCAACAGTTTAATGTTTTTACATTGTCCAAACCCTTTGTCCCTCTCCCTGCCCCCACCCAAAAAAAATGTATTTATTTCAATACATCATCAACTAGTATTAGCACACATCACTTGATTAATTCCCAAACTGGAAATCCTTTGAAGTTATTTTTGATGCAAAGACTTTGATAATTGCTTATCGGAAGCACTGCATACTGAAAACAGCTGAAGCGTCATATGACAATTTAAATCACTTTCCTGTCCTGGCATTTATAGTATTCCTAAAATTAAGAATAGGAACTTTCCACAAAATCCCATGCTACTGAAAATAAATGCTGAAATAAGCCTCCTTGTAAATTTACCAGTGTTTCATGAAGGCAAGCGTCTTTGTGTGGGGTTTGGCAGAGCCTATGCAGCATCCATTGTGGCCTGTCTGGGAAAGGCCCTCAATCTCCCAAGCCCTTCTTTCTGCAAATACCTTCGATTTATCAAATTAAAGCTTCTAAACCTTTGGCCAGGTAAAAAAAGGCAACTTAAAACCAACAGATTGTTGCCAACTCACAATATTTGGTGTTCTTCTGAAAGCTTCAACATCATTTCATGGTAACTGCGGTCCCTCAAAGGCACTCATTCTAAGATCCCAGCTTCTCAGCCATCACCTCTCTTGGGCAGAGACCCACATCTCTCCCTCCCGACCAGGGTTTTTCCAGGCTGCACAATTCTGCCTGCCTACATTGTTATATCCTCAGCAAGCCACACTGTTCCAACAGGCCAGCACCTGCACTTTGCTTTCTCCTTGAAGGTTATGAGCAGCTGTAATTGCTAGCAGTCACAAGTTACCACACAGCTCTTTATAAGCAAGCACATTTATTCTTAAGGTAAAAGCATTACAGAGAAAACATTAAAAATAGTAAATATATGCATGCTAAAAGCTTACTAGAAGTCACCCATCAGTCTTATACAGCCTCACTAGATTAAGTTCTTCCAACTCCTCCCTGAAAGGATTGAATAGAAGGCCCTGTCCGTTTGCTGGATCAGAAAGAAGACCCTGAGTCAGTTTAAACTCAAGCTATTTATCCAGAAGTCCTTTCCGTCTGTTGGCTGCTGGAGAACCCAGTTTGAACTAGTATATGCAAGCCTCTGCAGGTAGAAGAACTTTTCTGGAGGGGTTACAACTTGAGTGAAATTGCCTAATTACACCTCCTCCCCCTCCCCCCCACACACATACTGTTCTTAGCTCCTGAGGGAAGCTAAGAACAACAGCCTACTCTTAGCTTCTCCTGTTCACCCAGACATGAATCTCACAATATGGTAGTATCTCTCTTAACAGCGTTTTACAGTAAGGCCTCCCCTTGTGCATGAAGTCCATGTCCTACTTTCAGGTCTTCTGCTTTACCTCAACAACGCAAGCAACCTAGCTGCAATGCAGCACAAGCCCAAAAAAACTGTCAGCTATTAACCGAGGCCTCCTAGTAACACACAGGCAAGGTCATGTTAAATTCCGTTGTGGAATATAGGAGTCCATTTAATATTTGGCGTTTCAAGATCAAGACTCTCAAACTTCATCCCTCCAGTTTGCATCCAGATTGTTAGCATGTATGCTCATATTTTAGCCCAATGTGAATTGAAATGGCCAAGTAATAAACTCCTGAAACACACACAGATTGATTGATTATAAACAGCAGCTGGGGCAGCACTGCTACAACACAGAAATCCATGCTCCTCAGCAATGTCAGGCTAGTACAGCTAGTTTACTTATTTAATATTGATCAGTTTCTGTAACCTAAAAGGCAAGCGCTGCCCATCACCAATTGTTCTATTGCAGAGGTTCTCAAACTTTTTTTTCCCCACAGACCACTTGAAAATTGCTGAGGGTCTCGGCGGACCACTTAATGATCTTTCCAATTGTTGTTTGTACCGTTAGCTAACTATTATAAAGCGCTTTGGATAAAAGTACTACATAAAAAAATCTTGAACTTGTTTTCTTCTACAAATAAAAGCACACAACTCATATTTTAATATCAGTAGTTGTACCTTTCTAATGTGATGGATGTGCCCTCTCCCCCCCGACCACAGCAGCCCCTGAGCTGGGACTGGGAAGGAAGGGGGAGGTCTCTCCCGCTCTCCCCTGTCGCAGCAGCCCCTGAGCTGGGGCTGGGAAAGAGGGGGGGGGGGTCTCTCCCCCACCACAGAGATGAGGCTGGGGAGGAAGGCCATCTCTCCCCGGCAGCCGCAGCCCTGGAGCTGGGAAAAGTCGCCTCTCTCTGGCTGCCGTGGCCCTTCACATCCCAAATTCCCCCCACTCCCTCTTCTCACCCCACTGCCCCCTCCCACCTATCCCCCCCAATGCGACCACCTCACCTTACATGTGCATCTTCTCCAGGGTCCAGACACTTAATTAGTGGAGCCAGGCAGGTGTGGCTCCACTAATTAGGTGGGTGGCTCTTCATTCTCTCGTGTGTGGCCATCCAGGTGCACACCTTAGAGCACATGTGTCAAACTCAAGGCCCGCGGGCCACATCCGGCCCGCCATACAATTATATCCGGCCCGCGAAATCGTTTTATATATCTGTTTTTAATGGCCCTGTGATATGACGCCCCAATAACACACACTACAAATCCCATGATGCAGTGCAATTGCCGCCAACGGCAAGCCGCGGTTCAAGTTCGCGGTCTGTTGATGTATACAACGCTAATCTCAAATCAAAGCTAGACCCCAACAATGGCCAAGAGAAAAATTGATTCTGAAAACCGAGGCTTTCAAAGCCGGTGGGAGAATGAGTATATGTTTACTGAAATTGCAGGTAAACCAGTGTGTCTCCTTTGCGGGAGTAATATCGCTGTAATGAAGGAGTATAACCTAAGACGGCACTACGAGACGAAACATGAGAACAAATTCAAAAACCTGAGCGCAGGACAGAAGCTACAAAAGGTAGAGGAGTTGAAGAAGAATTTGACATCCCAGCAGACGTTTTTCACCAAAGCAAAATCACAAAGTGAAGCTGCTGTGAAAGCAAGTTTCATTGTGGCCGAAGAGATCGCCAAATCAGGACGGCCGTTTACCGAGGGGGAATTCGTAAAGAATTGTATGATGAAAGTGTGCGACGTCCTTTGTCCAGATAAAACGCGAGCGTTTGCAAATGTAAGCCTCAGCAGAAACACTGTTGCTAATCGGGTTTGTGAGATGGCGACTGATTTGAAAACACAGTTGATTGAAAGAGCAAAAGATTTTGTTGCATACTCCCTTGCCGTGGATGAAACTACTGACGCGACTGACACTGCACAGCTGGCGATATTTATCCGTGGTGTGGATTCCAATTTGTGCGTAACAGAGGAAATACTGGACATTAAATCGATGCACGGGACAACGAAAGGAGAAGACATCTTTGGAAATGTATTTCAAAGTGTAACCGACATGAAACTGCCGTGGGAAAAACTCGTTGGACTTACAACAGATGGCGCACCTGCTATGTGTGGTGAAAAAAATGGACTGGTGGGAAGGATGCGCTCAAAGATGCGGGAGGAGAACTGTGCCGGTGAGTTGACAGTGTATCACTGCATCATACACCAGGAATCGCTGAGTGCTAAAGTCCTAAAAATGGATCATGTGATGAACACTGTAACACAAACCGTCAACTTTATCAGAGCCCACGGTTTAAATCACCGCCAATTCCAGTCTTTTCTGCGGGAAATAGATAGCGAGTTTGGCGATATGCCATATCATACGGAGGTCCGGTGGCTAAGTCGGGGAAAAGTTCTCAAAAGACACTTTGAGCTGCGAGAGGAAATCTGCCAGTTCATGGACAGTAAGGGGAAAGACTGCACAGTTCTGCGGGATGAAAAGTGGAAATGTGAGTTGGCGTTCCTGGCTGACATAACGTCGCATCTTAGCGCTTTAAACCTTCAACTCCAGGGACGGGAGCACATAATAACCGATATGCATGATGCAGTGAAGGCATTTCAAGTGAAGCTGCGCTTATGGGAGACACAAATGCACCAATGCAACTTGTCTCACTTTCCCTGTTGCCAAGTAATACGGAACCAAGAAAGTGCCACAGTTTTCCCAAATGCCACCTTTGCTGAAAAACTCAGCGCGCTGCGCACTGAGTTCGCACGGCGCTTCAGTGACTTTGAGGCACAGAAAAGTAACTTCGAGCTGCTTCGCAACCCATTTGCAGTCGATGTGGAAACCGCACCTGTAGAAATGCAGATGGAGCTGATAGAACTGCAATGTAACGGGACACTGAAGGCAAAGTACGACACTGCGGGGCCAGCACAGTTCACTCGCTTCATTCCTGAAGCGATGCCGCAGCTCCGCCAACATGCGGCTCGAATCCTGTCCATGTTTGGCAGCACATATCTGTGCGAGCAGCTGTTCTCTGTGATGAAAATTAACAAAACGTCACACAGGAGTCGCCTCACTGATGAACACCTGCAATCGATCCTGAGAATCTTCACAACACAGAACCTAACCCCAAACATAAACGAACTTGTTGCAAAGAAAAGACTCCAAGTATCAGGCTCTGACTAAATAGGACAAGAAAATGGAATGTTATGATTTGTTATGATTATACTTTTGCTTTAAATTCAATTTTTTATTTATATTTTCAGATTTTTTTAATATTCCAGCATGTACAGATTTTGAATGTATTGTATTGACAGGATATTTTTTTATGAAGAGCAAAATATTTTAAGTTGAAATGTATTTATTTTGGAATGATATCCTGTATTTTGGTTCATATTAATGGTTAAAAAACATAAATATTTAGTCTGTTAAATAAATGGTTATACTGTTCGGCCCGCGAGTTTTGAGTTTTGGCCCCCTGTGCAATTGAGTTTGACACCCCTGCCTTAGAGGAAACTATCTGCGGACCACACTTTGAGAACCCCTGTTATATCGCACATCACTCAGATGGCAACTAACCTTAAAGAATTTTGCTCTTAATACCATGTGAACAGAATGTGACCACAATAACCATCCTAGAAATTTTTTCCCCTCAAAAAGCAAAAAATGTATGCATACTATGTACAAGGACCATACGCAATACTATCATTTACTTCCAACGCAAAGCTGTGCTCATCCTGCGAATTTCCTTTCTGCAGTAATGTTTTACAATACACTTTATGAAGCATATTCTTTCACACACCGTGTCCCCAAAACAGGTTCGTGTTACAAAGTTGAAATAAAAACAATACAAAAGCAGAGAAGGGGAAAAAATGTAAAGAAAAAAATTCTTGCATCCATCATGGTGAGATTGTGCAAAGGTGCACAGAAGATAGTACACGAATTGAGGGAGTTAGGAGAGGAATAAGAGACCAGTTCTTTGAGCTAAGACACAAAATCAGAATGGTTTTAAAAAACGTCTGGGCCTGTGCATTGGTACATGAAATGAATGAGGGAGCCAATGGAGTTGCTTGATATGGGTGACATGTCACACTTTGTACCTGTGAGAAGTTTGGCACCAGCAAAAGCTGAAGTTGGGAGTGTGGACAGACCTGCAGAGTTAGCTGCATAGTTCACCCCAAGCTTCCGCAGCAGACTGCTCTCAAAACCCCAGACCAAACCCAAGCACATAGAAGTTCTCTCTTCTCCTACCCCTGCCAACTGGTTCTGTGCTTTTCAGAACAGCCAGGGGTGATGGGCTTTACAACGTATCTCCTCACAAATCTACTTCATCTCTAATTTTGGATTAGATTCCATTTTCAAAAAATATTATCGTTTGCTCTTAGGGTCAGAGAATGTTTACATTGTGTGTCCTGCACAGTAAGCACTTATCAAGGCTGAAATTACAATGCAACTATATTTTTAACACTATTCGTTACTGCAAAGCAAGTTAGAAAAATAAGCATAGAGTAAGTGAAAGTGGCCATTGCAAGACCACATATACAGAATTAATTGGCAAAGCAAACTTGTCTCTCCCAAATTAACCAGGTGTACTTAATTCATGAACCACTGAGAAAATAAATATTTCAGACACAATACTGATTATAGCAACATAGTCTAGGGACCTTTCAACTGTAAACAGAATTGTTGCTGTCAGCTCAATAGCAAACCAGAAATAGAAAGCACTTAAATATCTGCAAACTCAATTGTTTGAGAGTTGAGGTGAAAATAGCAAGATGAGCAGAAAGAAACAGTATTTTTGCATGATGAACTTAGCAAACACTCCAAGAAAAAAAAAAATCTACAAACTGATTAGTCAGAACAAACATGTTCCAAATGTATTACACAATCAAGCAGCTGAATTTATAATATGTTTATACTTCTAAGGCACCAGATATAAAACTTTGCTCTTCATTTGTCTTTGGACTAAAACACTATTAAATATTCTGCAGGTAAGAACTCAAATTCAGAGACTAACAATCAACAAAAACAATTCAAAAATCCAAACAAGCCAGCCTTACCTAGATCAAAAGACATGGTTTTCATGTATGCGGGATACCAAATTCACTCTAATGCTGCTGTATGCACCAGTAATCGATTTCACAATGTTAATGATCATATGACAGGTTCACATATACCCCCATTTACGAGTTTTGTAGACCATTGAGAAGGAGTTCTAATCAGATGCTGGGTATATACTGAAAGTTTACAGTTCAAAGACATAGCATGTAATACGCCCCACCTCTTTGACGGCATGCCTGCTTTGTGTAGGAGAGAGAGCGAGAGAGAGCGAGCGAGCAAGCAAGCAAAACTAACAAGAGAGGAGAGAGAGTCAGTTGGAAGAGGTTTTATTCTGTTAAATAGAAAAACAAGGGAATCAACTTATGTAACCTTCAAACCGCAGGAGCAAAGCACAGGGAAACATAGTAAGTGGTTTTCATCTAATGCCTCAGCTATTTTGGAAGTTTCTACAACTGTTTTAATTTCACCACTGTATAAAAAACAAGATTAAATGATAAAATCAGTAGCCCTTTCCTCTGGTTGGTACTTACAGTCCCATTGTTACTAAGTGACTTTTGTTTCCAAAATCCTTTTCATTGTGCAAACAGAGTGTGTTTAAACTGCTTCTTTGAACTAAAGTAAACGTGAAGATTAGAACTCCAGAGCAGAGGTACAACCGAAAAAGATTCTACAATATATTCATAAAATGCTGGCCTTTTTGGTGTAGACTGGAAATAGAATGGGATCATTGGAATGAATCCAGTTTTAAAATAGTAAGGCTCTTACACCCTGTGCTTGGCGGTGCCCTGGTACATATTTTGATGGCATCTCAAAAAACTGACATGCTGCAGCATTGCAAGTAGCTAAAAAGCTCAATTTTTGAGGAACAGTCCTTGCCACAAATACTGAAGGAAGGCACAGGGTCAGAGGATGAAGCCAGTACACTGGTAGCACTTGAGGCCTACTGTGCCTTCCTCTTCACTCTCCTCTGTCTCAACCACGTCTCTCTTCTGACTCTTTGCTTGCGGGTAAATATAAGGAAAGAGATAAATCAGAGTCAATTTTGTATTGTGCAAATGCAAATCATCTTAGAAAAGTACAGACATGATAGATGAACTGGAAAGAGTAATATTACTATTTACATACAAACTGCTGAAGATCCCTAAGTCTAGTTTGCTAAGAACCCCACTCCTTTTCCTTCATGCCCTATTGACCTTGTAGGATAATTACCCTGTTGCAGGTGTAATTTTGCTTAGACCGTACCAAACAGTATCCCCGACTAACAAAGTGGTCAGCAAAATAAAATACATGAATGCAACTTATCCAGTTTCCTCCTCACCCAAATAGATGGTGTGACAGGGACAAATGCTCCCCGAGCTGGGGGGAGGGGAGGGAAGAGGGGGGAAGCCCTGGATGAATTTCATTCTGGGGCAGGAGGAACAGAATGGGTTAAACCTGACTGGCTGTTCTTGGTAAATTTGGATAATGTGACCCAGAACATGGCACATGTTCATTCACAGCACTGAAGTAATCTTCCTCAATAGCTGTTCAGATGATATATTTGCTTTGCTTTGCTCTGACTTTTTGCACATGCCACAACTCTGCCTCTGTCTACAGGAAGATTGGAAGGTGATATGTAGGATGGTGCAAGTGAGTATAAATTGGTGCAACTTGCACACCAAGTGAACAGAAGAGCTCTATATAGCAGGAAAAGCAACTGACAGGATAGCATAGGTCATAGGTGCTGGAACTAGGGGTTCTGGGGTGTTACTGCACCCCCTGACTTGAAGTGGTTTCCATCATATATGGGTTTACAGTTTGGCTCAAAGGCTCTCAACACCCCAACTATACAAATTGTTCCAGCACCTCTGTTGTAAGGTAAATTAGTTAAAGTTCATACTTTAACTCAGCTCCTCTTTCAGTACCTGAGCACAGAAATTATACCATCTTAGACTTGCATCATGTTCAACTTTGCTCTCATTTTTTTTTATTATTCTCTGTCCAAATCCCTTATTTCACCACTCCCTTTGTATCCTTATCCCACTCCTGACTTCCTGCTTTCTTCTATATTTTCTTTAATGCTTTCTTGCTGTAACTGGGAACTCTCTTTCATTCTAAAGGTGCAAGGTACCACCACCTCCATTCAAATTGTTTCTTAAAATTCTTTTCTTCCATGAGCTCACCAGTCAAAGCCACTTGCATAAAATCTCTTACTCATCTATCGTAGAAATCCTGCTATACTTTAAGACAGAACCATTTGGGATCATGCAGTGCACTGGGTGTGTGTTTTGTACCATGGCAAATACAGCGTTAGAGGTTTAAAAAACCACCATCACCATAATTCATCTAATACCCAGTTCATACTGAAGAATTTTACCAGCATCTAAACCCTGAAGAAGCATTACAAGAGCTAAGTGCCTCTGTTACTGACTAGTTATCCTCACTTGTACATCCTGGTGTGAGTTTCCCTTTCCACACACTGAAATATGTTTTAGTCCCCATCTTCTCCTCACATCTGGGATGTGTTATGAAGCAGGTGGTGGGGTTGAACTGCGCTTCCCAAATCGGAATCCAAATTTGTCTGAGTTCGTATCATATCATTCACTCTGTCTATCAACTTCCAGCTTTGATTGATAGGACTACTTGGTAATGAAAGTACACCTCTACCCCGATATAACGCGACCCGATATAACACAAATTCGGATATAACATGGTAAAGCAGCGCTCTGGGGGGGCTGGACTGCACACTCCGGCGGATCAAAGCAAGTTCGATATAACGCGGTTTCACCTGTAATGCGGTAAGATTTTTTGCCTCCCGAGGACAGCTTTATATCGGGGTAGAGGTGTATTTAAAGGCACGGTCCACTACAAAAAACATTTCCTATTACCACACATAGGCAATTTTAGTAGGGAAACCACTTAAAAGCCAGTCCAAGTGGTGTTTTGCCTCCATAACGGATGCAATATTGGATCCCAAAAGGATATGTAACCTATTTCAAAAAACAGTATTTTGAACATCCAAAAACCCCAAGAGTAACTAATCCCCAACAAGTAACATGTTCAGGAAGCAAGTACCTAAAAACTTTTATTCCCCACAGCCCTGCTTGGTGCTAAATATATATATGCAAAACAAGCTATTATCATTAAGTTTATTAATAATTGGTTTACTATTTTTGCATTGAATAGTCAGTTCTCTGGAACTGGGCCACTAATTATTTCCTTTCTGGTACAGATATTGAGTCATATCAGCAGAGTTTTGTCAAAACACACAGTAAAATTTATAACAATTTTGCTTCTGTTATTTTAAAAACTTTGACACTTATTTTGACTTTGAATGCTCAAATGCAAGTTCAATTCGTATACATCTGAAACCGGAATACAACCTTGAAGTTTCACCATTCAAATCCTAGTTTTCTTCTAATCCAAAATGTTTAAGGATGATCTCACTCACTCTCTCACCGAGGTGAGCAAGCAGGAAAACTGAATTTCAGCAAACAATAGGAGTCCATGTTTCCTTCAAAAATCATTTTAAATTGCGCTGTTTCTTTGTTTTGAAATTAACCCCTCCCCAACAATTGTGTTTTCTGGGGGTGGAAGTGACAGCAGGATAGAAAGACATGCTATCAAACAGAGCTCTGCCCACTCCAGCCAGTTTAGTAGGTTTTGAACCCATTACAAATATCTTAAAGAGAATATCAATATATTGATGAACCCTTGGAATGAACACTGGGTAAATTTAAAAATGAGAAGAATGGCGAACAGGAGAAGTTGCGATTCCCCATCCTTGAGGCTCTGAATGAGAAGCCCAAGTCCTCTCAAACAGACAGACCAATACCTTTCAATTTAATTTCCAGCAGTAATTCAAACACTACCAAGTACGTATTGCAAATTTAGCGCCACATTCAGGTTAGGTTTTGGCCTGGGAAACCTGTGTTCATTTCTTCATATTATTCATCTGGATTTCAATAGTGACTGAAGGCCCTAGCCAGGGTCAGGAGCCCATTGTGCTAGGCCCTACAAACACACAATAGAATACAGTCCCTGCCCCTAAAGAGACTATCCTCAAGCAGACAAAAAGCAAGAAAAACACACAACCCAAAAACAATTTGCTGTAAGTATAATACAATTTCTTTTCGATTTCACGTACGTAAAACCCCTCCATCGACCTCCTGTGTCCAGCTTCTTCACACTCCTTGCTTGGCCTGACTGTCCTCCTTCCGCCCCTCCCACAGGAAAACATTCAGCCTTGTTTTCAGAGACTCTCATGCAACAAGGAAAAAAAAAAAACCTTTTCAAAGGTGGGTCTGTCCCACTTTCCCTCCCCACTGTGTGTGGGTGTGGTGGAGACAGAGGAAAGGAGAGCCTCTTGCTCACCCCTGAATGGTCCATGTAGCCCAAGCCCACCCCAACCCACAGTGTCCTGGCTCTGGGGGTTCTTGACCCTTTCCCCTGCAGGCAGGCGGGGAGGGGGAGGAGAGAGAGAGAGTGTGTCCCTGTCCATCCGTCCCAGGGTCAGTATCTGTTCCACTGGAGACTTCCCGTGTGAACATGAGCTAATGACTCAGGGTATTGGCCCATGGGAATGAACTCCTGCACATGATAAGCCATATATCTATGTAGTAAGCCACTATTCACTATGAGAAAAGGTTGCAGAATATAGAGATCTGCTTGGATAACAGTTAAAAAAAGAGAATAGATTAGCAGTCTTCCTATTAGATAAGGTATAGAACATGACCGTCAAAGACACTGTAGCCTGGGGAGTGGGGGGGGGGGGGAGAGGAGGGGGAAACAGCTGAGTAATCTCAGAGCTAGGGCTGTCGATTAATCACAGTTAACTCATGCGATTAACTCAAAAAAATGTATCGTGATTACAAAAATTAATCATGATTAATCGCAGTTTTAATCGCACTATTAAACAATAGAATACCAATTGAAATTTATTAAATATTTTGGATGTTTTTCTACATCTTCATATATATTATATTTTGTGTTGTAATTGAAATCAAAGTGTATTATTTATTACAAATATTTGCACTGTAAAAATATACAAAAGCAACAGTATTTTTCAGTTCACCTCATACAAGTATTTGTATTACAATCTCTTTGTTGTAAAAGTGCAACTTACAAATGTAGGTTTTTTTGTTACATAACCACAGTCAAAAACTAAACAACGTAGAACTTTAGAGCCTACAAGTCCACTCAGTCCTATTCTTGTCCAGCCAATCACTAAGAAACAAGTTTGTTTACATTTACAGGAGATAATGCTGCCCTCTTCTTATTTGCAATAGCACCAGAAAGTGAAAGCAGGTATGTGCATGGCACTTCTGTAGCCAGCATTGCAAGGTATTTACGTGACAGATATGCTAAACATTTGTATACCCCTTCATGCTTCAGCCACCATTCCCGGGGACTTGTTTCCATGCTGATGACATTTATTACAAAAAAAAAAAAAAAAAAAAAGCATTAATTACATTTGTGACTGAACTTGTTGGGGGAGGAATTGCATGTCCCCTGTTCTGTTTTACCCGCATTCTGCCATATATTACATGTTATAGCAGTCTCATGTATAGCCCAGCACATGTTCATTTTAAGAACACATTAACTGCAGATTTCACAAAATGCAAAGAAGGTACCAATGTGTGATTTCTAAAGATAGCTCGAGCACTCAACCCAAGGTTTAAGAATCTGAAGTGCCTTCCAAAATCTGAGAGGGACAAGGTGTGGAGCATGCTTTCAGAAGTCTTAAAAGAGCAACACTCCGAAGCGGAAACTATAGAACCCGAACCACCAAAAAAGAAAATCAACCTTCTGCTGGTGGCATCTGACTCAGATAATGAAAATGAACATGCGTCGGTCTGCACACTGCTTTGGATTGTTATCGAGCAGAACCCGTTGTCAGCATGGACGCATGTCCCTTGGCATGGTGGTTGAAGCATGAAAGGACATATGAATCTTTAGCACATCTGGCAGGTAGATATCTTGCGACATTGGCTACAACAGTGCCATGAGAACGTCTGTTCTCACTTTCAGGTGACCTTGTAAACAAGAAGAGGGCAGCATTATCTCCTGCAAATGTAACCAACCTTGTTTGTCTGAGCAATAGGCTGGACAAGAAGTAGGACTGAGTGGACTTTGTTTTATTTTTGAATGCATTTTTTGGGTACACAATTGTAAATTTGTAAGTTCAACTTTCATGATAAAGAGATTGCACTACAGTACTTGTACAGGAACTCCTCACTTAAAGTCGTCCCGGTTAACGTTTCGATGTTAATTTGCTGATCAAGTAGGGAACATGGTCGTTTAAAGTTGTGAAATGCTCCCTTCTAACGTCGTTTGGCAGCCGCCTGCTTTGTCCACTGCTTGCAGGAAGAGCAGCCCGTTGCAGCTAGCTGGTCGGTGGTTGGAACCAAGGGGACCAGCAGCCCCCCCATCAGCTCCTCACTCCCCTAAGTTTCCTGTGCAGCAGCTGTCCCTCCCCCCTCTGCATGTGCTGCTCCTGCCCTCTGCCTTGGAGCTGCTCCCAGAGACTCCTGCTTGCTGCATGGGGGGATGGGGGCAGAGGGGGGCTAATGTCAGGTTGTCTCCCCCTCCCCCCTGCTCCTGCATCCCGCTTACCCCATCTTCCGTAGAACGGGGGTGGGGGTGGGAGTGGGGAGGAACACAATGGACGGAGGGAGCTTCTAGGCAGTAGCTGCGGGTGTCAGGTCTCAGCAAGCTATTTAATTAACAAGGCAGTGTACTTAAGCCTGGGGTCAGCTACTTAAAGGGGAAATGTGCATTTTTTTCTCTCACACACAGGGTGTGTGTGTGTCTGTCTGCCCTCCCTCCTTTCCTGCTGCCTTGTAGAGTGTTGAGAGAGTTAACCCTTTAGGGCTCAGTCAATTGCTAGTTCATTTAGCAGTAAGACATTCCCTGGGAAATATCCCACCCTCCGACTCCTCCATCTCAACCAAGCTTCACAATCATCATCACTGTGAACCAGTATTAAATTGTTTGTTTAAAACTTAGAGAGTGTGTGTGTGGGGTGCGTGTATGTGTATATCGATCGTTAGGTTCCAGGGAAATTTTTTTCACCAAACTCCCTCATTTACATTAATTCTTATGGGGAAATTGGATTAGCTTAACATCATTTTGCTTAAAGTCGCATTTTTCAGGAACATAACTACAATGTTAAGTGAGGAGTTACCGTATTAGGTGAATTGAAAAATATTTCTTTTTTATAGTGCATATACTTGTAATAAAAATAAATATAAAGTGAGCACTGTACACTTGATAACTGAAATCAATATATTTGAAAATGTAGAAAACATCCAAAAATATTTAAATAAATGGTATTCTATGATTAACAGTGCAATTAATAGCGTGATTAATCTTTTAAATCGCAATTAATATTTTAAAATAGTTTGACAGCCCTACTCAGAGCCAATGAGAATTTACTTTCCTAGAAAATCTCTTGAAGGTCAGACTGCCCTAAAAAGGCAATGGATGACAAAGACTGCACAAGCCTGGGAAAGCCCTGACCAGGATTACTCTATAGTGGGAAATTTCTTAATTTTACTAGCTATAGCTGCATTTTCTATAGCACATGGAGAGCATCTTCAAGGGGTTTGCAAAACCAAGGGATAGACAGAAGTTAAAGAACTCTATAGGAACATGCAGATATTATTTTACTTTCAGTAGCAGCCTGACATTAGAACTGATTTTGCTGGAAAAGTGAACTGAGCCTGAATTATGATTTTATAAAACTTTCAAAATACATGGCAGGCCTTAAAAACCATACGAAAAGATCAATTTTTTTATCCCATATGATTAAACAGCAGATAAAGGGATTTAAGACAGCTACAATATAAACCATCTCAATAACTTATTCCACAGGTCTTCCAACTGAGGTTACATTCAGCATTCCTTATTCTAGACAGGGATGGTACAAACTATAAAATTGACCATGGTGCTATTGAAAAATCAACATAGTAAAATATTGGTGACTTTACTAGACACATATTGGCAATAGATGCAACTATAGCATTAATGTCTTCCAAGTAACATGCCTACCAAGTATCTGGGATAACTCTGGTTCAAATAAATGATTTCATTACTGGTTAACTAAGAGAGTGTTTCTAAAATGGATAATTTTATCCATATTAAATTTTTTAAAATATAAAATATACATCCAATAAAACAGCATATTGTTGGTTCAAGGACATGCATAGTACATAGTTGAATTCCACAGGAATTAGTGTACCACTACAAATTGAAGCCACTGGCTAAATAAAAATGCCCCCTGCCTCAGCACTCCAGGAATTGGAAGAGTTAATGCAAACACATCTTGATAAAATACTTGGCACTTCTGTTTTGCCTTCCATCTCAAAGCAGTCTTCAAGCCATAATTAAGCTTCACCAGCACCCTGTGACTCAGTTCTGTGTTCTGCCCTTTCTATAGGTGATGAAACGGAGGAAGAGAGAGGTTAAGTGACAAAGTCAGTGCTAGAACAAGGAACAGAACCCAACTCTCCTGATGCCAAGTCCTATGCTTTTAATCACTAGACCATGGTTCTCCAACTTCATATTGAATTTCACATTTCAATTACATCTTATCTGTATGAATATGAAAGCACATGCATGGGATAATCTTTTTTTAAACAGCATACAGGTGAGGAGATGTACATTCCATGCCCATTGTGCCTCAGTGGTCTATTTTGTTTCATTCACAAAGTGTGAAGCTAACTGCAGTTTAAATAAAACTTTATTAAATGCTATGGCCTGCTCTGTTTATGTGACGGAGTTGCTTTTAGCCTAACTCCCCATTTTTCCTGTTCCACTGGTGACATGTCAGTAACAGTCCCTTCAGGAAACATGGGCCCTCTGACTCCAGTTCCACTCATTATGATAAAATTATCCTAAAATAGGAAAAAATGTAATACAAACATTAAAAACAAATCATTGACACTCAGGACCTCACCCAGTGTCCCTTTGGCCCCAGGCTACTAGCACATAGTGGAGATGGAATCTTGTCTTTACCACAGACTCAGCTGGTCACTGAGTCTTTGAGATAGTTTGATCTCCTCAGCAGGCAACCAACACGGGGAAAGACTTCTCTCTTCCTGTCACCCGTCTCTAAGTCAAGCAAACTCTCCTCCCTCCCTGTGGAGTTGGCCTCTCAATGGTTCTCTGTTACTCCATTCTGATGATCTCTGTAAGCTCATGTCTCTTGTTCCTTCAGATCACCTACCACTCTTGTGTAGTCACCTCATATAACCTGGGTGCCATTGGACTGCCTTAGTCCACTTCTTCTGCTGTCTCTCTAATGGCTGAATCCTCACACGAGTGCCTGTCTCCAGGGCCAGTGGGTCCTTGGCAGACCTGCAGTACTCCAGTGCAGTGTTTCCCAACTTGTGTGCCACAACATGCTATTGTGCTATCAAGCACAAACAGAATTTTGGAATGGTCACTTGTGGGGAAAAATAATCTCATTTTAATTAGTGTCAGACCCAAATTGCATTTGGTGTTGTTGCTCTTTGGGTATACGTGTGTGAGACAGATATTGCATCACGCTACACTCAAATGACCTTGCCACTTGCATGGTATCACACGGTAGCTGTGTTTTCTTATCAACCGTTCAGTTACAGTGGTGAATTTTGAATTCAAGACTCAAAAATGGAAACACGTTTGAAGAAAGATTCTGGCACGGCACCTCTAATTAAGAAACACAGTAAAAGAACTAAAAAAGAGCCACCGTGGCTTAACCACCATGTAAAAGAAACAGAGAGAGATAAAAAGACTTCCTTTAAAAAGTGGAAGTCAAATCCTAGTGAGGCAAATAGAAAGGAGCATAAACGCTGCCAAATTAAGTGCAAGAATGTAATAAGAAAAGCCAAAGAGGAGTTTGAAGAACGGCTAGCCAAAAACTCCAAAGGTAATAACAAAATGTTTTTTAAGTACATCAGAAGCAGGAAGCCTGCGAAACAACCAGTGGGGCCCCTTGATGATCGAGATACAAAAGGAGTGCTTAAAGACGATAAAGTTATTGCTGAGAAACTAAATGGATTCTTTGCTTCAGTCTTCACGGCTGAGGATGTTAGGGAGATTCCCAAACCTGAGCTGGCTTTTGTAGGTGACAAATCTGAGGAACTGTCACAGATTGAAGTGTCACGAGAGGAGGTTTTGGAATTAATTGATAAACATTAACAAGTCACCGGGACCAGATGGCATTCACCCAAGAGTTCTGAAAGAACTCAAATGTGAAGTTGCGGAACTGTTAACTAAGGTTTGTAACCTGTCCTTTAAATCGGCTTCTGTACCGAATGACTGGAAGTTAGCTAATGTAACGCCAATATTTAAAAAGGGCTCTAGAGGTGATCCCGGCAATTACAGACCGGTAAGTCTAATGTCTGTACCGGGCAAATTAGTCGAAACAATAGTTAAGAATAAAATAGTCCGACACACAGAAAAACAAACTGTTGAGCAATAGTCAACCTGGTTTCTGTAAAGGGAAATCGTGTCCTACTAATCTATTAGAATTCTTTGAAGGGGTCAACAAACATGTGAACAAGGGGGATCCAGTGGACATAGTGTACTTAGATTTCCAGAAAGCCTTTGACAAGGTCCCTCACCAAAGGCTCTTATGTAAATTAAGCTGCCGTGGGATAAAAGGGAAGGTCCTTTCATGGATTGAGAACTGGTTAAAAGACAGGGAACAAAGGGTAGGAATTAATGGTAAATTCTCAGAATGGAGAGGGGTAACTAGTGGTGTTCCCCAAGGGTCAGTCCTCGGACCGATCCTATTCAACTTATTCATAAATGATCTAGAGAAAGGGGTAAACAGTGAGGTGGCAAAGTTTGCAGATGATACTAAACTGCTAAAGATAGTTAAGTCCAAAGCAGACTGTGAAGAACTTCAAAAAGATCTCTCAAAACTAAGTGACTGGGCAACAAAATGGCAAATTACATTTATCCACATTAAATTTCAAGTAATGCATATTGGAAAAAATAACCCCAACTATACATACAATATGATGGGGGCTAATTTAGCTACAACAAGTCAGGAAAAAGATCTTGGAGTCATCGTGGATAGTTCTCTGAAAAATATCCATGCAGTGTGCAGAGGCGGTCAAAAAAGCAAACAGGATGTTAGGAATCATTAAAAAGGGGATAGAGAATAAGACTGAGAATATATTATTGCCCTTATATAAATCGATGGTACGCCCTCATCTCAAATACTGCGTACAGATGTGGTCTCCTCATCTCAAAAAAGATATACTGGCACTAGAAAAGGTTCAGAAAAGGGCAACTAAAATGATTAAGGGTTTGGAACGGGTCCCATATGAGGAGAGATTAAAGAGGCTAGGACTCTTCAGCTTGGAAAAGAGGAGACTAAGGGGGGATAGGATAGAGGTATATAAAATCATGAGTGATGTGGAGAAACTAAATAAGGAAAAGTTATTTACTTATTCCCATAATACAAGAACTAGGGGTCACCAAATGAAATTAATAGGCAGCAGGTTTAAAACAAATACAAGGAAGTTCTTCTTCACACAGCGCACAGTCAACTTGTGGAACTCCTTACCGGAGGAGGTTGTGAAGGTTAGGACTATAACAGCGTTTAAAAGAGAACTGGATAAATTCATGGTGGTTAAGTCCATTAATGGCTATTAGCCAGGATGGGTAAGGAATGGAGTCCCTAGCCTCTGTCTGTCAGAGGGTGGAGATGGATGGCAGGAGAGAGATCACTTGATCATTGCCTGTTAGGTTCACTTCCTCTGGGGCACCTGGCATTGGCCACTGTCGGTACACAAGATACTGGGCTAGATGGACCTTTGGTCTGACCCGGTACGGCCTGTTCTTATGTTCTCTACATCTACTTTCAGTGATGAAACGGAAACTGAACACAGCAAAGTCAAAGTGGTGAGCCTATGCTACTGGGAGAGTTATTTGCTATTTGGATTTTTAATTCACAGATGAACCATCTTGCCCTCTTCCACAATGTTTCATATGAGGGATGAAACTCTCAAGCCATGCCATGGGGCCAGATAAGTTAAAACAACACCTTACAAGCAAACATCTGTCCCTTGCCAACAAGCACATTTTTTTTTCAAGTGTTTGAAGGATCATAATGATAAACAAGTACAAATGACCAAAGACCGTAATGGTTTCTGATTAAGTGCTGGACGCAAGCTACTTGGTTGCTGAGCTTGTAGTGAAGGCAAAAAAGCTGCATACAATCACAGAGATGTTAATTTTACCAGCATTCAAGAAAATGTGAAAGTATCGTTAGGTGCAAATGCAGTCAATGAAATCGCAAAAGTTCCCCTTTCAAATAATACGATAAGTCACCATATTGATGATATGTCAGCTGACATTCAGATTGCTCCAAGAAAAAGTCACATCAAGCAGAAGGTTTACACTGCAACTTAATAAATCAACAGATCTCAGTGGTCATGCTCAACTCTTGGCTAACGTCAAGTACATTGACGTAAATAGTATAAGATAAATATTTTTTTATTTTGGAAACAACTGCCAGGTTACACAACTTGAGATACAATATTAAAGGTGACAAGAACCTTCCCTGAAGAGGGAGAACTGCACTGGAAAAATTGTCCTAGTGTTCGCACAAACGGGGCGGCCTCCATGACTGACAAAAATGAAAGGGATTGTAAACAAAACCCAGCTGTGTTGGTGACCCATTATTTCCTACACTGTGAAGCTCTTGTGGCCAAAACACTGCCAGAAGAACTTTCTTTAGTGTTAGATGGAGCAGTAAAGATAGCAAACTTAATAAAAATCACGGTCCTTAAAATGTTGCCTTTTCTCGCTGTTGTGAGAGGAAATGGGAGCAGAACACCTGAATTTACTTTTGCACACAGGAATATGCTGGTTTTCCCATGGAAAAGTTCTCTCATGTTTATATAAGCTGAGAGACGAATGTAAAATGTTCTTAACTTTGAAGGAATCCATATACACAGACTTGATCGCTGATGTAGCATAGTGTGCAAAACTTGCCAACCTGGTTGATATATTCTACCCTCTAAATGAACTGAAGAAAATGCAAATCTTCTACCATTAAACCATGTTCTGCTTTCAGCTTTCTAATGCCTGAGATACAAAACATTGTGGAACTGACGTTCAATGCTCATGATGATTCCCTGGTCATGAGATGAGCTGCCACACTCTGCATCTACTGAAGCTTTCAATAGCCAGCTTTCAAAATCCATTGTGTGAGACAGAGCCATTGCACCACAAAAATAGTAGTGCTGCAATCACCCAGTGTGCCGCCTAAACCTCTTTACACTAAGGCTTGTCTACACTGTCAATTAACAACGCTGCAACTTTCTCGCTCGGGGGTGAAAAAACACCCCCCTGAGCACAGCAAGTTGCAGTGCTGTAAAGCACCAGTGTAAACAATGCCCCCAGTGCTGGTAGCTATGCCCCTTGTTGAGGTGGTTTTTTTAGAGCGCTGGGAGAGCTCTCTCCCAGCTCTGCACCACGACCACACAAGCAAGGCCATCCTTACCCATATGCAAAGTATGCAGCTGCGCGAGGTATCAAATTTCCTGGTGTCCTGCGCAGCTGCGTGCTGCTCCAGCCCCTGGGCTCTTCCCCAGGGCCCCCACCCCTTCCCTGCCCCTGCCCAGCCCTGCCCCCACTCCCCTGAGCTCTGCAGTAGGGCCAGGGCTGCAGTCACCGGCGGCAGGAGTGCAGCAACCCGGCCCCAGCTGCACCGCTGGTGAGTGGTTCCCCCAGCCCCCCCCAAGCCAGCCCCCCACCCCTGAGACCTGGGGCCAGCCCCCCCGCTCCCTCCCGCAGAGGCCTGGGGGCCCCCACCGGGAGGCTGCGTAGGGCTCTAGAATAGCTAGGGATGGCCCTGCACGTTAAAGCACTGCCAGTGTAGACAGGGGTAGTGAACATTAATGCTACGTTACAAAGTGTGTGTGGCGCGGCCGGGGGGGGGGCGGGGGGAGGGGAGACAAGGGGAGTAACACGGAAATAAATATTATGGACACATTCAAAATTAATCTGACTTAAGATCATTGCAAAGGAAGCCAAATTAACGATCTGACAGACTGGTGCTCTTTGATGAAGCTGGCAGTTAATATGTCACATGATTTTGAGGTTCATTACAAAATCTACATGGAAGTTTCACAACAAAGTATAAAATAGCTACTTGAAGTTTGTATTGATGCACACCCAGGGTAATCCCATTGACTACAAATTAGTTCAACTGACAGTTGCCTTGAACTAAGGCTTTATGCATTTACAGTGTGAATAATTATTGCAGACTCCTTTGTAACATAGCACATTATAATGTCCACTCACTGTGAACAAAAACAGCAAGGAGTACTTGTGGCACCTTAGAGACTAACAAATTTGTTGCCAACTCTATCCACATATCTATTCAAGGGACACCATCATCGGACCCAACCACAGCAACCACACAATCCAGGGCTCGTTCACCTGCACATGTACCAATGTGATAGATGCCATCGTGTGCCAGCAGTGCCCCCCTGCCATGTATATTGGCCAAACCGGACAGTCTCTACGCAAAAGACTAAATGGACACAAATCAGATGTCAAGAATTATAACACTCAAAAACCAGTCGGAGAACACTTTAACCTGTCTGGACACTCAATAGACTTAAAAGTGGCAATTCTTCAACAACAAAAACTTCAAAAACAGATTCCAATGAGAAACTGCAGAACTGGAATTAACTTGCAAACTGGACACCATCAAATTAGGCCTGAATAAATACCGGGACTGGATGGGACACTACAATAACTAAAAACTAATTTCCCCATGCTAATTTCCCCCTATTGTTACTCACACCTTCCTATCTACAATTTGAAATGGGCCATCCTGATTACCACTACAAAAGTGATTTTTCCTCCTGTTGATAATAGCCCACTTTAATTGAATTGTCTTGTTAGAACTGACCCCCACACACACTTGGTAAGGCAACTCCCATCTTTTTATGTAGTGTGTGTGTGTGTGTGTGTGTGTGTTCCTACTGTATTTTCCACTCCATGCATCTGATGAAGTGGGTTTTAGCCCACAAAAGCTTATGCCCAAATAAATTTGTTATTCTCTACGGTGCCACAAGGACTCCTCGTTGTTTTTGCTGATACAAACTAACACGGCTACCCCTTTGAAACCTGTCACTGTGAACAGTTTTGCATAGGATATTGCAACATATTATCAAGCCACTGCGAGACAGTGCTTTTGTTTCACAGATCTTGAGAGTTCCGAACCCAAACTGTAGCTCCAAGCTGATGGCCAATGCAGCAGCTTGTCTCTCTGATGGAGTGAGCTGTTCTGAGTGTTGGACACACCAGTGCTCTGCACTTAGTGTGCTGGTTTCCCAGGGATAGACCCCACTCTCTTAAGTCCCCTTTCCACTGCTCCACTGGTCTAATGGGGATTAAAACTGACCCCAAAAGAGACATCCAGAGCTTCCCCTTGCACAGAGGAACCCCCAACTGGTGAAGGCAGGCATGGCTGGCTCCATGCCGCCTCCTCTTAGTCCTCCTACTGCACAGGGGGCGTGCCAGGGAGCATTCTAGGAGCAGAACATTGCACGGCCAGAGCACACTGTGCTTCTGCAATCTTCACCGATATAAATGGCCCTTCTGGAACTGGTATAAGCCTACTGCTGCTCTAACTCACAGTGTGTGCCTGAACTGGCTACCAGCTCTTCCCGGGATCTGATGGAGAGGTAGACAGGGGGCATTGTTTTGCATCCTCCCACATCCCACCATGACTAAGGATTGAGCCTCTGTTAAAAAACTTATCTGATGGGCCACTATTGTTTCGTTGAATTTTGGGATACTCTGCAATCAATAGCAAGGTAACATTCTCCCTGAAAGGCCCATAGCACTGAAAACCTGATGTCTTTCTTGCTTAGCTGAACCATGAAAGTGATGAGATTCAGTATGAAACTTAAGGACGTCTCCATTCGTCAATATTGTAATTCACCTCTTGAGCATTATAGGGGTACAAGTACTCCTATTTTAAGTGATTATGGTGCCAATATAGGAAGACTATTTTATGCTAGCAGTGTAATATAGCAATTGGCATTTAATAGAGTATACAGCAGAGTACTCAAGGCTCCATGAAGTATATCTAAGAAATCTAATCAGGCTATGTTATGTACGTGCATACATGAGCACACAAATGGATTTCAGTAACTGCCAAATGTACTTTACTGCAATAATTACCAAACAAAAACAACCCCCCCGCCATCATTCTGACCACAGACTCCCATGAAAACATAATATTAATAAAAGCTGTGAGCAATTTTAAAATAAGTCAACAGCAAAAATATATTTGGATTGGTGGTACGCATTCACATGTGAAAAAGGTACAGTGGCCCAGTGGATAGGGTACTGGAGTGTGAGTAGGGAGACCTAGCCTCTCCTCCCAACTCTGCCAATGACCTGCTGTGTAACCTTGGTCAACCTCCGTTTCCTCTCCTCTCCTTCATCTTTATTGTCTATTTACATTGTAAGCTAATTGGGGCATGGGCAGTCTTACTTTGTTTTTGTACCATAGGGCCCTGATATCAGAGTCCTCGGTATGATCTGTAATGCAAAAACAACAATAAAAGATAATGATCCATCACCTTTTCTTTCAGTTCCCTTTCACCAACCACCAACCTGTTAGACATTTCCCCGAGGGCAGACTGCTCCACATCTGTCCTTTACAGGGATTCTTTTAACTTTTTACAGAAGCCTCTGGTACTGGCCACCATTGAATAATGGATTAGATGGACCACTGGGCACTACTGAAACAAATTTTCAACTATATTAACACTGACAACAAGACAATTCCTACATTCCTATCCAAATTATACAAATGGGAACATGTATGGCCCCTCAAGCAGATTTCTAAGAACTTAGCACATATTTCTAATAAGTAGCATGGTTTTATTATGAGTCCAAACTACAACTCTAAATCCCGAACGCCATGTATATTTTGGGGTGGAAGGGAAGAAAAAAGAATTTGGATTCAAGTACATGGGGCCTTTTCAGCTGCAGTTCAGTGCACAGGAATCACATAAAACAAAAAATAAATCACAATACAAATTGGATCTGCAATCATTACATCAGAGTTACTGAGCTAATACTGTCTTTTTTGAGTGGAGCTACTTTGTACGTCTTTCAAACTTCTTTCAAATGGAGCTCGTTAAGTGCTGCAGAGAGAAAACCATTTGCAGTGTACAACAACAGTTTACCTAGACTGAAAGTCCCTGCCTCAAAGAGCTGTCTTTTTGTTCTGTATTTATACAGCGCCTATCACAATGGAGTCCTGGTCCATGACAGGAGTTCCTGGGCGCTACCATGGTACAAATAAGAAAGCAAGTTTTACTGATTTTACAAAAGCCAGCAATTGTGCTACATATTCTTGCGTATCACCTACTGGCTCCTTATCTAGTTACACAAAAAACAGAGTGAGCATTCCTGCAACCTTTATTATGCATGTTTCATTATTACTACAACAAGTGTTTTCCGCTATTTTCACATCCTCTACAAAAAATGGGAACTTGTGGTTCATTTGCTAATTTTCTCCAACAAAGACAGACTTCGCCTTTATCAGCTTGGGTTTAAAATGTTATCTAACTTGCAGACTTTACATTAGTGGTTTCTCCTTGTTAATAAAGTTAATAGCTCAACATTTATTAGGCTTCCTCATTAACCTAACTCTAATTTCAGAGAATTGTGAGAACTGTTTTGATACAGAAGACAGAAAATATCATATTGCCTCTATGTAAATCCATGCTATGCCCACATCTTGAATACTGCACTCAGACTTTGTCGCCCCATCTCAAAAAATATATATATTGGAATTGGAAAAGATACAGAAAAGGGCAACAAAAATGATTAGGGGTATGGAACAGCTTTCCTATGAGGAGAGATTAATAAGACTGGGAATTTTCAGCTTGGAAAAGAGACAACTAAGGGGGGGACATGATAGAGGTCTATAAAATCATGACTGGTGTGGAGAAAGTAAGTAAGGAAGTGTTATTTACACCTTCTCATAACACAAGAACTAGGGATCACCAATGAAATTAATAGGCAGCAGGTTTAAAAACAAACAAAAGGAAGTATTTCTTCACACAACGCACAGTCAACCTGTGGAACTCTTTGCTAGAGGATGTTGTGAAGGTTAAGGCTATAACAGGGTTCAAAAAAGAACTAGATAAATTCATGGAGGATAGGTCCATTAATAGCTATTAGCCAGGATGGGCAGGGATGATGTTCATCGCCTCTGTTTGCCAGAAACTGGGAATGGGCAACAGGGGATGGATCATTTGATGATTAACTGTTCTGTTCATTCTCTCTGGGGCACCTGGCATTTGGCCACTGTTGGAAAATAGGATACTGGACTAGATCCAGCATGGCCATTCTTATGTGTTTTTATTTCTGATTTGCCAAAAAGGTAGCTATTATTTACAATGCTTGTCCATTCTATTTCAGTAGCACTTGTGTGTATTGATTAAATATAAATCAAGTTATAGGAAGATTTTTAAACTTTGTTTTTGGATATTAGTGGTAGTGGTGGTACTTCTCACTTAATGTAGATTCACTTACGCCTGTTTAATCCTCACTGAAATCAGTTTAGTTTAATTTAGTAATTTACTAGTATATGCTAAACAAGGATTAAATGGGTTTAAGTGCATGTACATTAGGGGGTATCCCCTATTTAACTAAACAGATTTCAAATTAATTTAGTTAAGACTGTACAACTTTTCTAATATAGATGAGCCCTAAGTATTGGGTCACAATTGCAAATATTGACATTTACCCAATGTGCATCCATGTATTTGTATAATACCACAATGAATCTGCTCATTAGATTTGCTTCGAGTGTGCAATGTTTTCTCTTTTTAAAAATAATAATAATAAAAAAAAGTTCCCTGGGAAGGTGAGTAGGGAAAGCCTACCTACAGAACAGGTGAGACATTTAATGAATGCCCTAAGGCTAGAGGTTTTGTCTACACGATTTTTCTGTGGAGAATTTTGTTGTAGAAAAGAACAAACTTCTTTTAAACCTCTCATGCTGTCCTAAGTCTCATGAATCAGCACTATCTTGCTCAATCACACCAGCTTCCTGGGAGGAGGGGGCAAGCAAGGGGGAGAGGGCAGGGACGGAGGGTGGGCTCTGGGGGAAGAGGCAGGCCAGGGGTTTCAAAATTCTGCATATTTTGTCAAAATAACACAACACAATATAATCATTCCATTTTCAATTATTTTGGTAATTTATGTCAAAATACCTGTCAGCAAGTATGTCTGTAACAATACAGACAACAAAAAAGATTTGGGAAATGTTTTTTGAAAAATAGATTCCTCACTAGGCATAAAGAACGAGGAGTACTTGTGGCACCTTAGAAACTAACAAATTTATTTGAGCATAAGCTTTTGTGGGCTAAAGCCCACTTCAATAGATGCATGCAGTAAGATTATAAAACACACACACACACACACACACACACACACACACACACCATGAAAAAATGAGTGTTGCCATACCAACTCTAATGAGACTAATTGATTAAGATGGGCTATTATCAGCAGGAGAAAAAAAAAAGCTTTTGTAGTGATAATCAGGATGGCCCATTTCAAATAGTTGACAAGAAGGTGTGAGCAACAGTAGGGGGAAAATTAGCATGGGGAAATAGTTTTTAGTTTGTGTAATGACTCATCCACTCCCAGTCTTTATTCAAGCGTAATTTAATGGTGTCCAGTTTGCAAATTAATTCTAGTTCTGCAGTTTCTCGTTGGAGTCTGTTTTTGAAGTTTTTGTTGTTGAAGAATTGCGACTTTTAGGTCTGTAATTGAATGACCAGACAGGTTAAAGTGTTCTCCCACTGGTTTTTGAGTATTATGATTCCTGATGTCAGATTTGTGTCCATTAATCCTTTTGTGTAGAGACTGTCCGGTTTGGCCAATGTACATGGCAGAGGGGCATTGCTGGCACATGATGGCATATATCACATTGGTAGATGTGCAGGTGAACGAGCCTCTGATAGTGTGGCTGATGTGATTAGGTCCTGTGATAGTGTCCCCTGAATAGATATGGACAGAGCTGGCAATGGGCTTTGTTGCAAGGATAGGTTCCTGGGTTAGTGTTTTTATTGTGTGGTTGCTAGTGAGTATTTGCTTCAGGTTGGGGGGCTGTCTGTAAGCGACGACTGACCTGTCTCCCAAGATCTGTGAGAGTGAGGGATCATCTTTCAGGATAGGTTGTAGATCTTTGATGATGTGCTGGAGAGGTTTTAGTTGGGGGCTGAAGGTGACGGCTAATGGCGTTCTGTTACTTTCTTTGTTGGGTCTGTCCTGTAGTAGGTGACTTCTGGGTACTCTTCTGTCTCTGTCAATCTGTTTCTTCACTTCCGCAGGTCAGTATTGTTGTTGTAAGAACAATTGATAGAGATCTTGTAGGTGTTTGTCTCGGTCTGAAGGGTTGGAGCAAATGCGGTTGTATTTTAGAGCTTGGCTATAGACACTGGATCGTGTGGTGTGGTCTGGATGAAAGCTGGAGTCATGTAGGTAAGTATAGCGGTCAGTAGGTTTCCAGTATAGGGTGGTGTTTATGTGACCATCGCTTATTAGCACATCTACATGGCTCCACAGAGCAGATGTCAATACTAATATTTCCATGTATGTCAAGCACAGATGATTTTAAGGATATGTCTACACAGCAAAGAAAACCCCACGGCTGGCCCGTGCCAGCTGACTCGGGTTTGCGGGGGCTCAGGCTGTGGGGCTGTTTCATTGCTGTACAGACTTTCAGGCTTGGACTAGAGGCGGAGCTCTGGGACCCTCCCACCCTGCAGGGTCCTAGAACCTGGGCTCCAGCCCCACAGAAGTCTACACAGCAATGAAACAGCCCCACAGCCTGAGCACCACGAGCCCAAGTTGGCTGGCATAGGCCAGCTGCGGGTTTTTCTTTGCTGGGTAGACATACCCTGAAGAGAACACATCCTTAGGAGTGAAGTTAGGCCGTGATCTGGCACAGCACTTAAATATGTGCATAAAGTTCAGCACCTGAGTATCCCCATTGAAACTAATG
Source organism: Chrysemys picta bellii (assembly GCF_011386835.1). Lineage (NCBI taxonomy): Eukaryota > Metazoa > Chordata > Testudines > Emydidae > Chrysemys > Chrysemys picta. Next base: position 107,920,436 of record NC_088791.1, read on the forward strand.
CTTTGCCAGACTGGGGCCTTAATGAACGGCATGGCTAAGTAGTACTCGGCACACCACTACTCAGTCACTGGTCTAGGATTTAAATTGTTGCAGACAATAGATTAGAAGGGCAATAGAAATGAGGCTCCAGCATGGCAATGGGGAGCACAGGCCACTGGCTGCACAGAGATGGGTGATCACCCTGCCGCCCCCAACCACCCTGGGACAGGGACTCTGCAGTAAGGATGCACCAGCCCCTGACATACTGCAATGGCCGGACCTGCACCAAACACACTCCGGGGCCCTGCCCCTCCGCGCCAGGTGTGCCGCAATAGCAAACAAAAGGGACAGTCTTACATACATACCCAGCCCAGCCCCCCCCCCGAGGTCTACGTCTCCCCTGGCACCCAAAACAAACGCACCCGTTTGGGACTGCTGCCCAAGAGGGGCACATGAATCAATTATTTTTCAGGGAAAGAGAAAAATATCTGTGGAGGACATCAAGTCTGCGCTTGCACAGTAGCGCAGAATTCACCCAGGAGTACATGGTGTACACACTAAGTCTGATCCAAATACAGCTGTTGTCTGGAGTTTGCTTACACATAACTTAAACAAAAAACAACAACAAAACATAAGGTATGAACAACTCAAAAACAAATAGCTAGTATACATCTATTCCTAGCCTGTAAACATCATGCCTCTAATTTTATGCCCACTTTTAATATTGTCTTAAATTAAACTGTAAACTCCTTGTGGTAGGGATGTTCTCTTCCTATCAATTTCCTTAGCACCCTGCACAATGCTCTCCACGCCTCCCATCCCCATCCTCCCTGATAAAAAATCCTCATCTTAAGTTTTTCCTGAGCTCAACTGTTCTTAAGGGGGCTTATATCTAAAGATACTTATTGTCTGTCCATGCCCTTATTGCCTTCTGTCTCAGATGTACAAACTGTTTTGTTCTTCTGGCTTGGCTGTATTAGGACCCACATAATCTGGCATCAGAGTCAGTAAGCAAAAACAGCAGCATTTCTACACATGGTCCTAGCATCCACCATCCTAACATACACAATTGCTACAACTGTCATCCCATCTACCCCAGTTGAATTTAAATATCTAGTTAAAAAAGGCTGAGAGGAAAATAAGACACAGTCAAGGATAAAATCCATCTAAAGAAAGAAGGTAACACTTATGTGAAACTAGCTACTAAATATTGTTACATCATTTATATTTGTAGTTTTGTGGTGGTGAAGGTACAAGACCACATTTCCAGGACCACCCTGCTTTTTGTTTTATACAGGAAAGAATCAAGTTACACTGCTAGTTAAACACAAATAGTTTACAATGTAATTACTGCTGAAGCAATTTCTGAAATTTCTTTTAAATTACTACTGTCTACATCTAAGCCTACATCAGCCATTCAGTAATGGCTTTTCATCATTTATTTTAACAAAAGAGCGATCAATGATCTTTTCTCACATTTGCTCTGCTGTCATCTACTTGAGAAGCTCTGTGGAATTTGAAAAACAAAGTATGTTTCCTATAAGCTACATGGTTATTTAAATTTCATTTTTTTGCTTTCTTACCATAATCAAAGATAAGTTTTATTCTCTCTGAAACCGAGCTGGACCACATCTGTCTAGATAGTTTTTAAATAAACTGGTTTTGCAATATTTGCATTGAAATATATGGGAAGAATCTGAATAAACCAAAACATGATCAGCAGACAAACACACTATTGATCTAATTAGGTTTTTCAATAAATACAAGTATCAGAGGGGTAGCCGTGTTAGTCTGAATCTGTAAAAAGCAACAGAGGGTCCTGTGGCACCTTTGAGACTAACAGAAGTACTGGGAGCATAAGCTTTCGTGGGTAAGAACCTCACTTCTTCAGATGCAAGAGTGCAAGAACCTCACTTCTTGCATCTGAAGAAGTGAGGTTCTTACCCACGAAAGCTTATGCTCCCAGTACTTCTGTTAGTCTCAAAGGTGCCACAGGACCCTCTGTTGCTTTTTTCAATAAATACAAGTGGATTTTCACAAACTGCATGCCTCTCTCCTCTTTGTCTTTATCTCAGTCCACTACATAACTGGTTATAGACTGCTCTACTCTAACATCCATACTCAAGATGCAAGTGCAATAGTCAGCATTAGCAGATTGCAGCAACATCATCTTCCAGTTTGCATAGAATATAATTCACCCAAAGTATCAGAAGGCATTCTACAATTAAAAGAAAACAAAGGGCAAATAAAGATTAAGTGGCCTACTAGCTAAAGTTTTAGCCCTACAAAGTACTGAGAAAAAGCATCCCTGCAACTTGTGAAAATGTCAAATATTCAGTTAATGGCCTGGTGCTTAGCAGCAAGGCTAAAAGTAAAACAAAAAGTCAGCAAGCTTTGAAGCAGGGGTGGGCAAACTACAGCCTGTGGGCTGGATCCGGCCCATCAGGGCTTTGGATCCAGCCCGCGGGACTGCCACCCCTGTTGCGCCGCGGGCCCCGTGCCGTTGCCAGCGGCAGCCAACACCACGTCCCTGTGGCCCCTGGGGGAAGGGGAACAGGGGACTCCCCATGCTGCTCTTAACTGTGGATACCTCCCCCAAAGCTCCCATTGGCTGGGAACGGGGAACCGCGGCCAATGGGAGCTTCAACAGAGGTACCCACAGGCAAGGGCAGCATGCGGAGCCCTTTGCCTCCCCACCCCCAGGTGCCGCAGAGACGTGGTGCCACCCGCTTCCCGGAGCAGCATGGGGCTGTGAACAGGGCAGGCAGGCAGGCAGGGAGCGTGCCCTGGCCCCAGTGCGCACTGCTGCCACCCCGGAGCCGCTCCAGGTAAGCGGCACCAGGCTGTAGCCTGCATCCCAACTCCCTGCCCTGAGCCCCCTGCTGCTCCCCACACCCCTCCTTCACCCCAACCTGCTGCCCTGAGCTCCTTGCTGCACCCCAACCCCTGTCCTGAGCCCCCTGCTGCACCTCGCACTCCATCCTGCACCACTACCCTGAGTCCTCTCCTGCACTGTGCACCCCCTCCTGCATCCCAACCCCTTCCCTGAGCCCCTCATACATCCCGCAACCCTCCTCTGCCCCAACCTGCACACTGCACCCCCTCCCACACTCCCTCCCACACCTCAACCCCCTGCCCCAGTCCTACATTCATGGCCCTGCATGCAATTTCCCCACCCAGATGTGGCCCTCAGGCCAAAAAGTTTGCCCACCCCTGCTTTGAAGATATGTTTGAGGTATTGGTGCTATCTTATACAAAAGGCTTAATGCAAAAATCAAAACTCAAGCAAGAATCACTGCAGCATGTGGAAGCCAGTTACAGTATTCTGAACCAGGTGAAAAAGAGCATTTAGCAAAATCAGGATGCTGGCAGAAAGAGCACTGCAGTAATACAAACTTCTTTTGTTAGTAAGCACTGACAGACAATGATCCCTGCATCTGCTATGGAAAGTGACTCTTTTATCCTGAACAGAACACCACAGTTTTCATGTGTTGGGATTTATGTAGCAAAAGAGAGAATTAAACGTGACCACCACGTTATTACCAAACATCTGTTCTTAAGAGAACCTCAGATCTCTATCCAGACTCATTTTATAATACACCACCCATTCATAGCTATAGAGATAAGCTTCTCTGCAGTAGATTAAAATTTAGTCATTTATAGACAGAGCAGAAAATTGTCACAACAGGACCAAAGGGCAAAAATGGGTCACATGGATTATAGTAAATGTCCAATCATAACACCAGAAAATGGCCCCAAGCAATGGCACATACAGTGGCTATTGAAGAGAACTGGTGCAGAAAACCCACATAAGAACCTAAATCATGCAATTGCCAAGTAGCAATTACTTTAGTCTGAAGTAATAAAACAGGACTTTTGAGAAAGTAAGGGTGGTATCAGATCATCCAGATGAAGCCCTTTGATAGCTCAGCAACCCCCTATACTTCAGTATTATTCATAGTACTCAGAGTAGCAGCCGTGTTAGTCTGTATCCGCCAAAAGAAGAACAGGAGGACTTGTGGCACCTTAGAGACTAACAAATTTATTAGAGCATAAGCTTTCGTGGACTACAGCCCACTTCTTCGGATGCATCCGAAGAAGTGGGCTGTAGTCCACGAAAGCTTATGCTCTAATAAATTTGTTAGTCTCTAAGGTGCCACAAGTCCTCCTGTTCTTCTTTATTCATAGTACTGAACACACTATCCTGTCAAGACACCCCTCTCAGAAAGCTCACCAATATGAGGCCTAACCAAGGCAATCCCAATACTATAATCCCATCAAATACCAGACAGGAAGCTATCACCAAGCATTTTTACTTATAAATACATATAAATTTGTTGAGTTATTATCCTTCTTCAGGAGCATCGGAAGTTTCTTTATTAAAAGAAGGAATACAGTAGAGCTTCAGAGTTACAAACACCAGGGTTACGAACTGAAATGTAAATGTAAACTGCTAAAAAATAAAGGGAAGTTTAAAAAAAGATTTGACAAGGTAAGTAAGCTTTCTGTGCTTGTTTTGTTTAAATTAAGATGGTTAAAATCAGCATTTTTCTTCTGCATAGTAAAGTTTCAAAGCTGTGTTAAGTCAACGTTCAGTTGTAAACTTTTGAAAAAACAACCATAATGTTCAGAGAGTTACAGACAACCTACATTCGTAACTCTGAAGTTCTACCGTAATAGATACAATAAAAGAGACCGCATGTGTAGGACACGCAGGGCTTTGGAGCTGTGCTCCGGCTCCGCTCCAGCTCCAGGCAAAAACCTGCAGCTACACTGCTCCGGAGCTGCTCTGCACTCCAGCTCCGGGCTCCGCTCCAAAGCCCTGATTGACACAGGACAGAAATTAGGAGATTTGGGTTCTAAATCCCTTCTGCCACTAACATGCTGAAGTACATTGGGCAAGTCACTTCATCTGTCTGTGCCCACTTTCCCCTTAAACCCTTTCCCTTCTTGTCTACTTTGTAAATTCTTCAGGGCAAGGGACCGTCACTATGTGTTTGTATAGGTACCTAACACAATGGGGTCCCATCCCAGCTTAGGCCACTAGGCACGATTATTTATTAATGATAATAATTAAAAAGGAAAGCCAGTATAAGGTATTTCGCTTGAGACACTCACAGTCTGAGCTACTGGGAAACTTACTGCTAGCCTACTATTCTGTTATGAAAAGATTTAGTACACAATTGTTGGAATGCAGGTTAAGGACCATGAGACTTACACTTTCATATGAAAGTAAGAGTAAGCGTAGGCTGCTTATGTAGTTTAGTACCACTGAAAAAGAGATCCCCCAGCACAGAAGCCTGATTGGTATTTTGAATATCACACAATTTAAGCGCATTTAGAATTAGAGTGCAAAGGGGCAGGATATTAGCATGGGAAACCCCAAATCTGGAATTACTGCCCTGGAAGATAAGGTTACTACAAAGTGATCATTAACAGTCTGTAGGAAGATGACTAGTCTTTTTCTTCAGATGAGTAATAGAAACTCTTTTGATAACCCTGCTGCCCACAAATATATGGAGAGCCTGGTAACAGTAAAGATGGCCCACAGTTCTCCAGCTGATAGTACATGGACTTCATGTTACTAAAAGCCAAGCCAGTCAACCAAAATGAAAAACCTCAATATACAGAAGAGGATACAGTGCTTCAAGCACAGGATTGGGATTCAGGTGTTTGAGGTCTAGTGCTGACTGTTAGACTTATGACCTTGGGCAAATCAAACTGACTTATTTTCCCTTCTGTAACAGAGAAAAGATTGCAGACCTACTTCAAATGGGGCTGTTTTGCAACTGATGTTTGTATAACAGCTGTGGATGGAAAGTTCTGTATAGAAGTACAACAATCAGCATTTTCAAGCTCAGCATTCATTTCCATACTTACGACCCCGAAAAGCCAGATTATCAGAGTTGTGGTGCACCCACGACTTCCACCTAAGTCAGAGAGCATTGTGGGTACTCAGCACCACTTTAAAAAAAAATCAGGCCTTTCATTTAGGCAATTAAATATGGATTTGGATGCCTAATCAGCATCCAAGTTTAAACATTTTGGTCATAACTCTTACTAGTATAAACGAATTTGGCAATCCAGAATGCGGTTTAAACACAGATTGTCCACTTGCTACAAGAAATCATGAACAGAGTGTAGTGCTGTTTTCTTAAACACAACAGATATCAGTAAAAAGCATGGTCCAAAGCCCATCAGTGACTGTATATAAACATCTCTAAATAGATGGCTGAGAACAGGTTAAAAATTACAGCGAAGGTTCTTAATAGAAACAAGTGTGGAAAAAATATTTTCATTTAAAGGATGATCTCTGTGGTACGACGTTGTAGGATCCTTTTGCAGTAATAGGCTCCTAGCATGAAGCAAAAATAGCCAGTACAGCAATTACTGCAGTTCAATTATTTCCACGGTTCTAGTCATTAAAAGGCAGCTTATAATATGATGGCATCAGTCATCGTATCTGAAATGAAAATTTCTGTCTTGCATGTTTTTGCCTTGGGTAATCAAGTTAAGCTCCCCTGACAGTTGTGTAAAAAGTAAAGCTGGTCTAATAATGAACCACAGATTTGTGAATAAACAGCTTGATTTAGCTTTGCTGCTACTTGTGGAGTCATATTATTACTTACAAGTATTAAGATAACCATCAGGAACTCATAAAAATGGTCATGAATCCCTGAAGTTTCACAAATTGATAATGTAGATGGCAGTCTTCAGCTAGGTTTTAGCTGGCCAATCAGGGAGTAGAAGTACCATGAGCCAAATACATGCCACGAATAGGGATGAGACAAAATGAAATATTCATAAGCTATTCACAAATGACCCACAGTCTGAAAAACAATTTGGCTGAAATATACAGAGTTCTAATGAGATCAGTCTCTAGTCTTAAAGCAAAAAAAAAAAAAAAAAAAAAAAAAAATTAAATTGCATTTTCAGTTGAGAGAATGTAATTTGACCAGCTCCAACCAAAAGCCAGGCAACTATTTTTCATTACATATGCAAATTGTTGACCCAGCACGAAAACGCCTATGACAACAACAGTATTTGATGTGCATGCGACTTGTGAATGAGTTTCTCAATCAATCTAAAAACATCTTACTAAATAGCAGTCTGATCCTAAGCATGTGAGTAACTTTATTCACATGAATAGCCCTTCGGAACTCAGGATGGATTACTCACATTACCATCATGCATAAGCATTTGCAAGGTCAGGTTTTAGAACTGTTTGATTTAAATACTCAAATAGCCAGTTTGCTCAGTCATTTCTTACATACAATAATAAACACACTATTTTGTTCCATGTTCATGGCATTCTAAGTAGTATCATCTTGCATTTAAATTACTGGTTAATTATATATAGCAGAGCAACTGGATGATAAAAAGCAACATTATTTTTATAATCTCACTTCAATCTTTTATTTCTGCCTCTTCTACCAACCCACTTACCTTCTGTACTTACTTTCCTATGTGCAAAATGAGAATAAGGCTACTTACCTCACAGGTAAATTGTGAGAATTTATTCCTGTTTATAAAGCAATTTTGAGACCCTCCAAATCTTCTGTTAGATGTTGGTAATGGAGGGTAAAAAAAAGTGTTATATTCTTCCCTACTGAATACAAATCCTTTGTAAAACACTAAAAATTCTATTATAAATGTATAAGTGTATTTTTAATCCTTCACTGCCACTCTCCGAGTTTTGTATATTTAGCTGTAGTTAGGCAAAATTTCATGACACCAAGAGCACTGATTTGCTTTCAACCAAATTAAGCTATTTCACAAATTTCCTAAATCCTTATATAGCAATTTCTAATTTGAGAGGGGAGAAAATGCAGACATCAGCAATATTTTTAAATTAAAAAAAGGCCTGGAAGGCACAAGGAATTTCATATAGAGGACTTACAAATAGACAAGCAGTAGCAACAACCTTGTCAGCAGGTTTTTCCTCCCACATCCAACATCTCTAGACCTCCATTATCTCACACAAGTTGCAAAGAGAGTGGCTTGTAAACAGACACTATGACTTTCCAAAACAATGAATGTTGAGAGAGGATTGACAGCTTTAACCTTGAAACTAAGGAGCATCCTCAAGGAGGCAAACCACAAGCTGGGTTATTTTGTTTTTTTAATTCAAAACATATCAGTAAGCAGAAGAAAAATGTATCAAAACTAAACTTGTTTACAAACCCTGCAAGCTAACAGCCTGGATGCAATGCATAAATCCAAGTCATGTCAGACAGCATTCCAGAATAATGTGTCAAAGAAAACGCAGAAAGACTTGTCTGTTAGTGGGAAACAATTGGGTCAGTTTGCAGACAAGCCCTTTAGACTCCTTTACATTGAATCAAACCCATTATTCAATGCCAGGCTTCCTTTATAGTTTAATATACAGAGCTATTGCAAATGAGACTTAAGAAATGTCTCAATTAAGTACCTACACTATACATACATTTCTGGCCATAGTATGTATGTTGGTTATGTCTTTTTTGTTCATTAATTAAATGCATCCTGGAGTACTTTTTGTTGTTGTTTTTGGATGGAGCGGGGAAGGAGGTTGTGGCAAGATGCACTGAAGGTGATCTTTCCCTCATGTAGATCTCTTATAAAGGTAGCAGTGCTGCTCTGGGATAGTTTTTAGGGAGGAATTCCAAGGAGCGACAGAGTCCTTCTTTATGGTACTCCTCCTCAGAGGGGCTCAGTGCAACCTATTGACTCTGCTGACCGAGACAGCCAGCGTTCCAGGATAGGTCTCCCTCATAACAGTGCATTGGACAAAGGCATTGCTGTAGCCCTCATTTGTCACTGAATCAGGTACGAAGGTCAGGGACATTTTACATTTGTTGTCCACAATGCATTAAAGTAACTGATTCCATAAGAATCAATGTTCACATATTTTAACATGATTCATAGCATCCAGAAGATAAAACAAACAAACAAACACACACACACCACCCACTTATAACTGGCCAGATGCTTTAATGGATTAAATACTGACTGGCCTTTAAATCACTCTGTCTGCAGATCAAGACTGACCCAGTGACCAAAGTTAATTTTTTTTTCAGATTTTGCACCCTCTTATATAAATTCCAATTTAAACAAAATATTTTGTTGAAAGCCTATTTTAGACATTTACACCATGTTCATCATGGTCATTTAAAACTCAGAGATATATCTGAGAATGCTAATTGTGAAGTCCTCCATTTACTCTGGAAACAGAACACAGGCAGTGGCAGTACAAATTCCATGCCAATTGTATAGCAAAAAAAAAAAAAAAAAAATCACACAAGAAGCCACTTTTAAGTCCATTCCATTTTTGGCCTCTCTGCCTACACTTGCCAATGAGATCCTAATGGTATCAACTGTGATGGTGAATTCTGTGACTGACACCAGTCCAGTAGGAAATGAACTGGGACCAACAACTCATTTCACATAAGCCACAAAATAACCTTGACATAACTTTTGATCATTATGGACTTGAGCTGGGTCAAAAGTAATGTTCTAATGGTGAAAGTCTAATCTCTTTCCAACCATGAGCCAGTCTGCTCCTTGAAATTCTTTTAAATAGTACCCAAATATAAAAGTACAAACACAAGTAGTACACACGAACAAGTGTGCCACAACTTTAAGTCTAATATAAAACAAGCTCTAGATAAATGACACTGTTCAATCTTAGAACACTTAATTGTGAAGGAGGAAGGGATCTGTCCAAAAGCAAAACCATTTAATTATTACAAAAGGTGGTACAGCCCCTACCAAAACTACTACCCCACTTCCACCATGTATAAACATTGTTCCTTTACACATTTAAAAGCACTTTAAGCCAATCTACCTACCTCCAGAGCATATGCAGTCATGCTACTGTGCGTTCTACATAACAAACCCATATACTGTAGTGCTGCCACCATAACTGCTCCAGGGATAAGAACTAAATGTTCAGTACTACAAGACTTTTAAAAAACATGCACAACACTGCCAGATTAAAAATTTACCATTTTCAACTGTTATTTCACACGCTGTTGACTTATTAACTATGTCATTTTCAAACTTTCCTCTCAGACTCTGACCTACTGACATTTTAAGCGCACAGACAGACAGCAGATCAGTGGATTGAGGAGGACTGACATGGTATAATTAAAAGGCATTAGTGCTGCCCTCCCCCATACAAAATAAAAATGGCAGTCTTGGTAAGATGCATGCAGCATAAGCGCTTTATTTCAAAAGAAAATCCCAAAACATGGCCAGAAATCCTTGCAGAAGGGACACTATCTTAATGATGATTTTTAGCACAATAGTGCTTTAAGTCCCTTGTATAAAGGCAACAGTAATTGTAATTGTACACAAAAAAATGTTAACTCAAGCATTTGTTATACCTACTACCTCCTACAGCACAACAAAAACGTTTAAAAAGGACTCCATGGCTACAGAAGAAAGGAGCCTTACAAATGAAAATGCGTCTCCCTAATTTTACACTCGCTTTTACTGAAACCCTGACATGAAAGCACTGTCACGTTGTTTCCACACGCACAGCACCAGCACCCTGAGAACTCATGCAAAGTCACTGCACAATTGAACTGTATATTGTTACAAAATAAAGATTCTAAACGTTTGATCTGTCAGTGAGTTCGGGGTAGCGGTGAAGGGGGAAAGGGGAATTGATCACGCGTTCGACTACCATTTCATGTTCTAAGTCACTTACATGAACTATCTAAACCAACCATGTATCTATTGTACCGGTACCTCTATTTGAATGCCCTCCCCCCCCCCCCCCCGGTCCCAATCCCCCCTTCCAAAACAAAACAAACGTGAAGCTCACCACAAGCTACTCAAAGAAAAAGAAATTAACATAAAAAAGTGTGTAAATCAGTCAGTCAGTTAATTAGTTCAATGTGTAATGGGGGCAAGGAACAGTATTTCACATAGAAAAGAGGTATGAATTGCCCCAATTCGGCTAGTCATTATTCTCATTTCCTGTTTCAGAAATCCAAAATTCAACTGCTTAAAATGAGACACAAGAATCTTTAGAACATTAATATTTCCAGTCTTTACTGATAAAAATTGCTAGACTCAACAACTAATAGTTATTCATCTCTAGATCACGAAACCATATATTGCATCAATATTACAAAAATGTATATATAGGGTGCATTTAGTACTAACCTTATAAAAGCTGCATTTACTCCTCTTGGCTAGAAATCATTAATAGTTTTGGTAAAATCCCTTTATGTGCTCTTCCAGCTTGCTAATTCAAAGCTTCCATTAACACACTCCATTGCAGATAATTGCAGACAGCACACGCTCCCCTGCTTTTGCCAGTCCCCAACACAGTAAGGATAATCACATTCCAGCGGGGAGTGAACAGATGGTGGATTCCATGGCAACCAACTCTCCTAAGGCTATTGGTAGAGTGTGTGACTACCACTTATTGGGTAACAATCACTCTTTGTGCTTCAGCCTTGCAAATCCTTAATGAAGGGACATATAAGCTTCTAGCACTCACTGGGCATGCCTAGGCAGGTGTTTTGCCATTTAAACAAGGCACTGCACCACAAAAAAAGCTTTCATCTGGATTTAACCTTGATGGTGTCTATGCCTAATATTTTGGGCAGGTTTAATGCTGAAGAATAAGATCACACAAAGTTCAACTTGAAGTCTATTAAAAATAGCTCTCAACAAACAGTTATGGACACACATAATTATCTTCTAGATTTATTCTTCACCTTAGTAGTTTCCAGAAGGGTTAAGTGCACTCATTCAGTTTTTTCTTTCCCTAATGAACTAATTTCCAAACTATACTGGATAGATTGAGATTTACATTATCTCACAAGCAAACAAAACAACTGTTAAAAATTTAAATCTTATTCATAAAACAATACAAGAATGTAGGAGTGTTCGGTAAACTAAGTCAATGCTAGTATGGAAAAAATAATAATGGTCAGAACAATTTTCCAAAGGATGGTTTATTTCCACTGGAAAGGGTTTCATACCTACTTTGTTGGAACACTTGCTGCATTTTCTGGAGCTACTACGCTTTGCGTTACCTAAAAATGTTCTAATCTCCTAATTTAGGGTTTTATTCAACAAGAATATTGCAGTTCCTTGCTTTTGTTGTTAGAGCCTCTGCTGGGTTCTCTGTCTCTGCATACAGCGAGACTAACGCTGATTCAGCAGCCAAAAGCTACCTGTTCTCCGAAGAAATGGGCTGTAGTCCACGAAAGCTTATGCTCTAATAAATTTGTTAGTCTCTAAGGTGCCACAGTACTCCTGTTCTTTTTGCGGATACAGACTAACACGGCTGCTACTCTGAAACATACCCATCTAGTAAGACACCTACATTGACACATGTAGCAATGGAGCAGTCTTAGCAAAATCCTCAGTGACATTATCTTGAGAGGACAGAAAGAACAGGGAAGTGTTTTTTCAAGAACAATTGATAGCAGTCTTGCCTGCAGAGAAGACAGAGCCTTGAAGGCATACATTAAGGCTTTAATTGCATGCCATCCTCATTCAAAATAATAAGAGCCCTATTTAGTAATAGAACATGCCTGTCAGTTTACCAATATTTTGTGGGTGGGATCTGTTTACAAGTTCAGCCTTTCACTGCCTCGCCCTCCAAAACTCTGTCATTCATACTTTACAGTGCTTTGGAAAATGGAAGTGGACTTTTTAAACTGATGCCAAACCACCCAGTATCTGGGATCCATCCTAAGCATGGGGTGTTTCCAAATCAACAGACTTACTATATGGAAAAAAGAAAAAAGAAAGAAAAAGAAAAAACCCTTTCCCCCTCCTTCCCCAACAATACCGCTCTTATATTCTGCTAGCTAGCCCTGATCCTGCAGCCCCATTAGTAATTCCTAACGGACAATGAGAAGCCCTCTATTGGAACCCACTGTGATAAATCTTATGATTTCCCTGCAGATGATGCTGCACACCGTGAGACCACTCAGTGCTGCCCTTCATTCCTGGATCCTCAATTCCTTTCATCCTCATTGCACCACTGAGCTATATAAGTTGATATAAAAGAACAAAGCTGGTATAAAAGAGAACAAAAAAAAAACTAAGGTTTATTTTAATTTATAACTAAACTATTGCTAATAATTTGTTTTAGGGTAGCACCTAGAGCAGGGTTCGGCAACGTTTGGCACGCAGCTCGCCAGGGTAAGCACCCTAGCGGGCCGGGCCAGTTTATTTACCTGCTGACGCAGCAGGTTCGGGCAATCGCGGCCCCCACTGGCCGTGGTTCGCTGTCCCGGGCCAATGGAGGCAGTGAGAAGCTGTGGCCAGCACATCCCTCGCCCGCGCCACTTCCCCGACACCCCTATTGGCCCGGGACGGCTAACCGTGGCCAGTGGGGGCCGCGATCGGCTGAACCTGCCACGTCAGCAGGTAAATAAACTGGCCCGGCCTGCTAGGGTGCTTACCCTGGCGAGCCGCGTGCCAAACGTTGCCAACCCCCTGACCTAGAGACTGCTGGAGAGATTGGAGCCCCATTGTTGTAGCCATTGTACAAACATGAAATAAGAGAGTCCCTGCCCCAAAGAGATTACAGTCTAAATAGACAAAATAGACAAAGGGTAGGAGGAGAAAGAGGCACATGCAGGCTAAGTGACTTACCCATGGTGTCACAGTAAATCAGTGGCAGAGCTGGGATGAGAATGCAGGCAGTACCCTGTCCATTAGACCAACTAGCACTGCTCGCAATGTTAACTGATGTCTGAAATACTTTACAAGTGACATTGGGTTCAGAAGCCCAAACTAGATCTGCTATTTCCCCTCATGTCAGTGTAGACCCCAGACAATTCTCTATGCAAATTCCTATCCATTCCCATTCCAAAACCATGACACGCAAAATGAGAACACTCAGGTGGAACTGGGTAAGAGGAGAATTGATAGGCAACGCAATGAAATGGTACAAGCTGTGATGCAAGTAGCCCTGCGATGTTTCACTCCGTATTCTTTATGAAAATATACTTATGATATGCAGTGGCGGATTAATTATTTTGCCGCCCCAAGGCCAGGAAATAATTGCCGCCCTGGCCCTGCCCTTTCCCCGTCCCCATTCCAACCCCTCTCCCCAAAGTCCCCGCCCCAACTCCGCCCCCTCCCTTCCCCTATTGGATCCCTTCCCAAATCCCCACCCTCGGCCCAGCTTCTTCCCCAGCGCGTGGCCTTCCCCTCCTCCCCCCTCCCTCCCTCCCTGCCCTGCAAAACAGCTGGTTTCGCAGCGCAAGTGCTGGGAGGGGAGAGAAACAGGACGCCGCGGCACGCTTGCAGAGAAGGTGGAGGTGAGCTGGAGCAGGGGGGCGGGTCGCGGAGGGGAGCTTCCGCCTCTGAAAATTTGTCGGCCTAGGCAATAATACGGTGCTGATGATATGAATATGACATAACGGATATACGTTAGGCAAGATGGGTCTTGTAAGATATCATTGGAAAGGTTATAATTTATTGAATGTAATTATCCAATTTGTATGCCTGTATCATTTCTGTATCTGAAGATAGTCAATATTCCTGTGTATCTGTATTTCAACTATGCTACTTTGGGTGACACCCACTGCCAACCCTTCAGGTACAACAATGGAAAAGCCAGACAGGGCGGATGGCCCATCAGCGAGGAAAATGGACGGTGAAAGGCTTGGCCTTCCTGCGGACACGCATACTGCCACTGACTCATGAACGCTGTGATACTATGGAGTCAGGTGGTCTTGTCGCCTGATACTAAACATTACCTGGGACTTCTTGTAACTTTCCACTGGAAGGGAAGGGGGGGGGGGGGGGGGAGGGGGAAGGTGTCAAGTTTGGGAAACAAAGGATTTCCCGCCTTATGTAAATCCTATTTAAGGGTGGGGAGGAAGGCAAATTGGACGACTCCTCTCCATGGCCTGTCTGCCCAAGAAGACAGACTGTTAAAGCCACCTGAAGGGAAGGGGGCGGGGGGTCCTGACTGAGACAGGGGGTCCAATCTGAAAAGAAATATAACTGGAACTCTGAAGCACAGAAACTTTGCAATCTGCTAAAAACAACATTTAGGGTAAGAAATTACATTTTGTAACTTGTTTCTTTAGTATATTGAGCTTAGCTCGCGTACTTTGTTTTATTTGTTCAATAATCTGCTTTGTTCTGTGTTATCTCTTATATTCACTTAAACTAACCTTTTGTTGTTAATAAACTTATTGCTTGTTTATAATATAACCCAGTTTATGTAATTTCTAACTTGGGAGGGGAAGAAGTTGTGCATATCTCCCTCCACACTGAGGGAGGGGGTGAAGTTCATAAAACCTTTGTGTTTGTACTCCTTAAAGGGATACGGCATGTGAGTGCTGGGGGAGGCCCTCTCACACAGAGCTGACTTCAGTGGATCTCTGCAGCGGGGTGCGGCCCTGCCTATGTGCTTGGCTGGAAGAGGCTTGTGAGCCTAACCCAGCAAGACCAGGTAAAGGGGACTCAGGCTGGCAGAATAGGTTGATTGAGTAGGTGGAGGATCAGTTAAACCCCAGCACATCAGGGGACACCCCAAAGGGCCCAAACCCCTCACAGCCCCCCATCACAGAAAGGTGAGGGAACACTGACTGAAATGGCTGGGTAACATGAGATGTTGAGACGTGGGATATGTTGATCAGAGTACAAGATCTAGTAGTCCCAGGAAAAAGACTACCAGGAAGACCCAGAAAAAGGTGATTTGAGACACTGAAGGACAACACAAAGAAGGTCAGCGTCAGCTTGGAAGACTCACTCGACAGGAATGTTTGGGAGATGAACAAGGACTGCTGATCCCAACTAATGGGGCAAAGCAAAGGCGAAGAAGAAGATATGGCAGACTAATATAGGTCTGTATTATTTGAACACCTCAATCTTTAATGTATTTATCCTCACAACACCCCTGTGAGGTAGGGTACTATCGTCACCCTTTTACAGATGGGGAACTGAGGCACTGAGAGGCTAAGTGATTTGTCCAAGTTCCCACAGAAGTCTATGACAGAGCAGGTAACTGCACTCGGATCTCCAAGTCTTAGCCTAGTGCCCTAATCACTAGACCATCATAGAATCATAGAATCATAGAATATCAGAGTTGGAAGGGACCTCAAGAGGTCATCTAGTCCAACCCCCTGCTCAAAGCAGGACCAATTCCCAGCTAAATCATCCTTCCACTCCAACTCCCAGTGCATGTGCCACCTCGGATAATGGCTAAAGATCCCCTAACTCACTGAAAACTGAGGAGATTGGTAAGAGCTGATTAAACGCATAGGAATTGCTGCTGTCCTTGAGGATTTTTGGAGTGTTTTGCTGAGGAGAGTGAAGTGTGGATGGAACTGTGGGGCTGCCATTCTTCTCTGGCTCTAAGGGAGTTCAAATCTCACACACACACACACTTTTATGCCACGCTGCAGAGCCATGCTGTGGTCTCCAAACTTTTTACACACAAGATCACTTTTTGAATTTAAATGCAACCCAGGATTTACCCCACCTGCTCATGCCATCCTCCCTCCCTCCGTCACTTGCTCTCCCCCACCCTCACTCGCTTTCACCAGGCTGGGACAGGGGATGGGGTTCGGGAGCGGGCTCTGGGCTGGGCTGAGGGGTTTTGGATATGGGAGGGGGCTCCAGACAGAGCGTGGGCAGGGAGTGGGGTGCAGGAGGGGGCATGGATGCAAGCTCTGGGAGGGGGCTCCAGGCTGGAGCAGAGTGCTGGGGTGCAGAAGGGGGCTCAGGCTGGGGCAGAGGGTTGGGGTGCGTGGCGCTCCCGCTGGGCGGTGCTTACCTTGGGTGGCTCCCGGTCAGCAGCGCAGCGGGGCTAAGGCAAGCTCCCTGCCTGCCCCGGCACTGCGCTGCTCCCGGAAGCGGCTGGCATGTCCCTGCGGCCCCTTGGGGGTGGGGGGCATGTTGCTCCCACATGCTGCCCCTCTCTGCAGGCACCACCCCTGCAGCTCCCTTTGGCCTCAATTCCCCGTTCCAGGCCAATGGGAGCTGCGGGGCGGTGCTTGCAGACAGAGCCGGCTCCAGGCACCAGCTCAGCAAGCAAGTGCTTGGGGCAGCCAAGGGGAAGAGGCGGCACGTCGGGCTCTTTGGCGGCGGGTCCATCGGTCCCTCTCGGAGGAGAAGGATCTGCCGCCGAAGAAGAAAGCGGTGTGGGGGAGCTGCTGCCGATTGCGGCTTTTTTTTTCCCCCCCACCGCTTGGGGCGGCAAAAACCCTGGAGCCGGCCCTGCTTGCAGACAGGAGCAGCGCGGAGACCCACTGCTGCCCCTGTCCCCTGAGGCTGTGCCACCACAAGGATATGCCGGCCACTTCCATGTCCGGGAGCGGCATGGGGCCAGGGCAGGCAGGGAGCCTGCCTTAACCCTGTTGCGCCACTAGACTGTTAGCGGCCGAAGATCATGATGGACTATCAGAGGCCCTAGGATCAACCAGTTGATCATGATGTACCGGTTGGTGACCCTGCTGTAGAGAGACTGTAAAGTCATCACCTTAAGCAGAACAGAGGGAATGTATAGGTGTATGTACTAAGGCAGCATTTTTCAAAGTTTGTGTTGTGACCCAGTACTGGGTTGCGCATGTCAGGCACTGGGTGGCTCCGGTCAGCACTGCTGACCAGGACGTTAAAAGTCCTATTGGTGGTGCTGCCCAGCTAAGCCAGGCTAGTGCCTACCTGCTCCAACACTCACGCTACACCCCAGAAGTGGCCAGCAGTGGGTCTGGCTTCTAGGCAGGGGGACAACGGGGGCTCTGTGCGCTGCCCCACCCTGAGCACTGGCTCACACTGGAGCGCAGCGCAGTCCACAGTGCAGGACTAGGTGGGAAGCCAGGCCTCTGCACCCCAGCTACACCGCTGACTAGGAGCACTGGAGGTAAGTCCGAACCCCAACCCTGTGCCCCAATCCTCTTCCCCAGCCCTGAGCTCCTCCCAAACCTGGAACCCTTTTCTGTACCCCAAACCTCTCATCCCCAGCCCCACCCCAGAGCCCTGACCCCAACCCTCTGCCCCAGCCCTGACCTCCTCCCACATCCCAATCCCTCATCCCCAGCTCCGTTGAGTCACGGGCATCAACAATTTTCAACTGGCTCCCCAGAAAAAGAGCTTGAAAAATCACTGTACTAAGGTAAATCCCACAATAAAAAACATTATTTAACTACAACAGAATGGTGAATCCTATGTGGAAAACCCCAATATAGTTACCACCCCATAATAACAAAGTTATTTATAAGTATTTCCAGTGCTGGTTGTGTATGTATATATAATTAAATCCTTGTTTCATTAAACCTGAAAGACTGTCATACAATGGCCTAACCCTGTATAATATCTTTTAAGTCCTGAAGAGACAGAGCTCTGGCCTGTATTTCAACAGAGAGATATACTCCCCTTAGCCTGAGGTGCAGGCTATTAGAGTTATATGTAATATTACTCAGCATCCTCTCTTTACCCCGGTACAGGCGGCTAATGCATTAGTCAAAGAGACCCTATAACAGTGTTTGCCATCTGTTTAGTTGATGTATCAAGAGAACAGTTTGATGCACCTTAAATTCCAACTGCCATAGGAGGAAAGTGATGCAGAAAGCACTACCGGCAATTCTTTGCACCAGCTGATAGGCCTTAGAACTGCCTTTCTTAGATGTTCATACACAAAGTCTTTTTGCGCTGCTGCAGAGTATGAAAGTCTTGGCACGACTATTTTGCAAGTCAGCTTGCTGCTCTCTAGCCTGAAGCTCCTTCAGTGGGTGCTAGCTTAGTTAGCACTACCGTTATCCAGGAAATCAGGTCCTGATATTTAATCATTCGACTACAGAGTCTGCCCTATCTATGACCACAGCTATCGACTCTAATGCCAAGCGAGCAGGGGGTGGCAAAGAACAGCAACATCTTAAGTTTTGCTAACAGCAGCAGAAGCTGTGCCAAATGAATGCTCAAAATAGTGTGTGTGTGTGTGTGTGTGTGTGTGTGTGTGTGTGTGTGTGTGTGTGTGTGTGTGTCTCAATTGCCACAACTTGTGTTGGTCATGCTGTCTGGAGTGGCTCACGACCATGAGTGACAACCTCAGGGCAGATTGTCAAAAAGCAGGGCAGACACACCAAACTAATTGTATGTGTGACGCGTTGGATCACAGAAACCCCCTTGGGAGCTGCCAACCGATGTGCCAAGACTACTTCTATTCCTGTTTTCCCTGCCAGCTCAAGACTCCAGCACCCTGTCTTGCTGAGCCAGACACTCCCGTCTGCTCCAACACAGACCCAGGGTCTGAATTACTTGCCCCAGAGCTGCAGGTTTACCTGAAAACAGCTCACAGAAGTGTGCTTGTCTTTAGCACTCAGATGCTCAACTCCCAATGGGGTCTAAACCCAAATAAATTCATTTTACCCTGTATAAAGCTTGTACAGGGTAAACTCAAATTGTTCGCCCTCTATAACACTGATAGAGAGATATGCACAGTTGTTTGCTCCCCCAGGTACTAATACATACTCTGACTTAATTAATAACAAAAAGAGATTTTATTAAATACAGAAAGTAGGATTTAAGTGGTTCCAAGCAGTAACAGACATAAAAAAAGTAAGTCACCAAGCAAAATAAAATAAAATGCGCAAATCTATGTCTAGTCAAACTATATACAGATAATCTCACCCTTAGAGATGCTTCAGTACGTTTTTTCCTCAGACTGGACACCTTCCAGGCCTGGGCACAATTCTTTCCCCTGGTACAGCTCTTGTTCTAGCTCAGGTGGTAGCTAGGGGATTCCTCATGATGGCTTCTCTCCTCCCTTTGTTCTGTTCCACCCCTTTATATATCTTTTGCATAAGGCGGGAACCCTTTGTCCCTCTGGGTTTCCACCCCCCACCCCCACTGGAAAAGCACCAGATTAAAGATGGATTCCAGTTCAGGTGACGTGATCATATGTCACTGCCAGACTTCATTACCCACTTGCCAGCACACACATATACAGGAAGACTAACAGGTAAACACAGCCATCTGCAGACAATGGTCCTCGTTAATGGGAGTCATCAAGATTCCAAACCACCATTAATGGCCCACACTTTGCATAATTACAATAGGCCCTCAGAGTTATATTTCATATTTCTAGTTTTAGATACAAGAGTGGTACATTTATACAAATAGGATGATCACACTCAGTAGATTATAAGTAGATTATTTGTAATGATACCCTACAAGAGACCTTCTGCATGAAGCATATCCCAGTTACATTATATTCACTTATTAGCATGTTTTTATAAAACCATATAGCCTGCACAACGTCACAGTAGGTTCTATAAAAAGATTTCACCAAACCAGGAACAAGTGTGGGCTCCTAAAGCTCTCCAACAGTCTTACCATGGAGGAGTCACAGACAAGTCCCCTTGAGCATTCCAGTTTATCTTGCTACACAGGGAGGCCGGACTACGTGATAGATGGTCACTTCACCCCAAAAATCACAACAATATTCAGGTTACCACCAGTCCCAAAACACCGGTCACTTCCTACAGGTCAGCTGTACTCAGATCCCAAAACAATGACCATGCCTGTAGCCAATCCTGTAATAAACTAACTAAAGATTTATTAACGAACAAAAGAAATGAGAGTTTTACAAAGTTAAAACAGGAAACATCCACACACCAACGAGTTACAGTCGTAGATTTAAAAAAGTCAATATAAGCGTCTATAATAAGCAGCTGTATGTGTCCTTTAGAGCTGAGCCATACCAAGCCGCAGGGGATCTCTTGCTTACGTTTACAAATCTTTGCCCTTCAGAGTCCAGACACCATAAAGAGACTCTGTTTCCTTTTCAGGGATTTTTATCCCCTTCATCCCAGAATCCAAGCTGATGGGATGAGTTCATCCCCAGGCCTCCCCTTCTGGAGGGAGTGAGAAATACAATCAACAAGGTTTCCTCTCCTTTGAGCTACATAACGCCTCATTTGCCTTCAATGGGTCATCTTGTGTTAGGGTGACCAGATGTCCTGATTTTATAGGGACAGTCCCAATTTTTGGGCCTTTTTCTTATATAGGCTCCTATTAACCCCCACCCCGTCCCAATTTTTCCACATTTGCTGTCTGATCACCCTATCTTGTTTGCTGGACGAGCACTTCACTTTAATTAATGCTTCTTCTGTTTGGTCAATTACACAATGGCAGAGGTTTACAATGCAAACACTGAATATAACTTTATACTACGGACATTATAAGGTAGGCTCAATACATGCAGCATCCTACAAGCAATTCCATAAAGTCTAAACACTGGACACATTCTTATATCTATTTTAACTATACTAACCCACAGATAAACCAGACTGGCCAGACCAGCTATGCATTAGTCAGTGCTCACTGAGGCCTGGGGCTCTGGCATAAAATAGCACGTGGTCTGCCAGCACCACAGTGTTAGCTTTCAGAGCCCCCATGTAAAATAGAGTGCACAAACAGTATTAAAGTGATAACAAAGAGTGTGTGTTACTAGAGAGGCAATCAAAACCTTCTCCCTCATTTCAAAGTTTTAGTTACTATGGTGGCTCCATATTCCCCTGTGCAATCTCACTATAGAAAAAGGAAGCACACGCAGTTCCCCGATTGCAACAAGACATTTTAGTAGCGCCTGTCTCTATGTGCGCTAGGTGTTATGGTTACACAATGGGTTCTTGATCTTGAGTGGGGTCTCTGGATGCTGCCATGATATTATAAATAGCTTTATGAAACGATAGCATCAAAGATACAAGGTCATTAAAAATAATCTCTCTATTTACTTTTGTGTGTTTAAAAGAATGTTTCCCTCGCTGCTGATTTGAATACATCAAAAATGTTGTTTACATGGAGCTTTACAATATTATGAATATGTATTTCAGCAACAATAGAGTGTGAACTAGAGGGTCATCAATACCTTTCTTTCCATCAAACATGTAAGAATCAGATATTGGCATGGTGGCATTTGCAGAATTGGCAAATGGGAATTTACATTTTTCATAATTTGTCCATTAACCTATTAAGTAACCTGTAGTAGTTTTCATGTGTACGGATGGCAGGCGGGGGGGAGGGACCATGAAAAAAATATTCATAAAAGAGTATCATTACTTCCATTTCCAATGATTGCACAGAACAAAATGAAGTGCATCATAAACTGAAGAAATATTGTTTTGCTAGTAAGAAACAATTTTTCAGACAGACATTTTCAGCATTGTCAATAGTCTCTTGACATCAGTACTGAAGCACTATCCCAGTCAAAGGAATACTGAAAGTATTTTTACCCATCTTGTATGGATGCAGCTGTATAATATGCTACATTGTCAAATGCTTTAGTTACTATAGTGTAAGTTTAAGTTCCACCATCACCTGACAACCTGCTATGTCACATATTCTCAAGCCAGGTAGGGATACAAAGTTTTGCCAGCCTAGCTATTCCATTAAGGATGTGATTTTTTATTTTTTTATTTTTAAGTTTAGCTATGCCAGCAAAAGCCCAAATGCAACTGTAGTTATACTGGCATAAAAGGGGCTTATGCAGATATAGCTTGTTTTGTTTGGGGAACAGTTATAAGATATATTAGCAAAAGCATTTTTTTGCCTGTATTAGCTGTATCTGCAGTAGGAGGGTTTGCCGTTATAGTTATAATGGCAGCGCTTTTAAGTGCAGACAAGGTTTCACTATTAAGGAACCAAACAGAAGACTTAATGAGGCACTACAACCATCTCCTAACTACAGATATAGGCGGTAACACCGAGTACCATTTCCCATCCTGTGATCCACACAGATCGGCAACAGAAGAAGCAGAAAGAGAAAATTCAAATGTTGGTGGCAGAAACCAGTTTAATACAAGGCTTGAGCACAAAGCAAATCAACAACAACATTTTGCCATTTCTACGAAGGACACACCTGCACAACACACCAACATTCTGCTTACTCCACTAACTCTCCAGTGAGCACAGAGTCCAATTCAGTGTGTCTGACCTGATGTTCAAAGCCCTCAACGAGGGAGGGGGGAGCGGCTTTATTTACCTGAGAGATTAACTCTCCCTCCTCAACAGCTACATGTGAGCATGGGAGACAGAAGTCTCACATGAGAGGGACCTAGAATATGAAACTGACTTCTGCAAAGGCAAAAATGACCACATAGGTCTTATCACATCCAGCAACAAATATAGAACATATCTATTTGACTTAAGTTTCCCTCAAATTATTTTTTTAATTCCCTCACTCA
Source organism: Chrysemys picta bellii (assembly GCF_011386835.1). Lineage (NCBI taxonomy): Eukaryota > Metazoa > Chordata > Testudines > Emydidae > Chrysemys > Chrysemys picta. The sequence continues at coordinate 107,943,577 of NC_088791.1, forward strand.
CACAAATCAGATGTATAACTTAATCAAGCCTTTCCTAAAGGTTGGAAAGGAGGAAATATTTCTCATTTCAAATTCTTGGGGGATGCTCAGATACTATGGCGATAGATGGTATAAATTTAGCTAGCGAAATATAACAAAGGAACTATACTATATTTAAGATACATTCGATTAAAAATAGTTTACTTACAGCCTCCCATGCCTTTCATCAAAAAACAACCAACGATGTGAACTGGACTTCTCCTTAATCGCAAATATTTACCTGTTAACGAGTCTACACATCTTGGATTTAGTCCATAAACTGGGCACAGAAAAAAGTTTACAAACAACGCATTTTAAAAAAATAGGAAGTTCTGAATTTCATAATAGTTACTAACACAGATGTGACTCAGGAAATATGCAATAATACAAATTTCAAAACACAGTAAGAGCAGCTGGGGGGGTGGGAACTGGAGCAGAATTTATATATATATATATATATATATATATATATTTTTTTTTAATCATTATACTTTAAGGATTTGTAAAAAAAAACAAAAACAAAACAAAAGAACACTTAATGGTCACAGATCTCATACCAGTTCAACTCCGTGTCCTGGGCAAATTTATCTTGGTAACTATATTCTGTTTGACTTAAAAGTTCTGTCCAATTACAGCTATGCAGATTATACTTCCCTTTCTTAAAAACCTGGTATGCAGTGTTGTTTGTGAAGAATGACTATATAATACACAAGAAGTGGTACACCTCTACCCCAATATAAAGCAACCCGATATAACACAAATTATGATATAACGCGGTAAAGCAGAGCTCGGGTGGACGGGGCTGCGCACTCTGACGGATCAAAGCAAGTTCGATATAACGCTGTTTCATCTATAACGCGGTAAGATTTTTTTGGATCCCAAGGACAGTGTTATATCGAGGTAGAGGTGTATTTCAGTTTATAAAGCAATTTGGGCTCTTTGAATGACTTGAGTTAGGATATTAGCTTATTCTCTGGTTACTTCCATTTGCAGGCTCGCATTAAAGTTTTTCCTCTAAATTATATTTTAAATATTGAATTTATATCCAAGGAAGAGGTGCAGTGTCTACTCAAGCTAAATTATTACCCTTCAGCAACTAGCTGAGACCAGTAAATAGGACAGCCCTATATTTTCAATTGTTTCATCTTATTTTTATGTAATTTGTACTAAATCAATAGTATTAAGTATTTGAATCCTCTATTGTGTATTTCATTCCTGCAAAAAGCTAACACAGAAACAAATCAGTCACTGATGTGACTTCCCAATTCTTTTCCTCTTTTGAATGCCAAGTGTTCTAATAAAGCTGTACTGTTATTGCAACAGTGTTTTCAAAAGATTTATGATCTGCTGGCCTAAAGTGCTCCTACAGCAAGCCATGCTTTCAACTCAACATTCCCTCAAAGTCGCAGGCTTCCCACACACCAAAGTAGCAAACCCTTATAGAATAATCCTATAGACTTATGCGGAGATGAAACCAACAGGTTTCTAAGGAAATTGTTCTAAACGACTATCCTTTCTATAGAACGTCTCTAAAAATCTATAATTTATAGAATTTGTTAAGGCATGTTACATAAGGAAAGTGAAGTCCATTTCAACAGATTTCTACATGTGCAAGCTGTATATTGTACTTAACATACTGTAGTGAACACTCAGTGTAACATACTACTTCTTTCATACACAGTCCTCCTCTTTCCTTGAAGCCCGACTGTAAAGCATTGACACTAACATTTGTTTTCATGAGTACAACCTACACAGGTAACAGCCATAGGTAAGGAACTAGTTGAACAGACAGAATGTTGCCAACTCTCACAATGTTTGCCATTCTTCTCAAAGCCTCAGTTTCTGTTTTTTTCATTCACAAAGCGCGAAGCTGAATGGAGCTTAAAGTTGAACAAGTGAAACTTTATTAAAACCCCGTGGACTAGTCTGTCCACATGTCTAAGTTGCTTCCTGCCTAATTCCCTGCATTATCTATTCCACTGGTATCCCATCAATAAGAGTCATTCCAGGGAACACTGACCCTCTGACTCCAATTCCACTGATCATAATATACCAGGAGCCATGTGATTATGTGAAAATTTCAGCTTCCATTTAAAATGCATTTTTTCCAGTTGTGGAGAAAAACTTGAGAACATGACCCCGCTAAAACCTCAGAAATCAAAAAGTATTACATAAAAATAGAGCCACAATATATTTTAAGTGTCATGATTTTTAAACAATTTCGAGATTATATTTTTAGGACCGAACAATATTTTGTTGGATTGGCAATACCAAGATAGACCAAGAGATTAAAGTAGTGAACAGATTTTATGAAACACTGTGTCTTTAAGAACTGCACACTAGCTGATAAGCAGTTCTCCAAGAACTTACTGCTTATACATTCAGATAAACAGAACTAGGAAGACCACCTGCAGTGGTTCCATCTGGTGATGCCCAATAGTTACCTCCATCTCAAGGAATGGAAACAGGAAGTACCAAGAACCAAGACAGCCGAGAGAATCTGGGAACACTAAGCAGAATCCTGTTGTGCTACTGGTCTATGAAACATGAGGCTTTCCTGAAATCCAAGAACTCACTCCATGATCAACAAGAGTTGTCCCTGAAAGCATAGCTGGACCATGTTACTGTGTATGTACACATCATGCCGAAACAAGCATATGTACTATATCTAAAGAACCCAGTCAGTCAACGATGGATTCACAATCTAATTATTTTTCTCTGTGCCTTTGCCAAGAAATCTGCTTGCTCAAAATGCCTATTGCATGACATTTATTAGCATTCCTGTTTTTTTCTGCAACGCCTACTAGCAAGCATCTCATGTGAAAATGGTACAGAATAAAAGAATGAATCACTTCTAACACTCAACAAGGAATTTGTCAGAATAAGCAAAACACTTATCCCCAAAACTGCTTTCTCTCATCCTTTCACGGTAGAATCTTGATCCAGAACACTCCTTCAGTCCCTTTCCTCTAGGCATCATGCCACATATTTAAAGCAACGGTACACAATGCCTTTTTAAAGCAACATTTTAGTTCTATAACTTCCCTTTGCCTTTTAAAGCATGGACAGTAAATTCTTCTTTATCCCACCCTGGTAATTTTATTTTATGAAAGGAGCAATAGTGTGTCTGGCACAATAAATAATAAAACATCACTAAAACCCCCCCCACTTTTGTTACACCTTTTTGTCTGAGTTAAATTTGGTTTCATCCCTGTCATTGCTAGAGTTATTGCTCACATCAAAAACAGGGAGGAGTTATTCCATCTGAATGCATACAGAGCATATCAGTGCTATACCACAATTATCTGAAACAAAATAATGCTTCAACATCTACTATACAAACTGCACACTTTATATTCAAGCTTCCTTTAGGTCACCCATGACATTCAAATAACTAAGGTTGTACTGTTAAACAATATCCATTTTTGGCTCCCCCTCCCTAATCCATTTTCATTGCAACAATTTACATTAATTAGGTCTTAAGATGTTCACATACTACAATGACTGACATGATATAAACCTAGGTAGAACAGAATTTGAGATCTAAGTTTGAGATCTATTCTTCAGTGCAGCTATGTATTGGTAGCAACTGTAGGCCCTAGCCAAGATGGGGGCCTAATTGTACTAGGTGCTGTACACTTATATACTAGCAGTCCCTTGTCCTAAAAATCTTACAATCTAAGTAAGCAAAAGAGATAAAAGTATTGTCTCTATTTTAAAGATGAGAAGACTGAGGCAGAGATTAAATAACTTGCCTGAGGTCACACAGAATCCTGAAACAGCCATTAACTGACCCAGGTTCCCAGTCCAGTACCTTAACCAAAGACATCCCTTCCACCAGTCCACAATTGACTTTGATCAAGCCAGTTTTTCTACACACTAGTCTGCCACGGTAGCTTTAACATTTATATAGACAAGCATTTCACACACTGATTACCAGAAATGTCTTTGTTTTCCTATTTCAGGTTCTCTCTGGTGATATGTCAATTCTTATGTCAGTTGAATAAGAGCTGTGGGAATATATATCTTCTTCCAACTCCCCTTCAACTTACTTTTGAAGAGTCCTCTTTTCATTTGGTTTCATTGCTATTTTTTATTTGTAAGTATGAAATAATTTCTTTTATTTAACCCAGATGTGTTTTCCACTTCTCTGTTGAAGAAGTTCTTGCATCTGGAATCTCCTTTACAAGGATTGCTTAATCAATTGGAAAAAGTCCTTTTCACTTTGTCTTAAAAAAACAAAACAAAAAAAGAAACAAACAAATGGTTTCGGGGGGGGGGGGGGCCGGGGAGGGACTGAAAGGGTTGGCTACCCACTGTAGAAGTATTTCAAGGTTTGATACTTAAAGATTGTCAATGAAGCTTCATTTTAGTTAGATTTTCATAGTGATGACTAACAACCTTAGCCTCCTATTAAAGCTGGCTACCACAGTCCTGTCCTTTGTCCCAGTTGTTTTGTAAATGAGGCACTGAGACAGCATGTGTGGGGTGTTCAACGGAACTTGCCTGCTACAACACCTGTGATTTAAATCGAATGCTGGGCTGTAACTGTTCAAGAGCACTTTCTGCTGTCCTTCCAGGTCAACTTCTTTTATTTAATTTCCTCTTTATTTTCATCTGATTCTCATGGTCAGACCTTGACTGCACACCAGGGACCAGTTAGAGAAAGATGGAGCAAGTATATCCTGCTGCTCTCCTATTTTTTATGCAGTGTTCAGTGTTAATTATCTGGAACGTACTCCCCTCCCACTTTCAAATTTCCTCCTGCCCACTCCCCTTTATTGTGTCACTTCCATTACTGAACTGTATAAAATTTTGGTTACTTTTTTACCATGTCGTCCCTCCATCTGTTAAAAAACAGCTCAGTCACACATGATTCAATACAGCCACTAATCCCCCTCCTCAGCCCCCGACAAGGATGTATGTCTCCACCACAGCCCTACGGAGAGGGTTGAGCATCTTTAAAATGTAAGACTAATTTAGTTGAGTAAGTTAAGGCACCCAAGTTTGAATGTTCTGGCCTCCATTTTCCAGGCTGAATTTAATACAGTGTCTTTCATGACACCAACAGGGACCCCCACCAACATGCAAAATGTTCATCAAAACATAAGCAAAAATTTAACATCAAAACATAGCAGAGTTCAAAATACATATTGTGAAGCAAGACAGTCTTTTGCTTTAGGTTATTCAACATTTACATAAGTTTTACTTTTAAATGCAATTATTTACATAGTATTACAGGTCCAATACATAGGTCAAGAATTGAGATTTTAGCCTTGCATGTAAGTGGATACGAACATTACTCCAACAGTGTGCCTAGACATCTCTAGCACTGAAAGACAAGACTAAAAAAAAAAAAGATCACATTTTAGCATTTAAAGCACCTGACTGGCGCTTTAAATAAATTTTTAACAAATGTGTTTGGTCCAACAAGTGAACCAGAATAGAAATCTATAAAACAATATGCCATCCAGTAAAGGGCAGGGGAACTCAACTCACACCAGTGTTAGAATACATCCTAAGAGTTTCCATTTGCCAGTATTTCTCCAGAACATATATAAAATATACCTAATACAAACAGATGGGTACCTTGCCTAATGGGGCTCTGATTCATGACCGGGACTCAGAGGTGCTAATGCAATACAAATAATAAGGTACATATATAAACAATTTCCTTTTGAATTTTATATGACTTAATAATTAAGAAAAATGTAACAGGCCTGCTCAAAACAAAAATCAATCCCATCCTAACCCCCCCCACATCCCTTCCAATTAAAGTCTGATAAGAGACAGGCCCAACACTAGACCCTAAATACCAGACTGATTGAAAATTGCTTCCCTTGCTGGCACAGGGCCATCGGGCTTTCGCTGCACTGCAAACACCACACCACCAGCCCACAGACATTTACATCTATATCATTTTGTTGAAGCAACTAAACCGCTCTCAGCTGCCACAGTGGAACATGAGGACAGAGCTGGCCCCTCAGGTATCCAGGTCCCAAGCTATTCAGGCCTTTATAAATCTAAGACCCCATCTTGATTTGCACATGAGAACAAATAGTAAGCCACAATTTCTGGCTACTGATTCCACTTGAGTTTCCAGGAACAGTCAGGTTCTCGAAACATACGCGATCTCAAAACATCCCCAATGTATGAAATGTGAAGAAACCTCCTCAATGCTGACAGCTGGAACCACCTCTACTATTTAATCAGCATCTCTCCTCCAGTCCACATCATCTCAATCTCTTCTGGAGGAAACTGCAACCCATTTGTTCTCATCGACACCCCAGGCTTGGTCAGGCAACATGAATGCAATCGGATGAAAATGAAACACTGCTGCATATCACCTGGACAATGACACCACAACTCAGAATGCCTTGCTATCTCCTTCAGCAGCCTCTCATGCACATCGGCTAGAGAAGGTGACAGATTAAGTGGTTGGTTGGTTGGGTTTGTTTGGTTTTTTTTCGGTGGGGGTGGGGGGGAGCAGAAGGGCATCTTCCATATGATACAATACATCTAGAGATGAACACAATTGCCTTTTCTCCCTCTTCAATAAAGGCAATATTTAATAAAACTAAACACTCCACAATGTTAAATGACCATATTTTGCCAGAATTTACCAATGTCTATAGTACAAGGTTGAAGGAAATTAAAAAATGGGAACTGACAGAGGTTCTCATGCTCAAGTTTTTCTCTTGAAGGAAGAAAAAACCCACACACTTAGGTTTATCTTATAAACCACTTTGCAAACCATCCTGTAAACTTCTGAGGTTTGACTTCTGTACATTTTCACAGTAGAAGTGCCTTTTCTCCAAAAAAGTCAAATTGTTTCTGCTATTTACACCGTACATGCTAAGAACCAGAGTTCAGTGTATTTTAGGAAACAGCATTCTTTTATATATATATAATTTTAGTTACATGCCACTGCCCCATCATCCAACTTGAGCCACCATAGGTAAAAGAAATGTGAACTTGTAAGAATACAGTATTAGTGGATTACACACAAAAGATTTCAAATAATATAAATGCATCCAATCCACCACAAGTGGCTCAGAAATTTAACTCCTATTGTCTACTTTGTAACAGGGCAACTAGAAGTGAAAAAGCCAAGTGAAGAGGAAGGAAAGCAACAGTGTTGGGGTCACTAGGCCTGCCTGAGCCAGAGTTCTTCCATGTTTAAACTCTGTCCTTCCATATTTAACTCTAATTGACCTCAAAAGCCAAGGATAGAAATTGGAATGTGTAAACAGTCAGTTAGCAATTACGACCTTGCTCATACCAGGTACCAAGCAATAATGATGAGGTTTGCATGTTTCTAGCTGGAGAAGGGGTAATAAACCAAGGGTAAACAAGACCAGGTAACAGTTTAGAGAGAAATTACTAACAAGCTAGATTTATAGCCCTAGAATGATTTAATTGCTTAAATGTATAAACAGAGAGGGGAGGGCTTAGTTGTAAAATGTATAAGAAGAGAGAAACTGTTTTTGCTGGTGTGCTTGATTTGAGACTTGCCTGTCTTCTGGCACCACTTTGAGATCTCAAATAAACTTTGATTGTTTCTCCACCCCGGTATGTTTATTGACACGAAGCACACCGGGCAACAAACCCCGCTGTTGCTGTCCTCGGGCCATTGTGCCGGCAACAACAGCAAGCGTTCAGAAAGAAAGTGGAGCTTTGATAAAGCTGGACCAAAGCAGCAAGAAGATGAATCCACGTGTCGAAGCTGGAGCAATGACAAGAACCTAACTATAGGAAGCTTACTTTGGTTTTAAAGTTGAGATTTTAAAGAAAGCCCTTCCATTTGTATTACCAACCACATGCAGTCATGCCCTGGTGGCATTCTAGCAGCGGTATAGGTACCCTAATAGAACAAGTGTACCACAGATGGCTCGGAAAAACGGAAGCACTTGTACTTCTTAGTTTAAAAAAATAAATGTTTGATTTATCATCTGCTAGTTGTGGGGAGATGGTTGCCGAAGGGGAAATTCTGGAAACCTAGAGAACATGCACCAATAGTCACTACTGTGCAGTAAGAAGAATGTCAAGGAAGTGCATTAAAAATGAGTAAGTCAATCAGCAATAATATAACACCAAGAACTTTTTAATAAGGTCTTGACAGCCCTGTAAGCAAGAAAATAGCTTACGGAGCCAAAAATGCACAATAACACTTCACTAACCAAGTTCAATGTCAATCCAGGCCAAAGGTCCTGTTCCCTATTTAAATTTCTATTTAGCTAAACACATACACATCAAAAAATTCAGAAGAGCCTACCTAAATAACAGGTGCTTTTGAAAATTTTACTCATTAAATTTTACTAGGACTTTGTTTTCTAAGTTACAATAGATAAATATTTCAGAAAGTATCAGTTTGCTAGCTGAAAGGCTGATGCTTCTAATCAATCCTTACTACAGCAATGGGTGTAGAGCCAGACCTAGACTCTGATCCTATACCTTGATGAGTGGTATGGATGGACAATGCAAGAGAAATTATAATTCTGCCATTTGGTCATCTGTTTTTTCCATTACAGCAAGTCCTGGAACAGCTAGCCCTGTTGTTGCCATGCTCACAGCTACATACACTCATGACTCTGACTCATAATTTTATAGTACAAACATTACTTTTTCCTCTCCTTTTTGGCAGCTCTTTACATATTTTATGGTTTACAACCGCATCTTACTCTTCATTTGAAGTAAGTTGCATGTGGAGAATAAATATTAAAAAAATCTATTCCTATCTAAAAGATCTCCGATGTTTACTACTAAGCTTTTGTACTCTACATCAAAAAATACCAACTACAAATGTCACAGAAATAAGAAAGTTTTGCCTATTTCCAAATTGTTTTATTCTATTCTCTTTGGAATTCAAACACCTGTTTTATGTGTTGCTGCCTCCTAAATCTGTCTACCACTTGTCAGTGAGATTTAATTGTTGAAGTGGGGGATGGAGGGACTTTTCTTTTTTTGCACCAACTAGCATGACTGATTGCGAGGGTGGTTTTTTTGTTTTGTTTTGTTTTTTAAAAATCAAACCTTTTCCACAACTGTAAGAAATAAAAATGGTCTGTGCAGTAACACTCTGTTGCCAAAGTTAGGCAACTAAATCCCTATTTAGGCACCTCGGTGGCTCAATTTCCAGAAGTGAGAACCTGCAGCTTCCATTGAAAGATACCTGCTTTTGTAAATTTTGGCCTCAGTACGTGCATTTCAATATTTTACTATGTTGCATTTCATTTTGCACCTGAATACTTAATTATACAAAAATAAAGAAAAAACCTTTATCCAAGAATGAAAAAATTATGTCTATGGTCACCAGCTTGAGAGCACGGACACCAAAGTGGAGACTGGGAACTGCGGGCTTGAAATAGAATCAGAGAAATCTCTTTGTTTCCCAAGTCAAGTAACTTGTGAGAGAACACCATTCCTAGAGAAGAAAGGGACAGTTCTTCTGGTTAAGGGACAGGACTGGGACTTGGGCTTTGAGTTCAGTTCCCACCTCTTCGACACACTTCGTACATGACTTTGGGCAACTAAAGTCACTCTCTGCCTCAATTCCCCATCTGTAAAATGGAGATACTACTACTTCATCTGTTTGGCCTATTTTACTTGTAAGCAATTTGGGATGGACACGGTCTCAATGGGAGCTTGATCTCAGTTTGGAATCTACTATATTACAAATCCTTCCTGTATCATTGTTCTATACCAGGGATCAGCAACCTTTGGCACGCAGCCCATCAGGGAAATCTCCTTGTGGACGGGACGGTTTGTTTACCTGCAGTGTCTGCAGATTCGGCCAATCAGAGCTCCCACTGGCCACGTTTCGCCATTCCAAGCCAATGGGGGCTGTGGGAAGCGGCGGCCAGCACATCTCTCGGCCCACGCCGCTTCCCACAGCCCCAGTTGGTCTGGAACGGCGAATCACAGCCAGTGGGAGCTGCGATCGGCTGAACCTGCGGATGCTGCAGGCAAACAAATTGGCCTGGCCTGCCAGCGGATTTCGCTGACGGACCGCGTGCCAAAGGTTGCCGATCCCTGCTCTATACTAATAAGTCTTTTACAAATACAAGTAAAATCAGAAGATGCCATCCCTGCCCTAATGATCTAACAATCTAAGGTAGACAAATAGTATGACAGTCTCTGGGAGAATTGAGGGAAAAAGTGCAAAAAGAGGAAGAATTGTTCTCAGAGGGTCAAGACCAGACTATTTGTAAATGTGTGTTAACTTCCTTAGTTCCTGATTTTTTGGCAGTGGGGGAAGAGCATTATTTTTTTTTCTTATTTGTTGAGGAGAATAAGAGGGAAGAAAGCAGGTAGATCGAGAGAGTGAATATTACAAAATTTTCCTCAAAAGGTGACATAAAAAGGTAGAGTATCAAAGTTTAATAGTTTTACTAATCTGCAGGAGAATTCAGGAATTTTGTGGCCTGCTACAGTACAAGGGTCATGAACTCACAGAAGCAGAGGCCTTTGTATACAGCTGAAAGTTTGGAACTTCTAGTAGAGAAAAATATAAAACATATTCAAGATAACTTATTGACACTCCATATGTCCCTGGTGTTCCACAGTAATTAGTGATTCATTATCACACACTGAATTAGATTCTGCATAGGATTTTTTGTTTGTTTTTTGTTAAAAGACAACAAAAACTAACAGACGTGTAGAGCTGGAAGGGACATCAAGAGGTCATCACGTCCAGCCCCCTCTGTAAACCTAGACCATTCTTGACAGGTATTTGTCCCATCTGTTCTTAAAAACCTCCAATGACGGGAATTCCACAACCTCCCTTGGAAGCCTGTTCCAGTGCTTAACTACTCTTCTATTTAGAAACTTTGTTCCTAATACCTAACCTAAATCTCCCTTGCTGCAGATTAAGCCAATTACTTCTTATCCTACCTTCAGCGGACACAGAACAATTAGGCACCATCTTCTTTATAACATATGAAGACTGTTCTTAGGTCTCCCTGCAGTCTTCCTTTCTGAAGACTAAATATGCTTTTTTTTTTTTTAAACCTTTCCTTATAGGCCACATTTTCCAAACCTTTTATCATTTTTGTTGTTCTCCTCTGGACTGTCTCCAATTTATCCACATCTTTTCTAAAGCATGGCACCCAGAATTGGACACAATACTCTAAGCCTCATCAGTGCCGAGTGGAGCGGCACAATCATCTCCCATGTCTTACGTATGACATTTCTGTTAATACACCCCAGAATAGCAGCCTTCTTCACATATCCATCACATTGTTGACTCTCATTCTACTTGTGATCCACCATAACCCCCACATTCTTTTCAGCAGTACTACCACCTAGCCAGTTATTCCCCATTTTGTAGCTATGCATTGATGTTTCCTTCCTACTTGAAGGACTTCAAACTTATCTTTATTGAACTTCATCTTGTTAAATTCAGACCAATTCTCCAATTTATTAACATTGTTTTAAATTCTAATGCTGTCCTCCCAGCTTGGTGTCATCTGCAAATTTTATAAGCACACTCTCCACTCCATTATCCAAGTCATTAATGAAAACATTGAGTAGTATTGGATCTAGTACTCACTCTGTGGGACCCCAATAGATATGGCCTCCCAGTTCAATAGCAAACCATTGATAACTACTGAGTACAGTATGTTAACCAGCGGTGCATCCATCTTATCATACTTTCATCTAGATCACATTTCCCTAGTTTGCTTATGAGAATGTCATGTAGGACTGTGTCAAAAGCTTTACTAAAAAACAAGACATACCACATGTCTACCGCTTCCCCGCATCTCACTATACTGGTAACCCTGAAAAAGAAGGAAGTTAGATTACTGTGGCTAATGCTCTCTCTAAATTTGCTAGCATGGAAGAGTAGATGAGATGCGGGACCAGTTTCATGGGCGAAACACATCTCAACCTTAGACCTAAGCAAAGGTTCCTGGCAAATCCTCTGGGATCCACCACTGCAATTTAAGATTGCATTTGTGACCCCAGTTTGGAAATTTCCAAAAGTGATCGGCTATCTGCTGCAAGATCTCAAAAGATACTGTGCTGCATGTCTTGACATGGTGATCTCTATCAAGAGTTAGGAAAACTGGGGCACCTAAGCCAAACATTCCTAACCTCAGGTCTAACTATTAACCCATATACATGTTCTTTTGGGTAGAGCGTATTCTATTCTTTTTGGGCATGGGAAAGATGAAACCTAAACAAAAGAAATCATAGAAGATCAAGTCCCTACCACAAAGAGAAGGCTTTTTTATAGGATTAGCTTGGTATTTCAGGTGGTTCATCCCCAATTTCTCTGAAATTGCTACTCCATTAATGGACCTCACTAAAGAGGAGTTAAAAAATTTAGTGGAGTGCAGAATGCAACAATCCTTTCAAAGAAAAGAAAGTCGTGTTCTTCTGTTTAATGTAACAGAATAAATGGTTCGCAAAAACTGGACTAGCAGATGCTTCTAAAAATTGGGAGGAGAACAAGAATTGGAAGAACTGAAACCTCTTTTCCTTGTATAAAAGAGTAGAAAACTCTTCCCAAGAGAGCAAAGATATTGCACAATAGAAATGAAACTACTAAGTGAGCTATTGAAGGGCTGTTATTTCCTAGGATGAAGATTTAACCTAGGTTAATTGCATGAAAGAATGGTGGTGGTCTTGCAGTTAAGCTATTAGACTGCTATTCAGGAGGCCTGTGTTCAATTCCTGGCTGTACCACAGACTTCCTATATGGTCTCGGGGTAGTCACTTAGTTTTGTGTGTCCCATTTCCAAATCTGTAAAATGGGGATAATGATTCCCTGTCACATAGAGGTGTTGCAAGGACAGGTTCCTTAATAACTGAGAGTTACTCAGATGTTGCAGTGATGGGAACCATATAGGTATAAAGAAAGAGAAGAACACACATGTTCTAGGTGGTATTTAGAACACTAGCCATATCAGAATATAGTAATATCCTGCCCACCCTCAAAAAAAACAAAACAAAACAAAAATCAACAAAGTTACAAAATTTATATCCTACTGTGGGATAGAATAAATAAAAAGATTGAGGAAGCTTATTTCCTCTTGACTGAGGAAGAGAGTATGCGTGTCATCTCCTAAATAATAAGAGAAGATGAAAACATCATCATAGGATAACTCACCAGTAGCAGGTGGAAGAGGGAAGATGCAGAAAGCAGCTGCCAGTTGCCAAATTACCACTTTAAATTTGGTGGAGACAAGCAGCTGCAAGCTTAAAGGGTCAGCTATTCTAAAACTACACTGGAAAAGTGACAGGGGAGTTTCAGAAGTGAGCTTGTAAAGAAAGGACGGGGGTTGAATTCCCTCTTCATTAAGGACAAGGCATCTGGTTGAAAGTCATCCCAAAGTTTGCCAGGTTTAGCTCTCAGTGTTTAACTTGATAGATAGATAGATAGATAGATAGATAGATAGATAAATAAAAAATAAAAAAATAAATAAAATAAAATAAAATAAAATAAAATAAAATAAAATAAAATAAAATAAATAAATAAAATAAAAACACACTATAATAAAACAGTGATGGTATCAACTGATACCTTTCCGTTTGTACCACTACATCCCCAAACTACCCATTCCTATTGAGCAAAGTTGGAAACTGCCATAAAGATGGCACTTTTTAAATTTCCCTATTAAAATCAGATTCATTTATTGCAAAAACAACAGTAACAGTTGATTTACTACTCTCTAGGCAGGCAATTAGCATGGTAGGAAGACCAATATTGTTTCTAAGTAATTTATATATTATCTGTCTTGAACATAAAAAGCTTGATGTTTTCATAATGCGCAAAAATACTTGCACTGGCCTACTGGACCTTTGAAATATTCCTCTTCTAGTTCAATAGTTACTTTTCAGAGCTTAACAAAAAAAAGCAGAGTGTTCCATAAACATGAATCTGAAGGCTCCAACAATACATATACCATGGACTCTCTAAACATCAGCTCATGCATCCAATTTCACTCCTGCAGCATCTTGAAAGTCCTACCACAAACTGAAAACACGAGTCTGTACCCAATGACTGGAAGTTAGCTAATGTAACGCCAATATTTAAAAAGGGCTCTAGAGGTGATCCTGACAATTACAGACCAGTAAGTCTAACGTCTGTACCGGGCAAATTAGTCGAAACAATAGTTAAGAATAAAATAGTCCGACACATAGAAAAACAAACTGTTGAGCAATAGTCAACATGGTTTCTGTAAAGGCTAAATCGTGTCCTACTAATCTATTAGAATTCTTTGAAGGGGTCAACCAACATGTGGACAAGGGGGATCCAGTGGACATAGTGTACTTAGATTTCCAAAAAGCCTTTGACAAGGTCCCTCACCAAAGGCTCTTATGTAAATTAAGCTGCCATAGGATAAAAGGGAAGGTCCTTTCATGGATTGAGAACTGGTTAAAAGACAGGGAACAAAGGGTAGGAATTAATGGTAAATTCTCAGAATGGAGAGGGGTAACTAGTGGTGTCCCCCAAGGGTCAGTCCTCGGACCGATCCTATTCAACTTATTCATAAATGATCTAGAGAAAGGGGTAAACAGTGAGGTGGCAAAGTTTGCAGATGATACTGAACTGCTAAAGATAGTTAAGACCAAAGCAGACTGTGAAGAACTTCAAAAAGATCTCTCAAAACTAAGTGATTGGGCAACAAAATGGCAAATGAAATTTAATGTGGATAAATGTAAAGTAATGCACATTGGAAAAAATAACCCCAACTATACATACAATATGATGGGGGCTAATTTAGCTACAACAAGTCAGGAAAAAGATCTTGGAGTCATTGTGGATAGTTCTCTGAAAATGTCCACGCAGTGTGCAGAGGCGATCAAAAAAGCAAACAGGATGTTGGGGATCATTAAAAAGGGGATAGAGAATAAGACTGAGAATATATTATTGCCCTTATATAAATCGATGGTATGCCCTCATCTCAAATACTGCGTACAGATGTGGTCTCCTCATCTCAAAAAAGATATACTAGCACTAGAAAAGGTTCAGAAAAGGGCAACTAAAATGATTAAGGGTTTGGAACGGGTCCCATATGAGGAGAGATTAAAGAGGCTAGGACTCTTCAGCTTGGAAAAGAGGAGACTAAGGGGGGATATGATAGAGGTATATAAAATCATGAGTGATGTGGAGAAACTAAATAAGGAAAAGTTATTTACTTATTCCCATAATACAAGAACTAGGGGTCATCAAATAAAATTAATAGGCAGCAGGTTTAAAACAAATACAAGGAAGTTCTTCTTCACACAGCGCATAGTCAACTTGTGGAACTCCTTACCTGAGGAGGTTGTGAAGGCTAGGACTATAACAGAGTTTAAGAGAGAACTGGATAAATTCATGGTGGTTAAGTCCATTAACGGCTATTAGCCAGGACAGGTAAGGAATGATGTCCCTAGCCTCTGTCTGTCAGAGGGTGGAGATGGATGGCAGGAGAGAGATCACTTGATCATTGCCTGTTAGGTTCACTCCCTCTGGGGCACCTGGCATTGGCCACTGTCGGTAGACAGGATACTGGGCTAGATGGACCTTTGGTCTGATCCAGTACGGCCTTTCTTATGTTCTTATGAGTCACAGACTATTTACAGTTATTTATTGTGCATACTTTGAAAAGCTTTTGCATCAGGCAGCAACACATAAGGGGCTCACAGTCCTATTCCAATTGAAATCAACAGAAGTCATTGGAACTATTTAAGCAAGTAAAGCAAGCAGGATATGACTCAATGTCTTTGCTGCTAAAAAAAAGTTGAGTGGGGAAAAAAAAAAAATCTTTACATTACTGCAGTTCTTATACCCAAACCCCAGACATATCCCTATAAATAGTTCAAAAGTTTTAAGTGGTTAGCAACAGTTTGCTGGTGATAGTTCTAATGTACACTGGTGGCTGATGTTTAAACTACTGTGTCATCTAACCCCTCACAAACTAGCATCTGCCAGCACCTATCAACTGGAGTTCTCTCCATTGAGATCACCATTGGAGCTGCACTGGTGATGGCAACTGTGGAAAATTTTAACAAAGGAGTCTAGCACAGGCCTATGCCTGGTCTACACCAGAAAATTAAGTTGGCTTCCCTACATCGCCCAGGGGCAGGAGCGCCGCCAGCTTTTCTGCCCCGAAATGCCGCCCCCCACAGAGGCAGCAGAAGGTCCCACCACCGAAATACCGCTGCAGTTGCCGCCCCCCAAATTGTAGTGCCCTAGGCGACCGCCTATGTCGCCTAATGGGTTGCACCGGCCCTGCTCAGGGGTGTGAAATATCCACCCCTCTGACAGATATTGGTATACCAATCTAAACCCTGGTGCAGACAGTGCTAGGTTGATTACAGAAGAATTCTTCTGTCAACTTACCTACTGCCTCTCAGGGAGGTGGATTCCCTACACTGACAAGAGAATCCCTCCTGGTGGCGTAGGTAATGTCTACACTCAAGTGCTGCAGTGATACATCTGTCCCACTGTAGCATTTTAAGTGTAGACATACCACAACTCTTGTAAGGCCTAATAGTACACCTGTTGAAGTAAACAGCCAAGCTCCCCACAGACATAAATCAGAACAGGACAGCCCACTGTGAATAATAAGAAAGAAGAGTTGGCAATAGGTGGTGGCTCTGGTACCATTTTAGGACTACAGCAAGTCAAATCTATATTTGAGACTAAATTGCAAGAGCAAATGAGTTATTTCCTATAAAATATAGTTATTTGTTTATTAGCAGATTACACACACAAATGTAAGTTGCCTTTTAGGAATTTATTGCAGAAATTCTGCCTATGAGTCATATGGCTACTTAAAAAAAAAAAGATGAGAGACAAAAAAGTAACTATTTCTGAGTACTTGACATATGCATCCAGAAAGTGTAGAAAGAAGGAGTCACCTAAAGGCGTTAAAATCAAAGACCAAATGACTGACACCTGATTCCTGCAATAATGAATTTCAAATGGATTGCCTTGAACATCTTATGGGTGAAGAGAAGTATAATGAAACCAAGGAAGAACATCAGATCCACACATACAGTGGGCAACATTTCCTCTAGTCACACCCTTGAAACTAATGGCTACATTGTCCTTTATTTTAAACCCTTAAAATGTGTTTACGAAATACTTAGTACAATCTATGAACTTTTAGCAGGATTCCAGTTGGTTATACTCTTAACTAAAAGCAACTGAACAGTCTATAGCAGGGGTCGGCAAACTTTCAGAAGTGGTGGGCCGAGTCTTCATTTATTCAATCTGATGTAAGGTTTCGCGTGCCAGTAACACATTTCACATTTTTAGAAGGTCTCCTTCTATAAGTCTATAATATAGAACTATTGTTGTATGTAAAGTAAATAAGGTTTTTTAAATGTTTAAGAAGCTTCATTTAAAATTAAATTAAAATACAGAGCCCCCCGGACCGGTGGCCAGGACCTGGGCAGTGGGAGTACCACTAAAAATCAGCTCGTGTGCCGCCTTTGGCACGCATGCCACAGGTTGCCTACCCCTGGTCTATAGGTTAATAGTTCTGAAAGTTTCCATAGTTCTGATAGAATGGAAACTATCTCCTCCACTAGCACGTGTGCATGCGTGCATGCAAGCAAGCAAGCGGCAGGAAAAATTTTTATTAAATATCTCACTGAATGACACCACTTGCCCCGTTAGGAATTCAAGACCACTAGCATCAAATGTTGCTATGAAATCCTAATGTCTATATAACAAGTTTTATCAGTGATTGAAAAAAATAAATACTTAAATCCCCATTTGACTCTGCCCATACAAGGTCCTAGATCTTTGCTGTTAATGGTTATTACAATTATTTTACAGCACCTCTCTCAGCCATTAAGAAATATAGTAGACATGATCAAAACATAAGAACTTCATCGTAACTCTATTATAGAGATCAGGCTGGCTGATACTATTCATAGATGGTCAGACAAAAACCTACAGGCTGTGTACACTTTCTTCTGAAAAAGATACCAAGATAACCTTTCTTGAAATTAATGAGCTGCTAGTGGTTTGCTTTTTCATCTACCTGAACTCCTATCACAGCAGAATATGCAACTCATTTGAGCCCCAAGAATTATGATTTGGAGACAGCATAAGTCTAGGGGCAGCCATGAAAGAAGCTATTCTGAAGAGCTCAAATAGAAATAAATGAGGTTTGTAATTACTATTTTCTGCACTGTTAGGTGGTCAGACTACATTAGGAGGTGGTTAGCAAAGCCTCTGACATCCACACAGTGCAAAGTAAGTATAGGGTTTTGTATTGTTTTTTGTTTTAAAGTGTTGACAAGGCATTTCTTTCCTTTACTATACACATATGTACTTACCGAAAATATAAAAGACATCAACATGTGCACAAATGCACAAGCTATGAAGTAGAGGGATGTGTCAAGGCTGATAGAAACCAAAAAAAAAAAGGAGATCAAGTTTGAAGGTCTCTCTTGCAAGTGTAAATGCTTGCTGCGCATTTTCAAGCTTAGGCCAAAATCATCATCTTTTATTAAGACATTTGAAATATACTAAAGAAACTAGTACATTTTAAAAATCTTAATAGCACATCCCTTCAATAGACTCCTTTTAATTTGACAGCAATAGGGAGAGAAGATACAACATAGCACATTTTTTTATTATTTTTTGGTGTGCAATGAGACACCAAAGAAAAAGAAAGAAAGCTAATGACTAAATTCTCTCCTCTGATGACTACTTGGGGTGACTGGAGAGGGGCAACGGAGGAAGCAGACTGTGGGGGATGGATCAGGGCTAATACAGGATGGAGTGCTCCCTAACATAGCAGCTGGTGGTTACCCTGACTGAAAGGAATCTTTGTGGCATGGAGTGATGGAGGGTGGGTGGAGAGAAATATAGGAACACTACTGGGTCGGTAGGGAGTGTGTCGAGGAGCATAGTTAGAGAGAAGCAATCTAGCAGAGTAGCCCTGAGGGGCCAGCACACAAAGCCATTTGAGGAGTGCGCTAAGTTATGCTAGGAGCTAGTATCGGCCCCACCAAACCCAGTATCAATGGAGTGAAAAAGAGTGGCTTTCATCCTGACCAGGTCCAGCATTGAGCACAGCTAGGCTGTAGCTGGGTCATATGGAAACAAAACAAAAAATCCTTTAAAAATAATTCAGTATGATTTAAAAATATACATGCTAAATAAAACAGAACACAAAAACTGTATTAAGTCACAGGGTCCACATAAAAAAGGGTGTTATTTTTCATGCAATTAGATTAAATTTAAACTGGTGAATGTTTAGCCTTAACTCCTTGACAATATCGCCTTAATTCAAAAGAACTCCGATTTCATCCCCACACAGAAGGTTGTGTTGTATGGAGGAATAATAGGAATAGGCTGCAAAAACATATCATATTAGGGTCTAGTTTAAGAAAAAAAAATGTACCCAAATTTGGAGACTGGCAGGCTTTGTGCTGTTAAATGAAAGCTAGAGAGGAAAAACTCATGAGATTACTCGGGTTTTTTACTACTCAGTTTATTATGCTGAGAGCATCTAGAAACTTAGACTCAAACTCTATATGGGAGCTAGTCAGGGCCTGGAAGTTCTCTACAAATGGATCTTTCCATTGACTCCAGTTGAAGCAAGACAGACATTTTGCTATCCCAAGTGAATTTCAGGGCACAAACTGTGCCCTCCCCTCTCAACAGAACCATATATTTTAAAACTTGTGTTATTTGACTGGTTTAAAAAAAAACAAAAAACAAAAACAAAAAAACCACACTCCTTTCCCCTCAAACTCTCTGGATCTCCTGTACACACATCAATTCACATTCTGCTCCCCCACACCTACCTCTCTGCCCTTGTCCATACCTCTGCTCCACTGGGTTTACAAGAAGTTTCAGTATGGGGAGAGGAAGCTTAGAGCATCCTTTAAAGGTCTTTGCTCAGCAGATTCTTCTCTTGGTTCCTGTGGAGTGATCTGAGTTTCCCCATTCTACCCTTTTCATTTCCTCATGAGAGAGGGAGTGGCACATGAGATGGCTCATTTTCACTCCCCCTTCCCTACCAGGCACCCAATTGCAGTCCCTGAATGGTACTGTGGTGAATGCACCACTGGGCTCTTATAGATGCAGGGACCTTCACAGTCTATGTTTAACAGAGAACTCTGCTTTCTCCTTTTATTCCCCTTTAATAACCCATTATGCTGCGAACTACAGTTAATTTACAATTTGATCCCAGATTATTAGTGTCTTCTGGGTCACAACTGAATAATTCAAAAGCTGAGTATTTCTGATTATTTTTCTCTTTCCACCTACTGTCCTCAAAATCCCCAAATAATAGCTGCCCTTTTCACTAGGAACTAACTACTGACTTTTAAAGATATGTAAATCAATGTGGCATAGAAGTGGTGTGGGCATTTCAACATGTCTGTGTAGCCAGACTGCACCAAACCATTTAATATTGGACATGTAAGTAGAAGCTGAGGGAGAGGGGAAGCATTATAAGTGACATAAGCCAACATTTTCTGTAGAGTCAATGATTAAACATGTCCTCTGCAATCAGCTAAAGTTTTTTCTCTGTAACTCTGTACTTACACAAGTGAAACAAAATTTAGCCTGACTCTGTCCTTCGTAGTTTGCAGAAACTGGAGTACGCAGAACAAAAACATTGTATATTCTTGCTAAGCAATTGTTTTTCCGGGGGAGGGTAGACAGTAAACAAAACAACCCCGCCCCCAACCCCCCCCCCCCCCTCCACACACAGATATTTCCTGTTCAGAATTGACTAATCTTGCGCTTTGCTGGCAAAGTTACAGCACCGCTCAGAGAGCGCTGAAGGGAAACCGCTGTTGTGTGTTCACACTGTCACCTGCCTGCGCAATAGCGTGTTCATACTTGCAGCGGTATTCGGAGCGGTGCACTCTGGACAGCTATCCCACAGAGCATCTCTTCCTGACTGCTGTTAACAGTTGTAGGAAGGTGGAGGAGGTCACGGGGCATCCTGGGTCCTGTCCCAATGCCCTGTGATGCATTGCTTCATATCCCAGAAGTCACTGTGCTTCCATCTGCATTTAGTGCCATCTTTTAACAGTTTGTGTACTGCTCGCCCTGCCTCTTCGGGCTGCAGGAATGGATCCCGAACTGTTGACCAGTATGCTGCTTGCTCTGACTAACACGTCATGAGTGGCAGTGGAGTTATTCCTTAAACTACAAAGGCAAGAGGAGTGCGACATTACTACGCGTGGCGAGATCAGCTATGAAACGAAATTGCTTGTGGCATTCACGGAGGTGCTGACCACAGTGGAACGCTGCTTTTGGGCTCGGGAAACAAGCACTGAGTGGTGGGATCACATAGTCATGCATGTCTGGGATGACAAGCAATGGCTGCAGAACTTTCGCATGAGACAAGACACATCCATGGGACTGTGATGAGCTCGCCTCAGCCCTGCGACACAAGGACACGAGAATGACAGCTGCCCTGTCGTTGGAGGATCAGAATATCAGGGTTAGAGGGACCTCAAGAGGTCATCTAGTCCAACCCCGGATCAAAGCAGGACCAATTCCCAACTAAATCATCCCAGCCAGGAACTTTGTGAAGCCTGACCTTAAAAACCTCTAAGAAAGGAGATTCTACCACCTCCCTATGTAGCCCATTCCAGTGCTTCCCCACCCTCCTAGTGAAAAAGTTTTTCCTAATATCCAACCTGAACCTCCCCCACTGCAACTTCAGACCATTACTCCTTGTTCTATCATCTGGTACCACTGAGAATAGTCTAGATCCATCCTCTTTGGAACCCCCTTTCAGGTAGTTGAAAGCAGCTATAATGTCCCCCCTCATTCTTCTCTTCTGCAGAATGAACAATCCCAGTTCCCTCAGCCTCTCCTCATAAATCATGTGCTCCAGTCCCCTAATCATTTTTGTTGCCCTCCGCTAGACTCTTCCCAATTTTTCCACATCCTTCTTGTAGCATGGGGCCCAAAACTGGACACAGTACTCCAGATGAGGCCTCACCAATGCCGAATACAGGGGAATGATCATGTCCCTCGATCTGCTGGCAATGCCCCTACTTACAGAGCTCAAAATGCTGTTAGCCTTCTTAGCAACAAGAGCACACCGTTGACTTATATCCAGCTTCTCGTCCACTGTAACCCCTAAGTCCTTTTCTGCAGAACTACTGCCTAGCCACTCGGTCCCTAGTCTGTAGCAGTGCATGGGATTCTGCTGTCCTAAGCGTAGGACTCTGCACTTGTCCTTGTTGAACCTCAAAGTTCTTTTGGCCCAATCCTCTAATTTGTCTAGGTCCCTCTGTATCCTATCCCTACCCTCCAATGTATCTACCACTCCTCTGAGTTTAGGGTCATCTGCAAACTTGCTGAGGGTGCAATCCACACCATCTTCCAGATCATTAAAGATATTGGACCTACCCTTGGGGGACTCCACTTGATACCGGCTGTCAACTAGACATGGAGCCATTGATCACTACCCGTTGAGCCCGATGATCTAGCCAGCTTTCTATCCACCTTACAGTTCATTCATCCAGCCCATACTACAGGAAGCTGGCTACTCCAGACAGCTACCGATCGGTCACCAACCAGTTCGGAGTGGGAAAGTCAACCATTGGATTTGTGTTGATGGAAGTGTGCAGGGAGCATCCTGCTCCAAAGGACTGCGACTCTGGGCAACATGTGTGACATTGTGGATGGCTTTGACAAATGGGCTTCCTTAACTGTGGAGGAGCGATAGATAGCATGCATATTCCAATTCTGGCACCAGACCACCTAGGCACCAAGTACATTAATTGGAAGGGGTATTTCTCAATGGTTCTCCTGTCGCTTGTGGATCACCGTGGGCATTTCACAGACATTAACGCAGGCTGGTCCACAAAGGTGCATGACATATGCATTTTTTGGAACTCTGGCCTGTTCAGGAAGATGCAAGCAGGGACTTTCTTCCCGGACCAGAAGATCACCATGGGGAAGTCGAAATACCCACTGTGATCCTGTGAGACCCTACCTACCCCTTAATGCTGTGGCTTATGAAACCATACACAGGGCACCTTGACAGCAGCAAGGAGCGGTTCAACAACAGGCTGAACAAGTGCAGAATGGCTTTTGAGTGTGCTTTTGGCCATTTCAAGGCCCGCTGGCGCTGCCTCTATGGGAAGCTGGACCTGGCTGACAACGATATTCCTATGCTTACAGCATGCTATACGGTCCATAATGTGTGTGAAGGGAAGGGTGAAAGCTTCACTCAGGGCTGGACCGCAGAGGCTCAGTGCCTGGAGGCTGAGTTTGAACAGCCAGAGACCAGGGCTATTAGATGGGCACAGCGTGGGGCCATAAGGATCAGGGATACCTTAAGGCAGCAATTTGAAGCCAAAAGCCTCTAATATTTGTTGCTATGCTTGGGACTGCAGTGCTTGTAATGCTAGGAGGTGATTGGTGCACATGATGCAATAAGGGGGTTTAACATAATTGTATGTTGCTTTGCAGGGCTCTTTTTGCTTTCAGTTAATAGAATGAAGATGGTTTTCAAACCAACACAATTCTTTTATTAAAAGACAACAACCAGAGGAGAGAGTCAAACAAAAAGTAAAGACCATCAATAGGGCTGGGGATGGGGGAAGATAAGGTCCCAGGAGGAGGTGGGGTTCCAGGACGGCTACAAATTTATGTATGTTCAGGGATCATATCCAACCTTCTCCTTTGGAGTACAATGCAGCAGGTACTGTACTTCAGCAGGGCCAAACTGCAAAGGGACGGGTGTTGATTGCAGTGGGTAGTCGGAGTCCCCAGTGCTGAACTGTGAGGCGAGAGGAGTGAATGCTGCAGGTATAAACTAGAGCCAGGAGGCTGATAAGATTGTGTTGGCGGTGTCTGGGGGGCGTATGGGAAAGAGTTTTGCGACAGCGGCTGCAGGGGAGGGCAGGTGCAGAGCTGCTTGGTTTGAAGAGCTAGTATCACCTGGAGCGTGTCTGCTTGGTGTTCCATAACCTTTAAGAGCCTCGCTGTGGCTTCATTCTGTTGTGCCGCGTTCTCCTTTTGGTCCCTCTTCTTGCTGTCCTGCTACTCCTTTAATTCCTGTTTCTCGGCCGTGGAGAGCATCATAACATCACACAGAAAGTCCTCCTTAGTTCTTCTTGGCCGCTTTCTAATTCTACGCAGCCGTTCAGCCACCAACAACAAAGAGGGAGGCTAGGATCCCAAGGTCATCTCGGTGAAGTTTAAACACAACATTTTACAGAAGCAGTACTGTTTGCAACACAGACAACACTGATTCAGTGCCTTAAAACACAGCCAGTACTCACACATCTGTCACTAACTGGCTGACCCCAGGCAAGCACATATGAGCCACAAGACCCCCAAAATGGTGAGTAGTCACACAGGCAGGCTACACTACTCTTCCTGGACGCTTCTGTACACTAGGCACGTGGCTCTTGGAGAGAGCCAGCACTGTAGGGTGGGCTTGATAATTATTCCTGTTCCCACACTTACCTTCCATAATGATCACATTCTGTGGAATCTCGCTGCAGAGGGTGAGCAGGGAATCAAGGGAGGGTCTTCTCCAAGCCTGTGGCTTCCGCCCTGGTTTTAGGCGGCTCACCGGTGTGCAGCAATGGTCCCCACCCCCCAGTGATGGCACAGTGGCGCAGGAAAGTTATTGTTAATGGGGAAAGAAACAAAACAGCTCTGAAAGAACCTGCAGCAGCAGATCGCCAAGTATCTCAACAAGTGTTTCCTGGAGATCTGAGGGAGATTCCCATGAAGTGAGGGGTCAACCAGCAGCCTGTTCCGCTTCTCAGACTAGACATGTGGTGGAAGACAAGCCTGCTTTCTGCAACCCTCCTGCTCCCATCAGATCCACTTACCTGGGGCCTCGTCTGCTGTTTGCGCTTCGCCAATCACCGACAGCTGTGACTGGCTAGCCTCCTATGGGGTAGAAAAGAGCTCCTGGCTGCATGCATCTCTGGCCTCTGAGTCATCCTCTGCCCCTGGATACCCCTCCCCCTCCCCATCCTCGTGCAAGATTTCCTCCTCCTGGCTTGGTTCACTCTCAATGGGCACGTGAGCCACCAAAGTATCTACAGTGGTCTTCACAGTGCAGGTGGGGTTGCTGCCGAGTATCGCGTCCAGCTCTTTGTAGGGTCAGCAGCTTGTGGGCACAACAGAGTGGCGGTTTGCCTCCCGCGTCTTGTGGTAGGCGTTCCACAGCTCCTTCACTTTGACCCTGCACTGCAACATGTCCCGGTCATGGCCCCTTTCTGTCATGCATCATGAAATCTGTCCATAGGTATCATGATTCCTATGGCTGGAGTGCAGCTCGGACTGGACAGCCTCCTCTTCCCAAATGCTGATGAGGTCCAGCAGCACAGCATTGCTCAAAGCAGGGGGACTGCCTGGTGCATGGAGCAGGCATGGCCACCTAGAAAGATGCGCTGAGACCACTGCGTGCGTCACCGAGCAAACAGGAAGGGGACTTTCCAATTTCCAAAGGAATTTACGGGGTGGGGATGGTCACTTGAGGGCAGGGCAGTAGAGTTGAAACCGATGATCAGAGAGAGGAGAACTGGCATTGTGGGACACCTTCCGGAGGCCAATCGGAGCACTGTAATTGCCACGGTGTTGACATTGGCACCGCAGCGCTGTAGCCAGTAGCTGTATGCCCCTCGTTGGGGTGGTTTTTTTACAGCACTGCAACTGCACAGTTTCTGCGCACTAAGTGGCTTGGCAGTGTGTACACCTCGGGAGTTACAGCACAGAAAGCTGCTTTACTGTGCAGAAACTTGCCCATGTAGACAGTGCCTTAGCGTAGCACAAGTGTCTTGTTTAAAGGTCATTTCCCTTTCTTCACCCCTATTTAGTCATTTCTAAAGAGAAGATTTTAATGCTTCTGCTGACTTGTATGGGCACAGGGAAAGCATCTAAATTTAACAAGGCTTTTTATCTGCCAGATATTATACAAGCACATAGATCCTATGTGGCTCATTCTTTAGCCATGCAAAACTGGTGTTTTCACACTAAACCTTCACAGTCTGAGTCTTATTTCAAATTAAATACTGGAAGAATTTTTCCCAGAGAAAAGCAAGAGTTCTACAAGATGACATGGGTGTGAGCTACAAAATTCAATTCTGGTTGGGATTCAGTCTCTCTCAAAGTTCAGTGCTGTTTGGATGCAAGATTAGAATTGGACTCCTCTCTACTATTAATAAATAACACCAATTTATTATTGCTTCCTAGAGATAGAAAGTCCAAATTACTTCCCATCTCATCTTTTTCATGTCTCCTACTCTGGTGGCATAGAAATCAATGGAATGGTGCCTATACTGGCAGGAAATTCTGTTCTACTGAGTGGGTGGGGATGAGCGATTAGACAATTGCATAACCCCAAAGTTTTTTTTTTTTTTGTAGTTCCTCTTTTTCTTACATTTCCCAGAATACTTTTATTTCTTGTTGGGTTGAATCTTGAAAATGCTCTGACAAGCAGCACTGCTGAGTTTAACATTAAGAGTCCCAAGGGTAAGCGTATTCATAGCGACAAGCACTAGCAGGGTTAGATTGACAATCTCCATGGTATTACCAAAGACTCACTGAAAAAGGAGGTTTGGTGACCTATCAGTGCCCTACCTCCAGGGCCGGCTCCAGGCACCAGGCAACCAAGCACATGCTTGGGGCGGCACCTGGTAAGGGGCGGCGGGGGGAGTGCGGCGTGGCATTCCGCGGGGGGGCTCCGGCGGGGGGGGTGACGGCGCTGGGGAAGGGGTTCCCGGCGGCGCTCAGCGGGGGTCAGGGGCTGGCTCCGGCAGCGCGGCGCTCGGCGGGGGGGGGGGGGGGGGGGGGCGTGGCACGGCGCTCAGCGGGGGGCGGCGCTTTTTTTTGCTGCTTGGGGCAGCAAAAAAGTTAGAGCCGGCCCTGCCTACCTCACAACTGCTAAAACAGCATAGCCATGGCAGAAGTCATTTCCAACAAAATATAAAGATTTTTAGTGGCAATGGTCCACAGTGCTGACTTGTAAGATTTTAGTTTCAATAAATAAAGCCTTTTCTAAGAGAGACAACTGGAGCAATAAACACAAATTTAGGCTCGCAAATGCTGAGACAGTCAGTAATGGTTCAAATGAAAAGACCCAGGATCCAGCAATGTTGAATCTTTTTCTTTTAAAGTGCAATTGCTACTCCTGGGGTAATTCTACGCTACTGCACAATGCAGAATTTGCACAGAATTAATGTTCCGTGCAGAATTTCATTTTCCCCCTGCAGAAATGGGCTGCTGGCTGCCTCTGGGGGCTGCTGGACCCAGCAGTACCCAACTTCCTCACAAATAGAGGACACTGCCAGGTGCAGGGAGAGGGAGAGTCAGAGGATTCCGGGCAACTGTAGTTCCTGGTACCTCCTGAAGTAATGAGGTGATGTGTGGGCTGCAGCCTCACAGTGAGCAGTGCACCCCGCCAAGCAGGGATGAAAGCCCTGGGCAGTGTCAGCCCTGCACAGCCCAACACTGAAATCACCACAGGAAACTCCATACAAGTCCGGTCTGACCAGCACCAAGCTGTTTCTCTCTCTATATCCCTGGGCTTGGGGGTGGGGGGGGGGGTGCAGGTATCTGGCACCATGGCTGAGCTCAGGAGGGGGGTGCAGTTGTCTGGGCAGGGGTACCCCCATGCAGCCCCCTCCCTACACCCCCCCAACTGGACACACACACACACACACACACACACACACCCCCCTCCAGCTCCTCCTCCGCTATTTGAAAACTTCTATGCGGTAACCCTAAAGGGGCAGGGCAAAAAAAATGAGAATAGAATAAAAGACCGGAGGGGCAGAGTTTTCTCCCAAGATGTGCCCAGCTGGCACATGTGACACACACAGACGGAAATGCCCAACAAAAGCATAAACAGAGAAACAAGGGTTCGTGGGGATTTCTTTAACTCTCTACTCTTGGGGGAATCTTTTTTTGTTGTCTGCATTGTTACAGACATACTTACTGACAGATATTTTGAAATAAATTACCAAAATAATTGAAACTGGAGTGACTACGTTATTTTCACAAATTTGCAGAATTTTAAAATATGTGCTGAATTTTTAATGTCTTTTGGCACAGAATTCCCCCAGGAGTAAACTGCTCTGGAAATACAATAATATGACCAGCTTACTCAGAGGTAGGGAGCCAACAGTATCCTTATGATTAAGAGTCATGAAAACAATCCGAGGATAAGATCAATTATGCTAATAAATGTAGGAAGGGTGCTAAGCAGGCAGGCGTGCCTTTTGAACCAGTTTTTCTGGTTCACGGTAATACAAAAATATACCTGCTTTGGAGAGACTATATTTAACGTGCTATAGCAAATATGCTTTGGGTGTTCCTCCAGGAATACTTTCATGATCCTTTCATTTCACCAAATCTTGCTCTGAACTGAAACAGAGCAGCAGTTTTGTTTGTTTTTTTAAATATCTTGCAAACCATTCTCTCTCATTCTTAAACAATGCCACAATTAAAGAAAAATGCATGTGTGGAATGACATCCACAAAGGCCTCAATAGCATTACACAGCCCTTGCTTTAAACAATATTTAGAAGAACCTTAAAAGAACCACTATGCATATACTCGTTTCTAACACAAACTGGGATCAAGATCTTTCCTCCCTCAGATTCTCTTCAGGTATAAAGCCCGATTTCAATTTAATAGAGGACTCAAAAAGGAACATTTTAAGGGTGTCCCACCCCCTTCTTTAAAAAAAAAAAGTAGTCGTGTCCTATAAACACAGCACAATTTTTTAAATGCAGTTTATTTAAATATGGTTTAAAATCTCTCATGTAGATATGGATTTCAAGCAGGATCTGTATTCCAATTGTATTATGAAAGACTCCCTATGGCAATGGAAGGCTTCCAATTATTTTGGATTATTTCCAGTGCTTTTGGAAAACAAATGATTTACTCCTATAACAAGTGTGCCAGTGACTTGGTGGATGAGCTATGTAACTGGACAGCAGCTGCTGTCATGAGTCAATAATAAAAGGGATCACAGTAATTGCAGTCTTGTTTTGTTTTCATTTTAAAGACAGATCACAAGCACTGGTTTTTCCTACAGGTATTGAATGTCTGCTCTAGTATCGCCCTCTCTACCTCCCAATTTCACTGGAACATAAAACTCAGCCTTCAGATGTTACTGCCTTGGAAGTGGATTTTGCCCTTCTTAATACAAAAGTAATGCTCCAAACATGATGGAAGAAGAAAACTAGAGCACAGGCCAAATACATCTGCAACCATAAGACTAAGAGATCTGATTACTGCCAGCCATCTAACAAATGAAGACTATGCAGCATAGTCTATGCCTGAACTAAAGTTAGACACCCAAATCTGTATTTAGGCACATAATTAAATAGCCTGATTATCAGAGGAACTGAGAGATTTTTGGAAGGGCTCAGAGCACTCAGCTACTCTGAAAAAATCAGGCCACTTAATTATGGGCCTAAATATCGATTTGCTATTCAAATTGAAAATACTGGCCACAGCACTCTGAAAGCAGTCACTCCCATAATCACTTTATAGTAAATTACTCTCAGTATTAGTCTTTGGTTAATACACATAGCATTTATTTTATATGGTCTTAAAAAATTATAACTTTCTACATTAAACATCTGCAGAACCATAGTATGACAAATACTCCTTCAGAAAAATGATCAATAGTTCTCTTATAATTCTGAAACACCTTCATCTAACCAAAACATTAACTTACCAGTGAAGACAGTCAGAACATTTGCTAAGAAACAGATGGATTCATTTATGCTGTTTAACCTCAAATATGGTTCTTTTTTTAACTTAGCTAAGCTCACTTCCTGTTCACACCATGAATATTGAGACACCCAAAGCAGGACATACATACAACTATATACTGACAGGGCTACAGTCTCATTTCCTTTGTGGCTTCCAAGACCAAGACTGAAACTGTCTTGCCATAAGAAGTCACCACACTAATAAAACCCTTTGAATATACACATTTGAGTAAAGACAAAAAAGAGGGTGGGAGCCTCTTCACTTAATATAGTATCTATAGCTTTGATTCTCTTTTCACTGTACTGCGTCTTTAAATGCAAGTGCCTTCCTCTCTGCTAGAGGGCAGGGTTGCAAGGCGATTCAAAAAAGCACGGGAGAGACAGACACACACTAACAGATGTTTGTTTTTTGTTTTCCTTAATCTAAAGTACGTATTTTGGTCTTTGCGTAGGGAAATATAATAATCCTTTCTACTTCAAGTGTATCATGTCCATAAGATTGTCAGACACAAATAAAGGGTGTCTATTAACCTTTCAGGTTTCAGAGTAGCAGCCGTGTTAGTCTGTATCTGCAAAAAGAACAGGAGTACTTGTGGCACCTTAGAGACTAACAAATTTATTAGAGCATAAGCTTTTGTGGGTTACAGCCCACTTCTTCGGATGCATACAGAATGGAACATATATTGAGGAGATATGTATACACACATACAGAGAGCATGAACAGGTGGGAGTTGTCTTACCAATTCTGAGAGGCAAATTAAGTAAGAGAAAAAAAAACTTCCGAAGTGATAATCAAGATAGCCCAGTACAGGAAGATTAAATATCTGCCCTTTGGTTTTTGTAATTTGTTTTCATATTCAGTGGCAAGCTTTCAGAGCAGCACATGGAAAGTGTATACTATTAAAATAGGAGACAACTTTTGTGCATATTTATATGTTACAAACTCTTATTCCATACCTATGAACTCATGTTTACATATATTTGATACTTTCATATAGTTGTGTATGTGAAACATTCCCAGTATATGTGAAACTGAAGTCTGCCCTTTGCTGTACTAACTACATTGCTATTAGTCCATATAGCATCTGTCCATCTGAGAAGCCATCTGTTGCACTATCTCCGGTCTTAATTATAATCACCAGAATAGGAAGCACCAACGGTCTCCGGCTGCCGATGATTAAACAATTTCAGTCTACAAAAGCTGTCAACCCAGAACCTTCTTCAAAATCATTAAAAATATTATAATCACATAGCACATTACAAACAGTTCCAAGTCCTCTTCGGGATGAGAGCCATACTACTGAGAGAGAGTTTATTGCTGGCCAGTTCACACAACCATAGCCAAAACTTTTACTTAGTTTGATTTGGGAAGGATCAACCATCCACTAAGGCCTGATCTACCCTAGGCGTTTATGTCGAAGTTAGCGCCGTTACATCAAATTAACCCTGCACCCGTCCACACCGCGAAGCTATTTAGTTCGACATAGAGGTCTCTTTAATTCGACTTCTGTACTCCTCCCCGACGAGGGGAGTAGCGCTAAATTTGACATGGCCATGTCGAATTAGGCTAGGTGTGGATGGAAATCGACGCTAATAGCTCCGGGAGCTATCCCACAGTGCACCACTCTGTTGACGCTCTGGACAGCAGTACGAGCTCGGATGCTCTGACCAGCCACACAGGAAAAGCCCCGGGAAAATTTGAATTTGAATTCCTTTTCCTGTCTGGCCAGTTTGAATCTCATTTCCTGTCTGGACATCGTGGCGAGCTCAGCAGCACTGGCAACGATGCAGAGCTCTCCAGCAGTGATGGCCGTGCAATCTCAGAATAGAAAGAGGGCCCCAGCATGGACTGATCGGGAAGTCTTGGATCTCATCGCTGTGTGGGGCGATGAGTCCGTGCTTTCCGAGCTGCGCTCCAAGAAACGGAATGCAAAGATCTACGAGAAGATCTCTAAAGACATGTCAGAGAGAGGATACAGCCGGGATGCAACGCAGTGCCGCGTGAAAATCAAGGAGCTGAGACAAGGCTACCAGAAGACCAAAGAGGCAAACGGACGCTCCGGATCCCATCCCCAGATATCCCGTTTCTATGAGGCACTGCATTCCATCCTAGGTGCGACCGCCACCACTACCCCACCACTGACCGTGGACTCTGAGGATGGGATATTGTCCATGGCCGGTTCCTCGGAAATGTTAGCGGACGGGGAAGATGAGGAGGATGAGGCAGTCGACAGTGCTCACAACGCTGATTTCCCCGACAGCCAGGATCTCTTCATCACCCTTACAGAGATCCCCTACCAACCGTCCCCAGCCGTTACCCCGGACACAGAATCTGGGGAAGGATCAGCCAGTAAGTGTTGTAAACATCTAAACATTTATTTTTAACAGAACAGGAATATTAACAATAACAAAAATGGGTTTCTCATGATTAGTTTGCCCTAGGCGCTTAACGGTTCAGTCATGGGCAGTGCAACTATTGAAAAAAAATCTAGCAATGTCCGGTTTTGCATGACTGTCCTACCCAAGCAGCTCTACTGTTTAGTCACTGCTACTGCAGCTAGAGTAAAATGCGGTCTATATGTCCGGGGATAGAGCAGAAATCCTCCTGGGACATCTCGAGGAAGCTCTCCTGGAGGTAATTGGAAAGCCGTTGCATCAGGTTCCTGGGGAGAGCGGCCTTATTGGGTCCTCCGTAGTATGACACGTTGCCGCGCCACGAGACAATCAAGTACTCGGGAATCATTGCTCTGCACAGCAGGGCGGCATATGGCCCTGGTCTTTGGAGGCTTTCCCGGAGCATTCTCTCTTTCTCGCTGTCAGAGATCCTCATGAGGGTGATGTCGCTCATGGTGACCTGCTTTGAATTAGGTAGGGGAATGTTAGTGTTGGGACTGCTTGCCCGTTCCTTTACTGAACTGTAACCGCTGGTTTGCAGCCACGCGGTGGACGGGGGAGAGGGGCAGCCTACAGGGATCGTTCCCGGGGACAGCCGCGAGGGGGTGGGACAGGGGCAGAGTTCCTGCTTGCCGGATTGCTGGCAGCAGGGACTGACATTGCTTTCAATGTGAAAGGAGGCCATTTCTAATATTAAAGTTTTAAGCTGCCATAAGTCTACGGCTTACCATGTCTGCCTGCAACAGAAATTCCGTTCTCCTGCCCCGCTTCTCAAATGTGCTGTGCAAGACCCCAGGCACTGAATGCGAAGGCCGAGAATTCGACCTTGTCCTGAGTGCGCATGTGATAGGTGCTGTGCATGGTCTTGTTCACAGAGAAAGACTATGTTCTTTGTTCACAACTACATTTATCTTTCTGAGGAATTCACTCCCTTTTTCCCATTCCCACAGCCACATCTGCGACTGTCTCACAACCTAGCCTGGCATCACACTCCCAGAGGCTAGCGCAGATTAGGCGTAGGAAGAAGAGGACACGGGAGGACATGTTCTCGGAGCTTATGGCCTGCTCCCGAGCCCAGGCAGCACAGCAGACCCAGTGGCGGGAGAACTTGTCCCAAATGCACCAAGCAAACATGGATCGGGAGGAGAGGTGGCGGCAGGAAGACCAGCAGGCGACTCAAATGCTGCTTGGACTACTGAGGGAGCAAACGGACACGCTCCGGCGCCTTGTGGATGTTCTGCAGGAACGGAGGCAGGAGGACAGAGCCCCGCTGCAGTCTATCTGTAACCGCCCTCCCCCGCCACCAAGTCCCATACCCACCTCACCCAAAGTCCAAAGAAGGAGGGGCGGCAGAGTCCGTGCTAACTCTCACTCCACCCCTGCAGAGAGCTCTAGTAGTAGAAGACTCTCATTCCCCAAAATTTGACAAGTTCTTTCCTTCCCGCCTGACACAAGCCCCCGTCCAAGTTTCACCTCCCAGTTCCATGTGTGGTTGATCATAAAAAATATGTTTCTGTTAACTACTGTTTCCATCATGTTCTTTTGGAGGAGGAGGGGAAAGGGGGTTGGTAATTGGACAGGACAGTCACCTTTGGCAGGGTACATAGGCGAGGGCAGGTACAGCAGCAGGGCACATACACAGTGCAGTGACTAGTTACCCTGGTCAGTCTGGGAGGTGGTTTTCATGTTATGTGGTGGGGGGTGGGTTGCTCTGTGACTTTGTGGTGGGGGAGGGCAGTTACAGATCTTAAGCGGCGGTCCTTATGCAGGATCACAGAGCCACACACCAGGAGATCTGTAACCGTCCTCCCCCTGCCACAAAGTCACATAGCCGCCCCAAACACACAGTCCCGATCAGGAGGGGTGACAGGCTTCGTTGAAACAACCAGCCCACCACAGCGGAGCCTGTCAATCCTTGAGTTTAGAAGCTTCATTTGCGTCACTACACTACACCCGCTCCCCACCACAGTCTGCATCCCAGTTTTAAAAAATTCACACGAAAACAGTAGTAAAGAAAATGGTGTTCATTAACAAAGTAGAACTGATTTTATTTCGAAACGTGTGTTGGAAGGGGGGTGAAGGGGGTATGTAACTGGAGAGGATAGTCAACATTAACTGGGTAAAGAAACGGGGGCAGGTTCAGCTTCTCTGTACACAAACTTAAAAGTCACAGGTTACCCTGCTCACTCAGGAACCTAGCTTTCAAAGCCTCCCGGATGCACAGCGCGTCCCGCTGGTCTCTTCTAATCGCCCGGCTGTCTGGCTGTACGTAATCAGAAGCCAGGCTATTTGCCTCAACCTCCCACCCCGCCATAAAGGTCTCCCCCTTGCTCTCACAGAGATTGTGGAGCACACAGCAAGCTGCTATAACAATGGGGATATTGGTTTCCCTGAGATCACAGCGAGTCAGTAAGCTTCTCCATCTCCCCTTGAGACGGCCAAAAGCACACTCCACCACCATTCTGCACTTGCTCAGCTGGTAGTTGAAGAGTTCTTTTTCACTGTCCAGGGCGCCAGTATAGGGCTTCATGAGCCAGGGCATTAGCGGGTAGGCTGGGTCCCCAAGGATGACTATAGGCATCTCCACATCCCCAACAGTTATTTTGTGGTCCGGGAAGTAAATACCTTGCTGCAGCCGTCTAAACAGACCAGAGTTCCTGAAAACACGAGCGTCATGAACCTTGCCCGGCCATCCGACGTAGATGTTGGTAAAACGTCCCCTGTGGTCCACCAGTGCTTGCAGCACCATGGAAAAGTATCCCTTTCGGTTAATGTACTGGCTGGCCTGGTGGTCCGGTGCCAGGATAGGGATGTGAGTTCCATCTATGGCCCCACCGCAGTTTGGGAATCCCATCGCTGCGAAGCCATCTATGATTGCCTCCACGTTTCCCAGGGTCACTACCTTTGGCAGCAGTACATCGATTGCCTTGGCTACTTGCATCACAACAACCCCCACGGTAGATTTGCCCACGCCAAAGTGGTTCGTGACTGACCGGTAGCTGTCTGGCGTTGCAAGCTTCCAGAGGGCTATGGCCACTCGCTTCTGGACAGTCAGGGCTGCTCGCATCCGGGTGTCATTGCGCTTCAGGGCAGGGGACAGCAACTCACAAAGTTCAAGGAAAGTTCCCTTCCGCATGCGAAAGTTTCGCAGCCACTGGGATTCATCCCAGACCTGCAGCACTATGCGGTCTCACCACTCAGTGCTTGTTTCCAGTGCCCAGAATCGCCGTTCAACGGCATCAACATGACCCATTGCCACCGTGATGTCCTCGGCGCTGGGTCCCGTGCTTTCTGAGAGGTCTGTGCTACTCTCAGACTTCAGGCCCTCACCGCGGTGCCGTAGCCTCCTCGCCTGACTTATCTGCATCTGCCTCAGGGAAAGGTGTATGATAAGCTGCGAGGCGTTGAGAGCGGCCACAACTGCAGCGATGGTCGCAGCGTGCTCCATGCTCGCAGTGCTGTGGCGTCCGCGCTGTCACTGACTAGAAAAGTGCGCGAACTGATTTCCCGCCGGCGCTTTCAGAGCGGGAGGGCGGGAGTGATGGACGGATGACGACAGTTACCCAAAAGCACCCTGGACACATCTTTTTTACCCAGAAGGCATTTGCGGCTCCACCCAGAATTCCAATGGGCAGCGGGGACTGCGGGAACTGTGGGATAGCTGCCCACAGTGCACCGCTTCCAATGTCGATGCTTTCCCCGTTAGTGTGGACTCACAAAGTCGAATTACTGTCCTTAGTGTGGACACACACGTTCGACTTTGCAATATCGATTCCAAAAATTCGATTTAAGTAAAATCGAACTACTCTCGTAGTGTAGACATACCCTAAGTGATTTGAGTAGGAAATTGGGCAAAAGAACAAACTTGAGACAGAGAAATCATTTAAGTATTCCTTACTGAAGCTTTAGGCTTTGTCTACACTGCACATCTTAGAGTGGCACAGCTGTGCCACTAAAGCCTTGCCGTTGTAAAGCATGCAGCGTAGCAACTCTTTGTCGGTAGGAGAGAGCTCTCCTAACAAAATAAAACCATCCCCAACGAGGGGCAGTAGCTCTCCCACTGACAAAGCGCTTTCCACACCAGTGCTTTTTGTCGTTAAAACTTTTGTCGTTCGGGGGATTTTTTTTCACATCCTGAGCGACAAAAGTTTTAAAATTTCAGCTTAGACATAGCCTTAATATTAACTAAATTCAAAGCTATAGGTAACACTGCTCTACAGCCAAAATGCTTCTGAAATAAATGTAGTCAAACTTTACTAATTCTAGGTCACCGAGAACGAAAATGATGCTTAAAATTGTTGATTGGCTCTAGTTTTCAAGATATGCTATTGGGTCAGTATGTACGACCCTTGACTTGGGAATGGCGGAGGATAAGTGAGTTATAAAGGGAAGGGATCTCAATTTAAACCAGAAATGACTAAAATACATCTTTGACTAGATCTAGGAATAAATCTATGACTGGGTTTGGACAGTACTTGCTTTTTAGGCAAAACAATGAATGATGCAATCTGAAGCTGGTATTGCATCATACATGATATGAATTGCATCATGTTATTCCTAGAAGTCATGGATGATGCAATCATAATGAAGCTTACATCACTCTGCTGAACAAATTGCCCTAGATCAGCTCTAGAAATCATACAGTGTCGTGCTCTCTTATTTGTCAGTGTTTGATTTTGCAAAGGGACACATTTCTGTTTAGCCAAAGTGAGCAGAGATGCCTCGTACTTGTGTGAACAGTGCAGCTAACTTCTGCTATGTTTGTGGTGAAGTGACTTTTGCATCACAAAAGTGCAGTATAACCACTATGGTTAAGAAAGCCTATCACCTTTATTTTGACTGCAAAATTGGAGATCAGGACAAGAGGTGGGCCCCACACATGTGTTGCAACACTTGTGCAACAAATCTTCGCCAGTGGTTCAACAGGAAAAGGAAATCTCTGCCTTTTGCAGTGCCAATGATTTGATGAGAGCCAACAGATCATACCAGCGATTGTTACTTCTGCATGGTGCCTCCAGTTGGGAAAGGTGTGTCAGAGAAGAAAAAGTGGACTGTGCATTATCCAAACATTCCATCAGCTATACGCCCAGTACCCTACGGAGAAGGACTGCCGGTTCCTGATGCACCAGAATCACTCTCACTTGAGTCATACAAGGAAGAGGAAGAGGATGAAACTTCTGGTCCTGAACCATCAATGTCACAGGACCCACATTTTCTCCCATCCTCCTCCTCTGAACCACACCTCATAAGACAAGGTGAACTGAATGACCTGGACAGGGATTTGGAACTACCCAAGAGTAAGGCAGAGCTGTTGGGCTCCAGACTACAGCAGTGGAATATCCTGGCAGGTGATGTTAGGGTTTCCATGTTCCGTGACCATCAAAAGGATCTTGTCCCATTCTTCTTCATGGAAGGTGATCTTGTAGCCTGCAACAACATCCATGGTGTGATGGCAGCCCTCAACATCGTTCACAAGCCAGATGAGTGGAGACTCTTCATTGATTCATCGAAGACGAGTCTTAAAGCTGTTTTACTGCATAATGGCAATGTTTTGCCATCAATTCCAGTTGGTCATGCAGTCCATATGAAGGAAACCTATGACAACATGAAACAACTTTTGAGGTGCATAAACTATGACCAACATCAATGGCAGCTTTGTGGCGATTTGAAGGTTGTTGCTCTCTTGCTTGGTCTGCAGACTGGATACACAAAGTACTGCTGTTTTCTCTGCGAATGGGATAGTCGTGCAAGAGATTCCCACTACATCAAGAAAGATTGGCCACTCCGACAGTCATTGGAGCCTGGGAAGAAAAGTGTTCAGCATCCATCACTTGTTGAATCAAGGAAGATTTTGTTACCGCCCTTACACGTCAAGCTGGGTCTGATGAAGAACTTTGTCAAGGCCATTGACAAAACACAAGCAGCTTTCAAGTACCTCCGTGGAAAATTTCCAAGGTTAAGTGAAGCTAAGATAAAGGAAGGGGTCTTTGTTGGTCCTCAGATTCATGAACTTCGAGATGATGCATTTGACCATGCACTGTGTGGCAAGGAAAAGACAGCATGGAAAGCCTTCCAGTTAGTGGCAATAAATTTTCTCGGAAACAACAAGGCAGACAACTACAGGTTGTTGGTGGAAAACCTCCGCAAGGCATACAAAAGCCTTGGTTGCAACATGTCACTAAAGATACATTTTTTGCACTCTCATCTAGATTTGTTTCCACCAAACTGCGGAGCAGTGAGCGACGAGCAATTTTATCAGAACATTGCAACAATGGAGAAATGATATCAGGGCAAATGGAGCCCATCAATGCTTGCAGACTATTGCTGGACAGTGACAAGAGATGCTCCATTTAATGAATACAAGAGACAAGCCAAGAAGTGCCGAGTAGACACTGAATAGGACTATAATAGTTTTTTGCCTTTTGTTTCATAATAAATTTTATTTATATAACCCTTTTGCTGATTTTTAAAAAGTGTTACATAAACAGGACAGGTGAAATATCATCATCATGTAAAGCAACCATAAACACATGAAAAAAGACCTAGGTTTACAATTTATGATTAAAACTCTAAGTTTTTACATTTTATGTCTATGTATATTGTGTAAATATCTTAGAAACAGTAGCCAATCAGTTGTTTTAATTGTCATATTTGAATTCAGCACATCAAAATACATAATAAATAGCACATTTTATCTCTGAAGCAGACGACTTCTCAAAAATTGTAGACCAGTGTAATTAACAGAGGAACTGTACTTAAATGATAATGAGATGCTTCACTAAAGTAGCTAAATATAGACTCAAAATTCAAAGTGCTCTATAATCCATGTTTTGATTAGTTTGTCAGGTCATCACCACCACCACTCCCATCACTGCACTGGTCGTTGGGGAACCATCATTGATAAGCAATCAACCTATCGTCTCCACCCCTGACAATTGTATATCACTGCTTGAGTCTCCGCAAAGTCCATTCCAGTACACACTTATTATACCAATCCATCTCTTCTTCTGTCTACCTCGTCTTCTCTTCCCCTGTACTGTCCCTTGAAGGATGAACTTGGATAAGCCAGATGATCTTGTTACATGGCTGTACCACTTCAGCTTGCGCTTCTTCACGGTTGTCAGGAGGTCTTCATATGACCCACCGCATTGGGTGATAATGTTGTGTATGTCTTCATTAATGACGTGGTTGAAGTAGGAGATACTTCCGTAAAATTCTGGGTCTCTCTACTACCTGTATTTTCTGTTCAAGTTCTGCCATAAGGATCCATGTCTTTTGCACGTATAAAAAAAAAAAGAAGAAAAAAAATATGGAGATGACCTGTGCGAGCTGCAGTTTCAGTTTGGAATCCAGGGAGACGTTCTTGTTCCTCCAAACTGGCTTTAGCTTTGCCACTGTTGCTGTTTGTGCAGTTCTTGCTAGAATTTCTGCCTTTGATTCTTCATCAGTGAAGATTGAACTGTTTCACTGTCTCCAGCTCTTGTCCACTGACAGTGAGATGTGAGCTGATCCCGTCATATTTGTTTGTCATCACCTTGGTTTTCTCTGCACTGATTTCCATACCATATTTTGCAGAGGTTTCATCCAATTGTTTCACAAGGTTGACAAGTTCATCTTCACTAGTTTGTCATGTACTTAAACTAAAACTTTCATTTTCCATCCAACCCACTTAGGCTATGTCTACACTGCACAGTGCTGATCTACCAAACTGCTGTATCACCCAGTAGTTAACAGGGTAAAGAGAAGAGTAAAGTTCTCTCAGGTCCCTGTTGTTAAGGGCCTAAACATTCCCTGCCCACTGCATTCTTCTCAGAATGACATGAAAACTGCCATTACTATTCCCTGAGTAACAGTCCCCCCAACTCAGAACCAGAGGTTCTCAAACATTTCCCATGGTATGGCCCATGTTTTAATAGAGAGAGTGTCCCCTGGACCACTTCTCCCTCTACTCAGGATCAATTAAATATCCCTGTTACAACTACAGCATGGAGAAAATAAATTAAGTGCGACATATACGTACAGGAACTCCTCACTTAAAGTCGTCCCGGTTAATGTTGTTTCCTTGTTACATTGCTGATCAATTAGGGAACATTTTCGTTTAAAGTTGTGTAATGCTCCCTTCTAATGTCGTTTGGCAGCCACCTGTTTTGTCCACTGCTTGCAGGAAGAGAAGCCCGTTGCAGCTAGCTGGTGGGGGCTTGGAACCAGGGTGGACCGGCAACCTCCCTATCAGGTCCCCGGTCCACTAAGTTCCCTCTGCAGCAGCTGTCCCTCCCCCCACTGCCATGTGCTGCTCTGGAACCTAACCCCCTCATTTACATTAATTCTTATAGGGAAATTGGATTCGCTTAACATCGTTTTACTTAAAGTCGCATTTTTCAGGAACGTAACTACAATGTTAAGTGAGGAGTGACTATAATTCCTTTGAATGCACTGTAGCAGCCAGAAATGAAGAGGAGGAACCAACACCACGTAATCAGTTTATTCTCTGCAAGCCACCAGTGGTCCATAGAGTTCAGTAACCTCTGCTTTAGATATTGAAGACTAGGTCAAAGAATGTCTGTTTTGACAAAGATATTAATGACTCAAGCTAAAAACAAAATAATTTCATGTTCTCTCTAGATTCTTGTATAGGTACCCATCACCATATGTCAAGGCTGGATCCCCACTTTGAACTTTAGGGTACAAATGTAGGGGCCTGCATGAAAACTTCTAAGCTTAACTACCAGCTTAGCTCTGGTTCTGCTGCCACCATTTCCCAATTCTAGATTCCCACCCTGGGAAGCACTGAGAAAAACCTTTCACCAATTCCCTGGTGAATACAGATCCAAACCCCTTGGATCTAAAAGAAGGAGAAATTAACCCTTCCCCCTCCTTCCTTTCACCAACTCCTGGTGAATACAGATCCAACCCCCTTGGATCTTGAACAAGGAAAAATCAATCAGGTTCTTAAAAAGAAGGTTTTTAATTAAAGAAAAAGGTAAAAATCATCTCTGTAAAATCAGTATGGAAATTAACCTTACAGGGTAATCAAACTTAAAGAGCTCAGAGGACTCCCCTCTAGTCTTAGGTTCAAAGTACAGCAAACAAAGATAAACACTGTGGTAAAAGGTACATTTACAAGTTGAGAAAAACAAAGGAAAACTAACACGCCTTGCCTGGCTATTTACTTACAAGTTTGAAATAGGAGAGACTTGTTTAGAAAGATGTGGAGAACCTGGATTGATGTCTGGTCCCTCTCAGTCCTGAGAACGAACACACTCCCAAACAAAGAACACACACAAAAGCCTCCCCCCCCAAGATTTGAAAGTATCTTGTCCCCTTATTGGTCCTTTAGGTCAGATGCCAGCCAGGTTACCTGAGCTTCTTAACCCTTTACAGGGAAAAGGATTTTGGAGTCTCTGGCCAGGAGGGATTTTATAGTACTGTACACACGACAGCTATTACCCTTCCCTTTATAGTTATGAC
Source organism: Chrysemys picta bellii (assembly GCF_011386835.1). Lineage (NCBI taxonomy): Eukaryota > Metazoa > Chordata > Testudines > Emydidae > Chrysemys > Chrysemys picta. Next base: position 107,985,141 of record NC_088791.1, read on the forward strand.
GCCCCCCAAAATCACAGATAGTGTTGGATGTTCGGTTCCACACTGGCTGTGATTTCTTCCTGGAGTTCTAGGAGAAAACAGAGTTAATAAGACACATGTACCTTTAGACATACTACTGATTATATAAAAACTAACAATATGTTTCATTCCAAGAACAATTGTTAACCAGTTAACTCTGGGAAACTTTCCCGGGAGAGTGCATCAGCCACTTTGTTAGAAGCTCCCGAAATGTGTTGTATTTCAAAATCAAAATCTTGGAGAGCTAAACTCCACTGAAGAAGTTTTTTGTTATTTCCTTTGGCGGTATGAAGCCACTGTAGCGCAGCATGGTCTGTTTGTAGTTGGAAACGCCGTCCCCAAACATATGGGCGTAGCTTTTCCAGCGCGTACACAATGGCATAGCATTCCTTTTCGCTGATTGACCAATGTTTTTCCCTCTCAGACAGTTTCTTACTGAGAAACACAACAGGATGGAATTCTTGATCCGGTCCTTCCTGCATTAAAACTGCTCCCACGCCTCGCTCGGACGCATCTGTGGTTACTAGGAACGGTTTGTCAAAGTCTGGGGCCCTTAGCACAGGGTCAGACATGAGTGTTGCCTTAAGCTGGTTAAAGGTCTTTTGACACTCATCAGTCCACTGAACTGCATTTGGCTGTTTCTTTCTGGTTAGGTCTGTCAGCGGGGCGGCGATTTGGCTGTAGTGGGGTACAAATCGCCTATAATATCCAGCCAAGCCTAAGAAGGATTGGACCTGTTTCTTAGACTTTGGAACCGGCCACTTTTGGATAGCATCCACTTTGGCCTGTAGGGGATTTATAGTTCCTTGACCCACCTGGTGCCCCAGGTAAGTCACTCTGTTTTGGCCTATTTGACACTTTTTAGCCTTAACAGTTAGTCCTGCCTGCTGGATGCTCTCGAAAACTTTTTCCAGGTGCTCCAGGTGCTCTGCCCATGAATCAGAAAAAATGGCCACATCATCGAGGTAGGCAACTGCAGATTCTCCCAATCCCGCTAGGAGACCATCTACAAGTCTTTGGAAGGTGGCGGGTGCATTTCGCAACCCGAAAGGGAGTACATTAAATTCATACACCCCTGCCTGGGTGACGAAGGCTGACCTTTCCTTAGCGGGTTCATCTAGTGGTACTTGCCAGTACCCCTTGGTTAAGTCCAAAGTAGAGATGAATTGGGCATGTCCCAATTTCTCCAATAGCTCATCTGTGCGTGGCATTGGATAGTTGTCAGGACGAGTTACAGCATTTAGCTTACGATAGTCCACGCAAAAGTGTATTTCCCCATCTGGTTTGGGAACTAGAACCACTGGAGATGCCCATGCACTCTTAGAGGGGCGGATTATACCCATCTGTAGCATGTCCTGGATCTCCCTTTGTATAGCAGTTTTGGCATGAGGTGACTCCCGGTAGGGTGGGGTTCTAATTGGGTGAGCATTACCTGTGTCAATGGAGTGGTATGCCCGTTCGGTCCATCCTGGAGTGGCTGAGAAAATTGGTGCAAAGCTTGTGCACAGCTCCTTGATCTGCTGTCGCTGCAGACGTCCAAGGGTCGTGGAGAGGTTCATCTCTTCCACGCCACCATCCTTTTTTCCTTCGTAGTAGACACCTTCAGGCCACTCCGCGTCATCTGTTTCCTGGCTGTAAACTGGCAAACGTTTAATTCTCTGGAATAAAAGGGCTTAAGAGAATTAACATGGTATACCTTAGGCTTTATGTTGGAGGTGGGGGAGGCTATGAGATAGTTAACAGCTCCTAGGCGCTCCTGGACCGTGAATGGTCCTTCCCACGATGCTTCCATTTTATGGGCCTGGAGCGCCTTTAAGACCATAATTTGGTCTCCTACTTTGAAGGACCGTTCTCTGGAATGTTTATCATACCAGGCCTTTTGCTCTTCCTGAGCATTCTTTAGGTTTTCTTTAGCAAGGGCTAAAGAGTGTCGGAGGGTGCTTTGTAGGTTGCTTACAAAGTCTAGAATGTTAGTTCCTGGAGAAGGCATAAACCCCTCCCATTGCTGCTTCACCAACTGTAATGGCCCCTTAACCTCGCGGCCATACACAAGTTCAAATGGTGAAAACCCTAAACTGGGATGTGGTACAGCCCTGTAGGCAAAAAGCAACTGCTGCAACACTAGGTCCCAATCATTGGAGTGTTCATTTACAAATTTACGTATCATGGCCCCCAAAGTTCCATTAAACCTCTCCACCAGGCCATTGGTTTCATGGTGGTAAGGGGTGGCAACCAAGTGATTCACCCCATGAGCTTCCCACAGGTTTTCCATGGTCCCTGCCAGGAAATTAGTTCCCGAATCTGTAAGGATGTCGGAGGGCCAACCTACCCTGGCAAAAATGTCTGTTAATGCCTGGCACACACTTTTAGCCCTGGTGTTGCTTAAGGGTACTGCTTCCGGCCATCGGGTAGCAAAATCCATGAAAGTCAGTACGTACTGCTTTCCTCTGGGTGTCTTCTTTGGGAAAGGACCCAGAATATCCACAGCTACGCGCTGAAATGGGACCTCAATTATGGGTAGTGGCTGGAGAGGGGCTTTAACCTGGTCTTGGGGCTTTCCCACTTGTTGGCACACCTCACAAGACCGGACATATTTAGCAACGTCCTTGCCCATTCCCTCCCAGTGGAAGGACTTCCCCAACCGGTCCTTGGTTCTGTTCACCCCAGAATGGCCACTGGGATGATCATGGGCTAAGCTCAAGAGCTTTACCCGATACTTAGTGGGAACTACCAACTGTCTTTGAGGATGCCAGTCTTCCTGGTGCCCACCAGAAAGAGTCTCCTTGTATAAAAGTCCTTGTTCTACAACAAACCGGGATCGGTTAGAAGAGCTGAGAGGCGGTGGGGTGCTCCGCGCCACCGCCCAAGCTTTCTGAAGGTTGTCATCTGCTTCCTGCTCGGCCTGGAACTGTTCCCTTGATGCTGGAGACATCAGTTCCTCCTTGGACTGTGGACTGGGGCTTGGTCCCTCTGGAAGCGATGCAGGTGCTGGGGCTGTTTCCATTGACTGTGAACCGCTGTCCGCTGGTGCACTATGTGGTATCTCAGGCTCTGGCTGAGCCTCTTGGGTAGGGTTATCTGCTGCTTCCGCCAGGTCAGGCTCGCTGGCCCTCTGGCATTGGAGTTGTAGACGGGTTTGCAAGCGCTGGACTCAGGGCTCGCAATGGTTCTGGTGCTGGTTGCATTGCCAGTTCCGGTTCTGGGACTGGCTTTGGCTGGGTCTCTGGGATTGGATCCACTACGGCTGTTGCAGTCGTTGGCAGGGGATCCGGTTCCACCACCTTTGTCTGGGTCTCTGGTAACACAGACAGGGCCCTGGTGGACGGCTCAGGAACAGGGTTGGGGGTGAAAGCTTGCTTAGCCTTTGCTACTTCCAGTTCATGCTTCCTTTCTTTTTCTCTCTCCTCCATCTCTTTTTCTTTCAGCTCCATAGTTCTCTTGTGAGCCTCCTCTTTGGCTTTTTTCAGCTCCATCTCTCTTTTATGGGCCTCCTTTTTGGGTTTTTCTTCTCTTGCTCTCTGCTTTGTCTTGAGTTTTGTTAATTGAAGCAGTCTCTGATGTTTTCTTTCATTTTCTTCTGCTTCTAGTTTGGCCAGTTCTATTTTTTTAGCTACTTCTTTGGTAGTCATTTTCCTGTTTTCTTGTGCTGGGTCACCCCCTCTGCAGTTGACTGAAACTGGGAAGCTCTCAGCTCTGGCTGCTGCTGAGTTAACAGAGACTTTCTAACTAGCTACTCCCGAGGATGTAAAAAGAAAAAAAAACAATTCAGCTTGTAAAGTCCCTTTAGCTTTGTTTGCCCATTTGAACACTTCTCTTAACAAAGGACCTGTTAAAAAAACTTAACACCTCTGCCTTCAGGCAACGAGAGATAAGATATGCATCTATCTACCTCCAGCTCGGCTTTCCAAGCAGCTAGAAGGAAAAAAAAAAATCTCACTGGCTTTTGGGTTTAAAATGATCCCACCGCTATGCCACCATGTCAAGGCTGGATCCCCACTTTGAACTTTAGGGTACAAATGTAGGGGCCTGCATGAAAACTTCTAAGCTTAACTACCAGCTTAGCTCTGGTTCCGCTGCCACCATTTCCCAATTCTAGATTCCCACCCTGGGAAGCACTGAGCAAAACCTTTCACCAATTCCCTGGTGAATACAGATCCAAACCCCTTGGATCTAAAACAAGGAGAAATTAACCATCCCCCCTCCTTCCTCCCACCAACTCCTGGTGAACACAAATCCAATCCCCTTGGATCTAAAACAAGGAGAAATTAACCCTTCCCCCTCCTTCCTTTCACCAACTCCTGGTGAATACAGATCCAACCCCCTTGGATCTAAAACAAGGAGAAATTAACCATTCCCCTCCTTCCTCCCACCAACTCCTGGTGAATCAAGTTCCAAACCCCTTGGATCTTGAACAAGGAAAAATCAATCAGGTTCTTAAAAAGAAGGTTTTTAATTAAAGAAAAAGGTAAAAATCATCTCTGTAAAATCAGTATGGAAATTAACCTTACAGGGTAATCAAACTTAAAGAGCTCAGAGGACTCCCCTCTAGTCTTAGGTTCAAAGTACAGCAAACAAAGATAAACACTGTGGTAAAAGGTACATTTACAAGTTGAGAAAAACAAAGGAAAACTAACACGCCTTGCCTGGCTATTTACTTACAAGTTTGAAATAGGAGAGACTTGTTTAGAAAGATGTGGAGAACCTGGATTGATGTCTGGTCCCTCTCAGTCCAGAGAACGAACACACTCCCAAACAAAGAACACACACAAAAGCCTCCCCCCCCCCCCAAGATTTGAAAGTATCTTGTCCCCTTATTGGTCCTTTAGGTCAGATGCCAGCCAGGTTACCTGAGCTTCTTAACCCTTTACAGGGAAAAGGATTTTGGAGTCTCTGGCCAGGAGGGATTTTATAGTACTGTACACAGGACAGCTATTACCCTTCCCTTTATAGTTATGACACCATATTATGTGACTATCACTGCCAAGAGTAAGAAAGGAGACATCATCATCTCCCATCTTGCTGGCTTACAATATAGGAGTTTTTCCCCATTTTGGTGGGGGTGGGGGGCAGGGATGTGTAGAAGGCTACTGTGGGAAAGCTAGGTTGAAGAGAGGAGTTTTGCATTAGTTCTGAATGCAGTGAGGTTAGAGGTCAACCTCTTATTTCTTCTACCAGAAAGTTTCAGTGTCTTGGTCAAAGTTCTGCCATGCACAGTCTTGAGTGTTGCCCTACCTTCATCGTTCCAGTCTAGGGTTACCATAATCCAGCAAGCAAAAAAGAGGACGGGAGGAGCCCCGCCCCTGTCCTGTCCTAGTCCCGCCCCATCTGCCCTAGTCCCGGACATTTACAAATTCCCCCCGGACGCTATTTTTAGCTTAAAAAGCCGGACATGTCCGGGGGAATCCGGACGAATGGTAAACCTATTCCAGTCAGCCATGGCCATGGGGAGAGATGGACACTCTTAGGTAGATGGGGCCAATGCTAGACAGGGCTTTGAAATCTGGACAGCAACTTGTACCATAACTGTCGACTGTAGCTATTTTATGACAACTGTAAACTTACTTATAAAATCTAAATCAACCTCCTATCCATAAGAAATTTTATTGAGGGTGAGAAAGAAAGGTCAGTTATAACGAGACTCCAATTTTCTGCCCCAATCATGTTTTGTTCAGTTGAAACAGAAGAAAGGACAGGAATGCTTAGATATGCACAAAACTAGATCATCTTCCATATCACATGGCCCATGTACATAACTGTATCATTTCTTTTCAACCACCAGTGTCTGGCACAGATTTGTAAATGATTTACCATTTATCAACACTGAAGTTTAGTGCAACTACATTTTATGAACAACATTATTCTGGAGCCAAATTATTTTTATATGTTCTTGAACATATGAACTTCAGCCTCAGATGTGGCTGGTGATTGTGTTCAATTTTTGTTTTGATACATTAAAACTACACTGAAAAAGGAGATGGAAATAGAAGAGGAAATAAAGGAAATTCCTAAGAATGTACAAAACATGGAGCAACCATATTGGTCAGGTAAATTTGGATCAGGTAACAAGTATACACACATCCATAGTTACAAGTACTGTTTCCTATGGTCACACGTATGATAATTCTGTCCTTTTTCATTGTGATATGTAAAGCCAATAGTCCTCTCGATAATTATTTAAAACAACTTCTTATCCAACAAATTTTATTCCCCTAATAATGGCTAAATCAGTACATTCTAAAATGCCTTTTGCACATCAGGAACTCAAAGAACACAGAAAAAAAAAATCAGTGACAAATATAAAATAAATCAACTTTTATGACAAGCTAGAAACACTGTAGTTAGGCCTAGTGGAAATATTCAGTATTGCCTTCACAGATATTCCTCCCCTCTGTCCACCTGATGAAAATGGCATAGCACAAGTCAGTGTCTAGAAATCATAACTCTCACCATTGTAGTGCTTACAAGGTGAAAAAAGTTGTGTTGGGGTTTTATTTGCGGGGAGGGGGGTTCATCAGCATAGTTTCTCCAACTTTATTAAACTTTCTCCGATTCACTTTGCACACTAACTTGTTTTCTAGGAATATGATTAATACTAGAAAAGTATTTCCAAAATAAAAATAAACTAGGTGATGATCTTCAGCACTCTAGTTTTAAAAAGCTGAGTGGCTATGCTGGAAGGGAGGGAGAGTAGGAAATGTTCCCTGCAACTTTTGAGCTCCTAGAGAGTTTATTAACTGAGTCAGCCTGGAATTGCCTACTAGTAGGCCTACACAATCCATTTGTTTGGAATTACACCTAGAGAAGAATTATGCATCTTCTCAGCCAGTCATCATGATGCCTATATATCGCAAAGTGCCACTTTCACACAGGTAAACCTAAGAAAGACATGGCTATATCAAGACACAAAAACAAATTACTTTAAAATTAGTATGAAGCCAGTTTTCCTCTTCACTAAATCCATCACAAGAGAAGGGTGACATCTGACAAACAGTTATAAAAAGTCATCAAATCATGGATTGAGGAAATAAAGCAAATTTAAGAGCTCATTGCCAATCCAGGGCAAGTTATCTTTCTGTTGATATATTGTATGGGAAAGCCTTCCATACATACCTATTTCGTATATAAATATTTCTATATTGCTCACACTATACTAGGTAGCTGCTCAAGATCAAGGAATTCACTACTGAAAAGTCATATATGCAGGAGCCCAAAGTTATAAGGTATGGCAAATACCATCATTATTCATGTCATTTGTTCGCTACAGGAAAGTGCTGTTTTCTAAGCGTGTTCTGGTTACTCTATTTTTCATTTTTTTCTTCAATCATTCAACTTTAAAAAGACTCAAGAAACTCTCCCTGACTTTTCTGAAAAATTAGGAACAAAGCTAAAATACAGGTCAAACACCATATAGCATTCTGTCTATTAAGTTATACTAGAAGGGTTTTTATTTTGAAATTTTCCTTCAAATGTGTATTAGTCAGTGAGTATTAGAGAATGGTTGTAGTCAGAAAATTGCCTGTAAAAACAACATCAGATATATATCTAGATATATCTCTAGATATCTCTCTCTCTCTATATATATATATTCTCATTAGCTTCCATATCAAAAGTTGCTCAGTTTAGATTGATATGATAAAGTTGACACTGAGCTATGAAAACTCAATTTGGGATCTGAACGAGACACTTTTCTGCCTTTTATACCAACACCAATAAAAGTTCTGAAGTCATTACTTTACTAATAAATTAATTGATGAGCGAATAGAACAGAATCCAATTCACACTGCCACAGGCATAGTGGTACTGCCAACGCTGAGGGGGGAGGGAGGGGAGAAAAAAAAAAAAAGTAAAAGACTATGTTACTACTTGGGCACATCAAGAAGTAGATAATCCTAAATAAGGTGTGATTTTATTTTATTGTATCAACTTCTGTTGGTGAAAGACAACTTTTGAGCTACCCAGAGCTCTTCCTCAGGTCTGGAAAAGGTAACAAGCATGTCCCAGCTAAAAACAAGGTGGAACAGGTTCTTTAGCATAAGTAGACGATTCAAGGTGAAGTGGCCACCAGTTAACACTTCTGCAGGATAGGACAAAACAAGGGGAGGTTAGTGGATTACAGATTGTTGTAATAAAATAAATAACTCTCTAGAACACTTCTGCATGAGCATCAACTTCCTGGACACCATGATCAGCTTCAACAATGGAAACCTACAGACAACTATATACAACAAAACCATGGATGACCAGATTTACTTTAACAGATTTGTTGGTGTTTGGGGTGGTTACTGGAACTGTGATCTGCAGCCAGTCGCTCAGCTCCACAGAATATGCTCAGGAAACCAAGTCTGGGATACACACCTTAAACACACTTAAAACCGATCTCATCAAACAAGGACACTTCACCAGAGAACTAGATCTCATCATGGAATGGGCCACCCAAATCCCCTGAGAGAACATGCCTCAATATGCGGGGGGGGGGGGGGGGGTGGCGGGGGGGGAGAGAACAGGGTTGCAACCTCTCATGATTTTGTCATGAGTCTCATGATAATTATTGTTTTCCTTAAAGCCCCAGCTCCTGGAGTCAAGTGGATATCTGATGATTTCAGCCTTCATTCTTAAAAAAAAAAGTAAAAAAAAAGTAAGTTTCTAGCCCTCTTGGCTGTGGAGAAAGCTTCAAAATGTGACCCCAGTGTACCCCAAAGGCTCAAAAAGCGGAAAGCAAATAAAAAGTACACCAAATCTACTATTTTTACATAATCTCATGATTTTAAAGCCAATCTCATGATTTTTAAACGTTTGGGGTTGGCAATACTGAAAAACCTTCAGACTGCACACCCCTAAGGTGTCACCTATCATCCCACACAAGAACCCATATGAGGGATCATTAAACTACAACATATACTCGATGGCCCCCCCCATCCTGAAAGAAATCTTTCCCAAACCACCTCTTCTGGCCTTCAAACAACTCCCAACCTCACCAAACTTAGGGTTACCATATTTAAAAAAAGGGACACTCCATGGCCCCTGGCCCTGCCCCCTTCCCACCCCCGGCCCCGCCCCAACTCCGCCCCTTCCCCACCCTACCTCTGCCCCTTCCCCAAAGTCCCCGCCCTAACTCCCCCTCCTCCCTCCCAGCCACGCGAAAAGGGCTGCCCAAGCGCTACCAGCTTCACAGTTTGTCGGGCAGCCTCCAGACCCTGCGCCCCCAGCTGGCGCTTCCCCAGCGCAGCTGGAGCCCGGGAGGGGAAGCACCCAGCCGGGGGCGCAGGGTCTGGAGGCTGCCTGGCAAACCGTGAAGCCGGTAGCGCTCGGGCTTCGGGCAGCCCCCTTGCCTCCGGACCCTGCGCCGCTGGCTGGGCACTTCCCCTCCCGGGCTCCAGCTGCTGTGCTCTTCCCCTGACTCTTCGACTCTGTTTAAGAGCCAAGCTGCCTGAGCGCTCAGGCTTCAGGCAGCTCCCTTGCCTCCGGACCCTGTGCCACCGGAGCAGAGCAGCTGGAGCCCGGGAAGGGAAGTACCCGGCCGGCGGCTCGGGGTCCGGAGGCAAGGGGGCTGCCCGAAGCCAGTAGCACTCGGGCAGCTTGGCTCTTAAACAGAGTCGAAGAGTCAGGGGAGGAGCAGAGCAGCTGGAGCCCGGGAGGGGAAGTGCCCAGCCGGTATTTTTCCCGGACATGTTTGGCTTTTTGGCAATTCCCCCCCGGACGGGGGTTTGATTACCAAAAAGCCAGACATGTCCAGGAAAAACTGGACGTATGGTAACCCTAACCAAACTCATCATCAGAAGCAAGCTCTGCACAGACCAGGACCCACCAACTCAAAGTGGCACCAGACCCTGCCAGAACAGGTGCAGAGGTGTTAATGGGCTACTTCACCATGAATGGCCATACTGGGTCAGACCAATGGTCCATCTAGCCCAGTTTCCTGTCTTCCAACAGTGGCTGCTGCCAGATGTTTCAGAGGGAATCAACACAACAGGGCAATTATGTGTTAACTACTTATGCTAAACAATCTCTTCCACCTTGTATTTAGCTGTGACACTCTTAGGGCTAGTCTACACTAGAAGCACTACAGCACAGCACAGCACCACTGTAGTGTGTCTGGTGAATACGCTCTCTGCCGACAGGAGAGAGCTCTCCCAGTGGCATAATAAAACCACCTTCCCCAAGAGAGGATACTATGTCAACAGGAGAAGCTTTCCCAACTACGTAGCGCTGTCCACACCGGCGCTTAGGTTGGTGTCATGGTGGTGGCTTATTCACACACCATAAGTTATAGCAACACAACCTGTACTGTAGACAAGCCCTGAGCATCTTTCCCAGCCCCGAAGAAGAGCTCTGCATAGCTCAAAAGCTTGTCTCTCATCAGCAGAAGTTGGTCCAATAAAATAAAACAAAACAACACTTTATTTAGGTCCATTAAAAGATATTACCCCATCAACTTTGTCTCTCATATATCCTGGGACCAATACAGGTATAACAACACTGCAAAACAAATATTTTATATTTATTTGAAAAACCCATGAATGATCTATGTTTAAAACCAGTTAGTAATGGTAGAGACATTGTGCTTGACCTTTATTTGTTGACATGAAGAACAATAGCCCATGATTAAGGTCTATAAATCGTATATTATACAACTGAAGGTATTAACCATATTGAAATGCGAAACACATTGGGTCAGGTTCAGTCTGTGGAGTTACACAAGCAATTAGTTTGACCCATTGTTGTTTTACACATGAAGAATTTTTTAGATTACCACTAAAGCTGCTTAACTGAATTGCCTCCGCTGAGAGCCAATACACTGAGAAGTCATTCCCATCTGCTGCCACAACTGCAGCACAGCAACTCATTTAAGCAGCCTTTGTGGTGAGAAACTGGAAGCTGCCTGATATCTTAATATAGAAGTGTTTACCCAGCAAATTTATAGCTAATTCATCTACTCTCTAGTCACACTTTTTGTTAAGAGGGGTGAGGGATTCTTTATTTTTCAGGAACATTCAGTAGACAAAACCTGTGTGAATCTCTTGTTACAGTCATGTGAAGAGAGCCTGTGTACAACGTACACTTCCTTTGTGCTCGAATTCAACTGCTGGAGAAAGAGACGGACTCATTTCTGTCAAATGCAGAGATTTTCTATTGTAGTTTCAGCAAGCCTCCTATAATCTCTAGGGTGGGAAGAAAAAGCACCAAACCTTTTATGAGGTGTACAAAGAAATGTATATACATAATAGTTAGTTTCTTCTAATATGTGGTCAAATCTCATTCATTGTAGCAAAACATTGTAATTAAAACACAAGGTTTTTCATACTCACTTCTAAGAATCCAAATCACAAATCTTTTGTTTTAACCTATAGGGGTATATTCCTGCTAAGATAACTGTTGCACAGCAGCTTTATTACTTATTTGCAAACAAACAAAATCCCCCTGTTCTTTTAGGAATCTTGCTTCAGGTATTACCGGTACTTTACATGACAAAGAACACTCTTGTTATCAGCTCGCAAAGCAAAAGAATTGTGTTCATTCAGTTAAGTGTATTACTCCTGAAATACCTTAACCCAGGGGTTCTCAACCTCTCTCTTTCTGAAGCCTTCCCCCAACGTACTATAAAAACCTCAGGACCTACATGTGCCACAACAACTGTTTTTCTGCATAAAAAAGCAGAGACCAGCATTAGGGGGTAGCCAGCAGGGCAACTGTCCAGGTCCTGCAAATCTAAATTGCTCAGGCTTCAGTTTTACCCCAGGGGCGAGGTTCAGAGTCCCAGGCTTCAGCCCTATGCAGTGGGTCTTTGGATTTTTGCCCTGAGCCCCAGGAAGTCTGATGCCAGCCCTGTTTGGTGGACCCTCTGAAACCTGCTTGCAGCCCCCTAGGGGGCCCTGCATTCCTGGTTGAGAACCACTGCCTTAGCCTATGAATTACTGTTTAATGATGGCCCTCAGGAAACCCCATATAAAAAAGTGCAGTCAAGAAATATAAAAGTTAGTATATATGTTGGGACTACACCCAGTCAGATACACACATATGGTTTGTCAACATGTACTAAAACCACATGCATATAGTGCTCAGGATCATAAAAAGCAACAGAGGTTCCTCAGAATAAGCGCTACCTAGCCACTATTGTTTTAGAGTTAGTCTACACTGCACACTACTTCCAGCAGCATGTAAAGTACATACCTTGCATGCTGCCTAGCATGGGTATGAACAACAACAGAGATGGTGAGGCACTGCTTAGGCAAGTAAAGGCACACCTGAACCTACCCAAGACACACCTAAGCTGTGTATCCCCAGTCTATACTGTGATTTTTAGCTGTGTAGTGTCCCAGTGCTGAAGCCTTTCCCTGTTGCAGGGAGCTGCCCGGTGTCTCTCCCCACCATAGGGGAAGACTCTGACAACAAGGAAAGGCCCTGGAAAAGGGAAGGCAGCGGGGAAAGGTTTCAGCAGCTCCCTGCTACCAGAGCCTTTCCCTGCTGCCTCCCCTTGCCAGAGCCTTTCACTGACACATGTAGCTATACACCACAGTGTGGACACAGTCTGGTTCTCATGCAGGCATATAGCTACACGTATCCTACACACCACTGCCAGTTTGTTACCATCTGCCATGAACCAGCTCCAAAACATACATTTATGAGTCTGCTGTACTTACCAGCTTTCAGATGTCACCAGCCTCCCCTCAGAGAGAGGCCTTTCTGTGTGAGGTATCTAGGAAAAACTCCCTCCAGTTGAGGAGCTTTTCTGGCATCAAGCAACTGGAATGCAGTCCTCTGCTCACTTTAAATCATTAACCTACTTCTGCTTTTCTAACCACCACCTGTTCACCTTATCTGGGAAGAACACTTATCAGAAATCTGATCCTAGCTCTACAGAGGCAGGCACACACAAGCCATTGCAAACAATAGCACAACTCAAACTTCTTTGGCTCAACACACACCGCCCTCCTGCACTTCCAAAAAGAAGTCTGTTCAAACTACAGTACCGACACTCCCCTCCACTCCCCCTCACTTCCCCAACACACACTAGTACTGATACTAGAGCTTGTCCAATAACTATTCAAATACGTTTTCCAGGTTTTTCCACATTTAACAGATTTGTTTGTTCAAGGCCCAGTTTTGCTACACTTACTCATATTGTGAAGTAAGGTACTACTCGAGTAGCACAACTGATTTAAACACGGCAGAGTAAGACACTTCAGCCTGAGTGAAGGTGGCAAAGTTGGGCTTTGAATATATGCATTAATAATCCACCAGATCTAACTAAAAACAGACACCAAGTCTTTAGCTAAATAATTTTTAAATGTATTTTAACAGCTGGGTCTTTAAAGGGAATTTATACACAGTCACATTGTGGTTCCCTTCATTCCCACCCCTACCTAAAGAAGCTAGATAAGTGTTGTATATGGAAGGGAAGGAGGGGAGAATGGAAGGGGAAGAATCCCTTGAGCATTTTACACACACACACACACACACCCCCCTACCTTAGTTTTCTTCTGTCACAAATGTATTTTTAAACTAGCAAGCAGAGTTGAACAAATTGCATTGTATATAGCATAGTGGATTACCAAAAATATGCACGTATGCATTGGGTAGCCTATCCCCACTCAAGCTTTATGTTCTACATAATACTTAATGCAAACAAACAAAAAAAGTAGAGCAGCCATTATTTCTGCCCAGTTTTCTGCTCTCCTTCCTTAGTGAGTAGGTAAGGAAAGAGATGGGACACCAAGGGAAGTGTTTTGCTGGTGCTGGTCCACCAAAAACAATTATATTTCATACACTGAAGGACAACAGTTGAAAACTGAATTTTCTTCCGCAGCCAATTCTTTGTAAAATGCTATTGCAATTGAGCACCTCTGACTTCTGCTGATCTGTAGTGCATCACCTAAACGTGTCCAGACTGACAAAGGACAATAGTCAAGAAGTGTGATGAAAAAGCTTATAGCATGCATGATAGACCTGAGGAGAAAATTCAATTAATCAGCATAATTGACCAGCATAATTTGAATTTACAGTGGCACTTGTTATGTCTGTCTCTTTACAGTGGGTTTTCAAATTGTGCTTTCACTGTACCTATTCACACACCCTATTGTGCCTTGAGAAGGATTTGAGGATCCTAGAATATAGCATGTTTCAAAGATAATTTGCCTATTTTGTCAAATGCACCATGTCAAATGGATTAACCCTTCTCACTGTATCCAATCTGAATTGCATTTGAAAGAAATGATGGTAAACTATGGGGGGGGAAATAAATGAATATTCTGGCCCTTGCAATGGCAGGTGTCAAACTACTGAAGCCAGTGACTTGGGATACTCCGAGAATCAGTTTTAAAAAGACACTTTTCATTCTGCTTTATTGGAAGAATGTTCCAACAGTTGGGCTAGGACTGGGAAGCCCTGGGTTCAAATCCTGCTTACCGAAGACTTCCTGTATGACCATGGGTAATCTTGTGACCTCTCTGTGCCTCAGTTCCTCATCTATAAAATGGGGATAATAGCACTTCTACCTCACAGATGTGCTGTGAGGATAAATACACTAAAAATTCCAAGGTGCTCAGATATTACAACAATGGTGGCCATATAAGTACCTCAAATAGAAATAGGTCTATTTCGATATTCATACATAACTGAACATGCTCCTGGATTATTTTGCCAAAGAAATTCTGAAAGATTGTATGAGGCATTAAAAAAAAAAAAAAAAAAAAAAAAACCAACACCATCTTCAAAAAGAGGATCAATGCTCCTTCTCTCCATTGTCATGTACTGCATGTTGCTCTATATGTATGCTGAAGACCAAGTGTTTTATCTGTATTGTTAAAAACCTGATCTGGCGAGACCTGTATTAGAGCAATGAGGAGAGGGATCGGCAAAAGGCTGTTTAACAGAGTTGGCTTAATAAAGAGAAAGTAGAATTGCTTTTGGAACATTTGAGACAGTCTCTTAGAAGAGGATGTTGTCTAAGGAGGTTTCCCTTTACAGCTTCTTTCACTTGGTGTTTTCTAGATTTACTTCTTTTGGAAAATAAGTTTTAAAGTCAGTGATATTCAAGCCTGAAAACCTTGCTTTGTCATTTAAATCTTCTGTATTTTGTAGTACCAGACTTATTTTAAAAAATGGTTGAAACTAATCAGAACCCAGCTTCAGTGAGATTGTTTAATGGCAAACAGGAAATACTGAAGAAGTAAAATATTCATGACAATATGATTCATTTGCTATGTGTAGCTGCCAAACGTAGCAGCTCAGCCTTTAGCCGAGGCTCAGACTTGAAATAATTGCTAGGTTTATGCTAGGATTTCTGGCTACAAATCATACAAGAGATAAGGAAAAACCCACAATGGACTAATTAGTTACACAATAGAGGGTAATTAAGAAAAGCGGCAACAATTTAGTTATTACTGTCAAAATCACCTGCTGATAGATTTGCCCCAGCTGTTACACCAGGAACAATGTAGATCTCCATAACTATTTAGGGGAAGGGGAGCAGAAATCTGAGCAAGACAAGTTACAATAGTTAATTTTAGCAGGGAAAAAAAAAAATCCTCAGAAATGGGCAGCTAACTAGAGAACCTTCAAAAGAGCTCGTTTGGTTTGGAAGTTATTTCCAGATTCTTTCCTTCTCTCTCTCAGATACACACACAATTTTTCTCAGCTCCATGAACAATAGGCTACCTTTCAACATTTCCCATACATCAGGTTACAATGTCAGCCTTGAGAAAAGCCCAGGGAAGTACTTTCATTACATTGCCATTGAGAAGCTTTAAGTTTAGGGCCACTTTCCGATCCAGTCATACACAAGTGACTATCTTTAGTTACACAGATGCAAATTAAGGGAAAAATTGGGCCCTTCAGCTCTTATTTGTGCCAAAAGAGCCAACAAAATACGCCGAGAGGCAGATTTAAAAAAGAGTGTTCCTGCAGTTTTAGTCTAAAGATACCACCCATGTTTGGTATGAGACAGGGTTCATCTTTTAGAAAATTTAGAATTAGAGCTATTCTTGCAGAAATAGTAACAATTCAGCCCCTAATAGTGGCAAATATCAGTGGACACTATTTATTTGTACAAAGCACCAGTGTACACAGGCTGTCACATTAGCACTGGACTCTTTCCTTATACACTTTTTCCATACACCAGTCCTGATCCTGCAAACATCTACATGTGTTTAAATTTACTCTTGTGTGCAGTTCCATTAACTTCAAAATTAAATATGCATGTGTTTGCAGGACTGGAGCCTGAGTACATAGGCAGTACTCTGAATGGAATCAAATTCTAGGGAACAATGGTTATTGCATTATCCCTTACAAGTCTGGAGTAGGTGGGAGCAAGAATAATTACAAGGCTAACAGTTGATTCAAACCACTGGTAAGATTCTGTAAACTTTTTTTTTTATTAAAATATTCTTGTATTAACAGCTGCTAGTTATCACCTGCTAAGTGGAGACTTATTTTCACCTTATAACAACACTGATTTGTGTTGTACAAGTAGGTAAGGCTGCAATTAAGTCAGAAAGTCAAAATGAATTTTTAATAAAGTTAACGTAGTTGCATATTTAAATTAATAGGCATCATAACTAAAATTCAAACTTGGAATGATCTCACCCACTGGTGTCAACTCATGGTTTTATTGCCAGTCTCATGCTCTTTGGTGTTTCTTTTAAAGCTCCAGCTCATGGAATCATGGTTATTACATGAAAATCTCAGTTATTTTAAAAGTGATCACTTCTAGCCCTCATGGCTGCAGAGAAGGTCTGGAAAATGTGAATCCTAGAAGCTCAGACGGTACAAGGCAAATAAAAAGAATCCCACTCTTAACTTTTTAATTGAGTCTCACAGTATTTTGGTGTCCCACTCATGATTTTTGAAGGCAGCAATACCACTGGCCCTGTGGCAGACTGGTTAGAACTGAAAAGGACTCTGCACTTCTAGATGGAACTGAAATACCTCTGTGGTGAGCTGTACTATGAAACAGTAAAAGAAATGTAAAGCGCATCCATTTGAAAATAAAAGTGGTATAGATGGACCCAACTGAAAAATGTCAAGGGGGTGGGGGGGACAACTTACCCCTAAACCTCAAGAGAACTTTTTTTTAAATCTACAACAGGGGCTTAATGGCCCACAAATGCCAGTTACGCTAATGTCATTAGCCACAATTACCCATTTCCTACTCACATTAAACCAATCTTTGATGGACTATTTTGGGCTTCATAGTCATTTACTCGAGTCCTGCTGAAGTGTCACATACTGTACAGAAAACGGTGGCATTTTAAGCACAGACAAAAGATTAGAAGATTATTCCATCACAGAAACATCATAATGTGCTCTTTTCATGCAACATGAAGCCAGACTTTGTTTTTAAGCTAAAACTTGCTTCCAAGTGGTTTTTGTTTTAACAAACTGACCCTTGGGCAATCTGTGTATATAAAATGTATTAATTCCATTTGGTTTTATGAACTCTATTTTTGACTGTAACTTTTGGGTGGCCTTAAAACACCCATTTTATAGCAGAAGGCAGACCAGGTCAGAGTACCTGAAATAGGGACATCAACAAGTGAATAGCCTGGCCCTAGTGGAACACTGAGGTGCTACTATCAGAACTATTAACTCTGTCAGCAGTCCTTCCGTAGGGGTTGGAGAATGGGAAATCCCTAGTGGAGGAGGAAAGAAAGAAGAGGTGTCAGACCCTACCCAGCAAGAGGGGGGCAAACCTCTTGCTCAGTCTTTTGGTTCTGGAGTGAGGGTCAGAGGGACCTGCCCCCGCCCCTCCCCCCCACACACACATACAAACACTGACCAAAACCCAAAAGACTAGAGGGGTGAGGATAGTGGAGAGAGGGGTTTAAATTCAGGTTTCTGTTGCTTTGCCTAAATCTGTGTATGTCTAGACTTTGAGCTAGAGATGTAAATTCCAGCTTGAGGAGAGACACCAGTGCTAGCTCTGAGTGGTTGGTAGGTGGGGCCGTACCACAGAGGCGACACCTTACTTTTAGCACACTAGCTCAATCAGAGCTAGCGCAGCTATATCTCCTCGAACGCACACCTCTAGCTCAAAGGCTAGACATACCCTAAGCATAAAGTGTGTGTTTAAGCCTTTACAAAAGCGATCTTCCTCAGTTTAATGGTCACATGGTCCCCAAGGAGTAAAAAATTGTGCACTGAAGTGCACACAAGGTTGACGCTGGGGGGGCGGGGGCTGTGCATAAACTGTTGGAGGAGGGCTTCAGCACTGGCCTTGAGGCTTAGGGCAGTTGGACTGCAGGGTCCCACCCTCCAAGGAGGAGGTGCCAGACAAACTCTACACCTGGGAGTGTGCCTAAAGGCCAAATCTAGAGATAGCATCTGGACACTGCTTAGACCCATTTGGCTTGCAAGCAAGTCGGATCCAAGGATTGGGTCCAATTATAACAGCCTGAGGACCATCCACAAAGGGGATCTGTCAGGGCTACAACAAACAAAACCCAATAACGCCTCGGCAATGCACAAAGGATGCAACTATAGGGGAACAAAATTAAAGAGACTAAGGGGAAATCCAACCTCTATTCATGTCACAGACACAAAGTTATTTTATACTATTCTTGCCAATATCTATGTGTAATTTCCATTGACATCAACAGGAGGTGCCCAAGTACATATTGAGGAAAGGCTAGACCTGTGAATTTGGTGCATTTTCATGCAAGAGACTTGGAAGTTGAACCCTAGGATTTAATTCAGTGGGCCAGGGCTTTCACCCCTTGTCTTTAATCCACCACAACTCTGAGACCTGATTATGTTTTAGCTCCATTCCACTCTTCCTCCTCCTCCGTTATCCTTGAGGCATTTCAACATTGTCCCAGAGTTTTGAGAAGATCTCGCTCATTCTGCCTGGTGAAAACTCACCCATACTGGAGCTATAGTCTATGAATAGAGGAGAACTACTGAGGCAGAGCAGAAGCGCCAGCAGCGTAAATGTCACAACAGCAGCATGTCTGCTGTTAACCAAGTAACCCATAGCGACATCTCTTGTTCAGTGTACCACAGAAAGTTCAAAGCTCAAATTTGCCTCAGCCGCCACTCATGTGTTCACAGAAACCAAACCAATCAGTGATGTCATGGTCATCTTCGAACTCGAAGCACGAACATGAACATCCGTGACACACTTCGCAGTAATTCTTAGTACACCACCACTTTATTGCCCTGCCCCCACTCTACAGCTCTTGCCTCCAATTTTAATCCATTTTACTTCCTCCAGTGCAATCAGAGCCAAGACAAACTGCTTTGAAGCTCATTTGAAGTCCTGTCTTTAGATGCCTGGTTTTGAGAGCTATTGTTCCATTGTCAGTTTCTCTCAACTGTCCTTCATTTGCTTGTGTCTGCTCAACTCCAACTTCCCTCCAATGAGCCCCTGAGCTTTTGTTTCTCCCCAGAACAAGAGAGATCTCCTGCCTCTAAGCTACACTGGTTTGTTTTATTACCTCAGCCCCACCCCCACTCCTGCTCCCTTTGTCAATTTTGTCCGTCAGTTGCATCCGAACTCCTAGACTGTACACATTCAGCCAGCCAGCAAATAAGAAACAAACAGTCTTATTTGCTGCTTGGTTGTACAATATACACAATGGGGTCCTGATCCTTGATCAGGTGTCCTAGCATGAAAACCCTGTTGCGCTAGGTATTGTACAGTAACAGAACAGCAATTTATGCTGCCAAAGCCACCTACTGTTTAATATGCCACTTCCTCGGATAGGGCATGTCTGCACAGAGAGTTAGTGAGTGGCAAGCTGAAGTGTAAATTGATAGCACTTTAGCCTGCTGTACACTAGCTGGCTGTGTAGTCCTTGCTACCACGCACTAAAAGTTCCATAGCACGCTTTGACATACTATTTTCTGCATAGTAGCAGGGTCCACATGGCCAGTTAATATGCAGCACGCTACAGCACTGTGGATTTACACCCCAGATTGCCAAACGCTAACTCTCCATACAGAGAGGCCCTCAGACAGACACCATTTGCCTACAGCTAGTTCAAGAGGACATTTAACAGTGTCTTTGAATTTCTTCTGCTTACTCACATGTTATCTCTATTTCCCTAGAACTACTGACAAAGTGTAACTTTACAAATGCCTACTCTGAACAGTATTGCTGTCTTCAGGTATGCCAGTTTGCACATAAGTGCTTGAATTTAGACTGATGTGAACAGCTACAAATATGATCAAGAAGAATCCCTGTCACGTGCCCTTTGGAGACAAAGAATCATTCATATATTTTAAAGGGCAGAAGGGACCATTTATGATAATCTAGTCAGATATACTGCAGAACAGACCATAGACTTCCACCATGGGGAGTATGGCCATACCTCTAGTGGGTGAAAAGGGAGTTTAATGTCCTTCACGGAAAAGTCTTAACTGCAAAATTTCTAATTGATAGTACTTGCATCAAATTATCAATTGTTCAGATTTTCTAGCATTCTTAAATGTTGAAAGGTATCTAGAACTCTAGATAAATTGAACAAGGAAAATGAGCCATTGACTTTGGTTTTTAAGTTTGGCTGAATTGTGTTTTCCCCTCCCTCCTCCAAATCCCTCCATTAGCTGTGTGCATGTTTTAGGTTATATGGCAAGTCCAGTGAGTAAAATGGTCAACCACTGATTAATGATTACACTGACACTTGTTAATTAAGAGGAACAGATACAGCCAAAGTTTACCTGCACCTATTTGTCATACAAACGTTGGATAACCGTAAATGGAATTTTGATTGAGAAGCTAGGAGAGGAGGTGGTCCATCATCAGGAATGAGAGGTAGGTGTTCCACAAGGCACTATTAAGAAGAGTTCCACAATATGAATAAGTTTGACAACACCAGTTTTGAAAACCACGTTGACAGACACGTGAAAAAGGACAACACTGACCAGAGAGCAAATTAGTCATTCCTTTTGCATCAACAGTTTGCCTTTTCCAAATGACCTGGGGAAACTTGTGCTGTAGTAACAGCACAAACGCAACATGCTTCCTGAGCAGGTTCTTTTTATTTTTCCAAACCATACACTTATTTTTGGCAATATCCAAACGTCTCATGTTGCCTGCACATTGAATTAGTTAAGAGGAACAGTGTTTTACATGCATGAGCCAGTTTCAACACTGTAGGCATGCAGCTAGTCCAGGAACTACTACTACCATTACCATTGCCTCTTCATTTCCCACCTTCTACCAAACATTCTGAAGGAAGTGGCTAAATGGGCATATTTTTATTATTTTGACATGTTTTGACACAGACCTCCTTCTCTTACTAACCAGTCATTGATTTATTGACGATGACTTAGTGTTATGGGTTTGATGGGGGAAATTCTACAGTCTGCGTTAAACGGTAGGTCAGATTAGATTATCATAATGGACGCTTCTGGCCTTTTAAAAAACAAAAAAAAATTAATCAACCAAAGGGTGTTTTGCGGTTAGCTTCTGGTCATTTTAGTCCTAAATGCTGAAAAACAAAAAATGAACAGGAAATAAATATGCACACTTAATGTTTGAGAAAAGCCGTCTGTACCAAATAGACCAATGACAGACTACGTATCAAATTCAGTCAGGGTGTGATTCCAATAGCGTCAATGTTTTACGTAAAGTTGGATGCCTGTAGTGCTGACAGGACCATTAAGACTTAGGATACCAAATTCTGCATTTTTGTTATTTTCACACAACTCTGAGTTGCTTCAATGGAAGGTATGTGCATGTATATCTGCAAGCAGAATTTAGTCCATGGTGGTAATAATCTGCAAAATAACTGCAGACTGGGAAATTGTATAGCCAACACAAATTTCCAACATGGTTTCCTATAAAATAATTGCTAGTACATTCCTCAAATTTTTTGGAGAGAGAAAATATTTTGAAGAGAACTTCACCCTGTTCTCCCCAGCTTGTTTTCAGATATTACACCGGTCAGAATTTGTTGGACAATTCACCTAGTACAGTACCAAAAAAGAAAAATCTTGTGTATACCAGGGAAGCCCAATATATGACAAGCTTTAGGTCACAATGGCCTCCATTGTGTCTAGATACAGTACTGTAATTGCTGTCTGCATTAACTAATGCTCATTTTGGTTTTCCCTGAACACATCATATAGCAATCAGATATTCAATCACTACAATCCAATCAACCGTAATGTGGTGGGTGACTCACACCCAGGAGCAAGGAGAGCGGATGCCCAAAGGTAATTATTCATTTCCAGAGGCAGGAAAGAGAATCAGGGCACTGTTTATTTTGTTCAGAGCTCTCAGCCTCTATTAGATTCACTGTTTTAACACAGACATCCCTTAAAGCACAGCACGTTACTGAAGTCTCCTTTATTTCATCCTCTGCAATAAGCAGCAAATTTTAAAAAAAGCCCATAAAGTATTATTTGAATAATCCCATGAGATCATATCCATTTGACGAGCTGAGGTACAGCAGCAGTAGAGGAAAATCACAATCTTTTCTGCTAGACTTTGCAAATACCTTGCTGCAGCAATACTGTACGGAATGCAGGTCACCTCAGTTCTCTGAAAGCAAGACAGGGATATAACATGATACTGCAGTAACTAACACTGCTAACATGTAAGAGCCTGGCAGGCAATTCTATACAATGGGGAGGTATATGGGGCAGAGGTGATCCAGTAATTTTTTACTCAGAGGAAGAGAACCAAGATAAGCACATGCTACGCATAATCTGCCCCCCCCACCAGACTTTAAAAAAAAAAACCCACACATTCCTGTCATACATAAATATGAACTCTTTTCTCTAAAAATTGAAAAAAAAAACCATTTATGACAGTAAACAATCACTGGTCTATGTGCTTTGAGCAATGTCTCGCATTATCTACCCTCAAATGAATCCTCTCGAGTTAGCCTACCTACCTTGATTGAGAAAAGCCACACTGCAATATTGCACTCAGACTGCACAGAGCAACTGGATTAGAAGCGGATGGTTCTGCGAACTTGAGCCATAGCCTATATCCTCTGATAGGCCAGCCAACTCAAATCAAAAGCACCACCACACTTAAGTTAAGGGTTTAGTTGTGTGGTCGGGACTCAAGTTAGGGGCAACACTAGAATTCTAGCTCAAGTTAACTCTGCAGTGAAGACAAACCCTTAGCTGTGCTCTTCGTAATCTAGGATTAACCAGATTTCTACAGGCCAGGGTTTCTCAACACATAGGCCATGACCCAAAATTAGGTCCCCAGAATGTGTCAAAGGGTCCCACGGCTCCAGTCCGGTGGGGCTGGCTGGGCTTGGCTCCAGGGGGCCAGCTGGGTCAAATTTGAGTGAGTGATGCTGCAAACCCCACATACTAGGTTACAACACCCAAAGCAGGGGGCCAAGACCAGCCAGCTATGTGGGACTGGAACCACAGGAGCTACCACTGCAGGGTGAGTGCAGAGTGGGCTCTGCAAACCCCACTAGGGCCTGCCACCATACTGGAAGCAGGACCTGACTCCCCACCCTCAGGATCTGTTAACTGGGTCCTGACGGGCCATCAACATTTACAAATGGCTTCTGAGCCCAAAAAGGTTGAGAACCACTGCTGCAGATCACACGCCCTGCAATTTGCAGCCACCCCTTTAAAATCTCTCCTAAGTTTCCAGTACAATTTTGTTCAGCTTTTAATTAAATGTCAACTTCTAATAGGCAAATAATTTGTACTGGTCCTTTGGGTAGTCACTTAAACCAGGTTTCAGTTTAGTTTTAATATAATCAGATTGGCATTGAATGCATCACTATGAGTTACTGTGGCTCAGTTAGTAGCACATTTGGATTTCACCTTATACCAAAGGCTGATGTGCAGTACAATCCTTAAGTGGGCAGGGGTGGGGTGGGGGGAAGAGCTTGACTATGAGGAGGTGTTATTTTTCCATTCACAACAATGAACTGGAATACTTACCGCCTGTCAATATACGTTAGAGTCTATGGTATATATCTCCCAAAGACTAGATATAACCTACAATGTTCCCTACATGAACAGATTCTGATGCCTGGGTCGGTGCAAGAACCATTGAATGCTCAGTGGTTACTCCAGGTCCTGAGTCTGTTCACTAGCCGTACACAAAACTTACTAGTTTATGAAGAGCTTTTAAATACCAGCTGTATACAAAAAAGTCTAAAATGTGCTCTAATCTCTTCATAGTCTTCCATACAAGCCCATGGCACACAGGTAGTTTTTCTATTTGTCTGACACCCAGATACAGTACTTCTGATGCTATGAATGTTGTGAGAATTCTCCCAGCCCCTTACAGTAACTTAAGTAGCTGGCATTTTTCAAATGCCTGGCATGAGACAAATATTTCAATATTTCTGTGATTCAATGCACACAGTACCTGACAGGGTGCAGTTAGGTAGGGAGGCTTCCTCAAGGTCCAGCTAGCATTTTACGAAATATAGACTGCACAAGATCTGGCACCCTTCCTATCATGCCAACACCCAGCTTTACAATGCATTACGTTGTGCCTGAAGGCTGAAGTCTATGTTTGCAGAATAGGAACAAGTCTGAATCACACTTTTCCCTGGGCAAAACTAAAGAAGAAAATTTCCCAAGTGATAATAAAGAGAAATCAAACTGGCTGCTCATTTAGTTGGTGTGGTCTTGTGATACAGGCACAGGGAGAACAGACTTCATCTAGGGGCTTACATTGGTGTGGTTGCCTAGGTGGCTAACTGCAAGATAGGGCCTAACATCCTTTGTTGCCTTGGGGATGTCAATGTAACCTGTCTGTCTCCATTTCCCTACCTGTAAATGAAGATGTACTTACTATAAGGATGTTGTGTGGACTGCATTTAGGAAGTAACATGTCTAGGAAGTCCTATATATTTGATGCATTATTATTCTCTCCTTAAACTTTTGATATTGTTCTTGCTCAAGTAAAAAAGTTAGCCCCTGCTCACTATTTAGTTTCTCCATTTACTCAGTGCTGCAGTGAACAATGTCCTATGACTACAACGGTGTCACCATGGAAAAGTTATAATAAATTCAGCTTAACAGCATCACTCTTAAGGTGCAGATTGAGGCAGTAGGTTAGAGTAGCAATTGTATGGTTCCCTACACCTGCAATTCCCTTTCTGACCTCATTCACCTGATCTCTATCCTCTTCTACTTCAAATTTCTCCCAGTAAAAACTTGCTTCTAACACAAGGCCTCTTATTACAACATTTCAGCGAGGAGAGGTGGGTTAAGTGAAAACGAAAGACCCGCAGAACTACAAGAGGAACGCTGACCACCACTTAGTCATGTTTTTCTTGATTCCCATCCCCCATCTCTTGACTTCTCCATGTCTATGTGGAGAGTAGCTCCTTTTGGTAGGGACCTTACTATTTGTCTGTAAAGTGCCTACCACACTTTGGACACTATAGATGTAACATACAGCCCCTTTAAGCATAAATATCCCCATAACCATTGAACAGGACAAGAAATTTAAGTTTTTATGTATAGGAATCAAGCAGTATTTCTTAAATAGTTTGTGAGCCCCCTAGTGGCTCTCATGGTCCTTAATGTTTCAGAAGCCACCAGAGCGGTGGTGTGTGAATGCGTAGCAAGGCCTTGCACATATATAGTCAGTCAACATGATTACTGTGTTCATGGGTTTCCTTCATATTATGTATGTTGTGTAAGGAACAACCGGCAGGGAGGATGGGATCTAATCCAAGAGTGTAGTCAGAAAGAGGGTAACTGCAGAGGGTTAGTGAAAGTGCAAAGGAAACTATAGCCACTGGGACTGAGAGTTAGCTGCTTGTTTGGAGGAACAGAAGAGTTACTACCCAAGTCCTATACCAGGGGTGGCCAACCTGTGGCTCCGGAGCCACATGCGGTTCTTCAGAAGTTAATATGAGGTTCCTTGTATAGGCACTGACTCTGGGGCTGGAGCTACAGGCGCCAACTTTCCAATGTGCCGGGGGATGCTCACTGCTCAACCCCTGTCCCCGCTGCAAGCCCTGCCCCCACTCCACCCCTTCCCACCCCCTCTCCTGAGCCTGCCATGCCCTCACTCCTTCCCCCGCCCCCAGCCTCCTGCAAGCCACGAAACAGCTGATCGGGAGGTGCTGATCAGCAGGGCTGCCGGTGGGTGGGTGGGAGGTGCTGGGAGCGGGGCAGGGAAGCTGATGAGGGGGTTGCTGATGTATTACTGTGGCTCTTTGGCAATGTACATTGGTAAATTCTGGCTCCTTCTCAGGCCCAGGTTGGCCACCCCTGACCTATACACTACGAGATATATATATATATATATATATATGAAAATCCCCCTCCCACTACAGAAACCCTATGCAAAATCCTTCAAGTAAACAAAAAGAGGAGGGTTAAAGGCTTTAAAAAAAAAAAAAAAAAAAAAAAAAAACCTCCTTCTCTGATAGCAGTAGCAAGAGCACTAGCATATCATATCAACCTGCTCATAAACAACTTCTTAAAATTCCAGTGCAGCCACGGTCACTGATCATGAGTTTTATAAAAAGTTTGTTGGTATGAGGTTCACATGTGCAGGCAAATCTGAGTTGACAGTTTCCCTTTAACACTGTACTTTAAGTTTAGGGGGTGGCAGCTGGCATTTCAAGCCTGAATCTGTGTCAAACAGCAAATTAACATACAGAGTTTGTTGCTTATCCACAACAGGTGAGTTTCTTCCTTTCTTCTAAGGAGTAGTGCTCTGAGGCACAAGACATAGTGAAAGTATCACCAAGGATGGAGTCCCATGTTTACTGCTTCTACAGTTTCCATTTTAGATGTGCTCGATATACAAGTATTTTTCCAACCTGCAAGCCGAGCACATTCAGACTGGGCTCTCAGAGCCAAATTGGCTCCCTTTATCCCCCCAAATCACCACCAGTAATAAAGGTTCTGTGGGCTTAATTAAATGACACCTGTGTAACACTTCCCTCCCCATCCCTTAACTGCACAGGTGTGACTGATGGAAAACTAATAAATAAGCCTATTCAGGAGGCATGAGATGAAACAGAATCCCCAAATCATTTTGTTATCACCATGTTGGCTCTGCAGAGCCAACAGAGAATCCAATAAAAACGTGTCATTAAAAAGTCAGAGACAACACTGAATGCACACATGGAGCATATCTACATAGTATGATGGGGCTATTTTTTCCATAGTCTTTTCTCAGTTTCAAACCAGACACTTCTTACAGACCCACTAACCGGGACCTGCCAAGTCTCTCACACTGGGGATTAAAAGGCTCAGACAACTCAATTTTGAATCTCAAAAATTAGTTCTTGCAAAAACAAGCACTTTTGGAAAAAACAAACAAACAAACAAACAACACACCTAAGACTTCTTTTACCCCAAAGAGAATTTTAAAAGCCAACAAACATCCCTGTGCGAATGAATGAGACCTCCAGAGAGAAAATACCTAATCTACTTTTATTGCATAAACAGAGCAAAACACCACTAAAATCAGAGTGAAAAGTTATTAACACCCACAGTGTTAGTTATGACATGATAGAAACATTTGAAGATATTATTGTATTAGGTTATTATTGACCTGAGGACCAAAATTCCAGCTTCATCAGGAGGAATTCATTAGCCCTTGTAAATGTCAGAGCCATTTTGAAGTCTTGCCATTTGCTGAAGGAGGCTTTTGCTTGTGTTTTTCCATTTTTATTAGTTATTGTGCTAGGCGCTGTACAAGCAGAATAAAAGGGCACAGCTTGCAATCAGTGAGACATTGCAAACCTCAGCCAGTCAGTGCGGAGGGAGAACCCGGGCAGGAGAAGAGAGCCGGACGGGAGGGCTGGCCAAGCTCAGCGCTGGGGGAGAAAAGGGGAGGCGCGCGCGGATTGTTACCTGCTGCTTCCTTCCGAGCCCCTTCTCCCGGCGGTGGGCAGAACCTGCCCCCTCCAGTGGGGACAGCAAAGACCAGGGCCGAGCTGTGCAGGGTCGGGCTGGATTTCCTCCGGATCGCCATCCGCCTGAAGTTAGCGCTCTCCGCTCCGCTCATCCTGCCGGGGCGAGGAGGAGGCAGCTCGCGCGCCCTCGCTGCTCAGCGCCCCGGGCACAGCAGGGCTCGCATCGCACCTGCCCGCGCTCGGGCTAGCGCAGAGGGGCTGCTGCCCTGGCGCTGGGCTCGGTGCCCACAGCGCCTCCCCCGCCGCAGAGGAGAGCCGCCAAGCTGCGGGCTCAGCAGCCCGCTGTCCTGGAGCGCTGCGGAGGCCCGGCTGGAAGGAAGCCAGCGGCGCAGGGACCCTCCCCAGCAAAGCGCGCCCACCCCCTGCACTACAGCTACCGCTGCCGTTTGACTCCAGGCCCTCTCTGCACGAGCACTGCCCTGGCTTTGTAACTCCTCCTCCTCCCTCCTGCACCTGCCAGGTGAGTCCTGCCTGCGCTCAGCGCCCTCCCCCTGGGAGGCAGCCGCGCCGCTCTGGAAACTCTGCAGCTCCTCCCTCTCCGCCAGCAACTTCTCAGCAGCGGCCTCTGGCTCTCCTCTAGCTGCTCCGCTTGCCCCCTCCCCCGCCCTACACACCCCTCGTCGGAGCCTTCCCCACCCCCAACTTTCTAATGCACTCGGGCAACTGCCAGGCTCTCAGTACCTGCCTTAAACTCTCCGGCCCCCTCTCCTTTCCTGCACCACTAGCCCAGTGTTTCTGCAGCTGCAGTGCCACGGCACACACCCTGCCCAGGTAAAACCTTTGATCCTCCAGCTAGTAAACACAACTGCCCTTCATTTGCTGTCAGCTAACTTTCAGACACCGCTACTCTCCAAACCTCCCCTCCACTACTGCACCAAGAGACAAAAAGACACTTGCCTCCTTCCTCCCGGCTACAACTCCGCAAAGCCCCCACCCGCAGGAGGGAGAAGCATGCTCATGAGATAGCATCGGCTTCCGTTCCTCCTGATTTATGTTCTGCTTCCTGGACTTGCCTGTTCCTCTCTCTGCTGATGTGCTGGCTTCCCTAGAGAAGACAGAATAAGCATGCATGAACATGCCTGTACCCACACACTAGCACCCATTGGATTGGGAAGCTCTTAGATCAAGTGAAACCTGCCTGATATGGGTATTGAGAGCCCGGGTAATCCAACCACCTGGTGAGAACAGATAGATCCCTGTCTGGGGGAGCTCAAAGAAGTCTGGGGCAAGTGAGAAGAAATAATGACCAATCTGTGACAGCAAACCCTTTAGGCAGCAGGGACAGGCAAATGGAGGAGCTCTCCCATACCCAAGGATTCCAATCCCCTTCCCCACCTTTCCATCCCCAAACAGATCCTCCTCACCAGGCAGACTGCTTTCCCCACAAACTGCCTCCCTCCCACCATCACCACTTATTTCTGATGCCATTCCTCAAAGATTTCTCCGTGTCTGTATTAGAAATGGGCCTTACCTTGTCACACGCCAGCAGGTCACCCCACCAGATATTTTTATATATTTATTTGTTTATTATCATTTTTATTAATTTGTCCAGATACAATAACCAAACTACCAGATTCATCATAATATCCAAAGTAAATGAAGACAGTTAGGACAAAGGGAGGGAAGGGGAAGTAACACATCTATCTTCAGGGTCTACATTCATTATAGATCTCTCAAAAGTCAGTTCAGATTGCTTTGAATGTTTCAGGCACTCTCTTTCTGTGGAGAGCCCATCTGGGCAGGGACGGCTCCAGGAACCAGAGCAGCAAGTGCGTGCCTGGGGCGGCAAGCCGTGGGGGGCGGCCTGCCGGTCGCTGTGAGGGCAGCAGTGAGGCGGCCTTTGGCGGCGTGCCTGCGGGAGGTCCGCTGGTCCCGCAGTTTCAGCGGCAATTTGGCGGCGGGTACGCCAAAGCCGCGGGACTGGCAGATCACCTGAAGAAACACCGCCATATCCGTGTGACCGCGGACTGCCCGCAGGCATGCCGCTGAAGGCCGCCTGACTGCCGTGCTTGGGGCAGCAAAAGACACAGAGCCGCCCCTGCATCTGGGTCAGCCATAATACTGAGCTAGGCATCAGTATTTGGTGGGGATTGACTTTTCCATTTATGCAGGATTATTTTTTTAGTGACCAAAGCTGCATGTTGGCCCCAGGCTGCCTTGTTAGCAGGTAACTTCCAGGTATCAGGAAGATATCCAAGAATGAAACTTAAGGGGGAGGGCTCCCATCAATTTTTTTTTCTCTTGACTTATGATATACCACTTATGGGCGTGTTTATGTTCCCATTTAAACAACTATACTCTCATGTCCAATGGTGAGGCAAGGCCGCACTGCTTGTCAACCAAACATACATTAATACCCTTTGCTGGAAACGTGTTCAGGTCTGTCACATCTTACGCGCATTTAATATGCGCGATTTCAGCTTTACGCGATCGTCAAAAACAAAACAAAACCAAAAAAAAAAAAAGAGAAAAATAGCAATTTTAATAGTGTACCTGTAGTGCAGGCAATTCCGCCTGCCATTGAACTCAATGTAATTTTGACTATACGTGGTTTTCGCTTTACGCGCTAACTGTGGAACGGAACCCCCGTGTAAGATAAGACTCGGCTGTATGTTTGTTTATGGAAAATATGCAGTGCATAGTGCTGATAGACAGAGTGTTCCGCTTGAGTAATTTGAAATGAAGTGTGTGTGAGACTGTCACATGCTCAGATAACACAGTGATAGCAGCCATATAAAAATCTAGACAGTAATCTGCCAGGGATGACTCAGCAGTATCCAGAGAGGGAGTGCCTCCATCGGAATAAGGGATGGAGGAATAAGTATAAGGAATAAGTCACCCGAACATCCTGTCTAGCTATAGGTGCAATTTTAATAAGGGATCCTGAGGGCCCATCGAACACCTCACTATGTATAAGCCAGTCATCGCTTTACCCTAAATTTTCCAAAGCAACTGGTGATTTGTCTGGATCCCAGCTCAGCACTTTACAGGGGCGTGATTTTTAAGAGCCAGATAGGTGCTCAGCATTTTCTGAAAATCAACCCCCATTAAGGTATCTCAAAGTTAGAACAAAACAAATCAAAGCTTGTCCTAGTTAAAAAAACAAAACCACAGCCAACACTTCAGGAACTGAAATTAAAATGACCACTCTAAAAGTTGCAGTTTGTCTAAGAAATCTCAATGTGGAGCATGGAAATGCTTGCGGCCCAAAAACGGAGATACCCCAAATCACTGGCCACGTTTGAATATTTAAGTCCCTATGTCGCAGCAATACCAAAGAGGATAATATTTGTAATTCTTTAATATCAAGTTTTACAAATTCTTACAGCACAAAGAATCTTTTCCTTCACCCTGTGGAGATTGCAGATTTGTAGGCTGTACATCACAAATCATTACGTCAGAGCACTTGTTTGGCTGGCAGGCCAGTGAGTTTCCTACAACATAATATCAGGCCTGTCAGGTGTCTCTTATTTAAAAAAAAACAAACCTTCATAAATATTTATTTTTGGGGACTGACAATCGCAAACAATATACAAAATAAAACCAAAATGGAATCCTCCAAATACAAAATCAATAGTCAAATATGTAGCCAGCCAAGCCAAACCCTGCTGAGAGATTTGGGGGTCACATTGGTCATATATTCTGACCTATGAACTGAATGCAGTGGAACCAACAATCTGACCTGCCAAGGGGAAATATACAAAGTAAAAGTAGATGTATCAAAAGGTAGACTAGATCAGGGTTTCTCAAACTTCATTGCACCGTGACCCCTTTCAGACAACAAAAATTACTACAGGACCCCAGAATGGGGGACAAGTCTGAGCCTGCCTAAGCCCTGCCACCTGGGGGTGGGAGGCAAAGCCAAAGCCCCACCTCCCCAGGCTGGGGGGGCCAAAGCTGAAGCCCAAAGGCTTCAGCCCCAGGCAGGGGACCCGTAACCTGAGCACTGCTGCCCAGGGCTGAAGCCCTCGGGCTTGGGCTTTGGCCCCAAGCCCCAGTAAGTCTAAGCCAGCCCTGGTGACCCCATTAAAACAGGATCCACAACCCACTTTGGGGTCCCAACCCACAGTTTGAGAACCGCTGGACTAGATTTACTGATCAGACCAAACATCTCTGATCTCATGCACTCTGTTGCGTATTCCATATGAAAAACCTCTGATGGCAGCAGAAGTCCTCCACACAGAGTATCTGCAGGGTGGGCCGTAGAGAGCCATGTGATTAGAAAGAGATTTTATATACACATCAGTTAAATCAGAAAGCAAATGCAAAATCTAGCAGTTGAGGATGGTGTGTGAAACTGAGACGTATGCTGGTGGACTTCAGGTTCTCAAACTAGTGAATAGCCTACAGTGACCTCAATCCTCAACACCACTTAATAGCAGATGGGCTCAGTTCAGGAGGGGAGAAGTTGCATATCCCTGATCCTGGGGCTGGACAGAGGCTAGAGTGTCTCAGTGTAGTTAAAAGCAGGGGAAGTGGTAGGGGACAGTACTAATGGAGCTATGCTGGCTTGGGAGTTGGACCAATTACACCACCATGTGTAAGTAAGCACAAGAGAATGGAAATAGTTTCATCTAAGTGTGAAAAAGGGTTGTAGCATCTGTGGTATGAATCATGAGTCAAAAATCATAGGCACACCATGCTTCTCTCTTCATTTACATGTGTACCACACAGTACTGCAAACCCGACAGCATAATGTTGCCACACATACCTGTCATGTCAAACCACATAATCCACTGTTTAAAAGTATCCTATTTATCTAATATTGAAGCACTGAAAGGTGAGGAGACAGCTGTTGGAACAAAAATCTGTGCTAGTCTCTCATATTTCAAGGTTCACAATGTCATACTGCTCCTAATGCCCTAGCTAGATTTCCTATTTCATACTGTTTGACCGTATTTGTGAGGTGTGACAAGTACAGTCTTGAATAATCCAATGCGAAATAATCACTCTTGTTAGCCCTTGGACCCGGGTATTTCAACATCAACAGAAATGTGGTTTACATACTGCCAAATTCAGACCCTGTGCAGGTATATACAAGAGTGATTAGCAAGTGCAGTTATGGTTTGAAGGTGGAATGAGACTCCTTGAATGATGGAGGATAGAAGTTTGAATACAGCCCCAGAGATGCGACTTGGTTTGCAGTATAGTTAGCAGTCCTTGCCATGACTGAGAATTCCAGGTCAGGAATTAGCTAGATCCTATGTTGTGACATTAAAAAGAAGTGGCTATTAGTCAGACTCCTGCAACCTTAACAAAGAATCATCATTATATTCATCACAACCAATTCCTCTCTTCTCTACCACAAGGAAGACTATAGGTTGAATGCTGACTGTTGCAGTGCTAAGCTTGCAGTTCTACTACATTTATACACACAATTGAAGGACATCATCTAGACGAAGCATTCCTGCCTTCATAGCACCTTGGTCTCTGCTGCTATTTTCATCTTAAACACATTTTTCTTCCCCAGAGTCGCATCTGGTCCATTCTGTGCATACGCTTATGCTTTATTGAAATCGTGTTGAAAAAGACTATACTGATCACTCCATGTTGTTATTGAAAGATTTCTGCTTGGAGGAAGTAATTACTGCTAATCAATTTGATTAGATAAGACTTGCTGGATGGCATTCTTATTTATCAAAGTTCCATATTGGTTTTAGAAGTCTCTGAATATTCTTCATTGTCACTCTCAGTTTAATGAAGTCCCATCCCCAATTAAAGTCTGACATGTAGATACCATCAATGCATTTGTTTTTGATACAGATTAATTTCAGGAGAAGGCAAACTTTCATAGAGTCATATTCATAAATTGGAACAGAAAGAGAGCATCCTAAATTAGGGAAAATGTCATCTCCCAGCCCTCTTTCTGCTCCTCTTTCAATGAGAGCTAGCAGCAACCCCCAAAGCAAAGATTTTTGAAAATGATTAGTGATTTTGGTTGCACAGTTTGAGACAAAGGGGTCTGATTTTCAGACAGTGGGTTATGAACTTTATGAAACACATTATGAAAATTAGGGCCTGTGTCAAGGCTCCTTCCCCACTCTGAACTTTAGGGTACAGATGTTGGGGCCTGCATGAAAACTTCTAAGCTTAACTACCAGCTTAGATCTGGTCCGCTGCCACCACTTCCAATGTGCTAATTCCCTTCCCTGGGTAGCCTTGAGAGACTCTTCACCAATTCCCTGGTGAATACAGATCCAAACCTCTTGGATCTTAAAACAAGGAGAAATTAACCATCCCCCCTCCTTTCTCCCACCAACTCCTGGTGGATCAAGATCCAACACCCTTGGATCTAAAAACAAGGAAAAATCAATCAGGTTCTTAAAAAGAAGGCTTTTAATTAAAGAAAAAGGTAAAAATCATCTTTGTAAAATCAGGATGGAAAATAACTTTACAGGGTAATCAAACTTTAAGAGCCCAGAGGACTCCCCTCTAGTCTTAGGTTCAAAGTTACAGCAAACCGAGGTAAACACCTTAGTAAAAGGTACATTTACAAGTTGAGAAAACAAAGATAAAACTAACACGCCTTGCCTGGCTGTTTACTTACAAGTTTGAAATATGAGAGACTTGTTCAGAAAGATTTGGAGAACCTGGATTGATGTCTGGTCCCTCTCAGTCCCAAGAGCGAACAACCTCAAAAACAAAGAGCACAAACAAAAGCCTTCCCCCCACCAAGATTTGAAAGCATCTTGTCCCCTTATTGGTCCTTTGGGTCAGGTGTCAGCCAGGTTACCTGAGCTTCTTAACCCTTTACAGGTAAAAGGATTTTGGAGTTTCTGGCCAGGAGGGATTTTATAGTATTGTACACAGGAGGGCTGTTACCCTTCCCTTTGTAGTTATGACAGCCTGTTAGTGGGGGTCTCAAATTAAACACCCAAAATCACTAGCCACTTTTCAGAATTATGGCCAAATCTTTAGCTTTATGTCAGATCACAGCAGGGAATCATGTGGACTTCACAGTTAGAAAACTTGTGCTAATACTAGGGCTGTTGATTAATCAGTTAACTCACGCAGTTAACTCAAAAAAATTAACTGTGATTAAAAAAATTAATTGCGATTAATCACATTGTTAAACAATAGAATACCAATTGAAATGTATTAAATATTTTTGGATGTTTTTCTACATTTTCAAATATATTGATTTCTATTACAACACAGAATACAAAGCATACTGAGCTCACTTTATATTATTATTTTTAATTCCAAATATTTGCACTGTAAAAATGACAAAAGAAATAGTATTTTTCAATTCACCTCATACAAATACTGTAGTGCAATCTCTTTAGCGTGAAAGTGTAACTTACAAACGTAGATTTTTTTTTTTTGGTACATAACTACACTCTCTCTATCTCTCTACACTCAAAAACAAAACAATGTAAACCTTTAGAGCCTAAAAGTCCACTCAGTCCTACTTCTTGTTCAGCCAGTTGCTAAGACAAACAAGTGCAGCGAGGGAGGAGCTGGGGGCGCACAGGGGCCGCCGCCCGCATGCATCTGCTGCAGGAGCCGGCTCCTCCATGGCTGGGGCTCGCCACCGCCGCAAGCGGGACGCTCTGGCTCTCCGGTGCCTCTGAAAGGCGGCTCCTCCCTGCGGAGCTGCTGCAGCGGCCCAAGCCTGGCAAAGCCAGTGAGTGGACTCGGGGCGGGGGCCACCAGGGTGGGGTGGGGAGGGTTCGCGGGGGGGAGGGGGGAACTGTGCACCCTCCAGGGGAGTTCAGGGGGCGGGGAGAGGGGAACCTGGTCTGGGGAGTAGCCCCTGGGCAGGCTGGCCCCTGGGGTCTATAAAGGCTCGTTGGGATTTGCCCCTCAATGAACGGATGTGCAAGGAGGGGGGGCACAAGGTGGAAGTTTTGCCTAGGGCGCAAAATATCCTTGCACTGGCCCTGCGGGAGATACT
Organism: Chrysemys picta bellii; assembly: GCF_011386835.1. Lineage (NCBI taxonomy): Eukaryota > Metazoa > Chordata > Testudines > Emydidae > Chrysemys > Chrysemys picta. The sequence continues at coordinate 108,020,877 of NC_088791.1, forward strand.
GCTGACTGCTTCTTATTTACAATGTCACCTGAAAGTGAGAACAGGTGTTCGCATGGCACTTTTGTAGCCGGTATTGCAAGGTATTTACATGCCAGATATACTAAAATTCATATGCCCCTTCATACTTCAGCCACCATTCCAGAGGACATGCTGCCATGGTGATGATGCTTGTTAAAAAAATAATGCACAAATTAAATTTGTGACTGAACTTGGGGGAGAATTGTATGTCTCCTGTTCTGTTTTACCCACATTCTGCCATATATTTCATGTTATAGCAATCTTGGATAACCCAGCACATGTTCGTTTTCAGAACACTTTCACGGCAGATTTGAAGGTTACACTACTACAAAGAAGGTACTACTAATGTGAGATTTCTAAGGATAGATATAGCACTCGAACCAAGGTTTAGGAATCTGAAGTGTCATCCAAAATCTGAGAGGGACAAGGTGTGGAGAATGCTTTCAGATGTCTTAAAGGAGCAACACTCTGATGCAGAAACTACAGAACCCGAACCACCAAAAAAGAAAATCAACCTTTTGCTGGTGTCATCTGATTCGATGATGAAAATGAACTTGAATCGGTCTGCTCTGCTTTAGATCGTTATCGAGCAGAACCCGTCATCTGCATGGACACATGTCTTCTGGAATGGTGGTTGAAGCATGAAGGGACATATGAATCTTTAGTGAATCTGGCACATAAATAACTTGCGACGCCGGCTACAACAATGCCATGCGAATGCCTGTTCTCACTTTCAGGTGACATTGTAAGCAAGACATGGGCAGCATTATCTCCTTCAAATTGTAACCAAACTTGTTTGTCTGAGTAATTGGCTGACGTAGGACTGCGTGGACTTGTTGGTTCTAAAGTTTTACATTGTTTTTTTTTTTGAATGCAGTTATTTTTTGTACATAATTCTACATTTGTAAGTTCAACTTTCATGATAATAAGATTCCACTACAGTACTTGTATTACATTAATTGAAATATACTATTTCTTTTGTTTTTTACAGTGCAAATATTTGTGATCAAAAATAAATATAAAGTGAGTACTGTACACTTTGTATTCTGTGTTGTAATTGAAATCAATATATTTGAAAATGTAGAAAACATCCAAAATATTTAAATAAATGGTATTCTATTATTGTTTAACAGTGTGATTTTTTTTTAATCGCGTGACTAATCGTGATTAATTTTTTTAATCACTTGACAGCCCTAGTTCATACTATACTATTCTATATAATACTAGGGTTGAATTCTGGCTTTGAATATGGGTTTGGTACTCCCACAACAACACTAAGAGCTAGGTTTACACATCATAAAACAGTCTATGATATTACAGGTTATTATGTAAGGATCCATTTTCTGGTCCCATAGTTGGACCCTATTGTCCTGAGCCAATGTCCTCTTGAAGTTATTTATTACATTTGGATTCATTACATTGAGTTCAATGGACTTTAAATAAGGCCCCCTAGGTGTGTGTGTGTGTGGGGGGGAAGAGCAAAGAGAAAAGAATCCTCCCATAACTTTCCAACAATTTTCTGACACCATATGGGGGGCGGGGAGGGGGAGGAGAAAAAACCATATGGAAACATGTACCTATAAAAACTAAATGCTCTCTCTCAGGTGTTCTTTTCAATTGTTTTGTCCTCTAACTAATCCCAGCCTCTACCCTAGTTTGTCTTTACAGTGCAATATGTACAGAGAGCATGAATAAACTCCCTGGGGCAGGTGCTGTGTTTAAAGGGCCATGCACATCTGTGGTGCTATATACATAATGTAATAAATGTGGTGTATGCATAGAAACCTAACTAAATAATAGAACAAATGTTTTGAATTTGTACTTTACTAATACCAGGGTGAGGTTTTTATTTCCTTCTCCTCTAAGTCACTAAAAGAGCATCAAGCTGATCAAATTATTTGTCAAAGAAAAACCATCATTAATTAGACACTAATTCTGGAAGAAATGTCATGGTCACAACACTGTTGTAACTTAATTTCTTTGTTCTGCTGGCAGTTCCCTTTCTGACAAAGAAGCCCTTACCCACCCTTGTTTATTCTCTGTATGACAGAGCTGTCAGCTACCTACCGTCTCTCTTAATGAGGTGCATGGTACCTGAGCATAAAGTTTGACATGGGTATTAATAATTGATAGTGACTTAATATACAGCAGCTGCTTTAAAATCACTACAGTGTTTGCAAAAAATCTTCTAATGGAATCTCATCCATCCTTGTTTTTGTTCCTTTCATTCTCACCCATGTTCCATGGATTGACTCAGATGTTTATGAACTGAGATTTGATTATTTGGAGCAGAAGTTTTGAAGATACAGCAAGAGCTGCTCCTATCCTTGCTTTATTACTTGAATTCAGCATTTAAAAATAGCAGGATTATTTTTACTTTATTTATTTACTTACTTATTTTAGGAGAAACATAGCTCACTGACAGCCAGACTTTCCCCCCTATATGCCTGACTCTATTTCTAATTTTGGGAACAGTATTTTCTGGAAACGGTATGTATCTGATTATTTCAAAGCTTTATACATTGCAAATGGGTGTGCCTTTATCATATGGAAATGTGGCATGATGAAAACCTTTATATGCAAACATGTCACCAGTCAACTTGTGGAACTCCTTACCTGAGGAGATTGTGAAGGCTAGGACTATAGTAGCGTTTAAAAGAGAACTGGATAAATTCATGGTGGTTAAGTCCATTAATGGCTATTAGCCAGGATGGGTAAGGAATGGTGTCCCTAGCCTCTGTTTGTCAGAGGATGGAGATGGATGACAGGAGAGAGATCACTTGATCATTGCCTGTTAGGTCCACTCCCTCTGGGGCACCTAGCATTGGCCACTGTCAGTAGACAGGATCCTGGGTTAGATGGACCTTTGGTCTGACCCAGTACAGCCGTTCTTATGAACAGGCATAAGCCTAGCAGTGGTAGTTGATCTGGTCTGAGCATAGGACTGGGGTACAGGAACTCCAAAATTCCAATCCCACTTCTGGGGATGTGGACAGAATACTTAAAGGGACATTTTCAATATAATAGAAAATCACACTTCTGACTGAATTTGTTTTTAAACTTACTGTTGTTACAGGTACCAAGTTTTCTGTGACTGAGATTGGAGGGGGAGAAATCTATTCCTCTGTTTTCACAGTGTGCTCACTTTGAGCATCTCCTGCTCAGTCAGTCAGTTTCCCCTGTAATTTGTGTGTCTTTCACACAGTAACAGGGAAGAGAAAAAAATTAAAATAGGAAAATGATGGTGGAACCTCCAATATAGATAAAGGGATTCAGGGAGAAAGTGTGGTACCTTAACTTAATTTTAGCTCATTTTTCTGATTTATTTTTCAAAGCCCGTGGTGTCTCTTCAACCTCTCGGCCTCAGATTAATACCTGCTTCTAGGGATGTTGCGATGATAAATTCATGTGTGTAGAGTGTTAGAAGATGACAAGAGAAATATGTTATTAATTGGCATTTTGCTTAGATATGAGACACTTTTTATAGCAGGAGTAGTACTTATTAAAGCATTTCCTTTTCAGTGACATTAGACTACACTCAGATTGCTGATATTTTGTGCAATGGATTGATGTACCTTCCAGCTCCATAGGTTGCATGACTGCAGTTTGTGACAACTGAATTATTTATGTAACCCTTCTACCAGGCCAAGTTGATAGCAGCAAGGGCCGGGTTCAGTACATAGGGGTCCCCTCCCAACAGCGTGACACAAAACCAGCTCAAGCCCCCACCCAGTGGCCTGGGAAAATCTTACACACACCCCTGGGTGCCTCGAAGAGGCAATACTTCCCCTCTTGCAAGCACAGAGCCTCGGTGTAGCAGAAAATGTTTAATAACATGAGGTAAACGACATAGCATTAAATTGGGAAAACACCACAACTAGGGTTCATAGACCAAACCATGAGCGAAGACCCACCCCAGCAAATTGGGCCGTGTCCTTTCCCGTTGGTTCTTGAAACCAGCAACCCAAGAATCATCAAAGTCACAAAAAGTTCAACAACCCCAAAGTCTCTTGGGTCCAGCAATCCAAGAATCACCAAAGTCCCAAAAGCGCCCCCCCCCCCCCAAAGTCTCTGTCCCGGGTCAGTGCAGCTCCAGAGTTCAAAGGGTGGGGGGGCATGCAGGGTGTTAAGGGGCACCTTACGTGATCCGAGGCCGACCCGCCGCCTCTCCATGGGGTTCTGCCGCAGCCTTCACCACAAGCTGCTCCACTCCACCACTGTCCCGTGAGTCGCTCCTGCCTTCCCACGAACTGCTCTGTTCTGCCAGCTGCTCCCCGACCTGTGAGCCGCTCGGCTCCACTCCACTCCACTCCACCCGTAATCAGGGTAACAAAACTTTATTCTTCCTGCCCCAATAACAGAGAAACTGGGGATCCCACACCAGCCAAAGTAACCACTTTCAGTTGTTGTTGTCCCAGGCTAGGCGGGTGGGTGCGCCTATGCAAACAAGATCAGCCCCTGGAGTTCTTTTCCACACTCGCCATAATTCACCACCAGATGTCAGGGTAGAGCTCATCCTGACTCTGCTTACATTTACATTAATCTTTGAATCATTAATCAACTGCTTTTTGAAATGCATTAGATGTTCAACAGCCTGACCCCAATGCTGCAATCTGATCTGCACAGGTGGACCCCTGCACCCATACTGAAGTTAATGGGACTTTACAACAACACATGGGCCTATGTTGATCAGATTGCACAATCATGGTCTAGGAGCCTGATCTGAAGCCCACTGAAGGCTTTTGATCAGACCCTAAGCATGAAAGCTGTCACAAATTATCCAACTTATAATGCAATACCATGCTGGTTGGGTGGCCTTGTGGCAACCATGTAAGAGAGCTGGGGTCTGTTGGTCCTTTTTTCCTGGAGCAAGCAGGAGTTGGAAGCATTAGAGAGGTGTGTCTGTAGGGAAAGTGATCCCTTCGAACATTGCTTCCTGGCTCTCCGAGCTCTGGTCAAGTGTAGGTAGTCTCTTGGTCTATCCAAGGCCGTGATCAAGTGTCTTGATGTTTTTGGTCTTTTGGCCTCAAGATGAAAACCTTGTCTTTGCTTCTGAGACCTTGAAGTGAAAAAATTCTTTGACTAACTCTAAGGCAAGTCTGCTCAGTCCTTTTTGTTTGGACAGATGGAGGTGCCCTGCTGGGGGGAGGAGCTTCGTACCTTCCAAGAACACAGTGGTCATTTTTTCTCCCATAATCATATTCTTTACCCCTCTTCGTGAGAGTAGGAGAACATGATATAGAGCCCAAACCCATTGCATTCAGAATTCCCATTGAACTTCATGGGAGTTCTGGACATACAGGGCTTGCAGTATTATGCCTGTCATTTGACTACTTTTTTAATTTATCAGCTAGTGTGGCAAGAACTTAGCACCAGGAGTCAACATTTGTCAAGGCTGATTCCCCACTCTGGCACTTCGAGTGCAGAAGGTGGGAGCCCGCAAAGATTCTAAAAATTAATACTGGCCACTTCAGGCTTGTATTAAACTCCCAAGGTTACAGCTTTTTTTTGACCTTGGATGGGTAGATGCTGCCACCACCCAAGTGTAAAAATCCCTTTGAGACCCCAAGAAGGCACACTTGGGAATTCTTTCCTGTGGGGTTCCCTCAAGCCCTTTCACCCTCCCCCCCCACCACCCCGGGGAAGAGTTGAGAAAGAAAACAAAGGAAATCAGCTGTTGCCACCAGCTACTTAAACAACATATGCACAAACCAATTAGGGACACAAAAATCCAATCCTGGTCTTAAAAAAAGTAAATTTTATTAAAAACAAAAAGAAAGAAAATACATCTGGAACTTAGCCTTTTTGCTAGGTTTAAAAAGAAAAACAATTACAAGGATTAAGTATCAAGATAGCTTCTTGAGGTCCCACTTAAAAGTTACAAGCAAAACAAAAGCACCTGGGGTTAGTACAGAGAAGTCCACAAACCATAAAGAAATAAGAGAGAAACCTAATAGCTTCTTCCTAGACATTTACTTACATATCTGGGGTTTTAAATTAGTAGTTTCTAGGTATGATCTGATGATTTTCATACCTGACCCAAGCTTTTACAGCATAGCTCCAACCCTGTCTCTGCTCTCCGGGAGAACAACACAGATGACAGACAAAGGGGAAATTTTCCCCCAATTTTAAAAAGTTCTAGCTTCCTATTGGCTCGTTTGGTCAGGTGCCCACTGCCTTCCTTTTACCTATGGACTTTTTAACCCTTTACAAGTAAAGCAAATAGAGAACAGCTACTAACAGGGGTTTATAGCTAACTGGCTGGCTGTCCATAAAAGGGAGCCCCCTCCCCCTTCATTTATCACAAAATTCCTGATGGATATAAGCAACATTCAGCAACAGTTAACCCCTCAGGGGTAGAGTCATAAGAATTAACTGAAATAAGCTTAAATGTCTCTTTATTCTTAAAGTTTGCTTGTGTGATAAAGCAAGCATGGGAGTTGAAATTTTTCCCCCCTCTGGGTTTCTTTTTAATCCTGTTTTATAGAATCTAATTCAAGGGTTTTCCCCTCAACAATAAAATTCTTTTACAAAATGAATAACATTCTTAATACGGCATGATTGTAACAACCTAATTTGAAAATTATTTGTGCATTTTTATCATCAGATGCTATATCTTATTGTTGGACTTAGATACTTTGGCTGGGGTACAGGTGAAATCATGAAGAGATTTATAAAGAATAACTAGTGAAATATGAGTTATTAATTTACTTTGATAGCCATAAAAAGACTATGAGAACATTCTTCAAAGCATCAAGATTTTTTTGCCAGGTTATTAGAAGTTCATCACTGAGGTGTCAACATTTGTTACACGTGCCTGTTCTGACCGGTCAGTGAGGTAATATCTTTTATTGAACTGACTTCTGTTGGTGAGCCAGATAAGCTTTTGCAGGGGAATTTCTATGCAAATTGAGGGCTTTTATCTCCCCTCAGAGCACACACCCCACCTCCCATTAACAGACATAATTTATTTTTAATAGTTACCCAAGCAAATGTGGTTTTGGCCTTCCTCCAGCTATTTTGCTATGTTTCAAAGTGATGTTTGTTTTTAGATCCTTTCCCCATTTTTCCATCAAGGTAGTTTTATCTTCCAGATCCAGCAATAACTATTATATTATGTGGAGCTCAGGTCCTTTGAGATGACTTTTCCTGTATTTAGTGTTTCTATCCTTATTAATGGTCTCCTGACACCTTAGCTTTCTACATGGGATTTGATATAATGCTTTAGTTGCAAATAAGCCAAAACTGGTCTATTAATATTCCCTGTAACAGTATGTTTCCATACTTACAGAATGGTTGGGTAGTAATTATATACACTTCTTTCCTCACATATATTATCTATTGATTATATAACCCTGGTTAAAATTCTGGATTGTTTCTGAAGGGTGTAAGCAGGGAGAGAAAAGGGTTACCTTGACATTATTGGCACAGACTGTGTGTGACAGTACTTAATGCATGTTTACATCACAAAATGCATTGCCGTGTTTCAGCAGAGACACTAAGGACTGAATGTGGCTGTAGATAGAATTAGTTTGTCATTGCTTCAAGACGTCTCTTTACGTGATCTTGCCAATGTCTCTCATCACGCATTTGGGGAAGCTTTCCTGCTGCTGCCTGTGATGGACAGGTTAGGTAAATAAACAGATCTTTCAGTGCCAGCCTTCTACTGGAGAAAAGGAATGGCTGGTAACTTTGAGATGACTCAAAGAGGTGGTGGTGATGGTGTGGGACACACATGAAAGACGTTGAATGAGGATACCCTCAGAGAAGTTAAGGTCAGCATTGTCAAAACTATCTGCTATTTTGGGTGCTCAAGTTGAGAGGCCTGTGGCCTGATTTTTCAAAATACTTAACATTTTTATCATAGTTTACATGTTCAAAGCATAGTTCCCTTTGACTTCCGTTGCAGCTGGGAGTGCTCAGCACTTCTGTAAATCTGGCTGCATGTATCTCAGATCAGGTGTCCAGAAAATAAGGAACACACAATTAGTGCCCCTCCCCCTCGCAAAGATCTGGGCTTACGTGACTTGCCCAGAATTCATCCAGGAACTCTGTGACAGAGGCAGAGATAGAATCCAGTTCTTTAGCGTGGCATTCAGATACCTTACCATGAGGGCAATCTTTCTCTTCCACTACTCTGATCATTCTCAGCCCGTTTCTGTTTCCCTGCACCTGTTTCCCTTTGTCTGCTCTATAGTCCTACCAACCTCTGCCTGCTTCACACTCCTCTGTATTCCAACAAAACAGGTTGTTTCCTCCACTTCTTTGGTGCCAGCAGTAGGGTTATTTAGAGCCCAAGAGGAATTGTCTCTGCTCAGTTTTGGTGGCTGGTGTCACAATGGGAGTGAGGATGAGTGATTGCAGGAAAAGTCCTGCTGTCCTTGAGCAACCCTGGGAAGACGCTCAGTCGGGTGAGCACATAGAAGCTGTGAGGAATGTTCAGTGGATACAGAATCTGCTAAGCATGTGCAGACAGTGGGTTTTATTTCCTTCTCTCTCTCTCCAGAGGCTTATAATATTAGAAAAGTCTGGGCAGATTTTTATGGGGAAAGCAAAAAGTTCCAATCCTCACACGAGGCATGACCCAGCCTGCCAAACTTCAAGTCCCTGTTCCACATCGTGGAAGCACTCTAGGGCTTCTCAATGAAACGGTAAGGATTTTTTTTTTAAAGGGTATTTTTCTCTAACCTTGTAAACAGATAAGCCACATTAGCTGAAACTTAAACATCAAATAAAAATTCATCATCCTGAGGTTGACAGCCATCATGGAACGTTTCAGCCCAACTAATATACATTTGGTAGTTATTATAATGCAAAGTTACTCTTTAGGCAACCTTAACTGAAGGCAGCAGCAGCACTGCCTGTAATGAATACAGAAGGGTTGGTGAGTGGTGACCTCTCTACCTTTACCTAGCAGGGCAAAGAAAGAGGACAGATAAGTGGGAAGGATATCGGACAAGCAACAGTTCTCAGGCTGCTGGCTGCATTTATCTTCACAGACACAGACAAATCCTTTTACTATAGAAAGGACCCTGCCACTCTGGTCAAAACAAATACATCCTTACTTCTACCTGTCCCCAAAGTGCCAGGGAGAAAAAGGTTACTTCAGCTGTCATGTAGGCCAAGCCTGGTAGGCAAATCAATCCCTTCTACAGTTTCTTTCTCATCCAGCTGCCAATGAGGCTCATCTGCATTGCGGTAGGGAACACCTGCCTATCAGCAGAATACGGAGCGATTGGCTGTTTGGGAAGGATTTTGACCCCCCTTGCTGCCGGATCCTACTCAGACTTCCGCAAGGGACAAATGTTTCTTGCTTTGCAAGATGTTTCTTGCTTTGATGTACAGGTATGGTTTGCTGCACAGTATTCCTAACCCAATTTTCTGCTGACTTCAGCTCTTCCTTTGCTTGCACATGGCTTGAGGACAGAGATTTGCATTTTACAGAGTTCCACAGGATGAAGACCCTCTGCAGATATTGGTGTAATTCAGAGATTATACGAATTTCTGAAAACACTATACATGGATTTAGTCCTTACTCCAATGTCTGCCTCAATTTCAGTAAAAGGAAACAGCAAACCATTTCTATTCAGGGCCGGACTAAACTTTTGTGGGCCCAGAGCCAAATATATTTGTGGGCCCCCATGGGACACTAAGCAGGAGCGCCAGAACCTTCCCCTGCCCCGCCTCTTCCCCCTCCCTGCCAAGCCCTGCTGCTCTCCCTCCTCCCCCTTCCCCATCACTCCATCCACTCCACCTCCCTCCCATCTCTCCCAGGGTTTAAGCAAAGTGAATGAAGTCACTGCATGCTTTGCCTTTATATGGCCATATACTTCCTTTCTGACAAACAAGAAAACTTAATCACATGGACCAACTATCCACTTCCAGGAAATGCAGGCATAAACACGCATGAAACTTTCCCCCATAAATAAGCATAGTTTGGTCCTTCATAACCCCATACAATTTTTGGTCGCTCAGTGCATGGCACCTTCTAAAGCCAGATCTTAATTACATTTATTACTAAATAATGTCTTAATCTGATAAATAAGAGTAATTGATTTTGGGATGCCAAAGAAATTAAAGACTTCTGGACATGGTAATAAACTCTACATAATAATAAAATTATAAAATAAAGCAATATATTGTATATATACCAGAGATTAGAATTAAAATCCTTGAGATTTCAATATTTGTACAGAGAATAAAATGCACAACTTCCAGTAACAACAATAAAAACTCACGTCTAATGCTCTTTTCACTGCGCTGAAGAGTGTGGGGTTTATTTTTTGCCTTCATAGATCACTATTTCTTAATTTCTGGGGGGGAGCCCAGGGCTGGGTTGGCAGGGGGCTGTGGGTCGGGAGTGAGGGGTACTGGCAGAGCTGTGGGGGACCCCAGGGCTAGGCTAGCAGGGGGCTGCCCAGGTTGGTTCCCAGAATGAGGCAGGAGCCAGGAACAAGCACAGCAGGGGTGTCAGTCCCCAGAGTGAGGCAGGGGCCGGGGACAAGGGCACAGTGAGGCGGAAGTGGGGTGTCGGTCCCCAGAGCAAGGCAGGGGCTGGAGACAGGAGCACACTGTGGGGGGAGGGGAGTCAGTCCTCGAGCGAGGCAGGGTCTGGGAGCAAGAGCACAGTGGGGTTGTCGGGGTCAGTTGCTGGAGCGCGGCAGCGTCTGGGGCAAGAGCACAGCGGGGTGGGTGTGTGGACAGGATCCTCCTGGGTGCAGCACGGAGCCGGTACCTACCTCTCTCTGCTGGAGCCAGGTCCTTGGGAGCCAGTTCTCTCCAGCTGAGCTGCAGTCCTCCAGGCGGCAGTAGCTGCTCTTCCCACCCTCCTGGCGGGGAAGCTAATTGTGCTTACTCCTCTAACTGGACTTTTAGGCCTTGGCTACACTTACCCGCTAGTTCGACGGCTGGAAATCGAACTTCTGGGTTCGACTTATCGCGTCTAGTCTGGACGCGATAAGTCGAACCCGGAAGTGCTCGCCGTCGACTGCGGTACTCCAGCTCGGCGAGAGGACTACCGCGGAGTCGACGGGGGAGCCTGCCTGCCGAGTGTGGACCAAGGTAAGTTCGAACTAAGGTACTTCGACTTCAGCTACATTAATCACGTAGCTGAAGTTGCGTACCTTAGTTCGAATTAGGGGGTAGTGTAGACCAAGCCTTAGTGTACTGCCAGGTACACTTTTCGACTGGAAAGTCCGGTAGAAAAACTGGACACCTGGCAACAGGGGCACCGGAAGAGGGGCCCTGTCACTTTTAAAAGTGGGAGGGCTATGCTTCGTTTTTCCTGCCATAAGGAGCAAGGGCAGGGCCTTGGGGAGAAGAGGCCAAGCATGGGTGGGACCTCAGGGAGGAGCAGAGCCACCATCTGGGTGCTGGTGTGGGCCCCTTCTGAGTGTGGACACAGCACCATTGTAAACCTGGAACTGTTTCTATCAATGCTGATACTTTTAAAAGTAACACCCCAAAAAAAAAAAAGCATACAGCAAACAACTTACAGAGACAGTAAGGTAGAAGAGAGATAGAGAGAGTGCATAGAATTAAATGAACAAAAAATGGCCAGTTTATTTACTGGGACAGTAATACATTACACTGTAATTTTAATTGGAACATAATTATATGTATATTGGCTTCTTTTAATTGATTTCTTCAGCACTGGATTGTTTTTCTCAACCATTTGACTGCGTGATCATACTACACATGTACAAGCACATACTTTATGAATCCCTCACAAGGCATTCACCTAGGATTATCTATAGGTATAAGAAACATGGCAGGGAAGGGTTAACATGGGGATTATGTTAACTTGAAATACAAATGATGCATTTTTGGAACCAAGAATTATTCAACATTTTTTGCTTTTAAACAAAAGGTAGCAACAAGAAGCGTTTCTCATGTTCAATATTTTAGTCAATGAGCACATATACTTTTGTATTCTTCATCATCCAGAAACACTCCATCATTTAAGCCCAGGAAGGCATTACAACATAATTTCAATTCAACATAGGAGTAGCCAAGTCATAACAGCAGTAAACATACAGTACACAAATTTGTGTTTGTCACAAACATCACCAATGTTAAAACTATTTGGAAATTAACACAGCAATTGGTATGGTTTGTTAGATACAGATCATCATGCAAATAGCAATGTTCAGTAGATTACAAAAGTCACAAAACATCAGATTTATTTGTTTTTTACATTTTTTTTTTACAAAGGATCAAGTTAATTAACCCTTTAACAGTCAAACCATAGGGCTTGAGATTAGTAGGGCAATAATTAATGAGATGCACTTAATTTACCCACTGGCATGGTGCACAAAGCCATACCTGTGAATAATAAACAAACAAATAAATAATAATAATTAATAACAATAATAGTAACCATTTTAAAAGCTAGATTTTTCTTATTTCTTCTTCACAGCTGATTAAATGAACCAGCTAGCAAGCCAGTTCATTTGTGTCAGCCTCTTTTGTTCATTAATCTCCAGCACACCTTTTAAATCAAACACAAGTTTTAATAAAAAAAACATTTGTTTAACCATGTTTACTAATGCTGAGAAAAACATACAATAATCTCCACTGTTTCTATTACAGCATAATAATGATGAGCAGAACAAACACCTCCATATAAAGACAGTAATTGAAACCCAAGACCCAGCACCCAGAGTCTGACAACAAATTAACTACATTTATAGAATATGGGAATTATCTTATGTCAGTTTGTCACTTTGTTGACTTTAAATTTAATAGAGGGGCATTTTCAATAACTCCACAGGAAAGAAATTAAAATGCAAGGAGGATTTAAGCCGTACTTATGATGTAAGGTACAGACTCTGTGTAACATCCGTCTTGCATTTCTGACACGGGGAGTAAGAAATAAGAATTCAAGAAATAAGAATTCTCTAGCTTCATCATCATGCTTAAGGAAAAGGCTACATGATTTAAAGAATCTCATGCACAAACTTTATATTGCATATTTAGGTGCATTTGTGCCTTAAGGCTAAAGGCAATTAGTTGCTTTTTTGTGTATTTCTTTTTCACAGAATATTTAAAAATTAAAAAAAAAAACATTCATCAATGGTGAAAAAAGTTCTGAATACTGTATATCTCCTTAAGACATACTGCATGTACAGCAGGAGAAAAACTGAAGTAAATTGATGGCAATTATTTTTAAAGAGGTAAATATAGCAATGATCATGCTTCAAATGTAAAACATCAGTGCCTGCCATTTTCAAATAAAGACTTCTTTAGTACAGAAAGAAACAAATTTACTGCAACTCCAACAGATGTACATCTATCACTTGAGAAAGAGAACAGACCTCTGAAGAGCTTGTGTAATCTATAACCTCATTATGCACTCGGTCCATTTCTACTGAAATTAATGGCAAAATTCCTCCAGTGATGCAAGGTGAAGTTCTAAAGTAGCTAGCATGATATGGGCCCAGTTCTGCTTGCATTGCATCCACTGTAAGCAGGATTGCTCCCCATGTAACTAGCTGCTTTATGTAAACACTGATACTAATATGATTTCAGGTTGGCAGCCTTCATTGGCGATGTCTTTATCATCTTTTAAAACATCCTCCTCCTTTTGCTTACAGATATGTATGGCAAATGGTTAAAACCACTCCATATTTTTAAACAGGAAAAAAACTGAAGCATAATCTTGGCATTAAAACTCTCCACCTTACCTTAATAATAAACAGTTTCAGTCTACTAATTCTACTGTATAGCTATAATTACATTAATTCTACTTGGGTTGAATAAGCATGGAGATGCCAACCTGTCAGAGATCAATTAAAAAGGATCTCCCTGCTGCCTCTATCTAGAAGGCAAAGACTCTTACATGATTTGAGATGGGAAATGATCTATATTTTCTCTTTCTATAAAAGTTTCAAGGTTACCTTCTGACGCTGGTAGAAAATATATTCTTCTTCACTCCCCTGTTTTACAATTTTCTATTAATTCACTTTCTTCTCATCTTATATTTTAATTTGATTTACACGGTTTATTTTGTTTTCCTTCCACAAATTTCCAGTAACTGGCTGTTCAGACATGGATCATTTGTTTCTACCAGGAAACAACTCTCCCAAGGTCAGAAAAAAGGACAAAATGGTCATGCATTTATAGGCTACCTGACAACCAAAGACTCCAAGGCCCTCTTTATGAACAATAGCTGCATTTCAAACATGAAAGTCTGGACAAGCTTTTGAAAGGAATTTCTTTGCTGTGGGGGATACACATCAGCATTTCTAAGTATACCCAACCTCTAAGAATATATGTATTCTTTTTTCCCCTTCATTTTAAAATCAGGATAGATGGCAATGTGTTAGGAATGATTTTTTAAAATGGCTACATAGAACATTTTGCCAACATTAAAAACAAGTTGGATTTTGTGTGTTCAGAAACAATTCCTACCAGACATTTGGTAAAACTTTACATCACTAATTATTATCTAACCAAGAAGGCTTTATGTTTTCTGAAGTTTAAGATACTTTTTTTTCCCCAGTGAACTGACAAAAGAGGCAAGACTGCTCTGGGGCCTACAAAGCTTTATTTCTTACAATGCAATAACCACAGTCATTTTTACATTTAAGTTGGTTCTTTCCTAGATCTCTTAAATTTCAAGCACGAATTCTTGCTTTATTATATTTAAAAAATTATAAATTGATTAGGAATTAAATTAAAGCATTACAAGAGAATCAAAACTTTAAAAAAACCCACTTATTTCTGTAAAACATGATCAAAATTTCTAATCCATGGAACACCCTTCTATAACTCTTGATCCAAACAGGCATACCTTTACAGTATTTCAGAGCTGTTAATTTTACTTTGCAAATCACAATTAAAAATGAATATACTATTGAATGAATATTTCAAAACAAGTATTTTCTCCACAGATTCATATCTATATAAAAAGAAACTAAAACATAGGATTTTTTTAAATTTGTTTTTAAATTAGGGAGAAGAAATATTCTTTGTAGTTTCAACAGATGTTTGGATATGAAAAGGGAGATAATATTCTAATACAGTTTACAGCAACTGTATACAATGTGGCAATGCTAATTCTTTTCTCACTTAACTGATATGCAGTAGCTATCTTTGTTGGACACAGATGCTACCACTGAGGAATAATAATACACTGATCTAACATCGTCAGGTGTTCTGAGGTGCTTTTTAAAGGCATCATTTGCCCAGACAAAACAGTTCTTTAATAAAAATCTACATAGCAGCTAATCTTAGTGCCAAACAGCATGATAATGCTAAACAAGTTTTATCTGACTTTTCTGTTAGAACAGTAGGTTAAGTATGGCACTAAATAGTTATGTGAATGCAGTACAAGAAGGATCATGTGAACATCTTGGAAACGTATATAGAAACAGTGCAAAGAGTTGTTAGGTTGGTATGATCAGACTTTTACATGAATTTGTTTCTATTTTTCTCCACCTCCGATTCTACACGTTTTGTTATATTAGCTCAATGGCTCTGACAAGGTTATATAGTGTACATTGTTGATTACATTAGAATACTTCTATTTACAGCACCTTCATTACTGGTACTATGGTAATGATTGTTAGGCACACTGATTGGCCACTGATTCTTTCCTCCACTTATGTACTGTATGTTATTACATTTGGTAAGCATTGTTAGTATTGGAGGACTGTGTTCATTTCCTCAGATTCAGTTATATTGAATTATTCCAACTATATATGCAACAATTTTTCTTTTTTAATTGCTGCAAATAGTAAGCCGTATTTGTATTTCCATCTTGTGGATCATATTAACACTGCAGAGAAGGAACAGACAGAAACATGGAAATATCAACTCCTGTCTTCTTTAAATAAATTAAGGCCACTGACCAAGAGCAAGGAGTGTGCTAATTAGCAACGAATGGGCAGTACTTGTATTTTTCCATCTTGATGATCAGATAAGAAGCCCAAAGGTGCTAAAACACCACAGCTTATTTAGCTACTTGCCTTGCTGTCAGATTCTGTGCAAAATAAATTCAGCTATCCTTCATTTTGCTATGAAAATCCACTACTCTGCAACACAGCTTTATTCAGCGTTTAGAGGAGAGAATCTTTAACTAGGAACGCTGTGCACCATAGGTCACCTGAGTATTTGTCATAAACTGACAATGAGCTAAGGTTCTGTATTTGTTAATATTTGGCAAGGGAAAAAATGCACTACAGTAAAATCCTGCCAGTTTCAATCCAAGCCATTAACCCTACATGCATGAGGTATTTCACCATAGAAAATCTCACGCTAAATGTATATAACCTCACCATTCTTACTCTTTATCCTTTCACTGGTAAGGCCTCAAACTAGTACCCTCAATTTGGGAGCAGGAGAAAAAAACTGAAGATTTTAATCAATACACAACATTTTACTTCACGTTGTTTTAGCTTTTCCTTCTCAGATACCAAACAGAACCCTCCCCACCCCCACCCCCCAGAAAAAGCACCAATTCATCAACTTGTCTGAAATGCAAAAATATACTTAAAATGCAAATAACTGAAAGAAAATCAAAGCATCATTCTTTAATCTCCTTCTTAGGTTTAATAATTAGCTTCCAGTGAAGACCTAGAACAAAACCAGCAGCTAGTGTAATAGAAATTAGAAAACAAGTGCATAAACAATATCAGTGCAGCAGCAAAATACAAAGTCACTGTTAACATTCCAATTCACCCCATTTTCAATGTTTTTGTGCAATAAAAAGAATAGGCCATACTCTCTGGCCAAGGTAACAATCATCATTTTTTTTAAATACTAACTCAACCATTCTTAACTTAAGTTATTTCTGGCTGTCTTTTAAAAATAAAATGAATTAAATACAACTCTCACCAAAAGGAGAAACAAAACAAAACAAAAAATCCCCAAAACAAGGACCACATTTTATAAACACAAAATTATGGTGCAAATAAAGTAAAAATAAATATCACACCCTGAATGACAGAAAAGAAAATCTGAACTGGTTCATATGGCTGAACGTGGAGAATGTGAAAATAGGATTTTGTAACATATTTTTTTAAAATATTGGCTTAAGTCACTCAATATTTCAGAGTAAAGCCAAGCAGCTGGGAGGAACATTTTGTCACTTTGTTAAATTTCACTAAACTTCAGGTGTGATAGCAAAGTTTGAATATAATTAGAGGAACCATAAAAAGTCATCTTGACAGGCAGGGCTCTGTGCTTTGTGTTCTTCTTCTCAACCAACACTCGGTTGCCAAAACATTGGATATGAATCCAGAGTTGTCAACGCAGCAACAAGGCAGGATTGTCTACTGGATCCTTGGGAGCAACTTATACCTTTGTCGTGTGTGCTCCACTCGTTTGTTTGTTTTTTCTCTTATGTTGCATCTGAAGATTAGGGATAAGGAGGAGGCTTGGAGAGACAGTTGAGCGGGGCACACTGAGAGCTGGAATGTGGCTGCTCTTCTGGAAGGGCTACATTAGGACTGAAAATTAAAAGAGGAGAAAAAGTGCTTAAAACACATGGCCAAATCTTTACACGAACATAAACAAAACAGGTGTGGGCACAGATTTTCAAAGGGGATGAAACCCAGCTTGCAAATTTGCACCCTCCATTTAATTCAGGCAGTGATCTGCATATGTAACATCCCTAATGTTCACATACAAAATGGCCCTTGCACATGTAAATCAGATGCTGAAGATGTCCTGCTGTCCAATTAGCACCACACTGGCACAGATATAGCAGTTTCTAGTAATATCCTGGATAAACCTTATTGAATTAAATTAAATCTTATTGAATTAAGTTTAAGTATCTTTGGTGCCCATTGTATTAAAATTGCAAAGTTTATACATGATTGTGGGGTTGTATGTGACTTCTCTAGTGGGGAGACATGGCCAGTATAAACCTTGGGAAGTGTTATGACTATATTAAACAATATGCCAGACAAACATAAGAACGGCCATACTGGGTCAGACTAATGGTCCATCTAGCCACAAAGTTAAGTGGGGTTCCTAGGAAATACCTGTATGGAGGTCAATGCAAATTACCACCTCCAATTATGCAAAGACCCAACCTTCTGAAGCTTTCCCCTAAGGAGGGGACCCATGCTCTGGCTGATTATCTATTCACAGTTTCTGCACACTGAAGACCCAAACTGTATGAAGGAGTGCTTGTTCTGAGCCAATGAGGTTATGGACTGGTAACCACAGAAAACCACCTGTTGGGGTTTGAAGAACTGACACCTACCAGAGCCCTTTTTGAGTTGGGGTGATCTCTGGTAAACTTTTTACACACATGCTACTTTCATTTAATGTTTTAATATGTTTTTTCTGTAAAGCTTTTACCTTCAGAAAAAACGTGCTTGCTTAGAAAAAGCTGTGTGGTACTTTATAACCAGGGATCCTAAAAATCTGTTTGCGGCAGAAAAACACGGAATTTGTGTTTTTACAGAGACACTAATTTTTACATTTTGTGAAAAAATAAAAACATATATTAACTATTAGCTAGATTTTACTAAAAGTACCAGTGTCACTTATTCAGTGTGTGCAATCTCCCCCTCTTGTGATTGATTTTGAATACGCTTTAAATTTACATAGCTAAACATACTCCAATAAACTGCTTCTGGCATATACTGGTTACTCAACGATGGATAGGGTTTGTGTTTTAATGCATCTCAAATTTCACTTCAGCCTGTGAGTAATTAAAGTTAGGAAAAGATACTGAAAACTTTAAAAATCACCCCTAAATACCGTGTCACTGAGTTTGGTAAGGACAAATTTCATATTAATGGTTCTGTACTTGTATGCAGCAAGGCTGTAGATTACAAATTGCAATTCTATTAATGTTATTTTATTATAATGATTGATGGCACTGGTAGGCTTCAAACTTGCTTAAAATTTGTAAATCTATCAATAAAACATTGTGTTCAGCTGATTCCTATATATATTGTGGCTATAGGGTGACCAGACAGCATGTGTGAAAAATCGGGACGGGGGTGGGGGGTAATAGGAGCCTATATAAGAAAAAGACCCCAAAATCAGGACTGTCCCTATAAAATCAGGACATCTGGTCACCCTATGTGGCCAGGAAAACTAAAATTCAGCATTTCATTTTAATCATGGAAAACCACAGATTTTAATTTTTTTTTAATTGGAGAATTTTGTTTTTTTCTATCGTGGAATAAACTAGAATCCCTGCTTATAACTGGGTAATTACACTGTTTATAGTCTCTGAGGAAAAAAGCAAAGCAGGCCTGCTTAGGCATTCTGACTCTACCAAACAGAGATAATGTCTGGGGACATGGAAGCCTGAGAGTGGGTTCCCCTGGTGGACCATAGAGGGGAAGACAGGTGATGTTGCCCTGAATTGTGACACACAACTTCTGTTTACATGCTTAGATGAGGAATGTTGTGAGGGGAAATGAATGCATGGGAAAAATGGTGGGATCGAATTTAAATAGCAATTCACAAGTGCCATTTGATTTGCACACTAGGGATTTTATATGTTCATATGATGATCCATACTAAACTGAGGGTACCAGTTCAGAAGCAAGGTTTCATCCGCTTTGAATACAATGTACCAACTAGTGCATTTGTTCAAATCCACTGAAACCTGCCTTTAGGGGCAGCACCACTGATAAGTACCCTCTAATGCAGGGGTTCTCAAACTTCATTGCACCGGGACCCCCTTCTGACAACAAAAATTACTACACGACCCCAGGAGGGGGGACCGAACCCTGAGCCTGCCCGAGCCCCACCACCTCGGGTGGGGGCACCAAAGCCCAAGGGATTCAGCCCCAGGCAGGGGGCCTGTAACCTGAGTCCCGCCACCCACGGCTGAAACCCTTGGGCTTTGGCTCCGGCCCCGGGCTTCTGCTTTGACCCCGGACAGTGGGGTTTGGGCTTCGGCTTCAGCCCCTGGGCCCCAGCAAGTCTAAGTCAGCCCTGGTGACCCCTTTAAAATGGGGTTGCGACCCACTTTGGGGTCCCGACCCACAGTTTAAGAACTGCTGCTTTAATGCTAGCAACCACTTTGAAACATCCCCAAGATTTCCAGTAATGCTTTGTTTGGTTTCTAACCAACTTTGGTTTGTCGCTTAAGACAGGTTTCATTGCCTATTGTTTTAAATACTAGTCTAGAAACAATATTCACCCAGGGTAAACTTCACCCCTTACAGCATCTCATTTGGCCAGGCTGTCTTTGCAGGGGTGAATTGCACTGCCAGAAAGCTTTTACATCTGAGGCCTGCTTGAGTTACAGTCCTTAATTTTTCAAGTAAAGCATCAGGCATATCAAGCTTCAGATACAGTATGTGAATAAAATCAACCCATAAACACCTGCTGTTTTTCAAACTTTCTGGGAAATGTGGGAAATGTCTTTTTTTTTTTTTTGACTCAGTATGTATTATAGCAGGGGTAGGCAACCTATGGCATGCATGCCGAAGGCGGCACGCAAGCTGATTTTCAGTGGCACTCACAGTGCCCGGGTCCTGGCCACCGGTCTGGGGGACTCTGCATTTTAATTTAATTTTAAATGAACCGTCTTAAACATTTTAAAAACCTTACTTTACATACAACAATAGTTTAGTTATATACTATAGACTTAGAGAAAGACACCTTCTAAAAACGTTAAAATGTATTACTGGCACGCAAAACCTTAAATTAGAGCGAATAAATGAAGACTCGGCACACCACTTCCGAAAGGTTGCTGACCCCTGTATTATAGTCTGTCTGGCAAGCACAGTGAAGCACAAGTGCCCTTGAAACTGCACTGTCTGACGTATATATTATCCTTCCAGGACAGAATTTTGGTGCATTGCAGATAGTGGCTGAGGGACTGCAATTAGTCTGCTGTTGGGAATGGATCAATTGGAAATGCCAAAGGTATTTATAGCATGTTGAAAAGGCGTAAATATGCACATAAAGGATTTAATTAGGGAAACAAAAACAACAAAAAAAGAAGTACTGGTAGTTCCATTTGTTCAAAGGCAAAAAAGAATGTGGTACGTCATCACCACTGTGATTTTATTATGGCAGGCCAGAGTTTTCAAATTTGGGAAGCCTAAGAGAGTTTGGTGCCTACCTCCCATTGGAATTCAATTGGGCACCTAACTCCCCTTTAGACTTCTCTGAAAATCCTTATCTAGCATGCCTAAAGTTAGGCTCTTAATTCCACGTTTAGGCCTTTAAACAGAAGACGCCTAATTATGGAATGAAACCTGCAAGGTGCTGGGTACCTTCAACCCCCACAGGCTTCAGTCACCGTTGAGGGTGTCCATCACCTCGAAGAATGAGGTTCTCTAGGAGGGACTCACGAGGGGAAGGAGGGTTCAGCACTTTTGAAATCAATCCACTTCTCTTTGGGGGCTCTATCCTGCAATGGGCCGAGCACTGATCCAGCCAAACACTTAAGCACATGAGTAGACCCACTAGCTGGGTCAGTGCCAGAATGCTCAGGACCTTGTAAGATTGAGCCTCCTAACATATGGAGTTCAAAACTTAACTCTAGGAACCTTGGCTTGTATATTTTGGCTCAAATATTTTCCTAGTTGGATTTGTTTTACATTGAAAAAATTCAATGTAACTTACTATGATGCTACTTTCCTTTGTATTGTGGTGAGTGTGATGCAACAACATGTAAATACAGAGCTGGCATTAGGGGAGGGGTTTGAATTAGCTCTTTGTCTATTCTGGTCATCCCCAATAAAGGGAGTGTGTGTGTGTGGGGGGGGGGAGACACAGAAAAGGGTGACATTTAGGATGAAATTCATCCATTTACTGAGAGCAGCACAAAACCTCTGAACCTCTTAAGTCTTCAAAATAGGGCTTAAGTGGGACTTAACTCAGGCACAGATCTTGTTTTCCCCCTCAGTGAAGCAGTGAAATTCACCCTTAAAGTAGCAGGTGATAAGGATTTACTATGAGGTGGCCCCATAATCCTAGAAAGGTCCCATTTTTTCTAGGATTCCTGTGATTGGTTGATAATGGTAGTGGAACAGAAAGACTCATGCAAACGGTCTCCCACAGTATTCTTGCCAGCAAGTTAAAGAAGTATGGGCTGGATGAATGGACTATAAGGTAGGGTTACCATATCTATTAAATAAAAAAAGAGGACCCTCCACAGGCCCTGGCCCCGCTTATTTCCCCTCCCCCAGCCCCGCCCCAACTCCGCCCCTTCCCCACCCTACCTCCGCTCCCTCCCACTCCCAGCCACGGGGAAAGGGCTGCCCGAGCGCTACCGGCTTCACGGTTTGCCGGGCAGCCCCCAGACCCTGCGCCCCCGGCCGGCGCTTGCCCAGCGCAGCTGGAGCCCGGGAGGGGAAGCGCCCAGCCGGGGGCGCAGGGTCTGGAGGCTGCCCGGCAAACCATGAAGCCGGTAGCGCTTGGGCTTCGGGCAGCCCCCTTGCCTCCGGACCCTGCGCCCCCAGCCGGGCACTTCCCCTCCCGGGCTCCGGCGGCGCAGGGTCCGGAGGCATGGGGGCTGCTCGAAGCTGGTAGCGCTCGGGCAGCCCGGCTCTGGTAGCGCTCGGGCAGCCCGGCTCTGTTTAAGAGCCGGGCTGCCCGAGCGCTACCGGCTTCGGGCAGCCCCCATGCCCGGCTCTTAAACAGAGTCGAAGAGTCAGGGGAGGAGCAGAGCCGCGGAGGCTCTGCTCCTCCACTGACTCTTCAGCTCTGTTTAAGAGCCGGGCTGCCCAAGCGCTACCGGCTTCGGGCAGCCCCCATGCCCAGCTCTTAAACAGAGCCGAAGAGTCAGAGGAGGAGCAGAGCCGCCACGGCTGGAGGCTCTGCTCCTTCCCTGACTCTTCGGCTCTGTTTAAGAGCCGAGCTGCCCCAGCGCTACCGGCTTCGGGCAGCCCGCTTGCCTCCGGACCCTGCGCCGCAGGAGCCCAGGAGGGGAAGTGCCCGGCCAGCGGCTGGGGTCCGGAGGCAAGGGGGCTGCCTGAAGCCCATAGCGCTCGGGCAGCTCGGCTCTTAAACAGAGCCGAAGAGTCAGGGGAGGAGCAGAGCCGCCATTTTCCCGGACATGTTCGGCTTTTTGGCAATTCCCCCCGGACGGGGGTTTGAGTGCCGAAAAGCCGGACATGTCCGGGAAAAAGAGGACGTATGGTAACCCTATATAAGGTGGATAGAAAGCTGGCTAGATCGTCGGGCTCAATGGGTAGTGATCAATGGCTCCATGTCTAGTTGGCAGCCGGTATCAAGCGGAGTGCCCCAATGGTCGGTCCTAGGGCTGGTTTTGTTCAATATCTTCATTAATGATCTGGAGGATGGCGTGGACTGCACCCTCAGCAAGTTTGCAGAGGACACTAAACTGGGAGGAGTGGTAGATACGCTGGAGGGTAGGGATAGGATACAGAGGAACCTAGACAAATTAGAGGATTGAGCCAAAAGAAATCTGATGAGGTTCAACAAGGACAAGTGCAGAGTCCTGCACTTAGGACGGAAGAATCCCAGGCACTGTTGCAGACTAGGGACCGAGTGGCTAGGCAGCAGTTCTGCAGAATAGGACCTAGGGGTTACAGTGGACGAGAAGCTGGATATGAATCAACAGTGTGCCCTTGTTGCCAAGAAGGCTAATGGCATTTTGGGCTGTAGAAGTAGGGGCATTGCCAGCAGATTGAGGTACGTGATCATTCCCCTCTACTCGACATTGGTGAGGCCTTATCTGGAGTACTGTGTCCAGTTTTGGGCCCCACACTACAAGAAGGATGTGGAAAAATTGGAAAGAGTCCAGTGGAGGGCAACAAAAATGATTAGGGGGCTGGACACATGACTTATGAGGAGAGGCTGAGGGAACTGGGATTGTTTAGTCTGCAGAAGAGAAGAATGAGGAGGGATTTGATAGCTGCTTTCAACTACCTGAAAGGGGGTTCCAAAGAGGATGGATCTAGACTGTTCTCAGTGGTACCAGATGACAGAACAAGGAGTAATGGTCTCAAGTTGCGGTGGGGGAGGTTTAGGTTGGATATTAGGAAAAACTTTTTCACTAGGAGGGTGGTGAAGCACTGGAATGGGTTACCTAGGGAGATGGTGGAATCTCCTTCCTTAGAGGTTTTCAAGGTCAGGCTTGACAAAGCCGTGGCTGGGATGATTTAGTTGGGGACTGGTCATGCTTTGAGCAGGGGGTTGGACTAGCTGACCTCCTGAGGTCCCTTCCAACCCTGATATTCTACGATTCTATGAAGAAAGAATCCATATCCACTGATGGTTCTGGTAGAGAAAAAGCATAGCTGGAAGAGGGGATAAACTTCTGTCCAAGGTAACATCCCCTGTTGGAGTCACAATCTTCCTCATTAGGGAAAGTCCTGATGATGGGGGAAGAGCAAAGATATTCTCCAGTGTGATATAGGTCTCTGACCTTCTTGGACTGCAAGGGGTCTGATGCACTCATACCAAAGGGGTCAGAAGAGGCAGACTTTGGGCTTGTCTACACTTGAAACACTACAGTGGTACAGCTGCAGCACTGACGTGTAGACACTCACTACAGTGATGGGAGGGATTCTCCCATCAACGTAGGTAATCCACCTCTCCAAGAGGCGATAGCGAGGTTGACAGAAGAATTCCTCTCTTGACCTAGTGCTGTCTGCTTAACTATGTTTAGAAACATTTGGTCAATTTATTTTGTTGTTTTATGTTTACAGTTTTGCTTGCCTCTGCATATTTCAGCTAGAACCTGATTTGGAAACACTATAAGAGATTATTTTCTTGCTGATTGTGGAAACTCAGGAGTGTGGTGTTTTTACACCCCTAAATGACATAGTGGGTACAACTTAACTTCTGAGTGCAGACCTGGCCTTTGTATTGCTATCACCACCGGTGGAGATATCTCCGATCGCATCTAAACAGATGGATCCTGAGATTTTGACTTGGATGGTACTGGTGGAATTGGTGCTGCCAAAACAGGTCCAGTATCAAAGAAGCCCTGGCTTTATGGGCTTTAGAGTCCTGCCCTGGGACTTAGTACATCCTAAATCCTTAGAGATGGACAGAGTAGGTTCGCTCGACTTATGCAAGGGCATTTCAAAAAGTGGGATGGCCCTGGTGCTCCCTCTCACTCCCCCCAATTCTGGCACCACTGCACGGAATTCATGCATATCCACAGTGGATTACACATAGGGACCAGCACTTGAAGAAGAAAACCAACAATTTGGTAAACATCTAAAAATATGACTGCTTATCCAGACCTTTTGGGGACTAGAAATTCAGATGGATTGTCATGCAAATTTTCAAGCTATCCAAGGTACCCTGTCTTTGGTTTAGTTGGAAACACAGCAAGAAAATAATCTCTTATAGTGTTTCCAAATCAGGTTCTAGCTGAAATATGCAGAGGCAAGCAAAACTGTAAACATGAAACAACAAAATAAACTGACCAACTGTTTCTAAACCTTAAAGTTTCAGGTTCAATTCAGTTTGAATCTTCTCTTAAATTTATCATAGGAAGTTCACCAGAAGCTATTTAGAAAAGCTATTTGTAAATTAGAATTACACTGGAATGAAAACACATCTGTGGGGATGTGTAATTACAGTGTGAATTTCAGAGTATGTCCAGGATAAAGTAAAACCCTACATAGGTGCCATTTAAGTAAAAGAGCGTGTGCAGCCCCATTTGAGTAAAGAGCTCATGCCACACTTCATATTTGTGTTATGGTGAGGAACGTAAACTATTTTGAACATGACTAGACTTGACATATCGTGGGATGCAGAAAATGTTCATGTGAATTTCAGTCATAACAAGACACTCTGTAGTTCCAGGTTAGAGGCCTAGGGAGGTCACATTCCTGCAGGCATGGTAGGAGGGATTTGCAAAAGCATGCACACATCTCTCTGTTACAACTGAATAGGCAATTTGCTCTTCCCTCAAATGCCTTCAGTTTTTATTCCAGATCCCAATTATGGTACTCGAAGCAGTAAAAATTCAAGCCATCATGCTGTTGTGCTGATAATGGAGCTGTTGCTGTGTTTTCTCACTGTGCAGGACACAGTCCAGGATATGCAGCTATGTGGCCTAGGCATGCGTGACATATTTATGAATATTTATGATTGGCATTACACCCAACAGCGCATGTATATTCTTATCAAGAAGAGCATCAAACTGCTGATGAAACTAATAATCTTTTCAAAGCCAACAGATAGGCTGGATATAGGTCTACTTGTTTCTTGTGGGATGACTTGTCTGGATTTCTGAAAATTATTAACTACACAACTCTAATTTCCCCTGTATCCTGGTTTTGAGTTAGGTGGACACTGCAAGAAAAGCTTCTCACGCAAAGTTTCCAAATCTGGTTCTAGCTGAAGTATCCAGAGGAAAGCAAATATGTAAACAAATGAACAAAATAAATGACTGATCTTTCTAATTGGAGAGAGATCTAATCCATGTTTACATGGTCTGGATACCTCAGCACTTTACAACTGTCCTTATTTTCCCCTCTCCCATAACATGTGGAGGGGATCCCCAAAGCCTATGGAAACCCCTTCACTGACATAGCACAGGACAGGGGCTTTGCACACCACGAGGAAGAGGGGCACGTAAACAGCCACATGAAGTGACATCTACCCACTCGACATTCATAGGAATTTATTCACGTAAATTAATGCTGACCCTGTTGTCACTATCTTATGAAGTATCCCTCCTCTGCAAGCTGATCTTCCCTCAAGGAAGAGATCAGGGCAGCCAGTGAGAACTACATGAGAGCAGAGGTCCTGAGACAGGGTGCAGAAGAAAGGTGGCAGGAGGGAAATCAAGGATGGGCTCTGCATGGATGCTTTGGGCCTCTCTGTGGATTCTTCAAGATTGTGATAATTTATTAGGGTTACCATACGTCCGTTTTTTCCCGGACATGTCCGGCTTTTTGGCAATCAACCCCCCATCCGGGGGGAATTGCCAAAAAGCCGAACATGTCCGGGAAAAATACCGGCCGGGCACTTCCCCTCCCGCAGCTGCTCTGCTCCTCCCCTGACTCAGACTTCGGCTCTGTTTAAGAGCCAAGCTGCCCGAGCCAGCGCTACCGGCTTTGGGCAGCCCCCGTGCCTCCGGACCCCGAGCCGCCGGCCGGGCATTTCCCTTCCCGGGCTCCAGCTGCTCTGCTCCGGCGGCGCAGGGTCCGGAGGCAAGGGGGCTGCCCGAAGCCAGTAGCGCTCGGGCAGATTGGCTCTTAAACAGAGTCGAAGAGTCAGGGGAGGAGCAGAGCAGCCAGAGCCCGGGAGGGGAAGTGCCCGGCCGGGGGCGCAGGGTCCGGAGGCATGTGGGCTGCCCAAAGCCCGAGCGCTACCGGCTTCATGGTTTGCCAGGCAGCCTCCAGACCCTGCATCCCCGGCTGGGCGCTTCCCCTCCTGGGCTCCAGCTGCACTGGGGAAGCGTCGGCCAGGGGCGCAGGGTCTGGAGGCTGCCCGGCAAACCATGGAGCCAGTAGTGCTCGGGCAGCCCTTTTCGCGCGGCTGGGAGGGAGGAGGGGGAGTTAGGGCGGGGACTTTGGGGAAGGGGCGGGGAAGGGGCGGAGTTGAGGCAGGGCCGGGGGTGGGAAAGGGGCAGGGCCAGGGCCCATGGAGTGTCCTCTTTTTTATTTTTTAAATATGGTAACCCTAATTTATAGTTTAAAAGGACTAACTCCCTGTTCTCTGCACTGGAAAATGCAAGGAACAAAATGGGACAATTCAGAGGACCCCGGGACTTTCCATTGGACTTGCCTCTCTCCACACTTTTGTTTGCATTACAGATAATATACCCAAGTGAATTTGCAATAGTAGCAAACGTGGTGTGGTTCTTCCGTTCTGGCAGAATCAGATCTGCAAGGTCTGACTAACTAGATTAGATTCAATTTAGTTTAGGCTAAATATAAAACACAACTGGGAAGACCGTGTTCTACGAGATGCATTGCTGTTTGTTCACCGGGCATATAAACACACTGGCGATATGACAGATACATTTCACAGCTGGCATCGCTGCACTTCGTGCTTGCAGAAGAACTGATGAGCAGTTCTGTGCTAAGTGATATTAGATCATTTGGAGCATGTCATTTCTCTGATAGGAATTGGAGAGCCTTGCAAAGTTCTGTTCACTCAATTAGCAGGGGCAAATTGTTTTTTGTTTTCTGAGGTGCAGACAGGAAAGCAGAGACACAAAGAGTTTAAGGGACTTCCCCAAGGTCATAGAAGGAGTCACAGTGACATAGCAGGGATTAGAATTCCCTGGCTTCTAGTCTATTGGTCATATCTCACCTGTTCTCTAACCTGATTAAAGGGAACTTCTATATGTACTGTAATGAAGTTCATCTTTGGAGGGTGGGTAAATAAATAAATAAATAAGAGGTTTGATTATAAGTTAGGGGCAGATATGAAAAATAACTTCGCATTCTCCAAATGAGCAGGTTAAAACACGGGTGAATATCTTGCACAAAGCATATATTGGAACCTTCACCTATCCTTAAAACAAGTGTACCCTATTTATTTTCTGTAGATTACAATTTATATGGCAAAAAAACTTTTCAAGTACCAACTGCTTTAAGATGACCTTTTTGTTACATTTTTCAGTGGCAGGTCAGTACAACATAGTTGAAACGTGATTTACGCACTTTAAAAACTCTTGTGTGGAGATGTTTCCTCTTTCAACCCAAATGTTTTGATTCGTTTTTTAAATAATAATACTTAGAACTTATATAGCATTTTTTATCCTACACATTTCAAAGGTATTTAAGTTTCATTATCTCCATTTTACAGATGGGAAAATTGAGACTCACCAAGAGGTGAAGTGACTCGCTCAAGGTCATACACGGAGTCAGTGGCAGAACTAAGATTGGAGCCCAGGTCTCCTGATTCACAGGTCCCTGTTCTAATCACATGACAACACTGCCTCCCACTGACTAAGAAAAATTAAAGACTAGTTTGTTTTTTGATGTAGAGTCACCTGACACTGTTAATTCTGCTGTCCTTACTCAGGCAAAAGTCTCAACAATTTCATCCAAAATATATTAATTGTGATGTCACTGGGAAATTGTCTGGGCTAAGGAGTGCAAGACTGAGCCCTAAATTATTTTCCTTATTTTTGATATATGTACAAGTAACGGCTTCCCTAATACACATGCGGGGGAGGAGGGGAAATCTCCTATGCTGTAACTACAGAAAGTATCAGAGTAACTCAAATCAATACTTTGCTTAAAAAGCAAGCAAGCCTGCCCCATTCCTTCCCTCCCCCCCCCCCCCCCCCCACACACACACAGAGGTTTGGAATGTTATAAACAGGAAAGGCTATTTATATAGGAAAGGCAAGAGTAGATGCAGACTCGCTATGGCATGCAGCTATATGCAAAGAGAAAAGAGTTAACTAAAGTTACCTGACAGTCTGGCAGTCTGGCCCCCTGGCTAGTTGTGAGCCGCGTAGTGGTATGGAGGCAGCAGGCTGCTGATAATCTACAAGAAACTGATAAATTAGACATATATACAAAGAGATGACAAAGCAAGGGGTTAGTAACAATAGTAAACAGACTATGCAGCTGATGGAGAGATTTAGTGAGGAATGTATGTTCAGTTCTTGTTAGCTAAGTAACAGTTTCTTTCACAAATACTACTAATGGAAACATTTGAGCTTATTTTTTCCCCCCAATGGCAAGATATTATTAGATGGGAGTTTTAGACCAACCATATTTAATGAGCACGTACTGATGGACCTTTTGCAATATGGGCCTGATGGTAGTCTTTTCACTGACTTCAATGGGGTCTGAATCAGGCCATATTAACCATTATTTTATCATAGGGTATGAATGCAACTGGTTTGCTTACTAGTAATATAAAATGTCAATAACCGCTACTTTAAAATTCTCAAGATATCTTATGCCTATTATAATAAAAAATCCCCTGTGAACTTGCAGAGTAAAAAAATCCTGTGGCAGTTCCAGCTGCCATCAAAACATAGTTCTTTCAAAAGGATTTAAATCAGACATTACAACCTGCAAGCAGTGGCAGTGAGATTGTGTGTGTGAAATAAATGTAGAGCCACTGTAATTCTTGTGACTGTGTTTATAGGAATGATGAAACAGGTTTTCAATCCATTAACGACGTTCTCTGGTTTCTTGATTTAAAAACCAAATAAAACAACAACAAAACAAAACCTGAACTGCTAGCCTCTTACCAACTTCCAAGTCTGAGCAAACCCCACCACTGCACAACAACATAAGAAACTAACACAGTCTGACTCTTTATAATGGAACTAGTCCAAACATTCTGTGGCCTGTGTTATACACATAGTCAGACTGATGATCGTCATGATCTTTTCTGGCCTTAAAATCTGAGTTAAATCCTGACTCCACTGAAATAAATGGAGTTTTGCCTTTGACTTCAGTGGGGTCTGTGCATTCTTGCCTGCTGTGAATATTGCATCTTGATTCTCTAGATCCCAGCTTTTGATTCTCTAAGTTTCTTTCTCTAAAGCAACTGTTTAGGAAACAGGAAGTTATTCTAACGTGAATTTTAAAAACAAAAATGACTAGTCAATCAGAATCTTTTTTAGGAATCATGAATCTTTTCTTCTTTTTTTCACTGGCTGTCACTCAAAACACAAAACTCCCTTTGAAGGAGGTACAAATAATGTAACAGTCTCTGCTCTGGTGTAGAGGAAGATTGTTCCCTTGGAATTCAATTCTGCTGTCTCAATCAGTTGGAAGAAGTTGTTGGTACTATATATACAAAGACTTCCCACATGTAGCTGACACTGTTGGTACTGTTCTTCTTTCACACAGGGCAGGGTACTTGCCTGAAAATACTGGGGGTCATTCTAGTACCACAGTCACCTCTTCTCATACAAATCCATTTATCAGTCATCATATAGGAATCTGTCTCCTAAGATGATCTGTGCTGCCCTCTAGTGGTCTAAGTGGGTGTGGACAAATCACATTTGGTGCCTATCTTCTCACCTCAGTAAACATCATAGATTTTGGACCCTGAGCTTGACCTTTGGCAGGAAGAGAAGGAAAAAGTGTAAGGAATTATTATTCAACACATCTAAATGTGTCATATGACTTAAGCTGACAGAGCTGCTCTTTTGTTGCAGTTTGCAGAGTAGTCTATTTGAAGTGCTGGTCTTAGACCCAGAGCTGTCTTCTCTTGGTAAATCAACATACAGCTTGGTTAGGGGGGTGTCTTATGCAGCAAGATGGCTGTTCTACCGGTGTAAAACATTTTTACATTGGGTGATGCCTGAATGGCTATCAGTGTGTAGTCTCTCTAGCTCCCAGGACTGATGAAATATTAGTTAAGCCATAAAAGGCAGGCACTGCTTATTGCTGGTGCTGTAAAGATTTTTACTTTATGATAAGTCTCCTAAAAACAGGATCAATGAACTGATTACTGCAAGAGTCAGACTGGTTTATTCCTAAAGTCTCTGTTGCCAGGAAAGCCAAATGCAGTGTTGATTTCAACCACTACAGGGAGAGAATGACTATTTTGCATGAGAATCCCCCAATCCAACTCATACTGAAGTCAGTGGGGGTACTCCCATTGACATCAGTATAAAGGCCCGCACTAGTGATAGGCAATATATAAAAGGTTCCGCATGGTTCAGAATAGCATTCTTTGAAACTCTAAGGGCACAACTCCCATCACCACTCAGCCTCGTCAGCCCTTCAGCTTCTCATCATTCTAGCAACTCTCCTTCACTGTTGGACTGGCCAGAGCTAGTTTCTTCTTTCAAATCTAATGCCCAGTGCTAGCTATGGGCCAAATTTAGTCCTGGTGGAACAGCTTTAAATTCTGTTAATTCAATTAAGTTTCACCCACTTACATCAGGACTGACACTGGCTCTATAGATACTGTTGAACCGAGAAACTTTGTGAAAAATGTGGGAATTTTGGTAATATTTTTATGATGCCTGTGTGTGCCTCAGTTTCCCTCAGGGGCTTTGCATAGCTATGCACTGAGGGTGAAGGGAAGGGATAAGGTGATGACTCAGCAGCCTGGTTGGAAACCAGAGTCATTAACAAACTGAATAAAAGTCTACACATGTGAATGGAGGATCCAGAGAGACAGTGAAAACCCCAGTGGCCAGTGACCCACACACTTACTGACCAAAGGCCAAAAGCAGTAGAACAAAGGAGAAAGTTGATAGGTGGCTGTGATAAAAGCTGTGCTCACAGACATCCAGCATGCACCCCGCCCCCCGGAACCAAAGACAAAGGGACTGAGACAGGGCCAAAGTGGATTCTACAGCAGCTCGGCTGGGTAGAGCCCTCACATTGGCTAGACTGAACTCTGTCTTAATCTTTGCTTCTCTACACCAGTGGTTCCCAAACTTGGTTAGCAGCTTGTTCAGGATAAGCCCCTGGCGGGCTGCGAGATGCTTTGTTTACCTGAGCATCCGCAAGTACGGCCGCCTGCAGCTCCCAGTGGCCGCAGTTCACCGTTCCCGGCCAATGGGAGCTGCAGTAAGTGGTGCGAGCTGGGCCACTGCTTCTCGCAGCTCGTATTGGCCGTGAACGGCAAACTGCGGCCACTGGGAGCTGCGAGCGGCTGGACCTGCGGATGCTCAGGTAAACAAAGCGTCTCGCGGCCCACCAGGGGCTTATCCTGAACAAGCCGTGAACCAAGTTTGGGAACCCCTGCTCTACGCTAACCTCAGGACTTTCACATTCTGAATGCTAGGTAACTAATAGATTATCTTGCTTTGAAAAGAGTGCTTGGCGTTGCTGAAAACACTAACTGGGAGTCCTGTGTCCTGAAGGAATAAAGAACAAGCCTCCCATAGGAGCCCAGCCCTGGCTAAGCACCACACCTAGTGTCACAGGTGTGTTCAGCCTTTTGGACTATAAACTAGGTGAATCCAATCAACATTATCATGTGTGGCTGTGTTTTTAATGTCTGAGAAATGGGCATGCATTTTTGCTGCTGTCAGCAATGTCCTCAGTGAAAATTTTACATGCGACTATAGAATGAGCATAATGGAACTCCCTTTGTACATTCTGTCACTGGATATACAAAACAAGCTGTTTATATAAAGAGTGACTTGGTATTATCAAGGAACAAGAATAGCAAGGGATCCAAGACCAAGAAAAGCATCAAGAAGAGCATGAGTGGTGCTGCAAATAAGTGACTGGTGTATTGTATACACCTTTTGCTGTCTTCTGATTATAGTAACTCAAAATTCATGAAATGTTTCTATAAAATCTCACGGGTAAAAATGAAGAGCCAAACACTAAATATAAAAAATATTTTAAAGGGACTATTCACATTAGGAAAGCCAAGTGTGTGAATGAAGATTTGCAGGATCAATCCCTGAAAAGAAGAAAATGAATTTCTTATTGCAAAATGTGAAGTTGACTTTTTGGTGTTTTATGTAAAACTCACCCTGGAGACGGAAGGATCCCTTCATTTTGCAGAACTTGCAAAAAAGTCTCACTTCCTAAGCTCAGATTTTCATAGTCCCCACCCCCCTACTGTCATGCCACTCAATGTCAATTGCACTTGCTGCATAAATGTTGCAAGAACTTGATAATGTGTTCTGCTGAGACGTGCTATTGTCAGTTTACCTGAAAACAGGAGCAGTCTCTGTTTACCTGAGAATGAATTATTCTCTTTCCTGGGATTTCAAAAACAACGACTAAGTTGATTTAATGTAACCCCTGGCTAACAAAATGAATCAAGAGTAGTGAGCAAGAAAATCTTTTCTTAAAAACAACCCCCCCTTTCTTCTGATGACACTAAACTGGGTGGAGTGGTGGATACGCTGGAGGGTAGGGATAGGATACAGAGGGACCTAGACAAATTAGAGGACTGGGCCAAAAAACAACCTGATGAGGTTCAACAAGGACAAGTGCAGAGTCCTACACTTAGGACGGAAGAATCCCAGGCACTGCTACAGACTAGGGACCAAGTGGCTAGGCAGCAGTTCTGCAGAAAAGGACCTAAGGGCTACAGTGGATGAGAAGTTGGATATGAGTCGACAGTGTGCCCTTGTTGCAAAGAAGGCTAACGGCATTTTGGGCTGTATAAGTAGGAGCATTGCCAGCAGATCAAGGGACGTGATCATTCCCCTCTATTCGGCATTGGTGAGGCCTCATCTGGAGTACTGTGTCCAGTTTTGGGCCCCATGCTACAAGAAGTATGTGGAAAAATTTGAAAGAGTCCAGCGGAGGGCAACAAAAATGATAGGGGGCTGGAGCACATGACTTATGAGGAGAGGCTGAAGGAACTGGGATTATTTAGTCTGCAGAAGAGAAGAATGAGGGGGGATTTGATAGCTGTTTTCAACTACCTGAAAGGGGGTTCCAAAGAGTATGGAGCTCGGCTATTCTCAGTGGTAGCAGATGCCAGAACAAGGAGTAATGGTCTGAAGTTGCAGTGGGGGAGGTTTAGGTTGGATATTAGGAAAAACTTTTTCACTAGAAGGGTGGTGAAGCACTGGAATGGGTTACCTAGAGAGGTGGTGGAATCTCCATCCTTAGAAGTTTTTAAGGTCTGGCTTGACAAAGCCCTGGCTGGGATGATTTAGTTGGGGATTGGTCCTGCTTTGAGCAGGGGGTTGGACTAGATGACCTCCTTAGGTCCCTTCCAACCCTGATATTCTATGATTCTATGATCTAGTTTTCCCCTAGTTCCCTTATATATGATGGAGTTTTTCAACAAAAAATGAATTATTATTTCATAGCTTATTTTTTATCTTCCCAAAGCTGATTTGAAGAAGGGATTAAATTGTTAATAGATGTGAACAGGCTGCTGAACTCCCACATTTAAACATACAGATAATGACATAAGCACATTGCATTAAGAGGAGCTAAGATGTCAATGGGATGGCTCAGGGGATTGAGAATGGGAGAGGGGACCTTTCACCTTGGGTCTAATGGACTGAGTCTGATGCAGGTTAATAGTAACCAAAAGTAGCTATCATCTGATGGCTGTTTGTAGTCTGTGTAAGAGTTGATTATCTCAGGCCAATTCCTACTGGAAGGATATCTACCTCACAGCAGCCATCTTTGTTGGCCATTCCAGAGGACAAGAAACTGAACAGGCATGGAAATTAATATACTCTCTCAATCCCACAGGTGCCCCTTCCTGATCAAGGTTGAGGCCTGTTGCTAGGGCAGTGTGTGCAGAAGTTTGCATTACTGTTGTGCATACTGCACCTGTTCTTTGGATGGACAGACTCTAGATTCAAGGAATATCAATCTGATGCCTTCACAAGCACTGTACCTAACCTTAAAAAAATCTCAGAAGAAGCCTTTCTATTTACAATGTGCTGAAAGAAAAACTGAAGCAGAAGGTGACCTAAATTCTTCAGTACTTGGCCCTTTCCCTTCTCCCCAGATCCACCGGCTCAGAGATTTTACACACCCCAAAACATGGAGGAGCAGCACCTTCTGTATGGGTAGCATTTTATGCCTTCACAGGTAGAAGTTAATGAATCAAGATGATATTACAGT
This sequence comes from Chrysemys picta bellii, assembly GCF_011386835.1. Taxonomy (NCBI): domain Eukaryota; kingdom Metazoa; phylum Chordata; order Testudines; family Emydidae; genus Chrysemys; species Chrysemys picta. The sequence continues at coordinate 108,056,261 of NC_088791.1, forward strand.
GTACAGATAAATTAACCATATCAGATAAAATAAATGCTCCTCACCCACCAAAAGTTCACCCATATTAAAACCTGAACTTAACTTATTTTTTTCCTCCTAAGCAAGAGGGGAAAAGAAGAAGGGAGAGCTTAGAAAATTAGGATGTGGTCACCATACTGCTGCCTCCAATTTTTCTTCTTGCAGAGGGGAGCTTGGGGAAGTCTAATCCTCTCTCCACTCCCAGGCCACCCACGCCTCTACCTCACACATAGCTTTGTGCCGCCCGTGTGCTGCGTTTTCCTTGGGGAAGAGGCTCATCTGCCTGTTTTGCCCACCCACCCATTGTTTGGCTAGCTGGCTAGGCTGACTGCATCCACGGTTCGTTGTGTGTGTGTGTGTGTGCGTGTGTGGTGGGGAGCTGGCCAGTAGACCTGCTCACTCCTTAATATCCCGGTGAAGCATCTTTGGGGGATTAGCTCATGACTGAGATTTCGGACCAACATATTGCATCCTATCCCATTGTTCCATTTGTGAGGATTTGTGAATGGCCTTGTGCAGGCTGGGGCTAAGTGAGTGCAGGGGATAGTAGCAGAAGGAATGATTCTAGGGACAGGTGGAAAGGAATATGGGAGTGACAAGACGCATTCCCTTATTCTGCATAACTGAACATCCTGCTTCTGCAGTTCACCCAGGTCACATTGACCCAGGGATTTCAAAAACTGACCTCTGAATGGGTATTCACATGCCCCTGCACAGCTCCTGGGCATGTCTGGGCCAGCTCTGATCAGATGCTTTTAATTCTCTATTATAGCAAAGGTTTAGAAACACACACAGAACTGATTGGGTTAAGATCAGCAATGCAGGGAAACTTCCAAAGGTGTAAATCTCATCACTCCCCAATGGCCGTTTCCATAAGTGTTTACTGCTGAAGTATGTACAAAAGATGCAGTCTCATAACAAGCATGGAAGGAAAGCATTAGATAAACTAAAGGCTTCTTATCAGCAAGATCCAGTGATTGGTTTATTGGACTGGCTAGAATATGTCATTACTGGGATAAAGAAAAGCATTTAGAAAGATGCCATCTGTATTACTGACTACCACAGAACAATGTGATAAAGCACTGTTAACAATAATAATTTAGTGCTATACTTTGGTTTGGCCATAAAGATATATGGCTTTATGGATCAGTTTGTTTAAATTGCTTCCTGGAATATCTCAGGCTTCCCTGGCTACACTATTACTGATCTCTTTCATCTAAGCAACATTACAACTACAGTTTTTTTCTTCCTCTTAGCATTTAGCCAGGTAATTTCCCAGCGCAATGGAGATTTTAGCAAAAACAGAATTCCAGGTATTTTAGTCCTGCAATGCATAGAAAACTGTAGGAAATCATGTAGATTTTGCTAAATCCTGACCTCTGCTGAATTTATGCACAAGGGGTGGGGCCATTTCCTCTTTTCTCCCATTATGTAAGAAACAGGCAAGGATACTTCAACCCACTCAAGAGCACCAGAAGACATGTTCCAGTGGTGGCATGGTTTATAGGTTAGGAGATGCAGCCATCCAGCTAGCAAGCATTATCCTATAAGCAGCAACCGTTATCCAGATGCAACAGTGATAATTGATAAATTAAACAGTAATAAGTCACCAGGACCAGATGGTATTCACCCAAGAGTTCTGAAGGAACTAAAATGTGAAATTGCAGAACTACTAACTGCGGTATGTAACCTATCATTTAATGATGACTGGAGGATAGCTAATGTGACGCCATTTTTTTTAAAAGGCTCCAGAGGCGATCCCGGCAATTACAGGCTGGTAAGCCTAGCTTCAGTACTGGGCAGATTGGTTGAAACTATACTAAAAACCAGAATTATCAGATACATAGATGAATACAATTTGTTGGGGAAAGGGTCAACATGATTTTCGTAAAGGGAAATCATACCTCACCAATCTACTAGACTTCTTTAAGGGGTTCAACAAGCACATGAACAAGGGGGATCCAGTGGATATAGTGTACTTAGATTTTCAGAAAGCCTTTGACAAGGTCCCTCACCAAAGGCCCTTAAGCAAAGTAAGCTGTCATGGGATAAGAGGGAAGGTCCTCTCATGGATCAGTAACTGGTTAAAAGATCGGAAACAAAGGGCAGGAATAAATGGTCAGTTTTCAGAATAAAGAGAGGTAAATAGTGGTGTCCCCCAGGGGTCTGTACTGGGACCAGTACTGTCCAACATATTCATAAATGATCTGGAAAAAGGGGGCAAAATTTGCAGATGATACAAAACTACTCAAGATAGTTAAGTGCAAAGCAGACTGTGAAGAGTTACAAAGTGATCTCACAAAACTGGGTGACTGGCCAACAAAAAGGCAAATAAAATTAAATGTTGATAAATGTAAAGTAACTCACATTGGAAAACATCATCACAACTATACATATGAAATGATGGGGTCTAAATTAGGTGTTACCACTCAAGAAAGAAATCTTCCGATAGTGGCCAATGCCAGGTGCCCCAGAGGGAATGAACAGAAGAGGCAATCATCAAATGATCCATCCCCTGTTGCCCATTCCCAGCTTCTGGGAAACAGAGGTAGGGACACTATCCCTGCCCATCCTGGCTAATAGCCATTGATGGACCCATCCTCTATGAATTTATCTAGTTCTTTTTTGAACCCTGTTATAGTCTTGACCTTCACAACATCCTCTGGCAAGGAGTTCCACAGGTTGACTGTGTGTTGTGTGAAGAAATATTTCCTTTTGCTTGTTTTAAACCTGCTGCCTATTAGTTTCACTTGATGATTACCTGTTCTGTTCATTCCCTCTGAAGCACCTGGCATTGGTCACTGTCGGAAGACAGGATACTGGGCTAGATGGACCTTTGGTCTGATCCAATAAGGCTGTTCTTATGTTCTTAGTGCTCCTGCTTTGAGCAGAAATGAAATGTGCCCCACTGCTTTGAATCCTGCTCCAGGAAGCTAGATTCCTTTAGCAGATGACTCACTGAGCAGTCACTGCTCCCTCTCTCAGTGTAGGCTGGGGCAGGTTTTGAAACTTAATGTACAGGTAATGTTCAAAGAGAGGGACAGGTTGCATTAGAGTTCTTTATGCAGGGAACAGAAATTTAAGCAATAGGAAAAGTCCGAGGGGAGGCAGCAGAAGTGGCACAGAAGGACCCAATTTTCACCCAAGGTTTAGGAATGAAGATGAGAAGGTGCAGGCCTCTCATTTAGTAAAGAAAGGCTCAGGGGGAAACAAAGACTAAGTAAACCAGAAGTTGGGAGCCAAACCTATCCCAGCTACACAAGCTTAAGGGCCAGATGATTTTATATCAGCTGAAAAATCTAACCCTGAGAATGATCATAATATCAAAGGAAGGCAAAGAGATATGCTAGTGCTGGAGATGCTGATGCTGTCTTATCTGCACTGACCTCTTGCTATTTTTCTTTTAACAGTGTAAAATTTAAATTCTTTAATTATATTTCCTGCCTTGGGTTGCCTGTGATAGCAGGGGACTGGACTCAATAACCCAGTTGGTCCCTACCAGTTGTATGTTCTTATATGCTTTTTTATATCTGTATTTTATCAAAATCTTATACCCATTGCCCAACACTGTAGAAACATTTTCACCTATCTGAAAGCATCATTCAAAATAATCTTTTTTAAAAAGCCGTGCTGGTCCACCCCCAGTCTGTTCCTCTTCTCAATTCTCTATACCTCTCTCGGTCTTCTCTCCCCACCTTTTAACATGCTATCCCGTAGCAGGAGACCAGACAGCTGATTTTTCATAATTTTTTAGTTAGTTTTATTCAGTACTTTCTTCTGACACCTGGATTACCTGCCAGCCCCAATTAAAGTCTCCCCCTGATCTTTCCATGGACTCCATTGGTCACGTGAATGACAATCAGATCAAAGTAATGCAAGCAAAGCTGTATGTCAACTTTAACCTTCAGCTTTGCCTCATTGTGGCTTATTGTAACATGCATTTCTATGTTACAATGGCTTATTGTAACATTATAACGTGCATTTTTTTTCCAAATACAAAAAACAATATTAAGAAATTTCTTGACCGTTTGACACTTTTTTATTGTATGTCATGCTTTTGCATTTTTATAATGAATATAATTTGTGGGATATTTTTTAAATCATTCCTCACTAAATCTAATGAAAATCTAAATAGGGGTTAGTAAATTAGCAGAAATGGGAATGGACAGAAGCTTAAAAGCTATTATGTTAAGGATGTTATACATTTCACAGAAATAGCATTTCTATAGATCCAAGTATCTACAGTGTACACACTTATATTAAAAATGTGGTGTATCATTTAGAGGCTTCAAAAGCAAAAAGGAAAAGGCTTATAAACATATCACTTGTGATACTGTTGTCTAGGTTATCAATTTTCAGTTTAAGACTGGTGGATACATTTCAAAGGTCATTCTGGCCTGCAAACATGGCCAAGGCTGTGGTACAATTTGTACCATGTCAGGGTACAAGTAAGGTCTGATCCAAGCCTGCTGAAGTCAAGGTGAATGGGATTTTGGTAGGCTTTGGAACAGGCTCTAAAGGCACAGTTGGCAACCATCACAGCCCAAAACAGCAATACATCTACACTAATGAATATATTCATTTTGATGACAGAAGTTACTGGTGACCCAAGGAATAGCTCTGCAACAGAGATAAAAAAGTCCCTGCTTCACTAACTTAAACAAGCAAAGACTCACTTCTGTATCATCTTACATTTTCAGTTGACTAGCACAATAATTAATATTCAGGTATTGTTGGTGATCAAAATCAGTAACTCATGAAACCACATTAAACCTTTTCACAGAACATAAAGACAGACTATTTGTTAAAGGAATTTTGAAGAAGTGTCAGTGATTGTTGAGGGTGGTAGCTTCAGGAACACAATCTTTTTATGAAAAGTAACAGAGTACTGGTAATACATTTTTTAAAAGTGTGATGTGTTACCTGCCTATATACTTGGTTGGAAACAGCCTAAAGTCTAATGGATTCTAATCAAGAACTTCCAACAGAAGTTGCTAAAATTTGTTATTTAAATGAGACAAATTCAATCTAATAACCACGTAACAATTTTTATACACATGGAAAAAAGTCAATAACCTCTTGATAATATTCAGCCTTAAGACATGGACTTCACTGCAATCCTTTATTTCTTTATTTAATTTTGTTTTGTAGCTGGCAACATATTTTCATAAGGAGGGTTTTTTTAAACGCACTTTAAAAACGTAATGAGAAAATACAAAGAGAAGCAAATACAACCAGTGGCACAGCAGTAAATTCATGTCATCATAATAGTTAAATGATATTGATCAGCATGAAATGTATGCCATCGGTCTTGTCTGTGGTAATTAGGAAGCTAAACATAACAGAGAAAAAGCATAAAGCAAAATGGTCCTATTCACAGTGGCACCAAGAGGTAAAAGTACATTTAGCCAGCTGATTTCTTGATCAGTTACAGCCAGCTAAAGTCCTTGGCAATGATACTTCTCTTCAGTTTTGTAGTAGCTTTCACAAGGACAATGTACCACAGTAGGAGTGATGTAAATGCATAATGCTCATTAAGCTTAGTTAAGTGAGCATATCAGATGTAGAACATGTAGACCCTAATAGCAAGGATATATAGATATTTCTATATGTGTGCTCTAACCCCACACATTAAACAATGAAAACAAATTACACACACACAAATGACAGGTTTCAGAAGGGTAGCCGTGTTAGTCTGTATCCGCAGAAAGAACAGGAGTACTTGTGGCACCTTAGAGACTAACCAATTTACTTGAGCATAAGCTTTTGTGGGCTAAAACCCACTTCTTCAGATGCATAGAATGGAACATATAGTAAGGAGATATATGTACATACAGAACATGAAAAGGTGGAAGTAGCCATATAAACTCTAAGAGGCTAATTAATTAAGATGAACTCATCAATTAATTATCCTTTTAGAGTTGATATGGCTACTTCCACCTTTTCATATTCTGTATGTATATATCTCCTTACTATACGTTCCATTCTATGCATCTGAAGAAGTGGGCTGTAGCCCACGAAAGCTTATGCTCAAATAAATGTGTTAGTCTCTAAGGTGCCACAAGTACTCCTGTTCTTTTTACACACACAAATGGTTCATTACAAAAATAATAGAAAACAGAGAAACACAGAACAAAAAGTGGACACAGGTAATAACATTAAATTAAAGATGTCTAAATTATCCTTTTTGTATGTAGCACCTGGTTTAGTTACAGTTCATGACCCTAAAAAAATTAATTAAAATAATTTCCATAAACAGTGTTAGACACATTAAACTAATGTTGCAGGAATCCTGCAAATGTCAATATCCTGCCTGCGTATAAAAATAGATAAGGCAACTTGCGTATATGAATTCAGACCATAAACATGAACGCATTCACTGCGCATACAAATATATTTTATGCATATTCAGGGGATCACAGAGAAACTCATTCCAAGACCCTCTTGCCCATGACGCACCCAGGAGAGTAATTTGTAGTTGACCTCAGTTTTGTGAATTTGGAGGATTTCCAGAGTTAGGACAATATTTTTAAAATGCTGGATCAGATTCATCAGCATGCTCCAGCTGCTTCGTGTTGCTTCAATTACATAGAGCAGCCACAAATTGATCTGATCTGGCTGGTTCAGCCAAGTTTATGGCTGCTTTTCATCCCCGTAGAAAGCAACCAGAGCCTACTGGTGAATCTAGCCCAGTATTTTTAAGGTATGTTAAAATTTTGAATGAATTAATTTTGACAGATTCCTTTGAAAAGCAGGATTATGTTGTACTGTTGAATTTTTATCTATATATTTGTGGATAAGTTAAACAAAAAAGTTAATTATTTATCACGATGTATACATAAAATTGTATCTTACACACAATAAAATTCTGAGTCCAGAAGCCCTGTTACAGAATCAAACGCTTAGTCAACAGGTAACTAGCATAGAAGGAATTGTCATTTTCTGTCCATATGACTTCTCTTTTCTGAATGAATTCCATTGACCCAAAATATTTAATTTAAGACAAGGAGAAGAGAAGATTTTTTAAAAACTGTCCAAGTCTACAATCAACCTCGTTCTAGGAGACAAGTGAGGCATTATTAGGGCTTGGTTGAATAGGCTGATGATATACTTTTGAAAAGCAGGCTAACTGCAAAATTAGTATCTGAGCTAAGAACTTTCATCAATGGCCTTGGATCACTTTCTTTTTAAAAATTATGCTTTCCTAGTTGTATAGGTTTCTAATAGTCCTGCTGTCCCAAAAGAAAGAGATGTTAGAACAACTCAAGGTTTAGGAATTTAAGGGATACTTATGGTACTGGAGTTTATAAAGTTAGGAACAGTTTTGTAGATTTTGTTCTTAACTGCAAAGCAAAGCTGAAGTACTTATTAGCTGCTAAAATTAGAAGTTATAACCTGTATCACTCCAAAGCTTGAAGATTAATAGCATCAGAAAAAAGAAGATAGAAACCAAACAGTTAAAAAAAAATTTTTTTTTCTTCTCTTTCAAAGGTGTAAGTTACACTGGCTATTAGGGCTGTCACATAATTGCAGTTAACTTAAGCGATTAACTCAAAACAAATTAACCCAAACAAAAAAATTAATCATGATTAATTGCAGTTTTAATCACACTGTTAAGCAATAATAGAATACCAATTTACATTTATTATAAATATTTTTGGATGTTTTTCTAAATTTTCAAATATATTGATTTAAATTACAACACAGAATACAAAGAGTACAGTGCTCACATAATATTATTTTTATTACAAATATTTGTACAGTAAAAAAGAAACAAAAGAAATAATATTTTTCAGTTCACCTCATGCAAATACCATAATGCAATATCTTTTTCGTTAAAGAGCAACTTACAAATGTAGATTTGTTTGTTTATTACATAACTGCACTCAAAACCAAAACACTTTTGTAGCCCGCGTTGCAAGGTATTTACATGCCAGATATGCTAAACATTTGTATGCCCCTTCATGCTTTGTCCACCATTCCAGAGGATATGCTTCCATGCTGATGATGCTCATGAAAAAAATAATGCGTTAATTAAATACGCGACTGAACTCCTTGGGGGAGAATTGTATGTCTCCTGCTCTGTGGTTTTACCCACATTCTGCCATATATTTCTTGTTATGGCCGTTTCAAAAAATGTATTGTTCGATTTAAGAACACTTTCATTGCAGATTTGACAAAACGCAAAGAAGGTATCAATATGAGATTTCTAAAGATGGCTACAGCACTCGAGCCAAGATTTAAGAATCTGAAGTGCCTTCCAAAATCTGAGTGGGACGAGGTCTGGACCATGCTGTCAGAATTACTGAAAGAGCAACACTCTGATTTGGAAACTACAGAACCCAAACCACCAAAAAAGGATATCATCTGACTCAACTGATGAAAATGAATGTGCATCAGTCCACACTGCTTTGGATCATTATTAAGCAGAACCTGTCATCAACTTGGAAGCTTGTCCTCTGGAATGGTGGTTGAAGCATGAAGGGGCAAATGAAAGTTTAGCATATCTAGCATGTAAATACCTTGCAATGCTGGCTACAGGAGTGCCATGGGAACGCCTATTCTCACTTTGAAGTGGCATAGTAAATAAGAAGCGGGCAGCATTATTTCATATAAATGTAAACAAACTTGTTTGTCTTAGCAATTGGCTGAACAAGAAGTAGGATTGAATGGAATTGTAGCTTCTTAAGTTTTACATTGTTTTGTTTTTGAGTGCAGTTATGGAAAAAAATAATGCTACATTTGTAAGTTGCACTTTCACAATAAAGAGGTTTCACTACACTACTTGTATGAGCTGAACAGAAAAATACTATTTCTTTTATCATTTTTACAGTGCAAATATTTGTAATAAAAAATAATATAAAGTGAGCCCTGTACACGTTGTATTCTGTTATAATTGAAATCAATATATTTGAAAATATAGAAAACATCCAAAATATTTACATAAATGGTATTCTATTGTTGTTTAACAGTGCGATTAAATCTGTGATTAATTTTTTAATCACACGATTAATCATGATTAATTATTTTAATTATCTGAGAGCCATAGCTATAATAATTTACTCCTGGGGGAATTTTGCACCACTTCATGCGTGCAGAAAATATGTCCCCCCGCAGAAAGTGATGGGGAAGCAAAAGGAAGCCATGCTGTGGGGATGGATGCCCATGGGCATAGTTTGAGGGGGTATTCCCCCCCACACACACCAGAGGCGAGGTGTGGAGAGGCACGCGGGGTCACATGTCACTGCCTCCTGCATTTCTGTGGGCACAGAGCTGCCCGGCTGGAGGAGGGTGCCTGTTTTCTGTACAACAGTGAGTGCCCATAGTGGGTGAGGGCAAGGGTGGCGGGGAAAATGGGGACAGGGTGGTGAGAGGAAGAGGCAGTGGGGAAGGAAGGGGGTAGGATAGGACAGGGAAGTGGATGTGGGAGTGAGGGGAGGGGGATAGAGGAAGGGGGCAGTGGGGAAGGGGGATGGGATGGGGAAGAGAAGGGGATGGGGAATGGGGGTGGGAGTGGGAACTCGTCATGCGGCATCCCCTCGACAGTTGTTGCAGCTGGGGCTCCCCCATTAAGCAGGCCCATCAACCCCCCACCCTGATGAGCTCCAGCCATCCTGCACTTGGACCACCCCGAAGAGCCCAACATGCCAAGCCCCATCCCACCAAATCCAGACCCCCGCTGATGAGCCCTATCCCCCACCCCAGGCTCTCCATGCTGAGCCCCAACCACCTTCATCTGGACCTCCCTGCAGAGTCCCATTGTCCCTGTACCCGGAACCGCCCAACAAGCCCCTGTGCATCCAGATCCCACACTGAGTCGCCTGCACCCAGATTTTCCCACACAGAACCCTCTTACCCCACACACTTGGATCCTGCTGGGCTGAAGCTGCCTGCCCACACCTGGTTAGGGTGACCAGATCACCCAAGACAAATATCGGGATGCGGGGGGAGTGGGGGTGACACGGGGGGGCGTGGCGGGGGGTGGGGCAAAAAAAAAAAAAACCCTTCCTCCGCAAGCGCTGGAGGGAGGCCCGGGAGACTCAGGGGAAGCGCGGGGCTGGGGTGAGTAACAGTCCGGCCTGGTCCCTTGCAGGCAAGACTCAGTTGGGTGGTTGGGAGAGGAGGGGGGCGGCCCGCGGGGCCAGGCGGGCTGTTCTCACCCCCGGCCAGCGGGACTCGGGAGCAGCCACTGCTGCAGCTCCCACTGCCGCGGGGGCAGGAAGCGGCCATGGCGCTCCGCGGCTGCAGCTCTGGCGCCCCTGAACCCCCCGAGCCGGGGCCTGCTGTGGGGACCCAGCAGCGCGCACGCTGTGCCCAGCCCCTGGCCAGGCGCGTCTGGGCTGCTGCCCAGCTGGTGCTATCCCGCGGCGGCCCCGGAGTGGGGGCAGCAGGCCCCAGCCCCCCCGTCCCGCAGGGGAACGAACGGGGCTGGGCTGCCGATGCCTCCGCCCCGGAGCCGCCGTGGGATAGCACCAGCTGGGCAGCAGCCCAGACGTGACCGGCCAGGGGCTGGGCCCAGCGTACGCGCTGCTGGGTCCCTGCAGCAGGCCCCGGCTCGGGGGGTTCGGAGGCGCCGCAGCCGCGGAGCACCATGGCCGCTTCCTCCCCCGCAGCAGTGGGAGCTGCAGCAGCGGCTGCTCCCGAGTCCCGCTGCTGGGGGGACAACAACAGCCACCGCCTGGCCCCGCGGGTCGCCCCCCTCCTCTCCCAACCACCCAACTGAGTCCTGCCTGCTGGGGACCAGGCCGGACTCTTACTCACCCCGGCCCCGCGCTTCCCCTGAGTCTCCCGGGCCTCCCTCCAGCGCTTGTGGAGGGAGGGGGAATGGTGAGCCCGGGGAAGAGGCGGGGATTCGGGGAGGGAGCCAATCGGGGGAGGAGGGGGCGGAGTCGGGGCGGGGGGAGGGTGCGAGCACTTCCGGGCTCTAGGCTCCGGGGCATTTCCTTGTTTGTCCAGTGTCCCGACCGCATGTCGGTCGGGACGCGGGACAAACAAGGAAATATTGGGACAGTCCCGATAAAATCGGGACGTCTGGTCACCCTACACCTGGTGTACCTGGCGCAGAGGGAGGGGCAGGGCCTGGGGTGTTTCTGGGGCAGTCCCAGCCCTTGTGCTGTGTCAGGATTGGGTGCAGCCTCACCGCTGAATTCCTGTCCTTAAGGGTGCTGCAGGGTGATCTCCCACATCCATGCAGGCAGCAGCCTGAGCTCCCCACTGCCATGCTGGAGCCTTCACATTTACTTATTGGCAAATAAAATTTGCAGAATTTTAAAATATGCAGAATTGTGCAGAATTTTTACTTTTTCATTTTTTGGTGCAGAATTCCCTCAGGAGTAATAATTGTCCCATAAGGATTACTCTACTGGTTGAGGATTGGCCAAAGGGATGAACCCCTTATAGACACCCTCGTAACCTTTCCCCACCATCAGGTGACCCTGATTTAGAAGGGAAGGGACTAGGTAGTGCAGAGACAGATTTACGTGCTGTGAGGGGTTCCCATATACCAAGGTTTCAGGGTAGCAGCCGTGTTAGTCTGTATCCGCAAAAAGAACAGGAGTACTTGTGGCACCTTAGAGACTAACAAATTTATTAGAGCATAAGCTTTCGTGGACTACAGCACACTTCTTCGGATGCATATACCAAGGGAATCCACTGGCTGCCACTTTCCCGCAGCCTGAGCAGTGCAAAGAGGCTGGAACAGAAACCAAGGATCTGGCCCCATGTGTTAGATATACACATATAACATTTTCATTATAATTAAACGCAGGCACACACTTACTAACAAAGAGGTAAGTGAAATATAAATCAAATAAAAACAGAATAAAAATTGTATAAAATACTTCTGCGGAAAATTATTAAATTAAATATTCGGTAGTTATGCAGTACTGGTACAGGAAACAATTCTTTAAAAAACCAAAACCAACAACATACAACTGGAAATGAAAAAATAAAAGCCATGTGAATTTTTCATCACGTGTGAGCTGATCTAGCAAGGTACTAGGCACCTGCTGTCAGATGCTCAGTGCCATCCATCTCCCCTGATGCTAATGAGATTTGAACATGCTGAGCCCCTTCGAGACACTCGCTACCTTAGAGGATTCAACCTCTTTGTGATTTAAAACCCTTCAAACAGTTTTTTATTTAAACAAAAACCCTTCCCAGGTCACTACGTTATTCTTTATGCAAAGGCTGTATAGTAATTAATAAATTAATTCATCATTAATGGTAATGAAATCTAAAACCTATAGTGCCAAATCAACAGCTTGTGTAAATGAGGATAGCTCCAATGGAACTACACTGATTTACATAAGCTGGGGATCTGGCCTCAGCTGGTCTCTGAATTTCAGAGAGAAATGTCACTTCTACAGGGTTTCTTTTGTGTTTGTTTTTCAAACCGATTAGATCAAGTTCTAGAGCACAAACATAATTATCCATTAAATGGTACTTTTCTATCAGAAAAAACTGGGTGATTTCTCCTCTTGACAAATCTGAAACACTTCAACACATATCCTGTACAGTATTTTTACATATTTGAAGTCTACTGTTGGTAAATATAAATATAACAATGCACAAATGTAAAACCTGCAATAGTTTGATTCAGTAGCCTTCAAAAGAAAGGCAGAGATCTGTATGTCCCAAAAAATATTGTGGGTGACCTCTTAATAGCAGTAAGATTGAACATCAAAGAGTAATACAGAACAGTTTAGTACCAACTACTGTACGGTGGGTCAAACGTTTTATGGAGAATAAACTGCAGGCATTCATTTTTCTACAGCATGCTCAAAAGCCTCCTATGAAACCATTATCTAAAGCTTTTCTCTCCAACTCCAAGAATCTCAATGGAGCGAAATGTATCATTTTAAGCTCAGATTGCTACAAATAACATAGAACTTTTATGTCAAAATAACGGATGTGACAAAGAAAGAGAGCTGAGGACCAACCTTGGACCTTTTTCCCTTCCCTTCACTGACAAAGTCAAGAAAGGACAACAGAAACATGGCCTCTATCAAATTTGGGGTAGTGAAATATTAAAGACCATCTCATCACATCTACAGGGTCTGTGCATGAAAATTAGAGAGGAAGGAGTTCAGATACAACTGAAAATAAAAGGTCATTGGTGATACAATGTTGCATGCTGTGAGGTTGTCAAATTCAGCATCAAATTCATTACCGAGACTCCTTTAGAAGGAATAAATGATGTTATGGGGCCTTTTGCTTCCTTTTTGCTTTCATTTTCTCATGTAAATAGGAAAACAACCACACACCACAAAGAGGGCTGCAGTTGCACAGTGCACATCCTGGTTGGCTCAGCCTAGTGGAGAAGTAATCTTTATCAGCATAAAAAAGCTTATTGATAAAGTAAGAGGGGGATAGGGAACAAATCTCAATCCTAGATGTGATCCGTAAACGGAGATCCCTGTGTAGTGTGCAGCAAGATCACAGTACAGCTAAACACATATTACCCTGAGGAAGTCAAACAAGACGTTTTGTAAGTGAACTGATAGGTGTTCTTCAGCAATTGTGATTAGAAACCATTAGCACAATAAAGGAGCCCAGATGGATCATACTGCAATAATCTGAAATCAGAAGGGTCTATATGTGCTGATTTAGTTGCATATTGGAGTCAACTGGGATCAAGAAGGAATCAAGAATTCTTTCCTGAGAATTCTTTAACTCAGCCATTCTTTACTGGAGCCCCTTACTGCAGATACCAACTCAACTTCTCCTCTGCCAAAAGGCTAGAAGCGCCAGCACTTTCCTAAAAGTAGGGAGCAGTGTCCAGGAATGTGGCATGGCTAAAGATAGCCAGGGGATGTGCCAAGCAGGAGATCTAAAAGAAGGGCAGCATCAAGGAACAAATGAACAACACAGATGGGAATGTAAAAACGGGTGCATGGGGAGCTGATCACAGATGGGAAGGCATAACTGATATCTTTCCACACCAAGTTCACTTATTAGTTCTTAGTCTTCCTCAACAAATACATCTCTAATTCTAACACACTGGAGATTAAAGAATGACTAGAGAAGTCTAAATGTCATAGGGTGAAATTGTCTTATGAAGGAAATGCTGATTTTAAATATCCATAACTTAAAAAAATTACTGAACCAATAGTATTTTTCTTTCCTCACCGAGGACATTAAAACAATTCAAGTTTGAAGTTCCTACCTTTAGCCATTTTTTTTCACTCTTGCATAACTTGAAGATACCTGGACCAATTTTTCTCAAACTTCAGTGAAAAATCCATCTCAGAACTCAGACCGAGTATGGACAATTTCAGCCCAAGGGCTATATGTTTGAGGAAGTGGGGGGGTTATGGAGGGGTTACAGTGGGAGGCACATGTCAACCTTACTTTGGTGTTCACTACCTGTAAGCACTATAATAAGTAGAAAGATGTTCATTTATAAGATTAAATATAGAGGGGTTAAATTGTAGATGAAGAGAACAAACCATGTCAATAGGACACTTGTTAAAAAAAAATAGTGAACTTGATGGTCACCAAAGTGATCACCAGACAGTCCTACTGGACCAGAAGGCTCGTTCCTTTGAAGTGGAGATTCAAAGAAGAAATGTATAAAACACTAAAGGAGTCGAAGTGGGAGCAATGGGTTATGGAGTCTTCTTGGGACTGTGTCATAGGAGTTGGGTAAGAAGAGCACAGGAAAAGTTTGCTGAAGAAAGGTTGCCAACTTCTTTGGGTTGGCTGTGGATGTTTTAATTCTGTGTCATCACTCTTGAATTCTATTGCTAATTCTACTTGTGATTTCTCATTTAAATGAAAGTGGCTGCTAGAATCTTTGTATTTCATCCTGTTTTGTAGTTTGGGTTTGGATGCCATTGTTATCTGACAATCCACACGATGAAGAGGTATTGCTATTTGTTGAGCACCAAATGTTGTGCCCGATTCAGTACAATGCATGGAGAAATACCCAGTTCCTGACACAAAGAGCTTATAAAATTCCTGTAAAAATGGACAATGGATTAAGTAATGTTTATACTTTCTGCTTTGGGGAACAAGAAAATACAACTAAGCCTGCTGCAATAATAACAATGTTAGTCAATTTCCCACTGTCATTCACAATCCCTATTCTAAAATAGGCCCAGGGTAATCTTTAAACCTGAAGCTGATATAAAACTTTGATCAACATACTCAATTATAAAGTAAAATGAGGAAATGTAAAGTAAAATGGGGAAGGCAAAAACTATCTGCCTTCATCAGGATTACGTGCTCAGTAGAACCATTCATTTGAACAAACCACTATAATAGGTTTATTCGAGATGTAGGCCGTATGAAAGCTTAAGAGGCCAATAAACCACACCCATGAAACCATTTTAGGGGTATTTTACCTTGAGAAGGAAAAAGGAATACATGAATATATAACACTGTCTTAAGAACCTAATAGTCTTTGAGGATATGCTGGTGCACCTACAGTGCACTGTTTGACTAAAAGCATTTATTATCAATGGAACACTTCTGCTTTTCAAGTACCAACAAGTTATTTGGCCTCTACTATGCAGAAGGTCAGATGAGATTATTGTAATGGCCCCTTCTGGCCTTAAAATCTATGAATCTTGTAAATTCTACATTAACGAAAGAAACTCCTTTACAAAAATCTACTTTTGCAATGTTTGAGTGCACCCATACCTCCCATTGATTTCAAATTGGAAGTTCTGGGTATGCAAATAATGCAAGATCAGTTTCTTTAGTGGTGTGTAAATGGCTCCCGGAAATAGTGATCATGACCCCATTCTAAGAGGAGGAAGAAACAACAGATACCATCAGTGTTTGTTTAACAGATTCCTGTCTAGAGGGTAGTTATAGACACACATGATCTCGTCTTACTACCCGTTCCTCCAAATTATGAGAAATATTGACATAACTGCTTCAATATGCTCCTATTGAAATAATCACTTCTATCAGGTAAGGACTGATTGTTTATTCTAAGTAACCCCATAAGGTGCTCCTAGAGCAATGCAGTGGGAATATTTGAAAGGAATTCCTGCTGATAGACAGATATGATTTGCTGTGCAAGGCTGTCATTTCTTAGCTGCTGCCTTCATCAGTCAGCCATTCAATTTTTTGACAGTAGAATCTTATGGGTGTCTGCTTTGTTCAGGCTTCCTACAGTTCTGCATCTGGTATATGAGCCAGTGTCATTTGAATCACACTACTTTAACCCGGCTGTGGTATTGCTTTCACTAAGGGAGATATAGTGTATTCTGATATATTATGCTGTTTTCTTATAGCAGGTATTTTATTTATTTCAGAGGATGCCACCAGTCTGGTCTTTACCTCTTACATTTTCTGTTTGGGCTTCTTCTGCTTGGCAAGCTTCAAAGCAAACAGTTAAACATATCTATTGACAATCAAAAGTGTGCATGTTAATAGGCTAAAAGCACTGCTCAGTCACAGACCATCCTTACTGCTTTCTGATTTCTGAGGAAAAAATAGCAATTATTAGTTTGCCCACCACGAAGAGTACAATGACATGACCTTAGGAACCAGGAAAGCTTCCTGGCAAGATGGACCCCATGAATCAATTTACATAAAATAAATCTTTTAGGAGCTTAATATTACCTTTAAAAAACTCCATTAAGTAGCCAAGCACAAGCAGGACACAGAAACTATGGTTGGTCTTTGCCTATTTCCAGCCACTATATGCTATAGTGAGTGTTTTTGAACTCCTAATTCCTCTCTCACTTTCAGTTTGTATTTTCATCACCGGCTAACAAAAGAGGCACTGGACCAAATTCAGCCCTGGTGTAACTGGGTGCAACTCCTGTGGATGCCAATGTGAGTTGTGTCCACTTACACAATGGATTAACTTGTCCCACACCATCTAGAACCAGTTTTTGTACATGTGGGAGCTGACGTTCTGCCAGCAGCTGCAACAGATTACATAGGAGAGGACGTTTTGATTTTAAAGTTGACAGAAGGTGCCCAAATTATATTGTGTGTGCAGTTTTGGGGTCCCCTATTCTGCTAATCACTTTGCACCACATGCACCCAAGGAAAAAATGTTTACCTGGTATGGCCACGGTTAACCTTTTTTCCTTGCTGAGACGGTACTCATGGATGAGTTCACTCATGGAAGGGGGGCCCCTCAGAAGAAATGATTCTGTGGAGGTGGGATCAAGGGGGGCTCTTAATATATTCTGTAGGTAGGTCCCTGAAGTCCTGGGATGGCTCTGATCACAAGGGGAAGGTGAGAATAGTCTTGCAGGAGATCCAAGAAAAATACATATGGAAACAAAAGAGTTTTACTTTAATTATCTTTAAATGCCTCATGAATGACAACAGCATGCTAATTTGTTTAACAGGTAAAACCAGCTAGTGTTGCCACCTCCTATCGTTTCCACAACACGGCATGTTGCCTGTGTCGGAAATGCTTTTTCATAGTTGAGGAGGAGATGAGGTTTATTTATTTATTCTCCACCCTCCTTCCCACCCCCTGATCATTATATTCAGCATTTAATGGGCTCCCTGAACATTTTCTTATCCTTTGCATTGTGACCAGAAAATACCGGGAAAGGGAATGAACATCCAGGACACTTCTCTAATGGAAGAACCATTGACATCTCCACAACTACACAGCTTTGGCATGACAGTCAGAAGACAACATGAGAATTCACGGCTTGAACAACGAGAACATCTGCTTTAGGTTATAAACAGCAGTCATTCCCTTTGAATATGCAGAAAAGTTCATCCGAGTGAACACATCCATATCCTTCTCCCATTCATGAGGAGACAGAGGCAAGCACTATAGCATATCAGACAGATTCTGTTGGTTTGTTTTGAAAAAAAAGCATTGACATGCTCACAGAGCATAGCTTTTTTTTTAATTTCTGGAGGTTATTTTGCTGTGTGCAAAACCTTAACTCACTTTAAAAGGACATACAAGGTGGACTGAAACACTGACAGAATATAGTCTAAAACTATAGTAAAAAGGAGGAGATAACATTATGGGTAGATGGAATCAGAAACACACTTAGCCAGGCTTTGAGTTTCGATCAGCCACTATTTTTATCCACCCCTCTCCCTTCTCCCCAACCAAAATAAATAATAATAATAATAATAATAATCTGTTTACAATTCAGTGAATGACTTTAACTAAAGTCTGGCCACTGCACTGTACTATAAAGATCACCGCATGCATACCTTTTCCTCTGAGTGCCACTGCTGACCAGTAAGTTTGGTTGCTGTGGGCCCTGACTATGCAGGAGGAAAGTGTCTATGGTTGGCACGGTGGCTGATGCTTCCTCACTTACTTTAGAGCGGCTGTCCTTGCTCTTTCCAAGCTTGCCTTTGCTGCGTCGGGACTGCTCATGATCGAACTCTAAATCCTCCAGTCGCTGGGTGAGGGCAAGTTTTTGCTGGATAGCCATCCGCAATAGAGAGTTTAAGGTCTTCTTCTCATCCTCTGCAGCTGCCAACTGCCTTTGCATCTCGTCCAACTGTGTGACGTACTCATCACACCTGGAGAAACAAATGGAATAGAAGCCTAGTGAAGTATTCTAAGAACCAAACAGAGCAAAGCAGAGATGGGCCTGAACCAACACCCCAAATCTAAATCATAGACCAAGATTTGTATCAAGTTCACAGCTCAAACTCATCTCTAGGAAAGGCCTAATCTCAACCTTGCCCCGCCCCCCTCTCCTGCACTACTCTGAGAAAATTTGGATTCAGATCTGGATTTCAGACTCTCAAGTTCAACAGGAGAATTTGGATCCAGAGTACTGATGCGGCCCATGAAAACTTTTCAGATTTCAGATTCAGCTCATGAGTTTAGCTCTAGGTTTAGGACCACCCCGAATTTTGAGCACAATTGTTATGTGGGCAAATTAAACTGATAATTTACATAACATGAAGGGGGTCATAAATAATAAATTCTACCTAAAGCAAAGTATTACACAAAACAATATGACAAGAGCAGGAATATCTTCATTCAGTACCCAATATTGCATAGATTGTGTGATGAGATGCTATCAATTATTAGCCAGTACTAATTGTTCAAAAGGTATATGCCATTTTTAGGGATCAGGAGGTTGTTCGGTGTTTAGGCCTATTCAGTCCTTGACCAGACTTCCAATAAGGGCCAGTGAGGCAAACTGTAGTGAGTAGGGTTTTGTGATGTGGACAGTTGCTCATTTTACACAAAAGCTGTCAGGTGGTAACTTTCAGACACTCTAGCTCACTCTTAGCAGAATTTGAAATGGTGAACTGTAAACAAAAGCTTTGTTTCTCATTACCATTCTCCTACTTCTCCCAACACTTCAGTGTTGGAGCTAAACAATAATTCACATCTGATCATACCCCTTATCTATCCCTCACTTATTTTACATCTACGTTTTAGTCTTACAACAACCTGACATTCTCTCACTATTCTAATTGTATATTATTTACATCAGAATGGTTGAATGCTGAAACTCATTTTGTACAGAAATGTCAAAGAAATCAATCACTCAATAGTTTGAGTTTCTACACCACAGTTCTCCTTGTCTCACTCATTCTGGGACTTTGACCCATGTTGCAGCTCATATTTGGTCTTTGGCAGGTTTTGAGGTATGACTATATTGCCCAGGTGATATAGTTAATGTTTATAAAATGCTTTGAAAATGAAAAATGAGTCTGACTTGATATGGCTTTAAACAGGGATTTCTAAAGCTAACAGTGGGCCAAGACATTATGTCATGGCATTAGTCAGTTGCTGGAGTAAAACAGCTTTAATTCTATTAAATGAAGAGCCTCTTTTCCAGTCAGAACTCTTACTAGATGCAGTCCAATTGTCCTGGTAGTCAAACTGCTCTATGGATAACTAGAATGGGATAGTATCATTCATTCTCAGCAGCATCAAATTCTTCCTACATGCTTTTTTAAAAATACTAAAATACGCACCCACTATGTTAGAAATTTCATTACAAAAATTGTTTGAATTCACCACAAAATAAAAAAAAGATGTATTTAAATAACAAAATCCTACCATTTCTGTACTAAGGGCAAAATCCTATTTAAGTGTCACCCCACAGTAACTCTGCTGAAGTGTGTGGAGTTACTATGGATTTACAACTGTGTAACAGAGACGAATTTAGCCCTAATAGCACTATCAACAGGAAATAAACATCCAGTCCACCATTTTATTTTCTCTCTCAAAATGTCTGACTCACAATAAACCTCTGAATTCTCGCTAACTGAATGATGAAACCATTTAAGTCTATGACTTTTATCCTTCAGTTAGAAAGCAGGAACACAGTGTTTGGAAAATTCTTACTCAATCTATATAGACATAGTGCTCTTCTTTCAAGTGATTTTAGCAATTTTAATTGCAAACAAAATCACTGTAAGCCAGACATAGCTTCAGTAATATCTGCTTTCTACAGAGCTTTAACAAGCAGGACTGCATTTGATTGTTCAAGCTATGTGGAAAACACATACTGCCGCAACGTTGGCTGGCTTACAGTCATCTCTGACACCTCTCGCTGATAGAAGGAGTTTGATGTTTATGTGTGTTTTAATAAATCTGTTTGACAGGGCCACTAGAATGATGTCAGCATCCTGGAAATTAGATCAATTTGAAATACAAATGGCTGTAATACCCACGATATCTCAGATTTAAATTCTTACTCACTGGGATCCGACAGATCTTGTATCTCCCTTCTCCAGTTCTCCTCTTCAGTTTACCCAAGAAGAGATAAAGAAACTTTGACTTCTAACTACATCCCCAATGGGAAATTTACAAAAAAAATGTAACTACTAGATTCAACAACACAAACACTTGCAGGATAACACTAGCAACAGAACGGTTTGCTTTGCTTTCATATGCCAATGATGCAGTTTCCTTGTTGGGATAAAATTAGTTGGCCTTAGACCTCAGAGAGTACACGCTCTGCAACTGCACAACTGCCTTGTAAAACAGTGTCACTGCGCAGTTATTATTTAAACATAAGGCTTAATGAAGATGTATGTTATTAAAACCATTTTAGACAAACACACTTCTCACTGCTGTATAGGAAATCATCATAAATTGGCTATACAAGTTTGGACATACTAGAAGCTTTTTTTACTGGTTGTGACCTCACATGCATGTCACCGATGACCTAATAAAAGCAGTTTTCTGACTGTTATCCTTAATTTTCTATACATCATAAACTTATTTTCATAACAGCAATAAGACATTCTTGACAATTCATTGCAGGGCAATTAAAGTCACTTGATCTACACCACTACCCAAAGTATGCTATAATCTCTCAGAAACGTATGGCCCATTATTTCTATGGTTTGTTGACAACCAGTGTTCTAAAAGGTTAAGCACATCCACAAAACAGTCAAGTCAAAGGCTATGATTGGCTTTTGAGGCTGCTGAATCACCAAAGTGCTACACGTCTCCTTGAAGTCCACAGTGGTAGAAACTATTCCCTTTTACAGGAGGTAACTACCTGTTGTAGCTATGGTACTTTCCCTCTGTTAAATATTCCATACAACATGCAATCATGGGATAAAAAGATAGACATTTCTGATTAAAGAAATAATAATAATATGCATATCTATAGGGCCTTTCATCCAAAGTCTCCAAACACTTTACACACATTAATTAAGCCTCGCAAGATATTGTGGTGGAAAAAAGTTAAGCGCTAAAATGACGTGGGTGGTGGGTAAGCGGGGCTCCAAGAGGCATTGTGGCTCAGAATAGGAGTTTTAAATACACCTCAGTGATTTAGAAGCACAAATTCTACTGACTTTCAGTGGGACTTGTGCTCCATCCTCGGAGTCACAATTTTCTTCTGGAATGGACGTAAGCTGATACTGGCCCATACCACCAGTCAGTTACCATCACCAACACCCACTGCCAACACAGGCTCAGCTGTGATGGCCAGCAAGAAGGTGGGCTGGGAGCCAAGACCCCTTCTCCCTTCCTTCAGCGCTAGACCGCTTTTTCTGACCCCCTCCCACCATATCGTCTGCTGTGGCATGTGGAAAGTAAGATTGTTTTTTAAAAGGCTTCAGTCTATTACTATGCTCTCTCCATGTGTGTTCCTCTGTCTGTCACACTGTTTCACAGGAATGATGCTCAAACCCTCTGCCACTCACTCAGAAGGAGTAGGTCTAGGGATACAGGAAGGAGCAGCAGATTGAGTGGGTGCGTTAGGGATCAGATCTGGGGCTCAGGTGGGCAGCAACAGTTGGCAGTGGATTAGATCAGCTGCTGCTTGTCCAGGCAATAAATAGGAATTCAAATTCTACTCTGCCAGCAGTGTTCCATCTATGTCCATGGCCCCAGCAGATCACTTCCCCTGTTGAATAAACTTCAGCATGAATACCCTATTAATATTCACAAACAAAAAATGCCATTATAAAAGAATTATGGCTGAAATAATCTTTTAATGGAGTCCAGCTAGCGCCCCAAAACATAATTACATTTAAAAAACTTCTTCACCTTTAAAAAACTCAAACATTAGAATGTTTGGAGATGACCAATTAAGAGATCGAGCCTGTTCCCCACCACCACATAATATTTCCCCACTCAGCTAACGTGGCCCATCCGGCCTTAACTGACTCTCTAAATTTTGCAAAAATCCATGCAAAGGTCAAAATAACAACTGTCTTAGGGAAATGGATCCTCCTTTGAACAGGAAATGGATTTTTATCAAATCTTCCCCTGTGGGTGGGTGGGAGGAGATCTAGAGTTGTGGGGAGCATGTGCTCCTGGCAGGAGAGGGGGAGCAGATGGGGGATCTGCCCCTTTAGCATCCATGTGAGGAACAGGACTGCTGTTTCCCTCTTGAAGACATGAATTTAAAATGCTGCATTACCACAAAGATGGGATATCTGATTTTGTACAGCAGAGTACCAGAACAAATAAACAAAAGTTTCCCTACAAAACAGAAAAGTGTACTTCATAAAGGAAAAAATACTCTCCTGGCAAATACTATAAGACAGAAGAAATCATTTTAATATCTATATTTATAATATAACTCTTCTTTCAAGAAATGCCTTTCCTGCAGTATGGACTCAGAAACAGAGATCATGTGATGCGGGGTTGCCATAGGGACCACTCTACTTTTCTTGAACAGCAGATTACACAACTGAATTTTCATGCTCAAGGTTATTCTACAGCAGAGTCACGATTAGAAAAATCTCACATTCTCCCATTTTTTCAGACAATTTTTTTTTTCTTGAATGGATGCCTACAGTACATTGTTTGGAGTAGCAATTTTTATTTAGACATACAGTGCTTCAAAACAGGGGACAATGACTTGCTGTATCATTTGAGCATTTGGAAAGAGCGACTTAAATATAAAATTCCTTAGATTTTTGGGGGAGACAGAAGAGAGGGGACATTTTCAGCAGAGCAGAACAAAAAAAATGCACTGATACATATGATCTGCAGTGAAATTTTAAAAACACACTGACTTTTAATGACTGTCTGTGCCCACAAAATACTACACAACCCCTTTTGAATACTTCAGTGCCACTACCTTTAACCAACACTGTCTTCTATAATTCATGCAGTGAAATTTTTAAACACTGATGCACATCACTATGTGATGTTACTCACAGACATGTGGAGCCTAATTAGGGTGACCAGATGTCCCGATTTTATAGGGACAGTCCCGATTTTTGGGTCTTTTTTTTTTATATAGGCTCCTATTACCCCCCAACCCCGTCCCGATTTTTCACACTTGCTGTCTGGTCACCCTAAGCCTAATTCCAAATAGATCAGTCTGCAATAGTGTCATCCATATTTTATTGTTTTTACTCTATACAATTAGGCTCATATAGGAAAACTCTATATGCCAATAAAAGACATTTGATCTTGATAAGTGATCCCTTGATTACAGTGGCCCCAACAATGCCCTTCCATGGTGTGACACATGGCCAGAAAGGGCCATGACTCAGATATAAATGACTCAGATTCAACCCTTAAAGACATATGGGGAAATAATGTTTGTGTTTTTGTGTATTTACATATATATGTTTCAGAATGGTAGCCATGTTAGTCTGTATCAACAAAAACACGAGGAGTCCTTGTGGCACCTTAGAGACTAACACATTTATTTGGGCATAAGCTTTCATGGGCTAGAACCCACTTCTAGCCCATGAAAGCTATGCCCTCATGGGCTAGAACCCACTTCTAGCCCATGAAAGCTTATGCCCAAATAAATGTGTTAGTCTCTAAGGTGCCACAAGGACTCCTCATTGTTTTTACATATATATATGTAGTGGTGGACAATGTAATCAACAGTTCCTGTCTATGCTGTATTCTGATAATTCAGAGATCAAAAGAACATCCTGGCATTTAAATTAATTGTTAACATGGGATCTCTCTGTATACATCTCTCTTTGAAATGTATAGCAAACCATCTGTGAATGGTGGAGGAACAAGCAAATTGCCTTATGTTAATTCGTATAGCTAACTATGCATGTATTTGGGTAAGATCTGAAATATTCAATAACCTGAGAGGTAATGTGTCCGATCCTTTGGGATTGGTAGAATCTTTTCTTTATATGATGAAATATGATTTTCAGAAATCTTCATCATATTTGACTTGGGTACCTGGATGGAGGCCTGAGGCTGGGTACTTTAAGGGAACTGTGTTATTGACTTCTGAATAACCAGCGAGGTAATGAAGAAGCTGTTTTATGCTGGCTTGGTAAATCTAAGTATTGAATTATCCACCAGCTTTGGGGTTTGTCTGCCCCATTCTTTGCAGTTCACCCTAATTGAGTGACCCCATCTGGCCCCCACTGGGACCCCAGTCACAGTGGTATAGTCATGCTAGGCTACACATTACCACAGGTTAATTGGGTTTTTGGATCAGAACCACACGCTTGTCAAAATTAATTTTGATATTGGAGAGTTTAAGGGTTAAAAATCAGTTACAGTGAGTGACCCACGATCCTATAAAGATCTTGAAAGAAAAAGCCTTAAAGAATCGTGCTCACAGAGGGGGTTGTCTTGTAAGAAAATGGCCCGGAGCAAAAACTGAAAAATCTGCTAATGACAAGGGATCTGGAAGCAGACCCAGTGAAAACGCTTGCTGTAAGAAACCAGCAGCAGTTTGAACAAAGACTGGCAGAAATTCAAATGCAAAAGAAGCAAGCTTTGGCCCAGTTGGAAAAAGAAGCTGCTCAAAGAAAGAAAGAAAGAAAGAAAGAAAGAAGCCCATGCAAGTCACATGGAACGGCTGGCTGCTGAGGAGAGGGTTGTCAGACTTAAGCTCCAAATCAAAAAAGCAATGGAAGAACAGCAAAAACTGTATCATTCTGAAAGTCCAGTTTATAACAATGTTGGTATGTTATTTGACTTTAGGCAGTTGTCTGTGTTTAACCAATTTTGCTATGACCAGGAAGAGGGTGTTTCTAACCTCGGGAAGGTGGAAAACAGCTGTTTGTCTGTGTAAAAAAGCAGTTTGTCTGTGAATAAAGTTTCTAAATGTCTGTCTAATATCCCAGAAGTGAATCTGGCATTAGATAAGGCTCAGGGAAATGTTTCTCTAGAGCAAATTAAAGTTGGTGATCAGGTTAAAGCCCTAATTGAGGAAGGAAAGGGTACAGTCTTGGTGAGTGATGGACTGTTGGCTAGTAAAGCTTGTGAAAGTGTGCCTACCAATGTGAAAATGATTTGCTTAAAGTAGCTCAGTATAATGTGGAGAATAGCAGTTTATGTGTTGGGGGTGGCAACTTGCCTGTTAAGGCAGCTGCCCCACTTTCCAGGTATGTGTCTGAAATCAGCCATGGGTACTGGGACAAAGAAAAAGATATCTCCAGTTGTTTGTCTGTTTTGAATAGCAGCATGCCTGCCGAGAAACAGTGTCTCTCTAGTTCTCTGTCTGTAAAACAGACAGAAGAAGCCTGTCAGCCTCTGATGGTTGAAAATTTATCAGTTGACCCAAAGTTGATTCTGGATACAACTAAAGCCCAGGAAGGAAGTGGTCCTAATTTTGTATCTGCTAGGGATAATGACATTGTAACTAGGTTGCATTCAGTTAATGTCACAAATAGCTCCCAGAGACCAACTGATTCTGGTGCTTCTATTTTGCCTGTTCCTAGTGTGTTGCTGGGTAAAGATATGGCAACCATGTCTGATCAGGTTGATATCATAGCCAGGGCACAAGGAAAGCATGAAGGTGATTTGACTGTTACCTGCTGACAGTGTGGAAACTTGTAACAAGGAAGAGAATGCTTCTAATCTTTTGACTATGAAGTCTAGCAGTTTACCTGAAAGGGGGTTGTGTAAAAGTCCTCCTGATGGGCCAGAGGTGATTCTGGATGTAAGTGAAACTCAGAAGGAGTTTGGGGTTTTGTCTGTTGTGCCTAAGTCGGTTCTGGACATAAATAAAGCTCAAAAAGAATCTGTTACAGTACATGATATTGCAGAAGAAAAGGAATTTCTTGGTAAAGTCTTTGAAGTCTGTGAAAAGGGATTGTTTCCCATGACTCTTAATGGGCCATTGTTGATAGTAAACAGTCTCTCTTCTGAGGAAAGTGTGTTGGTGCCCAATGGTCGAAGTCTTTCAAATGTGTATGGATCCACTGGCCTTGCTTTTGAAAAAATCCACTGTGGATAGCTTTGAGAAGATTTCAGATAAATTAAAAATTATTAGGGAGTTTAAACAGCCCTACAAGCTTAACCAGCTTGTTGGGGAGACAATGTTGTTGGAACAGGAATGTCTTCATGTTAATTCTTTGAGTAAACAGTCTATATCTCAGGTTCAGAGGAAAAACTGGATAGTTGAATCTGCAGAGCAGGAGAACAGCTGTGCAGTTAATCTGTCGAGAATACAGGGGATAGCAGGGAAACGCTCATCTCTAGATATTTTGGATATGTCTTGTAGTCTCTTAGTGGACTTGACCTCTGATTCCATGTGGAAGCAGAGGTTGGTAGGGGAAGGACAAAAGAACTTTAAATCTAACATGCCAGTTAAAATAGATGGTATCTCTTTAAGACAGAATTCAGCCTTGGAATTGGTAAAGGTTGAGGATCTGAAAACTGGTAAACAGGCTAGTGTCTGTGTTGATGCAAATTACGTGACTTGACTGGGGGAGACAGACTGGCCCATAGCCATTAGCAAAGAGGACACACCCAGCCAGCCAATGGATTCTGTTAAGCAAAAGAGCTCAGATTTTGACCCTCTAAAACAGGTAGAAAGGGAAAAAGGTTATTATGGTAATGGAAGTACAGGTTAACCCTAAAATACCAAAACACCAAGGAAGTGGTTAAAGTGAAATCTTATGTTAAGGAAAACCCTAAAGTAAAGAAGAAGCTACAAAGGTTCAAAAGGAACACGGAACAAGCTGACCTAACCCAGGATTTGTCTAAACAAAAGGCCTGGCATGACAAAAATGATTGTAGACGTACACAGGTGATAAAACTGATCTTAATATTTTTGCGAATAATTGTAACTAACTTGTTGCTGATAACAAAAACTGTAAAAAAAATGTACAATGTGCATGGTCTTTTGGAAAAGCCCTTGAACATGTCAAAAGTGGTACATAATAGACACCCTTATAAATATGCTGTTTGGTTCAGTAAGGATACACTCTGGATTAAAAAGCCTAATAACGTTAAGGTTTCACAGCTAATGCCATGAGCATTCCTAAAACTTTCCGCAGCAGAAAAACCATTACAAACTTAAACTGCTGTGCAGAAGAGGAAATTGAGGTACAACACCTCACAGCCTTCATGGCTGAATGCCAGAGTAAGTGGTCTCTGAAGAATATTAATGGCTATGTTAAGTCAACACGAAGACCAAACCCTGGAATCACTAAAGTGTTTCACAAAGTATGGACTAAGTTTCTAAATTGGGCCAAAGCATGCCTCAATAATTTGGCCTTACTAAGAATTCAATGTAAACATAGCACATGTCAACGTTGGATGATCCAGAAGCTTTAATTTCTCCCTTCCACACCAGTCTCACGTTGGGGGGGGGTGACACATGGCCAGAAAGGGTTAAACATCCTGCAAAATAAATGACTCAGATTCAACCCTTAAAGACCTGTGGGGAGATAATGTTTGTGTTTTTGTGTATTTACATATGTATGGGTAGTGGGACAATGTAATCAACAGTCCCTGTCTATGCTGTATTCTGATAATTCAGGGATCAAAAGAACATCCTAGCATTTAAATTAATCGTAAACACGGGATATCCCTGTATTCATCTCTCTTTGAAATGTATAGCAAATCATCTGTGAGTGGTGGAGGAACAAGCAGATTGCCTTATGTTAATTCGTATAGCTAAGTACTGGTGGTGGACCTCCTTCAAAGTCATCCTAATTACCTTTTGTTCCCTGAAGAACTCCAACTTGTCAAAGAAAACATGAAATTGTATAAAAGATCCTTCAGTCCTGATCCTGTTCATCTCAGATCTGCTTGATGCTTCAATGCAGGGGAAGTTTAAGACACAAGATTGGGATCCCAGTGCTGACTGGTCTGCACTGAATATGATATTGGACTATAACCTATGAATTAAATCTAAAGGAACTCTTTGCAACTACAAAGCTTACCATCTCTGCTATGTATCTGAACCTCAAGAAATGAACTCATGACTGTAACGATATTGATCTTTTAACCATACTCTCTCTCTCTTGTTTTTTAATAAATTTTAGTTTCTTTAAAAAGAATTGGCTGTAAGGTGTATTTGGGTAAGATCTGGAATATTCAATAACCTGGGAGGTAATGTGTCCAATCCTTTGGGATTGGTAGAATCTTTTCTTTATATGATGAAATATGATTTTCAGAAATCTTCATCATATTTGACTTGGGTACCTGGATGGAGGCCTGACGCTGGGTACTTTAAGGAAACTGTTATTGACTTCTGAATAACCAGCGAAGTAATGAAGAAGCAGTTTTATGCTGGCTTGGTAAATCTAAGTATTGAATTATCCACTGGCTTTGGGGTTTGTCTGCCCCATTCTTTGCAGTTCACCTTAATTGAGTGACCTCAATTGGCCCCCCACTGGGACCCCAGTCACACATGGTAAAAGGCATAGAAGGGTCCAAGATGAACAAAAATGGGGGGGAAATCTTGAGCTCTTATGACAACATATAATATTATATATACACACATGGTATAGTACTTGTTGAAGAAGAAAAGGGGCATGGTCTAGAAAAGCAGATGAAACATTCTAGAAAGGACACAGTGCCATGGAGGGCCTACAAAGCGATACTATAGGAAGTGTTATTTAAGTGACCGATGCAATTCTACCCGCTGTGTGTGTATGATGATATCTGTTAAGCTTGTGGTCTGCGCAGATGTAATTGCCGTGAACCATATAGGGCTGGTGCGCTGTTCCATCTAAACAAACACTGCACAGTTCTTCAGAAAGGCTCTCACATGGAGAGCAGGGTATAGGGTTGGGAAGTTTTGGCAACATGTCTCATAGGTTTCTGAGTTTAGCTACAAGGGACTAGATTCACAAAAGGACATAAAAACCTAACTTCCACTTTAGGCACCTAAATCCCAGAATCAGGTCCTACTGGGATTCACAAACCCCCTACTCAGCTGCCCCTGAGCCCTAAACTCGCTCGGCACCTAAGTTTTTGTTCTATAAGTTCCCTAGGTGCCTATATTTCTGCCTCTGCGCATGAGCACTGTAGCCCCACACCAGGCATCCAGTCACCTAAACCCCAGAGCAATGCACAGACCAGGAGAAAACAGGTCTTCCTCTGCTTAACATGCCTGCAGAGCCTGATCCAGTAAATGCACTCAGACTTTGCCTACCAGATCAGGCCCCTCTAGGTGATTTTAGGTGAAGGAGGAGGAAATGGAGGCGTCCTCCCTCATAGCTTTTTACCCAGTAGTTAGGGTACTCACCTGGGATGCGGAAGACCCCTGGTTCAAAGTCCCCCCTCTGCCTGAGAGGAGAAAGGATTTGAACTGGGATCTGCCAACACCTCTCAGGCCGTGCCCTAACTACAGGGCTATGGTATATTCTGGTGTGGGGCTTCCTCAGTCTCTCACATTGAAGCTGTTCCACTGTGGACAAATAATGAAAGAATCACTGATCCAGAGAGAGAGGGTGCACTTGCACAAGCATGAGAATGACTCTACAGCCTGGTCGTTAGAGCCCTCGCCTGGGAAGTAGAAGTCCCTGCATCCAGTCCCCCTATTCCAATGACTTTTTAAAAATTATTTATCCAACGTGGAACAGCATCAACAGGAGAGACTCAAGGGCCATCACCTCAGAATACCCCGTAGCTCAGTGGTTAGAGTACTGCTAACCCTGAGAGGTAGCAGATCCCAGTTCAAATCCCTTCTCCCCCTCAAGCAGCGGTGGGAATTAAACCAGAGATCTCCCACATCCCAGGTAAGTAACCTAATCACTGGGCCAAATGTTATGGGCCACCTCACTAAAACAGCATGGACACCTAATGCAAGAGAGACTTTGCAGCTGAGAATCCTAAGCAGAAGGCGGCACCCCTCTGCAGCCCAGACTTAGAGGCATATATCTCCAAGAGAAGGGTGGGGCTCAGCACAACCCCTTTGGCTTGGCATCTCCCATTGGGTAGCTTAGGCAAGGAGCTGCCTAGTGTGCTGGCTTTGGTGAATCCAATTCAGAGGCATCTATCTCTGCCCATTCATTATACAGGGAACTAGGCACCAAACACAGGCTTTGTGAATCCCAGTGATTTGCTAGGTGCCTCAGAGTTAGACGTTGCAACCCTCGCCATCACCCAGCCTACGTTTCTTTGTGAATCTAGCCCCAGGTGTATAATCAGAGCACCATGAGATAGTGCTGTCTTGCTGGGAGAGCAATAATTTACAAAGATGTTTTCTGTGTAAATTCTGCTGGATTGATAGGGTAGCAACCATTGTGCCACTAATCATTTCTGGATCTACTGAAATATTTCTGCACTGTTACTTCTGAAGTGGAGACAATGTTAAAAAAAAACTATAGTCCACACATTCAGCTATGGAGGAGTTTTTCAGTCACATCTTAATGCATCTTGATACTGTGCTCTATGTAAGGAAACCCTTTAAGAGTATATGGTCCTAAAATTGGCACCACAAAAACTATGTTAGCATGTTAGGTGTAAACGGGAGAAGAGGATATTCTTAAAAACAAGAACAGTGTTAAGAGTACGTCCATGCAAACCTTCTCAGGAACTTAATGCAAAAGAGTGTAATTTGTATCACAGAATAGGGGTTTATTCCCTTATCAATAAGCAAGATATTTATGTGGGCAACTCTCTTTAGTGGTAAATGGGCTTACCAATTTTAATCACCCATATCCTAAAAGGGGAAGAAAATCCCAGAGTCTGTAACTTGCCCTTTCTCTTATTTTTGTGGATATCCTGATGGTCAGTTCCCACTTTATTTTTCATGTTCAGTTAGTATTTAAAAGATGATCTACAAGAATATCTATATTCTGTAAGAGCCTGATACAAAGCCCAGTGAAGTCAGCAGAAAAACTTCCATTGTCTCCAATACGCTTTGGATCATCCCCTAAATCCTGCAGAGTGTAGAAATGTATGCTCAGTGTCCCAAGTGGGATAAAGAGGTGGATTCAGTACACCAAAAATCTAACATTACCTTGACATTTCCTTTCTCAAGCTTTCCAAAGTCCAGCCACATAGCAGATTATTGGCTCATGCGCCACATGATAAACAGTCTGCTTTATGCCACTGACACCACACCCTCCTCAGGTCCCTGCTGCAGACTGGAATGGCCTACATCTATGTATACCTCACAAAGTGTGCTTTTTAAAAGATGAATAAACAGATTTTTAAAACCTATACAAAACCATGCATTTCTGGAGTGAAATCATTGAAGCTACATTCACTCAAACCAGCTGTTGATCTGGCTCCTAATTACTATAGAAAAGTTCCGGTATGAAACTGTGTGTGTAATATCGTTAGATTAATGCAATGGTTCTCAAACTTTTGTACTGGTGACCCCTTGCACATAGCAAGCCTCTGACTGCAACCGCCTCCCCCTTATAAATTAAAATCACTTTTTTATTAGGGCTGTCAAGGGATTAAAAAAATTAATCGTGATGAATCACACTGTTAAACAATAATAGAATACCATTTATTTAAATATTTTGGATGTTTTCTACATTTTCAAATATATTGATTTCAATTACAACACGGAATACAAAGTGTACAGTGCTCACTTTATATTTTTTTATTACAAGTATTTGCACTGTAAAAAAACAAAAGAAATAGTATTTTTCAATTCACCTAATACAAGTACTGTAGTGCAATCTCTTTATCATGAAAGTTGAACTTACTAATGTAGAATTATGTACAAAAAACTGCATTAAAATTTAAAAAATGTAAAATTTTAATCTGCAAGTCCACTCAGTCCTACTTCTTGTTCAGCCAATTGCTCAGACAAACAAGTTTGTCATCATCCAAGACTGCTATGAACATGAAATATATGTGAAATGTGGGTAAAACAGAGCAGGGGACATACAATTCTCCCCCAAGGAGTTCAGTCCGGAATTAAATTAACACTTTTTTTTTTAATGAGCCTCATCAGCATGGAAGCATGTCCTCTGGAATGATGGCCGAAGCATGAAGGGGCATATGACTGTTTAGTATATGTGGCACATAAATACCTTGCAATGCCGGCTACAAAAGTGCCATGCAAATGCCTGTTCTCATTTTCTGGTATCATTGTAAATAAGAAGAGAGCGGCATTATCTCCTGTAAATGTAAACAAACTTGTTTGTCTTAGTGATTGGCTGAACAAGAAATGGGACTGACTAGACTTGTAGGCTCTAAGGTTTTACATTGTTTTGTTTTAAGTGCACTTATGTAACAAAAAATATCTACATCTGTAAGTTGCACTTTCACAACAAAGCGATTGCACTGCAGTACTTGTATGAGGTAAATTGAAAAATACAATTTCTTTTGTTTATCATTTTTACAGTGCAAATATTTGTAATAAAAAATAATATACACTTTGGTTTCAGTTACAACACAGAATACAATATATATGAAAATGTAGAAAAACATCGAAAATATTTAATAAATTTCAATTGGTATTCTATTGCTTAACAATGCAGTTGAGACGGATTCATTTTTTTAATCGCGATTAATATTTTTTAGTTAATCGCATGAGTTAACTGCGAGTAATCGACAGCCCTATTTTGTATACATATTTAACACCATTATAAATATTGGAGGCAACATGGGGTTTGGAGTGGAGGCTGACAGTTCGTGACCCCCCCCATGTAATAACCTCGTGACCCCCTGAGGGGTCCTGACCCCCCAGTTTGAAAACCCCTGAATTAGTGCATGATAGGGCACTACATGAAGCAGGAGCCTGCAGTAAATGTGGTGTCGGATTAGAGGGGAAAATAGGATGATTTAATCCCATAAAGTGCTGAATAGCTTTCTTTCTTTGGTTACTTGGGGGAATTCAGCACATATTGCTGCAGGTATTGGATCTTTTGGAAATAATTATTTGCAGGTCACCTTTAAGAAACCAGCTAAAACTGGAAGTTCCCTTTAGTCAAAAAAAAAAAAAAAAAAGGATAAGATGTGATTAATTATGATCCTGCTGGGAAGAACTGAAAAATTCACTGCAGAAGGTGTGTGACATTTTTAAACCTATGAACGAGAAGACAATAAATGAAATACCAAACAGCTGTAGAAAATAATAATTTACAGTGCAATGAGAAATTGCAGTAACCTGATAATTTTCAGTGCTGGGTTATAGCAGAGCCATACTGATAGGGAATTATAGATTTTTTTTCAAAGGTCAATAATAAATCAGATGGCAAGGGCAAAGATGGAGTTTAGCTATGTGAAAGTTTTTACATGGCAGAATCACTGTTTTATCTTTTCTGAGTGTGAACAAAAACCACATAAATCTAATGTTTATTTTCCACTTCAAAAAACAGAGTATAAATCCAAATATAGAGGGCTCTAATATAGTTATTTATAACACTTTACCCAAGGCTGTACTGGCATTGCTACTTAAAAGCATTATTTTCAGAGGCATGCAGCTTGGTGCCATTTGGAAGCTTGAAACTTTTGCAGAGTCTGCATTACAAACTTCATTCTCCTTCATCCAACAAAGCTCTGGTATTGCAGAAAGCTCAAAAGCTTGTCCTTTCCACGAACAGTAAAAGATATTGCCTCACCCACCTTGTCTCTCTCACTGAGGAAAGTAGCTTTTGTATTCACATACTAGCGCATCAAGGGCATGAGAAGAAATGCATGAAGGTGATAATGTTCTCTCACTCACATCATAGGCTTGCCTTTCAACTATTGAGCAGGAGAGAAGGCTATGAGGCAGTTTCCCTTACCTGGTTGCAAACATTGCTCTCAAGGATGAGAAGGTTGCTGCATCTTCTTTCAAAGCCTTTAATTCATTTCGCAGTTTGGTCATGGTTTCAGTCACCATTGATTTTTCATTCTCATATTTATTCTTCAGATTGGCCAGTGCCACTTCAGCTGTCTGAAAAAGAGAGAGGGATATATACTTTTGAGAAGGGAATTTGCTAACAGCTAAGAGGCCAGGTTATGATTTCATTGCTGGCTTCCACCTTCATTCACAAGTTAATGCACCATGAAACCAGTGATATACCTGAGATACATTGATGATACTTTCATCCTCTGGACAGATGACCTAAACTCCCTCGCAGATTTCCACCACAACT
This sequence comes from Chrysemys picta bellii, assembly GCF_011386835.1. Classification (NCBI taxonomy): domain Eukaryota; kingdom Metazoa; phylum Chordata; order Testudines; family Emydidae; genus Chrysemys; species Chrysemys picta. Next base: position 108,090,893 of record NC_088791.1, read on the forward strand.
TCAACAACCACCACACTCTCTCTAGAACATTCCCACACCAGCATCAACCTCCTGGACAACACAATCAGCTTCAACAATGGAACTCCACAGACAACTATAGATAAGAAATCCATGGATCACCTTCGTAGATCCAGTAACCACCCTAAATGCACCATGAAATCTGTTAACTACTGCCAGGCACTTAGATGCCTCAGAATATGCTCTGAGGAGAAAGTCTGGGATACACACTTAAAACAGCCTTCACCAAACAAGGACTCTCCACCGGAGAAGTAGATCACATCATGGAATGGTCCACCTGAATACCTGAGGAGAACCTGCTTCAATACACCTACAACCCCACACTAGAATGAGGCATCCTCAAATGATTATAATCCATATTTGATGAGGACCACATCCTGAATTTTTTTCCCAACCTCCTCTCTTCTGGCCTTAAAACAACTGCACAACCTCACCAAGTTCATCATCAGAAGCAAGTTTCCCACAGACCAGGTACACATCAACTGAAAGTGGCACCAGACCTTGTCAGAACAATAGATGCAAAACTTGCAGAAATATCTCCACTGCTATGCTGATCAACACACCTTTGAAGACCATGAGTCCTACACATACCTATCACAATATGTGGTGTACTGCATTCAGTGCATCAAATGCCCCAACAACAACTATGTATCTGGATGAAACCAGACAATCACTATGCTCTCAAATGAATTCACACAGAAAATTGATGAAAGTCAAAAACAACATATAACTCCGTGGGCACACACTTTTCACAAACTGATGACTCCTTTCAGTCCTTGTCCTCAAAGGAAACCTACACTACACTACAACTTCAAAAGACAAGCCTTAGACCTTAAAGTCATAATGGCTGGACACTAAAAACTATGGACTTAACAGAGAAAGTTGTTTTATGGCTCATTACAACAATTTGTAACACCCTGCTGCCTATTAGCCCTCCACTGTCCTACCACTACAAATATGCCAATTGCCCACTTCACTTTAAATGGTCTCAAACAACATGTGTGAACCTCTTATGCTTAACCATCTGTCCCATCCAGGAGCGCCGCCAGCTTTTCTGCTGCCCTAGGCGGCAGAAGGTCCCACCCCAAAATGCCGCCCCCCACAGAGGCGGCGGAAGGTCCCACCACCGAAATATCGCCGCAGTCGCCACCCCCCAAATTTTTTCTTTGTCTCAAATGATTTTAAGAAAGGAATAATTCAGTCACTTCAAATTTTCCAGATAGTTAAAATTAACTGACGTTTGTATATAGGCCATATTTGAAGAAATCAAGTTTTAATTACATTATTAATGACTGTTGTATCTGTTTCTTCAGGTATGTTAGCAACAAGAAGAAAGTCAAGGAAAGTGTGGGCCCCTTACTGAATGAGGGAGGCAACCTAGTGACAGAGGATGCGGAAAAAGTTAATGTACTCAATGCTTTTTTGGCCTCTGTCTTCACGAACAAGGTCAGCTCCCAGACTGCTGCACTGGGCAGCACAGCATGGGGAGGAGGTGACCAGCCCTCAGTGGAGAAAGAAGTGGTTCGGGACTATTTAGAAAAACTGGACGAGCACAAGTCCATGGGGCCGGATGCGCTGCAACCGAGGGTGCTAAAGGAGTTGGCGGATGTGATTGCAGAGCCATTGGCCATTATCTTTGAAAACTCATGGCGATTGGGGGAGGTCCTGGATGACTGGAAAAAGGCTAATCTAGTGCCCATCTTTAAAAAAGGGAAGGAGGAGGATCCAGGGAACTACAGGCCAGTCAGCCTCACCTCAGTCCCTGGAAAAATCATGGAGCAGGTTCTCAAGGAATCAATTCTGAAGCACTTAGAGGACAGGAACAGTCAGCATGGATTCACCAAGGACAAGTCATGCCTGACTAACATAATTGCCTTCTATGAGGAGATAACTGGGTCTGTGGATGAGGGGAAAGCAGTGGATGTGTTATTCCTTGACTTTAGCAAAGCTTTTGATACGGTCTCCCACAGTATTCTTGCCAGCAAGTTAAAGAAGTATGCGCTGGATGAATGGACTATAAGGTGGATAGAAAGCTGGCTAGATCGTTGGGCTCAACGGGTAGTGATCAATGGCTCCATGTCTAGTTGGCAGCCGGTTTCAAGCGGAGTGCCCCAAGGGTCAGTCCTGGGGCTGGTTTTGTTCAATATCTTCATTAGTGATCTGGAGGATGGCATGGACTGCACTCTCAGCAAGTTTGCAGATGACACTAAATTGGGAGGAGTGGTAGATACGCTGGAGGGTAGGGATAGGATACAGAGGGACCTAGACAAATTAGAGGATTGGGCCAAAAGAAACCTGATGAGGTTCAACAAGGACAAGTGCAGAGTCCTGCACTTAGGACGGAAGAATCCCATTCACTGCTACAGACTAGGGACCGAATGGCTAGGAAGCAGTTCTGCAGAAAAGGACCTAGGAGTTACAGTGGACGAGAAGCTGGATATGAGTCAACAGTTTGCCCTTGTTGCCAAGAAGGCTAATGGCATTTTGGGCTGTATAAATAGGGGCATTGCCAGCAGATCGAGGGACGTGATCATTCCCCTCTATTCGACATTGGTGAGGCCTCATCTGGAATACTGTATCCAGTTTTGGGCCCCACATTACAAGAAGGATGTGGAAAAATTGGAAAGAGTCCAGCGGAGGGCAACAAAAATGATTAGGGGGCTGGAGCACATGACTTATGAGGAGAGGCTGAGGGAACTGTGCTTGTTTAGTCTGCAGAAGAGAAGAATGAGGGGGGATTTGATAGCTGCTTTCAACTACCTGAAAGGGGGTTCCAAAGAGGATGGATCGACTGTTCTCAGTGATACCTGATGACAGAACAAGGAGTAATGGTCTGAAGTTGCAGTGGGGGAGGTTTAGGTTGGATATTAGGAAAAACTTTTTCACTAGGAGAGTGATGAAGCACTGGAATGGGTTACCTAGGGAGGTGGTGGAATCTCCTTCCTTAGAGGTTTTTAAGGTCAGGCTTGACAAAGCCCTGGCTGGAATGATTTAGTTGGGAATTGGTCCTGCTTTGAGCAGGGGGTTGGACTAGATGACCTCCTGAGGTCCCTTCCAACCCTGATATTCTATGATTCTATTTGTTTGGCGGTAGTGGTTCAGTGGTATGAGGGAGACTGGACACGTGTCAAGAGTTCTCATTTGCAGATTACTTAGCCCAATGGTCACTGGTGTTTAAAGATGCCATGGGTGCCTTACGGAGGTGTTCGTAGTGACTCCATGGTTAAGGCTGAGTTCTGTTTTGTACTTAAAAGCAGGAATCCAAACTTCTTTGCTTTGTATAAACAATGCTGCATATCCTCCCCAAATTTACCACACTTCTTGTTTGAGTATAGAATGAATCTTCTAAGAATTTACAAGTAAAGCTGCTGATTTGTTTAGGAATCAAACTGACGTAAAGTAATATAGTATCTGGTGCTAGACTTCGCCCTCCCCCACCCCCAATGATCTCAGTAACGGAATAACACACTTCCCATACACATTAACTTCCCATAGAGTTAACACTCAGAGAAATTATGTGCATTGACTGCATTTGAATAATTTATTTTTGGATTAATGGTAATTTTTCCTATTCTTAATAACTGAAAGTCTCAATACAGCGTTGTACTACTGAGAACTCTATAAAGAAAAGCCCTTTTTCAAAATGTCTGCTATCGTCCATGGTTCTCAATAGGACAGGAACTACGACACTCACCAGTTGGTGGCCATTTTGAGGAAGGTCTCTCTCTTTCCCTCATTGTTCACAATAGTACTGAGTATCTCTTCCTCCACACAGCACAGGGGACTAGCCATCTTCCTATAGGGAATCTGAGGCCTTAGTCTCATTGAGTACAATGGGAGATGATTGCCATTTTGAGAGGGACAATATAAACATTCCTCCAGAACCTTATTAGATGATAATGTGGATTTCAAGGAAACATCTATCTGGTAAATCATGGCTGTGTTAATTTCCTCTGAGTTGGTGCAAGAATATTTTGGAGAGCAGTTAGCGCCCATTCCTGAACTGTCTCCCATTGCCACTCCCCATCCCTCTAGGATACACACTTAAAATATAGTCTGTACTCCTCTGCTACAGCTGACATGATTTCTCAAGGATCTTTTTCTTTGGTGCCACAGTGCTAACAAATTGTACTACAGATACATGGATATGGCATTCTGTATGTCAGATCTTGTTTTGATATTGCTGCTGACAGTGCTGCGACATTCCACCCCAAAACAACTGTGTTTCATTGCTGGTTGAAGCGATCCCTACATTTAGTTAGTATTTCAGTTTAAGTTTGTAAACAGTTTTAGGACTGTATAGGGCAAAAATAAATTTATAAATGTAAATTATTATAACTACTCCTGAATTCCCATCCAAAAATGTGAGAGTCAATGCACCAAAACCTTCAGGTCTTTCTCTTCTCAATACACTGTAGTCTAAAAGAGTAGGTATATAACAATATTAAAACCTGCAAATCCTCCAGGAGGTCCCCAGTGAGCTTTTTCTGCTCCACACAAGCTTTTACATGTAAAATTATGTAGTCTCAGGCAACTCTTCTCAAAGTCATCTTCAAACATAAGCAAGTACAAGCGCGCCAAAGGCAAAGCAAACAAAATCAAGAAAAATACAGCTAGGCAAGATAATAGAAAACAAATTCCTCGATCAAAAACCTGCAAATATACCTAAATGGCTTCCAAAGGAATAGGGCAGAGCATCTGTACATGCATACCTTTGCATTGCCTGTATCAACTCTTCCCCCCAGTCTGTCGATATTACAGCAGGACTCTCCTTCTGTTCCAAATTCAATCTCTCAAAAGTTGTGGCCTTAAAACTATAGCCCACATGCAAACTTTGCTGTGTTTACTCGTTTTCACTTTAGATTTGTCAAGTTTCAAGACAACTTTACACATTTAGAAATGTCTTGCCACTTGCTTTATGGTAACAGTGTGTGAAGCAAAACAAATGAGCGATACTTGTTACTGAAAAAAATGAAAAACGCTAAAATGGTAAGTACTTCATTTTATACACATAAAAAAGTAAAACAGTGGGCTTGCTATTTTAGTTATGGAAAATACATAGCACTTTGAGGAGTACTTAGTATCATGATCTACATTTACATTTAAAGTACAAAATCTCCATTTTACTATACCTGCCTAACTCCAGGCTTTTGGCTTAAGGCTCAGGCTTTGGGGGATATTTTAGGTCCTCAAGTAATTCCTGCAATGTCTCAGGACTTGAGGAGACACCCCAGTTGTCAAAGATAGAGGCATCATGGCTGCAACCAGCACATATGTAAAATGGATATTGAATAGACTAGAGGGGACTAGAGAGTCCTACTGTTCATTATATTTGCCTGACATAGGGGATTTTATTATGTATGTATTTATTTTTAATAATTTAAAGGAAATACTCAGGCTGTTGAATTTCCCCATTGTAGGGAGGTTCATTTTATTTTATACATGTTATTTGAAACCCAAAATCAGAACCATTATTGATGTGAGCCTTATGATTAGTATCATTACTTTACTATTGCTTAAGATTTTTAAGATTCTATGTTTTGCTCCCAAACTAGTGTTGATGCAGCAAGTGAAGCTCTGAATAAATGTATGTATAAAATAAAAAGTAGAAAGTGAACTAACAAAAGGTATGTTCATCATCATCACCTTGATCAAATTGCTTGAGCCCATTTTCACCACCCTTTTTCTGTTTTTTTTTTTTGTCTGGATATTTTAGGTTGCAAGGTTTTTGAGGCAGACACTGTACTCCTCTGACTTAGTATATTTTTTAGCACAATGGGACTCTAATCCTGTTTGGCGCTTTTGAGGGCTATTGTAATACAAGCAAAGAGGACTGTTGGTCCTTGATGTTTTCCTTCAGTCAGATAAGCACAATTCAAGTTAAGAGGCAGTACTGCACATTTTTTTTTCGGGAACTACTGGTTATAATGCCAACTTAGCAGAAAATGTTAGTGAAACACTTCATTGTACTGTTTCTTTTAGCAACACGATGCAGTTTTCTTTTTCAGAATGAAGTTACAGTGCTACTTGGTGGCCACTAGATAGCACCCATGTTTCCTAGGTTTACTGTGTAATGTCATTACCTAAGCAATACCCAAAACCATAATCCTGCATTTTGTTTCTAAGGAGCCTTTCCTTGAGTTGAATGATGGTAAGAAGAGAGTAATATGCTCTTCTTAAATAGGTATATTTTCTTAAAAACACTAACTTTTTGGCATTAATTTAATGCCTCTCTTTTTTAGTATTATGTCCACTGTTCCTGACCAGAAGATATTATTGAAAAAGAAAAAATTATTCATTGCTGTGACTGTTTTCTTGTAAAATTGCATACTTGTATTGAAGATCCCATGAAGCATGCTGTATTTTGAAACATAAACAAGCTGTAAGTCATTTACCCCTTTTGTACTTTTCACTGTGTTTCTTTATGAAAAATCAAAGAAAAATTAATCACAATAATAATAATAATAATAATAAAAAAAAAATAACAATAGGCATTTTTTAAAACCGTGATGCCATTTCTAAAAAGGATTTTAGACATTATTTAGAATAACAAGGCCAATGTAGCAATACTCAAAGAAGCCAGGGATGTGATGGGTCTCGACTGCTTTCTTGGACACAAAGGGTGAGAATATGTGCTGACCTTTCTAAAAGCACAGCACAGTGTTTGCAACCCAGAAGGAGATGGGCCTGTGGTGGCTTTGTGCCACCTTTTTCTCCTCCCAGTCCTGTGGCCCCTGGCATAACATAGACAGCCCTAGGAGACTGTCTGAAGGTGTGACTTGAGTGTCACCCCTAACTAGATTCCCATCCACACACAGAAATCTCTAGCTTGAGTTAAGTGGTACTTTAAGCTTGAGGTAGGAGATAGCTGGCCCATTAGTGGGGTGGGTTGAAGCCTGAGCTAATAATGCAGTGAAGATGCAACAGCTCAAGTTATAACTCATCATCAGCTAATCCAATCACTCTGGGCTGCTAATCAAATGACTCCATGTAACTCTGCTGTTGCCTTGCAGTCTGGTGGTTCTGGGCTACACTAGCTCCAGTGCAGTAAAGGGAACATATTAACTCGAGCTAACTGTTTTACTTGAGACAGGACCTAAGTTACCACAGACTGCCTGGAATCTTCTCAGCTCTGAGCACTGCAGCCCCAGCAGCCCTTCAACCTCACCCCCCCGGGTCCTCTGAGTGCAGCCTTAGGGCTCTCTTCTGAGGTTCTGTGCTGGGGAATCCTCCCCTGGCTGGGTCTGAGGCTTTCACAGCCCCTGCACTCTGCCCTTTTACCTAGATCAAAGGGCCTAGAACAAGGGTGTGTCTCAGTTACACCACATCTACATTGACAATATACCTGTATTAGAATGGGGCTACTCGTGCTCAGATACTATAATGATAAGGGCCTCATAAGGACCTTTATTAATAGTTAGATTATTGTTGGTGAAGCATGACATGGAAATAAAGCTGATTGGCTTTCAAACATTAGGATGAGTTTGCAAAGTTAGTAATTAAGAGACGTCTTTTTACTTGCAAACTGAGCACATTCGACTGGAGTCATTGAGAAACAGACACAGAATCCCACTGTGCTTTTTCACACAACAACTTTTCAGGGCAGAGTTGCAACACCTTCATTTCACATATGTAAGATCCATATCTTTCTCTAGTTAAGTGTGTATCTTAATATATGTGTAAAAAAAACCGATATGGCATAAAATTCACTGCATGTACAATACAGCCAAGTTAACTTTGCTGTTGGAATCTTTAGTGTTGTATTTCCTGACCTCTGGGTGATTTTACATTTTCAGCCTATCATCATTTATATTATAGTAGTGACCTAATGCCCTAATCAGGATTGGGACTGATTGTCCTGTTCTCTGAACTAACACAGATGATGGAAAAGCCCTCAAGAGTTTACAATTTATGGCCCTGATTCTGCAAACACTTAAACACATGCTTGAGGACAAGTAGTTCTATGGAAGTCAGTGGAAATATTCACCTGCTTAAAGTTAAGCACATGGTAGGCCTCAGACTTAGCTCACCCCCACACTAACCTCGCCTTGACCAGCCTTGTGTAGACCTGGGATTTAGCTCATCCCCATACTAAACTAGCCTTGATTAGCCTTGGGTGAAACTCAGGGATTTAACCACTAAAATTAAGAAAAAATGCTCTGCTGCTAAGACACCCCCACCTCAGGAATGCCCCTAACAAGAGTTCTAACTCAAGGGTTGTAAAGTAGAGACACCCAGGCGCTGGGAAGTTTAGGGAGGATACAGAAAAACCCCAACAAATGGGGAAATAGATAAGATAAGCTCTGACCAGCGAATTTATGCTGACAATCTGCACAAACAAAAAAGGTCATAAATAAGGTACAATTTGGGCATGAAAGATAAAATGTAAAGAGCAGGGAGGAGAAAACATAGGTGCCAGTGCATGACTGGTTAAATGTTGTTACCTAGGGGTGTTGAATAATGTAGTAGGTTTAGTAAATTTGAAGGATGGAGCTAGTTTATATAGTTTACCTATATAATGTAAATGAAAACCAATGCTCTTTGGGAACCATCTCAGGCCTGCAGTTCAACATCAAACTGCTAGAACTCTGACCCCCTTGCATGACCGTAACGTGCAGAGGCAGCACCAGCATCCCCAGATGAGTGGATCCTGACTAGCCATCAGGTGAAGTTTGTCTGTATATTGGGAGTGGCGAGCATAATAGCTTTGCTTGGCCGATGTATTCCGTGTGTGTTGCTAATAAATAGATGTTTAGAGCACAGCTGTGTAAGGCTCTTTCACTGGGAAAACATTATGCAGACCTGTATAGCCCAGAGCCCCAGAGGGAAAGGGCGGGTACTTAAATTGACCAGGTTTACCCTGAGCTCCATGGTTAAGGGTATGTGCTTTAAGCCCGAGCCCTCGGTAGGGAAAGGGTGAGGGTACCAAAATTAACCAGGTCATGCCTTGAGCCCTTGGCAGGGTATAGGCGGGGTGCCCTAGATTTTTGTGGATAACAACGTGCATAATAGTTTTCAAGACTAGTGCCTAAAAAGATACCAAAGCCTAAAGATACAAAAGCAAAGGGTTGGCGATAGGGGTATAACACAAATAAATGAACATGGTGATGATTGACATTTTACATTTAACATACAATGCGCCTTATTCTTGTCTTACTATACAATATCAAGAATAGACCTGGTCAAAAAATGAAAAGAAAATTTGAGACAAATTTTAAAATCTTTATTTCATTTTTGAAAATGTTTTAATCTCCTTTTTATCATTTTCAAAATAAAAATAAAAAAATGTGGGGTGTTTTTGATCAGCTTTGTCCCAAAGTGATACATATTTTTTTAAAAATTCAATATTTCTTATTTTAGAAATGACAGAAAAAAAATTTCAATGGCAACAAAATGGCATTTCTGGAAAACAAATATTTGAAAAATTCCAACCCGCTCAAAATCAGGAGTAACTGCATTTAAGTCAATAGAGTTTTACTGATTTAAAACCAATATAGAAAGGAAAACCAGACCCATTATATCTGGCCAGGTGACTGCAGTGACAAACTAGTATCCAAATTGGATAAGAGATTTGCATACCCAAGAGAGTTGTCTGATCCACTCATTTGTATTAAATGATCAGACATTGTTCAATAATCAGAAGGGTCTACAATTTTGTTGATAATTTTGCTTTGCAGAAATAAATAAATATTTTCCCCTGCCTAAAGTGCGTGGGTTATTGCTGCCATTTAACTACTGTTGACTATAAAGGGATCAGTCACTGAATTTGTTTAGCAGAGAGCACCCACCATTGTTAGGATAGCACAAAGACACTGTAGTCTAGTGGTTACAGTTGGGGAATGGAAGTCAGGAGGCCTGGATTCTAATCCTGACCCACCGCATGTCTTTGATGGAATCACTTAGCCTTTCTATGCCTTGGTATCCCCACCTGTAAAATGCGGTAACAATACCCACATTTGTAACGTCTTTTGAGATCCTTGGCTGTGTAAATGCAATGAATTGTTTTTTTAATTCCTGAGCACCCTGGAGTTGCATACTGCCTTGAGGCTATGGCACATCATGTTACCATTTGGAAGACCCAGGTTTGGTTGTGGCCCTCAAAACCTGGTTTCTTCTCAAACCAGGAGACCCACTAGGGAGCCATGTTAGGGCTCGGCTCTATCTGTGCCTTTCTTACTGCCCTTCTCCTTCTCCTGTAGGCTGATCCGGAGGTGAAAATAAGCTGGACCGGCTTTCCCAGGCTGGTGATTTAAAGGGCCCAGGGCTCCCTGCAGTGGCCAGAGCCTAGGGCCCTTTAAATTGCCTCCTGAGCCCCACTGCCGGAGCCCTCGAGTAGTGGCAGCAGGGCTCTGGTGGTGATTTAAAGGGCCCAGGGCGCCCCGCAGCGGCCGGAGCCCCTGGCCCCTTAAATCACTGCCAAAGCCCTGCCGCCACTACCCTGAGGCTCCAGCAGTGGGGCTCGGGCGGCGCTTTAAAGGGCCCGGGTCTCCCTGCAGTGGCCTGAGCCCCTGGCCCTTTAAATCCCCACGGTAGCCCTGCCGCCACTACCCTGGGGCTCCAGCAGCCGGGCTCGAACGGCAATTTAAAGGCCCGGGGCTCCTGCTGCTGCTCCTGCGGCGGCAGGGCTCCCGTGGGGATTTAAAGGGCCTGGAGCTCCCTGCTGCCGGAGCCCCGGGCCCTTTAATTCGCCACCCAAGCCTGTCTGCCAGAGCCCTGGGGTAACAGCGGCAGGGCTCCGTCAGCGATATAAAGGACCCCAAGCTCCACTGCGATAGTGGCGGCCAGAGCCCCGGACCCTTTAAATCACCCCTGAGCCCCGGGCTCCCAGTCACCTCTGCAGCTGGTAGCTCCGGGCATAGGTGCTGACTCCGTGGGTGCTCTGGGGCTGGAGCACCCACAGGGAAAAATTGGTGAGTGCTCTGCACCCACTGGCAGCTGCTCGCCCCGCCCGCCCCAGCTCACCTCCACCTCCGCCTTCTCCACTTCTCCCCCTAGCTCTCAGCGCTTGCCACTGCAAAATAGCTGTTTCGCAGCGGCAAGCGCTGGGAGGGAGGAGGGGGAACGCGGTGCGCTCAGGGAAGAGGCCGGGCCGGGGCGGGGTTTTGGGGAAGGGGTCCAATAGGCGCAGGGAGGGGGCGGAGTGGGGTGGGGACTTTGTGGAAGGGATTGGAATGGGGGCAGGGCATGGGTGGAGTCAGGGCGGGGCTATGGGAGGGGTCAAGCACCACTGGCGCCGGAAAAGTTGGCGCCTATGGCTCCAGGGGTGATTTAAAGGGCCCGGGACTCCCCAGGGCCTTTAAAACTTTATTTAAAGGCCCCACCTCTTCCAGTTGAGGCCATGCCTCTTCCAGTTGAGGCCACACCCCTGTTCAGGACTCCGGTGTACCAGTAAGTCCTTTAACTTACTTTCACCCTGGGCTGATCCATGTAATGACATTGAGGTCTCAAACTCTGCAGCAAGTCACTCACTCTGCCCATCCTTTAGGTCAAGGTTGGGTGCTGCAAAAAGACTCTGCAGAAAGATTGCAGGGAGTTAAACAAGAAAAACAAGAAAACCTTCAGCCTTATTGTGACTGACTGGAAGGATGGACAGCTGATTCTTCAAATGTCTACCACAATACCTGCTGAAAGGCGCATAAATCAGCTATGAAAATACTGATCACCACAAACTGACAGCATTGCTACTCACTTACCTGTTTGTTGGCTTTCAACACTGCCCTCAGGGTTGCTATCTGCTCCCGTTTTGTACTCAGCAGGGACTTCAGTTTCAGTATCTCTTCCATTAAGGCCTCCTTGTCCTTATCAATCATGGGCACTAGTTCACGTGCTGCCGCACGCTGGCGTGACAGCTGCAGTGACCGATCTACAGCCTTCTGCAGGTGCTTGATTTGGTCCCGTATTATTGCATTTAGGTTGTAGATATTCATTGGCTCTTTGCGTATGTCACTGGTGTCAGAGACGGGAGAGGAAGGAGGGGCCGTGATGACAGGAGAAATCGTAGGTGTCTTGGTTGGACTTTGTTCTTTGCCAGCCTCTATGCTCTCTTTCGAAACATGCTCAGTTGGGGTCCTGGCTTCTACCGGGGATGCCGTTCCTCTTCTGGTGAGCCGTGGAGACAGGAGCCCCCTAGGATCATCAGGTCCCTTCAGGCTCCCACTACGAGTGACTCTACTTTGCCTGTAATAGTCCAACATGACCCTATTGGGAGTTTCATTATTACACAAACATACATGGTGATAGAGCTGAGCCAGCTCCTCACTAAATGTCACCAGCTCATCCTGGGCTGTGTTGAGGGTATTATGGTTTTCATTCGCTATGCTCGTCATCCTTTGCAACTCTTTTTCTATGTGAACCATTTTCTCGTAACTTTCCTTAGTTGATTTTTCCAGGTTCGTCACCTGCTCATCATACCTCTGGATCCTGCTCTCATACTTCGCCTTTTCTTCTGTGTAGTTTTCCACACATTTATTGTATTTCTCCTTTAAGGCCTTTATCTCAGCTTTAAGGTCGATCACTTCTGTCACGGCCACTTTGTATTTACACTCTAGGATCTCCAGGCCATTGATGTCTACTTCATAGTCATGCGTTTCCTCGCCAGAGTCTCGGCCCTTCTCACAGTCCAGCTCTACTTTCAGCTCCTTGTTGCTCTGCAGTCCCCTCATGGCGTTGACGTGCTCTGTGAGCCTATGGACCCGCTCGTGTTGCTCAGTCAGGGCTCCCTTTGTGTGTTCTAGCTGCGTCTGGGACTCCTGAAGGTTGGCCAGGAGAATAGCTTTTTCTCTCTCCACCTGGAATGATATAATAAAGAATATTAACATTTGAGAAGGGAATTAAACTAAGAGACCTAGACCCATAGGCCATGAAGCCTATGCTACGGCCTGACTTTTTGGCCAGGCCAAACCTCAGTGGTGCTGGGACCATGTGTGCCAGGTCACAATGCCACTCGCTCAAATTTGTCCTGGGCTCCTCTCTGTCATGATGGGGGGCTGCTGGGACAAACTTGAGTGGGACAAACCCCTGCACCAAGTTGCAGTGCGGTTTGCTCAAATTTAAAGGGGGTGGGTGGACGGGGTCACAGGCCAGGAGGGTCAGGTTGATGGTGGGGGGGCCAGAGAGGAGAAGAGAAGGGTCAGGTGGGGGGCAGGGATCTATTTCCCCCACACACACACACTTTAAATGGTGCTCTGCAGCCCCTATATAGGCCAGTTCTCAATCTTCGTGTGCTTGTGTGCTGGTCACCAAACAATTTTCCCCCCAACTATGTAACCTAGTTGAGGTTTCAAAGCACTTGAGGAAATTTAGACACACCAGCCATTAATTTTAAAATTAAATTGTAGGTACACATATAAATCTCCTAGAGTGTCTGAAATCTCAACTCCCACTTCCATTTGCAGTAGTCTAATGACAGGTGGTCATTATTTCTTATTATTAGTGCTTATTTCATCAAGGGCTACCCACTTCCCTAGCAATTCTGCTTAGCAATCTAAATTGACAGTGACTGGTTTCTCATTAAAGATCAGATTTATCCCAAAATATGTTCTCTGAATTTTAAACCACCACCACACGTTATTCAGCCTACCTCATGATATAATGAATCATAATGATACATATACATTTCTCCCCTAAGGGTACAAATTAATGTAGGAGTTTCTGTGAAAAACTCTGCCATTCTTTCACCATCATTATTTATTTATTTGGATTTTTACCAACAATTATGAAAAGCACCCTATCAGTGCTCCTGGGTATCCCTGACAATCTTTAAAAAATACATTAAACAGATGCATACATTCCCCCAGCTCAAATGAAGTAATGCAGCAACTACATAAATAGAAATAGAAATTACAGCACACATATAATCCCCAGACATCCACTCCACCACTATGCACTTGGCACTCATCTCCTCAAAGACAAGGGAGAAAACATGGTCCTTGCAGCATACCCTGGGGACTAACAAACTGGCTCTGTTACAAACCTGGAGGTGGACACAGATGGTGTCAATCAAAAGCCAGCAATCTGTATGTGTGCTATAAAGTTTTGGGGCCACATCATCTCTTGCCTTGGAGAAGTATAGCAGGAGTTGAGCTGCCATTGGCTCTGAGCTATATTAATTCTGCCCACAGAGAAATTTGGAGGTTAAAAAGGAGATGGTGCCATGGAGAATGGCTATTCCGTCAGTGGTTTTAATACAGAACATCGCAAAGCAAGGGAACCAGGTTAATTGTTAGTAGTTCAGATACAGATTGTCATACATAAAAAAAACAGAAAATGTAAAGTTTCCCGTGTGTCTTTGTCCAGATCAGAACTGGTGATGCAATGGAAGGTGCTTCCCATGGTTTCAATGGGTGTTTTTGACAGTAATTTCAATATGTGCAGGATTAGAGTGTGGGTTGTGAGCAGGTTAGATTTAATTGTGAATGACTCGGTGTGCTCTTTGTTTATACATTTGGAGAAAAATGCCAGTTCCATCTTTGTTTTATGGGAAACAGAATTACTAATTCAGAGAAATCAGAGCTGCCTGTTTCTAAAAGCCTTTTAAAAAGCATTTCCCCCCTATAGGTACCTCCCCAGACAATATCTGGGGGAGTCAAATCAGTCTCTGCAAAATTTATATGGGAAAAAAGGGCTTTTAAAGACTTTATAAAAAATAATATTAATACCATTAATGTTCATTCAGTGTTCTGAAGTGCAGTTCAGACTCCTATTATCCTATAACTAGGATTCTGCATTTCCCAATTTAAAGGGCTAAGTGCATGAGGAATGGTTTATATGTCTGCTTTTAAAACCTGGCCTCTATTTTTGCACCTGTAGTCAGCAGCAGACACAAAATTGTAGGTGGAAAAACAGAAGCCATTTTAAAGCCCCTTTACAAATCTTAATTCTTTTGCGTGCAGGTGGAAGAGAGAAGATGGCTCTTTCTCTAACCCACTGAGTATTTAAGCAGAAAAATTGGGGCCAAACTGTATTACCATTTTCCTCATATCCGTGTTACAACACAAACAGCACATCCATCTCCTCAGACATACAGAGCTGCATTTCTGTCAGCATTTAGTCCCCATTGGAATCTAAAGCTACTGAAGAGGTTAGTCTAATTCCATGGCTGTAGCAAGAACTTCTTCAGTTCAGTCTTGGGCTCTGCCACTGTCTCAGTTTCCCCTGTTAATCAGACTTCACACTGCGAGTGTTTTTGCTCTAGCCGTCCCTTTTATGACCATCTGGTTTATTAAAAAAACAACAGTTTACAATAACACAGATCTTCCAACCAGCCTTTTTAGCTGGCTCACACCCTTGGTTCAGGGTTCCTAGTCCAATGCCTGCTGAGACTTTCTTCCTAGCAGCATGGGTGGCGGGTGGAGCCCCATTTCAGGGAGACTAGCCCACAGCTCCACCCCTTCCGCCCCCACCAGAGGGACTCCACCCCTCAGCCCAGGGGCGGCTCTATGTTTTTTGCTGCCCCAAGCACGGCAGTAAGGCTGTCTTGGGCGGCATGCCTGCAGGAGGTCCGCTGCTCATGAGGATTTGGTGGGGTTTCTGCGGGTGTTGTGTCGGTCCCGCGCCTTTGGCGTACCCGGCGCCGAATTGCCGCTGAACCCACGGGGCCGGCGGACCTCCCGCAGGCATGCCACCGAAGGTTGCTTGACTGCCGCCCTCACGGGGACCGGCACGCCGCCCCACGCAGCTTGCCACCCCAGGCACGCGCTTGCTGCGCTGGTACCTAGAGCCGCCTCTGCCTCAGCCAGAGGAACCCTGGGCTGGCTGAAGCCCCAACCCCTCCCCACACCTGCCTGGAGATGACCCGAGCTCCCCCAAACCTGCCCAGAGGATCCCCGGGCCAGCTGCAGCTGGGCCTCCCCTCCTCAGACCCTAAGCTGCCCAGGGGAAAAGCATCTTTTCCCGAAGATGCTTTTGATATGCCTCATGCAGGTTCCAGGGCGGCTGAGGAGATGGTACTTGTTACTCAGCTTCCTGGGTACATCAGGAATCTTTCTGGAGTCCAGGGAGATTACTGATGAACCCAGAAAGCTGAATAGCAGATACCACCTCCTCAGCTGCCCTGGAACCTGCATGGAGCATAATGAAGCAAAACCTTCGCCTGCCAAACCCCGCAACCGGGGATCTGGTGGCCGCAGCAGTGCCAGGGGAGGAGAGCCTCCCCTGGCCTATTATACCTGCCACCCATGCCTAGCAGGCTTCTGCTCCCTGCAAGTCTCTCTCTCCTCAGCCTAGTTTTCACTGACTCTCCACTCTTTTATGGAACAGTGGTGTAGCCCAGTGTGCTAGCTTACCTCTATTACATTTTCTGCTTTGCATTATATTCTGCTTTATTATATTCAGCAGTAATGCAAGGAGCCTACAGTCCTGTATCCTGTAAGACATTAGCTTCAGCAGTTAGCATGAGACTTGCGGCCTACGAACTTTGGCATAGATAAACTTAGGTAACCCATAAGTTTTGGGGAACTAGAAGTAGAATGTAAGGGGGAATTTTGTCCATAATGACATCAGCCAACCATAGCACCATGAACTAACACCAGCTTCTAGAATGTTTTGGATGGAACATCCAACCGCAAGACTGCCATGGCAACGAATTGACGTATATGATAATGGGGTGAAATCATAAATATATTAACCTACAGAAAAAGGATATGGTAAAGGGAGGAAATACAGATAAGGAAGAGGGGAGAAACCCCTACAGAATATGCATTAGACATGGTAACGTCAGCAGAACATATTATAAAAGTGGCATCCCAGGGCAGTGGGAGGGAGAGAGATGTAGCCCTTGGGAGGGGCCAGAATGATGGCCATTGGTGAAGATGAGGAAGGTGACGGTGATGAGGAAGATAATAGCTAACATTTCAGGTTGTTCTGCAAGGGATGGTGTATGTATGGATGTTCAGATGTACTTTTGTATTATCTCTGTTTGCCTTACCGAGTTAGAGCATGTGTGACTTTGCTAAATGTATTCATAAATTATTTATTTGTAAATATAGAAGAGTTACTATAGTGTGAGTGTTACACCTGTGCACATCAGGGTCCCCAAATATATAATCATTTTAGTAATATTGGACCTGATCTTGGGACAAGAACCTGTCTACCCTGAAAGTGATAACTGGGAATTTTTATTCATAATCTATAGATCAGGTTATACTGAATTCCCAGGTCTGCTCTCCCTGGAATCTTTCTCCTGACTGAACTGAGGCTGCCATCATGTCTCCTAACAGGCCTGGTTCTTAGTTGCATGCTCCCCACCACATGCCTGGTCCTACTCATTCCATTCATCTGGCAAGGTGGGCTACACCTGGCACAGATGAGGCTGAATATCAACCATCTTAAAGTGCCAGCTCTTCCTGTGACAATAACCATATACTGAAAAGATATATGGATATTGTCACAAGAAGAGCTGGCCCTTAAAGGTAAGTAGTGCCACAGCAGGAACATTAGGAGAAGTCCTTGAATTCGGCGGCTAACAGTGGATTCTACTGATACAGAAATAAAGATGGCCGCATGGAGCTCTGTAGGGAGGCAGTGTGGTTCCCTGGTGCCCCCGAGAGGGACGAGCTCCGCCGAACACCAGAGTGGGTGGAGCCAGAGCACTCCAAGCCTGCCCCTCAGAGGGTCAGAGGCCAGACAGGAAGTATAAGAGCTTAACCCCAGAGCTCACTCGAGAGGCAGCTGCTGGAGAGGCCAGACACCTCTGGCCCAGCTCCAGCAACGGACCTGGAGACTGCCCTGACTGGCTGACACTCGACGCAGACCAGCACGTGGGAGAGTTGCTGAGCCTACCCCTCACCAGCTACCCCAAGGATCCAATAGTGATCGACCCCCCTGAGGACACCACCTTGACCCAGGTACCTCCAGAGGGGGAGTTGGGAAGTAGCCCGAGGCCAGCTGACCCTAGTCTGGCTGCAACACAGCCGGAACCCATGTCAGTGTGTTGCGGCCAGGATCCCCACTGACAACAGCGGCCTTTGGTTGCTGATAGGACCCCGGGCTGGGATGCAGTGGAGTGGGAGGGCCTGTGGGTCCCCCACCTGCCACCCAATGCATGGGTGGCAGTCTCCCCCTCTCCCAGGCCGCTCAGAGCCTGAAGCCTGGGTGTGCTATTTACCTGAGTTTGCTCAGCCCCTGCCTGAGGGCCTGAGCTGTGATTTTTTATTGCCCTGCCCTGACCCAGGGCCTGGGCTAGTTATCTGTTAATTGTTACCTGTGTGTGCTCAGCTCCCTGCCGGACAGCTTGAGCCAGGACTCCTGCCGCCCGACTGATTCCCCAAGGGGCCGTGCAAGGACTAAGGGAGGTGGGGTGGTTCCCCGCTGCCCCGGAGAGGGACAAGCTCCAGCTAACCTCTCTACAGGTTCATTGTCAAATAATGTTTTACCATTTGTTACAGGAAGTTGGCCCTACAGAGCCACTGTTTTCCAGTGACCATGACTGCTTAAACTAGTTAGAAAGAATTGACTCTTACTACATTATTGTTCAGTGCAGACATCTACTATGGAGAAGGAAATTAATGGGAATGTTTATGATATCTTTAATAAACACAAACCAGGTCTGGAAAAATTGCTTCTCTTGCAAAATTTCAGACTGGCAAAATAAATAGAGAACTTGCATGGAAACGATTATCTGCTTGCAGATACAAAAAACGAAATGTTAGAAGTACTGTAGTGTATCTGGGACCCATATGCTAACTGTAATACTAGGTGAGACATTTAAAGAAATCTATGGAATCAATATAAATGTATTCTTATAAGCAGTACAATACTAGGTGACACTAGGATGTTACTGTGTGTTTCAGTGACTAGTATATGCTTCTGCCTTAAAAAAAAAAAAAAGCAAGGGTAAACTCCTAAATAATGACGACTTTCTGCTGTTCCTAAGTATTTCACTTTCTATAATCTGCCATATTTTTATTTCCACCCACAGCAATCTTCTAGAAACAGGGTGTTATATTTCAGTGTCATCTGGGGTTGTGGGACAACTAAATTAGTAGTTTCACTAACTAACTTTATCATTATCTAAAACAAACTAAAAAAACAACCCAAATGAGCTGTACGTGTTTCATGCTGCACACTTCTCTGCAAGGATTTCAGTTTGGGGGTATTTTCCCCCAATGTGGGTTAGCAGTTTGCTTTGAACTCTGGGAATCATATTTATCATTATTATTTAGTTTGTTAACAAGAGAAGTTAGCAATGAACTGATGGTGGGAAATGTGAAGAACTTCTGAACAGGAAACTTCCATTATGGAACCTGATGTCTAGTCTAATTTTCTTGGTTCTCTGGACAGAAAAGCACTGGAAGTGCTAAGGAAGGTGAAGGAGGAGGTCAGAGAGGGAGAACACTGAACATTGTTCAACAGCCACCACATTGGATGATGAAGAAGGGTCATCAGGTCTGAAGAAAGATTTGTCTAATTCTCTCCACTCAGAAGAAAGGTGGCTATGAGGTAGGGCCTCAAGAATAAGGAGAATAAAGTGGTGGAAGGAATCACAGGGCTCTGAAAAGGACATGGATAATTCCTCCTTCCCAAAACAGAGAAGACATCTTTGCCATTAATAACCATTAGAATTTTGATTGAGGCATGGACCTTCGCTGGGAATTGGTGGGTCATGTTACTCACTTCCTTTAGAAGGTGTGTCTTGTTTGCACTATTGGAATACAAGCAGTGACAGTAAGGTCTCCTCGGCACCAGCCAGGAACTGGCCTGTCAAGAGGCATGAAGGAGCGCAGCCCCAGAGCTGCAGGAGGAATTGTACCTGCCTTAACCAATATTTTGATGCGTGTGCAACAATAGGCCTATAGTTTGATAATAGGGCAAATAAATGGCTGTTGTGTACAGAAATTTCAAATTGCTAAAATACACACCCTTTGGTGGAAATGGGAAGTGCTCATACCAACCTTTGATACATGCCTCCATGAATATAACACCACAAAGACACTGCTGAAGATAGCAAATCCTATTTTGCTGAAGCATTACCAGCATGAACATATAATTAAATCCCCATGTCCAACATCAAGAAACTTCCTGGAGGAATTCCTCACATTTAATTTGTGAGACCAAAGGTGAGCTCATGTGGCTCTAAATAGAATGGACAGTTTACTTAAAAAAAAAAAAATAGCACACACCAGCATTCTAGGGTAAACCTTTAAGTTTCTATAGCTGTTGTCCCAAATATTTTCAGGGTCGCATCCCCTCTTATCTCTGTCTGTGCCTCTCCCCCCCCCCGAGCCAGGCCGCAGCTCCTGGAAGGAGGGATTCGGACAAGGGTAAGGGGGCCAAGGCTGGAGCCAGGAGCAAAGCCTTGGCCGGGCCGTGGTCGGGGGCTGAGGCTGGAGGGCGGGGAGCTCTGCTCCCTCCCAGCCCCTCCCTGCTGATCTATAGAAATCATGTCAGTTTTCTTGCTGTGTCTATTTTTTTTTTAAATTCTTAACATGCTTAGGATGCCTAGTAAGGGCAGTTGCTGTCTGTATTACACACAGTATCAAGTTGCTATGGCCAGGCATATCCACTGTGGACTCAACTACAAAACCTGCTCATACATATATACTATTTGGAATACACTTATTAAAACGCGAAGAACAATATTAGGCTGGTCATTGTCAGTGGACTGACAACGTTACTGAGAATAGTTACCAAATGAATACTGTTAACATGTTTGTGTATGCTTTTCCTCACAAAACTAATTATACAAAGTTCCAGATACCATATCATCACTGCTTTCTTATGTCATAACCGAGATTTGGTAATGAAATAGGTAAAAGAGTTAGTACTCCAGCAAAATGTCACTTAACATGTAGGGGCACTTTTTCCCCCATTGATCACAATAAAGTGAGGTTCATTATATTCTCAATTTTACTTCTGTGCATCTCTCACTTTTTTTCCATGAGTCTCCCTTTAGCAGAGAGACATAATGATGGGCCTAATCCTGGAAGGTGCCAAGAACACTTAGTTTGTACTGAGCTGACATGCTGTGCACCCCACAGGAATTGCTTAACAGTTTGCATGGTTGGACCTTTAGGCTGTGTGGCTTTGTATTATTTCTTTTTGGAATGATCATAACAGAGATGTTGGCAACTTCTTCTTCTTCTGTGGTTTTTTTTATTAAGTATATATACACTGGATCCCTTCCCAATTCTGAGAATGCCTCCTGCGGGCATGGAGGAATGGAAAACAAACTGCTGGTATTATGCTCACCAGTGGTACTCTATACAGGGTGCATCACCAGCAGGGGATAATAATGTGGAATACAACATTGTGTTATGTCTCAAACACCAAGAGCTCTTAGAGTAAGTATTCAACAAGAGGAACTCTTCTCCCATTTTATTCTTTCTTAATTGAATGCCAAATCTTTTTCCAACTTAAGTTAATGGCAAAAACTCCAATTGACTGTAACAGAAGCAGAACTGAGTCTGCATACACTAAGGACTAATTCAGATACCCTTACTCACATTGAATAGCACCTTAGTCCACAGATACTCCCATTTACTTCAATGAGACTAAGGTGCTACTGAACCAGTGTAATGGTCAGGGCCGGCTCCAGGCACCAGCTTGCCAAGCAGGTGCTTGGGGCAGCCACTCTGGAGAGGGGCGGCACGTCCGGCTATTCGGCGGCAATTCGGTGGACGGTCCCTCACTCCCGCTCGGAGCGAAGGACCTCCTGCCGAATTGCCACCGCAGATCGCAACTTTTTTTTTTTTTTTTTTTTTGCTGCTTGGGGTGGCAAAAACCCTGGAGCCGGCCCTGGTAATGGTATCAGAAAGTGGCCCTAATTTATTCAGCAAGAGGAACTGAAAGGGACCTCGAGAGGTCATCAAGTCCCACCCCCTGTGCTGAGGCAGGAGCAAGTAAACCTAGACCAGCATCTGACAGGTGTTTGTCCCACCTGTTCTTAACAACCTCCAACAACTGGGATTCCACAACCTCCCTTGGAAGCCTATTCCAGTGCTTAACCACTCTTATAGTTAGAAAGTTTTTACTAATATCTAACTATAAAAGAGTTGGCTGCCCCCATGTGCCCTCTGGTGGCCTTGTGCCTCAGCCCTACCTTGCCCTTTATTCTCCCTTTTCCAGGCCCTTTTACAGAAACTTCACACTTGCTCATCCAATCACCACCCTTATTGGGGCCTGGGTTTATTCAGACAAATAACTCAGAAGTAAAACTCAAAAAGAGTCCCAAAAATCTGTCCTGGGGCATGGCTCTTACCTCAGAGCCTGGAGGACCAAAAGGGTTCCTTCTTAGAGTTCTTTGTTAATGAGTTCTTATGGGGGTTGACCTACCCTGGGGTTGACCTACCCTGGGGTTGACCTTGCAGCAGTTCTGCTCAGAGCTGACTCCCCTGTAAACTTCCCAGAGTCAGCCCTCTCAAACAACTGTCAGCTCTCTTATAAGGAACCAGCTGCTTGAGATTCTCTCCCCACTGCACCAGGTGTCTCTTGTTAGCTCATATAACAAGCCTGCTTTAGACTGTGAATGCAGCTCCCCCACTCTAACCTAAATTCCTTGCTGCAGATTAAGCCCGTTACTTCTTGTCCTACTTTAAATGACATGGAGAACAATTGATCACTGTCCTCTTTATAAGAGCCCTTAACATATTTGAAGACTGTTATCAGGGTCCCTCCCCAGTCTTCTTTTCTCAAGACTAAACACACCCATTTTTCTTAACCTTTCATCATGGGTCAAGTTTTCTAAACCTTTTATCATTTTTGTTGCTTTCCTCTGGACTCTCTCTCTAATTTATCCACATCTTTCCTAAAGTGTGGTGCCCAGAACTGGACACAGTACTCCAGCTACTCCCCAGGGCTGAGTAGAGCAGGCCGATTACCTCCCACGTCTTACATACTACATTCCTGTTAATACACCCCAGAATGACATTAGCCTTTTTTTTTTGCAGCTGCACCACACTGTTGACTCATATTCAATTTGTGATCCATTCTAACCCTTGGATCCTTTTTAGCAGTTCTACCACATAGCCAGTTATTCCCCATTTTATAGCTGTGCATTTGATTTTTCCTTCCTAAGTGAAGTACTTTTCATTTCTCTTTATTGAATTTCATCTTGTTAATTTCCAACCAACTTCCAATTTGTCAAGGTTGTTTGCATTCTAATCCTTTGAATTCTTTCCAGCTTGATGTCATCTGCAAATTTTATAAGCACTCTCTCCACTCCATTATCCAAGTCATTAATGAGACTATTGAATAGTACCAGACCAAGGACTGACCCTTGCAGGACCCCACTAGATATGCTCTCCCAGTCTGTCAATGAACCATTGACAACTACTCTGAGAGTATGGTCTTTCAACAAGTTATGCACACATCTTTCATCTAGACCACATTTCCCTAGCTTACTTATGAGAATGTCATATGGGACTGTGTCAATAGCCTTATTAAAATCAAGTTATATCATATCTACTGCTTCTCCTCATCCACTAAGCCAGTAACCCTGTCAAAGAAGGAAATTAGGTTGGTTCGTCATGATTTGTTCTTGATAAACCCATGCTGGCTATTCCCTATAACCCTATTGTCCTCCAGAGGCTTACAAACTGATTGTTTAATAATTTGTTCCAGTATCTTTGCAGGTATCAAAGTTAGGCTGACTGGTCTACAAATCCTTGGGGTCTTCTTTGTTCTCCTTTTTAAAGATAGATTATATTTGCTCTTTGACACTAGTAAGCCAGTTCAGGATAAAATTAACAGACTAGTTCACCTGAGTGTGATCTTAAAGGCATGTCAAGAGGCATTGCAAGGTAATCAGGCTAATTCACTGTGTGTAAGTAACAAAGGAATGTTAATTGGGCTTCCAAACATAAGAGGTTCACTTAGACTCATAGACTCTAAGGTCAGAAGGGACCATTATGATCATCTAGTCTGACCTCCCGCATGATGCGGGCCACAAAACCTGACCCACCCACACATGGAAGAATTCTCTCCCTTGACTTAGCTGTTGAACTCCCCAAATCATTATTTAAAGACTTCTAGTCGCTCAGAATCCTCCAGCAAGCGACCCCTACCCCATGCTGCGGAGGAAGGCGAAAAACCTCCAGGGCCTCTGCCAATCTACCCTGGAGGAAAATTCCTTCCTGACCCCAAATATGGTGATCAGCTGAACCCCGAGCATGTGGGCAAGATTCTCTAGCCAGACCTTCTGGAAAAGTTCTCTGTAGTAACTTTTAATATCCCATCATTGACCATTGTTATCGACCTATTGACTAAAATCACTGTATCCCATCAAACCATCCCCTCCATAAACTTATCAAGCTTGATCTTAAAGCCAGAGAGGTCTTTCGCCCCCACTGTTTCCCTCGGAAGGCTGTTCCAAAACTTCACCCCTCTGATGGTTAGAAACCTTCGTCTAATTTCAAGCCTAAACTTCCCGACGGCCAGTTTATATCCATTCGTTCTAGTGTCCACATTAGTACTGAGCTGAAATAATTCCTCTCCCTCCCTGATATTTATCCCTCTGATATATTTAAAGAGAGCAATCATATCCCACCTCAGCCTTCTTTTGGTTAAGGTAAACAAACCGAGCTCCTCCAGTCTCCTTTCATATGACAGATTTTCCATTCCTCGGATCATCCTAGTGGCCCTTCTCTGTACCCATTCCAGTTTGATTTCATCCTTTTTAAACATGGGAGACCAGAACTGCACACAGTACTCCAAATGAGGTCTCACCAGTGCCTTTTATATCGGAACCAGCACCTCCCTATCCCTACTAAACCTCCCTAGATTGTGAGGTCAATCTAATGAGACAATTCACTTAACAGCAGGATACTAAGGGAGGAAAGATAACTTCTCTGAAATGGACCACTCTCATTACCACTTCAAAAGTTATCTTTCCTCCCTTGGTATCCTGCTGTTAAGTGAATTGTCTCGTTAGACTGACCTCACACTTGGTAAGGCAACTCCCATGCTTACATGTATTTATACCTGCTCCTGTATTTTCCATTCCATGCATCTGATGAAGTGGGTTCTAGCCCACGAAAGCTTATGCTCAAATAAATTTGTTAGTCTCTAAGGTGCCACAAGGACTCCTCTTTAAATTGCATTTGTCTGAATTTACCCACATCCTCTTAAAAGGTACCAATGTAATCAAATTAACTTTTTCATGTTTTGTGTTTGCCTTTACATTATGTATGCAACTATACTCAATTGTTATTAGATCAAAAAGCACATATTTAGCATTTAGATGTAAAATTACTTGATATAGACTTGGTGGCGATCACATTGTGTTTACAAGACCGAAACCTTAAGGCTGAAGCATTCAATCTTCAAAGCAAGGCCATTAGGACTTGTCACAGACTCAAGTATCTATTCTTCCTCACACTAGATGCCCAGACTGTCTTTCTAGGAAGACACCTGTCAGCTTGTTCTTTAGTCAGCGAGCTATAAATATAGATTCATGGGACTGATCCAACAGCTCTGATCTTTCTGGATGCTATCAGGGGCTATTCCAGATGCAAGACGGATCTCCCCAAATCTGCTTTGGTAAAACCCTGAGGAATTTATGGAAGGACACTAAGAGACTTATGGATAATTAGCAGGCATTACACCTCTGCTAACAACTGGTCTCTCAGATTCTGAACCAACTGTAATGTTTCTTATCCGCTTAGACCTTTTAATAACTCTTATTTCTTTTCCCGAATTAATAAATCTTTAGTTTAGTTTTCTAAGGATTGGCTTCCAGTGCTGTTTTTGGTGAGATCTTGAAGTATCCAGTGAACCTGGGGTGAGTGACTGTTTTTTGGGGACTGGAAAAGCCTAATGTTTGGTGGCTTTGGTTTTAATAACCTTACATCATAAAGTTCAGCTTCTCTGGGCTGGAATGCTAAGGGGGCTGTATGTGACTCCTTGGTAAAACTAATATAGTGATGCAGGGGTACACTTTTGTTACTGGCTTGGAAAAATCTAACTGTAGAATATACCACCAGTTTGGGTGTGTCTGCCCTGTTTTCTGACAGCGTGTTCTGAGTTTGGCATTCTTAGCTGTGACCCACTCTATGAACCGTGACACTCTTCTCCAGTGGTCTGGAACCATGCCTATCCCCCATCAGTTCTCAAAGTCTATTATTATCAGGGAGGAGCAGCTTTCGTAAGACAATGCTTAAAGGGTGCCCTTCAGTTTACTGGCTTGATTTGCATATTGTGTTTGCTAGATCTGCAAATCTGCAAACCCTTGTGAACTCTCCTCTCCTACCCCCAACCCCATACACACTTCAAGCACTGCTGGGTCCCTTTCTCCTCTCTTCCCCTTGTTTCTGATCATTTCAGGCCATGCATATACCCCATTCTCTCAACTGAACTTTTTTGAGAGATCTGGAAATTAGAAAACACCTAGGCAGAAAGCTAAGAACAGGGGAAATGGATGGTGGGGAATAGGATCATGGACAAGTAAATCAGTCATTAGCATTACAGTCTGGTATAATTATGTGGAAGTCTTTATGATTTTAAGATAAGCTCTTACCTGCACAAGTTGCTGCTTCAATTTCTGCATTTCTGATATGTTGAGCTCACTGAAGAGATCAGAGACTGGGTGCAGAGATTCTCCTTTCCTAACTGCAGGAGTCCGGTAATCTCCATTCAGTTTCACAAGAGGCCCATGGATGTGCCCATTCATTTTGTCATCATTATTAGGTTCGCTCCCATCCTCTGCAAACTTTAATCCATCTACCGATATATTAATGTGATTACTGTACATACTATCATTGAGGTTGATATACTGGGAGAGTTCCTTCCTCAGATTGTTTTTTTGCTCCCTTTCATTTTTTAAAGTCTCCAGGGCTTCCTCCAGCTGATGTTCGGCGATCTCCTTCAATCGGATGGCATCTTCTAGCTGGCTATTAAGCAATACTGTCTCCTCCTCAAATCGTTTAATCTCATGCTTTAAACCTTCATATTCAACCTGAATTAGACAAGACAAAGAACATTCATAACACTAAAACTTGGGTCTTAAAAACCTGCCATATATTAGCCTGATTGAACTAGGCACTAAATAGCCAAAAATTACTTAGACCAGGCATTGCCAGTAGCTGCAAAGAGCGTCATGCTCAGAAAATTCATGAGGAAAGGTGTACTGCATGTACCCCATTTTATTACTTTTCGGTTTTATATTGTACTGCAGACATTTTCAAGGGGTGAGAATCAGAATCTGTGGGTGATTTATTAGGACACATACTGTATTTCAGAGGTTCTCAACTTTTTTCCTTCCGAGTCCCCCATCCCAAACATGCTATAAAAACTCCATGGCCCACCTATGCCACAATAACTGGTTTTCTGCATAAAAAAGCCAGGGCTAGCATTAGGGGGTAGCAAGCAAGGCAATTGTCTGGGGCCCCATGCCACAGGGGCCCCACAAAGCTACATTGTTCCGGCTTCAGCTTCAGCGAGTCTCAGGGACCTGGGCTTCAGCCCCATGCGGTGGGGCTTTGGCTTTCTGCCCTGGGTACCAGCATGTCTAATGCTGGCCCTGCTTGGAGGCCCCCCTGCTCAAGGCCACCTGCTCGAGGTCACCTAGGGGGCCCTGGATCCCTGGTTGAGAACCACCACTGTATTTCATGCAAGAACAGTCACTGACCTGAAGCTACACTAGGAAGTACAGCTTTATTATTAGTTATCATAAGTAACGTTTGTCTATTACGGCATTGTGTATAGATAGAGGTTAATTATACCGTTTGACTTATCACTCATAGTTATTTCTAAGGCATCTATCACCATGGCATCTAACTTCTTATCCGATGTAATCACTGCATGTCTAGTTTTTTATATTGTAGGGACATATAGGTTTGTTTTATGAAAATTATTCAATAAGGTTTTATTTTAAAAATGAAAGCACAGACTAATAACCCAACCTGTTTACAACTGCCAGATGTCCTCAAGTGGCAGCAATTTTAAAATAGAGGTTAACTTTTGACAATCCAAAAAATATAATAGTAGCAGTGTTCAAGCAGGGAATACAGAATCCATTTTAGGGCACTGACAGCTGGTCTTCTGGTCCTGTAGCAGGCCTGACTGAAATTCTTCCCCTGCTGAGTTGGTGTTGGCCACTCCAGTTTTCACTGACTGATAAATCTCTCACCTCATCACAGAGCAGCCACCCAGCTCCACAGGCAGGGAGCTGGTTTTTTCTCAATACATGTGATAATGTGGCTGAAGAAAATGGCAGCTTCTTCTCCTAAGTAACTACCATGTTTTTAGAAAGGAAGAGAGTTCCCCATCCCATCACAACTGTAGCCACTCACTGTAGTGGAGAAAATGGAGAAGCTATCTGCTATGCCAGACATGGACAAAAATGCAGGTGAGAAAATGAGGACTACCTGGTTCTAGGCAGTTTACTTCCAATGCTGAACAATTCACTTAGAAAATGAACCTGTTTGACACAAACTCAAAGTTTCACATCAACAGAGCCAAAGAAAGAAGCTAGTGGAAGTGTTGGTTCAAATACATTTGATACCAGTTTGTTAAGGATCCAATCCTTCTCCCACTGAAATCAATGGTAAAACTCCTATTGACATCAAAGGGAGTAGGCTTGGGTTCTAAATCACATTGCTGTCACAATGACCAGCCATTAAGATGGAAGAAGATCTGCGTTCCTTGGCTCTCATTAGCATTCCAGCTGCTCTGATCCTCACCTCCACTATTATCCAAAAGAATTAGGAACTGCCATTACCAGTATACTGGATTAGTTCCATTGTAGTTTGTTGGCAAGGAAGATTTGGCTCATGAGTCTGCCTATGCAGAGCAGCTTGCGGGACTGGGACCTGTAATAATTCCTTCTTTCACCTTGTCTTGTCTTGATGGAATCACTAGCTCCAAGAAAGACAATTCTACACTGGGAGAGCCCTGGCTGCTGAATTGGAATGGGAAGGGTTCTTATGCTAGAATAAGCATCTGACCAGTCAAGACACAGGAATGTGTTGGACAAGAATCATTATGTAAGTGACCGAGCAATTCTGGCATTCTGATTCTTCCCTCAGTGATAAGCAAAGTGACACAAAAATAAAGGATGTTTAATGAAAACAAAATACCTTTATACCTGGTACTTTTCCCCCTCAGAATAAAAATTATTAGAAGTAACTCTCAAACTTTATGGACAATAAAGACATATTTATTTCACCCTTGTGTCATACGAGTGGTTTCAGAGGGAGGTGTGGGAGGATTGGAGAGGGTGAGAGAAAGTTAAAAGTATTTTCTGGTACTACACCTGCCCCGGAATCCCTTGAACAGTTTCTGTGGCTTTACCTAATCATATTTTTAAATTTATAGGAAATAATTTCCCAATTTTCAATTTTTTTCCGGTTCCTTGTTGCTGTATGAAAGACCCACACAAACAAAATGGAAATTTGCTGACCATACACTGCAAACTGACTATACACAAATTCCTGTTAAATCCACAAAATAAACTTTAAAAAAGGAAGAGAAAAATATTTTTTGACTAATTTCTTTTGTGTTCATTATAAAATAGAACCAGACAATTTTTTTCACGCAAACAAAATTTTGATAAAGATTCATTAACATTTCCATTTTCCAATCAGTTCTACTTGTAAAAATGATAGCTTTAAACATACAGTGGTCTGATTTTTAATTTGATGATATTCCTTTAATATTTTTAATTTGTAAAATTCAGATTTTAAAATAAATCAGATTAAGTAGTGCAATAATATCTTTTGGTAGAGGAGGGAGAAATTTGGTTTTCAAGTAAATGTTGAAAAATTCCCAAGTCAAACAATTCAAGTCAAAAATTCAACAATTCAAGTAAAAAAATTCAAGTAAAAAATTTGGCAGACATTACTAGTTGGCAGGCATTACTAGTTGCATCTTCAGTGGATGGTCGGAATTTTGTTTCATTCGGTGTCTACACAAATATTTAAAAAGCAGAATTTAAATATAATACAAGGAATGGGTCCCTGCATATAGGAAGTTCCTTTGGGGCTTGGATATTCAGTAGACAGTTGAGGACTTTTATTTGGGAGCTGGCTGAGAAGGCAGTCTTTAGAATTTGAACCTTCAGATTTCTCAGTGACATGGTATCAACAGCTCAGGGAAGTTAGTGACTGATTGTACTGGGAATTTTTTGAAAATCTGGAGGTTTGGGGTTTATCCCAGATTTTGAGAATTGGATGGGGGGTCACAAATCTGTGGTGCTGTTGTTTTGTAGGGAAATTAATCCTGAAAACACAGGCCCTATTAATAAAATCCAGTATCTATATTTTCTTGATTATACACATAACATCAGCTGTGTATAGCAGAAATTCTCATGAAAATCAGAGAGATTTGCACTGTCTGTGAACAGTAACTGACTTTTACATTGCCATTTTTCATGGATTCTTCTTCTAAATGCCTAAAAAGATGTGATGATAAAATATCAAGGACTACGTAATACATGATTTTATAAATTAAAGAACATACAAGACTAAGCTCTTATGAAATTTCATCTTGAAGATCAAAACTATTTTCTGAGTTACAAGAACACACAAAAAATATTTGATACAAAAATATTGTGATTTTTTTAAGTCAATCAAAATATGCCAAATATTTTTTCCTCTTTATGGGGCCCTGCTATTCCTTTTCATTAAAAGAGAAGTGTTCTAACAGATACAAACACTTGTGAAAAGATTCTCTTCTGAAACTATGACTGTCCATTCATGGGTCTAGTATTCCCAAGATCTGTGCAGATCATTTCCATGAAGCTAGTGAGAATCATACTTGTGCCTCAAAGGGGGAATACAGTGGCCTGGATAATACCGCTCTGATAAAGACAATCTGCTGGAAATTTAGTTTTAGAAATTTGTAAGTCATGGTGTCTCAATATAAGGAAAGGAAAGTATAGATCTGTTTCTATTATCTCCATGTCCCCTGTTGTGCTACCTTGTTGTTCTAAGTGCTTCAACCACCATGTCAGGATGGGTACAATATTAGTAACAGTTAGATGAAATAGTACTGCAAATCTGACAGGAGCAAGATAGCTTTGTTAACAAACTCCCTCTAGAAACTGTGGCAAACTTGGATACTTGATAAAAGCCCTAATTATCCCATTGAGCATGTGAGGACTTATAAAGCAACTGAATGTTATGGATGCGGGAAGCAATTACGATCTGTTAGAAATGAAGGCATTGCCTTATAAATTGTAAACGAGTGCTGGCA
Organism: Chrysemys picta bellii; assembly: GCF_011386835.1. Lineage (NCBI taxonomy): Eukaryota > Metazoa > Chordata > Testudines > Emydidae > Chrysemys > Chrysemys picta. The sequence goes on from NC_088791.1 coordinate 108,122,036, forward strand.
TGGAATGTGTTTAAAAGAAGAAAAATATTGCCAGTTTAATCACCTGAATTGTATATTTACTGATTTATCATGACAAGATAGCACTTTTGACAGAGGAACAAATCCCTTTTGTCCAAGACAATAGTTTTCTTCATTACTTCGCCAGCAATAAAATTTTCCACAGAAAAATTTACGTTTTTCAGAGTAACATTTCCAAATGTCATATATGTATAAGTGGGTCTGAGTTGTGCATACATATTAAGTGGAGAGCAATCCTGGATACTGTTTACAGCTGGTTGCAGTGGGGTTTTAATTTGTCATGGAACCTCCGTGTACATTCAGCACTTTACTAAGATTTCCAATGTGTCAGTTTGCCAATACTATATTTTACAATGATTGTTTAACAATAACCAGCAAGATATGCAGAATCTTATACCAGGTTAATTTAAGGTAGGTCAAATTATGCAGTTTTAAGTCAACCAGTGTTGTATATATTTTTTTAGTTTAGCATCTAAAACCTTTTCTGTGCTTACTTGGTTCTGTTTCAGTGTGGACACCAGTTTTTGCAAAGTGATATTTTCTTCTTCAAGCTCTGTGTAATCCTGAAGAAGTCTTGCCTCTCGGAATTTGTATTCTCGAATTTCGTCTTTCATCCGTATTCTCTGCAGCTCTGCCATTTCGTTATTCTGAAGGAGAGGAAAACCCCCCAACATATTACTATTTCATTTCCAGCAGCATGAATGGTAAACATGGCCCCAATGTATAACAAGGGCAACAAACAAGTAATCAAAATGATTTAACACTACACGTCAAAACGGCAGCACCACAATTAATATGTTGTCATACCACAGTTTCTGTTATTTGTTATACAACTGGATGTATACAAATGAGCATATATGATATGGAAACTTGAACAAAATAGTTCCAAGATTAATTTTCTATTGAAATTAAAAAACCCTCCAGTGCTTTATCGTCTCATTACTTTTATTTGCTAGAAGCCTGGTTGAAAGGCTTAGATCAAAACACAATTGCCTACTGTTTTTCACTAAAGGACAACACACTAAACTCATACAGCAGAAAAATGAATAATGGTGTCTGTCTTGCAAAGATAACTATTAACCAAGATGAAGTAATATAAGAACCAACTTCATGTTTTGAAATCATGTACAGGTATTTGTGTGCTGTACTACTATTCAGTGAAACCTGTTGCAAGTGACTACACAAAGGATGGAAAATTCAGTTGTTCAACAGATGTGGTCTTCTAATAATGCTGGAGTATTTCAGGATAACATGAGGCAGCTTCTTAAGCCCAGAGTTTACCCATTAGGGTGGTCTCTTGTTTCAGGTTCTGCTGTATGTCTAAAGTGGTATATGTATAAGTCATTTCAACAATAACCCTACCAGTTTTCTAGACAACATTCTTATATATGTTTCAAGAACTGCCATCAGAAAGTTATTTGACTGCATCTAATTCTAGGTTTGACTAATTTTTTGCATCTAGAGCTTGGGTTTCCTAAAGTTATTCTTTGTGGGAGATTCAGATGCTGAAGTGACCGTTAATCTCTCTAAATCATCAGATATCAGAGGCCTGATTTTAATGGTACACTTGTGTAACTCCACTGTCTTCTATGGAGTTACTCCTGATTTATAATTAGGCTTGGAATGAGTCGATTTTTTTCGGTAAATGTCAACAAAAGTTGATTTCACCATACACAAACCAATGAGAACTATTTCCATCAATAATAATCAAAATTTACAGATAGGCAAAGTAACAAATATGCTGCTTGACAACTTATTAGAGTTTGATTTAAGGGTAAAATTTTGACATATGATGTTGACAGATTGTATTTTAGCAGTTATAAAGCTTTAACTTTTTAAATCTCAAAGTTTACTCTCATTAACTAATTATTGTGTGACACTCATAACTTCCTGCAACTGTGAAAATTTAAATTGATAAAAATAAAAAAAGTGTAAAAATAAACATCAATATTATCCTTTGAAGTGATAAAAAAATAAAAATCCAATTCTGCCAAACCTATTTATAATGGAGTAGGTGAAAGTGGAATCAGCGACAGATATAGCCTTTCAGAGCAAGACTGCCCACCACTGCTCTGTATGTGAGCCCCTTCAGTCCTGATAGATGGCAATAAGGACCATCAGTCGCATCTTCCCCCCTCCTGCAGGAATGATGAGCACTGCAGTAGCAGTGGTACCTGGGGGGTACGACGGAGTATTCTATAGTAAGAAGACCGGCTAGATTCATAATGATGGCATAGACTCTGTCTCTGCTGTGATGCCAGGAGGAGCAGAGATAGAAAATAATATAATCTATGATTTCTGCAGAGGGAGAGCAATCATAGACATTATGTCTTTCTGAAAAGTTGAACATCTTTGTAAGAAACAGGCACTATAGAAACGGCATTCAGTGACCTGTGAATATCTGGCTCTGTATGCAGTGGCAGATTAGCCACTGGGCCAATGGGGCCTATTCCCAGGGGCCCCAGCCAATTGGGGTGCCCCCGCGCTCCAGCCTGCTCTGCCTGCCCAGGGCTCCTGCCGGGGAGCAGGGTCATAAGAACATAAGAATGGCCATACTGGGTCAGACCAAAGGTCTGTCCAGCCCAGTATCCGGTCTTCCGACAGTGGCCAATGCCAGGTGTCCCAGAGGGAGTGAACCTAACAGGTAATGATCAAGTGGTCTCTCTCCTGCCATCCATCTCCACCCTCTGACAAACAGAAGCTAGGGACACCCTTCCTTACCCATCCTGGCTAACAGCCATTAATGGACTTAACCTCCCTGAATTTATCTAGTTCTCTTTTAAACCCTGTTATAGTCCTAGCCTTCACAACCTCCTCAGGCAAGGAGTTCCACAGGTTGACTGCGTTGTATGAAGAAGAACTTCCTTTTATTTGTTTTAAACCTGCTGCCCATTAATTTCATTTGGTGGCCCCTAGTTCTTATATTATGGGAACACGTAAATAACTTTTCCTTATTCACTTTCTCCACACCACTCATGATTTTATATACCTTTATCATATCCCCCCTTACTCTCCTCTTTTCCAAGCTGAAAAGTCCTAGCCTCTTTAATCTCTCCTTATATGGAACCCGTTCCAAACCCCTATTCATTTTAGTTGCCCTTCTCTGAACCTTTTCTAATGCCAGTATATCTTTTTTGAGATGAGGAGACCACATCTGTACGCAGTATTCAAGATGTGGACGTACAATAGATTTATATAAGGGCAATAAGATATTCTCCATCTTATTCTCTATCCCCTTTTTAATGATTCCTAACATCCTGTTTGCTTTTTTGACTGCCGCTGCACACTGCGTGGACGTCTTCAGAGAACTATCCATGATGACTCCAAGATCTCTTTCCTGATTAGTTGTAGCTAAATTAGTCCCCATCATATTGTAGGTATAGTTGGGGTTATTTTTTCCAATGTGCATTACTTTACATTTATCCACATTAAATTTCATTTGCCATTTTGTTTCCCAATCACTTAGTTTTGTGAGATCTTTTTCAAGTTCTTCACAGTCTGCTTTGGTCTTAACTATCTTGAGCAATTTAGTATCATCTGCAAACTTTGCCACCTCACTTTTTACCGCTTTCTCCAGATCATTTATGAATAAGTTGAATAGGATCGGTCCTAGGACTGACCCTTGGGGAACACCACTAGTTACCCCTCTCCATTCTGAAAATTTACCATTTATTCCTACCCATTTATTCTTCCACCCACCTGCCTGGTGCTCCTGCTGGGGAACGGGGTCAGGTGCTGGGGATTGCCCCGCTCCGCCCGCCTGGTGCTCCTGCAAGCCCCTACACCCCAATTTCCGCTCCCTGGCAGGAGCACCGGGCGGGCGAGGCAAGACCCCCATGCCCCGACCCCATTTCCCCAGCAGGAGCACCGGGGGAGTAGGAGGGGACTGCAGGTGGAAGGGGTGGGGAGGAGCCCCCATTTGCTCTGGCCTAGGGCCCCACAAAAGTGTAATCTGGCTCTGTCTGTATGTACAGATTAATTCCTAGTACATAAGGGTGTAGTGGTAAGTGTTCTCAATTCCGAGTTGATTTGCAAGACACAGATTTTTCGTTTTGCATCTGAGTTAAACATGTGTAAAATCCTAAAAGATAAAACTATAAACCAATATAAATATGTTGATGAACAAAAAGCCATGCAGTGTAGCTGCTGTTTGTTGGCAGGAGAGAGTTCTCCTGCTGTCAAAAACTTCTACCCCCCCCCCCCCCCGTGAGAAGCAGCAGCTTTGTTGGCAGGAGAGTGCTCCTGCCGACAAAATGCTGTTCACACCAGTGCTTTTCGCCATTAAAACTTTTGTCGTTTGGGTGTGTGTTTTTTTAACACCCCTGAACAACAAAAGTTTTCCCGACGAAGTGCCAGTGTAGACATACCCTCAATTTTATCTGGATTAAGACTGAAAATAAGGGTGAACCGTCTCAAATTGGTTTTAACTGAAGTCAGTATCTGGCAGTGACATCATTTGTTTGTTAAAGGCTATAAAAATGATGAATTTGAAGATTCTTTGTCATACTCTACCTGATCATACTGCAACACACCAGAATGAGATAGTTTTCCCTAGGTCTTGCCTAACTGTAAGTATACTGATCACATGTTTATGAATACTTCGTTACTGTATTGGGTGTAGTGACTGCTTGTTTTTAGGGTGTGAGGCATGTTTAGAGCAATTGTATAAAATACCATTTGACCTATACACTAAATAAAGGAATTAATAGTTAAATTAGTGTCTGGTGATTTCCCACATTAGTATTAATAATGTCCAATATCATTAATAATTCCAATACCACTGAACAACTGCCTGTGTTTTCCAATTCTGACATTATGTCTTTAATTTTGGCTCCTGTAGGATCTGGGTATACATGCAAGTCTACTTTCATGAGAAATGCGAGACAAAATGGACTGAAGGGATAGCAGCATGGGGACAACACCCAGCTCTACCTCTCTTTCACGTCAAGCATAACTGCGCTATCTCACAACCTTACCAATGGCTGGAGGAAGATCAGCTCCTGGATGAAGAGCAGGTGGCTGAAAATCAACCCAGGCAACAAGTGTGTTTTAAAGAATTCTCCTTCTGCATAACAGTCCCATCCATTAAAGGAATCTATCTCAGGACTGCTGAAGTGGGCCACAGCAGGCTCAGGTCCTTAGCCAATTGCAGTTGAGGAAAGGCGTGTGATAGGACAGGATTAGGGTGCATTAGCAGAGCTACACAGGAAAGCTAATGTCTGTTCACATTAAGTCTGATCCAAAGCCCAGTGAAGTCAATGGAAAGACTCACATTGATTTCAATGGATTTTGGATCAGGCCTATTATGCCAGTCTTTCATGAGCAACAACAAATTTACACACAAAATTAAATTTTAAAAAACACACAACCAAAAAATATGTTGGAGGTCAAAAATCGTAACTAGTAATTTGCAACTGTTGGATCAAGCAAAGGGTAGGAAGGTTGAACAGTTGATAACATAAAATTAAGGTTCTGACAAAAATTATACAAAACTAATCAATTATTTTATCCTATACTTAATTTTTTACAAAATCCATCACATACTCTGGGATACAGTAAATATTAAAAAAAAACAAAAACACACAAAACTGGCTCAGCAATCAGCTACTTTGATCAAAAGTAACAGGTCTTAGAATAAGCAGGAAGGGGACAAAATGGCCAGAGATCAAAGGACCTGGATAAAAAGGCTTTTTACCAAATCACTGATGCATTATTTCACTGATGCACTACAAACTACTTTATTTTGGAAACGGTTCTGAGATTAACTGAATGTGTAAGACCAAGGAATGGAACTAATTTCCCCCCTTAATACAACATATAGCAACTGTACAGGAAGCTTGAATGGCCACCTTTCTTAAATTCATCATCTTAAAACAAACAACCGAATGCTCATTCCTTCGCCACATACCACTGCTTCTCCTACACATTCCTGGAAGTATAAACAGAGCCACTTGTAATATTTCTCCTCTCTCCCTTCTTTTATCCATATAGAAAGTGTTACTACAGAACAATACGCTATTTGCTCTGGTTAAAACAAAAAACAACAGCAACAACAAAAGAACCAGCCAAAAATAATGTCTGCTAACAGTTCTGTCTGCGGTGTTACCTTAAGTGTATATCCAAAGCACTGGGTGGAAGCAAGCCTATTACTGTCATAGGGACCAACACCAACTCAGCATGTTATTTTGAAAAGATGATACAATATTTCACTAACGTAAAACACAAATCTTGTCACTGAAAATGGCATAACATTGCACTCTATATGCCAACCTCTCCCTTGGCACTTGCAAAAGCCTGCATTACGCTGGCAAAGATCCAGCTGTAAAGCACTGTTTCATTTTCAATACCGCACATAAAATGCTGTGCTTTACTAGTACAGCACAATGTTTTATCAAGGCTGATCTAAAAGCAATCTATAGAGGTTTTTTTTTTTTCACATTAGTACCTAGTATGAGCAAACACCAGAAGAGGTCTTTCAGGATAGCGTGTAATGTTATAGTATTTTCATTGTTATGCTATTTCTATGTGGTCTGCATTGGTGAAATATTCTTTCATCTTTTCAAAATAACATGCTAAGTTGGTATTCCACCAAATGTTCTGATTAAAGACATAGGACATATGTCTGTCAACAATTGTGTCTATTATTTGTGTCAGTTTTTTAAAAAATATTTTGAGGGAACAATACATCATTATGGCGTATACAACAGTCTCCTGCTACCTAAGCCGGGGTGGGAGCATGACGCAAGTTTCACATTTGATCATCACATCAAGCCTCTCTAAGGCATTTTTGAAATGCACCAAAATACTTTTATATGATGTAAAATGGGTGTGTCAGCAGGGCAATTTTCCAGATGAGCCACTAGGGGACAATTCTAACCCAAATGATTCTATGATTAGCAAAATAATTCATAATTAAACTTCACTTTTAATCATGTACTGACTATTAAAGTTCCAAGGGATGGCTGCTGATCCAGAAATGTTTGCAAGGGTTTAACCAAAAGATTTTTATCACCTCCAGAGAAGATTATCTGTATTACTGTACCTGTAAAACACTGAGTTAACCCAAGAGGTGGAGCTCAAGGTACATGAGTAATATTTTAATGCCTAGAGGTTATTTTCTGTCCCAATCACAAGAAGAATTTGATGCAATGATTTTAATGCATCTCTGCCAAAAAAGCAAGAAAGACATCTATGAAACTAAAGAAAACAACAGACTTCTTGTCAGCATGGCATCAGACCGTGACTAGTGTGCATTAATTATTGTAGGTGTTAGCATATTGCTTAATGCATTACTGGAAGTTATTCAGATGCTACGGTAATAAGGGCAATATAAGAACCTATATAGAATAGAACAGAATAAATCCTAAACAATGTAAAATTGAATGCACCAATTAAGATGGAACTTAAGAGTTAATATCTGCAAACATCAGGCACGTCTTCAATGGCACTACTCAGATATGTAAAGTAAAGTACATGCCCAAGTGTTTGGGCATATGCCTAAGGGCCATGGCCGTGAACTGTGAACTCTTCAGTTCAGGGAACCATGTCTTCCTATGTGTTTAGTTAACACGTCTTTTTATTCTTTGGAACAGAGCTAGGCCGATTCCCCAGATGTTTAATTGATCCTACCAGTATACAGTTAAGAGTCTCATTTAGGCTTAGATATGGACATGGGGTCATGAGCATTTTTTCCACATTACTTCACATAAAACTCAAGGGAGGGATTCCAAGTCAAGCAGAAGTCATGCTGGCAGCCTTTGGCACAATAAAAAGCCTATTTTCTTCCACAGTGAATACTTATCAGCTCTGTTAATCAGAAAACAATCAGATACGTGCACCAAAGCTAGTCTACACTGGACCAAAGTTTAAGTCTTATCTGGTGGGAAGTGCAGCCACATACTTGCACTGTATGTGAATTTCTAGTATTAATTTAGTAATTCAGGAGCAAAAACAATGAAAAAGTTAGGTACTTTGGTTTTAATAACAGAATAGCGTATGGATGCAATACAAAAGCCCATTTGAACCTGACATTTGTAATGTACTAACAATAAATGGGATGTTTTGAAGCCAATTATGTCAGTTAGACAATTTATGATTAAACTAATATTTGCTTTCTTGAGTCTGGGAACACCTGTCATTGTAAACTTGGGTGCCAAATTCACTTTAATCTACACAGATGAAAATAAAAGGTTTGGGTTTTGTAGACACCAATACTTAATAAATACTTTTAGTTAGATTTTATCTTGGGTTAGAATTTAACATATTATAAGTAATCTCTATTTCTTTTTCCATCCTAAATTTGTTTCTATTTGGCCCTAGGAAAACATAAACAAATGAATGAAAAATTCTTGAGAATAAAATAAAATAAAAATAATCCCCACAAAAAATGCCAAAATGTTCTTATTCTACTGACTTTGGGATAGACTGTTAGGAGCTATACGGTCCAATTACATCTTTTCTTTTAAAAAAATTGGTTTGTGTTTGGGTTTTAACAAATAAACAATCAAAATGGAAAAGTAAATCTATATCTGCATCCTATAGGACATATTCTACCCTCCTGGCATGGTTTACAAGGAAGCAAACCAACACATAAAGGGGGAGATGAAAAGCCACACTCTTTCCCTTTCCACCCTATAGAAACCCCTCTCTAGGACAACATTACAATTAGAAATCTGTGGATTTTTGTGGCCACAGAGGGAATTCAGCCAGGGATCAGCTAATCTATACAGGATGATACCCTTAAGAGTTAGCAGATTTCAAAGAAAAAAATCCACTCAGACATTAAGGATGCACCAAACCAAGAATGGAATAATGTGATGGGTGGTCCACCGAAACAACATTAATTCACCATATAAATCCATTCCATGCATGCGAGGTGCCACAACACCATTCTTCCTTCCAACCTGAAGGGCACCACATGGGACTGGGGACCTATGCAGAATAGAGGAGGTCGACCAGAAGGGAGGATGAGTACATTGTGCCCATTGTTTCCCACAACTGCATGTGAAAGCTAATTAAAAGTGAACTAAAGTCTTAGTCCCAATCCTGCATCAGGATCTGCTAGTGCAGGGTTGGGGAAACTTTTTGGCCCAAGGGCCACATTTGGGTATGGAAATTGTATGGCAGGCCATGAATGACCTCAAGCAACTCCCAGAAGCAGCGGCATGTCCCCCCTCTGGCTCCTATGCGGAGGTGTGGCCAGGTGGCTCTGCACGCTGCCCCGTCCGCAGGTGCCACCCCTGCAGCTCCTATTGGCCATGGTTCCCAGCCAATGGGAGCTGCCAGGGTGGTGCTTGGGGTGGGGGCATCGTGCAGAGCCCCCTAGCTGCCCCTACACATAGGAGCCGGAGAGGGGACATGTCACTGCTTCCGGGAGCTGCGTGTAGCCATGGCACACACAGAGCGGGGCAAGACCCCGACCCCACTCCCTGACTGGAGTGCTGGAGTGGGAGAAGCCCTGGATCCCACTCCCCAGCGGGAGCTCGAGGGCTGGATTAAAAGGGTCGGATGTGGCCCCCGGGCCGTAGTTTGCCTACCCCTGTGCTAGTGCCATCCCTGTGTCCTTGCAGAGCCCTGTAGATTAAGTGGGCACAGCAGTCTATGTTAGAGGATCCTGATGCAAGATCAAGGCCTGTAGCAGTCGAACTCCCCTTTAGGGAGGGGTTTCAGCAGTAGCAGCAGGCAGGGTAATCCTTGGTAGTGCAGCCAGGCTCCCCACAGCTCTGACCAAGCCAAAAGATCAAGATGTCACTGACCCTTGCCTCCATGATATCACCTGCTATCAGTGCGCTTGGGGACTTAGCATTACCACAATGGCATGATGAGATGAGGAAGAATAATCAAAGTCACTGCACCCTTCAGTGACTAGTGGACAAGGTGACTAGTAAATTGGCTGCTCTCTGCAGTCTGCAAACAGAGCAGGACTGTGGAAGATCATGTATTGTATTTTTCACTCGCACTATAAAGAGGCTGTGACACGCTGTATTTCAAAGTAGCACCCTGGAACCCCCCTATTCACCACTATCATATCATTATATGTTTTGTACAAAGTATGCCTTGTGAGGTGTCATTTTAAAAGTCTTGATCTGTTGAACATCAATATCCTGTTGAATGGTATGTGCTATCATTGCATGTGAGGTTATGAAGCACTGCTATATGTGTTACTGAAATACGTTGTAAGGTTGGGAGATGCCCATAGCCAACCTTTCAATTGCAACAAAGGACCCCATCAGACATGTGCTGATGGCGCATTAAAGGGAATCCACTCTCCCAACCGCCATCCCTGAGACTTCTCAGAGAGACCACCTATGCAATGGAGACTGCTTGACCAATGGGGACTGCCTGATCCCCATGTCCCAGTAAAGATCTTTCCAGCATGCTGGAAGAAACTATAAAAGAGGGGAAGTGACATCATCACTTGCATCTCTCACGCCCCCCCCCCCCCCAACTCAACGCCTGGAAGAACATCTGGAGGACCAAAAACTTTGATCTGGGGAAGGGTGGTCCCAGCCTGTGTACTGATGAACTGTAACCTGCTTTCACCATCTTTCAAGATGAGACAGTGCTTGATTCAAATCCAGTTTAGTTTGTAAAACTTAGACTGTGAATTTTTTTTATTTCTTTAGTAACCAACTTTGATCTCTACGCATGCTACTTATAATCACTTAAAATCTATCTTTACATTTTACCTAAAACAGTTGAAGTGCTTGGGAAATCTTAGCTTAGTTTACAAAGGCTAGTGTGGGCCCAACTGCACATTGAGGGAATGGCGAATGGGGTAATAAACGTACACTGGCCAGGCTTCTGACTAGGGCAAGATGGTACAGTTTTGGGATGCAAAACTGGGAAGCAGGGGGGAATTGGCTGGAGCCTCCCTATTGATGGTTCATGAGTGGCTAGGAGATCATTCATGTAACTCTGTTGGATGTGTCCCTGCCTGTGGATGTCTGCGTAAGTGCAGTACCTGCCAGAGGTATGTAGCTTGACATCAGCATCACAGTGTGAGAAGGATACCCCAGGTTGGTGGCTTGGAGGGCTCAGGAGTCCCACAGTCCTGGTTGCACCCTGGGGACCTGTCACAGAAGCTCCCTCCACAATGTGTTTGAAACCATGCTAGAAACAACTGTGCTGAAAAACAGACAGGTGCCACTCCGTGGAGTCCCTCCTATAGTCATCATGCCCACCTTCTCGGTCTTTCCTTGATTATTATTTCTCTCCTACTGCAGCCTCTAGGCCTTCCTGCTTACCAAGCTCAGCACTAAACAAATGGAAGGAACTATCTTGATCCTATTTTCAACTGTCCCTCTTTTGCCCATAAAACCCCACCATTTCCTTACAGAGATTCCCCTCTTCGTCTACGTTCAGTATCACTTGTTCACCTACCTTACTATATATTTTTTTTAAAGTTTGCACTCTAGACAGAGCTAATGTATGCAAGCTTGCATTCACGTTAATGTCATTCTTATCCCCTCCCTCCACATTGTCTTTCACACCCACCTTCATGTCTTCTCCCAGTTCCATGAACACTTACACATGTGCTTGACTTTAAGGATGTCATTAATCCCATTGAACTCAAGCATACACATACATGTTTGCAGGATCAAGACCTTAGACTGTCAACTCTGAGGCAGGGGCTGACTTTTGATTTACATTTGTACAGCACTCAGCACAATGGGCCAGTATAAAATAATAAAAACAAAAACTACCACGACCAAAGTAACACAGAGAAAAAAAAACGTCTCCAGAGCTGGCTTTAGCACTTTTGGGTGGGCTGCACAACTTTTGTCAGCTCCTCTACAAACATACCCAATTTCTGCCCACAATTAAATGAAATCAAAACAGGGATTCTTACATTCTATAATGTCTCGGGGTTGGATCTGTTAACAAAGGGCTCACATGAGCCCCCTCCTGCTCATCAATTGCAGAGACTGAAAGTAATCAACTCTTAAAACCCATCTAAGTGGTCATTTGGAAGTGACATCTGCCAGTTGCTTTTTTTAAAAAACAAAAACAGCCATCCATCGGGTGTTACATGCCAAATTTCCCAGTGGGCCTAAAGGGAGATTGATTGCACACTAAACAAAAGTAATACTAACCAGGGGCGGTGAGTTGTATGGGCCTGTGGTGCCCGGGCTCAAGGAATATTCAGGGCCAGGGGCCCTGCTCCACCAATGTTTGGAGCTGGGTCTCTCCCCTGGCCAGGCCTGGAGTGGCCCCCGGCCCTTGCCTGCCCCCCCCCCCCCCGCACGCCTCCCACAGGCTCCGGAGTGTCCCCCCGCAGCGTCCCTGCCTGAATGAAAGCGGTGCCTCTCCTTCGCCTGCCTACACTGCCGGCTACAGCACAGAGCAGCGCCCGTGGCAGGCTGAGGCAGCTGGCTGCTGTTCCACCTCAGGAGGGTGTGTGGGTGGAGGCACACACGTGCTTGGCAGCCCTCCTCTCCCTTCCCCTGGCACTAGGGTGACCAGATCACCCAAGTCAAATATCGGGACACGGGGGGGGGGGGGAGGGAGGGTGTGGCGGGAGGGGGCGGGGCAAAAAACAAAACAAAAACACCCTTCCTCCACAAGCGCTGGAGGGAAGCGCGGGAGACGCAGGGGAAGCACGGAGCCGGGATGAGTGAGAGTCCGGCCTGGCCCCGAGCGCAGGCAGGACTCAGTCGGGCGGTAGAGAGAGTAGGGGGATGGCCCGCGGGGCCAGGCGGCGGCTGTTCTCCCCCCCAGGCAGCGGGACTCGGGAGCAGCCGCTGCTGCAGCTCCCACTGCCGCGGGGGGGAGGAAGTAGCTGATGGCCAAGCTCAGCGGCTGCGGCTCTGGTGCCCGGGCCCGAACCCCCCGAGCCTGGGCCTGCTGCGGGGACCCAGCAGCGCGCACGCTGCGCCCAACCCATGGCCAGTCGCATCTGGGCTGCTGCCCAGCTGGTGCTATCCTGCTGCGGCCCCGGAGTGGGGGCAGCAGGCCCCAGCCCCCCCGTCCTCCTCGGGTCCCGCAGGGGAACGAACGGGGCTGGGCTGCCGATGCCTCCGCCCCAGGGCCGCCGTGGGATTGCACCAGCTGGGCAAGTTGCAAGTTGTGCAATTTGCTTTCACCACCTCTTCCTCAGGCATAGAGGATCTTGCTTCCCAGAAAAATAGAACAAACATCAAGCTAATACGAAGAGTTGCTCCTAAGGGTAAACTGAGATGGAGCCAGTATATTGAAGGAAACAAGAAGAAATCAATTTGAATGTGCTTTAGAAAGCAGTTTGCATAAATTACTACAGGTTAGAGAGAAACTGGATTTTAGTTTCATGGGCTACGAGCGCTGTAAAATTGGGCAGCTACCAAGTCATCTTTCAAAATACAATGAGGCAGCTATGCAGAGCTCCACTTCAAAAAACACATGCTATATATACCTGTAGGTCTTTTAGAATAGTTTTACTAGAAAAACGTGCTCTGTAAATTGACAGTTGCCAGTGCGTCTTAAAAGCTCTTTGTAGATTTGCATAAGCTATCTCTCTCAAAGCCAGTAAACTGTATCAAACTCTCCTTACTCAAAATCGATGGCACGATATCACCCGCTGTTATGAAAAGAGGAAAAATTAGAATAGCTAGCACGACAGCAATTCTCACTCTTTTCCAAGAAGGAACTGAGAAAATGGCAGAGTTCATCTTGAAATAAACACTTCTGTGCCATAAAGTCCAAATGTTATCTCGGTGACCAATTCGGTCACTGATAAGGGAAGAGAATTTCTCCACAGTGCATATGCAACTCCAGTGCTTAAAATCTACATATTCTTTTACCTCACATGTTGCAAGACAAACCTAATGTACTGCAGTACATCTGACCTTGCATGCAGACCACACATGCTTGCTTTTCTATGACATCAGGCACATTTGTTGGTGTTAAGAAGATGGCAAGGTTTCAGTGACTAATTCCTTTCTTCCCAGAACATTTGGCATTTTTGCTTTCATCACTGTGTTTGAGTGATTTCAGCAATGAGTTATGAACAAAGATGAGATTTTTCTGTGATGGTAAACAACAACTTTCAGGGCTGAATGTTAAATACCACTTCTTTACTGTTTTTGGCGCACGTGGTAGTTCATTAATATTAATTGCTATGTGCAAGACGTAGGGCACGTCTTCACTGGCAGTGTTTTAACATTGCTTGTGTAGTCGCAGCACAGCGCTGGGAGCTCTAAAAAACCCACCTCCACGAGGGGCGTAACTCCCAGCGCTAGTGCACTGTCTATACTGACACGTTACAGCGCTGAAACTTGCAGCGCTCAGGGGGTGTTTTTTCACACCCCTGAGCAAGAAAGTTGCAGCACTGTAAAGTGCAGTGTAGACAAGCCCTTAGTAAAGCAAACCGCCATTGGAGGTTATGTGAATTCCTTGATAACTGGCATTCTCTGCCAGTTCATTATAAATTGATTTTAAACATGGTCTTGACTTTTTTGCTCTGACCTTTCTTTTATTTATTTTAAAATACAGATAACACCTCCAGTACTCTTACTTCACATCTTACAGTCATCCCAGGTGACTTTTACAGTGACAATTTTCTATCTCAGCTTTAAAGGACTGATCAAGTGAGAAATATCAAGATATGCTACATGATACCAGAAATGTCCCAAACATAATACATTCTATGGAAACAGAATACAAGGGCCAATTACTAATGATATAATCAGCCTGAGAGCTACTCAGACATGAGATGCATGGTAGCTGAACCCTACAATTAAATTATTGTTTTAGAAGTCAAATAAGCACAGAATGTAGTGGCAAGTAATAAGCGATGGCCACGTTAATACCATCCTATACCGAAAACCCACCGACCGCTACACCTACCTTCATGCCTCCAGCTTCCACCCCGGACACACCACACGATCCATCATCTACAGCCAAGCGCTGAGGTACAACCGCATCTGCTCCAACCCCTCAGACAGAGACCAACACCTACAAGAGCTTCACCAAGCATTCTCAAAACTACGATACCCACACAAGGAAATAGAGAAACAAATCAACAGAGCCAGACGTGTACCCAGAAGCCTCCTGCTACAAGACAGGCCCAAAAAAGAAATGAACAGAACTCCACTGGCCATCACCTACAGTCCTCAGCTTAAACCTCTCCAACGCATCATCAGTGATCTACAATCCATCCTGGACAATGATCCCTCACTTTCACAGACCTTGGGAGGCAGGCCAGTCCTCGCCCACAGACAACCCGCCAACCTTAAGCATATTCTCACCAGCAACCACGCACTGCACCATAACAACTCTAACTCAGGAACCAACCCATGCAACAAACCTCGATGCCAACTCTGCCCACATATCTACACCAGCAACACCATCACAGGACCTAACCAGATCAGCTACAACATCACTGGCTCATTCACCTGCACGTCCACCAATGTTATATATGTCATCATGTGCCAGCAATGCCCCTCTGCTATGTACATTGGCCAAACTGGACAGTCACTACACAAGAGGATAAATGGACACAAGTCAGATATCAGGAATGGCAACATACAAAAACCTGTAGGAGAACACTTCAACCTCCCTGGCCACACAATAGCTGATGTAAAGGTAGCCATCTTACAGCAAAAAAACTTCAGGACCAGACTCCAAAGAGAAACTGCTGAGCTCCAGTTCATTTGCAAATTTGACACCATCAGATCAGGATTAAACAAAGACTGTGAATGGCTAGCCAACTACAGAAGCAGTTTCTCCTCCCTTGGTGTTCACACCTCAACTGCTAGCAGAACACCTCACCCTCCCTGATTGAACTAACCTCGTTATCTCCATACTGATTTATACCTGCCTCTGGAAATTTCCATTACTTGCATCTGATGAAGTGGGCATTCACCCACGAAAGCTTATGCTCCCAATACTTCTGTTAGTCTTAAAGGTGCCACAGGACCCTCTGTTGCTTTAAACAATATCCCTTTGCCCTGAGGGTTTGCCTGAAACTCAAAAACATTAGAAATGGAGGGGGAGGGGAGAGGGAATGGGGTTAAAATCATATTTAAATCCACTTTTTTTCATTACTCTTGCTTGTATTAACCCTTTGAAAGCTTTAATTTAAAATTTGTTGCCTTAGGACAGTGTTTATTTTTACTTACCACTGGGCTTCTATATGAGGTTATTACTGTAGGGCTTCTTAGGAAGCTGGGCTGATTGCAACAATTCTCTTGAGAAAAATCTCAGTGAAATCTTTGTTTGTTTGTTTTTAAAAGGAAAGAATTAAGTATATTTCATCCAAAAAGTCTTCACTGAGAATGCCCAGAAGTAAGTATTCAAAAAGAACTCATTCTTTTACACCAGGATAGTAGACTCACTAAAGAATCAATAGTTAGTATTTTAAAGTATACAAATAGAGCTAGTTGGGAATTTTTTGATGAAACTCTTTTTCCATGGGAAAATGCAGATTCATTGAAACTGAATGTGATGCTGTGGCCAAAAGAGCTAATGCAATCCTGGGATGCATAAACAGGGAAATCTTGACTAGTAGTAGAGAAGTAATTTAATCTCTATATATGGCACTGGTGCAACTGGTGCTGGAATAGTGTGTCCAGTTCTGGTGTCCACAATTCAAGAAGGATGTTGATAAATTGGAGAGGGTTGAGAAGAGCCACGAGGATGATTACAGGATTAGAAATCACACCTTATAGTGGTAGACTCAAAGAGCTCAATCTATTTAGCTTAACAAAGAGAAGGTTCAGGGGTGACTTGATTAGAGTCCATAAGTATCAACATGAGGAACAAATATTTAATAATGGGCTCTTCAACATAGCAGAAAAAGGTTTAACACAATCCAATGTCTGGAAGTTGAAGCTAGACAAATTCAGACTGGAAATAAGGCATAAATTTTTAACACCGAGAGCAATTAGCCATTGGAACAACTTACCAAAGTTAAATTTACTGACGACTTTTTAAATCATGAGTGGATGTTTTTCTAACAGAGTTGGTCTAGGAATTGTTTTGGGGAAGTCCAATGGCCTGTGTTATGCAGGAGGTCAGACAAGATAATCACAGTGTTTCCTTCTGGCCTTTGAATCTATGAATATGAGGAACAGAACTGTACTGGGGTCTGTGAAGCTGATTCTTGTAAACAGATGTATTATGAAATCGGCATATATATTAACAAAAATGTAAATTGCTGTATTGCTGTAACTACAAGTATGATTGCATAAGGTGTTTGTGTAACAAACATAAGAAAAAAGAACAGGAGTACTTGTGGCACCTTAGAGACTAACAAATTTATTTGAGCATAAGCTTTCGTGGGCTACAGCCCACTTCATCGGATGCACGAAAGCTTATGCTCAAATAAAATCGTTAGTCTCTAAGGTGCCACAAGTACTCCTGTTCTTTTTGCAGATACAGACTAACACGGCTGCAATTCTGAAACATAAGGAAGTGACTAGTAGTAAATAAATATTATATTTAGAATGCTTTATATTCATGCTAATTGTATAACTTTGAACTGCACTGAAGTTAGATTGCTGTAACCTCTGTGTTAGCCAGCATCCTATATAATATATAGTGCTCATATACATGTATGTATTAATGCTTTTATATAACTATGAATTGTATTCATGTTAAGCTCTTCCCAGGATGCTGTTTAACGAAGAGGAGATGTGAAGTGTTGTATTTCAGTGTGAGCTACGGAGACATATCAGAGAGGTCCAGGCCAAGACAAACAATTTCGTTGATGCTCAGCTAACATGCTCTCTATACCAAGCTAGGTTAGGGCAGCATGTCTCTTAAGTTTTGCTGACTTCTGGAAAACTATGATCAAAACAAGATAAGACACGGATAAGAACTGGTGCATAAATCCTACGGAATACTGTGGAATTTGAGAATCTTCCATGTTCTTGTAAACAAGGCTAATAATAAGCAAAAGTGAGCCCCTAATTTTGGAACAGCTTGAATGCTGAGCGATGCTGTTCCCAAAGTTAGTTTGGTAAAGTATTAACCCTTTCCTTTCTGTGTTGTGCTCTCTTGTGTGACTAATAAAGCTGACTGAACCTCAGTTTTCTGACGGCTCCTCAATAATCGAAATCAAACCCTCACACAACTAAGATAAAATACCAGGGGACAATTACCTAAATGCTCTCGTTTCAACTCGTATTCTAGTTTGTGATCTATGGTTTAATACTGCTAAACAGTAACTGGTTATATATTGTAAAATAAGAACAGATGAAGCAGTCTGGTAAAGGGGCTGTCTATCTTTCCTTCTCAATTGCTCCACACTCACTATCTTGACACATGATGTAATTTCACTCATTCCTCAGTTTTCAGTGCCAGATAGTAGCTGAATTTCTAATGTAAAAAAAACCACTTTAGCTCTTTATGCATCATTAAAAAAAAAAAGGGGGGGGGGGACGACACAACCCAAAATCCCTGAAGCCATGAGTGCTCTGGTCTCTGTAGTGGCATTTCCCCTACTGTTCGGTGAACTTTAGGATCTTCTGGCAACCAAGTTCTCTTTTTGATTAAAACTTCCAAACTCCATAATCTGATCAAGATCATGTGCCTGGGAAGAGATTTGGAATTGAAGCAGAAACACTTCAGAGAAACAAGAAAGTGAATGTAAATAGTAAATATGACAGTCATTCCATGCTGTTGGCCTACCAAGGGAGTGGGGCTGGGAGGAACGCTATCAAGGCATTTAGGCTGTCTGTTCGCTGGGAAAAAATATTTTAAAACGTATTAGCTAACATATTAACTAGCAAAATCCTAGTGTGGACAAGGCAAGTTGTAATTGTATCACATTACTAGGTCAAGGAAAACCCTCAGAGGGAACCTCAAGTGTATTTCTACCAGCTAGAACATGTTAAAATCATAACTAGTCTTGTCCACAGCAGCTGTTATTAGTGTTGTTTATTGGTATTAACATACTGCCTAGGAGCCCCAGTCATGGACCAGGACCCCAGTGTGCTAGGTGCTGCACAGACACAGAACAAAAAAATGCCCTTCCCCAAAGAGTTTAAAATCTAACATTTTAGCACGTTAGGTACTACATGTTAGCTAGTGTATTAAAATGCACCTTTTTTCCCTAGCGTGGGCATGACCTAAAAGTTTGTATGAACTAGGAAAAGTGGTCAAGGTTAGGGGGCAGTTAACATGTCTTAGCTTAACCTGGCCTTTTCCCTATTGTAGATGCAGGTTAACACCTTTTATCTCACTATAACTAGCTGAGGTAAAGTATGTTATCCTGTATCTAACACTAGGGAAAAGATTGTGGTTAGGCCAAGGTTAGGGAATACCTGTTAGCTAATGCTGATTTAATCTCAGCCTCTTTCTATTTTAGAAAACCCCTAAGAGGCAGATCCAAACCCACTAAAGTCAATACAGAAAACAAAACAAAACCATTGGCTTCACTGGGCTTTGTATCAGATCTCAAATTTCTGGCCATCTTGGAGGAAGAATGAATAGGTATAAGAGAGTGTGCGGGGAGTGAGCAGTGTGCAGCCTTCTATGGTCAAAAGCATGGTCACTGTCCTGCAGGGAATTTGAAACAACAGGCTCCTCCAGACTGTGAGTGATACTCAAAAGGACCAATCCCTCCCATCCCTGGGAAAAGATTTGGAGACTGAGCTCTTTCTTACTGCACAGTGTAGTTTGTCACTCCATCAGAGGTGTACCGCACTCATTAAAGGAGGCTCTAATGGTTTCTGGATGGAGCTGTTGGGCCCTTTGAAAACATTGATATGCTACAGCTCTCATTTCATACCTTTGTTCTCACAGGTTAAAGGGCACCGCTTTATATGGAACAGTCCCCATTAACATGGGCTTTCACAGATAAACAAATGCCAATGATGCAATTTTTTCCTGCTTAGAATCTCAATTAGAATCTTGGATTTAGCAACAGAAGACAGCTTTGAAAGTGACTGGGAAATGGGAAAAATGGGGAGAGAATATTTTTGAAATGAAACGTTTGTTTAAAGTATAAATTATATTACAAACCCTTGTCATTAAATTAGGGACACTTAATTTATTAACACACCTTTGCTGACTGTAAAGTTTATAAAAGGAACTATACTTCACTTTAATTAACAATGCCACCACAAAATACTAACGAGTGTTCTGTATTTTCCTTACATTGGGACTATAGTAGTTAGAGATGTGAAAAAAGCTACTAACTCATAGAGTCTATCCCCTCCCCGAGAAGGAAACAGAAGAAATAGCAATAATAGACTAATACAATTAGAAAACATTCCACCAATACTGGCAAATGAATAATAAGTTGCATTAATTGATTCTTGACGCACTCCCGGAGTTGGAATATGCAGAGGACATGAAGAATAAATGAGGGTTACCTATCTTAATAATTGAAGTTTACTTTACTTCCTTGGGGCCAATGTGTATGCATCATATTGTATTACTAAATAATGTGTTTTTACTTGAAGTGGAAGCAGAGGGAAGAATGAAAATAGTCTAGCGGTCTGAACAGTAGACAGGGAGCTGGGAACTCCTGAGTTTTAGTCCTAGCTGCATCACTGATTCCCACGATGTCCTCAGTCAAATCACTAAAGGCCAGTTTTAAAAAAATATTTAGGCACCTAAAATTGCAGATAGGTGCCTAAATACCTTTAAAAATCTAGCCCCGAGTAGCAGAGGCCAGTGTGCCTTAGTTTCCCCATCAGTAAAATGAGTAGAAATACACTCCCATCACTGTAAAGTTGAGAGGATTAATACTTGTTCGGTGCCTGGCAGGTGAAAAGTGCTATGGAATGTAAATGGCAAACAGATATTAGTTAAACAATATCCTACTGTACAAAAAAGGTGTAAATATTATATATATATATATTTTTTAAATATATATATATAATTTTGTAAGCAAAAAGGTCTGAGCACAGATAGAATATTTCTCCATACTCTGCTATTTCACATATGAATCCAATTAATGTTTGCTGTGGAACACATACTGGTTACATTACCTCTGTGAGCATATGGAGAGAAGAACATATGGCAACACTACTGAAGAAGCAATAGGAATTGCAGCATTACTAGTACGAGTTGAGAAAGCGATTCATCTGTGAAAGGGAATGTTATGTGGCTAGCATGGTAAAATGCTGGCATGTTTTGGGTTTTTTCCCCCCCTGAAATGGAAGATCATGGGATATTTAGAAAACAGCACCAAATAATGTTTCCTGATACTTCCAAGAGTAAATCCATACTGCAGTACATCACGTCCCTGCCAACAAAAACAAGCAAAACTCACGGCCAGGGCTGTCCTTAGGCATACACAGCTGTTTAGGGCACCCAAAATTTTGGGGTACCCCTGCTTCTTAGTGTCCACCATCCCACCTCTTCCTATCCCTGTTTCAACCCTTCCTGCAGGCTCCCACCACAGCTGGCTGCTGCAGCCTGGTGAGTCTTAGGCCTTGGCTACACTGGCGCTGTACAGTGCCGCAACTTGCTGCGCTCAGGGGTGTAAAAACGCACTGCCCCGAGTGCAGTGAGTGCAGCGCTGTAAAGCGCCAGTGTAATCAGCGCCTGTAAGCTATTCCCCTCGGAGAGGTGGAGTACTTGCAGCGCTGTGAGAGAGCTCTTGCAGCGCTGTGAGAGAGCTCTCGCAGCGCTGGCGGCGCGACTACACTCGCGCTTCACAGCGCGCAGCTCTCTTAATCCCCAAGTGTAGCCAAGGCCTTACTCTGGAGGGGATCTAGTATTTAAAAGTGAAAAAGGCTTCCAGCCCGCCAGACCTATTAGCACAACATTGAAACTGTTCAAGCGGTAACAAAGCCATTTAACAGGCATTTGCCAACCCCCAGGTATATACTGTCAGTTTCTGAATTTACTGACAAAAACAGTTGTGCATTACTGTAATATTTACTCAGAATATGTTAGTCTACAGGACCTTAGTTCAAAATTTGCTTTAAAAATATTTCATTAGTGTGTTGCTGAAGATTAAAAGTCACATCTCTAAAAAATCATTGCATAGATTTTTAGATGCACAATCTGAGTATTTATCTTTAGCCTTAAATGCTTGGATCTTCAGACATATAGTTTTTAAAATAAATCCTTCAGAAGACCACCCTTATCTAAAATACACATGCGAGCCCGGGCTGCCGTCGGGCATAGGAGCACCAGTTTAATAATACTGCATAGAGCCCCATAAATCCTAAGGACGGCCCTGCTCACACCCACAGGAACAGAGCAGTAAGAAGAAGAACATCTGTTTTAAGATAAGAACTGGTGGGTAAAGTCAGTGGGAGTTAAAGAAGAGCTGGGAGCTAACCAGATGAAAGTTACTTTCATCAGGATAAGTAAAAATGTATTAATTTAGGTTAAAAGAACAGGAGTACTTGTGGCACCTTAGAGACTAACAAATTTATTAGAGCATAAGCTTTCATGGACTACAGCCCACTTCTTCGGATACATATAAAGTGGAATAAATATTGAGGATATATATATATATACACACACATACAGAGAGCATAAACAGGTGGGAGTTGTCTTACCAACTCTGAGAGGCCAATTAAGTAAGAGAAAAAATAACTTTTGAAGTGATAATCAAGATAGCCCAGTACAGACCGTTTGATAAGAAGTGTGAGAATACTTACAAGGGGAGATAGATTCAATGTTTGTAATGGCTCCGCCATTCCCAGTCCTTATTCAATCCTGAGCTGATTGTGTCTAGTTTGCATTTCAAAAACAGACTCCAAGGAGAGACTGCTGAGCTGGAATTGATGTGTGTGGTCAGAGGGGTGTGTGGTCAGAGGGGATTTTATTTCTGTATTGAAGAAGGTATTCTTGGGGTATTTTGGTGGCCTATTCCATGATGTGATCTACATTTCTAGTGGAGTGTCCTCATTTGGTGATGGCGGTTTTGAGTGTGTTAAGGTGTGTTAAGGAGCATAGTCTGTGATATCCGAGTGCGTGACAGTAGCTAACAGATTTCACGGTGTGGTTCGGGTGGTTACTGGACCTATGAAGGTAGGTGTGGTGATCTGTGGATTTCTTGTATATGGCTCTTTGTAGGATTCCATTGTGTGTCCAGGAAGTTGATTCTAGTGTGGCAGTGTTCCAGAGAGAGTTTAATGGATGGGTGGTGATTGCTGAAGTTGTGGTGGAAATCTATGAGGGATTTTTAAGTTATCTGTGCAGAGGATGAAAATATCATCAACATATCTCATTTATAACATTGGTTTCATGGTGCAGTTGTCCAGAAATTCTTCAAGGTGGCCCATGAAGAGGTTGGCATATTGGGGAGCCATCTCAGTACCCATGGCTACAAAGTGTTTGTTGTTGAATGTAAAATTGTTATAGGCGAGGATGAAATGAATGAATTTGGTGATGTGTTTGGAGTAGATATCTGAGGGTTGTCCGTTGCCTTGTAAATATTTGAGGCAGGCAGCTATGCAGACATTGTAAAGGATGTTGGTGTATAGGGAAGTGGCATTCATGGTAGCACAGATGTGTTCTGAGAGAGGTTGTTAATGTTGTGGTCCAGTTTGTGGATGAAGTTGGTTGTGTCCTGGAGGAGGCTGGCCCTTTGTGTATACCCCACTAACAGCCCTCCCCTCCCCCAGTTGCCTTTCCCCCCACATACCTTCCTTTCCTCTCTATGACTGGATGGGTGTTAATGGGCCACTTCACTATGAATGGTCCCTTAAAATATGTGTTAACTATTTATGCTTAACAATCTTTTCCACCCTGTGTTTAGCTGTGACACTCTGACTACATTTCCCAGACCTGCAGAAGTGCTCTGTGTAAGCTCAAAGGCTTGTCTCACCAACAGAAGCTGGTCCAGTAAAAGATATTACCTCATCACCCACCTTGTCTCTATAAAAGGAATTGTATTTTAGCCAGAAGAGCTGCTCCCTCTCTGACCCTTGATTACTAGGAGCTAGTCTACACTTATAGCACAGGATTTTCCACACCCCTGAGTGATGTAGTTATACTGACATAAGTTTGTTGTGTAGACCAGGGCTCTATCAACTTTCTGTCACTTTCCTGCTTACCCCACCTACTCTCTCTTGGGGTATGTCTACACTATGGGATTAATCTGAATTTATATAATTCGAATTTGGGAAACAGATTGTATAAAGTCGAATGTATGCGGCCACACTAAGCACATTAATTCGGCGGTGTGCGTCCAAGTACCGAGGCTAGCGTCGATTTCTGGAGCGTTGCACTGTGGGTAGCTATCCCATAGCTATCCCATAGTTCCCGCAGTCTCCCGCACCCATTGGAATTCTGGGTTGAGATCCCAGTGCCTGATGGGACAAAAAAACATTGTCGCAGGTGGTTCTGGGTACAGCCTCACCCCTCCCTCCCTCCCTCCATGAAAGCAACGGACGGCAGACAACCATTTCGCGCCTTTTTTCCTGGGTGAACACTGCAGACTCCATACCACGGCAAGAATGGAGCCCGCTCAGCTCAAGACAGCAGTCATGAACATTGTAAACACCTCGCGCGTTCTTGTGGAGTTTATGCTGAGCCAGGACCAGAAAAACGAGGCGAGGAGGCAGCGGAGGCGGCAGCGCAGCGACAAGCGTGATGAGGACATGGACATGGACACGGACACAGAATTCTGTGAAACCGCGGGCCCTGGTGCTTTGGAGATCATGTTGTTAATGGGGCAGGTTCTATTCATGGAACGCCGATTCTGGGCAAGGGAAACAAGCACAGACTGGTGGGACCGCATAGTGTTGCAGGTGTGGGATGATTCCCAATGGCTGCGGAACTTTCGCATGCGTAAGGGCACTTTCATGGAACTTTGTGACTTGCTGTCCCCTGCCCTGAAACGCCAGAATACCAAGATGAGAGCAGCTCTCACAGTTGAGAAGCGCATGGCCAATACCATCGAATTGCGGCCACACTAACCCTAATTCGAAATGCTAAAATAGATTTTGGCGCTACTCCGCTTGTCGGGGTGGAGTACAGAAATCGATTTAAAGAGCCCTTTATTTCGAATTAAATGGCGTCGTTGTGTGGACAGGTGCAGGGTTAATTCGAATTAAGGCTGCTAAATCCGAATTAAAGTCGTAGTGTAGACCAGGCCTTGGAAAACACCTCTGCCCAAAGTCACATGACATAACTGCAAGAAGTCTGTTCATCTTAATCCTGAGCACAGACTAGTTCAGACAGGACTGGGTGCTAACCTTCCTTTCCGCCAGGTAGTGTGCAACACAAAGGGTAGGTCTATACTTACCTCCGGGTCCGGCAGTAAGCAATCGATCTTCTGGGATCGATCCTGGAAGTGCTCGCTGTCGACGCCGGTACTCCTGCTCGGCGAGAGGAGTACGCGGCATCGACAGGGGAGCCTGCCTGCCGCATCTGGACCCGCGGTAAATTCGAACTAAGTACTTCGACTTCAGCTACGTTATTCACGTAGTTATTCAGCTAGGCAAGGATGCTTGCACTATTTACCTACCTGAAAGGGGATTCCAAAGAGGATGGATCTAGACTGTTCTCAGTGGTACCTGATGACAGAACAAGGAGTAATGGTCTCAAGTTGCAATGGGGGAGGTTTAGGCTGGATATTAGGAAAAACTTTTTCACTAGGAGGGTGGTGAAGCACTGGAATGGGTTATGGGAATGGGAGATGGTGGAATCTCCTTCCTTAGAGGTTTTTAAGGTCAGGCTTGACAAATCCCTGGCTGGGATGATTTAGTTGGGATTTGGTCCTGCTTTGAGCAGGGGGTTGGACTAGATGACCTCCTGAGGTCCCTTCCAACCCTGATATTCTATGGTTCTACTGTTTAACCAGGCAACTGAAAGAAGAGGTATAACATGCTTAGTATCTATCAATAGGAGCTGCAATAGAGTTGAAAGCTTCTTCTTGAAGAATTCAGCTTTACCGTCACTACTGCACTGTGCTGAAAGACCAGGGTAATGCTTCAATGCTTGTTATGTAGCTTGTTACTTTTCTTTTAAGAAAATTAGCTTTACTGTCAGTGAAAATTCCAGTGAAACCTTAATTTTAAAAAATCATTCTGGATTCTGGGGAAGACTGAAGTTTTGTTTCTAAAATAAATTGAAAGGACAAACTGTCAATTTCACTTTTAAAATATCCATCACACAAAATTACTTTTTTTCCATCCCTGTTGTGAGCGATAATAGGTTATCGACTCTGCATGAACTGCACCATAGAAACACAGGGTTATGAAAAACAAAAAACTGGACTCCACCTGGAGGACAGTTAACTTGAAAACACAGATTCCATCTAAGTAATTGCAGAGTAGGCTACAATAAATCATTATTAAAAGTTTAGCGCTAATCTCAGTGAAGTAATAAAAGTTCCTAATGGAGGAAGGAATGCAAGGAGACTGAATGAAGAGACTAATAGGTGGAAATGGAACATATCTTCATGTGATGGCACTTGACAGGCTCTAAGTTATGTGCGTCGGGTAAAGCAGAGGTAGGGAATCTACGGTCTGCAGGTCGGATCCGTCCCGTTGCCTAATTTCATCCGGACCGCGGCAAGTCTCTGCTCTGCAAGCCGGAAGTCTCGAGCCTCAGCGCCTCCTCCTCCCGCCCCTGGCGGGGCTAGAGCCGCAAGTGCCAGCTTGCCCCGCTGCAGGGGGAAACTAGGGTTGCCAGGCTGTTAAAAGTCTGGTTGGCTCCGCGCAGCTCCCAGAAGCGGCCAGCATGTCCCTGCGGCCCCTCTAGGCACTGGTGCAATCAGGGAAGTTCCACGCGCTGCCCCCGCCCTGAGCGCCACCTGCACAGCTCCCATTGGCTGGGAACTGCGGTCAATGGAAGCTTTAGGGGCAGCACCTGTGGGTATGGGCAGAGCACACCCTGCAGAGATGCCTGGCCGCACCTCCGCCTAGGGGACATGCTGGCTGCTTCTGGGAGCAGCACAGAAGGCAGGGAGCCTGCCTTAGCCCCACTGCGCTGCCAACTGGGAGCTGCTTGAGGTAAGTGCTGCCCGGCCAAAGC
Source organism: Chrysemys picta bellii (assembly GCF_011386835.1). NCBI lineage: Eukaryota > Metazoa > Chordata > Testudines > Emydidae > Chrysemys > Chrysemys picta. Next base: position 108,148,928 of record NC_088791.1, read on the forward strand.
CCACACCCTGAACCCCCCTGCCTCAGGTATGAACCCCCTCCTGCACCCTAATTCCCTCCTGCATCCCAACTCCTTGCCCCAGCTCTGAGCCTCCTCCCACACTCCTTGGTCCCAGTCTGGAGCCCTCTCCTGCACCCCAAAGCCCTCATCCCCAGCCAGAGCCATCACCCCCTCCTGCACCCCAACCCCCTACCCCAGCCCAGAGCCCCCTCCTGCACCCTGAATCCCTCATTTCTGGCCACACACTGGAACCTAGGGGAATCCCCAAGCCTTTGCACCCCACTGCGGGGGGAAGCCCAGAGCTTCCGTGCCTCCATGCCCCCATGGGGCTGTGTGTGGCCCACGACTGATTTTTAATGTGGATCAATGGCCCCTGATAGAAAAAAGGTTCCCCAGCCCTGAGGTAAAGGAAGTGACATGCATTCATTGTACTTCACAACTTTCACTCCCCATATTACCACACTCTGGAATGGCATCACTGTTGGGCCTGAAGATACACTTTGTTCCTCTGTCTACTGCAGTGCTAGCTTTAAAAAACTGGATCCTTTGAGTCATAAAAGACTAGAAAGGAGTTCAGTTCTGCCTCTAAAAAGCCAGCAGCATAACTAAGAGGGACGTATTCTTGAACCTTACAGAGTATGGCATAACAAGTTATCATTAAACAGAAATGATTAAATTCATGGAATGAAAAGCCATGTTAGCCTGTGGCTATTGTGGTCTTCTTTGCTAATGCCTCCTTACCGCTCTCACTGCTGGCAACCGCTGTGCAGCAGTGGAGCCCAGTTTTATTATTTTTAAATTGTCCCTGTTCCACTGGAAAGTTGTCACTTCTCATAGATTCATTCATACTGTTTAAGACAGTGGCGTAGCTAGCATGGGACACTTAGGTGGGCCCCGACTTCGGGTGGACGGGCAATGACAGGGGCATGGGAGGGATTGGGGGGCTTGCTTCTGCCCACCCCCTTCAGCCCAGCCGGCCTTGCGGCCGATGGGCGCTCTGGCCGTGGTCCCATGGGGCCCCACACGTACACCCAGCTCCAGGAGGAGACGCCGCTCTCCAGTTCGCATGGCTCCCGACACCCGTCCCTGTTGCACCGCCCCACACTGGGCCCAGCTCCCTGAGGCAGCAGGCCTACATTTTTTGATGATCGCCCCACCAGGTGGGCAGGCAGGTCGGCCACCTTCCTCCTGCTGCGGCGTGTGCGGCGCTGCTATCCCTCCCCTTCCGGTCGGGCCGAGGGTGTGTGCACCCAGCGTGCAATGTCCTCCACGTCTGGGCAGGGCTAGCACTGGGGCCAGAGCAGAGCTGGGGCTGGGCCTGGATGCTAAGTGGGTGGGCTGCGGCCCACCCAGGCCCACCCGTAGCTATGCCCCTGTTTTAAGGCAAGAAGGGACCACTAGATCTAGTCTGATCACCTGTATATCATAAACCATTAAATTTCACCCAGTCACCCGGGTGTTGAGCCCAATAACTAAAGCATAACTTCCAGAAAGTTATCCAGTCTTGAACTGAAAACATCAAGAGGTGGAGAATCCACCATATGCTGTGGTACTTAGTTCCAATGGTTAATTAGCCACACTGTTTAAATGTGAGCCTTATTTCCAATTGGAATCTGCCTGGTTTCACCTTCCAGCCATTGTTTTTTGTTATGTCTTTCTCCGCTAGATTAAAAACCCTTAATGCCCAGTATTTTCTTCCCCGAAGGTTCTTACACACTGTAATCAAGTCATAAGAACAATCACCCTGGGTGAGACCAATTGTCAATGTAGCCCAGTATCCTGTCTTCAGATAGTGGCCAGTGCCAGGTGCTTCAGAGGGAATGAACAGAACAGGCAATCATCGTGCAATCCATCCCTTGTCAACAACTCCCAGCTTCTGGCAATCAGAGGCTAGGGACATCCAGAGCACGGGGCTGCATCCTTGACCATCTTGACTAATAGCCATTGACGGACCTACCCTCCATGAAAATATCTAGTTCTTTTTTTAACCCTGTTATAGTTTTTGCCTTCACAACATCCCCTGGCAATGAGTCCCACAGGTTGATTGTGCATTGTATGGAGAAGTATTTCCTTTTTTGTTTGTTTTAAATCTGCTGCCTATTAATTTCATTTGGTGACCCCTGGTTCTTGTGTATGTGAAGGGGTAAATAACACTTCCTCATTTACTTTCTCCACACCTGTCACAGTTTTATAGACCTCTATCATATCCCCTCTTAGTTGTCTCTTTTCCAAGCTGAAAAGTCCCAGGTAGTCTTCTTAATCTCTCCTCATATGAATGCTGTCCCATGCTCTTAATAATTTTTGTTACCCTTCTCCTTTCCTTTTCCAATTCAATGTAGCTGTTTTGAGATGGGGTGACCAGAACTGCACACAGTATTCAAAGTGTGGGCGTACCATGGATTTATATAGTGGCATTATTAAGTTGCCTCTCACACTTCTTTTTGATAAACAGATTGTGCTCCTTACATCTCTCACTGCCTCTCATTTTCTTCAGCACTGATATCATTTTTGCAGCTCTTTTCTGCACCCTCTCCAATTTTTAAAATGTGGACATGAGAACTGTAGCCACTCTTCCACTACAACTATTACAGTGTTGGTCTTATCAATGCTGAATACAGAGGTATAAATCTCTATACTCTTACTTGCTATTCCCCTGTTTATACATCCAAGGAACTCATTATCCAGAGCATCACACTGGGAGCTCATGCTGATCCGCTTCTTCACTATGACTCCTAAAGCCTTTTCAAAGTCACTGCATTGCAGGATACAGTCCCCATGGTGTAGGCATGGCATCCCTTATTCCTAGAATCTGGCTGTATTAAAACATATTTTGTTTGAAAAAGCCCAGCTTACCAAGCGATTCAGATGTCTCTGTATGGCTGCTCTGTCATCATTATTATTTACCATTCCGCCCATCACTGTGGAATCCACAAATTGTATTCAGGAATGATTTTATATTTACTTCCAGATCATAGATGAAAATATTGAAAAGTATTGAGCCTAATGCCGATCCCTGCTGCATTAGAAACACCCCCATTTGAGGAAGATTCCCCATTGACAACTACTTTCCGGGTTCTGTCATTTAGCCCATTCTTAATCCATCTAATAGGTGTACTTTGGTGATATTGTAAAGTGGTCATTTCTTAATCAGAATGTCATGAGATACCTGTGAGGATCATGTCTCTTTAAGAGCTAGTCTGTGACTCTTCTCTCTCTTTTCTCTGTGGCAGCTCTAATAAATTGATGCATTTAACCTGAGGAGTTCAGTTAAATTGGAGCAGCTCTACCTCCAAGTTAGACATGCTGTTACAGACTGGGTGTTAACGTCAATAAAGAAACATCTTCCTCAAACACTGGCTTCTGACTCCTTCATCAGATAGCTACAGAGCACAACATGGTACTAGGAGTGGGGTTGGATATAAGCGATCAGATTATGTGGCATGAACACTAAAAAAAAAGTAAAAATGGAACAACTGGGGGGGGGGGGGCGGAGGTACTGGATGGCTACAATAGTCGGCAGTTGAGCCAATCAGAGCAGGCTGATTGTGAGACAGTGCTCTTAAGAAAACAAAGTGTACATTCGCTGTGCAAAGAGGAGGATCACAACAGTGCAAGCAACAACAAAGAACTATTCATAGGAATTTTGCAAGAAACAGCATCAAATTACTGGACTATTACACTGGAAACAACTGGAACTTTAAATTGGACACTGATGCACAAGCCAATGTTATACCAGACCTGAGTATAAAAAAACTTGGGCGGGGGCGGGGGGGGGGAACAAGAATTCACAGCAAGCAGATAAAACTGAGAGTTTACAGTTTGGAGCTGATTCCTATTGTTGGTGAATGAAAGCTAGAGGTAAAGGTGAAAAATGTCAGTGAAAAGATCAAGTTTGTGATTGTGCCAGGGAAGCGTGTACCTATACTAGGGTATAAAATGTGTCAGACCTTAGGTCTTATTCAGAAAGTATATGACAGAGAGGGGCAGGGGCAAATCAAAATTGAAGATATCAAGATGTCTTTGAGGGGACTGGGAAATTGACCACAGAGTATAAAATTGAGCTTCAGAGAGCAATAATCCCACCATACATGCTCCTAAAAATGTTCCTCTGGCTCCAAGAACAAAATTAAAGTGGAACTAGATAAATTGGTTGTTAGGGACATTACTGAGAGATTGGAAGAATCCACAGAGTGGGTCCATTCTTTAGTTATGGAACCCTTCCCCTATGCCTAGACCCAAAGGAACTCAAATATATAAAAATGGAACATTTTCCTATTCCCACAAGGGAAGAAATTTTTGGAGAAATGGCACAGGCTAAATATTTCTCCACATTAGATGCATCAGCTGGGTTTTGGCATGTTCCACTAGCAAAAAGTAGCATGAGTTTGTGTATGTTTAAACACCATACAGGAGATACTGCTTTCACAGACTGACTTTTGGATTGTGCTCAGCCTCAGAAGTGTTTCACAGAATTGTACAACAAAAATGTGATGGCATTCAAAGTACCAAAGTATATATTGATGATATTTTAATATGGGGATGTACATTGGAGAAACAGGACCAGAGACTATAGAGAGCTCTAGAAAGGGCTCAATCAGCAGGGTTAAAATAAACAAAAGTGTAAATTTAGAGTCAGAGGAATAAGAGCAGTGGGGGCATAAAACCTAACTTGTTTCAAGACTGAGCTTGATAAGTTTATGGAGGGGATGGTATGAGGAGGTTGCCTACAATGGCATAAGGCCCATGCACAACTGCCACTAGCAAATATCTCCAACAGCTGGAGATGGGACGCTTGATGAGGAGGACTCTGAGTTACCAGAGAGAATTCTTTCCCAGGCGTCTGACTGATGGATCTCGCCAATACACTCTTGGACTAACTGATCACCATATTTGGGATCGGGAAGGAATTTCCCCCCAGGTCAGATTGGCAGAGACCCTGGGCGGGAATTGCCTTCCTCTGCAGCATGGGGCAGGAGTCACTTGCTGGTTTGAACTAGCGTAAATGGTGGATTCTCTGTAACTTGAAGTCTTTAAATCAAGATTTAAGGAGTTCAGTAACTCAGCTAAAGGTTACAGGCTTATTACAATTGTGGGTGGATGAAGTTCGGTGGCCTGCAATGTGCAGGACATCAGATTAGATCATCATTATGACCCCTTCTGTCTTAAAATCTATGAACAACATATTTGGGTGAAAAATTAACAGAGCAAGGGATACAGACAGACCACAGCGGGGTAGAGGTGATTACCAATATGCCCTCTCCAACAGATAAAGAAGTACAAAGGTTCATGGACATGATAAACTTTGCGGAGAAGTTTGTACCTAACTTGGCTGCTAAAACCAGCAAGCTAAGAACATTACTGCAAAAAAACAATCAACACACTTAGGAGGCACATCACCAGGAGGAGTTTCAGAAACTGAAACAGTTAGGCTAGGTCTACACTACGGGAAGGAGGGGGTCAGGGGGAGGGGGGGGGGTCGACCTAAGATACGCAACTTCAGCTACGTGAATAGCATAGCTGAAGTTGCGTATTTTAGGTCGACTTATCTGGCTGTGAGGATGGCGGCGAGTCGACCGCTGCCACGCCGCCGTCGACTCCGCTTCCACCTCTTGCCACGGTGGATTTCCGGAGTCGACGGCAGAGCTATTGGGGATCGATTTTATTGCGTCTTCACTAGACGCGATAAGTCGATCCCCAATAGATTGATTGCTACCCGCCGATCCGGCGGGTAGTGAAGATGTGCCCTTAATAAAAGAGGCTCCCATACTTAGATTCTATGGCAGCAAACATCAGACTAAACTGTCAACAGATGGCTCTAGTGGTGCAGCACTTCTTCAAAAGCATGGTGAGCACTGGTGGCCTGTACCATATGGTTCCAGAGCTTTTATTAAAGCTGACTGTCAGTATGTTCAAACTGAGAAAGAGGCTTTGGGTGTGGTGCATGGTTGCAAGAAGTTCCATGTTTTCCTATACGGGAGACCAATGTTAGCAGAAATAGATCAGAGGCAATAGGGAAAAAAGAGATAATTCTTTCAGGTGCAGCTATGTTAAAATTAGAATACAAACCTGGGACAGATTTAGTGGTGGTGGGCATTCTGTCGAGAGCTTGTGATAGAACAGTAATAGAATCAAGCCCAGACTCACACACTGTGCATGTGAACCTGTTATGGAAAATATGTCCAGTTTCAGAGAAAATGTGGACTGTAATTGCTGATGTCACAGTCCAAGATGAAACTTTACAAAAAGCAACACAAGCTATAATGCAGGGTGGCCTGTAAGGTACCTGCCCAGTCCTTATCACCAATTTGAAGGAGAATTGTCAGTAATAGAGGGGATCTTGTTCAGGGACATGGGACTTGGAGTTCCCAAACTGTTACATCAGGATATGTTACATAGGCTACATGAAGGACACATAGGTATTAAAAAAATATAAAAGAAGGCTAGAAATATTCTGTACTGGTGTTATGTTCTGATGCACTCCAGAACAGCAATCCCCAAACACAAGGAAATTGAAGCAAGACACGCAGATAGGTGATCAATCAAAACATGTAATGACCATAGGGTTGGAAGGGACCTCAGGAGGTCATCTAGTCCAACCCCCTGCACAAAGCAGGACCAATCCCCAGACAGATTTTTGCCCCAGATCCCTAAATGGCCGCCTGAAGGACTGAGCTCACAACCCTGGGTTTAGCAGGCCAATGCTCAAACCACTGAGCTATCCCTCCCCCATGACCAGTCACCAACAATCTGAACAAAACGTAACAGTCCAAATGGCAGGTATGTAGCAGCAGGCCCTGAGTAACTGCACATACCTAATGCTTTGTGTAGATGTGTACACACTCTCTCTCTCTCTCTCTCTCTCTCTCTCTCGCTTTAAGGAGCAGGAACCAGGAAACAAACAGGAACAGGAATCAATAAGCAGGAAGGCAACACACACACACCTATATTGTCACAACTGGCCCCAAGTGAATTCAGATATAGAAAAAATATGTGAATATAGAACACCAAACAAAACAGCTTGTGACAGTAAGTGAAGAAATTTTGGCGCCTTGGGCTAAAATATGCATGGATGTGTTTACTTATGCTGGCAAGAATTATATATGGGTTTTAGATTATTATTCCCACTTTCCCGATATAACAAGACTTGAGAACACTACTGTAAAACACATTATTGTGAGTATCAAATCTATCTTTGCCAAGAATGGTATATCAGATGTAGTCATGTCAGACAATGGACCACAATTTGATGGTTATGAGTTCCAACATTTTGCAAGAGAATACAAGTTTAAGCACATTATGTCTAATCCAAGATACACAGTGTCTAATGGATTTGTGGAAAATGGTGTTAAGATAATAAGACTACTGAAGAAGGCAGAGAACTCTAACACAAACCTTTATCTGTCATTACTAAATTACTCTTACTGATTCCACTGGGCTTTGGATCAGTCCTTTCTACACACATTATCTAACCACATGCCCACGCACTCTCACACACAGTCCATCTATCTATCTAAATACAATGTCTCAGTGGCTGAGGATGTGTGGAGTTCACTCCTGCAGCAAAATTCTACTGTGATTATCTTCTCATGAGTAACACCACCACATCATGTTCAAAGTATCCTGGTTGTCTCCAGGAGGTCATGTGACAAAACAGACATTGAAATGGTAATATAAATAATTTTCATAACTGAGGGACAGGCTGTGCGGTACAGGAGGATTTGCCGTTGCAATAACTCCTCTCGCAAGAAAAGGAAAAAAAATATATTCCAGTCTCCTTTTGTGCAAATATTTACAAAAGGGATTGATGTTCACCCTGGAGATTAAAAAGACCAAACAAACAACACGAATACATTGTGAAGGAAGATTTTAAGCCTAAAGACTGGGCAAATCTGTTCATTTTTTTCTTGCTTGCCCGATCATTTCTACTTCAGACTCAACAGAAGCCAAATCTTTTTGGATGTTCAGGCTATTCAGTGTTGAAGGAACCATTGTGTTTTTACTGCATCTTAAGTGAAAGTGATCCAGCAAGAAATAAGGTCTGAGCCTTCTCTGTTTTTCACTAACCCTGGGGCTTGCTTGCTGTTCCCTGGGAAGAGGTCAGTGCTATATGATTTGATATACACAGCTTTAATAATTCTTGAACAATGAAAATCCTATCTTCGCTTTCGATTCCCTGATGGAAAGAACACCCCTGAGATCATTCTAAATTAGTATGATGTTTTATAATTGTAACGATACCAACAGAATCCATAAATAATTCACTCCCCATGAAAACAAGTACTTTGTAGTTTTAGTTAAAGAATGTTGTTTTACTAACCATCCTGCCTTTAAAATGTTAAGCAGATGGTTAAAGCGCATTCTCCTTCAGACATGCCAGTTACAAGGGCTGGATCACTGGCTACTATGAATATGTAAAGGATTGGTATCTTTGACATTTCTCAGTTTCATGTATAGATGTTATGCTAGGGAAACTCAGAAGGGCTTCAATCTATAGCATATGCATCTGTCTTACTGCCTCTTCTTTGGGAAGAAGAAAAAAAATGTGTGTGTGCGCGCGTACACAAAACAGATTAATTAAACTATGGGAAAAAATGCCTCTTAAGCAAAGTTGCTAGTTGGTTCATTATTGTCTTCTAATTGCTGCAATGTGAAGCTAGGTAATAGTATTCACTGAATTCCAGTAGACTAGCCCTTGGTGCACTCATGCAATTCACAAGCTGAATTCAGCAGGAGGCAGGTGATGTGGCTGCCCTCGATTAGATCTGACAGGGAAACAAGGCAAATGTATTGCTATTGATAACATTCTAAATGGAGGAGGATTTCATAAACAGGAGTACCACAGTTGTTGTTTCATTACTTCATGTTTCCAAATCCAAATGGGTTTCTCAATGGTGCTTTTCTTCTCCCCATTGGTCTGAAACCTTTTACATTTAAAACTTCAAAACATTCATTGTCATTTTTGTTTTTCCCTTAGAGAAGAAGTTATTTTTATTAACTTCAAACAGAGAATAATTTAATGGTATTTTTAAACTCGTACAGTAATTTAAAATTCAGAGTCATTTAAAATGTATAGGATGATTTATTTTTAACTAGAATTACCACTGTGATGAGTAACTCCATCTCGCATAACAAATTGAGGAGAAAGAAATTATATGGCTGCTTTAGGAGGAAGAGTAACTCATTACTTTTAAAAGGGAATGGAGGGAAGAATGGAAAATTCTAAAAAGTTACAAATGATGGGTCTAGTATCAAGAATTAAGACAGGTGTAGCCTATAGGTGTAGGTATTTCCTAGGTAAGGCACAGCTATAAGTTAAGGCAGTAATGTAATGAGCCTACAAGGCCTGTAAGACAATAACTTAGCTAAACAAGGCATATGGCCCAAAAGCCTTAGCATAAGCAGCTAAGCCAGGAGTAACCCTAGAGATCATATATCACATCACAAGACAGAATGCTGTAATGACTAACCTGCTGATAGGTAACCACAAGATGCTAGTTTATACCAGCGTGGGATATTTTAAATCAGGAACATCTGCTGATGCCTGACGACAAGCGTGCCATGGTAACTAATTGACATATATGCCAAGAGGCTTGAGGTAAAAGGCCTAGAACCTATGGGAGAATGGCACCCCAACATCAGTAGGGTGAAGAAATACAGATAAGGAGAAGGGGATGACGCCCCTACTGAATATGAATTAGGCAAAGTGGCATCAGCGTAACACACTATGAAAATTGTATCCCAGCCTGCGTCCCTTGAGGCGTGTCACTTTTGGGAGATGCCAGGATGACAACTACTGATGCTGATAGTGATGGGATTCGTGAGGATGATGATGAGGAGGAGTAGCACTTTGGATTGTTTTGCAAGGGGTGGTGTGAGTAAACGGATGCCCAGATGTACATTCTGCATTATCTCTATCTACCTTGCTGGATCAGAGTGTCTGTAACGTTGCTAAGTGGCTTAATAAAAACTATTACATATTCAGACGGGCTTTCCTAAGTGTGAGTGTTGCAACCGTGCACATCGGGATTCCCGACTAAACTTTAATTTTAATAACACTTAGGCCTGATTTTGGGACAAGAACCTACCAAACGTCAGAGTGTTAATTGGGAATTCTTCAGTAATCAATATAATTAATACACAATCTATAGATCAGGCAATACAAGGGTGAATTGCTCCATAATTGCCCTGTTCTCTACACTCCCCCGGGGCCACTGTTGGAAACAGGATGCTGGGCAAGATGGACCATATTGTATGCCAGCTCATAGGTACTTAATCTTAAGTTTGAAAACAATTACACTTACATATCACAGTTTCCTTCCTATGAACGTCCTAAAATGTTTATAAGTCATAAAAATGCAAAATAAGTTGTGAAGAACCAGTATACCAAACATGTCAAAAGAATGGACACAAATGCAGTAGTGATTTGGACAGACAATCTGTGTTATGAGGAATACAGGTTTTATACGGGGGGGGAATAAGGCACAATATGAACAAAGACCTGTGCCCTATAGTTAGAGCCCTGTGCAGATACGAATTTATATCCACAGATATAAATCAGTATCTGTGGAGATGCAGGGCTGTACCGGGAACTGTAATGGCAAAAGGAGCAGCATGTGGGGCAGACGTTCCCAGGAGCCAGCGCCCCGCAACGGCACTTCTCTGGCATAGCCGTACCACCCGTAGCCCTACCTCCAGCTCTGCCCACTGGGGCGGGCACCAAGCTCACCAGCAGCTGTCCCTGGTCATGTTCATGTATTCAAGCAGCGTGCACAGCTCCGGAAAGGAGACACAGACTGCTGCTTGGAAGGGACTCCTGTCCCGGGCCATGCGCACTGTTTGAACACACGAGCGTGACCAGGGACAGCTGGACTCTACCTATAGTTTCCCCAAAACAAAACAAACAAACCCAATCTGCAGTTGTTTCTCAGATCTATAACACAGTGTGAACCAAAAATAGTTTCAAGCTAATCAGGGAAATCTATATCAGCCTTTTTGAACAGTCAGAATCTTTATTCCATACCTGTTTGACTGGAATGGCTGCGCAGGAAAACGTTTATCATAATAATTACCAAAAATAAACACAGGAGAAATCAAATTGAGGGTGGCCCTTAAGCTTTTAGGTCTCCATTCAGCAAGGTGGACAAGAACATGACTAAGGATATGTCTACCCTTCTACCCTGGACAAGGGATTCCTAGCTCGAGAGACACTCATGCTAGCTCTGAGCAAGTTAACCCACTAAAAATAGAATGTAGCCATGGTAACTTGAGTGGCAGGAGGGGCTAGACTCTCTTAAGACAACAAGTGTGTATTTGGGGTGGCTAGCCCCACCTGCTGCTCACGCTGCCGGGGTTTCATTTTATTTTTAGTGTGTTAGCACAATGAGAGATGGCACGAGTGTCTCTCCTCATCCTGGGAATCACCTATGCAGCTCAAAAGTGTAGACATACCCTAACTGTATAATTAAGGAGACTACCCGTGTGCTAACGTCCTATGTGCTTTAGTGAGATTATCCACATGCTTAAATTTAGGCACATGCTAAGGTGGCTTCTTGAACTGGAACCTCAGTTCTGGAGCTGTATCCTAAGCCCTTGCAAGAAGACCTGCACATCTGATTCTTCACTCTGACTGTAACTTCTGTTTGTTCACCTCTGGCCACATTGCAAAGCCTCCCCTTTAACTAGGTTTTTTTCTGTGGGTTGAGTCAAGTCAGGATGAATTGGGAGGGCCTTAGTGTTCAAACAAGGTTAGCCAAAAGACTGATCTCTTCTTCAATTTTTTTCCTCAGTTCAGTGCAGGAAATTGCACTGGGTACTTCAAAACCAGAGGTGGACCAAGCAATCCTCTTGTATATTTTTATTTATTCTAATGCTTACCTTCCTGTTTTCCTTACTACTTTTGAAGCACGTGTGTGCCAATTTTGGGAGGAGTGACACCACTTTTCCTGCCCTGAGCAGAACGAAGTCCTTGAAATTTTAACCAAAAAAGAGCTAATTTAAATACATTTCTTTTGCTATACATATTTTGCCCAAAATACAGGATAGTTCCTCAGCTTGTTACCATCTCTCTCATGAGAATGTGACCAGCTAACATAGTCTGTGAGTTATTGTGCAGGAGATGGAAGTGTCGCACAAAGCCATAACTCACAGGAATATAACTAGCATTAGAATTCTGATATCCCATTCTCACCACCAAGTCCGCAACACTACTGGGAAGTGGGCCGTAGTTAAACCTCTCTCTCTATAATGCTGACATTGTCATTCCATGGTAATTCTTTAAACGCAATTCTAACGCGAACATAAACATAGGCCTTCTGAGTATGTTCCCTTAACATTTAAAAAGATATCTACTGTGGTGTTTTCAAGGACACATTTGGGTAAAGCGCTGCTGTACAAAGAAACGGGGCTGTGTATAAAGAAAACACCACAGTAAAGGAAAACTGTATGAATACCCAGTTCAACTCACGTTGTGTTTTGAAAGAATTAGTTACAGAAGCTGCCAAGTTGTAATTTTGTATGATCATCTGCACGTACACATCCAAAGCATTTGCCTGTAAAAGTGCATTTCCCTCAATCCTGAAGCTTAAAAGTGGATTTGGCCATCACAATGAAAGGGTGATAACACTGTCTGACCTCTGATTGACTTGGTGCCCTTTTCCTGGATGCTGACAGGCACTGGTTATTGAGAACAACTAAAAATAAACAGCTTGCCTCATACACAGCAATAAAGTAAAAAAGACACTGGAATGGAATCCTTGAGTTTCTCACTATTCACCCTCGTGCCATCTTCCTCTGGCATTGTTCCCCTTGAGAAAAGGGGATGACACGGAAGGCACAATTAGACTTCATGATGAAAGCCAAGAACTAATTAGCAATTTCATTGAAGTGCCAAATTGGTAATCAGTTTTGGGTTTTCAGTGAGAAGAGGGAATTGCATGAGAGACTCTACCCTGTGGAGGATGGTACCTAGCAATAGCACCACATTGCCATGCAAAGGATGGCTCCTGATTTGCATAGCAGCCTTTCGTTTTCAGAGATGACGGTCCCATTGAATTCAAACAGGAGTTCTGCCTGAGAATAGCAGCATGACATGGAGTACAAAAAACCACCAAACAAACAAAAACAAAAACACACGAGAAATTAAATTGAGGATATGCTTTAAGCTTTTAGGCCTCTATACAGCAAGGTGGACAAGAATGTGCTTAAGGATATGTCTACCCTTCAAGCTGGACAAGTGATTCCCAACTCGAGGAGAGACATTTGCATTAGCTCTGAGCAAGCTAGCATGCTAACAACAGAATGCAGACACAGCAGTTTGAGAGGCAGGAGGAGTTAGACTCCCCTGAGTGCATTTACATCAGAGACACTAGGTGTGTACTGGGGATGGCTAGACCCTCCCGCCACTCGTGCTGCCTCTCCATGGTATAATGAGTAAGGCTTCGTATCTGTTATGGAGGTCACGCATTCCATGACTTTCCATGACTTCTGCAGAGGTCACCTGGACACCATTGGTAGTGGGTGGGAGGGTTGGCAGGCTCCCTACCCAGCTCCCACTGGCATGCCCCTGCAGCTCCTAGGTGAAGGAGCCGGGGGCTCTGCGCAAGGCCCGCGACCGCAGGCGCCGCCCCTGCAGTTCCCATTGGCTGTTGTTCCCAGCCAATGGGAGCTGCGGAGCTGGTGCTTGTGGCGGGAGCACCGCGTGGACTCCACAGAGTGCCCCTGGCCTTCCCTCTCCAAAGGAGCTGCAGGGACATTCCAGTGGGAGCTGGGTAGGAAGCCCGCCAGCCCTGCCAACCCTCCCCCCCACAAGTGTCAGCGGTGTCCCGGATCACATGCCACCACGCCCCCCGTGGGGGTCCCAGGCCACGTGTCCTGCTACCCTCCCTCAGCAGGGGTCCCAGGCCGCGCATTACCACCCACCCCAGCCCGCAGGCCACCACCCGCCCCCCCAGCACCCGCAGTGCCCCCAGCCCACCCCCCCCAGAGCACCCCCGGCCCAAGTTTTAGTTAGGGGTATATAGTAAAAGTCATGGACAGGTCACAGACTGTCAAGGGCAATGGGTGGGAGGGACCCGGAGGGTCACATGACCCTCCCCAAATGCCAGGGAGAGGCAAGGGACCAGCAGGCAGCAGGGACAGAGCCTCTCCTGTTCCGGCCATTCTGCTCAGCAGGGGGTGCTGCCCGGCGGGGAGAGGATGGGGGCCCTGGGCTGGGTGTGGGGCAGGAAAAAGTCATGTGGGAGTGTCACATGGTGAGGCCACATGCCCCACTTTGGCTGGGGCCCCCTTTGTGTCCCTCCCCACTACTAAAATGTAGCCTTAATCATGAGTTTTGATTGTGCTTGCTGCTTTGGTTTTGTATATAAATTATTACTAGCAAAAGACTTTACCAAAAGGTGAGTTTTGCACTTCAGTCTGGGCTCAGTCTGGGCTCATCTGACCATGTTTTTCCTCCTGGGGTCATGTTACCATTGTTGGCGAAACTGAACCAGAGTCCCATAATGCTCTATGGCTAGACCAAAGGTGAAGTGGAAAAATATTGCCTGAAAAACTATAGTACTGATAAATACAATGAGGAGTCCTTGTGGCACCTTAGAGACTAACACATTTATTTGGGCATAAGCTTTCGTGGGCTAAAACCCACTTCATCAGATGAGGGTTTTAGCCCACAAAAGCTTATGCCCAAATAAATGTGTTAGTCTCTAAGGTGCCAGAAGGACTCCTCGTTGTTTTTGCTGATACAGACTAACACGGCTAGCACTCTGAAACTTATAGTACCGATGTTGCAGTGGTGGTTTCCATACGAGGAGTGGAACTGTACTAAGGACATGGAAGTGTACTAAGAACTATGAAACCAGTTCTCACAAACAGAGACATTAACTAAAGTATGTAAATGGTTTTATGAATGTAACTAAAAAGGTGATAGGATAAGGTATGTTGTGCAACTACATAAGAAAGTAGCTAATAGTAACCAAATAAAATCTAACATCTATTTTAAAATGCTTTGTATCCATTTTAAGTTGTAAGAGCTATTGTGAAAATCTACTAAGAAACTAAACTATTGCAATCTCTGTTCTGTGTAGGTATAGCTCTGTTCTTTATTTGCCAAGTCTATCAGAGAATAAAAGGTATGCCCTGTTGAAGCTTGTGAAAGATGTGCAGACTGCCAGGTACAGATATCTGTGCTGGGGTCTGCTGGGTCTCTGTGTTTTGTAACATATTTATGGAACCAGATCAGAAAAGACAGGGCCGTAACCAGGGTGGGGTGAGCAGGGCAGCTGCCCAGGGCGCAAAGCCATGGGGGCGGAAAAATGGGGCAGAGAAATGACAGCAAAAACACAGTAGGGGGCAGAGGCAACATGTGAGTATTGATAGTGAGGGGGACACAATTTAAAGGTTCACTGCAGGATGTGATCACCACACAGAGATTTTCAAATTGTGCAGCACACCCCTGGAGGGGAGGGGGGGAACATTTGCGGGGCGGGGTGAGCAGCGAAACCCACCCAGCTACTCAGGCTGCCAACGCCAGGTGAGGCTTGGTCGCACCTGCACGAGAGGGCTCAGTCAGGGAGCACCACCTGCAGCCCAGTTCACCTCAGCAGCCCACTGAAACGGTCTGCGTTGCAGGGGGTGCAACCAAAAAATTAGAGGGGGGACACGTGACCCTGCATGCCCCCCTCCATGCATTGCCTCTGGTAGGAGGTACAAATAGGCTTGCTCGTCCCAAGTGCTAAAATTCCTACTCACGGCTCTGAGAAAAGATTAAAGGTTCATGCATATATCGTGGAGTTTGGGGCACCTCCATTTGTTATAAACAGGGGTAGTATAAAATGAGAAGTAAGCCCATGATTTCGGGACGGACATTGCAAGACAGGTCCCCAGAGTTGGTAATGTATAACCTCTCTATATTGTGCTTATTTATCTTGGATCAGCAAACTGGGTGAGTCTGGTTTATCCAACATCTCAGATTATTAACTAAAACCAACTTTATAACACTCCGAACCTGCTGCTCCTCAGCCCTTGAAGAGATTCCTCTTAGATCTTAACATCCAGCTTGTGATCACAGTGCGACCCCCATGAATAAGGATAAGACGAGATTTGGCATTTGTTTAATAAATAAGGAAACGGCAAATACTCTAACCTAAGTTACTGATATTTTCCTTGCCATTTATTATTTGTATTGTGGTAGCACCAGTCAGGGCTCTGCTGTGATAGGCACATAATGAAAAGATGGTCTCTGACTCAAAGAGATCATAAAACTTTTGGTTTTGCCAAGTGAACTCATAATGAATCTCTAAATGTTTGAGGCCTTACGTTACAATCAGTTCTGTGCTGTTAGCCATTACAAATGCAAAAGTGAAGCATTCCCCCCCCCCCCCAACAAAAATGTCTTCTGCAGGAAACCATATTACGTTCCGTACAGTGCCATACAGAAAATCCTGCACTTATTTGGCTCATCATCAGAATGTCCACAGTGTGCTTTACGACAAAGGCGGCAATATGAACATGATCCTGAATTGGTTAGGGAGCCTGTAAGAGGGTTTATAAACCCCATACTGAGCATGGACAGAAGAAAGAGGAGAATCTTCCCTACCTATAAGCAATCAGGCTGACCACACCCCATATAGCTACCAGAACTGCCAATTGTGGAGCCATGCACCCACAGCTGTGACAAATAAGGAAAACAAGCCCAGTTTGAAAGGGGGGAGAACAGAGAGGGAAAGGGAGGCAGAAAGGCCTGGGACAGCCAAGGGGCAACAGCCCCACACCAGACTGCCTCTGAGAAACTGACAGGGAGACAAAAGAGACTGCAAATCCTAGAGTTAAAGGGCTGATAGACTGGTCTAACAGTAGAACAGAGGTGCTCAAACTGGGGTGGGGGGTGGAGCTCTGGGGGGCATGGAATGTATTCTGGGGAGCGTGAGATGCAGAGCATTATACCAAAGTCGTTGCCATGTGTATGTCAATCCATTTGCTACAATGTGGTGTGCACATTTAATTGTAAGCATGGCCCACAATTGCAGTTTTGCTTTTGTTCTTATTACAATGGATTGTTGGCTCATTCGTGCAACAGGAAAAAAAACCCAACTCAAGTGAAAAAACAAAGAAGCTGAAACTGATTGAAGTGAAGCACAGCCACATGTATCGGTATACGTACTTGTGTGGCGGGGTGGGGTAAACTACTCCAGACACAAAGATGGGGGGGCACGATCAAATAAGTTTGAGAACCACTGCTGTAGATGAATTGAAGGGGGCCACTTAGGAGAAAGCTAGGCCCCTTAGAGAGACCGAACCAAGAGCAGCTGACAGCACTAGTAGATTGAGAAAGTGGGCACAGATATGCCCTTTCTTGGGGAACATGAGAAAGTCAGTAACCAAATGTTAAGCAAGTCGTAGCCACAATATGATCTGCAGTTCCCAGGAGACAGATCTATGTTGGTCTTTCCACTGTGGCAGGTGACTACCGCTGTTTGCATGTTGACTACTGGGAATACTTCAACTTTATGAGATCTGCTATTGTTCTCTCTCTCTCTCATTCTCACCCCCCCCCCCCCCCCCCAAGGCAGAAAACTTATGATGCATGCAAGATGTCTTCTAATACTGAATGACTGACAAGAACTTCAGCCTGTCAAGCTGTTTTAACTCTCTTGTTCTGGCAGGTGCTCAGGATACCTAGCAACATGGATCACTGCTTTCCTTGTTCTTTTTACTATTCTTAAGAAATTTTTATTAATGACATATGTCTCTGAGACTTCCATGCTGTCTGCTTCTCCACTCAAGTGTTGAGGACTTTCAGCAGACATTTCTGATTCTTAGATTAAGTTTTTTATTCCTTTTGGAGAATCAAACACTAGACCAACAACAATCCCTGTGATTGTTTAATATATCAACCAAAATCTTTTTTTATGTATAAACCAAAGTGATGGGTATAGCGCATAAGGCAGAGAACTGAAAACGTCTCTGTATTTAGAATCAAAGGGGTAGCCGTGTTAGTCTGGATCTGTAAAAGCAGCAAAGAGTCCTGTGGCACCTTATAGACTAACAGACGTATTGGAGCATGAGCTTTCGTGGGTGAATACCCACTTCATCGGATGCATCCAACGAAGTGGGTATTCACCCATGAAAGCTCATGCTCCAATTCGTCTGTTAGTCTATAAGGTGTCACAGGACTCTTTGCTGCTTCTGTATTTAGATCAAATCTTAGGGGGTGACCAAATGATGGAATGTATTTAAGTCAATAATGGAATGTGTGTACTCCCTTGCTCTGATCCCACTGACCTGTAGTAATTGTGTCTACACTGCAATAAAAGCTCTGCAGCACGGCTGCGTCTGTCCTGGGTCAGCTGGCTCAGGCATGTGGGTCTCACGCTACAGGACTAAAAGTTGTAGTGTAGAAGTTCAGACTTGGGCTGGAGCCAAGGCTCTGAGAGCCCCTGATGGGGGAGGGTCCCAGAGCCTAGGCTCCAGCCCAACCCCAAAGTATACACTGCAATGTTTAGACCCACAGCCTGAGCCCTGCAAGCCTGAGTCAATGGACCTGGGCTCTGTGACCAGTGCCATGGATTTTTGTTGCCGTGTAGGTGTACCCCCAGATGTCTAGAGAGGGACCACTAGTGATTGACAGGGAATGTTTGTTATCAGATGTGTTCTGTGATTAATGAAATAAAGAACCATTGATTGATGTTTATGTCACTAAGAATCACTTTTGGCATAGATGGTTTCTATAATCATGGCTCAGCTGCAGCAGTCTTTAGCTTATTTGTAATAACTTTTGCCAACCTGCTATTTTAACATTTAAAAAAAAAGATACTAAAGACTTTTTAAGTAGCAGAAAACACTTTACTTGTTGCTGAAAACTGTACAGACTGGTGTTGCTGACTTGCCTTCCTGGCTCCAAGTGCAAGGTGCTTCTTTTGATAAGGTTCGCTACATAATGATTCCCTCATACAGCACTATGGGTAACTTTGGATTGTGAAATATCTGGGACGGAACCTATACTAAGCTCAACTGTAGGAAAGAAATGGCTTTGTCTTGAACAGTACATAAAGGAAGAGTTTTGGGGAGTAAGTTATGAGTGAATCAAGTCACTTCTCCAGTCTTCAGATCAGTTGGGTAACGTATCAAACCTTCCTTTCTGTATTCTTCATTGTGCTGTATTAATCTTTGACTAATAATCTCCATTTACATAAATGTCACTTGAGCCTGTTACTGTCATCATTAAAAATTCGAACCTATAACAGACTGAAGCAGACTGAAGCCTCAAACTGTCAGACACACGAGGTAAATTTCTTTTCTGATTTACACCAATGCAAGCCCCTGAAGTCATTAGGTGAGAGTCAGCACAGCACATGGCCCACTGCTCCTGAAGAATCCAGATCCCTTTGCAAAGATTCTTAAAACTGGCCACTCAGGATTTCATAGCGAATACGAACAATGCCAACAATTGACATAGTCCATCATTTTGAAAAGCCTTAGGCTGGCGTAAGTTATTTTTAACCAACAATAACTATATATATCTGTACCAGCACAGATGTTTCCCACTGGGGCTCCCTCATCTATAAACAAAGACTGGTCAGTCAATTGTTACATATTAGAAAAAAAATCCCAATGATAATAAATAATAATCATCATCATAGGGATCACATAAGAAGACTTAGGGTTTATTGGCAGCATGGTCCAGTGAATAGAGCACTGAACTGGCATTCAGTAGACCATGGTTCTATTCCTGACTCTGGCACTAATCTGGCCAGTCACTTCCCCTCTCTGTCTCTCTACTTCCCTTCCCACCCTTTGCCTTGTCTATCTAGACTGTAAGCTCTTCAGGGCAGGAACTGTCTCTTATTATGGGTTTGTACAGTACCCAGCACCAAGAAGCCTTCATGTCAGCTGGGGCTCTAGATGCTACCATGATACAAACAGAATAATACTATGGGGCAAATAGTTTCCTAGTAGTTTCAGTAGGTACCTCCATTGATTTATCCTGCTCCGGGCTCTTGCTTTGATTTATTACTTCATAGAAAGTAAAAAGCACTGTTGAAAGTGCACTTGTTTTATTTGGCATTTACAATCATAAAAGACCCTTTCTGCTAAGAAAAACAGGGAATATGAGAGATTAAAGTAACATACATGCTGTAAATTATGCAGTGTCCTCTTGGCAATGATCCATCATTCTGCCTAACCCTTGCTTGACCTCCCCTCTGTCCATTGTTTAAGTCTTTTTATTTGTGGCAGAGCTAAATGCCTGAATGTTGCCCAAGGAAAACAGTGTCACTTATGTGTCAGATCAGAAATTTGTGTCCTAAGTCCCAGTCCCAGATTCATCAACAGGAAACAAGACCAACCAACAAATATTTTTGTTCAAATGTGGGTACCTGTTTGAGAACAACAAATTATTGGATGGGGTGAAAATTGCTCTGAAAAAACAATGTTAAAATCACATTTAATCAGTGGGTCTGTCTTGTCACCTTCCTCTCATGTTACACATACTGAAGAGGTCCTAGGGAAGGGTTGTCTTCTTTGAATGTATGATCAGATTATGAACAGTAATAATATTATGAACTGTTTTTCAACAAACATTAAAATTAATGCAATATGGCCCTCATTTGGTTTCAGATACAAGTGCTGAGTGAGTCATTGGAGGAAAGCATGAAAATTTAGAACTGCAGGGGAACTGTACAATGATACATAATAAGAGGGTAGGGGTGAAGGGCTGCCTTGCAATTCTTCAGCTGATCTACTGCTTAATAGGTATATTCAGCATAAGTTAAAACCAATTGCCATAACCAGACTCAGGAAAGTTCTCCCCCGAACTCACAGCTGTTCCTATGATGGACAGGTAATGTCATATTGTAGCATATCAGTACCCTTTTATAGTATGAGAAAAGACCTAGCAAGGTTACCAAACCACTGACCCAGAGAACATCACTTAGTTCTCTGGGTCAGAGGTACAAAGAATGCTAAAGTTTCCCATCTGGTGCTTTCTGGAAGACACACCAAAGAGAGGAAAAGTGGATACAAAGGACAAAGGAAGTGACCCAATAAATATAAAGATCGTTACATGCAAAATGAGGCACAGGAAAATATTTCCATGCAATCTGGGTCAGTGCTAGCAAACAGTATTCCACAAGCTCACTACAGTTTTGTACCTCTCTATTGCTTTGTGCAGCCAAATCAAGTATTACTCTTCAATTTGCTTAATTGCTGCTTTTTTCCCCACTAGACCACTTGCAGAATAACAACTATCTTCCAAACCAATGGAGAGCTACATTTATTACTTGTAAGAGACACAGTGGCCTCTTGGGAGACAAGGGAGGTTTCTTTTCAGACAGATCCCTTCCTGGTCTATGTAGATCTGAAAGGACCAGAGGGAGAAAGCAAGATTGCCTTAGGTGTAAATGAGGGAGTACTAGATACGTTCATGGAGGATAGGTCCATCAATGGCCTTATCCTTTGTTTGCCAGAAGCTGGGAATGGGTGACAGGGGATGGATCACTTGATGATTACCTGTTCTGTTCATTCCCCCTAAGCACCTGGCACTGGCCACTGTCAGAAGACAGATACTGGGCTAGATGGACCTTTGGTCTGATCCAGTATGGCCATTCTTATGAGAAAACCCTCAGGAAAAGTTTCCTACTGAAATCAACAGCACCCTTCTGGCTGCAGCACTCATTGGTACTGTTACCCAGCTTCTCCTGTCCCTCCACCCTGTGCATTTTTAATGTGCTCATCACTGAAGAATCCCTCCATCAAACACCTTTAAGGAGTCAGACATGGATCAGAATCTGATCCTTTTAGGTATTTGGGGCCTAATTTTCCATTGCCATGCATCTCATATAGTCCTTACACAAGCGTAAAATGAGTGCTAAGCGAGCTACAATGCTACCAAATCAGAAGGATTTACATCTCCTTTGTGCTCACTTTGCATCGATGTAAGTGACTACACAAGTGTGACGGAATGCACCCTTATATTCACACCCCACACACTACTGTAATAATCTTTGAAAACTAATAACTTGTTGGTCAATAATATTCTGGTCAAACATTATATGTACAGTTATTAACATAAGCTGAAATCATGACAGAAGTGTTGTTTACTAGACAAGTCTGGGAAGTGGGTAAACCTGTTCCTCAAAGACAAAGGACAATTTGACGCCAAAGCCAGGTGTCATCAAAGCTGATGGGCCATAACCTATCAAGTGGCCATTCTTTGGCAAGGAAAAGGGGCAGGAACAAATAGATCTGCATCTTAGCAAACAGCAGCAAAAAGCCTCCTCCCTACCAGACTCTGAATCTCCTTGCTCTCAGCTGGAAAGAACTTTATCTAGGGGTCACTCACAGGAAGATGCATTTTAAAGGGTAACTGAACATAAAAGCGTGAGGGGCAAAAACACCCCAAGTTCTCTCTTCCTATTCATCTCTCTTGAACCAAAGATGACAAAAGAATCCAGCTCTTTGACTTTGGGAGGGATCCTGACCTGAAGATCGGTCAGTAATGCTGTTGGGAGCATATGGTAAGAATTTTATCTTGAACCAAGCCAAGTCTGTAAAGTTTTAGTATCAGGAAGTATTTTATCTCTATTTCTCTTGTAACCATTTGTGACTTTATTGCCTAAGCTTGTACTCACTTAAAATCCTATCTTCTTTTGTTAAATAAACTTGTTTTATTCTTTAGTCAAAATTAATCCAGTGTTGTGGTTAAACTGTAACTCCATTTAAAAAGAGCATGTTGTTGTATATTGTTCCCTGACAGGGACAACAGACCTAAAATGTCTGAACTGTCCAGGAGAGGGCTGGACAATGCAGAACAAACATTTTTTGAAGGGGAAATTCAGGACTGGGAATATGTTGGGATCACCCTGCATGTTGTAACCTAGGCTGCTGTAAGCCAGAGTGGGGCTGGTGTTTAGTGACAGAGTATCAGGGTCAGAATTGCTGAATCAGGACTGTGGCTATTCACGCACACTCAAGGTGTGAACTGCATGTTGTCTGGCTGTTTGTGAGGAGCCCAGGTTGGGAGCCACAACAGTGAAGCATTGTGAGGCACCCAAGGCTGCAGGGTAGGTTGTGACACAGCCCCTCATTGGTCTGGATTGCATTCCGGAATGTCACAACAAGGTGCAAAGGAAAAGACAATCAAGTGACTGGATTCCAAACATGTGCCCAGGATCAAAGTTTACAGCACCTCATGGACACATCAGAACCCGCTGGTGGACTTCCAAAGAAGGCACCGGCTACCAGAGTCTTAATGGATTTTGCACAGGGCACTTTTTAAAAGATACATTTCTAAAGGCAGATCTTCCATGGCAGGGCTGTGGCTGCTGAGGAGTAGATTTGCCAAATGGTATCACCAAACAGGAACTCCTCCTCCACACAGACCTACCAGAATGGCCAGTGAACACGTGGCTGAGGCCTTGTTATTACTGTTACTTTTATATAGCCCCAAAAAGTGGCTGGGGCTTTACAGGTGTACTACTCTGACTTTAGCGGTAGAGGGAAAAGGTTCCAGATCTGCTGTTTATGGGTCGTCACGTGGGGCTGGGTAGTCCCATCGTGTCTAGTAACTAAATAATAAAACCGTACCACTGCAGCACTGAGCTACTTATAGCAAATCTTGCACAACCTCAAAAATCCCATCCAGTTTAAAGGTGCTTTTATGTGAAGTGCCTATAGAAGCAGTGAGACAGTTTCCATTTTGCTATAGATAAACTAGAAAGTAGAAAAATCTCAGGCTCTCAGATCATTCATCTCTTTAACAGTCATTAAACCATCAGCCACTCAAGGCTGCTGCTTTATTTGTTTAAATAGTAAATCATCCCTAGTATAATTCATTTGACTCCAGATTAATCTGACCTTCTGATTCAGGTTGATGGGGTCCATCTGATTTCAGGGTTCACGCAGCAACGCACAGTACAGGACTAAGTATTAAAAAGGGTTCTATTTCAGATCCTCTCTCTCATATACACCCTGGCTCTCCCTGGGACACGATGCCAACTATCCCATGAGCCCAAAGTAGCCTAAGCACCAAGTCACTCACCCTCTGTGCTGTTCAGCCCTGAGCCCCATAAGATTGCAGGATCCTCTCGGCACTGATAGAGTGCATTCTTCCTTGTACTCAATAGCACAAATAGTGCCTTTTCAAATGCCTGCTTAACCTAACAAGGCCCACCTGTCCAGACTGTTGCAGGACTGACAGCTCATACATTCCTTCATGGCAAGGCAAATCTTTTACCCCTAAATGAAACTCAGTATTCCCCAATGTGTGCAGGTACATACTCTCCATCACAGTCCTTATGAATTGTTTCATCACACATGCCTGTGTTAACCAACAAAAAACCATGGTGTTAGTACCTTTTAGTAAATATTAATCCTTTTAGTCCTCTTCTCCTTTTTATGTATTAAATTCATTCACGTATTAATGATTCTCCCAAAATCCATACGGTATTAACAAAGACTGTGTTGAATAGTAAGTGCTGGTTTATAACCCGTGAATGACCTATATTTAGGAATTTCATGACTGATTATTGGACTGTACTTCATTATGGCGGGTGCCTCCAAGTGTATGGGAAAACAGATGTACAAAAAAGAGACCCCCTCAAACTACTAAAAGTGTCTACTGGAATATAAGCAGGATTGGGTGATTGACTGGGAACAATTGTTATTGGAGATGTTTTCTGAAATGACGAAATGGGGATCCATTAAAAGATGTTTTTAACTCAGTGGGAAATGCTGTTTGTCCCAGCTGTCAGTAATAATGACCAGATTAGAATTCCCTTTAGTTTACCGATCATGTAAAGATACCATAAAAGAAATTCTATAAGGTAAAATGAAAATGTTAAAACATATCACATAGTGAAATTAATCGTAGGAAAGTATTTTTCTTTCCAAAAAGGGGTTTCTTTGTCTCATGCCCTATAAAAAGACAGAGGTTTTGGAAGTTAGATGGAGAGTACAATCTATTGGCATCCCACCAGTTACACAGAAGACA
Source organism: Chrysemys picta bellii (assembly GCF_011386835.1). Lineage (NCBI taxonomy): Eukaryota > Metazoa > Chordata > Testudines > Emydidae > Chrysemys > Chrysemys picta. Next base: position 108,173,910 of record NC_088791.1, read on the forward strand.
ACACCCAAAAGCCAGCTCTTTACCTTGCACCCAGGGTGGTAACGTATCTATTCTTTCTGTAGTCGGTTTAGTGCTGTACTAATCTCGGATTGATAATTTTTGATTAAATAATTCCATTTGATCCTGTTATTTGACAATCTGGAATTGTTATTAAATTTCAACACGCAACAATGGTATCATCATAGAACCATAGGGTTAGAAGGAGTCATCTAGTCTAACCCCCTGCCAAGATGCAGGATTTGTTGTGTCTAAACCATCCAAGACCGATGGCTATCCAGCCTCCTTTGGAAAACCTCCAGTGAAGGTGCTTCCATGACCACCCTAGGCATCTGTTCCATTGTCCTACTGTTCTTACAGTTAGGAATATATAAATGAAAAACTTCCTAACTAGATGAACAACCAGACAGGAAACCACTGATGCCAATTTTACATGACAGCCTACAACCTGTCTCATGCCTGAGCTACTCGCTGCTACTACTTCTGTTTTCGTATCACTCATTGTGACAAGAGTGCTCTCTTGGCATAGCGAAGAGACGAATTTTAGGTCAGCTGCCACCTGTGCCTCAATAATAATTCTTTTCTTCGGCAGTTCTAGACTCTCAGAGCAATCTGCGTGGGCCACTCTGACATCCAGCTTCTATGCCTCTTTTCAAATCAAAGTTATCAACAGTACATTGTGAAATGGGGGCCAGTTTAGAAAGCCATGCTAACCACTTCCCATTTCTTTCCTTCCTACCTCTCTAGAAATGGAGCCTTTCTTACAAGCTACACAGGTGTTTGTAAGGAGATAATACAATTACTCTGCAGCCTTCCATTTAACATTTCATGGCAAGAAAGCTCAGTTATTCTTCAGTAGATTGAGCAGGTTCAAAATATGGCCACTAGCTAGCAGAGAGACAACAAAATCAGGAACCAGGGTAACGGGATAAGAATTTTGAATTGATTTGTGTTTAAACTGCAAAAAAAAAAAAAAAACTAAGCAAAATTTTAAAAACCTCAATAGCTGAAGATTTCACATCTTATTTTAAATTTTCAAATATATTCTGGGTTTTTTTGGGGGGGGGGGGAGGAAGGAGGGGGAAAGGAGCCATGAATAATTGTGGCTTTTTTAACTGATTAAAGGACCATTTCTGAATGAAAATAGCTCATATTTATCTTTAAAGGGTCCTTTTTTTAGTATAAAAAAGCAAACATTCCAATGTCTCTGGAATGAAAATCAATTTGGATACAAAACTTCATAGAATAGAATATCAGGGTTGGAAGGGACCACAGGAGGTCATCTAGTCCAACCCCCTGCTCAAAGGAGGACCAATCCCCAGACAGATATTTACCCCAGTACCCTAAACAGCCCCCTCAAGGATTGAACTCACAACCCTGGGTTTAACAGGCCAATGCTCAAACCCCTGAACTATCCCTAGCTCAAGTTTTGGAAGCAAAAAGGCCATTTCATGCACAGTTAAATGGTCCATAACAAAAGGAATTATAATAGCTAGTGATTAAGGTCCTGGTAATAGCTATTCATACTTGGAAAGAATCCACAGCACAACTATTTCAATTGCTAAAGCAGTGAAGTCTGGCATGGGTTTGAAATAGAAATAGTCCGAAGTTTCATCCACGATATCCTTTTGGTATTAAAAGTGAAATCCTGATGCCAATGAAGTGAATGGGAGTTTTGTTATTGACTTCAGCAAGGTCAGGACTTGATCTTATAGCTTCTCTCTCAGCCCAATCTTAGTGTAAGATAGGGCACACACTCCCCACAGGCCTCTGTTCCCTTCTCCCCAGCCACCCTTTCATTATTACTTATTTCCCTGTGCCCTCTGGAAACCAGGTGTACGCTGATGGTTAAGCTCCTTAACATTCCCATCACTGAAACCTTGATATTCACTTATTTTATCAACTGGATTGCAAGCAGCCATGGTCTGTGGTGGCTGTACCTTTCTGCAGTCCTAACAGCTACTGCAGAGGTTTCTAGTGACACAGAATATGGTTTCGACCCTTTGTCTGCCAGGTGTCATCTGAAGTTCATCTTCTATAGGTTGAAGAGAGATAGGAATGAATGGCAGCCCTTAAAACTGTTTGGAGACTAAAAAAGGGATTTATCTGCATCATGTTCAAATTCCTCAGCCTAACCTTTTAAGCTTTGCACAGCTCCATCTCTACCTATATCTCTGCTCTCTTTTCCTCCTACGGCCAAACTCAAGATCTTGGTTATGCCCAACTTGATCTCATAACTGCCCCCCTTGATACTGTTTCCCACTCTTAATTTCATGCTTTTCTTCATGCTGCCAGCTGTGCTCGGATCAGAGTTATAGTTCCCATACATTTAGAGTCCTTCCACAGCTGGTCCCCTTGCATCAGCTTCCTGCTCCAGCTTTTGAGTCCGATCACATATTGTTTATATGGAATTAGCTTAAAGTAGGGCTGAACGCTCCTCAGGTCAGAGGCCTCATCTTCTTGCTGGACTATAAAGCACTGAGTCCCCTTATGATATTCTAGGGGAAGATTTTCAATGGCACAAATGGCACCTAACTGCCATTTGTGCCTTTGAAAATCTCCCCCATAAAAACCAGAAATATGTTAAATATAGCAAAATTCACAGCAAAAGTGACAGAAGATAGATTATATTGTAAAAAGATCCTGTTACATTGTGACACTTATTTTCACCTTTCACCAGTTCATATGCAGCTACATAAAAGGCTAAATAAGCTATTAACCATATTGATTTCTAGAGATACACAGGCCAGCAACCATTCACATAATATATCTGAACTTTGCCATTGATTACTGAAAAATGTTCCTCATGACTATACACCTAGTTAATGAAAATGGAATATGGTCTCTGGTTCAGATTACTGAAAGATTTTAAGAGGCTCTAATCAATTTTGGTTGTTGGGTTTAGTGTACGGGTGCTAGGTAGTGTTGCCGGCCTGTGATATACAGGCGGTCAGATGAGATGATCTGATGGTCCCTTCTGGCCTTAAACTCTAGGACTACAAATTTTAAATGTCACAAGTCAGAGGCCGTGGGTGGGGAAGACAAAGGACAGGCTTACTTTTGAAAACATTTATTTGCTATTATTTATTTATTTGGATTTAAATAATAATTTTAGGATGCCTAGCTGAGGTTCTAGACCTCACAACACATCATTAATAATACAATGAAGTCTCAGAAGCATCAATGTAATCATTTCAACAGGAACTCAGCCAGCCCGAGACCTCCAGACACTCCTTTCCACCCTTCATTGTTGTGGGAAGTGTACCTTCAGCCCTCTCAGACAGGTGTCTTTTGCACCAATTTGAGGCTATTTCTGTGTGTGCATGAAAGACAGACAGACGGACACACACACACACACACGAGGGTGGGTGGGACAAGTTCCGGAGTCCCACAGCCCTCACAGAGAAAGCCCTGACAGCCTCCCCCCACCCTTTTATAATGAGGAAAATCCAGCACAAGCAGCTTGGCAGACTGTAGTATGGCACATCCTTGCAATAATTCATGGTTTTTTTTTTAAACTCTGGGATTATTCAATTCACGGAGCTCATAAGAGCCATCGGCTTTTAAATATGTCCTGATTGGTCAAAATACCCTTGCAGGGATTCAGATATTTCTGCCCCGTTGGAAAACTGCTGACCAGACACTCCTACAGTACACGATCAGCATCCTGATTCTGAAACACATGACCAGAACAAGGAACAGAACCCAATCGGAAGAGAGTTCTCAACACAGATGGGGGTTGGAGGTGCATTTTCCTCAAGCAACTTAGCCGCATGGTACCTATAACAGGGCCTGCACTGGGAGAATCCAACAATCTGTTTTCCACACCAGAGAGGTTCAACTGAGTCCAGACCAGAATACTGTGGGGTTATGATGCACTCACAGAAATATTATCTCCAGCATTGTGGAGGAGTGGTTAAACACATTTTTTTAAAAGATGGGGAGGCTAATTTTAATTTGTACTTTATGATTTTTTTATTAAGTCTTTTAAAAAAACAAGCAAATGACAGCCCCGCTTTAAAAAAAGAAGATCTTGGACTTATATTTGTTTGTTTCTCTAACTCATACAGCACAAGACCATGCTCTTCTCCAATTTCTCTTTGTAAATGGATTATTAAACATACTGGTTGACTATTGGAGAGACAAGGTGGGTGAGGTAATATCTTTTATAGGATCAACTTCTGTTGTTGAAAGAAACAAGCTTTCAAGCTACACAGAGCTCTTCTTAAGGTGTGGGAAAGGTAATCGGAGTGTCACAGCTAAATACAAAGTAGAACAGATTATTAAACATAGGAGTTAACACATGTGGCAAGGGACCATTCAAAATTAAGTGGGTCATTAACAACTCTGCAGTTATAGGACAAATAAGGATTAATAGGTTACAGATTGTTGTAAAGAAACAGGCCTGGTCTACACTAGGAAATTAGGTTGGTAGAACTATGTCAGTTGGGTGAGGGGGGGAGGGTGAAAAATCCATAGTTTTGACCAAAGCAGTTAAACTGACCTAACCCTGGGTGTAGACAGCACAAGGTTGATGGGGGAAATTCTCCTATCAACCTAGCATCTCGGATAGGTGGAGTACCTATACCAAGGGAAGAGATTCTCCCATCAGCGTAGGTAGTATCTTCACTGAAGGGATACAGTGGCACTGCTGCACTTGTGCCGCTGTAGCGGTTTATGTGTAGACATGCCCACATAAACCCAATATGTCTGAATCCATGATTTCCAGTGTCTAACAAAGTTATGAATTTAAACATCCAAACTCGTCGTTTGAAGGTGTTGTGCAGGTTTCCTTTGAGGATGAGACCTGAGGGGCCAGATATGGAGTGATTGTTTTGTGAAAAGTGATTACCTTTTCCAGATCTGAAGAAGAGCTTTGTGTAGCTCGAAACCTCGTCTCTTCCACCAACAGAAGTTGGTTTAAGAAAAGATATTACTTCATCCATCTTGTCTCTCTCATATTCTGGGACCAACACATGGCTACAACAATGCTGCAAACAGCTGGCTGAATATGGCACAGATTGGGAGAGTATGTACTAAACAACTTTCTGAAAACTGAGCAATAAGGCAAAAGCAGCCAGTAACGACTACATTAGCACTTAACAGTTCTGTTATTTTCTACATCCCAAAAACATGGTAGACATTTCTCTTTCCTGTTTCTACGTATTTGGAATCTGATTCTGCCTACTCTATTTAGATTATGTCTACACAAAGCAGCTTTTAGCAACATGGCTGTGCCGCTACAGCTGTGCTGCTAAAAGGCGCGCAGCATAGCCACTGTTTGTCGGCAGGAGAGAGTTCTCCTGCCGACAAAAAAATTCTCACCCCCAACGAGCAGTGTTAGTGTTGTTGGCAGGCAAGCGTGCCTGCCAACAAAGCACTGTTCACACCGGCGCTTGTCATCGGCAAAACTTTTGTCTTTTTGAGGAGGGGAGGGGGGTGCTTTTTTAACACCTCTGAATGACAAAAGTTTTGTCTTTCATTTGCAAGTGTACACAAAGCCTTAGTGTCGGTAGTGGAACACGGGACAAAGTCCACAGCCACTTAAAGTAGAACAGCACCTCAGTTCTTGACTCCCTATCGATACATAGGACCTAGTATATTAATCTCAATGAGATGTACATGCCTGGAAAGAGAGAAGCAATGAGCTATGTAAGCAACAGGACACTTTTGGATATGAGGTTGATGTGAGATATGTGCATTCCTCAGGCCAAAGGCCTACATGCACCTGAGAGGTGTAGTTACCTCTAATTGTTACACTTCATTCAGTGTGTCATTATTCTATTAAGAAAATGGTAAGATTAGGAAATCTGAAGACATGTATTCACTGGAGTCTGTAACCTTAGCTAGCCAGTTTGTTTCCTCCCTAATCCCAACTTTCAAAACATCAACAAACTCATGAACCCTGTACAGTAGAGTAAACAGCAAAGAAGTGGAAGCTCTGGCTAGGGATAGCCAACCCAAAATAATCTGAGTGAGAAAACAGAAAGTGAGAGGAAGAGAGAAAATCATCTGAACAGAAAAGAATGCAAAAAACAGGTATTTATAAGAAGTGCATCTTTCTGCAGATCCTGAACAGTAAGATGAAAACCCTGCTGTGCATTTAAAATGATGAATTGCTGACCTGGTTTTACTTCAAATGCACCTTTTCACACAGCAACTTTTTTCTTTTTAAAAAAGCCACCCCCCCACACACAAACTGGGTTGTGATGTCCCTGGGATTGATTACACCAGGATACTCCTGTATTTATAGATACAATGTTATTTTTGTGACTCAGAGCCATACCATTTATCAAACTCAAAGAAAACCTATTCTTAGTCCCATACCCCACCCTCCTCCCTCACCCTCATGAATTTACCTCTTTCAGGTCGTGGACGATAGCAGTGAGCCTCTCATTCTCTGCTTGAACCTTGGTGACCGCTGCCCTGCTCTGTTTCAGCTCATTTTGCATCTCCAAGATCTTCCCTAGGTAATAAGCTTCCTTTGATGCAGACTCCTGCAGGAGAGTCTCTTCACGTGTTTCACCATCTTCAGCCACTTTGCGATGGATTGAGAAGGATTGTCCAAATGCCTGCAAGAGTAAAATAATGGAAGCCTGTAAAAATCTACTCACTGTAGAGGGCAACTCTATCCTGCCATGGGGAATGGACCACATCTGGGACCTCCAAGCTATGACCAACTAAACATTGTATCAGCAGCTTTCCAAGAGATGAGGGTGTGACAGGTTGAGCCCCCTGTCCGGGATGCCACCTGATGTGCTGGGGTCCCACTGGTTCTGCCCATTCCACCAGCCTGGGCTTCCTCACCCTGTCCTAGCTGTGCCAGGCCCTCAAGCCTTCTCCAGCACACATACACAGGTAGGGACATACCCAGCTGCAAACGGACACAGACACTGAGATCAGCTCCGTGTGGGAGGAATCAGCTCGGGGACTGCCCAGCACTCACATGGTGTATACCTCCTTTGGGGCATAAAACCAAAATAATATTGTCTTGAACTATATAGAAAGACCTGCACAGTACAAGCTCATAAAAATTTGCCCCCTCAAGTATGAATGGCACAAACTGGGTTTTTAAATAAACAAGAAATTAGATTATTAACTACAAAAGGCAAATTTTAAGTGATTGTAAGGATAGCAAAAAGAACAAAGCAGATTACTGAGCAAATAAAACAAAACCCGCAAACGAAGCTTAATACCCCCAAGAAACAGGTTACAAAATGTAATTTCTCACCCTAAATGTTGTTTTAGGCAAGTTGCAGCGTTTCTGTAGCTTAGAGTTCCAGTTATTTTTCTTTACAGACTGGACCCGTCTCAGCCTGGACTCAACCCCTGCCTTTCCCTTCAGGTGTTTTTAGCAATCTTCCTTCTTGGACTGGGAGGCAATGGAGACAAGTCCTGTTTGCCTTACTCCCCAGCCTTAAATAGAATTTATATAAGGCAAGAACCCTTTGTTTCCAGTGGAAAAATACCAGCAGTGTCCAAGATGGTACTCTGTATCAGGTGACATCATCAGACGACCCTGTAGTGTCAAAGCAACATCCCAGAATGCTCCTCAGGATGGTGTGAGATTAGTATCTCCAAAGTTCTATTGTCCTTCTTAAATGGTTCATTCAGGCTGATGGGGGAATGCCCACCAGACAGTAGGCATTCTCCCAAGTACACACACAGTTGTAATTGTTACAAAGTCAATATTCCTAACGTCAAATACAGAAATGATACATGCATGTAAATAGGATAAACACATTCAGTAGATCATAACCTTTTCAACGATACCTCACATGACCCATCTTGCATAAAACATATCTTAGTTATGCCATATTCATGTCATAACAATATTTCTATGATGAATATGGGGTGTAATGTCACAGAGGGCCCCACTTAATTTGCATGAAATAAAACACATTGAAGCTGTTGTTGTCTGTAACATAGATGTAGCCCAGAACGAACACAGGTACCACTGTGCAATATTTCATCTTCTTCCAGGCAGTCTCCTCTGAGAGCTAGATGGTGCACTGCTTGCTGAGAAATTCTGTCTTCCTGGGCTCAATATTCTTATTTGTTTTCCATAGCACCTAGGAGACCTATTCATGGACCAGGACCCCATATATTGCTAGGTGCAGGACAAAACACAGAACAAAAAGACAGTCCCAGCCCATGGGGCTTACGCCATCGGTAGCCATTTGGCCATCACTGAACTAGGTGATCTAATATCTGCAAGTGCTCTTTTTCTCTAATTTATATTCAATAGGTTTTTTTTTTAAAAGAGTGTACATGGCTAGTAGTGCTCCATGCATTGTCTTCCATTTTAAACAGTGCCTTATGATGTGACCCAACTTCAGGCGGTCAGGGGCGCAAAGACAACATGTTAAGGCTCATCACAATTCACAAGAAAGTTGAGAAGACTACATAGGCAATGACCATCTCTATTACTGTACAGCAAAGAGGGATGCCACTTTTAAACTCTTACAAAAATAAATCAGAGAGTTTGACAGCATTACCATTTTATTTGCTTTCTTTTAGCCTCTTCCTCCTGCTTCCCTGCTCGACTCCCTTCTTTTCTATCCCCTATTCCTCTCATGAAGAGAGTATTATTATTTAGGGATGAAAAGAAATTTCTATAGGAACAGATATTTGCCAAAGCAGCAGAGAGTCCTTGGCTACCCCTTTGATACTAGATATTTGCCAGTTACTCTTTCCCTGCTGCTGGCTTGAGTGATCCCCTTTCTTGCACCGTGGTTAATGAGAGAGATGGTTGCTTTATACAGCTCTAGTTTCGTACTACAGCAGGCCCAGTAGAGATCAGCAGCATAATTTAGCTCGATAAGACAGACAAAAAAGCACATAGTGAAGAAACATCTACCACTTCATTTTAATTACTGTTAGTCAAAACCGTGGATAACCTACTCAAAACCAATGGAAGTAACCAAGTATAAAGAGCTGCTATCTTAATAGTAGCTAACGCTCTCTCACATTTCTTAACTCGAAAAATTATTCTTGCTTGAAGATGGTAATAGTCTTCCCATTCCAGGGCTGACAAAGGTTATGGAAGAATCTATTCCTCTAATGAAGACCCTCCGAAAAATTTATTTTCTGCTGTACTCATAGCTTCATTCTCAGACTGATCCCCCAAACCCAAAGTATACTAGACAGTTCTTCTTCTTGTAAACAGTACTCTCCTTTACCTTCTCGTTAATAGAAGTGTCATGCCAAATTAAATCCATTGCCTTACTGTTGTTATTTATAGCCTTCTCAGAACACATGCAACATTTTACTGGCATCACAGCTGAAAGAACCCTTGATAATTTAATCGCAAAACTCAGTTCATACCTTTGTACTTTGTAAGTGTGGTTTACTTCAAGGGTATTGTGAAATCAGCATTAAAGGATTCTAAATATATTCAATAATATATTAATCCAGCTGTCTCTTCAAAAGGCTGCAAGTTCTGAAACAGTAGGAGTCAGCAACTTGCTGGATGGGTTATTTTAAACAAGAGGTTCGATTTAAAATAATGAAACTGTTAATTGTGATTCAGTCAATACACCTGTTAATATAACAGTGAGTTAGGAACACTGCTCATAAAGTACATCTTATGAAATAAAAGGTGCATTCAGTGGCTCACTATTGATGATTAAAGGCCTAAGCAATAAAGTGCCTGTCTATCAAAGGGACACAGATACTGTGGTGATGAAAGCTAGAGACAAAAACACATCTTTTAAAAAGTGGAAGTCAACTCTGACTGAGGAAAACAGAAAGGAACAAACTCTGGCAAGTCAAGTATAAAAGTATAATTAGACAAGCCAAAAAAAAAAAAAAAGAATTTGAAGAACAACTAGCTAAAGAAACAAAAACTAACAGCAAAATCTTTTTTAAGAACATCAGAAGAAAGAAACCTGCCAAACAATCAGTGGGGCCACTGGACGATCAAGATGTTAAAGAAGCACTCAAGGAAGACAAGGCTATTGTGGAGAACCTAAATAAATTCGTTGCATCAGTCTTCACTGCAGAAGATATAAGGGAGATTACATCTCAGTCATTCTTTTTAGGTGACAGATCTGAGGAACTGTCCCAGATTGAGTTGTCAGTAGAGGAGATTTTGAAACAAACTGATAAATTAAATGGTAATACATCACCAGGACCAGATGGTATGTACCCAAGAGTTCGGAAGGAACTCAAATATGAAATTGCAGAACTAGTAGCTGTGGTATGTAACCTATCCATTAAATCAGCCTCTGTACCAGAAGACTGGAGGATAGCTAATGTAACGCCGATTTTTTTTAAAAGGCTCCAGAGGCAATCCTAGCAATTACAGGCCAATAAGCCTAACTTCAGTACCAGACAAATTTGCTGAAACAATAGTAAAGAACAGTATCAGAGGGGTAGCCATATTAGTCTGGACCTGTAAAAAGCAACAGAGGGTCCTGTGGCACCTTTAAGACTAACAGATGTATTGGAGCATAAGCTTTCATGGGTGAATACAGCAAAGGCTTTTAAGCAAAGTAAGCCGTCATGGGATAAGAGGGAAGGTCCTCTCATGGATCAGTAACTGGTTAAAAGAACAGCGTGTAGGGATAAATGGTCAGTTTTCACAGTGGAGAGAGGTAAACAGCAGAATCCCACAAGGATCTGTACTAGGGCCAGTGAGATTCAACTTGTTTATAATTGACCTGGAAAAAGGGGTGAACAATGAGTTGGCAAAGTGTGCAGATGGTACAACATTATTCAAGATAGTTAAGTCCCAGGCAGACTGCAAAGAGTTACGAAGTGATCTTGGGTGACTGGACAACAGTGACAGATGAAAATCAATGTTGATAAATGCAAACTAATGAACATTGGAAAACACAATCGCACCTATACATACAAAATGATGGATTCTAAATTAGCTGTTATCATTCAAGAAAGATCTTGGAGTCGTTGTGAACAGTTCTCTGAAAACATCTGCTTAATGTGCAGCAGCTGTCCAAAAAGCTAAACACAATGTTAGGAACCATTAGGAAAGGGATCGATAATACAACAGAAAATATCGTAATGCCACTATATAAATCAGTGATACACCCACACCTTGAATAATGAATGCAGTTCTGGGTCTCCCATCTCAAAAAAGATACATTAGAATTGGAAAAAATGCAGAAAAAGGCATGAAAAAATGATGAAGGGTATGGAACAGCTTCCATACGAGGAGACATTAAAAAAAACTGGGATTGTTCAGCTTAAAAACAGATGACTAAGGGGGGATATGATAGAGGTCTATAAAAATCACAAATGGTGTGGAGAAAGTGAATAAGGAAGTGTTACTTACCCCTTCACGTAACACAAGAACCAGAGATCATGCACGGAAATTAATAGGCAGCAAGTTTAAAACATACATAAGGAAGTACTTCTTCACATAATGCATAGTCAACCTGTGGAACTCATTGCCAGGGGATGTTCTGAAGGCCAAAAGTATAACTGGGTTCAAAAAAGAATTAGATAAATTCACTGAAGATAGTCACTGATTAACCTATTAGCCAAGATGGTCAGGGATGCAACCCCATGCTCTGGGTGTCCCTAAACCTCTGACTGCCAGAAGCCAAGACTGCATGACAGGGGATGGATCACTTGATAATTGCTCTGTTCTATTCATTCCCTCTGAAGCATCTGGCACCCGCCGCTGTCAGAGGACAAGATACTGGGCTAGCTGGGCCATTGGTCTGATCCAGTGTGGCCATTCTTATGTTAGCTATATGTGTATGTAGATAGACATATTTATATGCCACCATCACAGCAGCTGTAGCTGGCAGAGCAAGAGAAGACAACCAGCCCATGAAAAGATGAGAGTGCACAGCCTTGCTACTCAATACCTGTATTACTGGAATCTGAATCCTTCCCATGCTGTCAGATATCACTTAAGGAGACTACTATGGATAAATACCAAAATACATCAGTGGTATCCTTGAGAACATAAGAACGGCCATGCTGGGTCAGACTGATGATCCATCTAGCCCAGTATCCTGTCTTTTGACAGTGTCCAGTGCCAGATGCTTCAGAGAGAGAGTGAACAGAACAAGGCAATTTACTGAGTGATCCATCTGCTGTCATCCAGTCCCAGCTTCTGGCAGTCAGAGGTTATGGGACACCCAGAGCATGGGGTTGCGTCCTTGAGTATCTTGGCTAATAGCCATCAAGGGACCTATCCCTCTCATCAATGCATCTATCCATCCTTCTACGTGGGTCATCATGAGCCCTTTTCCTAATATTTGATGTCAGGGTGCTATCTTTTTAGGTTTGTGGGGTGCATTGAAAGGGGATTTGGGATTTTATTTTTCTTCCCTGAAAACCTTCTCCTGGTTAGCATTTGGCCATAGCAACTTTTAATTTAAAAATAAAAAAATACTGTATTAGACCCCCAGGGGGTTTTGGGCATGAGAAAAATTATACAAACATATTTAATTATTATTTGCTGCACCACATCTAACACACTTTCTGTAATGGTGCTGAAACAATGTCTACACCAGAACTAAGGACATTTAAAATGCAAGTTGCAAGGCACAGGAGCACAATAGCTGTCATTTCCCCTAGTGTATACAAGTCTGAGGAAGAGGAGGCAACCATTCACAAAAGGATTGTTTCCCCTCTCATCCCCACCCTCCAAAATCCAAGCTATAAATGTTTGTTCCTAAAAGGAATGCCGGACAATTAGCTGCCAAAAATATAGCAGGTCTCTAGTACACGTTTAGGTCTCCACAAAAGCCATGGAATTTTAGCTGCTCAGTGATAGAACCAGCTATTGGCGCGATCTTTTACTGCACTGGTAAATCATTTATCTGGAATCACTTTTTACAAAACCACTAACAGCAAAATTGTGAATTACATTCATCATTAAGAACTGGACTTCTACCAGTCATCTTCAAAACTGTGCCATACTTCACATCCTATAAACTAGTTCTGGCACTGTGAGGGCTTTAAGCTTTTTGTCATCACTTCACCCCATCGCCTACCTCCCTACCTCTCACAAAAATGGATATTTCACAACTAGGAAATGTCCAAATAGAATTGAGGTATCCGGCATGAGAATGCAACTGAGCTGATGCGTTTTGATGTACATTTTACAACTCAAAGGGGAGTGATTCCCCTGCTTATGTACACATACGCTAGCTGGAGCAGTGTCACCGCAGTAGCACGTGTAGTGATAACAGAGATATGGCAGAGCCAGGCTGAGTACAAACCTGAAACCAGTGGATAGGTACTTGGCATGGCTCAGCCGTGCCTCTGCTGCCACTACCCATCCTTCTGTGGCTACGTTGCTATTCATAGTTGCAGCAGCTTGATGAGAGCCAAAGCGACTATGTGTATATAAGCAGGGGAACCACACCCCTCACTCCTACTGTAGACGTAGCTATAGTGAGAGAGAAAAAAAGAATTCCGTATTTTTTTCCTGTGAATTCTAATTTGAACACGTAGTCTGTAAAAATATTTTATGCTAAGCCATTAAACTACTCCACAAATTGCTGTCAATTTATTCCCCAGATCCCCCACTTTTTTTTTTTTTGCATAATTCCTCTTAGCATGGTTGGAAATTATGCAAACCCAGACATCAAGGAGAGAATATGAAAAGTATCCTTTTGTCAAAGTGTACACAAGCGGTTGACCTCCTTGTGCATTTTAAACTTTGATTAGAACAATTTGCATGTAGAATGGTTAAACTTTTCAAAGAGAACTACTTAAGGGCTTCAATGGGACTAGTCATATGTTTAAAGTTATGCACATGCATAAATATTTTCAAGATCAGAGCCTAAGACATTTGTGTAGAAAACTGTACTTCCTTATATAACCATGTAACCTTGCTGTAGTGTAGAGGTTCCAATGAGCTGGCCATTTATTTCGCCAGCATTGTCCCTTTAAGAGGAAAAGTTTGCTGCTTTTGAATCAGTTCAGGTTAAGCAAACTTGTAACAGGCTTGATATAAAAAGAACAGGAGTACTTGTGGCACCTTAGAGACTAAAAAATTTATTTGAGCATAAGCTTTCGTGGGCTACAGCCCACTTCATCGGATGCATAGAATGGAACATATGTTAAGGAGATATATATACACATTCAGAACATGAAAAGGTGGAAGTAGCCATATCAACTCTAAAAGGCTAATTAATTAAGATGAGCAATTATCAGCAGGAGAAAAAAAACTTTTATAGTGATAGTCAAGATGGCCCATTTCAGACAGTTGACAAGAAGGTGTGAGGATACTTAACATAGGGAAATAGATTCAATCTGTGTAATGACTCAAACATTCCCAGTCTCTATTCAAGCCTAAGTTAATGGTATCTAGTTTGCATATTAATTCAAGTTCAGCAGTTTCTCGTTGGAGTCTGTTTTTGAAGCTTTTCTGTTGCAAAATTTCCACCTTTAAGTCTGTAACTGAGTGATCAGGGAGGTTGAAGTGTTATCCTACTGGTTTTTGAATGTTATGATTCCTGATGTCAGATTTGTGTCCATTTATTCTTCTGCGTAGGTTTGTGATTGATTAGATTACTGAGAGTCATTCTAGTTGTGACTATCCTAGAAAGCTACTCAGAAGATACTGCTGGTCCACAGCTGGCTTTTAGTTACAGGAAACATATTGCATGAGTTTTCTGACAATTGTGTTGGCTTCCTGATGCAATTCAAGACACTAACATTGCTATATAAAGCCGTATATGGCTTGAGTCCTGTCAGAAACCATTGGCCTCCTGGTGTAGTGCAACAACAGTTTAAATTGGGTGTGACGCTCAAGTTAGATTTAAAGTTCTGAAAGCCGAATGCCACATTTTCAGTGGAAGACTTCCCCGACTGGTCTGATAGAGGTCAAGTGTGAGATCACCAAGGCATGATGCTGTTAGCAGATGAACCAGACCCCCACGATCCTTTGTAGATAAACCAAAGTCCCATAATGCTTTATAACTATAATCCTTCATATTCAGGCTAAATCTCTGTGTGTTGTCAAATGGCGGATTGTGCGTGATGTCTTGCTCTGACCCCCTGATCTTTAGAAATATGTCCAGAAAACCAAGAAAGTGAACACTTGTTGTTACAGATGTCTTCTGTAATTTGTGAGATAAAGACTTGTTGATATATGTCTTTAGCTTATCACAATTGTATAAGTTGAGATGCCATGAAGGCAATTCCACAAGTCAATAGGTCATGAGAATGAAATTTTCTGAGTCTCTTTTTTGTAAAGTAGTATGATATATAAAGCGGGGAATTTCTGCAAGATAGTTGGAATGCATCAGGGTGCAAAACCACTTCCCCATATTGATAAGGTATTTGCCTTTTTGTATCATTCTGATTAATCTTTTACTAATAATCTTTGATTATTAAATTGAGCCTGGAATAGAACCTTTAGTTAACAGTGCAAAGCCCATCTTTGACCTCAGGTATTTGCCCAAGGCAGGAGTTGGTGATTAATTTATTGGGAGGGGGGGTATATTTTCCTTTTGAGTTGTTCACAAAAACTGTACAGTATGATGTCATTAAACACTGAGCATTTGCCCTGAGACATTGAAACCTCATAACAGTATAGTGTGCTTTTTATTCCAAATGGATTCTGAGCACTCTGAATAATGTGAATTCAGCAATAACAGAAGTTCATATCAGTGCATTATAAGGGATCGTGTTAATGGACATGTATAGGCCAGGGAGACTGTGTGATACATGAGTTAGAAATAAAAATGAAAACAAGGTCATTCATCATAGATCTTAGAACCTTTGTGTGTGGAATATAATTGGCATGCAGGAAGTAATGGAGGGAACGAGGTGGACCTATGCTCCTGAAGGAGTGGAAGAAAAATATGATTGATCCAAACAATTGCACAGTTGTGAATATTATGACATAACCAGGTAACAATCAGAAAGACAATGCCTAGTCAGAGACAAAAAACCATCACTGGAAAATGAAAATTATATTCAGTACTTTTAAAAAAGCTGAGAGTTAATTCAAGGATGGAAAGCACCACATATGCAAAAGATCAGCTAAAAACAGTAGTAGGTAACGGAAGATGCTGTGGGAAGTCCCTCTGAGTTTCTGTTTTATTTTTATTAGTTCACTCTCAGGGCTGAAATTTGGAAGAAGAGTTCTGCAGAAATTTACCGTTACGACCTGTGATTACGTAGCAATAAAGTTTAACATAAAGCATGACTTGACTTCTGCCACAAATAGGCAAATGATGAGCCTATCTGTATGACTGATATTTAATGCAGTTTCCCCAAATGCATAATGTAACAGCACAGAACTTGTTAAAACAATTACCTGTTTCAACAGCTAACTCCATTTAAGTAGGAATGCATTTTATACTAGTAAATTCCACAATTGCAGCACAAAGCAGGAAACAGGGGAGAGGAGGAAGGGTTAGGATCTGCAGAGGGTTGTGCAAAGGACAAGAGAGCTCCCAAATTAAAGCATCAATATGATGCTCCTAGCTGGTGAATACTTAATCATCTAGTGGTATATGATTTACTGTTTGCTCTGACTTTTTTCCTTTTCAATCCCTCCACCTCCAGTCACAGGACTCCTGCCTTCCATGCTTTGTCCATCCTTCCCAACCTCCTGTCGTACTTGTTACCTCTATTCTATTGAGGTTTTTATACAGCCATTATCACCATAATCGCCGGATGCCTTCCCAAAGTGCATAAGCACCACGAAGGCTCAGAAACAGCTAGCATGCACCAATATGCCTGTGACGTTCTGGGATGCAATCCAGACCAATGAGGGCCTCTCTCACCACCTGCCCCACAACCCTGCGTGCCTCACAATACTTTGCTGTTGTAGATTCCAACCAGGGCCACTCAAACAGCCAAACAGTATGCAGGTCACACCCTGAGTATGTGTATAGAGCTGCAACTGTGGTCCAGCAGCTCTGACCCCAGCAGCCTGTCAGCAATATGCGAGTCATAGTCTAGCCTTGACTAGCCTTGGTTACTACTTAAAGGATGACCACAACACACTGTCAGTCCTTAATCTTCCCAAAAACATGTGTTCTGCATTTTCCAGCCTTCTCCTGCACAATTCAGACCTTAAAACTCCATTGCCCCTGTTAAAGGTCCATATTCAACAGTTTGCTACTTTAACTGAAGTTAACAAACAGTTCAGTTTACATACAGCACTGGATTAGTTTGCATTAAAAATAAAACAAATTTAACTACAAAGAGAGATTTTAAGTGAGCACAATTATAAGGTATTAAAGTCAGAAATGGTTACAAGAGAAATAAAGATAAAATGCTTTCTAGTGGCTAAAACTTGACAAGCTAGACTTGGTTCAAGATAAAAACCTTACCACTGGTTCACAGCAACAGGGCTGGCCAAATTCTCAGGTCAGGATCTCACCACAAACTCAAAGGACTGGTTCCTTTGTCTTCTTAGGCGAAAGAGAGAGAGAGAAAGAGATAACCTGCAGTGTTTTTGCTCCTACTTTTACAATCCAATCCCCCTTGGAAATGCATTTTCTTTAGGGTTACCCCTAGATAAAGTTCCTTCCAACTGTGAGGAAGGAGACATGGAGTTTTGTGGTGAAAGAAGTTCCATGTTGTTGTTCACTAAAATGTAGATTGATCTGTTCCTGCCACCCTTCCTTGCCAATGAATGACCACTTGACAGGTGATTGCCAATTAACTTTGATGACACCTGGCTAGAGGCATCAGCTCATTCTTCTTCTGAGAAAACCATTTGCCCCCTCCCCAGACTTATCTTGTAAACACATGGTAATCATGATTTCAGCTTAAGTTCATAACTCTTAATAGACATTTCATACATACATTCCACAAGAACATTGATTATTAATATGTGGTTGGTTTTTAAAATGATACCTCACAAGGCATATTTTGAGCAAAAATTCTTACAATAGTGTGTACGGTGCTTTCGGTCACAATACCATACTGGTACCTCTCTGATTATACTATTTTTTTAAAATGCTAGCTATTGTAGTTGTGAAGAATACACTCTGTTCACCTATATGAGGTTATTGATGCAGAGCTGTATCGGCACAGAACCTGGAACAATAGCTCTGAGAGGAGTGAACTGTGCTGGTCATGTCAGGGAGGTGCTAACTAAAGATGCCCAATGATGATAGTTAACTAATGTTGACAAATTATTTAATTGCTAATGTAGGAAAGCAGAGGAAGGATCACAGAGCTGCACAATGCACTGTGAATGACGTCTCATTTTGGTGCCACAAGTTGGTGGCATTTGAGAGATGCCGCCATTACATTTTTCCCCCACTTACAAAGGAACCAACCCCAAGAACCTAGCAGAGCCCATGCACATACCAAAGATCTATCTATCAAGGAGAGACAAGTTCAAAGAGTGCAGTGGAGCCAAGCAGCATGCATGATCATATTCTAAATATATGCATAATTTCATTTTGGTCATTTATGTGGACAGCGCTTATTTTGTGGGAGGAGCTTGAATGTCCACTTCAAATATCCACCTACAATCATCTACTTTCCTTCTCCCTCCCCCCCACCCTAGTCTATCACATGTAGCTCTTTCTTTCTCCCTTCCTCTCTCTGTGGGGGAAATGTGTGGAGTATTTTAAAGCATACATATTACATGCACACTGTGCTATGTGTTTGTATTAGCAAAGTCAAGGTCAAAGAAGTATCCCTTGCGCTTGGAATGGTGAGGTTTGTAGCAACTCCTGTGGGGGAGATCCTGCCTCTACCACCTTACATCCCTCCTCTTCTATATTCCCTGTCCCTGCCTTTGTCTTTGCTGCTAATTAATAACCTCCTACCTTTCTTCCTTACCCCACTAAATGTATTCTACGGTTTAAAAATGGGGGGAAGGGAATCCAAGAACTAACATGACCTTTGCCAACCTCATTTTAATCACTTTAGTTTTATTTTGCACCTTTTGTCTGCCTTGCATATTTAGACTGCAAGGTTTCTTTGCAAGCATTGTCTCTTATTCTCTCTGTACAGTACCTACCACAATGGGGCACCAACCCTGATTGGAGTCTGTAGGCACTACTGTAATACAAACAATAACCTACCAGAATTACTTTGGTGGTGTTAGCTCATTCTCTCGTCATGTCACATTATAAAAAATAAAGAATGGTGGATCTGTAAATCTATAGAGTAGCCATCAAAACACAATTGTGTAACATACTAGCAGCAATCCAGCTGCTTGTCTTTTCAAACTATAGCTGCCAGCCCTGGAAAGATGTATATTTTCCCATACATTACCAACATGACCCAAGATTATATTTGTATATTAACAACATGCTTTTCTTGATATATGTAATCATAAAGTGACACTGCTAAATAGCTTAGGATCAAGTGTTAAGCTCTCTTAGAATTTGTCATTGACTGGGTATGGTGATTGAGAGGCTACATGGCCTTGTAATTAAGGTTGTAGAATGAGTCTCCAGAGACCTAGGTTAAATTCCCTAACTGCCACAGAATTCCAAATTGTGCCTCAGGTCCCGATCTACAAAATGGGGATAATAATATTTCCCACACTCTGTTGTGAGAAGGAATATATTATTAATTGTGACATGGTGAGGGCCATAGGCCCTAAAACAGAAGTTTAACTATTACATATATAAGGCATTTTATTGCCTTATAATCTATAAACAAGAAAGTATAAATCTTTTATTTCCATATACCAGTAGACTTAATTTATTACATTCAGCAATGATTTAAGCTGGTCTGAAAGTAGGTATAAATGACAAAATAGTGTTGTGACAGGTTCCCCACCAGAGTGCCACTTGCAATTGGGGTACCACTGAGCTCACCTCTTCCACCAACCTGGGCTTCCTTATACTGTCCTACGGAGCCAGGCCCTCAAGCCTCCTCCAGCACACACACAGATAGAGACACACCCAGCTGCAGAAAGACACAGACACGGAGATCAGCTCTGCATGGGAACGCTCAGCTAGGGAACTGCCCAGCACTCAAGTGCACAGTACCTCTGGAGTGTAAACCCAAAATTATACAGTCTTCCACTGCACAGTGAACATACGCTCATGAAATTTGCTCCTTCCCTCAATGTGGAGGAAGATATGCACAGTTTATTTGTCCCCTGTGCGCCCTG
The DNA here is from genome assembly GCF_011386835.1 of Chrysemys picta bellii. Classification (NCBI taxonomy): domain Eukaryota; kingdom Metazoa; phylum Chordata; order Testudines; family Emydidae; genus Chrysemys; species Chrysemys picta. The sequence continues at coordinate 108,193,942 of NC_088791.1, forward strand.
TTATTCCACAAACTGGTTTTAGAGAAAACAAAAACAAGTTTATAAACTACAAAAGATAGATTTTAAGTGATTATAAGGAATAGCAAACAGATTAAAGCAGATTACCAAGTAGATGAAACAAATACGCAAGTTAAGCTTAGTACTAAAGAAACTGGTTACAAGTAGTAATTTCTCACACTAAATGTTATTTTAGGCATATTGCGGAGTTTCTTGAAGGCAAGATGCTCTTGATTTCCGCTTAAAACTCCAGGTATTTCTTTCACAGGCCAGACATCTTCCCAGCCTGGGCTCAGCTCTTCTCCCCCCATTTATCTTTGTTTCTTAGATGTTTCCAGCAGTCATCCTGGGTGAGGATTCAGAGAAGAATAAACCCCAATCATCTCATTCCCCTGTCTTAAATAGGATTTACATATGGCGGGAATCCTTTGTTTTCCAGTGTGGTTCCTCCCCTCCTCAGTGGAAAAATACTGGTATTCTATCATGGAGTCCAGTACCAGGTGACATGATCACAGGATCCTGCAGTGTCAAAGCAGCCATGAGTTAAAGGCCCTTTGTAGCATCCCAGGAAGGTGGGAGATTGGCATCTTCAAAGACCTATTGTTCTCCCTAATGGTTCACTGGCTGGTTAGCTGGGGACAAGTCAGACTGATTGCATACGGTCTGGTGGGTGCTCCCCAGGTGCAAACACTTTTGTAGTACAGATGTATAGTCAATACCACTAACGTTAGATACAAAAATGATACATGCGTACAAACAGGATAATCATATTCAGTAAATCATAACCTTACCTCACATGATGGGGGTAATTTCTAGGCTATAAATGCTGAGCTGTAGCATGAAAAGTAAACAATTCTTAGTATTCCCCCAAAGGTGGACTTGGATAAAAGGAAATAAACTTATGTGGACTTTTTCTGCATTTTGTCAATAGACCCCTATAGAGTCTAAGATCACTGTTGAAGTCCATATATCAAATGCAAGTCAACAAATGCTGTCAGAAATTTACCAGGGGGGAGGGGGGCAGTTTCATTCAGCTCAGCCAGTGATATCTCCACACTTGTGTAGCCTCAGTCCATTCTGTGCAGATTTCAATCAATATGGCATGGTGTGAGGGCCTTGGGCAAACATACATAATTTCCAACTTCATTTTTTTTAAATGAGGAGCAAAAATATCCCTAAATATATCGCTAAGGACACATTTATAGTCAAGGACAAGAAAGATCCTTGGAAATTAACGTGAAAATAATCTCCATTGTTAATCAGCAATCTAGTGAAAGTGGGAGTTGAATCAGAATCCTCCTCTAAAAGGCATTACAGCATTCAAGAGGCTCTAAATATCCTTCTTGAGAATTCCCTCTAGGTACAGAAAATACATGAAAGTAAGGTGGTAGCAAAGGAAAGGACTTATCTACAACACAACTAATTAGATTTATGCTGGTAGTTTTAAGCAATTCTATTATTGACTGTATTCGTTAGGAATAATGTTATTCCTATAAATAGTCAATGGCATTTGTTAATAAACAAGATCATAAAAAGAAACTGTAGCTATATCCACACCTATCTAATTTACACTTATTTTCAGACCAGCTTACATCACTAATTGAATCACTGCTGAATTTAGTAAATTAAATCTACTATTTGGAGATAGAAGATTTGTACTTTCTTGCTCATAGATTATATGATTTCATATTGTTATTAGATCAAATTCTTCAGCCCTTACTAAGCCTAAAATCCCATTAAAACCAATGAGAGCTTTGTTTGAACAAGAACCACCCAGGATATTCTTAGTAAAATGTCTGTTTGAACTATTCACAGAACACCTTTCACAGACTCCTGTAAACATTGTAATTAAAAGGGAAGCCCCAAGTTTAAGTGAGGTTTAACAATGCACTGCTTTCCATTATATGCACAAAATAGGCAAGCTAACTGTTCTTTCCTTTCACTTGTTTGCCTGTAAGTGGCTTGCAGAGAATGTCTGGTTGAAGTTTGATTCCTTAAACATTAAGTCACTGTATAAGGGCAAGATTATTTCTAGCCTCACTACAGCCATGCAGAACAACAGGGAGGGAGGAAGGACCCTCCCACCGCATGGAGATGTCAGGGCTGGCTAGATGCTTTCTCCCCCATGCCTGGAGCTGCTAAAGGCTGCATGCCGAATACTCCCCCTTTAGCACCATGAGGAAGTGGGTGGAAAGGAAATGGGGAGTGGGGAGACATCATTGCTCCTTCCACCTCTACACCCCAGCCACTAGGGTTGGAGGGCAGGAGTGAGGGGAGGAATAAGTAAAAAGGATGAAGTATTTTCCCCTTCCCCCCTGCACTCCAGAAAACATAAAATCATCACTGATACTGTTTGCAGATGATGCAAAAATTGGTGGAATAGTAAATAATGAAGAGGCAAGGCCACTGAGGCCTTGTCTGCACTGGCAAGTTTCTGTGCAATAAAGCAGCTTTCTGCGCTGTAACTCCCGAGGTGTACACACTGCCAAGCCACTTAGCGCGCAGAAACTGCACAGTTGCAGCGCTGTAAAAAACACACCACCCCAACAGAGGCATACAGCTTTCTGCTCCGTGGCTACAGCGCTGTGGTGCCAGTGTAGACACCCTGGTTGATTACAGCACTACGATTGGCCTCCGGGAGGTGTTCCACAATGCCTCTTTCTCGACTCTCTGGTCATCAGTTTGAATTCTACTGCCCTGCCCTCAGGTGACCAACCGTCATCCCCACCCTTTAAATTCCTTGGGAATTTTGGAAGTCCCCTTCCTGTTTGCTCGGTGACACGTGCAGTGGTCTCAGCGCATCTTTCCAGATGACCATGCCTGTTCCACACACCAGATGATCCCCCGCTTGGAGTAATGCCGAGCTGCTGGACCTCATCAGCATTTGGGGAAAGGAGGCTGTCCAGTCCCAGCTGTGCTCCAGCCGTAGGAATTATGATACCTACAGACAGATTTCACAATGCATGATAGAAAGGGACCATGACCGGGACACACTGCAGTGCAGGGTCAAAGTGAAGGAACTGTGGAATGCCTACCACAAGGCGCGGGAGGCAAACTGCTGCTCCAGTGCTGTGCCCACGAGCTGCCAATTCTACAAAGAGCTGGATGCGATACTCAGTGGCGACCCCACCTCCACTGCGAAGGCCACTGTGGATACTTTGGTGGCTCGCGTGCCAGTCGAGAGTGGACCGAGCCAGGAGGAGGAAATCTTGGATAAGGATGTGGAGGGGGACCCAGAGGCAGAGCACGACTCAGAGGTCAGAGAGGCATGCAGCCAGGAGCTCTTCTCTACCCCGGAGGAGGCTAGCCAATCACAGCTGTCGGATGTTGGCGAAGCGCAAACGGGAGAGGAGGCCCCCAGTAAGTGGCTTTGATTTTGGGAATCGCTGAAGTGAATTGTTGGGGGCAGGAGGGTTGCAGAAAGCAGGCTTGTGTCTGGATGATGTGCGTACCACCACGTGTCTAGTCTGAGCAGCAGAATAGGCTGTTGATTGACTCCCTCACTTCATGGGAATCTGCCTCAGATCCCCAGGAAACTCTCAAGCAGATACTAGGCAATTCGCTGCTGCAGGTTCTTTGGCAGAGCTACTTTGCTTCTTACCCCATTAAGGGTAACTTTCCTGCACCACTGTCCCGTCACTGCCACGGGAGGGGGTGGGGACCATTGCTGCACACAAGTGAGCCGCATAAGGGCCAGGGCAGAAGCCATAGTCTTGGAAAGACTCTCCCTTGATTTCCTGCTCACCCTCAGCAGCAAGATATCTTACATAATGAACACAGCCTGTGGAAAATGTGGGGACAGTAATTATTATAATGCCCCACCCCCCTCACAGTGCTGGCTCTCCCCAAAAGCCATGTGCCCAGTGTACAGTACGGTCCTGGAACACTGATTTCCCCTGCCCCTGCGGTTACTCACCATTTTGGGGGCCTTGTGGCTCATGTGTGCTTGTCTGGGGTCAGCCAGTTAGTGACAGGTGTGTGAATACTGGCTGTGTTTTAAATCAATCAGTAGTCTGTGCATTGCAAACAATACTGCTTCTGTAAAAATGTTGCATTTTGACTTCACAGATATGATCTTGGGAGCTCAGCCTCTCTCTTTATCATCGCCAGCTGAACGGCTGTGCAGAATTAGAAAGCGGACACAAAGAACTAAAGAGGACTTTCTGTGTGATGTCATGATGCACCCCGTGGCTGAAAAACAGGAATTGAAGGAGTGGTGGGACAGCGAGAAGAGGGACTGAAAGAAGAACGTGGCGCACCAGAATGAAGCCACGGAGCAGCTTTTAAACGTTATGGAGCACCAAGCGGACATGCTCCAGGCACTACTAGCAAACCAAGCAGCTCCATGCCCACCCTCCCCTGCAGCCACTGTCGCTAAACTCTTTCCCATGCACCCCCCAGACATCGCCAACACACTCTTATCAACCTCCTGGCTCCAGTCTGTACCTGCTGCATTCCATTCCTCCCCCGTCACAGTCCAGCCCTGCGGACTCCCAGTACCCACTGTACTCACCACCCGTCCCTCTGCAGATTAGCCCTGCTGAAGTACAGTACCCAATGCACTGTATTGCAAAGGAGAAAGTTGAATAGGATACCTGGACATAAACAAAAAAAACACATCAGCACTGAGGAGGATGGGGGAAGGGAGGGTTCCAGGAGGAAGCAAGGTCCCGGAATGGTTAAAGATTTGTGTCTCTCTCTCCTCCAGTTGTTGTTTTTTAATAAAAGAATTGCTTTGGTTTGAAAGCAATCTGTATTCCATTAATTGAAAGCAAACAAAGCCCTGCAAAGCAACAGGCAATTTTCTTACACCTTCATAGTGCATTGTCTGCACCAATCACAATCACCTCCTAGCCATAGGCGTGCGCACGGGGTGTGCCGGGTGTGCCTAGGCACACCCTAATGCCCTGCGCTCCAGCTGGGAAGGCTGCTCCTTCCCCCTTCCCCTCCTCAGCTGTTTGCAGGGCAGGCTCAGATCAATTGCTCCCTGCTCCAGCAGGGGCTGAGTGAGTCTCAAAAGAAAAGAAAAGAAAAGAAAAGAAAAGAAAAGAAAAGAAAAGAAAAAAGCCTTAGGGTTAGGTGTGGGCGGGAGTGCGGGACTATCAGCAGCAGCACAGCCAGCCCCTGCTTACCTAGGGCCGCCCTGCACCTCTTGGGCTGGTGGCCATGGCATCCATGTGTATGGCTGCTCCCTGCCAGCCAGGCTCGACTCCGGCCACAGCAGGCAGCAGGTGACCCACGAGAGCCCAGCTAGGCTACGGCTGAGTGCAATGGGAGGAGAAGCTCCAGATACCGGCAGGAGCCATGCAGGGGTGGGGGAAGAGAAGCCCTGGATGGGGCTGGAGCCACATGGGGGGAGGGAGTGGGGGTGGAGGAGAAGCCCAGACCCCAGCAGGAGCTGCACTGGGGGAGGGGAGAGGAGAAGCCTGGACCCCGGCAAGAGCTGCACTGGGGGTGGGGGAGAGAGAGGAGTCACACTGGGGCAGGAGCTGCACTGGGGTGGGTGGGTGGGAGGGGGAGGAGAAGCTCAGACCCCAGCAGGAGCTGCAGTGGTGGGGGGGGGAGGGGGAAGGAGGAGAAGCCTGGACCCCAGCAGGAGCACTGTGGGGGTGGGAGAGAGGAGCCACACTGGGCCAGGGAGGAGAAGCCCTGGACCCTGGCAGAAGATGTGGGGTTGAAGTCCCCGTCTCAGGAGCCCCAGCCACCCTAGTGTCAAAAGTTGCAGGGTTGAAGCCCTGACCCCACTCTGTGTGGAGCTGGCCTGAGCTCCTCTGTCTCCCATCCCACCTGTGGAGCTGGGGCTGTGCGCTTCCGCGGGGAGGCTAGGAGCCTCATCTCATGATAAGGGGGCCAGGGCCAGGGGGGTTGGATAAGGGGTGGGGGCAGTCAGGGGACAGGGAGCAGGGTGGGTTGGATAAGGGGTGGGATCCTGAGGGGAGGTGGTTAAGGGCAGGGGGTCTCTGGAGGGGGCAGTCAGGGAGTGGGGGGTGTTGGATGGGGCATGGGAGTCTTGCGGTCTGTCAGGGGGTGGGGGGTGGATAGGGGTCAGGGCAGTCAGGGGACAGGGAGTAAGGAGGGTCCTGGGGGGGCAGTTAGGGTGGGGGGGGAGTCTCTGGAGAGGATGGTCAGGGGACAAGGAGCTGGGGGGACTGGGTGAGTTGGGAGTTCAGGAGGGGGCTGTCAGGAGGCAGGGGTGTGGAGAGGGGTTGGGGGAGGTAGGGAGGGGTTGTATGGGTTGGGAGTTTGGGGGGGTCCTGTCAGGGGGTGGGGAGCAGTTGGATAGCCGTGGGTGTGGATAAGGGTTGGGACAGTCAGGGGACAGGTAGGGGGTAAGGTCCTAGGGGAGCAGTCAGGGGACAAGGAGCAGGGATGCTTAGATATGGGGAGGAGTCCTGGGGGGCAGTTAGGGGCAGGGGTCCCAGGATGGGGTAGTCAGGGGACAAGGAGCAGGGAGGGTTGGGGGATCTGAGAGGGGCAGTCAGAGGGCGGGAAGTAGGAGGGAGTGGATGGGGGCAGGGCGGGGGCAGGGCTCCCTGGGTGCACACCCTAATGAAAATGGGCTGCGCACACCTATGCTCCTAGTATGACAAGCACTGCACTCCCAAGCATAGCAACAAACATTAATGGCTTTCAGCTTCAAATTGCTGCCTCAAGGCATCCCTGATTCTTATGGCCCCGCACTGCGCCCCTCTAATAGCCCTGATCTCTGGCTGTTCAAATTCATCTGCCAGGCATGGAGCCTCAGCGGTCCAGCCCTGAGGGAAGCTTTCACACTTCCCTTCACAAATATTATGGAGCGTATAGCACATGGATATAAGCATAGGAATAGTATCATCAGCCAGGTCCAGCCTCCCATATAGGCAGCACCGGTGGGCCTTTAAACAGCCAAATGCACACTCCACAGCCATTCTGCACTCGCTCAGCCCATTGTTGAACCGCTCCGTGCTGCTGTCAAGGTGTCCCATGTATGGCTTCATAAGCCACAGCATTAAGGGGTAGGCAGGGTCTCCCAGGATCATAGTGGGCATTTCAACTTCCCCTATGGTGATCTACTGATCTAGTAAGAAAGTCTCTGCTTGCAGCTTCCTGAACAGGCCAATGTTCCAAAAGATGCGTGCATCATGCACCTTTCCAGACCAGCCTGCATTAATGTCCGTGAAACATCCATGGTGATCCACAAGTGACTGGAGAACCATTGGAAAATACCCCTTCCGATTAATGTACTCGGTGGCTAGATGGTCTGGTGCCAGAATTGGAATGTGTGTGCCATCTATCACTCCTCTGCAGCTAGGGAAGCCCATTTGTGCAAAGCCATCCACAATGTCACGCACGTTGCCCAGAGTCACTGTCTTTTAGAGCAGGATGCGATTAATGGCCCTGCACACTTCCGTCAACATGAGTCCAACAGTTGACTTTCCCACTCCGAACTGGTTAGCGACTGATCGGTAGCAGTCTGGAGTAGCTGGCTTCCACGGTGCAATCACCACATGCTTCTGCAATGGCAGGGCAGCTCTCATTCTTGTGTCCTTGCGCTGCAGGGCTGGGGTGAGCTCATCACACAGTCCCATGAATGTGGCTTTCCTCATGCGAAAGTTCCGCAGCCACTGCTTGTCATCCTAGATGTGCATGACGATTTGATCCCACCATTCAATGCTGGTTTCCCAAGCCCAAAAGTGTTGTTCCACTGTTGTCAGAACCTCCATGAATGCTACAAGCAATCTCGTGTCGTAACTACTACACATGGCGAGATCAATGTTGAACTGCTCTTGCCTTTGTGGTTTAAGGAATAACTCCACTGCCACTCGTGAGGTGTTAGTCAGAACGAGCAGCATATTGGTCAACAGTGTGGGATCCATTCCTGCAGAAAGAAGAGGGAGAGCACGCAGTACACAAACTGTTGAAAGATGGCGCCAAATGCGGATGGAAGCACAGGGATTGCTGGGATGAGAAGCAATGCATCGCAGGGCATTGGGACAGTACCCAGGATGTCCTGCGACCCCCTCCACTTTCCCACAACTCTTCGCGGCAGAAGAGGAAGAGCTGCTCTGAATACCGCTCCGAATACCGCTCCTAATACCGCTGCAAGTGCCACAAACGTGAAGAGGCTATTGCGCAGGCAGCTAACAGTCTGAACACACAACATCGATTTTCCTTCCGCGCTCCCTGAGCGGTGCTGTAACTCTGCCAGTGTAGACATACCCTGAGTGAGAGAAGTCTGGATCGCTTAATAAACTGGGTGCAAGGAAACAATATGCCTTTTAATACAGCTAAATGTAAATATACACATCTAGGAACAAAGAATGTAGGGCATCTCTCACAGGATGGGGGACCCTATCCTGGGAAGCATTGACTCTGAAAGAGGATTTGGGGTGAATAATCAACTAAACATTATCTTCCAGGGCAACACTGTGGCCAAAAGGGAACGGTGTTTAAACTTAATAAGCCAGAATGTCCTATTTAAACTAACTGAGTTACTTATTTGACCACTAAGTAATATTTATTACCGCACTATACAGAACACAGAAAGAAACATACATTACCATCTCTGCGTAACTGGCAAAGTGAAAGCAGCTTTTTCACTCCCACCTAACTTCCCAAAATTCATTTCTTATCCCTTCGTGTAGGACAAAGAAAATTACTTTTTGAGAGGGAAAAAAAAGCTACTCTCCCAAAACGGATCCTACTGAGTGATCGGTTTTTAATATCTCAATTTACCTCATTACTTATAGAATTTCTTGTATGGTATCTCAGTTTAAATGACTGATAAGCAAAAGGACTTTCTAATCCAGTTATTATTACTAACAGCTGGGGTAACAGGCAATTCCTAATGAGTTATACATTTCTTTCTATGGGTCATTATTTCATAAAAATCACAGAAAACATGTGCAACAATAAATATCTCATCAACCGCAGAACATAACAGGATTATAAGCACCCCTTATCAATTGCCCCCACTTGTTCATTTTAACACTTCTGTAGTAACAAGCAGCCATTTTAGTGCCAGGAATCCCTTCTTGCACGTTGAAACTAGGTCAAGGGAGTTAAAAGATTATACACATTTCATTACTGAAAACATGCCTTCCTTCATTTTGTCACCCACTAAGATCCAACGTAAATACACAGAACTTTTCAGTTTAATAGGTACAAAGCACTAAATTGTATAAATACACAACAAGAAAGGATTTTAGTTAACATATAGAAGAATTGTAGTGGTTTTAATATCTACTAAAAGAGCTAATGCAATCCTTCAATGCATCAATAGGGGAATCTCAAGTAGGAGTAGAGAGATTACTTTACCTATGTATATGACATTAGTGTGACTGCTGCTGGAATACTGCATCCAGTCCTGGTGTCCAGAATTCAAGAAGGATGTTGAAAAATTCAAGAGAGTTCAGAGAAGAGCCACAAGAGTGATTAATGGATTAGAAAATATTCCTTATAGTGCTAGACTCAAGGAGCTCAATCTTTGTTAGACTAAGGAGAAAGGTAAGAGGTGACTTGATTACAGTCTATAAATACCTACATGGGGAACAAACATTTAATAATGGGCTCTTCAACCTAGTAGAGAAAAGGCTGGAAGATGAAGCTAGACAAAATCAAACTGGAAATAAGGTGTACTTTTTTTAATACAGAGTAATTAACCATTGGAACAATTTACAAAGGGTCGTAGTGGATTCTCCATCACTGACTATTTTTAAATCAAGACTGGATGTTTTTCTAAAAGATAATCCTGGAATTCATTTGTGCACCTTCTATAGCCTGTGTTATACAAGTGGTCAGGCTACATGATCACAATGGTACCTTCTGGCCTTGGAATCTATGCATCTGTGTGGAAATAGAACTGTGGGGGCCTTCCTTTTAATAACCAAAGTGATTCTAAAAGCCCAAATTCAGACCCTCTGACAGAGGTCTGTTAAGCTGACTGCCTTTACACAGAGCAATACAGGCCATGGCCTGAACAAGCTGTACAATTCCCTGCCAAACTCGGTCAAGGGTTGTGACCAGAGGAGAGAGGGGGAGTGAACAATGCAAGAGACCTCTGCACATAATAACCGCATGTTTATGAAATATAATAACCGCATGAGTGAAGAAATTGCTTTTGCAAAAAAGCAAACTTCTCCTGCAGTTCCAGCTATCTGCAAAATCAGTCAATCATAGATCTTCCTTGAGCGTCCTGTGTTAACCCTCTATGCCAATAACCGTAACCCCCCGAAAAAATAATATGTACCCTGACGAGAAATACCCCTAAACTGGTGCCAAGTAACACCCTTAACGGAAAAAACACCAAAAGGCCCCTTACCTAATAGAATTACCTAATTCTCGTAAAATAATAAGGAAGGTGCTGGGAATAGGGGGGCAGGCCCCAACTTTAATTTTTCCATAACGTATGATTTTTCCACTGTGCTTGCAGTTTGACGGAATAAAGCAGCCTGCAAGCTGCTGCTAGGTGTGTCAGTCTTCGGACTGCACCCCAGTGCACTGGTATGTATGTCAATAAACTGGCCTCAGGCTTGAGTCTGTAAACTAAAATCAATGCGTGGGTGTCTTTGACCACGACACATCTATAAGGCAGCAGGAATGAACCAGAAGCTCCCTGTGGGTTTCCAAGCCTACCAAGAGAATCCTGCCACCCTGTTTCAGTCAATTATATACCTCTTGAAATAAATTCTTGCACATATCCTCTAACACAGCAAAATAAAAATATTCTTTAGCAATAAAAGCTCCATTTATGGGATAAATTGTCTTCCAGTGAACAATTTGCAAGGGATAACAGTTTTAACAGGATAATATGCTTCTTGCCTTATCAGCAGTTTTGTCTCTAGGTGATCTATCTTCAGACAGCAAAATAATTGAGTGAGAATAAGCAAAATGTGTAAGCTCGGAAGCTTGTCTCTCTCATGAGCAGAAGCTAGTCCAATAAAAGATATTACCTCACCCACCTTCTCTCTCTAATAAGCAAACAAGCATTCATGACTGCTTCGGTTCCCCTGAGAAAACTTAAGTACTAAGGGTGAAGTTCTGGCTCCACTGAAGTCAATGGCAAAATTCCTATTGACTTTAATGGTGTCAGGATGTCAACCCTAAGTATTTATTTTTGGATGATGTATTGTATTCTGACCACAGACTCCCTGCAAGCAGAGAGCAGAAACTATTTGCTGTTAAAGCAACTATAGCTTTTTAAATTAACAAATCCTGACAACTGTAGCTCTTTCAAGTATAGTCTTATTTTCAGAGAGACTTTCACACAACTTAGCAGGTGTAATCAGCATTTTCCCTTTACACTCTTTCCTCATATAGCGGCAGTTCCCTAGGAATGAAAGAAATTCATTCCTCACTTTATCCATGTCCTCATGAGGACCAAAGTCAGTGCCCCTAGAGAAATCAGGATCAACCAAACAGAGAAGGAAAAAACTGTAATCAGCAACAAGAGAATGCTTAGCTAGCAAACTGAATTTGCCATGAAGATCACGTCTACACTAGCAAACTTACAGCCTCACAGCTGTACCGATGCAGCTGTGCCCTGTAAGATTGCTCGTGTAGCGGTTCTACGCTGTCTACACTGGGCAAAGCCACTCTTCGGTGCTTGCATGTTCTCTCTTCCTTTCAGAAAGGCAGTATCTAACTCTAAAATTCAGAGACAAGTTAAACAGTTTATAAAGCTTAGTTCAACCCTATGCAACTTAGGTGACCACTTACACAGCTGCAATATCAAAATGCAAATATCAGTTCCTCCAGCAAATGCTCACCGTGAACAGTTTCCTGCCCTTTTATAGGCTGAAGTTTCTTTGCACAAAATATTTGTTGAATAATTTTGAATAGTAAAAAATAAATAAATAAAATGTAAAACACTCGCAGTCTGTGTGCCTGGACAATTTACAAAGAGGAAACCCTCCACAATTCTCCTAAATGTTCAGTGTACATGGTCTGCCCAGTTCTGGAGGTAGCATTTTTCTGATATGTCTCTCTGATGTTAAAAGCTCATTACAAACTCATCTCATGCCATCTAGGCTGGGTTATGCTTCAGTGGGTAAACCAGAGTGTAATGTGCCTGTTCTTTTGCTGAATGAAAAGCGTATGTTACAAGTCAAAGTGTGTTTCAATCTACTTCTACATTTTTACAAGCAATTTCCATTTAATTGTGAAACAGTTAAATTACATGGAGATCATTTCTCATTTGTATTAGTAATTTACACTGAATCACATCTGGACAACTCACTAAATGAAAATGATTACCAGCACTGCCTCTGACACAGATGAAAAACGCCATATATGGGTGAGTATAATTCATTCTTTGTTTCATGGACCCAGAGTCCTCCAGAAAGTGTCACAAATCCACACATCATGTCTCCGAGTGCTGCATTTTATACTCAGATCTCAGTTAACTGAATGATTTGTAACATTACAAGTGGGCCTAGACCTCCTATTGCCTTCACATTTGAGACAACTCTTGCTAGTTGTTTTTTCCAGCAAATACACAAAATACCTTGAACTCATGAACTGCAGCACAACTTCAATTGCTTTTGACAAGAATATGAAAATAACTGAAATGCAAGATTATTTAAAAAAACACCACCACCTTTTGGGGGGGGGGGGGGGGGGAACAACACACTTCTTTTGCAAGTGTTCCAGGAGAAATGAATTAGATAGGAATAAATGTCCTAACAGTATCTTTATGAACCCAAGACACGGCTACCTTCATGTGGAGAGGCTCCAAGCTAGCCCATCAAATGCAGCAATAGCTCCACTTTAGGAGCTATACACAAGACGGTTTCAGTTCAGAATTCCTCCCTTAGGACACTCTGTACCTATAGGGTAGGATCTGTAAGAAGTGCCTAGGTTACTTTGGTACTCTTAAAATCAATAATGTCCTCCTAAGTCACTGAGGTGATTTTGAAATTCCAGTTATGCATATATAGATAGATATGCCCACTGCATGAGGGTGTAGTACAAAGCAGTGGTTCTCAACCAGGGGTACATGTATCCCGTCTTCCAGGCGGTACTCAACTCATCTAGATCAGCGTTAGGGGGTGGCAAGCAGGACAACTGCCCGAAGCCCTACAAAGCTAAGCTACATATGTCAGCCTCAGGCACCGGGTCGGGCTTCAGACAAGGCTCACAGGTGTAAAACAAGCTCAAGTATCACACTCAAATGTAAGCATAATATTTATCTTCTGATCAATTTTATAATTATATGGTAAAAATGAGAAAGCAAGCAATTTTTCGGTAATAGTGAGCTGTGACACTTTTGTATTTTTATTAGGGCTGTCAAGTGATTAAAAAAATTAATCACGTGATTAAAGAATAATAGAATACCATTTATTTAAATATTTTTGGGTGTTTTCTACATTTTCAAATATATTAATTTCAATTACAACACAGAATACAAAGTGTACAGTGCTCACTTTATATTTATTTTTGATTACAAATATTTGCACTGTAACAAACAAAAGAAATAGTATTTTTCAATTCACCTAATACAAGTACCGTAGTGCAATCTCTTTATCATGAAAGTTGAACTTACAAATGTAGAATTATGTACAAAAATAATTGCATTAAAAAAAACCTACAAGTCCACTCAGTCCTATTTCTTGTTCAGCCAATCACTCAGACAGACAAGTTTGTTTACATTTGCAGGAGACAATGCTGCTTGCTTCTTGTTCACAATGTCACCTGAAAGTGAGAACAGGCATTCACATGGCACTATTACAGCCAGTGTCACAAGGTATTTACATGCCAGATGTGCTAAAAATTCATATGTCCCTTCATGCTTCATCCACCATTCCAGAGGACATGCATCCATGCTGATGACAGGTTCTGCTCGATAACGATCCAAAACAATGCAGACCGATGCATGTTCATTTTCATCATCTGAGTCAGATGCCACCAGCAGAAGGTTGATTTTCTTTTTAGGTGGTTTGGGTTCTGTAGTTTCTGCATCGGAGTGTTGCTCTTTTAAGACTTCTGAAAGACTCCACACCTCGTCCCTCTCAGATTTTGGAAGGCAGCTCAGATTCTTAAACCTTGGGTTGAGCGCTATAGCTATTTTTAGAAATCTCACATTGGTACCTGCTTTGCATTTTGTCAAATCTGTAGTGAAAGAGTTCTTAAAATGAACATGTGCTGAGTCATCTCAGACTACTATAACATGAAATATATTGCAGAATGTGGGTAAAACCAAGCCGGAGACATACAATTCTCCCCCAAAGAGTTTGGTCACAAATTTAATTAATGCATAATTTTTTTAAATGAGCATCATCCTCTGGAATGGTGGCTGAAGCCTGAAGGGGCATATGATTGTTTAGTATATCTGGCACGTAAATACCTTGCAATGCTGGCTACAAAAGTGCCATGTGAATACCTGTTCTCACTTTCTGGTGACATTGTAAATAAGAAGTGGGCAGCATTATCTCCTGTAAAAGTAAACAAACTTGTTCAGCCATTCGCTAAGACAAACAAAGAAGTAGGACTGAGTGGACTTGTGGGCTCTAAAGTTTTGCATTGATTTGTTTTTGAATGCAGTTATGTAACAAAAAAAAAAATCTACATTTGTACGTTGAATTTTAATGATAAAGAGATTGCACTACAGTACTTGTATGAGGTGAACTGAAAAAAATACTAATTTTATCATTTTTATAGTGCAAATATTTGTAATAAAAAATAATAATATAAAGTGAGCAGTGTATACTTTGTATTCTGTGTTGTAATTGAAATCAATATATTTGAAAACGTAGAAAAAAGATTCAAAATATTTAATAAATTTCAATTGGTATTCAATTGATTAACAGTGCGATTAAAACTGTGATTAAAACTGCGATTAATTTTTTTGAGTTAATTGTGTGCATTAACTGTGATTAATTGACACCCATGATTTTGTAAGCAAGTAGCTTTTAAGTGAGGTGAAACTTGGGGTTCATAAGACCAATCAGACTCCCGAAAGGAGCACAGTAGTCTGGAAAGGTTGAGAACCAGTAGTATAAAGATTTCATCAGCATGGGTTTGGGAAGGAGGAAGAGGGGGAGATTGGAAGAAGTAAACTCCTCTGTAGTTGATTTTTCAGTCCTACGCCAATATCCCCCCACCTTATACCACCCTCAATAAAACAAGGGGGAGGCAGTGTGACCTGGGAAGCCCCTCAGTGCCAACTGGCGGGGGGCCCACACACTGTAACTCATATCAGGCATGACACAGTCATTGTCCCAGCACAGTGTTGTTACAATATACATCCCAAAGGTATCATGTAAGGTATCACATGTAAACTGGTGACACCAGTCCTGGAAAAAAAATCACTGAATGATGTATGTATAGGTTGTGCATAATGAGTTACAGACATATGCTGGAAATATGTTCCTAAAACGTGTTTGGGAGGCAGAGCATGAAACCAACTTGCCCTAGACAAGGAATCTGCATTTATCTGTCTGACTGGCTTGGTTAGAGGCAGAGAACAATGAAAGTACATTTACATATAAGATAAACAAAACCATCACATTAAATGAGCAGGGGAGAAGACCATTTAACTATCATGCTTGGAGACAGAATCTGCATCCCAAGAAGCCTCCCTGGCTCTTGAGGCAGAGACAATGGACTTTGAGTAATATAAGGGGAGGGAAAAAAACACATTTGATTTATCCTTCACTTAGGAAATTATAGAGTACACCACCCTTTGGGTCTCTGAAAGCTGGATCCTCTTTCGCTGGACGTCAAGAGTTGCCGGAGACTTAATGTAAGTTGGAAATCTGCTTAGACAAAGATTATAACTTGCTGAAATTAAGTTTCACTCAGTAGTTTTGGTTTGTTATGTTTGTAACCATACCTGTCTTCTGTTCATACTTAGTATCACTTCAATCTCTGTTCTTTGTTAATAAACATATTCTTGTTTTATTACAAAACCATCTCAGTGCTCTGTATTAAAGTGAAGAGTGAGTCCTCAGCTAGCCAAACAGACTGGTGCATACTCCATCTCTTTGAAGTCAGCAAACTTGATAACTTCTGTGAGTGGCCAGCGAGAGGAACTGGTCACTGCAAAGAGACATCTCTGGGGAACTCAGGAATTGGGGCACACTGATTGTTACTTGCAAGTCAAGGTTTGGACTAACAGAAGAGATCGCTGGCAAGGCAGACAAGTTGGTGTATCAGGGATCTGACACATAACTTAGCAAAA
Source organism: Chrysemys picta bellii (assembly GCF_011386835.1). Lineage (NCBI taxonomy): Eukaryota > Metazoa > Chordata > Testudines > Emydidae > Chrysemys > Chrysemys picta. The sequence goes on from NC_088791.1 coordinate 108,210,098, forward strand.
CTCTGACTTGCTGAGGCTGAGAGAGGTAACACAGGAGCTCACAATTCTGGGTACCGCAAGCAAGATGTCACAGCTAGCTGTTTGAAGCAGCTCAGAGGTTAGTGGGTATGGATTAGGGGGGAGAGTGCAAAAGGTGAATGGTACACACAATTTAACATACGGCTCTGCAGTTTATTACATGGCTATCACCATGACCAGGGCCGGCTCCAGGCACCAGCCAACCAAGCATGTGCTTGGGGCAGCACCTGGTAAGGGGCGGCCAATCTTGGGGTTGCGGGGGGCACTCAGGGTTTTTTGTTTTTTGGGGGGGGTTCGGTCGGGCAGCGCTGGGGGTGGGGTGGGTTGTTTTTGTTTTGGCGGCTGGGGGGGGAATTAGTCAGCGGCGCTCGGGGGGGGGTGTTGTGGCGTGCTCCGCGTGGGGGGGGGTGTTCGGCAGCGCAGCTTGGTAGTAAGGGTGTTTAGTAGCGCTTGGCCGAAGGGTTCGGCAGCGCGGCACTCTGCGGTGGGGGGGGGGTGTTCAGCGGCGCTCCACGGGGGGCTGGGTGGTTCGGCGGGGGGGTTGGCGGCGCTCCGCGGGAGGTGTGTGTGGCGGCGGGAGGGTTCAGCAGCGCAGCGCTCCGTGGGGGGCTGGGGGGTTCGACGGCGCTCCACGGGGGGCTGGGGGGGGTTGGCGGCACTCCGCGGGCAGCTGGCATGTTCAGCGGCACTCCGCGGGGGGCTGGGGGGGTTGGCGGCGCAGCGCTGGGGGGGGGGGGTTGGCGGTGCAGCGCTCCACGGAGGGGGGGGGGGCGGGGCGGCAAAAAAGTTAGAGCCGGCCCTGACCATGACATACAGTGACTCTTCACTTAAAGTCGTCCCGGTTAACGTTGTTTCATTGCCGATCAGTTAGAGAACATGCTCGTTTAAAGTTGCGCAATGCTCCCTTATAATGTTGTTTGGCAGCTGCCTGCCTTGTCCACTGCTTGCAGAAAGAGCAGCCCGTTGGAGCTAGCTGGTGGGGACTTGGAACCAGGGTGGACCAGCAGCCCCCCTATCAGCTTTCCACTCCCCTAAATTCCCTGTGCGGCAGCCGCCCATCAGGCTATCAATTGCCCGGCAGTTCAGCTGTCCCTCCTCCCACTGCCATGTGCTGCTCCTGCCCTCTGCCTTGGAGCTGCTCCCGGGAGCCTCCTGCTTGCTGGGCAGGGGGCAAAAGGGGAGAGGTGCTAATGTCAGGGTGTTCCCCTCCCCCCACTCCTGCCCCCCCCCCGCTTACCCCATCTCTATGGAGCAGGGAGGGGGGCACGACAGGGCTCAGGACGGAGGGAGCTTGCTGGCAGCAGCTCCTGTCTCAACTTGCTGATCGATTTAAAAAGGCAATGTACTTAGAGTGGGGTAAACGGGAAATGCGCATATCTCTCTCTCTCTCTCTCTCTCTCTCACACACACACACACACACAGGGTGTGTCTCTCTGTCTCTGTCTGCCATGCTGTCTCCCCTCCCTCCATTTGTGTTGCCTTGTAGAGTGTGAGGCTACATTAATAACAATGTGTTAACCTTGAGGGCTCAGCCAAATGCTAGATCATCATTTAGCAGTAAGGCACTCCCTGGGAAATATCCCACCCTCTTCCACCCTCTGACTTCACCACCTCAACCAAGCTTCACAATCATCATTACTGTGTTCAGTATTAAATTGTTTGTTTAAAACATATATATAGTCTTTTGGCTGGCGAAAAAAGATTCCCTGGAACCTAACCCCTTAACATCGTTTCACTTAAAGTTGCATTTTTCAGGAACATAACTACAACATTAAGCGAGGAGTTGCTGTATGTGGTTTGTGTGTTTTTATATATGTGTACACACACACACACACACACACACACAATTTTCAGCAAGGGAGATTTAGGTTAGATATTAGGAAAAACTTTCTAAATATAAGGCTAGTTAAGCAGTGAAACAGTTTACCAAGGAAAAAGAATGAGGAGTACTTGTGGCACCTTAGAGACTAACAAATTTATTTGGGCATAAGCTTTCGGAGGTTGTGGAATCCCCATCACTGGAGGTTTATAAGAACAGGTTAGATAAACACCTGTCAGGGATGCTCTGGGTGTACTTGGTCCTGCCTCAGAGTAGGATGGGGGTGGGTAAATATAGATGACCTCTGAAGGTCCCTTCCAACCCTACATTTCAGTGTTTCTGTATAATATGAGATAACTTGACATTTTCAGACCAGTCTAGAAGATTAACAGATTTTCTGTTAAAATTATCATCTCTAAATACCCTAAACTGCTTTGAAAATATCAGCTTGTATATTTACTTAATAGATTTGCTAACTAAGGCTGGATGGATAATCACAGCAAAGCAAAAACAAAACCACTAAGAGAAAATATCTGATTCTGGTCTGAGAAAAATTATCCCAGCTATTATTACACATGATATAATTGATTTCCATAAAAGCTGCAGCAGATACTTTGACAGCTTGGAAATCCATTAGATTAAGCCAAGGAGTGGTGCTGCAAACAGACTGCATGGGGGAGGAAAAGAAGTTCAAAAATTTTAAATACTAAATGAAGTAACAGACGTTTTAGCTCCTTGAAAAGGCAACAAACAATTCAGACAGTCCAGCTGTCACAATGTGATATTTGTTAAAAGCAGGGCCGGCTCCAGGCACCATCTTAACAAGCAGATGCTTGGGGCGGCCAAAGGAGAGGGGCGGCCCCTGCGGCAATTCGGGGGTGGCAGGTCCCTCACTCCCTCTAGGAGCGAAGGACCTGCCGCTGAACTGCCGCCGCCGATCGCAGCTTTCCCCCCCCCCCCCCCCCAATTGCCGCCACCGATCACGGCTTTTTTTTTTTGGCTTGGGGCGGCAGAAATGCTGGAGCCGGCCCTGGTTAAAAGGTTAACCCTCATGGGTCAAAAAGGTAAAATGCCTCAACCTCTGCAAGGGTTACAGATGGCTGGGAACTATTCCAGGCCAAAAGGTCACCTGAAAATTTTGCTTCAGTATAGGGTTACCATTCGTCCGGATTTACCCGGACATGTCCTCCTTTTGTGTGCTAAAAATAGCGTCCGGGGGGAATTTGTAAAGCACTCACAATGTCCGGGATTAGCAGAGCGAGTGGCTGGGAGGGCTGCAGGGAAGTCCCGGGCTGGACTCAGGAGCAGCTGTAGAGGAGCCGGATCCGCCCTGCATTCTGAGCCGGCAGCTCCCTTGCAGCCCAGTCCGGCAGCACTGTGCAGGGCCAGACCGGGTTTTGTTGTGCAGGGCCAGGGACCAGGTTTTGTTGTGCTGGGGAGCTCAGCCACGTGTCCGGCTCGGCTGCACAGAGCCCAACACTCTGTTCTGAGCAGCAGGGTAAGGAGGTCAGGGGGCAGGAAGGTTCTGGAGGTGGAGGTCAAGAAATGGGGGGGGCTTTTTGGGGGGAGTGGAGAAAGTTTTGGGCAGTCAGGGTACAGGTAGGGGGTAGGGTCCTGGGGGGCAGTTGGGGGGGGTCTTAGGAGGGGGCAGTTAGGGGACAAGGAACAGGGAGTCTTAGGTAGGGGGTGGGGTTCTGGAGGGCAGTTAGGAGCAGGGGTCCCAGGAGGGGGCAGTCAGGGGACAAGGAGCAGGGGGGGAGTGTTTGGGAGTTCTGGGGGGGGCTGTCAGGTGGCAGGGGTGGGGAGATGGATCGGAGCAGTCAGGGGACAGGGAGCAGAGGGGTTTAGATGGGTTGGGAGTTCTGGGGGGGGCTGTCAGGGGGTGGGGAGTGGTTGGATGGGGCGTGGGAGTCCCAGGGGTCTGTCTGGGGGTGGGGGTGTGGATAAGGGTTGGGGCAGTCAGGGGACAAGAGGCAGGGAGGCTTAGATAGGGAGTGGAGTCCTGGGGGGCAGTTAGGGGCAGGGGTCCCAGGAGGGGGCAGTCAGGGGACAAGGAACGGGGGGAGGGTTGGGGGTTCTGGGGGGGCGGGAAGTGGGAGGGGCAGGGGCGGGGCTAGGGCGGGGCTCCTCCCGTCCTCTTTTTTTCTTGCTGAAATATGGTAACCCTACTTCAGTACAGACCTGGAAACAATGTGGAAGAGTAAAGCAAACATAGAATAACTACACTTGCCAACCTTTGGCAGCTATAAACAGCGATACTTGAAGGGGGAAAAAAAAGAGAGAGCGAGAAAGCCAACCTTTTAAATTCATGGAAACCCTGGAGGAGTTTCAGCTCTCGGGAAGGTCAGAGTGGAAAGATGATAGATATTTTGCAAAGAAAAAGAATATGGACCCTGAGCAAATGTACTGATGAAGATTCTGAGACTTCTAGGAATACAAAAGCCCTGCACATAAAAACCATGGAGAGACTGTCAGCATTACATTTTTAAAAATCAACATGAAGGATATGCTATAGCTCAAACAGAAGCTGTGGGTGTAATGAAGGAACTCTGGGTGAGGTTGCATGGCCCATCACACTAGATGATTGCAGTGGTCCCTTTCTTGCCTTAAAATCTGTGAATTATTCTTAATAATAATTTTGAGTTGATTGAAAAATTTCCAAGTTTGAAATTTTCTGACAAATAAAAAGGAACCATTTCCCCCCCCCCCCACATACATTTTTGTGAGATGTTTTCCCATTTTTCAATGAGCTTTAACAACAACATAGCGGTCACCAAGAGGTAATAACTTATTCTTATACTGCTGATGTACTTTGAATTTGGCAGTTTTCCCACAGCAAGTTATTTTTTTAAACACCTGAAGCACTTTATCCAGAGAACAGCAACAGTACATGCTGTTCCATATTCCCCCACCAGCATGACTTAGCAATGACACATTCAGACTCATTCAATACTTTGCTAACTCTGCCAGGAACACACTTTAGGTTTTAAAGTTGTGGAGCATTTGGATTATTTTAACAGAGATACTATAATTCTGCAATTACAGAATATCTTGATGCTAAAGCAAAGACAAATGAACATGTTGTTTTCCTTGGTTACATTAACAAAAATTACACCAATACTACTCCTTCAAATACACAGTTGCAACAAATTTTCATCCTGAGTGTGTCGTTTTTGTTTTGGTATGCAAGACAATTTGTAATCTCTTTGTTTCATTTCATTTTCAACATCAGGTGTACGGGGAGATTTTGGCAAACCAGTAAAGTGCCTGAATCACTACTGTTTATTGATAAAAGTTGCCAAGTCAGCAGGTCATAAATTGGCCATGCAGCAGCCTTAGCTTAACCAAGGCATGAGGGGAAGGGGTTCTGGGTGCCACAGAAAGGGCAGCTGGACCCCACATTCTTTCTGCTAAGAATGTTGAAATTGCTGACATATGTATTTTAGAAGAACAGGAAGCTTGTCTATATGTGCCCTCGGGAATGTGTTTGTCAGGGCCACAAGGCATGCACACTCTGAAAAAACACTTCTGGTTAATTGATGATCAGAAGGAAACCTCTTGCTTGATCTTTGAAACTGCTAGGTTAACAAGTTTTCTTTAAATGACATGTCATTGTATTAACTAATGTATAAATAAGGGGGGGAAGTTTGAGGTAATTGGACTCTTCGGGAGGGACTCTTCAGGGATTCTCCCCTCTGGACGCATCTTATGGTCCCCACCGGCAGATGGAAGTTTGGCCAACGGAAGACTGTTGCTGTGCCACTCGAGAGCCACACACAACTTCAGTAATTATCGAGGGCTGGGGGTGTTTTACTAACCTGTTGTGGATGTATGTAAATGCTTGAGACTAAGTAAAGTTTATCTTTAAGTGAAAGCATCTTGTGTTGTCCTGTTTGTGCCAGCCATCTATCGGTCGGACGGCCATGTCTCCCTTGATTTATTTCCTGACACCACCTTGCACAGAGTAAAAGTTACCAAGAGCTTTGGGTTGAAAGAACCTCGGGTAACACAGGAGCTCAATCTGTTTCACTTATTGAAAAGAAGATCAAGAGATGACTTGATTACAATGTATAACTATTTTCAATGGCAGAAAATACCAGGTACTAAAGAGCTTTTTAATCTAGTGGAGAAACAAGAACCAAGGGCTGGAAGTTATGAGTGACAAATTCAAATTAGAAATAAGGCACCAATTTTTATAACAATAAGGGTTATTAACCAAACCACTGCAACAGACTACTGAGGGAAGTGATGTCTTCAAATCAAGACAGAATGCCTTTCTAGAATAAATGCTTTAGTCTCACAGTACCCAAATTTCAGTACATATATGGAACATGGTTATACATGAGCTTGATGTTCCATCAGTTCACTTCACTACAATATAAGATGTTACATGAACCAATGAAGTTTGGGAGACACTGCTTTAGTCAAACACAAGTTATTAGGTTCAATACAGGAGTAACTGGATGACATTCTATGCCTAGTGTTATACAAGGTCAGGCTAGATGACCTAATAGCCCCTTCTGTTCTCAAAAATCTGTGAAATTATCCTGACTACCTTTAAACCAGCACTGGAGATCTGGGGAGCAGTTTATATCTTTTCTCTTTCTAACATGTATCATGGAAGATGAGGCATTGACAGCCATTAAGATAGTTAATGGTGGCACTCTGCTCAAAGCTTTGTAATCATATTGACAGACAGTAACTACCTCAAGAAGCTTATATTCTAGTTCAGACACCAATAACACAGCTCAGGCATAGAGCATATCAGGTGATGATACAATCAAGAGGTGATGGAGAAATCATCATAAGGCTTCATTGAAAAAGTGTGACTCAGGAAGGGAACTGAAATGGGGAGTTACATTCTAGGCATAAGGGAGGAAGGATGGTCTTGTCAGTTAGGCACTAGATTACGACTCAGGAGACCTGGTTTCAATTCCTAGATCTGCAACAGATTTGGACATCCAAAAATGGCAGGACCCAAAGTCCCAACTAGTCACCTTTGAAAAACTCAACTACTGCCTCAAGTGGCAAGAACAGAGTTCAGTCTCCTTGCCCAGGAATTCTTAATCTTGCTGTCGGCTCTCCCAATAAGGAAGCCCATTGTGATATTGATATCTGTCCACTGGGTGTTAGATTGAGGCTGCCAGTATATATTAAATTTATTTTAAGGTTTGCTCCTATCAAAAAATGTTTTAGAATAGCAGCTTGGTTATACAAAGTACACAAACTCTTCTATTTAAGTAAACTTAACGCCGAATGTCACATTTGACCGTACTGATACAGCTGAAAAAGCATTGTTGGGAGTGCAAGGTGGAAAACTGAGTAATAATTTAGGGTTTAATCCAATTTAGGCTTAATCAATTTTTGCTTTTATTTATATAATTTCAGACAGAATTATTGTCACGTATGGTGCCTGAACATACATCTATGCCAGACAAATAACAGACAAGACAGTGTAGGTAAATGAGCCCAAGTTACCAAAGTCCAGAACACCGAGAAGTGCTTCTACCTGCTATGATGGTCACCACCTTCTCTGATCTCCTGCTCTGGTCCTTCAGTCCCATGCTTCAGTTTCTGGTCCAGGGTTTCTCCAACTTGGGCCTATGTTCACTTGGATTCTTACACAATTTCACATTCTCAACTTTTCTCCAAACAGCTTTTAACACATTACCCATTGATGTTTTATGTAACCCGTACACTATGCACATGCAAGATTCATTTACCCACCTTCTGCATTTTTCATGCTGTTTTGCAATTTCTGTGTCATGCTGTTCAGTGTCACCCTGTTCCTAGGTCTTCCCAGAAAGAAGGGGATTTTTATTCATCAATTACATGTTTGTGTTCCTCTCATTTACATCTTCCAACTCAACATATTACTTATCATGCCAGTAATAATATCGAAGAAGAAGGATCAGCAAAAACACACTCATGCCTGACAAGGCCTTGACCTAAGTGTTACCCTAGCTATTCTCATTCACTGTTCATAATTACAAATTATTAAAATATACCTATCGAAGCTTTTATTTTTAATCACTCGCAAACCTTCATTTTTATTTCAGGATATATTATCCTATTCCACTATTCAATCTATTAGAAGGGAGGGTTTTGGAAAGCACACTATGATTTTTTTTAATGTTAATGTTTCTTTATCGTCTCCAAACAGGTTTGTCAGGGGATTTTTATTACTCGAAGTCCAAAATATTATATTTGTATATTGCCAAATCTTGTCAGTGGGATTTTTTCCCCTGCTACAAATTTTGAGGTGCTTATATTTTGGGGGCTTGATATTTAATTGCTTTTAATGGTAACCAAAAGCATTTTCTAGGCAACAAGAGAATTTGAATTTAGAGGTGAGAAATCCTTTGGTATTTGCATGCACCCTGGATTGAGACTGGGAGTGTAAAGAGACAGTTTTCAGTTAATGGTCCAGAGTTGCTCCCTGGCACAAATGTTTCCTACTCCAATGTACCACCACCACAGTTTGATTGAGAGGAGGTAGTTTTACTATTCTAATACGAGACTAGTTACCATGGATTCAAGCAGGCATACACTTTCCCAAAGGAAATTAAAAATGCTTGTGGAACACTTCCTAAGGTCACTGCATGTTCTTTATTGGTCCTTTCATTTACACTGTTCTAGATCTCTCTAACTGCACCTGCTGCTTTGGTCATCCTTACTGTGAATAATGACATATCTATATCGGCTGGTTATGAGCACACTGTAGGTGGGGCAATGGCCCAACCAAGGGTGCAAAGTTCAAATGGCCTAGTTACATCCCAGCTTGTCACAACTTTCTAGATCAACCTCTGCTGAGCTCCACAACCATGCAATCTCTGCCCATAGTGTATGGTTAGCACCCCTCTCCAAAAAATGAGATTTGCATTAACAATCTCATGGGATTTTACCTGTACGCATTCTTCCTGCATCTCAGATCCCCCAATCCTAAAATGAGCCCGCCTATGTTAGGAATCTTAGGTTTCCAATCCAAGAATTTAAATTTTGGAAGTTTCGGAAACAGTTTGTTACCATTAGTATTTTTTTTAAATGCAATAGCTAACCTTCTCTAACTTCATTCCAGCTTTAAGCCGTAAATGGTCCAACTCTTTTTTTAAATTTGAAAAATACTATTGAAACTTCAATTTGAAGAGTGGGAAGTTTGGAAACAGATTATTCTGAGAATCAAAATTCCATTGACCTCTTTTCTACACTGACCTTGAGTATACAGAACAGTGCATCCAGGGAACAATTTTTTTTTTTAAATAAAGATTGTCCAGAAGACAAAATAAGTGGGGATTTTCCTTCTATAATTTTGTTGCTTACCTTATTGAATATGACTTTGTCACAAATTTTCCACAACATATACCTTTATTGCTTTAATTTTCCAGGGATCTTTTTAATAGTGACAAAATCTAAAAGAATGCAGTTAATTTTCCTGTACAGATTCATACGATATTCACTACATTGAGTGATTAGGCAGTTATGAGTTTATTCATTACAAAAAAAGGAGCCACATAAGCGTGTCAAATAAGCTCTTAAGTGATGGCACAAAAAATAGGACCCTTAAAAACCAATCCGTAGACCTCAGATTTCCTCTCTCTTTTATCTTACAAAAATTGGTAATAAATAATGTACTATACTTTTCTAAAACTGTTGTTTTAAAATGTAATTCTATTTAGCAGCAAAAGCTTTGAGGTAGGACAGTGTGTATGTCAGGTAATGCTTCAGTTCTGCATTTATATTAGCTAGTCAGAGATTGCTTCAGAAAAACGTACATAAATAATCAAAGGGTATTTTAGAGCAATTCCCAACACAGAGACACCTAAAATGCAACCACATCCCTGAAATGAAAGCATTATGTTCCAAATATACTAAACCACAGAACTATGATAACTGCATCCGTTTTTAATATTGCTGAAATAACCTGCTGATTTAGAAAATAACTATGTTCTTCACATCAGGTACTGGTGAGGTCAACTGTGAATATTACTCAGACCACAAAGGTTAATGTGTTTCTTTACACAGAAGTTAATTGGCAAATCCTCATTATAAGCAGTAGTTTTGAGATAAACTAATTAGATTTTGAGCTGCTAAACACTCACAGTGAGTGATGGCCTAGATGATTGACTCATTAATTCCACTGAACAAGGGGGAAAAAAGCCATTAAGATAATAACAGTACCTATAAGAACAAACACATATTAGTACAATCTGAAAGTATTTTACAACAACCAACGCAGTCTTAGATGACAATGACGGACTAGAAGTCAGTCATGTGTTGAAGCCAAATTTAAGGTTTACGGTACAGTGTGAAATCAGCAAGGTTTCCAAAGCCTCCTGTGTAATTGGAGTATGCTGCTAGAGAAGGAGACGGGGGGTGGGGTGGGGTGGGGAGGCAACCACCAGGAAAATGGATTAGAGGAAAAACAACAGTATTTTGGACTTGTCCTTCATAAGCCCAATAGTGACAATGGAGCTTTGCCATGGACATCAGTGGGCCAGAATTAGTGCCCATCTGAGGATCTCACAGCCTGTTACAAATATTAGCTAAGCCTAACCACACCTGTGTGAAGTATGTTTTAATATCTATTTTACAGAAGCGGAAACTGAAGGAGGCAGGGGGGGCTGGAACCCCGGGGGGGGGGGGTGCTAAAGAGGCCATGGTCACCCCCACTTTTAAAAGTTCCCTAACCCTAGCCATCCAAGTTTAAAAACATTGACCTCAATATCTTGCCCATGGTGACACAGCTCGGAACAGAATCTATGGGTATGTCAACGCTACAAGTGCTAGAGTGGCACAGGTGTGGTGGATTTAGCGGTGTTTATAGTGGGGATTAGGTCAACCTAACTACATTGCACAGGGCATGAAATTTTTTACAGCTCTGAGCGATGTAGCTAGGTCAACCTACATTTTAAGTGTAGACTAGGCCTAGATCACCTGATCCCAGCTGTGTGCTCTACCACATGACTACAGACACCAGGAGAAGAAAAAGAGGAGAGACGGGAAAGCAGCAGAAGAGGGAGTAACCACAGAGGGAAAGGGAGCAGAGAGAAACCATTTGCAAGAGGAGAAGGAAAGAGGGGCAGCAGCCATCAGAAGGAAGGGAGTGTAGTTAGCTAGGCATAACTAGTTTTCTTCTTTCCATATCATCCCCCCATGTCAACCCCAACCCCAACCCCAAAACAGCCTGTTAATTCTGGAATATTTCAAATGTTATAATATTATGGACAGAGTGAATATCTGTAGAATACAGATCAAATGCCAAAGGACTCATTGGATTTGCAAATGAAAAGTATTTTCATTCCCCATTTTCTTCCTAACAGCTCAGTTAACTTCCATTTCATGAGAATAGAACACTGCATATATAGCTCACAGAAAATGATACTGCAATTGCAATTCATTCACTAACACAACAAATACAGACGCATGTTCACATTTCTATTTGACAGCTTGATCAGTTCATAAGCCAAGTCATGTTGTCCAATCTGGAAGCCATATTTGTAAGAAACATCCTTGTTGACTTATTTAAAGTAAGTCTAGTCAATGTTAAATGTGTCAGAATGCTATTTAGAATTGACTACTCAATTTCTGAAGTGAAATAAAGGGTACAAGCTCAAACATTTTAAATTGAATTTCTTTATCCATCAAAATAAAAATAATGCTCACCTTTTCAGGAAATGATGAGCTAGGAAGGTTGTTATGAGCTTCTGAGATGCTGACACAGAAAATGAAGGGCAATCGCTTTCAAGGCTAGTTAGGTTTTTAACTTAAGAGATCTTTGTAAGCAACTCAAGAACCATCTCTTCCTAAAAAATCATGAACATCAGGATAGATTGGAAACTATGCAAGGTTTTGGATGCATTTCTAGCACCTGCTCTCAGTTACAGATGTGGAACACTACTGGCTCCAATAAGGCCGTAAGTATGTAACCTAGACTAGAGCATTATTTGGCTGTTATGTTAAAGGTCAAACAAAAGCTACATCTCAAACCATGCAGTATCAACACCACAGACTCTCACTTCAATCCTCAGAGAGGGAACAGAGCCTAAGTAAAAGGGCTGCACTGGCATGAAACTCCCATGGAGTTGGGGCAAAGAATCCCAAGACCTATACTGAAAGTAAGTCTCAAGGAGCATGGGTGGTCAGGGGGAAGCAGCTTCTGCAGGAAATGGAGGGGCAATAGTGGACCTAGCCTGATGGTCCTCTTCTCCACACACTGGGGTCATGGGGATACCTACTGAGGGCAGGTCCTTGGACCAGACAGGAAATTTCCTGGCCTATGTGATTTTCATGAAGGATGCTGAGTTCTCTCTTGTGGGGTCACCACAGCTTTTTCATCCTACACAGCAGACCCAACACTTTGGGCATGTAAGCAGCTACAAGCGCCAGTTCAAGACTGGGTTTAAATGGATAGCAGACAATATCGTTCTGAGCTAGTATGGGGATAGAAGCCATATAATTAGAGAGATGAAAGCAAAACACTTTGCAAGTGGACAGATAGGTCTAGTGACTTCCCCAAGTCACTGAGTGACTCTTTGTTAAAGCAGATCGTAATACTCAGGAGTCTTTATTCTTATTCCATTGTCTGTTCTACTTTTACAAATGCAATGCACCAGCCATTCCTTAGCGGTCACCAGACTTTCTCCATGTTTCACTGTTTGCAGCCAGAGTCTGGGCATCATGTTTTGGGGATGGACAGTCTTTTGCCCAATGCCAAGGGATGCCTAGGTGAGGTACCTTTTACCCCCTTCTGCTTCTCTTAAGAGGGCAAACGTTCTGTCTTTTTCAGGCCAGCGAAGTCTCTCCCGACTCTAACTGCCAAGCTGTGTTTCAACAACTCAGGCTCTGTCAGTATGCCAACCACTCCTTACCCAGACACCTGCCAGTTATATTCTCTGAATACTTTGTGATATGTGTGGTTCACACCTAGCCACACTGCTTATTCAGCGACTTCTGAACTACCATGTTCTATACAATTTTTCATGTTATAGTCCTGTGTTATAAAATATTTGATATAAAGATGTTGGATGGAACTCCACTTTGCTGAATAAACAGACTGCTTTCCATCATTTGTCTCTGCCCATAAATTATTTCAAAGATTCAGTGCAACTGCACCATGGGAATTTCATGCCAGCTCAGCCCTTTTACCTGAGGTGGTATCAAATACTATACATCTTTTTTCTGTGTGTATATATACCATGGGGCCTGGCTCTCATCCTGCCTAAAACTGCATGGACTCCAGTGGTTGTGCCTTCACCGTACCCTTTATTTTAAGTTCCCTCTACCATTTCTACAATAACCCCCATTGCAACAACTTATTTACAGCACCAACAGCACTTTTTTGTGGCCCTCTCCCTAGGACTTAAGGGGAACAGAGGTCTCCATCCCTTGACGCCTCTGTGTTACTGAGCTCAACTAGCCCTGGTTCTCTCTCCCTCTCTCTCTCTCTCTCTCTCCCTCCTCCTCCCTTGACACTTCCTTCCAGATTCTTTATCACCCCTGGGCTGATGGGCTAATTGGATCCTTATCCCTTCCAGTCAGCCAGCCCGATTGTCTAATTACAGCCCCCATCAGCTTTCTCAAAGGGAACTAATTAACATTGGAGTGATCAGAGCACAAGCTCACCTGTTTGCTCCCTGCACTCTGTCACAATATAATTTATTCCATCTGCAGGCATCATAGACAGTCGTCCATTACAGTAATAGGCAACAAGCCATTCTCTTGAAGTCACAATCTTAAATGTTAAGTACTATATTTTTTAATAAAAAAAATCATCTTTGATGTACTCTGGAGTTAACAGGTAACCATCCAGTCCGTCATAGCAACCTGTGAATATTTCTTGGAAACAGCAAAAATACCAGCCTTTCTACAACATTAGACCTTGTAATAATTTTCCTTCAGCTGTTGCAAAGTTTCAACTTTGTATGCGTGTGGAGGAAGATGTGGAGGGATGTTATTTACAAAAAAACAAACAAAAACAAACAAACAAACAAAAAAACCACCACACCACATCGTGCAACATTATGCTTCTGGATTTTGTCCAAGTCAGAGCTAGTGATACAAAGCAGCTGAGAAATAGTAAAGAATATTCAAATACATAAAGAAATAATGGATGACTTTAACTGCTTTTGAAGAAGTGTACCACTTATCTGCAGAAAGAACATATGTAGACTTCATACTATTACACGCTAAGATAAATTTGCATAATTTTATACTTAATTATTTGCTTCCCTTTCAATTATGGAGACAAATAGGAGGGGAAATAATTGTTTCCCACTAAACAGTATAATCACTAAATGGTCCTGGAACACTAGTAGGACAGTTGAGTTCAGGACTTGTACTCAGTCACAAAGACAGAGCCACACAGTAGGGAAATGGTGGAAATCTTTCCTAGATTATAAGATCATCATCATCTAGCCTGACTCCCTGCATCACACATGCCATAGAACTTCCCTGAATAAATTCTTATGTGAACTAGAGTATATATTTTAGAAAAACCATCTGATTTTGATTTAAAAATTTCCATTGATAGAAAAATCCACCACACTCCCCCCTTGATAAATCATTCCAGAGGTTAATTACCCTCAATGTTAAAAATTGGCATCTTATTCCTAGTTTGAATTGGTCTAGCTTCAACTTTCAGACATTGGCTCTTGTTATACCTTTGTCTGCTAGATTGATGAGCCCTCCATTAGCAAATTTGTATTCCCTATATTAGGCATTTATAGACAGTGATTAAAACATAAGGCAGCTAAAGAGAGTAATGGCAACACCACATTTGACCACTTGTGGAAAAGAAGGAAGAAAGATTCAAGGACACAATAGAAAAAAAAATTAAATGTATGGATGAAAAGCAACAAAAGAAAAAGGCACAGACAACCAGATGCCTCAATTAATGGGTCAGGAAAACAAAAGGAACTCTGTAGAGGACTGAGAAGCTACAACATCAAGCCAATCATTCTGCATCAAATATGCCAGAGGGATGGGTCCCCTGTGAAGGCATGTATTAAATAAAGGCAGGCATATAATGTTAGGCTATTATGCATACAATTGCCTTCTAGACAAATAGAGGCCAGAGATTTTAGGAGTCATCTTAGAGGAACAAACAACCCAATTAGCACTGAACATGCATTCAGGATCTAAAGGAACGATACGACGCAGGAAGAGTATGTCTGTAGCTCAGTGATTTTTCAAGTGTTAGATTTATGTGACAACGATCAATTACTGGTAAAAGGTGAAGAAAAATTACCTGATTTTCCAAGTCTCAAAAAAAAAAAAAAAAAAAAGGGGGTTTTCCTTCAGGTGTGGAGTCTGATTGCAAAAGCATGCACTGGGCTAACTTCTCACTAAAGATGTCTGTTTTCAGAGATGGAAGCAGAGGCTGCCATTCTCTATGCTGTGAAATTCACTGTGAAGTATAATGGCCAAATCTCTGTCTTCTGGGGAGAGAGAGACCCAACCACATTTGGCAGACAACTCAAAAAAAAAAAAAAAACACAACCTCCAGTGGAATCAGACATTGTGCCTAATCTCACTCCCATTGAAGTCGATGAGGGTTTTGCCATTGACTTTAATGGGAGCAGGATCCAGCCCTCTGACGCGGCCTGGAGACTCCAATCACGAACTGTCAGATACTGTACACACTTCTGAAATCTCCACCAGCAGTTCTACCAGCGCTTGGAATCGTCTCAGTGGGGTAAGTGCTCTGTTTATTGAGTGCCCATGTGTTTGGCCTGCTAAAACTTTTTTTACAGTGCATATGTACTAAACTAGTCTAAAAGGCAGTGTAACCCTTTTTAGGCTAGGACCCTGACTCCCATTTATATCTCGTGGTTTCACAAGTCTAATTTGGGATCTTGATTTTGTTGGTTAATGCCAGCCCAAGTGATTTTAGCCTTCCAAACAGTAGCTCAGTCTTAAACCGGATCTGTGCTTAAGGTGTTTTCTCTAATTTATTTCTGACAGGAGGACACGTAACGTAGACAAGACACATTGAGGCTTGAGCCTCCTTTATCAGTAAACGTTTTGAGGTGCAGCCCTGTTCTCATCGTGAGTAATTTGGTACAAATCTGGTAGCCAGCGGATGTGGTAATGACGTTTGCCGTTCAGTTTCTAATATTGTTTTGCCTGCATCATCAATTAAAAAAAAAAAAAAAACCCACACACAACACTAAACTTTTTCTATCCAAAAGACTGACTGAATAGGGTACAATATTTCCCCTTTAGACTGGACAGGCCACTTTCATGGATGCTATCGTGA
Organism: Chrysemys picta bellii; assembly: GCF_011386835.1. NCBI lineage: Eukaryota > Metazoa > Chordata > Testudines > Emydidae > Chrysemys > Chrysemys picta. Next base: position 108,226,192 of record NC_088791.1, read on the forward strand.
ATACCCCTGTCCTTTTAATATTAATAATTGCAAAGAAGGGAGAATACATCCTCCTTCACCAACCATAAGGAATTTAAAAAGAAAGGGGAAACATTCATTTCCAGTAGTAAAGAAAAGAGCATTAAAAACAAGGCAGAGCATACACCATTGGAGGAGTCAGAATAGCAACTGGGTTCATCTTTAATTTCTGTAAGTGGATTTTCACAAAAGAAATGATATTGGCCCCAGTTCAGCAAAGCACTTAAGTACATGCATAACTTTAAGCATATGAGCAGTCCTATTGGGCTCAGTGGCACTAATCACATGCACAAATTGCTTTACTGGATCAGGGCCATCATCTTTTCTCTCCCCTCCTTGTGGCTATCCAAATCACTTCAGGTTTGTTAGGGTCTAATCACTCACACAGATAACCTTAAGATATCCGCCATCAACTACAGGACAAAATAGCAGAACAGATCTAACAACCAAATATAATCTTGGGGAATTTTAGCAATCTTAAACCTGTAAATATTTGTCATTTTTCTTTTAAAGAAGTTTCCAAAAAAGTCCAAATATTTAATTAAAGCAACATCTTCTCACATACATCTTCTCTTTTAAATGCTCAAATAAAGGCGTGAAGTACAGAAAGCTTTTCTTTTGAGTACTTAGATATTACATTTACCCTTCACCAACTGCTAAGTATTTTGGAAGGAATCAGATTATTAAAATTAAAATAATTGCCAATTTATATCTTCAAAAAGGTCAATCTTCAAAATGGCATTTATAAATAAACAGTGAATATCCCCCAGAACAAACTGAAACGAGATCTTGATCTGTTTTCCTAAATGAAGCTCAGTATTCCATTTAATAATTAAAAATTAATTCACATCTACTCTTTAACATAACACCATGCTATCAGGCAGGCAGGAAAATCCTTCTGATTAAACAACTCCATTTGTTGAGGCAAGGAATTCTAATGGCAATTCAATGCCTATTCCATACACTCACTATGTACTGCATAAATCAATGTTTCTTAAACTGGGGGGTCTCGACCCAAAAGAGGGTCAGAAGCCTATTTTAGAGGGGTCACAGTACTGTCACCCTTACTTCTCTGCTGCCTCCAGAGCTGGGTGACCTGAGAGTGGCAGCCGCAGGCCAGGCACCCAGCTCTGAAGGCAGGGCAAGGAAAGGCAGCCGCCAGCAGCAGCACAGAAGTAATGGTGGAATGGTATTAGGGGGTATTATCACTTTTGGGGGGGGGAGGATCACAAGATCCTGAAATATTTTCAAAGGGGGTTCAAGCCAAAAATGCTTGAGAACCCCTGGCATAAATCAATGCTGGAATCCATCTCAAACAGCCATATGTTCATTGCTTAGCCAGCATCTTGCAAAACTGTTAATCAAACAACCTGTCTTTCTTTAAAGATGCAATGAAATGTTGGTATCCTGTGGCAACATATTCTGAACAGTGCACTCACCAAACAATCTTGTCTGTTTTTTGTGGTTCTTCCTCTAGCTACTGTGCTATTTATAACCAACCATCATAGTATCTTAATGAACTTCTGGATGATCCCCTAAGACTGCAGCATCCATTTTGAATTCATTTGGTTTTATTGATTTTATATTGCATCAAGAAGTTGACTTGTTAATTTGAAAATTCTGAACCCAACTGCTAGCCAAACCACACTTCCAGGATGCCCTGAATTTATGCTAAGCTATATTGTGGAAATATACTACTAGGTAAACTCTCAATAACCCTTGTTCTTCATATGTGCAGAACCTGTCAGGAGAAAGATGTATGTTCTGTTAAGGAATGTTATATATTAATTGTTGCTGGGAACCATTAGGCCAAAACAATTCGTGTCACTATGCTCTGATGCTATTTGTATTCTTTGTTTACTTACACTTGAAATGTTATTATGTATGGTTGGCATAAATGTGTCTGTATTTTGACAAATAGATATGAAACTAGGTATGCAAAAGTAAGATATATTAATCTTCTGCTTGTCATAAACAAATATACTATAAATCTAAGTCAAATTAAACTCACACTTTGGAGAGACAGATGATCTGAACTGTAATCACTGTGTGACTGCTTCCCAGAGACTGGTAATGTATGAGCCTTCTGTTTGTGCTGAGGTGTCTATGTTTAATAAATTGATTGAGCGGAGTTATCGGATGTTTCATTAATCAATCATCTAAGCTGAACCCTAACACAACAAAAAACAGCTTGTTTTGTTGTCTGGGCACAATGACATTTTGGAAATGGTCTGTGACATGTCATTCCATATTCCTTATGAAAATATGTCATGATAGGAATATGACATAACTGAGATATACTTTATGCAAGATGGCTCATGTGAAATATCACTGAAAAGGTTATGATTTATTGAATGTGATTATCCAAATTGTATGCCTATATCATTTTTATATCTGACCTGACGAATATTGACTATGTATCTGTATTTCAATTATGCTACTTTGGGTGATGCCCACTGCTAACACTTCAGGTACAACAATGGAAAAGCCAGACAGGGCGGATGGTCCATCAGTGAGGGCAATGATCTGTGAAAAGCTTGGCCTTCCTGTGGACGCTCCATACTGCCCCTGACTCATGGAGGCTGTGATATTACAGAGTCAAGTGGTCTTGTCACCTGATACTACACATTACCTGGAACTTCTTGTAACTTACAGTGGAAAGGGAAGGGGAGTCAAGTTTGGGAAACAAAGGATTCCCACCTTATGTAAATCCTATTTAAGGGTGGGGAGGAAGGTAAACAGAACTCCTCCTCTCCATGGCTGTCTGCCCAAGAAGAAAGACTGCAAAAGCCACCTGAAGGGAAGGCAAGGGAGGAGTCTGGACTGAGACAGGGGTCTAGTCTGAAAAGGAATATAACTGGAACTCTGAACCACAGAAACTTTGCAAAACTGCCTACAACAATATCCAGGGTGAGAAATACTATTTGTAACGAATTTCTTTAGTGGAACTAGCTTAGTTTGCATGTTTGATTTCATTTGCTTAGTAATCTGCTTTGTTCTGTTTGTTACCCATTTTACCACTTAAAATCTGCCTTTTATAGTTAATAAAATTTGTTTTGTTTATTATTAAACCCAGTTTCTATAATTTGTAACTGGGGCAACAAAAGTTGTGAATACCTTCCTCCACATTGAGGGAGGAGGCGTATTTCATAATATTCCTTTGGGCAGGGCCAATCAGAGGGGGGGCCAGGAGGGCCATTTGGCCTGGGCCTCAAACTCAAAGGGGGCCTCAAATTTAGACACTTGTTAAGTTTTTTGGCATTTGATAAGTTTCGCAACTTGTTTTCATGCTCATCCCTATCAGACCAAAATGTGACACATACTCAACAAATTTAAACAAATAAGAGATGTGATTTGGTAACAGACAATTTTTTTGTTAACTGATATAGATTTTGTCATAATAAATAGTTTTAAATGTTCATAAATATTGTGTATTTTTGTCAGTTAGCCTGCATCTGTGGCTTCAGGTGAACATACCTTCAATGTGTTGAAGCAGGTAAAGAACTATCACCGTTGAACTATGGGACAAGAGCGTTTGAATGGGCTCGCCCTGCTTAATATCAAGTGTGACATTGCACAAAAGCTAGATTTTTCCTCAATAATTAGTGCATTTGCACAGAAAAAGGCTAGAAAAGCATTTGTTAAATAAAAAAATATACAAATTGTGTTTCACGGTTTTTTTGGTGCCTTATTTTGTGTTCACGTGTCATCATTTTTTATTATTATAGCTAGGAGCCTCAAAAGCTGGAAGTGGCCTGGGCCTCTCTGGACCTCTGAGAGGGCCTGCCTTTGGGTCTGCACTCCAAGGGAGGTGAACACCTGAGTGCTGAAGCAAATCCCTTAAGCTGAGTCTTCCCAGAGCTGAACTACACAGGTTAAAGGGGGGCCATGCTGGTAGAACAAGTAGACTCAGTGGTATCTCAGCACATCAGGTGGCTTCCTAAGGGGCACACCCATCACATGGTCCATCTTGAACATAAAAATATATTCAGCGGTCTGCCCAAACAATCAACTCTACTGTATCGTTGTGACCACAGCCAAATGCTATTCCAGGATCGCCAGTATTTACAATAGAATGGAATCACTGTCCTAGATGCAGTCCTCTTGTAAAGTTACAGAAGAGCCTCAGTGTTACATGCAACAATCTTACAAATGGCCAGTTATATAAATATTTTTCCCCCTGGCCAAAAATAAATAAATAAATGGCATAATGAAAATGATGCTGATGAAGAACAACCCTTCACATTCAATCCCCTCAGTGTCACAACCCATTATCCCCCTCCCTCAGGTCCCCTGGGGAGGCAGATCAGCATAGTATGTTGCTAACGCTGTTGCAAGCATTGCAAGGCATTTTGGGAAGGGTTAAAGGTGTGAGTGTGGAGTGGAAGATTCTTTTGCAGGTTGCGAGAGGCCAAAGGGGGAGAGGGGAAAAGAGCAGAGAACGGGTTAACTCGACACTTCAGCTATCTCAGTCTGAAGATAAGACGCTGGCCCCAGTCCAAGGTCTCAGCGAGAAGTCTGCAGCTGTATTCACATCTTACCCAACCCCAGCCAGCGATGAGGAAAGGAGGACTAAGTTGAGCAGGACTGCAAAGAGTGCAATACCAAGTGAGACAGCGAAGGCCAACGGAGTGCGGGGGACAACAAGGTTGCGCGTCCCTGGAGCCGATGTGTTTTGGGAAAGCTGAGAAGGCCACAGAAAGACAGTTTGGACTGGTACAAAGAGCACCAGGAGCAGAGGTCCCTGAATGAAACACCCCCAAAAGAACCCAGGACTTAAAAACCCTCCCGAGAGCCAAAGCAAGTTGGAGATCACAGCGGACCCTGGACTCCCGTCCACCCCTCCCCCTCTTCTTCTTGCGTTACACCCAGACTTGGCCAGCCTCGTGTCATGCATGTGAGAGTATGAAAGTGGGTTAGGGCTGGGGCACTAACGCTTTCTTGCTTCCTTTGAGTGATGTGGGAGCAGTCCCAACGCTCACCGCTGTTATTTTATATGTTATTTTATTAATAAAGCTTTAACATTCAGTCACTTGGTGTGCTCCTTCATCTCCTCCCCGAAAGATCCTGCAGCCCCAGCCTGATCACCTGACACCCCAGGCAGATTTATGTTACCAATCTGTCACATCAGTGCAGTGCACCATACTGCAACTTTTGTACCTACTGTAATTTTGAGATGTAGGATTTTTCTAACTTCTATTAGTGTGTAAAAGAGGGGTTCTACTGAATTTCTCTGACATCTCTCTTTTTAGGATAGAAAAAACTCAATTTTGTTTGTCTAACAGGTAGAGCATGCTCTGGAGGGCAGTATATGTGTAATCTAGACAGTGGGCAGACACATCACTTAGGACAGGTGGTCTGTTGGGTTATCTGATATTGTTCATGCCCAGTCACATTAGCCAGGCCAAGCCCCACATACACTTTTTGAGGGATCCTGCCTGGCAGAATGCAAAGGAAGGATCCCTATGCCATCCTCACTAATCCACTTTTGGCTCTACGAGGGAGGATTTAGCCATGTGTGTCTTGGATTTAGGATAGCACAATTCCAGGTTGTCATAATCTTTCTCTTTTTAATTATTTATGCTGTATAATAACCTCATATGTCATCTGTAGTATTGTTTCAAGTTTCTCATTAATAAAAAAGGCAGAACAGCTATGAATCAACTTGCTTCTTCAAATTCATACGAGGACTGCTTTAGTCTCATCACAAAGTTCTAAATTGTTAGAGGAAAAAAATAGTACTACAAATCATCATAAAAACCTGGAACAATATGTCCAAAGAGTTTGAAGAGGCCGACACACTCTATATTACTCCTAGGGGAATTCTGCACCACTGCACAGGTGCAGAATTCATGTCCCCCCCCAGATTTTCCCCTCCCCACCCAAAAATGCATTCTGATGGGAAGGCGCTGCAGTTACATCTTTCTCCCACCAGGGGCTACTGTGGCTCCAGAAGAGAGGGCAGCTGGCTCAGCCAACTATGGACAGGGAGGGACCAGAGATTGTTTTTCTTACAGCACCCTGCCCACAGGACCAGCTGAGGAGGCATGGGATATGGGGGTGGACAGACTGTGGCACATGGGGAGTCAGACTGGGCTTCAGAAGGGCTAGTGGGAGGGGACAGACTGGGGTGGGGGCCGGGGAGCTAGTGGGGGTGACAGCATTGAGCTAGGGGCTGAATGGGAATGGGGATGCAGGGCCACATGGGGACAGGGGGAAGTGGGTGCAGGGACACTTGTGGATGGGGCAGCTGAGTGGTGGTGCAGAGGCACTTGGCGACGGGGCAAGGAGGGGTGGCTGAGTGGAGGTGCAGGGACATGTGGGGATGGAGCGGTGGTGGCTGAGTTGGGGATGCAGGGACACATGGGGAGCGGAGGTGTAGGGACACACAGGGACAAGGGGAGATGTGCCTGATTGAATGGGAGAGGCCAGGGGTCAGGCAGGGTCTGCATGGGGGAGGCTCCCCAACTCCCTAACAATCCCTCCACCCCCCCATAAAACCCTGTTCCATACGTCACACCCACACCCAATAACCTTCCAAGTTCACATTCAGCCTCCTTCCCAGCAATTACTTCCCTCTTCCTCAGCTCCTCCTTTACCCATAGTTCCCCCAAGCCTTTGCACTGCTTCTGAGGAGTGCAGGAAATACATTTCTGTATTGTAGTTTAAATGAATTTTACTCAAATTCTGTATTAATATGCCTAGTAAGGAATCTATTTGTCAAAAACAAAAAACATTTCCTGAATCTTTTTTGTTGTCTGTATTGTTAGACATACTTGCTGATCGGTATTTTGAAATAAATTATCAAAATAATTGAAATTGGTATGATTATATTGTGTTATTTTGACAAAAAAAATTGCAGAATTTTAACAGCTTGTGTGCAGAATTTTTAGTTTTTTGGTGCAGAATTCACCCAGTACTATATAGAGGAATGAATGACAGAAACTACACTGTAATCATAAAAATATTTTGTTTAGCATTCCTCATGTGCATAGTATCAGGATGATATCTTCTTTATTATTTCAAAGCCATATCAGCATAGCTCTTGACTATCTTATATTTATGATACAATGCAAACCTATTTATTTCATTAAAATTTCCTACTGTTTTCAGTGGCCATCTTGAAATTCACTTCTACCATACAAATGCAGGCTTTAAATGCTTATACTTTAAGCCCTATAACAGGGGTCTCAAACGCTCGGACCGCAGACCGCATGCGGCCCGTGGAGCTATTTCCTGCAGCCCGCCGAGCGGCCCGCGCCCGCTTTTCCCCCCTCCCCCGGCCTACCTCCAGGCCATGGGTGGGCAAACTACACCCCTGGGATTGCCCCCCCTTGAACCGCACGCCGGCTGGCATCACATCCCTGCGGCCGGGAGGGCTGGGGTGGAAGAAGCAGAGGGCTCCGTCCGTGTGTTGCCCTGGCTTCCAGGCACTCCCCCCCCGCAGCTCCCATTGGCCGGGAACGGGGAACCGCGGCCAATGGGAGCTTCGGGGGAGGTACCTGGAGGAGCGGCAAGCAGCGTGCGGAGCCCTGCGTCCCCCTCCCCCAAGGGCCGCAGGAACATGGTTCCAGCTACTGAGCAGAGCGGAGCGGGAGCGGGAGCGGGAGTGGGGCCAGGGCTGGCAGCCCGCCCTGGCCCCGGTGTGCACTGCTGCCACCCCGGAGCCTGAAGCCCTCCTGCACCCTTCCCCTTCAACTCCCTGCCCTGAGCCCCCTGCTGCATCCCAACCCCCTGCCCTGAGCCCCCTGCTGCATCCCACACCCCTTCTGCACCCTGAGCCCCCTGCCTGCACCCCAACCCCCTGCTGCACGTCAACTCCCTGCCCTGAGCTCCCACCACACCCCTCATGCACCCTCTGGGGGCAGGGAGGGGGCGGAGTTGGGGTGGTGACTTCGGGGAAGGGGTGGGAAGAGGCGGGGCCTTATGGAAGGGGTGGAGTGGGGGCAGGGCCGGGGGCAGCGAGGGGGGTGTGTGTCAGTGAGGCAGCTCTCGGGCCAATGAACTAGCCCTCATGTGGCCCTCGTGGTCATTTGAGTTTGAGATCTCTGCCCTATAACCTAAATAATGTTAGCTATGATTACTGTTGTTGTTTTAAGGAGTGCCCACAACATGGTTAGCTGTGCTAACACCAGGCACAGATCTTGACCTTAAACTCTAACACAAGGAGATTGAAGATGGAGGATAGGGGAAAGAGACGTAAAATGCTAGCAAAGGGTTGGATAGTAATTTATCACGTCTTGGCAATATAATATGGTAATAACTGTACTTTTCTTGGTAAGATACAGAATATCCCCAAGAACCCCACAACCTTGGCACAATCATCTGTTTACTTTCTTGTAGGCGTCACAATACAAGCAGGTTGAAGGTTAAAATCCATGTGCATGTTACATAACAGCCTGGTATATGGATTTGCCAGCTTTTTCTCAGACCCAAAGTCCAGAGTTTGGTCTGAAGACCAGAAGCCATGCAAATAGTGATTAGCTAAGAGAAAAGCAGAATAAACAAAATAACATTGCCTTTGCTAAGATATGCTTGGTCAGTAGAAATGCCAAACGTTAAGGCAATAACTGAATAATTATGTTTCATCCAATGTTTCAAATTGAACAAAGGATCCCTGTTCCTATTGTCAAGTATCAGAGGGGTAGCCGTGTTAGTCTGAATCTGTAAAAAGCAACAGAGGGTGGCACCTTTAAGACTAACAGAAATATTGGGAGCATAAGCTTTCGTGGGTAAGAACCTCACTTCTTCAGATGCAAGCATCTTCTTCTTGCATCTGAAGAAGTGAGGTTCTTACCCACGAAAGCTTATGCTCCCAATACTTCTGTTAGTCTTAAAGGTGCCACAGGACCCTCTGTTGCTTGTTCCTATTGTGTTTCTCCTAAAGGGAAAACAGTCTTCCCACAGATCCAACCTTGAGTTTATAAAAAATTGACACATGTCACTATAATGATATGGCATCCTTCCACCACCCTTCCAAGGGACCAATGCCCTGCCTTAAGACATAAAGACGACAATCTCTATTTCCATATGCTTTCACTGTTTCTTTGCTTTATCCCCTAGACATGTACCTGTCGGACAATCAAAGAAGTTGCTCCGTTCCTATGGACCCCAAATCAGAATTCAACATATATATTTTATACTAATAACATTTTATCAAAGTATTAATTAAATGTTAATTTGCTAACTTAAGACCATGGGCGGAGACATTGTGTAACCTTTTAACCATTGGCTATTGTGCTATCTTGTCTTGCTGCAAAACCTATCCCGGGGTGTGGAACTGCCTACCCCGTCACCTTCCCCCACCCAAGGTAAATCTATATAGTCTATTGTAATCAATTGATTAACAGTGTCTCTGAGGCTAATAAGCCAGGTGACACTCAGCCAGCGCTGTGTGTAATAAACCCCTATGCTTTGACCTCTACACGGTATGGATGTATGTCCTTCACAGGTATTCAGGGGAATACCACGTGGAAAGTTTAATACACTGGCAGCTCAAGAAGCATGTTCTAGGCTTAAAGGGTCATATGGAAGACAACACAGAAACATCAATGGGAGAACTGGACAAATGGAGAGTGGAAGCTGCATGCCTGTGGAGCAGAGGAGAGAAGTGTCAATACAAAAAGAGACAAACATTAGATAAGATAAGATAAAATTGTAGCTGATACAAAATTACTCAAGATAGTGAAGTCCAAAGCTGACTTGAAAAAGTTACAAAGGGATCTCACAAAACTGGGTGACTAAGCAAAAAATGGCAGATGAAATTCTATGTTGATAAGTGCAAAGTAATGCATATTGGAAAATATAATGCCAACTATTAATACAAATTGATGGGGTCTAAATTAGCAGTTACCACTCAAAAAAGATCTTGGAATCACTGTGGATAGTTCTCTGAAAATAATCCCCTCAATGTGCAGAGACAGTCAAAAAAGCTAACAGGATGTTAGGAATCATTAGGAAATAATATAAGAAAACAGAAAACAACAGTGCCACTATATCAATCCATGGTACACCCACACCTTGAATATTATGTGCTGTTCTGGTCACCCCATCTCAAAGCAGATTTATTAGAATTGGAAAAGGTACAGAGAAGGGCAACAAAAATGATTGGGGTATAGAACAATTTCCATATGAGGAGAGATTAAAAAGACTAGGACTGTTCTCCTTAGAAAAAGAGATGACTGGGGGGGGGGGGGGTGGAATATGTTAGAGGTCTGGAAAACCATGAATGGTGTGGAGAAGATGAATAGAGAAGTGTTTCTTAGCTCTTCACATAACACAAGAACTACTGGTCACTAATAAAATTAATAGGCAGTAGGTTTAAAAACAAAACAAAATGAAGTACTTTGTCACACAATACTATCAATCTGTGGAACTCATTGCTATAGGATGCTGTGTAGGCCAAAAAGTATAATTGGGTTTAAAAAAAGAATTTGTTAAATTCATGGAGAATAGGTCCTTCAATGACTATTAGCCAATGTGGTTAGGTAGACAACCCCATGCTTCAGGTGTCCCTAAACCTCCAAATGTCAGAAGACAGGACTGGATGACAGGGGATGGATCACTCAAAATTGCCCTGCTCTGTTCATTCCCTCTGAAGGATCTGGCATTGACCACTACCAGAAGACAGGATACTAGCCTAGATGGACCATTGGTCTGACCCAGTATGGCCATTCTTATATTCTAATTAAATAGGTCTAGAGTTCTCTCAGGTCTTGAAGGCAAGGAAAAGAATTTTTCACTTGATGTGTTGGAGGAAGGAGGAACCATTAGAGAAGTTCAGAGAGGGGAGTGACATGGTCAAAGTAACAAGCTGAGACAACAATCATAGTGGCGATGTTTTGTATGGATTGGAGGGGGAAGGGATTCAACATGAGAAAAGTGAAGAAAGTGAAAAGTGGACAGGGAAAAGGACAGTGCCCTGTGGGACCCCAATGGACAATGGGAAAGAAAAGAAAGAAGACAAGCTATATAAAAGACACCAAAGGAAGAGTCAGAGAGGTAAGAGGAAAGCCAAGATAAGTTAGTACCCTATGAGCCAAGGAAGGACAAGAAAATGAGCCTGGATGGACCACATTAAATGCAGCAGAGAAGTCAGAGAGGATGAAGATGAAGCAAAATTTTTAAAACAGAAAGGGGAGAAAAGACAATAGATAGGAGGATATTGAAGGGGAAAAATACAGGCAGCTAAACACAGCTACATCTTGAACTAAGTTTTTACTAACAGATTGTAACAATGTGTATTTTATTCAATACAATACCCTACTACACTAACCAGGAAGAGATCCAAATATTACCAAAACCCTTTTTTCCTCATCCGTTGGACCGTAAGATGATCTTTCTAAGTTCACCTTTATTATTGTTTGTAGTGTGGTAGCACCAAAAGATCCCAATCAAGGATTGAGGCTCCATTATGCTATGTGCTGTATAAACACAACACAAAAATACCTTGCTTGCCCTGAAAAGCATACAATCTAAAAGCTCATTCTTTTATACCGCTTCACTATTTAATCCAGATGCTAACTTTCACATTTATCCCACATATTATGCTTTCTAACTGCACTCTTTGCCAAACAGCTCATTGATTTATACCCACGCAAACCTACTAATTTCATTGGGGTTGCCCTGGGGTAATACGCTTGAAGAATTTGGTGCCACAAGTTGCAATCACATCAAAACAGTTGTTTCCCCCCCATAATATACATTCAATGGACTCTGGACCAGGCCCTTGGTTAGTTGGCAGAACTGTCTTACCCAATTGTAACGTGTTCAGTACAGGTCTAGATTTTCCCCTCCCTCACCTTAATTAAAAATGCAAGACATATACAAATTTAAGCATATTCTTGGAAATTAATTAATGAATTAATGCATCCAGCAGTGGCCTGATCTAAAGAGCTTTCTCTGCAGAACCACTTAATGAATCAACGTCCCTGGATATTTCCAAGGAGGCATGTGCAAATTGCTTTGGTATCTTTAATTATTTCCACAATTTAGAGCAAGCAACAAGAGATTTGCAATCGCTGCACGTGCATATACCTCACCATTTGGAAATAATGTGCCCTCTAAGAAGAGCCTATTATGTATTAAACGTTCTTCTATGTTTCACCCTGTATTAAATTTCTAACATTCAATTATATTATCCTACTATAAATAGCATACAACGTTAGTATTCTGTATAGTATTACTGCTATAACTTGTCAAAAGAAAAAAAATCTATATTGAGGATTTTTTTTTTAAATTTTGGAGCTAAATTCTGTTCAGTTATACCCATTCAACTATGTCCAAGGGTTTGTGTTAGTGCACCCAAGGGTAGAACTGGTGCACTGTTAGATTAGGATTTGATTTGGATTATTAAGAAGGACTTTAAATAACCAGGTTCAACCAGAAATTATTATTATTATTGTGAGGAAGTCTTATCTCTGTCTGTTATGGGTCAGCTCTGTGATCACCAGCCTCTGGCAACACAAGCACTGCCTTCTAGGCCTCAGCAAGCCTCACTCTCTTTGTACAGGTTTGTGATAGGCACAAACCAAACCCTGAATCCTCCAAGCATTCCCTGTAGCAACCAGCCCCTTATCCACTGAACACTCACAGAACTACCAGATCTGCTGTTCCCAAAGGAACAGTACACCTTTGCTTATTAGTTATACCTTAGAAGAGAGCTCTGCTGGCACACAGCACTTACCTATATTTATAGTGAAAACAAGAATAAGTTTATTAGCAAAGAATAGAGATTCATGTGATTGAGTAAGAATATTGGAAACAAATGGTTACATATAAAAGGAAATCACAAGCACGCTTTCTAGAGACTAAACTTAATGAACAGGTTAACTACCTGTCTAAAGCAGCTTATCTCACCAAAAATTCTCTCCAAGACTGGTTGAAACCCCTCTTGAATGAGGCAAACTCACTGTCCATTTAGTTCCTAAGTAAAGGATGCCTCTTGCACCGCAAATATACCAGAACAAACCTTTGATGTGCTCTTCAAGACAGAGTTCCCCACACACACACAGTTTATCTTTTCCTGTTAGGCCATGTCTACACCACCAATGTCGGCAAAACGTACGTTGCTCAGGGATGTGAGAAGAACACCCCTACTGAGCGATGCAAGTTTCACCAGCATAAGTGGTGGTGTGCACAGCCCAAGTCTCAGGGGCATAATGACTAATTTGTGTTCTGCCTCTATGGAATCAAGTTCTTCTTTAACTGATGGAATCGATAGATATTGAAACTCTTTTTAGGAAGCAAAAAAATAATAATTTTTTGACACCCAAGGTTAATTTTCCAAGTGAGATACTAGTAAAAGAGTAACATATTAGTAAGATACTACATAAAGGACAGCCATGCTGGATCAGACAAAATGTCCACATAGCCTCTGGCAGAGGCCAGTGCCAGATGCTTCAGAGGGACTGAAAAGAACAGGGCAATTTCAAGTGATCCATCCTCATTCATCCAGTCTCAGCTTCTGGCAATTGGAGGTTTAGGGACATATGAAGCATGGGGTTGTCCCCCTGACCATCTTGGCTAATAGCTATTAGTAACATACTAGTAAGACACTGGTAATATAGTAATATATGTTTTGTATACAGGTGATTAAGTTCTATTTGTGAATATATCCACAAAATGTTATTACCCTTGTGAGACCCACATCTATAGTAGAGATTATCACAACAGCACTCCACAGACAGCCCCAATTTATCAAGTGGAACAAATATTCCTTTCCATTACAGTGGCTTTATGATGGCACATGCAATTACAGTCACAAAAACAATAATATCCATTTTGACAAAGAGAATGGGAATTTACTTGGTAATAGCAAGGGGAAAAAAATCCAGAGTATATTATTTATATGTGAAGATAGATGAAACATAAAATGATATTTCAGGCTTTATTCCCTATCCAAAGGCTATCAGAACAATCACTGAGCGAGTGTTGCATCATTTGTGCATATAAGAACAAACTGAAAAAGCTCGATGGCATGAAAACAATGCAAGTTCAATTCTTTTTCGTCATTTACACCATTCTCTATCAGAGCTCTTCCTGTAAAACAACAAAAACCTGGAGAAATTAAAAGAATTTTTTTCTGAGAAAAAGTCATATGCAGAATGCCTTCCACAAGTGACATCATTCAGCCTAAACTAACATTTGCCTTGGCTGGACCACAGAAATTCGGACACACTATAGCATCTTGCAGCTGAGGATATCAAACATCCTTACACAAACTTTAAACGTTACTAGTATTACTTAAGTCTCACTACACCTTGGTGACATATGCAAGTATCACCCTTGTTGAACAGATGTGAACACCAATGCATAGAGAGGTTAAGAGATGTGACAGTTCACACTGAGATGGTCAAAGAGGGAACCTAGATTTCATGACTTGGTCAAATGCTCTGTTACTCTATATTTCTTGAAGCCTCAGATCTTTCTCGACTGCATGCAGCTGTCAACGCTGCTTACTAGTCAAAGGTATAGTACCTCTTAGTACAGTAATGGTTGCTGAGCCACGCAAAGGGTATTCCGTGGCTGCCTTAGATCTATCTACTTGGCTGGTGGCAGAGAGCCAACCAGATCATCGTCTGCTTGGCTCGCCCGAGAAGGCATGGGGAGAAGCTAGCTCTAAGCCATCTCTGCACTCACCCAATCCCTAGGTCTGCCAAAGACTGGTTCAGCCCCCGTCACAAGTTAGAGCAGCTCTGAAGCCACTCTGACCAGCGTCAGCTTGCCATGAACACCCCACCCCCAGGAGATTGTCAAAGTGCAGCATGCTCCAACCATGCCCTCTCCCACCTCCAGCACACTGCATATCTCATGGGGCTGAGGGAAGGTGGCTCTATTTCAACTGGAGAGTCCTCCATACTTAGGGTTTCTCCAACTAACCAGACCAGGCAACTTGAAGGTTGCTTTGCACCACAGCCTTATTGGTAGCTAGGATCTGACTCAGAGTCAGTTACTTCCCTCAGCCTAATACCATACTTTGGGCAATCAAGGAGCAGGGTGGAAGGTAAAGTAAAATATGAAGGGCAGGTTATTTCTCAGCTGACTGAGCAAACAGGGAAATATTCCAGATAAACCACTGCCTGAAGACATTAACGTCACCTACCTGGCTGGCAGCACTAAAGAGATACAGGATCAAACTGAAGACAAGAGGAAGAGCCTTGCCGAGGACTCTCCAATGATACGGGCAGGCATCCATACGTACTCCTTTGCTTTCAGGGAAACAGCCTCCCGGCACTCCCTCAGCTGACAGATGTTTGTTAGTGCTATACTATAATGGACAAGCAGCTCATAGGTCAGGCCCAGGATTTATCTGTCTCACTCCTCTGGGATGCACAGATGAATTATTTTCCACCCTGTGACAGAGGTTCTCTGCATCCTCTTACATGTCCCTGAGAACGTCCCACATCCTCCCACGCATAAGGATCCTGACTGTGCTGAGCGGATGTGATCCTATGATGTCCCCAAAGAAATTAAATTTCAATCTAATTTTAGGTCTAGTGATAGAACAGAGACTGCTCTGCTGAGGCACTGCAATGATTCCCTTTGACAAGGTAATTCTGGCATGGTGTCTCTTCAAGTTTTGTTAGATCTAGGCTGACAGCTTTCAGTGCTCTGCTGCCTTGAGCATTCCAATGTCCTTCTGATGTTGCATGGTTTTCATCACCTTCATCCTCTATGGTGCTGTCAGAATTTGTTGATTTTATTTATGGCTCCAAATGCTAGTTAGCCTGAGAGGGTTTGGGACTGACCTCTGTACTCTTCACTGCTGCAAACTCGCTTAGGATATCCAACCATATGCATTTACTAAAGATCACTGCTGTGGCAAAGACATCCAAAGGCACCCTCAGCCATGTCATTTTGTCTTTGCTTTAACGAAAGGCTGTAACAAAACTCATTTAAAGCTAGTTTTTTTTATCCAAACAGGACAGCTGAAGATTGGGGTAGATTTGAGTGAACATGGGGAGCCAGATTCGGGGATTTTGATGAAAATTGGATTATTAATCCTGTAAGAAGCAGATTCACTTTCGTCTTTTGAGGCCCTTGTTACCAACATTTTTTTCCTTGTTTTAACAATCAAGGAACCACTGTGCTGGCATATAAAGGGCTAACATCTAAGAATTCCCATGGCTATGCTAAAAGATTTGTCAAGCAAGACTCGCATAAGGCTTTACAAGTAGCATTAGGTAGAAAGCATTGGAAATGTATTGGTGTTAGCAGTTATGCTTCTTTTGCTTTGAAAAAAACCTAACATTTTTCACAATCTATTTTTGAAGAAGGTTTCTGCTAAACTAACTAACTGAAACTAAAAAAAAAAAAAAAAGGATGGAGATGACAGGAAATGTAACTCACCATGCAGGTGGATGAAAATCACGGTTTTGCTTGTGCTAAAGTTTCATTATAGGTAGGTTAAAGTTGTCTGATGGAAATATGAAACATAATGGACTGTTTAAACCATGTTGTGATGGGTTGGATCACAGAAACCCTCTTGGGAGCTGCCAACTGATGTGCCAAGACTACTTCTGCCCCTGCTTTCCTACCCTGTCAGCTTAGGACTTCAGTGCCCTGCCTGGTTTGAGCCAGACTCGCTAGCCTGCTGCAAACCCAGACCCCGGCTTGACTGAAAGCAAGCTAACAGAAGTGTTCTTGTCTTTAACACTCAAATGCCCAACTCCCAATGGGCTCTAAACCCAAATAAATCCATTTTACCCTGTATAAAGATTATACAGGTTAACCTCAAATTGTTCGCCCTTTATAGCAGTGGTGGAGAGATATGCACAGCTGTTTGCTCCCCCAGGTATTAACACATACTCTGAGGTTAATTAATAAATAATAATAAAAAGTGATTTTATTAAATACAGAAAGTAGGATTTAAGTGATTCCAAGTAGTAACAGACAGAACTAAGTGAATTACCACATAAAATAAAATAAAACACGCCAATCTAAGTCTAATACAGTAATACAACTGAGTACATATAAAAACCCTCACCAGTAAGCTTCCTTTTACAGACTAGTCTCCTTCTAGTCTGGATCCAACAATCACTCACATCCCCTGTGGTTATTGTCTTTTGTTCCAGTTTGTTTCAGATATCCATGGGGTGGAGAGGCTCTCTCTTTAGCCAGCTGAAGACAAAATGGAGGGGTCTCCCACGGGTTTAAATAGACACTCTCTTGTGGGTGGAGACCCTCTCCTCTCTCCTATGCAAAGTCCAGCTCCAAGATGGAGTTTTGGAGTCACATGGACAAGCCACATGTCCATGCATGACTCAGAACTACAGGTAGCAGCCACTGTTCACATGCTACCTTGAATGTCCTTAAGTAGACTTCTTATGTGGATTGGAGCATTCCAAGATCCATTGTTCCTTACGTGCTTCTTGACTGGGCACTTAACTTTGCAAATTCCTTTCTAAAGAATCTGACCAAATGCCTTACAAAGCTTACTTAGAAATCAAGCAAGTATACAGCCAATGTTCATAACTTCAAGTACAAAAATGATATATGTGTACAAATAGGATGAATAGATTCAATAGACCATAACCTACATGGCACATGTAGCATAAAACATACTCCAGTTATGTCATATTCCCATAAAGCATTATGCGATACATTGTCACACATGTAATCAACAAGTTAACCTCAGTTAGTAATTGGATAACGCCAGTCATGCAGTTACCTACAAATCGTAATACGAGATAAACACCTTGCTTATAAAAAAATCTAGTGAAACTATTGTAATTTAGGATAGGGCGAGTGACAGACCGGGCCCCTGGGATTGGTGGTAAATGTCACCTTTTCTGTTTGTGCTGCTTAATCCTAGATGTCTAATCTTTGGTTAATAAACAGCTTGAGTCTGACCAACTGATGTCTTGTTAATCAATAATCTAAATGAACCCAATTATTTACAACAACTATTAGAATCTGAAATATTGAAGGGTATTAATTATTGATAATTAACAATTGATCACTAATATTTGTCATTAATCAATAATTTATAAAATATTTAATTGTGATTATATGTTTAGTGATAAGATTCTCTTAAGAACAGATTAGTTTAATCATAACAAACCTCAGATAAGTCACCTTTGGTTAGATTTTATTGATTTAACAGTTATTAGAGATAGCACATACACAGAGAGGCATACAGTTAGCAATAGCTATGGAAAAATTTCCTTGTAGTTCTCTGACAGCCTGTGTCCAGCCTGCAGATGGACCTTACTTCCTCATGATGTCTGCAGGTACATCTACACTGCATGTTTCTTTCAGCGGTGTGTAGAGTATATACAGGAGTAGCCCCTGAGCATAAACAACAGTATAGACCATGAGGCACAGCTTAGATGAGTAAAGACAAACCTGAAGGATGTGATTATGTACTCAAATATATAGAAATGTAGGGCTGGAACGGACCTCGAGAAGTCATCAAGTCCAGCCCACTGCACTGAAGCAAGATCAAGTAAACTAGACCATCCCTGACAAGCGTTTGTCCAACCTTTTCTTAAAAGCCTCCAATGATGTGGATTCCACAACCTCCCCTGGAAGACTATTCCAGAGCTTAACTAGCCTTGCAGTTAGAAAGTTTTCCTAATATCTAACTTAAATCTCCCTTGCTGCAAATTAAGGCCTACTTTCAGTGGACATGGAGAACAGTTGATCACTGTCCTCTTTACAAGAGCCCTTAACATATTTGAAAACTGTTGTTAGGTTCTCTCTCAGTAAATCGGATTTTTATTTAAATCGGATTTTTTTTATAAAAGTTTTTTGAGGAAAAAACCTATCTAAAGATAGTTTTAATTAACATAAGATATCTTTGAGCTATAATGTATCATGGAATAGAGATTATAAATTCTAATTCTATAGTATGAGACAATATATTCATGTAATGTTTAAGAAAAGTTTTGTAAATGAGTTCCAATAGTTCATGGATTAGGGACCCAATCTTATGGGGTGCCAGGGGCTTCTGTATAGATTATTTAGGTTAATCTTTCTATATACCCAATGGGACTCAGTGCTCAGTCTAGAAGATACCATCAGAGATGCTTAGTTTCACAGTTCTCAAATTGTGGATTTGTGTCTCCAGAGGTAACATGCTTGTTAATAGCAAAAATGTTTTTAAATAAATAAAGAGGTGAAAAATAACAGACCTCAACTCTATTGTCCCTCTGCAAATTTGTGTACACAGAGTCAATCCCTTACCTCTCTCTAAAAGTGCAAAGTTTCAAAAAGGTCAATGAATAGAAGATTGTGGGGGGCGGAATAGATCTGGACAAGAAGAAGTCTGGAGATAAATGTGAGAAGGGAGGGACAGGCAATAGAAACAAAAGTGAAACTGTTTGAGCAGCACATTCCAGAAGTCTTGAGGTCTTTCTGAGTGTAGCCTTCATTAATTTGAGATCTACCATATTATTCTCTCTCTAGAAGGGAAAAACCTATAATGGCAGCAGGCCGTAAAAGAGACCCAGTTTGGGAATAAGAACCATTCAAGAAAAATATGTTTGCTGATGTTTTAAAGAAAGTCACACCGGTGTACTGGTGGAAGTCACTTAAGCATTTGGATTCAGAGACTGTTGAAGTGATAATCTCACTTAACAGCAGTAGCTTCTTCTGCTGGCGTAGAAAGAATATTTTCTTCCTTTGAACTAATTCATTCCAAATTGAGAAATGGGTTGGGACCTGAAAAAGCAGGCAAACTTGTTTTTCTTTTCCAGATTATGAAAAAACAGGAAAATGAAGGTGAAGATGACAGAGTTAGCTACAGAAGCCAATATTTTAAGTTTCTCGTGTTGACCTGGATGACAGTCAATTTAATTTTTGTTGGAAAAAAAAATCCACAATTATTTTAGTTAAAAACTAATTTTAACAAAAACAAATTTTTAAAAACTTGAATGTTTAACTAAATTCTAAAATTCATATGCTTATTTTGTTAAAATATTATATGCTTGCTGTTGAAGAAAAAAAATCCAGAATACATAAAGTTGTAGTTAAATACAAATTTAAATGTCTGTCTGGTGATGTTCTCCTTCTAATACAGCATGGCAAGAAAATCCTCCAAATATTAATGATTAACCTGTTGAATTGGAGATATTTATGAAGTCATTGGGAGGTGAACTATCTGCTTCAATTAATTTTGGTAAATGAAATAACCAAACAATCATTCATTTTCTGATATAGCTGTAAAACTAATCTGAAAAGTTTTCATAATAAATCACTTTAAAAATGTATAGTGTGTACCTTCTAAAAATGAAACCTACGTCTATCTCTGAGTTGTGAAGAATATGTTTTAAGGTTATAACAACCAACGAGAATGAACTTTTATGTAGGAATCCATGATTAAATCGAGTCTTCCTGACTAGCAGTTTAAATCAAAATCCCCCCAGATCCTGAAATTTAGCCTGAAAGAAGGATGGCTAATACACCCATCAGCTTTAATGAGGTCCGTGATTCAAAGACCTACTTGATGGCTGCATTAAAATCTTCCTGATTAATAATAATTTCGTAGACATAAGAAAAAACTAACCCAAAATTTCCATTTGAACGAACACTACCCCAAAAGTTACTGGTAAATGATTTAGGAGAAAATGAAACATCTCAACACATTCATACATATGCTGAAACAGCCCTCTAAGCTATCCATTCTCTTCTATTATTATAGGCAGGGCTGGTAGCATCAGCTATACTTAAGGTGGCCTAACACTCTCCATAAGACCCAGGGATTAGTAGTTTATTAGTTTGTCAAATTTTAACAATTCAGGTTGAAATTTTCCATGATGGCTGCCTCAAGTTGAATAACCTTAGAAAATCTTCAGCTAAAATGGTTCAGCAATGTCCAAGAACAAGACCAGGGAAAATACTTTGTTGTTTTGTTTATGTTAAAAAAAAATTCTTTGAACCATTTTGTTGAGGAGCTCCAGCACCTTCATGCTTTGTAGCGAGGAACTTGAAATTTGACAGGAGGATTGCTCTGTCAGGGATGTGCCTCTTGCATCTGAAAATCCACCCAAATTTGGCCAAATTATGAGCCTTAGTAGAGGATTGCTACAGTTTGACAGCTAAATTCTCCAAAGATTCCATCAGCACTGAGCATGCTCCTACTCTCACAGCTCCTATGTGCTGAGTGGACTGTGCATGCACCATCACCACAGAGCCAATGAGCATGGAGCATGCTCCATCTTGGGGCTGAGCAGAACTTTCCTGCCATTGCTGCTTCTAGCTCAGCAGTTCTCAAACTGGGGGTTGGGACCCCTCAGGGGGTGGCGAGGTTATTACATGGGGAGTCGTGAGCTGTCAGTCTCCACCCCAAACCCCGCTTCGCCTCTAGTATTTATAAGAGTGTTAAATATAAAAAAGTGTTTTTAATTTATAAAAGGGGGGAGGAGGTCGCACTCAGAAGCTTACTGTGTGAAAGGGGTCACCAGTACAAAAGTTTGAGAACCACTGTTCTAGCTGCTGCGGGCTACTGCGGTGCCAAACACTGGAACTGAGAGCAAGGAGCCCGTTTCTTCTGTGTTTTCAATGCCCCCACACTACTGGCACCCAGGCAGTGTGGAGGGGAAGAAGGAAATGACCTGAATGGAATACAGAGGATGAGAACCGAGCATTGTAGGAGCTAGAGGATAGAGGGAAACAGAGTGGGAAGGGGGCAGAGAGCAGGAGGTGGATAGGAGCAGAAGGGGAGGGGGCAGGAGCCAGGAGATGGGGAGTTGGATAGGAACATGAGCAACCTTCATTCCAGAGTTTCCTAACTTCTGAAGGCCTGATTTGTAATTTTAACTTTCTTTTCTTGTAGATTTTTTTAATGTAATAATTTATTATTTACATAATGCCGACTGTGTCCTCAGAGCGGTATAATTCCCCAAAATAAAGACACTATGTCCCCTGAAGAGCTTGAAATCTAAAAGGCAGACACAGAGGACTCTGTGAAATCCAGAGAGAGGGATAACTTCTGCTCTCGTAGGCTGTTACTTGTGAGTACATAGAAGATTTGGGTTTTTCTGAGGGATTTCACTAATGAAATAGTAGCTATATGAACTGGGTTAATGATGTCACTAAAGTTGATGGAATTCTACACCTCAAAAATTTGCATGATTAGTTCCCAAATGGAGATTTCAAAACCATGTAACTCAGTTTGCCCACTCAGTCTTCCCCTTAATACAATTTGCTCAGATCAGGACCAAGATCACTAGACTGGAGGGGGGAAAAACAGAAATTGTGCTCTGTATTTCCTCACTGATCAAATGAAAGGACACAGAAAATGTGGGTGGAATCCTGGCCCCACGGAAGTCAGTGGCAAAACCCCATTGACTTCAATGGGGCTAGGTCTTTACCGTCAAGATACATATGAGAATTCTACCAATTGTCTTAAATACAATGGTCCCACACACTATAGATCTTCATTTAGAAGGCATGACTTCTATTTCATTTAATTACTTGCCATTGCACCTTTAATTCTTTTTTTGCTTTCAAGTAGAAATAGTTCTTGATTTAAAAGGCGCAACACTGAACTCCCTAGTAAAACAGACAGTTATCAGGGAAGAAGGTGATGAATTTGGCAAGGGGGAGAGAACACATGCAAAAAGTAACTTTTTAAAAATAAAGTGTAACTGGAATAAAGACAGATCTCCCCAATCAAGTGAGGGTCTTGGACTTGAAGCAGCAGGGGAGTCTCCTTTGGGGGCTACTAAATAAGGCAGGGGATACTAAAAACTGCATGTTGAAAGTGCAGTAATTACCCAGTAAATATTAACAGAGGGCTACACCTAAAACAAAGTTATCTAGTATGTGCACCTAACCTGGGACCCCATCAGTATGGGACCATAAGCTAAAATATTTTTTCCACCATGAATTTTGTATATATGGTACTTATCATATTTTAGCACTAGACAAATGTTATTTCAAAGTAACCTGGATACAACAGTACACATTAAGTTGTACTAAGGGACAAATTCTGCCCCGACTTACATCTCACACAACTCCACTGAAGTCAGTTGTTATGGTTTCCAGGTATAAAAGAAAATTGAATTGCACCAAAGTGTCAGTCAAAGCAGATTTTGAGCATCAGGACCTGTTCCTACTGAGGGGAGTTTATCCCTTCATTTCAGTGGGTGCAGGAACAAGCCTAAATGAGGATCTCAAGGATGACTAACTGAACTTCTTTAAAGCATTTAACTGAGATCGCACCTTTACACTGAACTAACCACTCCCACAAGCAAAAAAATAAAACAAACTGAAGAACTGAGCGCATTTTTTATTGAAGTTACATGCAGCACTGCGTGGAAGAAAGGAAGCATTCGTAGGACTGTATCTATTCTGACAGAGGCCTGGTTTCACAGAGTGGCGAACAACGATCTCTAGCATCCCTGTGTCTGCCTTGTCTCTCTAACACCATTTGGGGGATTTCTTTCGCTGCTGGAGGAACATTAGAGAAATTACTCAGTCACTTTATACTACCTATTCTCTTCTAAATGGATCACCATGACACTCCCTGTGAGGGGATGCAATTTCCCTCCTGAGCTTGAGGTCAAAGTTAACAAAAAATGTGCAATAATAGGGAATTTATTTCCTCTGATACATCTTCTGTTGACAATATGTTCTCCTGTTTATATTTCAGCCATGGACAAAAAGCTCTTTTAGGTTGGGTTAAACCAAAAGGATACAGAATGTAACAGTCAGTCTTTTACAAGTTATAAAGCAACTTTAGCCCACTAAAGTATAGTAGCTTGTCCCTATTTTGATGCAAGCCATCATTTGTTATACTGGAGCCCTTGTGCCCAATTTTGCAATTCTTACACAGGCAAAGATGTTGTTGACTTTGCCTTCTGTCTTCCAAATGTTTAGGATACCCAGTTTAATGGTCAGTCATTATTGTAAGTTACACCTTTATTCTTACTCATACATATGAAAACAGATAAGCATTTACCATCATCTACTAGTTATGCTTATTTTTAAACTCTAGGATCTATTGTCATGTATGAAGGTGGATGGGTGGAGCAGGCCAGTGCAATAATTATGAAATCAACACCCACAAAGCTCCTTGTGATGTTAACTACAACCACTATAATTAATACATTTATTTCCTTTTCTTTAACGTATTACTTATTTATGGGGACACAGGTGCCGACTTTCCAATGTGCAGGTGGGTGCTCAACCCCCGGCTCTGCTCCAGGCCCTGCCCCCACTCCACCCCTTCCCTCAAGGCCCCGCCCCTGCTCTGCATCATCCTGCCCCATCCCACCCTTTCTCCCAAGCCCCCATCCTGGCCCCACTCCACCCCCCACCCTGCCTCTCCCGACCCTGTTCTGCCCCTTCCCCTGAAAGCATCCTTGTTCCTCCCTCGTCCCCCCCAATCCAGCCCCTTGCATGCTGCAAAATAGCTGATCACAGTGGGTGGGAGGCACAGGGCAAGGGGGGGGAAGCGCTGACCAACAGGGCCCACCAGTGGGTGGGAGGCACTGGGGGAGGGGAAAGAGGTGAGCTGATAACAGAGTTGCTGGTGGGTGCTCAGCACCCACCACTTTTTTCCCCCGTGGGTGCTCCAGCTCCAGAGCACCCACAGAGTCGGTGCCTATGTATGGGGAAAAGATATAACGTGAATTCTAGAGACTTCAAAAAACCTGGGATACGGTTCATCCCTTTATCAGATCAAAGAAAGGAAAGCTTGGCACATTTTTTAAAGTACAGTCCTCAGCTCCAGGTCAACACCATGAGATTGAATCTTGCTGGCAAAACTGATTTAACTGGGTTGCGGGGTGGCCTAGAATACCTAACCATTAGCAGCATGGATTCTGCAGGGAAAGGGTTAAGTGTGTTTTGCTCTCTCACTGAAACCAGTGACTCATGGCCTCACAGGCTATAATGGCAGCGGAAACTGATCTCTAGGCAGAGAGTAGCTGGGCTATGGACTGAACAGTCCTAAAGCAGGAATGCAAGGAGCAGCCAAACCGGAGATTATCTTGTTTACTTTATTAATAAAGCAAGATGACAAGAAAGGCATAAATTTGGACTTGAATTTGTGGAGTCTGCAAAGCTGTAACTGGGCATTGTAGTGCCTGGGGCAAGCAAACTTAGTTCCCCTCCCCACCCCCGTATCAGGCTTTTTTCTTAATTTTTCTGCCCCCTCAGCTTTGCGCCCTGGTCAGCTGTCATGCTCTCCCCACCCTTGGAATCTGTAGAGGAAGTTAGGAAAGGTGACTGCTCACAAATAAACAATGGAGTAGGGCAGCTTAATGCTCAGGCAAGGAAAAAGGACTTGCAGTCAGGCATGTCATATTAAAACACAATGAAAAATGGCTTTGGTCCAAGTGTATCAGATAATTCTTCTAAACCACAACATCTGCAAACAAGATGGGCATGTAACCATAATTTACATAGAAGTTGTTAAAATTAATAATATTGAAAGTTGCTAAACTAATTTAAAAATTAATTCCCAACTCTCTCACTGACCCGCTATGTGACTTTGGGCAAGTCATTTCCTTCTCCCCTCCCACCTTTTGTCTGTCTTGTCTACTTAGTTTCTGTCCTTGTTATATGATGGTACAGCACGCAGCACAATGGGGCCCTGATCTTGGTTACAGCCTTTTGGTCCTACAGAAAGACAACTGCCCTTTCAGATTGTGAGGACTGTCCAGGCATTGGCAGAGAAGCCAATGGCAGCAGGGTAGAAGGTGGGCAGCACCATGGAATTCTTGGCACATTCGGATATGGAAACTTACTTTTTCCACAGGTCCCCGAAATCAGTAGGATCTGAACATTACACTGCATGCCCTAACCATGGTTCTACAAATCTTCGCCCTGTCGGCCATTTTAGAGGAAATTCTTTGCTGCAAGCCACAGCATTTCCTAGTCCCTCAGTACCTCTCCCACAGGATTGATCACTGCTGGGAGTTCTCATGAGCACCAGAGAACCTAACTAGAAACATCTGTGAAAACAAGTATTCCCTTTCTTGGTTTCCTGGGCATATTTTGTAAAGGTCAGAGCAAGGGGTCTTGCATAGTCCATCATTCAACAGCACAGATTTAGCCTTAATACAGATACAAAGCATTATGGGACTTTGGTTTATCTGCTAACAGTAAAATTTAAAAACTGTCTTTGGAATTCAAAACCATTTTGCTATTTTTCTTTAATACATCCTTTTCTAGAGAGTGTTATTACAATTGTCATTAAAGTAGTAACAAAGCAAACAGGAAACCACAACATCTGTTATAACAAAGAAAATCTTCCTAGAACAAGATATGCAAATATTCACATACAAAAGTTAATAAGGGAGAGGGGAAAAAACCCAAATCATAATAATCCATGAATAATTAACATTCAGTACTTCTCACTCATAGATCTCAAAGTACTATAAAAAGGCAGACAAGTGTCAGCATTCTCATGTTACATATGGAGAAAATTGAGAGTGGCTTGCCCAAGGCCAAACAGCGAGTCAAAAGAATATAACCCAGGACTCTTGAGTTCCAGTCCAATGCTCTATCCATTGCACCAAACAACCTGCCCAGGAAAACATATAATAGAAACCTCTAGCACCACCGGTGACATTGCACCCCATAATGCTTTATAGAAATATGCTTATGAGTGTAACTATGATATAACCGGAATATGTTTTATGCTAGATATGCCATGTAACATATCTCTGCAAAGGTTATGATGTACTGGATATATTCATCCTATGTACATGCATGTATCATTTTTGTATTCGAAGTTATGACTATTGGCTATGTACTTGTTTGATTTTAAGTAGCCTCAGTGAAGCAGTTGGTCCGCTTCTTGAGAAAAGACTATTCTCAGTAAGGGCCCAGTCAAGAAACACTTAAGCTAACAATGAAATTTGAAAGACGCCAATCCACATCTGAGCTTTCCTGGGAATGTAGCTCAGCCTGTAAAGTTCTGAGTCATGCATGGACATGTGACTCCAAAACTTCATCTTGCAGCTGGATTCTGCATTGGAGAGGGGAAGGGATTTCCACCCACAAGAGAGAGTCTGTTTAAGCCCCTGGAAACCCCTCCATTTTTGTCTTCAGCTGGCTCAAGAACACCCCCAAAGGATACCTGAAAGAAACTGGAACAAAGGACAGTAACCACAGGGGTGTGAGTGATTGCTGGACTCAGACTAGAAGGAGGCTAGTCTGTAAAAGAAGCTTATTGGAACATCTCTGAGGGTCAGATTTCATCTGTAATCACTTTCTTACTGTATTAGGCTTAGACTTGCGTGTTTTATTTTATTTTGCTTGGTAATTCACTTTGTTCTGTCTATTATTACTTGGAACCACTTAAATCCTACTTTTTGTATTTAATAAAATCACTTTTTACTTATTAATTAACCCAGAGTATGTATTAATACCTGGGCGGAGGGTGGGGGGTAAAAAGCTGTGCATCGCTCTCCATCAGTGTTATAGAGGGTGAACAATTTATGAGTTTATACAGGGTAAAATGGATTTATTTGGGGTTTGGACCCCATTGGGAGCTGGGTACCTGAGTCTTGGAGACAGGAACACTTCTTAAGCTGTTTTCAGTTAATCCTGCAGCTTGTGGGGTATGTGGTTCAGACCTGGGTCTGTGTTTGTAACAGGCAAGTGTGTCTGGCTCAAACCAGACAGGGCACTGAAGTCCCAAGCTTCCAGGAAAAACGGGCTTAGGGGTAGTCTCAGCACATCAGGTGGGCAGTGCCCAAGGGGGTTTCTGTGATCCAACCCGTCACAGCACCATCATCCCTTGTAACCTTAATAGCATCCCCATGCAAGAGGGCAAGTGGCTCACAGGTATCTGGTAGCGAGTTTCAGCTGGCCGGACCAGTTCAGTGTGCCCCAATTCATTGTCATAAACTTTATCAGAAGTGACATATAAGGTATCATTGGAACAGTAACACCACAAGATCATTAATATTCTTACAAGGTGTAAGTATGGTAAATGGCCAAGGGACCAGACAAATATGGAGGAAATGTGGAACTAATGTGTATTACCAGACAAGTCTGGGGAGCGGGTAAACAAGTTTCTCACACACAAAGGATAGGCTGATGCCTCCAGCCAGGTGTCAACAGTCAGTCAGTCCATTAGCAATTACATATCAAGTGCCCATTGAATTTGCATTTTAACAAACACCAGTGGAGAAGAAGCCAGCTTGGCATTTCCTTCACCAGGGGACACCATGTCTTTCCCCACATCTTGAATGAACTTGGAACAAATTTTGAAAGAGAAAGTAGTTAAGGACACAGAGGCGAACAGTAATTGGCATAAAATACAACATGGTTTTACAAAAGGAAGATCGTGCCAGACCAACCTCATCTCCTTCGAGAAGATAACTGATTTTGTAGACAAAGGAACTACAGTAGATCTAATCTACCTGGATTTCAGTAAGGCATTTGATACAGTTCCATATGGAAAATTAGTTAAATTAGAGAAGATAGGGATTAATATGAGAATTGAGACGTGGATAAGGAACTGGTTAAAGGGGCGACTACAATGGATCATAATGAAAGGTGAACTGCCAGGCTGGAGGAAGGTTACTAGCGGAGTTCCTCAGGGATCAGTCTTGGGACCAATCTTATTTAACATTTTTATTACTGACCTACTCACAAAAAGTAAGAGTGCGCTAATAAAATTTACGGATGATACAAAGTTGGGAGGTATAGCCAATATGAAAGAGGACTGTAATATCATACAAGAAGATCTGGATGACCTTGTAACCTGGAGTAATAGAAATGGGATGAAATTTAATAACCCAAAGTGCAAGGTCATGCATTTAGGGACTAACAAAATGTTTTGCTATAAACTGAGGATTTAATCAGTTGGAAGTGACAGAGGAGGAGAAAGTCCTGGGTGTATTGGGTGATCACAGGATGACTATGAGCTGTCAATATTATGCGGCCGTGAAAAAAGGGCTAATGCAGTCCTAGGATGCATCAGCGAGGTATTTCCAGTAGAGATAGGGAAATGTTTGTACCATTATACAAGGCTCTGGCGAGACCTCATCTGGAATACTGTATGCAGTTCTGGTCTCTCATGTTTAAGAAAGGTGAATTCAAACTGGAAGAGGTGCAGAGAAGGGCTAATAGGATGATCTGAGGAACGGAAAACCTACCTTATGAGAAGAACTTTGCGTATTTAGCCTAACCAAAAGAAGGGTGAGGGGAGATACGATTGCTCTCCATTACTACATCAGAGAAGTAAATAATGGGGGTGGGGGAGGGAAGAGGAGTGGTTTAAGTTAAGCGCCACTGTGGACACAAGAACAAATGGGTATAAACTGGCCATCAACAAGTTTAGGCTTGAAATTAGGTGAATGTTTCTAACCATCAGAGGCGTAAAGTTCTGGAATGGTCTTCCAAGGAGAGCAGTGGGGGCAAAAAATCTTAACTGGCTTCAAGACTGATCTTAATAACCAAAGCAGCAGAGTATTTAAGGTACCCAGAGTTACACAGCAGTCGATGATACAACCCCTCATCAGTGTGGGTTGCACCCCAGTATGTGACACTCTCCTCCCCACATATACACACTTCCCTGTGGGACTTCTACAACCCACTCTGAAGCCTACCCTTACTTTTCAGATAGATTTGCAACCCTGACGGATTAACAGGATTTCTCACTGACATCACCGCCAGGGTACACCCCAACACAGCACTGCAGTACTTTTAACTGCAAACCTCGCAGCAGCCTCTAATGCTGCCTGTAGCCTCACAGATTACTGGGGGAGGAAGAGGCAAAGGTACAGTAGGAATTGGAGGAGAAATACAATGTGGGTTCCCCCAAGAGAGAACTGTGGCTACAGGTTTAAGTTACCTAGTAAGCAGAATTGTTGTTATGAAGGTGCAGAAACATACGTACACAACTCTGATGTCAGCACTTGTGAAAAATAATCTGTCATATTGACACCTAGTTAATGGATCCTGCATCTCTAATGCAATATTGATTTCACTGATGTCCTTCTATGCTATCATCTCAGAACAGAGTAACTTTATTTGTTATACAGTAAGCCGTGCTCCGGTTTACGCAGGGGAACAGTCAATGTTATAATGAAGTTATTTCGCAACAAAAAGGTGTTCTGAGTTTTGTACTCAAACAGCAGTCACCAACATTAGGAACACTAACAAACAATCAGGGGGAAATAAGTTGTATCCAATTCTAATGGCTACTCACTCACAGTTCCAGGTCGAACACATCTGCCATGCATCTGAATGCACAAGTCATTCCCTAAGAAAAGGGCAATGATGGCAAAGCAGGGCAGTAGAGGACCTGGAGCTAAAAGGTTAAAACAATACTTCAGTGGTAAGCTGTGCTGCCTTTAAAGGTTCTTTCTACTGCTTTCACATAAAAATATGAATGCTATTTTCAAAAATGGCTGCCTAAAATTAAGCTCCTAAATCCTATTTAGGTGCCAAAGTAAATTGTCTGATTTTCAAAAGTGCTGAGCATTCAACAGCTCTCACTGACTTCAGATTTATACCAGCAGATGATCTGGCTCTATACCCGTAAGTGCCTAATCTAACTAGGATGCTGGCAGGGCAGGTCTTAGCATTTTTTGCTAAGTCTGTAAAACATATGCTACTAAATCTTCCCCACTGCATGCTGCCTCTCCATCACTCCCCTCTCTCACCACCCCCCCACAAAAAAGAGTTGAACTCCTGACCCATTCTCCCCCAAAACTTTAGCTGACTCTTGTCTACCATACCTATAGCCCCTTGCATTAACATGAGTGAATAACACAATCACAGTTTTCATAAGTGAATAAAGAAATCAGTGTCTCAATTTTTAGGGCATGTCATTGCCTGTTGTGCAGAAAACCATGTTTTGCCCTGATTTTGTAAACTCCAGCCACCAGTCACATAAGCTGGTGAAACCAAGAGCAAGATGAATGAGCATGTATGAACTTCAGAGATCACCCCCATGCCTGTTATACAATAATATTGCCACTTTGCCCTCCATAGAATATCAGGGTTGGAAGGGACCTCAGGAGATCATCTAGTCCAACCCCCTGCTCAAAGCAGGACCAATTCCCAACTAAATCATCCCATCCAGGGCTTTGTCAAGCCTGACCTTAAAAACCTCTAAGGAAGGAGATTCCACCACCTCCCTAGGTAACCCATTCCAGTGCTTCACCACCCTCCTAGTGAAAAAGTTTTTCCTAATATCCAACCTAAATCTCCCCCACTGCAACTTCAGACCATTGCTCCTTGTTCTGTCATCTGGTACCACTGAGAACAGTCTAGATCCATCCTCTTTGGAACCCCCTTTCAGGTAGTTGAAAGCAGCTATCAAATCCCCCCTCATTCTTCTCTTCTGCAGACTAAACAATCCCAGTTCCCTCAGCCTCTCCTCATAAGTCATGTGCTCCAGCCCCCTAATCATTTTTGTTGCCCTCCGCTAGACTCTTTCCAATTTTTCCACATCCTTCTTGTAGTGTGGGGCCCAAAACTGGACACAGTACTCCAGATGAGGCCGCATTAATATCAAATAGAGGGGAATGATCACATCCCTCAATCTGCTGGCAATGCCCCTACTTATACAGCCCAAAATGCCGTTAGCCTTCTTGGCAACAAGGGCACACTGTCGACTCATATCCAGCTTCTCGTCCACTGTAACTCCTAGGTCCTTTTCTGCAGAACTGCTCCTAGCCATTCGGTCCCTAGTCTGTAACAGTGAATGGGATTCTTCCGTCCTAAGTGCAGGACTCTGCACTTGTCCTTGTTGAACCTCATCAGGTTTCTTTTGGCCCAATCCTCTAATTTGTCTAGGTCCCTCTGTATCATATCCCTACCCTCCAGTGTATCTACCACTCCTCACAGTCTAGTGTCATCTGCAAACTTGCTGAGAGTGCAGTCCACACCATCCTCCAGATCATTAATGAAGATATTGAACAAAACTGGCCCCAGGACCAACCCTTGGGGCACTCCGCTTGATACCAGCTGCCAACTAGACATGGAGCCATTTGATCACTACCCAATGATCTGGCCAGCTTTCTATCCACCATGACCCCTCCCAGGGAGCACACCTCCTCAGGCTGCCTACACAGAATTCAAATGCACATAGACAAAACTCTGGGCATTGCTGCAAGCAGCAAACCTACAGACAATTGAGCTGCAATGCCACCATATGCAGACAGCTACTAACTCCCGGCCCCACCTCAACTCCGCCCCTTCCCCAAATCCCCAGCCCTGCCTCCTCCCCCCAGGCTCTCAAACCTAGGAGGGAGGGGGAGAAGCGGCGCCACGCCGCGGCCACTCGGGATCTCCCCCTCCCTCCTGGGCTCTCAAACCTGGGAGGGTGGGGGAGATCCCGAGTGGCCGCGGCACGGGCGCCGCTTCTCCCCCTCCCTCCCAGGCTCTCAAGTCTGGGAGGGAGGGGGAGCAGCGGTGCTCGAAACGGCCGCTCAGGATCTCCCCCTCCCTCCCAGGTTTGAGAGCCTGGGAGGGAGGGGGAGACCCCGAGCCACCGCGGTGCGCGAAACACCTGATTCGCGCGCCGCTGCTCCCCCTCCCTCCCAGGTTTGAGAGCCTGGGAGGGAGGGCGAGTAGCAGCGCGTGAATCAGCTGTTTCGTGCGCCGTGGCAGCGGCAGTGGAGGTGAGCTAGGATAAAAACAAGCTGGTGCTTGGGGCGGCACATTTAGGGGCGGCATTCTGGCGCCGGCCATGCCGCCCCTAAAAATGTGCCGCCTCAAGCACCAGCTTGTTTTGCTGGTGCCTAGAGCCGGCCCTGCCCAGCTGTCTCCTGTCCCCCGGGCTACAGTGCGGGCAGGAAGGGGTTAAGCCCTAAGAATGCATTGTGCACCAGGGCCCAGGGAACCTGACAGCAGGATTTCAGCAAACCTGGCCAGAGAGGTGGCTCAGCAGAGGAGGGTGTTTAGGTGACGGAGCAGCCCCACGCTCCTTAGGGCAGGCCTGGTGAAGAGGGTGCTAAGCCCCTGCCCAGGGGGCTGCTGTGAAGCCTGCAGGGTTGGGGCATGAAAAGTCTGGAAATCGCCTCTCCCCCTCCCCAGCCCCACCACTCCAGAGCTTAGCTGAGAGGCAGAGAGGCTGCCCCGTGCCAGCGCTGTGCATGGATTTGGCACATGCAGGGCTCGGCTCCTCCTGGCCAATGCCCCGGGCCGGAGGGTCTTGGGCTTTCCCGGGGGCTGACCCAGCCAGAGGCAGTGGGGGAAGGAAGGAGCCTGCCAGCCAGGCTGTTGATGAGCTGAGCAGTCCGAGGAGGGGCTGGTTCGCCACACAACGCTGGGAGTGGGATGCGCTGCACGTAGGGGGATATGGAGGAGCAGTGGGGGTGGGGGTTAAGGGGAAAAGCAGGGAGAGGACACCAAGAGGGGGAGAATGTAAAAGGCCGATGGGTGGGCAGCAGAGGTGACACGTAGTCGCCACTGCCTGGCGCCTGCCTGCACTCACCAGCCACCACAGCTCACAGTGCACAGCTAGTTCCGTCCAGAAATGGGAGGGGGCCCTGCTGGCCAAGAGCCAGCACACAGTGCGGGCTGCACTGAGGGACCAGCAGGGGGAGCAGCCAGCCCTGCATGCTGCAGCTTTGCCCTGCCACCAGCCTTGCACACCCACCCCCATCGTCAGCCACTGGACCTCTCAACTCACCGCTGGTGGGCAGGCAGCTGGCAAGGAGGGATCCAGCCAGCAGCAGGACCTGCCAGTACTGATAGCTGGGAAGACAGAAAATATGGGACAATTTGCCCATTTTTAAGAAAGAGTTGGGACACCTGCAGGAGGGCTTAAAAAACAGGACGTATGGTCACCCTACCCTTTGTTTACGTGTAGTAAAGCACAAGGAACTACTTCTGACCTAACTCCAAGCACCTATAAGTTGGCTTGGCAGAATTTGATTTTTTTTTTTAAATATATTTTGACAGATAATATCAATGCTTATTTTTAAGCATTTTTATTGATTTAAAATTTTCACAGTTGTAGGAAATTATTGGGGGCGGAAATCAGAGACTCGAGGTGTCAGACAATTATTTAATGATTGTAGACATTGATTCAAAAAGTTAAAGCTTTATAACCATTAAAACACAAATTGTCAACATCACGTCAAAATATACAAAGTAAACATATTTAAAGAAAACTCTAAAGTTCTCAAGCAGCATTTTTCTTACTTTGCCTATCTGTAAATTGAAATTATTGTCAAAGGAAATATTTTTTTGATCTGTGTGCATACAGTGAAATTGACATTTACCAATAAAAATCTAAGCCAGGGATCGTCAAACTTTGGCACACGGTGGGAAGCGGCGGCCAGCACAACCCTCGGCCTGAGCCGCTTCCTGCAGCCCCCATTGGCCTGGGACGGTGAACCGTAGCCAGTGGGAGCCGCGATTGGCTGAACCTGTGGACGCAGCAGGTAAACAAACAGGCCCGGCCCGCCAGGGTGCTGGCGAGCCACATGTCAAAGGTTGCCAATCCCTGATCTTAGCCTTCCAAGCCTATATAAAAGCCAAAATTACCAAAAGCAACTAGTGATCCTGGTACCTCTTTTTTTTTTTTTTGCAGGGGTGGGGGATCCCCCTCCATTAAAGAGGCCTGATTTTCATGAAGTGCAGAGCATCCTCTTCTGAAAGTCGGCACCCTCAAGGTATATCAAGTTGGACTGGGCAGTTGAAAACCGAGATGCCCAAAATTACTCAAACACATAAAAGAGACCAATTCACCAAATGTGCACAGGCAGCAAATACATTTCCATGTTTAGTTTTGTGCTATAACACTGAAATTCAGAATAATAGTGCAACAGAAGTTGGTGCAAGATAGGAAGCCCCACTAAATCTTTTTTTCCAGTCCAACATCTCTTGAGTTATGGGAATAGTGAAAAAAGACTTTAAAATATGTCAATGTGTAGTAAAGAAATACCCCACCCAACAATTTGAAAGTTCAAAAAAAGTCAGAATACCTTATGTCTATGAATTAATTGTGCAATATATTAACTATAACTGGATTTTCTGAGTTAGTGAGTCACAGTGCTGAAAATGACACCCTCTGTCTACGCAGAATTCCTAGCCTTGCAAATGTGAAAGTCTGCTTTGTCTGATTCAGAGCAGTGCAGCTGTATCTATGCTAAAAGGGAGCATAGCAGCATCTCTACCACTCCATAGCGAAGCCGACCTAACCCGATAGCATAAATAGATTCTACAGTGACAGAGTGGGTTTTTCCGTCACTGTAGGTATGCCACCTCTACAGCTGATGGTATCTAGGTCAATGGAAGCATTTTTCCATCAACCTAGCTATGTCTCCATCAGGTTGGCATAGCTAGGGAGCTCAGAGGTGTGAAAATTTCAGTTGACATAGCTATGGCACCCAGGTATGTGAAAAATAAAGTGTAGACCAGGCCTCAGACTCTCTGTCTCACTCTGGCCTAATGAATATTTAATTATTCATACAAAATGGAACAGCTCCAACAGGGCAGACTGAAAAAGAGAGGGAGACTGACTCTCTAGCACAGTGGTTAGGGCATGTTGAAGAACCACGTTGAAGTCTCAATTTCGGGAGGCCTCAGTTTCATCCAGAAGCAAAATAAAAACAAAAATTCTGACACCTCAAATTTTCACACAGGTGAATTCTTGTTTTCCAGCCAATCCCAAAAAAATGTTCTAAGTTCTGCTCCTTTTTCAAACACAGGAGCAAAGTAATTCCAGCTTTAGGCCAGTTTAAATCAAGGCAGAGTGCTCCCTGTGGTGCAAGTTCTAACAGGGAGGAGGTGACAATTGGCAGCATGGCCATAACCCTGGCTCTGTCAAAGGGCTTGCTGACCGACAATCCTACCCAAAAAGTGAGTAGCACTGGTCATGGAGGAGGTATCACTGGGGTGGTCAGATGATGTGGTAGTTCAGCATATTTCTGAAGTCTCCCCCACTGGGGTTCAGATGCAATTTTAAGTTGCTGCTGCCCAACAGAACACCCAAGGTAAGGTAGAAGGGGGTATTGGGAGCAAGGGGCTATGCGGAGTGAATTTGGCTCATTAATTACAAAGATTTAAGAGCATTTCATACGTGACTGGGGGGTTGGGGGTGGAAGGGCAAATTCCACAAGCTCTGTGGTGGATTCCACTGGATTAGGTCCAGGTGGGGAGTCTGGCAGTGGCAAGGAGTTATGGGGGAGCAAGATCAGTCCACGAAGCAGGCAGAGCTGTTCTGGAAGGGGGCTGCAATGTTTGGGACATGCCGACTCAGCACAGACCCTTAAGGGTCTCTGGTGGGTTTTTAAGAGGCGGCCCACCCTGTGAAAATCATGACGGAAAGCAGGCATAGCACCACAACCTCCAGCCCTATCTCAATGCAAATTCCACCTAGGGTGTGGGGAGGTCACTACGTAGCACCCTCGTTGGCAGTCTGAGCAGAGGTGCCAAAGACTGAATAGTCATGGAAAGCCAATGACCATATTACCCACAGAGGTGGGCCTACCACTGCAGATTTGAAAGAACCTGGGAGGGCAGTGTGAGAAAGACTGCATTGTCACTGTTCATGCCATCACTGGGCAAATAATGGACTTATTTCTCCTGGGCTGTTGGCTCAACACATCTCATCAACAACGACAGCACATCCAGCAAACCCTTACTCAAGTGGGAGTCTCACTGAAGTCAATGGGATACTGATGTAAGTCAGGATTTGCAGGATCTGGCCCTCAATTCAACTGAAAAAGTGAGGGATTTAGTCCTAGTGCTACTATGGAAGAGGACTGTGCCACTTTAGATTAAGAAAACACTGGCATTTTTTAAAACATAACTGAGAACAGGAAGACTATGCGGTGTCCCTGGGGCTCTTTGTCACAGGGAACCTGCTCATCTAGAATAGACTGTGGCCCAATCTACACACAAGATTGCACCATTTTAATTAATGTGTTTTTTAATTGATATTATTGAACTGGTGTAAAACCCAAAGTGGACTCTCAATTATATTTAAACCTGGTTTATAACACTTTAGCTTAAATCAATTCCTTGCCAATGCAATACAAGGCAAGGTTAAATTGAATGAGGAGAGTCCACCCAGGGTTTTGCACCAATTTAACAAAAATTGATTTAAAAACTATTTTAGTTAAACTGATGCAACTTGTATGTGAAGATAAGCCCATGCGTTTTCCTGGGCAGGTCTGTCTGTGCACATGTGATACAGAATCAACCAAGCCCTCACGATTCCCTTTGAGACCCGCTTTTCACAAACAATATAATTCCCAAATTAAACTAGCCTACCAGATAATTGCACATTCAGATGTCTAAGGTGTGAATGAAACAATTCAAACCAAATTCCATGGCATGTTGCACTATGCAAATATCCTTATGCAGTTAGGTTACAAATTGCACTGAGAAATACGGATCAGATGGTAATACCAAAAATCCCCAAAAGGAGTGCTAAAGGAGTGGTGATTTCTGATTTTTAAATCCCTCCATGCACTTAGAACATCTCTTCACAGGAAAAGAACATAGAAACACTGGTGGTTTATCTAGCCTTCTATTCCAATATCCTGTCTCCAACAGTGGTCAGTACCAGGATGTGCAGTGAGAAGTTATGGAATAATGTACTGATAGGCAAATTCTCTCCATAATTATAGTTAGATTAGATTAGCCAGAGGTTGGTTTGTGCCTGAAGCATGGAGGCAGGGTGTGTGTAAAATTTATATTTTATTGATACTTTTTTAAATCCTTTACTATTGTAAGGCCTTGTCTACACTACAGGGGAAATTCAATCTAACCTACGCAATTTGCGTTACATGAATAGTGTAACTCAAATTGACGTAGCTTAGATCTACTTACCGTGGGGTCCACTCTATGCAATGTGAATGGGAGATGCTCTCCTGTCGGCTCCCCCACTCTTCTCAATCCGGTGGAATACAGGAGTTGACAGGAGAGTGATCTGCAGTCAATTTAGCGGGCCTTCACTAGACTCGCTAAAATCAACCGCCAATGCATTGATTGCCACTCGTCAATCCCCCGGTAAGTGTAGACAAGCCGTAACTCTGGTTGTTCTTGATAGCCATAAGAAGGGCCGTCCTTTTTCTGAATCCTGCTAGGCTCTCAGTCTCAATGACCAGTTGGATGCATAAAATGGTCAATATGCCAGTAGGGCAGCTTAAATTACTTTCTCTTGGCACAGTATCTGCAGCAAACCTGATGCTTTGTGGTGGAGAATTCCATCACAAAGCAACTCTAAAGTAGGCTTAGTGGTACAAAGGACTAACAGACCAATTTACTGTAAATATTATAAAAGAATATCAAACCATGAAGGTAAATGTCATTTTTAGACATCTGGCCATCTATGTACTAGTTTTTTAATTTCAGTAACTGAGCTCAAAATTGCATGTGGGCTTTACGTTTGGATACTTCCCAGAAGTAGAATTGCTATGGTTCTACTACATTGGGATGGTGGAGGCTGCAGTAGAGAGAGGTGCTGGGGCTGAGGGCAATGGTGTAGCAATGTGTCTGCGGACTCTGTAGATCCACTGAATAAGACTTCCATATCAGAAGCATGTATCAAGCTACCAGCTGAGAGACTGCAGTAGTGGTCACTGAGTGGATATATGGTTCCCCTGACTTCCCCCACCCCATCCAGAGATTCATTCCCACCCAATAATTGCGCAGGTTTCTCCAGCCAATCTTCATTTACTCAAACTCTGAGCAAGGGGAAAATTCACATTCCTTTACCTTAAAATCACTTATTTATTTTCTTCATGAGAAGGACACAGAATAGAAATGGTGTTTCAATTGAAGATGCTTTACAAAGATCTATTGTTTCCATGAAGCTGGAAAATAGAAACAGAGGGAGATGAAATATCCCCCACTTTTGTCTTGCAGCTGGTATCCTTATATTCCTTCCCGACTTGTTACACTGAATCGTTCAAAGCTATAGTGATGGTTCAGCATAGAGAATGCTATATTGTCTCCTAAGAGATAACTGGAATTTACTTATACTTCCAATAGAAATTCAGGATGACAAAGTACAGACACAGTGGAGCTAGTGGGAGAGAAGTCACAGTCATTTTAAGTAGCAATAAACATCCTCAGCCTGGGACAGGATTATACATCACCCACCACTTCTTTCTCCAGGACTCGTACCATGAAACCAAAAAGGTGTAATATTAATGAAGAATTTCAGCTCCCACAGGCATTAGTGATGAATTAAATTATTCCCATATTACTAAATCCAAGAAAAAGTGCTGACACATAGCTGTACAGATGAGAAGATTCTCAGTCTCTACTATCTATGATAAATTCATAGTCTTTGCAATATGAAAGGGTCTTACTGCACTGAGATGTTTTACGTGCAACTTAAATACTGATCTGCTTTGTATCCAAATTAATTTTAAATAATTTGGTAAATTTCTAGAGGATATTGTTTCCCAAAACAAAGCAGTACAGTCTGTTCACTCTTTCACCAGTATTCAGTAAATTCCTTCCTTCATTGCTGCTGCTACTCATGATAATTAATAATATCCTTACAGGTATTACCAGAAATGAAGCGAGTTTCTTTATTAATTTATCCCAAGCCTTTGATCGAGTAAGTCATTTATCACTGCCCTCTGGGCAGACATGAATACGTTTTGCATAAGAGTGTTAAAACATAAGGATTTATCAAGGGAATAAAACATTTTTAAAGGGGCCTGAACCCAACCTATAATTTATTTTGCCTATAATCAGCCTATCGTTTGTGCTGATGAACACACAGACTTCTGCCTGCCTGCACTCGGAAATCAAGTAGATGTTTTACTATTGCTCAGACAATTTTTCACCCACAATTTGTCACAGTCATAGAACTGGACACCATTTTAAAAGTTCGGCCCAAAACATCTGAAGATGCAAAACCCATTTTATCCAAATCCTGCTGGCTACAACAGGTCTAATAGAGGACCAGGAGGGGTCTTGGTATAAAATTCAATCACTAACTTGGTGATCCAGAATTACTACAAAAATGTGATATGAATATACCATGCAAGGCTAAGAATCATTCACTGAAAAGACATCCTTAATAAAGTTTATTATTCAGACTATTGTGTTAACCTGGGAAGACAACCCAGCGATGCCCATGTAACATTTATTCAGAGGCTGTTGTCTAGAAGTATCTCATACTATTTTCTCTCTTAGGATCCACAGACTATAGCAAATATGCAAAGAAAGAATCATGGGTGGAAAGCGAGACTTGGCAAGCCAGCAACTTTTTGTGATGAATGCCAAAAAGCCCTGCAGAGATTACTCGGTTCACTGTTGGAGCACAGTGGGAAGTATTACAGGAGGGATTTGTGTTTCAAGATCTCTGTGTACACATAAAGAGTACAACTGATGGGAATTACAAATTTCAATCTCCCAGGATATTCTGAAATTTCAGAAATTGGTTTTGTCCTGAACTGGGACAACAAGTCAAAACCTCAGAATGTTTTGCAAAACAAAATATCCAAAAAATATTTTGTTTCAATCTTATTGAAACATTTCATTTAGACAAGGTCAAAATGTTTCGTTTCAAGTTTATCATTTTATATTATAAGTTATCATAATCAGTCAAACTGATGAAGGCTCAATGAAACATTTTCATAATTTCCCCTGAAAAGTTTGAGAAAACTGTTCCATCAGATAATTTTTGACCAACTCTAGTAAATAGCTATTTAATGGATAAAATGCCAGCCAATAGCACTCAGAAATACATAGCATTGTTCCTTGGTTTTATAGGACTGGTAAGAGTTGTTACTATAAGGGGCTTCCTCAGTGAAGCTCTGTTCAAAAAGTATACATAGTTACTGCAGACTCCACGATGGTTGGCTGCAGAGAGGCCACAGACTTAATGGAAGTCACTACCCCTCCCAGTTATGAGGCAACTTCCGTGTTCAGTAATATTTGCACAGCCATTTTGTTTTTAAAGAGTATATTGAATATATTACCTACATATAATGTAACAGGATACCTTATCTGCTGATGTTCTCTGAAACAAGTTGCAGCATTTCATGAAATGCAATTTTTGCAAATAAGTAAATTACAGGGGAGACAAAAGGACCAGATCCTCAGCTGGTGTAAATCAGTAAAGGTCCATTGCCAAACAGGACCCTGAATAAATTGGACTGAATGAAACCCAAAACCCCTAGCTTAGAGTGGATTTCTTTGCCATTGCCTCAAAGTCAGTGGACATGAGCTTTATTGAAGAGGAGCAAAAAGAGGTGGGAGAGCCTAAGATTAAGTGCACAGAAGTGTTCCAGCAGCAGGTTGTTGTTTTTTTTTTTGTTATTTCACCTAAAAATACAGTTTATTTCACTTACAATAGTCAGTGATAAGACAGACAAAAGTATATTTGATAGGACCTAGTTTGTTGTTTTCTTACTAGTGTTCTTAAATTGACCTAAAAGCAAAAGATCTTAGTGCTTTTGTTACATTAAAACGCTACAGATTTAAGTTAGTTAGTTACACTATTTCCTCTCAATTCTGTACAACTTTTTGTGCATTTTTTAAATGTAGTGCATCTGAACCAAAACCTCAAAGCCCTACACTTCAAAAAGCTGAACACAAGCCGATCCAAACCTTGATTCCACAGGCCTAACAGCAGGGCTCCACCCTCTTCTAGAAAAGGGTGAGCACCAAAAGGTTCATTTCAGATAAGCAACCAACAGTTCAAATGCTTATCCAAACTATCTGAAACTCTCTGATCTACAGAACAGCCTTTCTTGCAATGTTTCAACACTTTATCTTACAGCCCCAGCAGGAAACAAGAGAAGCAAAGGTATGGGACGATGAAAAAAAAAAGTAGCAGGGAGAATTTTTTTAAATGTGCTAAAACTGTTCAGAACAGTTCTAGGACAACTTTTTATAGGAAGGTTGGAGAAGGTTTTATTTTGCCCAAGCAAGATCATCAAGCCCCATTTTTAATCTTCTTTGTTAGACCAATACCAATACCCAGGGCTAGTAGAACTCGAATTAACCAACCCCGGGTTTGTTAACTTACGGCTTGAGCATTTACATTCATTTGTAATTCCAGGTTAGGAACTGTTGAACCCTTGGTCCGAACCTGGGGCTCCAGCATCTACTCTGCATTATGTAGACCCGAATACAACCACCCATATCCCAGACTTCCTAGTACCCTCCCAAAATACGGCTCACCCTTTTGGAGGGTTATTGGGTTACAGATTGTCATAATAAACCATAAATCCAGTGTCTTAATAAAGACCATGATTTTTAGTGTTTTGGTCTGTTATTTTTCTGTGAGAGTTCATCTGAGAGCTTAGTGATTGTCTGGTTTCACCCAGTTGTTATTGGGGCCTTCAAACAACCCTTCAAACTCGCCAAGCTCATCATCAGAAGCATGCTTCCCACATACCAGGACCCACCAATTTAAAGTGACACCAGACTCTGCCATAACAGATGCAAAACCTGCAGACATTCACTGCTACAATGATCTATACCCCCACCCCAACAAACCTTACAAGACCCAGGGTCCTACACATGCCTACCTCTACATGTGCTGTACCACACCCAAGACGCATAGGTGCTGTAACTAGGGGTGCTGCCACATGCT
This sequence comes from Chrysemys picta bellii, assembly GCF_011386835.1. Lineage (NCBI taxonomy): Eukaryota > Metazoa > Chordata > Testudines > Emydidae > Chrysemys > Chrysemys picta. The sequence continues at coordinate 108,268,655 of NC_088791.1, forward strand.
CTGGCTTGAAGTGGTTTCCATCATATACAGGGTTTAAAGCTCTCAGCACCCCCTCTATAAAAATTGTTCCAGCACCCCTGCTAAGACCCTGCAAGATGGGAGAGTCCTAGAGTCTGGGTTGCAGACTGGGCCCCTAATGTCTACACTGCAATTAAACAGCCCCTTAGCCCAAGACCTGCATGGGCTGGCTGTGGGTTTTTATTTGCAGAGTAGACATACCCTCTGAGGCCTGGTCTACACTAGGAAATTAGGTCAGTATAACTACATCACTCAGGGGTGTGAAAAAAATCCACACCTCTGAGCAAGGCATTTAAACTGACCTAACTACCTGTGTATTCAGCACTAGGTGGATGGAAGAATTCTCCCGTCAACCTCGCTACTGCCTCTTGGGGAGGCAGATTACCTACGCTGACAGAAGAACTCCTCCCATCCGTGTAGGTAACCTCTTCACTAAAGCAGCATAGCTGCAGTGGTACCATTGCACTGCTGTACTGGTTTGTGTGTAGACAAGCCCTGAGTACCTTTCCCAGACCTCAAGAAGAGCTCTGCGTAACTCACAAGCTTGTCTCTCTCACCAGCAGAAGTTGGTCCAGCAAAAGATATTACATCCTACAGCAACACTGCGTAGAGTTAGTACATATGCCAGTTCCTGACCTGAATGAGCAGCATTTACTGAGAAACACAGAGGAGTATGTTTTAAGTGACCACCTAAGGGGGTATGCAGTGTTGTTGTACCCATGTATGTCCCAGGATATTAGAGAGAGAAGATGGGTGAGGTAATATCTTGTATGGAACTACTGTTGGTGAGAGAGACAAGCTTCTGAGCTATACAGAGCTCTTCTTCAGATCTGGGAAACACACTCCTTGTCTACACTACTGAGTTTTGTCCACAAAAGGCAGCTTTTGTCAACAAAACAGTGAATCCGTACACACTGCAATGCAACTTTTGGCAGCAAAAATGTCCTGTTTTGGTGACAAAATAAAAGCACCCTGACGAGAGACATAAGGCTTTTTGCGCAAAATTTGTCAACAAAGTACCAGTGTAGACACCGTGCTTGATTTTATCACTTTAATTGGCCTCCCAGAGGTGTCCCACAGTGCCCATCCTGACCGCTCTGGTCAGCAGTTTGAACTCCACTGTCCTGCAGCCAGGTAAACAACCATCTTCCCCTCCCCCTTAGAAGCCTTATATTCCATTTCCTGTTGCCTCGGCCTGGAGAGGTCTCATTGCATCTTCCCAGGTAACCATGGCGGCTTATCACAGCAAACACTGCAGAGCTGCTGGATCTGCTCAGTATACGGGGAAGGAGGCTGTGTAGTCCCAGCTGCACTTGAGCCATAGGAATTTTGATATCTATGGGCAGATTTCTTGAAGCTTGTATGAAAAGGGGTATGACTGGGACATGCTGCGGTGCAGAGCGAAGATAAAGGAGCTGAGGCAGGCAAGGGAGGCAAACCATCGCTCCAGTGCTGCACCTAAGACCTGCCAGTTCTATAAGGAGTTGGACACTATCCTCAGTGGTGACTCCACCTCCACGAGCCCCGTGGATACTTTGGTGGGCCTGGAGGCGGCAGAAAGAGGACCTAACCCAGACGACAGAGTCATTGATGAAGAGATGGAGTTAGAAGATGTGGAGCTCCCAACAGAGTCACCTGGTGGGAACTGTTCTCCACTCCGGAGGTGTCTAGCCAGACTCAGCAGTTGCTCTCTGGCGAGCAAGAAGCAGGAGAGAAGACACCTAGTAAGCAGTAGCGTAGCTAGCGGGGAGCAGGGGAAGCAGCCGCTTCCCCTCAGCACATGTTCCATAAGTGGCGCCTTTCCAAAAGCGGCCAGAGGAGTGAGGGAAGGCGCAGGCTGGCGGCCTGCAATGCGGCCGGCAGCCATGGGGGGGTGGCAGGCACGGCCAGAGGAGCAGGGGACGCAGCATGCGGTCTGCAGCGCGGCCGGCAGCCGCGGCCGGCAGCCATGGGGGGGTGGCGGGCGCAGCCAGAGGAGTGGGGGGAGCAGCATGGTGGTTGGCAGCCGTGGCCAGAGGAGCAAGGGGGGAGGGCCACGTGGGTGGCACGGCAGGGCCGGAGGAGCCATGGGGGGAGGGGCGGTGCAGCCGGAGGAGGAGCCAAGGGGGGCACGGAGCGGTCAGAGGAGGAGCCAAGGGGGGGCGCCTTTTTTATGTTTGCTCCCCCTGCTCTTAGAAGCTGGCTATGCCACTGCTAGTAAGTGTCTGTGGTTGTGTAGTGAGGAGGTGGGTTCAGGGCATAGAAATGTACAAGGCTGCTTTGTTCCTTCCCCCATTGTAGGAAAAACTTTCCTGCGCCATTCGGCAATCACTTGCACAGGGACCAAAGCGATACACAGGCAAGCTGCACAGGGACCAGGGCGGAGACCACAAGCACGTAGTAGATGTACCCTCACTTCCTTGCTTACCCTCAGCAGTGAGATATCTGCTACAATGACTCCTGCCTGTAGAAAAGTATGATTTCTTTTCCCCATGTAGAGCACATACACACGTCCATACTCACTGTGCTTTGGGTGTTCGCTGAGATGTGTGCTGGCCAAGGGTCACTGAGAAAGTGATTGTTATGTTATCAGAGATGTATTTTACTGAAATGTTTCAATACTGTGTGTGAACTTAACGATCATGCTTCTGTGCATTGTTCCTTGTGCTTCGTCAGATGTGGCCTTAAGGAACACCCCACACACACCGGCCGAGCTCTCCGCCAGATAAGAAAACGCTCAAGAGGGAGAAGAGACGACATGTTCTTGGGGTACTGCACTTCTCCAAAGGAGAAAAAAAGGAATGCGAGGAGTTGAGGGAAGCCAAAAGGCAGGACAGAAAAGAAAATCAGGAGTTTGTTAAGGACACTACTGAGCAGATGATTAAAGTAATGGAAAAGCAAACGCAGATGCTGAAGTCCTTAATGCTGCAGACTGAGCAGATCTGTGCCCGCCCTCCCCTGCAGCACATTCAGAAATCTTTTCTGTGCCCCCCCCCTCCCCCAAAAAACCACCCCTCCGCCTGCAGAGTCCTTTCCACTTTCTGGGACTTCTCGGTTTCTCCTTTGCTCCACCCCCTCAGACAACTTTCACAATGATAGCTGGACCTACACACAGCTCTGAAAGTCTGCGCTTCCTGGTACCTCCTTTCCCACCAAGCGTCTTTGTGTGTCTCTGTGTGTTGTTTCTTGTGCAATAAAAAGTAAAGTTTCTGAACAGTACCATCTTTGTTTCTTACAAATTGAGATAGCAGGCACCACCAATACATACACAGGCAGTTTAATCATTTGCTTACTGGAATGTAAGGCCTGAAATTTCACCACTGCTTACTAGGAAAACTACATGTAATATAACATTGCAGCACCAAATCACAGAGATTTACATCACTGGTTCTCATTTTCAAAGTGTTGCCTCAAAGCCTCCCTGATTCGCATTGCCCCCCTGTGAGCCCCTGGTATCTGGCTGCTCAAAATCAGCAGCCAAGCAGTCTGCCTCAGCTCTCCACCCCTGAGCAAACCTTTCACTCTTAGCTTCACAGAGATTATGCAACGTACAACACGCGGCTATGACCATGGGAATGTTATCCTCATTGAGGTCTAACCAGCCACAAAGGCATCACCAGTGCACCTTTAATCTGCCAAAAGCACATTCCACAGTCATCTGGCACTTACTCAACCTGTTGTTGAACTGCTCCTTACTGCTATGCAGGTTTCCCATGTAAAAGTTTCATCAGCCATGGCTGTAAGGGGTATGCTGGGTCTTCCAGGATCACTATGGGCATTTCAACATCCCCCACTGTAATCTTCTGGTCTGGAAAGAAAGTCCCCGCTTGTAGCTTTCTATACAGGCCAGTGTTCCCAAAGATGCGCCGTCGTGCACCTTCCCAGACCAGCCCACGTTGATGTCAGTGAAACACCCACAAGTGATCCACAAGTGCCTGCAACACCATGGATAAGTACCCCTTCCTATTGATGTACTCCGTCGCAAGGTGGTCTGGTGCCAAAATTGGAATGCATGCCATCTATCACCCCTCCACTGTCAGGGAAACCCATTTCTGCCAAGCCAACCAATATTTCACTCACATGCATTTCCCAGAGTTACAGTCCTTCGTAGCAGGATGCAAATAATTGCCCTGGACACTTGCGTTAACGCAGCCCCACTTGTTGACTTCCTGATTCCAAATTGATTCGTAACCGACCGATAACAGTCTGGAGTTGCCAGCTTCCACACAGAGATTGCCACGTGCTTCTCTACTGATAGGGCAGCTCTCAGTCTGGTGTCCTTGGACCATAGCGCTGAGGCGAGCTCCGCACACAGCTCCAGGAAGGTGGCTTTCCGCATCCAAAAGTTCTGTAGCCACTGCTCATCATCCCAGACCTGCATGACGATACGATCCCACCATTCAGTGCTTGTTTCCCCGAGCCCAAAAGCAACAGTCCACTGTCTGCAGCTGTTCCGTGAATGCCAAAAGCAATTTAAAGTTACTCCTATCCATATCACCCAGCATGTCAGGCAACTGGGTGTCTTCTTCAGTTAGGAACTTCATGATTAACTGCACTGCCATCCACGATGTCTTAATTATAGTTATCGAAGCACAGAAGAGCAGTGCGGGATCCATCCCTTCTCACAAGGGAGCTGGGATGCACAGCAAACAAGGGCCTTTGAAAAATGCCACAAAAGAAAGCTGGAAGCTAGTGGAATGCTGGGACAGAAAACAGTGCATCATGGGACACTGAGCCCAGTCCCAAGATGCACTGTGATCCGCTCCACCTTCCCACTGGACCTAACAGCAGAAGGTGTCGAGGTGGACTGTGGGCTAGGTACCCACAGTGCATTGCTCACACTGTCGATGATAGTGCCCCACCTGTGGATGTGCTCTGCCAACAGAGGCAGTGAATGTGAACATTCAATACCAATTTTCATTATAGCCCTTTTTGAGTGTCAACATGACTTTTGTCGACAAAACTCAGTAGTGTAGACAAGGCCTTAATCAGAGTGTTACAGCTAAAACACAGGGTGGAACACATTGTTTAGCATCAGTAGTTAACACATACAAGGGACCATCCAAAGTGAAGATGGCCATTTACACACCTCAACAGAAGTTGGTCCAATAAAAAAAAAAATATTGCCTCACCCACCCTTGTCCACAAGAGAGTAAGCATAAATGGTTGTCTAGCAGAGGTTGATGTTTAACTACATGTAGAACAAAACTGTCCTGAAGATGTTGGAGCTATTTTCAAGTTGTTACTTAGAGAGGAGATTGCCTATTGGTAGGGTCCTAACAAATTCACAGTCCAGTTTGGTCTATTTCACGGTCATAGGATTTTAAAAATCATAAATTTCATGATTTCAGCTATTTAAATCTGAACTTTCACAGTGTTATAATTGTAGGGGTCCTCACCCAAAAAAAAAGAGTTGGGGGGGGGGAGGCTGTCACAAGGTTAGTGTGTCTGTGGGGGGGGGGGGGGAGGGTGTTGCAGTACTGCTACCCTTACTTCTGCACTGCTGCAGGAAGCGGCCTGCCTTCAGAGATGGGCAGCTGGAGAGTGGTGGCTGCCAGCCAGGAGCCCAGCTCTGAAGGCAGCACAGAAGTAAGGGTAGTAGTACCACAAATCCCCCCCCCCCACACACACACACACAATATAACCTTGCGACCCCCCCCTGCAACTCCTTTTTGGGTCAGGACTCCCAATTTGAGAAACCCTGATCTCTCCCTTGAAATCTGTGTAGTATAGTGTAAAAGCACACAAAAGACCAGATTTCACTGGGGGAGACCAGATTTCACGGCCCGTTACGTATTTTTCATGGCCGTGAATTTGGTAGGGCCCTACCTATTGGAAATAGCCCTTCATGCAGGTTTCACTGCCAGTTAATTCCATGATAAAATTCTAATGGGAACTTTGTTTTCTAATGCACTAAAATCACCCGTCAGTCCATAAAAGGAACCCTTTCACCCGCTTTTCTCCATCCTTTCAGTCTCTTGAATGTAGTCACAGTGCTATTACCGCACAAACCAATGACGGTACTGAAGCTGTAAGCAGGAAAACTTTCCCCAATCCTAACTTGCAAAGCAATGCAGAAGAGAACTAAGTTTTGGAACTGCTAAGTGTGTCTGCACAGCGTGTTTCTGCAGGGGCTGTACCTTTTGTAGCTCAGACATCAAGACTGATTGCTAGGAAGCAGACTGTGAACTGGAATAGTACTCTGGAGATTGACATGCAAATGAGTTAACAATGCAATTAAAATGCTCTTTGGGGGTCTCACTCTACATTTCACCATCTCCTCCCCACTACACATCTGTGATCAGTCACCCAGCACTCTCTGGCCTCAGGTTCACCTCACATACTGTACACACACAAAACCCCTATTCAGAATGAGATCAGGATGCAGTAATAGAGTGTTCAGAAAATGCCCTTGTGATTCAGCAGGCACACTGTCTACAGAGTTTTAGGGAACATGTTGTAAGGATTTGCTCTGGTTGTTTATTTATTTGTAAGTGCTCATTCCTTATTACCAGCTGAATGGGACAGTTCAGGCTCACAATGTAAGGAGAGGACAGCCAGAGGGCTAACACAACTTATTAGGCAGAGGACCAGAAGCTTAGGAGCCTGGAAGAGCTTGTTTCACCAGAGTTAATGATTCTGGTAAACAGTTCCGGGAAGCTCTATTTAAAGAGACACTGTCAGGTAGATTTAGGGCCAAATTTTCAACTCAGTCTTCAGATGGACAGTTTTTTCCTCTCTATCAAAAACAAACAAACAAACACCAAACACAAAAACACACACAAAAAAAACAACCTCTACGGAAAAAATCCAGGGCACTTAGATGTCTAAATGTCTATTTGGACTCAGATGTCAGGCTGATAGACACACAAGGAACAGTCAGTACAGGCAGAGATAATTGACACTCTGATAATTGACAGAATTAGATTTGCCTTAAAACCAGTTTCGAATCCCAGCCAGATTATATCATCTAGGATTATGGGTTTTGTGTGTGGAAGAGAGAAATTCTTAATGGTTAATCACCCCCTCCAATTCTCCTCCCCTACCCAAGTTAATTATGCCTCCTAAAATACCAGCAAGTAAGGCAATCTCTGACATAAGGGAGCGTTTGGAATTATTACACCCTTTGACCACTACCGGTCAATGGTTTTGATCAACAATTTGTGCAGCCAGCTACACAGAGAACAACTAATCCAGCATTCTTCCTCCATACCCAGCAAAATGGGGTCAACCAGTCCCCACCAGAATGAGCTCCAGAAATCCATCCCCCAATCGGTTTAATACAATAACAGGCACTCACACAGTCTGAGAGAAACCAAGTATCGGAGGGTCATGTAAGAAACCAGGTAAACAGAGGTTATGTGAGTAACCTGCTATGTATAGGTAATAGTGTAACCGTGCCTCAGTGGGTCACAACTGAGAATACCAAATTCAGGACAAACTGCTAAGAAATAGGGCGGATACCAACAAACTAGTGGTTATTCTTCCATAAGATATACCAAACCAGCAACATAAGTAAACTTCTGTCTCACCACACTGTCTAACAAGAAGTCAGGTAAGCAGTTTCCTTAGATATTTCAGTCCTTGCATCACCACCAAAAAACACAGGATTTAAAGATGAGTGGTTCTTTAAAACCAGGCTCATCAAACAAAGTGTTCTTCTGAACTCAAAGGACCAGCCCCACACCCAGGAGCAGTGCCAGGGTTTTGGCCGCCCTAGGCGGCAGCGCTCCTCCTCTGAGCATTTGGCGGCGGGGGTCCTTCCCCTCCGCGTCTTCGGGGCACTTCGGCGGCGGGTCCCAGAGCGAGTGAAGGACCCACCGCCGAATTTCCACCGAAGACCCGGAGCGGAAGAACCCCCCGCCGCCAAATTTCTGCCGAGGGTGGCAAAATGCCGCCCCCAAAATCCTACCGCCCTAGGCGACCGCCTAAGGTTGCTTAGTGGAAGCGCCAGCCCTGCACACACCCAGGTCAATATATAACTCAGATCTTACCCAAAAAATCATGCTATTACCAAACGTTTAGTATCTAAAATCTAAAGGTTTATTTATAAAGAAAGAAAGAAAGATCAGAGTTAAAATTGGTTAAAGGAATCAAATACATACAATAAATGCAAAGTTCTTGGATCAGGCTTGTAGCAGTGATGGAATAAACTGCTAGCTTAAGTCAAGTCTCTGGTTGCTTCCAAATCATTGGAAGGACCTCAGTCCCTTGGTTAGAATGCTCCCATTAGTACAAGTCCATAGTCCAGAGGTTTGAGCAGGAAAGAGGCAAAATTGAGGTGTTCCCAGGGTTTTTTTTTTATAGCTTCTGGCATGTGAAGGGAAATCCATTGTTTCAAACAAAGCCCTTGGCTAGTGGAAAATTACAGGTAAAAGATGGGCGTTTGGAGTCACATGGGCAAGTCACATGTCCATGCCCAATTTTGCTTAGTCATTGCAGGAAGCCATTACCTATACTTTAGATGGAACGTTCACAGAAAAGTCCATTCAGTGTAGCTGGGCATCTTCCCTTTTGGGTAGGCCACTCAATTTGAATAGTCCCTCTAAGATGTGCTGGCTAACTACCTCATGGTTGTTACCCCAGGAGCAAACATTTGAAATCCAGGTATAGAGCCAATACTTATAACTTCAAATACAAAAATGATACATGCATATAGATAGCATAATCAATCATAGCCTTTTCATAGACATCTCACATTTTGTACAAGATTTGTTGCAAATATATAACAGGGGTTGCAACAATGATTTATATGGTCATATTTTAATCAGATAATGTCACAAACAGTATGGGAAAGAACAAGTTAAGGTGACAGTCAAATGAATAAGGCTACAAAGAAATTAAAAAAAAAAAAACACACACAACAAAAAACAGGAAAATGCTTAGGCCACCCACCTTCTCTCTCTAGTATCCTAGGGCCAACACGGCTACCACTACACTGCAAACATAGGCCAAAGAAGTAAGCCATGTAGATAACAATATGAGTGGAGGGATGTATGACCAAGGCATGCTAAGAAAATGTGTCCCAATCAGGAAAAGAGTATTGTGTGAAAATGCAGCATATGTATAGCATAGACTATACAGATAAGGGTGATAAGTTATCAGTTAGGCAACACTGGCAAGAGCAAGGATGTGCACACATGATGTATGGATTAGATACATGTATCAGGCATAGAAGGAAAGTGTCACAAGGCAGTGTTGCTCCACAGCTACCAAACATTCGCTGCCATGCCCAGGCCCCTTTAAGAAGGTTCATTCTCTTAACACAGGCAGGTAAATCAACAGAAAACAATTTTAACTCACTCCTTTCTCTCACACTTCAGGGGTCTCTAGCACTCTTGCTCCTAGCAGCTTCCCAATTTCAATCAACTCTGCTCCCTTCCTGGAGCTTTAGCCCCAGGGCTGCTTCCCTGAGCACCTGGCCCCTTGCTCTAGGGACTCCACACAGGAGATAGCTCTGCTCCACAGTCACATTCTTCCCCAGGCACAGCCTGGCCCAATCATTCTCTCTGCCACCTCCTCATTTCCTGCCCTCTGGCAGCCCTTTACAGGTCCAGGTGTAGCCCAGCCCCCTTTAATTGGCTGGATGGGGCTCATCTGCTCTGACACAGGGAAGCTGGTCTCTGTGAATAGAACTAGGCTTAGCTCCCCTGTGACAGAGCGCTAGTTACTGACCATGTGGGGGGAAACATTGCAAGATCTACACAGCCAAACCAGTATGGAGGTAAACAGCCTACCAGTGCCACAGGCCTGGGGAACTGATCACTAGCCTACCCTGCTCTGTTTTATGTTTGATTACGCTCATGATGTATTGTCCTACATTTTTCTCAGTAAGGCTTTAAAATTGATTAAGCTTAATAATGGGCATTGGCCACGCTTTTTGCCCAACAACAGAACCTAAAAAAAACAAAGGATCATCCCCGTGAAGGCCCAGCAGGCTCCCATATTGACTTGTGTCACAGGATAGGCTCCAACCCAACTTATAAGCACTTTCCCTTCTCCTGCACAAAGCCCATCCAAATGCATCTTTCCCATCTGGTGTAAAAACAGGAGAGCAAAAATAAAGCTTTGCCTTCTCGGTATGAGTTCACAGAAACAGTTTTATTCACACAGCAAGATCTGTGCTATAAAACGGTACATAGCATTCTCCCTCTAAGTTCAAAGCCATCTTCTCCTCAACCCCACTGCCTCTTTTGCTGGTGTTTGTAAGGCAGCTGACCCCAAATACCTGATGGGCTCTAGCTGTTCTTGCCTCTTAGCCCATTCCTCCCCGGACTTCCACAAAGCAAAGAAGAGGTGCTATAGTTTACCTCTGCCTGGGTGACCCCAGTGGGCAGTGTACCCTGTCACACCATACCAGGTGTTAATATCTATTTTAATGTAGTTGGGGAAAAGACAGGAACATTAAACTGGCACCTTCACAACAAGAGAAATCTGTATGGAAACATTCCAGATTTTAAACCCTTGCTCCTCCTCAGATGTCACTCTTCAGCAGGTGATATGGACTCCTGTCAGACTAAAACTGAATTGGGTCATTACAATCAAATAAATATTGCTCATTTCAAAGTGACACTGGATTTTTTTAAACATGCATTCTGATTTTCATCCATTTGGACATAATTTTGAGGCCAAGCACTAATTATTTGGGGGCAGATTTTAAAGATGTTTAGGTGCCTAAAGATGCAGAAAGGCACTTAGTGGATTTTAAAGAAGAACCTAGGTTCTTTTACAAATCCCACCAGGTGCCTGTCTGCATCTTTAGGCATCCAAATACTTTTAAAAATCTGGCTCTGTGTGCTCAGAATTACAGTTACTTGCAGGTGCAAATAGACCTTGAGGCAATCATGCTTCTGTTAATAGCTGCACGTTAATATCTTTGTTACTTAATTTTAAAATGTAAAATAAAATTAGTGTTAATATTTCATATTGAATATAGATGTCCTTTTCCAACAAATGAAAGTCTTACAAATCACATCATCTGAGACGTTTTTAAATGTTAAAGATTCTTCTCTCTTCTTCGGTAGTTTAAAGACACTTTAAATAGTAAAAAACAACATAGCAACCCAACACTAGGGAAACAAGCACCGAAGACGTGAAATCACTGTAATTTTCCATGACAATGGTTATGGAATAAATCACACTAGGCGAAAAACAAAACACAAGCCGCAGCTGAGAGCTTCAAATGCCCTCTGCCCTCTCCCTGGAGCTGCCTTACTGGTATTCTAAAAACACTGCATTGTTAGGAGGAGAAAATGCTAAACATTTCAAGACGATAACAATATTGACATTTAAGTGCACTAAACAGCAATTTTCAGATGGGCAATGTGGTTAGCATAAATTAATTGTCACCCTTTCAAATGTTCATTCTCATCAGATTGTTCCTAAATAGCCTAAATGTCTGGCTACGTATAAAATATATTTTGTCTGTGCTAGAAACAACAAGGCTATTTCTGCATTCCTCCTTATATACAGCCAGATTAAATTAAAAAAAAAAAAAAAAAGACAATTCATGGAATAAGCTGTTGTATGAAACAGAAGCTGTTTTATTCTGTGCATAATCCTGTGACCCTCATTCTCAACAAGGCAGTATAATAACAGGGCTAGAATAAACGGTGCTGTTTCAGGCTAAAGACTTATCTGGGTTTGTACTGTTATGAGGCCCAATCCTCAACTGGCATTAATAAGCACAGCTCTCTTGAAGTTATTCAAGGTGGTGGCCTGTGATCCAGGTTCCAACACTGGGAGTAAATCAAGCCCTTTCTCAACTGTTGAATATTAGACCTTGTCTACAATACACAATTTTGTCTACAAAAGTCAGCTTTCATTGACAAAACACTGAAATGCTCCTCCTGACGATGTAACTTCCCTGCTACGCTGACATAAAACCACCTCAATGAGAGGCATAGGGCTTTTTGCAATGTAGTTAGAGTGACGCAGCATCAGTGTAGACACTGCGCTTGGTTATGTCATCTTAACTGGCCTCCAGGAGGCGTCCCACAATGCCCATCCTAACCGCTCTGGTGAATACTTTGAACTCCGCTGCCCTGAAAGTAGAGCATGTTTAAAGGCCCAGGAATTTTTGAAATGCCTCTTCTCATTTGCTCAGTGTGCACAGTTCACACAGCATCTTCCCAGCAGACTATGCCAGCTTTCCACACCAGACACACTCTCGCGTGGTGTGCACTGGAGCTGTTGGATCTGCTGGGCCTATGGGGAGAGGACACTGTGCAGTCGCAGCTTTGCTCCAGCCGTAGGAACTTTGATACTTACTGGCAGATTGCTCGTGGCATGCAGGAGAAGGGGCACGAAAGGGAGGCACAACAGTGCTGTGCTAAGATCAAGGAGCTCAGGCAGGCGTACCAGAAAGCAAGGGAGGCTGGCCGTCGCTCTGGTGCAGCGCTGAAGATATGCTCTTCTACAAGGAGCAGCGTGCTATCCTCAGCGGTGACCCCACCTCCACTGCCAAGAGCCCCGTGGATACTTTGGGGGGACTGGAGGCAGCAGCCAGTAGACTCAACCTCAAGCACACAATGGTAGACAAGGAAGTGGAGCTGGAGGACGATGTGGAGCACACGGCATGGTTGTCAGATGGCATGGTGAGCCAGAACCTCTTTTTGACTCCGGAGGGGTCTAGCCAGTCCCAGCACTCTGGCTCTGGCACGCATGATGCAGGAGCGGGGACCTCCAGTAAGTGCTCATTTTGCTTTGATACTGCATGGTGTGTGGAGATTGAGCTCTCATTTACTTTGTTATATGGTAAAGGAGGGATAAGGGACAGAAATTAACAACAGAGCCTGTCCATCTACGCAATAGAGCCACGGTGGAAAAGTTTCTTAATGTACACAGGGATGTCTCTGGAATCCACCACAGTGATCCCTAGGAAACTTTCCTGTAGGTATTCTGCAGTCCTCGGCAGAAGGTTCCTTGGCAGAGCTGCCTTGTTTCTCCCCCCGCTGTAGAAAATTTTGCTGTGCCACACAGCAATTATTTCTGCAGGGACCAGAGTGGCACACAGGCAAGCAGCATACGGAGCCAGTCTGAAGCCACACACATGCAGGAGATGCACCCTTGCATTGTGGGTTACCCTCAGGAGTGAGATATTGAGTTTGATTATCTTAGCCTCTGGAAAAGGGTACCAATATTCAGATTAGGCTCCCTGGGTGCTTTTAGTAACCCGCTTCGCAAACCAACCAGACCCTTTGTCCCTTCTTGCCAATTCCCCCTTCCCTCCCTGCAGCAAACTCATGATATTTGGGACTCGTGCCAAGCTATGTGCCAGCCAAGGGACAGTGAGAAAGAGGTGTATGTAACTTTGGTGATTCACAGCTGTGAGCGCACTTACAATACTATCTCTATTTATTGTTTCTTAGGCTTTTGTAGATGTGCCCTTGAGGACCCACTCCTCCACACTGGCAGAGTGCATCAGTCAGACAAGGCCGAGAACGAGGAGGAGTAAGGAGGGTGTGTTTCGCGAAGTGCTGCAGTCACTAGCGAAACAAGAGCGTAGAGGGAGACAATTAATGAAAGAATCAGACTGGATAGCCTGGAAAGGAGAGGGGGGAGGAGTGGATGATAAAGCTCTTGGAGGGCCAGACAAATTCTGAAGTCTGCAGTCTGAGCACATCCATGCATGACTCCCCCTGCAGCCAATACTCATCTCCATTCCATGCCCTCCCCTAACTCCCACACACACACATACCTTGTGTTTTCCCGGGTCTCTCACAGTACCCTGTGCACTCCATGCCTAGGGACTGGTTTCACAATGTTAGCCAAATGGGCTCGTTTCCCCCTGGAGTTACTCAATTACCCCAAGGAAGCATGGGAGTCTAGAAGACGGCTTCAAGTTCTTTATTGATCAGTCAGCTGAGCGGGTGCTCCCCTCGACTCATGCCAGAGGGAGAGGCACACCTTACAAGCGCAGAGCAGGCCTTTTTATACCCAGTAACAAACAACGTAGCATGCATACATTCTGCTAGCTTATGCAATTTTTGAATTCCTTTTGGGGGTCTTCAGGATACATCTGTTTGACTTCCTTGATTGATTTTCTGGTGTACGTGTATGCGGAAAGCAGCTGCGTGAATGTGGGGAGCAGCTGGGATAATAGGCAAATAGTTGACCTTTGCTCTAACAAGTTCTCCCCCATTAAAAGTATTTTGTGAGCTTTATGGCCCCCAATCCTCATCCTTCACCGGCTGGTACAGCACCATCATTTGTTGATATACAATTTGATTAGTCATTCGTCGGACTAACGCAACTACACAGGGAGCAAAGCAAGCTAGGGTTAATGGGGTTGTAATAAAGAGTACAAAGAGGAGGAAACCCTTTCGGAGCCATCCTAGTTGCGGTAACCAGGAAGTGAACCAGTCCATATTCCACCCTCCCCAGGTCTGAACCGGGACATGGGCTAACTTTCTCATTTCCTTTGTTAGTTGTTTTACCGCTTTTCCATTATCGTCGATTTGTAAACAGCAATTGGACTCATTTAATTTTGCACAAACCCCTCCTTCCTCCGCTAGTAAATAATCAAGGACTATATGGTGCTGATAGATTGCATTCCTCATCTGGGTTGATTGATCGGCCAAAAGGTCAAGAGCCGCAGCTGTTTGGTTGGTTAATACTTCCAAGTCAGCCTGTAACCTAATTTTTCGATTTAGGTTATAAATAGGTTCTCTGGCCCCAGATATTAACTCATTAGGGTTCCAAGTGGCCGGTCCATAATGTTGTATAATCCTCTCGGGGGGCCATTCCTGAGCTCCCCACGTTTGGGAGCTTCCGGCGGCCAGGGTGGAGTCTCTAATTAAATCATCATACACCTTAATTCCCAATTTGTTTCCCTGTATCTGGGGTAATAGAAAGAACAAGGGTCTAATATAGCCGATATAACATATCCCTGACCAATTTGGAGGCAATCGGCGGTAGGCATAGGATCCGCAGATCCAATAATGGCCTTTCAGGGCCCAGGTTCCATTAGCAAAGGGACCATCCCAGATCTCAGAGTCCTCTGGTTGTTCAAAATATAAATAATTATCGTTCTCTGACGGTCCACCTGGCCCTAGAGGTCCCCCCACAACGGTTGACTCACCGTAAGAATCGCAATAATTACATTTCCTTGCCCCAGCTCCCGTCTTCCAAACGGAATTGCAGCCCAGTCTTGGCTGATTGGTGTTAGTCCAGAACTGTTTAAAACCGGCGGCCCGGGTCCCGTTTTGGTGATTCCATGCCCATTGATAGATCCGCACCACGTGATCCTTACTAGTGGCATTGTCTCGCTGGCAACTTATAAATAGGGCATCAAAGAACCCATCCTGTCCTACCGCTTTGCAACCTTCCCCTGTTTTGTGTTGGTAGGAGCATTTCACCCAACTATTATTGGTAAGCCTCACATGGGTGTGGTTCCATCGCCCTTGATATTTAGAACAGTCATACGAGCGACAGTAGGGATCCCAGCAGTCAAATCCTGGGGATAGAGTCCAATCACACCTACTTTCTCCCATATATACTCCCTCCTGTCTTGTTCGATTAAGGCAAAGAATACCCATTCCAGAGGAATAGAGTCGCCAAGGACTACCATTCTCAGTCCAAACTTTTGTTCCAATATGGACTATACTTAAATTACTAACCCACCATTTGGGTTGCACCGGCTGAGCTACCCAAGGCCATTCATTTAATTCTCCTGGGCCTCCACACACCCAACAGTTACTGAGATTAAAGGAGTTTGCTATTGTCTCCCCCAGTTGTAAAAACCTATTTTCCCAACCATAATAGTGATGGAAATACATAAACAGAAATATTAACAATAATTTCATTCTCTTTTCCTAAACAGTCCCTTTAGTCCGTCCAGCTGCCGGTACTCCCAGGTGGAGTCTTCACCTGTGCCATCCCAGGCGTCCGGAGCCGGGGCGGGCAGAGGACTGGTGTCCTCTTCCGCTGACTCAGTCTCCAGGTTAGGGTTCAGAAACCATTTTACCCGCATGTGGTGCGTCCATTTGTCACTCTCAAGAATTTTAACTGCAGCTTGGCTAATGAGCGAGACAGTGTGCGGGCCGTCCCACTGTGGTGTAAGGGGGTCATGCTTCCACCTCTTGACAAGGACCTGATCACCGATCTGGAACGGGTGCACGGGCTGGTCCAAGGGTAGGGCCTGAAAAGGCACCGCATATCAATGCAGCTGTAACAAAACAGATTGCAGCCCGGAGACCTGTTTCCATAAGGTGTCCTTCCCCATTTCCCAGTTCACATCCTCCCAGAACCCCGGGATAAGGATTCGGGGAGGGAACCCAAAGACTAGTTGAAAGGGTGAAAGCTTAAGACCCTTACGCGGGGCCCTTTGAATGCAGGTAAGGGCGAGTGGTAGCGCATCAAGCCACTTTAAATTAGACTCTGTGCATAGTTTAGTGAGGGTATCCTTAAGAGTTCTATTCATTCTTTCTACCTGGCCCGAGCTCTGCAGCCTCCAAGGTGTATGCAACTTCCATTGTATACCGAGTGCCTGGGACACCTGTTGGACCACTTGTGAGGGAAAGTGGCTTCCCTGATCAGACTCAATTGTTTCAGGGAGATGGAATCGGGGAAGTATTTCATGTAACAGCCCGGACCTGACAATTCCGGGTGGGGTAACACTCTACCCATCCCGTAAGCTGATCCACAAACACGAGTAGGTATTTATAGCCCCTGCAAGGGGGCATTTCTGCAAAGTCAACTTGCCATTTTTGGAAAGGGAATGTGGCCCAGGGCCGGCCTCCCATTGGGGCAGGAGGGCCACACCCCTTTTGGTTGGTTCGTTGACAAACAGGGCAATTACTAACAATTCTCTGGGCTTCCATGTGCATGCCCAGCCCCTTAAGGGATCGGGTGGCCAAATTGACCATTGCCCCCGACCCCATATGTCCCTCTTTATGTATGGACCGAAGAATTTCCTGAAGAACTGGTCGAGGGACAAAAATCTCCCTCTACCCCCCGGTAATTTCCACCATCCAGAGGGAACCTGCTGGGCCCCCGCAGCCTGCGCGTGGCATACTTCCTCAGCTGTGTATTGGGGGGGGGTTAGCTTCTGTATCTTGAACAAAGAGGAGCCACGAGGCCCCCTTCTCGTGCGGCCTCCTTTGCGGCCTGATCAGCCAATTGATTATACCTACGCTGTTCGGCCGCTGTGGCCCTTCCATGGGCACGCACATGTATTACAGCAACCCGGAGGGGAAGCATCAGGGCCTCAAGAAGTGTTTTGATGAGGCTCCCATGTGCAATTCTTTGGCCTGAAGCTGTGAGAAATCCTCTTTCCCTCCACAGGGTCCCGTGAGCATGTACCACCATGTAGGCATAGCGACTATCAGTATACAGGTTAATAGTTTTCCCAGTCCCCAACCAGAGAGCCTCAATAAGAGCCACTAGCTCCGCCGCTTGGGCGGACAAATTAGGGCTAAGTTTAAACTTGTGTACTCCTTTGTTCTTAATTATTACCGCTGCTCCGGTAAACCGCTTGTCATCTATCACATAGCTGGACCCGTCAACGTACCCTTCAATTTCAGGGTTGGGCCAAGGCAAGTCCGAGAGGTCAGGGCGGGGTTTGGTTTCCTGCTGCAAGACTTCAATACAGTCATGAGTGGGGCCGGTCTCATGGGAAACTCGAGGATCGGGCAATAGGGTAGCTGGATTGAGGGAGCTAACTGTCCTAAAGGTTAAGTTGGGGGCTAGCAAGAGCCCCACTTCATATCTGGTATGTCGACTGGGATTTAGGTGCTTTTCCCCAGCGCCTGTCCCAGTAGTTGAGGCACCCTGTGGGGGACCACAACCTCAGTGTCCCCACCCAGGGTCAACTTTTCAGCCTCCTGGATAAGGAGGGCGGTTGCTGCAACGGCCCGTAAACAGGCAGGCCACCCCTTGGCGACAGGGTCCAACACCTTTGAGTAATATCCAATGGGTCGCCAGGTTGGTCCCGACCTTTGGCACAGAACTCCAGCAGCCACCCCTCCCCTCTCATGAACGTATAGGGTGAATGGTCTCCGGTGGTCTGGGAGGGCTAGAGCGGGAGGCTGAACCAAGGCTTCTTTTAGCTCTTGAAATGCTTTTTCCATCTCTCTGGTGCACATCCAATGAAGCAGACCTTCTTTAGTTAAGGACTCATATAATAATTTGGCTCTTCCCCCGTAGTCAGGGATCCAGAGCCGACAAAAGCCAGTCAATCCCAGAAAAGCCCTTAATTCTCGGGGGTTCCGGGGTTGGGGGCTATCAAGTATAACCTGGATTCTTTCTTTACCCAGACTACGACTTCCTTGGCAAAGATGATATCCAAGAAAAGTGACCTGCTGCTTACCCAGCTGAGCTTTTTCCTTAGAGACTTTATACCCCTGTGCCCCAAGGTAATTAAGGAGCTCTATAGTTTGCTCTTTACAGGCTGCCTCTGTTTCAGTACTTAAGAGCAAATCATTGCAATACTGGACTATGTTGCATGAAGGGTGTCTAGCCAGGAATGGGACGAGGTCTCTTCTTAACTGGCTGCCAAAGATCTCAGGTGCACAGGTAAGTCCTTGTGGGACAACGGTCCAAAGGTATTGAGCTTTGTAGTGGGTATCTGGGTCCTCCCACTCAAAGGCAAACAGTCTTTGAGACTCCAGATCAAGGGGAATGGAAAAGAAGGCATCTTTTAAATCTATAACAGAGAACCAACTGTGATTTTTGGGAACTTGACCCAGAATAGTATGAGGATTCGGGACAACTG
The DNA here is from genome assembly GCF_011386835.1 of Chrysemys picta bellii. NCBI lineage: Eukaryota > Metazoa > Chordata > Testudines > Emydidae > Chrysemys > Chrysemys picta. Next base: position 108,287,367 of record NC_088791.1, read on the forward strand.
GATAGGGGGCTTCTATTAACTTGTTAATTTGTCTCAGGTCCTGGACCAATCGATACTGCCCATTAGGCTTAGGCACCCCCATTATCGGAGTATTGTATGGGGACGTGCCTTCCCTGAACCACCCGCACTGCAGAAACTTTTGAATCAGAGGTTTTAATCCGATCCGAGTGGTCAGCTTAAGAGGGTATTGTCGAATTCGGACCAGGCTGCTTCCTTCCTTAAGGGAAACATGCACTGGTGAAGTGTTCCGGGCCCGAGTGACGCCTCCCTCCTCCACCCAAACCTCAAGGTTAACCCCCGGCAGCTGGCTCCCTTCATTCGTCCCCTGGCATTCCAGGGAAAGATTTCTAGCGCTCATGAGGGCCATCTGGTAGTTGGAGGTTTGCTGTTTAGGAAGTCTAACTTCCATAGCCCCATTGTCAAACGAGATTTCCGCCTGCAGTTTAGTAAGGATATCTCGTCCAAGCAGTGCGATGGGGCATGAGGGGCTACAAACAAACTGGTGGGAAATCTGATGGTCCCCTATTTTCACTAGGAGAGGCAGAGTTTTTTCCAAAGCTGTAGTTTGTCTCTCAATCCCCTGGACTATGGCACATCCCTGAGCTCTACCTCAGGGAGCCTTATTAAGGGGGAGCAAACTAAGAGTGGCCCCAGTATCAATAAGGGCTTCAATTGGGCGGCCCTCCACTTTAATTTTTCCCGTGGGATCCAGGCTGACAGCTTGTGCTGGGTCCCCCGGCCCCCCTATGGGCAAGATCCCTCCCCTGAAAGTCCTGTATTGTTGTAGAGGATGGGAAGGGAGGGGGTTCCATTTTTACGTTCCTTTCCCCTGGCCTGTCGCCGGGGGCATTCATTCTTCCAGTGTCCCTCCTCCCTACAGATAGCGCACTGATTTCGACCCAGGCGGGGGCCCCGTTCCTTCCCCGGTGGCCCTGGTCGTCCCTTAACTTTGTCCCCCCTTTCTTCATATCCTTCTCTCAGGGCCATGGCTAAAACGCGGGCCCCTTTCTTCTGCTCCTCATCATCCTTCCGATCATAAACCTTCTGGCACTTTCTAAAAGTTCCTCTATATTCTTGCCCGACACCCCCTCCAACTTCTGCAACTTTTTCCTAATGTCCTCATAGGACTGTCCAATGAAAAGGGGGATTAGTACCCGTTTTCCGTTGGTTTCCTCAGGATCGAGGTCTGTGTATCTTTTACAGGTATTACAAAGCCACTCATAAAAAGCGGCTGGGTTTTCATTCTTTTCCTGTCTTATATTATATAACTTGGCCCAATTTGGGGTTTTTCTAATGCAGCGTTTCATCCCCTGTACTATAGCCATGGCGTATCGGCCATGGTGGGCTCGGCCTGCTTCGTCATGTGACCAGTCGGGAGGGCTCTCAGGCAGCTGCTCAGCCACCACGGTCGGGTCTCCCTCTGTTTCAGCTACCCACTCGTGGGCCCTCGAGAGGACTAAACGCCTCTCCTCCACGGTTAATAGAGTGTTAAGAGCGACCCTCATGTCACCCCAGGTAGGGTTATGGGCCGTAATTAAGGTTTCAAACACTGCTGTTAGCGGGGCGGGATCTTCCAAAAACGGGGGATTCTGTTGTTTCCAATTATATAAATCACTAGTGAGTGGTAAAGGGAACATATACCATAGTGAGATTGCCATTAGGGGCTATAGTTTCCCGCATTGGACACAAATAATTCTGTTGCAGGGGCATTTGGAGTACCGAGCTACTCTTGCCCGATGGGCTAATAAGGGTAAACTTAGTATCCCCAGGTTTATAGTTAGATGCCAAGCTCCACAGCGTTTTGGAGCTCTGAGTTGTTACAGGGCCAGTCTTGCTCCTGGTGTGGTCAGACACCGAGGAGCTTAGAGAGGTCAGAAGGGGCTCCCGTTTGGAAGAGTCCTGTTTGCTTGGCTCACCCCTTTCAACTGAGGCATTATCCTCAGAGGAGGGCAGGGGGGCTTTCAATCGAGGGTGCCAGAACCGGGAGACCAGGGTACAAAGGGGGAGGGGGCATAGGATCAGGGGCAGAAGGAATCACAGTCGGCGGACAAGATTTCTTAACAGGGGGACAGGATTTCCTAACAGGGGCACGGGCCATTAAGGTTTTAATAGTTCGTGATCTACATTTTTGCAACCATGGGGGAGGATTGGCTATGAGGTCCTGCCAAATATCTATATAGGGATATTGGTCCCAATGCCCATCCCGGGTCACAATGCTATGTACAGCTTGTACAATCCCTGGTTTGAGTGTCCCGCCCTCGGGCCATTCCACCCTGAATGTCGCCCATTCAAGAGTACAGAATTTTACAAGAGTGTCCTTACATAATACAATTCCATAATCAGCCTGGCGTCTAAACGCTTTCCAGTTATCCAGCATACATCCCAGGGGTGTCCCGGAGAAGGTACTTTGTCCGGACCCCATTATGCTTTACCCAAAATTCTGCGAAACAGAGGTATCGAGACGGGAAAGGGATAGGGATCTATTCCTAACTCAAATATCCGCTGGGTCACGAGGTTCGGCTGACCCCCCTTGCAATCAAGATATCCAGGTCACCGGGTTTCCACTCGCAGGAGACTTGGGGTGGCTGGAGTCAGCTTAAGTCCCAGACCTGGTCAGCGGCACTCATCCATCTTTCACACAGAACCCTCAATCAGTTACAATCTCGGTTTCCAACACACCATTAAGAGGAGGAACAAGATTACCCCTCCTAGAAACAAGAGTAATCCCTGAGGTTGCTCCAAGTCCCAATAATTATTAAAAATGGCCCATAAACTTGTGGAGTTAGTGGCGTTACTCATTGGCCGTTATTTGCCTACTCCTTAACCAGAAACACAACAACAAGACATTTACAAAGCTGCAATGATGTTAATATACCTTCCCGTATATGGGCTGCCTAGGGGATTTCCACCGTCCAACCCACACTTCGGGGGCGTTATTCCTCAAACCCAGGAGGTAAACGCACTTACCGCCCGAAGTGGCTGCGTCCGGCAGTCAGACTTCCCCTTCTTCTGGAGCCGCCTTACTTCCGTGTCCTTTGGAGTTCTCTTCAGAGAGGACGCAGCTGCCCCAGCCGATTGTGACGATCCGGAGCCCGAGCAAACCAACAGCTCGAGGTGGCCACTCCCCGGGATCGCCCTCGGCCGCCGGTCTGTGCCCTCTACAGGGAGAGAAGTCCCATCTGGGGTGCCATTGTTAGCCAAATGGGCTCGTTTCCCCCTGGAGCTACCCAATTACCCCAAGGAGGCACGGGAGTCTAGAAGACGGCTTCAAGTTTTTTATTGATCAGTCAGCTGAGTGGGTGCTCCCCTCAACTCATGACAGAGGGAGAGGCACACCTTACAAGCGCAGAGCAGGCCTTTTTATACCCAGTAACAAACAACTTAGCGTGCATACATTCTGCTAGCCTATGCAATTTTTTAATTCCTTTTGGGGGTCTTCAGGATACATCTGTTTGACTTCCTTGACTGATTATCCTTTTGGGGGATCATCAGGATACATATGTCTGACTTCCTTGATTGATTGTCTGGTGTACATGTATGCGGAAAGCAGCTACGTGAATGTGGGGAGCAGCTGGGATAATAGGCAAATAGTTGACCTTTGCTCCAAGAACAATGAAAGCTGGAGTTACACACAGCTGTGAGAGCCCTAGCAGAGAGACTCTTCCTCCTTGCCATGTCCCGTTTGACCAAAAATTTGTGCTTTGTCCTGTTATTAAACTTGAGTCTTTGAAATAAAATGAGAGTCTTTATTTGTGTCATACATAGGTTGGTCAGTGCTAACATTCAAACACAGTGGCTATAGGCAGGAATATTTGCTCAGCGCAATTAACACTCAGGAAGCAAGCACTACAGAGTTCATTGAAGGCAGCAAGTAAACACTGACTGGCCAAATGCATCACATAAAGACACAAGACTGGGAATCATTGTCAAAATGCTCCTTCAATGCTGCCCTGATTCGAATAACCACCTGCTGTGCCCCTCTAATTACCCTGGTATCTGGCTGCTCAAAAACAGCAGCCAGCCGATCAGTCTCAGTGATCCAACCCTAGGGAAACTTTTCCCCCTTCACTTCACAAATATTATGAAGAGTACAGCAGGCCACAATGAACATCAGAATATTTTGCTCATTGAGGTCTAACTGGCTAAAAAGGCAGAGCCAGTGAGCAGTGCTCTGGGCGGGTGGGACTGCACACTCCGGCGGATCAAAGCAAGTTCGATATAACGCAGTTTCACCTGTAAGCTTTTTCGGCTCCCGAGGACAGCGTTATATAGGGGTAGAGGTGTATATATCAATAAGCAGATTTATTTTTCTGTATCATGAATTTAGGCCAATCTTCCAGTCCACTTTGGTACATTTGCACTTGTGATTTATCTTACAATGAAGAAGTGGCTACTCAACCCTTCCACAGCATTACAGCATGAAGGAGATCATCATAAGTATGGAACTGATACATTCCTCACTCGGGCAAAACGGCCACTGAAGCTAATGGGAATGGGCAAAGCCTGGGGACAAGGCCCTGTATGCTTAAAAAATAACTATTTTTCCATGTAAACAAAGAGTGTACGAATATTAGAAATACCAAGTCAGGTCACGATGTTAATTTTAATCAAGGACACTGGAGCATGCCCCAGTTCTTATAGAGTACGAATTAATTTTTGATATTTGTGTAGATTTTACAGGACCTCAATATTAAGGTCCCATTTAAGTGACATTAAACTCCATGGAACTCAACTGATCTACCTTAGTCCAATAAAGGGATCTGTTAAAACTGAAGCTTTAGCCTTCCTACTTTATATAAGTGCACCAGGCCAGTTGCCATTGGAAAGTGAAATCAAATTACTGCAAGCTCAGCAAGGTCTAGAATCACTGAGGGCAATGCAGTCCCTGGGGAGAGGAATTTCCTCATGCTGCACAACTATTATCACACCAGTTAATTAAGAAATGGCACTGACAAGTTACCAAGAAATTCTGTACCATTCTCCTTAGGGATGGAGATAAAGCACTCTTCTTAGTCAAGGACACCTAAATACCAGAGAAGATAAGATTCAACCAAAAAGCCTGCTCATCTTCAGAGCATGTTGCAAAACTCACCTTCCATCTGGACAAATAATTCTTAAAGCTGTTTGGGAAATTTTTGATGAAAGTTTTTTGTTGGAAATTGCAGATTTGTCAAACCCCAAACTTTTCACAGGAATGTGCAGGTTTCTACAAAAGTTTTCCAGAGGAAAGGTTTCTCAGATCCAGGATGGAATTTCTGGTCAGCAAGAACCCACCATACACACACCTCCCCCTGAGAGCAGCCAGGCACTCACCTAGAACATGGGAGACCCATGTTCAAGTCCCTGATCCAGAGCAGGGACTTGAACATGGGTCCACCACAACCCAGGTGACAGACCTAGCCACTATGGTATAATATAGAGTCAGGGCTTATTCACACTTAAAAGCCTGCAGTGGCTTGGCTGCACCGATGAGGCTGCACCACTGTAGCACTTCAGAGAAGATGCTACCTATACAGAGGGGGGGGCTTCTCCCATCGGTGTAGGTAATCCACCTCCTCAAGAGGCAGTAGCTATGTTAACAGGACAAGCTGTCTACACCAGGAGTTAGGTCGATATAAGTGTGTCGCTGAGGGGTGTGGGTTTTCACACCCTGAGCGAAGCAATTATATGGACACAACTTGCTAGTATAGCCCAAGCCTATGTCTCTCTTGTTGGAGCAGTTCCACTTTGTATAAGTAATTAAATATTCATTGGGCCAGAGAGAAAGACAGAGGCTGACTCTCTATCTCAGTGATTATGACATTCACTGGGGATGTGGGAGACCCGCGTTCAAATCCTTGCTCCAAAAAATATTTAATTATTTATACAAAGTGGAACAGTTCTAACAGGAGCCCTTGAAAGAAACTAGCTTGCTGGTTAAGGCACTCATCTGGGATGTGGGAGATACAAGTTCAAATCAAGGTCTGAATTAAGCAGGGCAAGGGCTTGAACCTGGGTGTCCCACATGAGTGCTCTGACGCTGTTAGAATTCCCTCTGAGATCTTTTTCCCCTCCGCTTCCCAAGAACTCAGTTCAACTCCAGACTTCATCACTCAGGTATCTTTACTTGGCATACAACAATGCCACACGGAGTTGAGCAAGGTACATCACAGATACAAAAAGAACAGGAGTACTTGTGGCACCTTAGAGACTAACAAATTTATTAGAGCATAAGCTTTCGTGGACTACAGCCCACTTCTTCGGATGCATCTAATAAATTTGTTAGTCTCTAAGGTGCCACAAGTACTCCTGTTCTTTTTGCGGATACAGACTAACACGGCTGCTACTCTGAAACCTGTCACAGATACAAAGTTACACAGAAGAACTCCTCTCTTCATATACATATACACACCTCATTGCATTTACTATAAACATTGCATCACACATTTTGGGATTGGCTTGGTTACTGTGTAGGAACCAATCCCCATTCCTCATGCTTTGTCCATATTTGACCTACTCTTTACCTCATCTTTACATTCTCAACTTATCTTGTCCATTGTTATTTTGTTCTTTGTAAATGGTTCCCTGGGTGGTTCTCTCCCCTTATCTTAGCCAGTTCAGACATTCTGTCTCTCAGCTCACTGACCCATTTACCTATCTTAGTTAGCACACACACATATTCTGTTTTCACCCTAATGATCTGTTTACCTCCCTAATCCTGTCTCCCAAGAAATGAGGTTCTCCTATGTTTAATTACTTATGTCGAGCCAGGCCTACAACCACCATAGCTATTGACTAATCTGGGGAGTGATGTAGGAGGGTCTTTTTCTCTCTCTCTTTCACTGAAAAACTTTGAAAGGTCTCCATTTCATCTTGATGCCGAATTGGAAAAGTTTTGAAATGTAACACACACACACACACACACACACACACACACACACACACAGAGCCAAGTATCAGAGGGGTAGCCGTGTTAGTCTGAATCTGTAAAAAGCAACAGAGGGTCCTGTGGCACCTTTGAGACTAACAGAAGTATCTTGCATCTGAAGAAGTGAGGTTCTTACCCACGAAAGATTATGCTCCCAATACTTCTGTTAGTCTCAAAGGTGCCACAGGACCCTCTGTTGCTTTACACAGAGCCAAGTGCCTCTTCGACAGGATGAAGATGCATTTTTGGGCAGCAAACTATAACTGACCTGCAGCTGCCCAGGGAATGTCAAGATATGGAGGTTCCGTGTGGCCAGCAACAAGTAGAATTTATGAAAAGATCACTGTGAAAAATAAACCTACCCATTCAATCATAGGACTGGAAGGGACCTTAAGAGGTCATCTAGTCCAGTCCCCTGCACTCATGGCAGGACTAAATATTATCTAGACCATCCCTGACAGGTGTTTGTCTAACCTGCTCTTAAAAATCTCCAATGATGCAGATTCCACATCCTCCCTCGGCAATTTATTCCAGTTCTGAACCACCTTGACAGTTAGGAAGTTTTTGTAATGTCCAGCTTAAACTGCTCTTGCTGCAATTTAAGCCCATTGCTTCTTGTTCTAGCCTCAGAGGTTAAGGAGAACTTTTTTTTCCTCCCTCCTCCTTGTAACAACCTTTTATGTACTTGAAAACTTCTCCAGACAAAACAAAACCAATTTTTTCAATCTTCCTTCAGAGGTCATGTTTTTTAGACCTTTAATCATTTTTGTTGCTCTTCTCTGGACTTTCTCCAATTTGTCCACATCTTTCCTGAAATGTGGCACTCAGAACTGGCCACAATATTCCAGTTGAGGCTTAATCAGCATGGAGTAGAGCAGAAGAATTACTTCTTGTATCTTGCTTACAACACTCCTGCTAATACATCCCAGAATAATGTTTGCTTTTTTTGCAACAATTGACTCATATTTAGCTTGTGATCCACTCTGACCCCCAGATCCTTTTCTGCAGTACTCCTTCCTAGGCACTCATTTCCCATTTTGTATGTGTGCAACTGATTGTTCCTTCCTAAGTGGAGTTCTTTGCATTTGTCCTTATTGAATTTCATCCTATTTACTTCAGACCATTTCTCCAATTTGTACAGGTCATTTTGAATTTTAATCTTATCCTCCAAAGCACTTGCAACTCCTCCCAGCTTGGTATCGTCCACAATCTTTGTATTCACCCACGAAAGCTTATGCTCCAATATATCTGTTAGTCTGTAAGGTGCCACAGGACTCTGTTGCTTTTTACAGATCCAGACTAACACGGCTACCCCTCTGATAATCTTTGTAAGAGTACTCTCTATGCCATTATCTAAATCATTGATGAAAACAGTCGATATGCCCTTCCTATGGTCTCTATTTCAGGAGGTGACTACACATATTAGAGCAATAATGTGCTCAGTCATGGAGATGCAGGAGAATTGACTATGCTGCTCTTACAATCAGTTAGTCAATGTACGGGTCAGAGCAACTATGTCATCCACTCCAGTCAGCAGTCAAAGACATTGAGTGCTGATGTGATCAGTTCTGGGGAAAGTGACTCCTGATCACACTGCTCATTACCTGCCAGTAGCTGATGAAAACCACAGAGATGGCATCAATACCACAGGCAGCAACTGATGAACAAAGTTTTAAAAAGAATCCACTCCCAAAGGAGATATTAGCCTACACTGTCTTCAGACAAAAAGAGGTGTCTTCTATAACTGGAGGGGTGTTAACAGGCCACTTCACCTTGAAATATGTGTTAACTACTTATGCTAAGCAGTCTGTTCCACCTTGTAGCTAGCTGTGATTGAGTACATTACATTTCCCATACTTGAAGAAGAGCTCTGTGTAAACTCAAAAGCTTGTCTCTCTCACCAGCAGAAGTTGGTCCAGTAAAAGATATTGCCTCACAGTGGAGACAAAGCACTTAAGTTTTATCCCAAGGTAAACTAGGTGAGGTCAACCAAAAGAATGAGGTAGAGTACTGGTACTGTTTGTGGCAATGAAGGCAGGAGAGGTGGCCACACTGCAGTAAATCATTATCAGCAGGAAATATAAAGGCTTCAGGCAGGGGAAATATTTGCATATAATTTCAGCCATTTAACAGAAGAAGTAGACAGAACAACATCAAACCTACAAATGAACACATCAAAAGGAGTCTGAACAAGATACTGGAAATACTTTTGGGAGGGACATAGGAGGCACTAATTCAATCTGGAATCTTTGGTATGAGCTTTGAAAAACTCCCCGTAACCGTGCCTTAGTGGGTCACAACTGAGGATGCCAAATTCAGGACAAACTGCTGAGAAATAGGACAAACACAACCCAAAACTGGTGGCTGGTCTTTTATAAGATATACCAAACCAGCACAAAAGGAAACTCCTGTTTCACCACACTGAAAACATAAAGGTAGTTTCCTCAGGCATTCCAGTTCTTATATCACCACCAAAACCAGTGGATTCAGAGATGAGTGGTTCTTTACAACCAATCTTATCAAATAATAGGTTCTTCTGATCCCAAAGGACCAGCCACACGCCCAGGTCAATATATAACTTAGATCTTAACCAAAAATCACGCCGATGCCAATCCTTTAGTATCTAAAATCTAAAGGTTTATTTATAAAAAGAAAGAAAGGTGAGAGTTAAAATTGGTTAAAGGAATCAATTACATCCAGTAATGGGAAAGTTCTTGGTTCAGGCTTATAGCAGTGATGGAATGAACTGCTGGGTTAAGTCAAGTCTCTGGAATACCTCCACAGCTTGGATGGGTCATTCAGTCCATTGTTTAGAGCTTCAGTTTGTAAGAAGTGAGGTTTTTACTCACGAAAGCTTATGCCCAAATAAATCTGTTAGTCTTTAAGGTGCCACCAGACTCCTTGTTGTTTTTGTAGATACAGACTAACACGGCTACCCCCTGATAGTTTGTAGCAAAGTTCCTTCAGAGGTAGGAAGCAGGATTGAAGACAAAATGGAGGTGTTTCCAGGGCCTTTTATAGCTTTTGCCATGTGGAGGGTATCCCATTGTTCTTATTGTGGAAAATTACAGCAACATGATGGAGTTTGGAGTCACGTGGGCAAGTCCCATGTCCATGCATTTCGCCTCCTCACAGCAGGAAATTCCATTAAATGTAGATGGGCGTCTCCCACGGTCCATTATCAGTTAAATGTTCTTTTGATGGGTCACTCAAGTTGAATAGTCCCTCCAAGATGTGCTGGCTAATTACTTCATGGGCGTTACCCCAGGAGCAAACATTTGAAATCCAAGGATAAAGCCAATACTTATAACTTTACATACAAAAATGATACATGCATACAGATAGCATAATCATAACCAGCAAATCATAACCTTTTCATAGACACCTCACTCGACACCCTTTCTACTATATTTGCTGCAAATATATAACAGTGGTTGCAACAATGATCTATCTGGTTATATTGTAATCAGATAACATCACCCTCCCCCAATAAATAAAGTTTATAAAACACTATGGGCTCCCTCCAGGATGAAATGTAAATACAAGTTATTTCTTACTGCCATTTATTTTTTCAGATCCCTGATTAAGAGAGGGCCATTTAGGGTGTGTCTACACTGCAATTAAAAACCTGTGTCAGCTGGGTCAGGTTGCTGGGGCTCGAGCTAAGGAGCTGTTTAATTGCAGTGTAGACCTGGAGCCTGGGCTTTAGGACCTTGTGAGGCAGGAAGATCCCAGAGTTCAGGCTGTAGCCTGAACCCAAACATCTACAGTGCAGTTAAACAGCCCCTTAGCCTGAACCCCGTGAGCCGAAATCAGCTGGCCCAGGCCAGCCACGGGTGTCTAATTGCAGTGTATACTTAAAGACCATGGGTTTGTCTACACTTGAAATGCTACAGCGGCCCAGCTACATCGCATGCTGGGAACTGCTATGCTGGGGAAGAATGAACAAGCTGGTTTTTGTTCCATTGCCCAGTGCCAAACCACGTAGGACCAGATCCTCAGCTGTTGTCAATTGGCATAGCTCCATGAAAGCTAAGGATCTGGACTTACTGTACCAAAGTGAGATAGGCCTGGTCTACACTAGAAAATTAAGTTGGCTTAGCTACACTGCTCAGGGGTGTGAAAAATTCACAGCCCAGAGTGGTGTAGTTAAACCAACCTAACCTACAGTGTAGGCAGAGCTACTGGTGGCCTGGGAAAGCTTGCGCGAGTCATGGCTAAGGATATGATTTAGTCATGGATTCTGTGATTTTATCGGAACTCCGTGACTTCAGCTGTCAGCAAGGGTGGAGCCGAGGCTGTGCATCCCCGACCCATGGCTTTGGCTGGAGCCAGGGCTGTGTGCCCTCCTTGCAGCTGCGGCAGGAGCTGGGGCTGTGGTGCCCCCGCTCCCCCATGGCCAGGGCTGGAGCTGTGCACCTCTGACCTGCAGCTTCAGCCAATGCCAGGCTGTGCACCCCCCTCGCAGCTGCAGCAGGAGCCTGGGCTGTGCGCACACACATACACCTTCAGCCGGGGCCCAGAGCCAGGGCTGTGCGACTCCCCCACACCCCCTCTGGCTGCGGCCAGAGCCAGGATTGTGCACTCCTGCCCCACACCCTGCAGCTTCAACAGGGGCCGGAGCTGCTGCTATGTGCTCCCGCACCATGGCTTCAACTAGGGCTGAAGCCAGGGCTTTTCCCCCCTGCCGTGGCTGCGGTGGGGGCTGGAGCCAGGCTTGTTCCTCCCTTCCTCCACCCCCACCCCCCAATGGTGGGACTTGGGCTGTCAGTCCTCCACATGGAGTTCCAGCATAACTCCCCCCCTCCCCCGCCCCGGCCCTCTCCCTCACTCCCTGTTATTTTTAGTAAAAGTCAGGACAGGTCACAGCTCCCTAAATTTTTGTTTATTGCCCAAGACCTGTCCCTGACTTTTACTAAAAATAACTATAGCCGATGTGTTGGGGGATGAGGGGTGGCACACAGGGTCACATGAGAAGAGCTGGGTCCTTTATTGGCCCACTGGTGAACAGAATTTACAGAATCAGTGCCCGTTAAAACCCAGATTCCGTTTTTTTCAATGCAACGCTATTTATTTGAAAGAATCACAGACAGGCGGCAAAAGGTTATACAATACTTCTTCCTAATAACCTCTATTCCTCAGGCATAAACCCTCAGTAATTATGTTGTCCCTACACAGTATCCTGATTGGCAAACAAAGCAGATATAACTACCAGTCCTAGATGAAGGCTTCTATTTCTTCTTCTTCTCGAGCAATTTGTCTGTCAAATATTCCCTCGGGCAGGGAGTTGGTTACCCTGTAACCCTTTGGCTCAAAAATCCCTCATATCAGGGTGTTGGCTACCCTGAGCTTTTCGTCTTACAGCGTCACAGGCCTCTTTAGATGTTGAGTGGGGTGAAGCCAGAGCACATGATGTTCTCCGATACTTATACCCTTTTCTCAAAGGAGTCACATGTCCCCAAAATATGCCCTGTTGGCGTTTCATAACTTGTTTCCCTGATTACAATTTTTGGAAGGGACAACAGAGACAGACTGAAGGCCAGCTGACATTTACTTTCTCATTAATCATCGACCTGAGCTCTCACTGTTGTGCTATCTTAAAGGGTCAATTAAGCCAGGTCAGTTAGTTCCAAATTCAGCACCTACGTGTTTTCTGTGTGTTTTATTGGTAAACATGACTGACCATGACCATAGTTCTTCCAGATCAGCATAAATACACACAGAGCCCTTGGTGAAACGTTCACAGTGCACGGCTGTGTCAGCGTCCAAGTGCAATTTCAGCACTCTCATTACATTTCCATACAACCTGTCCGATGCTAAGAGAACCCTGCTCCCAGAATCCTCTAGCAAATTCACACTTACCAAGCTTTACCAGACTCATGTCAACCACAGTAATTCATAATTCAGCACCATCCCAACAACGTGCTCCCCCACGATTTCGGCCAGGGTGGGAGTCGGGCTGAGCATGGCTAAAGGGATGTGCCTGGGAAAGGCACCAGCAGCGAGCACTCCTGCTGAGCCCCACCAGGAGGCGCCCAGAGCAGGGAAATGAGACGCGGCTGGCAGCACTGCTCTCTGCCAGAGAGGGTGTTGGGAAGCCTGCTGAGTCGCATCCCTTTCTCGGGGGCTGGCAGCCGCATAGGGCTGTCAACTTTCTAATCGCACAAAACCGAAAACCCGTGCCCCACCCCTTCACCCAGGCCTTGCTCCTGCCCCATCCCTTCTTGGAGGCCCCACCCCCCACTCGCTCCATGGCCAATGGGAGCTGCAAGCAAGCACTTGGGCAGGGGCAGTGCATGGAGCCTCCCTGGCCACCCATGCCCCTAGGGGCCACAGGGACCTGGCGTCCACTTCCAGGAGCTGCACAGCACTAGAGCAGACAGGGAGTCTGTCTTAGCCCTGGGTCCCTGCTGCACCGCCGACCTGACTTATCAGTAACCAGTTACCAGTCACCTATGAAAATAACTATGACAAAATCTTAACCTTGGCCATGGCACAGCCCCAGGAAGGAGAGGTGTGCAATTCCTTAATCAAACGGAAGGAGTTGTGAGACCAGAGTAGTAGTAGACCTGAGGGACAGACTCACCAGAGAGGCCAGAGGCTGCAGTAAGAACTGGGAAACTGGATGAACTGGAGCTGAGGCTGCCTGTTGCCCTGATAACCTCCACACACACACTTCCAGCCAAGACTCCCTCACCTCTCTACCCCTCCCCAACCTTTTACACACATACAGCCCCCACACGCTCCAGCTCAAATCCCTTTCCTCAGTCTAATCTTATTAGAGCTGGGCAGAAAACAGGGTTCCCCAGTTTGTGAAATTTTGTGATTTGAAAAATTGCCCCATTCTGCATCAGGGCGAAAGGGAGACCTTTTGAAGTTTTTCAGACAAATAACAAAGAGAAACCTACCCAACCCAAAATAGCCAATAGTGTGGTGGTTAGGGCACTCCCTAGGGTTGTGGAAGTCCCAGGTTCAATTACCTGCTCTGAATCAGACAAGTAGGGACATGAACCAATGTATCCCACATCCCAGGTGAGTGCCCCGACCAGAGGCCATTGGCTATTCAAGGCTGTGTTTCTCTTAATATTTCCTGTTGAAGCTGTTCCACTTTGTACAAGTTAAATATTAAGTGGTGCAGGAACTTGAATCTGTGTCTCCCACAGCCCAAGTGAGCATCCTAACTATCAGGTTATTCTGGGATGCGTCTCGCTCTGGTTTTGACTAGAAATTCTAGTCTAGACCTCAGAAACATTTCCCAATGAAAGTTCAGTTGAAACTAAAACTCTTCCATGAAAAGTTTCAGTTTCTACAAATCACCATGTTTCAACAAGGATAAATTAGCATGTGGTACTTCAAACATCAATATTCTAAGAAAGTGGTATATGAACCAATAAAGTCTGTGAATAACTGCTTTAGTAAAAGTAATGCTGCAATTCCACATCCACTGCAATCTACTGTATTTTTTGTAAAGCAAAAAATAATTAATGGAGGGTAATATAATTAAGGCTAATCAACATGGTTTTATGGAAAATAGATCCTCTCAAAGTATCTTTCTATCTTTTTTTGATGAGATTACAAGTTTGATTGATTAAATTAATAATGTTGATGTAATATATTTAGACATACAACTTGGTACTGCATGACGTTTTGATTAAAGAAGTAGAACTATACAAAATTAACAGCGTACACATCAAGTGGATTAAAAACTGGCTAACTGACAGGTCTCAAAATGTAATTGTAAGTGAGGAATCATCATCAAATGGGTGGGATCACACAGGGATTAGTTCTTGGTGCAATGGTATTTCATACTTTTAGCAATAACTTGGAAGAAAACAAAGTCATCACTGATAAAGTTCACAGATGACAAAGATGTGATGCACCTCCTTTGGTGCACGCCCAGCCTCCCCAAATGCAGGAGTCACATGCCACCCATGGCAAAGACTGGGAGAGTGATAAATAATGGAGGAGGACAGGTTACTGATTCAGAGCGATCAAGAGAGGACTGATTTAAATCAAAGAAATTGTAATCATAGATTTTAATCATCATTTAAATCAGCAAGCTAGAAACTTTGATTAAAATAATAAATTTGAATTGTATTTTGCATTTATGCTTTTTAGTTATTTTCTTAAAGAAAGACTGGCAACCATTAACATGTTGAATTGCAACTAAATATAGCCTTTACACTAAATTTGCTGTTTCTTTTTTTGCTAACACTGGAGCTATACGCATTTATTTAGGGAGTTATGCAGCTTAACATTTATTCAGATTCTTACTTTTTACAATTTTTCTTCTGTTAGAAAATGGTTACTGATAGGTGATGATTAATTTTTTTACTTGTGATTTGTCTCCAGCTCTATTTGGATACAAATTCAAAATCAATTAAAAATGCAAAAAACAGCATTTTTAATTAAATAAAACCACATTAAATGTGCTAGATACCTAAGAAAAAAAGCTATCAAAACATGTTTTGCTTTTAAAATGGACTGATTAATAAAACAAAGGAAGTACAATCTACAGTTAGTGTGTTGAACTGACTGTTTCTGGTCAACATGCCCGTCAAGATTTTAGTAGATCCCATCCTCCCGCAACTAGATTTTATCTATAGAATGGCAGGGGGGAAAGCAAGCTTTCCTGCTTTTTCAACTTTCATTAAGTTTCTTAACTTTG
Source organism: Chrysemys picta bellii (assembly GCF_011386835.1). NCBI lineage: Eukaryota > Metazoa > Chordata > Testudines > Emydidae > Chrysemys > Chrysemys picta. The sequence continues at coordinate 108,302,942 of NC_088791.1, forward strand.
AATGAAGTAGTCACTGAGCTGAACTAGTTAAATAAACTGAAATGAAAAAAAAAATTCTCTCTGAACCTGCAGAAGAGGCTACTGCTGTCAAAAGCTGGGTTAGCACGTCAACAGACTCTAGTTCCAGGTGCTTGGCCAGTGACTTTGACCAGTTTGGTCTTTTGAGTTTCTTTCAAACTTGTTCACAAACATGTACTACATAATATTATTTTTATATTTAATTTAAAATATTTAACAGATTATAGTAATTTTAGGCCTTACCAGAGGTTGTCAACTTAAAATTTAATTTTAAATAGTTTTATTTTTAAACAATAAACTGGAATTTAATTTAAATTAGCATATATATATATATATATATACACACAAAAATCTGATTTTTTAAAAATCATTGATCTGGATCAGCAATCTGGATCACTTGGTAAACTGGGTGCAAGCAAGCAATATGCGTTTTAATATGGCTAAATGTAAATGTATACATCTAGGAATTAATAATATAGGCCATACTTACAGGATAAGGGATTCTGTCCTGGGAAGCAGTAACTCAAAAAGATTTGGAGGTTGTGGTGGATAATCTATGAACATCTCCTCCAGTGCAACACAGGGGCCAAAAGGACTAATGTGATCCTATGTATATATATACACCTCTGGGTTTGGCACTGGTGCAACCACTACTGGAATGGAATACTGTGGCCAGTTCTGGTGTTCACAATTCAAGAAGGATAGTGACAAATTGGAGAGGGTTCAGAGAAAGCCTCAAGAATGATTAAAAGATTGGAAAACATGCCTTACAGGAATAGACTCCAGGAACCCACTCTCTTTCATAGGCGCCGACTTCCCCTCTTTCCCGTGGGTGCTCAACCCCCCCGTCTGTCCCTGGCCCCGCCCCCACTCCACCCCTTCCATGAGCCCCTGCCTCTGCCCCCCCTCTTTCCACCCCTGCCCCAACCCCATTCCCCAAAGTCCCCGCCCCAACTCCACCCCCTCCCTGCCAATATTCCAACTCCTTACCCAAATCCCCACCCTGGCCCCACCTCCTCCCCTGAGCGCGCCATGTTCCCACTCCTCCCCCTGCCCCGGAGCATGCTAACACTGCCAAACAGCTGTTTAGCAGTGGCCGGGCGGGAAATGCTGGGAGGTAGGTGGAGCAGCGGGGATGCGGCACATTCAGGGGAGCAGGAGGAGGAGGAGGTTGGGTGGGGGGTGAGGGGAGCTTGGCTGCCGGTTGGTGCAGAGCACCCACTAATTTTTCCAGTCCCAGAGCACTCACGGAGTTGGCACCTATGCTCTCTTTAGCTTAAGGAAAGGTTAAGGGGTGACTTGATCACAGTTAATAAGTGTTTACATGGGGAACGACTATTTGATAATAGAATCTAGCAGACAAAAAGGTATCACAAGATCTAGTGGCTGAAAGTTGAAGCTAGACAAATTCAGACTATAAATAAGGGGCACATTTTTAATAGTGAAGGTAATTATTCATTAGAACAATTTACCAGGAGTGGTGATATATTCCCCATCACTGGCCATTTTTAAATCAAGCTTAGATTATTTTTCTAAAAGATATGCTCTCATTCATACAGGAATTAATTCAGGGAAGTTCTATGGACTGTGTTATACAGTATGTTAGATTAGATGATCACAATGATCTCTTCCATCCTTAGAATCTATGCCTCTCCTGACCATTACATGCAGCCTTGGAATACAAAAATGAAGATATTAGAATCAATATTTTGCATTATGTTTAAAAGGTATTAACATACATCAATTGTCACCTCATAGAACCTTACAGGTATGAAGCAATCAAAAACGTAACTGTTCCTTCTGAGGAGCAATTTAATGTGTTCCATATTGCCAACCCCGACTGTCAAAATCTTTGCAATAGGGCTTAGAGGTCCCAATCACGGTGGCGGCCTCCCTATGCTAGCTTTAGTACAAATATATAGAAATGGACAGTCCTGTGTCCCAAAGACTTTACAATTTAAATAGACAAGACATACAAAGGGTGGGAGGTCAAACGGTATGGTTATACTGCTGTCAGGCTAAGGTCTGTTGCAATCGCAGGGGGCGTGAAGCACACGACAGCAAAGCCCTCAGCATGGGTTGTCTGCGCCCACCTGGAAACCTGGATACTTAAGCAGTTAGCCGGTGCTCGAGTCTGTGCTGCTGCAGCATCACTGCTTCAGAACCTGAGCTATAGCTCTGGCATGTCTACACAAGCAGTAATCACATCCTGTCATTGTACTGCCCAGGAGGAAGTGACTGGCCCAAGGTCAAACAGCAGGTCAGTGATAGAGCTCCTGATTCCCAGCCCAAGGCCCTATCCACTACTCCTCGAAGGCTCTCTTCCATGTTCCATTGTAACCCTAACCACTGTGAACAGCTCCACAACAAGGACCCGATCCTGGATGATGTCAAATGCCTCCTGTGAGGTATTGGAACTGCAGAGGCTCGCGTCTTGCAGGGTCGGAGATTAAATGTACATTTCTCAAATACCACAACTACAAAGAGCATCCCACGTTTCAGAACTCCACACAATAAACAATTGCAAGCTAATTTTTTTAACACATAGCGTTACAACAATGGAAACTTTGTCGTGGGAGCAAATATGAGATTAGACGGCGACAGCAGACAAGGAGAGGCACAAAATCTTGACAATAGGAGAGTTGGTTGGAATATATTTCCCCCCACAGAATAACTTAGACTTTGTCAAAAAAAAACCCAACACCTAAAGATTTTGGCCCAAATGTTTTTTTGGCCAAAAGTCCAATTTTTCTGTAGAAAGCACACATTTTCTGCAAAAAAAATTCATTTAGTCAATTCCCGTACCCTCTATTTTCCATTGAAAACCAATTTCAGTGGAAAAACTGCAACCAGCCCTAGTTAATAGGAAATGCCAATGTGAGGTTCCCATTCATAGCAAAGAAGAGGAGTGTTTGGAGGTGTTTTGGAAAGAGATCAAGAGAATGTAAGAAGAAAAGAGATGGGTAGACTGCTACAAAAGCCTGGAATGGCAGCAGGAAAGGGTCAACCTCTAATGGAAAAAAAGAGGATAGACTGGAGAACAGAAGTGGCAGAACAGAAGGGACAAATGGGGGAAGAGAGAGATGAGATCGCAAAGGGAGATGAGTGAATGACAACAAAAGGCCTTTTGGAAGAGGAAAGTAATTCTGCAGTAGCTATAGACATAGATGGGGAATCAGTGAAAGTTTTTCATGACTGAGCTAATACTTCTAACACACAAATGTTGACAGACAATGGATCAAGAAACCAAAAATCTTTTTTTGCAAGGGAAATTTTCCTTCAGCCGTTTTTCACCCTGATCCTTCATTCAGTTTTTAGAGTCGAGGAAGGGAGGGGGCAGATCTTGTGATTAAGGCACTGGAGTAGGGGTCAAGAAGGTTCAATTCCTGACTCCTGCACAGACTTCCTCCTGTGTGACCTTGGCTAAATTGTTTGACCTCCCTGTGCCTGAGTTCCCCATCTGTAAAATGGGGATAATACTATTTCCTTTGCCTGTCTTGTCAATTTAGATTGTAAGCTCACTGGGGCAGGGACTGTCTCTCATTTATTTGGGCCATATTGTGCTAGGCACTGTAGAGTGTCAGTGCCTCTAGGTTCTACTTTAATACAAGTAAATATGAATACACAATAAGTACAGCCGACATTGCGGACAGCCCAGGAGGGGGAATGAAATTTGGTGATCCATACAGTACTTTGGCTTGCTTTTTAAAACAGTGCAGCCTGCAATATGAAATCATTGTAGCTACTACAAGTAAAAGATAGTGTTACGAATGACAGACTTCAGTATTATGCTGAGGTAGTTTCTCACTACCAATGTAGTCCTCTTTGTCCCTTTCACCAGTCAAACACATAGCCTGCTTTTTCATCAGGGCTTAGTCCAGTGTGTTTTATATCACGGCAGGCACTTCCTGCTAAAGCACCCTACCAATGGCAACCATTGTTCAGGCTGTGTGCATTAGCCATCACTCTGGCAGCAACCAAGGTCGTGCTGACTCACTCCCTCTGGCTTTCCCTCTGCATCCAAGGCCGCTCCTGCCGTAGACACTTGGGTATTCATAATCTTCCTGTCACTTCAAAGCTGCAATTCCATTCTTTACAGAGGGCACAGAGAATTGAATTGCAGTCTCTTAAAGGTTCTATGTATCAGATTTCTGACTGTTTTCCAAGTAGTTACAGATAAAAATGTGATTACTTTCCACTAAGGAAGGCTGATAAACCACTTGAAGTAGAGGTTTCTTAGTTTGAATAAGACAATACTCCCATGGAAATACCAGAGTAAAGGCCAGCGGGAGAAAATCCCCACAAAGGATCTCCTTGTGGATTTCCCATAAATCACTTTGGGGGAGGGTGCAGGGTCCCGTCCCACTCCCACCCGCCCTTCCCCCCCAAACTTCTTCTGAATGGATTGAGCAGGAAAACAAGCAGATCCCAGGGAAGCAGCAAAATAGCAAGTGTCATCGGTATGCAGGCCCTGTGCTGGCTCTGGGATGCCTTATTCTCCTGGCATTTCAATTCCAATGGGACATCTTACTGCCAAGGTCCATCTTGCTCACTGCAATCCCTATGATCCCTTCAGTGAGGACTCCACACAAAAATAGTCATGCAACATTAGCTTTTCCTATTAAACATAGATAAATGATGCACCAACTCCCCAGCAAGGCCCTCCTCCTCATTTTACTTGCTAAGAGAGTCAGGAGGAGGCGGGGGGAGAGGTTCACCTGAGGTTAATATCTACTACAAATGCAAACCAAAAGAGCAACAAAATATAGGAATGGCTGTAAAGCTAACCAGTCATAGCCCAGAGTACAATTGTAAAGTACTTTTCAAACGCTGAGTGCCAATGGTCTGTTATGGATGGCATTTCATTTCCTGCCCCCTTGTATACTGAGTCACTCTACTGCACAGAAGAAGGGGGAAAAGTTAGGGTACTCTGAACCTGTCATGATCTACAGCGGTGGTTCTCAACAAGGGATACGTGTACCCCTGGGGGTACACAGAGGTCTTCCAGAGGGTACATCAACTCATCTAGATATTTGCCTAGTTTTACAACAGACTACATAAAAAGAACTAGCGAAGTCAGTACAAACTAAAATTTCATACAGACAATGACTTGTTTATACTGCTCTACATACTGTATACTGACATGTAAGTACAATATTTATATTTCCAGTTGATTTATTTTAGAATGATATGGTAAGAATGAGAAAGTAAGCCTTTTTCAGTAATAGTGGCTATGACACTTTTGTATTTTTATGTCTGATTTTGTAAGCAAATAGTTTTTAAGTGAGGGGTAACTTGGGGGTACGCAAGACAAATCACACTCCTGAAAGGGGTAGTAGTCGGGAACAATTAAGAGCCACTACACTACAAATACCCACTCTATTCTTTTATGAAAAACGGTGGTATTTAGGTGCCTTAAAGTTGTGCTCTTAAACCTACTTGTAGGCATCCAAATAGAAGTGACCTATATTCCAAAGTGGGTGAGCAAATGAAGGCCACATTGACGTCAGTGGGAGCTGGGATTGCTCAGCACCTCTAACAAAAAAAACAAAAAAAACAGCTGCTTCTGTGTAGGTGGCTAAAGACAGATTTTACGTACCTCACTTTTAGGCCCCAAGATTTGAAAAATTTTGGCCTAAAACTTTAAGAGGGACTTTACTGAATGTTCTGGAAATTCCCAAGATCACCATTTAACATCAAATCCAGCCAGTTTCAGTTGCACAGGTGTAAATCTGGAGTAACACCAACATCCTAAGTGGTGTTACTCCAGATTTACACCTACACTATGCAACTGAGAATAGTATTTGGCTCTGTATTGAGTGAAGCAAAGGAAAAGTTTTAAAATTATGATTTTTTTGTTAACCAAATGGACAACCACCAGCCTCTAAATTCTAGAGAAGATAAGAAATTATCTAATACCTGATGAGTGCAAACCTTCAAAGCGCTGCACTCCTCCCAAGAGTTGCTGAGTGCTTTCACCTTCCCAGGAAGTCAGTGAAATTAGAGGGCCCTCAGCACTTGGCAGCATCAGTCCCAAAGGCAGTCAGTGCTGTTTGAGGACTAACCCATCAGCAGGGCCGGCGCAACCCATTAGGCGACCTAGCCGATTGCCTAGGGTGCTATAATTTTGGGGGCAGTGACCGCAGCGGTATTTCGGCGGCGGGACCTTCTGCTGCCTCTGTGGGGGGCGGCATTTCGGGGCAGGACCTTCCGCCACCTAGGGCGGCAGAAAAGCTGGCGGCACTCCTGCCCATCAGACTATTCCTATGTGAAATAACTGTCCTTACTGTATATTATACAAAGAGTCAGGAAGACTGGAGCCATATCTTGGTGACCCACAACAGTGAGGTGCTCAAGGGTGGGATCTTTGTTACCCCTTCTTTGTTTTTTGTTTTGTTTTTTTGGTGGGAAGGAACCAAAAGTGACAATGTATAATGTTCATGTTCTACTAAGAGTGCGTAAGAATCCTGGCCCCACTTAAATCAATAGGTGTTTTGCCATTGACTTCAATGGGGCCAGGATTTCATCCCAGGTCTTCGGTTCTACTGGTGTGCAGTACTGAAAGGACGGTGCATTGTTAAGAGAGGCCATTCTTCAGGTGAGGTGTTAAAATGAAATCTTTTCTGTATGTCTCTATCCCACTACATTTTCAGAAAGATTAAAAGATAACCCAAATCTCCTGACCAATACATTCTCTCAACATCAAGGTTTAAATCCAAAGCTGTGTACACCTGTTATTGCTCAGGGCACATACCTTTCAGGTTTACTCAGAACAGTATACTGTAATTCTTTACTGCTTTGTAAAACACTGAGAAACCTTCAATGTGTGAAAGAAAAATTCTTGTCTTTATTTATCCAATATATCAGCGATACAAATGATAATTCAGTGACTACTTTGAATTCTTAATAAATGAATAAAACAAGTCACAGAGGATCAAACTGGGCATGAGATTTTAAGCATCCCAGATTAAGCATGAGATTGGGAGCCAGAGTTCACTGGGTTTTATTCCCAGATCAGCCAGCAAATTACTACAAAGCCTTCACCTGAGGTTTATCTGTAACAATTACTTGGAGGCAAACTGGGGTGTGAATGCAAAAGAGGTTAAGTGACACGGGGCTTGTCTACACAAACAATTAGTTTGGGGGAAGCTGGGGTGTGAATGTAGCCTGCTGCAGACAGTCCATCTTAGATGTAGAGCAGAGAACAAAGAAAGGGGAGGTGAAGAGGAGCAGAGAATGCTACAGAGGCAGGAGTCAAAAGCAATTTGAGAATGAAAAGGTGGTGAGGAGGAACAAAATGTTCCAAGTATTATCCTAGACATGAGCAAGGAGAGAGATGGAGAAAAAAGCATAAAAGAAAGAATGAACTAAATTCAGCCATGGTAGAACTCTACTAATGTTGTCGTGGAAAAAGTCACCCACGCATCATTTTGATCAGAGACTCAAGCCTGAGGCCCATTTATTGCAATACATACCAATGCGTTGGGGGTAGCAGTTAGAAACCACTCCCCCGATTGGAGTACACTTTGCCTTTTTAAGCCGAAAACCGCAAACATTTTACACGTTACATGTCATTTACAGGAATAGGAGAGTTAGGGTCTTTCCGCCCTTCCCGGCACCCCTCCTCCCTTCCCGGCACCCTTTTTGCAATCTTCCCAGAATAGGGTGCAAATTGAGGAGAGGGGTTCTTGGTGGTTTCCGTTACCGATATTATCTTACTTAATTTGGGGTGCCTATTGTGCAAATGTTCCAGTCAGGGTGCAGTTTACGGAAAGGGAGTTCATGCACTTGAAGAAGGGGGGTTTGGGGCATGTAAATGGGGAGATATGATTAGCCAGTTTAATTAGTTACAGCCTTACTTATTACTTTACACAAGCGGTTATTCTATTTCATCAGTCACACAGGCGGTTATTATATTTCACTAGGCATAAACACACACACACTATTATTGCTGCTGCTGGGGCTTTCCACTTCTCCCTCCTTGGTCCCCATCCCTCCTCTGGTCAGAACCCTTGACCGATATTGGCAGAGAACGTGACACTTAGCCTGGTTCAGGCTTGCAGCCTGTAAGGCAAGTCTAGGCCGGTGTCCTGATCAGTACAAGGGAGGCCGGGCAGGCCTATTCTCCCACAATGTCAATGGACTTTCACCAGGGATGGATTTGTCCCAGTACTTTTCAGTTAGGGTGGAGATTGTATTCCTGTTTCTTTTGACTTCCAAATTTTGTTAAGTTTGATGGTGAAAGAAGCTCAGAAATAAAGTCTGCCTCCTAAAAATATGTTAATCCTCCCCTCCCCCCCCCCCACATATACTCACTGAGGAGTGGATGAGGAGAGTCCCCAATTAGAAAAAAAAATTAAGCCCTAAGTCATGGGCTAGCTCTTTTTCACCCACTAAACAGTTCTAACTACTTTCATGGGTAGCTAGTTCAAAGGAACTGATTGGTTTAATAGAACACACAATTACTTGTATCCCTCTCATATTCCTCTGTTACTACTGGTGCAAATATTGTACAAACTCCTGGGGAAGGGGACAAAGGGAAAGCGCAGGCACTTACATTTCATCCAATATCAATTCCTCCTAAAACAGGAAAATCTTCCTCCTCCTATCCTCCATTTAAATTTTTGTTTTATTGAGGTTAAAAAGAGATGAGAAAGGAAAACGAGGAAAAGATGGGTATTCCACAAATAAAAGACAATTCAACATAAATTAATGGATTTAAAAAAACCCCAAACCTGCCATTAGAAATGTAACAGCTATCCAACCCAACAGAAGAAGTGTGTAGTGCAATGTTGTTGGTAACTAAGCATTACACCAACTTGCCTGATAACAATGAGAAATTGAGAGAAATTCGATAGCAGGGGTGAGATTGAAACAGAGTCTTGCATTGCAGAACTGCTCTTGGACACAAGGGAATTCATAAACCAATGGAAAGTCAGTTTCACAATGTACATAAAAAAATATGCTAAAGAAGAGCCTGGTAGAAAAACAGGCCAGGAAGTAGGATGCCGAAGAACAAGGATGTTTGTGCCCACTTGAAAAGTTGTTCAAGAAGTGTTGGTCCCTCCGTAGACAATGCCAGAAATTAGTGGCATGTCTACACTGTAATTAAAAACCCACAGCTGGCCCATGCCCACTGACTCAGACTCATGGGACTTGGGCTATGGGGCTGTTTAACTGCAGTGTAAAGGTTTGGACTTGGGCTGGAGCCCAGGCTCTAGGGCCTTGAGGTGGGACAGTCCCAGAGCTCAGGCTGCAGACCAAGCCCAAGAGTCTACTCCGCAATTTAACAGCCTCTTAGCCTGAGCCCCGCAAACCCGACTCAACTGGCACAGGTCAGCTGTGGGCATCTAACTGCACGGTAGATATACCCAATGTGAATATTTTCCTCCAAATGCCAGTGGCACAGTGTAAATAAAAGCTACCCAGGTGCTGATTTAACCTGTGTATTTGACTTTGAGAATTTTCCTAATCTTACTCTGATAAATTTACACAAATTGTTACTTTCGGCCAGAACTGGGTTGTAGATCTAACCCATCCTGGACAATGATCCCTCACTTTCACAGACCTTGGGAGGCAGGCCAGTCCCCGCCCACAGACAACCCGCCAACCTTAAGCATATTCTCACCAGTAACCACGCATCGCACCATAACAATTCTAACTCAGGAACCAACCCATGCAACAAACCTCAATGCCAACTCTGCCCACATATCTACACCAGCATCATCATCACAGGACCTAACCAGATCAGCTACAACATCACTGGCTCATTCACCTGCACGTCCACCAATGTTATATATGCCATCATGTGCCCCTCTGCTATGTACATTGGCCAAACTGGACAGTCACTACGCAAGAGGATAAATGGACACAAGTCAGATATCAGGAATGGCACTATTCAAAAACCTGTAGGAGAACACTTCAACCTCCCTGGCCATACAATAGCAGATGTAAAGGTAGCCATCTTACAGCAAAAAAACTTCAGGACCAGACTCCAAAGAGAAACTGCTGAGCTCCAGTTCATTTGCAAATTTGACACCATCAGATCAGGATTAAACAAAAACTGTGAATGGCTAGCCAACTACAGAAGCAGTTTCTCCTCCCTTGGCGTTCACACCTCAATTCCTAGCAGAGCACCTCACCCTCCCTGATTGAACTAACCTCGTTATCTCCATACTGATTTATACCTGCCTCTGGAAATTTCCATTACTTGCATCTGATGAAGTGGGCATTCACCCACGAACGCTTATGCTCCAATACTTCTGTTAGTCTTAAAGGTGCCACAGGACCCTCTGTTGCTTTTCGCTGACTTGGTGCCTAAAAGCAAGACATTGCCACTGCAAGCCTAAAATTCAGTTTTTATACTTGAAATGTAAACTAATGATGAACAGAAACATTATTTATAAGATGGGGGGAAAATCAACAGAACTAAAAGAGCTTTTAAAATGATAACATTCATGGAAATTTGGCATACTGTTACAACACTATTCTGTCAATCCTCTCTTAAAACCTACAGCTATTACAACTGCATGTTACAACCTTGAAAGCTGTAAACTCAGCAAAGCAGCATCTCTCTTTTCACCTTCCTATTTATTGGTCCAATACTTGGAAAACATAAGGATAATAGCTGATTGATTCCTCATTTCTTCCCACTGAATGCTCTTAAACCTGGACGGCAGACTTAATGTAATAACTACTGCACTTACCGGAAGTCAAGTTTGCTATTAGGTCATTGATTACAGCCTCACATCTTTTGTATCATGTAACATCATGACACCTCAAAACACCAAACTCTTTGTTTAAAGCATGGCCATTTTAACTACTGTACAAGAAATTTCAAGGGCCACCACAGCGATTTGTATTTTAATGGTGGCACAGCATAAATCATATGTACAGAAATTAATATTTAATGTAATGCATTACAATTGATTGCACCGCTACTCCCTACCGTGGATTTATTTTCCCATCTCACTGACCCATAATACTGAAAAATATTTCATTCTTTCACATTTGAGGCTTCCTATGGCAGTCCTATAGAAAAGTCCCTTTGAAGTGAGGGGAGTTTTGAATGTGTAAGGACGGTAGGATTGAGCTTCGTGGTATGTGTCTTACATCTAATGAGGCACATCCACTAGAGGCAAAGGTTAAAGTGACAGGTGTGTCTGATCAATGATAATGTGCAAAGAGTTGCTAATAGCAGATTGTAAGGTATAATAATGAAATAATTCATTAACTGAATGAATACTTGTTTCAGTACAAATCTAGACCCACATTTTATCCCAGTGTGCAAATGATTTCAGACACAGCTAACTCTTGTAGAAGCAAAATAATCTGTGTTGGGAGTTTCACTTCTAACCAGGAGTGGATTTACCTTGAAACAAACTATGTGGTGGAACGGGGCCCCCAACAACAGGGGAGCCCCCGAAATGCAGGACAAATCTCATCTGATAACCTGGCCCCCATGTCCTGGCCAGAGGTGCAGCAGGGCTCAGGCAGGCAGGCTGCCTGCATGCTGTGGCTGGTGGCCCCACGCCACTCCCGGAAGTGGCCGGCTGCTGGCACATCTCTGCGCGCCCCTGGGCAGTGCACGGAGACCTGCTGTCCCCCTCGCCCCAAGGGCTAAGCAGAGACTTGCCAGCAGCAGGGCTAAGGCAGCTCCCTGCCTGCTCTGCCTCCCTACCTCCGTGCCGCACCACTCCCAGAAGCTGCCGGAGGGGGGGGTGCCAATCGCTTTGGAAGCCGTGCCAATCGAGGTAAGTGCCACCCCCTGCCCTTCTCTCACACCCCATCCCCCTTCCCCAGCCCAGAGCCTGCACCCAGTACCCAAACTCCCTCCCAGACCCAAACCCTGCACCCCCTCCACCCCCTAACCTCCTGTCCCAGCCCAGAGCCAGCACCCAAACTCCCTCCTAGAGCCCGACCCCCTCCTGCACCCCACCCACCTGCCCCAATCAAGGTACCCCACTTTATTTTCATTTACTTCCCATTACTTTTAATAGAGGAGGAAGAGGATGAAAAAAAGAATGAAAAACGGGGGAGGGGGAGAGAGAATGTTCTTTTTCTTGGCTGGGTCCTGAGGGGGGGCCCCCAAAAATGAAGCTGCGCACATGGCCCCACTAACTCTAAATCCATCACTGACTTCTACCATTGCCTAGTCAAAGGTCTTAGTTGCCTACATGTGCAGCCCCACACCCCAGAATACTCTCTGTAGTGCATGTTTCAGAAGACACACACAGGCTATTTTTCATAGGCTTTGGAGGGAGCCTGAACTGGGGCAACTGACTTCAGGCCCACAACACTACTCTGTCTGTCCATACTGCTGTATAGGAACAGACTGGTTTAACACAATAGTATGGGACACTTTCCTCCTTTTTAAGTTTTTGTTGTATTGTACACGTCAGTAACTGATCACCGGTGAAATAAGGTTCACATACTGGGCCACAATCAGGATGCACTGAATGCAAGTCTAACAGCATTCTTCTTCAATCTTACCTACTTGTTTCCATTGCATGTATCACAGATCCACAGGATCTGTGCTATGCTCCAACTTTTAATCGGTCTCTTAGAGGAATCCCTTTAGTGTGGCAGACCCCCAAGGAGTCTTACACTTCCTTCAGGCCAGGGCAGGTCACACAGCCTCACCACTCCTAGACTGAGCATCTGCTGAGCTCTGCCCAGTGCTGGTGGATGTCCAACTGAGATAGACTTCTGCTAAAGACTTGTACACTCTTCAGGGACTAAGGCAAGTATTTGCAGGGACACCCAAGCAGCATTTTCAAAACAGAGTGGGATTTGTTCATCCACTGGAACACAGCACTGGAAGTCCTTAGGTCAGCATAGAGAAACAGAAAGGTTAAAACACAGTCCATTCTGGTCAAGCCAGAGGAATTCACCAGCCAAGCTGTAGAGAACTCAATTTCAGCCTCTCTCTTTCTCTCTCAGACCACCTTAGTCAGTCGCTGGAGAGAGCAGCCACATTTCTCCAGAACCAGAAGCCCACACTCTATCCTCTGCTGGTCACATATCAGTTCTTCATTCCTGAGCTGGGGACTTGGTTGTGGTTTCCTAGGTGTCAATGTTTAAGTCACTGGGGATTTCTATTGTCTCGCTGGGATTCTGCATTGATATGGAATCACTTTCAGCAGGTTCCAGCCAGTTCCTTAACAATCCTATTCACTGTGGCCCAGGCAGCAAAGCAACACCCTCACCTCATGTCCTGCGTTGCCCCCAAGCACAGACTTAACACTTTTCTCTCCATTGAGTAACAACGCAAATGCAAAGGGAAACTGAGGATTCATATAAATGTGACAGAAAATTCCCACTTTGTCACAGTCTGCATCTTGGCTTGTCAACAGCAGAAAGCCGGGAGTGCCTGTGAGGTTCCTGCCGTGCAGCTATACAACCAAAATCCCTTAGACCAGTTTGACTAGACCACCTCTGACTGAATTCTAATTCTACAACATCAACAGATAGACATAATTTTTATTTTGAGAAGTTTTGAAATTCACACAGGCCATAGTGTCAATGGGTGTATTAAAAAATGAGATTAGAAAAGCAGATTAGAACGACAGACAGATTTGGGGTGAATCCTGCCTTCACAAGTGTAGAGGGCCTTATACGTAGAGTCCTGCAAATCTGCGGATACCCGCTTTATTTCTGCAGATGCGGATACCCACTTTATATCTGCAGATGCGGATACCCGCTTTATATCTGCAGATACGGATACCCGCTTTATATCTGCAGATACGGATACCCGCTTTACTTCTGCGGATGCGGATATCCATGGACCATGTTTGTAGATCGTGGATCGGATGTGGATACAAATTTTGTATCCGTGTAGGACTTTACTTATATGTAACAAAATCAGTGGCTCTCCTGCAGGGAGTGAGAGGACGAACAGAATTCTGGGAGCCTGTTGAGAAAGTTTAAATGCCCTGTCCACCACGATGTACAGCTCAGGGGAGTCGCCCTCCTCTCTAGAATTGATACATAGGCCAGAGAGGGCCAGGAACCTGGAACTCAATTAGCAACTGTGGAATGGTTTCTCTGCCATTTCATGTCCAGGGAGCAAAAGGATTCTTCCCCTTCCTCCCTCAATGATTATTTCCTGTCCAGAGCCAAGGATTTGGTTCTGTGGTCTCAATTCTATGCTGATATGCACCCCGTGCAATCCCATAGACTTCAGTGGGGGGTAAATCAGAACAGAATTTATGCCTACAGGTTTTCTAATGTCAGAAAATCTTGTCCACACAGACATCAGGGGCTGAATAATTGCTCAAGTTTAATTTTTTCATGTTTAATCTAATTTCTTGTATTAACCATTGCCCCTGTGGTAATGCCCAACCCCGTGTCCTCAGTAGTTCCTGATCAGCACTGATGTACACTGCTTTGAGAAGATCACCGCCAGATCCTGTTACTTAGATCTCTTTTTTCTTATCAGTTACATTTTATAATTGCACCTTAGTTATAGTTCCCTTTTACTGCAGGACCACTTTTACCAGCTCAGCCCTCATGACAGTGCAAGTTACCCATCCCAAACCCTGAAGCTGAGGTCACTGGTTTCAAATCCGGAGCCCACTGCACTGGACCAGCGAGTTTTGGAGGAAAACATCAGCTCTACCTTTTATATAAGAGCTTAATAAGCGCATGAGTGTGTGCAACACAGCAAATCAGATAACTCTGTTACAAAAATATTATTTCTGAAAACTATCCTGGTCACTGGAACAAAGTATTTAACTTATCACATTTATCAGGAGGTAAAACAAAACCTTTGCATGTATAAACAAATATTTATACAAGTGCATACAGTCTCCAAACACATATGTAGATATTTTGTTGTTTATAAGCTTAGTCAACAAATTACTGTTCTCAATGAGAAATATCGAGTTCATTGTTTCTCACTGAATAGATCTTCCCTATATTTGATTATAAATGGCAATATAATTTTACAGAAGAAAAACATTACTTTAAATTTTCAGAAAAGATCATTCTTATACGTTTCCTCCTCTTCTCCAAAGGTTTACTTAATTACATCAATGTAATTTTTGTGTGCAAATTAATTTGCTCTGTCTTTATATACAAAGATCAGAACATTTTAAAATTTAGCGATTAAATAGGATAATACTGGATATGCAAACACACACTACCATAGATGGAGTGTATGCTCATTGTATGAATCTTTGTTACTGCTCTTAATGATAAATATAGGCAGCAGGATGACATCCAAAGGTGAGGAATAAATAAAAGGTTACATGATAAAAGGTTATGTGTAACACTCATAATTATACTTTCCATGTTATACAAACTCAGCTGAAAGACACTCCAAAAATATGTATCAGATCAAATACTTCATCCTTTAAGGATGAGCTAGAAGTTGAATTTTCACTGATTAGTGTGATCTCATAACTATCTTCTGGCTGCTTTGCCCCTCCTGAATGAGAGGCTGCCCCCTAAATGTATATAAAGGTGTCTCTCTTGCCACATATTACACTATACTGTATACAATATACATATCACCCAAAATGTTATATACACGATTGTCCAGGTTTCACTTTAAATAAGGGCCAAACATTCAGGTCTGACTGAAATATTTCCCAGTGCTGCAAATGTCTGCTATTAGAAGTTGTGGTTCCCAATTGCTATCTTACTACACAGGTTAGGGCAATGCCTATGTATCATTGGCATCTTAAGTAGCCATCGGTTTAAAACGTCATATAATCCACTCTTAAACTCTACAGTCATTGCTGACTCTTGAGCCCTGAAATAAATCACTCCTCCCCATCGCATAAATTCATGTCTCCAGGGTTCTTTACACACATTCTCCACAAGGCCATTTTTGCTTCCATGTCTGATCAACGGGCTCAGGTAGATTAACACGGAGGGCATCAGTAAGAAGAGCTCCTTAGGCACCTTTCATTATTTTGTTTTGTTTAGTGCATGGGGTTTATTCGGGAGAGAGAGAGAGGGGAGGGGAGAGAAAAGCACCAGTTAACTCACCTCTCTCAGCTGCTCCAGCTCCTGTTTAAGGCAATCATAGTCAGCCTCCAGCTCGTCATATTGCTGCTTCAGGGTGAGTTTTTCCTCCAGCACCACCAGCCCATATTCAGCTGCCTGGATCTTTTCGTGGGTTGTTTCGGTGAGCTCCTTAGTCAGCCTTTCGATCTCAGTCTTATAGTGATCCACTGTCTGCAATACCTCTTCTGCAGCCATAGCCCTTGTGGATGGATGGATGGATGGATGGACAGAGAGATGGAGAGGGGGTGGGGGTGGGGGAAGGGAGGGATGGACGGCACTGTCCCTGGATGCTCCTGCTAGCAGCAGCAGCTACACTGACTGAAGCACTGAAGAGAGATGTAACATGGAGAAGAAGGGGAGGAAATCAAAGAAAAGGCTGCAGCACCATTTGTCCTCTAGCCGCTTCTCTCCTTCTCCTTGGCCTGTCAGCAGCAGCGCAGCGAACCGGGGCTGGGAGGGGAGGCAGCTTGGGGATTTTTTGCTTATTCAGAGGCACTGATCCGCCATGTCTCGAGGGCAGCTTCACTGCAGTCTCTGAACTCTCCACCTGCTCCCTCTCTCCCCGCTGCTGCTGCAGCCTGTGCAAAAAATGATGCAGTCTGTCTGCTGCCTGCCTGGAACCAAACGAGAGGAGGAGAAAGCAGATGGGGAGGAAGGCTGGGCTGGAAGGGGGGAGGGAAGGGACAGTTATTACCATAGCACAGCAAAAGAGACACTACAGCCACCTCCCCCACCAGCCACCCCCCTACACACCTCTCTCCAGAGGCCAGGAGGAAGGAAAGGCAGAAATGAAGAAGGAAGGGAGGAGAGATGGGAAAGTGGCAGTGATGCCGCCTGCTCCCCTCGAGGGCAGGAGTGTTTGTGGCTGCCTCTACACAGGTTTGTTGATAAATATAAATCTCTCTCACATACACACACTGACACACACACTCTCTCTCTCTCTCTCTCCCATCCCCAGCCCAGAAATCCCACACAGACACACACCAGGTTATTCTCTGGCAGGTTTGCAAAAGGAGAAGAGCAGGAAACAATCCTCATCTGCTTCCTGTCAATGCATCTGCATGCTTGCAAACAGAGCGTTGCAAAGAGGCTATCAGAGGGGGGACAGATCAGACCCCCTAAAAATTCACTGTAAGGCAACACCCTCCTCAGTACACACATATACTGTACCCCAAACTCATTCATCCTCCTATCCCAGAACACACAAACACATCCCAGCTCCCACCCTCACTGGGATTAGGCTGAAATCTTCATGGAAGGCAGGATTCTTACACCTTCTTTTGAGGTAACTGGTGTTGGCCACTGTCAGAGACACTATACTGGACTAGTTGGACTTTGGGTATGAGTCAATATGGTAAATCCTATATCCTATGGGAGGCATCAGTCTCCCCAGGCTGTCTCAATACAACTCTGTCCTAACCATACTGAACGTTGGGAAGTGCGTTTATGTGAATGGAAACACTCATTAGTTTGAATAATTTAGCCGCTGA
The DNA here is from genome assembly GCF_011386835.1 of Chrysemys picta bellii. Classification (NCBI taxonomy): domain Eukaryota; kingdom Metazoa; phylum Chordata; order Testudines; family Emydidae; genus Chrysemys; species Chrysemys picta. The sequence continues at coordinate 108,320,464 of NC_088791.1, forward strand.
GAAGAAAGCGCCCCTTTTCTCTTCCTCCTCCTTGCAAGAAAAGAACAGAGCCTGCCATCCTGCCTACACAATCCCGACCCTGTGACAGTGTCGTCCCAAGGTTTGGAATTCTCCACTTCATTGTCTAATAAATTGAAAAATCAGGGAGATTATTCTAATACACACAGAGTGTAGTATACTGACCTCTGTGTTGTTCACATCATACCCACAGCATACTTGCACTCTTAGAGGACAGTGTCCTGTGTTTGTATTTCTAAGATGCTCCATGTTTAGTAAGATCAGCCAACTGTAATTTTGAAGTCTTGCCTGTACATATTCCTTAGGTCTCTTGACAGTGGAGAAAAACTGGGGAACTGTGGTGTAGTTCTAGCCCTTTTGCTTTTTGAGCATGTTTCTCTGATGGTTACAATACTGACTGTGCTATTAAAAATAGAAGCTGAGATTCAGTCCAGTCCATTACATGGACAAGAGCACAGCCTGTAGCTTTCACAGGCTTGTTATGGAATAACTGACTGGTCCTTCACTGGGGAAACACATACACGGAACAGAAATTAAAGTCAGTGCTGAAAACTAAGAATGGAGTCCTAATCCCTCCTAAAATTTATTGCATCAGGATTTTCTGAAAATCTTCTGTTTTCAAAATATTAGGAAAATTAGATTTACTAACTAGAATGTGATTTGTCTGAGAAAGACTAATTATATTTTAAATGATGTCTTTAAAACCAGGGACAATATAGTCCAGTGCACAGAGCACTGTACTAGGAGTCAGGAGAGCTGCATTCTAATCCCAGCGCTGCTACTGACCTGCTGGGTGACTTTGGACAAGTTATGTCATCTCTGTGCCTCAGTTTCTCCATTTTCAAAATCAGATGAGGATACTTTTCTTCTAGTGTAAGGTAATTTGAGATTTGTTGCAAGACATATTAGAGTTCAATATTATTATTCCGACATGGTCCGTCTGCTTAAAATACTAAATGTGTTTAATTTCCTGCTGCCTTGAAGACAAAAATGAGATAAATAAACAAAGCAATAGTTATTTTTTAAAACCACCAAACAAACCTTGCTACATTATTCTGTAGCTGGAGAGTAGCTTTGAAGCAAACATGGAAGCTTCTAACAAATTGTAGTTGCGAAATAATAATGAATATTCACAGCAAAGGAGCATACAAAGCAGTAACAGGCTTTTGCAAGTGATTAAACATCAAAACAAGGCCAAAAAGCCAGTTACTCCATGCTTGCTTCATCCAGCAAAATATTTTCCTAAAATAGGGTGAAAGATACAAGAAACCAACAATAAAATGGGTGGGGGGAGGGAAGGGAGCATATAATTTCCTTGCCTTGATAGGGTTTGAAAGTGCTGTGTTGCTGTTCTCTTGAACTTTCTACTCATGCCACTTTAGAAGCAAAGCTTACGTGAATAATTGTTCAATAAGAGATTGAAAAACAAACTCTTTACCTTCAGAGCTAAAAAGTACATGGTTGTTCATGAAAAAGATCTGTTTGGAAATCGATGGATGCAACTGGTGTACAGGGCTACTCCAGCCTTGGTCAAACGCCACTGAAATCAGGTTGTTCATTGTCTCATACACAAGCACCTCCTCGCCACATGCGCAAACCCCATCTGGGCACACTCAAAGATGAGGGGCCTGACTGATTACATTTTGGAATCTTGCTGCCATATTTCCACACAGTGGGTGAGTGACAATTTTTTTTTAACTGAGATTCCTAGCACAGGGTTGACACAGGCAATGTAGGGAGACTTATGCTGTCCCCTCCCCATTGAATCCTTGATTTTGAGGAGTGGAGGTGGGAGGATGCAGCAAAGCCAAGAGTGGGAGAGGGAGTAAACTCCAGCTGTTCTGGACTGTGGAACAGCTCCCTGGCAGTTGAGGGAAAGTTGCCCTAATTGAGAATAACTCCTTTGGCTGCTCTAATTATGCTGGGGGCCATTCCACCTCCAGAATAGCCCATCATTTGCCACCATTATCTCCTCACTCTCTGGGCTGTGCCTCCTGTACTGCCTCTCCTAGCAGTTGCAGCATAGTGTCCCATTCTGGGGTGCAATCCAGACCCACGACGAGTTGTGTCACCTCTTACCCTGTAACTTTGAGTGCCACACAATGCCTTTCCCCTGTGGCTCTCTGTCTGGGACACCCAGTCAGCAACAAGCATGCACTCTGTGTATTTATTGGGCAGCACTGGTCCAATGCTTTGAACCCTGGACCCTGTGTGCAATACCACAGATTTCCACTGGCTTCCATCAGCCTTGGTTAACAACTAGAATGGTGACTTCACACTCTCCCCAGCCCTGAATTTTCCCAAAAATGTGAATTCTGAAATATCTAGACCTATCCTGGAACAACCAGAGGGATAGTAACATTCATTGGCCTTTCAATATTTAACAGTTTATTACTTTAACTCACGTTACCAAACAGTTCAGTTCAAACTCAGCACAGGGTTAGTTTAGATTAAAAATAAAACAAGTTTATTAACAAAAGAAGATAGGCTTTTAAGTGGATTCCAGTATAAGAAAGAAAGCTAGAAAATGGTTCCCAGCAAATAAAAGTGAAAACACACATCTACAAATTGAAAACTTAATCTAGCAAGTTTTGGTTCAAGGCTTTGTTCTAGATGGTCTTTGTCTTCTAGCAAGATGGTGACTGACCTTCTCCTCAGTCAGGGTCTCTTCCAGAGGCCTAAAGGTGCTTTGTCTCCTTCGGTGAAGCAGATAACTTGAGGTTCTCTGCTCCTTTCTTTTATAGTCCTTTGAAGTGCATTCTGCTGAAGGTTACTCTTCAAAGAAAACTTTATCCAAGTAGTCGAGGGAAGCAACATAGAGTCTGGTGATGAAGGAGGCTCCATGTTCTTTCCATGCAGGGCTGTCCGGTTTTGAACATGTGCTAAAAATAACATACAGGGGGAAATAATAACTTTATATATAATATTGATACATGCATTTCACCACAATATTATTATCCAGTGAGTTATTAGTCTTCAAGTGATACCTCACAAGCCATATTTTATACAAAGATTATTACAATAGCGTGCAGGGTGTGAACACAGGGTGCTTTTGGTCGCACATGGAATCTGGCCCATTGTGTCTATACTTTTAGGATTTTGTACTGATGACCACCAACATAGTATCCAAATGCCTCCTACTTTAATTAGATTGGCACAGCAGGGTCCCTAGTGCACTTCATAGACTCCTTTGCTCTTCTCCCTTTCTTGGCTTGGGGTAGTTTCTGGTCTTGCATTTTTTGTGGGGAAGTGGGAGGGGAAGGTGTGACACACAGGCCCATTGGTGCCAACTGGCAAAGGATTCATTGTTCTTTACAAGCATCTCCTGACTGAGACCCGAAAAACTCACTACACCTAACATGCCGCTTGCATGGTATTTATCCATGAAAGGTAGTATGTGAGGTCTCTCCTGAAAGCTTGTAACTTATCGATACTCAATCATTGCAAAATGTCTATAAGGGTAATATTTAAGGAATAATTCAACTACGTTGAAAATCATGCCTTTATGGTCTTGGAGAGAAAGTGAGTCACTAGGAAATCATATGTCTGGTAATGACCCTTTCAGATGGGAGGGAGTTGTTACCCTCCCTGGCTAGCCAATTATGTAATACATTGCTCAGCATCCACCTTTGCACCAACCCAGAAAAGTCAATGGAAACCCATCAAAGAAACTATAAACATCAAAACCACTTGGGAGTGAAAAGGAATGATAGTAAGGGATCGCCCTCTCTGTGATTAAAGGCAAAAGACTGATTCAGTATATCACATGATGGAGAAAGACACTCTGGGTCCACTCACTGATGAGCAGGGATACTTCATGAAAGACTGGATCCTATTTCTGTGGGGCTAGTAAGCACTGCAAAAACTGAACTTAGGGATAGGAATCTACTTTATTAGATAGGAAAGGTAACTATTAATAAGTGTAGGCCTGACTCCTTGTTTAGGATTTTTTCATGAAACCGTTTGTTTCCATCACTCACACTTGTTTCTGTCCAAATCTCTATTCTTTCTTAAATAAATTTCTTATTGTTTGCCATAATTGAACTCATATGTTATGTGATATACAGGACCGATGGTCTAAGAGGTAAAACTGGTAAACTTGGATACACTGTTCCTTTGGGAACAGAGGATCTGGGATTTCTGTGGGTATCCAGTGATCAGGGGCTGGACACCACAGAAGGGCACTTTGAAGGGACTCAAGGGTGCATCTATTGTCAATCTGCAGGGCAAAGGCAGGGCTGGCGTGGCCCAGTGAAGAAAGCTTGCATAGCTGATTGTGTTAGGGAGCGAATACCCAACTGGCATAGGCAACACTCCTCCATGCTGGAGGCAAGTGGCAACAAGGTGAGTCTCAGCCCTGGCTGCCATGGGAAGCATCACAGAAGGGCACCTGATGCTGTAAATGTCATTCTGCGGATGGTGGCTTTATCAAAGAAGGTGTTGGAGCATGGAGTAGACACATTGGATTTGTCTAAGCTTTTCTGGAAATCCACTCAACTGGATCCCTCTTGGCTGAGACACACACCCCTACCCCCCATCCCATCCTTATTTCCCATGAAAAATAAAAGTTAAGGCTGCTGCATGGAGGTGCAAATTAAGCACAGGTTCTAGGCCACAGTTCTGGGGCTATCAGGTATTTACTTAATAGTCAAAGTGCACAGCTCTAAGCATTCTAACTATTTTAAATAATTTCATTGCACAAACATAAGTCATCTCATGGACTTCTATGCCCTGCCCAGATCTCTCTTTATGCTTTCTGCCTTTGACAGCTCAGAACCCTTGTGCCTGAATCTTATTAAGAGGTGGTAGATCTGATTTAATTATTTCTTCTTCACTTTTATTCTTTAGAGTTAGTTTCCTCTTGTGTGATGATTTCAGCCAGTCACCATCTAGAAGGCTTAAACAGTAATAATTCATATTAATAGTGGGTTCTATATTACATCTTATAGGAGGATCTCAAAGCACTTTACAGATATTTAAATAACCTCCCATGAGGCATGTATCATCATCATATCCATTTTACATACAGAAGTTTCACTTTACATGCCTTGAACATGGCTCAGGTACTTTCTGTGCTAGGAACAATAGATCCTGCAATGAAGTGCAGATTTTTGAGGAAGCCAAGCATTCAAGGACTGGTAATAGGATATAACTCAAATCCAGCACAGGTCAGTGTTATCAAAAGTCATTGCCATCTAGAGGGTACTCAGTGGCCTGTGTGAAATGAGCAGTCAGTCTTAGTCCACATCCTAGTGGTCATTGCAGTGTAGGCAAGATTCTGCAAACTATTCCAGCTGGGCACACCTCTGTGCCCTCACTGAGTCCCATTTGCTTCCCAGGTGCAGGGTCTGTATAGAGCCTCTTGCAGGATCAGGACCACAACCCACAACTGCTATTGGGCATTCTTTAAAGCAGGCTCAGCATAGTGGCCAAAGAACGACTAGGTATGGGGACTAAACAGTCCTCTCACCAGGATATGTGGTTCCCTGCAGATCGAAATTGAAGCAGGCTGCAGGCCAGTGGAGGAAACAGCCACTACCATGGCCTGTGCTGAATAAGTGGATACACAAGTGACTTCACGCTCCCTAGCTGACAAGCCTGCACCTTCCTGGAGCATTACATGTAGACAAGATGCTCTTGCAGCATGCCCTAAGTTCCCAGCCTATATAAAAAGAGGGCACTGGGGAGAAAATGTAATTCAAGAACATGTTTGAAAAGTGTAGTGTAGTAGAAGGATTAATAGAATGTTAAGTAAAAACATTTCTGGGGAATGTTAAGAGAAGCTTCAGACAAAAATGAATGAAAGGGAAATTATATTATACTGATGAGCATAGCTCTCGTGACAGAATATAAAATGGCAAAAAGGAAAGAGCAGGATAAAACTGAAGAGGTTAGCGGGAAACTATGGAAAAGAAGAGCACATAGAAGAGCCAAGCAAATTCAGATGTAATGAGGAGTTGGGTGGAAATCATTAAAATTATTTTAAGAAAAAAATGGCAAGGCAAAAAAATAGTACAGTGATAATTACAGACAAAAAGCAGCAAGAATAAAGGTGATGCCTGATGTAGGAAAAAATATAAAATAATAATAATAAAGAATCTGACAGATATGTAACTAAACTAACTCCTCAGTTTTAAATGTTGTTTTCCACAAGCTTTATGCTCATGGGGCCAGACACAGTTCCTCTGAAGTCAGCTGAAGTCTTTTCAGTGACTTCAATGGTCACAAGATCAGGCCCTTGGCTAGGAACAACTTCCATGTTCTACAAAGAACCCTAGACTACAGAAGAGCCCACGGCAGCAAAGAGGATCAGAAAGGATTCTTAAATATTCATTACTATTTTAAAGTCCTAGGGCCTGTCTTCAAGGGAGAAATTTTCTAACTAATTTCTAATTTTTTTAACGTTTTTAAACCATTTCATCTAAAACTATTGGAACCTTAGCATGGGCCCACTTTTCCTGATCTGGTTTACCACGAGGAAGAGGTGAGAGGGATGAAATTTATTGCAGACCTATAAAGTCAGCATCCAGTATTCAGCTTTAGCCAGTCAATGTCTTTGGAGCAAGCAGACATACAGAATTCATTCACAGATGGAACATTTACTTCCCATGCCTCTTCTTGCATTGCTACGCATGACCAGGAAAAGAAGCATGATTAGATGAGCTAATAGCTCTCTTCTGGCCTTAAAAAAAAAAAAATCTATGAAACTAAGAAAGAGGAAATAAATTGCATTTAATATCCCTTCAAAAGGAGCATTACCTTCTTCAATTTATCAACCTTTTAAATAACTACTTATTGAAAAATTTGGATTGGTGTTTAATCAGGTTCTTTAAGTCTAAATCAAAAATCCAGAATCTGTAGCATGCCTACATCCAAAACATTATTTTTCTATATAATTTAGTATTTGCTTGGCCAACAGTTATCACAATTATATATCGAACATCTGAATTTTTAAAACCTTTAAAGGCAGCAATTATTGATAAAGAAAAATGGAGATTTTCACAAGAAACTAATTTGGTTAATAAATAAGGCACAATTGTAGCTGATTTTTTTAGATAGAAATAACCTAACATAAGTATCTAGTTTGATTGTAGGCTTCTTCCAAATGCATCCTGCTAAACAAACATTATTATAACGAACGCAGGACACACATAATAAAGAAAATTATATTATGTTTATATTAAGTGAATTTAGTGTTCAGGACAGGTGCAAGATTTATGGGCATTATCCCTTAAACTTGTGGCACATTCGATTTTTGTCCTAACATTCAGTACAGAACATGTGGTGTTTGTTTTGATATTTACAAAATAAAATGAGGGCTTACACAGAAGGCATGTGGGCCCATATGGCACCGTTTTTTCCAGAGGAAAATATGTATCACTGACCCATTTGGAAGACTAAGGCCCCAATCTTGCAAAGACTGAGGCAGGTGGTTAACTTTACATACGAGTAGTCCCATGGAAGTCAAGTGTCAGTGTTAAGCACATGCCCAAGTCTTTGCAGGACTGGGGCCTAACAGATGGTCTAATATACTGCAGAGAATCACAAACCTGGCAGATTTGTTTATTTTTTTACTTTGAACTCTGGCTTACACAACAACAGTAACTAAACAATGAACAACATTATTCAACACTCATAGAAAAAGCTCAGAAAGATGAAACCCATATTTCGTAAACCTATTTCATATGGTTTCAATTTCTGTTAACCCCAAAGTTAAAAAAAAATCAGGCCACATGATGTCATGAGATTACATTTTGTTCATGATGTTTAGCCAAACAAGTAAGTTTTGGGTTGTTTTAATTTGTCTTCTTGTTTTTTGAGCCTTCAGGGTAAACTTAGGTCACAATTTCAAGCTTTTCCCTGCAACCACTGGGTTTGTAGTTCAGAGTATTTGACTGAATGCTTAGAACATGAAAAGGAATGGATGGATTTGGGAAGGAGACCATTTTAAAACAAGAAGGCCACTATGAGTGAGTATAGAAAGACTTGTGTCACTATGATAGCTTCGTAAGTCCTAGCTAAATGCATCTAGCAGGGAAACAACGATAATATGGGCTTTTTCCCCCCCCTAAAAAGGCTGAACCTGATACTGTCCTGCCAGTGGGCCTGAGCTCCTCGTCTTATGTGAAACCGATGAGAAGGGAACAGGTTAATTGGTAACTTCTAGAAGGTGAAAGCCTCATGAGTTGCCTTTCCCTCACGTCAAGGGGGAGAGGTTTCTCAAAGTGCTGCAGATAGTGCAGCTTGGGAAATCTATAAAGTATTAGCCATAAACACTGCTCCATAGTCCGTGGATACCACACGTTCAGGGGTGCTTGCAGGAACTCCTGCTGCCATGGGGAAAAAGGCAGGTTCCAAAAACATGATGTCCTTCACCTATCTCTGACTGGCCTGTGGATGACTGAGCAGCAGAGGAAAGTCTGAGTTCTGGAGCAATTCACACACAAGGAAACAATTGTGGGTCACAGAGGCATTCCAGTTTTAGCTCTACCCCTGCCTCTGCCTGATTTCCTACTGCTTTTGCTCTCCTCTGCCATCTTACAGGGAAGGGGCATCTGGATTATGTCCAGAGACAATTGAACAGATGGGAAACATACATAGAGGGCAAGACAGGCCTCCAGGGATGCAGGCCATATAGGTACCTAGATAGACCTATATGGGTTTGTACGATCTGTTTCAAGTGTTAGAATTCACTTTCCTTAATCTAATATAAAAGCAAAATGGTAGCGGCTATATTTTAAGAGATTAGGCAATTAGCTGCTTTATTGCAAGACGCCAAAGAGAGGGTTGATTTGCAAACTTGTCTCAGATTCTCTTTGCAAAGCTCTGTCAAAGTAGAAACATGTTTTGAATATGAATTAGCAGGACAAGTGATTCGTTCTGAATCAGAGATTTTTAGTGGGAATGCAGAGGATGCATGTTGCTTGGCTGACCCTCCATGGCAGTTGGCTGGCATCTTTTCATTTCAATCCATGGAAAGCAGCACCCCCACCCACACCCCTTCAGAGTTATGTAGGAAAAGGCAATATTCTTGCCGCTTGTCATTGCTTTATGCTATCTTTAGTACTTCACATTCTCCAAGGATATTTGGCAGCAAGTGTGTAGTATTAAATGAATGAATATTCATTGTAAAAGAGACTGTGAAAATGTATGTATTTGGGCAGAGGGAAATTGGTATGGAATGATGGCTTTGGCAATATGGTAACAAGAAGATGCGAGAACTGGCAGTTATGGTGGGATAAATGAGACCATATTTGTTATATTCGTGGCATACACTCAGCAAAGTTAGATAAAAAACATGAATACTCTGTTTGGAAGGTTGCAATGTAACACTACATTATTTGTTAGACTCCAGAATGATAACACAAGAACCCCAAAACAGAAAGAGACAAAGCAGGCTGCTCTCTAAAACACAGAAGCACAATTTACCCCACTTTACGGTAGGCTGGCTGGCTGCAGATTGACTGCTGCTAGACTCGGATTACACGCTTCCCCATAGAGCACTCCAGCCTGCAAGCTGGACCAGAAAAGCCCCTGAGAATTTAAAGTGATATCATATTTTTAATAGTTTTCAATATACCACAATACTGAAGATGTCACAGCTCAGAAGGGAACATACCACAAGCACTATGGAAACAGAAAGAATTGGAAAGAGCCTAACAGAGCTCCCATGTGAATTCATATTCCCCTTCCTGGCAGTCTTTTTGAGAATGGCTGGTTGCCTGCAACCCCTCCTCTCTCCCACAAAAATCTTAGAAGACAGCCAGCTGGGCCTCTCTCACTTCCTGAATGTCTGGAAGATCTGTCCAGTAACTGCACAGCTGCCCCCAACCTCACAGGAAAGATTTTTATGGAAACAGGCTGCTTGATAGCTACAATTCTGCAGCATCTCACATGATTCCATTTTTACCTCAGTCTCTTTCTTGTATGCAGTCATCAGAGCTCAATGTCCAGGTTCTGTAACCAGATGTTGGTGGCTGTATCAAAGAGATGCTAGGGAAGCTTGAACAGAAATCCCAAAAGGAAAATTATTTAGGTGTGAGAAATTACCAAAAAAAAAAAAAAAAAAAAATCTGAGAGGCCTACTATTTATTACCTCCAGACTGGTAGAGTGAAACCCAGTGCTGAAAAATGATATTGTACTCAGGAAAAAAACTGTTAGGAGACTACATGTTGCTGTTCAAAAATAATTTAAATGTCACTTACTCTGATCCCATCAGTATAGAAAAAGTCAAAATATATTACCATATTAAGAAAAATCTTTGTGTGTGTTTATCCAAGGCAGCAATACTCAACTCATTTCTCTTCATAACCCTGCAAGCAGATTTCTTCCAGGGTTTGAGTGGTGTCATGTCTGCAGCTGCAATTTGCTAATAGCTTTCCCACATATAATTAGTTTTGCATCACTGGAATTCACTCTGTTGGTTTGGTAATAAGCTTCTTACTCAAGTGCCTCTGGGTCACACACTTACATGCACTTTCTCTTCAATCTTTCACTGTGCTGTGAGGCCATCTTTCTGATTTTAACTGTGCAACCCTAGGAATGCATTGACATACCGTTGTTTTTTTTCCATGGTGGGGGAGAGATTGTTTGTTTGTTTGTTCTGGCACCCTAAGTAGTTTTGGTTCCCCCTTATTAAAGAAACATAGAAACATAAATTTAAAAAAAATTAAAAAGGAGGCAGAGATAAAAATGATGACTGGTGCCAGCTTATTTTGTGCATAAATCTGCTCATATTGAATTCATTAGAGCCAAGATTTTCAAGACCGGATATTGACCAAAGGAGCCTGTTCAAGCTACTCAGTACTTTGCACTTTTGAAAAATCAGGCGACTTACGTCTATTTCTAGGAATAGATTTAGGAGCCTAATTTTGAATTTTGAAAATGTTGGCCAATGTCTACTTGTCTGCTCGTTTGGGCTCTGACTGGAATCAATGGAACTATCATTGATTTCAAAGGGCTCTAAGCCAGGCCCATAATTTTTGTTTGCATTTAGATACATACTGAACTGACCAGTGGATCATAAATACCTAGAACAGTGTTTCTCAAACTGTGTTCCGTGGAACACTGGTGTTCCGCACGATGTGAATAGGTGTTCCGTGAAAGAATCATAATTTTAAAAAAGGGTCTTTAATTTTAAATTTGGCATATTTGAAGCATAGTTTACAACTCTTTTTGACTGACTATAATTTAACATAAAACTCTTTTTCCAGTTATTGATAGATCTCGTATTGAATATCATGGCATAAAGAGAACGGGGCATGCAAGCATGTTGACGTCTACCCCTTTTGGACACGTTTCAGTTAGTGACATCATACCCCTTCTGCTTGAGGCTGCGTGAACTGCAGTGGTATGCACACACCATTCTCTTTATGCCATGTTGAATATAACATATTCACTCAACACGTTCAAACCTGTGGGTCTTTACCGTGTGTGCGATAAGCACAACTAAACTAGCTTCCCTCGAAACAATATAAATATTTGTGACAAACAAAATTTGACAAAAATCAGTATTTCTAAATATTGTTACTAAACCTAATCACCATGGATTTGTGGCTAAAAGAAGGAACTTTGAAACGAAAAGCAAGTTCTTCTGGTACTCCAACTGTGGCCGAAATAAGCGAGCAAAATATTGAGACACTTCAAAGTGAGGATGAACAATCGCAGTCTTTTGTTGCCGAAAAATCTGTTAGTACTAGTGAGTTATCCAAGGTGAAAGAATTTCCACCGAAGTATATCAAAAAACAAGAAGAAGCAGGTGTTAAAAGACCAAAACGAAAGTATGATGAAAGTTATTTGTCTTTCAGTTTTATGTGTGTTGGAAATAAAGATGTTCCTGATGCGCAGTGCGTCGTGTGCAACAAAATACTAGCAAACAGTTCATTGGCTTCTGCTAAACTTCGTAGGCATTTGGAAACCAAGCTGAATACCAAGACAAAGATATCAGTTTTTTCAAGAGGAAGTGTGACTCACTTGGAAATTGTAAACTTTCGATGATTAAAATTGCTAAAACAAACAGACAACAAAAGTGCAACAAAGGCATCTTATCGAGTAAGTTACCGTATAGCGCTTGCCAGAGAAGCTCACACTATTGGAGAAACGCTTATCAAGCCTTGCACAAAAGATATTGTAATGTGAATGTTGAGCGAGCAGTCTGGTAAAAAAATTGATGCTGTACAGTTGTCAAATAATACTGTTGCACGCCATATTAAAGATCTTGCCAATGACATAGAAAAAGAGCTAGTTTGCCGCCTGAAAATTTGCCATGAGTTTTCATTGAAGCTAGATGAGTCCACTGACGTTTCAGGACTTGCTGTGCTACTAGTATTTGTTCGATATACATTTAATAATATTATTGAAGAGGACCTTCTCTTATGTGAATCTCTGCAAAGCAACACAACTGGAGAAGAAATATTCAACCGCATCAACAATTTTATCAGAAAGCATGAAATTAGTTGGGGAAAATGTATTGATGTATGTACTGACGGTGCTCGGGCAATGATCGGGAAGATGAAGGGAGCTGTAATGCAAATCATAAGTGTGGCACCTGAAAGCTCTAAGAGCCGTTGTGTTCTACACAGACAAGCACTTGCACTTAAAAAAAGTACCAGCATATCTGAAAATTGTGCTTGATGAAGCAGTACAAATTATCAATTTTGTCAAATCTCGACCACTTCAATCCAGGTTATTTAAAATTTTGTGTGAGGAAATGGGTAGTCAGCACAAAGCGCTTCTTTTACATATGGAAGTGAGGTGGCTATCTAGAGGAAAAGTGCTTGTGAGGCTTTTTGAGCTTCATAGTGAACTACTGGTATTCTTTACTTCAGATAATTCAGGACAAAAATTTAATGACTGTCTGACAAATTCCTCATGGCTAATGAGACTTGCGTATTGTTGTGGAAAAAACTACCATGCGTTGTGTTTGGATCAGAATCGCCTGAGGTCCCTTTATTTACAAGCATGCAAGGGGGGTTACCAGCGAACTGGCAGTCCCCCCCGAATACAGATTTTTCAACAGCTTTTATAGCAAAAAAACACAATTAATAATACACACTTCCTTGTTAACATTATTGCCATAATTGGAATAAATTTTCCATAAAAGGGAAAACAGCACAGCCAGCTTTCCTGTTTTTTGCAGTTTGCCCTTTTCGGTTACAAGCTTCCCCTAACACTAGCAGTGGGCAGTTATGAATCATAAGCCTGGTGATTATAGATAGTTCTGCTTTTGTACTTTTCCTTCACCCTGCCTTCAAAAACCCCCGCTCTCAAACAAAACCCTTCTTCCAATTAACTTGACTAATGATCAGGTCTGAACCAAAGTTCAGGCCTGAGTCAATCAAAGTTTAGGCCTGAGCAATTTTTCCACTACAGTACCTTGCAGATATTTTTGTAAAATTAAATGACATTAATCTGTCGCTGCAAGGAAAGAATGTGACCATTTTTACTATAATGGATAAAATTTCGTCATTAAAAAAGAAACTGGAATTCTGGGCATCTTCTGTAGAACAGAATAACTTCGACTGCTTCCCTACAGTACATGAATTTCTGACTGAAATAAATTCTACAGTCCATGAAGAAGTTTCCAGCACCATTTTACAGCACTTACGTGACTTGCAGACCTCTTTATTAGAATATTTTCCTACAGCTACTGATGATAATGCTTGGGTTCGAAATCCATTTGTAATTACAGCCAAATCAGTCGGCTTTACTGCACACGCTTATGAAAGCCTAACTGACTTAATTTCGGACTCTGATTTGAAACAAAAGTTTAAGGATCTTCCACTGAATAATTTTTGGAGCAGCCTAATAGAAGAGTACCCTAATGTGGCTAAACGTGCAGTTTGAGTGCTCCTTCCTTTTGCTACAACTTATTTGCGAGACAGGATTTTCGTATTATACTGCAACAAAAACCAAATATAGGATAGACTTGATGCTGCGCCTGACATGAGGATTCAACTTTCCAGGATTATTCCTAATATTAAGCGAATTTGTGATAGAAAAATGCAGAAACACCAATCCCATTAAATCCAAATTTGTATTTCTGTTTATAAAAATAGATTTTCTTAGTAAAAAAATAATTTGTTTGGTGTTTGTGTATATATAAAAAACAGTTTGTTTTAAGTAGAACGATGTTTTTAATTTTGACTCTTGCACTTGATTTTTGTATTACTTCATACGCACTTTCCAGTTAGAAATTGTTAGTTCAAGTTATTTTAGATTTGTATTTTTGCTTTGTTTTATAAAATAAAATATATTTGAGCATAAATAACACAATTTTTTATTTGAAAACCAAACGACTACAAAATAATATTTTAAGTGTTCCATAATAGGCTAAAAAGTGTTCCGTGGCCAAAAAAGTTTGGGAAACGCTGACCTAGAAGGATATTCCAACATTTTGGTTATCACTTTAAATCCTTCTCTTTCCTCTTCCTGCCTTCGCATTTAAATCACACCCTGGACTGAAGAAGAGGTGAACAGATTGCATCCTTGCAATGTGTTACCTTTTATTTTCACACTAATCTGATTTTATTCCCTGACTCCAGTGATAGGACTTCCTTATAATGTTCACTGACTTCTCTCTGGGACACTGAATACGGTTAGGATTTTCCATAGCTCTTCCATACAGAGCAATCCTAGGTTTTATTAACTTCAGGAAAACCTAAGGAAAAGGATCTCCTTTTGGTTACATCATCATTTTTTCCTGATCTTGTTAACATACTAACCAGCTCTATATTTATGGTAAGTATTCCCTAAATTAAGAATTACTTTTAAATGAAAGCAATGCTAATGTACAAAAAGAAAAACAATTTAATGTGGAATTTTGTAGATAATGAGTTACAGTACCTGCTGATGCACAAGGGAGATTAAATATATCTTTCCTAGAAGCCAGCATGACATTTCAGAGTTAAACCATTAAATATACCTTCCATGCTGATGCACCAGGGTAACTGAATTACAAGAAAGCTAGTATAGGTTATTAATATTTTAAATGAAGAGAGTAGTTCAAGTTGTTAGTTTTGTCAGTAGAGGTTATATAGTCAATATAAGTACTGCAGACTCCAAGGCTATCAAGCTGGTTGGGAAACCAGAAATTTCATGCCAGAAAATTATGGGTTTCCTCAGAACAATTAGAAATGAAATGAAAAAAATATTTTTGGTTGGAAAATAAACAATCATTTTAATTTAATTTCAGCTTAAAATGTCATTTCAATTTGGTTTTCAGAACCCAAAACATTTTATCTTGTTCTGATTTTCCCATCTGGAAATGAAAAATGTAATGGGAAAACTCAAACCACACTTTCTGATGGGAAAATTTGTTGACCAAAAATTTCAACTGGCTTTACTTAGAAACATATCAACACACATCTTATTTGATGCATGAATATATTTTGATTCAATATAACCGGATAGTGAATGGTTTGTGAGAACATTAGGGTAGATACAGTAAAAGGGCCCAGTTCTGTCAAACTCACCCATGTGAATAGTTCTATTGACTTCATGGGGACAACTCACATGCACAAAATTAACAACGTCTAGAATTCTTAGCAGAATTGGGGCCTGAGACACATTGGTTAAGTCATTTTAATTAACCAGTTTCCCATACCATATGTCTTATGTATTCAGTGAACTTTCACTTGCTTAGCTGAAGAACAGACCAGACTATATTATACATGTATGTTTTATTAATCAAAATTAAAATTAAAAATAAGAAATTACAGAGGGTAAAATAAAGGGGGTAAAATAAAAGTGTTTACAAGGTGTTTACAACCCAGTTCAAGAGAGCATGTGGGACATGCTGGTGCCTAGTGAACAGAGCATTGGACTGGGACTCAGGAGACCTGGGTTCTATTCCCAATTCTGCCACTGGCCTTCTGCGTGACCTTGGGTAAGTCACTTTAGTACCTGGTGTCTCAGTTTCCCCATCTGTAAAATGGGGATAATGATTCTTACCAGCTTTATAAAGCTCTTTGAGATCTGCTGACAAAAAGTGTGTTATAAGAGCTAGGTATTCAGAAAGTACTTAACTCATGCTTAAGATCACTCCTGAATAGGGATGGACTTAAGCACATGCTTAACTGCTTTCCTGAATCAGGGCCTATAGGAATCAATTTATCATGAAAAAAAATTACCATATGGTAATAAATCAAAACACAATAAATAAGTCTTATCACATAGCGGTAACCTTATTCTAATTCTGTATTACTCTAGGAAGATGTTTTTTGTTTCAACACAGACCTATGAATCCCTAGTACAGGTCCTTATCAATCTGCCATTCAAGCTCCATAACAATCAAAAGTTATGGGAAATTAAAGTAGCCTGATTTTCAAAATTTTATGGACATGAGGCCCCTTTAAAGTGTCTCAGATTGAGCAACCAAGAAATGGAGGCACCTAAAATCATTAGTTACTATAGAATATTTGTGCTATGCTGTTTTACATTTCTTCGTTTTTCACATTTCTTTTCTTTCTTGCAATCTACACAGTAAGCTAAAAAGAAAAAATTAATTTCTAAATATATGTACGTAACTTTCCAAAAAGTTACAGATGGTTACTGAATAGTATAAAAGATCATCAAGAAACTGGTTATTAAATTTAAATGTTGTGTGGTTTTGCATTTTTTACTACAGCTCTTTTAAAGATATTACTCAGTGATAGAGCAGGTACAGAGACAGCTCATAAATATTGAAGAATTAATTTGCCACAAGTACCAATTCTTTGAACTTCTGCCTTTTTCCTCTCCATGGGCACCTATGTCAACAGTTCCCAGCTACTTCAGTCTCTTACTTAGGGTACAGAAAAGGAATTTGTTTGGTCTTTGAAATACCCTGTTTTCCTTAAATCCCATTTTTTCAAATCACACATAAAATTCTTTTCCCTGTTCCCTCTCTTCTCTTCTTGTCCTCCATCCTTTTCTCTCTATTATCATTTGCATCCCCTACTTTCCTCAGATTTCTTCTGCAGACATGCTAACTATTCTATCAAATAACTTTAGGAAAACTACATTTTTTCAGATAAGTTAGTTTCATATTTACCTTGTGTAAAGATTACACTGGAAAATCTGTATTTTCTAGACCCATAGCATTTCTATATACTATTCTACTCTAGATATATTGACCTTTTACAGGGGGCAACAGATGTCTAAGATCTGGACTGTCCAGGAGAACACACGTTTTGAGGAAAAATCTGGGGCTCAGAGTGTGTTGGGATCAACATGCAAGTGATAACCAAGGTGGATGGAAGACAGAGTGTTGATGGCAAGCTCCAATATATGCAGATACTTAGGATGTGGCCTGTGGGTTGTTTCTGAGGGGACCAGTTTGGGTGTACAGCACCAAAGCATTGTGAGGCACCCAAAGCTGCAGGGCCAGGGCAGGTGGTGACACAGCCCCTCACTAGTCTGGATTTCCTCCAGGATTGTGATACTACCCCAATAGCTTAAACACACCATTTCTCAGATCTCCACCTGAAGGTGTGAGCCTTCTGGTTTAGCTCCTCAAAAGGCCAAATGGAAGGTGTAACACATGACATGTACAGACATGGTGCACAGTATTCTAGCACACTATTGATCTTTCTTTAAAAGCATGAAAAAATACACAGATGGATACAAAAATAATAAACCCCACATTCATTTCCCTGCTTCAGCTTCATTGCCACTCTAGAACATTTGTTGGGCTGTGGTCAGAGCTATCTGGGCCCATCCAGAGCACAACATGGGTTCTGAAACCTGGAGTCGTTTCTCCCCACTATGCCTTCTCTCACCTTAGCCGGTTCATCCCCTTCCCCTCTCCTGCCCAAAATTTCTTGTGTGGCTCCTTGAATCTTCCCTCCTGCTTTGTCACCTCTGTCTCTTTGTCCTGCTTGGGGAATTTCAACTCTCCAAACGCCAGCCCACTACAGATAAGCTGAAGGAAATGGCTTCTCCCAGCTATACCCAACCTATGTATTGACTGGTCCAAGTATAGTCGTTAAAGTTAAGTACTCTCCATTGCCCCTAGTCTGGTGGGTACGGCACATCGTTGCCAGCAATGGTGGATACACATGGACATAGAGGCAGTCCGTGATACAGAAATTTCATAACTTCACATCATCAACTAGAATTGATCAATTGTATGGACAGATTTCCCAAATTGTCACAATATGGAAAGAGCAAAATAAATTACTAGTTCATTTGAAATTGAATCTTTGAATGAGTTATGTGATTTTATAATATCTAGTCATTTGTTATTTTGTCCTACGTGTATAATTTTGCCAGTTTGGGGCTTGAGCCTACACCATTGAAAATCAAGGGAAGCTTTACTAGTTGCTAAAATGGGTGTAGGATCAGGTAATTCATTAGGAGGTCATGTTGGGTGTGTGTGGTGTAAATTGCCCCTCAGCAGCAGGACCACCAGGGTAGCACTTTTGTAAGAGGGCTGGGGAAACTTAGGTCATGCCAGTTGTTCTTACCCCCCTTGTTGCTCTTTTCCTTCTCTGTGCTCCCTTGTCCTCACCCATTCTCAAACCATTCAGAGCCAAGGGAGAGGCATCAAACCATGCAAAAAAGAAATGGGGATAGAATGTAAGGACCTTTGTTTCCAAAGAAACAGAACTTCACTATATGGGTGAAATCCTGGCCCCATTGAAATCAATGGGAATTTTGCCATTGACTTTAATAGGGCTATGATTTCATGCTAAGGCTTTCATTTTCTGTAGAATAACCATTAGGAGCAGTGGTATATATACATACTAAACAATCCATTTCCAACCCAGAATGTGGCAAAAACGAGAATATTTTTCAGTCGCCTGATTTCAGAATTCAACTGATAAATAACATTTCCCATCGCTTGAACAGTTGCAGCAGTTATGCAATTAATAAGCACTGAAGCTGCACCATCAAGCCTAGTACACTTTTTTCAAATCATATGTGAATGTAAAATCAAGGTAATCCAGGGTGAGATAATCACAAGAATTGCCATAGTATCAGTATTTAACCTACCACACCCCTTATGTTCCAGTCACACCAAATATATGGTAGGAAATTTGTCAATGAGAGATCTGATCTTAAGGAAAGTTAATTACTGAGAGTCATCATGATAGATAACTACTTTAAGAAATTATTACAAAGATAAAATCTATTTCTCTAGCTAAAATAATAAACTATCCTACATCAATGACTAGCAGCTCTGGAGAAATATCTTTTAAATTATACAATGTGCATGAGAGAGATTTTTAATATGCACTAGTCTTCCTGCTTAGAAAACTGGATTAATTATGTCATCTATGTAACATGCAATTGTACCCAAGAAATGCATTCTTAATAATTCAGATCTATACAGGTGATTCTTTACTCTCTACAGAAAGTTTGCAACATTTTCCATTCTGGACAGACTATTCACTGTACGTCACTTCTCTTTTTACATCGATAATTGAAAATGGAGTCAAACTATTATATATGAAGAAAGTTAATGATTATAGAGTGGTCCTGATAGTGCAATGGCCATTTAATTAGTGTACATGAGGAGGAAAACATTTAAATGCACTTAATTCATTTCTCTGACTAAAGTGAAATATGGAGGTAGTTATTTAAAGCAGCTGATATTTTCCAGTGTCCAAGACTTATGAATAGCTAGGTGATGCAATTCCATTTGAGCTTGCAAGCAGGACAAATAAGTGTTTCAATATATTTTCAGGGAGCCAGTACCATTTATGAATTATTTAGTAGAAATTCCAATAGATTCTATTAACATCTTTCAGATGGACTCTATTGCCCTAGTAGCATGAGTAGACTAAGGCCACTTTACTTCTGAATGAGAGCATCCATACAGGGGTATAATGTGCTGATATATTTTTGTCAAGCATGATCAAATTTATAAATAAAACATCATTGAAAATTTTATAGAAACTAAGATATTGGGCCACATTTTCTCCTACAGTATTGCCCCTAGGAACCACTCCAGCTGTGCAAAAAGCCTTTAAACCCAACAAATCCAGACAAATGGGGATTTTTTTGGCAGGGTAACCTCTGTGTGGCATGGGACCCGGCATAGCCAGCTCCTTTTCTGTCAGAAAAATTTTGATTTTTCCAGTTATCCAATAGGAAATTGATAATTAAATATTTAGTTTTGGATGTATTAAACTGAAATTGGAATGTTTTGTTTTGTTAAACTGACTCAAAATGTGTTTTGAATCATTGCTTCATGGCGATGTACTTTGAGCCCCATTCTCGCCTATGGGCTTTGTTCCCTGACTGGACTACTTCTCCATGTGCGCTTCCCTCTGAACAAGCTGTATGGTCCACCATGGGAGATGTAGTTTAGCCAGAGTGAGAGAATGGGGACATCTGACTCCTGAACTACAACTCCCATGAGGCAATGCACCAAAATAGTGTGACAGACCCAGACCAGTGGGGTACAGGAGTCTAGAAGAGGGCAAATATACTGGTCACTGGATGAGTAGTTTTCTGTTCCCTGAGTGACCAGAGCAGGGGCTGCACTAGAGTAATCAGGAACCTGCTAGAACCAGTTAAGGCAGGCAGGCTAATTAGGACACCTGGAGCCAATTAAGAAGAAACTGCTAGAATCAATTAAGGCAGGCTAATCAGGGCACCTGGGTTTTAAAAAGGAGCTCACTTCAGTTTGTAGGGGGGAGTGTGAGGAGCTGGGAGCAAGAGGCGCAAGGAGCTGAGAGGGTGTGCTGCTGGAGGACTGAGGAGCACAAGCATTATCAGACACCAGGAGGAAGGTCCTGTGTTTGGAAGGTGTTTGGAGGAGGCCATGGGGAAGTAGCTCAGGGAGTTGTAGCTGTCATGCAGCTGTTAGAGGAGGCACTATAGACAGCTGCAGTCCACAGGGCCCTGGGCTGGAACCTGGAGTAGAGGGTGGGCCCGGGTTCCCCCCAAGCCTCCCAATTGACTTGGACTGTGGGGTCTCCCAGAGGGGAAGGTCTCTGGGCTGTTCCCCAACCTACAGGGTGAATCTCTGAGGCAAGAAAATCTGCCAATAAGCGCAGGACCCACCAAGATAGAGGAGGAACTTTGTCACAATAGGAAATGAAGTTTAACGTGAAACTGACTTTAAATAAATTGTTTTGGGTCAGTTCAACAAAACATTGTGATTTCAGGAACGTCAACATATTTTGTTGTCAATCAAAAATGCTGAAATATTTTGATGTTTCCAAATCAAATTTTTTCCACAGTATTTTATTCTGTGAAAAGTTTTGATATGTCAACCTTTTGTCCCCCAAACAATGTTGAAATATTGGAATTTCCAACATCTCTGGGTCACCTGGCTCATTAATAATTGATTGGTTTCCTGCTGTAGCCGCATAGACTCCTGTTGCACCATTGCCTGAACCCGGGTGGCCTCCTGCGGCTTGTACCAGAGCTCTTACCACCTCCTCCATTGTGGTATAAAGCAAACAAACAAACCAATACAAAAAAAATCCAAAACCCCGGTGCACTTTTTTTAAACCTTTCTTCTGCCACGCTGTGAACGAAATCCCACCCCTGACACCGGTTGTGACAAAGCTCTGTCCTTGTCTCCGTGAGGCCTGCATTTCCTGATGGATTTCACTAGCCTCAGAGGCTCTCTGTGACCCTCCACTTAACCCTTCTCTCTCTAGAGACAAAGGTCACAGTCTACTGAGCCATTTTCATCATAAGCCAGTGAGGGAGGTGAGGAGAAGCTATCCTCCCTTCTACAGTCTCTGTGGTCTCCCAGTCTCAGTGATTAATTAAGGGGTCAAAGGGGGGGGGGAGCCCAGGCCCGCCCTCTACTCCAGGGACCCTAACAGTATCAGCTATGGTAGCTGACCTTTTAGGAACAGGACACGTACAATTCACTGGGCCACTTCCCCACAGCAGCTCCCACTTCCTCAAGCTCCACTTCACTCTTACCTCATGGCCTCCTTCCTTGTGCCTAAGATGGTGTATACAGCTCAGTCTCTCCAACGGCACAACTTCTCACAGCTCCTGACATGCGCACCCACCTGACTAACTGGCAGGCTTTTAAGTAGTTTCAGCCAGCCCCTGATTGGCTTCAGGTGTCCCAATCAACCTAGCATCCTCCCTACCTTCTGGAAAGCTCTTAATTGGCCCCAGGTGTCTTAATTGACCTGGAACAACTGCCATTTAGTTATCATGGTACCAGGGATTTGTTTAATCTGGGGCTAATATATCTATCTCCCACTACTTTTCTATAGCCATCTGGCCTTGCCCGGTCACAACCAATATGATCCCATTAACTTTAACTGGGGTTGCTTCGGTATACTGGGGGTTGCACAACTGTATGTGAGAACAGAATTTGGCCTAACAACATGTGTTACCATTGTTTGGTTACTAACTGCTGACCAGTGTAAAAGGGGGTGGGGAAGAGCAATCTATCCCTATATTAATAATGAAAAAGTTTGTTCATAAACTGTATGTCTCTAAGGTGTCACAAGTACTCCTCGTTCTTTTTGCTGGATAGAGTAGTAACAAATAGGAGATTGGGTAGAATACCTTTCAACTCTAATTATTTCATTAACAGACAAATAAACTCTGAGAACTGTAAAATGTATAAATTAAAAGGCCTATTAGATCATTTTCTCTTTCTCCATGTCAGTGCAGGATTACATTTATTACTAACATTTTGTCCAGCATAGTTTTAAATGTGGCAGGTAATGGGGCTTCCATTACTTCCTTTGAAAAGGATTCCTCAGGCAAAAAGATCAGACTAAATATGCTAATATGAAGGCTTTCCCTTAGATGCCTATTCTAAACTAGTCGTATAAGTTAATTTTTTGTCATTAATATTTCAATTGCATGTTCTTATAAGAATTCCATCACTGGAGCATGATGTAGACATTTTATGGTATTTTACCACAACATAGATAAGCTGAGTAGCCACACAATTACAAACCAGGAATTATGGCAGCAGTTTCCAAACTGCAGGGTGTGACCTCAAATGGGGTCACACCCTCAGCAGATGGGATCGCGGCAATCCCTACTGTGCGGACATCATTTTGTGTTGCACAGCGTGACCTCTCCTATACGGTGTGTGTGAAGTCACACTGCATGGAGGACACCATTTTGCTCTACAAAATGGTTACTGTGCATGACCCAGGCAACATTGTGTAGAGGACTCCATTTTGCAGAGCAAACTGGCATCCTCCATGTGGTGTGACTGGACATGCACCATACATGCAAGGTCACATGGTGAGGAGCAAAATGGAAGTTCTCCACACACTAGGGACATCACACATACAATGCATACGAGGTTACGCTGTGCAGAGAACACCTTCTGCGCTACAAAATGGCGGCATCCTTGCTTTCTGGGGTCCCGGCAGGAAATACTTCATTAAAATGGATTTGTGCAGCTTAGGAACCCCTGAATTATGACTTTTGAGGCTTGTTGTACACTCCATTGGCACAATAAATCTATAGTCCGAATGTTTCCACACACCTCATAGGAAGAATAAAGAGCTATCTAGCATATGTTGGACTCTAGGAAAGCTCAGGAACTAGTAGCTTAGGGTGACCAGACATCCTGATATTAGGGGCTTTGTCTCATATAGGACCCTATTACCCCACCACCACCCCAGTCCCAATTTTTCATACTTGCTGTCTGGTTACCCTAAGTAGGCCGTTTCTGTTACATCCCACCAAGACTATTCAGCTTGCTTTCCCATTATCTTATCTAGTGAGTAAGTGAGGAAAGGAATGTTAGATTATATTCTTGTTACAATTTACGTTTGCAAGTTCCCAAAAGGAAAATGAGTGACTCGTCTCACATGAAGCTTCTTTAAAACTGAACACCTAGGAGGCTATTTCGATTTAAAATGGGACTGGAATTAGTTATCCCAGAGATATTTTTGGAAGAAGATTAATTAAGCAGTCTATGTTAACTTGACAGCTACTGCTTATTCCCCAAAGATCACACTGCTGACCTTCTTGGAGACAATGGGGAAGATTTTCAAAAGCAGAAGGGGGAGTGAGCCATCCAAATCCCATTAAAAGTCAGCTCCCCCGCATGCCTTTGAAAGGCTCCTCCAAATATCCTTTTCCCATGTTTCTGCTTCTAGCGAGGCCCATCAGGCCTATTTTTTTTTTAAAGAAAAACTACTTAAAATTTGAAAGGCCCAAGTACAGTTCATAAAAGGCTCCATGTTGTAACTCTTATGCACATAACATCTGATCCAAAGGCCACTGAAGACACATTGAGCAAATTACTCAGTGAGAGCACCCGCAGTACTCCTCTCCTCTTCAGTGCGAGTATAGGCTGCAGAATCAGTCCCCAACATTTGTAGGGTGACCAGACGTCCCGATTTTATCGGGACCGTCCCGATATTTCCTTGTTTGTCCCGCGTCCCGACCGACATGCGGTCGGGACAACCGGACAAACAAGGAAATGCCCCGAGCCTCGAGCCCGGAAGTGCTCGCACCCCCCCCCCTGCCCCGACTCCGCCCCCTCCTCCCCCGATTGGCTCCCTCCCCGAATCCCCGCCTCTTCCCCGGGCTCACCATTCCCCCTCCCTCCGCAAGTGCTGGAGGGAGGCCCGGGAGACTCAGAGGCAGCGCGGGGCCGGGGTGAGTAACAGTCCGGCCTGGCCCAGTGCAGGCAGGACTCGGGTGGTTGGGAGAGGAGGGGGGCGACCCGCGGGGCCAGGCGACGGGGGAGGAAGCGGCCATGGCGCTCGGCGGCTCTGGCGCCCCCGAACCCCCCGAGCCGGGGCCTGCAGCAGCGCGTACGCTGGGCCCAGCCCCTGGCTAGGCACGTCTGGGCTGCCCAGCTGGTGCTATCGCGCGGTGGCCCCGGGGCGGAGGCATCGGCAGCCCAGCCCCGTTCGTTCCCCTGCGGGACGGGGGGGCTGGGGCCTGCTGCCCCCACTCCGGGGCCGCCGCGTGATAGCACTAGCTGGGCAGCAGCCCAGACGCTGGCCAGGGGCTGGGCGCAGCGTGCGCGCTGCTGGGTCCCCGCAGCAGGCCCCGGCTCGGGGGGTTCGGGGGCGCCGCAGCCGCCAAGCGCCATGGCCGCTTCCTCCCCCGCGGCAGTGGGAGCTGCAGCAGCGGCTGCTCCCGAGTCCCGCTGCCCGGGGGGGAGAACAGCCGCCGCCTGGCCCCGCGGGCCGCCCCCCTCCTCTCCTTACCACCCGACTGAGTCCTGCCTGCTCGGGACCAGGCCGGACTCTTACTCACCCCGGCCCCGTGCTTCCCCTGAGTCTCCCGGGCCTCCCTCCAGCACTTGCGGAGGAAGTTTTTTTTTTTTTTTTTTTTTTGGCCCCGCCCCCCGCCACGCCCCCCCCCCCACGTCACACACACCCCCCCCCCCCCGCGTCCCGATATTTGTCTTTGGTGATCTGGTCACCCTAAACATTTGGCAAATTAAAAATAATGAGGGAAATGTTGATTTTCACTGCCTCGGCTCCACAGCCAGCAGGCAGTGTCACGAAGAGATCATCTGTTAAACTGACTTTGCACACTGAAACAATTGTGTGATTTAAAATAAGACATCCTCCCCCCCTCCACACAATGAATGATTCATAAAACAAACAACTCATTAAAAGGGAGCTCATAGGAGCCATTCTAACAAAGGGCATCCTAATCATTTTTATTCAAAAGACACTTTAAATAACAATAATACTATGTTTGAGGCATGAAGTGACTAAATTAATACTTCATGGAATTATAATCTAAATTAATTTTTGAAACACAAAAAGATGAAGCTCATTCAAAGGACGTGCCAAATCATCCTCTACATGGAAACTTCAATTATTCCATATAAAAGCAAGTTTCTCCACCCTGTGGAACACAAGAGGGGTTTGGCCCACTAAATTCATGGCTGTTGTAAGGTTATTGGGTCACTTCCCATAGGTTAGGGCCATATTCAAGAATAATGTGTGTCCATCATAGCTAAGGCACAATCTGAGGGCATTATAGATTTCCAGCTGCCAGTGGCCGTCAGGCCCAGCACAAGCTGCCCCACAATCAGTGGCACTTGCAAGCTGACATTTCATGGGTCATAACAAAACTAACCCTTAGCAGGGAGATATCGGAGGGAAGGGATAGGATAAAAAGTTCTCTTAAGCTCACAGTGACAGGGCCCATGTTAAGTTTGCTTGTGCACTGAGCAGTACTTCAAGCTCATTTCAGTGTTGCAGAACAACTAGTGATGGACAACACTTCACTGCAGCAGAATTTCTCATTCCAAATGAAATATGATTTTGATCATATTACTAGCAGACCATCTTTTACCCACAAGTGACTGGAGCGGCTGCAAGAGCTGTACAGGAAACCAAGAAAATCCTATAGCAGGAAGATCTATTCCTTGCTCTTCCAAGTTACAGTTATGTTGGTGTCACTAGGCGTAGCTACCAGGTAACTCGGGAGGGTGGAAGGCCATAAGAGCCGATGAAACCCCCCTGCTCTGGGTCTAAGTGAGCCAAAGTAACTCCATCTTGTGAACTTTAACCAGCCTCAATGCTAGCTAACAGCCTAAAAGCAGAATATGTAACAGTCAGCTTTTTTAGCAGACAGCTGCAGTTTCGCTCAAGCTAGCAAAAGCAGGAAGGGGGAGGGGGGAGGGGGAAGTCTACTACGTATAGGCCTACAAAGCCAAAGATAAATATGCGGACGGGAACGTTTCTAACACGCCACAATGTAGTGCCTACTCTAACTGCTGTTGGGAAGGGAGGGGTGGAGGGGAAACAGAACAAAAGGCATACACAAACAGCTTGGAATATAAAATGGGAAACTTGCTTGTGTTTGTTGCGCTTCTGATTTGAGACATGCTGGTCTCCTAAGTGCCTTTTCGAGATCTCGAATAAACCGGGTTTGCTTCTCCACCCTGGTGTGTCTATTGGTGCGATGCACACCGGGCAACGAACCCCCTGTTGCCCCCCTTGGGCCCTCTGGGCCGGCAACAGTTTTGGCGCCCAATGTGGGGCTCGAGGCTGAAATTTAGCCTTGCCCGGATCCCTCCTGGAGGCCGACGGATTACGCTGATGACCGACGCCCAGCGCGCACCGGTGACTTCATCAGGGGCCTCGGCGGAGACGTGGTGTGATCAACCCTGGAGGGCACAATGGTGCAACGCATACGGACAGTGGAGAAGCAGTTGCGGGCGACGGTGAGGAACCGGTCCCTTGGATAAGGTAGGAACAGTCCAGTGGTGTGGACTTTTACCTGTTTTGACCTGGGGACGCCCAGTGTCTCCCTAGAGTATGGGGCAGGGACAGAGTACAGCCAGCGGGGCACAGTGTGTACCCTTAGAATGCATTCTAGCAAGTTGGGACGTGTTTGGGTCAGATTCGATGCTTAGGAGTAAACTAAAAAGGTTCTGTATAGTTGACTGGCCTCAGTACCAGCTAGAGTGCCAGGAAAGGTGGCCAGCGGAAGGATCACTGAATTACAACACAATCCTTCAGTTACTTTTGTTTTGTCAGCGAACAGGTAAATGGAATGAACATCTCTATGCGTATACGTTTATGATGTTAAGAAATAGGACTGATATTTTGCACAAGTGCCATTTGACTCCGACAAGCTCGGTAGTACCTGGTGCTAATCCCCAGCACCCTCCCACAGTTGTAATGGCAGAATCGGTGTCCCCTTCGGCTCCAACACCCCCACAGACTCCAGAGAGTACCCCCTCGGTGGGATTGTATCCGTTGATTACTGAGAATGTGGTAGCTCATCCGGAAACACAGGATCGCGCAGCCCAGATTGTGCCAGTGTACTCTCATGTTCCTTTTAACCCAGTACACCTAGCTGCCTTTAAGACAGAAGCAGGGGCATTCTCAATGAACACAAGCAAGTTTATTTCAATCTTTGAAGGGTGTTTAGCTAGCCATAAGCCTGACTGGGATGATTGCAGGGAAGAACTAGTAGGGGAAGCAAAAGTGGATGGGAACCTGGGAGGCAGTGGCCATGAGATGGTCGAGTTCAGGATCCTGACACAAGGAAGAAAGGAGAGCAGCAGAATATGGACCCTGGACTTCAGAAAAGCAGACTTTGACTCCCTCAGGGAACAGATGGGCAGGATCCCCTGGGAGAATAACATGAAGGGCAAAGGGGTCCAGGAGAGCTGGCTGTATTTTAAAGAATCCTTATTGAGGTTGCAGGAACAAACCATCCCGATGTGTAGAAAGAATAGTAAATATGGCAGGCGACCAGCTTGGCTAAACAGTGAAATCCTTGCTGATCTTAAACGCAAAAAAGAGGCTTATAAGAAGTGGAAGATTGGACAAATGACCAGGGAGGAGTATAAAAATATTGCTCAGGCGTGCAGGAGTGAAATCAGGAAGGCCAAATCACACTTGGAGTTGCAGTTAGCAAGAGATGTTAAGAGTAACAAGAAGGGTTTCTTCAGGTATGTTAGCAACAAGAAGAAAATCAAGGAAAGTGTGGGCCCCTTACTGAATGAGGGAGGCAACCTAGTGACCAAGGATGTGGAAAAAGCTAATGTACTCAATGATTTTTTTGCCTCTGTCTTCACGCACAAGGTCAGCTCCCAGATTGCTGCACTGGGCAGTACAGCATGGGGAGAAGGTGACCAGCCCTCTGTGGAGAAAGAAGTGGTTCGGGACTATTTAGAAAAACTGGACGTGCACAAGTCCATGGGGCCGGATGCGCTGCATCCGAGGGTGCTAAAGGAGTTGGCGGGTGAGATTGCAGAGCCATTAGCCATTATTTTTGAAAACTCATGGCGATCGGGGGAGGTCCCAGATGACTGGAAAAAGGCTAATGTAGTGCCCATCTTTAAAAAAGGGAAGAAGGAGGATCCGGGGAACTACAGGCCAGTCAGCCTCACCTCAGTCCCTGGAAAAATTATGGAGCAGGTCCTCAAGGAATCAATTATGAAGCATTTAGAGGAAAGGAAAGTGATCAGGAACAGTCAGCATGGATTCACGAAGGGGAAGTCGTGCCTGACTAACCTAATTGCCTTCTATGATGAGATAACTGGCTCTGTGGATGAGGGGAAAGCAGTGGATGTGTTATTTCTTGACTTTAGCAAAGCTTTTGATACTGTCTCCCACAGTATTCTTGCCACCAAGTTAAAGAAGTATGGGCTGGATGAATGGACTGTAAGGTGGATAGAAAGCTGGCTAGATCGTCGGGCTCAACGGGTAGTGATCAATGGCTCCATGTCTAGTTGGCAGCCGGTTTCAAGTGGAGTGCCCCAAGGGTCGGTCCTGGGGCCGGTTTTGTTTAATATCTTTATTAATGATCTGGAGGATGGTGTGGACTGCACTCTCAGCAAGTTTGCAGATGATGCTAAACTAGGAGGCGTGGTAGATACACTAGAGGGTAGGGATCGGATACAGAGGGACCTAGACAAATTAGAGGATTGGGCCGAAAAAAACCTGATGAGGTTCAACAAGGACAAGTGCAGAGTCCTGCACTTAGGACGGAAGAATCCCATGCACTGCTACAGACTAGGGACCGAATGGCTAGGTAGCAGTTCTGCAGAAAAGGACCTAGGGGTCACAGTGGACGAGAAGCTGGATATGAGTCAACAGTGTGCTCTTGTTGCCAAGAAGGCTAACGGCATTTTGGGCTGTATAAGTAGGGGCATTGCCAGCAGATCGAGGAACGTGATCGTTCCCCTTTATTCGACATTGGTGAGGCCTCATCTGGAATACTGTGTCCAGTTTTGGGCCCCACACTACAAGAAGGATGTGGAAAAATTGGAAAGAGTCCAGCGGAGGGCAACAAAAATGATTAGGGGTCTGGAGCACATGACTTATGAGGAGAGGCTGAGAGAACTGGGATTGTTTAGTCTCCAGAAGAGAAGAATGAGGGGGGATTTGATAGCAGCCTTCAACTACCTGAAGGGGGGTTCCAAAGAGGATGGAGCTTGGCTGTTCTCAGTGGTGGCAGATGACAGAACAAGGAGCAATGGTCTCAAGTTGCGGTGGGGGAGGTCCAGGTTGGATATCAGGAAAAACTATTTCACTAGGAGGGTGGTGAAACACTGGAATGCGTTACCTAGGGAGGTGGTGGAGTCTCCTTCCTTGGAGGTTTTTAAGGCCCGGCTTGACAAAGCCCTGGCTGGGATGATTTAGCTGGGAATTGGTCCTGCTTTGAGCAGGGGGTTGGACTAGATGACCTCTTGAGGTCCCTTCCAACTCTGATATTCTATGATTCTATTGCAATATACTTATGAGAACCTTGTTGTCTGAGGTGGAGCAGAATCAGGTTATAGCTAAGGCTAAGGAGGAGGCACAGAGAAGGCATAATGAGGATAGAGAAGGCAAGCCTCTGCCTGAGGTCGCTATCCCCATAGCGGACCCCCAGTGGAATCCGAATGAGGAGGGGGATTTGAGAATGCTTAACTCCTATAAGGAACTGCTTATGTATGGCCTCCAGCACTCAGCTGTCCGACATAACAATTGGGCAAAGCCTTATGAGCTAATCCAGGAATCAAAAGAAAGTCCAGTGGCTTTCCTACAGCGCATTCGGGACACCATCTGGCAGAATACTTGCACAGACCCAGACGATCAGGCAACTGAGGCAATTATAAAGGGTATCTTTACCAGCTGGGCGGCCTCTGATATTAAAAGGAAACTGCAGAAAAAGGAGGATTTAATGGGAATGTCTATGGCTCAGATTTTGGAGACTGCAAATAGGGCTTATACCCTTAAAGAGGGAGAGAAAGAAAAAAGGCAAGTGAAAATGATGGTAGCAGCGGTGCAGGCCGGCGGCAGAGGAAGGTCACAGAAAGGTGGAAGGGGCCGGGGAATGAGAGGCCGTGGATGTGTGGGCCCCGGTTCCCAGGAAAGGCGCCTGGGTCGCAACCAGTGTGCTATATGCCGAAAGGAGGGACATTGGAAAAATGAGTGCCCCGAAAGGGAAGGTACCCCTATGATGGCAGTAGAGGATCAAGAATAGGGGTGTTAGGGGAGACAGACAATCCTGCCCCCGGAACCCCGAGTAAAAATGTGGGTGGGAAATTCAGAAATAGACTTTTTAGTAGATTCTGGAGCAGCACGGACAGCCATAAATCAACCCCTTCAGCTGCCAGTGGCAGACTCCCTCACAGTGGTGGGTGCCACAGGGAAAGGAACTAAGTGCCCAATGTATGCCCCAGCGGAATGTGCTTTGGGAAACAAGGCTGTATCTCACAGGCTGGTTTACCTCCCCGATTGTCCAACACCCCTACTAGGACGGGACCTGCTTTGTCGCTTAGGTGCCACGCTGCCTTTTACTCAAGATAACCCTTACCTTACCCCCCAAGAATGGTTGGATAATGACCCTTGCAGTTGAGCCCTCAGCCATGCAAGCCCCAGAGTGGAGCCAGTGGGAGGACCAGGTGTATCCCCTTGTCTGGGCATCAGGGGTCCCAGGGAAGGCAACCCATCAAACCCCTGTTCATATTCAGCTTCTCCCAGGAAAAAGCCCAGTGCAAATCAAACAGTATCTGATTAAGAGGGAAGCCAGAGAGGGACTGCAAGAGACTATAGATCGGTTCCTAGAGTACGGTGTACTATGAGAATGCCAGTCAGCTTGGAACACCCCCATTCTGCCCGTGCAAAAGCCCAATGGCATGTATCGGCTGGTAC
The DNA here is from genome assembly GCF_011386835.1 of Chrysemys picta bellii. Taxonomy (NCBI): domain Eukaryota; kingdom Metazoa; phylum Chordata; order Testudines; family Emydidae; genus Chrysemys; species Chrysemys picta. The sequence goes on from NC_088791.1 coordinate 108,351,997, forward strand.
AGGACTTAAGGGCAGTCAATGAGCGGGTTAAGACTCTGCACCCCCTTGTTCCAAACCCGTATACTCTGTTGGCCTCTATAGGGGGGCAGTATACCCATTTCTCGGTCTTAGATTTAAAAGATGCTTTTTTCACGATTCCAGTCGACACTCAATCTCAGGAGATATTCTCCTTCGAGTGGGAGGACAAACGGAGGGCTAAAAAGCAGCTGTGCTGGACGGTATTGGCCCAGGGATTTAAAAATTCCCCCACTCTGTTCGGCCAGGCTCTGGCCAAAGACTTGGAGGAGTGGAATAATTCGGACAGAGTCCTCCTCCTGCAATATGTAGATGACTTGCTAATTGCTGCTGTGGGTCTAATCCCTTGTCTCAAAGCCACTGTGAGCCTCCTGAACTTTGTTGGACTCCGAGGATACCGGGTAGCTCGGAGTAAGGCTCAAATTGCTCTCTCAGAAGTACAGTATTTAGGTTTTCACATACGGCAGGGGGAGAGGCAGCTTTCAAACGAAAGGAAGGAGGCTGTCAAATTCCTATCCCAAGCAACCGTAAACGGCTCAGGGCACTTCTGGGCATGGCAGGCTTCTGCATAATATGGATCCCAGAGTATGGACTGTGGGCTAAACCTCTGTCTGAATGTGTTAAGGGAGCGGATCATGACCCCTTTCACTGGTCCCCAGAAGCGGAGAGGGCATTTAAAATCTTGAAAAGGAAGTTGATGGAAGCCCCAGCCCTGGGTCTGCCGGATCTCTCTAAGCCGTTCCAACTGTATGTGCATGAAAGGAAAGGGGTAGCCCTGGGAGTGCTTACTCAGTTATTAGGCACCTGGAAACGTCCCGTGGCATATTTCTCTAAACAACTGGATCAAGTTGCAAAGGGGTGGCCAGCATACTTGCGGGCAGTCGCAGCCACTGCCCTAGTGCTTGGGGAAGCTGAAAAACTGACACTGGGAGGAACGGTGCAAGTGTATATTCCCCATATGGTCCAAGCCCTGCTGGACACTAAGAGTGGTCTCTGGCTCACCCAGGCTCGGGTTGCTCGGTACCAGGCAAAACTGTTAGAGAACCCTGAAGTTACCCTGCAAACCTGTCCCTCCCTTAATCCAGCTACCCTGCTACCAGAAACAGAAAGGCAGGAACATGACTGTCTGGAAATCATAGATGCACAATACTCCAGCCGCCCAGATTTAAAAGATCAACCGCTACCAAATGCTGACTTGGAATGGTATACCGATGGGAGTAGTGCTGTTGTAGATGAGCAAAGGCGGGCGGGTTATGCTATTGGGACACTCCATGATACCGTGGAAGCTGAGAGTTCAGCTGGAAGCTGGGCAGATGTCCCAGCAGGTAAACTAGTGGCCCTGACTCGTGCACTCGAGCTGGCAAAAGACAAACGGGTTAATATCTTTACTGACTCAAAGTATGCTTTTGGGGTATTGCATGCTCACGCTGATCTGTGGAAGCAAAGAGGGATGCTAACAACCCAAGGTTCCCCGGTTAAGCATGGGTCTCAAATTCTCCGGCTTTTAGAAGCGGTACAACTCCCCTCAGCAGTAGCAGTGGTGCATTGCAGAGCCCATCAAAAGGAAGATCAAGATGTAACCAAGGGCAATGCCAGAGCAGACAGGGAAGCCAAGCGCGCTGCTACCCTGAAATCACCAACAGAGGAGATTGCCCAAATGCATGCCCTCATCCCATCAACAGGTAAGCGTGCAGCCCCTAAGTACTCCCATGATGACAGAAACCTGGCTGACAGGCTCAGTCTCCAGGAAAAGGAGGGATGACTTTATTCCACAGAGGCAAAAATCCTCCTGCCCAAAGGCCTGATTCGACCAGTGTTGCAGAAACTGCATCAAACCACACACGCAGGCAGAGAGGCTCTTACCCAGCTTATAAATAAATATTTTCTAACCTCTGGACTTAAAAAACCCCTAGCATCCCAGGTACAGGCTGAATGTTTAATCTGCCAAAAGAATAACCCTCGACCAGGAGTAGCAGTGTTGCCAGCCACCCTGGAACCTACCTCAGGCCCAGGATTGGTGTGGCAAATAGACTTTACTGAGTTTCCCCGGACCCAAGGGTACAGGTACCTCCTCGTCTTGGTGGATCGATTCAGCGAATGCCCCGAAGCCTTCCCATGTCGTAACAACACTGCCAAAACGGTGGCTCTTAAGTTTGTCAAGGAGATCATTCCCCACTTTGGACACCCCCAGTGGATGGAATCTGATAACGGAACACACTTCACAGCTCAAGTTGTTCAAAAGATATCAAGTGCTTTGCAAATCCCCTGGAAGCTCCACACACCATGGCGACCACAAGCCAGTGGAGTAGTGGAACGCACAAATCAGACACTCAAGCGACACCTCTCAAAGGTCTGTCAGGAGGCCTCTGTTAGGTGGCCTAATGCTTTGCCCCTTGTGTTACTCCGCATTCGTGCTCTCCCCAAGGGCAGGTTAGGGCTTAGTCCCTTCGAAGTTATGTTTGGAAGGGCATGGCCTCTGAACGGTACACCGGTCCTGGCAGGGGAGTGGGAAATGGGGTGTGGTTTCTTGTCTCAGTACATGTGCTCTCTGTCTGCTGTTCTTTCTTCTCTTCACAGATACACCAAAGATTCACAGCCTCTTCTGCTGGATACCCCGGTCCATTCCTTACAGCCTGGTGACTCCGTTCTCGTTCGGACCTGGAAGGACGAGCCTCTTCAAGAGAAGTGGAAGGGACCCCACACCGTCCTGCTTGTTTCCCACACGGCGGCAAAGGTTGAAGGGCACAAGAACTGGATTCATCACTCTCGACTGAAAGCAGTACCCACTCCTGAACAGTGGACTGTCCAGCCTGCAGAGAAGACTGCCAGCGACGATTTGGGACTTAAGCTGTTATTCAAAAGACAATAAGGGTCACTGGGAATGCCTTGTGATCTCTCTGAACAGCCACAGCACACTCCCCGCGAGAACACTGAGCATTGGTTCTATCTATTCACAGAAGGCTGACCTAGCCTATGGTCCTGGTCCTTTTATTTTTTTTTATTTGGTTGGTGTCACTGATTTTTATCTTCTGGGCATTTGGGTTGTTGTAATCACAATATGGGTTCAGGTTTAGGGTCTCTCACAACATTCCTTTTTGTCACAGAAGCAATCCTTCTGTTACCTACTGTTTCACCCACATCGCATGCAGGATGGGGAGCCATCCCTGCAGATATGGCTATCAATACCTATGAGGCCCTGAAAATTGCCTTTGCCCATGAGTTCAATCTCTCCCACTGTTGGATATGTGCCCAGATTCCCCACCATTCGGCTGGGTTGCCCTGGAGAGAAGTGCCCCAAAATTGGTCAGACTTTTGTCAAAGGTGGATGGTTACCAGCAGCAGCACCTCTGATCATTTAAGTTTGCGATCTAACTGTACCGCGGAAGCTCTGTATGGCACAATGGCTCTTGGAATTCCCACTATAGTAGCACTCTTAAGCCCCAGCCTATTCGTCTACGTTCTCCACCCACTGGCCTCATGTTTTCAGCAAGCCAATACAAGTAATCATACCTGGTTTGCCGGCATTAGTACATGTAGATTTTATATTGGTCCTGGTATAAGTCTCACTGTCCCTGTACTAAATGCCACCGGTTGGCAAACCGGCACTGCATTCTTTGCCCTTTCCCCACAAGCCACCCTACGGGACCTACAAGGGAACAATGGAAAAGTTAGTTATGGTGAAGCATTCTGGGTCTGTGGTAATAGTGCCTACAAATGGCTTCCTCATGGTTGGCATGGTAGCTGTTATAAAGGCTATCTCGCTCCTCCCCTCCGTGTTCTGAGCCAGGCTCCCTCAGGTCACCCCAGGTACTACCAGTCCTTGGCAGCTACCATTGAACCCATCGGGGAGGGAGACAGGTTTGGGATGATATTCCTTCCTACTTATGGGGTGGGACGGCTAGCCCAACTCTACAGGAGACTGTCTAAATTTCTCACCCAGTTTGCCAATGATACCCTAGCCATAGAAAAAGGCATAAGCTCTGAGCTTTACCAACTCCGATTATTATCCCTGCAAAACTGCCAGGCCCTAGATTGTGTGTTAGCCTCACGAGGCGGGGTCTGTGCCCTTATTGGAGAAGAATGTTGTACCTATGTCCCAAAGTTTTCACAAGATATTAACAAGCACATCTTGTCAGCCGAACAGGCCTTGAACCAGTGGAATGCCCAGGAAGGAGAACCCACTATTTTCGATTCCCTTTGGGGTTGGCTACCTGGTCTAGGGGGACTAGGGGGAAGCATTGTTCGCCTCCTGCTCACAGGTGTTGCGATATGTTTTGTTCTTTTTCTTTTGCTCGCTTGCTGTAAAGTGCTCATACATAAGATTTGTACCTCCCATTCCCCAGAAGTTCCTTTATACCCTCTCATTGATGATCCCAATTGCATGGAGCTCAATCGCATTTTGTCTTTAGAGTGTGAGAAAACTCTGCCAAAGGTTTGTTGAGTGTTCTCAAAGGAGGGAATTGTTGGTGTCACTAGGCATAGCTACCAGGTAACTCGGGAGGGTGGAAGGCCATAAGAGCCGATGAAACCCCCCTGCTCTGGGTCTAAGTGAGCCAAAGTAACTCCATCTTGTGAACTTTAACCAGCCTCAATGCTAGCTAACAGCCTAAAAGCAGAATATGTAACAGTCAGCTTTTTTAGCAGACAGCTGCAGTTTCGCTCAAGCTAGCAAAAGCAGTAGTGATAAGGAAGGGGGAGAGGGGGAGGGGGAAGTCTACTACGTATAGGCCTACAAGACCAAAGATAAATATGCGGACGGGAACTTTTCTAACATGCCACAATGTAGTGCCTAGTCTAACTGCTGTTGGGAAGGGAGGGGTGGAGGGGAAACAGAACAAAAGGCATACACAAACAGCTTGGAATATAAAATGGGAAATTTGCTTGTGTTTGTTGCGCTTCTGATTTGAGACATGCTGGTCTCCTGAGTACCTTTTCGAGATCTCGAATAAACTTGGTTTGCTTCTCCACCCTGGTGTGTCTATTGGTGCGACGCACACCGGGCAATGAACCCCGTTGCCCCCCTCGGGCCCTCTGGGCCAGCAACAGTTACAACAGACATCATGCAGTTAGAGAACTGCCATGTCTAGAACCTGGTTGTGACGGGTTGGATCACAGAAACCCCCTTGGGAGCTGCCACCCGATGTGCAAAGACTACCCCTGCTTCTGTTTTCCCTGCCAGCTCAGGACTCCAGCACCCTGTCTTGCTGAGCCAGACACTCCTGTTTGGCTCCACACACAGATCCAGGGTCTGAATCTCCTGTCCCAAAGCTGCAAGTTTACCTGAAGACAGCTCGCAGTAGTGCGCTTGTCTTTAGCACTCAGATGCCCAACTCCCAATGGGGTCTAAACCCAGATAAATCCGTTTTACCCTGCATAAAGTTTATGCAGGGCAAACTCATAAATTGTTCGCCCTCTATAACACTGATAGAGAGATATGCACAGTTGTTTGCTCCCCCAGGTATTAATACATACTCTGAGTAAATCACTAAATAGAAAGTGATTTTATTAAATACAGACAGTAGGATTTAAGTGGTTCAAAGTAGTAACAGACAGAACAAAGTAAGTCACCAAGCAAAATAAAATAAAATGCGCAAATCTATGCCTAATCAAACTAAATACAGATAATCTCACCCTCAGAGATGTTTCAGTAAGTTTTTCTCAGACTGGACACCTTCCAGGCCTGGGCACAATTCTTTCCCCTGGTACAGCTCTTGTTGCAGCTCAGGTGGTAGCTAGGGGATTCTTCATGATGGCTTCTCCCTTTCTCTCTTCTCTTCCCCCCCTTTATATATCTTTTGCATAAGGCGGGAACTCTTTGTCTCTCTGGGTTTCCACCCCCCCTCACTGGAAAAGCACCAGGTTAAAGATGGATTCCAGTTCAGGTGACATGATCACATGTCACTGCAAGACTTCATTACTCACTTGCCAGCACACACATATACAGGAAGACTCACAGGTAAATACAGCCATCTGCAGACAATGGGAGTCATCAAGATTCCAAACCATCATTAATGGTCCACACTTTACACAATTACAATAGGCCCTCAGAGTTACATTTTATATTTCTAGTTTTAGATACAAGAGTGGTACATTTATACAAATCAGATGATCACACTCAGTAGATTATAAACTTTGTAATGATACCTTACAAGAGACCTTTTGCATGAGGCATATCCCAGTTACTTACATTCACTTATTACCGTATTTTCTCTAAAACTATCTCAGTTACATTATATTGACTTATTATCAAGTTTTTATAAAACCATATAGACTGCACAATGTCACACCAGGCAATGAACCCCGTTGCCCCCCTCGGGCCCTCTGGGCCACCAACAGTTACAACAGACATCATGCAGTTAGAGAACTGCCATGTCTAGAACCTGGTGACCACGTTCATGTCAAACTGGATGGAGAAAAAGGATGGACTACTCCAGCTGTCACAAAGAAAAAGAACTCAGCACCCAGATCATATGTGATCAAGACCAACAGTGGAGAGTTCAACAGAAACTGTCAACATCTATGGTATGTTCCTCAGAAAGAACAATCATCAGAGCAAATTCAATAGATAGCAGATGTAAAACAACAAGAAGACTACCCAAGGATTCCAATGCCACTCATTGCAACTAATGGACAGCCAGAAGACCAATTTGTTACATGCTCAAGTCACATAATAAAAAAACCAGTACAATCCAGAGACACTTAGTAGACTGATACCTACTTAACTTCAAAGATAGTGTGATGGTGTAAATATTGTAAATGGTAGGAATGTAGAATTTAAAGGGGGGAGATGTAATAAAATGCTAATCTGTATTATATCGATGTGGAAAAATTAACCACGCATTGTGTTTAGATCAGAACAGCCTGAGGCTCCTTTATTTTACGAGCATGTCCGGGGCCACTATCAAATGGATAGTGCCCCCGAATTAGACAGACAGAGGCTTATAAAGCTTAAAACCGCAATTAGTCAAACACTCTTTTCATTCGTAATATTCTCTTAAACAGAAAAACAATCCCTTATTAGGAATATAGAAGCAACAAGCTTTCCTGTTTATCATCAGGTTGTACTTTTATGGTTGGGGCTTTTCCTAATTTCTAGTTATCACAACTATATTTCGCAAGACTGGCTATTGCAAAAGTTCTGCTGGCAATTTCCATTCTCTCTTCCCCTTCAGCCCAATGATCATTGACACAGTCATTTCAACCAAAGGTTTTGGGCCTACTAACTTTTCTTCCACAATATTGATCAGCTACGAGGTGGCAGTGTGTGTAAAACACCTTATTTAAAGCTAATCTTAGCCATAACTTGCAGATCATTAAACGATCATATGATGAACACATCAATGTGTATAAGCAAGCTCTATAGCTAGTCCATATCTGGTGCAGAAGTACATGACAGTGTCCACTAAAACTACAATTCACTATACCTAGAAAAATAGTCTGCTATAACCAAGTAATGATATTCTCTGAATTCACATAAATCTGCAGCTAATCTCTTCCAGTGTTTGTACACTGTATTGTTAATCATTGTCTCAATTTAATTTGTACTGGATCTCCTTTCAAAAGCCTAATGTCATCAAATCCTCCATTGAGTTCTTCCACATTTCTCCCGAGGCCCATCATGGATGCCACTCTGCAGCTGAGAAAGTTGTTGGGTCTTTTATCCTTTGATCATATGCATGCTGAATACAGAGCTTTTGTCTTTGTAAGTTGTTTCTGTGGCGGACTTGCCCATGCAATTCACTTCAGAATATCTGCAGGTCTAGTCAGAACTGTCTCAAAATGACTTCAACTCTGGGTTGAAGGTAATTGTAAGTACCTTCTGAGATGACTGACATCACGCTCATCAGCTTCTGACTCAATTTTAAAGTCAATAGTCTTGCCATGAATATTCAGTTTCATTCTCCAAGCAGGTTCCATGTTGTCACAAGTGATAGATCCCAGAAAAAACGGCTCTTGAGTTTCTGTAATGAAAGTCAACTCCCTGACTGCTTTGGTGCAGCAAATAGCTGCAAAATGTCCATATTTCATGCATGTATTATACAGGTGCCTCTGGCTGGACAGGCATCATCTCTTGGGATATGAATTTTCCCCACATCTTGTGCATGTGGGCTGGAATTTGTCCCTCTTAGCTTGGAAGTTGTCTCTCCTTGCCTCAGGGGTCTTATGGTAATGACTTTTAGCACTCAAGCTGCATTTGTTAACAGCTTCTAAACTAGTTTCTTGTTTGGCAAGTTGCTCTTGGTTTTGCTGTCTTCCGAGCTCAGACCCCTTTGCTATTTGAATAGCTGTGGCTAGGGTTAATTCTCTTTTCAATTGTAGCTGCTGTGAAAGGTTTTTAATTTGTTAACTCAATAACTAGCCTGTCTCTGGTATTTTCAGGTTTTGCATTCCCCCAAATCACATTTTTCTGCCAATGTATGCAATTTTCTTATAAAAAAACCCAACACTGAATATTTCCCCTCATCCTTAAATTCTCTAATGAAAGCTTCTCTCTGTACCTCAGAAAAATGTGTTTTATGAAAGTATGCATCAATGATAGCCAGAACCCTTTCATAGTTATCGTTGTGACTGTCTTCAGTAAAGTCAAAGGATTTAAAGATATACTCTGCCTGCTTCCCCATGACAGCTTCATCACACAGCAAAGGCACCATAAGTTGTCTAGTCACAAAGAGCTGGAGGTTGGCCTAATTTTACCAGTTATAGGGCACAGTTAGAAGTGGCCATCAGCACAGCAAAATAACCTCACACCTAACTTATTACAGGAATGTGCCAGACAAGACAGCTAGTCAGACACAACTAAGATTCTCTGGTTAAGCAATTATGAATCATGCAATATGGATGCCCACCATTAATTCCCCTGGGAAGAGGATGAGAGAGAGAGAATGAACAACACATAGCAGTTGCTTAATGCAGTACAGGAAGAAATTAAGATACTATGGGGTTGAGGGTGGTATAAGAACCTATATCAAAGAGTGAAAACAACAAGTAGTACTTGTGGCACCTTAGAGACTAACAAATTTATTTGGGCATAAGCTTTCGTGGGCTAAAACCCACTTCATCAGATGCATGGAGTGGAAAATACAGTAGGAAGAGATTATATCTATCTATCTATCTATCTAATATAGTAACAAAGTTCTACCTTGGTGGGTCCTGCGCTTATTGGCGGATTTGCTCGCTTCAGATTCACCCTGTGGGTCAGGAAACAGTTCAGAGACCTTCCCTTCTGGTAGAAGCTATAGTCCAGGTCAATTCCTCCTGTGTTTGATCAGGAGTTGGGAGGTATGGGGGGAACCCGGGCCCGCCCTCTACTCCAGGTTCCAGCCCAGGGCCCTGTGGACTGCAGCTGTTTAGAGTGCCTCCTGGTACAGTTGCACGACACCTACAACTCCCTGGGCTACTTCCCCATGGCCTCCTCCCAACACCTTCTTTGTCCTCACCACCGGACCTTCCTCCTGATGTCTGATAACGCTTGCACTTCTCAGTCCTCCAGCAGTATGCCTACTCACTCTCAGCTTCTTGCACACCTCTTGCTCCCAGTTCCTCACACACACTTCCTCTCCTCTGGCTCCCTGGCTCGACTGGAGTGAGCCCTTTTACAGCATCAGAGGGGCCTTAATTAGAGTCAGGTGCTTAATTGCCTCCCCTGACTCTTAGCAGATTAATTGGAGTCAGGTGATCTATTAGCCTGGAGCAGCCCCTGCTCTGGTCACTCAGGGAACAAAAAACTACTTATCCAGTGGCCAGTATATCTCCCTTCTGCTACTCTGCTGTTCCCAACTGGTCTGGGTCTATCACTATATATATATATATACTTATCTTGTTAGAATTGGTAAGGCAACTCCCATCTTTTCATGTACAATGCCAGTGATGAAACAATGGTATGCCTTCTCCCACACCTATCTTTTTGCTTTCTTCCATAGCAGTTTGTTTCCATACATAGAATGACGTCTCAATCTTAGTGGCCCATTTTCTCTTCATGCAAATCCATGAGGTCCTGATCCACCTGATCAATTAAAGATCCAATGGCACCTTTTGAATTAAGTATCAAGTAAGATTGTATTGCATATACCTTCGTATTTTAAATGAATAAAACATCAATTTTTTTATTTAGCCGCAGAGTTCAGTGCCAGAGTGCTGAAGAAAGCAGAGATCTGGAATTCTATTCTATAGAAGTTTGTACAACATGCCCATCACTATAGTAGGCAAATGCCTTACAATTTCTCCTATAATATATGCACCAGAAGGATAATATTGTCTCTTTCTTCCTTCAGTTCATTTTACAGAAAAGATAAGCTCAAATGCATATTACATTTAAGTTTGGAATGGCCAGCGTCACACTCATTTTGATTTCATTAGACTGACTTCCACAATTACATACTGATGAGAAGGTTTCATAGGGGTTGATATCATTGCAGGGGACCAGCCATGATTTTCAAACAGCTTTGGTCTATCCCATGAAGAGTCTTGAAGATTAAGACTGAAAGCTTGACTTTAACTTGATAGGAAACAGAGATCCAGAGTAAAGAGCAGAATACTGGGCTGTACATAAAGCACGTTGGTACCATAAGCGGAGCTGGTGGCACTGACCATTGTTAAGGTTGCCTGACACTTGTCATTATAGTATGCAGTGTTGTTGTAGCCATGTTGGTTCCAGGATGTCATATTTCATTTCAGTTGTTTATAATACTGCCAAACTTTAACTGTTCGGTCTGAAATTTTTCCTTGCCAGCTGTTTGCCGCAGGTTGAATTTTCTTCTCTTTTCTTTTTCCCCCTCTAGGAAACTTTCACCAAAAATGCTTCAGCCACATCTGAAAAGATTAGGGAAAAAACACATTATTTTGCTTATGTTAAAAAAAAATCTTGCAAGCGTTCTGTTAGGAAGCTTTAGCACCTCCAGGTTTTAGAGCAATGCCTTGAAATTTGGTATGGCATTTACCTTTGCATCAAGGATGTGACTTTTGCTCGTCTAATGAAAAAACACCCAAATCTGGCTAAGTTAAAAGCCTCTAAAAATATCACTTACCACATGCTTAGCAGAGACTTGATAGAGTTTGGCAGCCAAATTCTCCAAAGATTCCATCAGAGCTGAGCATGCTCCAGCCCAGGACTGCAAGGACTGAAACGAACTTTCAGGCGGAAGCAAAGTCGATGGGTGCTCCACTGTAAGTGTATCTGCATCCCTCTGCCTCTGATCCGATATTTTAGGTAGCAGTGTTCATTTGAGCTGCCCATGCGCTGTCTCTCTCATGTTCTGCCTTAAGGCTAATTAGCCCTGCGCGAGTGAACCACCCTCAATTCCTTCTTTATCGCAGAGCCATTATTGAGAACTCTGAAGTAGAGGGGAGGAGGGCGAGTTGCGAAGCACCCATAGGGACACTCATCTCGAAGAGCCATCATTACTGCACAAGGTGAGTAACTTCGAGGAGTACTGTCCTTATGGGTGGCTCCACTGTAGGTGACTCCTGAGCAGTATCCCCGATGCAGGGTTGGGGTTTCAGATTCAAGTCTGTTTTGGATGACAATGCTGTGGAGCATTGGAGGCTGAGTTGCTAATGATTACGTAGTGTTCTGCAAAATTATGAGCAGATGCCCAAGTCACTGCCCTGCAGATTTCTGAGATGGGAACATCTTTAAGGAAGACAACCGAGGTGGAAACTGATCTCGTGCATATGTATGCATTCAGGATGGAGGTAGCAAATTACAAGTATGATAACAATAGTTAATACAGTTTGAGACCCATTTGGAAAGTGTCTGAGTTGGTATTGCAGCGCCTTCTGAAACTGACTGTAATTGAGAAGAACAGCTTAGGAGATTTCCTGAAGAACTTTGTCCTGTTCGAATAAAAAGCCCAGGCTCTCCTAATGTCAAGCGTATGAAGCATAATCTCCCTGTTGTCACAGTGAGGTTTTGGGTAGCAGGTGGGAAGGTGAATGAGCTGGTTCATGTGGAAAGTTGGGGTCATCTTAGGGAGGAACTTTGTGTATGGCCTCAGTGTGGCTTCATCTTTAAAGAAAATTGTGAAGAGGTGTGTGTGCCATTAATGCCACTATTTCCCCTATTTGACGTGCCAAGATGATGACTACTAGGAATGCTGTCTTCATGGACAGATGCATAAGAGAACAAGAGGCCATAAGTTCAAAGGACAGTCTAGTTAAGCTCTTTAGAACTAAATTCAGATCCCACATTGGAGTGGGGTGCCTGATTTGTGGGAAGAGATGTTTTTCAATCCCCTTGATTAAATCTCTTTGTTGTTGGATGGGCAAAAACCGAATGTCCATCTATCTGTTGGCGGAAGGTCATGGTGGCCATAAGATGTACCTTGAAAGAGCTAAGAAATAGCCCCACTCTCTTGAGGCCAAGCATGTAGTCCAGCACAAAGGGGAAGGAGGAAGATATCGAGGCAAATTGCTTGGAATTACACCAGACCTGGAATCTTTTCAATTTTTGCAGGTAAGTGAGGTGGGTAGCCGATTTCTACTGTGTAATAACACTTCTTTCACCTCCTCAGAACAGCAGCTCTCTATGTATTGGAACCACAAAGGAGCCAAGCCTTGAGCCAGAGGATCCGTAGGTTGGGATGGAGGGTTTGCCCGTCGTTTGGGGAAAGGAAATTTAGAATGGGCTGGAGGGATTGGTGGACACATCGCTAGCTGTGCCAGGTATAGGTACCACATCTGTCTCAGCCAGGTGGGAGCAATCAATCGCTTACACTTTTCCTCTCTTTATTTTTATCCCGATCTTCGTCAGCAGAGGGAATGGAGGAAAGGAGTATAGAAGGCCTTTGTCCCATGGGAGAAGGAGAGTCTCCTAAGGAGTGTTTTCCTGAGACTGGCTCTGGAGCAATAAAGTGAGTATTTTCTGTTCAGGTAAGTAGCAAATTTGTTGGAGTTCCCCAGTGAGAGAATATGCAGTGGAGCACTGTTGGGTTAATTCCCCATTTGTGGTCATGCGAGACCTTGCGACTGAGATTGTCTGCTGTTATATTCTGTACTCCTGGCAGGTAAACAGCTGATATGAGAACACTGTGGCAAATGCACAAATTCCAGAGTTTTAGTGCTTCTGTGCACAGGGAGGATGATCTGGCACGCCCTTATTGATTTATATAGAATGTGCCCATTATGTTGTCTGTCACGATTTTTATGAGAGTGTCCTTGATTAGTGGAAGAAAGTTTGCACAAGCATTTCTGACCTGTCTTAGTTCTAAGAGGTTGATATGGATAGTCAATTCCTTGGGGGACCATTTGCTCTGAACATTTGCAGAGCACAAAGGAGAGAGAGCGTATGTGCAGGTCAAACGGACACTGCTATCTAAAATCTCCAATCAGAGATGCAAGGGCACAGGATATATCTACAGTGGCGCATCCATAGGAAACTACTCTAAGAAGCTTGCTGGCTGATTTTAAATACCAGCAGAATCTCATACTATATCTGGACAGTTTGTCAATACTCACTGTAATATTCACTCAGGAGCACCATTTTGTGATGGTAAAGGCTTTGTTAACCAAATTAATACAAGGAGATTTAAAATTAAATCCACTGAAGGCACAATTGGTAAATCAGAAGGTAAACTTCTTGAGACTAACCGTGCAGCATAAGGAAAGATCTGTGGATCAGCAAAAGGTAAAAAGTAATTCTATCTTTGCCACTGCCCACTTCTGAAACGGCTTAAAACAATTCTGGGGAATGTCAGGATTTTCCTGGGATTTCATACCAGGATATGCAGAAATAGAAGCTCCATTATATGCTTTGCTTCAAAAAATGCAGCAGTTGGGAGTGGAATCCACAATTAACTGCAGCAATTGGTAAACTGAAGCAGGTGTGACAGATTTCTGTTACCAATCTGCCTGAGGTGTCAGGTGATCAGGCTGAAGCCACAGGATCTTTTGGGGAGGAGATGAAGGAACACATCAAGCATTTAAATTTTAAAGCTTTATTAATAAAATAACAGCAGAGTGTGCTGGGAACGCTCCCACATTACTCGGGGAAAGAAAGAAAGCGTTAGCGCCCCAAGCCCTAACCCAATACTCACACATGCACTACCCAAGGCTGGCCAGGCCTGGGTGGAAGGTCAGAAGAAGAGGGGGGAGGAAGGATGGACGAGAGGGCTGTTCTGGGCCCAGGCCGTCCAGGTCTGCTGTTGCTCTCCAAATTGCTCCAGCTCTCAGGAGGGTTTTAAGTCCTGAATCCTCGAGGGGGGTGCTCCGTTCGGGGACCTCTACTCTTGGTGCCCTCTGTGCCAGTCCAAACTGGATTTCCATGGTTTCTTTAGCTTTCCCAAAACACCCCAGCTCTCGGAACGCAAAGCTCAGCCCCTCCACTTGTTGTTTCATTTGTGTTTTTAATTTCCGCGGCCCTGGACTTTGTTTTCTTTTTTGCTGGCCTTGCTGTCTTGCAGGTCTGTACAGTTGGATTTTTTTTTCTCCCACGGCTGCTCGGACACATTCAAGCCGTCTTTCTTGGCAGTCAGCCAAGTCTTGGCTGTGAGCAGTGTCCTTGGGTGGCTGGGGCCAGCGTCTTATCTTCCGACTGAGCTAGCTGAAATGTTGAGTTAACCCATTCTTTGCTTTCTTCCTTCCTCACCCCCCCGCAAAGGAAATTTCCACTCCCCACTGACACACCTTTGACCCTCCCCAAAATGCTTTGCGATGCTTGCAACAGCGTTAGCAATATACAATGCTGATCTGCCTTCCCAAGGGACTCCCTGAGGGAGGGGGCCTTGGGGTGTTACACAGGCACTGGCCTCAACGCTCATGTTAATCCAACCTAATTATTCACAACCATTTGTGTTGGAATTAGCTGCTGCTGGGGTGTCATTAGCAGCCACCCTGGGTCAACATAAAAACTCGAAGTTAAGGCCAACTGCTTATGCATCTAGGGTTCTAAAACCTTTATGAAACAAAAATATTTGTGATGTAAGAAACAAATGCTAGCAACTCTGGATGCAAAGTGGAATAAATGAAGCTGACATGCCGCTAAAGAAGCAGCTATAAAGCCTCGGGAATGGAAATTACAATTCAGCACAACTCCTGTTAACAGTGGTAAGGCACAGTGGAAGAATTTTAATTTGATGGCCCTGCAAAACCAGGACACCACCATACAAAAACTTGTTCCAGGCAGCAAGTGATCAGAAAATAGGGGGACCCCACTAACGGTAATCCTATCCCCCTCGGGAGAAAATTTATGAATGGCTCAACCCTCAAATCAGAGGGTGTAGTTGTTCCTAAACAGCTACAATTTGAACTGATATACCTGTGTCATGACTTGCCCACTGGGGGGCATCAGGAAGTTGAAAAAAGAGTGGCCCACATATAACAAGTTGGTTGGTGGCCACAAATAAAGTAAAATGTTAAACTTTATGTTAAAAACTGCCTTGTATGTGGCTCAAACTAACCTAGGGCCTACAAAACATAAGGCCAAATAAGGACATCAACAAAAAAAGGGACCTTGGGTCCAGTTAAAATTAATTACACTGACCCTTTACCTAAGATTGTTCAAGGAAATATATTTGCCTTGGTAATTGTTAAAGCTTTTTCTAAAATCGGTAGACGCTGTTCCCATGAAATCTAACAGAGCAGCTGCAACTGCTAAAGTTCTGCTACTGCAGGTCTTTACCAAATGGGGCTCTCATGGGTAATAAACTCAAATCAAAGGACACACTTTCCCAGGGAATCACATCAATGATTTTACTGAGTACACAGCAAAAATATCATTGCCAATCATCCTCAATCTTTTAAAATTGTTTTAAAAAAATAATACCCTAAAGCTAATACTCACTAAGGACCTAAAAAAAAAAAAGAACTGAAATGTTAAGTTGCCAAGAACACTAATGGCCTTGTGAGCTACCTTTAGATCTCTTTAAAATGATAACTGGGTGTAAAACAAAACAACACTTCAAAAACACTGTGTTAGCCCAGACCTTGTACAGCAGGGGACACTAATGAATCAATGGCTGTCACAGTTAAAATGGCAACTTAAAGAAGCTGGGTAGCTAAAAATTTAGGGATATGACAACAAAAAGAAGCTCAATAATTCAGTCACTGTAAAAAAGTAGCAAGTAGGAAATAGGGTAATGGTAAAACTGTATAATACTAAACAAACAAACAAAAAACCATTGCAACCAAGCAAGGATAAGGTATTTATGGTGAAAAGAAACAGCCCTCTTATCCCCCGATAGGCATTAATAAAGAAACGTGGAAGTGGAACAAATGGGTTCATATTACCGTGTTAATTTTTTTTTTTTAGAAAAGCATAATACTGCTATTAATATTTTACAGAATAGACTTGTACTGGAATACTTTGTTGAACTATGAACTTGAACTATACAAATTAACCAAACAAATCAAATAATCCAGGCCTTCCGACCAACAAATTTTGCAAACTCATCACAAACTACAGCTACAATTGGGCAATTGGACGAAGCCAAAGGACAACAGGAATTTCAATGCCTGCCACAAATAAACTGAGTACTAAAAAAATAAATGTAGTCAAAAGGTTGCATAGTAACATTTCATTAAAACTACACTAAAAACACTGGTAAAAGAGACTTGACTTAGTACCATATTCTCCATGTAAAGAAGGCGTGTCAAGTTTCTAGAACATGAAAATACAAAATGGGGGCACAACTCCTGAACGTTGTAAAATTACAGTGCACAGTTTTAGAGCCAATGTACTACCTTAGAATGTAATGGGCACAATCCCACTAAAGATGTCGGAAAAGGCAGCCCAAATAAAAATGTATATTGCCCATAAATAAATAAAACAAATAAATAAAAAAGTAAAGCCAAAAAATTAACTTGCTAGAAACCAACTTTAAAACATATAACTTAACAGGAATGTGTATTGGAAAATCAGGAACATTTTAAATTATATCTATGGGTTGTATTAAAAAAAGAAATAAAAAGGCAAATCCTCCCAAATTTTTACTTATGGAATCCGGATAGTTCCGAAGTTGTGTGTAGTGTCATTTGGCAAAACAGCAATAGAACTGGGTACCATCTGGGTTTAATGGGATTTGGTCTGCTGCATCTGAGCAATTAGCATATTGGGGCATTCATAAATTGGCAAAAGTACTCTGGTATAACCATGAAAACAAAGCAAAATTAGAAAAAAATAGTTAATAGGAACCAATGCAACTGGTTACCAGCATACATACCAATTTAGTCTCTCTGTAAAATGGTGTTCTAAACCTGAGGTGTTCTGAGGGCGGTCCTAAAATAATTCCAGAACCAAAAAGTGATTTAAATCAGTCCCTCATCAAAAGTAAAAATAGCATATTATACAATAATGTGCATCAGTTCTATGTCCCAGTAATTCTTAACATCATTCAATGGAATCTTTAAAAGGTCAATGTTTGTAAAGGTAGCCAACTAAAAATTTGTATAAAAAAATTCATACAGCAACTATAAAACAGCCCTAAAACTAATAATAATAAATTAGTAAAATAATATGGGCTTTCAGTGCATTGTTTAAATAAAAAATGTCCTTAATGAACCAAGGTAATATACAAAAGAACAAAGCCAGACAAATAAATTAAAGTAGTGACTAAAAATAAGGTGCTCAATCCCCTCGCTAAAGTTAAAAATAAATTGATTTTAAAAGCCTATTAATAAAGAAACATACATGACATTACCACATCACTTAAAAAACCCAAAATAAGGTTAACCACTTAGGGTATGTCTACACTACGAAATTAGTTCGAATTTATAGAAGCCGGTTTTATAGAAATCGGTTGTATACAGCCGATTGTGTGTGTCCACACATAAAATGCTCTAAGTGCTCTAGTCGGCGGACCGCGTCCACAGTACGAGGCTAGCGTCGACTTCCGGAGCATTGCACTATGGGTAGCTATCCCACAGCTATCCCACAGTTCCCGCAGTCTCCGCCGCCCCTTGGAATTCTGGGTTGAGATCCCAATGCCCAGATGATGCAAAACAGTGTCGCGGGAGGTTCTGGGTACATGTCGTCAGGCCCCTCCCCCCCCGTCACAGCAACAGCAGACAATAGATTCGCGCCTTTTTACCTGGGATACCTGTGCAGACAACATACCACGGCAAGCATGGAGCCCGCTCAGCTCAGCTGAGCTCACCGTCACCGTATGTCCTCTGGGTGCCGGCAGACGTGGGACTGCATTGCTACACAGCAGCAGCTGCTAACTGCCTTTTGGCGGTAGACGGTGTAGCATGAGTAATAGCCGTGGGGCTGGCAGCCGTAGGGCTGCATTGCACCAGCCCCTTGCCAGGAGATGGTATATTATGATTGGTATCCGTCATCGTCGTACTGGAGTGGCTGTCAATCATGGCCACCTGGGCAGACATGCTACTGTTTCGATGATGATGGCTACCAGTCGTAGTATACTATTTTCTGCCAATTGCCCAGTATTGTCTGCTAAGCACCCAGAAGAGGCCGAGGGCGATGCTGGGTGCTGGCGGACGTGGGGCTGGCAGACGTGGGGCTGCATTGCTACACAGCAGCAGCCCCTTGCCTTTTGGCAGACGATGGTATATTATGATTGGTAACCGTCGTCATCGTACTGCAGAGGCTATCACTCATGCTGCACCGTCGGCTGCCAGCATAAGATGTAAAAAATAGATTTGTTCTGTATTCATTTGCTTCCCCTTCCTCCGTGAAATCAACGGTCTGCTAAGCCCAGGGTTTTCAGTTTAATCTTTGGGGGGACCATTCTGTGTGACAGTTGTTTGTGTTTCTCCCTGATGCACAGCCACCTTTCTTGATTTTAATTCCCTGTTCCTGTACCTGTACGCCATGTCGTCACTCGGCCCTCCATCCCTCCCGCCCTCCCTCCTTCTCCTGGTCCATCAGATACTAGTTTCGCGCCTTTTTTCTGACCAGGCGCCATAGCTAGCACTGGGATCATGGAGCCCGCTCAGATCACCGCGGCAATTATGAGCACTATGAACACCACGCGCATTGTCCTGGAGTATATGCAGAGCCAGGACATGCCAAGGCGAAACCCGGACCAGCCGAGGAGGCGATTGCAGCGCGGCGAAGAGAGTGATGAGGAAATTGACATGGACGTAGACCTCTCACAAGGCACAGGCCCCAGCAATGTGGAAATCATGGTGTCACTGGGGCAGGTTCATGCCGTGGAACGCCGATTCTGGGCCCGGGAAACAAGCACAGACTGGTGGGACCGCATCGTGCTGCAGGTATGGGACGATTCCCAGTGGGTGCAAAACTTTCGCATGCGTAAGGGCACTTTCATGGAACTTTGTGACTTGCTTTCCCCTGCCCTGAAACGCCAGGATACCAAGATGAGAGCAGCCCTCACAGTTCAGAAGCGAGTGGCGATAGCCCTGTGGAAGCTTGCAACGCCAGACAGCTACCGGTCAGTCGGGAATCAATTTGGAGTGGGCAAATCTACGGTGGGGGCTGCTGTGATCCAATTTGCCAGGGCAATGAAAGACCTGGTGATAGCAAGGGTAGTGACTCTGGGCAACGTGCAGTCAATAGTGGATGGTTTTGCTGAAATGGGATTCCCAAACTGTGGCGGGGCCATAGACGGAACCCATATCCCTATCTTGTCACCGGAGCACCAAGCCACCGACTACGTAAACCGCAAGGGGTACTTTTCAATGCTGCTGCAAGCCCTGGTGGATCACAAGGGACGTTTCACCAACATCAACGTGGGATGGCCGGGAAAGGTACATGATGCTCGCGTCTTCAGGAACTCTGCTCTGTTTCGAAAGCTGGAGGAAGGGACTTTCTTCCCAGTCCAGAAAGTAACCGTTGGGGATGTTGAAATGCCTATCGTGATCCTTGGGGACCCAGCCTACCCCTTAATGCCATGGCTCATGAAGCCGTACACAGGCAGCCTGGACAGGAGTCAGGACCTGTTCAACTACAGGCTGAGCAAGTGCCGAATGGTGGTGGAATGTGCATTTGGACGTTTAAAAGCACGCTGGCGCAGCTTACTGACTCGCTCAGACCTCAGCGAAAAGAATATCCCCATTGTTATTGCTGCTTGCTGTGCGCTCCACAATATCTGTGAGAGTAAGGGGGAGACCTTTATGGTGGGGTGGGAGGTTGAGGCAACTCGCCTGGCCGCTGATTACGCGCAGCCAGACACCAGGGCGGTTAGAGGAGCACAGCAGGGCGCGGTGCGCATCAGAGAAACTTTGAAAACGAGTTTTGTGACTGGCCAGGCTACTGTGTGAAACTTCGGTTTGTTTCTCCTTGATGAACCCTCCAACCCCCCCCGACCCGGTTCACTCTACTTCCCTGTAAACCAACCACCCCACCCCACCCTCCCCTCCCCAATTCGAGCACCGCTTGCAGAGGCAATAAAGTCATTGTTTTTTTCACATTCATGCATTCTTTATTAGTTCCTCACAGAAGTAGGGGGATAATTGCCAAGGTAGCCTGTGATGGGTGGGGGAGGAGGGATGAAAAAGGACACACTGCATTTTAAAACTTTAACTCTTATTGAAGGCCAGCCTTCTGATGCTTGGGCGATCATCTGGGGTGGAGTGACTGGGTGGACGGAGGCCCCCCCACCGTGTTCTTGGGCGTCTTGGTGAGGAGGCTATGGAACTTGGGGAGGAGGGCTGTTGGTTAAACAGGGGCTGTAGCGGCGGTCTCTGCTCCTGCTGCCTTTCCTGCAGCTCAACCATACACTCGAGCATATCAGTTTGATGCTCCAGCAGACGGAGCATTGACTCTTGCCGTCTGTCTGCAAGCTGACGCCACCTATCGTCTTCAGCCCGCCACTTGCTCTTTTCATCCCGCCATTCAGCCCGCCACCTCTCCTCTCGTTCATATTGTGCTTTTCTCATGTCCGACATTGACTGCCTCCACGCATTCTGCTGTGCTCTATCAGCGTGGGAGGACATCTGCAGCTCCGTGAACATATCATCCCTCGTCCTACGTTTTCTCTTTCTAATGTTCACTAGCCTCTGCGAAGGAGAAACATTTGCAGCTGGTGGAGGAGAAGGGAGAGGTGGTTAAAAAAGACACATTTTAGAGAACAATGGGTACACTCTTTCATTACAAGGTCGCATATTTCGGCTTGCAGGCAGCCATGGTAGGCCACAGTGTTTTGGCTTTTTTAACCTTCTTAACATGCGGGAAAGGTTTCAAACAGCAGCGCATTTCCCATATCAAGGATGAATTGGGTTGTCCATTTAAAATGGGTTTTCAATGTAAAAGGAGGGGCTGCGGTTTCCCGGTTAACATGCGGCACAAACCCAAGTAAACCACCCCCCCCACACACACACACACACGATTCTCTGGGATGATCACTTCACCCCTCCCCTCCACCGCGTGGTTAACAGCGGGGAACATTTCTGTTCAGAAGAGCAGGAACGGGCGCCTCTGAATGTCCCCTTAATAAAATCACCCCATTTCAACCAGGTGACCGTGAATAATATCACTCTCCTGAGAATAACAAAGAGAGATAAGGAATGGATATTGTCTGCATGCCAGCAAACACCGGGACCATACGCTGCCATGCTTTGTTATGCAATGATTCCAGACTACGTGCTACTGGCCTGGCGTGGTAAAGTGTCCTACCATGGCGGACGGGATAAGGCAGCCCTCCCCAGAAACCTTTTGCAAACGCTTTGGGAGTACATAAAGGAGAGCTTTCTGGAGATGTCCCTGGAGGATTTCCGCTCCATCCCCATACACGTTAACAGATTTTCCAGATGTACTGGCCGCGATTGCCAGGGCAAATTAATCATTAAACACGCTTGCTTTTAAACCATGTGTAATGTTTACAAATATTTACAAAGGTACACTCACCAGAGGTCTCCTGTGTGCCCTGAGGGTCTTGGGGGAGTTCGGGGGTTACTGGTTCCAGGTCCAGGGTAACAAACATATCCTGGCTGTTGGGGAAACCGGTTTCTCCGCTTCCTTGCTGCTGTGAGCTACCTACAGTACCTCCATCCTCATCTTCCTCGTTCCCCGAACCGTCTTCCCTGTGTGTTTCTCCAGTGAGAGAGTCATAGCACACGGTTGGGGTAGTGGTGGCTGCACCCCCTAGGATCGCATGCAAGTTTGCAGCTCTGCCCCGGACCTTCCGTTTGCTTCTCTGGCTTTGTGGTAAGCTTGCCGTAGCTCCTTAATTTTCACGCGGCACTGCTGTGTGTCCCTGTTATGGCCTCGGTCCTTCATGGCCTTGAAGACCTTTTCTAATACTTTGCCATTTCTTTTACTGCTACGGAGTTCAGCTAGCACTGATTCATCTCCCCATATGGCGAGCAGATCCCGTACCTCCCGTTCGGTCCATGCTGGAGCTCTTTTGCGATCCTGGGACTCCATCACGGTTACCTGTGCTGATGAGCTCTGCGTGGTCACCTGTGCTCTCCACGCTGAGCAAACAGGAAATGAAATTCAAATATTCGCGGGTCTTTTCCTGTCTACCTGGTCAGTGCATCTGAGTTGAGAGTGCTGTCCAGAGCGGTCACAATGAAGCACTGTGGGATAGCTCCCGGAGGCCAATAACGTCGAATTCCGTCCACACTACCCCAATTCCGACCCGCAAAGGCCGGTTTTATCGCTAATCCCCTCGTCGGAGGTGGTGTAAAGAAACCGCTTTAAAGGACCCTTTAAGTCGAAAGAAAGGGCTTCGTCGTGTGGACGTGTCCAGGCTTAATTCGATTTAACGCTGCTAAAGTCGACCTAAACCCGTAGTGTAGACCAGGCCTTAATTAGTCATAACAAGGCTGAAATCCATTCTATGGCTAAAAAGGTAACGTGTAGGACAGTAAGTACATAATGAGCAGGACAGTAAGTGCTCATGAGGTGGGTTTGCCAATGTGATGCCCTTGGAGCCATGCAATCAACTTGTAGTATGAATCATAGTAACAATGAGATAGGACCCATTGAAAGGGTCCATCTTGTGTGCCCAATATGACTAAGTGCCTGAAATGGACATAAAACCAGAACCACATCCATGAAAAATAAAAAGCACTGTGTACTTACACAGCAAGTAAAATACAATTATACAAAAAAAGGATATAACTTACCTTTTGTGTTTTACCCTTAAATTTAAAACTGTGATTGAATAATACCCATACCTAAATGTATTAATCCAACAGTAATCAAAAGTCAGCCAAATTTTTGTAATAAAGTTACTTTGTGGCTCCTTAACTTTACAACACCCATTACTAAAATAAATTTACATTTAAAATCGCTTCTACATGTATAAAAAATTTAATTAGGTAAATAAACAAATAAAACAAGTGTTACAATCAGTCAACTGGTAAAAACAAATCATCTTAAAAAAAGATCCAGGTATTGGTTTGTTGCTGGTGCCAGTAATACTCATTGTAATAAAGATTGTATTGTGCTGTAAAATAAAATATATGCTTAGTTTAAACAAAGCAAAAACACCAATGTTAAATCACATAGCCCCCACTGCACAGTTCTAAATGAAGTAAAGCCCTTGTCAAAAAGCTAAAAACCCAAAGATGAGGTCTATAAAAACGTATAAACTCGGTTAAATTAATGTTTAAAAATAGATAATGTAAAAAATATTTTCTGCTTTCTCTGTGTGTTTTGTTGACAGCTTTCAACAGCTGTAAAAACAAAATTAAAACAGTTGGTTTGTGTCTATCTAAAGTAAATTCTTGGTCTGTGTAAATAACATGGCAAACCAAACAAAACAAATATGCAATTTACTCCCTAGGGAAAAAAAAGGAAAAACCTTACCCCTCCCCCATTAAATAAACAAAGCTAGCCAAACAGTAACGCCATGGCCATAAAAAGCAAATAAGTAAAAATAAAACTGTTATACAAAAATAAAATAAAAGCAACAAAAAATAGCTAAAATAAGTAAAAAAAAAATGGTTAAAAATAAACTTTTAGCAAAATAAGTAAAAAGGTTATCAATTACAAAACTGGGTGTGTACAAAAATATTTATACATTTTTTTATTTGAAATAGAATTTAGTTTTAATAATCTGTGCCTGGCCAATATTACAGAACAAGGTTTAAAAATATATGCTTAAAAAAAAGAGAGAGGGTGAAGCAACATAAAACTCACACCAAATAGAACCAGTACAAATTAAATAATGACCAAAACAGCCTATTGCACTTTAGGATTGGGTAATTAATCATTAATCTAATTAGCTATCCTGCTCTATTTGCTTTACTTAATTAAGGTAGCAATAGTGTGTCCTAAAATTCTTCAAGTTTAACACTAGTTAAGTTTAGTAATTGGTGTAAACTGAGCTTTTCACCAAACAGGAGGGACCTCTGACTGACGGGGCAAGTAGACAGGCTAGGAGCCAGTGTGCAGGGGAAGGCAGATTCTGCAAAGATCCAGGGGCAGAGGGGAAGAAAGAGAGGGATTGGCTGAGCACAAGGAAACTGGGACAAGGAAGCTGAGGAAGTGGAGACTACTGAGATTAGATGAGAAACTGTGGAGAAGGGGGAGGACTATGAAGAAGACTGGAGTGAGGGTGGGTGGACTGCCAGGAAGACCAGAGTGTGATTGATACTGAGACAGGCTAGGCAAAGAAACTAGGATTGGCACAAGAAGCCAGTAGGGAGCATGAAGGAAGGAGGAGGGGGGAAACACAGGGCTGGGTAAGTGACAGACTAAAGGGGACAGGATCAGAAATGTCTGTGAACACAACAGATCTTCCCTTCAGGAGTCTGTCACCAGCAGTATTCAGTGACAAAAACTTTCTTAAAACCACTGAATTTTTTATTTTAACAGTGGGAACAAAGCATTTAGGGAAAAGGAATTCAAAACAGTCTACATGCATGTCTATCTTACCACCAACCTTATCAACACGGTGGCTGCCTCCTTGAGTGCCCCCGCACAGACTGAGGAGGCCCTGCCTCAGTTCCCTTCTCAATAACTGCACAAAGGTTTGTGGCCAGTAACAACTCTTCTTAGGGTCTGCTTTATTAACATAAAATTCAAAACAAACACACAAGTCTTCTATCCCAGACTCAGGTTGGGCACAGCCCCTCTTTCCTGAGGACTGTTTCCAAGCAGGGCACAGCTTTTCCACTCTTCCCAGTCTTTGCTTAGTCTCTCCCCTCATCCAATTCTGAGCTCCCTTGAGTGACTCTGCAATCTTCTGAGCAGTCACACCCTAGCTTCTCTACCTAGTCTTCCAAAGGCTCGCAGTGACCAAGAGGCTATCCAGGGTCAAACATGCCCCCGCCCCCCTGCAGGAACCTCCTGCTCTCTTCAGCACCTGCCTCAGCTTCCTCTTTGTTTCCTGTTCCCCTCTGGCTCTCTCTAAAAACCAGCTACTCTCTCTCAGACTCCATCAAGAGGCTGTTACTGAGGCACAGTTGGGCTGGACTAGTTTCCTCTTAAAGGTGCCAGTCCACCCTGTGAGACATCCTCGGATGGTCAAAAAGGCAGGCCTAGCTCCTTCCAACACCCCACTGAATGCCTACATCATGGGCTGGTACCCACTAACAACTTCTCCCTCTCTTGCAAGAGTATTTCTTTTAAAAACAGCCATACCTAGTTCTTTTGTTCGGAGTTCTTGGGCTTTGGGCTTTCTGGAAAATAATAAACACCACCTCCCTATTTTTTCAGGTTGGTTGGGGAGGAGGTAAAATCTGCAAAGCCAACAGTTCAGGCACTATTCTTTAACAAGTATTTGAGGGATGACTTATCCTGAGCCATTCTTTGCCTTTCCCACTTATTTCCCTTACAGCCCTGTAGGACTAAACCAATATATTCATACAGTAAACATCGCAAAAACCAGCTTGAGAGCAGCTTCACTTCTGTCCAATGTTGTGAAAGAGGAAAGGGGTTACAGGAAGAGAACGGATGCTAATATAGTTCAGGCAGTTGAATACTGCCCTGGAGAATTAGATTCTATCCCTGCCTCTGCTGCAAATTACCTGTGAGATGCTAGATATGTCTGTAAACCAGACTTCTCACAGGTGGCCAGTAATTGTGTTTTTCTGCATGCCCAACATGTGACCCTGGGGTCTGATTTGTAGAAGTGCAGAGCATTTATAGCTGCAACTGAACAGGAGATGTGCTTTGAACATATAAAATGTTAAGTACTCTGAAAAATCAGGTTCTAGGTGCCTCAACTTGGGCATCCAAAATTCATTGACACTTTTGACCTTAATTTCTGTACTTCATCTGTAAAATTGGGATACCATCATCCCTTCACAGAGGTATTGTGAAAATGAATTCATTAATAATTGCGAAGTACTCAGTTACCATAGTGATGAGCACCATAGAAAAGCCCATCAGGAAATAATTCTACCTTCATAATAGAGATGTAATAGTGGATGGTAAATATAAGGCCACACATTGAAAAATGAGTGTAAGACAGAATATTGCATATCTGCTCATTTGGTGAGCACTGTCCTTCCAGCGCACTGAATGAGACGGGGGACTTGTGGAAAAAGTAATATGCGACCATGTAGTCAAAAAAATGCAGGAGGCCCAAATTAAAGTTGCACAAGCAACCTTAATTCTGGCATTTCCTAGATTCTGCAACCTTATTGTTCCTTTCATGTATTTCTTGTGTGTAATATACATTTTATTGTCATATAGCAAGCTGTTAGCATCACTAGGTCAGTCATCCAGATAGAGAGAATTATAGTGATACTTTCTGGAGGACCATCATAATATTAAATACTACAAAGGGGCCAAGAACATCTCAAAATATAGAGCACAATGAATCCAGTCTGGTGGAAGCCTACTATTGATGACCGTGTAAAAATATTTAAGATACATGGATTAGTTGCAAAGGCCTATATACAATAGTCACGGGCTGATTGCTCAAATGATATCTCCCAAACTAAAACAAAAAAATATCATTCATTCATTTTTTATTATTCATCTAAGTCAGGTGAACACCTTCACATTTTCTGAAGCAGAACAAATCTACACAATTAAGTTATGGACATGAAATGGGTACCATTAGCAATTTGGTAACTAATAAACGTAAGACTAGATAGAGAGGAACTTTTTCTTCATGGGGGTGGGGGTCAGAAAGGCGATGGTAAGCTTCAAGGTAAAAAAAAAAAGGAAACACGCCAATAATTCCCAATAATATTAAAAATTGTCCAGGGATAACACTTCCTGTAAGCCACCAGAGGTTGTGCATCTTATTATGGAGAACTTCACATGTTATTAGAATAGTACACTTTCTCCTGCCATCTACCCCTCAAACTCAAACATTTGCAAAGCCCCTTTTCTATTTTGAAAGAAGGAAACCACAGGTTTTAATATATCTTTTCCACATGACTATATGCTAATGGTAGTGGGATTGGCCTGTTGTATAACTCCTAGGTTGTTCACATCCAAAGTCCAACACAAGCATGGACAGGTCTTCTGAGTTTTGGTGCCAATTCATTACCCACTCATCTATGGGTTTCTTTCCCAGTCAAAGAAAGAGAAAAAAATGCCAAACAAGGAAGGTGATCCTGAATTTCTTTGAGCACCAGTCTGTTGTTCAGATGCAGAAGCTCAGGACCAAATCCTAGCCTCAGTTACACCAATGCAACCCTTAATGCAATCAGAATTGCACACTAACTAAGGGCATTCTCTGGTATTTAATTTTGTGTTGCCTTTAAAATAGTCTTTTTGAGCAATTTTGAGAAAAACATTTTCACACAATTTTTGATTTTCTTCAGCTCATTAAAAAAATATGCAACCAGCTACAATTAACAGCAATCAGTAAATCAGAAAAATAACTTGGTGGAGAAATACCAAAATGTAATGCTCAAAATAAGTTTATTTAATATATGAAAATGGTTCAGTTAATTATCCACACTGGGTATATTTTCAGTATAAATGTTTAAACATGTAAAAAATCAAATGCCAAAAGTTCTGAAAAAATACAATTAAATTCAAAATTCTGAACACTGTGAGCAAAAGGAACAAAACAACCAACAATAATGAATATAATCCATATCACAGTGTGTGTGTAGTTTTAAACATTAGCTAATGTAGCTTAGAAACATAGAAATCCACTTTATTCACTTTAACCAGTGACTGTAATAGCTTAGACAACATGATTTCAAACTTCCTAGAATTCAACTACTGCTCCTTTTCTTTCAAATATAAAGAAAGTAGGAGAAAATTACCCTAAATTAGGGATGAAAAGCATCAACTGGTCATCAACTTGAGTACAATGTTAAGATAAGGAATTACTGATTAAGGGCTAATCTACACCTACTGCGCTACATTCTGGTGAAGACGCGTTATGGTAATGGGAGAGTGCTCTCCCGTCAGCATAATTACTCCACCTCAGCAAGAGGTGGAAGATACGTTGCCAGGAAAACATCTCCCGCCTACACAGCGCTAGCCTGGACAGCGCTTAGGTCGATGTAACTTGCGTCACTTAGGGGGTGGCTTTTTCACATCCCAGAGTGATGTAAGTTACGTTGACTTAAGTTGTATTGTAGACAAGCCCTTATTTTCTAACAAGTTTTATAAAGTTCAGTTTAGTAGAACTGAGTAGCAGCATAAATACTTCATGGTATCCCTTGATCAGTATGCTCAGGTTCACTTGTTGCATTGTTGTTGCATTGTTCTGTCTGCCACGTAAAAAAAATATTAACATCTCCCCCCACCCACCCTCAAATAAGAAAGCCTTGTTAAAAACAGAACTAATTAGAACAGCATAAATAGAAGATAATATGTAACGCTTAGGAATCTACCACTGATCCCTTTGCACTGGTCATATTTCCATTGCCAGCAATGGAAATTCTCTGAGGGGAGGAGATTTTCCAGAACCAGAAAGTAAAACAGTTGATCTATTGATAAAACAACAATCAGGATGGTTTAAATGCTCCTGAGATTCCGCTAGCTTCAATTAAAGCCTGTAGTTTGAAAAAGAAAAAAATATCAAATACATTTGATAAGGGATAACATTTTTAACACTGACATTTTCAGCATAATGTCTTATTTGCTTAACAAAAAAAATGAATGTATACTGAAGATCAGCAACACACAAATTTAGTTCTCACAAATGCATTTTTGTTGTTTTATGACTGAAGAAGACCTATTTTGAACAGCTACTATCAAGGCTTCTGCTTCTTTTTGCCAGATACATTTTCCTGTAGGTCTGAAACATCGCTTTCGAGTCTTTGACTGGAACATGAAGAGCCTCATTTCCTTCCAGGATTTGTATTGCTGCATCAAGTGGAATATTATCATCAACTGAAAGACAGATATGAAGTCAGTTACACTGAAAGTCACTACTGAACATTCATCACTTACTTATAAAATTTCAGCAAGCTATGTTTTACCTTTTAAAATAAAGTGAAATACAAATACAAATATTTAAGAGTTCAGAATGAGCATTTTACTTGTGTGGTATTTAAGACCACCCACTGTGAAAACAACTATTACATAACCTGATTTACTGATAAACCATTTTTAATACTGAATTGTAACAACTGCAAGAAGAAATGTGCACAAAAAGGTTTAGGCCTTGTCTACACTATGGAATTATAGCAAAATATTCCCACCAATGCTACTGTTGGTTCAGCTGCATCCAACTGGAGCTGAAGTGTAGATGAAGCTTCACCTGAGGCATTACCAGTAACAATCTCCATAAAGCACCAGAGCCACATCTGCATTCAGGCTCCCATTAGTGCAGTTGAACTAGTGGCAGCATCAGAGATAATATTTTGCTCAAGTGCACATGAACCATTTTTGAAGCCAAGCAAACAGTATTTGATATTTATTCCAACTTGAATAATCAAGTCATTTCACCTTGAGCTGTTCCTTCGGTTTTTCTTTGCTTCATTGGGATATAATTTAACCAGTCTTCCTTTTTGCTTTTGACCCCTGAAAATTAAAAAAGAAAAGAAATTGAATGGAGGGATAAATCTTACCATCACCGCTAATTCTTACCACTCATGTTATAAGCACACAGCCAGGCATAACAGGAGAGCCAGTAAGTGTTTAGTCTCAAATTGTTCTATATAGCTTATTCACTATTTATAGCAGGGTTGGCCAAACCGCGGCTCTTTTACAGTTAAAGTGCGGCCTGCAGAGCCCCCTCAAATCCGCACTCCATTCTTCACCTACCAGACTGGGGGATGGGAGCTCAGGGCTTGTGCACTGCAGCAGGGTGATTGGGCTAGGGGCTTTTCCCTGTAGGTGGGGAGTGAGGTGCCTGCTAGGGCTTCAGCAGGAGTAGGGCTGAAGCTTTGAGCCCCAGCTGGCACGCCCCGCAGGGTTGAAGCCTCGAGCCCTGGCTGGCATGCCTGGCTCTTGAACTTTTGAAGATTATCATATGTGGCTCAGAAGGATAGTAAGTTCAGCCATCCCAATTTATAGTTTTGTATAATATGAAATTTAAAAGACTGGAATTTCTACTGTTTTTCTTAACTTCACAGGCGAACAATAAATCACAAAATTATATCAATTCTCTTCTCCCTTCCCCCCCCCAAAACTAACATATACATACATACATACATACACACACACACCACACTTTGAGGGTATGTGGTTTTAAGCCCAATACCGGCAATAAACTGCTCTTGGCTTTGCATCACAGCATTCAACCTAATTTTTGCCTCATTTCATACACAAGACCCCACATTATTATTTATATGGTTTCACAGATAAGGAGAAAACTAATTTATACTGCACCTGCCACAAGGGATGTGTCTCTTTCAGAGGAGTGTGCAATATCCAGACTCTCTCCATCAGTGGCTGTATTTCTGAACAGTATCTCCGGACACAATTTAAACTCAAGCATTTGTGGTCTGTGTAGTTTATCCTCTTCTGAAGGTGAGCTATCAGTTTTCCAGTCCTGGCTGGACTCTGGAACTTTATTAGATTTTATATGCCATACAGGTTTGGCAGGTGATGTGTCTAGTTTTGTCAGACAAATGCTTTCTTGGGCAGTACGTATAAACGCAACTCTATTCAGATAGTTTTTTTTTTGTTCCCTTTGAAGAGAAATGTTCAGTCTACTAGTTTTTCTACTTAAACACTGTGGATTTTTTTCAGAATGTTTCTCTCTGATCTGAACATCCAGGTCTTTCTCTCTGCCAGAAAAGTAGGTTTTAGACTTTTTAGAAGGGCGTCCTTTTTTTTTCTTTGGTTTGGGGATATAATTATGATTTGCTAAGAAGTTTTTATATTTCCAGACATTTTCTTCTTTCGATGTCGCAGATTTCTCAAAATATGCCACATCAGTACTTTGTTTATTATATCCTGCACGTTCAAAAGTGTTTGTTTCATATTTGATTCTTTCACTTTCCAATTTTGGTTTTTTTGAGTCTCTCTTCCCAATCATGTTTTCTTTCCGTTTTCGTCTATATAAACGTTCCTGTGAAGGTAGGACATTTATAGATTTATGCTGAGAATATTCATACTTTCTTGAGCTTGCATTTGGGGATTTTCTTGTGGCTCCAGGATGATTATCCGACTTATGTTTTATTTCCGTTGACAATTTTGTCTTCTCTTTAATTTGTCCATTCTTGCTAAATGTGTAATTATGTCTCTTAACTCTGTGTGCTTCACCTGCACTCAGTTCAAGTTTTTTATATTTATGTTCTTCGTATATTTTAGTTTGTTTGACCTCGATGGTTTCTGAAATTTTTGAATTGTGGACATGTGTCTTGGATTTCATGGCCAACCCTTCTGTTTGTGTTTGATCTTTTTCAAAAGATTCCATTTTATAGACTTTTTCTTTTTTTTTAGTTGATATTATCAAGTGTTCTACATTTGTATGATGGACCTTTCCTGAAGCAAGTTCCTCCCTTGTGCATCTCTGAGAATCTGCTTCACTAGTCCGAACTTCTTTCCCCGAAGAGGGAGTTAATCCATGGAGTTGCAACTCTCCCCTCCACTGGCCATTCATTCTTTTGAATTGATCAGTTTCTCTTTTCGCAGAAGGATGAAAAGGTCTGATTATTTCTTGGTGTGCTTTAGCTGATTTGTTACTTACTTTTAGCTTAATATCTTTGTTTATTGTAGAGTTTGGGGCATATTTTCTATCTTTGTCTAATGTGGGAAGATTTTTGCTTGTATCATGTAATTTGACAGGAAGCTGCAGGTTGTTTTCCACTGCACAGTTAGTCTTTGTTATGCGACCAGGTCTACTAGTTGTTTCCTGTCTCCCTTTAAAGTCAGTGTTTTCAGATTCTGAACACTGATTGCCACCATCCTGTTTCTCTGAAGCAACATCCTCTTGAGATTTGCATGAGCACCCTGGCACTGCATAAACTGAAGCTAACCAACCCATTAAACAACAATACGTAAATTTTTTCTCTCGTTTTGGGGCTGCGTTTTCCTGTGTGTTCTTTTCCCCCTCCATGCCTAGATTCTGATCAGGCTGGATATAGCTTTCTAAAGTCTCTCTCTCTGATGAACTGATTTCCAGTTGTTGATTTTCAGTGTTTTCCACCATGACTTTGTTACAGGATTGTTGACTATGTTCAGGGAACAGTTCTTTCATTTGTTCCGAATTTAGTATTGTGATTTTTATTTGGTTTATTGGATCCTTAGGATCACAACTTTTGCTATAAGCTTGAGTTCCTTTTTCAACTTGATTCTCTGTAGGCTCAATCACAGAATCTTCATTTTTAGTCAGCTCTTTCATCAGTACGTCTGCACCTTCAATCCCATAAGGAAACTCTTTCAAAAGTTCAGTCAGCTGATCATTTAGAAAGGTTACAGGTACTGCTCTATTACTACTAATCGCATTGTCCATTGTATTTTCCCCTTCACTGAATATATGTTCTTGTGTATTTTCTTCCTTTGCAGTAGAATAGACATCTGTTTCACCGATTACATTAAATGATAGGTCTTGTTTGTTTCTGATCAACTCCTGGTTAACATCAACAATATTTTCTCCATTCCTGGAAACTATATTTTGCACTATTTTTTGTCCCAAGCGACAAATAGTTTTAGAAGTGTCTTCATTTTTTTCTTCCTCCAAACTGCTTACATTTACATCATCCAAAAGCTTTGTATTACACTGATTTGTATCACATGAAAACATCTCTAAACTTGGTACTCCTAATGACTTTGTTGTGGAACCTGCTTTAGATGCAGGTTTTTGCAATGGCAGAAAACTCTCCCCCTCAAACACACTGGTTTTCATTTCAGATTCTCCTTTACAAGTGTCCAATTGTTGTTCTTTATGCTTTGCATTAGAGATATTTTCTTCTAACAAGGCACCATTTTTCTCTAAATGCATCAAAGGGACAGAACTGAACATATTAGCTATTTGTGAATTATAAGATGCATCACTTTCAACAAGTGAACATACGCTGGAAATCTGTAACATGTCATCCTCTGATACAATCGTGGTAGTGCCCCCTGGTTCTACAAAGTCCTCACAATCTTGATTCTTTGTTAGCTCTTCTTGAGACACTGGACTAGAACCATTTGTGCTTGTTTTGGGCAAAGAAATTTTGTTTTGTAAACTGAGCTGCATATTAGTTTTTTTCACTTCTTGTGCAAACTGATCAGCTTTCCTGTTGTTTACATCATACGAGCAGTTTGAATTTACAGCATCTTTTACTATTTTGTTTCCATTAGCTGATTTGGTGTACTGCATATCTGAATCCACTTTCCGTATTGGAATACATTTATCGGATAGTAAATAAGTAGTTTCCACTATCCCTTTATCGGTATTTGCCACTACTGAAATATCTTTTTGTTTCTTTTCTTGTAGACTACATACACTACCTCCTTCAATCACTGGATAAATTATTTCAGCAGAAAATGTTGCATTTTTTTCTTGATGTTCACTTGAAGTTCTCTCTTTAGAAAGTATTAAAGGAGAAACTACAGCAACTTGGGGTTCAAAACCTTTGATCAAGTTGGAACCCAATGCATCATGTTTTTGCCCAACAGAAGTTGTTGCAGAAGACAAAGTTGTTTCATTTGTACTTATTGTAACTTTATTTAGGTCTCTTTTAGCTACTGCAATTTGGTTGTTTTCCAAGATACGACATGTACTCTGATCATGAAATCCTTCATAAGATGATGAAATCAGATTTGATTCTATGCTTTTATTTGACTGACTATATTGAACATCCACAGATTCTGAAGGACACTTTCTCCACAAAGCAAGACATGCTGCTAGCTCTTCCATAGAAGTAGTACAGCTGTTCATTTTAGAAAATGAGTTTCCAGTAACAACTGGTGGTGGTGTATTCTCAGCTACACCATTAGTTACACCTAGTTCAGCTGTTTCTGAAGCAAGAGGATTTATGTGAGAAGTACCGAATATCTTCTCATTGTTCAAAATTTTGGTGTTCTCCGTTGGCTGAGAACAAACGCCTTTAGTGTGCTGATCCAATTCAGGATATGCAGATATTGAACACTGCACTGTCTCTACAGCACCTTTTGCTTCTCTTTTGCTGGCCAGTGAACTTCCTCCTGACAGTGTTAAATTGGAAGTTGTTTTTTCATTTTGAAGGAGGCTAGACATTTTATTAGCAAGAGCACCAGACTTTTTTTCTTGCAAAATATTCACGCTACTTAGAACAACAGAGTGGAGAAGTGAGGCTTCCCCAGTGCTAACTGATATATTTTCTGGTACGACTCTATCAGAGCTACTAAGTTTGGTAAAACCCAAAGCGTTTTCGGTGCATTTCCTGGTCTCTTGAGTAGGACCTGCAGCTGGTGCATTCTTTGGGCCTAATACTGAAGTTCTCTCAAGATTATTTAAATGAACTGGGAGTTTATCCTGATAAGCAATCAAAACAGAGCTTGAAGCAGAATTTCCTTGGTTAATCCAATGACTATTCGGAGTCTTATCTAATCCTTCACTGCCAGTGTTGGTAATGTTTTTGTCGTTTCTTTCTTCAAGTGAAGATTGACGAAGTGGCAGTTGTTGACTCTTCATTCCCACTGTACCAGAGTGTGAAAATATTTCAGTCTGATTGGCCACATGTGGAAAAAGTTTAAGGTTAGTGTTTCGATTTTGTGGAGGAAGGTCAGAGGTCATTTTATTATGTTCTGAAGATGCCAAGAGTTTTTGTTTTATTAAAAAAACCCTTTCAAGTATTGCATATTTTTTTTTAATTTCCAACAATTTCTGAGCTTCCACAGCCAGACTCTCTTTTGTTACTTTCAATCTATCATCTGTTGATGAAATACTTTTAGAATTATCGGGCAAATCTGCTGAACCACTAATTGGGCTTTCTTGTACTGAAGCTATTTTATTCAGTGGCTCAGAAGGAACTGTCACAGCTTCTTGCATGCTGTTAAAATACCTTTCTAAAATGTATGTTGAAGGCTTAGCTGTTGCATTAAAAGACTGATTTGCTGTCACATTCCCACTTAAATTATAAACATTTCCAGTTGCCTGACTGGTTTCTCCAGACTCTAGTTTCTGCCAGTGCTGTTGTACATCTTTAACGTAAGAAACATTACTGTGATCTGACATAGGTTTCTGGTGGTTTTGGATATGTTCATTAGATATACTTGGAACTACCTGTTGAAGACCTGTCAAAGATTGTGCTGCAGCTCTACAATCATAACTAGAAGGATAATGTGGAGGATTTCCATTATGATCTTCAGAGCCAATTTGGGCTGGTGCATATTGTTGCGATTGTACACCTATTGCAGTGTTTGGACTTGCTGAATGTGTATTCTGAAATGGAGTGCTTGAACAGTGTACTTGTTGCTGGAGATGTTGTGTAGGCAAAGCAAAAGCCAAAGAGTTCTGTTGAGAATTTACACACTCATTTGATGACTGATTAATAGGTATTGTAGTACATTGTTGAGAAGATGCAGGCCCATTCAAGTTATATTGTGGTACCCATTCTATTGGCAGCTCCTGTGAAGACGTATTGCATGCTTGGTTACCTTGATAAAACATCACAGTTCTTGCAAAATTAGGTTGTGCTATTTGAGGCTGCATAGGATACGTATTTGTAGTCACATACTGATTCTGGGGCTTCTGTGGTATACTCTGTAAATTGTTTGCAGGGCTTGTTTGTGATGATGCAGTAGCTATTCTTGATTGGGAAAAAGCATGCATGTTGGACACAGAGTTTGGCCAAAGATTTAGAGTAGTCTCTACTGGCACATGTGTAGCCTGTTTAGGGACAAGCCGCCTCATCTGTACACGTGAAGGTGGATGCCTCTCAACTGAACGTTGCGAGGTAACAAAAACTCTACCAGGTACAGATTCTTTTGGAAGTGCTTGCTGCAATGTTTTGTATCCCTCAGTATTTTGAAAAGGTAATCGATTTGTAACCATGTTCATGTTAGACTGCAGATATGCCGTCTGGTTACTTCCAGGATAAGTACAAGCATTCTGAGTAGAGTACGTGCTTGTCTGAGGGAAAGCACATGCATTAGAAAGCGTGTGAGAAAAATGAATTCCTTGACTTTGCAAGTTCTTCTGATTATCAGCATTTTGGGGTGGTCTTACATTCCAGTTCATCCTGTCTTCGTGTTGCTTTTATTTCTGTTGAGTTTAAATTCAGAATTCTAAAAAGAAATCAAAATATTAATTATATTTATGCCAATAAATGTTTTTATTCTAACTTTCAAAAATCCACTACTAACAGAATTGTTTGAATGAAATGAAGTTGCTAGATAAAACTTCACTTATGAGCCATAATACTGACATCAAAAATCCCAAATGCTAAAAAGTACGTTAAAGTTCTTTCCCAGAATATGATCTGAAGTTACGAAAAACAAAGTCACAGCATATGAATTTGGATTTTTATATTTGTTTTCACTCATTTTTGCTTAAACAAGGAAATGTATGCAATAATAGGCTAAAATAAGCAACAAATAAAAACAGTTGAACTCAAACATTTACAAAGCATAATATCAACTCAAGGACAAATAAAGCATAAGGCACATTTTATAAAAAAGAAGCTTCACTTTGAAAAGTCTGATATACAGAGAAGCAGACTTCCAAATATGGGGAGGAGAGAAAATCATTTGTAGTTAAAAGATTTCCCCTCAAATATTTGTGTCCTATTTTTCTCCAGTTCTATTGGAGATGTAATTTCACCCTCCTTGCAGTTAGGGCCAGCCACTAATTTCTGTATGCAAAGTCATAAAATTCAGTATAATCAGTTTGACATTCTTAACTATATAATATAAATACTCCTCTTCCTTTCTTAATATTGTTTGTCAACGTTAACTTATTCAGTAGCCAGAAGGGATGGAGTCAAGCACCTATATGACATCAAGAGAAAACAGTAACTTGTAAAATTTACATACGATAAAGGGCTCTGGTGTCGAACATTTCTGTTTAATATAGATATTCCAGGTACCCAGTATCACACCATAAAGTTTCCTGAAAATCAGAGAATAAAAACTTATCTATTTGCTTTCAAGATCTGAATTAAATAACTACTGGACTGCTCAAGCATTTGTATACATTTCAAGAAAGATGACTACATTTTAAAAAGACTAAAATACCAATTAATATAGCAAGTTGCAAGTCAATTAATAGACTATATAAACTAATAAAAACTAAGCATCTACAGTTGTTGCATTCAAAAAATGCCTAGCAAATGAGATAAGAGCCAACTATAGTAGTTGGCACTAGTAAGAAGAAATTTATGGATTAAAAAAGTAGTCACTCTCTCAAATGACTATGGGGCAGAATTAAGGCTGTTTGTAAACTGTACTCTCAACCTTAAAATCTTGTATATATTTTTTTTTAAATGAAGCAAATCATACTCCAAACAAAGGGCACTAATGTTCTTATTTAGGAGAAAGCACTGTTTTCCTGACTTTCTGAGGTTAACAGGAGAGGAGCCAATTTCATGCAGATGTTAGAAAGTGTACAATAAAGTAGCTCCCCCTGGAGCATCGACTCTCTGGGAAACCTTCCACAGTTCATGGTTTCCTCCTTCCCCCAATCCTTCGTAACAAGCCTTTAGGAAGCTCACTGGGGAGCTCCAATAATCCCATTCTGTGAGCCTCAGAATGTTCTTTAGGGGTGCCAATCAATCCCTCCTCTTCCATGCAAGCCCAAGAAAACTTATTTCTCTTTCTAAACTAGAATAGGACAGTCATTCAAGAGCCTATGTGGGGCTGGTGACTTTTTTGGCTGTTTCGGATCTGCCAATCCTAAAGTGACTCTCAGATGGTGAGGCTGTTTGTACCCCACAAGCCTATAAAGTTCCTTCATGCTCCATATGAATTTAAGGGGGCAATTGCTCCAATTAAACTCCTAAAAAGCACTGCAGGGAGGGGGATTACAGATATCCTGAAAAGCCTCCATAAATCAGTAAGAGGAGTGAAATAGTTCCCGTGCCTTCTTTCTCCACTACTCCCTCCCATAGCTGCATGCTCATCCTGCCCACTCTACTCCACACACCCCTCCCCCCCCCCCCCCCCCCCATCACCACCAAAACCTGCTAAAGTGGTCCATTTGCTGGCCGTATAGAGCCATAAAGAGGGACGGAAGCCCAGTGACCTTGGAATAGACAGAAGAGTTATAACTAGGTAAATCCCCAGCTAGATGAATAAATAAGTTTAAATTGTTTACTTTAAGAGGCCTCTCACTAAGAGCTATAGAGATTAACTTAAAAAAAAAATTAAAGGAAGATAGTTTTCCAGCAGACATGACATCTTTTGATATCTTGTTTTAAGTCTATTGGAGCAGACAAGCCATTCTGATATTACTACTTAAAATCATAATAGCTTACCAAATTAGCATTTAATTGACCAGTGTGTAGTTTGTGTACTCATTGAAGTCATTGGTAAAGCTCCCATTGACTTCAGTAAATGCAGAATCAGGCAATCATCTCCACTGAATGAATCTAATAAATTAAATTTTATATTTTTTCCTTCCCCCACCACTCTTTAAAAATGACCAAACAAAAGTTTAGTTATTTTGGCCTCTACAGAACCCCTCTAATTTTAAGCCCCTCTCATTTTTAATTTTAAGCCAAATAGGAATTCACACAGTCAAGACATAACCTACCAATTTTGAAGGTTAATTTCTCAGTTCATCAGGGAAAAGAAGTGCATCAAAGCAACCGCTCCTGGCACACCCTCCTCTGGCAGGGTGCAGGATAGCAAGTGCTCCTGTCATAGTTTCCCCTTGGCCCAGCCATAAAAGGAACACAGCCCTAACGATTCAGCCTCTCTTGCTCAGGAAGGTCACTAAGCTAGCCCCTCCACTGGTCTCCTAGCCAGTTCTTCCCTTTTTCCGGGAAGGACCTGCAGACCTTTCCATTCTCTGGAGACTTTGTCCCAGGCAGTTCTCACCTGCCAGCCTATGCTCAAGTGTATGTCTAATGAGGAACTAGACACCCGCAGCTAGCCTGTGCCAGCTGACTCGGGCTCACAGGATTCAGGCTGTTTCACTGTTGTTGTCGACTTCCAGGCTTGAGCTCCAGCCTGACCCCTGGGACCCTGTGGGGTGGGAGGGTCCGAGAGCTCGAACTCCAGCCTGAGTCCTGAAGTCTACACAACAATGCATCCTGAGCCCAATGAGCCCAAGTCAGCTGACACAGGCCAACGGGGTGCCTAGTTGCTGTGTAGACATACCCTCAAGTCTGCCTAGACTCACTAGGTCTCCCCTTCCCTCTAGGGCCCATGTGCCCTCTTTAAGCCTAATCAGGAGGCAGCTAAAAAGTGTACTGGCCTCTTCCCTCTTAAAGGGCCAGTACAACTGTGTGACAATGAATTCCTTCTTTTTGGAGGGAGGAGAGCACTTATAAGAAAAGGTCAGTTGGAATGAATAAACTGATCACTGCCAATTCATAATTCAACATCTAGTATAAAAAGAATTGTCTATCCAAATCCATCCAAGAGCCATTGTGCATGCCATTTTACTGTGAAAACTGATTGCCTCAGACAGCACCTTCAAACTCACATTTAGTCCGTGTGTTTGTTCAAAATCATATCTTCTTATTGTAGGGACAAAAACAAACATTTAGTACTTTTTCCTCATTAGTATTACAGCATCAATACAGTCAAAAGAGGGAAGCATAGTCACTTTCGAAAGTTTTGCCCAAGTGACTCCCATTTTCAAAAATTACAGGATCTTAAGTGCCTAAGCTAGGTCTACACTTGGAAGGCTTTGATGATATAGCTAAACTGCCAATGTGCTCCTAGCATGGTACAACTACGCTTTTGCTGGTATAACTGCACCCACACAAGGAGATTCTGCTGGCACAACTATGTCTGTCACAAATCACATGTCACCCCCTGCACACACACAGCTATGCTGGCAAAAATTTGTAGTGCAGACCTGGTCTAAGTCTCATTAAAAATTCATGGGATTTAGGTGCCCAGCTGCATAGGCCATTTCTGAAAGTGGGACTTACAAATTTTGTAAAATATTTATCCTATATTCCCTTTGTGTGCATTGGTAGAATCATGAGCAAGTTCAAACTGAACTGCCAAACAAACAAAAACACCACCAACCATGCAGCAATGACATTTGTGACATGTCAGTTGCACTGCAGACGGACCTTCACTCTCTTGATTTGAAGGAACTGTGTTATTTAGTGACAGGCAAAGGGAATCCAATTTATATTTCAATTCTTTAGGGTCACCCACTCGCAGTACCTGGTAATATTAAAAGTAGAAAAGTCTTCATTTATTTGAGGGTCTTCCTGAACTTGGCCTTTCATTTCTGAATATTTTAAAAATAGCTGAACTGTATACTTGAGTACTAATTTTAAGGATTGAATGCTGTTACATGTTTGGTTGTAATAAGACATGCTGCCAAATAACCAACTCAGTTGACGTTTTATTTAAGACAGACAAAATCAATACTTAATACAGCACTACCCAGAATACAGAAAGGAAAATGACATATACACCAATCTCCGACTGCAGAAGTTTGGCGGCTCACTTCACTTCTGACCAAATCCCCAAAATTCATCCCTTTATATAGCAGTAAAACAAAGAAAATCCTCTCATGCTTTGAATTTTATTTTGAATCAATAAGCCAAACAACATTTGTAATTAATTTATCACTACTAGGACCATTAGTGGCCACAACTAACTCTTAATGAGAGGACATAAATCAATGTATTACTCAGTGGTTTGCTGTTATGCTGATTACACTGGTCAACAATTTTTGAGAAGTCGTCTGCTTCAGAGATAAAATGTGCTATTTATTATGTATTTTGATGTGCTGAATTCAAATATGACAATTAAAACAACTGATTGGCTACTGTTTCTAAGATATTTACGTTTTTACATTTTATGTCATGTATATTGTGTAGATAGTAGAGTTTTAATCATAAATTGTAAACCTAGGTCTTTTCATGTGTTTATGGTTGCTTTACATGATAATATTTCACCTGTCCTGTTTATGTAACACTTTAAAAATCAGCAAAAGGGTTATATAAATAAAATGTATTATGAAATAAAAGGCAAAAAACTATTCTGTACATAGTTTAATCCTATTCAGAGTCTACTCGGCGCTTCTTGGCTTGTCTCTTGTATTCATTAAATGGAGCATCTCTTGTCACTGTCCAGCAATAGTCTGCAAGCATTGATGGGCTCCATTTGCCCTGATAGCGTTTCTCCATTGTTGCAATGTCCTGGTGAAATCACTCGCCGTGCTCGTCGCTCACTGCTCCGCAGTTCGGTGGAAAAAAATCTAGATGAGAGTGCAAAAAATGTATCTTTAGTGACATGTTGCAACCAAGGCTTTTGTATGCCTTGAGGAGGTTTTCCACCAACAACCTGGTAGTTGTCTGCCTTGTTGTTTCCGAGAAGATTTATTGCCACTAACTGGCAGGCTTTCCATGCCGTCTTTTCCTTGCCACGCAGTGCATGGTCAAATGCATCATCTCGAAGAAGTTCACGAATCTGAGGACCAACAAAGACACCTTCCTTATCTTAGCTTCACTTAACCTTGGAAATTTTCCATGGAGATACTTGAAAGCTGCTTGTGTTTTGTCAATGGCCTTGACAAAATTCTTCATCAGACCCAGCTTGACGTGTAAGAGCGGTAACAAAATCTTCCTTGATTCAACAAGTGGTGGATGCTGAACACTTTTCCTCCCAGGCTCCAATGACTGTCGGAGTGGCCAATCTTTCTTGATGTAGTGGGAATCTCTTGCACGACTATCGCATTCGCAGAGAAAACAGCACTCCTTTGTGTATCCAGTCTGCAGACCAAGCAAGAGAGCAACAACCTTCAAATCGCCACAAAGCTGCCACTGATGTTGGTCATACTTTATGCACCTCAAAAGTTGTTTCATGTTGTCATAGGTTTCCTTCATATGGACTGCATGACCAACTGGAATTGATGGCAAAACATTGCCATTATGCAGTAAAACAGCTTTAAGACTCGTCTTCGATGAATCAATGAACAGTCTCCACTCATCTGGATCGTGAACGATGTTGTGGCCTGCCATCACACCATCGATGTTGTTACAGGCTACAAGATCACCTTCCATGAAGAAGAATGGGACAAGATCCTTTTGATGGTCACGGAACATGGAAACCCTAACATCACCTACCAGGAGATTCCACTGCTGTAGTCTGGAGCCCAACAGCTCTGCCTTATTCTTGGGTAGTACCAAATCCCTGACAAGGTAATTCAGTTCACCTTGTGTTATGAGGTGTGGTTCAGAGGAGGAGGATGGGAGAAAATGTGGGTCCTGTGACATTGATGGTTCAGGACCAGAAGTTTCATCCTCTTCCTCGTCTGACTCAAGTGAGAATGACTCTGGTGCATCGGGAACCAGCAGTCCTTCTCCGTGTACTGGGCGTATAGCTGATGGAATGTTTGGATAATGCACAGTCCACTTTTTCTTCTTTGACACACCTTTCCCAACTGGAGGCACCATGCAGAAGTAACAATTGCTGGTATGAACTGTTTGCTCTCTCCAAATCATTGGCACTGCAAAACACAGAGATTTCCTTTTCCTGTTCAACCACTGGTGAAGATGTGTTGCAGCATATGTGTGGGGCCCACCTCTTGTCCTGATCTCCAATTTTACAGCCAAAATAAAGGTGATAGGCTTTCTTAACCATAGTGGCTATACTGCGCTTTTGTGATGCAAAAGTCACTTCACCACAAACATAGCAGAAGTTATCTGCACTGTTCACACAAGTATGAGGCATCTCTGCTCACCTTGGCTAAACAGAAATGTGTCCCTTTGCAAAATCAAACACTGACAAATAAGAGAGCACGACACTGTATGATTTCAAGAGCTGATACAGGGCAATTTGTTCAGCAGAGTGATGTAAGCTTTGATTTGATTGCATCATCCATGACTTCTAGGAATAACATGATTCAATTCATATCGTGTATGTCGCAATACCAGCTTCAGATTGCATCATTCATTGTTTTGCCTAAAAAGCAAGTACTGTCTAAACCCAGTCATAGATTTATTCCTAGGTCCAGTCAAAGATGTATTTTAGTCATTTCTGGTTTAAATTGAGATCCCTTCCCTTTATAACTCACTTATCCTCCGCCATTCCCAAGTCAAGGGTTGTATATACTGACCTAATAGCATATCTTGAAAACTAGAGCCAATCAACAATTTTAAGCATCATTTTCGTTCTCAGTAACCCAGAATTAGTAAAGTTTGACTACATTTATTTCAGAAGCATTTTGGCTGTAGAGCAGTGTTATTGAACACATCTGTTATAACAAATGTTCCCTCTCCATGTTAACTACTAGTAATTTATCAATAATAGTGTGCATTTATAAGCATCCCTTATCAATTACACAATCCTGTCCATTACAACACACATCTATTAGTTGCCTGGGGTCCAATGGACATCTGAACCAAGTTAACAGGGTGAGGGGGGAAAACAGATTAGATCATTAAGTACAGTCCAACTATGATTACAGACATCCATTTACCTAAAGTCACACACAGCATTCTGAGATTTTTGGCAAAGGAATCATGATTTTTTTTTGTATATTAAACTCTCATAAGGTTAATATTTACTAACAAAGCAAACATCTGGTGTCTGTTCCATATTTTTTACAGGCACGCTAGTCTCTCCTCCTTCTAGTCCTTTCTGTCCTTTGTTCCGA
The DNA here is from genome assembly GCF_011386835.1 of Chrysemys picta bellii. Lineage (NCBI taxonomy): Eukaryota > Metazoa > Chordata > Testudines > Emydidae > Chrysemys > Chrysemys picta. The sequence goes on from NC_088791.1 coordinate 108,395,895, forward strand.
AGCAGCCTCAAAAACTGAAAGTAACTACATTCACTCCCTACTACTTTCACAGCCCATCAACACATTATTAAACTGTGATAGGCACAATATAAAAGCCTTAAAAAGGAAAAGAGGAGATTACTTACCTGTAACTGAAGATTCTTCAAGATGTCTGGTCCATATCTGTATTCCATTGAGGGTTATGCATGCACACCATGCATCAGAAGTCAGAGAATTTGAAAGTAGACTCCGCTAGTCCGTGCATGTGCCCTGGCTCGCCTCATGCTTCCATCTGAGGCGATAAAGGGCGAAGCAGATGGACCACATCTTTAGTTCCTTCTCCACCGTGAATTGACCAATCTGCAGCAGAGGGAAAGGTGTGCAGGAAGTGGAATACAGATAAGAACCACACATCTTGAAGAACCTCCACTTACAGGTAAGAAATCTCTGCTGCTTCTTCGAGTGATGGTCCCTATTGTATTCCACTGAGGGTGATTAACAAGCAGTACCTAAGTTGGAGGAGAGTGCAAGGTTGAAGATGGAGTGGTCACGTGGAGAACTGCCATGCTGAAAGAAGCATTCACTGCAGAGTCAGAACTCCACCTGGCTACTCTACATATGTCTATAAGAAGCACGTCCTGAAGGGAGGCCATGGTTGAAGCCTGAGCTCTTGTGGAGTGAGCCTGCAACCCTGTAGGGAGAGTTGGTCCTGACAACTTGAAGAAGAGTTTAATGTAAATAAAAATCCACTTGGAGATTCTTTGGGTGGAGATGGTTTGCCCAGAGTATCTCTGCTATTGCAACAAATAGTCTCGAGGACTTCCTAATTGGTCTCATTCTGTGCAAGTAGAAGGCCAGAGCTTGCTAGACGTCGAGGGACTCTACCACAGAGGACTTCATTTTGAACTTCAAAGTAAAGGGGAGGAGGGTGGGTAATGGAGCACCCACAGGGGAACACACTTTGAAGAACATCGGTTACTGCACAAAGTGAGTAACCCCCTCTTCTTTCTTTGAGTGTTGTCCCTGTGGGTGCTCCACTTTAGAAGATTGTAGAGCAGCGCCCCTCAGAGGGAAGGAGGCGCTTCGGAGTTAGGTCTGAATGGACAATAAGATTGTCTCTCTCAGCCGAGTGTCAGATGGTGAATCCTGGTCAATGACATAGTGTTGTATGAATGTCTGAGATGCTGTCCAAGTGGCTGCTTTACATAGGTCAGTAATAGGCACGTTATTCAAGAAGGCTACCGATGTTGCAACTGATTTTGTGGAGTGTGTTCTGACTCATGATCGGGGTTGTAGCTCATGTTGACAGAAGCAAAACTGGATACAACTTGAAATCCTTTTGTAAAGTCTCTGCTTAGATATGGATTTGCCTTTAAACCCCTCTGTAGTGGAGAGAAACAATTTAGGAGTTTTTCTGAACGGTCTGGTCTGTTTGAGATAAAAGGCTAGTGTCCTTCTGACGTCCAGGGTCTGGAATGCTGCCTCTTGTCTGTTCTTGGTTTAGGGAAGAATGTGGGAGGATGAATGGGTTGGTTGAGGTGGAATGAAGAAGGGACTTTAGGTAAAAATGTAGGATGCGGTCTTAGGGTGACCTTATTCTTGAGAAAGATCATATATGGTGGGTATGCCATAAGGGTCCCAAGATGTATGCCTTGTGAACACGATGGCAACGAGAAAGGCTACTTTCATGGAAAGGTGTAGTAGTGAGCACGTAGCCAAAGGTTCAAATGGGACGCTTGCGAAAGATCGAAGCACTAAAGTGAGATCCCATGGAGGAGTTGAGGCTCTGGATTCTAGGTAGAGATTACGTACACCCTATAGGAATCTTTTGGTAATTGGATGACCATACACTGAAACCTCATCCACCTTATCTGGAAGGTTGTGACTGCTGCCACATGTACTCAGAGTGAACTCAATGAGACACCAGATTTCTTAAGATGAAGTATGTAGTCCAGGACTAATGGCAGGGGTAGAGATGGTGGCTTCAATTTGTTTGTCATTAGGCACCATGTTTGGAATCTCTTACATTCGTGGAGGTATGTCGAGCGTGTAGTTGACTTGTCTACTGTTTAACAAAATGTCTGACTTCCTCAGAGCAGATCATCTGCTCGCCTTGGAATCACTGAGGAGACAAGCTCTCAAGTGGAGTAGCTCCAGGTTCAGGTGCAAGGTCTGACCTACATCCTGTGAAAGGAGATTTGGAAGAAGTGGGAGGACACGTGGTGGGCATGCTGACATCCGCTGTAGGTATGGATATCAGGTTTGCTTGGCCATGTGGAGGCTATCTATGCGGATGACTTTGGCTTAGCTGGCCCTTGTATGACCCCAGACAGTAACAGGGTAGGAAGGAAGGCATACAGAAGAGGTGTGTCCCATTGGATGAAAAAGGCATCACCTCTGGATCTTGGTCCCAGGATCCTATTAAAGTTGTAAAGTGAAGAACTCAAAGGTTAGGAAATGTCAGAATTGCCTGTGCAACCGTGGCAGCTGTTTCCCCTCCACGTCCAGGATCCCCACTGGTTCCCAGTCCCAGTCTGCTCAGACTGCCAGTCTCAGTTTCCTTCGCCTCCCAGCTCAGTTTGCCTTGCAGGCTCCCTGACGTAGTCTTTTTACCCAGCCTATCCCAGTCTCCACCCCCTACCAGCCTCCAGTTCCAGTCTCCATCCCAGGATTCTTGTCGGGGAAGACCAGAGGAATAGATTGGGACATGTCCTACATCTGGCTCATATCCCCTCTGCATTTGAGTCAAACAGTCTTCTTCTCCACAATGCCTGGGTGCCCGCAGTGGGAAGCATGAGTCATTGAGAACACTGGATAAAACAGGCTCCCTGCTCTCATTTCCAGTGCCTGGCTCCACCCCAGCCTGGAGCAACCATTACAGGGAAAGACGGTCTTCACTCCTGTAGGTTTAGGCTGAAGCATGCTCACTCACTTTGGAGATGGCACATGTAGTCTGGTCACATGTAGAAGCTGTGAGAGGAAGAAGCATGTTCAGTTGCTCTATGGGCATGTCAAATCTATAGCCTGGTCAGCATTAGGAGCTGTTAGGAGATGGTGCATACTCAGTATGAGCAGAATCTTCAGCGATTTTAGCTGTTAAGCTCTAGCAAGTGCGAACTGCAATGTTTTAACTTGACCAAATTTGAGTGCATTTTTATGGGGACAACAAAAGATGTATCACTGATACAAAGCCACGGCCCTGCCAAGTTTCAAGTTCCTGCTCCAAGTCAGGGGAGCACTAGAGCTTTCCTAAGGAACCAGGGATTTTTAAACAGTGAAAAACAAGCTCCATTCTCTCTAACTCCACTCTCAGAAACAGTTGAACTGTTTTGGCTGAAGTCTTCCAAAAAACATTCAGACTGGGAAACCTTAGTAACAGGCAAGTGCTACCTGCTCCATCTATAATGAAAACTTCCATAATCTTTATGAGGTAGTTTGATATTATCCTCATTTTACAAAAGGGGAATCTGATACAGAGTGGCTTGCCCATAACCACAAAGGGCGAGTCACCTGGCACCCAGAGCTGTGGTTTAGATCTCGAGAACATTTAGTTCAAGTCTAGCAGAAACAAGGTTTGAAGTTGATAAACTGCAAAAGTGCTAGCCTGAACTGGATCATACAGTAAGAATATTCAATAGGATGCTTTTCGCAATTATAGAACGAAGGATAGTCTTGTGGTTGAGGCTCATGACAGGGAACCAAGAGATCTGGTTTTGCTCCCAATTCTGAGCAAGACACTTACACTCTACCCTATGAAGTGGAAATATTGTTCAAGTTCACAGAGTAGTGAGAGGCTGAAGTCAATGTTTGTAAAGCCATTTTGTGTTCCTTTATTAACTTTCTGTACCTTTTTAGCCCCACAAGGACAGTCACTTGCAGACACCTATTTAGGGAAGTATTACAGACCTACATACAGAGAGATGCAAAAGGACAGTGATAATCAAAGGAATACAAAAGCCAAAGTAAGATTCTGTAGAAAAAGTACAAAAAACCCCAAACCCTGAATGTATATGAGGAAACCTAAATGCCAGATTTGAACAAGCATTTTTTTACAAACATGAACCTTATTCTTCCTCCAAATTAGGGACAAGTTATGTTTTATGAGTTGGAAAATAATTTCACACTTACCAAAACCATGACTAACTCTTTGAACAAATCTACTATTAAGTTTGTGTAACAATGAAAACCACTTACTGATGGTATTCCGGACAGGAGGCTTCCGGTCTTCATACAACCTGCAATATAACAAAAATTATTAGACAACAGAAGCCAACAGAAGTTGAGAATAGCAGCCCCTAGTCAAAAGGAATTTTAACTTTATTGCCTGTGCTTACCTCAAGCTAATTTGAGAGCTTCTGTTTGTTTGTTTGTTAATAAAAGCAACATTTAGACCAGTGGAATTTTATTTGTCCATCCCCTTCTCTAGTTTACTACTTCATGCATATAGACAGGTAGTATTCTCTAAATTGCAATTAAGTTATCAGACTGTGGCTCTTCAAGATACTGTCAAAAAACAGACCATGTAGCATAACTGGGCTTTGATTTTATTTAGTTTAATAGTGCTTTAGAGAATATGGTTATCTTCTTGGAAGATTACCACTTTATTTCATCACCACCATTGGTACTTATTAACCCCATTTTGTATTTGCCTTTTCTCCTTTAAAACAAAACATCTAAACCTAACAGCCACTCTCTTTTGAGGGCAAGTGGAGAAGGAAAGGAAATTTTGTCCCCTTATACATGTCACCCTTGGCCTACATAGAGTTCTGCTTCTTCAGTTATAATAATAATAATTATTATTATTAAAAGTTAGCAGATTGATTTGTTAGAGAGCTCAAGGGACTCATAAGGTCTATGGTTAGCCACCTGCAAGTGAAGATCTAACACTGAATTAATGCATTTGGCAGTTTCTACCTGGGTGTCTTGTTTTTAGAGTTTCTCATCAGAAACTTCAGGCATTCTATCCAAGTGCTTTATAATAACAGAGCCTCATCTATACGTCATGTGGCTCGTATAGATCATAACATGGTGCTACAACAACAAATGCCTTGAGATCAAATCAGGAAAATGTCTTGAACTTGTAAATTCAAGCAAAAAACCTCTGAATCATTTCTCCAGAATCATCCTTATTGGCCTGACCACACTATAGAAGTTAAGGGAAAGTCATTAATGGTGCATAATTCCTAAGATTTATTTCCCATACTTTGAGGAAAGGGAAGAAGTGAGACTGGTTCATGATGAAAATACAGTCTAAGTCTATGGTTACTAGCAGTTATATTTTCTGATAGTTAAATTGTTGCAACTTTTGGGGGGGCGGGGTGGAAAAGTAGAAGACAGTAATCTGAATGGGAAAGTGTGTGTCTGAAAAATGTAAAACTGTCACATTTCTTTCCATCTACAATCAGAATTGTTGTAAACATGTAGTATATAAATATAGTTATATTAGTGAGTGATTTTTGAGACACAGTGAAGCTGCGAATACTTTACCCATTCCGGGGAAAGGCTAATGCTTTCCATGTTAAGTTATCTAAATCAAACCCTCTTACATTCCTTTTGTCAAACCATTTCCAAATTCGAAGAGCTTTACTAGTGGTTTCCCTTCAATTTGCTACTCATTGAAAACGAACAGCTTTTTCAAGCAAAAGGACACCGACTTCCTATTTTGGGAGAGCCCAGCCATGACTGATTTTTCAAGCTACCACCAGTCTTATCTTTGCCTCAAATATCAAAATCTTCATAATTCTTTAGATTGGGAGTAATAAAATACTGTTATTGGAATTTTTAGTATTTTTTGTCCTTTCCACTACAATTAAAATGATTTCAGTAATCTTCACTCTAATATACTCTGTACTACAGGGGTGAGCAAACTACAGCACGCGGGCTGGACCTGGGCTGCGAGCTGTTTTAAGCCGGCTCACGAGCCGCACCACGCGGCTCAGCCCCACTCCGGCTGGGGTGCAGGGTCGGGGGCTGCACCACATGGCTCCAGGAAGCTGTGGCATGGCCCCGCTCCAGCTCCTACGTGCTCAAATGGGAGCTGCAGGGGCAGTGCCTGCAGATGGGACAGTGTGCAGAGCTGCCTGGCCATGCCTCCATGTAGGAGCCGGAGAAAGGACATGCCACTGCTTCCAGGAGCCGCTTGAGGGAAGCGCTGCTCGGAGCCTGCATCCCCTGAGCCTCTCCCCACGCCCCAACCCCCTGCCCTAGCCCTGAACCCCCTACCTCTCTCCAAACCCTTCAATCCCAGCCCAGAGCACCCTCCTGCACCCCAAACCTCTCATCCCCAGCCCAGAGCCCACAACCCCAGCTGGAACCTGCACCCCTGCCCCAGCCCTGATCCCCCTCCCGCCCTCTGAACCCCTCGGTCCCAGCCCAGAGCATCCTCCTACACCCTAAACTCCTTATCCCCAGCCCCACCCCAGAGCTCCAGTACATGTACAAAATTACCAAATCACAGAATCTTAATTCACAAAATCAATGTAAAACTGGACCAATGCTGCTTATTGAAAGAAATGTGACTATCAGTTTTTATAAGTTGTATTAGAACTAAAAGTAACTAAACTCAATTTAAGAAAATGTATTTACAAAGCAAATCTACTATTAACATTAAACTAAACTTAAAAAAAGCATTGCAACTATCAAACAAAACAAGTTAGTCTCAATATTGGATTGGAGGTTAAATCAAATCAAATTAATACAAAAATTAATCATTCTAAGGATTAAGAATTGCAAGATGTTTACCTATTTGCTTATAAATCCCAACTAAAGATTGATCAGACTCAATTAAATCTACAATTTGAATGTAGAAACATCTTAATATGAAACCAGATTATCTAATGTCTAAATCACTACCTCAGAGCCAATTATAAAGCTTCCTTAAGACTTCAGTTCTTATGTGTGGCTAACCCTGTCTACTCCCCATATTTCCCCAAGAGATATTGTATCAGACCACTTTTGATAAGCAGAAGTTTGACAACTCTTATTTACCATAAATTACAGATGACAATCTGAATTTCTCAAGGACTTTCAAACATAAAACACAGAACACACTTTAATGAATAATTTTTGTGAAAAGTATTTAAAGCTGTTTAACTCTGCAAAACATTTGAGGCCTTCCCCAGATGGACTTTGTGGGTGTGACCATGCACATACATGCTGTGGGGAAATAGGCCTGGGTGGCCTCCCTTATATCAGCCAAAGTGACAGAGGCTCGATATACTGACTTCCCTTACAAAAGCCAGCACAGGCCAAGGCCTGAACAAGACTAAGCTGTACAATTCCCTGCCAAATTGGATCAAGAGTTATGACCAGAGGAGGGAGGAGGAGCAGCAATGTGCAAGGCCTCAGTAAAATAATAACCGCTTGTTTATGAAACATAATAACCGCTTACATGAAGAAATTGCTTTTAGTAAAAGCCAACTTCTCCTGTAGTTCCAGCTAACTGCCAAACTAGCCAATCATATATTCTTTGGGTGTCCTGTAATGAACCCCTATGCCCTTAATGGTAAAATCCCCGGAAAATAACATGTACCTTGCCGAGAAAAGCATCCCAACTGCTGCCAAGTACTACCCATATCGGAAACCACCAAGAAGCCCCTCCACCCAAAATGCACCCAATTCTTGTAAAATTAATAAGGAAGTTATCGGGAAAGGGAGATGGACCCCAACTCTTATTTCTCTCAAATGACGTACAATTTGTACTATGCTTGCGGTTTGTAGGAATAAAAGCAGCCTGCGTGCTGTGCTGGGTGTGGTAGTTTTCGGACTGCTACCCCAACGCGTTGGTATGTATTGCAATAAATTGGCCTCAGGCTTGAGTCTGTGAACTAAAATCAATGCGTGGGTGATTCTTTCCACGACAATGCGCACAACCACACTTTCACATCCTACCCTAAAAAAAACCTACTATGTAAGAAGACTTGGACATCTACAATTTAAAAAAAAAAGAAAAAACAAGATAAAAGGAGGTTTGCTAACTCTTCATTCAGCTCTGAGTCTTCTGGACTCTCAGAGTAGGAGCTAGAACTACAGACAAGGATCCAGGTGGTGATGTTCTGCTGGCACAGCACTTATTGCTAGCAGTTCTTTGGGTGCAGAAAGAGAATGGTTAAAAGGCTGGAGCGGCTTGTTTGCTGATGTCATAACTTCTCCCCAAGGTCTTGGGGTTTCTGAATTGTCAGTCTTCCTTCAGATGGTTTGTTGACCTGAAAAGTCAGGTTTCTCAAACTCACCCTTGATTCTTAATAGTTTGTGAACTTTGCTTCCTCTGCCTTGTATTGTCTTTCTCCTTTGACAAATCAGGTGTGAAACATACTGTGCAACTTGGTCCAAACAAAATTAGGTTATCCTTAGTAAGGGTTGTGTGTCTGAGTTAATGACTACTTGAGATTCTTGAACAGGCTCAACTGAAATTATTTAACCAAAGATTATTAATCAGAGATTTGTACAGCACTATACAGAATACAGCAAGAAGAGATGCATTACCACCCTTGATGTGATGAAGAGCTGGCTCTGGCTCTCTTCTTCACTGCAACTGGTGGGAAGCAGTTTCCCCAAATTTCAAAAACAGTGTCATTATATAGGGTTTTTAAACAAATACCCCTCTTTGCCAAAAGAAACAGATGTTCTTTTTTCATTTCTTATACATTCTCAGTTTACCTGATTTATGTGTGAAGGCATAACTATTTACAGCTGAGAGGACTAACAATTCATCAAAATGAAGAACAGGAGGACTTGTGGCACCTTAGAGACTAACAAATTTATTAGAGCATAAGCTTTCGTGGATGCATCCGAAGAAGTGGGCTGTAGTCCACGAAAGCTTATGCTCTAATAAATTTGTTAGTCTCTAAGGTGCCACAAGTCCTCCTGTTCTTCTTTTTGCGGATACAGACTAACACGGCTGCTACTCTGAAACAATTCATCAAAATAATATCTTTCAGTGGGTCTTTCTTCCCCCATAATCATTCCCTAATAGGAAACATCTGTTGTAACAATCATCCATCATCAGTTTCCCAGGTTTATATATGCTTATGTAAGCATTATACAATTTATTTATTTTAAAGGAATGGTTTCTAAGACTATCTTGAGTTTTATAGACATGGAGATGCCAAGGATTCTTAGATACACCCTAATACATACAATTCCTGAATAGGGTTACTTACAGGTCAAGAGCTAGTATTCCGGGCTTTAGAATTCAAATACACTCTTTGCTAATATCAAAGATTTTAAAGAATAATTGATTTATAAATTAATGAAATAAGCAGAAAGAAAAGGACTAAAAGGGTTATTAATATACCTCTACCTCGACAGAACGCTGTCCTCGGGAGCCAAAAAATCGTACCGCATTATAAGTGAAACCGCATTATATCGAACTTGCTTTGATCCGCTGCAGTGCGCAGCCCTCCCCCCCCCCCCCCCCCCGAGCTCTGCTTTACCACATTATATCAGAATTTGTGTTATATCGGGTCGCATTATATCTGGGTAGAGGTGTATTTCCAAAAAGTTACTAACGCAAGCATCAATTTATAAGATCCCCACTTAAATCAGTGATGCAAAAAAAATTTGGTGTTATTGATACCTCCAAGCCTGTAGGTTTGTAACCTCCGAAAAATATATTAACAACAAAAGCGACATGTGACCACTTTTAAGGAAGCTAGTGTGGTCTCATCTGGATGAAAAGTCACAAGATGACATTATATCACCAGTTTCAGGATATAAAAATATATAATAACGGTATAAAAATTGCTGATTGGGAAAAAACTAACAACAAAATATACACTCCATCAGCAAAATTCAAAAGTTCAAACTTATCAGTTTCATCATCTACAGTTTCTCCTCCACTAATTTAGAACCAGACCAGTGATCCTATCAACAAGGCATTTACGTAGTAAGCTTCTTATGCTGCGTTACAGATCAAACAGCTTATCTTTTGGAATCAACATCTTAATAGAAAAAAAATCCCTTTAAGGTTATAATGAAACTCATTTGAAACACAGAAGACTTAAATTAATATTTTATCTGAGGTCTGTATATCCACACATGCTATTCTGCTCAAATCACTTCAGAATTAGGGACCAACATTTCAGTGTTTTGTGACTCACAAATCTCACATCATATCTGCTACTATCTTACATCTGGCTCTGTCAAACACACTAGATACTAAAAATCTCACCACACTGTGCGCAGTCCAACCCCAGACACTCAGATCCTCAAAGCACTCATTTTGATGAGACGCCTGATGTTGGTATTGTAATCCCATCTACCTCAGATCCAGCTACACCCTTGTTCTCCAACTGCCTCTCCCACTTCCTGGATGCCTGGACTGAGATTACTTCAGATCGCTGGGTTCTCAGCACAGCAGAACTGAGTTACACCATCCAATTCCCAGACAGCTGCCGCGGCACCAAGTGAAGTCCTGACAGCAACTCCCTGATGCTTGGCGGCACCAGTGGGGCCGAGTCTTGCCCCTCTGGGGATGCCATTACCAGTAGGGTAAGGGTCCCTGGCTGCTGCCACACTCATTCATCTTTATTAACCCCCCCACACACACACACTACACTACAGCTGTAACTATAAGTTTGTCTGACAGACTTACTCCAGTGACTATGCTGCATTATCTCTCCTGCATGTGCTCAGAATCTTTGTTCGTCTCTCTCCTCACTGTCCCTCTCTCAACTGCCAGACTGACCTTTATACCGTTTTTCAATTCTATTTTTAGACACGACAGAATCCTACTTATTTACCTGCTTCTGCTAATTGTCAGTTCTATTTTTAGACTTGCAACCATTATTTACCTCAGTGTTATGATCTCTTAAGTCATTGTTGTTTACCATCCTTTTTCTGCCAATTCTCTATTTAGACCTATGTGATCTGCAGTTTCCATTTAATGGTGGAGTGACTATTACTTATTGAAAATGGCAGCCAGGGACACAAAACGGAATCTGGGGACTTCAAAATGGAGTTTTGCTGGTATCAGTCCTAATTTTCGTCAATTATGCTGATCACAAACAACTGCCTGTACGGATAATATTAGCAGTGCGAGGCGATCTCAGTACAGCGAAGCCTAAACCCCTCTGTGGGTGTTACTTACTTGCCCTGTGCATGTTCCAAGTGAATAAGTTATAACAAGTTTTATCAGTATTATACCCTGCTGCAGGAGACCCTCATTGGGAGAAAGGTTGGGGCCTGGAAGCCAGAGCCAGAAGGCTGAGCTCCAGCTAGGAAGAGCAGGGAGTGGCAGCTTCACAAAACAGACTGGGACAGAAGAATAGCTCTGGGTGTGATGGAAGATTCCAGAGCTGAGTATGAACTTTGTGTGGGATATGGACTTTATTTTGGGACCTTGAGGATTGTATTTGATTTTTTTGTTTGTTTTGTTATTAAACCAGCTCCAAGCAGGGATAGTGGTAGCCATGAGAGAGGCTGTTCGGAGTTTTTAAAGGGCCCTGAAGAGGGGAAATAGAGGCATGGTGCCTCAGAGCCACCCCTGGCCACAAGAGTGCTTTGGAGACACCTGAACTTGTTATAGACTTAAATTCTCCCCACCCCCCCAACTTCTGTGAATCTTGACTCTTCTAATTGCCAAACAACTCTGTTGATCTATGATCCTTCCCTCTCATATTTCACTAGTACAGCTGGGACAACAGGCAGTTTTCACTGAGTTAACATTTTTTAATGGATCCCCATTTCATCATTTGCAATAACAATTGGTGATTGAAAAGAAACCCATCCTGGTCATATTTCTGTAGACACTTTTAGCAGTTTGAGAGGCCACTTTCCTGGGCATCTGTTTTCTCACAGACTTGGGCCAGCCATAATGAAGTACAGACCAATATTCAATAATATGAAATTCCTAAATATAGGTCATTCACAGGTTGCCCTGTTAAGGCAGCTTTCAAGGTACAAAGGTGATGAAATGAAGACTGAGAAGCTGGTCTTTTCTCTGCCATCCTTGTGTTCACTCTCACACACATTCTTCTCCCCACCTTCCCCTCCTGCCAATCTGGCGTCACTCCACTTCCTGTCATTAATCATAATGTATCTTTTTCTGCATTATTTACAGCTCTTCCCTTTTCTCTAACATTCTCCCCCTCAGTAATGTTCTTTACTTCTTCGCCTATAATTCTCCTCCTACTGCTCCCTTTATCACCAAGTCTCACTCACCTTTTGACAGTATAAAAATGTTGGTTAGGAATGTGATTATTTACAATTTTATACCAACAAAAAGTCCTAGAAAAGATGCAGTTAAACCAGCAAAAAGTCTTTTTGCCAGTATAGCTTATTTAGTTCGGGTAAATGGTATTAAAAAATAAAACAAAAAACACAATCCCACCCCCACCTGCCAGTATTAGCTGTGCCTCCAATATAAGACTGTGCTGGTATAGCTGTACCTTCCCTAGAGCAGTGGTTCTCAACTAGGGGGGCCCCCGAGCAGGTTTCAAGGGGTCCGCCAAGCAAGGCTGGCATTAGACTTGCTGTGGCCCAGGGCAGAAAGCCGAAGCCCCACCGTATGGGGCTGAAGTCTGGGATTCCAAGCCCTGCCACCCAGAGCTGAAGCCTGAGCAACTTAGCTTCACAGGATTCCCAGGCAATTGCCCTGCTCTGTCTTTTAAATGCAGAAAAACAATTGTTGTGGCACAGGTGGGCCGTGGAGTTTTTATAGCATGTTGGGGGGGCTCTCAGGAAGAAAAAGGTTGAGAACACCTGCCCTAGAGGATAAAGCTTCATTCTCCCACTTCTCACTTTCAATCACTTCCCCTCACATCAACCCCTTCAGTCACCCTGCCTTCAAGGTCTGCTCCTAGAGATGCCACCTGTATGGGGGGCTTTTTGGACCTCAGAGGTGGCAACGCTATCGTCTCCAGCCCTATAGTAAAACAGGCAATGGTTGTAGACTGCTCTGGTGCTTTGTTCCCTTCCAGAGAAAAAAACAGTGTCTCCTTAAGATACCATTGTCAAAATAAGATGACCTAATGAAGCTGACTTCTCAATCACCTAATTGTAGAAGCCATTTTTTAATTACAATATCCTCTTCTGCAGCTATAAAGGAGTATTTTCTTGATTTCCGATCATTGCTTCAAGTATGAAAAACCAAGAGAAAGGGAAAAGCTAAGTCTAAGCATTTCAAGTAATTAACAAAACCCAAGTTGATAGGTGAGATTTAACATAGTCAGGCCAAGACACTTAGGTTTAGTCATTCAAACTTTTATTTGTACCAAAAAGCATACCTTGCTTTTACAATATAAAAGCAATAACTACTTACACATAAGCAGAAAAAGACAATGGCAAGTTACCCACTCCTGTGGTGTAGGCAGGTCTTGGAGGATTTCTCCTACTATGCTTCAGCTACCCCTTACAGTTGAGCATATTTATACCTATTCAAATTATATAATCATAACTTTCGTCCCATCAACATTAAGCATTGTATGTCTCATACAATACATTAATTTACATAGCTTTTCCTGTCTACATTACAGTAGATCCTCAAGAGTTACAAACACCTCGGGATTGGAGGCTGTTCGTAACTCTGAAATGTTCATAACTCTGAACAAAACATTATGGTTGTTCTTTCAAAAAAGTTTACAAGTGGACATTGACTTAATACAGCTTTGAAATGTTACTACGCAGAAGGAAAATGCAGCTTTTAACCATCTTAATTTAAATGAAACAAGCACAGAAACAGTCTCCTTAATCATTTTTTTTTACTTACCCTCCTTTTTTTTTTTAGTAGTTTATATTTAACACAGTACTGTACTTGCTTTTATTGTCTCTGCTGTTGCCTGATTGCATATTTCCAGTTCCAAATGAGACGTGTGGTTGACTAGTCAGTCTTAACTCTGGTGCTTGTAACTCTGAGGTTCTACTGTAGTTTCATAATGTATCTCTTTTCTAATTTGTTTATTTCCACTGATCATGCATGCTGTCCGGGCCATCTACCTATAGTGACTTAATGTAAGAACTTCCTGGTTTTTGCATAACTACCCTTTGGCAATACATTCTGTACATCCACTGTACTGAGAACTTCCTCTTATCTATAAGATATCCTCCAACTTGGATAAATTCTATGGTTAAAACATCACCTTTGTCCTACACCACAGCTGCAAGCATCAAGCAAGTTTACATGAGGACAAGTCAGTGAGCCAACACCTATGCCAAACAAAGACTAGGCCTAAACTAGCCAGCTTACATGTAGGTAGCATCTTGGCCCCAACAAAATGGCAAAGAGAAGGTTACTCACCTCATGCAGTAACTGAGGTTCTTCGAGATGTGTCCCCCTGTGGGTGCTCCAGTTGAGGTGTCAGTGCGTACCAGCACTGCTGATCAAAGATTTTCAGTAGCAGTGCCATTCGCGATTCCACCAGTGCTCGTGCGACCCAATCCCCTCAGTTCCTTCTCTACCGTCGAGTCCTTACTGCAAACTCTGAAGTAGAGGCGAGGAAGCTGGATAGTGGAGCACCCACAGGGACACACATCTCAAATAACCTCAGTTACTGCACAAGATGAGTAGCCTTCTCTTCTTTGAGTACTGTCCCTGTAGATGCTCCATTTCAGATGAATGTAGAACAGTGCCCTCATGAGGCTGGAAGGGACTTGAGAGTGGAGTTCGTAGCTGAGGCTAGTATAGTGAGACCTAGTCGTGTGTCCAAGCTTGAACCGAGCGTGATTGCATAGTGGTTCGTGACTGTGTCTTCAGAGGCCCAGGTGGCTGCCCTGCAGATGTCTAGAATGGGAACATTGTACAGAAATGCTATGGAGGTAGCTAAAGCTCTTGTCGAGTGGATTCTGATGCCCAGAGGGGCTTCAATGTTGTGTAGTGAATAGCATGTATGGATACAGCTGGATTTCCATTTGGATAATCTTTGTGTCAATATGGCAGAGTGTCACAACCCAATGGCCCCCTCTCTCAGGTCCCCTGGAAAGGCAAATCAGCACTGCATGTTGCTAACACTGTTGCAAGCATCGCAAAGCATGTTGGGGAGGGTCAAAGGTGTAAGTGTGGAGTAGAAGATTCCTTTGCAGGTTACGAGAGGCCGAAAGGGGGGGGAGGGGAAGAAGGAAGAGAGCAGAGAACGGGTTAACTCGACACTTCAGCTAGCTCAGTCCGAAGATAAGATGCTGACTCCAGCCAGCTCAAGGCCACCGCACACAACTGACTCTCTGCTACCTGACAAGAAAGACAGGGCCTGGATTCCACCCCGACCAGCCATGAGAAAGGAGGATTCAGCTGAACAGACTTGAAGAGGCAGCCAAAATGAGTGAGACAATGAAGGGCAGCGAGGGGAAAAACAAACTATTGCATCCCTGGAGCCGGTGTGTTTTGGGAATGCTTAGAAAGCCAGTTTGGACTGGTACAAAGAGCATGGGGAACAAAGGTCCCTGAACAAAACACCCCTTAAAGAACCTGGGACTTAAAAACCCGAGGGTCGGAGCAAGTTGGAGATCACAGCGGACCCTGGACGACCCGTGCACGGGACAAGAACTCTCGTCCACCCCTCCCCCTCTTCTTACATTACACCCAGGGTTGGCCAGCCTTGGGTTGTGCGTGTGAGAGTATGAAAGTAGATTAGGACCTGTGTACTAATGCTTTCTTGCTTCCTTTTAGTGATGTGGAAGCAGTCCCAACACTCACCGCTGTTATTTTAATAATAAAGCTGAACCATGCCGGTACTATAATATTTTGGCTCTGTCCATTCATATTGTTTGTGTATAACTCTGGAGATCAGAGGTATCAGTGGGAACATGTATAGGAGAGGAGCATTCCATTTGATGAGGAAAGCGCTTCCCCTCGGGGATCGTACTCTGAGTCCTGCTTGTGAGCAAAACTTTGGGTATTTCTTGTTTACTGATGAAGCGAAAAGATCTATGAGTGGTGATCCCCACATGTGAAATATGTATTGTGTTATTTCATCATTCAGTTCCCATTCGTGCTCTTGGGAAAACTGTCCACTTGAAGTGTCCGCCATCATGTTCATTCAGCTTGGGAGGTATGCTGCTGTAACAGAGATATTCTGTTTTATGCACCAGTTCCATAGTTTTAAGGCCTCCGTGCATAAGGAGTGGGAATGTGCCCCACCCTGACGGTTTATATTACAGCTGTTGAGTAATGTCAGTTAACTCACGCAATTAACTCAAAAAAACTAACCGCAATTAATTGCAGTTTTAATCACACTGTTAAACAATACACTACCAATTGAAATGTATTAAATATTTTGGATGTTTTTCTACATTTTCATATATATCTTGTATTCTGTATTGTAATTAAAATATACACTTTGATTTTAGTTACGAGTATTTGCACTGTAAAAATTATAAACAGAAAAAATAGTATTTTTCAATTCACCTCATACAAGTACTATAGCGCAATTTCTTTGTCCTGAAAGTGCAACTTACAAATGAAGGGGGGTTTTTTTGTTCCATATCTGCACTCAAAAACAAAACAATGTTAAACTTCAGAGGCTACAAGTCCACTCAGTCCTACTTCTTGTTCAGCCAATCGCTAAGACAAACAAGTTTGTTTACCTTTACAGGAGATAATGCTGCCCTCTTCTTATTTGCAATGTCACCGGAAAGCGAGAACAGGCATTTGCATGGCACTTTTGTTGCCGGCATTGCAAGGTATTTACGTGCCAGAAATGCTAAACATTCGTATGCCCCTTTATGATTTGGCCACCATTCCAGAAGACATGCTTCCATGCTGATGATGCTCGTTAAAAAAAAAACGCATTAATTAAATTACTGACTGAGCTACTTGGGGGGACAATTGTATGTCCCCTGCTCAGTTTTACCTGCATTCTGCCATATATTTCATGTTATAGCAGTCTCAGATGATGACCCAGCACGTTCGTTTTAAAAATACTTTCACAGCAAATTTGACAAAATGCAGAGAAGGTACCAATGTGAGTTTTCTATAGATGCTACAGCACTCAACCCAAGATTTAAGAAGCTGAAGTGTCTTCCAAAATCTGAGAGGGACGAGATAGGGAGCATGCTTTCAGAAGGCTTAAAAGAGCAACACTCTGATGCGGAAACTACAGAACCCAAACCACCAAAAAGAAAATCAACCTTCTGCTGGTGACATCTGACTCAGATAATGAAAATGAACATGCTTTGGTCCACTCTGCTTTGGATGGGTTTCGAGCAGAACCCGTCATCAACATGGACGCACGTCCCCTGGAATGGTGGTTGAAGCATGCGCATCTGGCACGTAAATATCTTGCAACGTCGACTACAACAGTGCCATGAGAACACCTGTTCTCACTTTCAGGTGACATTGTAAACAAGAAGTGGGCAGCATTATCTCCTGCAAATATAAACAAAACTTCCTTGTCTGAGCCATTGGCTGAACAAGAAGTAGGACTGAGTGGACTTGAAAACGCTAAAATTTTACATTGTTTTATTTTTGAATGCAGTATTTTTGTACATAATTCTATATTTGTAAGTTCAATTTTCATGATGAAGAGATTGCATTACTGTACTTGTATTAGGTGAGTTGAAAAATACTATTTCTTTTGTCTTTTTATAGTGCAAACACTTGTAATCAAAAATAAATATAAAGCTAGCACTGTACACTTTGTATTGTGTTGTAATTGAAATCAATATATTTGAAAATGTAGAAAATATCCAGAAATATTTAAATGGTATTCTACTGTTTAACAGCGCGAGTAATTTTTTTTAATCGTGTGAATAATATTTTTAATCGCTTTACAATCCTAGTTTATATAGAACATAGACATGATGTTGTCCATCAGGAACTTTATCATTTTGTCTCGTATGATAGGGAGGAAATGTAGGCATGCATTGCAGACTCCGCATAAGTTGAGTAGGTTGATGTGTAAGAGTTTCCATGGGGGACCACTTACCTTAGGTTGTACGTTGGTTTAGGTAGGCTCCCCATCCGATCAGTGGGCTGGTCCCCACTTAGTCCGGACTTCGGACTAAGGTACGCAAATTCAGCTACGTTAATAACGTAGCTGAATTCGAAGTACCTTAGTCCGGACTTACCGCGGTCCAGACGCGGCCGGAAGTCTCCCCCCGTCGACGCCGCGTACTCCTCTCGGCGAGCTGGAGTACCGGCGCCGACTGTGAGCACTTCCGGGATCGATCCGGGATCGATTTATCGCGTCTTAACCAGACGCGATAAACCGATCCCAGAACATCGATGGCGTGCCGCCGGACCAGCCGGTAAGTGAAGACTAGGCCAGTGAGGCATTTGTTGTGATTTGTATGCATGGCAGATCCTGTTGAAACAGGATGCCTGAGCCAACATTTACTGGGTTTGTCCACCATCATAGTGAATGTAGGACCTCTGGGGTCAGCATGAGTATTTGTGTACACTGTGCTTTCATGGAATATACACCAAGTTCAGCCATCCTTGAAAGCAACGCATGTGTCGTCTGGCATGTTTTACAACAAAAGTGGTGGCCGCCCTATGTTTTGGGAGTTGTGAGCAATTGTGCGCGGACACCCACGTACTGTCTGAGATTACTGATATGAGGGAGGTCAGCGCTGTGAATCGGGGCATCGGTAGCCCTAGGGTGTGAAAGAGAGAGATGATTTGTCGAGTGATGTGCAATGTTTCCGTCCTGGTAGGACCTTTTAGTAGGCAATTGTCTAAGTATGGGAATATCAGCATTTCCTGTCTGCGCAGATGAGCAGCTACCACAGCTAGGGTTTTGGTAAAAACTCGTGGAGCCGCTGACAGTCCAAACGGCAATACTCTGTATTGGAAGTGATCTTGTCCCACTGTGAATCGAAGGAATCATCTGTGAGCAGGACAGATGATAATGTGAAAGCAAGCATATTTGTAGGTCAAGGGCTGAGAAACAGTCCCCCTCTTCCAGCGCTGGGATGATCGAGTTCAGTGTGACCATTTTGAATCTGTGGTTGCGGACAAATTTGTTGTTTTCTGAGCTCTAGTATGGGTCTCCAACCTCTGTTTTTCCTTCTCAATCAGGAAATAGTGGGCGTAAAACTCTTTCCCTCTGTATTGTGTTGGAACTTGTTCCATGGCCCCTAATTGTAGAAGATGATGTACCTCTTGTCTCAACAGGTGCTTGTGAAAAGGGTGCCTGAAGAGGGACAGGGAAGGGGGGTAGGTAGGTGGGATGGAGATAAAAGGGATGGTATAACTCGTTCGAATGATCTCCAAAACCCAGTGGTCTGTGGTGATAGTGGCCCACATATGCTAGAATGGTCAGAGTCAATGACCAAAAACTTGGATTGTTGATTCTATTGGCGCCGGTGGTAGGGGGAGGTCAGTCAGACCCTCGACCAATGCTTCAATATTGCATCTTGTTTGAAGGTGCTTGGGACATTGCAGCCTGGGATTGGCTAGGGCGACATCTCTGTGGTCTGTGCCTTTGTCTTTGATTATTAAAAGACCTCTGTTGTCGCTCTCTGGTTGTGTCTCTACTGCACTGGTAAGGTTGCTGTCTCCTACATCTGTTGGGGGGGAGGAGGGGGGAGGGAAAGCTATAGATGCCCAGGGTTCGGAGCGTCGTTCAAGAGTCCTTCATTCAGTGTAGGACGGACTTCCTCTGTTTCTGCGGAGAATATTTTTTCCCTGTCAAAGGGGAGATCCTCAACTTTAGTCTGGAGGTCCTTTGAAATTCCAGAGGATTGTAGCCAGGAGGCCCTCCTCATGATTACTGCGATAGCAGTTGTGCGAGCAGCTATGTCCGTGACGTAAAGGGACGCTTGTAAAGCTGTACTTGACACAAGTTGACCTTTGGTTATGGTGGATTGAAATTGCTCCCTTCTGTCTTCTGGGATGTCTGCCACAAATTCATTGAGTTTTTGGTAATTATCATGGTCGTATTTCGCTAGTACTGCTCTGTAGTTGGCCATGTGAAACTGAAGGGTCGCCAATAAGTAGATTTTTCGGCCAAACAAATTGAACATCTTTGAGTCCTTGTCCTGTGGGGTGGGTTTATAATAGGGTTGTTTCCCTCATTGGTTCACCGCCTCCACAACCAAGGAGTTTGGCTGAGGGTGTGAAAATAGGATGTCCATACCCTCGTTGGGCACATAATACCGTCTAGCTACTCTTTTGCATGTCGGAGCTACAGTTGCTGGTATTTGTCACAATAATTCTGCTGTTTCCATCAGTGCACTATTAATTGGTAGTTCAATCTTAGTCGAGGATGCTGGGTGTAGTATTTTAAGGAGCTGATGTTGGTTTTCAGTCACCTCTTCCAGCTGGATGTTCTGGCTTTGTGCCACCCGTTTGAATAACTCTTGAATTGTTTTGAGTCATCTGCACCATTGGGAATGGCATGGGGGAGCACATCCACAGGTTAGTCAGCCATGGGGGCATGTCCCTGTGTAGACATTCCCTGGCACGTTTCCTGCCCAATAAAGAAGAATGTCCGAGGTAGAAGACTGCCTCATCAACGTCAGCTTCCTCATCATTGGAGA
The DNA here is from genome assembly GCF_011386835.1 of Chrysemys picta bellii. Lineage (NCBI taxonomy): Eukaryota > Metazoa > Chordata > Testudines > Emydidae > Chrysemys > Chrysemys picta. The sequence continues at coordinate 108,416,289 of NC_088791.1, forward strand.
ATCTGGAGGCATTTGGTGAGTCTGGTTGTACTGGTGCCATTGGCACTGGAGAACTGTTGGTTCTGAGTATCGGTGATCCCGGTGTGGATGAAATTCTGATATCGGACGCTTTAGTGAGGGAGCATGGTGCCATGGGCAGCGGTGCCGTGCTCTTATGTGAAGAAGCCTGGGAGCTCGATCCTGTCTGCTTATGCATGGCCTTGACCAGTACTGACTTAGTGCAGGCAGGTATCGGCTCCGTAGTGTGCGGCACCGCTGGAGGTCTCATAGCAAGCTGAGGTGCTGTCAGCACCATGTCCTTCCTTGGAGAAGTTGGTGCTGTGGAGAAGGCGGCTGACTTATGCCTGCAATCCTTATCTCTGTCGGCAGAGGTCCCAGTATGGACAGTGCTGGAGGCGCCCGGAGCATCAAACATGCTCACCCTACAGATCGTCAGCACCGCAGGTAGTGATCTTGATGGAGACCATTTTCTCTTCAACGGTTCTCCATGAGCAGGAGATATCTCCCTGTTCCTTCACTTTCTGGAGGAGAGGGTAATCAATCTGTTCAGGGAGCAGGTGCCTGGAGAATCCCCCAATGGGGTCGTTCCCAAAGCAGACAGTGGTGTTAGGGATTTATCCACAAGAATCATTTTAAGTAGGAGATTGTTGTCCCTCCTCACTCTAGCTTTATGATTGCTGCAATGGGATCATTTCTGGGGAATGTGCTCCTCCCCTAAGCAGTAGACACACTGTGAGTGTCCATCGGAGATGGACATGGCGTCCTTACAAGAAGTGCATCTTTTAAACCCTGGAGAGCCTGGCATTTTCAGAATCCAACTTCAGTCGTGGAACTAAAAGAAATGGAGGGGAAACTGCCTTAGGGAGATTTTTTTTTTAAGGGAATTTTAACTGATTAAAAATAGAAACCTAGATCAACAATGAACTAACTATTGAGGAGTAAACTTAATAACTATTTCTCACTCTTTCCTAGATGATTTTGTGACACTGCCATTGGAGCTCCATCTGCAGCTGAGGACGGTTGAGAAAAAACTGAGGGGGTTGGGACGCGCGAGCGCTGGTTGAATCGCCAGTGGCACTGCAAGACAGCTACTGCGCACATGCATCCCAACAAGGCACTGCTACTGAAAAATCTCCAATCAGCATCGCCAGAATGCACCGACACCTAAAGCGGAGCACCTATAGAGACAGCACTCGAAGAATAAAAATTATTTTATAAACCTAATGAACGGATGAATTAGACTGTTCTGATCTCAGCCATTGTTTCGTTTTTCCTCCTTTCCATTTAACCATATTTGATATGCAATATGCTTTGGATTCTGGAAAGAGCTTTTCTCTAAAGACATCAGAATACCGAACTGAGATTTGAAAAATTATTGAGTTGGCCAAGCTATAAAAATTCTATCAACTGATTTTATTAAAATAAAACATTGTAGGTACAGTATCCATGTCAGGCCAACTTCAATAAGGAATATATAGATACAAAGCATGAACAGGATGGAATAACAGGTTCAGCTAAATGCTTAAGTTAAAATATAATCTTTGCTCAACAAAACATTACACTGGTCTACAATTTTTGAGAAGTCATCTCCTTCAGAGATAAAATGTGCTATTTATTATGTATTTTGATGTGCAAATATGACAATTAAAACAACTGATTGGCTACTGTTTCTAAGATATTTAAGATTTTACATTTTATGTCTATGTATATTGTGTAGATAGAGTTTTAATCATAAATTGTAAACCTAGGTCTTTTCATGTGTTTATGGTTGCTTTACATGATATTTCACCTGTCCTGTTTATGTAACACTTTAAAAATCAGCAAAAGGGTTATATAAATAAAATATATTATGAAACAAAAGGCAAAAAACTATTCTGTACATAGTTTAATCCTATTCAGAGTCTACTCGGCGCTTCTTGGCTTGTCTCTTGTATTCATTAAATGGAGCATCTCTTGTCACTGTCCAGCAATAGTCTGCAAGAATTGATGGGCTCCATTTGCCCTGATAGCATTTCTCCATTGTTGCAATGTCCTGGTGAAATCGCTCGCCGTGCTCGTCGCTCACTGCTCCGCAGTTCGGTGGAAAAAAATCTAGATGAGAGTGCAAAAAATGTATCTTTAGTGACATGTTGCAACCAAGGCTTTTGTATGCCTTGAGGAGGTTTTCCACCAACAACCTGTAGTTGTCTGCCTTGTTGTTTCCGAGAAAATTTATTGCCACTAACTGGAAGGCTTTCCATGCCGTCTTTTCCTTGCCACGCAGTGCATGGTCAAATGCATCATCTCGAAGAAGTTCACAAATCTGAGGACCAACAAAGACACCTTCCTTTATCTTAGCTTCACTTAACCTTGAAAACTTTCCACGGAGATACTTGAAAGCTGCTTATGTTTTGTCAATGGCCTTGACAAAGTTCTTCATCAGACCCAGCTTGATGTGTAAGGGCGGTAACAAAATCTTCCTTGATTCAACAAGTGGTGGATGCTGAACACTTTTCCTCCCAGGCTCCAATGACTGTCGGAGAGGCCAATCTTTCTTGATGTAGTGGGAATCTCTTGCACGACTATCCCATTCGCAGAGAAAACAGCAGTACTTTGTGTATCCAGTCTGCAGACCAAGCAAGAGAGCAACAACCTTCAAATCGCCACAAAGCTGCACTGATGTTGGTCATAGTTTATGCACCTCAAAAGTTGTTTCATGTTGTCATAGGTTTCCTTCATATGGACTGCATGACCAACTGGAATTGATGGCAAAACATTGCCATTATGCAGTAAAACAGCTTTAAGACTAGTCTTCGATGAATCAATGAACAGTCTCCACTCATCTGGATCGTGAACGATGTTGTGGCCTGCCATCACACCATCGATGTTGTTACAGGCTGCAAGATCACCTTCCATGAAGAAGAATGGGACAAGATCCTTTTGACGGTCACGGTACATGGAAACCCTAACATCACCTACCAGGAGATTCCACTGCTGTAGTCTGGAGCCCAACAGCTCTGCCTTATTCTTCGTTAGTTCCAAATCCCTGACAAGGTCATTCAGTTCACCTTGTGTTATGAGGTGTGATTCAGAGGAGGAGGATGGGAGAAAATGTGGGTCCTGTGACATTGATGGTTCAGGACCAGAAGTTTCATCCTCTTCCTCGTCTGACTCAAGTGAGAATGACTCTGGTGCATCGGGAACCGGCAGTTCTCCTCCGTGGGGTACTGGGCATATAGCTGATGGAATGTTTGGATAATGCATAGTCCACTTTTTCTTCTTTGACACACCTTTCCCAACTGGAGGCACCATGCAGAAGTAACAATTGCTGGTATGATCTGTTGGCTCTCTCCAAATCATTGGCACTGCAAACGGCAGAGATTTCCTTTCCCTGTTCAACCACTGGTGAAGATTTGTTGCACAAGTGTTGCAGCATATGTGTGGGGCCCACCTCTTGTCCTGATCTCCAATTTTGCAGCCAAAATAAAGGTGATAGGCTTTCTTAACCATAGTGGTTATACTGCGCTTTTGTGATGCAAAAGTCACTTCACCACAAACATAGCAGAAGTTATCTGCACTGTTCACACAAGTACTAGGCATCTCTGCTCACTTTGGCTAAACAGAAATGTGTCCCTTTGCAAAATCAAACACTGACGAATAAGAGAGCACGACACTGTATGATTTCTAGAGCTGATACAGGGCAATTTGTTCAGCAGAGTGATGTAAGCTTTGTTATGATTACATCATCCATGACTTCTAGGAATAACATGATGCAATTCATATCGTGTATGACGCAATACCAGTTTCAGATTGCATCATTCATTGTTTTGCCTAAAAAATAAGTACTGTCCAAACCCAGTCATAGATTTATTCCTAGATCCAGTCAAAGATGTATTTTAGTCATTTCTGGTTTAAATTGAGATCCCTTCCCTTTATAACTCACTTATCCTCCGCCACTCCCAAGTCAAGGGTCGTATATACTGACCCAATAGCATATCTTGAAAACTAGAGCCAATCAACAATTTTAAGCATCATTTTCGTTCTCAGTGACCCAGAATTAGTAAAGTTTGACTACATTTATTTCAGAAGCATTTTGGCTGTAGAGCAGTGTTATTATTTGTTTTATTATAACACCTAGAAGCCTTAATCATGGGCCAGAAACCCACTGCAAAACACTGGAGTTACGCAGAGTGATTTGGTTAGCAGCAGCATCGACTGGATTAACAGCTGATGACTTGTCCAAACTTATGTTGTTGCATCCTCACTGCATTAGTAGCTCAAGCATCAACATCACTGGAGCTTTATTAGTAAATATTAATTGTATGATTCTTTTGTACACTTCTTCTAGCATTTGCTTGCCAAGACACCCAACAGCAGCTTCATCGGCAGAATGAAAGGTCCTAAGCCTACTATGAAATCTAGTTAGTTGACATTTGTCAATAACATGAGCTATTGACTGACAGTGGCAACGCTGACATGTGGGTCATCGTGCAGACCCAAGTGTAGAGGTTGGCTGCACGTATTCCTTGGCCAGTTTGGAACCTGTTCAGGAGAGTCCAAAGCTGACATGGCAGGTCAAATCCCAGGGGTCAAAAGGCTGGATCACTGACAAGCAAAAATATTTCAAACATCTTTAGCTGACCACTCATTGTGCCATAGGGTATAGCTGCTGACAGATTCCACAGTGGACGCCTCGACATAAATTGTGCTCTGGGGTGACTGAAGATGTCCATATACAGTGGGAGACCTGGATTGGCACATAGCTTTTCCACTAGTCCACCCTTAGACTCTCCATGATGAATGTGTGGAGGAGCTATGTTGCTCAGAACTGGTGGCCAAGAATAGGAGTGGGGCACAGTGTGCCTGTGATGATGCACATGGTCAAGTTCAATTCAATGTTGACCAATTTATTGTGAGGTGAATGACACCACACAGCGGCACAGTATTCCACTGAGGAACAGCACAGCACCAAAGCCAATGTGCAAAGTGTACACTAAACTGTCACGATTCTTTGGTCAAAGAACAGAATCCTTATCGTGCAGCACTTTGTTTTAGACTGAGCTAGAGTGTGACTAGTGATTAGGAATGTGCGTACTCTATATACTCTACCTTAATCTTGCTGATTTAGTCCAGATGCCCACAAAGGGACCCTTAGCAAGGGTAACAGACAAAGGATGTCTGTTACTACAAATAAGTGACGTAAGGAACAAAACATATGATTGATATGGAGTTATGATCAAACTATGTTCAGTGATGGTTAAGAGATTACTTCATAAATAAGGTATCACCCACTGAAATTTTTTAAACTCATAAAAAATTGCTTGCTACTACAGTTGCACTTAACGACAACTGGGTTAGAAATCCCTGAAGCTTATCAATCATGTAAACTGTATTGAAAATCATTTTAAGGGTCATTTCTAATGCTTAAAATTGGACATACAGGAATGATACTTAGACAAGCAATACCGGCTTCAGCCTAGTTTGCTTAACATGAGGGCAATGTCGCCTTACAATTGTGGCTGTAGGTAATGATGTCCCATACGTGACTGTAGTCACCGCTTCTTTAATTCCTTATTTTGCAGGGTGGACTGATTAAATCAAGGCAATTTAAATCACCAATTTAAATGTCTCAAATGAAATTAATTTTAATTAACTTTTCCATTTGTACTTTAGTTATTTTCTAAAGTTAAATTCTCATTGGTTGATATAACCATTAAAACATGACTTACAACTACACAGAACCTTTAAACTAGATTTGGTAAATCTTTTTTGATATCTAGGAGGGTACACCTTAACTATACACACATATTTAAACTAAGACTGTCAAGCAATTAACAAAACTAATTGCCATTAATCTCACTGTTAAACAATAATAGAATACCATTTATTTAAATATTTTTGGATGTTTTCTACATTTTCAAATATATTGATTTCAATTACACCACAGAATACAAAGTGTACAGTTCCATGCAAATGTAAACAAACTGTCTGGTGGCCCGCCAGTGGATTACCCTGACAGGCGGCATGCGGGCATGTGCCGCAGGTTGCCCACCACTGATCTAGACCATCCCTGACAGATGTTTGTCTAACTTGCTCTTTAAAATCTCCAATGATGGAGATTCCACAACTTCCCCTAGACATATTAGTTTAGAATAAAAAACATTTTAAAAGCCTTTTTTCCCCCAGGGATTGTTACCCAAAAACAGGTTTTGGGAGCCCCTAGAATAGCCTACCTACTGCTCCCTTAATCTGTCCTTCCTAAAGTATGGGTTTTCAGGATAGTTAAGGAAATACTTGAAGGACACAGATACAGCCTTCCAATAAATGATTGACAGGCAGTATTTTTTCCAAAACAAGGCATCTTTTTATTAATGCAACTAAATTCCTAATACAGTAATAACCTAAAAACCTAAATAAAATACAAAGCCCTTATTCTAAGCTAAAAGGCATTTTAAACCGCAATAACGTACAGTTCAAATGATTCTGAGTGTGCTCTGTAACAGATGGCCAGTCTTTACTAACTTACACACACTCTATACTACTTTATGCTATGCTACACTATAATTATCACTAGCAAGCTTACTGTCAGTTGCTTTCTACTGCTGCCACTGCTGTCAGCTTCAGGCAGCTATCAGCTTGGCTCTGCTCCATCCCAATCGCTTCAACTGGGAGCTCCTGTCCGCTCCATCCCAATCTTCTCCCTACTGCTCTCTCTGCTCCTGAGTGTCTACTTTTATACTGTCCTATCAGCTCCTTACTGCAAATGGTCACTGCCAGTTGTTTACTTCAAAGTTATGATCTGCTGATCTTTCACCCCCTTGGCTTTCGGCTAATTTTATGTTATTTACCTCATTTGAAGCTCAAGCAATCTTTCCCCTTCTGCACCACAGAAGCTCACCTGTGGTGACCCATCATTGTTTTATTTTATTACTACTTTAACCTTTCTGCCCTTGAGCTATTTTCAGTGACCATGTGACTCGCAGCATCCAGTGGTATATGACATGCAGTGTCTAATGGTAGAGTGATTTTTGCTTATTCCAAATGGAAGCTAGGGACACAAAATGGAGTCTGAGGAATTTCTTAGATATCAGAATGTCCTTACTGAAATTTTCTCCCTCATGTTTTAATCTTATTTAACTTACCTAATCAATAAGTCAATGACAGCTGTAACTATTTAATCACTACTTATACTCCTGGGGGAATTCTGCACCAAAAAATTAAAAAATTCTGGAACAAGTTTCTTGAGGGAGACGGGAGGAACTGTTAGGGAGCTTCCCCCATGCAGACCCTGGCTGACCCCTAACCTCTCCCATTCAGTTAGGCACGGTGTCCCTCCACCCACACTCAAGACACCCACTCCCCCATCCCTATGTGGCCCTGCGCCTCCACTCCCATTCAGCCACTGCCCCAGTCTGTCCTTCCCCACTAGCCCTTATGAGCCCGTCTGTGGACGCCCCTGTTTGTGGACCCCCCAGCAGCCCCACACTGTCTCCCCATAGTCCGTCTCCTGACCTGGCCCTACAGGCGCGGTGAAGAAGGCTCTGCAGGCTCTTTCTCTTCCCTAGCTGACTGGCAGCAGCTGCTGTGGTCTATCACCCTCTGGTGGGCAAAAGATGAAACTGCAGCAACTTTTCAGCAGAAGCTTTTTTCTGTGCAAAAAAAAAAAATTAAAAATATGCACAGCTCATTAATTATGCACACATGCAGTGGCACAGAATTCCCCCAGGAGTATCCTGAAGCCATCTGTGGCCATAATTATCTCTTAGTGACTTAGATATTAATCAATTCATTACTCAATGGTTTGCTGTTACAATAAATGTTCCCTGCCTATCTGGTCAATTACATTGCCCATTTATGACAACCACCAAACTTTGTTAATTAGTCCTTTCTGCTTCTGGACTATGTCAGCAAGGTCAGAATAAGAAGAGTGGATATTACAATACAGTCCTATCAATGATAACAGATGTTAGTCTCACAGTAGCTCAGTTTAAAATAAAGCACTATCGTAGACAAGCTTCGGCCAACACAGCAAGAATTCTGGAATTTTTGGCCAAAGAACTGTGAGCTTAATACACAAAGAATTATAAAAGATGAATATTTACTAGCACTGCTTTACATAATTGGTAAGCTGAAGACACCTGTTTCAGGGATAAGGTCAGCAGGAACCATTGTGATCATCTAGTCTGACCTCCTATATAACATAGGCCAAGAACATCCTCAAAATAATTCCTAGGTCACATCTTTTAATAAGAAGATCCAAACTTAAATCTAAAAATTGTCAGTCATGGAGAATCCACCACAATCCTTGGTAAATTGTTCCAATGATTAGTTACTCTCACTATTAAAAATGTATCCCTTTTTCAAGTCTAATTTATCTAGCTTCAACTTCCAGCCATTGAATCACGTTATATCTGCCTCTGCTAAACTGAAAATTCCATTATTAAACATTTGTTCCCCCTGTAGATTCGTATAGACTAACCAAGTCACCCCTTAACTTTCCCTTGGTTAAGAAGAATCAACAGCTATTAGCAAAGATGGTCAGGGATACAACCCCCAAGCTTGAGGTGGCCCTAAATCTCTGACTGCCAGAAGCCAGGTGAGAAACAGGGGAGGATCATTCCAACTGTCCCGTTTGGCACACTCTCCCTGAAGCTCTGGTACTGGCCACTGACAAACAGAGAGAGGATAGTAGGCTAGATCAACCATTGGCCTGACCCTGGTTCTTAGAAGTATACACTGAGTTCTTTGAGTCTACTATCATCAGGCATGCTTCCTAATCCTTTTAGCATTCTGACTGCTCTTCGCTGAACCATTTTCAATTGTTCAATATCCTTCTTTATAAAATAATGGATTGTTCAATCATAAAAGATATTTGTAGCCAGATCATTATGACAAAACATTTGCTAGAGTGGTTCCTGATAAACTAAAAGCATCTATCAGAAGATCATTACTTCATCAATTACAGAAAACAGCTACCCACTCCTCAATCACAAGTAGCCCTTTTCTGGCCATCTGGACACATTTCCTAATAGTCAATGGGTCAGAGGACACACAACCCCTTACTAATATGCTACGGTCAAGCAAAATTCAGCTTATTGATAACACAATAGGGCAGATAAAGTTAAGCTTAAATACAAAGAATTATAAACACAAAGCATGGTGGGACTCTAGCTCACCTACAAAGAATCAAAGTGTAGTCATAAGTTACTATGGTGAGGTTGTTATTTATTTTTTTTAAGTCATCCCTTGAGGCTGGCTAGAGTAAGGAAGCCTGCTATCAGCTCAATGGCCCAAAAAAAACAAGGTTGAGAGGGCTGAACAACATGGTTCTTAAGACTCACAATCTTCAGCATGCCAATAGCTTTTTGAGACACAGACCAAGCCTCCTCAGCTTTTATTTATTTACCTTCCAATGGCATGAGCACGAGTTTATGGAGCAAGTTTTAGTGATTCTGTTCTTGCATTTCCTTTTTCCGCTGTATGCTTTGGCCTTGCAAATAGCATAAACTATGTTTTCAGTGCACTTCAGAGAATTCCAGTTCATCATATCTGTGATGCTAACAATTTATGTCCCTTACGATGAAAGTTTTCTTCTTCTTTAGCTCCACAGATTGGTTTGGTAGTTCAGTCACACCACTCAGCTTCTGGGTGTCCCTTCTAGCCAGAGTTTTATATCGTCACAGTATAACCTTAGATGTGCATTAATGGTTCTAGGCTGAATCATAAATGCAAGTCCTGAATGGACCATGGTATTGAGGGATATATGGAGATCAGCATATGGCACAAAAACTGATGACTGGGGGATTTTTATTTACATTACCATCTTGAATTGAACATGAAAACATCTTTGGAAACTATATTTTTCTTTGTGTTCAAAAGAATTCTAATCTGTACTGTAGTCTATAAATGTTCGTATATCATGGTCACCACCTTTGTATCTGATCACAGTCTGACCTGATATGGAACAGGAATCTGATGGGTCTGCCCCCTCCCAGGTGAGTGCCCTGGGCTATGGCAGGTCTTTCTAGTCTCTCTGGTTGAAACTGTTCAAATGTATATAAAACAGTTAAAAGAGTGTCAGAAGAGTAAAACTAAAGTGATATGTCCAAGACAAAACCTGGAACTCAAGTTTTAGAAATAGTGTTAATCTCAACACCATCAAACAAAACTGTTAGTGAATTGAGTTACTTTGCAGTCATACTAACCTTTACTGTGAAATCCAACTAGTAGTTCAAATTGTCCTAACCTGTTCTTTTTATATGCAGAATAAGTCAGAAGCAAGATGCATGTTGTGTTGCTGTTTGCCAGATATGGACTGGGTGCTAGGTACAGTTAATGCAGATGTCTCTATGGGCTACTGCCATCCTCCTCAATGCTGCGTACAAAACCACTGAATCATTCCGTTTATACTATTTGAACTAGTACCATCCAAATCTATATGCACTAAGTTCTGTTTTTAAACTCCAAACAGTTCTGAGTAACAGGAACACTAAAGTATCATGATTTCTATATTATACATAAATACACACGCAGAGTTTATTGTTCGAGACCCAACTAATCACTGCGTTTCCCTACACATACCCCCTGAAAACTGTAATGAATAACTGCGGAGCATCGCGCACCCAGGAGGCTCACCCCTGAGAATTGTATATCCTTTGTGCGATCCCAGGGAGCCCGTTTTAGTAACAGCAACTCGACACGGGCTGGAACAGTGATCAACCTGGGGACACGCCTGGGCCTCAGGCTCCTTCCCTTGGCACCGGGGAGAGGGAAAGCGGGGAGGCGCCGCTTCCTCCCGAGGCCCAGCGACAAAGCGCCCGCGCCAGCCGCTCAGAACCCCCAACCCCGCTTCGGATCGCCGGCGTCTCGCAGAGAAGCGGCGCGGACGCCTCCAAACACGCCCGGCTGCGAAGATCTGGGCGGAGGCAGCTCTCCCCCCACCCGCGGCTCCCCGGGGCCGCTCGCCCCTCCCCCCACTAGGGGGTCCCCTAGAGCCGCGGAGAGCGGCGCAGGCTGATGACCCGCAGCGACGCGACCCCCAACCACTGGGGCGACGAGACTGATGCCCCCCCCTTGCGCTGCGGAGGGGGGGGCGCGGGGGGGGGGGGTTATCTCCACACTCGGCCTCGGTTCAGCGAGCGGGGGGCGGGGAGTCCTCTTGCCCAAGCGCCCCGGAGCCCGGCCGCCACCTCTCCCGCGCGCTCCCCAGCCGGCCGCTCGGGACGCCGCCGCCGCGCAGGTACCTGAGCATGTAGCGGGCTCGGAGAGGCGGGCGGGACGGATGGTCCCGGTGAAGCGCAGCCGGCAGCGGGAGCTGGAACGAGGCGCGACCAATGGAGTGGGGGGGGGAGGGGCGAATCCGTTGTTGGTCCCCCGAGAGCGCGAGCCGTTGCCTCTGCTCTGCTCGCAATCGCTCTCGCGCGCGGCCCGAGCGCCGCGTTCCAACCCGGTCCCGGACTGACCCGCAAACTGCCCAACCCCGCCCCGCCCCGCCCCGCCCCGGCTGCCTGGACCCGCCCCCAGGAACGCTCGCCCCAGAGGAGCAGGCGGCGGCAGACAAGCTGCGGTCCTAGCGTCCTCCGAATTCCATTCGCTCTCCCTACCCCCCTCCCTCCCCGCTAGCAGAGCCCAGCGCCAGGCCCCCAAGCCGAGCGAGGTGGGCTGCCGTCTGGCCCCCAAGGCTGTCCTGCAGCCGCTCCGAGTCCCGCAGCCGCGGTGGGCGGAGCTGCTGAGCCAAAGTTTTGTGGGGGTCGGGTTGCAAGCAGTGAAGAAGCTTTTGCAAGGAATTGGAATTTGTTTAAGAGAGTCCCCCGCTGATGCAATTGGGTCAGTTGATCATTGAAAACAAAAATGTGAAATAAAAAATATTGGGGTGAGGGGGGAATTTCTCTTCCCCCCCCCCCCATTGGAATAAGCCCAACTAGGGGTAGCTTTGCTGAAAATTCATAAATTTGCAAATAAAACAAAACTATGTTATTCTCATTATTGATTGATTGCAGAAAACAAATAACAAAGGGAAGCGACCTCCGCTACACACTGGGCGGCAAAGTCACTTAGTCCAGTATCAGAGTGACCTGACCACGCTGAGAGTTACACCAGTGTTGATGATAATGGAACCAGACTCCCATCATGCTTTGAGCTAGGCCAAAGGAGAAGGGGGAAAATACTTTCTGAAAAAGCAATGTTGCAATGGCAATTTCTATATAAGGAATGAAATTATGCTAAAAGACTACAAAACCAGTTCTCACTAGCAGACGCATAAGAAGTGTACTTTGCTTTTATTTCTGTAATTACAAACATAATTGAATACAGTGTTTGTTATCAGGGGGTAGCCGTGTTAGTCTGTATCTACAAAAACAACAAGGAGTCTGGTGGCACCTTAAAGACTAACAGATTTATTTGGGCATAAGCTTTCGTGAGTAAAAACCTCACTTCTTCGGATGCATCCGAAGAAGTGAGGTTTTTACTCACGAAAGCTTATGCCCAAATAAATCTGTTAGTCTTTAAGGTGCCACCAGACTCCTTGTTGTTTTTGTTACAGTGTTTGTGTAACTAATATAAGAAAGTAGCTAGTACTAAAGTGAAATATATGTAGAGTGCTTTGTATGCATGCTTAATTGTATCACTTTGGAGTGCGTTGAAGATGAATGCTTTAATTTCTCTACCTGCAGAAAGCTTAGCAGAATCTGTCAAACTGTTGTGCCAGCTGCAGAGCCATACCAGGAAAGACAGGAGAAGATGAATGATTTTGTTGATGCTTAACCAACACTCCTTCTGTACCAAGCTAAAGCTAGTGTAGGATATCTTTATGTTTGCTGACTTCTGGAAAATTATGTTCAAAACACGATAAGAACCTGGTAAGAACTGTTGTAGAAATCTTGGGTAATGCATGGAGAATTCCGTCAGTCATAAACAAGTGTCCTATATAGACAGGCTTGCATTCATTTGAAACAGACCTACAGTCTTCTTATTACCTACAGTGGGTTATTCGACATCTCAGACCCTAACACGGTGTAACTATATAGTATTATACCAGTAAATTTTCTTGTGTGGACAAGTCCTTTTGTACCATATTTGGATACCTAAGTAGCTGCAGCAGCAAAAAATGCTCTCTGCCATCTGCAGCTGGCCAAAAGATTGTACCTGATCTAAATGAATGCAGATTTGGCCACAATGATCCACACAAGTGTGATATCTAGCTGGGACTGTTTCAAGTCTCTTTATTAAGGAAGCAAGTCTCCTGCCTTGAAGAAGCTCTAGCAGCCATCTACTTAGCAACACAGGCTACCAGGAACACATCATCCCACAAAGCCACTCTCTGTACAGATTGAACACAAAATCCAGTTCAAGGTTGCTCTCCTAGTTTTCAGACTCCTAGCTGGAATGGGTCCATCTCTCCCCCTGTAATCATAACCTCCCACATCAGCTGCATTCCACTGTAACAGTGTTACTGTTGACAAATAGGGTTAGCCTGTGGGAGTTAGGAAGTGAACCAGAAATATGGAACCATGTTGCATTCAGATCTTAATATAAAACTTCTCATTCACTTCAGCCAGCTTTCCCACAATAATACCCTCAGTCTCACAGATACATTCATTTCAAAACAGCAAAAACCCTAAACTCTCTTCCCTTTAATAATATCCTTATTTCACTAATTCTCCAATCATAATGTCTTTCAGGCTAGGCAGGAACTGAATTTTTAATATAAACAAAGCTTTCTTCTGAAAATACCTTTCATCATAAACAAGCAAAAAATGTGTGGAAGGCCTTTTTCACCCCCATTTTCAGAGACACCTTTAAAAGCAGATAGAGATGAAGAGACATATAGACCTGGTCTTCACTAGAAAAAAATGTTTGTTAACATGTTAAAATCCTAGAGTAGATAAGACAAGTATTTTTAACACATATGAGGTGGTGAGTTAAACCTGAGGATCCTCACTAGGGTTAAAGAATTAATACAAATCTATGCTAGGGTATTAACGTGTAACATGTTAGCAAACACACCTTTTTCTTTGTGAAGACATGGCCTATAAAGGTGTGTTCAAAGCTAATATGCATCAGCAGTTAAAATAAGTGATTTCAATCACAACGACTAAGTTTGTATTCTGTCTCCCTGAGCAGCAGCTGCTGAAAGAAAGAAAAACAAGATGGAAACAGTTGTCTCTGCTCTGATTGTTGTTTATGTCCTGGATGAAGGAAGAAGAGCTCTGGGAATTCAACTGAGACATATGTATCAGAGGTTATCTGGATTACTAGTGTGTTATTTTTATAAAGGTCCAGAGAAAGCTATTATGCTGGCCATGACATCCTGGGAGTGAACAAAGATTCTTTTGCAGGAATGTAAACTATCTCATCAGAGGCCATCTAGTTGAACACATCCTTTTGTTACCTCAGAGCACAGAATAAATTACTTCCCTAATGATAAAAAATAGCAGAGTGGCAAGGCCATTAAGCAAAGCCATTGTTTCACATGTATCTCATGGAAACAAAGTACTAAAAACCCCCACCCTCCTCAATACATATGATGACTGAATACATATGGGAAAGGCACTGCTATTAAAATACTGTAATGCAAATCAGTAGAAGAAAAACAGGACACTTTTGCCTCACTTACAATGGGCATTTAATCAAATTAGCTGAACTGATTTTAAATGGCTTAAAAGAGGTTAACAGTTTTAACGTGGATTGACTGAACAATTTAGCCTGGGCTAGACTGAATGTATCTATCTAAGGTATTTATCTGGTCCCCATCACTACAGTATCTGAATACCTCACAATCTTGAATGTATTTATCCTCACAATACTCCTGTGAGGTATGTAAGTATTATTTTTACAGAGGGGAAACTGAGGCACGGAGCTCAAGTGAATTGCCCAAGGTTACAGAGGAAGTCTGTGGTGGAGCAGGGAATCCAACCTTCTGGCTAGCACCTTATCCTCTCTAAACCCAATTTAAACTTTTAAATATTTAAATAGTTAAAACATTTTCAGCTAACTCAAAGGCTCAGTGTAGTCAGGATCTGAAGAAGGAGTGATCTATGGAAGTCTAGGAGAAAACAGAATTATAACCATAGAAAGTAAGATTAAAAGAGGAACCAATTACAATTGGAGAAAATATCACTTTGGAGAGTGAAGGAAATGATTGTCTCTAGTCCAATTTAGCAATTCAGGGAACTGATGATTCAGAGTCTTTCATCTCTAGTTTACCAATTAACATATAACCCAGGGTTGTAGTTAGAGACAGTTGTTACCATCTTACGTTTGGCAGACTGTGCAATGAATTTTGATGGTCTCAGTGCAGTTCTATGTCACAGGAGTCAGTGTAGCATCATTTGGAATTTTGTTGGTACTTGTAGCCTAAGCAGTGTGACACACCCAGACCAGTGGGATACAGGTAGACGGCAAATATACTGGTCACTGGATGAGTAGTTTTCTGTTCCCTGAGTGACTAGAGCAGGGGCTGCACTAGAGTAATCAGGAACTTGCTAGAACCAGTTAAGGCAGGCAGGCTAATTAGGACACATGGAGCCAATTAAGAAGCAGCTGCTAGAATCAATTAAGGCAGGCTAATCAGGGCACCTGGGTTTTAAAAAGGAGCTCACTTCAGTTTGTGGTGTGAGTGTGAGGAGCTGGGTGCAAGAAGTGCAAGGAGCTGAGAGGGTGTGCTGTTGGAGGACTGAGGAACACAAGTGTTATCAGACAGGAGGAGGAAGGTCCTGTGGTGAGAATAAAGAAGGTGTTTGGAGGAGGCCATGGAAAAGTAGTCCAGGGAGTTGTAGCTGTCATGCAGCTGTTACAGGAGGCACTATAGACAGCTGCAGTCCACAGGGCCCTGGGCTGGAACCTGGAGTAGAGGGCGGGCCTGAGTTCCCCCCCAAACCTCCCAATTGACCTGGACTGTGGGTTGTCCTAGAGGGGAAGGTCTCTGGGCTGTTCCCCAACCCACATGCTGAATCTCTGAGGCAAGAAAATCCGCCAATAAGTGCAGGGCCTACCAAGAGGAAGAACTTTGTCACAGCTGTGGGGAAATAGAACAGGGGGACCTTCTTTTTAATAGGCAGAGCTTTAAATCTGAAGGCCCCGAAATAAACCCTCCAACAGAGATCTGTTATGCTGACTGACTTTACACAGAGTAGTACAGGCCTAAGACTGAACAACACGGTTCTCTACCAAACTTGGTCAAGGGTAATGACCGGGGGCGGGGGAGAAAAACACAGAACAATGCTAAAGGCTACAGCAAGAAACTGCTTTAGCAACATAATAACCGCAAGTTTATGAAACTGCTCTAAAAATAGAATATCCACTTACATTAAGAAATTGCTTTTGCAAAGAGTTAATCATTCTTGCAGTTGCGGCTATCTGCACCATTTTTCAATTCCAGCTATCTGCAAATTAACCAATCATAGATCTTCTTTTAGCGTCCCATGATAACCCCCCCCCCTTAACCGAAAACCCCCGGAAAATAACATGTGCCTTGCTGAGAAATGTACCCAAACTGGTGCCAAGTACCACCCCTGGGGAAAATCGCCAAGTGCCCCTCTACCCAAATAAACACCCACCTCTCGGAAAAATAATGAGGAAGGTACCGGGAGGGGGGACTGACCCCAACCCCAGTTTCTTAACTCATGACATATTGTTTGTACTTTGCTTGCGGTTTAATGAAATAAAAACCCGCCTGCGAGCGGCCCTCGGGGTGTCAGTTTTTGAACTGCACCCCAAACGCGTTTGGTACGTATTGCAATAAAAGCCTCAGGCTCTGAGTCTGTGAACTAAAATCAGTGCGTGGGTGATTCTTTCCACGACACAGCAGATAAAGCAAGGATTGAATGGGCATGGAGAATTCACTGTCCTTGCTCGGTTGAGGTGGTTGCTATAACGGTTAAGGCAAACAAGCATGCTACATATCCTGTATCTGTTCTTTGGACAGAGAACTACAGTCTTCAGAGTTGGCAAGCTGACACATTTGCTGAATACTACATTCAAATCACACACAAATAAAAACTTTACAACGTAAAGAAAATGATTCATCTTACTATGATCAGAAATAGGGTAACCAGGTTTAATTGCTTACCAAAATTGCCCCAGCTTTGATCTAAAAAAAAAAGTAAATCTTCTGATAAAGAGACTAGAGTAAAAAAAAAAAAACTTTCAGGGGATGAGCATACTTGCCAAAGGCCTTAAAACTATGGAACTTCCTTCCATCACAGATCAGGATGAGCCCCAGTTTTACGAGTCTAAGAGCCAGATACATCTCTGTGTAGATCTTCCCTTTACCTGAACTATAAAGGTACATCTATACTTACCTCCGGGTCTGGTGGTAAGCAATCGATCTTCTGGGATCGATTTATCGCGTCTTGTCTAAATCGATCCCGGAAGTGCTCGCCGTCGATGCAGGTACTCCTGCTTGGCGAGAGGAGTACGCGGAGTCGACGGGGGAGCCTGCCTGCTGTGTGGACCCGCAGTAAGTTCGAACTAAGAGAGTTCGACTTCAGCTACGTGAATAACTGTGGGGTCCCATGCGGAGCGGATAAAGCACATGACCAATGTGGTTGCAAGCTGAATCGAATCCTGTTTATTACAAGCTTTCTTTTATAGTTTTTCTTAACATTATATAACCCAATTAGGCTATAATCACACATCTACGGATTGGACAAGAAGGAGAATCATGTGTTTATTACATGTATAGCCCCACACCGATTGGTTCAACCGTTCCTTACATAAGGCCATGATTTATTACCTTGTTTACCTCATCTTATATAATCCCTAGACCACCAGGGGGCCTTACATAAGGCCATGATTTATTACCTTGTTTACCTGCAAGGCCATGAGCCGTTGCCTTGCAAGTGTCCCATCATGACCCTTACCTCCTCATGGAACTTTCCATTAGGTTGGTGTAGGGATGATACGTCCCCACACCTCCCCCCTTTTTCTTAAATAAGGCCTGTAGGAGGGTCCAACTAACATTAGGACAATTACTAGCCACCTGACTACTTTCTTCGAACCTATAAAACTGACGACAGGTGACATTCAACAACTGGGAAATATACAGAGAACTATTAAAAAACATAATATTACATAAATACCCACGAAAACCATTGGGGTGTAAATAAGGATAGCCAATAAGACATGTTCTAAAGGGATCCGATGGAGTGGCCATGGACAAGCGAAAAAGGGCTTCTTGGCCAGTCTGGTTCGCCCAGGTGACCCAAACATTTTGTCGTGGGTTAACAAAAGGTACAGAGTTTGGACATACAAAGACCCCTGCTCCTATAATAAGGAGTCCGAACAAATAGAAGCACAGCATTATCAGGTGTCTAGGCTGTGACAAACAACAAGTGCAGGTCCGGTGTCGCGGGATCGTCGTCCGGCTCCTGCGTGGCGGCGTCGGGCTCCTCAGCAATTCGTGTCTTGAACCATGGCCGGACCCACTTCGCTGGAACCCACCGGGGACCCGCATCGGTGGAAACACATTCATATCCCCATTCCCAGGTTAGTAAATCCACAGGGCCCTTCCATTTCTGCTGTGTATAATCGAACCATCTGACTGGGGGGCTTACCGCAGGTAACTGGTCGTGTTTCATAATGCCTGAGATGTGTCGGACAACTGGTGGAGTGTCGTGCGCCCCTACCTGTAACCAGTTGAGGACATAGAGCGCCTTAAAGAGACGGGCATGTGGTGTGCGCATGAGCGGGTCGAGGGCAGCTCCCCCTTTTTGTTTAAGCAAGAGCGTTTTAAGGGTAGCGTGAGAGCGTTCAATGATCGCCTGGCCGGTGGAGTTACCAGGGACGCCAGTAAGGTGGGAAATATCCCAGAGAGACAAAAACTGGGCCCTACGGCGAGAGACATACCCAGCACCATTATCGGTTTTAATAGAGGCTGGGACGCCCATAACTGCAAAGCATGCCTACCAATGCTTGACAACGTCCCGGGAGCCAGTACTGGGCAACGCTGTGGCCCATAAAAACCCAGAAAAGGTATCGACCGTAACATGGAGGTGTTTAAGGGAGCCTAATTCAGAAAAAAAGGTGATATCGGTTTGCCAAATTTGGAGGGAAGACAGACCGCGAGGGTTCACCCCTAACGGGAGGGATGGTGGGAGGATATGCCGTTGACAACTGGGGCAGGATGCCACAACAGCGTGGGTGGTGGCTAATGGGAACCGGAATTGACGGGATAGGGCGCGGGAAGATTGGTGGAAGAAGTCATGGGAGATACGAGCCTGGGCAAAAGAGTCGGGGACGTGGACCGAGCCAACCAACTGATCAACAAGCGTATTACCTTCAGCAAGGCTGTCGGTGATACCGGAATGGCTACGGATATGCATTATAAAATAAGGACAGGAACGAGCATCGAGAAGATGCCAAAGCTGAAGGAGGGCTTGCCAAAGCTCAGGGTTAGACACATGTTTAAGAACTGACCGCTCCAGACGGCGAGTCACCCCTACCGCATAAAGGGAATGACTTATAATATTAAGAGGCACATTAGGCCTCATAGACTCATAGACTTTAAGGTCAGAAGGGACCATTATGATCATCTGGTCTGACCCCCTGCATGCTGCAGGCCACAAAACCCTTCCCTGGACTCTGCCGTTGAAGTCCCCAATCCTGTGTTTTAGTGACTTCAATTGGCAGAGACCCTCCTGCTAGCGATCCCTGCCCCATGCTGCGGAGGAAGGCGAAAAACCTCCAGAGGCTCAGCCAATTTACCCTGGAGGAAAATTCCTTCCCGACCCCAAATATGGCGATCAGTAAGACCCCGAGCATGTAGGAAAGAATCTCTAGTCTGACCCCTGTTGGCCATTATACTATTTACGTACCATTGCTTGGTTTTCCTTGGCTACTATGTTTTACCATTAAACCATTCCCTCCATAAACTTATCTAACTTAATCTTAAAACCAGACAGGTCCGTCGCCCCCACCGTTTCCCTCGGAAGGCCGTTCCAATATTTCACCCCTCTGACGGTCATTTGACAAAGGCACGGATGATGGCATGAAATTCCAATACCTGGAGAGACCCATTAGCCACAACCGTCTCATGACGCCAGGTACCAGCGTCGCGCCATAAAAGACTGGCACGAGCCGCTCTACCACTAGCATCAGTGAAGACAGTAAGGCCCTGAACCGGGGAAGAACGTTGCATGAGCACCTTCTCTAATGGGATTGTGACAGAGAGGAGACGATGAGAAGGGTAATGATGAGTGACTTGACCTGTATAACCAGATAATGCTGCAGCAAAAACAAAATCATTAGCAAGAACATGAGCATACAACGTAACATTAAACAGTATATAAAGAACATCAGGTTCTGAACCAGTGATAGCAATCACACGGGCGCGGGCTATGACAATGAGGGATGTGATGGCTTTTACACGAGTAGTGACGGTTTTGGTGGGTTGAAAGGACGGGAAGATCCATTCAAGCCCATTTAACGGATTTGGTAGCTGAGGGATCCACTGAAACAGCAACGCCTTCAGAGACGCATCCCTTGAGAGAATTGCTAGTGAAATAGGAGAATCGGGATGAACACGGCCAGAATACCGATGCACGAGCTTATCCGCGATCACTTGCAGGGCGGCATGGTGTTCGGGTAGCAATACGCGGGGCTCATCCGGACTATGGCCACCTTTTAATAAACGCAGTAGCGGAGCGAGATCAGCATTAGAAATGCCGCAGAGGCCACGGACCCACTGCAGGTCACCGACAAGCCGCTGGATGTCATGTAAGTTACGCACGGTAAGGTCAATAGTTAGTTTCTGTGGCCGTACAATAGAGTCAGTGATATGCATACTTGCCGTTCTACTTTATCAGGGGCGATAACAAGACCAGCAGAGCACAAAGCGGCAGTGATCTCAAGGATAGCCGCATCACAATCGAGAGCGGCCACGGTGAAAAGAAGGTCATCCATATAGTGATAGATTACCCATTGAGGATGTGCAACACGGAGTGGTTTGATCGCCCAGGCAACATATAGTTGACAGATGGTGGGTGAGTTTTTCATCCCTTGTGGTAACACAGTCCATTGATAGCGCTGAGTAGGCTCAGCTTTATTGATAGAAGGAACGGAGAAGGCAAACTTTTCCCTGTCTGCAACATGAAGCGGAATTGTAAAGAAGCAGTCTTTTAGATCTATGACAAGTAAGGGCCAGTTATGCGGGAGCATTGTAGGGGTAGGCAGTCCCGGTTGGAGAGCTCCCATGTCCTTCATAACGGCGTTCACCGCACGAAGATCATGGAGTAAGCGCCACTTCCCCGATTTTTTGGGAATAGTAAAGATGGGGGTATTCCAAGGGCTCACGGAGGGTTCAAGGTGGCCCTTGCTCAACTGTTCCTGGACCAATTCTCGTACATGGGCGAGCTTATGGGCTGGAAGCGGCCACTGAGCGACCCATACCGGAGTAGAGGTCAACCACTCCAACTGCAGGATCGGCCGCCCCTCAATGGCCGCTAAGCAAAAGGAGAAGTCTGTAGTACAATCCCCCACTGGCTTAAACAATCATGTCCCAGCAGCCAGACAGGGGCAGGGAGAACATATGGTCGTACTTTTGCTGTCACCGCGAGCTCTCCCTCATCAAAGATAGTGATAAAGTATGTGCTGATACGGGTCAGTTGGGTACCTCCAATGCCGCGGACCGACGATGTGGCGGTTTGTAAGGGCCAAGACTCGGGCTAGTGCTGAGCGGGCACGATGGTCACATCGGCCCCAGTATCTATAAGGGCTTCATGTTGGAGTTGGCACCCGTCTGGACCGATGAAGCACACCTTTCGTAGTGGCTTTCGTTGCGTAACTGTCATGGCGAGGTTTATTTGCGGTGAGTCGGTGGATTCAAAACCACGGGGGCCGCGTTCTACCGCAGCAGTAGAGGGCACCGCACCCTGGAAAGGGATCAATTGTGCATTACGAGAACCCGCCACAATGTTAACCGGTGGGAAGAGGGCGCGGACCATGATTCCGATATTCCCGGTATAGTCGGCATCAATAAGGCCGGGTAGCACAAAAACACCTTGTTTGGATGTAGAGGACCGGCCGATTAAAAGAGCGCTAAGTCCGTAGCCCAAGGGGCCAAACACAGTGGAGGAAATAACATGTACCTTGTCATCTTCCAGTGTTACATCTGCTGCAGTGGCCAGGTCCACTCTGGCACTTCCTTGGGTGGCTCCGGAGAGGTATTCCAAACAACCAGCCTGGCATTGGGGAAGGTTTGTGTCGTCGCGCCCCCCCGCCGGGTGCTCCGCGTCCTGTTTCCCGGTAACGGTGTACCATTCTTTTTGAAACGGGACCGGCATTCCGAAGCTCGATGGCCGAATTTACTACAGCGGTTACAAACGCCGGGAAAGGGGACATGCTTGTGTTCTTGCACAGAGTCCATCCCCTTTTTCTTGTCCCGCTTAGGGCAGTTACGTTTAAAGTGTCCCACCTGTCCGCAGGCAAAACAAGTTCCTGAGGAGCGCGGGCTGCCGCGTTGTTTGTTCGCCCCTATTAGTGGCCGGAGAGCGACCGCCAAGGCCGATGCCTGTGCCTTGGCATGGACCTCTGCCTTTTCAGACTCCTCATATACGGGGGCGCGGTTGCAGGCTTCAATTATCTCCATTAGGGAGGCTGTTTTAGGCAACGTTGCCAAAATGCGGCGACAGACAGGGTTTGCATTCTGTGTGGCGAGATTAAGCCCGACAGCCGCCTTTGCTTTGGCCGTTAAATTGGCAGAGCGATCTATCGCCTCTCGTAGTCGATCCAGGAAGGTGGAATACGGTTCCGAAAGCACTTGAGTGATCTTAGCATACGGCGGCGTGGGTCTACCCATCTGTGGGACCTCCTTGAACGCTGCTAAGGCCAGCTTCTGCGAGTGCTGCAAAATGCGGGGGTCGAGTCACGCCTGCACTTGCGGGTCTGCGTAGAGCCCCCGCCCCATAAGCACGTCCAGGCTGGCGAACTTAAGGGGATTGTTATCTGGTAGATCCAGGTTGCGGACAATGGCCATTTCCACTCGTTTGGTCCAGTTATCTTTCCACAATAGGCGTTGTGTCGGCGTCAGGAGCATGTCCGCAAATTTAACAGAATCATAGGGACACATGGCCTGTCCCACAAAGATCTGCTTAATCAGGGATTGCACATAGGGATTGTGCAGGCCGTACGACATAATGGATTTCTGCGCCTCTCTAACGAGCTTCCAATCCAATGGAGCCCAGTGCCGTCGGTCCGGATGACGCGGGTCCGTCACGACCGGCAAGGCGCTGGGGAGGAACTGACCTTCTATGTGGGCTTTTTTAATTAAACCAAACCATTTACGTGCCGGATCCGGTGGGTCAGGTCCGCCGCCCGTACCTGGATCACTGTCTGGCACTACGGGCAAGGGGGCACCCGAGGAGTACGCAGGAGGGGCTATCGGGTTCGTTGTAACGAAAGGATTTGAGGACGGGGCCACCAACGGACGGCCAGGTAGCATGCGGCGAGGCGGCTTTGGCGGCGGCACGCCAGGGTGTAGCAGATGGCCTGCGCATCCTGTCAAGCAGTCCCACATGCCGCAAGCACAAGCTTTAGCCTAGCCCGGGGGGGGGCCCGGATGCGTTCGTTCGATAGTCCAATGTAGGCGGGCCCCCTTTCAGGGCTCGGAGCAGGTGAGACTGCGGGGGTGCCTCTCCGGCAATGTGTGACACGCGACTTAAAAGTTCCTGTAGTGTAAGGCCTTGCTTATACATTTCAGCTCTAAACTCCTGGTCCGAATTTAAAACCTCCATCGGAGATTCGGTGTCGGGGGGTAACGGAATATCACAAGGGTTACGTTCCGGTGCCGGAGCCGATGGCACGAGCGGAATAAAGGTGTTCTCACCTCCAAAAAATTCTCGCGCTCCTACGGGCAGGACAGTTGGCGGCTCCGTCGGTACAGGCGACTCAGGCTGAGAGGTCACCCTTTTTTGAAAAAGGTCATCTATCGCCGACTGCACCTCAGTTTCGGCTGTGAGGGTCTCGATTAATTTTTTAGATTTGCACCAAATTTGGCTCAAGGAGACAACCTCTTTGTTGCCGTGGGCAACCGATTCCCATAGATCAGAGCTGAGGCTTTCCCAGACTGCTTTATCAAAGACAGTATCAGGAGTAACAAAAAACCCGCGTCTCTGCTTCTCTCCCCGCTTTTCAGCGATGCGTAATAAAAAATCATGCACCGTCTCCTCCTCTGCAGACAAAGCAGAGCCCATTTTGTCAAATGCAGCCACTCACCTGTGAGCTCACGAACGTCTCTCTCGGACAACCAGGAGCCAGTATCCTCCGGTACCTCCTGCCGCGGCTGCCACCTCCGCCTTTTCTCACCAAACGCCTCAGTCGGCTGCCTCGATGTCCAAGCCGAATCACGTCGGGGTCACCATTTGTGGGGTCCCATGCGGAGCGGATAAAGCACACGACCAATGTGGTTGCAAGCTGAATCGAATCCTGTTTATTACAAGCTTTCTTTTATAGTTTTTCTCAACATTACATAACCCAATTAGGCTATAATCACATATCTACGGATTGGACAAGAAGGAGAATCATGTGTTTATCACATGTATAGCCCCACACCGATTGGTTCAACCGTTCCTTACATAAGGCCATGATTTATTACCTTGTTTACCTCATCTTATATAATCCCTACACCACCAAGGGGCCTTACATAAGGCCATGATTTATTACCTTGTTTACCTCATTTTATATAATCCCTAGACCACCAGGGGGCCTTACATAAGGCCATGATTTATTACCTTGTTTACCAGCAAGGCCATGAGCCGTTGCCTGGCAAGTGTCCCATCGTGACCCTTACCTCCTCATGGAACTTTCAATTAGGTTGGTGTAGGGATGATACATCCCCACAAATAACGTAGCTGAAGTTGCATATCTTAGTTCAAAGTGGGGGGTTAGTGTGGACCAGCCCTAAGTCAACAATGTCCTCCAGGTAGATAACCATTAGGTACTAGAATCATTTGGGATAACAATGAAAGAAGGGTAAAGAATGTTTTTGCTTTTAGAGCAGAATCCGTGTGATCCTCATTTCATTGTATACCACACCTAGATACCAGAGTGATTGCTATGTTACAACTAATGAATGAGGTTAGATTATCAAAGAGAGAAAAATGGAAACCTGATTTGAAAGGGGGGGCAGGGAGATGAGTTTTCTACTATACTAGGAAAGAAGAAGCTGGACATAGCATTTGAGTATGGCCACTTAAGAAGGGTAGAAACAGGCTAATTGATTTTCCAATATTCAAGTATCTGTTGTGGAGCATATCTCCTAAACAAATGTAGTTAACACTGAAAACAGTTAATCAGTCTGTTTCCTTTGCATTTCAAAGAGAACTATTTGCCACCTTCAGCCTTTCAGAAACTTGTCTCCAGCCAGACAATAGTGGGAGCAAATGTGTGAACTCTATCCCCATCCCATCCAATACAACAAGATGTTATCTTCATTACCTGCAAAAGCTACTTCAGTCAGCACAGACAATGTATCAGCTAGTAGAACCTTAAAGATATGAACACCAGAGTTATGGACTGCTGGTCAACTGGACAGCATGTGGAACTGGAAGTAAGCAATCAGGCAGTAGCAGAAACCAAAAAAACAAAACAGGAAATACTGTACTGCAGGGGTTTTCAACCTCTCTCTTTCTGGGCCCCCCCTCCAATATACTATAAAAATTCCAGGGCCCAGCAGGGGGGCCTCGGGGCTTTAGGCCTGCAGGGCTCAGCCGCAGGGGGGACTCCAGACTTCAATCATGGGGACAGCGGTGGTTGGGGCTGCAGCTGCAGGGTGTGGGGGGTCAGGCTCCAGTTGGGGAAGGGAGCTCAGGCTTTCTGACCCTCGGGAGCACCGGGCTCAGGGGTTTAGAGCCAGGGGGAGCTCTGGGGTGGTGCTTCAGCCCCACACGGGGATGTTGGGGGCTCTAGCTACGGGTGGAGTGTCAGTTTCAGCACATCATCAGCATGGAAGCATGTCCTCTGGAATGGTGGTTGAAGCATGAAGGGACATATGAATCTTTAGCACATCTGGCACTAAATATCTTGCAACGCCAGCTACAACAGTGCCATGCGAAGACCTGTTCTCACTTTCAGGTGACATTGTAAATAAGAAGCAGGCAGCAGTATCTCTCCACAATGTAACCCACCTTGTTTGTCTGAGTGATTGGCTGACCGAAAAGTAGGACTGAGTGGACTTGTAGGCTCTGAAGTTTTACACTGTTTTGTTTTTGAGTGCAATTATTTAACCAACAAAAATCTGCATTTGTAAGTTACGCTTTCAGGATAAAGAGATTGCACTACAGTACTTGTATGAGGTGAATTGAAAAATATATTTTTTTTACAGTGTAAATATTTTTGTAATAAAAATAAATATAAAATGAGCACTGTATACTTTGTATTCTGTGTTGTAATTGAAATATATATATATATTTGAAAATGTAAAAAACATCAAAAAATATTTAAAATAAATGGTATTCTATTGTTTAATCACGCAATTATTCACGATTAATTTTTTTAATCACTTGACAGCCCTACTTTTAACAGAACAACAATTCACAATCCTAGCCATACTAAAAACAAAATGGAACAATCTCTTCTCACTAACATCACAACAGAATAGAACCATTTCTTCTTACCAATTTAAACCACATCCTACTAACAAAATACAAATATTGCTACGTAAAAGTATTCTCATATCACTTAAAACAATTTTCTCCATTAGATTCTCTGGCCTACAAGGGTGTGGTCAAGGTGAAAAGTGTGGATTTAAAAGAGGACATAGAAGGTCAATTGGGAGAAAAATATGGGGAGTTCCCTCTCTCTGAAAAGCAGCCTGAATGAAGGCTGAGAAGCAGATTGGAGAAGAATAGACTGGCTACTCCCAAGGTGAGCTGGAGGCAGGAACCTTGATGAGTGGCACTGCCTGATACATGAGCAAAAATAGGAATGTACTAGTGCCTGGGCAGTGGGATTGTTTGAGGCAGAGGAGTCTGATGTGGTGAGGGGGAAGACTGTCACAGCTGAGGCATGCCTGTGAGGATGAGGTGTCCGGCCAGCCAACCCCAATGGGCTTAGTGGAAGATTCAGTTAGAATCATAGAAGATTAGGGTTGGAAAAGACCTCAGGAGGTCATTTAGTCCAACCCCCTGCTCAAAGCAGGACCAACACTAACTAACTCATCCCAGCCAGGGCTTTGTCAAGCCGGGCCTTAAAAACCTCTAAGGATGGAAATTCCACCACCTCCCTAGGTAACCCATTCCAGTGCTTCACCACCCTCCTAGTGAAATAGTGTTTCCTAATATCCAACTATAGTGAGGCAGTGTGGGTCCCCGCTACCCCAGAGAGAGACGAGTCCCTCTGGACACCAGAGTGGGCAGAGCCAGGAAGCTCTGACCCTGCCCCCCAGAGGGTCAGGCGTGGCACAAGAATTATAAAGGCCCGACCTCAGCGCTCAATAGGAGAGCAGCCGCCAGGGAGACCAGACACCTCTGGCCTACCTCCTGGTTGGGAAGCCCCAGCGACCTGCGGTGGACCCAAGGGCTGGCCAGGCCTGCCCCAGGCCAGCTATCCTGAGGAGTGGCTGAGCCTGCCCTGCACCAGCAATCCTGAGGAACCCACTGTTTTGGACCCCTCTGAGGACACCACCCTGACCCAGGTACCTCAAGAGGAGGAGTTTGGGAGTAGCCCGGGGGGCAGCCGACCCGAGCCTGGCTGTGACACTGTCAGAGCCCATGTCAGTGTGTTGTGGCCAGGATCCCCACTGATGCAGCAGCAGGTCTTCTGCCGCTGCTAGGGCCCCGGGCTGGGACGTAGTGGAGTGGGAGGGGCTGCATCCCTCCTGCCACCCAACTCGTAGGTGGCAGTCTCCCCCTCTCCCAGGCCTTCAGACCCAGGGCCTGGGCTCACTGTTTATATACGATTATTGCTCAGCCCCTGCCTGAGGGCCTGAGCACTTGACTCACCATTGCCCCACCCTGACCTAGGGCCTGGGCTGACAACTAACTGTGGTGTTTCTGCCCTCACAAAGGCCACGGAGGAAGACTCCTGTGGCCGCACTAATTCCCTGCTAGACCTCTTCCCGAACTGAGTGAGGCGGTGTGGGTCCCTGTCATCCCAGAGAGAGGTGAGCCCCAGCTAACTTCTCTACACCAACCTAGACCTCCCCCACTGCAACTTGAGACCATTGCTCCTTGTTCTGTCATCTGCCACCACTGAGAATAGCCGAGCTCCATCCGCTTTGGAATCCCCCTTCAGGTAATTGAAGGCTGCTACCAAATCCCCTCTCACTCTTCTCTTCTGCAGACTAAACAAGCCCAGTTCCCTCAGCCTCTCCTCGTAAATCATGTGCCCCAGCCCCCTGAATTTTCGTTGCCCTCTGCTGGACTCCCTCCAATTTGTCCACATCCTTTCTGTAGTGGGGGGCCCAAAACTGGACGCAATACTCCAGATGTGGCTTCACCATTGTTGAATAGAGGGGAATGATCACTTTCCTCTATCTGCTGGCAATGCTCCTACTAATGCAGCCCAATATGCCGTTAGCCTTCTTGGCAACAAGGGCACACTGCTGTCGTGGAAAAAGTCACCCACGCATTATTTTGAGCAAAGACTCAGCCTGAGGCCTGTTTATTGAATACACACCAACGCATTCGGGATAGCAGCTATTGGAACTGTTCCCCCGAAGCAAAGCATACAGGAGCTTTTAAAGCTTAAAACTACAAACAAATTACACATACTTGAGTAATAGTGACCTTATTTGAAATTAACCCCCCCTTAACACAGGTCAAGAGTTAGGGTCTTTTTGGTACTTTTCAGCACTTTGTTGCAACCTTGCCTTTTACGGGGTGCTATTACACAATTGCCCTTCACGGGGTACAGTTACACTGTAGCAGGGTGGTCACCCGCTCCTGCCCGGAGTGGCTGATACACTGCAGTCTGCCCCAGTGAATGGGAGCTAAGTGATGACTAGCAGTAGCCAAGACTGAGCCAAGAAGTGGGAATAGTGGGTGGGGATTCCCCTGGGAGGGAGAGACCCTGAGACTGAGGAGTTCTGCAAGGGGGCAGAAACCCAGTGAAGGGGCACCGGGTCCTGGGAGGGACACGGGGGCCAGAGTGAGGTAAGGCGGATCACCAGTCTGTAGAGGGCGCTCCGGAGCTGGGACGAGCTAATTCCCAAAGACAACCAGTAGGAGGTGCCACAGGCATGAGTCCAAACTCTTACATACACAATGCGGGTAGTTACACAATTGGTATAGAGGAAGGCATGGGTTACATCCATTTTAGATTATTGCTTCACACAAGCGGTTATTGTATTTTAAAAGCAGTAGGCACCTATTGCAAATTATTCCAGTCTCAGGGGCTTTCCATCACCTCCCCCCTACCCCCTGTGTTCCAACCTCTGCTCCCCCCCCCCTCCCCCCCAGATCACAATTGTCAAGGAGCACAACGCTTAGCTTAGGTTTTGGGCCTGCTAGCCGCAAGCGGGCCTAGGCCAAGCAAGTAAAAGCCTAGACCATCAGGACCTGCTTAATTTTCTCCCACACTGCTGACTCATAGCCAGCTTCCCATCCACTGTAATCCCCAGGTCCTTTTCTGCAGATTTGCTGCTTAGCCAGTCGGTCCCCAGCCTGTAGCCGTGCATGGGATTCTTCCATCCTAAGTGCAGGACTCTGCACTTGTCCTTGTTGAACCTCATCAGATTTCTTTTGGCCCAATCCTCCAATTTGTCTAGGTCACTCTGGACACTATCCCTCCACCCGTATCTACCTCTTCCCCCAGCTTAGTGTCATCCGCGAACTTGCTGAGGGTGCAATCCATGCCATCCTCCAGATCATTAATGAAGATGTTGAACAAAACAGGCCCCAGGACTGACCCCTGGGGCACTTCGCTTGCTACTGGCTGCCAACTAGACATCAAGCCATTGATCACTACCTATTGAGCCTGAAAATTTGGCCAGCTTTATATCCACCTGTGACGATGCGGTTCTGGCGGGACCCAACTGAGAGTGCCAATTCAGGACAAATTGCTAAAAACAAGGCAGTCACAGCCCAAGGCTGGGGTTTTTCCACCTCTAAGGCAAACCAAACCAGCCAGACTAAGAGGACTTCGGTCTTACCCCACTGGCTAACCACAAGTCTCACAAGCAATTCCCTTAGACACTCCAGTTTCCCAGTATCACCACCAGTGCCACTCGTTATGCGGATGAATGGTTATGAAAACCAATACCCCAGTAAAACAAAAAAGGTTCTCCTGATCCCATAGGACCAAGCCCCAGATCCAGGTCAATATACAAATCAGATCTTACCCACAAATCACGCTGTTGCCAGTCCTTTAGAATCTAAACTCTAAAGGTTTATTCATAAAAGGAAAAAGATATAGATGAGAGTTAGAATTGGTTAAATGGAATCAATTACAATGGTAATGGCAAAGTTCTTGGTTCAGGCTTGCAGCAGCGATAGAATAAACTGCAGGTTCAAATCAAGTCTCTGGAACATCCCCAGCTGGGATGGGTCATCAGTCCTTTCTTCAGAGCTTCAGTTGTAGCAAAATCCCTCCAGAGGTAAGAAGCAGGATTGAAGACAAAATGGAGATGTGGCATCAGCCTTATATAGTCTTTTCCAGATGTAAGAACACCTCTTTGTCCTCACTGTGGAAAATTACAGCAAAATGGAGTCTGGAGTCACATGGGCCAGTTCCTTCATATTTTGCTGAGTCTCAAGGCATATTTGCCTTCTCTCAATGGGTCCATTGTATAGCTGATGGTCCTTAATGGGCCATCAAGCAGGCTAGGCAGAGCTAACACCAGCTTGTCTGGTATGTCACCCAGAAGCATAGCATAAGTTTGCAATACAGACAGTATAGAGCCAATATTCATAACTTCAACTACAAAACTGATACACACATATAGACAGCATAATCACAACCAGTAAACCATAACCTTGTCTTAGACACCCCATTTGAGCCCCTTTATACAAGATTTGGGTGCCACTACAGGACCCTGGTTGCAACAATGATCTATATGGTCCCAGATTATATCAATAACGTCACACCACCTTATAGTCCATTCATCCAATCCATATTTTAACTTGCTGGCAAGAATACTGTGGGAGGCCATATCAAAAGCTTTGCTAAAGTCAAGATATATCACCTCCACTGCTTTCCCCATATCCACAGAGCCAGTTATCTCATCATAGAAGGCAATCAGGTTGGCCAGGCATGACTTGACCTTGGTGAATCCATGTTGACTGTTCCTGATCACCTTCCTCTTTGCCAAGTGCTTCAAAATGGTTTCCTTGAGGACCTGCTCCATGATTTTTCCAAGGACTGAGGTGAGGCTGAGTGGTTTGTAGTTCCCCAGGTTCTCCTTCTTCCCTTTTTTAAAGCTGGGCAGTATATTTGCCTTTTTCCAATCGTCTAGGACCTCCCCGATTGCCACGAGTTTTCAAGATAATGGCCAGTGGCTCTGCAATCACATCAGCCAATTCCCTCAGCACCCTTGGATGCATTAGATCTGGACCCATGGACTTGTGCATGTCCAGCTTTTCTAAATAGTCCTTAACCTGTTCTTTCACCACTGAGGGCTGCTCACCTCCTCCCTATACCATATTGCCCAGTGTGGAGCTAAAAGAAGGAGGCACACATCAGGACCCCGATGATCACTACTTCCCACCACCCAACACAGATGTAATGAGGTTGAGCAGTGTCCGTACAAGAGAAAACTAAGACTACTGATTATTCCTCAAAAAAGGATTTTAATGACTTACGACTATAAATGCAACACAGACAGACTAGGAAAAGGAGAAAGAGACCAGCATTGAATAAGGATTAATATAAATGACAAATTATATTGCAAACAAGTACAGGTAATATTATGCATTAGCTACTTACTATTATAAAAGCATGTCCTTAACATTGACTATAAATGGCAGTTTATACCGATGGTAGGCATGAGTACATGCAAAGCTACTATTACTTATTGACAACTAACTTCACATGTACTGTTCCTGCCCTCAGTAAGTACAAGTAGAGACCTTATATATTGATTAACAACTTACTACTATTTCTAAGCAGTTTGATACTATTAAGCTTCTAATATTACTTTTAATACTGCAGCATTGATATAACCTGAGATCAAGTTGGCTCAAGCAACTGAGACTTCTTTACTCTGTTACCCTATACTACATGCAAGCAGATTTTTTTTTTAACTTTAAAACCTTACCCTGCCGAGAATACATTACCGTTTAGTCGATCGCTCTTTGCACTGGCCAGGTACAGATAGTCGGTGAAGTTCAAGTTTCCTCAGTTCAGGGGGTGTGGGTTAGACCAATCAAAGAGGGCGACCTCTTAAACCAAGACACACACACACAAAACCACCTGAGGCTCTACACATTTTATCTCATCTGCCTGCCATGTTTTGAAGCAGGTCAACCAATCAGGGGAGGCCACAGTTTAGGGGGATTATTGTGGTTGCTTTGAGATCATGATCTATGCACAGGTGCACAGCTCATATTCTCCAAATACAGCCAATTATCCTAATTGTGGTTAATGTGTCAGACACACGACATTTGAAGCAACCTAAAGAAGTACTTGGTTGCTTTACACCTTGATCACAAGTCTGTATCTAATTTTGCAAAGCTTGCTTTTTGAAGCTGACCACAAGTCTACAATATTTCCTAGCTCGAATTTTCTATGCTTACTCTTGTTGCTATGCTTGATCTTTGAGGAGTCCAGAAGTTTCAGGCCTAACTTTGAATAAGCTTGACAATACTTTTGCTTGATAAGACTTTATCACAGTAATCACACCCAGGACAGCAGTGTGGGAGCTGACCTTGTCTGTGAAGACAGAGACAAAAAAAAACATTGAATACTTCAGCTTTTCCACATCATCTGTCACTAGGTTGCCTCCCCTATTCATTAAGGGTCCTACACTTTTCCTGACCTTTTTCTTGTTGCTTACATATCTGTAGAAACCCTTCTTGTTACCCTTCACATCCCTTGCTAGCTGCAACTCCAGTTGTGTTTTGGCCTTCCTTATTACACCCCTGCATGCTCTAGCAATATTTTTATACTCCTCCCTAGTCATCTGTCCAAGTTTCCACTTCTTGTAAGCTTCCTTTTTGTGTTTAAGCTCAAAGATTTCACTGTTAAGCCAAGCTGGTTGCCTGCCATATTTGCTATTCTTTCTGCACAGGGGGATGGTTTGTTCCTGTGCCCTCAACAAGGCTTCTTTAAAATACCGCCAACTTTCCTGAACTCTTTCCCCCTCATATTAGCCTCCCAGGGGAACTTGCCCATCAATTCCCTAAGGGTCCATATTTTGCTACTCTCCTTTCTTCCTTTTGTGAGGATCCTGAACTCAACCATCTCATGGTCACTGCTGCCCAGGTTGCCACCCCCTTCTACTTCCCCTACCAATTCTTCCCTGTTTGTAAGCAGCAGGTCAAGAGAAGAACGACCCCGGTAGGTTTCTCCAGTAGTTGCACCAGGAAGTCATCCCCAACACTCTCCAAAAACTTCCGGGTAGTTGTTGCTGTACAAGGACTCTGGGGCCCCAGAAGGGTCAGACTCCTGAAACTGGCTTGACTGGAGGGTCAGGCTATTCCTATGGCTGGACTAGACCAAAGAACACAAGAGAAACTGAGACACCGGTATATGTAGAAAAGTGGGGCACTTAAGATGGTAGTGCCCTCAGTGGAGAGTGAGCTGCACCCAGAAAGAGGAGCAGGGCTCCCACAATAGGAAGGAAAAGAAGCAGGGGTCCCATGGCACCTATACAATAGAAACTAGTGAGAAAGAGTTCTGTTGCCAGCACAGAGTGCCCGAGGCAAAGCAACAGCGGGTCCGTTGCCCGGTGTGCTTCGCGTCAATAAACACACCAGGGGGAGAAGCAAACAAAGTTTATTTGGGATCCCAAAGCGGTGCAAGGAGACAGGCAAGTCTCAAATCAAGCACATTAACAGGAACAGTTTTTCTTCTTTTATACATTTTGCAGTTAAGCCTCACCCCCCCCCTTTCCCCTCTAGCCCTCCCTTTCTCCCCCCCCATTCCTCCCTCTACCCCTCCCGTCCCTGGTAATAGTTAAGTCATTCTTGGCAGCTATAAGCCTAGCTTGTTAGTAACTTCTTTAAACCGTTATCTTGTCCTTTTTCCCTTCAGCCAGAAACATGCAGGCCTCATTATTACTGCTTGAGCAGGGGGTTGCACACAGATAACTGGTTGCTTACATATTCCAATTGCACCTGGCTTTTGAGGTTGATTAGAGTTTAAACATGGAAGGATAGAGTTTGGTTCACTTAGGCCTAGTGCAGGAAGGCTTCATTGACACTCAGTGGCCTTCCACCCTCCCGAGTTACCTAGGGTGAGGCCTAGCGACGTCAACAACTCCCTTCTTTGAGAATACTCAACAAGCTTTTGGCTGAGTTTTCTCATATTCTGTGGACAAGATATGATTAAGTGCTATGAAGCTGGGGTTTTCAATGAGAGGGTATGCCGGGATTTTTGAGGAACGGGGGGGCACAAAGCTTACGGAGGAGCATTTTAAAACAAGCAATTAGGAGGAGGGTGACCAGGCACAGTACCACACCAGTGAGGAGGAGACGCACAAGGCCACCCCCCAGTCCTCCTAGGTTGGGCAACCAACTTCAAAGGGAATCGAAAACTGTGGGTTTCCTTTCCTGGGCCTTCCACTGCTTGAAAGCCTGTTTGGCCGACAGGACGTGCTTGTTAATGTCCTGTGAGTTTTCTGGGACATAAGTACAACATTCATTCCCAATAAGGGCACACACCCCGCCCTGGAGGCTAAAACATAATCTAAGGCCTGTCTGTTTTGCAGGGACAGCAACCGGAGCTGGTATAGCTCTGAGTTAAGGCTCTCCTCTATGGCCAAGATTTCATTGGCGAATGTGGTGAGAAACACAGAGAGCCTATGATAAAATTGGGTTAGCCGTTCCACCCCATAGGATGGGAGGAGGATCATACCCAACCTGTCTCCTTCCTTAATGGGCTCTGAGGTGGCATACAAAGATTTACGCTGCCTGGGGCGGCCAGGGGTTGTCCCTTAATGCATACTGGGATTCAATGGTACAGTTTTGTGACAATGGGGTACCCAAGGTATTTCTTCCCCTACTGAACCATCCCCAACAGATATCTGACCAATTTTGGGGGACCATCCTCCAGGGTAACCCTGCTGCGTGGTGCAGGATTTGGGAGCATACTCCGCAGTTAGAGAGGTTAAACTCTTGGGCAAAGCAAACCTTCAAGGACTCATAAGTGTTTGTTTCCAAGTTAGTAGGGATCCCTTTCCATCCCACATGTGCCTGGGGGAAACGGGAGGTAACGAAAGGAGTGTCCCTATGGCAAAGAGTACCACTGTGGCAGACCCTGGACCTGAACTCATGCTGGGCAGGTGACCCTAGGGCCTAACAATTACAATTCCCCAAATACCCACAAAATATCAATTACCAATAGTAGGCAGATTAAAAACAAAAGGACCAGGCCACCAGGTTAGGCCGGCCCTGTGAGAGTAAACACAACCAACGCTTAGAGTTTTCACGGGGAGTGCACTGCGACTGTCCAAAGAGACCACAGGCCATTCCCAGCAGGCCTTATTGTCTTTTGAATAACAGTTTAAGTCTCAGATCGTCGCTGGTAGTCTTTTTCCGTAGGCTGGACGGTCCACCGTTCAGGAGCGGGCACTGCCTTCAGACGGGAGTGATTGAATCCAGTTCTTGTGTCCCTTGACCTTTGCTGCTGTGTGGGAGACCAGCAGGACGGTGTGGGGTCCCTTCCACTTCTCTTGGAGAGGCTTGTCCTTCCGGGTCCAAATGAGAACGGAATCGCCTGGCTGCAAGGAATGGACAGGGGCATCCAGCAGGAGAGGCTGCAAATCTCTGGTATACCTGTGGAGAGAACAGAGAACAGCAGACAGAGAGCACATGTACTGAAATAAAAAGCCACACCCCATTTCCCACTTCCCTGCCAGAACCAGTGTACCGTTCATAGGCCATGCCCTTCCAAACATAATCTCGAAGGGACTGAGCCCTAACCTGCCCTTTGGGAGAGCGCGCATGTGGAGCAAAACAAGGGGTAAGGCATCAGGCCACTTAAGGGAAGCCTCTTGTCACACCTTTGAGAGGTGCCGCTTAAGTGTCTGATTTGTGCGTTCCACTACTCCACTGGCCTGCAGTCGCCATGGAGTGTGGAGCTTCCAGGGGATTTGCAGGGCATCCGATATCTTTTGAACAACTTGGGATGTGAAGTGTGTTCCGTTGTCAGATTCCATCCACTGGGGGAGTCCGAAGCGGGGAATGATCTCCTTGACAAATTTCAGAGCCACCGTCTTGGCAGTGTTGTTATGGCGTGGGAAGGCTTCAGGCCATCCGCTGAATCGATCCACCAAGACGAAAAGGTATTTGAATCCTTGGGTCCGGGGGAACTCAGTAAAGTCTATTTGCCAAACCAGCCCTGGGCCTGGGGTAGGTTCCAGAGTGGCTGGTGGCACTGACACTCCTGGTCGAGGGTTGTTCTTTTGGCAGACTAGACATTCAGCCTGTACCTGGGAGGCCAGGGGTCTAAGAGCCTCCCTGCCAGCGTATAATTCTTTGTTTCTTCACCAGGGTCAGTTCTTAATGTCTTTTGTAGTCAGGAATTCCTGGACTTTGTGGTTTCAATGAAGCAAGTGTTCCTTCTTCTCTTTTCCTGAAACAGTGTGGTTCAGCATCATACAGGGGAGAGGTTACTAGCACATCACCCTGTCTTTAAATAGGCTTATCATCAGTCGGAGAGTCCTCCCGAGGTGGAGGGGTCTTTTTACAGTGAGAAGCCTGGGTCCAGATGGGCAGTCCTTGGTACTTCACAGCGGTGTTGGTGGTTAACAGGACTTGGAAAGGGCCTTTCCAGTGTGGAGCCAAAGCAGTTTTTCGTTGATGGACCTTACGTAGACTCGGTCTCCTTGTTTCAATGAGTGGCAGGGCTGCTAGGGTCTTTGGTTAGCACGTCTTTTTTCTGTGAGAAAAGAAACCTAACACATTTCATTAATGCCTGACAGTGTTTTGCAGATCTCATAGTTGCTTGGGCACATTCAGGCCCCCCCTTTTCTTGGCTGTCGGCCAAGTCTTAGCTCTGGGCAGTGTCCTTGGATGGTGCCAGCATCTTATCTTTGGACTGAGCTTGCTAGCTGTATTTTTTCCCTCAGTTAACTCGTCTGTTCTTTTTCCTGCTCTCCTTCTTGGCTTCTTTTAACTTACAAAGGAAACTTCCACTCTTCACTTATACACCTTTTCCCAACAATGAACACATACACATTGCCATTATACACTCTTCCAGTAAAATAACTTCTATACAGAGCTTTGGAGCAACAAACCAGGACGTCAAGTATCAGAGGGGTAGCCGTGTTAGTCTGAATCTGTAAAAAGCAACAGAGGGTCCTGTGGCACCTTTGAGACTAACAGAAGTACTGGGAGCATAAGCTTTCGTGGGTAAGAACCTCACTTCTTCAGATGCAAAAACCAGGACGAGCACACCCACTTTTGAGGAGTCCAACAAAGTTCAGGAGGCTCACAGTGGCTTTAAGGCAAGGGATGAGACCCACAGCGGCAATTAACAAGTCATCCACATATTGCAGGAGGAGGACCCTGTCCTCATTGTCTCACTCTTCCAAGTCTCTGGCCAGGGCCTGGCCAAACAGAGTGGGGGAATTTTTAAATCCCTGGGCCCACACTGTCTAGCAAAGCTGCTTTTTAATCCTCCTTTTGTCTTCCCACTTGCTCCACTCTGGGGCTTGCATGGCTAAGGGCTCAATTGCAAGGGTCATTATCCAGGCATTCTCTGGGGGTAAGGTGAGGGTTATTTCATCTTGGGTGAAATGCAGGGTGGCTCCTAAGCGACAAAGCAGGTCCCGTCCTAGTAGAAGCGTTGGACAATCAGGGAGGTAAACCAGTTTGTGAGATAGAGTTCTGTTTCCCAAAGCACATTCCGCTGGGGCATATACTGGGCACTTGGTTCCTTTCCCTGTGGCACCCACCACAGTGAGGGACTCTGACACAGGCAGCTGCAGGGGTTGGTTTATGGCGGTTCGTGCAGCTCCAGAGTCTATTAAAAAGTCTATGTCCGAATCTCCCACCCGCATTTTTACTTGGGATTCCAGGGGCAGGATAGTCCATCTTCCCTGATACCCCTATTCTTGATTCTTCGCTGTCATTATAGGGGTAGCTTCCCTTTCGGGGCACTCATTTTTCCAATGTCCCTCCTTCCGGCATATGGCACACTGGTTGCGACCCAGACACCTTTCCTGTGAGCCAGGGCGCCCATGTCCTCTTATTCCCCGGCCCCTTCCACCTTCCTGGAATTTTCCCCTGCCACCGGCCTGTACTGCGGTGACCATCATTTTCGCTTGCCTCTTTTCCTTTTCTTAAGACACAACCTGATTATGCTCCACCTCAGACAGCAGGGTCCGCATAAGGACATTACAATCATCCCAGTCAGGCTTACAGCTAGCCGAGCACCCTTCAAAGACCGAGATAAACTTGCTTGGGTTCGTAGAGAATTCCCCTGCCTGTGCCTTAAAGGCTGCTAGGTCCACCGGGTTAAAAGGCACATGGGTGTAAACCTGCATAGTAGTGGCCTGATTCCTATCTGAGCCATGTCTGGACACCATGGTCTCAGTGATCAACGGATAAAATTCCACCGAGGGGGCAATCTCTGGGACCTGAGACACCTTGTCTTTATATGGTGGGGGTGTGATAGCCGAAGGGGACACCGGACCTGCCATTACAGCTGTGGGGGGGTTCTGGGGACTAACAGTAGCTACTACCGAACCTGTTGGAATCAAATTACACTTTTGCAAACGATCTAACCTATCTCTTAGCAACATAAACAACTGTACATACATATGTTCATTCCATTTACCCGTTTGCTGACAAAACAGAAATAATTGAAGGATCGTATTATAATTAAGTGATCCTTCCGGTGGCCACCTTTCCTGGTCCTCTAACTGATATTGAGGCCAGTCTACTGTACAGAACCTTTTCAGTTTACTTTTAACCAACGGATCCGATCCAAACACTTTCCAATTCACCAGAATGCATTCCAAGGGTGTACACCTTACCCTGCCTGCCATACTCTGTCCCTGCCCCGTAGGGAGACACTGGGCGTCCCCAGGTCATAACAGGTAGACACTGGGCGTCCCCAGGTCAAGACAGATAAAGTCCCCACTGGACTTTTCCTACCTTATCCAAGGGTCCGGTTCTGCACCGTCGCCCTATCCACGGGACCGGTTCCCCACCGTCGCCCGCAGCTGCTTCTCCACTACTCGAGCGCATTGCACCGTTGTGCCCTCCGGGGTCGACCAAACCACGTCTCCGCCGAGGCCCCCGGTAAAGTCACCGGTGCGCGCTGGGCGTCGGTCGTCACCGCAATCTGTCGACCTCCGAGAGGGGTCCGGGCAAGGCTAAATTTCAGCCTCGAGCCCCACGTTGGGCACCAAAACTGTTGCCAGCACAGAGTGCCCGAGGCAAAGCAACAGCGGGTCCGTTGCCCGGTGTGCTTCGCGTCAATAAACACACCAGGGGGAGAAGCAAACAAAGTTTATTTGGGATCCCAAAGCGGTGCAAGGAGACAGGCAAGTCTCAAATCAAGCACATTAACAGGAACAGTTTTTCTTCTTTTATACATTTTGCAGTTAAGCCTCAGCCCCCCCCCTTTCCACTCTAGCCCTCCCTTTCTCCCCCCCATTCCTCCCTCTACCCCTCCCGTCCCTGGTAATAGTTAAGTCATTCTTGGCAGCTATAAGCCTAGCTTGTTAGTAACTTCTTTAAACCGTTATCTTGTCCTTTTTCCCTTCAGCCAGAAACATGCAGGCCTCATTATTACTGCTTGAGCAGGGGGTTGCACACAGATAACTGGTTGCTTACATATTCCAATTGCACCTGGCTTTTGAGGTTGATTAGAGCTAAACATGGAAGGATAGAGTTTGGTTCACTTAGGCCTAGTGCAGGAAGGCTTCATTGACACTCAGTGGCCTTCCACCCTCCCGAGTTACCTAGGGTGAGGCCTAGCGACGTCAACAGTTCCATATGAGAAATTAGTTAAATTGGAGAAGATGAGGGTTAATATGAGAATTGGAAGGGGGGGGGGTAAGGAACTGCTTAAAGGGGAGACTACACTGGGTCATGCTGAAAGGTGACCTCTCAGGCTGGAGGAAGGTTGTTACCCCAAAAGCAGATCTAAGATACCCCCAGAATAGCTCACCTATTGCCCCCGTCCTGGGTTTATCAAGGGTTCCCTTTAAACTAGCCCACCTCGGTATTATTATCTTTCTATGAGATAAAAGGGCCCATTCCCTGAGGAAACACTTGGGCTTACCAGAGATTCCCGTTGTTAACACCCCAGAACAGCTTGGACCTGTTACCCCTGGAGGGCAGAGATAAAGCCCTCCGATAAAATTATTGGTGTACATGCAGTATTCTTCCAAAACAAAACCTCTTTATTAGTGCAGATAATACCTTCTAATACAATAGTAATCTGAACACAAATAATCTAAACACAAATTCCTCAAAGCATAAATACAAGTTAAAGTACCTTAACGATAACGGCATACGGTTGGAATAGTGCTAAATGGCTGCATACAGTGATCAGTCATCTGCAGTTGCTGAAACAGTTTTTATACACTCTGCATACACATAACACGTACACACATCTTTAACTCAAACATACACATGTACAAACCAACACTATTCGCAGGCTTACTCTCTCTCTGCTGGCTTCTTTCCTTCTGCTCTGGTGTTACTCCAAGATTTGGACTTTGACACCCCAATACTGGCTTGCCTATAATTATAAATTGATTGTTAATTTAGTCTGCCCAAGGGTTTGTCTCTGACCTGCAGGGGACACCCCAGAACTGGCTAATCCTGCTAACCCTTGAAAGGACACTGATACAGCCCTCCACTCAAAGGCCCTTTTATCTCATAGAAAGATAATAATTCAAGCAACAGTTCTTCAAAAACAAGGTCTTATTTCAGTTACTGGCCTTTTCTGATTGGTTGACCTTTCATAGAATCATAGAATATCAAGGTTGGAAGGGACCTCAGGAGGTCATCTAGTCCAACCCCCTGCTCAAAGCAGGACCAATCCCCAGACAGATTTTTGCCCCAGATCCCTAAATGGCCCCCTCAAGGATTGAACTTACAACCCTGGGTTTAGCAGGCCAATGCTCAATGCTCCCTGCCTGGGTGGCAACTATTCAGCCAATCAGCTCCGCTCTGGCATCATAGCTAATTCTCCTCCTGACCCCTCCCGGCAGGTGATTTGAATGAGTTCGGTCACACTTTCTGAACTTTGTTCGACCTTTGTTTCTTACTTGCTATTGATCAATTTAGTCTGTGTCCTCCATTTTGAGAATTTCAAATAGAAAATCAGTGTGTCCACCATTTTGGATTTTAGCTTCAAACTATCATTATTTATAGCTTAGTTTTAGGATAGATGCTTTAGACAACTACTATATTATGCAAGCCAAAGTATCATGATATTGTCACCATTTTTGTTAAGCTGATTGGGGGAAGTGAATTTTATGGCAATTTAAACCCTGTCCTAAGGCTTTTCTTTGCAGGCAGATGCAGTCACACATGCCTCTGTCCTGGGTGTTGCCAGTTGTTTACAGAGGATTTGAACAGTTTAAAAAAAACCCACTCTTGTATCAATGGCAGGGTTCCTTCTGCTCTGTCACAGCTGCTGGTGCTGCTGCGGTTGCTGTCATGGCTTTTTATCTTCTCCATCTGACCCTGACCTCTACTCAACTCCCTAATGACCTCCTCCCTCCTACCGATCTGCTTCTTCTCTTGCTCCTGACTTCTCAATCTTTGCCTGCTGACTGTCTTTTACACAGTTTTTCCAGCCACCAGACCCTTTCTGAACATGCTCGCTTTCCGATCATTCTATTGGCTACCTTTCAATCCTCTCTTTATCCTCTGTTGCGAATTATACCTATAGGTCATGCGCAGTTCGAGTCTAGGCTGAGGCAAATGAACAAACTCCACGACTGCAGAGTATTACAGAGATAGCAAGTTTATTACACTCGAGTGTGGTGCCCCCCCTGCTAATTAGGAGGGGGACCCAGACAGTCGGTTACACAAAGATTATATACCTTTTAGCAGTGCATGCTACCCTCGTGCATTGTAACTTCTGGCCAATGAATAAGCCATTTACTTGTCTCTCACCTATCCTAACTAAGCATCTCCCTCGTGCTGGCTATCGTTACAAGCCCCCGAGCTCATGCACAAGCCTCCTCTCCTCCTCCTCCTCAAGGCCATATTGTCTGAATTAGCTGGCATTCCTTCCTTTTACTGTTTCCAGGTGTTCCTTTCTCCCCTTCCCCATTTTCCAGTACGTGATGTGCTCGCTTCTAGCTAATGGCGGGCCCAAACCAAAATGGAGTCACTCATGCTAACTTTTCCAACACCTCCAATCATAGTTATGGTTCCAACAATTATCAGTTGCTGTAGTATTATGCTCTGTAATCTTTAGCCTATATTCACACTGAGCATATTTTACTAGATTACCTCTAGCCCACATTTCTACTGAGCATGCTTCGTTTTTAATTTGGATGCATGCCAACTTGCCAAACTGTAAACCATTGGTTCCCAAACTGAGGGGTGCACCCCACTGGGGAGGGGGGCGTGAAGAAATTCCAAGGGGGGCACGAGGCTGCCCGGCCCTTGAGCTCTCGGCCCCTCCCCTCCCGTCCACCCTCCCCTGTAGGTACACTGCCATGTGGGCAGCGTGCCTTGCGCCTGCCCACCTTCCATGCTTTCCAATAATCCAGTCCTGCGACTCTGAGCAGCCTGGTAAAGGGGCAGGGAGCTGGGGGAGAGGAGGTTGGATAAGGGGCAGAAGGTCCTGGGGTGGGACAGTCAGGGGACAGGGAGCAGTTGGATGGGGCAGAGGTTCTGGAGAGGCGGTCAGGAGACAGGGAACAGGGGGGATTGGATAGCCGTGGGAGTCCAGGGGGGCCTGTCAGGGGATGGGGGTGTAGATGGGGTCAGGGCAATCAGGAGACAGGGAGCGGGGGGGTTGGATAGGAGGTGGGGTCCTGGGGGGCAGTTAGGGGTGGGGGGTCCCAGGAGGGGGCGGTCAGGGGACA
Source organism: Chrysemys picta bellii (assembly GCF_011386835.1). Classification (NCBI taxonomy): domain Eukaryota; kingdom Metazoa; phylum Chordata; order Testudines; family Emydidae; genus Chrysemys; species Chrysemys picta. Next base: position 108,459,370 of record NC_088791.1, read on the forward strand.
AGGATTGGGGGCGGGGTTGGATGATGGTAAAAGAGAGGTGGGTGGGGCGTGAGGGTTTCTCGAACATTAAAAAGGGGACGTGATGCTGAAAAGTTTGGGAACTGCTGTAAACATTACCTTATCCTTACAGTATGTATCCAATTGTCTGTTTACTTACCCTAGTGTTATAGTCTGCTGCTACCACCTTATTTCTTTGCTAATTTAATTTATATCAGATAACTTTTTCCCTATTTTCAGCTAATGGGGCAAGGTAATGCTTTTGGTGCTGTGCTTTAAGGAAAAATAGAGTTGTCTAAAGATCTTTGGTATCAGTTACTAGTGGAGTTCCTCAAGGATTTGTCTTGGAACCAATCTTCTATAACATTTTCACTAATTACTATGGCATAAAAAGTGGGAGTGTGCTAATAAAATTTGCAGATGACACAAAGTTAGGAGGTATTGCCAATACCGAGGAGGACCAGAATATCATACAAGTTTGGGTGACCTTGAAAACTGGAGTAATAGAAATGGTATGAAATTTAATAGTGCAAAGTGCAAGGACATGAACTTAAGGACTAACCAGAATTTTTCCTATAAGCTTGGGAGGAGAAAAATCTGTGTATTGGTCAATCACAGGATGACTATGAGCAGCCAATGTAATGCAGCCATGAAAAATGCTAATACAATCCTAGGATGCATTATGCAAGGTATTGCCAGTAGATATAGTGTTATTAACATTAAACAAAGCTCTGGTGAGACTTCATCCAGAATACTGAAGTTCTGGTCTCCTATGTTTAAGAAAGATTAATTCCAACTGGAACAGGTGCAGAGGAGGGCTACTAGGATAATTAGAGGAATGGAGAACTACTTTACAAGAGGTGACTTAAGGAGCCTGGCATGTTTTACTTTACAAAATGAAAGCTGAAGGGAGATATGATTGCTCTCTTTGAATACATCAGAGAGATAAACACCAGGGAGAGAGAGAAGTTCTCTAAATTTAAGGGCCAATGTTGGCCGAAGAACAAATGGCTATAAACTGGACACCAGTAAGTTTAGGCTTAAAATTAGTTGAAGTCTAACCATCAGAGGAGTGAAGTTCTGGAACAGCCTTCCAAGGGAAGCAATGGAGGCAAAAAACCTAACTTGTTTTAAACTGAGCTTCACAAGTTTATGGAGGGGATAGTATGATGAGATTGCCTACAGTGGCATATGGTCCATCCGCAACAGCTATTAGCAAATCTCTCCAACAGCTGGAGATTAGACACTAGAGGGGAGGGCTCTGAGTTACTACAGAGAATTCTTTCCCAGAGTGTCTTGGCTGGTGGCTCTCAGCCACATGATCAGGGTCTAATTGATTACCATATTTGGGGTCAGGAAGGAATTTCCCCCCAAGTCAGATTGGCTGAGACTCTAGAGGTTTTTTGCCTTTCTTTGCAGCATACAGGTCACTTGCTGGTTGGAACTAGAGTAAATGGTGGGTTCTCTATATCTTGAAGTCTTTAAATTAAGATTTGAGGACATCAGTAAGTCAGCCAGAGGTTATGGGTCTATTACAGGAGTGGGTGGGTGAAATTCTGTGGGTGCAATGTGCAGGAGGCCAGACTAGATGATCATGATGGTCCCTTCTGACTTTAAAGTCTATGAGATGTGGCAGTGGGGATGGTGGCCGTCACAGATATGCAATGTTTGCACCCAACAGGAAGGAATCTGAAAGGAGTATAATCCCTATGACAAATTGGGTAGCAGTTGGGATACAGACAGAGGCAAAATAATTCACTGGGGTACACAGACATGACCTCTAATGGAAGTAGGGGATCAGCAAGCTGGAGGTAGGGGCAAGCAAGCTGGAGATTGGGCAAGGAACCATGTGAAAGCACTGGTGGCAGACCCAATGGAGAGGAGATGAGGCATTCCCGCCTTCTGGAAAGCAGCCTGAAAGAAGACTGACAAGGAGAAAAGAGCAGACTGGTTACTCCAAGGGAGAGCTGGAAGCCTGAAGGGACCCTGGCAAGCAGCAGCCTACCTGACCTCTAGGCAAGGGGCGGAGTTTGCCAGTCCCTGGACAGTGGAATTTTTTGCAGCAAAGGAGCCTGTGATGAGGTGTAGGAAAACATTATTGCAGCTGAGGTGTGCCTATGAGCAGGGCCGGCTTTAGGCCGATTCCACCGATTCCCCTGAATTGGGCCCCGCCCCTAAGAGGGCCCCGCACAGATCGGGCAGTGTCCCTGCCTGAAGCAAAGCTCCATGGCTCTCCCGGAAGCAGGGGGCTAAGGCAGAAGCAGCAGCGGCTGTTGCAGGTCGGGGGGGGGAGGGGGAGGGGAGGAGAAGGCACATGTGCTTTGCAGCCTTCCCCTCCCCTCCCCCCAGCACTCACCTGGAGGAGACACCTAGGGGGCTTCTGGTCCGGTGGGAGACAGGAATCTCTGCAGTGGACCTCACTCACCTTAGCAGCTGCTGGGGCTTCGGTCGGTGAGTGTTTGACCCCATGATTCCCCATAGGTTTGTAATATTGGGTTGGTTTTGTGGTTTTCGGTGGTGTTGCTGTTTGAGGGTGAGTTTGTGCCTGCCTGTGTCTGTTAGTGTTTCAAAACTAAACTCGGGACCATGTAACCCAGGAAGAAAGCCCCGAGCTGGTACTTAGTGCTGTGAATTCCAGGTGAGAGAGAGAGGGAGGTTTGGAGGAGGAAATCAAATACATCAAGAGGGGAGAATGCGAAAGGTCTGCAACACGGCAGGCTGAGACTTTTATCTCTCCCTTCTCCCCCGAGAGAGGGGAAACTGAGGCAAGGAGTGATCTGATTCCCCTCCCCAAATTATTTTGCAAAGGAGGGGGACGGGGGGCTCCTATCCAAACCAGTTCCCTTTCCATCAACTCTGCTTCCCCTGCTGCAAGACCACTGTAGGGGCTGAATATTTCCATTAAACTCTGGCTCCTTCATTTGCCCTGCAACAATAAAATAGAGCGGCTTTGGGGGGGAGGAATATCCCCCCCCCCAAAGCTGTGTGGACATTAAGGGTTTTTTGGGGGGGGGGCACGATAATATTCCGGATCGATCAAACACCCAGCTCAGCTTTCTAGCCATCCAGCAGCTCTAGGGCAGGGAAGGAAGGTGCTCTTGGTGCAGAGTGGTCGCAAAACAGGGGTGAATTTACCAGGGGGAGAGGGGGTCCGGTTGAAATCCCACCCGATGCAGCCACACAGAATCGCTGGCGGCGCTGGGAGAGGCCAGGAGTGGAAGCAGGTGGCCCGGGGGTGGGGGGACATTTGCCCTCAGTCCTGGGCTCTGGGATGGACTAGACTGGGTGGGTGGTGGGTTCAGTCTAGTCTTCCAGCCTGTTGCTCTCGCTGGGGTTTGTGGTTTTCATCTGGCTCCACTGAAAAGATGAAACAAGCCCAGTAGAAAAGGGGGGTGAGAGAGGCGGGAAGGGGTTTGTAAGGGGTTAAAGTGACCCATCAATGAAAGAGTAAAACCAGAGTTTGACTGGGTTTCCCCCCAGCCACCACTCCTGCAAACACTGGGCAAGGGGCAGCCCCATCCCCCACCGAGGCTATGGTGAGGGGCAGCAGGGGAGGAAAGAAGCCACATGTGATGGCAGTCCCCTCCCCCCCAGCATCCACCACCCCCTCTTCGGCCCCCAAACTCTGTCCCAGAGCCTGCACCCACCCCTCCGCACTCCCTTCCAGAGCCTGCACCCCTCCACCCATCCTGCACCCCACACCGTGCCCCAGCCCGGAGTCTGCACCCAAACTCTGTCCCACTCAGCCCTGGGCAAAGCTCTCCTTGGCTGGCTCCCAGCCCCTCTCCAAGGGTTGCAGCTGTCTGGAAGTGCCTGCCTTCCACACCTTCCTCATTCACACCTCATTCATTCAACAGGTCAATTGATTACAAAGTGGGGGGAATAACTTATTCTACTTCTAGCAAAAAGACATTTTTCTTTTACCTTAATTATACTACCTTAGGGGCCAGCTATAACATTACCAAGGTTCAATACAAAGTCATATAAAAGTTATACAAAAATGCATAATGCAGAGATTTATCTTCAACTGCACTGATTGACTGCTGTGTGCAGTAACATAGTGACCCCTGGGTCTTTGAATGAGACTTTATACTTGGGGGGGGGGGGGGGGGTGGGCAAGCGGCGGGTGGGTAAAGAGGCAAGCAGTGAGCCAGCAGGGGTTCTAGGGGCGGGCATGGGGGTTTCTGGCAGGGGAGGGAGAAGGTGAAAGGAGGCAAGTGGTGGGTGGGGGACTGACTAGGAGGGACACAGTAAGCCAGTGGGGGGCTAGGGGGTGAAGAGAGGTGTGATGGTGGGGCCGAGCGGGGAGGGGTCGGGTCCTATTTTATTGCTGTGATCTGGTCACCCTATGTCACCCCCCCCCCCCCCCAACCTTCCTTTTCGGCCCACAGCTGTTTCGGCGGGGCGGTGCTGGGGAAGCAGGGTTTGTTTCCGTGGGCCGGGAGGCACTGGGGGGGGGGGGGGGGAGGGAGGATGGCACAATTTTATATTAATAAGGAAATATTTTATAAATTTTAATAAAATAAACATTATTGAAGAAAATCAGTTGTACAACTATCAAAACATGAATTATTTTCCTAATGTGAAAGTGAAAATCAGCTAATTAATATATAATTTTGTTATTATATAGTCATGAAAAGTAAATAATACATGGAAGAAATGAAAGGGTTCTTTTTAAGTGGCTTTTTTTTTAGTCATCCCTGCTGGGGCCCCGTCGAAACTGTTCAAATTGGGCCCCGCACTTCCTAAAGCCGGCCCTACCTATGAGGAGGATGCAGCTCACCAAGTCCAGATGAGACTGCAGATTCAGTTGTAGTTTTGTTGGCGGTGTTAAAGGACTCTGGGGCCCTGGAAGGGGTCAGACTCCTGAATGTATTTTGGCTGGAGGGTAAGACCACTGCTATGGCCAGAATAGGCTGAAGAACAGAAGAGGGAAACTGAAGTTCAGCTGCTGCAACACCACATCCAGCCAGGAGGGGGAATGTTGGGGTGGCAACTCTGCTACACTACCAAAAATGTTGGCAAGTTTCATTGTTATTACTTTCATCAGGTTTCAGAGTAGCAGCCGTGTTAGTCTGTATCCGCAAAAAGAAGAACAGGAGGACTTGTGGCACCTTAGAGACTAACAAATTTATTAGAGCATAAGCTTTCGTGGACTACAGCCCACTTCTTCGGATGCATATAGAATGGAACATATATTGAGGAGATATATATACACACATACAGAGAGCATAAACAGGTGGGAGTTGTCTTACCACCTCTGAGAGGCCAATTAATTAAGAGAAAAAAAACTTTTGAAGTGATAATCAAGCTAGCCCAGTACAGACAGTTAGATAACAAGTGTGAGAATACTTACAAGGGGAGATAGATTCAATGTTTGTAATGGCTCAACCATTCCCAGTCCTTATTCAAACCGGAGTTGATTGTGTCTAGTTTGCATATCAATTCTAGCTCAGCAGTTTCTCGTTGGAGTCTGTTTTTGAAGGTTTTCTGTTGTAATATAGCCACCCGCAGGTCTGTCACTGAATGACCAGACAGGTTAAAGTGTTCTCCCACTGGTTTTTGAGTATTTTGATTCCTGATGTCAGATTTGTGTCCATTAATTCTTTTGCGTAGAGACTGTCCGGTTTGGCCAATGTACATGGCAGAGGGGCATTGCTGGCACATGATGGCATATATCACATTGGTAGATGTGCAGGTGAACGAGCCCCTGATGGTATGGCTGATGTGATTAGGTCCTATGATGATGTCACTGGAATAGATATGTGGACAGAGTTGACATCGGGGTTTGTTACAAGGATAGGTTCCTGGGTTAGTGGTTTTGTTCAGTGATGTGTGGTTGCTGGTGAGTATTTGCTTTAGGTTGGGGGGTTGTCTCCTGGTCATATTCCAATTTATTCATGATGACGAATCATGGAGGTGCTGGAGGCTGCTAGACAGCTCTCTAACACCACATTCTACAGGCCATTATCCTCTGATCCCACTGAGGATTACCTAAAGAAACTACACCATCTGCTAAAAAAACTCCCTGACAAAGCACAGGAACAAATCTGTACAGACACATGCCTAGAACCCCGACCAGGGGTATTCTATTTGCTACCCAAGGTCCATAAACCTGGATATCCTGGACGCCCCATCATCTCAGGCATTGGCACCCTAACATCAGGCTTGTCTGGTTATGTAGACTCTCTCCTCAGACCCTACGCTACCAGCACTCCCAGCTATCTTCGAGACACCACTGACTTCCTGAGGAAACTACAATCCATCGGTGATCTTCCAGAAAACACCATCCTGGCCACTATGGACGTAGAAGCCCTCTACACCAATATTCCACACAAAGATGGACTACAAGCTATCAGGAACAGTATCCCTGATAATGTCACAGCTAACCTGGTGGCTGAACTTTGTGATTTTGTCCTCACCCACAACTATTTCACATTTGGGGACAATATATACCTTCAAGTCAGCGACACTGCTATGGGTACCCGCATGGCCCCACAATATGCCAACATTTTTATGGCTGACTTAGAACAACGCTTCCTTAGCTCTCGTCCCCTAACGCCCCTACTCTACTTGCGCTACATTGATGACATCTTCATCATCTGGACCCATGGAAAAGAAGCCCTTGAGGAATTTCACCATGATTTCAATAATTTCCATCCCACCATCAACCTCAGCCTAGATCAATCCACACAAGCGGTCCATTTCCTGGACACTACTGTGCTAATAAGCGATGGTCACATAAATACCACCCTATACCGGAAACCTACTGACCGCTACACTTACCTACATGCCTCCAGCTTCCATCCAGGACACACCACACGATCCATTGTCTACAGCCAAGCTCTAAGATATAACCGCATTTGCTCCAATCCCTCGGATAGAGACAAGCACCTACAAGATCTCTATCAAGCATTCTTAAAACTACAATACCCACCTGCTGAAGTGAAAAAACAGATTGACAGAGCCAGACGAGTACCCAGAAGTCACCTCCTACAAGACAGGCCCAACAAAGAAAATAACAGAACACCACTAGCTGTCACCTTCAGCCCCCAACTAAAACCTCTCCAGCGCATCATCAGAGATCTACAACCTATCCTGAAAGATGATCCTTTACTCTCACAGATCTTGGGAGACAGACCTGTCCTCGCTTACAGACAACCCCCCAACCTAAAGCAAATACTCACCAGCAACCACACATCACTGAACAAAACCACTAACCCAGGAACCTATCCTTGTAACAAACCCCGATGTCAACTCTGTCCACATATCTATTCCAGTGACATCATCATAGGACCTAATCACATCAGCCATACCATCAGGGGCTCGTTCACCTGCACATCTACCAATGTGATATATGCCATCATGTGCCAGCAATGCCCCTCTGCCATGTACATTGGCCAAACCGGATAGTCTCTACGCAAAAGAATTAATGGACACAAATCTGACATCAGGAATCAAAATACTCAAAAACCAGTGGGAGAACACTTTAACCTGTCTGGTCATTCAGTGACAGACCTGCGGGTGGCTATATTACAACAGAAAACCTTCAAAAACAGACTCCAACGAGAAACTGCTGAGCTAGAATTGATATGCAAACTAGACACAATCAACTCCGGTTTGAATAAGGACTGGGAATGGTTGAGCCATTACAAACATTGAATCTATCTCCCCTTGTAAGTATTCTCACACTTGTTATCTAACTGTCTGTACTGGGCTAGCTTGATTATCACTTCAAAAGTTTTTTTTCTCTTAATTAATTGGCCTCTCAGAGGTGGTAAGACAACTCCCACCTGTTTATGCTCTCTGTATGTGTGTATATATATCTCCTCAATATATGTTCCATTCTATATGCATCCGAAGAAGTGGGCTGTAGTCCACGAAAGCTTATGCTCTAATAAATTTGTTAGTCTCTAAGGTGCCACAAGTCCTCCTGTTCTTCTTTTTACTTTCATCAGCTAATTTATCTCTGCCTTAAGGATCAGTCAATGGATCCCAATGCAGTCGATGAGCATTTTGCATTGTGAATGTGCTGCAGGATTAGGCAAGAAAACTATATTGAAAAAATAGGCAAGAAAACTATATTGTCAGCAATTTCTTAATTGTTAAAAGATTATATGAAAACAAGTAATCCTGTTCTTGCTCAGCAACTATTGGATTTAATAATCTTGCTCTGGGTTCAGTTTTGCTTACATGGAAATCATCTGGAACTATGTGGGCTCTCTCTGCCATAGCCTGGGATACAGGGAAAGAGTATGCTTTCCCTCCCTGGCACCCCAGTGAAACGGTGATTGCATGCTAGGGCCAGGATCTGTCCCTAGCAGTTGTAGTATATTGTTAGCCAAATGGGCTCGTTTCCCCCTGGAGCTGCCCAATTACCCCAAAGAGGCACGGGAGTCTAGAAGACGGCTTCAAGTTCTTTATTGTTCAGTCGACACATGCCAGAGGGAGGAACACACCTTACAAGTATAGAGCAAGCCTTTTTAAACCCAGTAACAAATGACTTAACGTGCATACATTCTGCTGACCTATGGAATTTTTAAATTCCTTTCTAGGGGTAAATAGAATACATCTGTTGGGGCCGTAAATAGGATACATCTGTTGGGCCTCTTTGATTGATTGTCTTGCTATACGTTCATATATGGGAAAGGAAGCTATGGCCATGGGGAACAGCTGGGATAATAGGCGAGTATTTGGCCTTTGTTCTAACAATATGAACAGCCTTAAAATTAAAAATAAACATTTTAAAAATCCTAGATATTTAGAAATCATTTCCACTGTCCCACAAAGTTGAGGGCTCTGTGTACTCCTAAATGATCACATTTTGTGTGTGCTAGGGTGTAACCTTGGATAGAAGCTTGGGTTTTGTTTTGTTTTTTAAAGCGCATCTGATAAAAATATGTGAAAAGATAAAAGCGCATACACTTCAAACGACTCTAGCATTGGTATTGTCAACTGCTGAATGTCACTCACCAATCTGGGTGGGCAGCTCACATACCAAAGTCCTTCAGCTTAATGCTGTGAAAAGAATCATAACCGGAACATTAAAATCAACATCTGTTCAACAATTGCCTACTCTAGCACATATATCCCCATGCAAAATACAGAGACACGCACACACATACAGCTCGTGAGTACCATTGAATTATGGCCAACCTGAACTTACCAATTCATGAGGATCTCCAGAACCTTCTGAAGACATGCCTGTTAAAAAAATCAACCTTTTTAAGTCTTCTTTTTTTTTGATATTAGATTAATTTGCATATTAACTATTCTCCCAGAACTTTTATGATATTAGCAAAGAGTGCATTTGAATTCAAAGGCCAAGAGTGTTGGCTCTTAACCCGTGAGTGACCTGGATACAGGAATGTGATGTGATCGAGCATTCAGCTGTAATTCATTATTCCTGGTGCCTCCAAGTCTGGGAATCTAGATGTCTAGGGAAAAGACCAATCAACCTCACAGTGTCTACAGCAGAATGCTATAAACAAGACTGGGTGATAAGGTGAGAGATAATTTAATTATGTTCTGTGATTGCTAAGCGGTACTTCTTGTTATAGATGTATTCTGTAATGAATGAAATAAGGATCCATTGAAAGATGACTAAGTCATTAAGAACTGTTGGTTGTCACAGCTGTTAATAACAATGAGCAGATTAGAATTCCTTTTAGTTTACCAATCATGTAACCTAAAGATGCCATAAAATTCCATAAATAACTGGATAAAACGAAAATATCAAAACCAAAACACACACGGTAAAATTAATTATGGGAAAGCAATTTTCCCTCCAAAAAGGAATTTCTTTGTCTCACCTCCCATAACAAGAAAGAACATTAGAAAGTTATCTGGGAATGAACACTGTCAGTATTCCAACATAGGTACAGAGAAGGGACCAAATTACCTTTTCTTCACCATTTACAGAGAGTGGTAAAATATGTTTTCTTTCTGTATTCTATATAATGCCATATTAATCTTTGATTAAATAATTCCATTTAAACCTATCTGACAATTTTGAATCGTCATTAAACTCAAACACACAATATGCCTGAAATCTTGGAAGCCTCTTTGGGGTTAGGCCAAAGCTCTTAAAGATCCTCATTCAATCTTGAGGCACACTAGAAAGAATTCTGGGATAATGCAAGTGTCCCAAACAAACACTGGATTGTCACCTCCACACAAGAACTTCCAGGTTTTAATCTACCCCGGGAACAATTGTCGCATTGAACCATTTCAGAACATTGGATGGCAGATACTGTCATCTCATACATCTGTAGAAGATCAGAGACAATGTGTCTGTAGACACCAGTCACCAATGATAGATGACATTGTATGTCAGTGCTCATTTGCCGGTGGCATCTCAGACTTACACCAAGCCACTCCTAATGTTAGGGGAGACAGCAACAGCTCAGCAAAATGCCTCGGCCACTGCCAATAACTGGAATATCAATTATCATGCTTATTGCCAAAAGCAGCTGTAAGGCCTTTGTAGCAACCTTAGTATAACTGGGCTAGATGGGGGTGGGATGAGGTGACCATGAGAACTGAGCATGATCCTGCACCATCTCATTGAAGTTTCTTTTAAATAGCTGAAGTATGTGGTTTTGAAAAAAACAGGAAGTCTGTCTATATTTGACTTCTCGCGTGTGTTTTTTCAAGGCCAACGAGACTGTGGACTCTGCAGAAACATATCTGCACAACTAACAGCTTGAAACTTCTTCCTTAACTAACTGGTGATTGACAAGCTGTGTAACACAAGCATAAATAGGGGAAAACAACTGAGTTGAGGGGACTTATCTTATGATCCCCAGCAGCAGATGGAAGGCTGATCACTGGAAATCTGCTGTCGAACACTCAAAGACCACTCCAGACTTTGGGTAACTATAGGTTTAGCATTCTCTAACCTGTTGCATATGTGTGTATGTGCTTGAGACTAAATAAAGTAAAAGCTTAAAGTGAAAGTACTCTTGTTTGTACCAATCATTTATCAGATGGAAGAGCCGTGTTCCCGATTGATTGATTGATTGATTTTCCTGACATCGTCTTGCAAAGAATAAAGTTATCAAGAACTTTTGGGTTCAGAAAAACCCAGATAACACTAAAGCTGTTCACAGGCTCACTGCTCTGGACTTGGTTATTTGGACTTTGCTAATCACCTCTCATCACACACAAGAACCACATCCGACACACCACAAACAGGGCAAGGAATGCAGCTGATTTTAGTTCTATTTGCTCTCTGAAGTTGTCTTTTGAGCTCAGTCTTTTAGAGCAGTGGTCCCCAAACTATTCATGTCACATCCCCACCTTATCCCTGCCATGCCCCCCATAACATTCCTCTGTGTCCCCCTAGGGGTTGTGCTCCACAGTTTGGGGACCGCTGTTTTAGAGGCTGCTGATCCTTTAGGCAAGTCTTCAGACTTGGTTAACATATATAATTTTAGGTTTTGTCAAAACAATGTTTTATCAATTTAATTACATAGATTTAGGAATTTATGGGATACTCAGATCCATTGAAGCGTGCCTTATGTTAACTTAGCTTAAGCTAATTCCTTACCCTGCTAATCAGGATCAATAAGCTTTATTAATCAAAGATAAAACAGCATGATACCAAAGGAAGGTCCATACATTACCAAACCGATTAGGGGAGCAGCTTAGCAACAGCGGTCTCTTCCAACTAGTTCTCAGAATTTCACCCTTTTATATACTATGTGTATTTACAGAAAAGAGAGAGAAAATGACCTATTGACTCATGGAACTCTTTTCATGGTATCTTGATTTTTACATAATTGATAAGCTATTTTACGTAATTGAAAACCAAGTCGTCATAACAGAAAACATCTGTAACAACAAGTCATTCCTGATAATGGATTTATTCAGAGATGCTTTTAGCTTATCTTAGCAATCATTGAAAACATCTGCCGCTTCCTGGCCATCTGAACACATTTCCTAAAGATTAATGGGTCAGAGTAAGAGGATGCATGCAATCCATTATTGACAACACACTTAGGTTCAGTTTAAACACAAAAATTCATGGGAGTTTGGTTTGTTTGCTAACAAAGGAAATTTCCCACTGTTGCACCAGCACCCGTGTAAGCAATGGTACATGTGTCAGTGTACACCAGCTACCAAGGATCTAGAAGTATCAAACATGCAACAGTTTGTTAGTCAAAACACCAGTGAAATGTCTACATTAAAAATATGTCTGTACTGCACACTCTTTATGGCAATGTGTAGAGTACATACACTACACACCGATCTAGCATGGGTATAAACAGCAGTGTAGACAGTGAAGCATTGCTTAGGTGATTAGAGTAAAGACATGCCTTAACCCTGTAGGTATCTAGCCTACAAGGCTCTCTACATGGCCAAGCAGTGCCTCCCCAGTCTATACTGCTATTTTTAACAGTGCAATGATCCCCTGCCACCTTGCTGCTGGAGTCTGTCCCAGCTGCAGGGAAAGGCAGCAAGGAAAGACTCTGTCATCTCCCCACCATCAGAGCCTTTCACTGACTCAGGGAGCTGCCGGGGCCTTTCCCCACTGCTGGAGCCTTTCCTTATCTCAATGAGAGCCTCTGGAAGCACAGAGCTGCCAGAGCCTTTTCCCTATGGCTCCCCCCAACCAGAGCCTTTCACTGCAGCATGCAGCTACACATACCTAGATACAACCACCAGTGGTGTGCAGTGTAGATGTAGCCTAAGGCTCCTACCAGTGCCAGTAGGAGCACTTGTACAGCTGTATGAGTGCTAGTACCATAATGTGATGTTTCCCCAATATTGGATGCATAGATACAGCCCATGAGAGAGGTATGTGAACTAGTGGTTGTGTTTTTCAGATTCTCATTTCTTGTACTTTTTATATCCAGACTTCTATTTTGCACTTCCCCAGTGCCTTTCATCCAGATATATCAGGGTTTTAAAGGACAGTATCAACTTCAAATCTAGGGTGGTTTAAAAAAATGAGTTTAGAGTAATTTCAAGTACTATATTCTGCCAGTTGTTGTGGTCTTGCGATCTCAGTTTCCTACCATTCAAAATGTGTCTTTCTCCCTTGCTGTCCTATATCTCCAGAACTCAGCCAGCAAATTAATAATATCCTTGCTTTGATAAAGAAACAGCTAACACAAAGAAACAATCCCGGAGGTTCCAGTAAGCAGGCTTTAATTGTGGTTCACTCTCAGTCGGTGTTGCGCATACCGTAACCTGATCCTGCCCAGCTACACTTTTTGGTGTGGGCCTACGTTCCTTTTAAGCTGTGTGGCCATGCAGCAGGCTATCAAGGGCCACACAGGCAGCGAGAGGCACCTCTCCCCTGGTCCCAGCCTCAGAGCTGCCACGAGAGAGGGTTGGGGGGAGTCCTCTCTCCCTACCGCAGTCCCGAGGCAGCTTGCACCCCAAACCCTTCATCCCCAGCCCCACTCCAGAGCCCGCACCCCCAGCCAAAGCCCTCACCCCCCCGCACTGCAACTCTTTTTTTACTTCTCTACCCATAATGATCCCAGTGTTAGGAGCACAGAACCAAACAAAGTCAGCACAGTTCTCAAAAACTAACTGCCTGTTGTTGTGGGGAAAAGCCCATATAAATAGGAGAAACTGACTAAGCGATTGTCACTGATAACTGCACTGAGTGTAATATCAGAGCCTAACCAACTAATCAAGGAGACATTGAAAATGACTATCCTCAAAATGCTGTAAAATAAACAGAAAAAAATGAGATTATTTTTCTCTTGTTTTTTTTAATTGATAGTACTCTAAGATGTTCATAACTACAGTAGATTAAATATTTCAGGCAGAGTGTGACTCTAAAGTGACGGTGCCCCTATCAAAATATTAAGACAAAAATTTCAGAAGTGCACACTGACTTTGGATGCCCGTTTTTGGGTGTCCAGCTTGATACAGCTGTGGGTCTGTTTTTCAGAGGTGCAAGCACCCACTGATCCCATTTACATCATTGGACTTGGCAAAGGATTACTATATGAAATTCTCTAGACTCTGTTATGCAAGAGGTCAGCCTAGATTATCATAATCTTTCATCTGACAGAAGACGTGATTAGCAACATTTAGACAATCAAGTTCAGATTAGTGAGCCAGTAAGTAGCTTTGGGAATGGCTTGGTGATAGTCTGAGGCTATGTCTACACTGATGCTGTAAATCGACCTAAGTTACACAACTCCAGCTATGTTATTCATGTAGCTGGAGTTGATGTAGCTTAGGTCCAGTGGCACTGGAACAGTTTTTGTAAGCACCCACCTTTACCCTTGTCCGTGCCCCTCACCGTCCCCTAACGCTGGGACCGGCAGCCGGGACCCTGCATGCAGGGCTGGCGGCCAGGACCCCAGGACCATAGCGGGCCCGGCGGCCGGGATCCTGGGTGGCAGGGGCATGGGGCCAGCAGCAGGGACCCTGGGCGGTGGGGATGATGGGCAAGTCACAAGGACACTGGGCGCAAAACCTGGGGGTTCTGCAGCAATCCCCTCACCCTTCCTTCCCACGCCTATGCTTAGGTCGACTTACTGCGGTGTCTACACTGCACTGGGTCGATGGGAGAGTGACTTACCTCACTCCTCTCGGTCTCGGTGGAGTACCAGGGTCAACCAGAGAGCACTCTGCCATCAATTTAGAGGGTCTTCACTAGAATGGCTAAATTGATCCCCAGTGCATCGATCGCTGCAGCATTGATCCAGCGGTAGTGTAGACATTGCCAGTGACATCTCAGGCTAATTGTTGAAACAGGTGCTAACTTTCAATGCAATCCATAGTTGGCAAGTGGTGTCCACAGACATTTATGCATTCTCTCCCATCTTCTAGAGATATTTGGGGTGACTGCATCTGCCATGCAATATTCTGAAAAGGTTCAGTGCAGAAGTTCTTTTGTGGGGTTGGCAATCCAGTGTTTGTTTGGGACATTAGCGTTATCCCAGAATTCTTTTAAGTGTGCCTCAGGATTGAATGAGAATGCTTTCAAAGTTTTAGCCTGATCCAAAAAGGCTTGCGAGGTTTCAGGAGTGCATTCAGATGGTGTGATGACGTAGGAATTTGCTGTAATATTTTCATGAAGCCTATGTGTACCTCAGTTTCCCTATGTCCTTAGCATGGCTACCCAGTCCATGCAAAAGGGTTAATGCGGCTCTTTGAGCAGAGCAGGAGACATGAGGTGTGTATGTATTGCCTAGTTGTCTAGGGTGGAATGAATGGGTCATTAAAGAACTGGTTGAAACCAACCCAGATCAACAGAAGATCTGGACAGACCATGAGACCTCTAATCGCTGAACAATCGACACCTAACAGCAAGAAACCCTGGCAGGTAGAACATGTGAACTTAGATAGAGGAGAAGGTTGTCAAGTGCCTGGAAAAAGGGACGTCCTTTCATGAGACACAGGTTCCCATCCAGGAATAAAGTCAAAGGGAAGGAGTCAAAGCCAGAAATGGAGTCCATAATGCTGAATGCACTGGCGTGGCCAGAGTGGACTATGACATAACTTCTGCTTCTCTTGGTTGACCTAAGGACTTTCAGATTTTGTATGCCAGGAGACTAATAAATTGCTACCTTGTTTTGAAACAGCTGCCTGCTGTCACTATAAATAATCACTGAGAGCATTGTGCCCTGAAAGTGTAGAGTACAGTACAAATCTCCTGCAGGAATCTGGCTTGGCTGGACACCCTGCAGGAAGTCATGGAGAGAGAGAGAGAGGGATTGCTGGTGCTTGAAGGCCCAACCTTGGAGTCTTGGAGGCCATGGACCTGCCCTTATGGAACTCGGTGGAACTTTGGGGTTTGGCACATTAAGGGGTCACTTTCAAGAGACTTGTTACAGGTTGGGGCATAAGCCAGACTTTGTAACTCCATGATAGAAGTTTCTGGAGGTCCTCATGAATTGGTATGTTCAAGTTGCCCATGGTTCGATTGTACTCATAAGCTGTGCGTGTCCCTTGGGTGGGGATACATGTGCCATTGAATGCTTGTTGATTTTAATATTCCAGTTATGATTATCATAATGGCATTAAGCTGTGCATCCAGAGTTTGGTACGTGAGCTGCCTGCCCAGACTGGAGCACAATATTCTGTAATCAAGTGAACCAATGTTAGAATCACAGTTCAAAGCTGTGCGCATCAGCACCCCATGTTGTGCCTGCAAGTCTTTAGGTGAGTCTAGTCCTTGCTTTTACCTTTTCACATGTCTTTTCCAGATGAACTTTAAAAGTCAAGCTTCTGTTCCCAACTACTTAGGATAGGGCTTTTTTCAGACCTGTTGATCACAGAAGGTGACAGTGAAGGGTTCATTGGCATCTTTGTTGTTTAGGTGAAAGGCTATTACCAAAGTTTTGGAGGCATTTGGAAGGAGCTTCCAGTCCTAAAAGTATTCCACCTTTATCGGGAGATTGGTGGAGAGGGTGTCTCCAATGGTGGTGAGGTCTTTGTCTTGTACCGCAAAAGCGATGTCATCAGTGTAACCCTTCTGCCCATCTAAGTTGGCAGCAACAAGGGCCGGGTTCTGTATCTAGGGGTTCCGTTTCAATAACACAATGCAAAACCGGCTCGAGCCCCCACTCAGTGACCTGGGACAATTACATACCATCCCCTGGGTGCCTCTAAGAGGCAATACTTCCCCTCTTGCAAGCACGGAGTCTGAGTGTAGCAGAAAATGTTTAATAATATGAGATAAACGACATCAGCATTAAATTGGAAAAAACACCACAAACAGGATTCCTAACACAAACCATGAGCGAAAAAAAACCCACCCCAGCAAATTGGGCTGTGTCCTTTCAACTTTGGCTCTTGAATCCAGCAACCCAAAAATCACCCAGAGTCCCCAAAGTCCAATACCCCCAAAGTCTCTTGGGTCCAGCAACCACCCAAAGTCCCAAAAGTCCAACAACCCCCAAAGTCTCTGTCCCTGGTCAGTGCAGCCCCAGAGTAAAAGGGGGGCACGCAGGGTGTTAAGGTGCACCTTACATGATCCGAGCCCGGCCATCTCTCCCGTGGGGTTCCGCTGCAGCCTTCAACACGAGCCAGTCCACTTCCTGCCATCCCACAAACCACTCCGCTCCGCTCCACTCATCGACTTGTGAGCCACTCCAGCCATCCCTGCAAACAGCTCCGCTTGCTGTTCCTTGGGCCGCGCCAACCGTTCCCATGCCGCTCCTCCAATCGTCCACAAATTGCTCCGCCAGCTGCTTAGCAATATAGCTTCAGGCTCCCCCACTAGTTAACACAGTACTTTATAACTTTAACTCTTCTGTGATTTCAACTCTTAGTGATTTCAGCTCAGAGTAGGGGAGCCCCAGTGGTAGTGCACCATTGGCCCAAAGTGAATTCAGCTTAGTAGCCTGTAACTAGATTCCTAATGGAATCAAAGTTAGCTCTGACATTCAACAGTGGAGAGAGAAGGTGGTGCAATTGGTGTTTCAAGCCCAGGGCGGGGGGGGGGGGGGGTGGCATAATATCAGGTACAAATACCTGTCTCCATCCTCTCTCCATTCACTGGGTTTTGTAACCCATGCCCCTTGTCAAGCAAGTGCTACTTAGGTAATGGTGAAGGACTCAGTCAGTCCTTCTGTCATACAACAGTTCCACTGGCCTTGATTCACAGAATCAGGGTAACAAAACTTTATTCTTCCTGCCCCAATAACAGAGAAACTGGGGATCCCACACCAGCCAAAGTAACCACTTTGAGTTGCTGTTGTTTCCTGCCAGGCGAGTGGGTGTGCCTATGCAAACAAGATCAGCCCCTGGAGTTCTTTTCCACACTCGCCATAATTCACCACCAGATGTCAGGGTACAGCTCATCCTGACTCTGCTTACATCAGCATAAATGAATTTATGGAAAATTGTATCAGACAAATCACTAATGTGAATCTTGAACTGTGAAGGAGCCAGCACAGATCCTAGAAGTAGACCATCATCGACCATGCGCGCTTTGCTGATCTGTCCAGTCAAAGGACATGATATCTATGGTTGCTCAACATTGTGGTCAGGAGTTGTATAGTGCTACAGCATTTGATGACCTTTAATGCCTTCAGCAATAGCCCATATCTCCATATGGTGTGATATACCGCAGATAAACCTATCAATGTCGCTCCAGTTTTTTAATTCTGTTGGAAGCCAACTTCAATATGATTAGTAATAGTGAGAACCTGGTCGCAGGAACTTCCTCCTGGTCTGAAACTGACCTGTTCCTTTGGCAGGATGGCCTCAAAGATAGGGGTCAGACTCCTCTCCACAACTTGCAAGTTAATGGTGCAGACTGATATTGGGCAATAGCTGGTGGTCCGATTCCAGCATTTTGGGATTTTACTGTTGAATGTATGGCAACAGATGGGTCTGCTAACCATGCTTGTCCCTTTGGCCCCAGATTCTTAAAGAATTTGGGATAAATGCTGTCCTTGCCAGAGCTTTCCTGCTTTTAGTGGCCATGAGGGCCATGTTTATTTCTTCTGTAGTATATGGGGATGATAGCAGTGAAGTAGCAGGACTCTGTTGGATGTTTGGAAAGAGCTCTTTCTGAACCTTCTGTTTAGTCAGCTGGACAGTTTTGGTCTTCAAATTACGGAGAAGGTTTGAGGCAACAGCATTGGCCATCACTTTCAATTGAATGTTCTACCATGTCAGCGTGAGGGATCGCGGGTCTATGAACACAGGTCCCTAGGCGGTACTCAGACCATGGCTGACCACCCACCAGCTCACCAGAACCAGTGGAGAAGGAGACTATCAGAGCCCTAACTCACCAAAGCCTCTGCCCACTAAGCTCCCGATTTGGGAAGATGTCTGGCCACACTGATTGGCTCTAATGCACTACTTAAGCCAGAAGGAGGCATAGAAAGTTGTCTGAGAAACTAGGTGAATTCCTGGTTGACTGTCACTTTGGACTCTCATGATACCTGAGCTCTGTCTTCCTGTCTGATCCTGATTCCTGCCTCCAAACTGTTTCCTGCTTCCTGCCCTCTTTATTCCAGATCCTCTTCTGCTCCCAGTTCCTGCCTTGCTCCAGGTCTCTGCTCTACTGCACTACCCCCAACTCCAGCTCTGGTTTGACCCTTGGTTTGATTCCTGACTCTGTGTCCAGCTCTGACCCCTGGCTCCTGTTTCTGGCTCCCATCTCTGACCATTAGGCATGATTGCCTACACCCTGGTCCATAGTCCATGACTCCAAGCTTCACAACTGGAATGTGTGAAGTCAAGACCCTCCAATGTTGTGTTTCATTTCTTCAGCTGGACAGAATTCAATGATTCTATTAGTGCTTTTGTTGTGTCCAGATGACTGCTCTTCTCATACTGTTTGGAGAGTGCTTCTGTCTCTGGCTGCTAGCAAGGTTACAGACCTTTTGATAGCTGCAGGGAATGTCTTCTTGTCAAAGCTGCCACAAAAGGTGAACAAAGTTTTCTGGGATTGACTTGGTATGGTGCATCTTGTCTTCAACTTCTGCAATTTATGCAACCCGGTTCTCAATGCAGAAAATTCATGGTTTTGGCATTGATTCAGTCAGTGGGACTCCAAAGCAGACATGCAGAACAGTGGGACAGTATTTCTTATGAGGAAATTTTCCAAGCACTGTCCACAAATCTTGCAGAGGAACTCTGCTATTGTTTTTCTTCAGAAAGCAGAGGACCCCATTGTGTTCAGTGTTCCATCTAGCAAAGTGAAAATTTTCTGGTTGTTTTGGGTCAAAAAGAAGGTGGACATCTGCAAATGAAGCCCAATCTGTGAACAGCTCACCCTCTACATCATTTCGCTGTAGCCCCATTGTGAGTAGCAGCTATTAAAGTCACTCAAGTACATGGCTGGATGAAGAAAAGATGGGTATGAGGGCTTCGGCCATTCAAGATTTGGAGGTTTTTAGATGTTTGTTATGGTCAGTTGGCAATTCTTATTGCAGCAATAGAAATTTCTATGGTCTTGAATTCCTCCAGAACTGGGACATTTTTAACCATGCCTGATGTACATGGTGAGGCTATACTTTGCATTAAGAAGAACAGGAGGACTTGTGGCACCTTAGAGACTAACAAATTTATTAGAGCATAAGCTTTCGTGGACTACAGCCCACTTTGCGGATACAGACTAACACGGCTGCTACTCTGATACTTTGCATTGTTCACGTTACAATGAGTTTCTCGCCATGAATTTTGTATCTTGCAGCTTGCTCGTAGTCTACAGCATGAATTTCATGAAAAGCAACACTATCAATGTTGTTAACAAATAAAAGTTTAGAAACCAGGTAAACAGGAGTTGTGTGAGTAGCCTGTTACGTATAGATAACAGTATGGGAAAAACAACTGAGTCAGGGTGACAGGTCAAATGAATAAGGCTGCAAAGACATGTAAAACTGAGAAACAGGAAAACAGTTAGGCCACACCATGTAGATAACAATATCAGTAGAGGGATCCTTGACCAACATGTCACAATCTGAAACAGAATATTATGTAAAAACGCAGTATGTATATAGCATGGAATATACCAAATATGGACAAGGGTGATGAGTAATCAGTTAGGTAACACATGCAAGAGCAAGGATGGGTTATGTAAGCATATGAGGTATATAAAAAAGTGGTAATTATGACCACAGGAAGAGTAGTACAAGATCTACAAAGTCGAACAAATATGGAATTGATAATGCCAGAAGAAGGTATCATCGTCCCAGGACTGGGCAACTGATTATCCTATCCTGCTCTATCTGTTTTACTTATACTTTATAGTTGATTAAGGTGGTGCTAAATTGTCATAAACATTTCCTCAATTTACCTTTTAAAATTGATTAAGCTCAGCATTGCGTGTGGATCATGCTTTTCAACAAACAATGTTATTCATCTTGAGAACTCTTGAAAGATAGCCACAGAGTATGTGACAAACCTTCCACATTAAATTGGTACATATGTAAAGCTGGTCTTACGGTTTTTCAGTGCTGTCCCTGACAAGGACTCGTTACAAATTTCACTTTCCTAATCATACTGTGAAGTGTACAAATCAATATCGGTAGCCTTTTGACAACATTTGTTGTGTTAAGTCAATAGCACATAACGAGAGCACTATGTGAAGGTGTCCTCTTGCCCCCATGATCAGAATAGCCCCATCTGACCTTAAATCCATGAATCTATGGATTTGAAATTGTGGCTGCTGAGAACTTCTAATAAGATGCCATAGTGCTAAAATGGGACACCCAAAAAATTGAAGCTCCAAAAATTAGTGCACATTTCAAAAATCTTGGCCTAATTATGGAAGCTACACAACATGCCTATGGAGAGAAGGCCCAGATCCACAAAAGGACTTAGGCACCTTTTTCCTGTAAAATGGGGATAGGTAATTTCTGTTATTAACTCCCACTTTAGTACCTAAGTCCAAAAGTCAGGCACCACTGAGCTCCTTAAAACATCTACTCAGCTGCTGCCTAATTCTGGGGGCACCTAAATCACCCTGGCACCTAAATTTTCACTGCAAAAAGTTCCCATGTTCCCTAAGTGCCTCTGGGCTTATGCAATGTTGCCTCAGGCAGGTGCCTGAATGCCTGTTTCATGCCAAAACCTCAGCACAATCCTCAAACCAGGGAAAGATAAGTGTTGCTAGGGTATTGGGGTGGTCTGTCATATAACCTTTATCCCAGTGGTTAGCTCATTCACCTGGATGTGGGAGACCCACATTCAATTTCCCCCTCTGCTTGATGAGGAGCAGGAAATTTAAACAGTGGTGATTACTCAACTAGAGAGTCATTTTCTCTATGGCCCAATGCATATTTAGTTATTTATGCCAAGTGGAATGGCTTCAAAAGGAGAGACCGAGACTCACCCCAGAACACAGTATTTAGAACACTCACCTGAGAGGTGGGAGACCCATGTTCAAATCTCTTTTCTGCATCAGAATGTGGATTGAGCTACATCCCAGATGAATGCCCTATTCCCTCAGCTAAAAGTTATAAGGAAGTCATCCTTCTTGTCCTCCTCCCTGTTTCCCACTTCCTCCTGAGGCTGTTTTGTGTGGAGTTAGGTGTGAGCCACCACCTTTCTTGCAAAAAAACTTCTCAGGCACCCAACTGCAGGAGAGGGTTCAAAGTGGTGGATCCCAAGCAGAGATAGGCACCTCCCTCCCTCCAGCGCCAAACTCCCTGAGGAGACAGAGCTTAGGACACACCCCTCTCCTTGGCATCTGCTATTGGTTAGTTTAGGCAGCTTCCTGCATAGTGTGGTGGCTTTTGTGGATCCCCATTCTTGGGCACTTATTTCTCGCCATGTTTTATTTTGGGAGCCTAGGTACCTAACCCCGGCTTCGTGGATACTGGGTGGCTAAATGTCTAAAAGTTAGGTGCTGCAGTACTGAGCATTGCAACCCCTAAGCTGCAACCCCTAAGGCTCTTTGTGGATTTTGGCTAGTGAGGATTAGTGATGTGTCCAAAGTCACACAGTTAAAACATGGCAGAATGAGGACTAGAACCCCAAAGTCCTACTTCCCAGCCTCCTTCTCCAATAATCAGCAATCTTTCACCTGCTCCTGAGCATATTGACTATTGGAGTATGGGTGGAGACTTGGCTAGTCCAAAGTCACTCACTGACTTTTTGATGATGCAATAGCCATGAACCAAACTGCAATAACTCACATCTGAGCTCCCCTCCCTAGAAGGAACAAAATTCCTCTCTCCCTTATGTCCCTTTGAAATCCGGCTATAGGACACCAAACGGACCCAAACTAAGCACTAGTGTGTCAATTCAGTTTCTTAGGAGAGGGAAGAAAGAAGGGACAGGTAGAGGAGATAGGCAAAGGGTTGGAGGAGGAAAAGGGCAATTCTGAACTGCCCCTTCCTCTTGTCACCCTTGAGCTTAGCTCTTCTATCAGCAGCAATCTGTGATCTAACAACTTTCAGTCCTAATTTTCCACTGAAAAAGCTAAGCTAGAAGCCAAGAGGAAATCAGTTTACTTCAGGAGCGACAGAGCCTTCCCAAAAGTGGGGGAACCAGGGGCCCCCACCTCCTCCATGGCCCCACCCCTGCCCCTCCTCTTCACCCGCAAGGTCCCAGCTCCGGTCAAGCCGGAAGCCAGAGTAGAAGGGGTTCCCCGGCCCTTCTACCTACCTGGGGTGGGGGGGCCCAAAAGAAACCCCTGGACCATGTCCCACCCCCCGAGGAGATGGAGGATCCACGGCTCCCCACAGCTGCCCGGGCTCCCTGGCTGGGGTCCAGCTGCCGGCCTGGCTGAGGGGTGGGGCCTCAGGGGGAAGAGGAGGAGCAGGGGCAGGGCATGTGGCGAAAAGTGGATGGGCCAGGTCCTCTGGACCTCCCTGTTCCAGCGCCCCAGTTTAGTTTCTTTCAGTAGGGATTGTAGAATTGTGAGTTAGTAGGCTACTGGTGCACTCCTATAGGTGGTTGATATACTCTAGAAAAGGTTTGTCAGTATAACTATACCTGCAAACCCTCCTACTATAGACACATCTTATGCTGGCAAAACCATATAAGCTATACTGGAAAATACATTTGTGCTGATATTACAGTATCTATACTATGACTTTTGCAGTGTAGAAATGTTGCAAAAAAAATTCACATACCTAACCAACATTTCTGTGCTGGCAAAAGTTTCTAATGTAGACCTGGTCTTAGCTCTTGTCTTTCAATATAACTAACCTGAGGTATGTAGCAATAGTCCACTGGAGTCTGATCCAAAGTACGTGACATTCAGTGGGAACCTTTCTATTGATTTCAGTGGGCTTTGGATGAAATCCCTAAGAAATATCCTGTACTGGTGTATTGCTATAACCACATCCTGACTACAATGACATTTTTAACTGCTTCCTAAACAATGTACTTATTTCTACTGACAAGGATATTGTGTAATTTCCTAAATTCTAGTTTCAGCACATTTCTGGTGGAATTATTGCACTTTTTCTCCAGTCATTTTAGGCCTTGGCTACACTTGCAAGTTAGAACACATTAAATCCTGGACGCCCTAACTCCTGAGGTGTCCACACTGGCGAGGCACTTAGAGCACCTGGACTCTGCAGCTGGAGCGCTCCTGGTAATCCACCTCCACTAGAAGCATAGAGCATGGTGCGCTCTGGCTGAAATGCCCGGGTGTCAGTGTGGACGACATGTTGCATTATTGCGCTGTGATTGGCCTCCGGAAAAGTCCCATAATCACTTGAAGTCAAGTGGCCACTCTTGTCATTGTTTTGAATTCAGCTGCAAGCATGCAGACATCCCCTTTCAAAGCTCCGTTTCTTATCTGCTCCGGGACAAAGCAAACCATTACTGGGAATGCTGCTGCTGCCGAGGCAGGCATGTGTGCATGTGTGTGTGTGGGGGGGCGTGGCTGATGTCGGGGTTTCCCCCTGCTGCTGTCTTAACTTACAAGACAGCATGGTGACACACTCTCAGCCCCCCAAAATGTGTGTATGTGTCTCTCCCCCCCCACATACACATAACATACTCCCTGTCACACTCCAATCCCCCCCCATTTGAAAAGCACGCCGAAGCCACTTGCACACTGGGATAGCTATCTCAATTCACGGCTCTCTGTGGCATTGCAAGAGCTGCTAATGTGGCCACGCCACTGCGCTTGCAGCTGACAATGTAAACACACGGCAGTGCTTTCCCTGCAGCGGTCCCCGAGGGCCAGTTTAACTCCTGGTGCTCTACATCTGCAAGTGTAGCCAAGCCCATAGAGTCTTCCAGCTAGACAGGACCTTAAATTCTAATCTAATGCAAAAAACTCAAACATTTAAAAAGAAAAATTAGAACTCCTTTATATATCATAATGAAGCAAAAAAAGGCCACAAACCCATTTTTTTTCCTTTGAAGAATTACAGGTCACCTTTAACACACTATACAGGCTGATTCCCTAAATCTAATTTAATTTATGTACAATCTGAACTATAACATAGACCAGTATTTTATTGGTTGCTATTGCTGAATTATTTTGTCACTCCTACTGTTCATCTTTATAATTTATATATCCTGTTCATCTGTATAGCTATGTAATCTAGCTATTGATGTCCCGATTCAGCAAAGCTGTAGCAAAAATAGGGAGTTGTTTTAGGTAATTAGATGAGCTCAAGAACAATTTAAATGGTTTCACCTTTTACTTCTATGTAGGTTACTTTATCTACATTGAAGTTTTGAGAGTGAAACCAGTCTAATGTATCCCCTGTGACAGACCCAGACCAGTGGGGTACAGGAGTCTGGTAGAGGGCAAATATACTGGTCACTGGATGAGTAGTTTTCTGTTCCCTGAGTGACCAGAGCAGGGGCTGCACTAGAGTAATCAGGAACCTGCTAGAACCAGTTAAGGCAGGCAGGCTAATTAGGACACCTGGAGCCAATTAAGAAGAAACTGCTAGAATCAATTAAGGCAGGCTAATCAGGGCACCTGGGCTTTAAAAAGGAGCTCGCTTCAGTTTGTGGTGGGAGTGTGAGGAGCTGGGAGGAAGAGGCACAAGGAGCTGAGAGGGTGTGCTGCTGGAGGATTGAGGAGCACAAGCGTTATCACACACCACGAGGAAGGTCCTGTGGTAAGAATAAGGAAGGTGTTTGGAGGAGGCCATGGGGAAGTAGCCCAGGGTGTAGCTGTCATGCAGCTGTTACAGGAGGCACTATAGACAGCTGCAGTCCATGGGGCCCTGGGCTGGAACCCGGAGTAGAGGGTGGGCCCGGGTTCCCCCCAAACCTCCCAATTGACCTGGACTGTGGGTTCTTCCAGAGGGGAAGGTCTCTGGGCTGTTCTACATGGTGAATCTCTGAGGCAAGAAAATCCACCAATAAGTGCAGGACCCACCAAGATAGAGGAGGAACTTTGTCACACCCCACTTTGACATAATACCTGTACTTTTCTGGCAGTCTTGCACAAATACAAAATGACTTTTAGTCACACTTATAGCTGCTTCAAAATTGCACTGGTTTACCCAGAGATCTCTTACTAGTTACATAATAAGGGTTTAGAGGTCTACTTTGGGGAATGGTTTGTGACAGACACATATGGACAGCCACTCACGCTAGTGGGGCATTAGAGTGATTTGAGAGTCCCTGAATCACTATGCAGAAGGATTTTCATACCTTCTCCTTAAAGTCTGTAAATCATAGGATTGGTCTCAGTTTTAGAATTAAGATGATATTTACTAGTATCTTTATCAATCATAGGATGGAACTTGCAGCTTTTTCACATGTGGGAGATAATCAGTTGGGAGTGCTCAACTGTTTATCCATCAGGTTAAGCCAAGCCTGAAGTGGCAGAGATTTGTACTTTTCCTGCTGCCACATGGCCTGTCCATGGTGAAGAAATTATTTCATCAGGGGCACGAGGGCACTTGACCAGTCTTGTTCCTGAGTCGTCCTCAATTCCTTAACCCTACTCTGTATGGTTAACATCTTTTATAGGGGTCAGTGACTTCACTTCTCTGGTCCAGGGGAAATCCTGATATTTAATGCATGGGGAGACAGTGGTGCCTTAGAATGAGATCCATAAAAGCCAGCAAGGTAGGTGAGGAGCCACCTAAGGAGGCCAATGGAAGATGGCGCTGAGAGGGGTCTGTCCTAAGCCTAGACCCCTTTCATGGAATTCAGCATTGAAGTCTGGGCTGCAAGGAGAACTAGAGAGTGATTCTCACACTCTCTGACCTAATTAATATTTAATGTTTCAATTATTTAATTACAGTAGAACAGCGTCAACAAGAGAGAAACCTCCACCAGCATATCCCATAGCCCAGTGATCAGGGCACTCATCTGAGAAATGGGGACTCCCTGTTCAAATCCTTTCCCTTTATCAGACAGTGCCACAATTATGAGTGCCCCAATTGCTGGGCTAAAGGTTATAAGGGAGGCGGAGCTTTGCAATGCCTAAGTAACATTAAGGGAGTGTGGGCATGAGTAAGAGACAATGATATCAGTCAAAAGGCAATGGGCTATCAGTCATGTCCATGGAAGTGGCTAGGCCTTAATGGCCTGAGAAATCATCTGTGACCCACTGATAGTTAACCTAGGTAAGTATCCATCTCAGGTTGTTCCCCAGGGTGGGGTGAGAATCCCCCACACTTGAAATGATTAATTCAAACATGTATTTGAACCAGAGGCATACCTTCTGCTGACAAGACTGAAGTAAGAAATGAAAGACATATAGAAAAAAATAGGGATCAGTTACCTTCTCTTGGGAGGTAGGTGGGTCAAGATGGATTTCTCCTATAGTACTCCAACTACCCCCTTACATTCTAACAAATGCATAGACATCCAAACTACATATTCCTTAGTTATCTTCCAATCAATATTAAGGGCTCCACCTAAACCAAAGTGGATCCAGACTGCTCGCACTTAACATTAAAAAGGTTGCAGAGCAGTTTTTAAACTAAGAGCTGGGGGAAAGCCGATTGCTGCCGAGGAGCACATGGATCAGACAAAGACTTCTCTTAGAGGAGAGTCTATTGATAGAGATTCTCTAGGTTTTAGTCAGGAGGAGAGGATGGAAGAGGATAAAGTAGGGGCCAGATCAGACGAGAAACATTCACATAAAAAAGAATCTGACACTTCAGAAAAGGGCAGACAAACAGTGACAAGTTTTTAAAGTGCTTGTACACAAATGCTGGAAGTCTAAATAATAAGATGGGTGAACTAGAGTGCCTCGTATTAAAGGAGGATATTGATATAATAGTCATCACAGAAACCTGGTGGAGTGGGGACAATCAATGGCACACAATCATTCCGGGGTACAAAATATATCGGAAGGACAGAACAGGTTGTGCAGGGGGGAGGGGAGTGGCACTATATGTGAAAGAATGTAGAATCAAATGAAGTAAAAATCTTAAATGAATCCATATGTTCCATAGAATCTCTATGGATAGTAATTCCATGCTCTAATAAGAATATAACAGTAGGGATCTATTATCAACCACCTGACCAGGACAGTGATAGTGACGATGAAATGTTAAGGGAGATTAGAGAAGCTATCAAAATAAAGAACTCAATAATAGTGGGGGATTTCAATTATCCCCATATTGACTGGGAACATGTCACCTCAGGACAAAATGCAGAGACAAAATTTCTCGATATTTTAAATGACTGTTTCTTGGAGCAGCTGGTACAGGAACCCACAAGGGGAGAGGCAATTCTCAATTTTAGTCCTGAGTGGAGCGCAGGGTCTGGTCCAAGAGGTAACTATAACAGGACCGCTTGGAAATAGTGACCATAATATAATAACATTTAACATTCCTGTGGTGGGAAGAACACCTCAACAGCCCAACACTCTGGCATTTAATTTCAGAAAGGGGAACTATGCAAAAATGAGGAGGTTAGTTAAACAGAAATTAAAAGGTACAGTGACTAGAGTGAAATCCCTGCAAGCTGCATGGACACTTTTCAAAACACGATAATAGAGGCCCAACTTAAATGTATACTCCAAATTAAAAAACACAATAAAAGAACTAAAAGAGAGCCACCGTGGCTTAACAACCATGTAAAAGAAGCAGTGAGAGATAAAAAGGCACCTTTTAAAAAGTGGAAGTCATATCCTAGTGAGGTAAATAGAAAGGAGCATAAACACTGCCAAATTAAGTGTAAAAATGTAATAAGAAAAGCCAAAAAGGAGTTTGAAGAACAGCTAGCCAAAAACTCAAAAGATGATAACAAAATGTTTTTTAAGTACATCAGAAGCAGGAAACCTGCTAAACAACCAGTTAGGCCCCTGGATGATGAGATACAAAAGGAGCACTTAAAGCAGCGGTCCCCAACCTTTTCCGTGGGGCGGGCACCGGACGACTAGCCACTGAGGACCATGGCCGCCGGACAAGCAGCCGCCAAAATGCCGCCATGAAGTGGCAACATCAAGAGGCATCATTGAGAGGTGTTGCCGCCGAAATGCTGCCAAAATTCTCGACGGCATTTCGGCGGCTGCTTGTCCGGCAGCCAGTAGGCGGGCACACATGGATGCCCTGGCAGGCGCCGTGGTGCCCGCAGGCACCGCGTTGAGGACCCCTGACTTAAAGGCAATAAAGTCATTGTGGAGAAACTAAATGAATTCTTTGCTTCAGTCTTCATGGCTGAGGATGTTAGGGAGATTCCCAAACCTGAGCCATCCTTTGTAGGTGACAAATCTGAGGAATTGTCACAGATTGAAGTGTCGCTAGAGGAGGTTTTGGAATTAATTGATAAACTTAACAGTAACAAGTCACCAGGACCGTATGGCATTCACACAAGAGTTCTGAAAGAACTCAAATGTGAAATTGCGGAACTATTAACTATGGTTTGTAACCTGTCCTTTAAATCTGCTTCTGTACCCAATGACTGGAAGCTAGCTAATGTAACGCCAATATTTAAAAAGGGCTCTAGAGGTGATCCCGGCAATTTCAGACTGGTAAGTCTAACATCAGTACCAGGCAAATTAGTTGAAACAATAGTAAAGAATAAAATTGTTAGACACATAGAAGAACATAACTTGTTGGGCAAAAGTCAACATGGTTTCTGTAAAGGGAAATCATGTCTTATTAATTGGGGAGGAGGGATAGCTCAGTGGTTTGAGCATTGGCCTGCTAAACCCAGGGTTGTGAGTTCAATCCTTGAGGGAACCACTGAGGGATGTGGGGCAAAAATCAGTACTTGGTTCTGCTAGTGAAGGCAGGGGGCTGGACTCGATGACCTTTCAAGGTCCCTTCCAGTTCTAGGAGATAGGATATCTCCATTAATTTAATCTATTAGAGTTCTTTGAAGGGGTCAACAAACATGTGGACAAGGGGGATCCAGTGGACATAGTGTACTTAGATTTCCAGAAAGCCTTTGGCAAGGTCCCTCACCAAAGGCTCTTATGTAAATTAAGTTGTCATGGGATAAGAGGGAAAGTCCTTTCATGTATTGAGAACTGGTTAAAAGACAGGGAACAAAGGGTAGGAATAAATTATAAATTTTCAGACTGGAGATGGGTAACTAGTGGTGTTCCCCAAGGGTCAGTCCTACAACCAATCCTATTCAACTTATTCATAAATGATCTGGAGAAAGGGGTAAACAGTGAGGTGACAAAGTTTGCAGATGATACTAAGCTGCTAAAGATAGTTAAGTCCAAAGCAGACTGTGAAGAACTTCAAAAAGATCTCACAAAACTAAGTGATTGGGCAACAAAATAGCAAATGAAATTTAATGTGGATAAGTGTAAAGTAATGCACATTGGAAAAAATAACCCCAACTATACATACAATATGATGGGGGCTAATTTAGCTACAACTAATCAGGAAAGAGATCTTAGAGTCATCGTGGATAGTTCTCTGAAGACGTCCATGCAGTGTGCAGCGGCAGTCAAAAAAGCAAACAGGATATTAGGAATCATTAAAAAAGGGATAGAGCAGGGGTCGGCAACCTTTCAGAAGTGGTGTGCCAAGTCTTCATTTATTCACTCTAATTTAAGGTTTCGCGTGCCGGTAATACATTTTAACGTTTTTTAGAAGGACTCTTTCTATAAGTCTATATTACATAACTAAACTATTGTATGTAAAGTAAACAAGGTTTTCAAAATGTTTAAGAAGCGTCATTTAAAATTAAATTAAAATGCTGATCTTACGCCACCAGCCTGCTCAGCTCGCTGCCAGCCTGGGGTTCTGTTCACCTAGGCTGGCAGAGGGCTGATCAGGACCTGCGGCCGGGACCCCAGACCTGGGGGGGCATGTTTCAGGGGTAAGGGCAGAGGGCTGGGGGAGGGGGTTCAGGGCAGAAGACTGGGGTGTGTGTGGCGGGGGTTCAGAGATCAGGGCAGGGGGCTGTGGAGGGTGCAGGGCAGAAGGCTGGGTGTGTGTTGGGGTATGGGGGGTTCAGAGCAGAGGGCTGGGGGTGTGGGGGGTTCAGGGCAGAAGGCTTGGGGTGTGGGGGGTTCAGGGCAGAGGGCTGGGGAGTGTGGGAGGTGCAGGGCAGAGGGCTGAATGTGTGGGGGGTTCCGGGCAGAGGGATGGGGCTGTGGGGGTGCAGGGCAGAAGGTTGGGTGTGTGTTGGGGTGGGGGGTTCAGGGCAGAGGGATGGGAGGTGTGGGGGTGCAGGGCAGAAGGTTGGGTGTGTGTTGGGGTGTGGGGGGTTCAGGGCAGAAGGTTGGGAGGTGTGGGGGGTGCAGGGCAGAAGGCTGAGTGTGTGGGGGCAGTTCAGGGCAGAGGGATGGGGCTGTGGGGGTGCAGGGCAGAAGGCTGGGTGTGTTGGGGTGGGGGGGTTCAGGGCAGAGGGGTGGGGGGTGCAGGGCAGAAGGCTGGGGTGCTTGGCTCATGGGGGTGCTCCCAGCCCCCTGCCCTGAGCGGCTCAGGGCAGGAGGCTGGAAGGGATATGCCCTGTTCCACCCCCTTCCCCCAGGCTCCATCCCTACCTCTCTCTGCGTCCTCTACGGAGCAGTGTGCACGCCATTCTTCCCCCTCCCCCTTGCTAGGGCCATCAGCTGATTGGCCAGGGACAGAGAGGAGGAGGAGCAGGAAAGTACAGCTTGGGGAAGAAGTGGGGGAGGGGGGAAGCTTGGCTG
Organism: Chrysemys picta bellii; assembly: GCF_011386835.1. Taxonomy (NCBI): domain Eukaryota; kingdom Metazoa; phylum Chordata; order Testudines; family Emydidae; genus Chrysemys; species Chrysemys picta. Next base: position 108,490,793 of record NC_088791.1, read on the forward strand.
CCACAGAACCAAGCTTCTGTCTCCTGCTCCCGCAGGGGAGAGCAGTGTGTGGGGGGGCTGAGTGGGGCTGGGGGCCGGGACCGCGGCAGGGAGCTGCGTGCCACTCAAAATCGGCTCGCGTGCCGTCTTTGGCACGCGTGCCATAGGTTGCCGACCCCTGGGATAGAGAATAAGATGGAGAATATCTTATTGCCCTTATATAAATCCATGGTATGTCCACATCTTGAATACTGCATACAGATGTGGTCTCCTCATCTCAAAAAAGATATACTGGCATTGGAAAAGGTTCACAGAAGGGCGACTAAAATGATTAGGGGTTTGGAATGGGTCCCATATGAGGTAGGGTGACCGGATCACTGACAGGAAATATCGGGACGTGGTGGGGTGGGGGGAGAGCAAAAAAAAAGGAAGGAGCCACTGGAGCGAGAGGCGCGGGGCTCCGGACCCCGGCAGTGGCGGGGGAGAGCGGCTCAGGGCCGCGCGAGTGGCCACGTAAAGTTTATCGGCGGGGGGGGGGGATCCCGGCCAGCTCCTCGCCCTGCCCTGTAGGGGGGTAGCATCCCCACCCCGCACCAGCATGTCTCGCTGGCCGCCGCAGGCCATGTAAGGAGCCGAGTTCCCCCTCCCCCCTTGTCCTGGCTCCTCAGCTGAGCGGCATTCCTCCTCCCTCCCAGGCTTGTTGCTGTAATGGCGGCAAGCCTGGAGGGAGGCGGTGGTGGCCGGCTTCCAGTTCCTGGAGCTGGTGAGTAGGGGCACCGGGCAGGCAAGGGGGGCTGGCAAGGGGGCTGCTCCCCCAGGAGGGCGATGGGGGGGGGGCTCAGCTGAGGAGCCAGGACGAGGGGGGAGGGGTGGACACTACCTTCCTACAGGGGTGAGGAACCGGCCGGGGTCCACCCCGAGCTGATAAACTTTACATGGCCACTCGTGCGGCCCTGAGCCGCTCTCCCCTGCCAGGGTCCAGAGCCCCACCGTCGCCCTCCTGGGGAAGCAGCCCCCTTGCCAGCCCCCCTGCCCGCCGGTGCCCCTACTCACCAGCTCCAGGAACTGGAAGCCGGCCACTACCCACTCCCTCCAGGCTAGCCGCCATTACAGCAACAAGCCTGGGAGGGAGGAGGAATGCCACGTGCTTGGGTAAGAGGCGGGGCCAAGGCAGGGATTTGGGGAGGGAGCCAATGGGGGAAGGAGGGGGTGGAGTCGGGGGTGGGGGGGAGGGCAAAATTGCTTGTTTGTCCAGTGTCCTGACTGCACATTGGTCAGGATGCGGGACAAACAAGCAAATATGGGGACAGTCCCGATAAAATCGGGACGTCTGGTCACCCTACATATGAGGAGAGATTAAAGAGGCTAGGACTTTTCAGCCTGGAAAAGAGGAGAGTAAGGGGGGATATGATAGAGGTATATAAAATCATGAGTGGTGTGGAGAAAGTGAATAAGGAAAAGTGATTTACTTGTTCCCATAATATAAGAAATCGGGACCACCAAATGAAATTGATGGGCAGCAGGTTTAAAAGAAATAAAAGGAAGTTGTTCTTCACACGGCGCACAGTCAACCTGTGGAACTCCTTGCCTGAGGACATTGTGAAGGCTAGGACTATAACAGGGTTTAAAAAAAGAACTAGATAAATTCATGCAGGTTAAATCCATTAATGGCTATTAGACAGTATGGGTAAGGAATGGTGTCCCTAGCCTCTGTTTGTCAGAGGGTGGAGATGGATGGCAGGAGAGAGATCACTTGATCATTCCTGTTAGGTTCACTCCCTCTGGGATACCTGGCATTGGTCACTGTCGGTAGACAGGATACTGGGATGGATGGATCTTTGGTCTGACCCAGTATGGCCGTTCTTATGTTCTTATGTAAGTATTATTAGGGCCCTACCAAATTCACAGCCATGAAAAATGTGTCATGGACCATGAAATCTGGTCTCCCCTTGTGAAATCTGGTCTTTCGTGTGCTTTTACCCTATACTATACAGATTTCACAATTTAAGAGTCTGACCCAAAAGGGAGTTGCAGGGGGGTCGCAAGGTTATTTTAGGAGTGATTGCGATATTGCCACCCTTACTTCTGTCTGCCTTCAGAACTGGGCGGCTGGAGAGTGGTGGGTGTTGGCCGGGTGCCCAGATCTGAAAGCAGTGCCCCACCAGCAGCAGCACAGAAGTAAAGGCAGCAATACCATGCTATGCCAACCTTACTTCTGCGCTGCTGGCTTCAGAGCTGGGAAGCAGAGAGTGGCGGCTGCTGCTGATCAAGGGCCCAGCTCTGCAGGCAGCAGTGCAGAAGTAAGGGTGGCAATACCGTACCACGCCATCCTTACTTCTGCACTGCTGTTGGCGGTGGCTCTGCCTTCAGAGCTGGGCTCCTGGCCAGCAGTCGCTGCTCTCCAGCTGCCCAGCTCTGAAGGCAGCACCGCTGCCAGCTGCAGTGCAGAAGTAAGGGTAGCAGTACTGCAACCCCTCCCCCCCCCCGCCACCCACACACACACACACACACAACTGCTTTTTGGGTCAGGACAATGACAACACCTGAAATTTCAGATTTAAATAGCGGAAATCATGACATTTATGATTTTTAAAATCCCATGCCCATGAAATTGACCAAAATGGACTGTGCATTTGGTAGGGCCCTAAGTATTATATGTCTTATGCAACTCATACAGTACGCATGCACAAGCTTCAGTTTGCTTAGCTTTTGCTATCCACACTTTTTCATGTTGTTGTGAAATGCTCATATCATGCATACTTGATCAGGTCATTTTACCATTTACTTGATTTAGAGACTTCCTTATCTTTCCTGAATGTGCTTTTTGCATTATTTCCTGTCTTCTTGCCAGCATTCTATGGTCAGAACATATCACCCTGGTCTCACACAGCAGCTTATGAACATTACTTAAGCAAGATTACATAAAAACAAGTCACAAAAGCAACACCCATGCCAAACAAAACTAGGTCAAAAGCCAGCACAGTCAGCATAAGTATCATTTTGGTCTGTCCAAACTTATTCATTAGACATGACCTATATGACAGTTCCCAGTATCTACCCTAGCCTGCTTGTGAAGGAAAGGCTTGAGGTCTCAGGACAGGTATTTTTTTAGGGAAAGGGGTGCAAAAGTCAATGAAAGGTTAGGACTAACCACACTCAACCAGGATTTGATGATACAGTTGGGATAAAAAACTTGTGATCCCCTGATTTGCTCAAAAAATCTCTGGGAGATACAAGGGGCATTACCAGCTCAAATGGGAGTATTAAGAAGCCAGGTAAACAAGGAAGAAAGGTGCTTCTCCCTGGGTCCCTGCTACAGCTAGGCAACTGATACCCCCTTTTCCCTGGGTTGGTCTCAAGGAAAGAGGAGACAAAGGCTATATTCCTGGAAAAAGAGATAAACAGTGAGGAGGCAAAATTTGCAGATGATACAAAACTATTCACGATAGTTAAGCCCAAAGCAGACTGCGAAAGGTTACAAAGGGATCTGGGAAAACTGGGTGATTGGCAAAAAATGGCAGATGAAATTCAATGTTGATAAATGCAAAATAATGCACATTGGACAACATAATCCCAACTATACGTATAAAATGATGGGGTCTAAATTAACTGTTACCACTCAAGAAAGAGATCTTGGAGTCATAGTGGATAGTTCTCTGAAAACATCCACTCAATGTGCAGCAGCAGTCAAAAAAGTGAACAGAATGTTGGGAATCATTAAGAAAGGGATAGATAATAAGACAGAAAATATCATATTGCCTCTATATAAATCCATGGTATGCCCACATCTTGAACACTAAGGCTCAAAAAAGGGCAACAAAAATGATGGGGGTATGGAATAGATTTTGTAAGAGGACAGATTAATAAGACTAGGACTTTTCAGCTTGGAAAAGTGCCGACTAAGGGGGGGGGATATGATAGAGGTCTATAAAATCATGACGGGTGTAGAGAAAGTAAATAAGGAAGTGTTATTTACTCCTCATAACACAAGAACTAGAGGTCACCAAATGAAATTAATAGGTAGCAGGTTTAAAACAAGCAAAAGGAAGTATTTCTTCACACAACGCACAGTCAACCTGTGGAACTCCTTGCCAGAGGATGTTGTGAAGGCCAAGACTACAACAGGGTTCAAAAAAGAACTAGATAAGTTTATGGAGGATAGGTCCATCAATGGCTATTAGCCAGGATGGGAAGGGATGGTGTCCCTAACCACTGTTTGCCAGAAGCTGGGAATAGGTGACAGGGAATGGATCACTTGATGATTACCTGCTCTGTTCATTCCCTCTGGGGCACCTGGCATTGGTCACTGTCAGAAGACAGGATACTGGGCTAGATGGACCTTTTGTCTGACCCAGTACAGCCATTCTTATGTTCTTATATTCTAACAGTTCTTACTCTGCCCAGCAACAGTTACTGGTTTATGCAGCAACAGTTCCTCATTTTTTAATCTGCTTACCTATCAATAACTCCCTCATGCTCTGTATTGATTGGTCAATTATTAATATATATTCTGTTTACTGTTATCAGTACTTCTTTGGCATCATCTGTCTGGGAGTTATCTGCTAGCTAGGTTGCCCCATTGTGACTCTGCCTGACCAACAGAGTCCTAGTGTTTATTATTTCATTTCTATAATAAAAGCTATTGTTTAAATACTTACTAAAGACTCCAGAATTGAATATCTTGAACGAAGTGGGTAACAGAAGGAACCTGCAAAGGAAGACTATTGCTTGGGAAGGGAAAGGCTTTGACTTCCAGGGAACAGAGAGAAGAGGGCTGTTGAAAGGGGGAAGGAAGAGCATAAAAAAGACAAGTTAAAACAAAAACATTAAAACACATAACAACCATATATATAACAACTTAATACCAAGCATAGTAGATCACAATGAAAAGGCAACAATTATCAAACACTTAACACTATAGACAAAACTAAACCAGTGCATAAGTTCTTGAGGGGCTGGGCCGTTCAGACATACCAACCAGTCAGGGAGCTCTGCCAAAATCCATTATTTAAATTATTACTACTACACCTCTACCTTGATATAATGCTGTCCTCGGGAGCCAAAAAATCTTACCGCATTATAGGTGAAACCGCGTTATATTGAACTTGCTTTGATCCACCGGAGTGCGCAGTCCTGCCCCCCGGGAGCACTGCTTTACCGCATTATATCCGAATTTGTGTTATATCGAGGAAGAGGTGTATTACCTGTATTTTAACAGGCATCCTACTTTTCCCATACCACAAAGTAGTAGCTACATTTTAAAAAGATAGAAAGGGAGCACATATTCCACAAATGTAATATTTCTTAACCTGTTATCTCAAGGATATGCCTGCATATTATCCCCCAAACACCAGAGTATTGGTAATACAGCTTGATGCATTAAGTGAGACATTGTATGTTGTGGGGATTATGTGCCCAGGGTCACATGCCCCCTCCCTCTTTTAGTTTACAGCCAAACGTTCAGTTTCCCTTCCCTGTACTAAATAAAAATACAGCTAACAGGGGAAGAAATTTAACTGCTCCCACACACTGTAAATTACTGCACCAAAAAAACACAATTCAATTGAACAAGTGACTCTTCTATCTTAACTTCATACTTCATGTTCATGCACTCAGTGTTTGAGCTTACAGAAGGTGTTGGGGGTCAGGAAGGGGATGAAGTAGTTGAGGGGGGTTTCAGAGCAAGTGGGGATGGGGAATGAGATTGGGGAAGTAGAGAGACAAAGGGAGGGCCTGGGGGGAGAGCAAGGTAGGGGACATGGAAAAAGGGGCAAACAGGGGCAGGGTGAGAGGGAGGAAGTAGGAGGTGATAGGAAGGCCAGAAATCACTGCATGTACATAAGCAACTCTCATGGGTCGTCTCCTCTGCTCTGTTGGCCTATAAGGTGTAAAACAAACATTGCTCAGCTCCTGTGCAGCTTTCCATGATGTCTTGAAGGGAGAAGAACCCTCTCTTGCATTTCTAGCCCATGGAATGTCAGGCTGCCGGGCTTTGAAGATCCCCAGCAATAAGGCACACTGGCACAGCAGGGTCTCCCCCCGGCACCAATTTTTAAAAAGTGGTATTAAAACGCTCGCATTTCTACAGAGCAACAGGGAGCTGTCCTTCCCCCAGGGCCGGCTCTAGCTTTTTTGCTGCCCCAAGCAGCAAAAAAAAGCGCCGCCCCCAAGCCCCCCCGCTGAGCACCGCGCCGCCCCCCCCCCAGCCGAGCGCCGCTGGAACTCCCTCCCAGAGCACCGCCCCACCGCGCCGCCCCCCCGCCGAGCGCCGCCGGAACCCCCCTCCAGCGCCGCACCCGCGCGCTGGAGCTCACCCCCCACCCGCGTGCTGAGCGCCGCTGGAACCCCCCCGCCGAGCGCCACGCCACCGGAGCCCGCCCCCGCCAAGCGCCACTGGAACCCCCCCCAGAGTGCCGCCCCCCCCGCCGAGCGCCGCGCCGCCGGAGCACCCCCCCCCCCCCCCGCGGACTACCGCGCCGCGCTCCCCCAGCCGCCCCTTACCAGGTGCCGCCCCAAGCATGTGCTTGGGTGCCTGGTGCCTGGAGCCGGCCCTGCCTTCCCCCCTGGGGTATGTCTTTGCTGAGCTAACACACAGGCCTTGTATAATCACAAACAAATGGTTCATGCTGATCTGTCCATTTAGGGATGTTGTCAAATGTCATTAATTAATTTCCCAGCACACATACATGAGCAATAGCACTTAATATTGCTAATACACAATTTAAATAAATCTTTTCCACAGTCAGTTCACTGCCATTTGGGATGAGGTGTTCCCTTAGCTTCCCTGCTAGGGTGATTCACATCCAGCTGTTTGATGAGAATTGATACACATGTCCCAAAAGTTAATAAGGCATAAGCTTGGAGCAGAAGAGATAACACAGATAAGTAAATTAGTTAGGCCAGGTCTACACTACAGACTTATAGTGGTAGAACTACATCAATCAGGAATGTGAAAAATCCACAGCCCTGAGCAACATTGTTTTAGCAACCTAAGCCCTGGTGTAGACCGTGCTATGTTGGCAGGAGAGCCTCTCGCAGAAGTGGATTAACTATGTCAATGGGAGAAGACCTCTCATCAACATAGGAGCGTCTTCATTTAAGCACTACAGCAGCGCGTCGATGCCACGCTTTAAGTGTAGACCTGCCCTTAGTCACAGTAACTAGATAAGTCCATAAGTGCAAGTAGGGCAGACATAACTGGCAAGTAAACTTGATATAAAACAGAACAGGAACTTAATTCACTGCTGGCTATTTAAAAAATGTTGTGATTCTTGTGGCTTTTCAAACGGATGCATTTCCTCACCAACACTGAGATGAGACTGAGCTGGTAACATACAATATTTCAGTCTCTGCTGCCTGGCAAATTCGCTTGCTCTTCTAAAAGCTGATCTCCCTTTAACCACATCTTTTGCAAACTCTCAAAAAATCATTATCTTGTTTTGTTTTCTTTTTTTTTTTTGCACAAGCTAGATGCATTATTTTTTCTCTTACATTCAATTTGAGAAATTTGACAATCAGTGCACATGGTTTGGCATTTGAGGCTTGGTTAGGTGCCAGGGATTGATGTGCTCTTTCTAAATCAAATTTAAAACCATTCAGCAGGCAGAGCACTTCTGAAAGGAACTGGGGAACAAATTCTAGGGGGTTGCCTTTCTCTGTGCTCCTTCAGGTACAACAATAAATCTCAAATTATTGTGGCGAGACCTTCCCTAGAGGTCTGCCCCCTTAGCTTTAAGAGCAGATAAGTCTGTGAGGCTTCTTTGCACCTGGGCAGAAAGCCCTAGTACCTGATCTTCCACCGATGATATTCTCTCTTCTGAATCATTCACCTGTCCTGTTAGCACTTGCAGAGAGGAGTTAATTGGGGTAACAGTCAATTGTATTGTGGAGACAAAGTGGGAGAGGTAGTAGTTTCTTTTATTGTACCAACCTCTGTTGGTGAGAGAAACAAGTTTTCAAGCTTTACACAGAGCTCTTCTTCAGATATTGTGGCCTTGATATTTACTGTTTCTCCAACACAGCCATCATAGACACAGTGCCCTGAGCAGCAACCATCTTGTTCAGACGGTGAGGGGCCTCTGTTCTCCTTGTTTTTTGGCTACTTGTGGCGCTCTCTGTAGACAGATCTTTGCCTTCTGACAATCCAGCAATTTTGGGGTACCTGTTCCTTTATTGGGGGAAGGTTGGTCAGAGGCCCTGGATGGAAATGGATGTTAGGAGATGGCTCTGGAGCAAAAAGGATGTGCTTTTCCGTGATGCACACCGCTCCCTGAGGTCCAGTGACAATTTTAAAATAAAAACAACAACTTTCTTTTAAACTTTTATTATTCAATAATATGCCCCAATCCTGCAAGCCACTCCATGCAGGCAGATCCCTATACACACATGCTTCCTCACTGACATCAGCGGGGCTCTGCATTGAGTGCATGGGTCTACCTGGACAGAGCAGTTTACAGGGTTGGGACTGTCGTGGAAAAAGTCACCCATGCATTGATTTTAGTTCACAGACTCAAGCCTGAGGCCAGTTTATTGCAATACATACCAATGTGTTGGGGGTTGCAGTCAGAAACTACACCCCCGATCACAGCTCGCAGGCTGCTTTTATTCTTACAAACCGCAAACATAGTACAAATGATACGTCATTTACAAAAATAAAAGAGTTGGGGTCTGTTCCCTTTCTTGGTACCTTCCTCATTATTTTTCTGAGAATTGGGTGCATATTGGGTGGGAGGGCTTCTCGAGAAGCCTGATGTGGTCAAAACTTGGCACCAGCTAGGGTACATTCTCGGAAGAGTGCATGGTACTGTTGTGGAAAAAGTCACCCACGCATTGATTTTAGTTCACAGACTCAAGCCTGAGGCCAGTTTATTGCAATACATACCAATGCGTTGGGGTAGCAGTCCGAAAACTACCACCCCTAGCACAGCACGCAGGCTGCTTTTATTCCATCAAACCGCAAGCATAGTACAAATAATACGTCGTTTATGCGAAAATAAGAGTTGGGGTCTGTCCCTTTTTCCCGGCAGCTTCCTCATTATTTACGAGAATTGGGTGCCTTTTGGGTGGGGGGTTGCTTGGTGGTTTCCGCCATCGGTGGTACTTGGCACCAGTTGAAGTGTTGTTCTTGTCAAGGTACATATTGTTTTTTTCCGAGGTCATAGGGGTTTATTACGGGACACCCAAAGATGATATATGATTAGCTGGTTGGCAGATAGCTGGAACTATAGGAGAAGTTGGCCTTTACTAGAAGCAATTTCTTCATATAAGCCGTTATTATGTTTTATCAACAAGTGGTTATCATGTTTTTCATAAGCAAGCAGTTAGCTAGAACTAATTTCTTCACACAAGCGGTTATTATATTTCATCAACAAGCGGTTATCATATTTCCGCTGCCAATAACACTGCTCTACAGCCAAAATGCTTCTGAAATAAATGTAGTCAAACTTTACTAATTCTGGGTCACTGAGAATGAAAATGATGCTTAAAATTGTTGATTGGCTCTAGTTTTCAAGATATGCTATTGGGTCAGTAAATACGACCCCTGACTTGGGAATGGCGGAGGATAAGTGAGTTATAAAGGGAAGGGATCTCAATTTAAACCAGAAATGACTAAAATACATCTTTGACTGGATCTATGAATAAATCTATGACTGGGTTTGGACAGTACTTGCTTATTAGGCAAAACAATGAATAATGCAATCTGAAGCTGGTATTGCATCATACATGATATGAATTGCATCATGTTTTCCTAGAAGTCATGGATGATGCAATCATAACGAAGCTTACATCACTCCGCTGAACAAATTGCCCTAGATCAGCTCTAGAAATCATACAGTGTCGTGCTCTCTTATTTGTCAGTGTTTGATTTTGCAAAGGGACACATTTCTGTTTAGCCAAAGTGAGCAGAGATGCCTCGTACTTGTGTGAACAGTGCAGATAACTTCTGCTATGTTTGAGGTGAAGTGACTTTTGCATCACAAAAGCGCAGTATAACCACTATGGTTAAGAAAGCCTATCACCTTTATTTTGGCTGCAAAATTGGAGATCAGGACAAGAGGTGGGCCCCACACATATGCTGCAACACTTGTGCAACAGATCTTCGCCAGTGGCTAAACAGGAAAAGGAAATCTATGCCTTTTGCAGTGCCAGTGATTTGGAGAGAGCCAACAGATCATACCAGCAATTGTTACTTCTGCATGGTGCTTCCAGTTGGGAAAGGTGTGTCAAAGAAGAAAAAGTGGACTGTGCATTATCCAAACATTCCATCAGCTATATGCCCAGTACCCCACGGAGAAGGACTGCCGGTTCCTGATGCACCAGAGTCATTCTCACTTGAGTCAGACGAGGAAGAGGAAGAGGAAGAGGATGAAACTTCTGGTCCTGAACCATCAATGTCACAGGACCCACATTTTCTGCCATCCTCTTCCTCTGAACCACACCTCATAACACCAGGTGAACTGAATGACCTTGTCAGGGATTTGAAACTACCCAAGAGTAAGGCAGAGCTGTTGGGCTCCAGACTACAGCAGTGGAATCTCCTGGCAGGTGATGTTAGGGTTTCCATGTTCCGTGACCGTCAAAAGGATCTTGTCCCATTCTTCTTCATGGAAGGTGATCTTGTAGCCTGCAACAACATCCATGGTGTGATGGCAGCCCTCAACATCGTTCACGATCCAGATGAGTGGAGACTCTTCATTGATTCATCGAAGACGAGTCTTAAAGCTGTTTTACTGCATAATGGCAATGTTTTGACATCAATTCCAGTTGGTCATGCAGTCCATATGAAGGAAACCTATGACAACATGAAACAACTTTTGAGGTGCATAAACTATGACCAACATCAGTGGCAGCTTTGTGGTGATTTGAAGGTTGTTGCTCTCTTGCTTGGTCTGCAGACTGGATACACAAAGTACTGCTGTTTTCTCTGCGAATGGGATAGTTGTGCAAGAGATTCCCACTGCATCAAGAAAGATTGGCCACTCCGACAGTCATTGGAGCCTGGGAGGAAAAGTGTTCATCCACCACTTGTTGAATCAAGGAAGATTTTGTTACCGCCCTTACACATCAAGCTGGGTTTGATGAAGAACTTTGTCAAGGCCATTGACAAAACATAAGCAGCTTTCAAGTATCTCCGTGGAAAATTTTCAAGGTTAAGTGAAGCTAAGATAAAGGAAGGTGTCTTTGTTGGTCCTCAGATTCGTGAACTTCTTCGAGATGATGCATTTGACCATGCACTGCATGGCAAGGAAAAGACGGCATGGAAAGCCTTCCAGTTGGTGGCAATAAATTTTCTCATAAACAACGAGGCAGACAACTACAGGTTGTTGGTGGAAAACCTCCTCAAGGCATACAAAAGCCTTGGTTGCAACATGTCACTAAAGATACATTTTTTTGCACTCTCATCTAGATTTTTTTCCACCGAACTGCGGAGCAGTGAGCGACGAGCACGGCGAGCGATTTCACCAGGACATTGCAACAATGGAGAAACGCTATGAGGGCAAATGGAGCCCATCAATGCTTGCAGACTATTGCTGGACAGTGACAAGAGATGCTCCATTTAATGAATACAAGAGACAAGCCAAGAAGCGCCAAGTAGAGATTGAATAGGACTAGTATCAGAGGGGTAGCCGTGTTAGTCTGAATCTGTAAAAAGCAACAGAGGGTCCTGTGGCACCTTTGAGACTAACAGAAGTACTGGGAGCATAAGCTTTCGTGGGTAAGAACCTCACTTCTTCAGATGCAAGTAATGGAAATCTCCAGAGGCAGGTATATATCAGTGTGGAGATAACGAGGTTAGTTCAATCAGGGAGGGTGAGGTGCTCTGCTAGCAGTTGAGGTGTGAACACCAAGGGAGGAGAAACTGTTTCTGTAGTTGGATAGCCATTCACAGTCTTTGTTTAATCCTGATCTGATGGTGTCAAATTTACAAATGAACTGGAGCTCAGCAGTTTCTCTTTGGAGTCTGGTCCTGAAGTTTTTTTGCTGTAAGATGGCTACCTTTACATCTGCTATTGTGTGGCCAGGGAGGTTGAAGTGTTCTCCTACAGGTTTTTGTATATTGCCATTCCTGATATCTGACTTGTGTCCATTTATCCTCTTGCGTAGTGACTGTCCAGTTTGGCCAATGTACATAGCAGAGGGGCATTGCTGGCATATGATGGCATATATAACATTGGTGGACGTGCAGGTGAATGAGCCGGTGATGTTGTAGCTGATCTGGTTAGGTCCAGTGATGGTGTTGCTGGTGTAGATATGTGGGCAGAGTTGGCATCGAGGTTGGTTGCATGGGTTGGTTCCTGAGTTAGAGTTGTTATGGTGCGGTGCGTGGTTGCTGGTGAGAATATGCTTGAGGTTGGCAGGTTGTCTGTGGGCGAGGACTGGCCTGCCTCCCAAGGTCTGTGAAAGTGAGGGATCATTGTCCAGGATGGGTTGTAGATCACTGATGATGCGTTGGAGAGGTTTAAGCTGAGGACTGTAGGTGATGGCCAGTGGAGTTCTGTTGGTTTCTCTTCTGGGCCTGTCTTATAGCAGGATGCTTCTGGGTACACGTCTGGCTCTGTTGATTTGTTTCTTTATTTCCTTGTGTGGGTATCGTAGTTTTGAGAATGCTTGGTGAAGATCTTGTAGGTGTTGGTCTCTGTCTGAGGGGTTGGAGCAGATGCGATTGTACCTCAGTGCTTGGCTGTAGATGATGGATCGTGTGGTGTGACCGGGGTGGAAGCTGGAGGCATGAAGGTAGGCGTAGCGGTCGGTGGGTTTTCGGTATAGGGTGGTGTTAATGTGGCCATCGCTTATTTGTACGGTGGTGTCCAGGAAGTGGACCTCCCATGTAGATTGGTCCAGGCTGAGGTTGATGGTGGGGTGGAAGCTGTTGAAAGCATGGTGGAATTCTTCCAGGGTCTCCTTCCCATGGGTCCAGATGATGAAGATGTCATCAATATAGCGTAGGTAGAGAAGGGGCATGAGTGGACGAGAGCTGAGGAAGCGTTGTTCCAGGTCAGCCATAAAAATGTTGGCATATTGTGGGGCCATGCGGGTGCCCATAGCGGTGCCACTGGTCTGGAGGTATATATTGTCACCAAATTTGAAATAATTGTGCGTGAGGATAAAGTCACAGAGCTCAGCAATAAGTTGTGCTGTGTCATCATCAGGGATACTGTTCCTGACAGCTTGTATTCCATCTGTATGTGGGATGTTTGTGTAGAGAGCCTCTACATCCATGGTGGCTAGGATGGTGTTTTCTGGGAGGTCACCAATGCATTGTAGTTTTCTCAGGAAATCTGTGGTGTCACGGAGATAGCTGGGAGTGCTGGTGGTGTAGGGTCTGAGTAGGGAGTCCACATATCCAGACAGTCCTTCAGTGAGAGTGCCAATGCCCGAGATGATGGGGCGTCCAGGATTTCCAGGTTTGTGGATCTTAGGTAGTAGATAGAATAACCCCGGTCGGGGCTCTAAGGGTATGTTGATTTGTTCCTGTGTTAGTGTAGGGAGTGTCCTGAGTAGATGGTGCAGTTTCTTGGTGTATTCCTCAGTGGGATCTGAGGAAAGCGGCCTGTAGAATTTGGTATTGGAGAGTTGTCTGGCAGCCTCCTTCTGGTAGTCAGACCTGTTCATGATGACAACAGCACCTCCTTTATCAGCCTCTTTGATGATAATGTCAGGGTGGTTTCTGAGGCTGTGGATGGCATTGCGTTCTGCACGACTTAGGTTATGAGGCAAGCGATGTTGTTTTTCCACAATTTCTGCCTGTGCACGTCGGCGGAAGCATTCTATGTATAGGTCCAGACTGTCATTTCGACCCTCAGGAGGAGTCCATGTGGAGTTCTTCTTCCTGTGTTGTTGGTGGGAGGGTATCTGTGTATCAGTGCGCTGTTCAGTGTTATCATGAAAGTATTCTTTGAGTTGGAGGCGGCGAAAGTAGGCTTCCAGATCACCACAGAACTGTATCATGTTCGTGGGGGTGCTGGGGCAAAAGGAGAGTCCCCGAGATAGGACAGACTCTTCTGCTGGGTTGAGTGTTTAGCTGGATAAATTGACGATATTGCTGGGTGAGTTAGGGGTACCCCTGTTGTGGCCCCATGTGGCAGGAAGGATTTTAGACAGCTTACGGTCCTTTTTCCTTTGTAGAGAGGTGAAGTGTGTAATGTAGATCTCTTGTCTTATTTTAGTAAAGTCCATTTGTGTGGAGGGTTGGTTATTTATGAAAGTCTCCAAGTTGGAGAGCTCTTTCTTGATGTTTTTCTGTATAAATAAAGAAACAAATCAACAGAGCCAGACGTGTACCCAGAAGCCTCCTGCTACAAGACAGGCCCAGAAGAGAAACCAACAGAACTCCACTGGCCATCACCTACAGTCCTCAGCTTAAACCTCTCCAACGCATCATCAGTGATCTACAACCCATCCTGGACAATGATCCCTCACTTTCACAGACCTTGGGAGGCAGGCCAGTCCTCGCCCACAGACAACCTGCCAACCTCAAGCATATTCTCACCAGCAACCACGCACCGCACCATAACAACTCTAACTCAGGAACCAACCCATGCAACCAACCTCGATGCCAACTCTGCCCACATATCTACACCAGCAACACCATCACTGGACCTAACCAGATCAGCTACAACATCACCGGCTCATTCACCTGCACGTCCACCAATGTTATATATGCCATCATATGCCAGCAATGCCCCTCTGCTATGTACATTGGCCAAACTGGACAGTCACTACGCAAGAGGATAAATGGACACAAGTCAGATATCAGGAATGGCAATATACAAAAACCTGTAGGAGAACACTTCAACCTCCCTGGCCACACAATAGCAGATGTAAAGGTAGCCATCTTACAGCAAAAAAACTTCAGGACCAGACTCCAAAGAGAAACTGCTGAGCTCCAGTTCATTTGTAAATTTGACACCATCAGATCAGGATTAAACAAAGACTGTGAATGGCTATCCAACTACAGAAACAGTTTCTCCTCCCTTGGTGTTCACACCTCAACTGCTAGCAGAGCACCTCACCCTCCCTGATTGAACTAACCTCGTTATCTCCACACTGATATATACCTGCCTCTGGAGATTTCCATTACTTGTATCTGAAGAAGTGAGGTTCTTACCCACGAAAGCTTATGCTCCCAGTACTTCTGTTAGTCTCAAAGGTGCCACAGGACCCTCTGTTGCTTTTGAATAGGACTAAACTATGTACATAATAGTTTTTTGCCTTTTGTTTCATAATAGATTTTATCTATATAACCCTTTGGCTGATTTTTAAAGTGTTACATAAACAGGACAGGTGAAATATTATCATGTAAAGCAACCATAAACACATGAAAAGACCTAGGTTTACAATTTATGATTAAAACTCTACTATCTACACAATATACATAGACATAAAATGTAAAAACTTAAATATCTTAGAAACAGTAGCCAATCAGTTGTTTTAATTGTCATATTTGAATTCAGCACATCAAAATACATAATAAATAGCACATTTTATCTCTGAAGCAGACGACTTCTCAAAAATTGTAGACCAGTGTAACTCACAAGCTGTTATTTTGCCACACAAGCTGTTATTTTGCTAGGGCTCTCCACATTTCTTCCCCCTCCCTCCTCTGATCATAACCCCTGACCGAACTTGGCAGAAGGCTGTGTTGCTTAGTTTAGTTCAGGCCTGCGGCCTGCAAAGGCCTGCATTGTGGGCTTTCACCGGCATCTCAAGCAATATAAGGGAGGCCGGCCAGGCCTATTCCCTCACAAGTCCCTCCTCTGATGCCTTGTAGGCATCACTATCCTGGGTTACCGAAGGGTACAGAGAGGTATATTCAGAGGCGTTAAATGTGTATGGGGGTTCAACAGATTCGGGAATTGTGGGGTCTGGGGAATTTGTAGGGAGGGAGTTGATACTAGGGGAGACAACGCTTAGCTGACTAGTTTGGGTTTCTGAAGGACAATAAAGAGTTGGCTCGGAGTCAGTTAGAGGGAAAAGCAGAGCCTGGAGTGGAGAGCGGATTTGTTAATAGGGAAATTGGCATGCCTTGTACAGGCAGCAAATTACGGCCATCAACAACAGCTGCTAATTGCCAGTATTACTCCAGCTAATATTTTTAAGACTGTGGAAGTTAAGAGACTGGGAGGGACCTGGGCGATTTCCTTGGAGGCAAAACACAAGACATCATGGGAGGAGCATAAGGTACCCACATGGTAAGCAGTTTGGAATGCCTTGGCTTCCTTGCGGTACTCAACCTCCAGCAAGTAGATTTGGTCTTGGAGATGGGAAATATTAGAGATTAGGGGAAGAAGGGAGGTTAAATGTAGGAAGCGGTTTGAATTAGGGAGGTCCAATCAAAGGTTATGGGGACAGATGGGTGGAGGTTTACATAAATTTGGGGGTTAGCTGGCCAAGTAATGAATCGGCTACCCTGCACAGTAGACAGATTTAGGTGGAAGGGGAGAGGGATGTGGGGGTTTGAGGGCAAGGCACACCCATTTTCCTTTTTAAATAAGGGGCTTCTATTTGGGGATCTACCAACAGCATCCCCTTCCCAACAGACTGCATCAAAGATGTTTAGAATTTCTACAGGGCGCAATTTGCGAACACAAAACAGCTGGGGAGGTTCCAAGGGCCACAATGTCCATAGGGTATCGATTCCCACCCAAATATGCTGGGCAATAAAATTTGGGGTGGTGGTGATGAAACGGCTGGGTTCGCGGGGCGGCTTGACTTCCCAGACCTGTCAACTGATAACCCAGTCCCACAGGCAGCCCGCCCAGGGCCCAGGCAAAAGTAAGTGTAACAGGGCCCAGGTGCCATTGATCGGCCCCGAAGCCTGGAACGAGCATTTTCAGGAGTCGCAGGTCCAACCTGACAACGTCCACATATGTCTCCACCTCCATAGCTCAGGTGGCACTCCCACATCAGTGGTAAGGGCTTTGGGCCAGTGTTGGTTAAGGACGTCGCCCTGCATCTCCATTAGAAGGCCATTAAAAAAATCCTGCATTTCACCACAAGCTGTGTCCCATTGGGTGGCTTTTCCTATTAAGACGAGAGTGTTTATTAATTTTGTTAAGAGGGTTTGAGTTGCAGTTCCTAGGCTTGACAGGGTGTGTAGGGCCTCTATTCCTGTATGGGTATTGGTTAAGCCAGCCTCAGTGATGAGGCCTGCAGCCCTCTCCAAATTTCCTAGTGTTGCTCGTGGTCTTGGGCTTTATCTATGGTCCAGATAGCAGCTGCACCAGTTAGACCGTGCAATGCTCCTTCCAGTATGTCTCGCCTCCTTCGAAATTTTTCCCATTGCATAAGTTGAGCCAGCCGGATAGCTGCTTCTTTGGTACAGTTGGGGTATAGGGTAGTTATTTGGAAACTAGAGATGGGGAAGGAAAAAGTGGTGGTTCCTAAGATTGCATTTAGCACAATCCACCACTGGAAACGACTATCCCTACGGTAGGGTGTGCTATACCACATAGCTTGGCTGAATACCTTTGGGGTGCAGGCCCAGGTCAAATTAGGGAGTTTTAGATGGTGTTCGGGCAAAAGATAAGAGGGATCAGTTGGGGAATGGGGATTATGCCGATAAGCAATTAGGGAGTCTTTGATTGTAGGGGCTGCCCTTCTACATGTGAAAGTGAATTTAGGGTGGCAGCCCGAATAAGTGGAAGGGATACCAAAACTCAGATAAGTAATTACAAAGCATTGTCTGGAGGTTCCTTCCTTAAACGTTAACTCACAAGTGCCTGCCATTGCTAGTATTTCCGTTCTGAGTCGGGAGTACTCCCCCAGAGCCACAAAGTTGGTGGTGCCAGGGCCGAAGGGAAAGGTGTCTTTAGTGACTGTTTCATTTTTACGCCACTTAATGGTGTGGCCATACAGATGTTTATCAGGTTTTTCTGAAAACAGGGAAGAACAAAACCTTGCTATATCAAAGGGGCCCTCTGGCTTAGGCCAATCCGAAGCGTTAGTAAAAGTGACTGCGGATGTAGGCCTGGGGGTCCCGGGGACCTGAGTGGGAGCCAGCCTTACAGGGGCGGGGGTGGCTATTTGACCAGTTACTGCCTCATCCACCCAGTTTGGAAGTGCTGTTCACACGGAAGGAAGCTGTGGGTAATTACAGGAATCCATCCCCGGTATAAAACCCAGATAGTAGCGGACCCCGCACTCCCAGGACGTCATACCACATGTTCCCCCCTGCCAGAAAATGATATTTCTTCGCTGGTACCAGGGTAGGTTTTCAATGTCCTTTGTTGTAACCACTCTTTTGTTCTGCAGAGACTCCAGGGAGCGGGCAACTCTGGCCCTTGCAGGAGCCTGGGGTTGAGAAGTGGAGGATGGTGGTTTGAAGGTTGATGCTGGGACAGGAGTTAGTCCAGAGGTCCAAAAAAACCCAAGTGAATCATGAAAGTTTAAGATTAATAATAATAGCATAGTCACACACATAAACCAAATAGAAGGCATGAGCCACTTCCGAACTTTGGCCGATTCCTTAATTCTGTCGGCGGGATCTGTCATAGTCTCAAGACGGTACCTAAGGGCGCTAGGCTCGCCGCAGGATTTTAGGGAGGCGTTATTTTGGCCTTTCTTCTTAATGGGTAGCGAGGGTTTTTATGCGGAAGGTTCTGGGTTATTTCCTCGGCTTCCCACAGCGCCTCATCTGGTCCGGAGCCAATAAGTGGGGGTGAGATTGTTAAGTCAACCGGGGCCTTGACCCTCTTGCACTGGGAGGCGTGGATCCAGTTGGGCAGGTAACGGCACTTAACAGCAGTGTGGGTGGTCAGCAATACCTGGAATGGGCCCTTCCACCGTGGCTCCAGGCAGTTTTTCCTTTGATACCTTTTTACATACACCCACTCTCCTGGTAGTAAATCATGGCAAGGAGAATCAACTGGAGCGGGAAAGGCACACTGCACCTGTGCATGTAAAGACTTAGCACATTTCATGAGTTTTTTACAATACGCCAGGACGGTTTCATCCGTGAGTTGTGTATCTAGATAACTGGGTGTCACTGGCGGGGCCGTTGGCATTCTCATGGGTCGTGCCATTAGAATTTCATGGGGAAAGAGACCGTGTTTTTGAGCAGGGGTACTTCTCATTTGCATTAAGGCCAGTGGTAGGGCGGTTGGCCATTTAAGGCCGATTTCCGCACAGACCTTAGCAATTTTGTTTTTAAGTACTCCGTTTATTCGTTCCACTACACCAGCACTTTGTGGGTGGTGAGCGCAGTGGAAGCGCTGAGTTCTTCTGAGCGCTTTGCAGACTTGCTGCATGACTTGGCCAGTAAAGTGGGTGCCTCGGTCACTGTTGATGGAAAGAGGCAAGCCAAATCGGGGAATGAATTCCTGTAGCAGCTTTTTTGCTATGGTCATGGAGTCCGCTTTAACACATGGATAAGCTTCTACCACCCTGAAAATCTACAAACACACATCAGAACATATTCATACGAACAGCATTTAGGCATGCTAATAAAATCAATTTGAATATTTACAAAAGGGCCCCATGGGGAGGGGTGTGCAGCAAGCTTGGTCTTGACAGGGTTTCCCACATTATGAGCAAGACACACCGGACAGGTGCTACAATACTCCTATGCTATTGAAGCAAAATATGGGGCACACCAATGCTGCCCAATTGATTGAATCATTCCCCCTTTTCCCACATGGGCCAACCCATGGGCCATGCGGGCCAGATGAGGGAGCAAAGCGCCAGGTGCCACCAGGCGGCCATCTGGGGAGCGCCATATGTTGTCAGGCGACTTTACACAACCCATCGTTCCCCAGAGCTGTTTTTCCTCCTCCGTTGCCAACTCCTACATGTCCGCCAAGTCCCTTAGGAGGGTTGGGGGCACGTCTGGGGAGGATGGCTTGGCGGGGGACGGGCCTGGATTTGGGTCGGCCAGAGCCATAAAACAAATAGCAACAAATTCAGCCGGAGGCCCGGAAAGGGCTGCCTGCCTGGCTGATCCATCAGCCAGGGCATTTCCTCATGTGACCTCATCACAAGGGATTTGGTGAGCAGCACATTTTATAATGGCTACTTTGGAGGGCAATAAAAGGGCAGAAAGAAGTGCGTCAACATAGGGCCCATTGCGGATGTGGGCTCCCCCAGAAGTGAGGAACCCACGGTACTTCCAGAACTGTCCATAGTCGTGCACTACCCTGAAGGCGTAGCGGGAATCAGTGCAGATGTTAACTGACCGATTCTCTGCAAGGGAACAGGCACGAGTAAGGGCGACCAACTCAGCCACTTGAGCTGAGCACATCCCTGGCAAGGAGTGTGCTTCCACCAATTCGTGGGGAGAGCACACTGCATAACCCGCAACAAGGATGCCCTCCGGGTTTCTAAGGCAGGAACCGTCAACAAAGTACACTAGGTCAGGGTTGGGCAAAGGGGTATCTTTTAAATCCACCTGGGGGGGACACAGTTCATCGATAACGACTTGACAGTCATGCGGTTCTCCATCCCAGGCTGTCGGGAGCAATGAAGCTGGATTAAGAACTGGGCATCGGACTAGGGTTACATTTGGGGCATTTAAAAGCAACATTTCATATTTTGTTAGGCGGGAGTTGGACAAATGCTGGGTGGCTCCCCTTAGGAGGAGCGCCGTCACTGCATGGGGGACTGCCACAAGAAGGGGGGAACCCAGGATTAGTGCTGCCGAGGTATCTACTAGGATTGCTGCTGCAGCCACTGCTCTGAGGCAAGGTGGCAGTCCTGCCACCACCGGGTCCAGAGGGGCACTATAATAAGCGACAGGCCGTTGGGAGTCCCCGTGTTTCTGGGTGATTACCCCCTGTGCTATTTCATCCTTTTCATGGCAAAAGAGTGTGAAAGGTTTGGAATAGTCGGGCAAGCCCAAGGCGGGGGCACTAGACAACCGCTCTTTAAGTTCTTTGAAAGCGTTTTCGGCTGTTTGGGTCCAGGGAAGGGGTTCCCATACGTCTTTGTGTGTTAAATTATGTAAGGTTTTGGCAATAGAGGCGTATTCTGACACCCATTGGCAGCAATAGCCCGCCATTCCAAGAAAGCCACGGAGCTGGTTTTTAGTGGTGGGTCTCGGAACCTGAAGTAGCGCTTTTATTCTGTCACTGGACAGATGCCTTTCCCCTGCAGTTAAATCATGTCCCAAATAATGAACTCGAGGCAGGCAGAGCTGCAATTTTGATTTTGAAGCTTTATGCCCCTTTCTTGCCAGGGCCTGTAACAGTGCCAGGGAGTCAGCTTGACAAGCCTCCAAGGTTGGGGAGGCTATTAGGAGATCGTCTACGTACTGTACTAAGGTGGACCCTTTAGGGAGTACAACATCCTCCGGGTCCTTTCTGAGGATCTGGGAGAAAATAATGGGTGATTCCGTATAGCCTTGTGGCAGTCTGGTCCAGGTATAGTGTAGCCCCTGGAAGGTAAAGGCAAACAAATACTGGCTTTCTGGGTGGATGGGAATAGAGAAAAAAGCAGAGCACAGGTTCACCACTGTAAAGTAGGTGGCCGAAGGGGGAATACAGAGGGTAGTAGCGGGGTTAGGGACAACGGGGAACAGAGGATGAACGACCGCGTTCACGGCCCATAGGTCCTGAACAAGTTTGGGAAACACTGCTATAGAGAGTAAACATGCTAATTATAGGGCAGGATATAGAATAGAAATAGTTGGGGGTTGGTGAGCCGAAGGCACTTGCCTAATTGGAAACATAGGAGCAGATAGGGGCATCAAAGGTTGGGACTGAATTTCTTTTAACCGTTTTTTAGTCTCTTCTAATTGGGCTTTAACTTTATCATGGGAGTTGTTTAAACTCCTTTGAATAGATTCCCGGCATCGTTTTTCCATTTCCCCATACCAATTAAAGAATGCATCCGATTGGGTTTGTTTTGCCTTAACGGTTAACAAGGCTCCCCGAAGATGCAAAATTTTGTTAAAACAGAAAGTCCCCTCCTCTGGGAACTGCAAACTTGGGTTATCTCAGGTATTCCATTCCAATCCTTCAAGAATTTGCAGTTTAAAGGGCCATAATTAGAGTACATGTACGCGGCTGGGGTGCCCTTTTCCGGCACGGGGATCTGCTTGGACTGCGAGGTCCCCATGGCCAGATGACTTTGCCCAAACAACCCTTCAATTTATTCAGGCAAAGGGTTATTCAAGCAAATCCACCTGACCACCAACGGGTCAGTCGACTCGCTGCTCCTGGTGGTCCTCCTCGGACGGGGGTCTACACCAACTCCGGCAGACTCCAAATGTCCTTGCCGGCGCTGGATGTAGCAACCCGGCTGGGGACTTGCAGCTAGTGTTTTGTTACTTTAGGGTATGCATATACTCTACCACACTTATCAAACAGCTATTTAATATCTAATAAGCTCAGGCCTCTTTCTTTGGCGAGACCTCCTATCCTAGACCTCCTTTCCAGGCGCGGTCAGCGCCTCAACATTCACACCAATAGGAAGGGCTTTACAAGGGTGGTCCTCACACACACCCCTTTTGGCAAAAGGGCACCGGTCCGCCTTCAAGGGAACGGGATAGGAGACCCCACTGCCTCCGGTACGGTGGGCGATTTCCAGGGACTCCCCATCTCTCTGAGCAAGGGGAGGGAGCCTCCTGCTCCAAGCGGGACCGCTCCAAGTGGAAAATCAAGGGAGGAACTCAGTCATGGGTCAACCAAACAGAAGGGTTAGGAAAGGCGCGGTCCCCACACACTCCTCCCCCAGCAGAGAGCACCGGCCTATCTTCAAAAGAATGGGATGGGTTACTCCACTGCCTAGGAATACATGGGCGGTTTCCCGGGGCCTCCCTGCTCTCCAGGCAAGAAGGGGCTTCTCGGCACTTCAACGGAAACTGGGGTAGGGTCACCTCACGGCCCACAATCACACAGCACACCTAAATTGGGACTTCATTATGGCATCTCTCACCACTACCAGCCTATTGCTGGTGGGAGCCCTGCCAACCCCCTCGGCCACTCTGGGGTCTACGCTTCCCGGGGTCAACAGTGACCGGATAAATATCACCCTCCGGGGAGACCAATACCCGAAGGGCAAGCCACACAAAGCAAACTACACAATACGAAGCAGAAGGAACTGGAGCAGAGCTGGGCCCCACAGGCTGGCCCGGGGGGGCTCCTCAACCCACAAACACACAGTAGAAGAAGCTTCCCCAAACCAATCCATGAACCCTCTACTCCGTGGGAATCGAAAGTTTAATTCACACACTCTCTCGCTGCCTGCACACAGCCACTCCTCTGACTAGACAGTGACTCGTGTGCAGACATTGGGGGGAGGCGTTTATGAGCCGTCTGTCAGTTATTCTACAAACGGCTTTTCCATGACAATTTGGGGGCTCATCCGGGATCACTCGAGGTCCCACCAGACCGCACGACCGCGGACCGCTTCCACACCGATCCCGGGCACCAGGTAAGAGACCGTTGTCTCTATTTGGGCTTCAGTGGGGAGCTGCCTGTAGGCTCTGGGTTTAGGTGAGGGCGCGCTGTGATACGAACCTTTCAAGGCTAGACTCATTTTGCCTGATGCTTGCTCTTCATGCCGGCTAACGCACAATTGTCTATTTTATTTTGAGTATATAGAGGGAGTATTGTTCATAGGCCGAGTGAAAGGGCACAAGGCCAAGGGGAAGAAATGTGGAGAGCCCTAGCAAAATTACAGCTTGTGTGGCAAAATAACAGCTTGTGTGTTATTGGCAGTGGAAATATGATAACCGCTTGTTGATGAAATATAATAACCGCTTGTGTGAAGAAATTAGTTCTAGCTAAATAAGAACATAAGAACGGTCGTACCGGGTCAGACCAAAGGTCCATCTAGCCCAGAATCCTGTCTACCGACAGTGGCCAATGCCAGGTGCCCCAGAGGGAGTGGACCAACAGGCAATGATCAAGTGATCTCTCTCCTGCCATCCATCTCCATCCTCTGACAAACAGAGGCTAGGGACACCATTCCTTACCCGTCCTGGCTAATAGCCATTAATGGACTTAACCACCATGAATTTATCCAGTTCTCTTTTAAACGCTGTTATAGTCCTAGCCTTCACAACCTCCTCAGGTAAGGAGTTCCACAAGTTGACTGTGCGCTGCGTGAAGAAGAACTTCCTTGTATTTGTTTTAAACCTGCTGCCTATTAATTTCATTTGGTGACCCCTAGTTCTTTGTATTATGGGAATGAGTAAATAACTTTTCCTTATCCACTTTCTCCACATCACTCATGATTTTATATACCTCTATCATATCCCCCCTTAGTCTCCTCTTTTCCAAGCTGAAGAGTCCTAGCCTCTTTAATCTCTCCTCATATGGGACCCGTTCCAAACCCCTAATCATTTTAGTTGCCCTTTTCTGAACCTTTTCTAGTGCCAGTATATCTTTTTTGAGATGAGGAGACCACATCTGTACGCAGTATTCGAGATGAGGGCGTACCATCGATTTATATAAGGGCAATAATATATTCTCAGTCTTATTCTCTATCCCCTTTTTAATGATCCCTAACATCCTGTTTGCTTTTTTGACCGCCTCTGCACACTGCGCTGACATCTTCAGAGAACTATCCACGATGACTCCAAGATCTTTTTCCTGACTTGTTGTAGCTAAATTAGCCCCCAGTGTTAACTTCTCCTATAATTCCAGCTAAATGCAAAACTAGCCAATTAGATACCTTCTTTGGGCATCCTGTCAACCCCTCCCTGGTATACTGAACATAATGCCCCAGAAGGTACCATGCACTATTCCGAGAATGTACCCTAGCTGGTGCCAAGTTTTGACTGCATCAGGCTTCTCGAGAAGCCCCTCACCCAATATGCACCCAATTCTCGGAAAAATAATGAGGAAGGTACCGAGAAATGGAACAGACCCCAACTCTTTTATTTTTGTAAATGACGTATCATTTGTACTATGTTTGTGGTTTGTAAGAATAAAAGCAGCCTGCGAGCTGTGATCGGGGATGTAGTTTCTGACTGCAACCCCCAACGCGTTGGTATGTATTGCAGTAAACTGGCCTCGGGCTTGAGTCTGTGAACTAAAATCAATGCGTGGGTGACTTTTTCCACGACAGGATCTTAGCTAGGAGACTGTTCCAATGGAAGACTTATTCGGCTGTTTTAGGGTTAGTACAGAGCCAAAAACATATTTTTTTAAAAGTGGTACATGAATTGATTAAGATGAGAAAAGGCATGTTTTTCTTTCTCAACTAATTCAAACAAAGAATTTTTCTCATACTTCTATCAAAATAAGTCGCATCTGGTCTGAGGCCAAACAGGTCTAAAATGAGAAATGGTAAGAAAGCTATAAGCATGTGAAAGCATGTTACTCTGGAAGTCTGAATATGTACTTCATTATGCGGACTAGCTTTTGAAAACAGAAAAGATATTACATATATATAGATGCACACACCTGTGGAGGAAAAAGTTTGCTAGGGCCTAAACTTTAGTTGGCTCGGGCCTGAACTTTGGTTCAGACCTGAACATTAGTTAAGTCTATTGTAGGTGAAAGGTTTTTAGAGGCAGAATAGAGGAAAAGTACAAAAGCTGAACTATCTATAATTATAAGGCCTATGATTCATAGTGCTGCATTGACGGTTTTGGGGAAGTCTGGAAATCGCAGTAGGATAGACTGTGAAAAACAGGAAAGCTTAGAAACCGCAATAAAGCAGACTGTGAAAAACAGGAAAGCTTGCTAAGCTATATTCCTTTTATGGAGAGTGTATTCCAAATATGGCAATAATGTTGATAAGAAAGTATGTATTATATAATTGTGGTTTTATGCTATATAAGCTGTGAAAAATTCTGTAATCAGGGGGATTGCTAGTTTACTGGTACCCCCCATGCATGCATGAAAATAAAAAGGCCTCAGGCGATTCTGATCCAAACACAACTCGTGGTCATTTTTCCACAACAATCTTGGTGCCGTGACTCGGATCCACAGACTGTCCACCAGACCAGGAGACCGCGGACCATTCCCCTCCGAACCCAGCCGGCACTTGATAGGTGAGAGACCTTTTAAATCTCTATTTGGGTTATCGGTGGAGGACTGTCCGTAGGCCCTGGGTCGGGTGAGTAGCAAGCTGGATACGGACCTTTGCTGCCAGACTCGCCTGACAACTTTTTGGTTTCCCCGGGAAGAGTCATGGGTAAGTGGCGGGGAGTCGGGGTTCCCACAAGGATAGGCCTCGGTTGTAGGCCTTACCTCAGCGTTTGTGTGCAAGTGTGAATGACTGAAACGAGTGACGGTCATAGGAAGATGCCCAGAGCTTTCTGCGAGGCCTTGAGGCTTACGACCAGGAATGTCTCTAAAGCAAGCCCTATGACCCGTGTGAGTGGCCTGATAGTGTTCAGGGGAGCTGAGGATCGTGGGAAAAAGGGATTATAGGTTCAGGAAGACGCTATCGGAAACCTAGGGATAGCTGACCAAAACCCTATAATCAGGTAGACTCCAGGAAAATGGGGGGCGGTGAGTCTAAAAAAACCTGCCGTCCCGCCAAAAGGCACACCAGCGTTTTATATGTATAAGAATTATAGTCCTTTTACTTGTAAGTTTTTAGATAAATGGAATTGGTATACCAGGGATGATCCGAATTTACAGTTTCCCATAGAGGGAAGTTTTGATCTTGACAAAATTGTTCACCTTAGAGGTGCACTATTGGTTAATAAAGTGGGGCAGGGTCATTATGATGCGTATTTTGATTGGTATGGGGAAACAGAAAAACGGCGCCGTGAATCTCAATTGAGGAGTCTTAAGGACTCCCAGGAGAAACTTAAAATCCAATTAAAAGAGATAAAAGAGAAGTCAACTGACCTCCAAAACCCTGCTGTAGAGCAAGCACCCCTTTACCCTTCTAGGCCCCCTAAGGAAGAGAACCTTTCAGCCCCTCCCTATGATCTTATAGATTTATATGTAGAAAACAGATCTTTTGTACCCATTAGGCAGGAGGCATCTGCTGCCCCCGCTCAGGTTCAAGGGGAAAGTGAGCCCCCTTCAGTACTTAGGGTGGTGGCAGACTCCACCGTCCAGGTTCCTCTTCAGAAACCCCCGACGCCAATCACCGGATTGCCTTCAGAAACCGATCCCCAGTCACCTTCTGATTCTCCAGTTACAATGGTAAATAAGACAAATGAGCTCCTTGATAAGTCTCTTGCTAGAATGAATGAATTTTTGGAGAGTCTTCAACAGGAGAGACAAGAAAGAGGATTGACATTAGTGGGAGTTCAGGAGGAGGAAGAAGAAGGAGAAGGGGTACCTAGCACGAGTTCTAAAGGACCCATTATTAGAAGTAAGGGAAGAGGGGTTTTTCTTACCTCTACCCCAAGACTTAACTGTGCAACTGGTTTGCATCCCCTACGTGAACTCCCAGGCGTAGATGCCCTGGGGCAGGGAACCACGGTGACTGTGCATGCACCTTGGTCAGCTGCAGATTTATTTCATTTAAAAAAGACATTTCCCAACATCAGGGAGGATCCTGTGAAATTTCAAGAGGAATTAGGAATTGTTAGAAGTTGTTATACTCCTACATGGGCCGATTTAAACCAGCTCCTAAGGGGAATGGTGCCCAGGGAAACCTTGGATCGCATTTTTGATACTGCCGGAAGGCCTGAGGTTGACCCTGGCACTGGACAGGAGTTGTCAGCCCTTAGAGATAGGATAATGGATGCTATTTTAAAGGTCTGCCCAAAGAAAGCAGACTGGACTAAAATTAATACATGTAAGCAAAATAAAGGAGAAAATCCTGCTGATTATATGCAACGTCTTAAACAAGTATTTGAAAGACACTCCGGCATTAATAATGCTGAGGAGGACGCTGAGCAAGCAGTGGTAGCAGCTTTTGTGCAAGGACTTAATCAGAAACTGGGTGACCAGCTAAAAATAAGTATTGTTGACTGGGAGGGAAAAAATCTGAAGGAAATATTAGTGGCAGCCCAGCATTATTATTGTGAACTTGAAAAGAAAAAGGAAGATACAGAGACTAAGTTGCTAGCCCTTCAGGTCCAAAAAATGCAGGAAGCCCATGGGAAGATCGGAGGTAAAAAGGGACAACCCAAACAGAATTATAATTGTTCAGCCCCTATGGAACAAAGTAATACTAGTTGTTTTTATTGTAGACGAGAGGGTCATTGGAAAAGGAATTGTCCCTTTCGTCCTGACCGCCGCCCCAATCAACCTGCCTATCCTTTTCCTCCACCTCCTTTTCCTCCCCCTGCTCCTTTTCTTCCCCAAAACCCGTAGGCCAGCCAGGAGACTGGTAACATCATTGCTTCATTTATCCCCTTGGATCAATCTGGACAATATGTAACCTGTGTTGTAGAAGGGATATCCACTTCCTTCTTGGTAGATACTGGCGCTTCGCGGTCTACCCTTCGCGCCAGTGGTTTTCCCTCCCTCCCTCTGACTCCTGAAATTGTAAATGCGGTGGGGGTAGGTAATACTCCCATTCCCCATCCTGTCTACCCTTGTCAGTTTCTATCGGCCCTCTGTCAGACCGTCATGCCTTTTTTCTTAGCCCTTGTTCACCTGTTAACCTATTGGGGAAAGATTTGCTGTGTAAATTAAATTGTACCATATATTGTTCCCCGGATGGGGTATATTTGGATGTTCCTGATCCAAGCTGCAATGAGGTCTTGGCAGTCCTGCAGGAAGACATGCCAGAAGGGGAACGGGATCCCAGCCCTTCCTTGTTGCAACAGGAATTGCTGGCTAAAGTTCCCCCCTCCTTGTGGTCAGATCATGTTAACCAGGTTGGGTGCATTAGAACGGCTCAACCTGTTAAAATTCACCTAAACCCAGCAAAGTCTCTACCCAGGGTTCAACAGTATCCTCTTTCTAAACAAGCCGAGGAGGGAATTCGGCCAGTGATTGACTCCTTAATTCAACAGGGGATTATTGTACCAGCCATTAGCGAATGTAATACCCCCATTCTACCGGTTAAAAAACCAGGCAGGGAGACATGGCGTTTTGTCCAGGATCTCCGTGCTGTAAATGCAATTATTCTCCCCGTTTTTCCTGTTGTTCCTAATCCTGCAACTATTATTTCCTCTATTCCCTCTTCAGCTACTTTTTTTACTGTCATTGATCTTTGTTCAGCTTTCTTTTCTATCCCGATTCATGAAGATAGTCAGTATTTGTTTGCCTTTACTTATCAAGGACTTCAATATACTTGGACCAGATTGCCCCAAGGTTATACTGAATCACCTAACCTGTTTTCTCAAGCCCTCAAAAGGGACTTAGATGATATTGTGTTTCCAATGAAGTCCACCTTGGTCCAGTATGTAGATGATTTGCTTTTAGCTTCTCTATCACTAGAAGCTTCCCAGACCGATTCCCTTGTACTTTTACAAGCACTAGCAAAAAAGGGTCACAAAGTCTCTAAGACAAAATTACAGCTATGCCTACCCAGAGTCCATTATTTGGGACATGACATCTCAGCTGGAGAGAGACACCTGTCTCCCTCGCGGGTGCAGGCCATTCTTCAAGTACCTAGGCCAACCACAAAGAAATAGATGAGAGGGTTTTTGGGAATGGCCGGATATTGCAGACAATGGATTCTTGGATATGCAGCTATTGTTAAACCTCTTCATAAGATGACTCTCGATAGGATTCCAGAACCCCTTCAGTGGACCCCTGAGGCAGAGGAAGCCTTCACCCAAATTAAAAAGGCTCTTACGAGGGCCCCTGCCCTAGGTCTTCCAAATTATCAAAAGCCCTTTACTCTTTATTGTCATGAAAGAGAGGGAATAGCTCAGGGGGTCCTTACTCAAACCCACGGTTCTGTTCAGAGGCCCATTGCTTATTATAGCTCCCCTCTGGATCCAGTAGCGACTGGACTCCCCCTTTGTCTCAGGGCGGTGGCTGCAGCTGCAGTCCTGGTTGAAACTTCTGCTACTCTTGTTCTCGGATCCCCTTTGTGCGTCGCTGTTCCACATGCAGTGACGGCCTTACTTTTAAAGGGGAATATCCAGCATCTTTCTAATTCTAGACTTACTAAATATGAGATGATGCTTATAAATGCTTCTAATGTAACTCTTTCTCGTTGTCCTGTCCTCAACCCTGTCTCTCTTCTCCCTATCGCATCTGATGGGGAACCACATGATTGTCTTACTGTAACCGCCGAGCTTTCTACCCCCCGAATTGATTTAAAGGATACCCCGCTTCATAACCCCGATCTATTATTTTATGTAGATGGGTCCTGTCTTAGAAATCCGGGGGGTTTGCTTGTTGCTGGTTATGCTGTTTGTTCTCAATATGAGCCTGTGGAGGCCTATTCCCTCCCGGAAGCCCACTCTGTCCAGGTTGCTGAATTGATTGCTCTTACTCGAGCTTGTATATTAGCAGCGAAAAAATCTGTTACTATTTATACGGATTCCCGGTATGCATTCGGTGTGGTCCATGATTATGGACAACTCTGGAAACACCGAGGGTTTCTCACATCAAAAGGGGGAAAAATTTGTAATGGACCTTATGTTGAGGCTCTTCTCTCTGCTCTGCAACTCCCCTCTATCATAGCAGTTGTGAAATATGTTGCTCACCAAAAACCCTATGATGATGTTACTAGAGGAAATGCCTTGGCAGACGCTACTGCCAAGCACGCAGCCCTTTCTGGGTCTCCGGCTTTAATCGAGTCTGTTTTTGTTTCACAACTCCCCTCCATAGCTGCTACCCTTCAGGATTTAGCTATTATGCAAGATTCGGCTCCCGAGTCTGAAAAAAATAAGATGAAGGCGGAATGGTTGTTTTTTATATCCGGATAACTTGTGGCACTCACCTACTGGCCGCTTGGTAGCGCCCAAGGCTTTACTCCCCTATCTTGCACGTGTGGCCCATGGTATGGCTCACGTAAGCAAAGGGGGAATGATTGCATCAGTATTGCAGCATTGGTATGCCCCAAATTTTCCTATAATGGCGCAACAGTATTGTAACTCTTGTTCTACCTGTCTAGCCCACAACAGTGGCAAACCGGTAAGAACCAGGCTTGCTGGACATTCCGCCCCTTGGGGACCCTTTGTGAATATTCAGATTGATTTTATTAGCATGCCCAAATGCTGTTCTTATGAATATGTTCTTGTTTGTGTTTGTATGTATTCCGGATGGATAGAGGCCTACCCTTGCGTAAAGGCCGATTCTCTAACCGTAGCAAAAAAATTGTTAAAGGACTTTGTTCCCCGATTTGGTCTGCCTCTCTCAATTAACAGCGATAGAGGTACCCATTTTACAGGCCAAATCATGCAACAGATTTGCAAGGCTCTCAACATTCCCCAGCACTTGCATTGTGCTCACCATCCCCAGAGTGCGGGGGCAGTGGAACGGAAAAATGGGGAACTGAAGAACAAGATCTCTAAGATCTGTAAGGAAACTGGTTTAAAGTGGCCTGATGCCCTTCCCCTCGCTCTCATGTATATGAGAAGCACTCCCTCGCGTAAGCATGGTTTATCCCCACATGAGATCCTTATGGCTAGACCCATGAGGATGCCAGTATCCCCTCCCCCACTCCAACACTACTTGGACTTGCAACTGAACGATGATACCATTATGACATATTGTCAGACTCTAATAAGATGCATCAGATCTCTTCACAAACAGGTCCAAAGTGCTCTGCCTGAACCAGCTGATACCCCGTGCCACCCCTTGCAGCCTGGAGATTGGGTCTATATAAAGGTGCACCAGAGGAAAACTGCTTTGGAAGCTCGCTGGAAAGGCCCTTACCAGATCTTGTTAACCACCCACACTGCGATCAAGTGCAAGGGACTAGCCAACTGGGTCCATGCCTCACACTGCAAACAGATATCGCCACCTTTAGACCCAGACGCCGAAGAATTCCATCCTGCAAACCCTGTTTTAGGAAACAATTTGGACAGTGATTGTGACCCCTCCCCCGGCTCTGATAAGGAACCCAGATATAATCTCAGGAAAAGACAACGGGTCAACTTATCTCCAGCCTGAAAAGGCCAGAATAACGCCTTTACAAGCCCAGTGGTGAGCCTAGCGCCCACTGGCACCTCAACTACCATGACCGACCCAACGGCTAGAAGGAAAGAATCAGCCATGGTACGAAAGTGGCTCATGCCTTCTATTTGGTTTATATGTGTAACTATGCTTTTATTATTATTGTTGAATTTTCGTGATACCTTTATGTTTTTCTGGGCACCTAGGATCTCCAGCACCTCCTTGATGACATCCACTCCCGTGTCTGTGAACCAGTTTACAAAACCACTAGGTCAAACCCAACAAGTAACCACCCCTCAAAATTGTATTAAACCACAACTACCACCCCGTGGGAAGAAAAGAAATACTCGCTCTGCCAAACCCAGCCAGGCCCAAAATTTTGTAACTATAAAGGACATTAAAAATTGGCCCTGGTATAAGAAACGAAGTATTATCCATTGGCAGGGAGGGACTTGTGGAGGTCACTCTTGGGAATGTGGCACAGATTGGATCTTGGGTTTTATTCCACAGGCTGCACCCTGTGTTTTTGGGCAAGTACCATCAGCATGTATTGTCCTCCCCAATTGGCTTCCCGACAACGAATATCAAAAACTACAACAACCCCTCGTTGCCACAAAAAAAAAACCCGTTGCCCCTATTCCTGTGGTATACCCAGACATCAGTAAGCCTATATACTCTTCTGAAACCCACTGGCCAAGACCCTCCCATCTTAGTAATTTGTCGGAATTTTGTAAAGATACTCTGTTTCTTAATATCCAAAATAGGTCTTATGAATGAACTATTGAGTGGAAAACAAATGGAATGGTGGAGATAGAAACTTTTGACATCACCACCAGGAAACCCAAGAAATCTGAATTTACCATCCTGGGATTTTATAGGGGGGTAGACATGATGGCCATCCCCGGGGTTTGTAACACCTCAACAGGGAAAGGTCCCTTTTGTTATTTAGTCACCCAGTTAAAAGGGGGTCAAATATATACCCAAAGGCTCTGTTCAACCTCAAGAAATTTTAATTGTATTCACACAATCCCCGTGACCATTGATGTAACCTGTACCCTATTGCAGTATGCCCCACCGTATGTTTTTAGAGTTAATGATTTCCAAAAATATGTGAAGGTGTTCAGTCAGCAAATGTGGTATAAGACTAACCCTAAAAGGGATATATATGGAAATCGATGGGCCATAATCAATGCCACCCTGGGAACCATAAGATTTATGTTACCCTTGTCTAGTTTCCAAATTACTTCTAAATATTATAACTGTTCAAGGGGGGCTGCTCTCCGAATAGCTCAACTACGGGCATGGGCTTTCCCCAAACGAAAAAGAGATTTGACTGGACATCTGTGGGATGGAGCTAATGGTGTAGCTACAATTTGGAATATCTATAAAAACCAACAGCATGCAGAAAAATTGGGCCAATTAGAAAAGGCCTCAGGACTTATTACAGGGGCACAACTAACCCAGGTGCAAGCCGGGGTAGGTGAATTACATGTCATTTCCGCCCTTGGTTCCTTAACCCAGAGACTTCTGGCAGAGATGGTATGGAACATCACTGGTGCTGGGGAGGCATTGCGGTAGGACACAGCATGTTCAGAGATCCAGGATTTTCTGAATGATCAATTAGCAACCATTCGAAGTGACCTCGAACACCAGGCCTGGCCCACTGCCCTCACAGACACCTCAGGAGTACCATCTGATCTGTGGCCATGGAGACATACCTGGAGGTTTTCAGGATGGAGATGTGTACAGTCCCAATGCTCCTTCCAAGCGTATGGACCAGTTAAAGGGATGTGGGCACCCACTTACCGAATCCTGCCGGGTCCATGGGGAGGATGCATCTGGGACTGGGTGATTCACCGAGATATATGGGAAATAAAACCACCTGGTTTACCTAGCCGATTTATAGTCAGTGCCCCTGAAATAACACCCAATATTTGGATTGGATTGGGAAATCAATGGACACTCTGGCTATCGGAACCCCCACAGCTTCAATGCATGCGTAAACTTAAACCAGGGGAAATAGTCACTGTTCATGACAATGTTTGCTGGGAGGGTAAGGGATTGGGGACCCTCTTAACAGGAGAAATAATTTTCCAGGCCAATGACAGCTGTGTGATTGTCAAAGCCCATATCATGCACAACACCCATTTTAACCTCTCCACGGTCTCCAGTAGCCAGATAATTTACTGTCCGGTGGATAAAATATTTCAATCTCCTCTCTGGTATGAGATGCCCTTTAACTGGACTTCTCTAATACCCGACCGTTTCCAAAATTTGCTTTTATTGTTGCCCAAGATTAAAAAAATTTCTGACTTACAAGGAAAAATTCATATCCTCGAAAACGTGTATCAAACAGAAAAAGGTGCCTTTCAGACCGCCTATCGATTGTCTTCTTTGTGTACTAGTCAAGATATGCTGTGTGCAGTGACCAAAATTATATATGAACCACACCATGTTGCTGTTATAAGTGGATTGATTATTGTATTAGGATTGTTTGCTTTAGGATTATGTTTTTGTTATTGCTGTTGCAAGGGATATTGCTGTGCCTGTAATTTTTCTGCTAAGCCTACTGCGAGGGAGCAGGTAGCCTTAATGATTGTTAATGAGGTTTATGATAAAAGTTGGGATGAGATAAGAGAAAAGGAAAAGACAGAAATTAGAGGGCTCATGAATGTGGAAGTTTAGGCCAAAGGTGGCGCTGGAAGCGCCAAAGGGGGAAATTGTGGAGGAAAAAGTTTGCTAGGGCCTAAACTTTAGTTGGCTCGGGCCTGAACTTTGGTTCAGACCTGAACATTAGTTAAGTCTATTGTAGGTGAAAGGTTTTTAGAGGCAGAATAGAGGAAAAGTACAAAAGCTGAACTATCTATAATTATAAGGCCTATGATTCATAGTGCTGCATTGACGGTTTTGGGGAAGTCTGGAAATCGCAGTAGGATAGACTGTGAAAAACAGGAAAGCTTAGAAACCGCAATAAAGCAGACTGTGAAAAACAGGAAAGCTTGCTAAGCTATATTCCTTTTATGGAGAGTGTATTCCAAATATGGCAATAATGTTGATAAGAAAGTATGTATTATATAATTGTGGTTTTATGCTATATAAGCTGTGAAAAATTCTGTAATCAGGGGGGATTGCTAGTTTACTGGTACCCCCCCATGCATGCATGAAAATAAAAAGGCCTTAGGCGATTCTGATCCAAACACAACGCGTGGTCATTTTTCCACAACACACCCATATTACACATCTAGAGGTACACATATACCATCTTCAAATATGTAATAATTTTACACATATGCTCCTAGCTAAGGTTGGACATTTTTCTGGATAAAAAAAATCTACATTTAGATTAGGATAAACATTTATAACAGATAATAAGCCTTTGTACTACAGGTCAGCGGCGGCCAGAACATCCCTCGGCCCGCGCCGCTTCCCGCAGGCCCAATTGGCCTGGAGCAGGAAACCGCGGCCAGTGGGAGCCGCAATCAGCCGGACCTGCAGACGGGGCAGGTAAACAAACCGTCCCGGCCCGCCAGAGGCTTTCCCTACACAAGCAGCATCCCAAGTTTGGGAAACACTGCTATAGAGAGTAAACATGCTAGTTATAGGGCAGGATATAGAATAGAAATAGGATTAATGAGTGTGTATGTTTGGGATAATAAAGATGGGTATCAGTGCTGTGTATGTCTATGTTACTATGTATAACGTTTAGAGTTTAAGATTGGTGTTAGTGTCCTGCATATGACTGATCACCATGTACAGAACATAATCACTTTAGCCACTACAGTATTGGGTGGGTGCTTTAACTTGTATACCTGTGCTGCATTATGTACAGTACTGATAATTTGTATAAAGTATGCAACTTATATTCAGTGTTCAAAACGGGAATTTACATTTAATAGTTGAATTATTGCTGAACCAGTTCTTGTCAGTAATAATAAAAATTTTATTGTTTTGAAAAAGCACTGCCCGTGTGTCAATCCTTTGAGCAGAAGGCTGTAGCCGTGTCCTCCCAGTGGTGAACAGATCTAGTCTGTTTTGGGGAATTTCCTGAAGGGCATAGGGAGATCCTTGGTAAACCCTGGCAATTCTACTAGGGCGGGTCCTCTCCTTTCACCTTGCAAGAACAGATTAATAGGTCAACATCATGGGAACCCAGAAGTAAGCAATAGGAGGGCTACTTTGTGGTCCCTGAGTCTGTTCTTGGGGTAACAGCTTCAATACATAGGAGGTGGAAAGTCAGCTAAATGAAGATATAGAAATGAATAAAGAAACACCAGAAGATAAGAGTATGGACAGCAAGAAGAAAGTATAAATATTGATTCAAGTAGTAGTCAGGTAGGTATTACAATTAGTGAAAGGGCTATAGCCAGGGCCGGCTCCAGGCACCAGGGGAGGAAGCACGTGCCTGGGGCGGCACATGCTAACGGGCGGCATTCCGTCCATTCCTGGGGTGGCACAGTGCGGGCAGCATTTTTTTTTTTTGCTTGGGGCTGCAAAAATGGTAGAGCTGGCCCTGGCTATAGCTAATCAGGCTAGAAAACTGTAGGAGGTGCAAGGGAAACAACTGAAATGCTTAAAAAAAAGAACAGGAGTACTTGTGGCACCTTAGAGACTAACAAATTTATTAGAGCATAAGCTTTCGTGGGCTACAGCCCACTTCTTTGGATGCATATAGAGTGGAGCATATATTGAGGAGATATATATACACACATACAGAGAGCATGAACAGGTGGGGGAGTTTTCTTACCAACTCTGAGAGGCCAAATAAGTAAGAGAAAAAAACTTTTGAAGTGATAATCAAGCTAGCCCAGTACAGACAGTTTGATAAGAAGTGTGAGAATACTTACAAGGGGAGATAGATTCAATGTTTGTAATGGCTCAGCCATTCCCAGTCCTTATTCAATCCTGAGTTGATTGTATCTAGTTTGCATATCAATTCCAGCTCAGCAGTCTCTCGTTGGAGTCTGTTTTTGAAGTTTTTCTGTTGTAAGATAGCCACCCGCAGGTCTGTCATTGAATGGCCAGACAGGTTAAAGTGTTCTCCCACTGGTTTTTGAGTATTATGATTCCTGATGTCAGATTTGTGTCCATTAATTCTTTTGTGAAGAGACTGTCCGGTTTGGCCAATGTACATGGCAGAGGGGCATTGCTGGCACAAGCTTATACTCTAATAAATTTGTTAGTCTCTAAGGTGCCACAAGTACTCCTGTTCTTTTTGCGGATACAGACTAACACGGCTGCTACTCTGAAAACTGAAATGCTTGTATGCAAATACAAGGAGTCTGGGCAATAAAACAGAGGAATTGGAACTACTGGTGTATGAGGTCAAACCAGATATTAGAACGCTTACAGGAAAATGGTGGAATAGCACTCATGACTGGAATACAAGAGTTGACCAAACTATATTAGAACCCATAATGTTTCATGGCACTGGTTGACCAGACTGGACCAGAGTGCTTTGCAATTGAGCTGTTGATTAAACTGAATCAACATACTTTGCAGCTAAGCCAAAGACAAAGTGGACAAATGCAGCCAGTGAAACCACAGCACTGGTGTTGCATTGACAGCTAGTATATATAAGAAAATGGAATTTTACTAAACCTGAGCTCTCACAAACAGAACTATCGGAAGTCTGCAAACCTAAACTCTTACAAACAGAACTATTAACAAGGAATGTAAATCACTTTCCTATGGAATACCAATTTGTGTGGATAGAATGTATTGGGAAATCAGTTCTTATAAGTAAAAGGTTGAAACGTATTGTGACGTTGTGCAGTCTATATGGATTTATAAAAACATAATAAGAAGTGCATATAATGTAACTGGAATAGTTTTATAAAAATATGATAAGTGAATATAATGTAACTGGAATATGCTTCATGCAAAAGGTCTCTTGTAAGGTATCATTACAAAGCTTATAATCTACTGAGTGTGATCATCCCATTTGTATAAATGTACCACTCTTGTATCTAAAACTAGAAATATGAAATATAACTCTGAGGGCCTATTGTAATTATGTAAAGTGTGGGCCATTAATGATGGAAACCCAGAGGGACAAAGGGTTCCCACCTTATGCAAAAGATATATAAAGGGGTGGAAGAGAACAGAGGGGGGAGAAGGAGCCATCATGAAGAATCCCCTAGCTACCACCTGAGCTGGAACAAGAGCCGTACCAGGGGAAAGAATTGTGCCCAGGCCTGGAAGGTGTCCAGTCTGAGAAAAACTTACTGAAGCATCTCTGAGGGTGAGATTATCTGTATTTAGTTTGATTAGACATAGATTTGTGCATTTTATTTTATTTTACTTGGTGACTTACTTTGTTCTGTCTGTTACTACTTGGAACCACTTAAATCCTACTGTCTGTATTTAATAAAATCACTTTTTATTTAGTAATTTACTCAGCGTATGTATTAATACCTGGGGGAGCAAACAACTGTGCATATCGCTCTATCAGTGTTATAGAGAGCAAACAATTTATGAGTTTGCCCTGCATAAGCTTTATGCAGGGTAAAACGGATTTATTTGGGTTTAGACCCCATTGGGAGTTGGGCATCTGAGTGCTAAAGACAAGCACACTTCTGTGAGCTGTTTTCAGGTAAACGTGCAGCTTTGGGGCAAGTGATTCAGACCCTGGGTCTGTGTTGGGGCAGACAGGAGTGTCTGGCTCAGCAAGACAGGCTCCTGGAGTCCTGAGCTGGCAGGGAAAACAGGAGCAGAGGTAGTCTTTGCACATCAGGTGGCAGCTCCCAAGGGGGTTTCTGTGATCCAACCCATCACAGGTATTGATTAAAATATGGGAATTATAGCAAGTGTAAGAATATATGGAAAGGGTGTTATGTAGCCAAAATAAGGAAGCAGTCAATAGTGAATAAGTAAAGCACATTATCTTTGAAGTCCTTTTATACATATTAAATTCTCTAAACTGTATGATAGGTAAATACTGTGACCTTTGTCTAAACTCCTGCTTTGTATCTGTGCTTGAGAATGCAAGCTTAGTAAAAACTAAGAGACCATTAAACTTTGCTGATTTTTGAAATATTCTGCCTGGAACATTCAGAAAAAAGATTCTTGTGTATGTGCATCTCTGTTTTTGTGTAACGTGTGGGGCACAGGCGTGCGCACGGGATGTGCCAGGTGTGCCCAGGCACACCCTAACACCCGGGGGCCGGATCTGGCCCCTCAGGGCTTTGGATCCGGCCGGTGGGATTTGCCCCTCGTGGTGCTGCAGGTCCCGCGCCGCTCTCAGAAGCGGCCGGCACAGCACCATGTCCCTGGGGTCCTGGGGGGGCGCAGAAGGCTCCATGCATTGCTCCAGGCACCGCCCCCCGCAGCTCCCATTGGCTGGGAACGGGGAACCGTGGCCAATGGGAGCTTTGGGGGAGGTACCTGGAGGCATGGTAAGGGGAGCATGCGGTGCAGGGACCTCCCTCCCCTCCCTCCCTCCCCCCCCGGGGCCGTGCAGGGACGTGGTGAGCGGCGCGGTGTGGGGCCAGGGCTGGCAGGCAGGGAGCACGCCGCTGCAGGTAAGTAGCGCCAGGCCGGAGTCTGAACCCCTCCTGCACCCCACCCCCCCAAGTCCCTGCCCTGAGCCCCCTGCCGCACCCCTCCTGCACCCCAACCCCCTGTCCTGAGCTCCCTGCCACACCCTTCCTGCACCCCAACTCCTTGCCCTAAGCCCCCTGCCTGCACCTCGCACCTCTGCCTGCACCTCGCACCCCAACCACCTGCCCTGAGCCCCTGCTACACCCTGCACCCCAACCCCCTTCCCTGAGCCCCCTCATACACCCCGCACCCCTCCTCTGTCCCAATCCCTTGCCCTGAGCCCCTTCCTGCACACCGCACCCCCTCCCACACCCCAACCTTTATGATGTTCGCCTTTAAAAAAAAAATTCCCTGGGTGCACACCCTAATGAAATGTGCTGCGCATGCCTATGGTGTGGGGTCTGTGTAACTGTCAAAATGTAAATTTCAACATGGCTTATATTTTACAACATATGCCCCACATACCAGGATAGCAAATAGTTGTGCCTTACTGTCTGTGAGAAACATGTCAAAGAAAATAGGTAAGAAAGATGTATTAGGTAAAGGGATATAGGGAAAATTGTGAAACACCTCCCAGTTCGGTATAAATACTGAAGGAGTAAGCACACAATTTTGACACAGTTTGACTGCTACAGCTGTTGTCTTCCAGATGGGTTGATAGTGTATCAGTTTTTCCTTTCTGTATTATCATTGATTAATAAAGTTGATTAAGCCTAGCTATTTTACATTTCTGGTTATTGAATTAAATTGAAACCTATAACACAGGTATTGAAAGGAATGTGCTGTTTAGGAGAGACAAAAATAAAGGTAAAGGTGCAGTAAACTGTAAAGGAACAAGAAGTTCTAGTATGGACAAAACAGAATCTGTTTGGGTCAAAATCACTTTGGGGAAGGATTGTAAGAGAGGTTCTATTGGGATAGTGTTAGAGGACTGCTACAGACCCCTAGGGACAGACTCAGATATGAATAAAGATCTGTTTTATATTATTAGAGACATAAATACTACTCAGAATTGTGTCATAATGAGAGACTTTAACTTCCCAGACACAGATTGGAGAATAAATGCTACTAATACTGGTAGGGCCAACTTATCTCTGGACATGATAGATGACCGTTTTCTTCCTCAAATTGTCACTGAACCAACAAGAGCTGATGTAATTTTGGACTTGGATTTGATAAGTAGCAAGGACATCACTGGAGTCCCCATCATTGGAAGTGTTTAAAAACAGGATGGACAAACACATGTCAAGGATGGTCTAGGTGTACTTGGCCCTGCCACAGCACAGGGGGCTGGACTGGATGATGTCTCGAGGTCCTATCCAGCCCTACATTTCTATGATTCTATCACAGAAGAGTTGGTCATAGAAAATAATCTGGGATCAAGTGATCACAAGTTATTTCCATTTAAATTAAATGGAGCTATACAAAAATGAGGAAATTAGTTAAACAAAAATTAAAAGGTACAGTGCCAAAAGTGAAATCCCTGCAAGCTTCATGGAAACTTTTTAAAGACACCATAATAATGTATACCCCAAATTTAAAAACTTAGTAAGAGAACAAAAAAAGTGCCACTGTTGCTAAACAATAAAGTAAAAGATGAAGTTAAAGGCAAAGAAGCATTCTTTTAAAAGTGGAAGTTAAATCCCAGTGAGGAAAATAGAAAGGAGCATAAACTCTGATAAGTGAAGTGTAAAAATATAATTAGGAAGGCCAAAAAAGAATTTGAAGAATAGTTAGCCAAAGACTCAAAAAGAAACAGCACACACAAAAAGTATATCAGAAGCAGGAAGCCTGCTAAACAACCAGTGGGGCCAATGGATAGTCAAGATGCTAACGGAGCATTCAAGGATGATAGGACCATTGTGGAGAAACTAAATGGATTATTTGCATTGGGCTTCATGGTTGAGGATGTGAGGGAGATTCTCAAACCTGAGCCATTCTTTTTAGGTGACAAATCTGAGGATTGAGGTGTCATTAGAAGGTGTTTTGGAACAAAATGATAAATTAAACAGTAATAAGTCACCAGGAGCAGGTGGTATTAGCCCAAGAGTTCTGAAGGAACTCAAATGTGAAATTGCAGAACTACTAACTGTGGTATATAACCAATCATTTAAATCAGCTTCTGTATAAGGGTACATCTACACTACAGCGGGGAGTCGATTTAAGATACGCAAATTCAGCTATGTGAATAGCGTAGCTGAATTCGACGTATTGCAGCCAACTTACCCGTTGTGAGGACGGCGACAAAATCGACTTCTGCCGCTTTTTGTCGGCGGCGCTTACTACCACCTCCGCTGGTGGAGTTAGAGCGCCGATTCGGGGATCGATTGTCGCGTCCCATCGGGACGCGATAAATCGATCCCCGAGAGGTCGATTTCTACCCGCCGATTCAGGCGGGTAGTATAGACCAGACCTAAGATAACTGGAGGATAGCTAAGGTGACACCAATTTTTTAAAAAGGCGATCCTGGCAATTAAAAGCTGGTAAGCCTAACTTCAATGCCGGGCAAATTGGTTGAAACTATAGTAAAGAACAGAATTATCAGACATATAGATGAACACAATTTCTTGGGGAAGAGTCAACATGGTTTTTGTAAAAAAAAAAAATCATGCCTCACCAATCTACTAGGTGTAGTAGAGGAGGTGTAGAGGGGTTTGGCCAGGGATCATCCCTTTCCGGGGCAGCAGAAAACCACACCGTCTCGTTACGTCCTTCCAGTTGCTGACAGGGAATTAGCCTGGCCACGAGAGTCTCTCGCCGCGGCAGCAATAGAGGCAACCACAGACAGTTAAGGGCTCAGGTCCTGAGGCAGAAGCTGAGCAACAGTTTATGCAATGAGCAGGCCCAGGCCCTGGGTCAGAGTGGGGCAACAGAGAGTCAATGGCTCAGGCCCTCAGGCAGAGGCTGAGCAAACAGTATTTAATTAGCAGGCCCAGGCCCTGGGTCAGGGCGGGGCAGCAATGAGTCAGTTACTCAGACCCTCAGGTAGGGGCTGAGCAAAGATAAGTAAACTACAAGCCCAGGCTCTTGGCTCAGAAGGGCCTGGAAGAGGGGGAGACTGCCACCCAGAAGCTGGATGGCAGCAGGGGATGCAGGCCCACCCACTCCACTGCATCCCAGCCCGAGGCCCTAGCTGCAGCAGAAGACCCGCTGCTGTGTCAGTGGGGATCCTGGCCGCAACACACTGACATAGGTCTGACAGTGCTGCAGCCAGACTAGGGTCGGCTGCCCCTGGGCTACTTTCCACCTCCCCCTCTAGAGGTACCTGGGTCCAGATGGTGTCCTCCGGGTGGTCAAGCACCATGGGGTCCTCTGAGTAACTGGTGAGGGGCAGGCTGAGTAGCTCCTCTGGGTTCTGGTCGACATCGGGCGTCAGCAGGTCAGGCCAGTCCTCGGGTCCACTGTAGATCACCAGAGTTTCCCAACTGGGAGCTAGGCTGGAGGCGGTGGCTGCTCCTCAAGTGAGTTCTGGGATCAGGCCTTTATATTTCCTGTCCTGCGCCTTGACCTCTGGGGGGAGGGCACAGGACTCGCTGGCTCCACCCACTTTGGTGTCGGGAGAGACTCATCCCTCTCTGGGACGGCAGGGAACCACACTGCCTCGCTACAGGGGGGGTCAACAAACATGCGGACAAGGGGGACCAAGTGGATATAGTGTACTTAGATTTTCAGAAAACCCTTGACAAGGTCCCTCACCAAAGGCTCTTAAACAAAGTAAGCTGTCATGGGATAAGAGGGAAGGTCCTCTCATGGATCAGTAACTGGTTAAAATATATGAAACAAAGGGGTTTCCAGTACTGTTCAATATATTCATAAATGATCTGAAAAAAGGGGTAAAGAGTGAGGTGGCAAAATTTGCAGATGATACAAAACTACTCACGATAGTAAAGTCCAAAGCAGATTGTGAAAGGTTACAAAGGGATCTGGCAAAACTGAGTGACTGGCCAACACAATGGCAGATGAAATTCAACGCAAAGTAATGCACATTGGAAAACATAATCCCAACTATACATATAAAATGATGGGGTTTAAATTAGCTGTTACCACTCAAGAAAGAGATCTTGGGGTCATTGTGTATAGTTCTCTGAAAACATCCACTCAATGTG
The DNA here is from genome assembly GCF_011386835.1 of Chrysemys picta bellii. Classification (NCBI taxonomy): domain Eukaryota; kingdom Metazoa; phylum Chordata; order Testudines; family Emydidae; genus Chrysemys; species Chrysemys picta. The sequence continues at coordinate 108,534,303 of NC_088791.1, forward strand.
CAGCGGCAGTCATAAAAGCTAACAGAATGTTGGGAATCATTAAGAAAGGGATAGCTAATAAGACAGAAAATAACATATTGTCTCTTTAAAAATCCATGGTATGCCCACATCTTGAACACTGCATGCAGATGTGGTCGCCCCATCTCAAAAAAGATATATTGGAATTGGAAAAGGTATAGAAAAGGACAACAAAAATGGGAACAGTCTTCCATATGAGAAGAGATTAATAGGACTGGGACTTTTCAGCTTGGAAAAGAGACAACTAAATATGATAGAGGTCTATAGAATCATGACAGGTGTGGAGAAAGTAAATAAGGAAGTGTTATTTACTCCTTCTCATAACACAAAACTAGGGGTCACCAAATGAAATTAATAGGCAGCAGGTTTAAAACAAACAAAAGGAAGTATTTATTCAAACAACGCACAGACAAACTGTGGAACTCCTTGCCAGAGGATGTTGTGAAGGCCAAGACACTAACAGGGTTCAAAAATGAACTAGATAAGTTCACAGAGGATAGGTCCATCAATGGCTATTAGCTAGGATGGGCAGAGATGGTGTCACTGGCCTCCGTTTGCCAGAAGCTGGGAATGGGTGACAGAAGATGGATCATGTGATGATTACCTGTTCTGTTCATTCCCTCTGAAGCACCTAGCATTGGCAACTGTCAGAAGACAGGATACTGGGCTAAATAGACCATTGGTCTGACCCAGTATGGCTGTTCTTATGGGTCTAATAATAAGAATTTCTTCTACAAGCTGGCCAGGTGGGGGCTCATCAGTTGGAAGCAATGAAGGAGGAGATAGATCTTCATGTGTGGGTTGATCACAGGATGACTATGAGCCACAAATGTGATGTGGCTACGAAAAAGGCAAATGCAATCCTAGGATGTTTCAGGAAAGGCATTTTCAGTAGAGATAAAAAAATTAATGCCATTGTACGAGGCACTTGTAAGACCTCATCTGGAATGTGGTGTACAATTCTGGTCACCCATGTTCCAGAACGCTGAATTTAAATTGGAACAGGTGCAGAGAAGAGCTAGTAGGATGATCAGGAGAATGGAGGGCCTATTTTATGAGAGAAGACTGGAAAAGTTTGGCTTCTTTAGTCTATATCAAAAAGAAAGCTGATAGGGGATATGACTGCTCTCTATCGAGACATCATGGGGTCAATACCAGGGAGGGTGAAGACCTAATGGGTATAAACTGGCCATGAACAAATTCAGGCTGGAAATTAGAAGAAGGATTCTAACAACCAGAAGAGTGAGGTTCTGGAACAGCCTCCCAGTAGGAACTGAGGGTAGACCACTTAATTAGTTTTGAGGGAGCAGGACAAATTTATGAGTGGAGTTGTATGACGGGTTTGCTTCTGATGGTGAGGACAGGGCTTGGCAGCCTGGGGGTTCCTTCTTCCTTATGTGTAAAGCTCATCCTTCAGGTCTTCAGCCAGCCCCCCACAAGCGTCAGGAAAGGTTTTGCCCCTTCTGTGAATTCTGGGTTGTTGGTTTTTTGTTTTTGTCTCCTTCCTCTGAAGCATCAGGGATAGCCAGAGCTGGAGATGAGACACTGGATGGGGTGGGCCAAAGCTATGAGGTAGTACTGGGAATTCTCTCTGTCACATGCTTAGTTGGATGGTCCTTGTTCATATGCTCAGGGTCTAATTGATCACCATATGCGGGGGTCATGAAGGAAGTTTTCCCCAGATCAGGTGGGTAGTGACCTTCATGGTTTTTCGCCTCCCTCTGCAGCATGGAATGTGGGTTACTTGCCAGGATAATCTGAGTATATCTCTCTTGATCAATTCCCTGACATTGCAGGGGCTCCAGCATTGGTGCACCTCAGTCCTGCAGCAAATAACAGTTCAGTCTCCTGTAACAGTTGTAATACTTCCATCCAATTTTGGTTGTTGAGTTTAGTGTGCAAGTACTGGGTGATACTGGACTGTGATATACAGGAGTTCAGACTAGATGATCTGGTAGTCCCTTCTGACCCAAAACTCGGTGACCGTATAACTCTAGGTAGGGTATAAACACCCACAGAAATGTAACCAATTTGAAACATCTTGAACTATGTGGGCTGGTGTAGCCCATAGGGCTAGCTTACCTTCATTATATTCAGAGGTAATGCAAGGAACCTACCAGCCTGTACCCTGTCAGACATTAACTTCATCAGTTTTAGCATGAGGCTTGAGGCCTATGAACTGTGGCACAGATAAATGGCTCAACAGAAAACCCCAAGTATTGAGGACCTGAAAACAGAGTGTTTAAGGGGAATTTCCGACCACAGGAACTTGAGTACAACCACAAGGATGTCATGGTAACTAATTGATGTACATAACAATAACAGGTACATGACCTACATCCTCAGATATCTAACCACAAGAAGGCCATGGCAACGAATTAATGTATATGATAATAAGTTGATATCTTTGATATTCTAACTTATAGAAGGACACTTCAACATTAGTGAGGAGAGGACATACAAATAAGGAAAAGGGGAAAAACCCCTACTGAATATGCATCAAACATAGTGGCGTCAGCATAACAGATTATAAAAGTGGCATCCCAATCTAGGAGCTGTAGGAGAGAGAGATGTAGCCCTTGGGAAGTGCAAGAATGATGGCCACTGGTGATGTGGGAGAAGGTGATGGTAATGAAGATAATGATGGTTAACATTTCAGGTTGTTCTGCAAGGGATGGTGTGAATATATGGAAGTGCAGGTGTACATTCTGTAGTATCTCTATCTACCTTACTGAGTTGGAGTGTTTAGGACTGTGCTAAATATATTAATAAACTATTTGTAAATATATAAGAGTTCCTATAGTGGCAGTGTTGCAGCTGTGCACATCAGGATTCCCAACTATATAATAATTTGAATAATACTGGGCCTGATCTTAGGATAAGAACCTGTCAACCCTCAAAGTGACATCCAGGAATTCTTGAGTAATCAATATAATTAATACATAATCTATAGATCTGGCTACACTGCATGGGCTTTCCCTAGATTGATAACAGATATGGCTTTCTGTTTTACTAATATTGTATCTTAACAGTAAGCCTGATTGAGCTTGGGCTACCTGGCATCTCATGAAATTAAATTATCATCAGTTTTAAACCCTCAAACAGCAGGAGTGTACATTGCAAACGCTGTTAGAAGGGGGAAAGGAAGGAAAGGCAAAAGGAGGAGAGAGAGAGAGAGAGAGAGTGTGTATATATATATATATATATATATATATATATATATATATAAAGACAAGAGACACTTATGCTTTCTGTCTCCCTAGGTTCGGCCTCCCTGTCCAGCGTCTGTCATCTGGTAGGATCCCTTCTCCTGCAAAGAGGACCCCTCCCACCCTAAATAATGAGGAGTCAATTAATAAAGGTACAATCAAATAAAGTGTATTGAAGGGTTTATAACAAAGAGTGGGGCAAATAAAAAGGGAATAAACAGCAAAATGGCGCAATACTGTGAGTACCCCCTCAAACTCAACCCTATAAAACAAATATTTAAAAAAACCTTCTTCACAGATCAAAACAACGGCAGGTCCTTGGGACTTCAATCCTCTGGCTAATGGCAAGCCTTTGGAGAGGAGCTCCTAGGAGTTCCTTAATGTTCCTTCGGGATCATGGGAAAGCAGAACAGATGGGACGCTCAGGAGATGTTGTTTCTTCGCCTTCTCTCTTCTTTTTCTAGGTGAGGAAACTGTTGGAGGAAAATCCCTAACCCTTCTATCACTAGGATGGATAGATGCCTGCAGGTAAAACCCGTGACCGTCCTTGGCTGCCACTCAGATGGACAGCCCTGAGGGCAGCCTTTTATACACTTGCCCGGGAAACCCCTTAGAAAAGACAGGAAGCCCCTTCTGGGAAACCCCTTAGGAAAAACCATTCTGACTGGAAGTTATTTACAACTCCAGGAGAAATAAAAGAGCGGGAAAAGTAATCTATAGTTCATGTGGGCATAAAACTCCATTTTGGAACCAACATGGATTCCTGTAGTCACAAAACATATGAAGGTGAACCCAGCCTAACAATGCAGGAGGAATGGAGGACACACACAACTCTGGTCTTTTCCTGGTGTGCAAGTGGGCAAGCGGGGGGGGGGGAGGGAAAGACAGTTAGGGGTGCCTATCCGAAATAAGGTATATGATATTACCAGGAGTACTCCCAGGTGGCCAGCCCAGGACCTCAGTCTTCTCCCGTTCAAAAGCATCTTCAGCTTTTGGGAAGTAATGTGCTGAAGAGGACAGGCTGTTCTATCCCAATTCTGCTGGGTGGTCAAATTTGGTTCCTCTTCTTGGGAATGTTGACATGCACCAATCAGATGGTGACTGGTGATAACGATATGAAATGTCCAATTAACCATCCAATCAGAGAATGAGGCATCACTTTTAAATTCTTGCATCTGGGGCTGGAATATTCCCATTTCCTTGTGCAAAAGGTCTTGTCATACCAGTTTGTGTAAGACCAGTTAAGCCATAACTGTTGGTACAACCATCTTGGGGCACACATTGAACAACTGCTGGTTAGCACTGGTCAGCAAATTACTTTTTCAAATTGCTTTCCCTGGATCTCCATTGCAGTGCTTCCGTTGGCAAATGATGTGCTTGCTTAAGTTGCAGTTTCTCCATTAGCACTCTGTTAGCTGATGAACATCCAGTTTAACGATCACATAGAGTTTGCTGGGATTCCATCCAAGAGCTTTCCACTCAGCTTATCCAGAACACCTTGTACATCTCTGGGAGAACACTTCTTCCAGTTCTCTGGGATCCAAAACATTCAGTTCAACTCCAGCTCGTCATTCAGGTTACTTTATTAGGCATGTAACAGCTCTTTGTTCATGCTGGCCAGGACCAGATGCAGGGGGTTTAGGTAGAGGGTGATACCACAATTTATGCATAGCACAGTTTACATACATCTTGCTTAGCTACTAACATCTATACTTCTTGTATGCAATAACCAATCACTTTGCAGATCATGTAAGGACCAATCACTCCGTAGATAGTGCAAGGCAAGTTTATTAGGTCAGGGAGTTCTTGCCCACTTTGTTTACTATAAAAATACCCACAACCCCAATACTTAGTTTATTTAGTTTCTGCCTCCCTTATTTACTATAAACATATTCACAATAGTTAGTTGTTTCAACAATTACTTGTTCAGGCTTGTTCAACAGTTACTTGTTCAGACTTGTCTTTTCTTAAGCTGGGCCTTCTCCTGTCAGCTAAGTTAGCCCTACAGAGTTTATACAAAGTCCCTCCATATTTTTGATGATCTTTCGTAGAATTATAGAATCATAGGGTTAGAAGGGACTGCAAGGGTCATCTAGTCTAACACCCTATAAACTTGTTTTAACTGTCTATTATACAGTCACAAAATCATGTCAAGAACTGCTGTTCTCCTGCAAGCCAGAACAGCTGTTTAAATCTTCCATTTATGTTCTCCTTATTTTAACAATAATGGTGGGAAGCTTGTATGTATGGTGGAGCTGCATCTGTACATTACTGATCAAACAATTATATTTCTGATTATCCAACTCTGTGATCAAGTGTCCTTATAACAAACATTTTGTTCGGTTTCTCTTTTATTTAGTACCTCTTCCAGCATGGGTGTATTTCATTAATTTGATAACGTAATCATTTGTGTTTGCAAATATTAGCCTTACTTCTTTGTTTTATCACTAAACTAAAATAAATAAATAAAAATATGAGCCCCTTCTTTTCCTAACAGGATTGCCCAGGAGATAAACCCTGTCATTAAAGTTTACAATATTTTGCCCAAAGCTGCACCACTATTAGTTGGCTCCTCTTTTACATATAACTTTATTTAATCAAAATATTGTATTTAGTCTTCTTCCCTAGTTTCCCCCTACAACTGCATCTGGCAATATCGTAATATCTTAATATTTAGTATCTATATTTTGATGTATTCATTCGCAGTGTACTAGAGAAGGGAAAAGGGGAATTATCTTAACCACACCGTTGGTGCAGTTGACAAGCTTCCTATCTTGCCTGTTTTGGGTTGTACTACAAGCTTGTGAAAGGCTGCAGGAACTCTGAGTTTCCTCAGACTATACAGAAAGTCTGAAGAAACGCTGCCACTAGACTTTGAGGTCTCTGTCCTTTCTTTTCTAAAGAGCCTTGAGACCTGGGCAATTCTTAAGTAGTAATAATTAGTAATTTTGAGGCCTTAGTCTAGGGTGACCATAGGTCCCAGTTTTCCGGGGACAGTCCCCAGATGACGTACTATATCCCCGGGCAATGTACCCAGAAGAGTCCCCGGTTCACAAAAACTCGTCCTTGAATACCCTTACTTTTTATTTCTCATGTTAGTTAATATGTCCTATGCATAAATGCATTAGAGAGAAATATCCAGAACATTTCTATTATCGATATTATTACTATTAGCTATAACATAGATGGTACAGCACTATTGCAGTTGCCATAGCTACTATGCTGACTGAATGACATATGATGTAGAACACAAGCAAGATTCGAGAGTCGATGTAAAGTGAAAATGGCATTGTCAAAAAAGCGTAAATGCTGTTTTAACAACAAGCTTCAAAAGGATTTTCCATATTTACGACCTGCTGGAAAAGAAACAGCTTTATTATGTTCAATATGCCAGTCACTATTTTTCATTTCAAGTGGAGGCAACACATCTATAAAAGAAGATGAAGATACCACTAAACATAAAGCTGCTCTTAAAGTATTTGCTAGTTCAAGTTCTGTTACTGATTTTTTTCACAAAGTTGAGCCAGCACAGAGTGAGTATGACCTTGCTTTGCAAGAAGGAATATATGCATATTATACCATTAGACATAATCACAGTTTCAGGTCAATGGACTGTATTTCCAATTGAAATAAAAAATTCAGCAACCCAAAATTCTCCAGTGCGTGGACAAAGTCTGAAGCAATGATTGCAAATGTTTTTGCTCCATGGGCGAATGATGAACTAATTGACAACCTGAAAGATGTTGAATAGGTGTCACTGTCTGTTGAATCATCGAATCACAGACATGTAAAATTGCTTCCTGTCTTGGTTCACTATTTCAAGGCTTATGAAGGCAGTTTTGTGTGCAAACTAAACTTGTGGATTTTGTCAACTTAAAGAAGAGACGTCAGAACTTATTGCAGCTGAGATAATAAATTTTATGAATAAGTATGGAATCGAAAATAAGGGTGTAGCATTTTAGTAGATAATACAAACAAACTTTGCTGGCCTATACAGACATGGAAGAGAAAATCTGTACACCAAAGTAAAGATGACCTTAAAAAGGGAAGTGATAGGCCTTGGATGCCCTGTTCACATCATGCACAACTGTGCCCAAACTGCAAGGGATACAATCCCAGTAGACATTGAGAGCATTTGAATTAAGATTTTTCGATATTTTCATATATCCATTGTTCGCATGAAAAGTTTGAGCGCATGGGACAAGAGAATATCGGAATATACAGAGATATAATAATGTGAGATGGCTGTTGATGTTACCTGCTTTAGAGAGGATCCTTCAACTTTATGAGTTATTGAAGTCATTTTTCCTGTCAGAGGAAAAGTGCCCACTAGTTCTCCACAAAATATTTGAAGACCCATGTACCGAACTCTGGCTTGCTTTTATCGACACAAACATGACTCTTTTTCATGACACAATCAAATCGCTTGAGGGAGATGACTGCTGTGCAGTACAGTGATCCAATATCTTAAACAATCTCAAAAAGAAGCTGGTTACAAGGTATGAAGAAGACTTTGTGTCTGTTTTAGTGAGAAATCTACCTAGAGACCTAGAAGAAATGGGGGTCATGACACATCAGTACTATCTTAATTTGTGAAGACCTTTCTTTGATAGAATTATAAAATACACACATGCATGGGGAAAGCATACAGATGATTTGAGAGATTTGAAGTGTCTGCTTTTAAAGAAAATTCCTGTAAGATCCGAGATTGAAACAGCAGTGGCGTTATTGCAGAAGAAATGCTGAATGTGACAATTAACAATGATGCACTGTTTGATGAAGTAGCTCTGTTAAATGAGTTTGTGACAGGGTGTAGCGGGGTGGTCACCCGCTCCTGCCTTAAAAGGCTTAATACAGCTCGGGGAGAGGGCTGTGGCAGGGAAGGAAAAGCAGGGCTGATTGGGGAAAGCAGCCTCAGCTGGGGGCCACGCCCCAATCAGGCTGAGGCTGGCTTAATGAGGGCCCAGCTGTAGGATTACCATCTGTCTGGGTTTCCCCAGACATGTCCGGCTTTTTCAGCTTTAAATGGCCGTCCGGGGGGGATTTCAAATAAAGTAGAAATGTCCGGGATTTCCCCCTTCCGCTCATGCAGAGTGCGGCGCGGCTGATTGGATGGCTGGGCCTGATTGAAAGCCGCTCACAGCCACTGGGGCCTCTAGCAGCTAGAGTCCCTCCCCTTCCCCCTCTCCCTCCTCCCCCGCAGAGCAGAGCCACAGTGTTTGACTGCATGTGGAGCCCACAGCTCTCCCTCGGCCTGGTGGGGGGGGCAGGCAAGGGACAGGGAACGGGGGGTTAGATTGGTCGGGGGTTCTGGGGGGGGCTGTGAGGAGAAGGGGGTGTAGAGCAGTTGGGGCAGGCAAGGGACAGGGAACGGGGGGGGTTAGATTGAACGGGGATTCGGGGGGGCTGTCGGGAGAAGGGGGTGTAGAGAGCGGTTGGGGCAGTCAGGGGACAGGGAGCAGGGAGACTTAGATAGGGGGTGGAGTCCTGGGGGCAGTTAGGATGGGTGGGGGTCAGGAGATGGCAGTCAGGAGACAGGTAGGGGGATTTTGAGGGGGGTGGGAAGTGGGAGAGGGCGGGGCTGGGGCGGGGCTAGGGCGGCACCCCGTCTCCTCTGTTTTGATTGTTGAAATATGGTAACCCTACCCAGCTGGCCCTTATAAGAGGGCTGGGGCCAGAAGCCAGAGACAGACTCTCTCTAGCTTTGAGAAGGAGGGACCTGGCTGCAGGGAGCTGAGAGAAGGTACCTGGAGTGGAGCAGGGCTGGGGGAAGAACAAGGGAACTGGGAAGCTCCGGCCTGGAAACCCCCCCAGGCTGCAGCCTAGTGGAAGGCCAATTAGGTACTAGGGGTTGCAGGGGGCAGCCCACGGGTACGCAGAGGCAGCAGGTCCAAACCCCCCTTGTCTATGATGAGTGGCTTTTACACTGCAGTCTGCCCCAGTGAGCAGGGGCTAGATGGTGACTGGCAGTAGCCCACGACTGAGGCAAGGTGGGGATAGGAAGTTGGGAGGGTTCCCCTGGGTGGGGAGACCCTGAGACTACGGGGGTATTGCCAGGGGGCAGCACCCCAAAGACAAGGGGCACCGGGTCCTGGGAGGGACACGGGGGGCCAGAGGCAGTGGGACACCGGCCTGCAGAGGGTGCTCTGGAGGCTAGAAACGCTAGTTCCCTGAGACCACCAGCAGGAGGCACCGCAGCGGTGAGTCGCACAGCCCGACTTGGGGAAACTGTGTGAATGTAATGACAAAACTACAACGATCACAGTATGTGGTAGATGGGATAAAGTAATCAAGCATTTCAGGGAATCCTCAGTATCACATGCAAATATAAAAGTAACTGGCAGAATTGATCCTGTGCCTGCCTGCCAATAATGCTTCAGTTGGAAGGATGTTTTCTATCATGCATGACCTGTGGACAGCAGAAAAATCCAGATACAAGGTTGAAACTGTGAAAGCCAGTCTCATTGTCAAAACAAACTTCATTTTGCCCTATCTTGAGCTCTTCAACAACTCGAGCAAGAACATGAAAATTCTAAAACGGATACTCATCAGAGAAATACAGCTATTAATCCAGTGAGCTTCTCTAGCTCTGCCAGCATCAGAAATAATGGTGATTACAATTTCTTATGTGAGTCCATGGGTGGGAGTTTTGTCTATAGACATTTTGGGGGAACTGTGAAAAATTAAGAGGGACTTTTTTGTATTACTGTACATATAAGTTGTATAACTTATTCTCATTTGATTGCACTCTTTATATCCACATTGTCGTTGACTGCGTGGCTGTATGATGGTTGATGGAGGTAATCTCTAGGCGGATTCCACTAGCAGAAGCAACAAAGTTGTCATGCTGGTTTTCTTGAAATGTGGAGATAACACAGCACTCATTGATAAATCTGTGAAAAATAAATGGTGTTGGCAGTGATGCAGACAGAGTGCCTTTAAATAGGGAGCATGGACAGTGGGTACGGAAAACTGACATTCCTGAACAGAGTTCTTGTATTGTAAACAGTGTCTGAATGCGCTTCTTTAGTATGCTGTCATATCCATGGTGATTATATTCATATTTGTTTTGTATTGTATATGTGCAACTGTTAAAATATAAGCTGCTAAAACGTTTTTGCTTTGCTACACTCCGCAACTTACATTTTCTTTGTCTTGGCTATTTTGCTGTGCTCCCACCCCCATGTGTCCCAGATTTGGTTTACAAAATATGGTCACCTTACCTTAGTCACTGTAATGGGGAATGCACATCTGTTGGAAAGGTCTAGGCTGGGGAAGAGAGAGATTTAGTGGGGGATCAGGTGGAAGTAAAAAGGTTTGGCCGCTCAAGGGGGTGGTTGTGCTGCTTGTTAAAGCAATACAAGAAGATACTGCAGCAGGAAGAGGGAATGTTGTGGTAACGCTAGGTTGCTTTTGGATGGTGGAATTGATAAACAGTTGTAAATTACAATTCAGTAAACTTAATTGGCATGTCCAGGGATACCTGTGTTAAATACACTACAGTCACTATACTACAGCTGACTAGGTAGGGCTCCACAGTAGCCAAGGGTTTCTACACTTCATATCTATGTGGTATCCTTGTTCATTTATAATCTGTGTAGTAAATTGTAAAATACTCTGAGGCAGTTTCTACCATGTCTTCCACTTCTCCTGAACCTATGCCCAGTTTTTCTTCCTTTAAAAAAAAAATAATAATCAGATTTATATACATAAATCTAATCCACACAAAAACATGGGGAAAAAAGGGGGGAATCAATCTGAATCTATTAATAGTGCTAAGGTGACATTCATACTGCATTTCATTTTGCCCTTTGCAACTGGTGTTACCTGGGGTTCTTTCAACCCAAAGCTCTTGGTAACTGTACTCTTTGCAAGGCAGTGTCAGGAATAAATCAAAGGAGGACACAGCACATCCATCTGATTAAAAGATTGGCACAAACCAGAGTGCTTTCATCCAAAATTACTACTTTATTAGATCTCAGGCACACACAGATATGCAAAAGGTTAGAGCACCCTGAATCTATAGTTACCTCCAGTCTGGAGTAATCTCGAGTGGTCAAACGACAAAGTTCAGGTGGCCAACCATCTTCCTGACACTGGGGATCTCAAGAGGTGCCCAGAAGGTCAAATCTGATTCACTGAGACCGGTTTACCTTTTTATGCTAGTAAGTGTTACAATAATATCAATAACGTGTAAATAAATAAGTTAAGCAAGCAATTTTCCAGCCGTTAGCTATGCAGCTGTATTTCCACATCAAAAATAGCTAGACTTCCTGTTTTTTAAAGCCGCACACTTCAGCAGTCTGGAAAGAGAAGATCAACAGGTTGGAAACAGGGTAATGCTTAACTCTCGTGGTCACTTACCCTTTCTCTCCAGCTTGACTAGTTATACTAAGATTGCTTCAAAGGCCTTATAGCAGCTTGTGGCAATAAGCATGATAATCAATATTTCAATTACTGACAGTGGCCTAGGCATTTTCTGGGCTAACAACATCTCCCATAACACTGGAACATCCTACGCAGTTGCAAAAATGGATCACGCCCTAGAAATCTCTGTTCCGTACCCAATACAAAATTGATCTGCATAACCACTCAAAGCTTCATGGGAGTCTGACCTATGTGCTAACACAGTTTAGCTTAAGTTACTTAGAAAGAGGCTTAGGCTTAGCCAAAATAACTCTGGCTTGCACCAATTTAACTTAACCAGTGCAAGTTTGTTTGTAGACAAGGCCTATTTCTTAACAAGACACTGAAACAAAAGCAATTGAGAGAGGAAGGGAAAAATTCAACTGTTTTGAAACTCTGGTATGTGTTTTTTTTAAACCACTTTTTAACTCAAACTTTCAGCAAATACTTGGGACATATCAAATCTGAGACTGGAGAAATGTGGCAGCCTACCTCAGTTAACTTTTAACTAACGTCCTAAAACTCACCTCTTATCTACAGGTTTAAAACAAAGAAAATTGAACCAGAACAAGGAAAAATATTTTCTCATACATGATTTTATTTTGAATCAATAAGCCAATAACATTTATAACTACTTTATTACTACTGGTACTATTTGTGAACACAATTAGCTCTTAATGCTTAGACATTGATTATAAAACAGATGTGCTATACCAAATGTTCCTTGTCCATTTTATCAATTAGAGTGCATGTATGAGTATCCCTTATCAATTACACCCGTTTTGTCCATTACAACATGCTTCTATAGTAACAGGCATCCCTGCATGTTCACAGAAAAGAGACAAAGAAAATGATCTACCTACCATTGACCTCTTTTCATGGTATCTGTTTTGCATAATTGATAAGTAAAGGCATCTGTTCAATCATTATTTTATGACTTACAAAAGATATCTGTAACCAAGTAATTGTGATGTCTTAGGTCTTGAACCCAGGCCTAGGCTCTAACCAATGGCTACTGTCAAACTAGGTGGCTGGAAAGCTTGTAGGGCTACAGCTCCAGCCAAGGCACCCAGGGGAGCTCTGATTGGAGGATTGCCTGGCTCCACCAATTGGTCCAATTACACTATTTAAGCCAGGAGGAGGAACAGGAAGTCTGTCTGAATAATAAGGTGGTTTCCTGTTTTGGCTGTATTAGTCACAAGCAGGGTCTATCTCCTGCACTCAATCCTTTTCCTGGTTCCTGCTCCACTCCTGCCTTCACTCCTGTTCCCACTGAGCTTCTGCTCTATGCTTGATCCTTGCCTCTCCTCCTGTCCTTACACCTTGATTCCAATCCTCAGTGACCAGTCCTGGCTCTGACCCCAGCCTCTGACTTCTGACCTTGACTCTGGCTTGATACTTGCCTCTGGCATTTGGTATCTGACCATGGTCTGACCCTCAGCTTGAATTCCTAGTTCTGACTCTGGCTTGGTTCCTGGCTCTAGTAACTGGCAGTTGACTCTGGTGCCGACCCTTGGCTTTGTTCTCCAACCTGGATGCCTGCTCCATCCACTAAACCTGACTCCTGCTCTGACCCTAGGCCAGACCGCCTATGTCCTAGTCCATAACAGTCACTATGACAGAAATCATCTGTTAGAGTAATTCCTGGTAAGCTAAAACCATCTTTCAATAGATTATCTTATTAAGTAGAGAAAACACCTGCCCCATAACAGTTACAAGTGGTTCCTTTCTGGCCACCTGGACACATTTCCCTAAGGGTCAAGGGCAAAGGGACACACAATCCATTATTTAATAACACACTAAAGTCCAGCTAAAATTCAGCTTATTGATAGGGTCAGCTAAAGTTCAGAATAAAAACAGAGTGGACCACTGAGTACATTCATTAGTCCAAAACAAAGCACTCTTTAACCCACCCACCCGCAGGGGGAAATTGATGGGACCAGCAGTGAAAGGGTGACTGTCCCAGTAGCAAGGGAGGGAGTGTGATGATGCGGTTCTGGTGGGACCCAACTGAGAGTGCCAATTCAGGACAAATTGCTAAAACAGGGCAGTCACAACCCAAGGCTGGGGTTTTTCCACCTCTAAGGCAAACCAAACCAGCCAGACTAAGAGGACTTCGGACTCACCCCACTGGCTAACCACAAGTCTCACAAGCAATTCCCTTAGACACTCCAGTTTCCCAGTATCACCACCAGTGCCACTCGTTATGGGGACACATGGTTATGAAAACCAATACCCCAGAAAAAGAAAAAGGGTTCTCCTGATCCCATAGGACCAAGCCCCAGACCCAGGTCAATATACAAATCAGATCTTACCCACAAATCACGCTGTTGCCAATCCTTTAGAATCTAAAATCTAAAGGTTTATTTATAAAAGAAAAAAGATAGAGATGAGAGCTAGAATTGGTTAAATGGAATCAATTACATACAGCAATGGCAAAGTTCTTGGTTCAGGCTTGCAGCAGTGATAGAATAAACTGCAGGTTCAAATCAAGTCTTTGGAACATCCCCAGCTGGGATGGATCATCAGTCCTTTGTTCGGAGCTTCAGTTGTAGCAAAGTCCTTCCAGAGGTAAGAAGCAGGATTGAAGACAAAATGGAGATGAGGCATCAGCCTTTTATAGTCTTTTCCAGGTGTAAGAACACCTCTTTGTTCTTACTGTGGAAAATTACAGCAAAATGGAGTCTGGAGTCACATGGGTCAGTCCCTGCATACTTTGCTGAGTCTTAAGGCATATTTGCCTTTTCTCAATGAGTTCATTGTATAGCTGATGGTTCTTAATGGGCCATCAAGCAGGCTAGGCAGAGCTAACACCAGCTTGTCTGGGATGTCACCCAGAAGCATAGCATAAGTTTGCAATACAGACAGTATAGAGCCAATATTCATAACTTCAACTATAAAACTGATACACACATATAGACAGCATAATCATAACCAGTAAACCATAACCTTGTCTTAGACACCCCATTTGACCCCCTTTATACAAGATTTGGGTGCCACTACAGGACCTTGGTTGCAACAATGATCTATATGGTCCCAGATTATATCAATAACGTCACAGGGAGGCACTTGCCAAGGGACAAGAGGTAGCTCCTCCCATGGGAGTCTCTGGCACATTGACCTGCTGTGGGGGAGGGGTGCTGATTGGCCCGTATTCTCCAGCTCCAAGGATTTGGCTCAGTGCAGAGGCAATGTGGATCTGTTCCAGCAGGGAAAGGATTACTCACCAGCTTTCAGCAGGTCATTCTCCTCTTCAGGATACAAAGGAAGATGGGTGAGGATTCAGGGGCCCTCTCCCAGAGGGAGAGGGTCTGCCGCAGCCAGGGGGCTTTTACTCCTGTCCCCCAGCATCTGGACTCTGCTTGCTATCAGGACAGGAGTGCTGTGATAAATGAAGTGTGGGGGGTGCAGGTAGCTCCCTTTGATAGACACCCAGCCAGCCAGTTAGATATAAAATCCCTCTTGCTTTACCTGTAAAGGGTTAAAAAGTCGCTCAGGTAAAGAAAAAAAAGTAGGCACCTGACCAAAAGAGCCAATGGGAAGGCTAGAACCTTTTAAAATTGGAAATAAACTTTCCCTTGGTCTGTTGTTCTCTCTGGGCTGAAGAGATGAGCAGCAGGAATGCATACAGCATGAGTGGGAACTCAATGATACTATTCTTTCCAACATTCTCCAAACCTTGGGTTATTCCCCAACTGGAGCTATTTGCCACAGCAACAAACAAAAAAATGTCCGACATTCTGCTCTAGAGCAGGCCTGGGGAAACACTCACAGGGAGAAAACTGTGTAAAGTTTGAACCACATATGAAAACCATCAGATCATATCTAGAACTACTTTTAACAACCCAAATATGTAAGTAAATTAGGAATGCTTAGGAAGATGCAATTAGGTTTATTTCTGTTTATTTTTTAAGGCTTGTGGATTCTTCTGTGCTAACCCCAGATGCTTTTGTTTGTTTGTAACCTTTAAGCTAACCCCCAAGAAAGTATTTTGGGTGCTTAATTTTTGGAATTGCTCTTTTAAAATCTAGAAAAAGACTAAGTTCCAGATGTCTTTTCTTCCTTTTTGTTTTTAATAAAATTTACCTTTTTTAAGAACAGGATTGGATTTTTGGTGTCCTAAGAGGTTTGTGCATGTTGTTTGATTAGCTGGTAGCAACAGCTAATTTCCTTTGTTTTTCTTTCTCAGCTCTTCCCGGGGGGGGGGGGGGGGAGGGAGGGGTGAAAGGGCTTGAGGGACCCCACAGGGAGGAATTCCAAAGTGCTCCTTCCTGGGTCCAAGGGTTTTTTTTGCATTTGGGTGGTGGCAGCATTTACCAAGCCATGGTCAGAGAAAAGCTGTAACCTTGGGAGTTTAATACAAGCCTGGAGTGGCAAGTATTAATTTTTAAAATCCTTGTGGGCCCCCCACCTTCTGTACTCAAAGTGACAGAGTGGGGATTCAGCCTTGACAAGTGCCCTTGGGCATGGATACCATGCGGGCTCCCTGGTGGTCCTCCCTGCTTGAGGGGCAGGGGGCCAAGGGCTGTATGGGGAAGCTGCCACAGCCTCTGGGTCCCAGAAGGGTGCAGCCCAGGTTGGGCCTGCAGCCAATCCCCTCTTGCTCATGGGGCGGTGGAGGGAGACCAGGGGCCATATGGTGCAGCTGCAAATGGCCCAGCCAGAGCAGAGTTTCCTGCTGTAGCACTCTTCCTGCTGGAGACACCATTACAGTGGCAGGAAAGGCCCTGGCTCCATATGCCCAGGCAGCCCTGCTGCAGCCAGATCTAGGGAACCTTCTTCTATCCCCCTATCCATCAGGTGGGGAGTCTGAGAGTCATACCTTGCATCTATCAGGGCAGTCCTGCCTGAGCTGGGGCTGTTGCCTTGGCCCCTGCCCCTCCCACTACTCACTGGGGAGGGGGAGGAGGGGTCATATGGTGCAGCTACTGTGGCTGTGGGGGGGCCTTGAGTATCCGGGCATCCCTGATAGAGCCAGGTCTGCTGCTTCAGCCCCTGCCCCTGCACAGGGGAGGAGGGGCCTTGGGTGTACTTCACCTGCCATGGGAGTGCACTGCTCCTTGAGTCCTACTACACCTCCCCCACATCCAGCTTCTGATGGGGGCAGGGGAAGGGCTCTGGGGCTTGGACCAAGAGTATGGATGCCTGCCTTCAGGTGCCTGCTCCAAGAGTCGCTCTGAAGGAGCCAGGCAGGATGTACAGTCCTTATCTCCCCTGCCCTCTCAGAGCAAGGCAGCAGGACTTGGGGCACCGGTAGTAGGGGTCCTCTTCGACAGTCACTGACTCCGTGGGTGCTCCAGGGCTGGAGCATGCACAGAAAAAAAATAGTAGGTGCTCAGCACCCACCAGTGGGGAATGGAAGGGGTGGGACCTGCTGAGATGCTGCTTTTCACTGTGGTGGCTGCCTGAGAGATCCTGGCTGGGGAGGTGGCTTCTGCTCCCTATAGAGAGAGAGAGAGAGAAATACCTATCTCATAGAACTGGAAGGGACCTTGAAAGGTTACAGAGTCCAGTCCCCTGCCTTCACTAGCAGGACCAAGTACTGTCCCTAACAGGTGGTTGTTTTATTTATTTATTTATTTATTTATTTTTGCCCCAGATCCCTAAATGGTCCCCTCAAGGATTGAGCTCACAACCCTGGGTTTAGCACTGAGCTCAGGTGCTGGGCACTGGGGGAGAGCGAGCCAGAACTCCCCCTCCTCCCTGGCACATTTCCGGCTTGCTCAGCCATGGTCCCGGGCGGGGAGCAGAAGCTGCCTCCCCAGCCAGGATCTCTCAGGCAGAGCAGCGACTGGGAGGGGCTGGCGTCCAGGGGGGCAGTGGAGGGGGGAAACAGCCTGCATCTGTGGGGCGGTGCTCAGGGAAAAGCCTGCATCCAGGGCAGCGCGGGAGAGGGTGGGGAAACAGCTCAGCAAACTGAGGGGCAGAGAGCCAGGCTATGGCCAAGGCAACCGGGGCTGTGCCCCCACCCCCAAGCACAAAGCTCTCTGTGTGTCCAAACACCGCACGCCAGGCCCAGGGGCAGGGCAGCCTCGCCTGGCGAGGTGCCTGGGCCCAGCTGGGGTTACCAGGCTCTGGTGGGTGTCCCAGCCAGTAACTTACGAACTGCTCCCCTGGAGAACTGACCCTTGCCCTCCAATCTGACACCAACCCCTGGCAGAAGGGTCATGCTCCCAAGGGATGAATTTCACCAGCACAGCAGCAAATACCAGGGACGCTCCCCCTGAGCAGCTGAGACCTTCCGGGTTTGAATTTGCTGCAAGAAGCCAGAGGCAGGAGGAGCTAGAGGCAAGAGGGAGGAGTGGGGGCGGGGTGCGCTCGGTGGAGGGGGGCGGAACAGGGTGGGAAGAGGAGAGGTGGAGGTGTAGCCTTGGGGGAAGGGTTGGAGTCGGGGTGCAGCCTGGGGTGGAGCGAGGGTTGAGCACCCCTAGGAAAATCAGAAAGTCGATGCCTGTGCAGCCCTACCCTAATGGAGGCATTGAGAGTGCTGGCCTCAGAGGTGGGTGAGGGCTCGTTCTAGCAACTTTGCTGGGGAATTGTGTGTTTCGGAGCACAGTCGTGTAGGAAAGGATGTGCTCGGTGAGAACCAGTGGCCTGTGACAGGCGCAGGAGGAGAGTCACAGGTCAAGGGGAGCAGTTGGGCAGGAGCTTTGACCTCAGCAGGGAGGGATAGTTCATTTTGCAGATGGTAGTGAGTCGAAAGAGTGTGTCCTTCCTGGCTGGGACCCAGAACCCCTCACACAGGAAGTCCATGGGATGGATTTGGGAACTGAGTTGGAGGATAGCGAGGGTCCGAGACTTATAGAGGTGAATGAAGAAGATGAGGAGCAGGTGAGTGCCCCCGGGCCTGCGCCTCACTCCCAACACCTGACAGGAGTCCCCCAGGCATCCTCAGGATGCAGCTGTGGAGTTCATCAGCAGCCCTCATGCACTGAAGGGGGGGATTGCCAACCTTGGCACATTAGGGCAAGGGTGGCTGCCCAGGTCCTTTCTCCTTTGGATGCCCACCCCAAGAGATATGGGCTGACCTGGCAAAATCATTGGCATTAGTGCATAGGTTGGGCTGTCTGCATGATAAGAGTGAGCCCCTCTCAGACGAGGGAGTAGTACAGTCACACATTTGGGGTGGAACTGATATCCTGCAAAGGAATACAGAGCAATTAGGGAGGGACTCCCCACCCTCCCATTGCCAGGTGGCATCACTCCTAACATAACATGGGCAGGAGACACAACAGCTGATGTCCCTAGAACTTATGTGGGATCCAATTGCCCACTCGGAAATCATCTGTCTAAAGGGGCTAAAGAAAATATTTGCATTTGGAAAGGGGAATTTGTGGATTGATTTACCTTGGTGTTCAGGGAAGAGCAGACAGAGGAAGGGGGCAAAAAGTACAAAAAGAAGGAGGACAAATGCCACAGACGTAAGGTGCATTAAATGGTTGAGAACTGGTCTGCAGCCTTTCACATTTATGTGAGTATATCTCCCATATATATTTATGTGAAAAGCATATTTCCTTGTTTAGGTATGCAGACTTAATAGCTTATGCTACACAGGGGTGGGTAGCATGGGTGAGGTATGAGAGAGAATTTAGGCAGAGGGCAGCAGAGAAGCCTGATTTACCTTGGGGTAAAATAGACCAGGAACTTTGGCTGGAATGTGTGACTTTTTATTGCCCCACTCAGCTGGCATTCACAGACAGCGGGTTGCCAGTGCCAAAACCTCAGCTTCAAAATGCAGGTATAAAAGCCAACGTGTGCTCTGCATTTAACTATGGGAAATGTTTTTGTTCCCAATGCAAGTACAAACACCTCTGTAGAAGGTGCAGGGGCAGCGTAGCACACTCTCCTGATATGAGGGGAAAGGCGCTTCCAACAGGGCAGTAGGAAAGGGGATCTGCAAGGTCCCACTGCTTCAAGAGATGCTATGGGGAAGGCAATAGTCATGGAAAAGGCTCCTTCTCCAATTAAGATGCGGGTTTATGGAACTTATTTGACTATCATAAGAAAACAGATGCTGCTTATTTATGGAGTGGATTTATAGTCAGTTTTCAAATCCCTTATGAAGACAGGAGGTGCCTCTAGTGCGCAGAGAACTTGAAGTCCAAGCTCAAAGGCTTTGAGCATATAGTAAAGGCAAAGTTCACCGCGAAAGTGGCAGCAGGGAGAATGGCAGACCCCTTTCAATGTATTCCAATGCCAGATTTGCATATATCTCCCCTGGGTGTGGTGCCAAAGAAAGAGAATGGGGAATACAGGCAGATCTATCACCCGCTTATTAGCAGATGACCATATTGACTCCCGGCTGCGTTCAGTGAGATATTTTGTCATTTGATGCTGCGGGAGCCATGGTTAGTGAGCGTGGCACTGCGGTACTGTTGACAAACTGGGATATCAAGTCTGCATTCTAGTTGCTTCCACTGCATCCTAGGGACTTTAACTTGCTTGGGTTTCAGTTTGAGGGTCATTACTATTTTGACAAAGCCATGCCCATGAGGTGCTTGATGTTGTGTGCAGCTTTTCAATGAGTCAGCTCCATGCTGGAGTGGGCAATTGTATATGAGACTGGCCTGCCTCACGTGGTGCACTCTCACAACAACTTATTTGCAGGAAGGTTCCTGGTTGGGCATTCTGTGCCCGTCTGGTGCCTGCCTCCTCTGGAGTGCAAAAATCCTACCACTTTATCAGAATGACAAAGAGAATGAATAAAAGATTTTAGAAGTGTGGGAAAGATTCCTGGAAGAGTTTAATGGTGTTTCCATATGGCGTTCAGACTGGTGACTCAAAACTGAGGGCAAGTACAGTCTGATGTCTCAGGAGGCATAAGTTTTGGGGTTTACTTTAAAGGAGAGTGGTGTGCACAGAGGTAGCCAACTATCTTGATTTCAGGACAACAGATTCCAGGAACTCACCCCACTGGCCATCAAGCATCTGCGGGCAATGCCTCAACAACTCTGGAACCTTGGCTCAAGAGTAGCTGTGGGACTAGAAGAGGACTGTGTTGCTCTGCAGGCCTATAAGACTAGCCTTTTCAGAGTTCACGGAATTAGGAGGTGCAACATGTGGTGTCTTTGACCCATTGTGGTTCGGCTCCGTCCACTATTTCTGGCCGGCTAGCAGATCTTTCCTACTGGAGTAGGTTGGTGGGTTTCCCAGACCCATGTGGCTAGGGTGACCAGACAGCAAATGTGAAAAATCAGGACAGGGGTGGGGGGTAATAGGAGCCTATATAAGAAAAAGACCCAAAAATTGGGACTGTCCCTATAAAATCAGGACATCTGGTCACCCTACATGTGGCCATTTTATAGTACAGAAACTCTTAGAAGGGTGGGCCAGAAGAGGTGGATGCCAGAGGGATTACAGGTTACCCATTACACTGGAAACCTGTGACAAGATAAGTAGAGACTCTACCCTAGGTCTTCAACTGTGGGAAGGAGGCCACTTAATTTAAGGCAGCATTTGTTGTTATCTTCTTTGGTGCTTTTAGAGTGAGTGAGCTGGTGCCTAAGGCAGCTGCAGACAGGTCCCAGCAGGTGTTAAATGTAACAGACGTACAACTATCTGCAGGAGTAGTGTGCCTGCACTTAAGGTACTTGAAAACATACCAGAAGGGAAAGGGGGCTTATGTGGTGTTGAAGGAATGTGCAGATGGGCACTTGTGCCCTGTAAATGCAATAAGGAATAAAAATTCAGGGCCTGCAACTAGGACCGCTTTTCATACATGGTGATGGCAGCTGCCTGACAAGGAACCAATGCAATGCAGTATTGAGAAAAAACACTTCTGCAGTCTTCACCCCCCCAAAATTTAGTACTCTTTCAGGATCAGGGAGGAGACATCAGTGGCTGCAGAAGTTTTGGCCCACAGCGGGTGCAGGGAATAGGACACTGGAAATCAAGGTGTTACAGGACTTACGTCTGCACCAAGGAAAAGATGGCAGGGAACAGCAAAACGTATCTAACCCAATGTGTTTGGTTTCAGGAGCTACAGAGAGCACAAGAAATATCTGTGGATTTGCAGGCACTGTCTAGTGCTTTGGGCCCACAAGAGGGTAGCCAGGATGGCAGCTGGATCTCAGCTAGGCATCAGTGCCAAAGCAGTTGGCATCCAGTAGTTTGGCAGAAGAGGAGTATCAGCTCAGCCCACTTCTGCACTCACTGACAAGCAAAGTGCACCTATCTCATGTCCTTTTTATTCACCTTGGGGAGATGATCTCAGGGGCTGTACACAAGGTAACTTAAGGGACAGGATCCAGAGGGATGTTAGCTTAATTAGGTAATCATTGCTGGAGATGAGGCTACTATGGTCGGAAATGCTCGCAAGGCGAGTCTGGCAGGGAACGGTAGACCCAACCCACGTTGACAAGGCTAGAAAGAAAGTAAATGGAGACATCACCAGGATATTCCTGGAAACATGGGGTTCAATGATACAGCATAAGCACACCTATTACAGTCAGCCAGAAGTTTTCAGAGATGATGGCATACATTTGTGACATAGAGCTGCTGACATAGGGCTACAGGCTGCAAGGGAATGGATTGGTGTGATGAGATGTACAAACCCCACACTGAACAACAAGGGTTTAAGGGCTCATTCTGGGTTCAGCCAGCCCCTGCAGCAAATGCTCCATCTTCTGGAGGAATTAAAAGGCACTGAATTAGCTCATTTGGGGGGCAGAGCTGGAGGTGAGCAGACCTGCAGCCCAGAGCTCCAGTAGAGCGGAGCAAAACCTAAAGTCTCAGACACAGCTGCCCAACAGGGCCCTGCTTGAGGGAAGGGAGGACCCACCGCAGAGAGGGAAATATCATGTGGCCCTGAACAGTGGCAACTCCCTCTTGTTTCTTTTGGATTTCCCCACCAGGCGAAGGCCTTGGACTGAGCTGACCCCGGGCGGGGGGGGAGGAGGAGGCCGAGATCCCCACCCTGCTGCATCCTCTGTCCCCCTTTAGGGATGGGATGGTGCTAGGACTCAGAGACAGCTGAGTACGGGTGGGTAGGCATTGGGTTATATGATAAGGAGCCCTGTAACCCTGGTGCCAGTTACTGTCTTTGGATACATATATATATCTCCATACATAATCCATATATCCATGTAATATGTTATTGGCCTAGTGTGGATGAAGTGTGCTTGACGTGAGTTCTGTGTTGACAACCGAAGCAAGAATTTGAGGTTTTTAGCGATCAAGAGCTGTTTGTGAAAAATAACTTTGTTATGAGAAAGACGGAGAAATACCAGATAATGAAATAACATTGGGGGCATTGCCATGGCAATGTACCTGTTGCAATGTATCTGCTGCAGTTGTAAATGAGAACTGGGGAAAGAGGAACATCTTGGGCTGGGACTGTTTCTAAACATCTTGGGTTTTGGCAATTTGCCCAGAACTGTCTCTTTGAAATTGCCCAGGCAACTGATGACGTGATGAAGTGGATTATGAAAGATGTTCTACACACTTGCAATTTGGAGTCGTTCGTGGATCCAGAGCCCTGTTTAGATTAAGATGTGATAATGCTGGCTCCCCGCATCTTGTGATTGGACTGAACGTTGAGTAGCCATCGGGACTTCAGTTCTGATCTTTAGACTCTGGTGTAGTATGCTTGGGTTATGAATGGAGTGAGTAGTTTATTTTGTAAGCAATAAAGAGTATTTGTGGATTATTACATGTGGCCAGACGCCCCCCCGCCCTTTGCTCTTTTGAGTGCAGTCTGCACAGTTTCCTGTTATGTTGTTACAAAGGGCTGGTCTACACTGGGTGGGGGATCGATCCAAGATACGCAACTTCAACTACGCGAATAGCGTAGCTGAAGTTGAAGTATCTTGGATCGAATTACCTGGGGTCCAGATGGCGCGGGATCGACGGGCGCGGCTCCCCCGTTGACTGCGTTACCGCTGCTCGCTCTGGTGGAGTTCTGGAGTTGACGGTGAGTGCGTTCAGGGATCGATATATCGCGTCTTAACGAGACGCAATATATCGAACCCGGATAAATCGATTGCTACCCGCCGATACGGCGGGTAGTGAAGATGTACCCAAAGCCACAAGCAGAGGAAGTGCCCCATGATGTTAAATACTTGCTTAAAGTTGCATTGCTCTATATGATCAATTGTATTCATGCTTATTAATGTAAGGAATGAGTGAGAGAGTGTGAGTGACAGCCAATGGCAAAACACAGAGGCAAATATCGCCTTTTATGGAACCATGGTATTATCTTAGTGAAGGTATAAATCTCAAGATGGGCAGCCAAATCAGGGGTATTAACAAGGAAATGTAACAGCACGCTAAACTCGGGACCAGACCAGAAGCAGTAGAGCCCTCCCACGGATCTGAAGGGACTTCGGGGACTCTCGTCGCCTCGCAGCCGATCTGCGGGTAGCTGTCACCTGGCCAGCCTCAGCCACCTGCGAAACTGAAACCAATATCCATACCTGCAGCCTGCCAGCATGAATGTGTTGTGTGTGTGAATATAAGTGCGCAAGTAAGGGAAGCAATAAATCAACCCTCAGTGCTGCTCTAGTTCGACTTTCGTCTGTGGTTATTTCTTGGCTGGTTCCAAGAATAGGTAACAATACCAACACTTTGTCCAGTATCTGCCTGCTCCCCTATCTCGTAGGCAGACTCCAGTTGCAGGACTAACACTAGGTTATACATTAAGGAGCCCTGTAAGCCTTGCACTGGAGCCAATTAAATGCCTGGTATAGGAGAGTCTGGGTGACGGGCAGGTAATGCCCTTCCTTGTGTTAGAAGCTTAATAAAAGTTGCAGCCTGCCACTTAATTCTATGCATGTGTTTGTCCTCGTTTTGCCACTGTGTCCATATCAGTAAAGTTTAGCCAGAACTTCTGGCTAACACAGAAAAGATTCTGGGATGTGTGGCCAACAAATCATGAAAGTTTTATATATAAAAGAATTAATATTAAGATTAAATAATTAAGATTAATATTTAGTACACCATCTTCATCCAGATGTAGTCAGAATGATATTTCACAACGCTGATTTAAGCCTTCTAGCACAGGGGTGGGCGAGGGCCACATCTGGGTGGGGAAATTGCATGCAGGGCCATGAATGTAGGGCTGGGGCAGAGGGTTGGGGTGCGGGAGGGAGTGCAGGGTTGGGAGGGGGTGCGGTGTGCAGGAAGGGGCTAAGGGCAAGGGGCTGGGGCGCAGGTGGGGTGCAGGGTGTACAAGGGGGCTCAGGGCAGGGGGTCGGGGCTCATGTGGGGGTGTGGAGTGTGGGAGGGGGCTCAGGGCAGGGAGTTGGGGCACAGGAGGGGTGCGGGGTGTACAAGGGGGGCTCAGGGCAGGGAGTTGCAGTGCGGGCTCTGGCCTGGTGCCGCTTACCTTGAGCAGCTCCAGGGTGGCAGCAGCACACAGCGGGGCTAAGATAGGCTCCCTGCCTGCCCTGGCCCCATGCCGCACCACTCGCAGAAGCAGCCGGCACCACGTCCCTGCAGCCCCGGGGGGAGGGGGGTGCAGAGGGCTCCACGCGCTGCCCACCCCTGCAGGTACCTCCCCCCAGTGCCACAGGGCTTGCCAATCTCCCGGGCCAGATCCAAAGCCCTGACAGGCCGGATCCGACCCGCGGGCCATAGTTTGCCCACCCCTGTTCTAGCAGCTCTTCAATATCAGCTTCCTTCAGGAGTAGCCTATATTTATCTTCAACACTCAAAAACCAGCCAAGGGTCAATCAGTGATTATGCCATAAAAATAACTGAAAAGCGAAACTTTGAAATTGGTAAGAAAGTTGTAGCATTCTTTCATAGTAACAATCATAACTGTAACACAATATTAGCAATTTAAATAAATTATTGAAGGTTTTTTTGCCCCAGCTATGCTCCTGCATAGCCCCAGAGTTTTTGAACATTTGAGTATTTGGCTGGTCCCCTCGGAGTAGAGGGAGAGAAGAGTGGTTTGAAAGGGCATCTAGACCCTGCCTCACCTCTGGTTGCTGTGCCTTCAGTGTAGCACAAAATGAATAAATTAAAGAAATTTCACCTGGGATATACCTGTATGGACAAACAAAACCAGACGTCTGCTACTAGATGTTGCAAGTGAAGAAACAGAATTAAAATTAAAAGAATCAACATTGGCAAAAATGCAAAACAGTTGGTTGAGCATCAGTAAAGGCTTCCGTAATGCCCGCAAAATGTGCTAACAGTTGGGCTCCTGGTGCACTGAGACTACAGCCTATCAGGCTGACTAATATTCTCTCAGTGTTTCCTTGTACTCCCCCATCTGTCTATATCCACCTATTGTCTCTTGTTTTATATTTAGATTGTAAACTCCTTGGGGCAGGGCCTATCTTTTTCTTCTGTGTTTGTACAGCACCTTGCACTATGGAATCCTGGTCCATGACTGAGGCTTCTAGGGACTATGATAATATAAGTAATAAATGTAATCCTATCTAATGCTCTTAATTCTACATCTAAATAGAAAACCAGGCTTACGTCAAAATTGCTCAAGATGCCAGCTCAAAATGCAGAAAAAAGTATGACCAGGAGGTCTTTGCCATTTATGTAGTCAATTAGAATAAAATGAAAAAGTTGAGGGAACTTCAGCAGCAGTCATCCTGAATTTAGGACCTATGAGTGTTCAGCACACAATCTGAACCTTCCTAAGCTAGAAGAAAACAGTCACAAAGCATATTATAGAAGTTTAAAAAAAATTTCAGCAATAACTATCAACCTCATGGATGGTTAATTGAAAATGGAGGATTGATGGCCCAGGAACTCTGAAAAAGATGGTCCCTACACTGGCATCCAACTACCATAAACATGTTGAAATTTGGAGTTAACATGTATTTTACCCAGGGACTTTTCAGAGCGACATAAAACTTATAAAAGCAATTGAAAAAAGGGTTCAAAGAGACTTGACAGGTCAGGTTTATGTGATTACTGTTCCAGCTCATGTGGAAGCAATGAAGAATTGCAACTACACAAGCACAAAACAGATACAGAGAAGCTATAGTACCTTTACCTTAATTAGCTAACAGGAGTAATATCAGATCTGGGGAGAATGAAATGTGACAAATGGAATGGAATTCTGCATTCCTTTCTTCTCTTCTTGCATTTAAAATTGGAAATCTTAATTTTTGTCCCAAATCTGTGTTTGCAAATATTTTGTGTAGAAGTTTGTTCCATCAAGATGGTGGAAACTTGTGGCAACAAAGTCAGAACAGAATAGTTGAATTTAGAATTCTGTCAATATTTAGAAGAATTTTCGAGCCAGCTCAAAATCAATGGACTGAGATGTTTACCATGTTCCAATCAGGGGTTCCCTGATTTTTAGAGGTTAACATTATAGAGGCTTACCAATTGATCTGACCAGAAGACAATAAGATTCTTATCCCAGAATCAGGCTACACAGAATAAAATATAGTGAGTTCAATATCTTATAAGGACCCTTGGGGTGCGTGGCAAGAACACTCACAATGAGGACAAAACACAGCTTTAGTTTTTAGAGACTTTTATTAATGTAAGTGAAAAAGCCACAGAACCAAAAGCGAATAATACAGTTTTGGGGGTACCGGTGGTATCATCCCTTACAGAAGCTACTTAGATTAGCATACTCATACCCTTCCTTGCGGGCCTAGTGGTACAAGATAAATGACCAGCCTCATCCCTGGCATGCCAAATGAGTAGAGCCCTGCGCGGATACAAAATTTGTATCCACATCCAATCCGCGATCAGCAAAAAGAATCTGCAGATATCCACGGATGTGCAGGGCTCTACAAATGAGTCCGATGGTCCCAGTTCCTCAATCCTCGAGATTGATAGTGACTAATAGAGCTGAAGGGTGAAATGCTGAGTAGCTAAGTTAATAATAGACAGCTAAGAGACTCAAAAGCTAAAGAAGAAGAAAAAGTTCCCTACTCTCTTTTAGGGCCTGAGTCCTATCCTGAGTATTCATGCTAGCGCTCAACCTTCCATGCCCAAATCTAGCTTCCTCGCCAACATAATATTGTATCAGAGGGGTAGCCGTGTTAGTCTGAATCTGTAAAAAGCAACAGAGGGTCCTGTGGCACCTTTGAGACTAACAGAAGTACTGGGAGCATAAGCTTTCGTGGGTAAGAACCTCACTTCTTCAGATGCAAGTAATGGAAATCTCCAGAGGCAGGTATATATCAGTGTGGAGATAACGAGGTTAGTTCAATCAGGGAGGGTGAGGTGCTCTGCTAGCAGTTGAGGTGTGAACACCAAGGGAGGAGAAACTGTTTCTGTAGTTGGATAGCCATTCACAGCCTTTGTTTAATCCTGATCTGATGGTGTCAAATTTGCAGATGATCTGATGTCATCTGCAAATTTGACACCATCAGATCAGGATTAAACAAAGACTGTGAATGGCTATCCAACTACAGAAACAATTTCTCCTCCCTTGGTGTTCACACCTCAACTGCTAGCAGAGCACCTCACCCTCCCTGATTGAACTAACCTCGTTATCTCCACACTGATATATACCTGCCTCTGGAGATTTCCATTACTTGCATCTGAAGAAGTGAGGTTCTTACCCACGAAAGCTTATGCTCCCAGTACTTCTGTTAGTCTCAAAGGTGCCACAGGACCCTCTGTTGCTTTTAACATAATATTGGGCACTTATGCTATAGGCTATCATATCTATGCATAATAATGCCAATTAACTCACTCTCAAACCTGCCACTTCTTGCCCAAAGTGGTTTAAGGTTGTTACTTCCATGTTCCTGCAGTGTTCCTTGTGGTCACTATTAAGTTCCTGTTCTTAAGTAAACATGTCTAGTTCCCCAAAATCTAAAGGGATGACCGTTAGACCATTTATCTATGCCAATGGTCACAAGCCTACTTAATCATACTTATGCTAACTTGCTTAAGCTAATCATACAGGATACAGGCCTGTAGGTTCCTTGTGTTACAGCCAAACATAATAAAGTAATCCAAAACAAAATACAAACAAAATAAACCAGACAAGCAAACCAATAAATAAAGGCAGAATATAATAAAGCAAACCAGCAGGCTAGCCCTATGGGCCATGTGGGTTAGTGAAAACTTGTAAATCAGTAGGTACTGAAAAAACAAATAAATGGGGAGAAATATATTGATGCCTGGGTGTAAATACAAAAGAATGGTACATCCAACTATCTTAGATGACCAATAGACCAAAAGACACTGCTTGAAGCACACCAGTGAGAGAAAGTAAGGAACTCATGGTGCTGCAACTTTTCTGTTGATAGAAGATTTTGGTTTCCTAACCTGTCAATCTTGCTCTTTTTACTAGTACAACATTCACCACTACACAAGATAGTATAATCTTGTATAGTGGTGAATGTTGTACTAGTAAAAAGCAATTAGTAAGGACAGCTCAGATAGGCAAACTCTTGGTAGCTCTGAAGTCATAGATATCATTCTACACAAGCTGGTATAATCTTGTGTGGAATGATATCTATGACTTCAGAGCTACCAAGAGTTTGCCTACCTGAGCTGTCCTTACTAATTGCTTTTTTGGAGTTGGCGGTATGTGACGTTGAGGGGGTTCTCAAACTGGGGGTCGTGAGTCCTCAGGGGGTCATGAGATTATTATGTGGGGGTCGCGAGCTGTCAGCCTCCACTTGCAAACCCTATTTCTCCTCCAGCATTTATAAAAATTTTAAATATTAAAAAAGTGTTTTTAATTTATAAAGGGGGTTGCACTCAGAGGCTTTCTGTATGAAAGGGGTCATCAGTACAAAAGTTTGAGAACCACTGATATGGTGGTACCTTCTTACTGAATCATTTGTTTATACAAAGGAGAAACAGTGAACAGAATTCACAACTGTTTGCTAATGCATGCATGGCTGGATTGCTAGGGTTGTATACTCCTCTGGATACCAGTGATATCCTGGGGCCCTCTCCTTCAGAAAACCTGAGAAGGAACAATGCCTGGTGGCTTATTTAAACAGAGTATATCTCTCTTTTAAAATATTTAATGACCCAACCATTCCCAGTCTCTGTTTAGACCTAAGTTAATTGTGTCTAATTTGCATATTAATTCGAGTTCAGCAGTCTCTCTTTGGAGTCTGTTTTTGAAGTTTTTTTGTTGCAAAACTGACACCTTCAAGTCTGTCACTGAGTGATTAGAGAGGTTGAAGTGTTCTCCCACTGGTTTTTGAATGTTATGATTCCTGATCTCAGATTTGTGTCCATTTATTCTTTTGCGTAGAGACATTCACAACATTTGCGTAGAGACTGTCCAGTTTGGCCAATGTACATGGCAGAGGGGCATTGCTGGCACATGATGGCATATATCACGTTGGTAGATGTGCAGGTGAACGAGCCCCTGATGCTGTGGCTGATGTGGTTAGGTCCTATGATGGTGTCACTTGAATAGATATGTGGACAGAGCTGGCATCAGGCTTTGCTGCAAGGATAGGTTCCTGGGTTAGTGTTTTTGTTGTATGGTGTGCGGTTGCTGGTGAGTATTTACTTAAGGTTGGGAGGCTGTCTGTAAGCGAGGACTGGTCTGTCTCCCAAGATCTGTGAGAGTGAGGGATCGTCTTTCAGGATAGGTTGTAGATCTTTGATGATGCGCTGGAGAGGTTTCAGTTGGGGGCTGAAGGTGGCGACTAGTGGCGTTCTGTTATTTTCTTTGTTGGGCCTGTCCTGTAGTAGGTGGCTTCTGGGTGCTCTTCTGGCTCTGTCAATCTGTTTTTTCACTTCAGCAGATGGGTATTGTAGTTTTAAGAACGCTTGATAGAGATCTTGTAGATGTTTATCTCTGTCCGAGGGATTGGAGCAAATGCGGTTGTATCTTAGAGCTTGGCTGTAGACAATGGACCGTGTGGTGTATCCTGGATGGAAGCTGGAGGCATGTAGGTAAGTATAGCGGTCAGTGGGTTTCCGGTATAGGGTGGTGTTTATGTGATCATCGTTTATTAGCACAGTAGTGTCTAGGAAATGGACCGCTTGTGTGGATTGGTCTAGGCTGAGGTTGATGGTGGGATGGAAATTGTTAAAATCATGGTGGAATTCATCGAGGGCTTCTTTTCCATGGGTCCAGATGATGAAGATATCATCAATGTAGTGCAAGTAGAGTAGGGGCGTTAGGGGACGAGAGCTAAGGAAGCGTTGTTCTAAGTCAGCCATAAAGATGTTGCCATACTGTGGGGCCATGCGGGTACCCATAGCAGTGCTGCTGACTTGAAAGTATATATTCAGAGACTGGGAATGGTTGGGTCATTACACTAATTGAATTTCCCCCCCCCCCCCCATGTTAAGTTCTCCTCACACCTTCTATGGGTCATCTCGATTATCACTTCAAAGTTTTTTCTTCTGCTGCTACTGATAGCTCATCTCAATTGATTGGCCTCTTACAATTGGTATGCGTACTTCCACCTTTTCATGTTCTCTGTATGTATAAATATCTTCTGTCTGTGTGTTCCACTCTGTGCATCTGAAGAAGTGGGCTGTAGCCCACGAAAGCTTATGCTGAAATAAATTTGTTAGTCTCTAAGGTGCCACAAGTACTCCTGTTCTTTTTGCGGATACAGACTAACACGGCTGTTACTTTGAAACCTGACCTTAAAGTAGACAGACCTGAGTCTGCTTGAGCAGTGGCACACTGAAATTTGGCACTATTGGTAGCTATGCCAATCATAACACAAACCCTGAATGCAAGCCCAGTGGATACTTCAACTATTAATCATGTGGTCATCTAACATTTGGTGCTTTCACTGAAGAATGACACTTACACACAGGGTTCAAAACAAAAGAAGACTTTTACTCTCAGTCTGGCAGACATAAAGGAAAAGACAGGAGTCAGTTAGAATGTAGGGTAGTTCAGTGAAAGGAGTTACATTTAAAAGCACTAAATAGTATTTTTTTTATATAGTTCTAATATAATTATTAATGATCGCAATAACCCTTCATGTTCCAGAGGAGATCCAACTTCCATGGACCCTCTCACTTCTCCAAAAAAACCCCAAAACCCATCACTTGGTCATGAGAGTTCTTCCCAAATCAGCATTCTTTAGATATTTAGGGCTTATCTGTGATACACAGATGTTTTTCCATTCTGGTCACTGCTGGGACATTGGTAAGCCAAGTGACATTTCTGGCCAAGGCCTAGATATCAGCTGAGATAAACTCACAGCTGGAAGCCAGGCCAATTCACTTGTGTATAGAAGATATAAGTTGTATATTGTATAAGAATGTATTTGGTGTTTAAACTTCATGAAAACTAATTGGATGCTGCATGTATTGTTCTCATTCAACTATACCCGGAGTTATAATGTAACAGCAAACATTTGCACTATATAAACCCCTGTACTAAATAACACATCAAACAAGAAAAAACCCTGTGTAATGCAGCTGATAGTCTCTTGCAAGAAGATGTTAAATCCTGGTCAATTAAGCCATTGTGCAAGATGAAGGGTCAAAGACTTTGTTAAGTGCGTTCCTCCCTCTACCCCAGGAAGAAGGAACCAGTGTGGGACAACTGTTGCTGTCAGCTTGGTTTCTGTGAGAAGAAACTATAAATAAAGACACACAGAAAAATTCTTCATCTCTGAACTGTTTGGATTCTAACTGGGCAGAATAACTGAATGAGAAGACAGAGATCACTTGAGTTACTCTGGGTAGCCCTATAAGACTTTTGGGAAACTAGCAAATTACTACATCTGCTACCTTTTGAAATTATGGACTGTGACTCACCTGTACATATATTTTTAACCACTTTAACCAATATTAATCAATAACTCTCACTCCTTTTTCTTAGCTAATAAACCTTTAGTTAGTTTGCTATAGAATTGGCTATCAGCATTGTCTTTGGTGTGAGATCTGAGATACAAATTGACTTGGGCGCGTGACTTGTCTCTTGGGCCTGGGTGCAACTGGAATATTTTGCGATTTTTTATGTGACCATTTATCACATTGTCCTGCTTGCCAGGTGGGAGTGAGGGACCGTCCGCCGAATTGCCACCGAATACCTGGATGTTGTTAGAACAAAGGCCAAATACTCGCCTATTATTTCAGCTGTTCCCCATGGCCATAAACTCCCTTTCCCATATATGAACATATAGCAAGACAATCAATCAAAGAGGCTCAACAAATGTATCCTATTTACAGCCCCAACAGATGTATTCTATTTACCCCTAAAAAGGAATTTAAAAATTCCATAGGTCAGCAGAATGTATGCACGTTAAGTCATTTGTTACTGGGTATAAAAAGGCTTGCTCTACGCTTGTAAGGTGTGTTCCTCCCTCTGGCATGAGTCAAGGGGGACACCCACTCAGCTGACTGATCAATAAAGAACTTGAAGCCGTCTTCTAGACTCCCGTGCCTCCTTGGGGTAATTGGGCAGCTCCAGGGGGAAACGAGCCCATTTGGCTAACAAATGGCGACCCCGATGGGACTTCTCTCCCTGTAGAGGGCACTGACCAACGGCCGAGGGCGATTCCGAGGAGTGGCCACCTCGAGCGGTTGGTTTGCTCGGGCCTCGGATCGTCACAATCGGCCGGGGCGGCTGTGTCCTCTCTAAAGAGAACTCTGAAGGACACGGAAGCAAGATGGCTTCAGAAGAAGGGGAAGTCTGACTGCCGGACGCGGCCACTTCGGGCGGTAAGTGCGTTTACCTCCTGGGTTTGAGGAATAACGCCCCCGAGGTGTGGGTTGGACGGTGGAAATCCCCTAGGCAGCCCGTATAAGGGAAGGTATATTAATATTGTCATAGTATTGTAAGTGTATTGTCATCGTGTTTGTGGGTAAAGGGAAAGCAGCCAACGACCAATGAGTAACGTCACTAACTCCACTAGTTCATGGGCCGTTCTTAACAACTATTGGGACTTGGAGCAGCCTCAGGGATTGCTCTTGTTTGTGGGAGGGGTAATCTTGTTTCTCCTCTTGATGGTGTGTTGGAAGCCAAGATTGTAACTGATTAAGGGATCTGTGTAAAATGAGTAAGTGCCGCTGACAGGTCTGAGGCTTAAGCTGACTTCAGCCGCCCCAAGACTCCTGCGAGGGGAAACCCGGTGACCAGGATATCTTGATTGCAAGGGGGGTCAGCCGAACCTCGTGGCCCAGCGGATATCTGAGTTAAAACTAGATCCCTAAAAACCCCTTGATACCTTTGTCTTGAACGAACCCCTGGGTAAAACATAATGGGGTCCGGACAAAGCACCTTCTCCAGTACGCCCCTGGGATGTATGCTGGATAACTGGAAGGCGTTTAGACGCCAGGCTGATTATGGAACTGTATTATGTAAAGACAATCTTGTAAGATTCTGTACTCTTGAATGGACAACCTTCGGGGTGGAATGGCCCGAGGGGGGGACACTCAAGCCAGAAATTGTACAAGCAGTACATAACATTGTGACCCGGGATGGGCATTGGGACCAATATCCCTATATAGATATATGGCAGGATCTCGTAGCCAATCCTCCCCCATGGTTACAGAAATGTAAAATACAAACTATTAAAACCTTAATGGCCTGTGCCCCTGTTAGAAAATCCTGTCCCCCTGTTAAGAAATCCTGTCCTCCGACTGTGATTCCTTCTGCCCCTGATCCTATGCCCCCTCCCCCTTTGTATCCTGGTCTCCCCGTTCTGGCATCCTCAATTGAAATCCCCCCCCACATCTCTGAGGATAATGCCTCAGCTGAAAGGGGTGAGCCGAACCACGAGGGCCTTTCCAAACAGGAGTCCCCTTCAACCTCTCTGAGCTCCTCAGTATCCGACCGCACCAGGAGCAAGACAGGCCCAGTAACAAATCAAAACTCCGAGACGCAGTGGAGGATGTCGACTGATTATAACCCTGGGGATATTAGATTTACCCTTATTGGCTCCCCGGGCCAGAGTGGTAGGATACACGAAATGCCCTTGCAGCAGAAATATTTGTGTCCACTGCGGGAGGCTGTAGCCCCCAGTGGTGACCTCACTATGATATATGTCCCCTTTACCACTAGTGATCTATATAATTGGAAACAACAAAATCCCCCGTTCTCGGAAGATCCCGCCCCGCTGACAGCAGTGTTTGAGACCTTAATTACGGCCCACAACCCTACTTGGGGTGACGAGGGTCGCTCTTAACACTCTACTAACCGCGGAGGAGAGGCGCTTAGTCCTCTCAAGGGCCCGCGAATGGGTAACTGAGACGGAGGGAAACTCGGCCACGGTGGCTGCACGGCTGCCTGAAAGCCCTCCCAACTGGTCACATAATGCGGAAGGTCGGGCCCACCATAGCCAATACGCCACGACTATAGTGCAGGGAATGAAACGCTGCATTAGGAAAACCCCAAATTGGGCCAAATTGTATAGTATAAGACAGGAAAAGAATGAGAATCCAGCTGCTTTTTATGAGCGGCTCTGTAATATCTGTAAAAGATACACAGACCTCAATCCTGAGGATATCAATGGGAAACGGGTGCTAATCCCCCTCTTTATTGGGCAGTCCTACGAGGACATTAGAAAGAAGTTGCAAAAATTGGAAGGGGCTTCGGGCAAGAATATAGAGGAACTTTTAGAAATAGCCATGAAGGTTTATGATCGGAGGGATGATGAGGAGCGAAAGAAAGGGGCCCGCGTTTTGGCCATGGCCCTGAAAGAAGGATATGCAGAAAGGGGGGACAAGGTTAAGGAGAAGCCAGGGCCACCTGGAAGGGGCGGGGCCCCCGCCTGGGCCGGAACCAGTGCGCTATCTGTAGGGAAGAGGGGCACTGGAAGAATGAATGCCCCCGGCAACAGGCCATGGGAAAGGAACGTAAAAACAAAACCCCGTCCCTTCCCATCCTTTACAACAACACGGGACGTTCAGGGGAGGGATCTTCCCCCTAGGGAAGCCGAGGGACCCAGCGGCCCCTCCTGGCGGCGCAAGCTGCCAGTCTGGATCCCACGGTAAAAATTAATGTGGAGGGCCGCCCAATTGAAGCCCTTATTGACACTGGGGCCACTCTTAGTTTGCTCCCCCTTAGTAAGGCTCCCCGAGGTAGAGCTCGGGAATGTGCCATGGTACAGGGGATAGAGGGACAAACTACAGCTTTGGGAAAAACTTTGCCTCTCCTAGTAAAGATAGGGGACCGCCAAATTTCCCACCAATTTGTTTGCAGCCCCTCTTGCCCCATCGCCCTGCTCGGACGAGATATTCTTACTAAACTGCAGGCAGAAATCTCGTTCGATAAAGGGACTATGGAAGTTAGGCTCCCTAAGCAGCAGTCCTCAAATTACCAGATGGCCCTGATAAGTGCTAGAAATGACTTCCCGGAATGCCGGGGGAGGAATGAAGAAAGCCAGCTGTCAGGGGTTAACCTTGAGGTTTGGGCAGAGAAGGGAGGCGTCGCTCGAGCCCGGAATGCTTCACCAGTGCATATTTCCCTTAAGGAAGGAAGCAGCCCGGTCCGAATCCGACAATACCCTCTTAAGCTGACTAATAGAATCGGGTTAAAACCTCTGATTCAAAAGTTTCTGCAGTGTGGGTGGATCAGGGAAGGCACGTCCCCATACAACACTCCGATAATGGGAGTGCCTAAGCCTAATGGGCAGTATCGGTTGGTTCAGGACCTGAGACAGGTTAACAAGTTAATAGAGGCTCCCTATCCAGTCGTCCCGAATCCCCATACTATTTTGGGCCAAGTTCCCAAAGAGCACAATTGGTTCTCTGTAGTAGACTTAAAAGATGCCTTCTTTTCCATCCCCCTTGATTTGGAATCTCAGAAACTGTTTGCCTTCGAGTGGGAGGACCCAGATACTCACTATAAGGCTCAATACCTCTGGACCGTGGTCCCACAGGGACTTACCTGTGCACCCGAGATTTTTGGCAGCCAGTTAAGAAGGGACCTTGCCCCATTCCTGGCTAGACACCCCTCATGTAACATAGTCCAGTATTGCGATGATTTGCTCTTAAGTACTGAAACAGAGACAGCTTGTAAAGAGCAGACTGTAAAGCTCCTTAATTACCTTGGGGCACAGGGGTATAAAGTTTCAAAGGAAAAAGCACAATTGGTTAGGCGACAGGTCACTTTTCTTGGGTATCATTTGTGCCAGGGAAGTCGTAGTCTAGGTAAAGAAAGAATCCAGGTGATACTCAATAACCCTCGACCTCAAAACCCCCGAGAGTTGAGGGCTTTCCTGGGGTTGACTGGGTTTTGTCGACTCTGGATCCCTGACTACGGGGGAAGAGCCAAACCATTATATGAATCCTTAACTAAAGAGGGTCTGCTCCATTGGACGTGGACCAAAGAGATGGAAAAAGCATTTCGAGAGCTAAAAGAAGCCTTGGTTCAGCCTCCCGCTCTAGCCCTCCCCGACCCTCGGAGGCCGTTCACTTTATACGTTCATGAGAGGGGAGGGGTGGCTGCTGGAGTTCTATGCCAAAGGTCGGGACCAACCTGGCGACCCATTGGATACTACTCAAAGGTGTTGGACCCTGTCGCCAAGGGGTGGCCTGCCTGTTTACGGGACGTTGCAGCGACCGCTCTCCTCGTACAGGAGGCTGAAAAATTGACCATGGGAGGGGACACTGAGGTTGTGGTTCCCCACGGGGTGCCTCAAATACTGGGGACAGGCGCTGGGGAAAAGCATTTAAATCCCAGTCGACATACCAGATATGAAGTAGGGCTCTTGCTAGCCCCTAACCTAACCTTTAGGACAGTTAGCTCCATAAACCCAGCTACCCTGCTGCCTGATCCTGAGGTTTCCCACGAGACCAGCCCCACTCATGACTGTATTGAGGTTTTGCAACAGGAAACCAAACCCCGCCCTGATCTCTCAGACTTGCCGTGGTTCAACCCTGAAATTGAGGGGTACGTTGACGGGTCCAGCTATGTGACAGATGGCAAGCGGTTTACCGGAGCCACAGTAGTAATTAAGGACAAAGGAATATACAAATTTAAACTCAGCCCTAATTTGTCCGCTCAAGCGGTGGAGTTAGTGGCCCTTATCGAGGCTCTCCGGTTGGGAGCTGGAAAAACTATTAACCTGTATACTGATAGCCGCTATGCCTATATGGTGGTACATGCTCACGGGGCCCTGTGGAGAGAGAGGGGATTTATCACAGCGTCAGGCCAAAGAATTGCACATGGGAGTCTCATCAAGACACTCCTTGAGGCTTTGATGCTTCCCCTCCGGGTTGCCGTGATACATGTGCGTGCCCATGGAAGGGCCCCGGAGGCCGAACAACGTAGATATAATCAATTGGCCGATCAGGCCGCAAAGGAGGCCACACGGGAAGGGGCCTCATGGGTCCTCTTGGTCCAAGATACAGAAGCTAAAAACCCCCCTCCCCAATATACAGCCGAGGAGGCACGCCACGCACAGGCTGCGGGGGCCCGGCAGGTTCCCCCGGGATAGTGGAAATTACCGGGGGGGGAGATTTTTGTCCCCCGGCCGATACTTCAGGAAATTCTCCAGCACATGCATAAAGAAGGGCATATGGGGTCAGGAGCAATGGTTGATTTGGCCACCCGATCCCTTAAGGGGCTGGGTATGCACATGGAAGCCCAGAGAATAGTTAGTAATTGCCCCGTCTGCCAACGAACTAACCAAAAGGGGTGTGGCCCTCCCGCCCCAATGGGAGGCCGGCCCTGGGCCACATACCCTTTTCAGAGATGGCAGGTTGACTTCGCAGAAATGCCCCCTTGCATGGGCTATAAATACCTGCTCGTATTTGTGGATCAGCTTACGGGATGGGTAGAGTGTTACCCCACCCGGCATTGCCAGGCTCGGGCGGTTACTAAGGCCCTGTTGCATGAAATACTTCCCCGATTCCATCTCCCCGAAACGATTGAATCTGATCAGGGAAGCCACTTTACCTCACAAGTGGTCCAACAGGTGTCCCAGGCACTCGGTATACAATGGAGGTTGCATACCCCCTGGAGGCCGCAGAGCTCGGGCCAGGTGGAAAGAATGAATAGGACTCTCAAGGATACCCTCACTAAACTATGCACAGAGTCTAGTCTAAAATGGCTTGATGCGTTACCACTCGCCCTTACCCGCATTCGAAGGGCCCCCCGTAAGGGTCTTAAGCTCTCACCATTTGAACTGGTCTTTGGGTTCCCTCCCCGAATCCTGATCCCGGGGTTCCGGGAAGATGTAAACTGGGAAATGGGAAAGGATTCCTTATGGAAGCAGGTCTCCAGGTTGCAATCTGTTTTGTTACAGCTGCATCGGTACGCGGTGCCTTTCCAAGCCCTTCCCCTGGACCAGCCCGTGCATCCGTTCCAGATCGGTGATCAGGTCCTTGTCAAGAAATGGAGGCGTGACCCCCTTACACCACGGTGGGACGGCCCGCACACTGTCTCGCTCATCAGCCAAACTGCAGTCAAAGTTCTCGGGAGCGACAAATGGACACACCATACACGGGTAAAGCGGTTTCTGAGCCCTAGCCCGGAGACTGAACTAGCAGAAGAGGACACCGGCCCTCTGCCCGCCCCGGCTCCGGACGCCCGGGGTGGCACAGGTGAAGACTCTACCTGGGAGTACCAGTACTTGGACGGATTAAAGGGACTGTTTAGAAAAAGATAATGAAATTGCTGCTAATATCTTTGTTTATATGCTTCCACCACTATTATGGTTGGGAGAATAGGTTTTTACAGCTAGGGGAGACAATAGCAGGATCTTTTAATCTCAGTAACTGTTGGGTATGCGGAGGCCCAGGGGAATTAGATGAGTGGCCTTGGGTAGCCCAGCCCGTGCCAGCTAAATGGTGGATTAGTAATTTAAGTATAGTCCACAAAGGAACAGAAGTTTGGGATGAGGATAGTAGCCCTTGGCGACTCTATTCCTCTGAAGTAGGGATCCTTTGTCTTAACCGAACAAAACCAGAAGGGGTGTATGTGGGCAAAAGCCGATGTGATTGGACTCTATCTCTAGGATTTGACTGCTATGATCACCCTAGCTGCCATACGTATGACTGTTCTAAATATCAAGGACGATGGAACCAAACCCACGTGAAACTCACTAATGATAGCTGGGTAAGATGTTCCTTCCAACATCATATCGGCGAAGGCTGTAAGGCAGTTGGACAAGATGGGTACTTTGATGCCCTCTTTCTAAGTTGCCAGCGAGATAATACCACCAGTAAGGACCACGTGGTACGCTGGTATCAGTGGGCATGGCAACACTCTAATGGAACTCGGGTAACCCATTTTAACCATTTTTGGTCTACTACCAATAGCCCTAAATTTGGTTGTAATTGTGCTTGGAGGGAAGGGGCTGAGGCATGGAAATGTGAATACTGCAATCCTGATGGTACATCTATTGTACTAGGGGGGCCCTTGGAAATGGGTAACCCTTTGTATTATGAAGAACCGGGCCCCGAGGATTACCCCGAGACCTGGGATGGCCCCTTTGCGAATGGACAATGGGCCCTAAAAGGCCATTACTGGATATGTGGGCAACACGCATATCGGAGATTGCCTCCAAATTGGTCAGGAATATGTTATGTTGGGTACATTAGGCCCTTGTTCTTTCTACTACCCCAAATTCAGGGAAATAAGTTAGGAATTAAGGTATATGACGACTTGATTAGGGAAAAGCGGTCCGTTGATCCCGCATTAACCGCTGGAAGCTCCCAAACGTAGGGAGCTCAAGAGTGGCCCCCTGAAAGAATTATACAACATTATGGTCCAGCCACATGGAATCCTAATGAGTGGATCTCAGGGGCTAGGGAGCCCATTTACAACTTGAATCGGATAATTAGGCTGCAAGCCATTTTAGAAATAATAACTAATCAGACGGCTGCAGCTCTTGATCTTTTGGCCGATCAGTCCACTCAGATGAGGAATGTGCTCTACCAGCACCATCTAGTTCTTGATTATTTGCTGGCAGAGGAAGGGGGAATCTGTGCAAAATTAAACGAATCTAATTGCTGTTTACAAATAGATGATAATGGAAAGGCAGTAAAACAGCTAACAAAAGAAATGAGGAAGCTAGCCCATGTCCCGGTCCAAGCATGGGGTGGGTGGAATACGGACTGGTTCCCGTCCTGGTTACCGCAACTGGGATGGCTCCGAGAAGGCCTTCTTCTCTTTATACTCTTTATTACAACCCTATTATCCCTAGCTTGCTTTGCTCCCTGTGTAGTTGCATTAGTCCGACGAATGGCTAATCAAATTGTACGCCAACGCATGATGGCACTATATCAACCGGTTAAAGTTGAGGATTGGGGGCCATAGGGCTCTCAAAATGCTTTTAAGGGGGGGAGAACCTTGTTAGAACAAAGGCCAAATACTCGCCTTTATTTCAGCTGTTCCCCATGGCCATAAACTCCCTTTCCCATATATGAACATATAGCAAGACAATCAATCAAAGAGGCTCAACAAATGTATCCTATTTACGGCCCCAACAGATGTATTCTATTTACCCCTAAAAAGGAATTTAAAAATTCCATAGGTCAGCAGAATGTATGCACGTTAAGTCATTTGTTACTGGGTATAAAAAGGCTTGCTCTACGCTTGTAAGGTGTGTTCCTCCCTCTGGCATGAGTCGAGGGGGACACCCGCTCAGCTGACTGATCAATAAAGAACTTGAAGCCGTCTTCTAGACTCCCGTGCCTCCTTGGGGTAATTGGGCAGCTCCAGGGGGAAACGAGCCCATTTGGCTAACAATGTGCCGCCCCTTTCCGGATTGGCCGCCCCAAGCACCTGCTTGCCATGCTGATGCCTGGAGCCGGCTCTGCTGTGGGCTGGTCTAGACATAGTTTTGGCACTGATTCAACTAAATTAATATAGCAACCAATGTAGTTAAATTAATGAAATCCCCTGATGTGGATGCAGTTATCTTCTTTTCTGATTTATTTAAGTGTTTATATTAGTTTATACTGCATTAATACATTTAGTTAAATTAAGGCAAAAACAATGTATAGACCAGTCTTAACCCTCAGTGGAGTCAGACTTCGGGGATGGGGAGGACATTCTTGCCAAATCTCATGAGTTTCACAATATTTACTCTTTTTCTTGAAGCACCAACTCTTGCAGCTGAGAATCTTAGCTTCCCCCCCCCTTTTTTTTTAAAGCAAGTTTCTAATCCTCACGATTGTGGAGAAAAGCGTTGAAAGGTGACCTGCATGAACCTTAGAAACTAAGACAACAAAAGGAACCCGAAACTATTTATTATTTATTATGGAATCCCTGTTGCATGGAGGTTTTTAGGAACCGGTTAGACAGACACCTGGCAGGGATGGTCCAGGTTTCTGAGCCTACATTAGCGCAGGGGCCTGGATTTGATGACCTCTCAAAGGTCCCTTCCAGAGCCACATTTCTATGACTCTATTATTTCTACAAAGCTCATTATTACTAAACCAATCTCATGATTTTGGGGGGCTTGGCTCATTGTTTTTGACCCCTGGGGGTTGGCAATATTGGGCTGAGCCGCAGCTGCGGGTCTGAGTCTGGCTTTCCCCGGGGCTCTGGGAAAACCCCTGCCATTCAGGGAAGAAGCAGCTCCCTGACAAGACTACATTTCCCATCATCCCTCAGCCCCACTCAGGGGATCGCTACAAACTCGTCGCCTTCTTGAAAAATGCGGCGCCGCGATTTCACAGCGAGGCAGTGACCGCACGGAAAGCTCCGCGCGTTGGGGGCCTCGGTAGCCCGACAACCGCTGGACACGTGAGGGGCGGGAGTGAAAAGCGGCCCGGTTCGGCACTGTGCGTCCTACGGAAATGGCGGATGGTCCCTAAAGAGCAGCTGGGCTGCAGGGCCGGGAGCGAGCGGCCTGGGCCATGAATGCTCCGGGCGGGGGCTGGGACGGGGCCTGCGGGGGCGTCCGGCTCCTCCTGGACCTGTGAGTGGCTCGGATCGCGCCCCCTCCCCCGCCTGTTATACCTTCCACCTCCTCACTGCCCCTGGACCCGTGTGTTATATCCCCCTTATTGCACTTGCCCCCCCCCCGCGTTATAACCTCCTCCCCTTATTGCCCCCTGTGCGTTATAACCACCCCCAGCTCTTATTGCCCCTCCCCCCTGCCTGTTATACCTCCCACCTCCTCACTGCCCCTGGACCTGTGTGTTATACCGCCTCCCTTATTGTCCTCCCTCCCCCCCCCCGGCGTTATACCCTCCTCCCCTTATTGCCCCTGTGTGTTATAACCACCCCCAGCTCTTATTGCCCCTCCCCCCTGCCTGTTATACCTCCCACCTCCTCACTGCCCTGGGACCCGTGTGTTATACCGCCTCCCTTATTGTCCTCCCCCCCCCCCCCCAGGCGTTATACCCTCCTCCCCTTATTGCCCCTGTGCATTATACCCTCCTCCCCTTAATTCCCTCTGCACTTTATATCCCCTGCCCCTTATTGCCCCCCATGCTATAACCCCCCAGCCTCTTCATGTCCCCTGCACTTTATACCCCCAGATCCTTAATGCTCTCCCGCATGTTATATCTACCCCCAGCTCTTATTGCCCCAGACCTCCTTCATGTTATATCTCCCCTAGCCCCTTATTGCCCTCCCCCATGTTATATTCCTCAGCCCTTATTGTCTTCCAGTGACCTAGCATTGGCCACACCCAGGTTTAGGTCGGTTTAACTGTGTTGCTCGGGGGGTGGATTTTCATACCCCAGAGCGACATAGTTATATCAACCTAGTTTCCCAGTGTAGACCAACCCTTAGTTACATACCATACCTTATCCAGTTATGCTTGTAGTGATAGCAACAAATCAGTTTACATATTTTTTCTTACTACATCTGTTTGCAAGAGCCAATCGCACAGCTCTTCATACCATTCCCTTTCTTACATGTAAAACGACCACTGCCAGGTCTGCATTATATCTAACTGTGGCTTCCCAAGCAGTAATTTACCACTTCACCTTTGACCTAGCCAAAGAGCCTTATGAGACTCTGATTCCGTTTGGTCAGCTTGCTGAGTGAACATAGCATAACATCTTGTGCTTCCTCAATATGTTAGCATCATTACCAGTTCAGCATACTGAGCACTGGTCTACTCTAGAATTTGCCAGTACAGTAATGTTTCTTAGGGGTGTGATATATATTTGTCCTGGTAAAAGCCTAATTTAGATACAGTTATACCATCAAAAAAGTGTTTTTGCTGGTATATTATATTTTGTTTGGGGAACTGATATAAGCACACTCTTGCGGGTGTGACATTGTGCAGTCTATATGGTTTTATAAAAACATGATAATAAGTGAATATAATGTAACTGGGATAGTTTTAGAAAAATATGGTAATAAGTGAATATAACGAAACTGGGATATGCTTCATGCAAAAGGTCTCTTGTAAGGTATCATTACAAAGCTTATAATCTACTGAGTGTGATCATCCTATTTGTATAAATGTACCACTCTTGTATCTAAAACTAGAAATATGAAATATAACTCTGAGGGCCTATTGTAATTATGTGAAGTGTGGGCCATTAATGGTGGTTTGGAATCTTGATGACTCCCATTAACAAGGACCATTATCCGTAGATGGCTGTGTTTACCTGTGAGTCTTCCTGTACATGTGTGTGCTGGCAAGTGGGTAATGAAGTCTTGCAATGACATGTGATCATGTCACCTGACCTGGAATCCATCTTTAACCTGGTGCTTTTCCAGTGAGGGGGGTGGAAACCCTGAGGGACAAAGGGTTCCCGCCTTATGCAAAAGATCTATAAAGGGGTGGAAGAGAACAAGGGGGAGAGGCGCCATCATGAAGAATCCCCTAGCTATCACCTGAGCTGGAACAAGAGCTGTACTAGGGGAAAGCATTGTGCCCAGGCCTGGAAGGTGTCCAGCCTGAGAAAAAACTTACTGAAGCATCTCTGAGGGTGAGATTATCTGTATTCAGTTTGATTAGACATAGATTTGCGCATTTTATTTTATTTTGCTTGGTGACTTGCTTTGTTCTGTCTGTTACTACTTGGAACCACGTAAATCCTACTTTCTGTATTTAATAAAATAACTTTTTATTTAGTAATTTACTCAGCGTATGTATTAATACCTGGGGGAGCAAACAACTGTGCATATCTCTCTATCAGTGTTATAGAGGGCGAACAATTTGAGTTTGTCCTGCATAAGCTTTATGCAGGGTAAAACGGATTTATTTGGGTTTAGACCCCATTGGGAGTTGGGCATCTGAGTGCTAAAGACAAGCAAACTTCTGTGAGCTGTTCTCAGGTAAACTTGCAGTTTGGGACAAGTGATTCAGACCTGGGTCTGTGTTGGAGCAGACGGGAGTGTCTGGCTCAGCAAGACAGGGTGCTGGAGTCCTGAGCTGGCAGGGAAAACAGAAGCAGGGGTAGTCTTTGCACATCGGGTGGCAGCTCCCAAAGGGGTTTCTGTGATCCAACCCGTCACAGCGGGTATAAGCTATGTCCATGCTATGAGGACTTGCTGGTACAGCTCTTCCAACAAGGCCTGTCTAGTATAGGCAAAGGCTTAGGCCTGGTCTACGCTACACAGTTTTGTTAGCAAAAGGCAGCTTTTGTCATCAAAAC
The DNA here is from genome assembly GCF_011386835.1 of Chrysemys picta bellii. Classification (NCBI taxonomy): domain Eukaryota; kingdom Metazoa; phylum Chordata; order Testudines; family Emydidae; genus Chrysemys; species Chrysemys picta. The sequence continues at coordinate 108,579,281 of NC_088791.1, forward strand.
AGCAGAGGTATCCACACTACAACGCTCCTCCTGCTGACAAAACTCTCCTGCTTTGCTGACAAAAGAAAACCACGTCGACAAGAGGCATAGAGCTTTTTGCGGCAAAGTTAGACCCACAAAGCATCAGTGTAGATGCTGCGTTCGTTACACTGCAGTAACTGACCTCCAGGAGATATCTCAAAATACCCACTGTGACCTCTCTGCTCACTGTTTTGAACTCCGCTGCCCTGCATCCAGCTACATGGTCATGCACCCGTCCCATTTCAAAGCCTCAGGAAGTTCTGAAACTGCTCAGCATGGAAAGCTCACATAGGACCACAGCAGCAGGCAGGGCAGACTGCTGTTACAGGGGTTGGGGGGAAGACTGTTGTGCAGAGCGTAGCTGGGGCGGGAGGCTAATGTCAGGATTTCCCCCTCCCACTGCCGGTGTACCGATCTCTGCTGAGCTGGGATGGGGGACAGGGGAACACCAGCTATCTGTGCACCAGCTTCTGCCTCAGGATTGGTTACTTCTGGTTGCAGTCTGAACTTAGAGACGGCATGCCGGCATAGTCACTCTCCCCCAACATACTCACTCTTTCTTTCTCTCTCATGTACACACTCCCCCTCTACAGTCTCTCACACTCCCCCAACACTCTCTCTCTCTCTCTCTCACAGACTCTCTCTCTCTCACACACGCACACGCTCACTTCAGTGGGCTTCTTGTGTTACTGTTCAGTTATATTACCGAGTGCTACTTTAAAATGTGTTACTTTTTGGGTGCACACAGCAATCATTACAAGCTTCATAGTGTTAGCCAAATGGGCTCGTTTCCCCCTGGAGCTATCCAAGGAGGCACGGGAGTCTAGAAGACGGCTTCAAGTTCTTTGTTGATCAGTCAGCTGAGTGGGTGCTTCCCTTGACTAATGCCAGAGGGAGAAGCACACCTTACAAGCGCAGAGCAGGCCTTTATATACCCAGTAACAAACAACTTAGCGTGCATACATTCTGCTAACCTATGGAATTTTTAAATTCCTTTCTAGGGGTAAACAGGATACATCTGTTGGACTTCCTTGATTGATTATCCTTCTGGGGGTCGTCAGGATACATATGTCTGACTTCCTTGACTGATTGTTTTGTATATGTGTATGCGGAAAGCAGCTTCGTGCATGTGGGGAGCAGCTGGGATAATAGGCAAATAGTTGACCTTTGCTCTAACAAGGTTTTCCCCCCTTAAAAGCATTTTGAGAGCTCTATGGCCCCCAATCCTCAGTTTTCACCGGCTGGTATAGTGCCATCATTTGTCGATATATAATTTTGATTGGTCATTTGTCAGACTAACGCAACTAAACAGGGAGCAAAGCAAGCTAGGATTAGTAGGGTTGTAATAAAGAGTACAAAGAAGAGGAAACCTTTTCGGAGCCATCCTAGTTGCGGTAACCAGGAAGTAAACCAGTCCATATCCCACCCTCCCCATGTCTGAACTGGGACATGGGCTAATTTCCTCATTTCTTTCGTTAACTGTTTTACCGCTTTTCCATTATCATCGATTTGTAAACAGCAATTAAGACTCATTTAATTTTGCACAGACTCCTCCTTCCTCCGCCAGTAAATAATCGAGGACTATATGATGCTGATAGATTGCATTCCTCATCTGGGTTGATTGATCGGCCAAAAGGTCAAGAGCCGCGGCTGTTTGGTTGGTTAAGATTTCCAAGTCAGCCTGTAACCTAATTATTCGATTTAGGTTATAAATAGGTTCTCTGGCCCCGGATATTAATTCATTGGGATTCCAAGTGGCCGCTCCATAGTGTTGGATTATCCTCTTGGGGGGCCACTCCTGAGCTCCCCATGTTTGGGAGCTTCCGGCGGCCAAGGTGGAGTCCACGAACCGCCTTTCTCTGATCAAATCGTCATATACTTTAACTCCCAACTTATTTCCCTGAATCTGGGGTAATAGAAAGAACAAGGGTCTAATATAGCCAACGTAACATACCCCTGACCAATTTGGAGGCAATCTGCGGTAGGCATAGGATCCGCAGATCCAATAATGGCCTTTCAGGGCCCAGGTTCCATTAGCAAAGGGACCATCCCAGGCCTCAGAGTCCTCTGGTTGTTCGAAATATAAATAATTATCGGTCCCTAAAGGTCCCCCAACGGTTGAGTCACCGTACGAATCGCAGTAACTACACTTCCACGCCCCAGCTCCTGCCTTCCAGACACAATCGCAGCCCCATCTTCGCTGATTGGTGCTAGACCAGAACTGGCTGAAACCCCATACTCGAGTTCCATTATGATGCTGCTATGCCCATTGAAACCACCATACCACGTGGTCCTTTCTAGTGGTATTATCTCGCTGGCAAGTTAAAGATAGGGCATCAAAGAACCTATCCTGTCCTACCGCCTTGCAACCTTTAGGTTGTTGGTAGGAACATTTTACCCAACTATTATTGGTAAATTTCACATGGGTGTGGTTCCATCGCCCTTGATATTTAAAACAGTCATACGGGCGACAGTGGGGATCCCAGCAATCAAATCCTGGGGATAGAGTCCAATCACATTTGCTTTCTTCCACATACACTCCCTCCCGCCTTGTCCGATTAAGGCAAAGAATCCCCATTCCAGAAGAATAAAGTCGCCAGGGACTACTATCCTCAGTCCAAACTCCCGTTCCATCGTGCACTATGCTTAAATTACTGAGCCACCATTTGGGCTGTACCGGCTGGGCTACCCAAGGCCATTCATTCAGTTCTCCTGGGCCTCCACACACCCAACAGTTACTGAGATTAAAGGAGTTTGCTATTGTCTCCCCCAGTTGTAAAAACCTATTTTCCCAACCACAATTGTGATGGAAGTACATAAGCAGAAATATTAACAATAATTTCATTATCTTTTTCTAAACAGTCCCTTTAGTCCGTCCAGCTGCTGGTATTCCCAGGTGGAGTCTTCATCTGTGCCATCCCGGGCGTCCGGAGCCAGGGCAGGCAGAGGGCTGGTGTCCTCTTCCGCTGATTCAGTCTCCAGGTTAGGGCTCAGAAACCGCTTTACCCGCATATGGTGCGTCCATTTGTCACTCCCAAGAATTTTAACTGCAGCTTGGCTGATGAGCGAAACAGTATATGGGCCGTCCCACCGTGGTTTGAGGAGGTCCCGTTTCCACTTCTTGACAAGGACCTGATCACCGATCTGGAACGGGTGCACGGGCTGATCCAAGGGAGGGGCCTGAAAAGGCACCGCGTATCGATGTAACTGTAACAAGACAGATTGCAGTCCAGAGACCTGTTTCCATAAGGAGTCCTTCCCCATTTCCCAGTTTACATCCTCCTGGAACCCCGGGATAAGGATTCGGGGAGGGAACCCGAAGACCAGTTCAAAGGGTGAAAGCTTAAGACCCTTACGCGGGGCCCTTCGAATGCGGGTAAGGGCGAGCGGTAGCGCATCAAGCCACTTTAAACTAGATTCTGTGCATAGTTTAGTGAGGGTATCCTTAAGAGTTCTATTCATTCTTTCTACCTGACCCGAGCTCTGCGGCCTCCAGGGTGTATGCAACTTGCATTGTAAACCGAGTGCCTGGGACACCTGTTGGACCACTTGTGAAGTAAAGTGACTTCCTTGATCAGACTCAGTCGTTTCGGGGAGATGGAATCGGGGAAGTATTTCATGCAACAGGGCCTTAGTAACAGCCCGGGCCTGACAATGCCGGGTGGGGTAACACTCTACCCATCCAGTAAGCTGATCCATAAATACAAGTAGGTATTTATAGCCCCTGCAAGGGGGCATTTCTGCAAAGTCAACTTGCCATTTTTGGAAAGGGAATGTGGCCCAGGGCTGGCCTCCCATTGGGGCGGGAGGGCCACATCCCTTTCGATTGGTTCGTTGACACACAGGGCAATTACTAACAATTCTCTGGGCTTCCATGTGCATGCCCAGCCCCTTAAGGGATCGGGTGGCCAAATCAACCATTGCCCCCGACCCCATATGTCCCTCTTTGTGCATGAACCGAAGAATTTCCTAAAGCACTGGTCGAGGGACAAAAATCTACACCCCCCCAGTAATTTCCACCATCCAGAGGGAACCTGCCGGGCTCCCGCAGCCTGTGCATGGCATACTTCCTCAGCTGTGTATTGGGGGGGGGGGGTGGTTTAACTTCTGTATCTTGAACCAAGAGGAGCCATGAGGCCTCTTCTCATGCGGCCTCCTTTGCGGCCTGATCAGCCAATTGATTATACCTACGCTGTTCGGCCTCCGGGGCCCTTCCATGGGCACGCACATGTATTACGGCAACCCGGAGGGGAAGCATCAGGGCCTCAAGAAGTGTTTTGATGAGGCTCCCATGTGCGATTCTTTGGCCTGAAGCTGTGATAAAATCCCCTTTCTTTCCACAGGGTCCCGTGAGCCTGTACCCCATGTAGGCATAGCGACTATCAGTATACAGGTTAATAGTTTTCCCGGTCCCCAACCGGAGAGCCTCAATAAGAGCCACTAGCTCCACTGCTTGGGCGGACAAATTAGGGCTAAGTTTAAACTTGTGTACTCCTTTGTTCTTAATTATTACCGCTGCTCCGGTAAACCGCTTGCCATCTATCACATAGCTGGACCCGTCAACGTACCCTTCAATTTCAGGGTTGGGCCAAGGCAAGTCCGAGAGGTCAGGGCGGGGTTTGGTTTCCTGTTGCAAGACTTCAATACAGTCATGAGTGGGGCTGGTCTTATGGGAGACCCGAGGATCGGGCAATAGGGTAGCTGGGTTGAGGGAGCTAACTGTCCTAAAGGTTAGGTTGGGGGCTAGCAAGAGCCCCACTTCATATCTGGTATGTCGACTGGGATTTAGGTGCTTTTCCCCGGCGCCTGTCCCCAGTATTTGAGGCACCCTGTGGGGGACCACAACCTCAGTGTCCCCTCCCAAGGTCAACTTTTCGGCCTCCTGGAAAAGGAGAGCGGTTGCTGCAACGGCCCGTAAAGAGGCAGGCCACCCCTTGGCGACAGGGTCCAACACCTTTGAGTAATATCCAATGAGTCGCCAGGTTGGTCCCGACCTTTGGCACAGAACTCCAGCAGCCATCCCTCCCCTCTCGTGAACGTATAGGGTGAATGGTCTCCGGGGGCCTGGGAGGGGTAGAGCGGGAGGCTGAACCAAGGCTTCTTTTAGCTCTCAAAATGCTTTTTCCATCTCTCTGGTCCACGTCCAGTGGAGCAGATCTTCTTTAGTTAAGGACTCATATAATGGTTTGGCTCTTCCCCCGTAGTCAGGGATCCAGAGCCGACAAAAGCCAGTCAATCCCAGAAAAGCCCTTAATTCTCGGCGGTTCCGGGGTTGGGGGCTATCAAGTATAACCTGGATTCTTTCTTTACCCAGACTACGACTTCCCTGGCAAAGATGATATCCAAGAAAAGTGACCTGCTGCTTAACCAGCTGAGCTTTCTCCTTTGAGACTTTATACCCCTGTGCCCCAAGGTAATTAAGGAGCTCTATAGTTTGCTCTTTACAGGCTGCCTCTGTTTCAGTACTTAAGAGCAAATCATCGCAATACTGGACTATGTTGCATGAAGAGTGTCTCGCCAGGAATGGGGCGAGGTCTCTTTTTAACTGGCTGCCAAAGATCTCGGGTGCACAGGTAAGTCCTTGTGGGACAACGGTTCAAAGGTATTGAGCTTCGTAGTGGGTATCTGGGTCCTCCCATTCAAAGGCAAACAGTCTTTGAGACTCCAGATCAAGGGGGATGGAAAAGAAGGCATCTTTTAAATCTACAACAGAGAACCAACTGTGGTTCTTGGGAACCTGACCCAGAATAGTATGAGGATTCGGGACAACTGGATAGGGGGCTTCTATTAACTTGTAATTTTCCAAAACTGTAGTTTGTCCCTCAATCCCCTGGACTATGGCACATCCCTGAGCTCTACCTCGGGGAGCCTTATTAAGGGGGAGCAAACTAAGAGTGGCCCCAGTATCAATAAGGGCTTCAATTGGGCAGCCCTCCACTTTATTTTTTACCGTGGGATCCAGGCTGGCAGCTTGCGCTGCCAGGAGGGGCCGCTGGGTCCCCCGGCCCCCCTATGGGGAAGATCCCTCCCCCAAAAGTCCTGTACTGTTGTAGAGGATGGGAAGGGAAGGGTTCCATTTTTACATTCCTTTCCCATGGCCTGTCGCCGGGGGCATTCATTCTTCCAGTGTCCCTCTTCCCTACAGATGGCGCACTGATTTCGACCCAGGCGGGGGCCCCGCCCCTTCCTCGGTGGCCCTGGCCGTCCCTTAACTTTGTCCCCCCTTTCTTCATATCCTTCCCTTAGGGCCATGGCTAAAACGCGGGCCCCTTTCTTCCGCTCCTCATCGTCCCTCCGATCATAAACCTTCATGGCAATTTCTAAAAGTTCCTCAATATTCTTGCCCGACGCCCCCTCCAACTTCTGCAACTTCTTCCTAATGTGCTCATAGGACTGTCCAATGAAAAGGGGGATTAGTACCCGTTTCCCGTTGGTGTCCTCAGGATTGAGGTCTGTGTATCTTTTACGGGTATTACAAAGCCGCTCATAAAAAGCAGCTGGGTTTTCATTTCTTTCCTGTCTTATATTATATAACTTAGCCCAATTTGGGGTTTTTCTAATGCAGCGTTTCATCCCCTGTACTATAGCCGTGGCATATCGGCCGTGGCGGGCTCGGCCGGCCGTGTCATGTGACCAGTTGGGAGGGCTTTCAGGCATCTGCTCAGCCACCACGTTTGGGTCTCTCTCTGTTTCAGCTGGGATAATAGGCAAATAGTTGACCTTTGCTCTAACACATAGCATGGTGCAAACAAATAATAACAGGCTCAGCACACTACAGCCACACACATAACTGTGGCTCAGTGTTAATATGCTCCTTTAAGGCATCCCCGAGCCGCATAGAGCCCCCCAGTTGGGTTCCTCTTACAGCTTTGTGTTCATAATGCACAGCACAATACTGAACAGCAGTGCAGGATACATGCTTTCTGACCGAGATGGTTGGGTTGCAGGTTACCAGGGCAGTTGAAAAGTGGCTGGCAATCTAGTAGGATGCCCATGGAATGATGGGATTGAGAAACCTTCATCATGTGATGCTGTACCTGCCCCCATGAGGCATTGCAAACCCTTTCCAAAGAACCCTGCGGCCAGTTGCACAGTGGTATAGTTACCCACAGTGCACTGCTCTCTGTGTCAATGCAAGAGCTGCTCTTGTGGGTGGAGCTCCACTGACACAAGGAGCATAGTGTGGACATGCTACGGTGGTGGTTGTATGTCAACGTAACTTGCGTCGACAAAGCTCTGTAGTGTAGATGAGGCCTAAGTGTGGACGCTCAGGCTATGTCTGCACTTAAAATGCTAGTGGCATGGCTTCAGGATAGATACTTACTACAGTGACAGGAAGGGTTCTCCCATTGCTGTAGTAAATCCATCTCCCTGAGAGGCAATAGCTATATCGGTGGAAGAATTCTTCCGTTGATGTACCGCTGTGTACATTAGGACTTAGGTCAACTTAACTACATCGCTCCGGGGTATCGATTTCTTTTTTTTCTCCAGGCTGTTCCTGGAGCTCCACTGTTCCCTGTACCACCATAGATTGTTGATTCAGTAGACCTTGATGTTCAGAATAAAGAAAGACCGCAGCTTGGTTTGGTGGCAAAGGCTTGGCTAGGTTTATTGTCAACAAAGCACCATCTCAGCATCCCGTATAGCAGGGTTACGAGTATGCTGACACATGTATGCTAGTGATAAGGTATCAGCTCAATCAACATAGTATTATCCCTTAGGAGGAGTAGCTTTGTATTAGCCTGTTACTCTCCTGTTATGCATTGATACAAACAAGTTACATATTACGTTCCAGATGTTATTAGTTACCATCCTTGTACGCGATAATTTGAACAAAATCTCCTCATCCATTATCCCAGTGGTTCTCAAACTTATTTGGTCGTGGCTCCCTTCTTTGTGTCTTTAGTAGCTTACGTCTCTCCGCCCCTCCCCCCGGCATCCGGCCAACAGCCGTTGCTCTCTGGCTATCCAGCTCTGAATGAGTGCAGTAAGCTTTCCCTCTTCCCCCCTCCCCCCACAAGCTTCTCATGCTCCCCCAGAATACATTCCGCGCCACCCATTTTGAAAACCTCTGCATTATCCTGTCATTCCATTCTTATCTTACAAGGGGTCTGTGTGTTTCTGTACCATCCTCTTAGGAATGTATTTGTGGTTACCTGATTAATTACCATTCTCTTAGGAATGTAGTCATGTGGTTAGCTGGTACTTAGTGCTATTATTCTAAAAAGGCCTACTTTGGTTCACACCTTACTTTGTTTCATACTTTTAGCCATGCCTAGGGCCCCAGCAAGGCGTATAGGTCGAAGTAATTTTCTAGTGTAGACCAGCTTTGCCCACAGGTATGTGTCTATCTGGGTATGCTTGCACAGTCTTTGAGTCAACTCTCCTGGCACACTATAGACACCCTTTACCAGACCCATTACATTAGTTAATGGGTTTTGTTTAAAGTGTTTTGAAGATGAAAAATGCTATAGAAATGCTGGATATTACTACTGGCCACATCTAGTAAAAAAAAAAAAAAACACCTTTGCCATTGGCAGCTCTGACTATTGTTGTCATGCTTCTTCCCAGTCTAGGGAAAGAGGGCTCCTTGTCCTACAGCATGAATGATTCAGTAATGTGGAAGATTAAAACATTTAAAGATTATAATGAAAGGTGTTTCATGATTCAGAGTTTGAGAGAAAAAAGTTCTTGCACCTTTGCTTCCTTTTCATGTTGTTGTTTATATCTTTTTATGCTGTCATCTAAAGGACTTGGTATAACAGATCAAAATGTTTTCATATATGAAAACAATTAAAAAACATGACTAGGTCCTGCCTCCTGTCCATGTTGCTCACTTTTTGTTTCTGGTAAGATTTCAGATGTAAATTGGACCCTGCTCTCACCACAGCCCACACCTTGTCGACTCCAAGAACCATACACATTGCAATTGTATTCCTCCCTTCTTCAAATAATCCAGCCTCCTTCAAAGAGGCTTCCCCCCCCCCCCCATTATTGTAGCTGATGTTTCACAAAACATGCAAGAAGAGCATTGTTTCACAAAACATGCAAGAAGTGTCATGTCATTGTGTATAACAAGTCTACAGGCCAAATTCTTTTTCTCAGCTATACAAATACTTCAGGGGAGTTAGCCTATATTTATATTGGCATACATGGGAGCATTATTTGGCCTTATTTGTTTACATCTTATGCTAAATATCTGCAAAGGCTTTGTTCATCAGTTCGCTTGTTAAGTAGCATCAGTGCCCAGCAAGTCCTACTGACCTTTGTCTAAAATTTCATATTTTGCACACCCTTTATGGTGCAGTACAAATTAAATATGGATAGAAATTGTAATATAATTGATGCTGCTTCAGATGTGTTTATTTGAATATGCAGTGTCTAGAAGGACTACTTAATGTATGTGTATTTGCTTGTGTATTCTCAAATTTCTGCCACCTGATTATGCAACTGTCACATCAGAACAGATCCAGTGAGATTTGCTTGTATGCAGAGGGTTTATAATGAAGCCCAGGGTTTTTTTTGTTGTTGTTCAGTTTTTTTTAAGAAAATTAAGTGCAGGAAACTATTAATTAATTCAGCTTTGCAAAAATCAATTTGCCCTTATCTTGTGCAAGAAAATATTTTTAATGGGGAGGTAAAATATCTTTTATTATTTTATTTATTATAACTTTTGCCTTACTTTAGGGAGCATGATGAGATTTTAATGTTGGGGCTGGTAATTTTCATGAAAGCTGAGTTAATACAGTCTTATTAAGGCTTCTGTCCTGTAAACACGTAAGACCTGATTCTACAGTTACTCCTGAGGGCATTTTGCGCCAAATAATTGAAAATTCTGCGCACAATATTTTAAAATTCTGCAAAATTTTCTTTGTCAAATAAATGTGGAGGCTCCAGCATGGCACTGGGGAGCAGAGGCCACTAGCTGCACAGAGGTGGGAGATCACTGCGTAGCTCCCCCCAGGACACAGACTCAGCGGTGAGGCTACACACAACCCTGACACACAAGGACCAGGCCTGCCCCAGAAACACCCCAGGGTCCTCCCCAACCCAGCTGGGGCTAGCAGCTGAGCCCAGCACAGGGTTAAGAGCCACCAGCTGGGTCTTTCCCAGCCCTGCCCCCTACCCCACAGTGATTTACCTCTCTGGATACCCAAAATGTACTGCTGGGAAGGGTCGTATGACCGCTCTTGTGAAAGTCATTTTTCTGCAGGGAAGCAAAGAAATCTTCAGGGGACATAAATTCTGCACATGTGCAGTGGCGCAGAATTCCCTCAGAAGTATACAGTGAGCTCTATCTGTACGTCTACACTACAAATAAAAACCTGCAACTGGTCCATGTCAGCTGACTCAAGCTCGCTGGGCTTGGGCTAAGGAACTGTTTAATTTCAATGTAGACATTCAGGCTTGGGCTGGAGCCTGGGTTTGAGCTGGAGCTGAGGATCTAGGACCCTGCAAGGTAGGAGGGTCCTAGATCTTAGACAGCAGCCTGAGCTGCAACGACTACACCACCGCTAAACAGCCCCTTTGCCCATGCCCCACTAGCCTGAGTCAGCTGGCACAGGCCAGCCATGGATTCTTAATTGCAGTGTAGACATGCCCTCCATTGGCAGACTCCTAGAGCCAAGGATCTTCACAGGTGCTGGCAGGGCCGGCTCTAGGTTTTTTGCCACCCCAAGCAAAAAAATTTTTGGCTTCCCCCCACCCCAGCCCTGGGCTTCCGCCCCCCTCCCCCCCGCCCACCAGTGCCCCCCATACCCACACCCCCTGCCACCCCAGCACTGGGATCTCTCTTCCCCCCCCCCCATACCTCCTGCCGCCCCAGCACTGGGCTCCCCCCACGCCCCAAACGTGGGATCCGCTACCAGCACACGACGTCCGAGCCCATGCCCAGCTGTGACTCCGTCCCCATGCAGGTGGAGCTGCTGGGCAGCGTGGAGCGGGAGTACTTCCAGGTGGCGGTGCAGCTGCGGGGCGGCACGGAGAACACGGCCCACTCCCTGGGTTTCGTGGCGCTGCTGGTGGCCGAGGTGGATCAGTTCGTGCTCACCGCCCCCATCCCTGACATGCTGGTGGCCGAGGACCTGGAGAGCCGCCCAGACCTGCTGCCCTTCAGCCACCGTGCCCTGGCCCAGCCCCAGCAGGCGGGAAGGCGAGGATCTCCTGCTGCGGGGCTACCTGCTCAGCACCGACGAGCCCAGCCTACCACTCACCTCCTCACACGCTCCGGGAGCCCCTCTTGCCGCTGCAGCCCGGGCTCGGCTCCAGGGGACCCCGCTTCCCTCTCTCCCCGCTCCTCACATGCTCCAGGAGCCCCTCGCCACCGCAGCACGGGCTCGGCTCCAGGGGACCCCGCTTCCCTCCCTCCCCGGCTCCTCACACACTCTGGGAGCCCCTCTTGCCACCGCAGCCCGGGCCCTGGAGCAGAGCCCGGGCTGCGGCGGCGAGAGGGGCTCCTGGAGTGCATGAGGAGCCGGGGAGGGAGGGAAGTGGGCCCCGGGATGCAGGGAGGGAGGAGGGGTCCTGCTGCTGCTGCCACTCCGAGTCTCCCCAGGGTGGCGCAGTGTTTCCTTGCCCGAATGGGCTGTGCAGGGTGCCGCCAGCCTGGGCAGGGGGCGCGGATCCCGGCTCGCGTGCTGACAGGGCAAGTGGCTTTTTGCCGCCCCAACCAAAAAAAAAGGGGGGGGGCTCGGAGTGCCGCCCCTTAGAAAGTGCCGCCCCAAGCACATGCTTGGAGGGCTGGTGCCTAGAGCCGGTGCTGGGGTCTGTCTGTGTGGCGCTTGTTGTAGGCTCAAAACCTTTAAAAGCTGATTAAGTTTACTCATGCATTAAGAAGTCTGAGGTAAGGTGTCTGAGTTAATTCAAGTGAATTTCATAGCCTGAGAGCCATGGAGACAGAAGTCTTCTATTAATCTGTAGAACAGGAATAGGTAATAGCAGAGCAATTTCCTCTCCATGGTCCTGTCTATGTCCCTCACTCCTGATCAGGGTAATATTGTCTCTCACTGTTGATGGCCCGTTGAAGCCTTAGCTTCTCTGCTGTGACTGCCAATAAGACTGTCAGTTAAGTTCCACATATGGTAGTGATATTTGTGTTGTGAAAAAATTTACCACACGTTGTGTTTGGATCAGAACAGCCTGAGGCTCCTTTATTACAAGCATGCAAGAAGAGACAGCCAGCCTGGCTGCTCTGCCCCCAAAAGGATCGCAGAAGCTCATATAGCTCAAAGGCAACATTAAATCAAGCCCACTTCCTTATTAATATTTTTCCCTTATTAGGAATACAGGAAAAACAAGCTTTCGTGTATATTAACAGGTTGTTCTTTTACAGTTAACGGCTTTACTAACATTTGCTGTTGCAACTACATGTTTCTTAAGATTGGCTGTTGCAATTACTTTGCTTCGCAATTTTCCTCACTCTCTCCTTCTGCCCTTTGACCACATACACCTCTACCGTGATATAATGCAACCCAACATAACACGAAATCAGATACAACGCGGTAAAGCAGCGCTCCGGGGAGGGACGGGGACTACGTGCTCCGGGGGATCAAAGCAAGTTCAATATAATGCGGTTTCACCTATAATGCGGTAAGATTTTTTGGCTCCCAAGGACAGCGTTATATTGGGGTAGAGGTGTATAAGTTTTCTTGACCAGAGATTAGGCCTACTCTTATTTTTCCTTTACGTTTGTAATGTGGACAGTTGTTCAATGGTAACCCAGACTGTAATCACCAAAAAACTATTAGAAGGTGACTTTTGATTGCTGCTACTAGAACCAGGGGGAGGGATAGCTCAGTGGTTTGAGCATTGGCCTGCTAAACCCAGGGTTGTGAGTTCAATCCTTAAGGGGGCCACTTGGGGATCTGGGGCAAAATCAGTACTTGGTCCTGCTAGTGAAGGCAGGGGGCTGGACTCGATGACCTTTCAAGGTCCTTTCCAGTTCTAGGAGATGGGATATCTCCATTAATTAATTAATTAATTAACGTGGGCTTGACAGCAATTGATGACCTAAGGATGACTGCTTGGAAAGAGGCAACAGAGTCTAGAGAGGAATGAATATAGGGATAAAAATCAAGTACCTCGGAGTTCTTTCTAACACTCGCTCTGGTTCCAAATGATAACAGAATTTCCTCACTGTTGATGTTAATAAATATGTTGCCTTGTCGTTTCATGTCCTTGGGCATTTGTCCTGCATAGCAACAATGGGTATATAATTGCACTCAACATGTATACTTATCTTGCCAGGGGCACTGATTACTTGTTTGAGACTGAAGATTGACTTGACAACAAAGTTTTTGGATAATATTCACTGAATTTTGAAAATTATATATTTAAACGTATCCTTCTGTTTCCAAGGAAATGTAATGTTTATTGTGCCTAGATATCACATTTTGTGTTACGGGAGCTGGCCATTTCCAGGGAGTCAGGGACTAGCCTACCTGTGACAGGCTCCGCTAAGGAGAATGAGCCAACCCAGATCCACCTGTCAGTAGTTAATTACCCAGGTGGCTGAGCTGCAGTTAATTAGCTATAGAACACCAGGGCCTCATAGAGACTTATGAGGGCTCAGGCAGGGAGCTCCACAATACTAAGGCCTTGGCTACACTTGCAGCTGTACAGCGCTGTAAGTTAAACCTGTCTTCGTACAGCTGAGTAGGGAAAAGCGCTGCAGTCTGTCCACACTGACAGCTGCAACTGTGGCCACACTTGCAACGTTTGCAGCTGTGTTGGGAGCGGTGCATTATGGGCAGCTATCCCAGCATTCATGTGGCTGCAACGTGCTTTTCAAAACGGGGGTGGGAGGGTGGATTGTGACAGGGAGTGTGGAGGGAGAGAGAGTGCTTTTTGGAGCATGTCAGCTCTCTATTTTGCAAGTTCCGAACTCCCGGCCCCCTGCTCATTCATTTACTCACTCAAAGCAAGCTGCAAACTGTTTGCTTTTCTCTGTGGTAAGAGCTTTGAAACCGGCACTTCCGCATTCCTGCAGCTGGTCACAACAATGGAGAGGATTGGCCACTTGACAAGGTGATTAGTACAGCGCTGCAAGCGTTTACACTCGCACCCGTGAGTCGTAGCCACTCCGCTGCAGCTGTTGTTCCTCTCGGGGAGGTAGAGTGCCTGCAGCGGTGTACCCAGGGAGATACAGCGCTGTAAGTGCCCTGCCAGTGTGAACGGGGAGTGAGTTACAGCACTGTAACTTGCAAGTGTAGCCAAGGCTTTAAAGAGGAAGCTCCTGAGGAAAGAGGCTTGTCAGGAGAGCTGGTTAGAGAGCTCAGCAGAAAAGGGAATCTAAGAGAGATGTTGCTGGGGCAGGGAGCAGATTCCAAAATATGCTACTCCAGAGAATAGCTGCAATAGTTTGACCCCTGCAGGGATGCTGAGACAAGTGAAGGAACCCTTCCCCTGGTGATGGCAGCAGGCCTGACTCCAGAAGGGGTGTCACAATAAAGAGGCAAAGAGCCTGGGCAGAGGAGACAGGTGGACTTAGATGGGGAATACAGACTAATATTAACTTGCTCCTTCCAGCTAGGATGCTGGATCTGAAGACTTGCTTGCATGTGTGTTGGGCCTTGGATTAAATAAATTACATCCCTGAAGGGGCACTGTTGGCTACAGACAAGCCTAATTGAATTGCGTTTTAGAAGCCTGGCTGGAATGGTGCAAGAAGAGATGAGGGAGCAGAACAGTTGAAAAAAATGTAATGAGGGATTTCATAACTTACCAGGTCATTGCAGTTGTAGATTGTGTCCTAGGAAAATGAGGGGAAAGGTTAATATTTTCCTTCAGAAAGTTGTACTGGGACAGAATTTTACACACACACACACACACACACACACACACACACACACACACACACACACACACACACACACACACACACACACACACACACACACACAGCGTTGGTTGTTGCCATGTTTACCGGTCCAAGTTTGTTTGGAAACAAAATACGGAGGAGGGGCAAATAAGTATGTCACACGTAGGCAATGTGTATCCAAAAAGCCACAACTCTTTTATCTTACTGACCATAACCACTGTTAGAGGAAGCGTTAGACAGCAACTCAGTGGAAGTAACAATAAGAAATTAGCAAAGAGGAGAAGATACTTGAATTTTGCAACCTCTCCATACAGAATAATAGTATTTTCACTCTTTATTAAGAAGTTTATGAAAACATGGCAAGTACTGAATGTATTATTGTATCAGAGCTGCCCTCACTCCAAAAGAGCAGAGCAAATTGGCTATCAAAGAGATAGGGGAGAGAGAGAAATGAGAGATAATGAAGTCATGGTAACAATATTCTCTGGCCTTGGCTACACTTGCAGCTGGACAGCGCTGTGAGGTAAACCTGTCTTCGTACAGCTGAGTAGGGAAAAGCGCTGCAGTCTGTCCACACTGACAGCGCAGTGGTGTGTTAGAACAAAGGCCAAATACTCGCCTATTATCCCAGCTGTTCCCCATGGCCATAGCCCCATTTCCCGTATATATGTATAGCAAGACAATCAATCAAGGAGGCCCAACAGATGTATCCCATTTACCCCTACCCCTAGAAAGTAATCAATCAAGGAGGCCCCAACAGATGTATCCTATTTACCCCTAGAAAGGAATTTAAAAATTCCATAGGTCAGCAGAATGTATGCACGCTAAGTCGTTTGTTACTGGGTATAAAAAGGCTTGCTCTACGCTTGTAAGGGGTGTTCCTCCCTCTGGCATGAGTCGAGGGGGACACCCGCTCAGCTGACTGATCAATAAAGAACTTGAAGCCGTCTTCTAGACTCCCGTGCCTCCTTGGGGTAATTGGGCAGCTCCAGGGGGAAACGAGCCCATTTGGCTAACAAATGGCACCCCAGATGGGACTTCTCTCCCTGTAGAGAGCACTGACCGACGGCCGAGGGCGATTCCGAGGAGTGGCCACCTCGAGCGGTTGGTTTGCTCGGGCCTCGGATCGTCACAATCGGCCGGGTCGGCTGCGTCCTCTCTAAAGAGAACTCTGAAAGACACGGAAGCAAGACGGCTTCAGAAGAAGGGGAAGTCTGACTGCCGGACGCGGCCACTTCGGGCGGTAAGTGCGTTTACCTCCTGGGTTTGAGGAACAACGCCCCCAAGGTGTGGGTTGGACGGTGGAAATCCCCTAGGCAGCCCATATAAGGGAAGGTATATTAGCACTGTCGTAGTATTATAAGTGTATTGTCGTCATGTTTGTGAGTAAAGGGAAAGCAACCAACGGCCAATGAGTAACGTCACTAACTCCACTAGTCCATGGGCCGTTCTTAACAACTATTGGGACTTGGAGCAGCCTCAGGGATTGCTCTTGTTTGTGGGAGGGGTAATCTTGTTTCTCCTCTTGATGGTGTGTTGGAAGCCAAGATTGTGACTGATTAAGGGATCTGTGTAGAATGAGTGAGTGCCGCTGACAGGTCTGAGGCTTAAGCTGACTTCAGCCGCCCCAAGACTCCTGCGAGGGGAAACCCGGTGACCAGGATATCTTGATTGCAAGGGGGGGTCAGCCGAACCTCGTGACCTAGCGGATATCTGGGTTAAAACTGAATCCCTAAAAGCCCCTTGATATCTCCGTCTTGAACAAACCCCTGGGTAAAGTGTAATGGGGTCCGGACAAAGTACCTTCTCCAGTACGCCCCTGGGGTGTATGCTGGATAACTGGAAGGCGTTTAGACGCCAGGCTGATTATGGAACTGTATTATGTAAAGACAATCTTGTAAGATTCTGTACTCTTGAATGGACAACCTTCGGGGTGGAATGGCCCGAGGGGGGGACACTCAAGCCAGAAATTGTACAAGCAGTACATAACATTGTGACCCGGGATGGGCATTGGGACCAATATCCCTATATAGATATTTGGCAGGGCCTCGTAGCCAATCCTCCCCCATGGTTACGGAAATGTAAAGTACAAACTATTAAGACCTTAATGGCCCGTGCCCGTATTAGGAAACCCTATCCCCCTGTTAAGAAATCTTGTCCTCCGACTGTGATTCCTTCAGCCCCTGATCCTATGCCCCCTCCCCCTTTGTATCCTGGCCTCCCAGTTCTGGCACCCTCAACTGAAAACCTCCCCCCCCTCTCTGAGGATAATGCCTCAGCTGGAAGGGGTGAGCCAAGCCACCAGGGCTCTTCCAAACCAGAGTCCCCTCCAACCTCTCTGAGCTCCTCAGAGTCTGATCGCACCAGGAGCACGACTGGCCCCACGACAGATCAGGACTCCGAAAAGCGGTGGAACGTGTCATCTGAATACCACCCTGGGGATACTAAGCTTACCCTTATTCGCTCATCAAACAAGGGTGGCCCGGTACTCCAAGGGCCCCTGCAACGGAATTATTTGTGTCCACTGCGGGAAACTATAGCCCCTGAGGGCAATCTCACTATGGTATATGTTCCCTTTACCACTAGTGATCTATATAATTGGAAACAACAGAATCCCCCGTTCTCGGAAGATCCCACCCCGCTGACAGCAGTGTTTGAGACCTTAATTACGGCCCACAACCCTACTTGGGGTGACATGAGGGTCGCTCTTAACACTCTATTAACCGCGGAAGAGAGGCGCTTAGTCCTCTCAAGGGCCCGCGAGTGGGTAGCTGAGACGGAGGGAGACTCGGCCGCGGTGGCTGCGCGGCTGCCTGAAAGCCCTCCCAACTGGTCGCATGATGCGGCTGGCCGGGCCCACCATAGCCAATACGCTACGGCTATAGTGCAGGGAATGAAACGCTGCATTAGGAAAACCCCAAATTGGGCCAAATTGTATAAGACAGGAAAGGAATGAGAACCCAGCTGCTTTTTATGAGCGGCTTTGTAATATTTGTAAAAGATACACAGACCTCGATCCTGAGGATATCAACGGAAAATGGGTGCTAATCCCCCTTTTCATTGGCCAGTCCTACGAGGACATTAGAAAGAAGTTGCAAAAATTGCAGGGGGCATCGGGCAAGAATATAGAGGAACTTTTAGAAATAGCCATGAAGGTTTATGATCGGAGGGATGATGAGGAGCGAAAGAAAGGGGCCCGCGTTCTGGCCATGGCCCTGAGAGAAGGATATGTAGAAACGGGGGACAAGGTTAAGGAGAGGCCAGGGCCACCAGGGAAGGGGCGGGGCCCCCGCCTGGGCCGGAACCAGTGCGCTATCTGTAGGGAAGAGGGGCACTGGAAGAATGAATGCCCCCGGCGACAGGCCATGGGAAAGGAACGTAAAAACAAAACCCCGTCCCTTCCCATCCTTTACAACAGCACGGGACGTTCAGGGGAGGGATCTTCCCCATAGGGAAGCCGGGGGACCCAACGGCCTCTCCTGGCGGCGCAAGCTGCCAGCCTGGATCCCACGGTAAAAATTAATGTGGAGGGCCGCCCAATTGAAGCCCTTATTGATACTGGGGCCACCCTTAGCTTGCTCCCCCTTAGTAAGGCTCCCCGAGATAGAGCTCGGGAACGTGCCATGGTACAGGGGATAGAGGGGCGAACTACAGCTTCGGAAAAAACTTTGCCTCTCCTAGTAAAAATAGGGGACCGTCAAATTTCCCTCCAATTCGTTTGCAGCCCCTCTTGCCCCATCGCACTGCTCGGACGAGATATTCTTACTAAACTGCAGGTAGAAATCTCGTTCGATGAAGGGACTATGGAAGTTAGACTCCCTAAGCAGCAGTCCTCCAATTACCAGATGGCCCTGATAAGCGCTGGAAATCACTTCCAGGAATGCCGGGGGAGGAATGAAGAGAACCAGCTGTCAGGTGTTAACCTTGAGGTTTGGGCAGAGGAGGGAGGCGTCGCTCGGGCCCGGAATGCTTCACCAGTCCATATTTCCCTTAATGAAGGAAGCAGCCCGGTCCGAATTCAACAATACCCTCTTAAGCTGACCACTAGAATCGGGTTAAAACCTCTAGCCCTCCCAGATTCCCGGAAACCATTCACCCTATATGTTCATGAAAGAGGAGGGGTGGCAGCTGGGGTCCTGTGCCAAAGGTCAGGACCAACCTGGCGACCCATTGGATACTATTCAAAGGTCTTGGACCCTGTCGCCAAGGGGTGGCCCGCCCGCTTACGGGCCGTAGCAGCGACCGCCCTCCTCGTTCAGGAAGCCGAAAAGTTAACCCTGGGTGGAGACACTGAAGTTGTGGTCCCCCACGGGGTGCCTCAGATACTGGGAACGGGCGCTGGGGAAAAGCATCTAAACCCCAGCCGACATACTAGATACGAAGTAGGGCTCTTGTTGGCCTCCAATCTGACCTTTAAGACAGTCAGTTCCCTTAACCCGGCCACCCTACTGCCTGACCCCCAGGTTTCCCCAGAGACTGGTCCTACTCATGACTGTATTGAAGTCTTGCAACAAGAAACCAAACCCCGACCTGATCTTTCAGATTTGCCCTGGCCCGACCCCGATGTTGAGGGGTATGTTGATGGGTCCAGCTATGTAGTGGATGGCAAGCGATATACTGGCGCGGCAGTAGTAATTAAGGATGAAGGGGCATACAAATTTAAACTCAGTCCCAATTTGTCCGCTCAGGCAGCGGAACTGGTGGCTCTTATTGAGGCTCTTCGCTTGGGGGCTGGGAAAACCCCTAACCTATATATGGACAGTCGTTATGCCTACATGGTGGTACGTGCACACGGGACCCTGTGGAAAGAAAGAGGATTCATTACGGCCTCAGGTCAAAAGATTGCACATGGGAGCCTCATTAAAGCCCTGCTTGAGGCCCTGATGCTTCCACTCCGGGTCACCGTGATACATGTGCGTGCCCATGGGAGGGCTCCCGAGGCCGAACAGCGAAAGTATAATCAACTGGCTGACCAGGCCGCGAAGGAGGCCGCCCGAGACGGGGCCTCGCGGCTTCTTATGGTTCAAGATACTGAGACTAAAACCCCTCCTCCCCAATACACAACCGAGGAAATGGGTCATGCCCAGGCTGCAGGAGGCCGGCAGGATTCCTCCGGATGGTGGAGATTGCCTGGGGGAGAGGTTTTTGTCCCCAGGCCAGTACTCCAGGAGATTTTCCAGCTCCAGCATAAAGGGGGACATCTGGGATCTGGGGCAATGGTTGATTTGGCTACCAGGTCCCTTAAAGGACTGGGTATGCACATGGAAGCCCAGAGAGTTGTTAATAATTGCTCCATTTGTCAACGAACGAACCAGAAGGGATGCGGCCCTCCTGCCCCGATGGGAGGCCGACCAGGGGCTATATTCCCTTTTCAAAGATGGCAAGTTGACTTTGCTGAGGTACCCCCTTGCAGGGGCTATAAATATCTGCTCGTGTTTGTTGATCAACTCACCGGGTGGGTGGAGTGTTACCCCAGCCGGCATTGCCAGGCCCGAGCGGTTACCAAAGCCCTGTTACATGAAATACTTCCTCGTTTCCAGCTCCCCGAGGTAATTGAGTCTGATAGGGGAAGCCACTTTGTCTCACAAGTGGTCCAGCAGGTATCCCAGGCCCTCAGTATACAATGGAAACTACATACACCCTAGAGGCTGCAAAGCTCGGGTCAAGTAGAAAGGATGAATAGAACTCTCAAAGATACTCTGACTAAAATATGCACAGAATCTAGCTTAAAGTGGCTTGATGCCTTACCACTCGCCCTCACCCGCATTCAAAGGGCCCCACGTAAGGGTCTTAAACTCTCACCCTTTGAACTAGTCTTTGGATTTCCACCCCGAATACTTATCCCAGGATTCCAGGAGGATGTAACCTGGGAAGTGGGAAATGACTTACTATGGAAACAGGTTTCCGGGTTGCAATCTGTCTTGTTGCAGCTTCATCGATACGCGGCGCCATTCCAGGCCCTTCCCTTGGACCAGACCGTGCATCCGTTCCGGATCGGTGACCAGGTCCTTGTCAAGAAGTGGAAACGCGACCCCCTTACGCCAAGGTGGGACGGTCCACACACCGTTTCGCTCATCAGCCAGGCCGCAGTTAAAATTCTCGGGAGCGACAAATCGACCCCCTGGGGCTGCCCAATTCCACGGAAGAGGACACCAGCCCTCTGCCCGCCCCGGCCCCGGAAGACCGGGGTGGCACGGGCAAAGACACCGCCTGGGAGTATCAAGGACTCGATGGACTAAAAGGACCGTTTAGGAAAAAACAATAATGAACTCATTATTGATATTTCTGTTCATAGGTGTCTATTACGGCTATGGTTGGGAGAATAGGTTTGTACAACTGAGAGAAACAATAGCGAGTTCCTTCAATCTTAGTAGCTGCTGGGTTTGTGGAGGTCCAGGGGATTGGAATGAGTGGCCTTGGGTAGCCCAGCCAGTGCAAGCTAAATGGTGGATCAGTAATTTAAGTATAGTCCACAAAGGAACAGAAGTTTGGACTGAGGATAGTAGCCCTTGGCGACTCTATTCCTCTGAAGTAGGGATCCTTTGTCTAAACCGAACAAAACAAGAAGGGGTATATGTGGGCAAAAGCCGATGTGACTGGACTCTATCTCTAGGCTTTGACTGCTATGATCACCCTAGTTGCCATACGTATGACTGTTCTAAATATCAAGGACGATGGAACCATACCCACGTGAAACTCACTAATCATAGCTGGGTAAGCTGTTCCTACCAACAGCATACCGGCGAAGGCTGTAAGGCAGTTGGACAAGATGGGTTCTTTGATGCCCTCTTTCTAAGTTGCCAGCGAGATAATACCGCCAGTAAGGATCACGTGGTACGCTGGTATCAGTGGGCATGGCAACATTCTAATGGAACTCAGGTAACCCATTTTAACCATTTTTGGTCTACTACCAATAGCCCTAAATTTGGTTGTAATTGTGCTTGGAGGGAAGGGGTTGGGGCATGGAAATGTGACTATTGTAATCCTGACGGTACATCTATTGTATTAGAGGGGCCCCTGGAGATGGGTAACTCTTTGTATTATGAAGAACCGGGCCCCGAGGACTACCCCGAAACCTGGGATGGCCCCTTTGCGAATGGACAATGGGCCCTAAAAGGCCATTACTGGATATGTGGGCAATACGCTTATCGAAGATTGCTTCCAAATTGGTCAGGAATATGTTATGTTGGGTACATTAGGCCCTTATTCTTTCTATTACCCCAAATTCAGGGAAATAAATTAGGAATTAAGGTATATGACGACTTGATTAGGGAGAGGCGGTCCGTTGATTCCACATTGACCGCTGGAAGCTCCCAAACGTGGGGAGCTCAAGAGTGGCCCCCTGAAAGAATTATAAAACATTATGGTCCAGCCACATGGAATCCTAATGAGTGGATCTCAGGGGCAAGGGAGCCCATTTACAACTTGAATCGGATAATTAGGCTGCAAGCCATTTTAGAAATAATAACTAATCAGACGGCTGCAGCTCTTGATCTTTTGGCCGATCAGTCCACTCAGATGAGGAATGTGCTCTACCAGCACCATCTAGTTCTTGATTATTTGCTGGCAGAAGAAGGGGGAATCTGTGCAAAATTAAACTAATCTAATTGCTGTTTACAAATAGATGATAATGGAAAGGCAGTAAAACAGCTAACAAAAGAAATGAGGAAGTTAGCCCATGTCCCGGTCCAAACATGGGGTGGGTGGAATATGGACTGGTTTATGTCCTGGTTACCGCAACTGGGATGGCTCCGAGAAGGCCTTCTTCTCTTTATACTCTTTACTACAACCCTATTAACCCTAGCTTGCTTTGCTCCCTGTGTAGTTGCATTAGTCCGACGAATGGCTAATCAAATTGTACGCCAACGCATGATGGCACTGTATCAGCCGGTGAAAGCTGAGGATTGGGGGCTGTAAAGCTCTCAAAATGCTTTTAAGGGGGGAGAACCTTGTTAGAACAAAGGCCAAATACTCGCCTATTATCCCAGCTGTTCCCCCATGGCCATAGCCCCGTTTCCCGTATATATGTATAGCAAGACAATCAATCAAGGAGGCCCAACAGCAAGGAGGCCCAACAGATGTATCCCATTTACCCCTACCCCTAGAAAGTAATCAATCAAGGAGGCCCCAACAGATGTATCCCATTTACCCCTACCCCTAGAAAGTAATCAATCAAGGAGGCCCCAACAGATGTATCCTATTTATCCCTAGAAAGGAATTTAAAAATTCCATAGGTCAGCAGAATGTATGCACGCTAAGTCGTTTGTTACTGGGTATAAAAAGGCTTGCTCTACGCTTGTAAGGGGTGTTCCTCCCTCTGGCATGAGTCGAGGGGGACACCCGCTCAGCTGACTGATCAATAAAGAACTTGAAGCCGTCTTCTAGACTCCCGTGCCTCCTTGGGGTAATTGGGCAGCTCCAGGGGGAAACGAGCCCATTTGGCTAACAGGTGTGGCCACACTTGTAACATTTGCAGCTGTGTTGGGAGCGGTGCATTATTGGCAGCTATCCCAGCATTCATGTGGCTGCAACGTGCTTTTCAAAATGGGGTGGGGGGAGAGGGAGTGGATTGTGACAGGGAGTGTAGCCAAGGAAACTCCATACTGTGTTTTTGTCTTTGTGGAGTTCCTCTTAGCTGAAGTAGAACACAACTATCCCTGTAAAACACTTCAGTTACAAAAAACAAACAAAGGCCTTGGCGACACTTGCAAGTTAAAGCGCTGTAAAGCCTCCCCCAGCGCTGTAACTCACTCCCCGTTCACACTGGCAGGGCATTTACAGTGCTGTATCTCCCTGGGTACACCGCTGCAGGTACTCCACATCTCCGAGAGGAATAACAGCTGCAGCGGAGTGGCTACGACTCACGGGTGTGAGTGTAAACGCTTGCAGCGCTGTACTAATCACCTTGTCAAGTGGCCAATCCTCTCCATTGTTGTGACCAGCTGCAGGAATGCGGAAGTGCCGGTTTCAAAGCTCGTACCACAGAGAAAAGCAAACAGTTTGCAGCTTGCTTTAAGTGAGTGAATGAATGAGCAGGGGGCCGGGAGTTCGGAGTTTGCAAAATAGAGAGCTGCCATGCTCCAAAAAGCACTCTCTCTCCCCCCACACTCCCTGTCACAATCCACCCCCCCACCCCACCCCCGTTTTGAAAAGCACGTTGCAGCCACATGAATGCTGGGATAGCTGCTCATAATGCACCACTCCCAACACAGCTGCAAATGTTGCAAGTGTGGCCACACCACTGCGCTGGCAGCTATCAGTGTGGACAGACTGCAGCGCTTTTCCCTACTCAGCTGTACAAAGACAGGTTTACCTCACAGCGCTGTACAGCTGCAAGTGTAGCCAAGGCCAAAGAAACTAGTATTTAGCAGGATAGAGCCCAAGGGAAGATCAAGAATTTGAAGAATGTACAGGATAGAATAAGGTGGTGATGTGCTGCCAAATTTTTTAACAAGGGTGAAGGAATATAGATAGTACAAAATGGAGCCTGATGTAAAAATAAGGAGGAAGGTAGTTGTTAGGTAAAATTGGTTATAATTAGCTTTGCTGTTGTTAGGCAAATTTAAAGTTGTTTTTATAAGATTAAAGGGAGAGAGATTTGTAGGCTTGTAACCAATGAGAGAGGATGTATCAGAGACAAGTGGAACACTGATTCATACATAGGTAGAGAATATGAAAGGGGGATTTGAACAATGAGTTTTCGCTTAGAGGGCCCATTTGACAGCCAAGACCATGGGACACGTCCTAAATGATGTGGTAGGTCCTCCTTCTAGCTCTGCAGTAAGTAACTAGCCGTAAAAATCTTATAGTCTTATTTTATAATCTTATATAGTAAAAATCTTAAATGAATCAAACTGTACCATTGAATCTCTATGGATAGAAATTCCATGCTTGAATAATGAGTATAGCAGAAGGAATATACTACCAGCTATCTGACCAGAATGGTGATTGTGAAATGCTCACAGAGATTAGAGAGGCTACAAAAATAGAAAAATCAATAACAATGGGGGATTTCAACCATACCCATATTGACTGGCTGCATGTCCCCTCAGGACAGGATGCTGAGACAAATTTCTAGACACCATAAATTACTGCTTCTTGGATCAGCTAGTCCTGGACTCCACCGGGGAGAGGCAATTCTTGATTTACCCCTAAATGGAGCACAGGATCTGGTCCAAGAGGTGAATATATCTGAATCAGCTTGTTAATAGCAACCATAATGTAATTAAATTTAACATCCTTGTTCGGGAGGAAATACCCAAGAAATCCACCACCGTTGCGTTTAACTTCAGAAAGGGAACTATACAAAAAGGCTGAGTCATGCAAGCATCCATGATGATAATTTATTTGCTCAGATAATGGAGAATAAAAATTAATTTGTAGGCCTGTGGCATGATTAAAAAAAAAGTGTGGGATTAAAAAAAATTAATTGTGCAATTAATCGCGTTGTTAAACAACAATAGAATACCATTTCTTTTAAATATTTCTGGATGTTTACTACATTTTCAAATATATTAATTTCAGTTACAACACAGAATACAAAGTGTGCAGTGCTCACTTTATATTTATTTTGTATTACAAATATTTGCACTGTAAAAAACAAAAAAAAAATTTTCAATTCAATTAGAAGTACTGTAGTGCAATCTCTTTATCATGAAATGTAAACTTACAAATGTAGAATTATGTGCAAAAAATAACTGCATTCAAAAATAAAACAATGTAAAACTTTAGAGCCTACAAGTCCACTCAGTCCTACTTCTTGGTCAGCCAATCACTCAGACAAACAAGGTTGGTTACAATTTGCTGGAGATAATGCTGCCTGCTTCTTGATTACAATGTCACCTGAAAGTGGGAACAGGTATTTACATGGCACTGTTGTAGGTGGCGACGCAAGATATTTACATGCCAGATGCGGTAAAGATTCATATGTCCCTTCATGCTTCAACCACCATTCCAGAGGACATGCATCCATGATGATGATGGGGGTCTGCTCGATAACAATCCAAAGCAGTGCGGACTGATGCATGTTCATTTTCATCATCTGAGTCAGATGCCATCAGCAGAAGGTTGATTTCTTTTTTGATGTTTCGGGTTCTGTAGTTTCCGCATCAAAATGTAGCTCTTTTAAGACTTCTGAAAGCCTGCTCCATACCTGTCAGATTTTGAAAGACACTTCAGATTCTTAAACCTTGAGTCGAGTGCTGTAGCTGTTTTTAGAAATCTCATGTTGGTACCTTTTTTGCGTTTTGTCAAATCTGCTGTGAAAGTGTTCTTAAAACGAACATGGGTCATTATCCGAGACTGCTATAATTCTATGCAGAGTGCAAGTAAAACAGAGCAGGAGACATACAATTCTCCCTGTCAAGGAGTACAGTCATAAATTTAATTGATGCATTATTTTTTTTTAATGAGCATCATCAGACTGGAAGCATGTCCTCAAGGAATGGTGGCCGAAGCATGAAGGGATATACGAATGTTTAGCATATCTGGCATGTAAATACCTTGCAACGCCGGCTACAAAAGTGCCATGCAAATGCCTGTTCTCACTTTCAGGTGACATTGTAAATAAGGGTATGTCTATACTACGAAATTAGGTCTAATTTATAGAAGTTGATTTTTTAGGAAGCGATTTTATACAGTCGATTGTGTGTGTCCTCACTAAGCGCATTAAGTCGAATTAAGTCGGCACACTACGAAGGCTAGCGTTGACTTTCAGAGCGTTGCACTGTGGGTAGCTATCCCGAAGTTCCCGCAGTCTCCACCACCCATTGGAATTCTGGGTTGAACTCCCACTGCCTGATGGGGCAAAAACATTGTCGCGGGTGGTTTTGGGTACATGTCGTCAGTCGCCCCTCCCTCTGTGACAGCAACGGCAGACAACTGTTTCACGCCATACCATGCCAAGCGTGCAGCCTGCTCAGCTCAGCTGCCGCTGTTGTGTCCTGGGTACTGCTGGCAGCAGACGGTACAATAGGACTGCAAACCATCGGCACGCTGCCACTCTGCTCTGGCAGCAGATGGTACAATAGGGCTGAAAACCATTGTCACGCTTCCGCTGCCACTCTGCTCTCCTGCAGACGCCATACCAAGGCAAGCATGGAGCCTGCTCAGATCACCATGGCAGTTATGAGCACTGTAAACACCTTGTGCATTATCCTGCAGTATATGCAGCACCAGAACCTGCAAAAGCAGGCGAGGAGGTGACGGCAGCACGGTGACGAGAGTGATGAGGACATGGACACAGACTTCTCTCAAAGTACAGGCCCTGGCAATTCAGACATCATGGTGGTAATGGGGCAGGTTCATACCATGGAACGCCGATTCTGGGCCCGGGAAACAAGCACAGACTGGTAGGACCGCATAACGTTGCAGGTCTGGGATGATTCCCAGTGGCGGTGAAACTTTTGCATGCATAAGGACACTTTCATGGAACTTTGTGACTTGCTTTCCCCTGCCCTGAAGCGCAAGAATACCAAGATGAGAGCAGCCCTCACAGTTGAGAAGCGAGTAGCGATAGCCCTGTGGAAGCTTGCAATGCCAGACAGCTACCGGTCAGTCAGGAATCAATTTGGAGTGGGTAAATCTACTGTGGGGGCTGCTGTGATCCAAGTAGCCAACGCGATCACTGAGCTGCTGCTATCAAGGATAGTGACTCTGGGAAATGTGCAGGTCAGAGTGGATGGCTTTGCTGCAATGGGATTCCCTAACTGTGGTGGGGCGATAGGGATATGCGGTCTATCTTGGGACCGGAGCACCAAGGCAGCCAGTACATGAACCGCAAGGGGTACTTTTCAAAGGTGCTGCAAGCACTGGTGGATCACAAGGGACGTTTCACCAACATCAACGTGGGATGGCTGGGAAAGGTACATGACGCTCGCATTTTCAGGAACTCTGGTCTGTCTGAACAGCTGCAGCAAGGGACTTACTTCTGTTGGGAAAAAAAACTAGGTGGCCTTCTTTATGGCAGCCAAAGTAACACCGAAGGCCCAAATTCAGGCCCTCTGACAGAGGCTGACTATATAGACGGCCTTTACATAGAACAGTACAGGCCAGGGCCTGAACAAAACTAAGCTGTACAATTCCCTGCCAAATACGGTCATGGGCTATGACCAGAGGAGGGAGGGGAAGGAAGCAATGCGAAAGGCAGCAATGCGAAAGGCAGCAATGCGAAAGGCCTTAACAACATGATGACCGCTTGTTGATGAAAAACATAACCACTTGTTGACAAAACATAATAACGGCTTATATGAAGAAATTGCTTCTAGTAAAGGCCAACTTCTCCTATAGTTCCAGCTATCTGCCAACCAGCTAATCATATATCATTTTTGGGCATCCCGTAATAAACCCCTATGACCCCGGAAAAAAACAATATGTACCCTGACGAGAACAACACTCCAACTGGTGCCAAGTACCACCCATGTCGGAAACCACCAAGAAACCCCCCACCCAATAGGCACCCAATTCTCATAAATAATGAGGAAGCTGCCAGGAAAAAGGGACAGACCCCACTCTTATTTTCGCATAAATGACTTATTATTTGTACTATGCTTGCGGTTTGACGGAATAAAAGCAGCCTGTGTGCTGTGCTAGGAAGGACAAGGCCACACTGCACTTCAAAACTTATTGAATCCAGCCTTCTGTTGCTTGGGCAGTCCTCTAGGGTGGAGTGGTTGGGTACCTGGAGCCCCCCACCCCCACATTCTTGGGCATCTGGGTGAGGAGGCTATGGACCTTGGGGAGGAGGGCAGTTGGTTACACAGGGGCTGCAGCAGCAGTCTGTGCTCCTGCTGCCTTTCCTGCACCTCAACCATACGCCGGAGCATATCAGTTTGATCCTCCAGTAGCCTCATCATTGCCTCCTGCCTCCTCTCATCACGCTACCACCACCGCTCCTCTTGCTCCCGCCACCTCTCCTCTTGATCCCGCCACCTCTCATCTCGCACGTCCCTCCTGTCCTCATGTTCATTTTGTGCTTTCCTGGACACTGACATTGTTTGCTTCCATGCATTCTGCTGGGCTCTTTCAGTGCAGGAGGACTGCATGAGCTCAGAGAACATTTCATTGCAAGTGCTTTTTTTTTAACCTTCTTATCTGTGCTAGCCTCTGGGACGGAGATGATAGTGGTAGCGTTGAAACATTTGCAGCTGCGGAAGGAAAAAAAGGGAGAGTTGGGTTGACCATTTAAAATGCGTTGGCCATTTAAAAGGAGGGGCTGCGGTTTTCGGGTTAATGTGCAGGACAAACCCAACTAAACCCCCTCTCACACCCAATTTTCTGGGATGATCACTTCACCCCTTCCCCCACCACGTGGCTAACAGCAGGGATGATTTCTTTTCAGCCACAGGCACACAGCCCAGCAGGAATGGCCACCTCTGAATGTCCCCTTAATAAAATTCCCCTATTTCAATCAGGTGACCATAAATGATATCATTCTCCTGAGGTTAACACGGAGAGATAAAGAATGGATGTTGCTTGACTGCATTCCAGTAGCTTTACTCGCCACGAATACATCCCAAGTCTTCAGGGCAAATTAATCATTGAACACGCTTGCTTTTAAACCATGTATTATATTTACAAAGGTAAACTCACCAGAGGTCCCTTCTCCGCCTTCAAGGTCCGGGAGCCCAGGTTGGGAGGGTGATAAACAGTTCCTGGATGTCAGGGAGAACGGTTTCTCCGCTTGCCTGCTGTGCGCTATCTTCGACTTCCTCGTCCCCAAATCCTCATCCCTGTTGTGTGAGACTCCCTTGCAGGAGTCCACATACAGGGCTGGGGTAGTTGTAGGGGCACCCCCTAGAATTGCATGCAGCTCATGATAGAAGCGGCAAGTCTGGGGGTCTGACCCAGAGTGGCCATTTGGCTCTTTGTTTTTTTGGTAGGCTTGCCTGAGCTCCTTAAGTTTCACGCGGCACTGCTGCAGGTCCCTGTTACAGCTTCTGTCCTTCATGCCCTTGGAGATTTTTTCAAATATTTTGGCATTTCATCTTTTGGAACGGAGTTCTGACAGCACGGATTCAGTAGGACTGAGTGGACTTGTAGGCGCTAAAGTTTTACACTGTTTTGTTTTTGAGTGCAGTTATGTAACAAAAATCTGCATTTTTAAGTTGCACTTTCACAATAAAAAGATTGCACTTCATTACTTGTTTGAGGTGAATTGAAAAATACAATTTGTTTTATCATTTTTACCGTACATATTTGTAATAAAAAATAAATATAAAGTGAGCACTGAGCACTTTGTATTCTGTGTTGTAATTGAAATCAATATTAAAAATGTAGAAAAACATCCAAAAATATTTAATAAATTTTAATTGATATTCTATTGTTAAGTGTGAATAATTGTTTAAATTAATCGTGTGAGTTGACTGCGATTAATTGACAGACCTATTAATTTGTAATACTTTGTCAGTGGATGTCAAATATTTAGGTTTCATTAGTTACTACTGTATTATGTTGTAATGGCTGGTGTTCTGTGTCTGAGTTAATGACTCAAGACTGTCAAAATAACAGGGTCAATTGGAATTTTTTAATCTAAAATTATCAGAGATTAATACACCACTATGCAGAAAGAATAGAATCATTGTTGTCGGACTAAGAGCTGGATGTGTGTCTCCTGCTTCTGGAAGGGACTCTGTTTTCATTCCCCCAACTAAGTTTCCATACCAGTATCGTTATATAGGGGTTCCGACAAAGGAAACCTCATTGCCAAGAATGTTCTCCCAGAAACATATGTTGTGATGTTCTTTCTATACATTCTCAGTTTACCTGGTTTGTGTGAAGGCATGATTATTTACAGCTGAGAGGACTAATAATTCTTCGAGATAATCTCTCAGTGGGTCCTTGTTACCGCACAATCATTCTTCCTTGTTGATTCCCCAACAGAAAACATCTGCTGTAACAATCATCCCTTATTAATTTCCCAAGGCTATATATGCACATAGTGTCTGGGCCTTAGAATTCAGACATACTCTTTGTTGAAGATAAAGAGTCTAAAGAATAGTTAATATATAAATGAATCAAATATACAGAAAGAAAGAACTAATACAGCATTAATATTTACTAACAGGTACTAACATTGGAGAACCAGGAACTCCTCCTAATAATAGAGCACCGCTCTTCTCCTTCCTTCCCCATATTCTTATGCCTCCATCTGTGGCCTGAGACAAGTTTGTTCTTCAGATACTTATCTATGAAATGGGGGTATTGACTTTGACTTCATGGTTTACTGTCATTACTGAGTTGATGTGGTTGAAAATCTTTGTTGGAACAGTTTTGTCGCTGATTGGCCAGCAGCTAAACATTTTCTGGGAGCATATTGATTTTGTCAGAATTGTAGACAGTAAATTAAGGGATTTGATAGGGTTGAAACGTTTAATTTTATCATTTTAACTTTTGGTAATTATAATAATCAAAATGGTAAAGTTGAAAAATGCTCTGATAAGATCAAAACAAATATTTCAAAATATTTCATGAACAACTCTGACATTTTGACTTTTTGGCTCAATTTGGCAATAAATGAAATTTCAAAATCGCAGAATTTCATGCGGGATGGAAATTCCTTTTTAATTTTTTTTTTTTTTTTTTTTGGCCAGTTGGATTCATCCCTGGTTTACAGTGACACACTGGACCTGAGAGAAGGAGTTGTGGTGATGCAAATTACTTACAACCTCTACTGGGGTCTGCAGTCACCTGCTACATTCCAAGCATTGGGTGCTGCTAGCTCTGGAGGAGGGCATGGCCAAGATGTTCCAGAGACACGGGCGGCTCTAGGCACCAGCTGGGAGGGTGGCCGTCAGGCGGCCTTTGGCGGCATGCCTGCAGGAGGTCCGCCAGTCCCACGGTTTCAGCGGCAATTCGGCAGCGGGTGCGGACCGCCCACAGGCGTGCCGCTGAAGGCCGCCTGACTGCAGTCCTTGGGGCGGCAAAAAACATAGAGCCGCCCCTGTCCAGAGATGTGCTAAATCTACACATGCCTAGACAGTCTCTGCTGAAGGGATTCCTAAAGGGCCTTGACTGCAATTTAAAATAACCTCTGAGGAAGTTGGTGTGCAAATGCTGCCTGAACTGAACCAGGTGTGAAGCACTCCCTGGACATGTGGTTGAAAGTCTCCATCTGCAAAATGAGGTTTTGTACAGTTTCATGTACAGTTGGTGTGGAACAGCATCACTGAAGTATTCCCTCTGGACACCATTCTAAAGGTATCTGGATAAGTGTCATCTGTTTGTTTCCTCTATGTGAGGGGACTGTTTTAAGAGAATTTTCCAGAAGATCCATCTCATTTGGAGTCAAGTATCAGGGGTTAGCCGTGTTAGTCTGTATCTACAAAAACAAGGAGTCTGGTGGCACCTTAAAGACTAACAGATTTATTTGGGCATAAGCTTTCGTGAGTAAAAACCTCACTTCTTCGGATGCATAGAGTGAAAGTTACAGATGCAGGCATTATATACTGACACATGGAGAGCAGGGAGTTACTTCGCAAGTGGAGAACCAGTGTTGACAGGGCCAATTCAATCAGGGTGGATGTAGTCCACTCCCAATAATAGATGAGGAGGTGTCAATTCCAGGAGAGGAAAAGCTGCTTCTGTAATGAGCCAGCCACTCCCAGTCCCTATTCAAGCCCAGATTAATGGTGTTGAATTTGCAAATGAATTTTAGTTCTGCTAAATCTCATTTGGAGACTCTTATTTTGCTGCATGTTTGAACTAAACTTGTCTTATTTAAAAGAGGGAGAAGCAATCCTGCCAAAATATAGGAGCATTTTGGGATTTAAAGCCTTCCTGATTTAAGACACTATTGAATTTTGTGCACTTGTAGCAGAATTAAATACTCAAGTGTACATTTATTAATAAAGATGTGTTACACATTTTTGGATTTGATTGTTCTCTGGTCCTTCTATTCCAAGTAAGTATTTACCGGTGTGAATGTATGGGATTAATTTGCACAAGCACCATTATTCCTCACCCAGCACTATTTCATAGATATTTCAAAAAGCAAATATAAGTCTACTCTGATTAAGACATGAATCTGGAGCAAGGTAAATTCATAAGTATTTGAGAAACGATGAAATTTATAACCGTAAATCTCTCAAAACAGAAAGCTATTGTGAGACGTGGGTGGTGGGAAAGATAGGGAGCAGTGAATTTGCAACATAGAGAAAAGTATCTCAAACAGGACGTGTTGATATTGTTACTAGTACAAATATGCACTACAATGTGCTGCCTTCAGATTAAGAACAACCAGCTGCAAGGACAAACTCTTTCTTCAGGCTTGAATAATAATTCTGAGAAGTATGCATCATGAATAATGCCCCCTTCGCACTTCTATCAAATGGAAAAGGACTATATCAAGAGCAACATCCGTTATATTTTCAGGCCTCAAACTGGGCATTGCAGAGTAGAAGTTTAAAAAAAAAAAAAAAGCTGTAAAAAGATTCCTTTTAATGTTTTTAATTAGTGCTGTCAAGAGATTAAAAAAATAAATCACAATTAATTGTGCAATTTAAAAAAATTAATCATGATTAATCATGTGATTAATCGCACTATTGAACAATAATAGAATACAATTTATTTCAATATTTTTGGATGTTTTCTACATTTTCAAATATATTGATTTCAATTATAACACAAAATACAAAGTGCACAGTGCTCACTTTATATTTATTTTTGATTAAAAATATTTGCACTATAAAAAAACAAAAGAAATAGTATTTTTCAATTCAACTAATAGAAGTACTGTAGTGCAATCTCTTTATCGTGAAATTTAAACTTGCAAATGTAGAATTATGTGCATAAAAACCTGCATTCAGAAATAAAACAATGCAAAACTTTAGAGCCTACAATTTTAGAGCCACTCAATCCTATTTCTTGTTCAGCCAATTGCTCAGACAAAAAAGTTTGTTTACATTTGCAGGAGATAATGCTGCCCACTTCTTGTGCACAATGTCACTTGAAAGTGAGAACAGGTGTTCTCATGGCACTGTTGTAGCTAGCGTTGCAAGATACTTAAGTGCCCGATGTGGTAAAGATTCATATGTCCCTTCATGCTTCAGTCACCATTCCAGAGGACATGCGTCCATGTTGATGACACGTTCTGCTTGATAACAATCCAAAGCAGTGCAGATTGACTCATGTTCATTTTCATCATCTGAGTCAGATGCCATCAGCAGAAGGTTGATTTTCTCTTTTGGTAGTTCAGGTTCTGTAGTTTCCGCAT
This sequence comes from Chrysemys picta bellii, assembly GCF_011386835.1. Classification (NCBI taxonomy): domain Eukaryota; kingdom Metazoa; phylum Chordata; order Testudines; family Emydidae; genus Chrysemys; species Chrysemys picta. Next base: position 108,613,330 of record NC_088791.1, read on the forward strand.
CGAAGTGTTGCTCTTTTAAGTCTTCTGAAAGCATGCACCATACCTCATGCCTATCAGATTTTGAAAGGCACATCAGATTCTTAAATCTTGGGTCGAGTGCTGTAACAATCTTTTGAAATCACACATTGGTACCTTCTTTGCATTTTGTCAAATCTACTGTGAAAGTGTTCTTACAATGAACATGTGCTGAGTCATCATCCGAGACTGCTATAACACGAAATGTATGGCAGAATGCGAGTAAAACAGAGCAGGAGACATACAATTTTCCCCCAAAGAGTTCAGTCACAAATGTAATGTATTATTTTTTAACGAGCATCATCAGAATGGAAGCATGTCCTCTGGAATGGTGGTCGAAGCATGAAGGGGCATGTTGTGGAAAATCGACCACATAATTGATTTTGGATCAGATCAGCCTGAGGCTCCTGTATTGATTAATCAAACATGCATGCATGGGGGAGTCAGCCAAGGCAGCCGAACCCCCCAAATAGACAAAATACAAAAGCTTATATAGGATAAAACCACAAAAAGTACATGTATTTCCTTAACGTTTAACATCCATATAAGGAATAAAACAAAATAAGTTTTCCTGTTTTTCTTAGTTTTGCCCTTTGTGGTTTCTTGCTCTGTCACCGAGCAGCTATTAATCACAAGCTGTTACAAATGGTTAGTTCTGCTTTTATAGTTTCTGCCCTTTTTCTACCTTCCCCCCCACCCCTTTCCTGCCTCCAGGCCATACACACAGTTTATTGGACCAAAGTTTAGGCCCCAGACCTTTTTCCCCCCTACAAGCATATGAATGTTTACCATATCTGCCACGTAAATACTTTGCAATACTGGCTACAACAGTGCCATGCAAACTCCTGTTGTCACTTTCAGGTGACATTGTAAGTAAAATGTGGGCAGCCTTATTTCCTGTAAATGTAAACAAACATGTTTGTCTTAGCGATTGGCTGAACAAGAAGTAGGACTGAGTAGACTTGTAGGCTATAAAGTTTTGCATTGTTTTGTTTTTGAGTGCAGTTATGTAACAAAAAATTTCTATATTTGTAAGTTGCACTTTCACGACAAAGAGATTGCACTACAGTACTTATGTGAGGTGAATTGAAAAATACTGTTTCTTTTATCATTTTACAGTGCAAATATTTGTAATAATAATTGTATAAAGTGAGCACTGTACACTTTGTATTCTCTGTTGTAATTGAAATCAATATATTTGAAAATGTAGAAAAGCATCCAAAATATTTAATAAATTTCAATGGGTATTCTATTGTTTAACAATGCGATTAAAACTGCGATTAATCACAATTAATATTTTTAATCGCAATTCATTTTTTTTAGTTAATTGCATGAGTTAACCGCGAGTAATCAACAGCCCTATTTTAAATTAATAATTGTATTTAATTCAGTGTAGTACCAGTACATTGTGCCTCTGTATAACTGAATTTTAACTTACATTTATTTCAGGTGTCTTCAGTGCTTGACAAAGAACATTTCCAGATATGTTGCAGATATTAAGCCTTTGCCTCCCAACATAAAAGATAAGCTGATAAAATTAATGAGTATGCAAGGGCGGATAACTGATTCAAATATCAGTGAGGTAAGAACCCATTCAAAATTCACTTCTGCCTGTCTCTCCACATTCATGCCAGTTTATTACACAGCAAAATATAAAATAATGAGCTCAACTAAAATTATGTATGCAGATCAAGAAGTGAGCCAAGGACCTCGTACTATGTAAACTTCCCCTCCTTCCTAATGCCGTTTCTTGCTATTTCATGTCATGCCATGCCTAACCTTGATTGAAGGGATTGTGTCTTTTATCTGTCTGTAAAGCTTCATAAATGCCTACAACCCTGCATAAAAATCAAGATGATGAATATGGACACAAGTCAATGAAAAAGTTTTCTAGTTGACTTGTATGTCATCCTGTTTTGGATAAGTTTAATCTGGGGGAATCCTGTTGTTCAGTGTACACACTTGAGTATAAGATCCTGTGCAATTTATGAAGCAATTCAGAAACAGTAGCACTTTGCACTTCATGTTGCTATCAGTTTCTAATTAAGTTGTCTAACTTACATAAATAAGTGTGTAACATGCACATTATTCGCCATTGCAAACTCAATGGCCTAATAGCCAAGCAGCATTTTTTTAAAACTTTTCTGCAGAATATCCCTAGCAGGAGTAGTGGATTGTGTCTGTTTCCTGAGGCTGCTGCACAGAATGCTTCCTTTACAATACAGCAGGATCAGCAGATTGACTCTAAGGCTACGTCTACACTATGGGGGGGATCGATTTCAGATAAGCAAATTCAGCTACACGAATAGCGTAGCTGAATTAGACGTATCTGATCCAACTTACCCCGCTGTGAGGACTGCGGCAAATCAACCGCCGCGGCTCCCCCGTCGACGGCGCTTACTCCTACTTGGGCTGGTGGAGTACGCGCGTCAATTCGGGGATCGATTATCGCGTCCCCATGAGACGCGATAAATCGATCCCCGAGAGATCGATTTTCTACCGCCGATCCGGGCGGGTAGTGAAGACCAGCCCTAAGTGTTGGACCACACTGCTGTTTCTTCTGGTAGCAATGGGAAAGCACTATGACAGGAGCAGTTGCCAAAATGGGCTTCTACCAGCTGGTATTTAAATAATGTAAGGTTCTCAAGGAAAATCTGAGATTCTTATAATCTTACGTGGGCTTTAGGTCTATGATTTATTCCATTAAATCCTGATTTTCTTTGAAATATGATGGTGAGGTGAGGTCTATGAGCTCAGTGATTCAAAATTCTCTCATCCCAATTGCTCATTAATGCTTGTCAGTGTTCCAGGATGAAATTTTTTATTGACTTGGCCTCAGTTGTAAATTGAGATGTTTTGACATTTGTATCCTTTTATATCAACTCAGTCTCGAAGGACGGTGTAAGAATTATGGAAAACTAAAGGTTGACCTTGGTGAAATAGGAGGAATGAACAACTCCCCAGTTTGTTCTTGCTTTGATCTGTGACTCATGACGGGCAAATACTATCAGTGCCTGAAAGTCAGAATAATGAGACCATGAGGTGAGGGGCAGCACACCAGAACTGTTGTGAAAAACTGAACAACAAAAACTTCACATTTAACACGCTACATTTATTGAACTGTAATAAAAAAGTGAGACAAAATTAAAATGGAGTCAATCTGATACATACAGTTTCTTTTAACGAGCCTGTTGAATTGCTTTGAGCCATGCAAGGGTCATTTTTGCAATGAACAAACATTTCTAAGCATCATAAGGGCTTTGCATAATTTTTTCATATGTGATCTGTGCATACATATGAGTAAAAGCAGTTTACAAAAATTCAAGCTCCCTCTTTTTTTTTACCCCCATATTCTCTAACAGAGTGTCTCCTCCTTTGCCTCTTTCTGTTCTCAGCCTTAATCTGCTTTCAATAGCTTATCACTGCCTTCTCTTGGAATCTCTTTTCTCCTTATACTTTCAGTACTACTGTTCTCTTCCTTCAGCAGTTCCTGTTTCCTTCTCCTGCTCTGTTAATGTCCCCAGGGTTCTGTCTTTGGTCCTACCCTCCTTGTCATGTAAAGTGCACATTAACCCTCAATGCTGACAGCTTCTGAATCTACCATTCCCTGTCTGTTGAGTGTTGTATCTTTGGTCTCTCTCTTCTTGGATATCCAAATGCCAGTTCAAATTCCCACAACCCCTCTCTCTCCATCCTCTATTTTTCTTCTCAAATCTTTCTCACTCTGATAATTCGAGTATTTTCTCTATTATTACCCAGAGTCTCAACTATGGCTTATATTTGACTCCTCTCATTTTCTCCTTCCCCCCACATCCAGGATGTCACAAAATCCTGCCTTTTCTTAATTTACAACATTTCTATGAGCTGGTCTCCTTTCTTTGTTTCTACTTCTACATTTTTTTGCCCATAACTTGATAACTTTTTTCTTCACTCCTATATCCCCCTTTCTGCCTGTTGCCTTGCTCCCCTATAGGACATCCAAAATGTTGCTGCTCAGCATCTTCTCCCACCTCCGCTCCAAGCATGTCATTATCCTTCCTCCTGTTCCAATCCTTCGCTGGCTTCTCATCTTCTACATCAAGTTTAGACTTCTTGTCCTGGCATTTAAAGCCCTTCAGTTTCACTTCTGTGAATTTTCTCTTTTCTCTCTGCTCTTCCTCAAGATTGGCTAAAACTGCCCTCATTGTGTCATCCTTCTGCTTTTGATTTAATCCATCCATGTTGCCGCCTGTGCTTGGAACAGTCTCCCAATCTCTTCTTTCAGTCCCACCTTTCCAGTACACTTCTGTGAAGCCTTTTAGTTGCTTTATAAAATTAAAAATCTGCATTGCCTCAAGAATGAATCTTCATCTAGTGTATTATGTAGCTGAACTATTTCTGTCTAGCTTAGACCAGAAACTGCCTGAAGGGAAAAGTGGTCCTCATGCATGGTATAGTGCTGAGCATACTGATATTCAGTAAATATTACTTAGTAAAGCTGAGTGGAAAGCAGAAACTAAAATAAAAAAACCCAGACAATTAAAAATAAGTGACTAGGGAAATGTTCTTTATTAGTGTGGGTAGCACTTTACTATATGAGTATTTGTTTTCTTTCAGATCTTCTTGAGTTTTACAGTTTTTTTTTTAAAAGTCTTGATGATCTATAGGATTTACTGTGTTGTTACAGAACTAGCAGCTTGTTGAAAACGCCATGTCGCTCTTTTTGTTTGTATAATACATTCTGGCCCCAGATCCCATCATAGTTATTTTTGAAGGAAAGCTAATGATCAAAGAGCAGTCATGATTTTGAATATACTGATATTATATGGTTAAATTTAAACATGCTTTACATGCAGAATTTTTCACAAAAATAACCCACAATGACTTTTTGGTTTTCATTATTTCTTATGTGAATTGAAATGTCGCCTATTGCATTTATCACTTCTCCAAAAATATGTCTATACATGTATGTACCTACAGTGCAGGTTTCTCAGAAAAAACTGTAGTTGTAGTGCAAAGCTATAACTTTTGTTTCAAGCAGCAAAATAAATAATGCAACCAAAGAGGGCAGGGAGTGGCAGGGGACTGAAAGAGGAGAGATACTTTGGGTATAATTGAGAAATATTAATGATACAAGACTTTAATGTGAGTTATGTTAAAGATTGTTCATACTGCTTATGTATGAAGAGCTGAAAAAGTAAATGAAAATTGTTACCAATTTGTTGCCACATTTAGTAAAGTTTGAACTTGGTAATCAAAGAGACCTGAGGATCAGTCAGCTTGATTGGATTTTTTAGATAATTAGTTAGCACATAACAGAGTAAATTACCACAGTCTGTGAGAACCAATCCAGTGACAGGTAGCTTGCGCTCTTTGTCTGCTTCTGAATTTGGATGAGGGCTTAGCATGCTTATAGAGGAGCTGGGTAGAGTTTCATTTTCAGTATTTCCATATTTTTATTTTATAGACAGACATTTTCAGCACATTTTCCAATCAGATATGTTATTTAAACTTGCATCTTTTTGGTCAATCCATCAAATTTTGCTAATGTAAGCACCTGTACTTCTTTTTTTAGTACAGTATGTTGCTAAAAGTACTTATTCCTTCTAAGAGGCTAACATTGTCTCATCTTAGCATGACTCCCAAGGCATCATGGGGAGATGTAGCTCAGAGACAAAATATAGGTCTTATAAAGTCTCTGGTTCAGAGGTCAACAAAACTACAGTAGTGGTATGATTATAGATGTTGTAATCTAATACCCAGTTTAGCATGGTGGCCTACTACTAAAGTGTATCCTGTCCATGTTTGGGGATCAGAATTCGCTTATACCAGAGTTATCATACATGTCTATGCCTTATCACTACAGATTGAAGAAAGAATAAGTTGATGGAAAAGGTGGGGTAATACCTTCTTTTTGTCTTTTCCCAGTTTGAGTATTGGTCTGGATGACATCTCAGCTTAGGTGCTGATTGTGTGTGTGTGTGGTGAGGACATTCTGATTGGAAGACCAGTGGTATATCTAGTTCAATAGAGATAAAAACCTCTCTTGTCTGGCACTCTCTGGTCCGGCAACATCCATGGTCCGGCATGATTTTATTTTATGTTTTTTATGCTTTATTCACTTATTTCCTTGTGCCAATACAGTAAAATTGTGTAACAACACTAACACTTTGTTATGGAGAGAGCCGGTAAGCTTCGGCAAGATAAAAATGAAAAGAGATCAGCTCATTACAATATTGACATCCCGTGGGTCGGCAAATTCTCTGGTTCGGCACCGGTCAGGTCCCAGGTGTGCCGGACTAGAGAGGTTCAACCAGTAGTGATTTTCTGGGGGGGGGGGGGGGGGGGGTGTGAAATTTAAAAAGGTGGTATATGTAATGCCCTCCCTCCCATGAAGTATCAGACCTTCCATTGCCTTGGATCTTATTTTTATAAGACCTCTGCTTGGGGCCCCACAAGAAAGCCAACCTACAGTCTTGTGGGATTGAGGAGGCTTAGTTAATAAGGAATGAATGCCTTTTGGTCACAAAAATGTTAGCAGTTGTGTGTGTTTCTGAATGCATGTGAGTCTGCGTGCAAGAGAGTAAGACAGTAAGATCAAATGGGGTCAAGTATTTTGAGATTTTATTGGCATCTGTTAAACAAAGGGACTTATGTGTTTGGGAGCCAAGGAGTGGAAATGTTGTAGCTGGTTGTTTCCAGAAGTGCCTGTAATGGGCTTTTGTGTGTGATTAGATTCATTTCTTATTGGCAGGATAAGAATTGATCATACATAGAAACTGGACTGCTCTCCAACCCCAAGAGGTAGTTCGTCATCTCAGAGTTGTGTACATTTGTAGAGAGAATTTCATTCCCTGGGCTGTTAACCTGGCACCTTTCAAAAGAACATTTTAAAAAGTCATATGTAATTTCTAATGCAATAATCACAGATTCAATGTGCATATTTGTGGTACACCATGTATAAATTGATGGAAATACTGTGCTTGCATTACAGGTGCTGCACCCAGCAGTGGAGACGCTAGATCTTAGAGATTGTGATATTTCAGATACTGCCCTGCTGCAACTTTGTAATTGCAAGCAACTGAAAAAAATTAACTTAAATTCCTGTAAAGAAAACAGACTAGCCATCACTTCAGAAGGTATGTTTCCTGTATGGATACAATTTGAATCTACCTTCTGTTTTCTTTCTTTTCGTTGGGAGAGTTGGAGTAAATTGTGAAAGCAATAGAGTAAATATTATATTAAATACACATGTTGGCAAAGTCATTTTAATCAATTACACACACACACTACATTCTTCAGGAATTTCCTGTTGCTTGGTTAATGTAAATCTTAGTAGAGCTAGTCAAAACATTTTTAGCAGACTGTTTCGATCAGAAATTGCAGTTTTGTCAAAATCCAAATATTTTGCGGGAAAGTGTCAATTTTAACAAACTTTTCCATAGCATTGAACTGTTTTGACTCATTTTATATTGATAACATCAAAATGTTTAATTTTGACTTTTTTTGTTTTATTTAAACTTTTATTTTATCATATTTATATTGGTTTGACATTATCAAAACAATTCAGTTTTTCCTACCAAAAAAAAATTGTTTTTTGCTGTAAATTTCAACCATTTATTATAATTTGAAATGAAAACATATTTTGAAATGTCAGAATTTCCTGCATAATTGAATTTCTGTTTTCTGACCAGCTCTGATATTTTAAAAAATGTATAAAGTGGTAAGGTGAAATTCTGGTTCCACCGAAGTCCATGGCAAAACCCCCATTGTCTTCAATGGAGTCAGGATTTCACCTGTATATTGTGTTAATAAAAACAGAATTTGAAGATAGATAAGAAATTATAGAAAGTAGAACAAAGATAGTTATATGATATGCTGACTGATGTTTTAAAGGCATTAATTTAACATACCTGGTTAAAATTTATCAAGAAATTGTACTTCAAATTGCAGTATACCAAAGTCATCCCAAATCATAGAGCGTATACAGTCATGGCTAACTTTTTCCTTTGATACAGCAGATACTTTATTTTGCCTATAGTCTCCCTCTGGTTCATATGACAGACAGTCCAGAAATCACAGCTGCCTGTTTTTCAGTTGATTTAGAAAATATGGTTGCCCCAAGTTGCTGCCAGATATGATTATTAGCAGTTTATTTTACTGCTTGTTTTCCTGGATTTCAGCTACAGAAGAATCTGGCATCCACCACATGGTTTTGTTTTGATAAGAGACTTTTATCAGAGGATGTGTTCCTGACCAGGTTGTTCTTCCCCTTTAAGATTCTTTGCTGTCCGAAAGCCCAGTATAAACTGTATAACATTTTAACATTTTGTTTAAGTTTAAAATATAGTATTAGGGTTTAAGTATTAAGTTTAAAATGTAGCCCTGAAATTGCTTCTGCATAATGGGTCCCTGTGCCTGTGTGGGCCCCAGCATCTATTGTGGCTAAGCCCTACCAAATAACATCACAATTTTGTACTTTGGTTGATGTATTGCAGGGTGACCCTGTAACAATTGAGGAATAAGTGATGTTTTCTTGAGTTTGAATTCATTCAGTAATTAGAGAGACCTCATATAACTCAACTAGATTGAGTTTATTAACAATTGTTAGTCATCGCATAACAGATATCCCTTATCAAAATCTGGAAGACTAATCCTTGTAGCCTATGACAGTCTGATTTTTTTGATACTGTCTGGTTCCATTATGTGCGTACAGCTTTGCATACTTGATAGTCTGCTCTTCAGCCTAGCAGAGAAAGGTATAACACGATTCAGTGGCTGGAAGCCAAAGCTAGACACATTCAGTCTGGTGTACATTTTTAACAGTGAGGATACTTAACCATTGCAACAATTTACCAAGGGTCGTGGTGGATTCTCCATCACTGGCAGTTTTTAAATCCAATACTGAATGTTTTCTAAAAGATCTGTTCTAGGGGGTTATTTTGAGGAAGGACTATGGCTAGTGTTACACAGATCAGACTACATGTTCACAATGGTCCCTTCTGGCTTTGGAATCTATGAATGTTATTTCTACCTTAGCTGTTTATATTCTTACTATTCCCACTTTTCAACATATACTTTCATTATATTTAGTAAATATACTGTTTACTTATGTCCTTTTGGTGGTCACATTACATTTTGCTAACTCAAACATTGGTTTGATTTGTGGTTTATACAATTTTTATAAAATTGATTACTAAAAATATTCTATTCTGCACATAACAATTCTTACAAAAATATTGTAAAGGCATAGACAACACATTGGGGGGGCGGCATGTGGAGATGCTCGGGGGGGGCTGGGAAGCCCAGAGGAGGCAATGGAGGCCTGGGGCAGTTGGAGGTGGGGTAGGGAGCCCAGGGGAGGAGGCAGCAGGGGCCAAGGATGATGGCCGGGGGGGCATCTGGGGGAAGCAGCAGGGGCGAGGTGGGAATACAAGTGCAGTTCCCCTGAAACTTTACAATGATATTTTATTTCATTTTTTATAAAGTGCCTACAGTGTTCTTAAGTCCAAGCACTCGAGCTGTTGCTTGAACATAGGAGCTGACTCCGTGGGTGCTCTGGGGCTGGAGCACCCAGGGGAAAAATTAGTGGCTGCTCTGAACCCACCGGCAGCCAAGCCACATACTGCCCCTCCTACAACTCCGCCGTCTCCTTCCTTGGGCCGCTTCCCCACAGCCCCAGCATCTCCTCTGCCCTGAAGAAGTGGGTTTTTTACCCATGAAAGCTTATGCCCAAATAAATCTGTTAGTCTTTAAGGTGCCACCAGACTCCTCGTTGTTTTTGTGGATACAGACTAACATGGCTACCCCCTGATACTTGGTCCTCTGCCCTTGTATCAGGACCCCAGTTTGGCAGCTGTCAGCCTGGAGCTTTCTCATACTCTGCTGATCCTGCCCAACACTGCTCTGTCCATGATGCTCCAGTCCTCTAAGCAGCCAATCCGCTTCCCCGAACTCCAGGGAGTGACTGTCTCTGCTCTGCTCAGCAGCCCCTTCTTATATGAGCCTGGCCCTGACTGGCTCTTCCAATAAACCTTCCCCTAATTGGTTGGCACGACAAGCCTTTTCCTTATCTGCTGCCTCCCGTGGAGCCTCCCCATGGTTGCTTTAACCCCTTACTTACTAGTGAGGGGCAAACGCCCCATCACAGTCTAGATTCCACATACATTCCTACTGTTTCAATATTAAGAGCAATGTTAGCCTTAACAAAATGAAAACCTATATAAAGAGCAGATATTAACAATATACAATTTAAAAACAAACAAAAAACCTGAACCAAATGGACTATAGATGGGGGGAAATGTATGTGAAGTTGGAAATGGGCATAGGGTGGTCAAAACTGGATTGTTGATTTTTTTAAAAATTATAAAGAATCTGGAGTTCCTGGGCAATGGATCCTGCTTTTTCGCGAGACCCCGGAAATTTAGTCCAGACTATGGTAGATTTTTGCATATATTTCATTCCCCCAAGCACACACTCTATTGCCACATTATTCCAAATTGCGAGAGGTGGAAAATGAAAGAGTTGCATGTTTCCAATTAAAGGTAAATTTTCCACACTCAGATGTCCAACGAGAGTCAAGGCAGGGACTAAGCAAAGAAGCAGAGGGCAATATTTAAAAAAAGAAAAAAGAAAAAGCTTTAGGACTTTTATATCGATTATCTTCATAAGTGTTTCGAACTGTTGAAAAAAAAGCATGGAAGCTGGGGGTTCAACCACCACAGTTGAGACAACAAGTCATCGTGACCACAGCAGTTAGGAGACAAGACTGGATTAACTGCATGAAGTCAATTCGGGGAAGACTGATATCCAGTACAAGGTTTTAATCGGGCTATCAGTAATAGAATTAGAAATAGAGCATGTCTTCCTAAATATTTTAAAAGAAATTGTATCTGTTTCAGTGACTATAATTGTGAGCTTTCAGATATAATACATGTATAATTGATTTATAGTACTAGTACTCTTCTGCCTTCACTTTCCCCAACATGTTCTGCTGTCAAGTGGCAATGGAATGGCCTTCTGCTCAAAGAAGCAGCCTCCTTAAATAAAGTCTCTTCACTTCAAACAAACCAAGAAATTGGTTATCTACAGCCAGGCACTCGGGTACCATGGAATATGATCCGAGGAGAAAGTCCAGGATACACACCTAAACGCACTTAAAAACTGCCTTCACCAAACAAGGACGCTCCACCAGAGAGGTAGATCACATCATGGAATGGGTCACCCAAATACCCCAAGAGAATCTGCTTCAGTACAGAAATAAATCTTCCTTCAACCGCACACCCCTAGTTGTCATCTACCACCCAGCACTGGAACCCAGACAAGGCATCATTAAAAAATTACAGCCCATACTCGATGGGGACCACAACCTGAAAGAAATCTTTCTTGAACCCCTTCTTCTGGCCTTCAGAAAACACCCTAGCTTACTACTCCATGTTCATTAGCAGAAGCAAGCTACCCACAAATGAGGATGCACCAATCAAAGCAGCACCAGACCTTGCCAGAATAACAGATACAAAACCAGTGTAGACAAATCTCCACTGCTAAGATGATCAACCCCCCTCCCACACCCAACACACTGTGCAAGATCCATGGGTCTTACATATGCCTGTCACAACATGTAGTGTACCTCATTCAGTGCACTAAATACTCCAGTAATAACTGTGGGTGAAACAAGACAATCAGTACATTCTTGAATGAACTCACGTAGCAAAATGATAAAGACAAAAACACCATCCTTCCTCTAGATGAACACTTTTCACTGTATATCCAACTGTAGAGAGGTTAGCTGGGACTTGTCTCCCTCCGGGGCAGCAGGGAACCACACCGTCTCACTAAATTGGGGAATAGATCTTGCGGGGAATTAGTCCAACCACAGAAGTCGTCCTTTGCGAAGGAAGAAATAACACAGGAAGCCCAGGCCCTAGGGCAGGGCAATGGTGAGTCAGGTGCGCAGGCCCTCAGGCAGGGGCTGAGCAGTAACTGGATATAATAGCAAGTCCAGGCCCTAGGTTCCAAAAGGTCTGGGAGAGGGGGAGACTTCCACCCACGAGTTGGGTGGCAGGGGGGACGCAGGCCCTCCCACTCCACTGCGTCCCAGCCCGGGGCCCTAGCAGTGGCAGAAGACCTGTTGCTGTGTCAGTGGGGATCCTGGCCGCAACACGCTGACATGGGTTCTGGCAGAGCTGCAGCCAGACTAGGGTTGGCTGCCCCCCGGGCCACTTCCAGACTCCCGCTCTTGCGGTACCTGGGTCAGAGTGGTGTCCTCGGGGGGATGTCCAGCACCATGGGTTCCTCGGGATAGCTGGAAAGAGCGAGGCTTGGCCACTCCTCTGGGTAGCTGGCGCGGGGCAGGCTCGGCCACTCCTTGGGTTTACTGCAGGCCGAAGGGGTTTCCCAATCATGAGCTAGGCCAGAGGCATCTGGCCTCCCCGGCAACTGCTCTCTCGGTGAGCCCTGCGGTCAGGTCTTTATACTTCTGGGGCAAAGCCTGACACTCTGGGGGGTGGGTTCAGAGAGTTTACTGGCTCGGCCCACTCTGGTGTTCGTCTTTCTCCGGGGTGGCGGGGAACCATGCCACCTCACTACACTGACCCATCAGTCCTCATTCTCAAAGGATATCTGCAAAAAATGAGCTTGGGAGCTTAAATTCATAACTTTGCTAGACACTAAAAATCATGGACTGAATAGACACACTGGCTTTATGGCTTATTTCAGCAATCTGTAACCTACTAACAACCCCCCTCCGCTGCCTTCCCACTCCCTGTCCCTACCTTTCCCCTCTATGACTTGAGGGATGTAAATGGGCCACTTCACCTTGAATAGTCCCTTGAAATATGTGTTAACTATTGATGCTAAACAATTTGTTCCACCTTGTATTTTAGCTCTGACATTTGAGTATGTTTCCCAGACCTGAAGAAGAGCTCTGTAAGCTCGAGGGCTTGTCTGTCTCACCAAGACAAAAATTTGGTTCAGTAAAAGATAATCTCACCCATTATTTCCCTCTCCTCTTCAATCAGGTTGTCAAATGTAGAATCTGCATCTCTCCCAGCCATATGCTTATGCGGGGGATGCTAGCCCACTCCTCCTTAGACTAGTTTCTGCATAAATTCCATTCAAAGTCATCTGTTAGTCTTTAAGGTGCCACCAGACTCCTTGTTGTTTTTGTAGATACAGACTAACACGGCTACCCCCTGATATTCAAAGTCAAAGCCTGTTGGTAGAAAACCCATTGTTCCAGTTGAGAAGAGTCATTTGGTATTGATGGGTGATAATGGCTTGCTCATTCTTAGCCTTCTCCTCCCATCCCTTAGCATGATCACACAGCATCCAGAATAGACTGACCCTCCCAACACCACCTAGATATTTTAACCCAAGATGGAGGTGACAATGCGAAGTGGAGGTTACAGTCACTTGATGACATTCTCAAAACAACATGTCCCAGACAACTCCCCTCCCCCAGCTGTGTCACTAAACTAATTGGATTATGTTACATTCAGTGAGATCGGCAAGGAGATCTTTTGCTCAGCCAGAGACTTTCTGTGATCATGCTAACTAAAGGGAGTGAATAGGGAGAGGCACTGGGGAAGATAGGTTTCAGAGTAGCAGCCGTGTTAGTCTGTATCTGCAAAAAGAACAAAGAACAGGAGTACTTGTTGCACCTTAGAGACTAACAATTTGGTCATAAATCAATTTGATAACAAACTGTCTGTACTGGGCTATCTTGATTATCACTTCAAAAGTTTTTTTTTCTCTTACTTAATTGGCCTCTCAGAGTTGGTAAGACAACTCCCACCTGTTCATGCTCTGTGTGTGTGTGTGTATATATCTCCTCAATATATGTTCCACTCTGTATGCATCCGAAGAAGTGGGCTGTAGCCCACGAAAGCTTATGCTCTAATAAATTTGTTAGTCTCTAAGGTGCCACAAGTACTCCTGTTCTTTAAACTAATAAGATTACAGCAGGGTTTGCAAAAATGAAGGTTGCAGCAAGCCCTTACAAAATGGAGTAAGCGTTTTAAAATGGGGTTTGAATTACAATATGGCAAACAGTGAACAGAAGTTACACTATAGGCAAGTGTAATAAATGGTGAACAGAAGTTACAATACTGAAACAAGAACAGGAGTACTTGTGGCACCTTAGAGACTAACAAATTTATTAGAGCATACTGAAACAGTGCAAGTCTCAGTGATTTAAGCAGGAATTGGATTGATAGTGAAACTTACAAAGGCAGCTGACCCACTGAACAGCTATGGCTCTTAACAAGCATCTTAACTGTTAATTAGCCAGTTATTGGGGTAACCGGTTTTAAGAATGAATATTGTTTCATTCATAAAACTTTACTTATGAAGTTACATTAATAAAGTGAACCATTAAAAACAATTTCATTCATCAGTTCTACAAAATTGAATGTTTTATACAGTGCTCTAGTAGTTTCCCAGGTGCTGAGGTCAGGTGGACTGGTCTTTAGTTCCCCAGCACCTCCTTTTCCCCTTTTTAAGAAGGGCATAAAAGTTAGCTCTTTTCTAGTCTTCTGAAACCTCATCAATCATCTATGAGTTTTCAGATATTATTGCCAGTGGTTCTGAGATTTCTTCAGCTAATTCCTCCAGCCCTTGGGATGAATAGCATCCGCCCCTGCTGATTGAATTCATTCAAATTAGTCAGAAGATCTCTGACACATTCTTTACTTACATGGTGTCAAGTATCAGGGGGTAGCCGTGTTAGTCTGTATCTACAAAAACAACAAGGAGTCTGGTGGCACCTTAAAGACTAACAGATTTATTTGGGCATAAGCTTTCGTGAGTAAAAACCTCACTTCTTCGGCATGCCCTGGTCCCCAGGCTTTAAGCCCTGCGATCGCTGTAAACGACCTATGCCCGTCAGCGATCCACATACCAGCTGCCTACGGTGCTTAGACGAGGGGCACATAAGTGACAAGTGCCATATCTGCAAATCCTTTAAATCTAGGACGAAGAAGGCACACAAAACTCATCAAAGGGTGCTCCTAATGGAGTCGGCACTCACTCCGGCACCGGAGCAGCGGTCCGACTCTGCACCGAGCACAATGGCCTCCATGCGCAGTGCTCCACTGGCGCCGTCCATGAGCTGGCTCCGGTCATGAAGGCAAAGAAGAACGTGAAGGGATCATCTCCTACATCCTGCAAGGGAAAGGATGAGCCATGACCTGTGCCAGGCAGCTCAACGCACCCCCCAGCTCAAGTCAAGCGGTGCAGCCCATCCTGTACTTCACCTGCAACTCCAGATAGCAGTGCAGGTAACGACCGGCTTCAGGTGCCATCAACGCTTGAAGCCCTTCAAGCAGCTCAGGAGATCCTGACACTTCTGGTGCCGCTCTCACCGGCTCCAGTGGTACCCCGGTCTTGGGAAAAACCCACTTTGGGACCTATGTGTGTGTCCCCACCTCAGTGGCACCATTTCCCATCGAGAGGGATGTCCCACCTACGCTTGCCTGCGCGAAGCCGTCAACCCATGGGACGAGAGAGGCAGGCTCAGCGGAGCCCCCTTCAGCACAACAGCATGGAAAAGATTGTTATCATTCCTCAGGCGATACTTACCTCTCTGCGATAGTGGACTGACCACAGGACAGTCCTGGAAGGGGTTCCGTTCAACTCGACAACCCCCCTCACTCCATTGAATTGGTGTTGGATGCCTCAGAGCTCATCTCGGCGACCTCCAGACACAGGGGACGTGGTCCCCGGAGGAGGTGAAGTTGCACATAAACATCAAAGAGCTCTGAGCAGTCCGGCTGGCGTACAGAGTCTTCCTGCCCCACCTGTCGGGCAAGGTGGTATGAGTCCTGACAGACAACACAGCCTCGATGTTCTACATCTGCAGGCAAAGGGGAGCGTGCTCGTTGGCTCTCTGTCAAGAGGAACTCAAAATCCATCTGGAAGCTTATCACCTTCCCGTTGTCAAGAATATGCTGGCAGACCAGCTCAGCAGGGATTTCTCTCACCACGAGTGGTCGTTCCATCCAGAGTTAGCCTGCATGATCTTCCAAAGGTGGGGAACTTCCCAAGTGGACCCGTTCGCCACCAGACAGAACAAGAAATGCCACCGGTTCTGTTCTTGGCAAGGTCTGAGCAAAGGCTCCCTCTCCGAAGCCTTTCTCCTGCATGTGACATTCCCCTCTGGTGTTGTCTAGACTGGTGATCTGCTAGGTCACTCCAGTCCTTGCTTATGTTTTATTTATTTTGGTAACTAACTCTGACTTTTTGCCTGTCACTTAAAATCTACCTTTTATAGTCAATACATTTGTTTAACTGTTTATCTTTACCAGTAAGGTAGTATGAAGTGTGTGGCAAATCTACTCAGGTTTCGCAAAGGCTGTTGTATATCCACTTTCCATTGATGAAGTGGTGAACCAATTGATAAATCTGCACTGCCTGTCTTGAGCAGTGCAAGATGGTATATTCCTGAGGTACAGTGCTAGGAGCTGGGGGGGATTGGGCTCTGGTGCCTTTCTCTGTGTGATTCATGGGTGGCTCTGGGAGCATTCATGCAATCTAGCTGAGTGTGGGGTCTCCACATGCTGTTGTGCTGAGTGATGATAGCACCTGGAGGGGTATGCTGCTGGTCACTAGCAAGGCATTGTGAGAGACAGCCCAGGACGGAGAGAGTTAAGGGGTGGTCCCACAGTCCCAGGCTGCACGCCAGGGATCCCATCAGAGGATGTCTAAAGCAATGGTTCTCAACTAGGGATACGCGTATCCTTGGGCGTACACAGAGGTCTTCCAGGGGGTACATCAACTCATCTAGATATTTGCCTAAAGAAGTCAGTTCAAACTAAAATTTTGTACAGACAATGACTTGTTCTATATAACATACATTGATATGTAAATACAATATTTGTATTCCAATTGATTTATTTTATAATTATGTGGTAAAAAGGAGAAAGTAAGCAATTTTTTCAGTAATAGTATGCTGTTACACTTGTATTTTTGTGTGTGGTTTTTAAGCAAGTAGTTTTTAAGTGAGGTGTAATTTGGGGGTATGCAAGACAAATCAGACTCCTGAAAGGGGTATAGTAGTCTGGAAAGCTTCAGAGCCACTGATCTAAAGCAAAATTGCAGTGATCATGATATCAGCAAGTCACACGCAATTAATAGAAACCAGACTTCTGGGTTCACTTTTAGCCATAAACTTAAACTGGGCTTTTTAAATGCATTAGCAGGGGAGATCTCCCCATCCCTGTATTTTTATATGAAGAAAAATAAACTTTTTCTACCTATTATTTTGGATTGGAATGCTTGCGTGGTTAAAGTATGGTTGCCTGAAGCAGACCATATTACTCTTTCTAGGTAACCCAGAGTCCTTGTTCATTTAATACGCTTATTGATTCCCCTAATTTTTTGGGAAACCAACCAGACTTGAGCTATCTGAAAAGAAGATCTTGTGCTTTGAGGAAAACAACATATCTTAGCTGGATATCTCAGCTCTACACAAAGTTATTATCTCCACCTATGTTTCCCATTTTTCTTTGAGACCAGGGCCGGCTCCAGGCACCAGCCGAGTAAGCTGGTGCTTGGGGCGGGAGATTGAACGAGGCGGCATTCCACCCAATCTTAGGACCAGCTGCACGGCCGCTTTTTTTTTTTTTAGTGTGTGTTCCGCTCTGGCTGCCCTGTAGGGGGCAGCGCAGAGGATAGGAGCGCCCTGCAGCAAGTCCGGCAGGGCAGCCCGCGTCCTTCCCTCCCAGCCTACGGGAGCAGCGCGGAGCCCCCGAGCAGGGGGCGGGGCCGGAGGGGCCAAGTGGCAGCGCCCCACATAAGCCCTGGCCGCCCCCCTTCTTTCTCTCCCTCCGCTCCCTCCCCCTCCCCCACATCTGCAGCGCAGGGAGTCCCCCTGCACCGAGTCTGCGGCCACGCCGCAGGGTTTTTTTTTTGTTTTTTGCTTTGCCGTTTTTT
Organism: Chrysemys picta bellii; assembly: GCF_011386835.1. Lineage (NCBI taxonomy): Eukaryota > Metazoa > Chordata > Testudines > Emydidae > Chrysemys > Chrysemys picta. Next base: position 108,631,255 of record NC_088791.1, read on the forward strand.
GTCGCCCCTGGGTTGTGGTGTTTTTTTGGTGTTTTTTTTTTTGCTGGGGCAGCAATAAAGCCAGAGCCGGTCCTGTTTGAGACCACAGTCAGATTTCTCACCCATACTCCAAAACGACAAATACTGTAATACACACTAACAAAAGAGAAAAGATCGCTGTAAACCTTAGGAAAATTGCATTATTGGCACTTCCTCAAGAAAAAGAAAAAACCTCTTTCATCTACAACCGAGGACATACCCACTGATTTTATTTATAGAGAGTAATTAATTTCTCTCTATAAATTAAAGAGTGAATTTGAAGACACAAGTTGATTGTGTGTTTGAATTTAATAATACATAACATAATGAATGTATTAGTCTAATAACTCAGTTGAAGTTTTATTTAGGTACAACAATCAAGCAGTTCTTAATAGTGCACTATACATAATATAGAAATGAAACATACGTTCCAATCTGAGGCTGGGAAAATGATGGGCTGCTCACTTCACTAATAACTAACTTCCCCACACTCATCTCTTATACAGTGGTTTAGAAAAGAGAAAGTCCTTTCTCATACTTTGATTTTATTTTGAATCAATAAGACAGTAACATTTATAACTAATTTATCACTACAGGGACCATCTGTGATCAGAATTACTTCTTAATTCTTAGACATTAATTAATACATTAATCATTTGCTGTTACATTGATTATAGAACACACTTGCTATACCAAATGTTCCTGGTTCATTTGATCAATTACTAATCTTATCAATTACATTGCATTTTGAACATCCCCTATCAATTACACCATTTTGTCCATTACAACACCCATCTTAATAACAGGCCTCCCTTTATATACAATGAGTATTTACAGAAAAGAGACAAAGAAAATAACCTATTGACTGTGAAGCTCTTTTCTTGTATCTACTTTACAGTTGATAAACTAAAGACTTCAACCATCCATTGTTTTATGAATTACAAAAATATCTGTAACTGAGTCATTATGACAGAAATAATCTGTTAGAGTAATTCCTGATAAGCTAAAAGCATCTCTTGATAGATCATTATCTTATTAATCTTAGAAAACAACTGCCACATATTGGTTAACAGTAGTCTCTTTCTGGGCATATGGACTAGATCATTTAAAGTTCTGTTTAGGTTCAGCTCGAATACAAAGAATTATAAATACAAGGCATGCTGGGACTTTGGTTCACCTACAAAGAATAAAAAGGGTTATGGTCATTTGGTTCATTTACTAAGAAGTTAAATCAGTATAACCAGTTTTAAACCAATATAAGAGAGTTCAAACTCAAAAGTTGCAGTGGTTTAGCCAAACTGATTTGCTAAACCAGTGCAACTTCTGTGTGTACACATGCCCTTAGCTAAACCAATTTAACCCCAGAGTTATCTGATTTAATTGTGTGTTCTGGGGGCTTGCAGAGATTTAACCACTTAAAAATCAGTTCAGTTAAATCAGTGCAACTTTGCGAATGTAGACTAAGCCAAAAGCCCACACAGACACTAAGGGAAATAGGTAAACCAACTGTATGCAAAGTAAATACATTGGAAAATATTCTCTATTTGTGTTGTTTGTAAAAATAGTATGTAAAAATAATTCAGGCAGACTGTGACTTTTGAATTGACAGACTCATTTTTATAAAGAAGTGTTACACAATAAAATATTTTTGTAGATGAAAGCTTATTTACACAAGAATGACTTGCTTTATTTCTTCAATAGGAGTCAGAGCTCTGGCCTTGTCTTGCCCTTATTTACGTGAAGCCTCATTTAAAAGATGCTGCAATGTATCAGACAGTGGAGTTCTGGCTCTGGCGCTCAATTGCCATCTTCTACAAATAGTGAACTTAGGCAGCTGCTCAGGCATCACCGATGCATCCCTGCACGCGCTTGGACAGAACTGCAGATTTCTACACAGTGTGGATTTTTCATCTACTCAGGTAACTAAACGGCACCAATCAAAATATAAATGACAGTGACATAAATAAAATGAAGAGGTGAGTTTTATTAACTGCATTTTTGTTTTGCTGTGTTTTAGCAGGTTTTTAAGATTCAAAACGCCAAAGGCACATCTAGGTCCAAACACTATTTCCCAATGGAATGATATTAAATATCTTCTGTCTTTTGATAATATAAACATATTTTCTCCAAATATGAGTTACTACTAATGATATTGAGCCTGGAGTACAGCTGCATATTTTTCATTAAAGCCTAGCAGGTTTTTTATCTGCTGTTGGTGTTACTCTGTGCCATAGGAATATAACAGGGGTGGCCAACCTGTGGCTCCAGAGCCGCATGCGGCTCTTCAGAAGTTAATATGCGGCTCCTTACCTAGGCACTGATTCCGGGGCTGGAGCTATAGATGCTAACTTCCAATGTGCGCGGAGGTGCTCACTGCTCAACCCCCTGCTTTGCCCCAAGCCCTGCCCCCACTCCACCCCTTCCCCCAAGGCCCCTACCCCTTCCCCTGAGTCTGCCATGCCCTCGCTCCTCTCCCCCCCCCCATAGCTTCCTGCGCATGTGAAACAGCTGATTGCGGTGGGAGGGGGGAGTAGGCACTGATTGGTTGGGGGATGCTGGTAGGTGGGAGGAGCTGGGGCTGGGGAGCGGATGGGGGGCTGCTGACGAATTACTGTGGCTCTTTGGCAATGTACATTGGTAAATTCTGGCTTTTTCTCAGGCTCAGGTTGGCCACCCCTGGAATATAATCTTACACCAGTTAATTAAATTCCTGTGGCTAGAAGGACTAATTGGCCTGTGTGGGGGATAACATGCTGTATTGTATGAGTCATACAACCCATAAAAGCATAAGACAAACTATAAACTCCTGATAACTAATTTTTCATCTCTCAAGGTTCAGTCACCCTTGAAAGAAAGCGTAGTGTGCAAAACCAAAGGTCTGAGTGGCATTGTACACTGAGTCATCTGCTCGGGGTTTATGCATTATTAATAATATGATCAAGACAACGCTTAATCCTTGCCAGAGCTCGGCACGTCTAGGTTTGGCAGTTCATAGCCCCAGCACCTCTGGACTTGCTGCATCAGTTATGAAAGTAAAAAAATTCCTTAAGCCTCGGCACCTCTTTCATTACAAATTAAGCACTGGATTAAGCTGGGATTTTGGTCCTGTTTTGTGACTTTTTTTCTTCAAAATAATAAGTGTCCTGGCATTTTATGTTCCATGTAAAGCTAGTTTTTTCTTTTTTTCTTTTTCCTTTTTGAGAAGCTTCTTAGTGTCCTGAATCGTACAAGGCGTAGAGGAAGGCACTGTCTCAGACCCATGGAATTAACTCTCTAATTTAGACAGACCTCACCGTTGAAATGGTTCCTTTGGTGATTTTTTTCATTTAAAGGCTTGTGAAAGAAGTATGTGTTAAGGACAGGATTTGAAGGAGAAGAGGGTATTTGTCTGCTGCACAAGGAGGAGGAAATTTCCAATCGGGGGGAGCATGGAAAAATGCATGAAAACCCGAGTGGGAGAAGGAGTGGTTGGGATGGTGCCTTGGATGGATTTGTGGGAGAGAAGTGGGGATGAGGAAGAAATAAGGGTAGAGCTGTATGCAGGAATAGTGGAGAGCAGAGGTTTGCAAACTACAATGGGGTTCAGCTCTCCTGTGCGGCAAGGGAAGTGTCAGTTCCCTGATTTCCTGTCCTTCACCCTCTGCTGGAGCGAAGGGGAGAGAGCATCTCCTGGTCTGGCAATCAGACCAGTCCACCTCGCGCCTTAATTTGGTGGGCATGGTGCAGCTGCCAATCAGGGGGGAGAGAGAAGGAGTGGGAATCCACTGCTTCCTCCCCTCCCTCCCTCTGAGAGAGTCACCACATGAAAATAATTGGGTGAAGGCAGGGGAATACACTGTGCTGTCTGGGGAGTCGGGTGGGAAGCCTACACTGGGGGCTGCCTCAGAGACCGGGGGGGAAGGAGAGTGGTGACAGTTGACCCCTAATCTAAACTTAACTATAATTCATATGCTAGTAGGGTGACCAGATGTCCCAATTTTATAGGGACAGTCCCGATTTTTGGGTCTTTTTCTTATATAGGCTCCTATTACCCCCCACCCCCATCCCGATTTTTTACACTTGCTGTCTGGTCACAATATATGCTAGCGTGCTTAAGATAGTGGTAATAATAAAAGCCATTAAAGCTGTAATGCAATTAGGGATACACAAAACATATTTTATTTGAATAGGTTTTGCAAAACAAGTCCAAAGTAGTAGGTTTGGGGGGATTTTTGGTCTGTGTAACAGCATTGACTTATCGAGACCATTGGGAAATGTATTGACGCAAATAGCTTATGTAAGAAATAGGAACACTAATTATGGCCCCTCTGGAATACCAGATACAGGCAGGGAGCTGAGAGCTAACACAGATATGGACCTGGCTGTGTGGGGGATGAAAGGAAAAGGTGTATAAAAAGGATGTTTGCCCAACCTTCACTGGGCACTTTGGGTTGACAGGATAGTGTAAACTGGATCCTCATATCCCACTTGTGATGTACTCCACTGGCTATTTCCTTCTGTCTTTGTTTTCAGTGGTCTCCGGGGGCTTGCGAGTATGACAACACTAGGGACTGTTGTGTTATATGTATCACTTTTTGTGCAACTGGGTTAATACTCTTGCTTATTTGGATTTTAAATCAAGTCTTCATGTCTCTATTTATGTGACTCACCAGTCTCACTCTTAAAAGTTTCATGTAGCTGTCTGAGAAAAGGACCTGTTAGTGATTTATGCAGTTTGCACCCAAATTAATCAAAAGGCTACAGGACCCTGCTCTGGGGGCTGCCTCAGAGAGGAAGGTGGAAGACCTGCCTCAAATCAGTGAAGAGGGACAGCTACCCCTGGGGGAAGGAGGGGAATGTAAACACTTTCGCATGAGCTGTAGTCCACGAAAGCTTATGCTCTAATAAATTTGTTAGTCTCTAAGGTGCCACAAGTACTCCTGTTCTTTTCACGGGCTTGTGTGCAGGATAGAGGGGTAGCCTGTACTAGTAGATGGGGCCAGGTGGGTTGCCTCTTTGCAGGAGAGGGAAGGAGCCTGCACTGAGAGCGGAGGACATTTGCCAGACCCGTGGGGAAAGGAGGTGGCGGCATGGGAGTCAGAAAACCCATGCTAGGTAAATCATGGGAGGCCTGGGCATGCTTCTGATAGAACAGTCCGGTCAGCCTGAGAGAGAAAGAGAACATGTAGCGAGGAGAAGGGGCTGGGAGGAGGGAGAGATTCTGCCAAGGCACCCTGCTGCCTCAGAGAGAGCAGTGGATGGAGGGATCCTGTGCTTTGGGGAGGGGGAATCATTTGCTAGATCTGAATAAGAGGTGAGGCAAGGAGCCTGCAGTGGTTTTACAGTACAAGTTGCCATGTGATTTCCATTCCAAGGGGAGGGTGGGGGAGCCTTGTTATATCCAGATCATATTATACAAGTCAGATTGGTGTCCTAGTTGGCTGCTCACATCTAGGTTTGGAAAGTGTGAATTTCAGTTTGTGTTGTCTTTAGTAAACTATGGGGAGGCACAATTGGTTTTTGTTTTTCCTTAGCTTAAGAAGACTCACTATGACAAAGTTTGAGAACGCCTAGTGTAGAGCAAAGCCATAGACCAGAGACTTGAAAGTAAGAGGAAGTCACTGAAGGATTTAAAATAGGGGAGTGACATAGTCTGGGCAATGAAAGGGAGAGAGCTGCTTTTTGCTGCAGCATTTAGTGTGCAGACTGAAGGTGAAAACTGGAAATCTGAGTATGAGAAGTTGCAAGAGATGAGCAAACAATGCACAGGGTTTTAGTGGAAAGAATGGACAAGAAAGGTTGAAGAGGTTGTGGAGGAAGAATCAACAGGGTTTGTCAAAAGCCTGGATTTGGAGGGAGAAGAAAAGAGAGGAGTCAGACATGACAGCAAGATTTCAAGCCTTAGTGACTGGGGGATAGTGGAATTATGGACTGTGATAGGGCATGGAGGGGGAGGGGAGGATGTTGGGGGCAGAGAAAGATATGGAGTTCAGTCAACACTAATGTAAGGATTTCTTTATGTTGAGTTTGAGCAAGTCATGGAGTTGAAATCTGGGGGTAGGTCTACGCTACAGGGCTAAGTTGACCTAAGTAATGCTGCTCCAGCTATATGAATAACTGGAGTCGGCGTAGCTTAGGTCAACTTATTGCAGTGTCTACACCACGCTGGATCAATGGAAGAAACTCTCCCGTCGACTTATCTTATGCTTCTTGTTCCGGTAGAGTACTGGAGTTGAGAGGAGAGCGATCAGCACTCAATTTAGCGGGTCTTCACTAGACCTGCTAAATCAACCCCCGGTGGATTGATCTCTCTGTGTCGATCCACCGGTAAGTGGAGATAAGCCCTGAGATTTGAGACTAATCACAACAGGTTTTTATTTTAAATACCATTCTTATCTCCTTCAGTTTCACCAGAAGTAGAAAATCAGAAATCCTTCTGAACGTCTCTTCTAGTATCTTTATTAATATTGTTAGTGCCTGTTAGTAGATATTAACCATTTTAGTCCCCTTTTCCTTTTTGTGTTTTTAATTCTTGACATATTAACTATTCTCCCAAAATCTTTATGGTGTTAGCAAAAAGTGTGTTTGAACAATAAGGCAAGAGTGTTGGTTTATAACCTGAGAGTGACCTGTGTTTAGGAATTTCACATGATTATTAGACTGTACTTCGTTAAGACTGGTGCCTCCAAGTATGTGGTAAAATAGATGTCCAGGGAAGAAGTACCCTCAAACTAGTAAAAGTGTCAGCAGAAATAGAGAAAGAGAGAAGGTGGGTGAGGTAATAATCTTTAATTGGACCAACTTCTGTTGGTGAGAGAGACCAGCTTTTCTTCAGGTCTGGGAAATGTTTCTCCTCATCTCTCTAATATCCTGGGACTGACATGGCTACAACTCCTCTTCCTCTTTAACGTTCATTGACTCAGTATAAGGAAACAATTAGCTTTCGTTTATCACAGGTCAAAACTGTTAAAGAGGATAGTTCTTGGGAATGGTTTCGATAACTTTTAAAATAATATAGACACTTTCAGATCTGAAATTCTTTCACAAGCTTTCAAAGTGCTGAATCATTTCTGGGTTTGTCTTCACATGTAGCTCTTTAGAAGAAGACTACTATACCAATGGGAGTCAGTGTAGTTAATCCACCTCCTCAAGAGGCAGTTGCTATGTTGATGAAAGAAGCTCTCCTGTTGACATAACCTCCCATGTACACAGTGCTAAGCTGGTATAACTAAATTGTTCAGTGATGTGGATTTTTCATACCCCTGAGCAACATAGTTATACTGATATATGTCTGAAGTGTAAACCTGGCCTCAATCTTGGGAAAGCTGTGACAGAAAAAAATGTGTCAGTGGAGCTCCCTCACAAATGCTGCTGCCATGAAAGCTAGGGATTTGTGCTTTCTCTGGCTTCTCTTCAAGTTTCTGCCAAGCAAAGGTAATTCAAAAAGGCTAACAAGCCTGCAGTTGCATGGGACCCTGAGTCAGAGACAAGTTGAAATATGAGACTGTTTGTGTTCCAGTGCTGTGTGATATTAAGTAGGAGCTGAGCCCTACTGATTGAGAGCTGTCTGAAGATAATAATTTGTCCCATCAGGTATAAGGAGAATTACCAGCAATTTTCCCACTATTTGTCTAGCATAAGTGCAGCTCCATTCATTTCTCAGTGATGGAAGCACTAACAAAGACTAGAACTACTAGTGCAGGAAGTGAAACCAGATATTCTAGGGGTAACAGAAACAGGGCGGAATAGTAACCGTGACTGGAGTATATAGGTATTGAAGGGTACGTGCTGTTCAGGAAAGACAGTGGTGAAGGTAAAGGCAGTGGTGAGCTGGAGCCGGTTCCCACCAGTTCGCAAGAACCGGTTGTTAAATTTAGAAGCCGGTGTAGAACCAGCTGTTAAAGGTGCGGGTGGGTGGGCAAACAACTCCGGTCCGTGGGCCACATCCAGCCTGCAGGACCGTCCTGTCCCCTGCCTGAGCTCCCAGCTGGGGAGGCCGACGCTCCCCTGGCCCCTCCCCCGCTTCCCCTTTTCCCCCCCCCCCCCGCCACAAAGCCTCAGAGTGCCGAGCCGCTGGTGCCAGCACTCTGGGCAGCTCAGCTCCTGCCGCTTTGAGCGGCAAGGTAAGGGGAGAGGGCTGCGAGCTCCAGCGGGCCGCGCGGCATGACCCAACATCCTTACATGCTGCCCTGAGCAGCATGGTAAGGGGGCAGGCCGGGGCTGGGAGGAGGGGTTGGATAAGGCAAGGGCCGGGCAGGGAGCAGTTGGAGAGGGCGGAGATTCTGTGGGGGCGGTCAGGGACTGGGGAAGGAGGGGGTTGGGTAGGCGTGGGAGTTCCGGGGGTCTGTCAGGGTGGTGGTGGATGGGGTCGGGGCAGTCAGGGGACAGGGAGCGGGGCGAGTTGGGTAGGGGCAGAGGTGAAAGTACGCCGGTACGCCCCGGTTCGGCGTACCGGCAAGAGCCAATGCGCCATACTGGGGTGGCCTGGCTTCCCAAGGGGGCAATTTAAAGGGCCTGGGGCTCCCAGCAGGGGCTGGAGCCCCAGGCCCTTTAAATTGCCACCAGAGTCCCACTGCTGGAGCCCTGGGGTAGGGCTGCGGGGCCCTGGGAGCTATTTAAAAAGTCCGGGGCTCCCACTGCTTCTACCGTCCTGGCCCTTTAAATAGCTGCCAGAGCCCCGCCGCCACTACTCCAGGGCTCCGGCGGCTATTTAAAGGGCTGGGGCTCCAGCTGCCTCTGCCGCCCCGGTCCTTTAAATAGCCGCTGGAGCCCCGCCGCTTCCCCAGGGCTCCGGCAGCTATTTAAAGGGCCGGGGCGGTAGAAAGGGGAGCCGCGGGCCCTTTAAATAGCCCCCAGAGCCCCGGGCTGCTGCTGCTACCCCAGTGGCGGAGGGGGAGGAGAAACTTGCGGGTTCTGAGGGGGGCAGTTGGGGGCAGGACGTGGGTTGGAGTCGGACAGGTGGGTGGGTGGGTGGGGAGACAAGTACGTGGGGCTTGTACTCACCACGCGGTTCCCTACCAGGTCTTCGGCGGCACTTTGGCGGCGAGTCCTTCATCCTGAGCGAGTGAAGGACCCGCCGCTGAAAACCCGAAGCGAGTGGACCCGGTAGGGAACCGGTTCTTAGGATTTTGGGAGCTCAGCACTGAGTAAAGATGATGCAGTAACTTTGTATATTAATGATGAGGTAGACTGTAAAGAAAGAAGAAGTGATGGAATGGATAAAAAGGAACTCTATTTGGATCAAAATTACTTTGGGGAGACAGGTAACAGAGGTTGCACTGGGATAGTGCTTGTGGTCTGCTAAAGGCCCCTAGGATCCAATTTGGATATGAAGAGAGACCTAGTTAATATTTTTATGAAATAAATACAGCTGGGAATTGTGTGATTATGGGAGATTAATTTCTCAGATATAGACTGGAGGGCAAGTGCTACTTCTAATGGTAGGGCCCAGATAGTCCTGCATGTGATAGTTGACAGATTTCTTCACCACATAGTCACTGAACCTATTTTAGATTTAGTATTGATAAGTAGTGAGGACTTCATAAAAGATGGGACACTAGATGGGAAAGGCTCCAAGTTACTACAGATAATTCTTTCCCAGGTGTCTGGCTGGTGGGTCTTGCCCATGTGCTCAGGGACTAATTGATCACCATATTTGGGATCAGAAAGGAATTTTCCCCCAGACTGCAGAGACCCTGGGGGTTTTTCACTTTCCTCTGCAGCACGTAGCATGGGTCACTTGCTGGTTTGAACTAGAGTAAATGGTGCATTCTCCGTACCTTGAATAGATTATGGGCCTATTGCAGGAGTGGGTGGGTGAGGTTCTGTGGCCTGCAATGTGAAGGAGGTCACACTAGATAATCATGATGGACCCTTCCAGCTTTAAAGTCTGAGTCTATTTGTTCTTGACAAATCCATTCTGGCTATTACTTATAACCCTATTATCCTGTAGGTGCTTACAGATTGATAGTTTAATACTTTGTTTATCTTTCCAGGAATCAAAGTTAGGTCTATAACTCCCCAGGTCCTCTTTGTTCCCCTTTGTAAAGACAGGTACTGTCTTTGCCCTTCTCCAGTCATCTCACTTGTCTTCCAGGAGTTCTCAAAGATAATTACTAATGGTTCCGAGATTGCTTCAGCTGGGTCCTTAAGAACCTTAGGATGAACTTCATCAGGCCCTGCTGACTTGATTATATCTAACCTATCTGAATATTCTTTAACCTCTTCTTTCCCTATTTTGGCAAGAGGCACACCTTCCCTCTTGTTGTTAATATTAATTGTGTTCGGTGCCTAGTCACCAATAACCTTTTTAGTGAGGACTGGAGCAGGACAGATATTAGCACCTCAGTGAAGTTCTGGAACAGCCTTCTCGGGGGAAGAGTGTGGGCAAAAAGCCTAATTGACTTCAAGACTGAGCTTGATAAGTTTATGGAGGGAAACTGCATATGATGAGACTGTCTACGATGGCACTTAGCGAATCTGTGACTGCTGGTGATGGGACACTAGATGGGGAGGGCTCTGAGTTACTACAGAGAATTTTCTCCCAGCTGTCTGGCTGGTGGGTCTTGCTCACATGTTCAGGGTCTAACTGATAGTCATATTTGGGGTCGGGAAGGAATTTTCCCCTGGGTTACTTGCAGGTTTAAACTAGTGTAAATGGTGGATTCTCTGTAACTTTAAGTCTTTAAACCATGATTTGAGAACTTCATGAACTCAGCCAGAGGTTGTGGGTCTTTTACAGGAGTGGGTGGGTGAGGTTCTGTCTGCCTGTAATGTGCAGGAGGTCAGACTAGATCAGGGGTTCTCAAACTTCATTGTACCATGACCCCCTTCTGACAACAAAAATTACTTCACTTATTAGTTTTTTATAAGCTTAATTCTTTTCCTTTGCTGTCCCCTCAGAGAACTAAAGATATTCTTCAGTCCTCATATTGTGTATTTGCTGCCTACCATGTTATACATTGTGGATAAGAGTGTTCAAGCCCTTATATGGGCGCATATAGGGAGGGAGAGCATACAAAGACCTTCCTCCCACCTACACGCAGCCTACTGGACGAGAGGAGCTGGGATAATCTTAAAGGATGGTTCAGGATGTAAAGTTCCCATGTATGTCATGCCACTTAGATTGGGGTGGGACTGTGTTTCCCTGAGCCTAACTCTGCATGGAGTGGGACATTTCTGAATCCTTCCTATGCAGGCCAGAGACTAAAGCCACAGTTTTGCCCTGTGTTATATGGGAAGTTTTTCTTTACTTCTGGTGGGTGGCTCACTCGTGGACTATCTGTGTTGCCCTTGTGCCTAATTGCTCGATTTCAGTTAGCTTTATATTTGTGTTGGTGTGTCTTCATTTATTATTTTAATCATAGAATCATAGGACTGGAAGGGACCTCGAGAGGTCATCTACTCCTGTCCCCTGCACACATGGCAGGACTAAGTATTATCTAGACCATCCCTGACAGGTGTTTATCTAACCTGCTCTTAAAAATCGCCAGTGATGGAGATTCCAGAACCTCCCCAGGAAATTTATTCCAGTGCTTAACTGCCCTGACAATTAGGAAGTTTTTTCTAATGTCCAACCTAAACCTCCCTGCTACAATTTAAACCCATTGCTTCTTGTCCTATCCTCAGAGGTTAAGGACAATTTTTCTCCCTCCTCCTTGTAACAACCTTTTATGTACTTGAAGACTATTATCATGTCCCCTCTCAGTCTTCTCTTTTCCAGACTAAACAGACCCAGTTTTTCCAATCTTCCTTCATAGGTCATGTTTTCTAGACCTTTAATCATTTTTGTTACTCTCATCTGGACTTTCTCCAGTTTGTCCACATCTTTCCTGAAATGTGGCACCCAGAACTGGATACAATACTCCAGTTGAGGCCTAATCAGCGCGGAGTAGAGTGGAAGAATTACTTCTTGTGTCTTGCTTACATCACTCCTTCTAATACATCCCAGAATGATGTTTGGGTTTTTTGCAACAGTGTTACACTGTTGATTCATATTTAGCTTGTGGTCCACTATGACCTCCAGATCCCTTTCCACAGTACTCCTTCCTAGGCAGTCATTTCCCATTTTGTATGTGTGCAACTGATTGTTTCTTCCTAAGTGGAGTACTTTGCATTTGGCCTTATTGAATTTCATCCTGTTTACTTCAAATCATTTCTCCAGTTTATCCAGATCATTTTGAATTATAATCCTATTCTCCAAAGCACTTGCAACCCATCCCAGCTTGGTATTGTCCACAAACTTTATAAGTGTACTGTCTATGCCATTATCTAAATAATTGATGAAGATATTGATCAGAACCGGACCCAGAACTGATCTCTGCGGGACCCCACTCGTTGTGCCCTTCCAGCATGACTGTGAACCACTGGTAACTACTCTCTGGGAACAGTTTTCAAACCAATTATGCACCCTCCTTATAGTAGCTCCATCTAGGTTGCATTTCTCTAGTTTGTTTATGAGAAGGTCATGCGAGACAGTATCAAAAGCCTTACTAAAGTCTAGATATACCACATCTTCCGCTTCGCCCTGTCCACACGGCTTGTTACCCTGTCAAAGAAAGCTATCAGGTTGGTTTGACAAGATTTGTTCTTGACAAATCCATCATCATCTTATTATTTTCTAGGTGTTTGCAAATTGATTGCTTAATTATTTGCTCCATTATCTTTCCGGGTACAGAAGTTAAGCTGACTGGTCTGCAGTTCCCCAGGTTGTCCTTATTTCCCTTTTTATAGATGGGCACTATATTTGCCCTTTTCCAGTCTTGTGGAATCTCTCCAGTCTTCCACGACTTTTCAAAGATAATCGCTAATGGCTCAGAGATTTCTTCAGTCATCTCCTTGAGTATTCTAGGATGCATTTCATCAGGCCCTGGTGACTTGAAGACATCTAACTTGTCTAAGTAATTTTTAACTTGTTCTTTCCCTAATGTTTTGTATTCATTTCATTGTATGGCAGTTTCATGTCTGTTGATTTTTGTGACATATAAATGTTTCAAAGAAATGATATCACACTTTGAGAGTCTAACGGACAAATTCTGTGATCTTTGCTATTTCCTTCCTCAGGCAAAACTTCCAGTAAAAATAAATTCTCATACTACAAAAGCAGCTAAATGTCAGCTGAGCTAGATTTACTGTTTAAATGGCAAAACACTTAGTGTTATTTGTAGACAAGCAAAAAAGAACATATTAATTTAACATACACAGAATGCAACGTTATTGAATATTTCCATGAGAAAAATTCACGGCGTTATAAATTGGGTTAAGCCTAATTTACACCTGGTGGGTCTTACCCCTGCACTTCTTTTAAGATAGTTGCAACAGTTCAGCTCCTTGATGAAATAATAGCAGTCCCTGCCCAAAACAAAGGCATATCCAAGGCCACTGAACAATGTAGGCATTGTTAGGCTGAGGAGCCTTGCTAGATAATCTCTGAGTGCGAAGAGAGTGGGTGAGAGACAAGCAGAGAGGCACACAGAAACAAAGGAGGAAACTCCAGATGCAGCATGGAAAAAACCCACTGTGTGGCCTGAGAGAAGCATGGAAGGGTGCCTTTGGGTTGGATGCTGGCTAAATGAGGTTGGGGGCTGTGAGCAAGGAAATAACCTCCTGTTATTTGGTTCCTCTTGTATTCAGGGAAACAGGACTTTGTACAGTTTTGTAAATAAACAAAATTGCATTAAAGTAGTACCTGGCTCCATCACCAAGGTATCCTCCCAACAGAAACAATCTACAAGTTCTCGTATTTTTGGTTAGTCAGTTGAGTGAAAGGGGGGTAACATTAGGTTAATTGGGAATCAACAAAGCAAAATTTACCATTTTTATAAATATGTCTTTATCTCACTTCTGGTTTATGATGAAATAAACAAACTATTCAAAGCGCATTTCTGTGGTTCTTGTGGTTCATGTGTGGCAGATTTTTGCTACCAATTTGCTTGAGGCGTTAGGTGATTAGGCTCAGGCCACAGGATTGTTTGCGGAGGAGATGACGAAACAAGTGTTTAAGTTTTAAAGCTTTATTAATAAAATAACAAAATAACAGTGGTGAGTGATGGGAGCTTTCATGTAACTCAGAGGAAGGAAGAAAGCATTAGTGCCCCAAGCCCTAACCCACTTTTATACTTACACACACTTTCCCGGAGGCTGGCCAAGCCTAGGGGTAACATATGAAGAAGAGGGGGAAGGGTGGATGGGAGTTTTGTTCTGGGCCCAGGTTGTTTGAGTTCCACTGCTGATCTCCAAATTGCTTCAGCTTTTAGGAGGGTTTTAAGTTTTGGGGTTTTATGGGGGTGTTTTGTTTAGGGACCTTTGTTTTTGATGCTTTTTGTGCTAGTTTAAAACGGCTTTTTGTGGTCTCCTTGACTTTCCAAAACACACTGGCTAGACTTTGTTGTTGTTGTTTTTTTGCGGGGGAGGAGGGGTTGTGATGGCTTTTGTTAGCCTTGCTTGTTATGGGCTGTCTTTGCAGGTTTGTTTACCTGATTTTTTTTTTTTTTTTACGGCTGGTTGGTGGATTTTGGGCGCCCTTCTTTCTTGGCAGGCAGCCGAGAGTTAGATGTGTTCTGTGGCCTTGAGCTGGCTGGAGTTAGCGTTTTATTTTTGGGCCTAGCAGGAGCGTGGTGTTAACCCATATTTTTCCCTTTGGCCTTTTGCGACCTGCAAAGGAATTTTTCATTTTACACTTATTTACACCTTTGACCCATCCCAAAATGTTTTGCGATGCTTGCAATAGCGTTAGCCCTATACAGTGCTGATTTGCCTTTTCCAGGGGATCCCTGGGGGGCAGAAGTCATTGGGGTGTAACAGTGCCCCCCCCTTGACCCCGAATCAACATTTTGTTGGGAGGGGTCACCACTTAGGTTTTTATCCTTTCTCTGAGACACTTGCATACACTAGCCAATAATGACTTTTGGCTTTATTAGTAACATAGCATAACATATTTCCCTGTTGACATAGATGCCCCCTCTGGATGGCTGTGGCAAAGGCAGCTTTTTTGAGGTTAAATGTGTGCTGCAACACCGCGAAGGAGGCATTTGTCTGGAATACGGAAAGTTGCTCTCGGGTGTGCGCCAATGGGAGGAACACATTGGGCGTTATTTATGAAAAATTAAACACAACCATAGTTAGAAACATCAACAGTCTGTTGCATAATGGCGGGCCAGTGCACTGAAAAATTTTGTGTTTGTGATTTTAACAGCAAGTTGAGAAGCACGCTGGGATCGGTAGTTCTCCAAACACACGCTGAGGTATTGGTAAACAGATGTGTTGCAGTGGGGGCATATTCCGATGCCTCCCCTTCCCAACAGATGTCCTGACCCTTGCAGCCTGCAAGGTGGGCCTATATGACGAGTCTTCGCCGATGTTCTGGTCGGTGCAAGGGAGGCTAGCCAGGCCTATTCCCCCACAGTGGCGATGGGACATAATGTTGTTTCATGGGGTGTTGCCTGGGGAGGTGCGGGGCCCTTCTGGGTTGATTTCATTTGGGATTTAGTTGGGGAGGGACACGCAGGGCTGGGGGACCTGAGGCTCTTGGCCGCCCCTGGAAAAATACCCAGGTAATACGTGATGCCACATTTTCAGGATGCTAAACCACAATTGCACCCCCTGCCAATGGATAATTGACCCTATTTTTTTTTTATGGCTAATTTTGAACAATGGTAAAATTAACAAAGGAGGATAAAAGCGTCGGAAACCCGAGGATTCCCATAGATATGTGCCATTATACATATATTGTATTACACTAATACATTTTGCAGGCCTGAAGCAGCAAGAGCGGTCCCACCACTCCTGTTTAAGGTGTTTCTGGGCTTTTGCTATTCTGCTTGGTTTTGTTAACAAAGCAAAAAGAAGGAAAAGAACGAACATTATAAATGTTTTTATTGGGGAAACTGAGGCACAGAGGATAAATTTTGTACATTAGTTTTTTTGCTTTTGCCCTTCCTGGCTTTTGTTATGGATGTTGTTTGCCTGGTTTAGGAGGTCGCAACAACAATATTGCGTTCAGGGGCTGCTATTGCTTGCCAAAGGGCCTTCCATTTTGCTTCAGGCCACCACATGAGGAACAGAGTATGTTTTTTGGGGATTTAAGGGAGGATTGAGGCCACCCACCAGGTATTTTGCTGTGGCCCTACTGTTTTGATCTGGACTATGCATTGCCTTCATGGCTCCTCCCCTCCAGCCTTATGCCACACTGTGGCTTGGGCCCTATCGGCAGCTTGAACCATGGAGAGCTTTTGGAGGTACTTATTTTTTTTAATAATTGTAATTATTTAGATAATTCCATAGATAGCCGAAAACCCGGATGGTTCAGACAGGTGGCTGGTCCACAATTGAGGCCCACGATGCCATGACCAGACACCTAGGAAGAAACATATGTTTTGAATTGATTGGCATGTGCCCATTTTAATTTGCTGGGTAGCTGAAGCTGGTGCACTACTGGGGAGATGCGACTTACAATGGGGTACGGACCCACCCACTTTATGTTTAGAGTAAAATTTTTTTTTAAATTACCCCACATTATTGGACGACCAAACAGGATGTGGTAGGGGAATTATTCTTAGCCAGGGGATTCTTAGGCAGTGGGGTTCCCCAACATATTTTCCCCAAAATATCCTTATATTGAGGTTTTATGGGTTTGGAGGTAGTAGTGATTGAGCAGCATTTTAAGTTTTGAATTTTAGGAGGGTTTTTTTGTAAAAAATTTAAGACATTATTAATTACGCAAAAGGTTTAATTTGTGAAACGTACTTATTTTAATTTTTTATTGTTTTTATTATGGTATACCAGTGGGCTGAGGCGGTTTATTATGGCACAAGGTTTTGTTTATTTTGATTTTAGGGAGTGGCCCCTTTTTTTTTAATTTGTTTTTGTATTAGGCTGTTTTGTAGCTGGGACAGGGAGCTTAACTTATTTTTAATTACCTTTAGGTTTATAGTTTATATAATTTTTGCTTTAAAACCATTTTTTTTAACATGTTGTTTGCTGCCTGAGGATTTTTTTTTTTTGCAGCATTTAATACACAACAGTGCTAGGAACAACACAAAACAAAACATTGAACACAAAACACAATTTCTATTGTGACTGTAGATTTATGGTATTTTGGGTTGCTCTTTAGCTGATATTAGCTTTTTTGATTTTTTTGAAAGACAAAAAGAACACCCTTTGGGGGTGGCAGATTTTTGCTTAAAATATTTTTTTTATAAATACCCCTTGCTGATGGCAGGCAAAATCGAGGAATTACCCCCATATTTTTTTGTGTTTGTTTTATAGGCAGGCCAGGTTTTAATGGTTTTTACCTTTTTTTAGTTAGATAATTTGTATTAACACAGACGCTTTTTGGCTTGCTTTTGGATTCAAAGCTATTAGTAGCTCAGAGACTCTGTCTTAAAAGGGACACAATTAACTTTTACCAGGGTTTTGATTACCTTTAATTTTTAATTTTTGTTTTTAAAACACACAATGATTTGAAAAAGGAAAACATAACCTATTGTGGCTTCCTTTGGAGCCCTAATAGGATTTTAATTAAGTAGTATGGTATGCTTGTATTTTTTATTTTTTTTTATAATATACACATGTTTTGGGGAAAATGTACATTTTGTTTACACTGCTTTGTTTTTACATAGCTGTATATAGATTACATTCCCTTTATACATTTGGGGCAGTTAAGTTTTAATAGAACCCCCTTAGGTTCTTTTAGCAAATTTGACTACTAAATTGTTTATAATTAAATGATTTTAATTAGATAGGGTTTTTTTTTGCTTGGGTCATTTATAGACATTCTCCTGAAAAAGGGCCCATTTTTCCTTCAGAATGGCTTCAAAGAAACCAAGAATTTTTTTTAATAATATTTTTACAACTTTAACTGCTCAGTTTCCTCCAGCATTTACAGAGTTAACTTTTTTTCCTTAATTACTTGCTTATTTTTTAAAATGATACTTCAATTTACTTAGATTTTATTATTTTAAGGACTGTTTTAGGGATTTGAATTCCCCATATTTGCACTTACTCCTTTCCTTACTCCTGCCACTATGCCCTTAAGGCTTCCAACCTGTTTTTTATTTTTTTTATTTATTGCCTGCCTGCTTGTTTGGGCCCGATCCTGTTTTTTTATGGGCACAGGCTTTGTTCCACTACCAATTTAGCAAGGACAGTGGGCTTCTTAACTAGCCCCCCACCCCTTCTGGTTCTTGTCCCTTTCCTTTTTGTAATTACCCCAAGGGGTGCTTTTCTTGTAGTTGGGGGTGCCGTACATATGACCTTCTCCCCCTTCACCCGCTGGACCTCTCCTCGGTCTTAATGAGGGCCACTATAGGGGTGCAACAAGGTTTCGCCCAAAATTGAGGATTCTTACAAAGGGAGAGATCAAAGCCCTCACAAGGGTTACCTGAATTATCCCCCGTGAGCCTCGCCATCTGGACAGAACGCACGGCCAATTGATGTTTTAACTGTTCAATTTTTTTTTTATGGTGAGCACAGTGCCGTTGCAGCGTATGCTGAGCACAAATAGTCAAGTCTTTGATTAGTTCCTGAAGGACCAGTACTTGCTTAGCTAGTGCTTTTAGGCAGGTGCGTTCCTCCTTTTCCACCTGGAAGTTCTGTTTTAAGGCCTGCGATTTGTCCTGGGCATAGGCTTGGGTTGCAACCTGGTTAGTAATTTGCACTTTTAGTTGCTTAATTTTTACCAGCTGTTGAGTACACACCTCTTCCCTTCTCCCCAACTCCTCTTTTTCTCCCGACAACATTTGATACCGCCTGGCTGCTGCAGTCCAAATTAATTCCACAGCTGCCCCTAGGTTTTTGCCCTTTACCTTTTTATACTTGGCATAAGGGTCTAATAAATCCTGCCAAGTCTGCACTCTTTTTTGAAGATTTGCCACGAAACCCCATGGATTGTATCTCACCTTGGTGAGAACTCTCTCCAGCCGGGAGAGGTCTTCACCCCCCCTTTGAAAGAGGCAGCAGGGTCCCGTCCCTTTTTGCTGCCTCTCCTGTGGCTTGGGCATCAGGTTCACCTGCCTCCTGTGACACCAGCTGACCGGGCAGCCGACTACCGTGTCCGCGCTCCCTAATGCCCATACTTCCGACATTGAACCCATCACTGATGCCATCGCCCACGACTGCAGGACTCCTGAGTCCGCAGCGGTACCCTTCTGTTTCCTGAACATGTTGTCACAATCCGCTAGTACAACTCTTAAGATTTCTTTATTACTTGAGATTATACGTAGCTCACGCCAGCACCGGGGCTTCCAATGTTACCCCACTGGGCCAGAGGGAGAGACGCTAAGCCTCCCTCCATATTACACGGTGGTTCTTTAACACCGAGGGTCCATACACCAAATGCCCCCCTGAGCTCAGCGAGAAACCCAAAGCTCTCCTCTGCAAGTGCCCCTTTCAGGCTGAGCAAGAAACCCAAAGCTTCCCCCTTCTACTTAGTTACACTACGACTGAGGGTGTATGCACCGAGGATTGTCCCTGTTACTTGGAACGAGGATCTTTAAGTCCTTCTTCTATTGCCCAGCACTTCTACAACAGGGGGAAGACCCACCTGCTCCCTTCCCCCGCCAATCGGGGTGGAGAGCGGAATGCTAAACCTCCCTCCGGTTCTCAGCCATGCTACGACTGCGGGTGGGGCACACCTGTAATTATAAAATCCTCAACATGAAATACCAACAGTGCCGGCAGATCAAACATGAAATACCAAGGGCAGAACAGTTGGTGCACTCCGCAGGGCTCCCCTCCGCCCTCTGCAATTCTCCACCAAACTGTGGCAGATTTCTGTTACCAATCTGCCTGAGATGTCAGGTGATCAGGCTGAGGCCACAGCATTGTTTGGGGAGGAGATGATGTGAAACATCAAGTGTTTACGTTTTAAAGCTCTATTAATAAAATAACAGTGGTGAGTGACGGGAGCTTCCACGTCACTCAGAGGAAGGAAGAAAGCGTTAGTGCCCCAAGCCCTAACCCATTTTCATACTCACACATGCTCTACCCAAGGCTGGCTAAGCCTGGGTGTAAAGTACGAAGAAGAGGGGGAAGGGTGGACCGGAGTTTTGTTCTGGGCCCAGGTTGTTCGAGGTCCGCTGCTGATCTCTGAATTGCTTCAGCTTTTAAGAGGGTTTTAAGTTTTGGGTTTTTTGGAGGGTGTTTGCTTTTGATGCTTTTTGTGCCAGTTAAAACTGGCTTTTTGTGATCTCCTTGACTTTCCCAAAACACACCGGCTAGACTTTGTTGGTTTTTTTGCTTTTCATTGTGCTGGCGTTCGTTTGCCTTGCTTGTTATGGGCTGTCTTTGCAGGTTTGTTTAGCTGAATTTTTTTATTTTTTTTTTAAGACTGGTTGGTGGATTTTGGGCCCCCCTCTTCCTTGGCAGGCAGTCGAGAGTCAGATGTGTGCTGTGGCCTTGAACTGTCTGGAGTTAGCGTTTTATTTTTGGACCTAACAGGAGCGAGGAGTTAACCCGTTCTTTGCTCTCTTCCTTTTCCCCTCTCTGGCCTCTTGCAACCTGCAAAGGAATCTTCCATTCCACACTCACTCACACCTTTGACCTTTCCCAAAATGTCCTGCGATGTTTGCAATAGCATTAGCCATATACAATGCTGATTTGCCTTTCCCAAGGGACCCCTTGAGGGGGGGGCATTGGGGTGTGACACATGTCATCAAAACGTTCTGATTTTAATGTATTACATTTTACAAACTTCAAATTCTCATTAAAGGTCTGAAGATTTACATTACACTGTCTTTCTAGTAAACGTCTGCTTATCTGGATGTAAAGAACTACATGGGCATGTATGTCTGCATTGGAGACATTTTCTAACCAGTTCTAAAACTGATTAAAATTACAGTGTACTCCTGGTTTGGGCAGCTGAAAGCAGCCTGACCCATTTAAAAAGATTGTTGGATGCAGTGTTGTAGCCGTGTCGGTCCCATGATATTAGAGAGACAAGGTGGATCTTTTATTGGATCAACTTCTGTTGGTGAAAGGGACAAACTTTCAAACCTAGAAGAGTTTTGTGAAGCTTGAAAACTTTTCTCTCTCACCAACAGAAGTTGGTCCAATAAAAGCTATTACCTCACCCACCTTGTCCCCCCCATTTTAAAAGAGCCAGTTTCAAAACCACAGTGAGTCAAATTCACCTTTGGTGTAAATGTCAGTGAAGTTGTGCTTACTTACACTAGCCATGAATTTGGCTCTATATTTTTAAAAAGTATGTATTTCATTTGAATTTTATGTGTAGTTCAAGGTTAGCAGAAATAAAATTTTAAGCCGAGAGAAGACTGCCAAAAGTTGCCTACACTACCCTTTTTCAGAAAATCTCCCTGTGGCACAATTCAGTCATTTTAGAAACAGGCATGTCATTTTTCAACACCTTGTATTAAAAATGCCCATGCTGTATCTATACTAGTGCTCCATTGTTGCTACCTCTGATAGAACTGCACCGGTGGCAATGCAATAGTTGACGATTTCTCAACAGAAAGCTAGTGTAGATCCAGCCCAAGTGTGGCAGTCTATACTGGATCATACAGCAAGAACATGCTACAACAGGATGCCTTTATCGTTTAGATTTTAAACTACTAAGTAGAGTAAAAATATATATTTGCATAACTCTCCTGTGTCAGTTCAGAGGAAAACTAAATGATTTTGTCTAAAGCACAGGGCATGTAAAAAGTGTGTAAGTTTAATGACTGAAAATACATGCCTTGCTTCTCTGGGATCAGTTGCATTACCGCACTGGATGCGTCATTGCACCCTCTCTGGTTGTTCTTCCAAAATTACTGCTTTTTAAAAAGATATGTACGTGCCATTCTTTAATCCAATATGCCAATAACAGATTTTTTTTTCTAGGTGACTGATAATGGTGTCATAGCACTAGTTAGTGGGATGTGTTCAAAGAATTTAAAGGTAACTCATCTAACCTGTTCTATGTACAAAGCAATGTTAAAAGCAAATACAGTTGTACATTTTTAAAATTCCAGAGGAAAAATATTATTTATATTATCAAGTTACGCATTTACATTTGCATGTACAATTACCATGACTGTGGGCGGGGCAGTCCTTAGGATTTATGGGGCCCCACGCACAGGGCTGGCTTTAGGCCAATTCCACCAATTCCCCCGAATCGGGCCCCGCACCTAAGAGGGCCCCCCGCCCAGTGGCAGGGCTGCCGGGGTGGGGGCAAGTGGTCGAGAATCCCTTCCCTGGCTAGAGGCTCCTTGTTAATTTTTACTCACCAGGCAGCGCTCCAGGTCTTCGGCGGCACTTCAGCGGCGGGTCCTTCACTCGCTCTGGGTCTTCGGCAGCACTTCAGCGGCAGGTCCTTCAGTGCCACTGAAGACCCAGAGTGAGTGAAGGACCCACCACCAAAGACTAGGAGTGCCGACCAGTGAGTACAAGCCCCACGTGTTTTTTTACGGTTTTTTTTTTTTCAGTCATCCCTGCCGGGGCCCCGTCAAAACTGTTAGAATCGGGCCCCGCACTTCCTAAAGCCGGCCCTGCCCACGCAGTATTATTAAACCGGTGCCCCATGCCCGAGTTGCTCTTAGTAATGCAAACATAAGCTTACAGTATTGGAAAACTTGACACATGCACCTTACTAAACACAGTTTAATTGTGCCGCCTTCACCCCAACCCCTGCACTTCCCTCCCACCTGCGCCCCCAAACCCAGCCCAGCACTGCCAGCATCCCCCGCCACACACACCCCTGCCCAGTACCCCACGCCCCCTTATGCCCAGCAACCCCCATGCCCAGTGGCCCCTCGCCCAGAGATCTCCACCACAGGTCCCTATGCCCAGCGATCTCCCCCCCACTGTCCAGCGCCCTCTCACAGCTCCCCCACCCCAACTGCTCAGCACCCATATTCCTGAGGGAATTTGGCACCAAAAAATTAAATTCTGTGCACAATATTTTAAAATTCTGTAAACTTTGTCAATAAATAAACGTGGAGGCTCCAGCATGGCAGTGGCAAGCATAGGCCACTGGCTACATGGAGGTGGGAGATCACCCTGCAGCCTTCCCCCCCACCCCCTCCCACCCTCCCGTCCTAGGATAGGGACTTGGCGGTGAGATATCTCTGTGTGCATGTCAGAAGGCCACAGGGAAGCATTTTACGTGATGGCTGGGATGTCAGCCATGACCCAAAATCCATTTGAATGACAAAAAAGAAATTGCTGATACCGATGGTGGAGTCCAGCCCTCATCCAGGCCCTTGCCTGCCACTGCTCTGGGCCATCAACTCCCAAATGGCCTTTCATTCTCCCTAAAATAGAGCATTTCCCTCTAAACCTGAAAAGTAAAGAGGTGCTTGGGATGTGCAGTTTAATAAGAAAAGGAATTATATTCAGGCACCAGTCTTTTTTTCTGCCCTGATTTACATACCTGGTTCCACACCTGGCTCAGTGGGATTGTACTGGGTATAACTCAGCACGCAGTTTCAACAATGCTTCAACGGTGGAGTGGAGCCATAAGCAGCCAGCTCTCATTTGAACCGTGGCTCTTGTTTTGGATTATTTAAGGCTGTTTTTAAAGGTCTTTCCCATGGGTGAGGAAGAAGGTGCTGCATTCTTGAAGGGACCTTTAAAATCCCACTCAATGCTGCACTGTTTAGAACTCTCCCTCGTTCAAAATGCTACCAACTTAAGAGACGGCCCTGGAGATCTTGGGATCCACAAGAAAAAAAATTCTGTCCCTTTTCCCTAAATAAAAGTTTTCAGCTATTCCGGCCTTGTCAAGTGCAAGTCCATCTTCCTGCCCAGCTACGAGGTTGCTCCCTCCCTTCCATTCTGCAGCCGATTGCTGCTTTTCTGCTCCAGGTACATCCCCCTCCTCCCATTGTTTTAGTGTCAGTTACCTCTTCTTGACACTGGAATATTGTGAATGGGCAGAAAAAGCAAAGGCCACCTTTTATTTTCCTTTAACTTTCCATCCTCCCCAGCCTGGTTGTGTGTGTGCCTCTCTCCCTCCTCCCAGCCTGCTTCTGTTGCTGATCCCTGCTGGGGAAGGGAGGAGAGGAAAGGTGACAGTCCAAAGGGGATGCTGGCGTCTGGGCGTGGCGTGAAAAGGAGACTAGGCGAGAGATTGCAGGGAGTTGCCAATGGGGCAGGGCATGTGGGCAGAAGAGGGGAGAGGTGCAGGTACAGTGTGGGGCTGCTCAGAACAGCTGCTCTCCCCTGGGGCCACCAGCCTGCTCCCCAGGAGGCCCTAGTGCATTCGCTGCTCACTCACTGAGCCAGACAAAGACACCTCCCCGCTCTTTTCCCTTCCCAGCCCGGTTCCTCCTCTCCCCCCCGCTCCCCAAAGTCCCATGCCCAGCTTACCCCTTCCCCCGCCCGAGCTCAGCTCCCTCATCTCTTCCCAGCCTCTGGGTATTCCCTCACCCCCACCCCCTGGCTCCCCCTGCTCACTCACATGCAAACTTTCGCTCCTGACCCCATGATGCCCTGCCCAAGCCGGAGCCCTCAGCCGGCCAGCTGAGGAGTGAGTGGGCGGAGGGGCAAGGCCAAGGGGTTGGGTCGGCCCAGCATGGGGGAGGGGCCAATGAGGAGAGGAGTCTGCGTCGCAGCCAGCGAGGGTGGTGCCCCAAATTTTTGGGTGCCGTACGCAGCCGCGTATGCTGTGTATGCCTAAGGACGTCCCTGACTGTGGGCATGAATCAAGTATTAGGCAGCCTTCAAGTCACCAGCTTTTGTCAGAGGCATAGTTTGACTGCTATATTTGTGGGAGGCAATGCACACGCGTGGCTCACTGACTCTCTCCCCCGGCCTGGAGTGATACCTGGTGCGGGACAGGACAGCTTAACAGGGGAGCCTCAGCGGCTGCTGGCAGCCCCTCCAGCACCGGCTGCTGCAGTGATGTCACTGCTCTGGTGCTGCTGCGGCCGCCTCCCTGCTGGGGCTGCTGCCACTGCCGAGGGGACGTCACATGCCGTGCTCCTGCTTCCCTCCTCCCATTCCCATATCCCCTTCTCTTCCCCACCCCCTCCCACTTCCTCTCCCCACTATCCCGTGTCCCATCCTCCTCCCCCATCCCCGCCGTTCTCCACTGTCTCTTCCTCCACCTCCTCGGAGGGGTTCTCCCATCGCTGTAGTTAATCCACCTCCCCAAGAGGCAGTAGCTAGGTCAACGGAAGGAAGAATTCTTCCGTTGACCTAGCACTGTCTGCACTGGGGGGTTAGATTGGCATAGCTACATCTCTCAGGATTGTGGCTTTTTCACACCCTTGAGAGACCGTTATGCTGATGTAAGTTTTCAGAGCAGAGCGGAAAGTGGAATATGCCAAAGTGGAATAAAAAAAGCAAGTCATATAGAAAAAATCGTTCTTAAAGACTAAAGCCCTTTGAAGAGTGGTCTTTCTCACATCAGTGTAGCTGCAGTAAGGTAGCTGCGCCAGTGCAAATAGCAATCTGCAGCAACACAAGGGTCAGCAGAGCAGGAAGAGTTGAATTCATAGGAATACATTCAAAACTTAAAAATCAGTTTCTTCTTTTTAATTAACAGTTCTAAGAGGCTGTGTCACAGGGTGGCTGGCCCTTTAAGGGGAGTTGGGCCCAGCCTCATCTGTGACTGTTCAAGGGGAAAGACCTGTCAGCCCCTGCAGTCTGCTTTGGTTAGGAGGGGATAGCTTTGTTTAGGTGTTACCTTGTGAGTCTTATGTTTGAAGAATAAAACTGTGCCCTGAAAGAAGGGCCCGAACAGACTTTGAGGTAGCGGTAGTCCTTTCTGATATTGCATATTTGAATTTTAATAATGATAATAGGAGATGCCAAATAATTAGTTTAATTGGAATATATTTAATCAGAGATTATAGAATAGAGAGTAATACAGCAGAACTCAGAGATTAATGTATATGTCATGTTGTCTGGAGTGGCTCGCAACTGTGAGTGCCTACCTCAGGCAGACTGTCAAAAGCAGGGCAGACACCCCAGTCTGGTGGTATGTTTTATAATTAGATTTCACCAACCCAGTGAAATCCCAAAGTACTACAGTAGTCTTATATACTATGTTGCCACCCAGGCAAGTTGGACTATGTGATAAATGGTTACTTACCCCAAAAATCATAAATATTCCAGGTTACCCTCAGTCCCATGAGTCCCGAGTTGCATCCTAGATCTCACACCAAAGACAACACTGGTAGCCAATCCTAAAGGTTTATTAGCTAAGAAAAAGAAAATAGAGCTATTGAAAGGTTAAAGCAGGTAAAATATATGTACAGGTCAGTCACAGTCTATAATTTCAAATGGTAGCTGAGATGTAATAATCTGCCAGTTTCCCAAAAGTCTTTTAGGGCTACCGAGAATAATTCTGGGGATCTCTGTTGTCCTGTTCAGTTATTCTCCCCTGTTTGAATCCAAACAGTCCAGAGATGAAGGATTTTCCTTTCTATCCAGATTTATATTTGTTCTCCTAGAGCAATCTGACTTGACAGCTATCCTGTGCCGTGATTTTTTCTTAGATAGCAGTGAGAGAAGAATGCTTTTAGAGTCTTTGAACTCTGAATGCCCTCACAATAACTAATTGCTTTGAAGTGCGGAGATGCATTACCTTTCTGATAAGAGTACTTTATTTGCATTATACAAGGCTTTTTCCATGTTTGGAGGGTTATTTAGATATTGGGTGTCATATACAATGCAAAACAGTACATGCAAAATCTCATTAATTTTATGAAGTTTAAACACCAAATATATACACTGACATTTAACAGCCTCCTTTGATTATCTGCTAATACACAAGTGAACTGGCCTAACTTCCTGCTGTGAGTTTGTCTGTTTTCAGCTGAGCCAACAGTTCTGACCAAAGCTGGCATCAGTGTCATATTATACTTTACCAAACCGATCTGACAACTGAAGAAGTAAGTGCAGCATAATTCACTCCAAATTCAACTGCCTCAAAACTCTTTTCCTATGTAGGGTTTTGAACAAAGAAATTATTTGCTCATGATTGATTTAACTGTGAGTTCTATCTTAAGGTGTCTCTATTTACTTAATTGTAAAAGACATCTGTAACTAATACATTATTACCAAAACTATCCATGAAAACAAATGACTCTTATTGACTTAGAAATCAATCAATGGTTCATTATCCCATAAATTAGAGAACATGTGGCTGATAGGAGAACCTTGTCGATCACCAGCATCTGTCAATCACAGCACACATCTTTGGTAATAGGTAAGGCTGTGAGTCTGTCATGGAGGTCACAGAAGTCACGGATTCTTCTGCAGCGACAGTGTGGCTGACCCCAGGGCTGCCCTAGCAGCTGGGGCAGCCCTGGGGCCAGCCGCACCGGCCGCTGTTTGGGTGGCCCCAAGCAGCTTGCCCCGGGAGATGCCAGAAAAGCCACAGCACCCTGGGCCGCTCCCTCAACCCCCAGAACAGTCGTGGCACCCCACCCTCAAGCAGCAGCAGTGCCCTGGAGTTCCCATCCCAAAAGCAGTAGCAGCACTCGAGAGCCCCCCAGAGCACCTAAGATTTAGTCAGGGGTGTTTATAGTACAAGTCACGTACAGGTCCAGGCTGTGAATTTTTGTTCATTGCCCATGACCTGTCCATGACTTTTACTAAAAATACCCGTGACTAAAACATAGCCTTAGTAATAGGCACCCTTTGTTAATCACCAGTGTTTCATTAATCACAGAACACGTGTGATAATCATTTTTTGTCAATTACCAGTATTCCCTCTTTGGACATCTGGACACAATTCTTCACAGGTCAGTAGATTCAGAGAATAAGATTATACTAATTCCTTTTTGACTACATACATTTCCTCATTTAATTACCGTGACGTTTTGGCGATCGTCCAGACCAGTAAGAGGTTATGTCACTGCCTGCCTGTAACATTGCGTATCCTAATGCTGTGCTGCTTTGTCACAAAGCCCTAACACCAGTCTCCAGCCCACAAGCATACAGGTCTCATGCTGCCTTCCACCAGTCTAGTTACCCCTTGCAGGGTGTTGTAGAAAATCAGCCACACGATTGATTTTGGATCAGATCAGCCTGAGGCACCTTTATTGATTACAAGCGCGCCGGGGGGGGTAACAGCTCTGAGTAGCTGCCCCCTGATTCAAGGAACACACAAGCCTTTTAAAGCTTAAAACCACGGACAAATTACACATACTTCCGTATCAATTACCGTATTTGGAATACATTGCAAAATTAATAAAGGTCAAAAGCAAAAAGAAACAATCATCTCCCTTATTTGGCTTTTCCTGTTATTCCTATTCCCAATCTAGCTCTTCTGTGGTTTGACTTTTCTAATGCTTCCATTGCGGTTATACGAAAACAAGCTTGGCTATTGCAAATTGTGTTTGGGTACTTTCCACTTTGCCTCCCCATGTCCCTTACACACAGAAACAAGCTCAGCTAATACTTCAGGCCTACTAGCTTGACCAAAGCCTGAGGCCCTCTGTAAATTTTCCTCCACAAGGGTGATCCAAGCAGCCTGTCCAATCCCAAGCGTCCCCAAATCCATCCACCCCAAGCTCTCAACTACTCAGACACCAAAGGCATGAAACCAGCCCCCCAGACACCAGCTTGCTTTGGCACATACATTCCATACACTTTGCACACCAGAGACCTGTTCGAGATAAAAATAAACAGTTTATTTAATAGAAAAAAATCACAGATTAAAAAATGAAACAGCAAGGGAAACAAATATAAAAGAACAGAAAATAAACATAAAAATGCAACTTTAAGCTTTACACTTTTAAATTACATTAATAATTCCTTTTCTAATACAAGTTACCTATTGGCTTTGAACAGTTTTCCAGCGTACTGCCTAACTGTAGGGAGGATCCAGCGTTTCACAGACCACTTACAGCCTAGATGTCATCCCTCAATTTCTGGATACTCTTCTGTTCAAACCCCTTCCACTTTTAATGGTTTGCAAGGGGGGGGGGGGGGGGGTTCTTCAGCCACTATAGATACTCAAAGTGGGGAAAACTCCCTCCTTCTTAGGCCTGGTCTACACTCGGAATTTACATCTGATATAGTGAAAAATCCAGCGGTAGGTCAACAGAAGGTGGATTAACTATGCCAATGGGAGAAGTCCTCCCGTTGGCGTAGGTAGTGTCTACATTGCACTGCTGTAGCATTTTAAGTGTAAACATACCCTTAGTGTAAACGTACCCTTAGTTTTCCAAGACTGGAGTTTTCTTTTCAGTTTCAAGTTGTTTCAGTGTTTTCCCATTAACTTGAATAGCCCCTCATTTGTCTTTTCCTGGGTTGTACAATGTTTGGTGCTTAGAGCTAGTCTCATCTGGCTGGGGAGGAAGCCCCTCCCTACTGACTTGCCTGACAGTGAGAACGCACTGAACATTGCAGCACAAATTATGAGCTCAGTTTTTATATGTACACAACTACATAGCCACAGTCTGTATACATACCTCATAATGATCATTAAGTTCAAAACATTACAAACTTTCATAAAAGACCTTGCTCAATACATTTCTATAGCACAATAATACAGTATGTGATCAGTTGGTTCAGGTGCTCATTTTTGGAGTTTAAACCTTCTGTTCCCCTCTTGGGGTGTCTGGATCCTGACTGTCAGTTCCCCACCAAGATTCAACCTAAGTACCAAGAATTTCTTAGAAATCTTTGTGCATATATGTTTGCTCAGAAATCTTTGTGCATAAAAAAGGACTTCATTTTCATAGTTAGTTTACAGAGCTGGATATTTAACCTAAAAATCACCATCTGTGCAGATCTATGACATTAGAATGGACAACATAAAAGTTGTGCTTTAGAAGTTACGGATGTGGTTACCAGGTTTTTGTTTTCATAATAGGAGATCCACATGGAATGCTGTGTGACTCTGACAGATGTAGCTGTGGAAGCTGTCCTTACCTGCTGTCCGGAGATCTATATTCTGCTGTTTCATGGATGCCCACTGATAACAGGTTAGTCAAATCAAGCAGATAGCCAGCAAAGTATTCACGCCAAAGTCAGCCCAAAATATGGTGCAGGGAGTGTGCCTTTTTTCTGTCTTGAAAGCACTTACCAAGTTGTGGATGCTCCTGAAAACAAATAACAAATTATTATTAATGATAGTGATGTAAATATACAAGGGTTTTTCCAAAACAGCAAGGCAAGGTTCCTGCCTCCAAGAGTTGGCAGTTGTACAGAGACAAAACCAAGACACAACAGGTCAGGCACATGTTGGTGTAGACACAGCATTGGTGGAGAGGTTGCAAAAGTAATAGGTTTTAAAGTGCCATTCTGCTCTGAAAATTTACTGTGTAAAATTGATACCTTATTTAAAAAGGCTTTCGTGTTTAATGGGTTTCTCTTTGATTTGTCTGAGCTGTTTCCAATCCTTATATGCAGCTGAAACTATATTGGTGTCAATAGTGGTTTATATCCCCCTAGTGACTTTTTTTGATCCCCAAGCAGGCCAGGGAATAGGACCTGCTATCCACCTGACTATGCCACCTCCCATTTGTTCTTAGTTTTCATAAGTGACCTATCTGGTGTGTCCATGTACCACCCACCTCACACAGTGGTTGGCTCTGTAGAAACTGGTAAATAAATGCATTGCACGGAACCGGGTTCTAATTTCACACAGATGCAAATCAGGAGGAACTCCATTGAAGTCAGGGGAGTTATGCTAGTGTGAGAGGAGATTCAGGCTGCTCAAGAGGACTGTTACAGCTGCTTTGGGAACCCAGAACTTTATCTTTCCTGAGTCTTTTGTGATTATTAAAATGCCAGTTTTTAACTGTGCATTAATATAGTGGCTTTGCAGTTGGTAAAACTAATATCAAGAGTAAACACATAGCAAGCTATGAATAAACTCAGTTGGTATTGATGGTGCAAGTAGGGGTGCATTGAGGGGTGGGCAGCCTCTCCCCTTGTCCCATGACCGGAGCTGGAAATTTGGCCCAGCCACACTTCTGTCATGACCAAGGAGGGGTGGCTAGACCAAAGCTGAGTATCACTGTGCCCCCATGCTCCTGCTTTTCATCCTCCACATCCCACCCACCAACACCTTTGCCATCCTTCCAGCACCCATGGGCACTGCGAACCCCCAGTCTCCTGAAGGGTAGGCAGATTGGATCAGGACTTTTGGCACTTGGGGAAGTGGAGATGCACAAGGAGGAAGGGATCTGGGGATCTCAGACCTTTGGCCCCTGCTGCAGATGGTGTTCTTCAGCCTGACCATCTCTCTGACTAAGAGCTCAGTGCCTGGTGTGGGGCAGGGAGAGGCAACAACGAGGTTCATTGCCCGGTGTGCACCACGCCAATAAACACACCAGGGTGGAGAAGCAATCAAAGTTTATTTGAGATCTCAAAGCGGTGCAAGGAGACTGGCACGTCTCAGATCAAGCACACCAACATAAGCAATTTTTCTCTTTTTATACTTTACTTTAGCTAAGCTCTTCCCTTCCCCCCTCCCTCCCCCTATAGCAGTTACATTAAGCAGTTAAGTCATCTCAGCGGCTATAAGTCTCTAGCTCGTTAGTAACTTTTCTTTTGAACCGTTATCTTGTCCTTTTTCCCTTTGATCTGTTATCTTGCCCTTCAGCCAGAAGCATGCAGGCCTTATTACCCCGCCCCCCCAGCGCGGCAGGGGAGGGCGCCGAGCCCGGCCGCGGGCCCGCAATCCCCGACCGGCCAGAGTGCCGGGAGGAGGGCGGAGAGCGCGGCCGGGGCTCTCCGCTTTCCCCGGCGGCCAGAGCGCCGGGAGCAGGGCGGAGAGCCCCCGACCGGCCGGAGCGCCGGGGGGAGGGCGGCAAGCCCGGCCAGGGCCCCGCTCTCCCCGACCGCCAGGGGGAGGGCGGCGAGCCCACTGCGGCTCCGCTCTCCCCAACGGCCGGAGCACCGTGGGGAGGCCGGTGAGCCCAGTCGCGGCCCCGCTCTCGGGCCGGAGTACCCCGCCGCGCCGCCCCCCTCCAGGCGCCACCCCAAGCACATGCTTGGTGGGCTGGTGCCTGGAGCCGGCCCTGATTACTCTGCTTTATTCCGGTTTGAGCGGTGTTGCAACTGATAACTGACTGTTACACATTCCATTTTCTGTTGCTGGCTTTTTAGGTCGATTAAAGTTCAAACATGGAGGAGCTTTGATTCATTTAGGCCTAGAGCAGGAAGGCGTCATCGACACTCATGGTCTTCCACCCTCCCGAGTTACCTAGGGTTATGCCTAGAGACTCAAACAAAGTGAATTGAGTCAATGAAAAGATGGAAAAAGCAGTTTTCTTTGGGGATCAGACACAAAGTATCTTAGTCCCCATTCAGGAAAGCGCTTAAACAGATGCTT
Organism: Chrysemys picta bellii; assembly: GCF_011386835.1. Classification (NCBI taxonomy): domain Eukaryota; kingdom Metazoa; phylum Chordata; order Testudines; family Emydidae; genus Chrysemys; species Chrysemys picta. Next base: position 108,663,491 of record NC_088791.1, read on the forward strand.
TAAAATGAAACACCGGCTTAAGTGTTCTCTTTTATCCAGGCCTTAGTTAGGATTTACCCTGGAGGTGGTTCAGCTGGATTTAATTTATAATTGTTTTGTTGGTCCTTTCATTTTCTTTTTGAGTTTCTACCTTAAACATTAGAAGGCGGTGCTCTTTTCTTAGTGCCTGGAACAATGAAGCCCTGACCTGCCACCACAATATAAATGTTAAATAGGGATATAATGTTGGCCTTAGCCCAGGAATTACTTAAACTTTAAGCATAGAAAAAAGCAGATTGCCTGCAAAAATCTGTTGATCTTTTTTTTATTAGTGCACCAGAAAAGCCTCTTAAGAAGGTGCTAAGGTTATCATCTTTGCCCGTCATTCTGACCCTGTCATTCCCATCCCCACCCTCTTCAATCTTCCACTGGTTCCTCTTTTTCTTCTTCATCAAGCTCAAGCTTCTATAACTATCTTCACACCATCTGCCGCGCTGCCCTTTGTATGTGGAATGCTATTCTTGAATTGATCTATAGGCCACTACCCTCTTCTCTTTCAAACCACCTCAAGACCCACAGCTTTTCGGATGCCTACCAAAAAAAAAAGAGAGAGAGACCAACTAGTACTGAATAGGTTGAGGGCTTGTTGAGTGTATTTATTAAATAATAAAAGAAAAAAACCCTACCTTGCCAACATCTGTCCTTGTAATCTAGTGTCTGGTTGCTTGATGGTGCTTTATTATTATAGGTATAAAGAAGAAACAGCACAATTTTGAACTATTACAGATATAAAAGTATCTGAAATGTGATTTTTTTTTTCAAATGTCCATTCCCAGAATATGAAGCAAACAAAAAAAATCCATATTCTGTGCTAATGGCAAATTAAACAAATATGAAGAAATAAATTATTCCTGTATCTTATTGTATTACAAAATTAGTTTGTTTGCACAGTATCTGTATTCATTATAAACAATTAATAATGTTTGTTTTTCTTGTGTTTTGTTTTTGGGTTTTTTTGGCAGATCGTTCCCGAGAAGCCTTGGAGCAATTAGTTGGACCAAACAAAATTAAGCAAGTGACATGGACTGTTTATTGATTTTTATATAAAGTTCCCGGATGGTAAAGCTTTTTCAGGAAACAACCATCTCTGGGGAACAGCTTTCTCTCTGGTAACCACTGTCTTTTGTAATACCAGATTCCTTCATTCTTTGTTTCTACTAGAGTTCTCTGTCAGTATCCAAGTCCTTTCATGTCTTAGGTGTGCCTGCCAATACCCTGTTAAATGATATTTCTTGTAATTAAAGCAATGCCTCTCTTTACATCACAAGTCTGATAATCTTTTTGTGTGAAAAACACAGTTCACACCAGTTTAACAAGAATAATTAATTTTAAAGCTTTATGAAAAAAATTTAGGGCAGTATATTGCCACCTTAATTATAGCACAAAGCATATGTAAAACAGATAAAGCAGGAGAGGATCAGAGAGTGTTCAGTTACCCACCATAGTAGGATGTTTCTTTCATCAGCAGGGCCAGACAAGTTTGGTCTTTTGGGCAGGGTTCTGTGTTGCTCCAATTATTCTTAACAATACACATCTTTTATACGCTTACATAACCCCTACATCACGCATGCCCATATCTAATCAGTCTTTTCCTTTGTCCATATTTAATATATTTCATGCTATGTACATGCTTCATTTTATACAAAACACTGTTCTAATTGGTTCCTTCAAATCAATCACATGCAGTTCATGCTTAATAAACACGTTATCTTGCCCATTCATCTTATCCAGACTTTTCCTGTTAATCTCAATGTATCTGCTCTTGCGCCCTTGATGATTTGGGTGCACAGTAGTTTGTTTTTCTCACGCATCCTATTATTTGATATTTTGCGAGCATCCATTTTTCTTTACTTTTAGTTAAGACACACTGACAATTTAAAACAAATGTTCTAGTAAACTAAATCTTATGCTAACATTAAACAACTAAATTATCCACTCTTAATAAAGGCCACACAACTTAACATTATTATTACATATTATTCTTTAACCTTGCCAAGGGATTGGTTCACTTAACAATAGATCTTATCTTAGCAATAGGCCCTTTGTCCTAGTGGTCAGCAGGTTTGGGCTTGACCTTAACTCTTACTTAATATAGGTAGTTAATATGACCCTCCAATGTTTTGATTCTCCAACAGTATTTCATTAAGAAAATAGTTTATCATTATTATTATTTGTAGTACAGTAATGCCTAGCACCCCATTGCATGAGATATTGTACAGACATGGTAAAAAGGCAGTTTCTACCCTAGAGAACTTGCCTGCAAACACTTAGCTTTATGCACTTCTAGTTCCATTTGAAGTCCCAAGCATAAAGTTAAGCCAATGCATAAGTGTTTTCAGGATTGGGATCCAAGTCTATGACTAGATATAGCAGGTGGATGGAACAGGTGATGGTAGGGGAGAGTAATAGTAAAACAAACATGTTCTGCATAATATACAGTAGTCGCAGTTTGCCACCTGCTTAGCTGCTGTTTTCCACAGGCCCAGCTATGTTTACCTTGAGGTGTTATTCCTTAAGATATATTTCATGCTGCTCTTTTTGGCATTGATTTGAGCTTATTTGGGTTTTTATAAATCCAAAAGCACAGCACGTATGCTATTAAATGTGAAGTTGGCTTGAATCAAGAATAACTCCACTGAGGATCAATGGAGTTATTCTGGTAAAAAACTGCTGAGAGATCAGGCTCGGGCTCCAGTAGTATGTATGTTTGAATGAAATGTGCTGAACTATCAAAGTAGTATCCTTAGGACAGGGTGGTGTCCTCTAAGGAGACGTTGCTCATCTTGGCACGCAGGCATTTGTATACAGTACAAGTTGACAATATATCACTAAGTCGAACAGTAGAAGTGGTTGATAGAAGACCAGAACAGATCTGCATGCAAAACTTAAAAGTGAATATAAGTTGCATCTTCCTTTAACATGACTCCATGGCTCACTATGATAACAAAGAATGGTGAGTAATTTCAAATCAAATCTATTGTGAGATTCGCACCATTTCTGTCCCACTGGTAAGGAATGTTTTCCCCCCTTTGCAGATTGCTCCTCCTCCGTTTGAAGCTTTGAGGAGCTCCCATCTTTGGTGGCTTTTCACTGCCATCCTGGGGTTCTATATAACAGTTTTCTTCCCTGGCTCAATAGCTGGAAGAATAGTAGCCTCACAGCAGTTAGTGCTCCTTATGGCAGCTGCTCATTCTTCTAGGGTGCACCGCTTTATGCAGGCAGAGACGGACCGATCCTTGTGCCTTACTGGTTCTCATGACTGCTGAGCCTCTAAATCAGTGGTGGGCAACCTACGGCCCATGGGCCGCACGCAGCCCGTCAGGGTAATCTGCTGGCCGGCCGCGAGACAGTTTGTTTACATTGACTGTCTGCAGGCACGGCCACCCACAGCTCCCAGTAGCTGCGGTTCACTGCTCTAAATGCTGCAACCTAATCCGTTGGAGGGGTCACACCGGATGTATTGCAAGGCAACTCTAGTGCACATCCCTCCCCATCAGAGAGTATGGTGCCCAGACCAATACCAGGAATCCCCGCATGTGGCAGGGCAATAAACTATCAGCAGGCCCCAAAATGGGAAGAAACCAATTTTCAAGGTTGGATTCTTAAAATTATGTGCCTATAGGGCCCTAAATGTAGACGTCATGTTATACCAATAGAATAAAAACCAGCAGGATCTTATTAAGAGGGATAAGGCAAAGATGCCACATTTATTGTAAATATACTGATAAAGCAAAAGATAAAAGTAAACAACGTTGTTTGACTACTTATTTCTTATACATACACACATATATATATATATAGAGAGAGAGAGAGAGAGAGAGATTCATTCACACAATCATTTATTCAAGTTCTGTATAGGTGTTATAGTTACCAGCCTAGAAGTTGCTCATGCCAAGTTACTGGCCAGGTATCTTGGTCATGAGGATGGAGCCGAGTCTGTGTCAGGTGCACCTGATGCTCCTGGAGGCTGGCAGCAGAACCAGAGACTCAAAGTCATCAGTCTTTAGAGTCCATTCTTATAGGAATTAGTTCCTATGTTAGTCTATGGGAGCTGTTTCATCCTGCTGTTGCTGACTCAATCAGCAGATGGCACATTCCTGTCCAAAGTGGCACATTCCTGGTGGCTCCACACTGTCCAAAGTTTGTGTTTCTCATCCTTCCAGGTGATGGGGTGGGTCCCAGTTTACCCTCCGGGGGTTTCTGGTCATCAACTTGACACATTCTTCGGCAGATGGATACTTCTTTTCTAGGCTGGCACCTCCCTAACCATCCATGTATATCAAGCATTCATCAGCATACATTCCATATCTTAACCATATTTTAATTTACTGTCCACCACTTTCAGAGTGTATGCTAATTCATTTGAGACTCCCGGCCCTTTAATCACAGAGGGTGGGGGTCTGTCCTAGGAGCCATTGAATGAAGTGAAAGTCACTTAACAGCTTATAGTGTTTGTTTACATTGTATCAATTACTTCAAGAACAAAGTCAGTTAACTTGTTTGTAAGTTTTACATAGTAGTAAAATATCTTTCACAGGATAGATATAATCAATGGTTTCTACAGACAGTAGCTTACAAGTTTTAACAGAAGACCCAAGAGATTTTTGTACTTGGTGAAACTGTTGGATTTTAAAGTGTGGGGGCCAAATTATGAGGGGGTCACTGTCACTTGGGGGAATCACTTTAGTACCTTCTTTAATATCCCTACAGTCAAAGGACTTAGCTAGAGTGGAGATTTGCTCCAATTATAGCCATCAGTGTCCAGCCAAGGGTATAGCTGCACTAGTGCAAATAGCAGTTTTACCTGCTGTGACAGACTCAGACCAGTGGGGTACAGGAGTCTGGTAGAGGGCAAATATACTGGTCACTGGATGAGTAGTTTTCTGTTCCCTGAGTGACCAGAGAAGGGGCTGCACTAGAGTAACCAGGAACCTGCTAGAACCAGTTAAGGCAGGCAGGCTAATTAGGACACCTGGAGCCAATTAAGAAGAAGCTGCTAGAATCAATTAAGGCAGGCTAATCAGGGCACCTGGGTTTTAAAAAGGAGCTCACTTCAGTTTGTGGTGTGAGTGTGAGGAGCTGGGAGCAAGAGGCGCAAGGAGCTGAGAGGGTGTGCTGCTGCTGGAGGACTGAGGAGCACAAGCGTTATCAGACACCAGGAGGAAGGTCCTGTGGTGAGACTAAGGAAGGTGTTTGGAGGAGGCCATGGGGAAGTAGCCCAGGGAGTTGTAGCTGTCATGCAGCTGTTACAGGAGGCACTATAGACAGCTGCAGTCCACAGGGCCCTGGGCTGGAACCCGGAGTAGAGGGCGGGCCGGGTTCCCCCCAAACCTCCCAATTGACCTGGACTGTGGGTTCTTCCAGAGGGGAAGGTCTCTGGGCTGTTCCCCAACCCACATGGTGAATCTCTGAGGCAAGAAAATCTACCAATAAGTGCAGGATCCACCAAGATAGAGGAGGAACTTTGTCACACTGCTTACACTAGCAGTTTGCACCTGTGCAGCTTTGTCAATGGCTGTAATTAGAGCAAATCCCCACTCTTCACAAGGCCTTAGTGCTGATTTTGGTGAATAAATAGGGATTTAAGCGACAAAGTTAGAAAATTGTTCTCTCAGTTACATATAAGCGAGTTATTGAACTGAACATAGTTTTCCATAACTTGTGTAACTAACACATTACATAGGAACAGAGATCAGTGATTACACTATAAAATACTTGTGTGTACAAATTTTGGTGCTTTGTGGGAGGGAATGGAAATTTAGCCTATTGTCTGCAGTTATATGAAGGTTTGCTTTATTTCTTCAGATTCTATTTTGTCTCTAGTTGTTGTTACTTATGGTAAGTTTTGTTGGGTTATGCACTTTGGAGAGGAGCACTGCAAAAGAAATTGTGTTGTACTGAAAACTAAATCCTTTAAATTAGATGGCCTGGATATTTTTTTAAAAGTTTGCTTAAATGTATTGACATCGTTGTATACTTCCAAGCTGTTGAAAGCAGTTCAGAATCATAGAAATGTAGGGCTGGAAGGGAGGGACCTTGAGAGTTCATCAAGTCCAGCCCCTTGTGCTGTGGCAGGACCAAACCTACACTATCCCTGACAGGTGTTTGTCCAACCTGTTTGTAAAAACCTCCAGTGATGGGGATTCCACAACTCCTCTTGGAAGCCTGTTCCAGAGCTTAACTACCCTTATAGTTAGAAAGTTTTCCCTAATACCAAACCTAAATCTGCCTTGCTGCAGGTTAAGCCCATTCTCTCTTGTCTTGCCTTCAGTGGACATAGAGAACAATTGATTATTGTCCTCTTTATAGCAGCCCTTAACATATTTGGAGCATGTTATCAGGTCGCCCCTCAGTCTTCTTTTCTCAAGACTAAGCGTGGTCTTTCTTCCATTTTTTTCATCCCTTTGTCATAAACCTTCTATCATTTTTGTCACTCTGCTCTGGACTCTCTCCAATTTGTCCACATCTTTTGTTAAGTGTGGCGCCCAGAATTGGACACAGTGCTCCAGCTGAGGTCTCACCAGTGCTGAGTAGAGCAGGCCAATTACCAACCGTGTCTTACCTACAACACTCCTGTTGCTACACCCCAGCCTTTTTGGCAGCTGCATCAGATTGTTGACTCTCATTCAATTTGTGATCCATTATAACCCCAGAAGTTAAAATCTCCCATTACCATCGGGTCTTGAGTTTTGAATATTTCTGTTATTTGTTCTACAACAGCCTCGTCCATCTCCTCTTCCTCATTTGGTCGTCTATTGACAACCCTACCATGACATCTATTTTTTACCTCTTTTTATCTTTAACCAGAGACTCTCAATGGGCCTGCCTCCAACCTTCTTCTGGACCTCAACACAAGTGTATATGTTCTTGATGTACAATGCTACACCTGCTGCCTTTTTACTCTGCCTGTCCTTCTTGAACAAGCTCTACCCCTTTATACAGTAACTTGTCACTTAAAGTCGTCCCGGTTAACGTTGTTTCGTTGTTACGTTGCTGATCAATTAGGGAACATGCTCGTTTAAAGTTGTGCAATGCTCCCTTCTAACATCGTTTGGCAGCCGCCTGCTTTGTCCACTGCTTGCAGGATGAGCAGCCCGTTGCAGATAGCTGGTGGGGGCTTGGAACCAGGGTGGACCAGCAGCCCCCTATCAGCTCCCTGTTCCCCTAAGTTCCCTGTGCTGCAGGTTATCAATTGGCAGTTCAGCTGTCCTTCCTCCCACTGCCATGTGCTGCTCCTGCTCTCTGCCTTGGAGCTGCTCCCAGAGACTCCTGCTTGCTGTGCAGGGCAGGAAGGAGGGGCTAATGTCTCCCTCCCCCCTGCTCCTGCACCCTGCTTACCCCTTCTCCAGATAGAGCGGGGAGGGGACACGGACAGAGAGAGACAGAGATAGCTTGGGGCAGCAGCTGCTGTCTCAACTTCCTGATCCACTTAAAAATGCACTTAAGAGTGGGTCAGCTTACTTAAAGGGGCAGTGTGCATCTCTCTCTCTCCCACACACACGGTGTCTCTCTGTCTGCTATGCTGTCTCCCCTCCCTCCTGTTCATGCTGCCTTGATGAGAGGCTACATTAACAACAATGTGTTAACCCTTGAGGGCTCAGCCGAGTGCTAGTTCATCCTTTAGCAGGAAGGCATTCCCTGGTGTTGCCGGCACAGAGGCCCGAGGACAGCAACAGCGGGGTTCGTTGCCCAGCGTGCTTCGCGCCAATAAACATACCCGGGTGGAGAAGCAAACAAAGTTTATTTGAGATCTCAAAGTGGTGCAAGGAGACAGGCAAGTCTCAGATCAAGCACACCAACAGAAACAGTTTTTCTTCTTTTATACATTTTTGCAGTCAAGCCTCATCTTCCCCCCCCCCCCCATTCCTTTCTCTCTACCCCTCCCGTCCCTGGTAATAGTTACTAAGCAAATAGCAATTACATTTAAGCAGTTAGATTATTTTGGCAGCTATAAATTTAGCTCGTTAGTAGCACTTCTTGGATTACTATCTTGTCCCTTTCCTTTGATTTATTATCTCCCCTTTCAGCCAGAGGTATGCAGGCCTCATTATTACCGCCTGGTACCGGTAAGGGGGGTTACCACTGATAGCTGGCTGCTTACACATTCCAATTGCACCTGGCTTTTGAGGTCGATTAGAGTTTAAACATGGAAGGATAGAGTTTAGTTCACTTAGGCCTAGTGCAGGAAGGCTTCATTGACACTTGTGGTCGTCTACCCTCCCGAGTTACCTAGGGTGATGCCTACTGACGTCAACACTGGGAAATATCCCTCCCTCTTCCACCCTCTAACTTCACCACCTCAACCAAGCTTCACAATCATCATAGCTGTGAACAGTATTAAATTGTTTGTTTAAAACGTATACTGTGTGTACATCTATATAATATATAGTTTTCTGTCTGGTGAAAAAAATTTCCCTGGAACCTAACCCCCCCTATTTACATTAATTCTTATGGGGAAATTGGATTTGCTTAACATTTTCGCTTAAAGTCACATTTTTCAGGAACATAACTACAACGTTAAGCGAGGAGTTACTGTACCAATATTCCAGTCCTGAGATTTATCCCACTAAGTCTCTGTGATGCCAGTTAAATCATAATTTAGCTTATGTACACTAATTCTTCCAGTTCTTCCCATTTATTCTCCATACTCCTTGCATTTGTGTATGGACATCCAAGATGTTGAGCAGCTTCCCCCACTGATTTCCCTCTTGTTCTCCTATGACCTTATTGTAATTTTCCATGTCCCACCAACATCTAACCCTCCATTAACATCACCCTTTTTTTATATTTACTTGTGGGCTTTTGTCATCTGCCCCCTTTGAACCTAGTTTAAAGCTCTTACGAGGTTGGTGAGTCAGTGCACAAAGATGCTCTTCCCATTTCTTCCCAGAACAGCACTGCATGGTCGAGGAAGCCGTAACCCTCCTTTTGACACCAGCTACACAGCCATGCGTTCATCTTCAGGATGTGTGTGTCTTTGCCTGGACCCTTACCCTCACCTGGGAGGATGGACAAGAATACAACCTGCTCCCAAAGGCCTGTAGTCACTGGTGATCTGCTTAGGGACAGACCTGGCAGTATCATTAGTACTCAGGTGGATGAGCAGCCGTGGGTAGCAATGGGTGAGCCTCAGCAATCTTTCCATAATCGCTCAGACACAGGCTCCTGGCAGGCAGCACGCCTCCCGGAACAGCATGTCGGGTTGGCAGATGCTCCCACCGCAGATAGCCTGGTTATCAAAATGACAAGTATTTTCAACACTTTTTTTTTAAACTTGCAGTAATCACTGTGTGGAAACTGGAAACAGAAGTCCATTTCCTGCTCCAATCGTCGTTCCTCCACTGCACTTGCACAATAGTTCTATTAAATTAAGGTTGCTAGGCTTTCTTTGAAAATATCAGATTCCCCTTCTAGTTGGTATGTCTACTGAATCTTTACTCATTGATCAGGTCCCATCCTTGGAGACACTGAAGACACCTAGGGGCTAGTCTACACTACCGCATTATATCCACACAGCTGCACCGATGCTGCTGTGCCACTGTAACACATCTAGTGAAGACGTGCTATGCTGATGGGAGAAAGCTTCTGCCTCTCGCTGAGGTGGAGTAACTATGCCCACAGGAGAGCAATGTCAGCGGAAGAGTGTCTACCACTGATATGGCACAGTGTGAACACCACTTTATGTTGGTGTAACTTGCGTCACTCGGGGGGGTCGCTTTTTTACACCTCTGAGCAACTTAAGTTACATCTACTTCAGAGGTAGAGTAGACAAGCCCCTAGAGCTGTCAGGAAGGGGTGTAGCCTATAGGTTTAAGCTGCTGGCTTGCTTTATAGGGTTAATTTGCTGGCTTGCTTTATTATATTTTGCCTTCATTTATTAATTTGATGTTTATTATATTTGGCTTGTATTTTTGTATTGAATTATTCTGTTTGTCTGAATGCAAGGAACTTACAGGCCTGTATCCTGCATGATTAGCTTAAGAAAGTATCAGAGGAGTAGCTGTGTTAGTCTGAATCTGTAAAAAGCAACAGAGGGTCCTGTGGCACCTTTGAGGTTAACAGAAGTATTGGGAGCATAAGCTTTCATGGGTAAGAACCTCACTTCTTCAGATGCAAGAAGTGAGGTTCTTACCCACGAAAGCTTATGCTCCCAATACTTCTGTTAGTCTCAAAGGTGCCACAGGACCCTCTGTTGCCTTTTAGCTTAAGGAAATTAACATAAGTATGGTTAAGGAGGCTTGTGACCTTTGGCATATATAAATGGCCTAACAGTCACCCTTGTAGATTTGGGGAAACTAGACATGTTTCCCTAAGAAAGTCGAGGCTTAACAGTGACCACAGTTCTATTATTCACCATCAATCTCGAGCATTGAGGAACCTGGACCATCAGACTGTTGGCATGCCAGGGATGAGGCTGGTCCTTTGTCTCTTACCACCAGTTCCCCAAGGAAGGGTATGAGTATGCTGATCTAGGAACTTCTGTAAGGGGTGATACTATAGGTACTCCCAGAACTGTATATTCCCTTTTGGTTCTGTGGTTTGGAACTTTGATAACCTTTTCACTTATTTTAATAAAAGTCTCTAAGGCTGCTTTGTCCTCAGCGCGAGTGTTCTTGCCATAAACCCCAAGGGTCCTTACAAGATACAGAACGCAGTGTACCGGATTCTAGAACAAGACCCTTATTATCTGACCAGAAGATCAATTGGAGAGCTTATAACAATATACTAACCTCTAAAAATCAGGCAACGGGGGACAGACGTGGTCCTGGAACCTGCCCCTTTATCTCTGGCCAGAAGTTCCTGCCTCTGCAGGATCTTTGCAAGGCAGCACTTGTATGCTGACAAAGCGATTCTTCTGACATAAGAATTTGCCAGCTCCTCACCAGTAAAAGAGGGAAAACATAAGTTCTTACCAGTTGCAGAATTATCGCTTTAAATTTGGCAAACCCATGCAGCTGCAGACTTCAAAGGCTCAATCTAGAAAGGCAGGCTGGGAAAAAAGTTTCTAGGAAAGAAGTGTGATGCCAAGATACAGTAAGATTAAAAGGCACAGTTTATACAATGGTGGCTTGTCCTGGCAATGAGTGTTGAGCAACAAAGAAGAAATGTGAATGTTGAGAAGGATGAGTGGGGAAAGCAAGAAAGACCATGTGAGGAATATATATGTGAGAGACATGCTCAAAGTAATATCCATAAATGAAAAAATGAGGGGGCTGCAGGCTCAGTAGGTTTGGTCATGCAAAGTGCAGCAGTGACAACTACATAGGTGAGAGACTCCAAAAGATCAAGACTGAAAGAAAAAGACAGAGGCCTACCCAAGAAGAAGTGGTGGCTGGCATAAAGGAAGTCTGGATACCATGCAGTATGATACACGATATGGCACTGAACAGAGCACTTCAGAGGGAGAGGACTCATAAAGTAGACCCCATTTGATGGGATTAATGCACGGAAGAAGTAGTAGTGATGTCCTGCCTAAAGCCACTTTACCACAGGTCAATGGGAAAGTTCATTTAAAAGAGGAATACAATATACCAACGCTCCCAAGACCTGGTGCTCTCATTTTTCTATTTTCACCCCAAGCGCCATCCAGAAGACAGATGTGTGACTAGGCCAGTCTTCTCCCCAGCTTGTTTGGGATCCACTGCCATACCCACAGTCTCTTTTGAGACAGTTTTATTGACCAAACTTAAACAAAAATCAAGCAAGCCCAATTCCGCAATTCACCCTGGGCTACAATCCCCAGGGGACTTTTCCCCTTTACTACTCAGGCTTTCACTGTCTCTCCTCCCAGGGGACTCTGGCAGTCCTGCTGCTTCCTGCAGCTTTTTTAGCTCTGACTTACCTAGTGTCGCTCTGCCTCAGGCCCAAGTGGCTGCTTTTAAAGCCTAATATGGGCCAATTGATGCAGCACAGACGCACTGGTTTTAAAAGGGCTAGCACCACACTGTTTGTACATGTACATCAACAGGACTAAGCTATTTTTATTCTGGTGAATACATCCTAGTTGCAGGGGTCAGAAAGCTCACAAGAATGCTATATCCACCTGGATATGCATAACTGAATTACACACAGGAAGGAGATTTAAATCCCCCAGAGGAACTGCAGGCACATGCTGCTGGATAAAACTGTCACTTCTTGGGACAAAATAGCCTCATAATTAGCAAAGGAAATTTGTGAAGCAGCCAGATAGTTCAACACACTTATCTTCACCAGACATTGAAAACTAGATTCTTAACAACTGGTGCAGCAGTGAGCAGGAACATTCTGTGGTAACCCACTAAGCTGCACGCCGCTACACTGAATTTCTATTATCCTCTCCCTGTTTATCTTGATATTTTATTTGGTTACATCCTGTTCAGCCTTTGAACACACACACTTAACTTTCATTGGCATCAATAGGGCAGGGGGTATCTGCACATCTGAGGGTGGAATTTACCTGTAAGACTTCTCCCAAACTATGGACCAGATTCTCAGCCCCATTTTCCAATGTTCCATTTTCATACTTTATAAACAGAGAACACACACTTCTTTTTTTAAAGACCACACTTCTTCTAAATCCAGCATTAGCAGCTTTTGGAGAAATGGAAAGGTCAGGGCTGGTAACTCCAGACAATGCTTGAGGTTAATCCATTGTTTTCTTGCCTAGTGGATTCAGGAAGTGAATATTCTACCACTTTGTGCAATTGACTGTGAATGCGGTGGCCTAAGAACTGAGGCCTCCCAGGGTCACCAATTAGCACTTTAGTTCCATGAGTCCTGCTGCATTTCCTCAACCAGTGATGAAGACTGTTTGCAAGTTGTTCATCATAAAACATATCCCCCAAAACAATGAGGTCCCACTTGTCCAGCTCTGTATCAATGATGTTCTTAGTTAGAATAGGGAAGGGGTTCACATTGTTCAGCTCGCAATTTAATACCATGGCCATTCCTGCAACTGAGAACAAGCACAAAGTACGTGAGAAGTGATTTAGAATTCTATACTTAAATGCCATCTGTAGTGGTAAACTCTTCTAATATTTTCACAAATTCTTTGTTTGGATAATCTCTTAAATATCAGTGTTATTCTATTAGGTATCTAGATAGCCTTCATTAAGGTAGTAATTTAGTACCTCCCAATCACTGATGGATTTGATTCTCATACCATCCCTGTTAGGTATTATCCCCATTTTACAGATTGGAACTGAGGCACAGTGCAGATGAAGTGACTTGCCCAAAGTCACACAGGAAATCTGTGGCAGAGCCAAGAATTGAACCCACTAGTGCAAATCCCAGTTCAGTGCCTTTTTCACTAGACCATACTTCCTCCCCAGTCAACAAAGAATGTTAAGTAAATTAATAAGAATAAATCAAATGTAAAGGGTGCCAAGGGGAAAACAAGTAAAAATAACATGTAAATTGCTGTTAGCCACATAATCAGAAAATAATTATTAAAACATGTAAACAAGGGACAAATCGTTCTTGGTGTAACTTCCCAGAAGTCAGAGTTACCCCAGGGATGGAGACAATATCAGTGTGGTTTATTCAAAAATAAAATCCATAAAATAAAGCTCATTAGTCTCCTTCCCTAAGTAAGGCAACTAAAACCACAGGCTAGTTGTCAAAATTGTGGGTGTGCAACCCCTTAGAAAATCAGGTCACTCACTTAAGTGCTGAAATATGGATAAAATGCATAAAAGTTAGGAATCAGGAACTAAATGCTCAAAGGTAACAGGGCCTAATTTCAGAGGATGGGTACTCAGATCAGTCCTTTAAGGTGTCTCAAATTGGGCACCCCAAAACTGAGACACTCAAAATCAATCACTTTGAAAATAAATCAAGCCTTAAAGTATAAAAATGTAGTTCTACGTTTCCTATGGAAAAAGTGTTAATTTTTAAATTCCTCTAGAAGTTGTGTGTGTTTGGGGGAAGAGGAGTATGTGTGTTTGTAATCTTGCTTTAACTTTAATTTCTTGATGATTGAACTTTCTTTTGTTACAAGTCCAAAGCAGTGTAATCTAGCAGACTGAAGAGTGTGGGGAACGCTTTAGTAGTCATAATCAACAGTCATCTTTCAAATATTAACTTGGATTATTTGCACATACTTTAGAAATCGAGTCTGGGTTTCTTTGACCTAAGTATGAAGAACAAATTGTTAAGGACGAGACTTATCCCATCCTAGAGGTGATAAGCTGTTTCAAAACAGATACAGAAAATATTTGATTAAGATAGTATAGCGATAAATACCGAATAGACTGTGTTTTCAATAGAAATTGGAGAGAATAGATCTATTTCTTTACCAAAATGTATCAGCAAAGAAAGGTTCATAAATGCAAGTTAACCTGTTGACTGACCACCTAGGTGAAGTCATTTAGCCGCTAATCAATGGTGTATACTGAGTGTTACACAATATTGAGTTCAGATACAGGACTGCTGCTACATGGAAGGTGTGGTTAAAAAGCTGCATACACAAGTTACCAAGGGAACGCAGACATTTAGGCAAGATCGCCAGAAAAGAGAAGCAGAGACTTGCCAAGGTATGCAAGGCAGGCAGGGAGGATTTTTGGCATCTTTATAAAAGAAATCACCATCCAAGTATCTGTCAGGTTTGAAGGTGACTCTGTGAGATATCTGAAAAAATATATTAAGTCTGACGTTTTTATTGTTACAAGAGGCCTTGAGCAAATTCACAGAGCCGGTTTTGCATCAAGTTGTAATGCTGCAGAAGACATTAAAGGCATCACCAGTTTTGACGTGATCCAGGCTGTTAATGACTTATACTTGTTATCCCATGACAGATGGTTGGTAGTAAGGGCCATTGTGGAAAAAAATAAGGTGTGTGTAAAATTACTGTGCACTTTTGGCCAGAGAACCCAAGGTCAATACGCAAGTCATGCTACTGCTGGAAATTGAACCAAGTTCTCCTACCAATCCTATGATCTATCACTAGACAGGCCTCCACTGCAGTCCAGTTCCTAGTGACTTGGTGCCCACAACACAAAAAGCACCACTAAAATTGGCAGGCTTGGCAAAGAGGTCAAGGCCTGATTCAGCATAGAGACTAAACGACCCACTTCCCCTGGAGAGTCTTCCAAAACCAGAAGACATCTTGCTAGGGACAGTACATTAGGAAATGTGCTCTCCCATTCATTTCAATGGGCATGATCACAGAGTGAGGTACTACTTAGGCCATGTCTACACTACCACTTATGTCAGCAAAACTTATGTCGCTCGGGAGTGTGAATATTCCACCCCCTTGAATGACATAAATTACGCTGGCATGAGTGGTCGTGGGCACAGCGCTAGGTCGGCGGGAGACGCTATCACCGCTCATTGGAGGTGATTTAATGATGCTGAGGGGAGAGCTCTCAGCATAGAGCTCTACATGAGAGAGCTTACGGTGGCGCAGCTGCATCAGTACAGCTGTGCCACTGTAAGCTCTGTAGTGTAGACATGGCCTTAGTCACGTGAGTAAGAATGACAGAATCTAGTCCTTAATTTTTGCCAAAGGTGCAAGACTGATAGTCAGGGCCTTTCCTATGGGGGTGCGGGGCCCGGGGCGGAAGTGACATCACTTTCGGGACTGACCGCACTGAGGGCAGGTAGGGGAGGCTGAGGGAGGTGGTGCCTCCCCAAACAGCAAGGCGTGGCCCCCCCCTGCACTCCATCCCCCCAGGGCCCCACCTTCCCGGGGCTGGGGAGGCTGTGGCACCACCACGCGCTCTCACTCGGGCGGAAGGGGCGGGGCTGGGGGAGGCAGTTCACACCAACCCGCGGGGTCCCCCAAAGCGTGGGGCCCGGAGTGGTCACCCCCATTTGCCGTCCCCTAGGGACAGCTCTGCTGATAGTGCTGTTAACTGAAGCACTGGGCAGGACCTGTGTAACTTTTTTGCTTCCTTCTAATTTTATTTGAAATCATGAATTTCTCCAAACAACTGAAAGAAATGCTACTCCTCAAATGTGCTTGAAAAATGGCCTTTTGCAGGGCTTGGAAAGAAGTGTCTTACTGGGGTCGATGTCATTAGCATGGACCTGGGATGCACCGCTCATCACAGCAGCGATTGCTGTTGCTCCACATCCACTTCCGAGGTCTAGTACTGATCCCATTCTGACAGCATCCGGGTTATCTAAGATATACCTGAGTATAAAATGAAAACTGTGTGAGAGTCCACTTCATAGATGTAATGATACATGATATTAATTCAGAAGATATTCCATGTATACCTTTGCACACAGTCTCTCATGCAAACCAGCGTGTCTGTGCTAATACCAAAAACCACCAGAGGGTGCACGCAGTGAGATAATAGCAACAAGCTACATCCTTCGTTTCAATCAATCAGATCATTCTCTCAGTTTAAAACATGGAATGAATGGGTTAAAACTGGATGGTGGTTATGAAGCTTGACACTAAAAGCAGGAAATGGAACAACTGTAGCTGAAATTACAGTTACAACGATCAGTACAAATATGAACGTTTTAACAGCAATGTCTGGATAGTTTGATGCAGCACTCAGCCTCTGAGAGATGTAAGTTCTATAACTGCAAAGCAACTCGCTCACTCAAGTCTTGCCACATGATTTATCTGACAACTTGCAACAAGAGCTCCTTTTCTGGTTTTTAAGAGCCACATGCTCCTATTCCACTGAAATACTACACAGGAGTGACTGGAAAAATAAGACTGACTGACTAACAATGAATGTGAGATTATGCTAGGCACCATGACAGCCAGAACCATCCTGCTGTGAAGAATCAGCAAACAAAGAAATACCTCTAACCTGGAACTGAGGAGGAAAAGCCTAAAGGCTATATAAGAGCCAGGTATTATTATTAAATAAAGTGTGTAATTTTCTCCCCTATGTGGGGGGGTGGGATGAAAGTTGTCCTAGCTTCATAGGATCTATGACAATATACACCAGGTGAGAATCTTCCCCATAGGTTTTTTCACACTATTCTGCCATAGGGATGGGGTTTACCAATCATCCTTCCCTTATTCCATATGATAGATAGGCAGCATCACCCTCCTAATGTGCAGATGTTCTGAGATCCACAGGGATATTCTGTAGATCAGAGGGCACCAACAAAAAGGGCAATGGAATTTATATGGTGGCCCAGTAGCACTATTGCCTGCAGGAGTGGTGTCAGGGTTTTTGCCGCCCTAGGCGGCAGCACTCCTCCTCTGAGCATTCAGGGGGCCTGGGGTCTTCGGCGGGGGTCCTTCCGCTCCGCGTCTTTGGGGCACTTCGGCGGTGGGTCCCGGAGCGAGTGAAGGATCCGCCGCCGAATTTCCGCCACCGATCCGGAGTGGAAGGATCCCCCCCCATGCCAAATTTCCCCCGAGGGTGGCAAAATGCCGCCCCCAAATCCTGCCACCCTAGGCAGTCGCCTAGTGGAAACGCTGGCCCTGATTGCCAGGCACCCTGGGCTGGCTTAACCCATAGGCTAAGAAGGCTATAGCCTTAGGCCCTCCTATTTTTAGGCCCTACTTTAGGCCCTAATTTTTAGGCCCTCCATTCCATATTGAAGTAACAGCTGAGCGACGGAAGCGGGGCCATCAGAAATTTTTTTCTCATTCGATATTGCTCTGTACAAATTGATCTCTCAAGACTGTGAATTTAATTTATGGTGGTTGTGATTTTTGTCTTTGTGGGCTAAGTAATTGTTTGTGGGCCCAAGCAATATTGAACTTTGTACACAGTAGGCCTACACTGGACAATAGAAACCATGTCGAAGAAAGGAGGATGGCAGAAATTGAAGAAGGGCAAAGAAAGACGGCAAAGACAAGATGTAGTACTGAAAGGTATTCCTTCACTGTTTTTTCCTCCTACTAAGTCTGGTGGTGAGGAAGTCCAGGCGATTACCAGCCCAAGTGAACCTGCTGGGCTTGCGCTTGATGAAAAGGAGCAGCCTCCTGTGACTTCTCTAGCTGGAGTCTCACCCCACCCCTCTCAAGACTTTCCCAGTGATAGTAATACAAAAAAATCCTTCTCCAGCCATCCAGGCGCATGGGACATGACCTCTCAAGATCTCATTGCATATTGGACTGAGAGAGGCTCACAGACATGCCAGAATCTAGATACTGACTTGTCACTGACAAATTGAGAGTACACCATGAGAATAGTTATCTGACCAAATCAATGTTTGAATATGTGAAGCCTAACGAACAGATTGGCGAGCGAGAATGGCTCATCTATTCGCCTTCTAAGAAGAAAGTGTAATGTTTTTATTGCCGCCTGTTTTCTGATACCAAAAAGTGGGGAATGTTCTTCAAAGGCTTCAGTGTTTGGAAGAATACTGCACACATTACCAATCATGCAATGAGTGAGCAGCATACATTGTCAGCAGCTACCTTGCCCAAAAGAAAATTAGTGGCAGAATTGATACCCAAATGGAAAACCAGTTTTTGGAAGCTCATGCTTATTGGAAGAACCTTCTCAGATGCATAAGTGAAACCTAGTTTTTCTTGCTGAGAGTGGTCTGCCATTCTATGGCTCAGATGAGACTGCTGGATTGAAACACAATGGCCATTACCTTGGTGTTCTAGAGCTAATTGCTATGTTCAACCCTTTCTTAGCTCAGCACGTCAATGAAAACGCAAATTGTGGAAAAGACCATGCATCATATCTATCAAAGGCTTTGTGATGAATTCGTTGCACTACTGGCAAAGAAGAGTCTATCAGCTATTGTAGATGAGATCAAAGATGTGGGATATTTTTCAGTGTCTGTCGACTCAACACCAGATATGTCACATGTAGATCACCTGACTGTCATCTTGCATTATGTGCTACCCAGCGGACCAGTTGAGCTTTTCATGACCTTCATAAACATCACCAGCCACACAGGGGAGAAACTTGCTCAGACCTAGTCAATTTCCTCACCGAAAATGGGATTGACATCAGCATTTGTCGTGGCCAAGGCTATGACAATGCAAGTAATGTAAGTGGCAAATATTTAGGGATGCAGGCAAAGATAAAAGAGCACAATGCTTTTGTTGATTACATACCATGTGCTGCTCACCAACTCAGCCTTGTTGGCCAGTCTGCCATAGATTGTTGTGTTGAAGTAGTTTCTTTTTTCGGATTTGTCCAAGAATTGTACAATTTTTTTTCTCTGCATCAACCAGTCGTTGGATGATTCTTAGAGATTCACTACCAAAGGGCTGCCCTGTGTCCAAATCACTCTCAGGGACACGGTGGAGTGCCAACGCTGAAGCTGTGAATGTAGTTGTTTTGGGAAACCCTAACATCCTTGAAGTGCTAGAGAGCGTCAAGGATGATGAATCTCAAAAATCAGCAACAAGAAAAGATGCGAAGATCCTGAGTGATGCAGTGCTCACTTTGGAAACTGGTATTTTGTGTGAGGTCTGGAATGATATACTTCAGCCATTCAGCAGGTGCAGTCTAAGCTTGCAAAGTGCTCAAATTGACCTTTCCACGGCTGTAAGCCTAATGAGGAGTCTTGGAACTGTTCTTCAACAAATGTGGGATAGTTTTAATGAGTATGACATTCAGGGGGCTGCAAGGACTGCTAACCATGAGTATAATTCAGCCAAATGCCACAAAAGACAGAAGACCTACAACGATGCAACTGCCCACTCATTCAGTGACAAGGAGGCCTTCATCACAATCATTGACAAACTGAAGACTGCACTAGAACATCGGATCGAGGTTTACGAAAATATTGACAAAAACTTTAGTGTACTGACAATTTTTTTGCCTAACATTTCAAGTTCCGAAGTAAGTGAAGGTATCAAACGTCTGTGTCAGAAGTATCCAGATGATCTCCCAATAGATTTTACTAAAGAATTTCTTCAATTTGTTGAATTCGCATCACTCTCAGATATAGAGAGAAAAGATGATGAAAGCAAATCTATTTGGATGTACCGAGTTGTCACTGAACCAATATGATAGAATGTTTCCTAAATGTTGAAAATGCATTATGGCTATATGTGTCACTAATGATCACTAACTGTAGTGAAGAATGTTCCTTCTCTCTTCTGACCAGGGTCAAAAATGTCCTCCGATCCACCATGACTCAAGAGCATCTCAGTGCTTTGTCCCTCTTGAACACTGAGAATGAAATCGTCAGGTCTTTGAATTGCGATGACATCATTCATGACTTTGCCACAGCTAAAGCTGAGGGGGGGATTGTTTGTTTAAAGAATTGAGTGGTGTGAGTAGAGTAGAATAAACTTGTTAATTTTACATAAATAATATGTAAATACATATGTAGATAAATGTTTGATGACTTCATAATTGTTTTTGCAATATGCAATTCATACTTAGGCCCTTCCCTCCCATTAGCCTTAGACCCCTTATAACCTTAATCCAGCCCTGCTGGCACCCTCTCCCCTATGGCAGCCTTGCTCTCTCTCAGATGAACCCATAACTTATATATGGAAGGGCTTCATAGAAAAGGAGGAGCATACAGCAGAACCCTGCTTGGCTCTGAAGTAATGCAAGTAGAGAGGAAGAACAGGAGGACTTGTGGCACCTTAGAGACTAACAAATTTATTAGAGCATAAGCTTTCGTGGACTACAGCCCTGTTCTTCTTTTTGCGGATACAGACTAACACGGCTGCTACTCTGAAACAAGTAGAGAGGGTGATTGTGCCCAGAATATGTTTAAGTACCTTGATTCCAACTCAGTGTTTCTCAGATTGGCTGTAATATTGATGTTCGCTTCAGAAGTTCAGAAAACAGTTGGGGCCTAAATGCTAGCCCAGCCTGGAAATAGATTGCCTTAGTGCTGGAGACAGTTGTCTGCAAGGCTAGGTTAATAAGGTATCTCAGGTTACATTATGAAGGGTACTCTGAAACTTTGTCATAAGAGAACTCAGATGTTGTGGAAAACAGTAATTGTGGAAAGAGCATTTTTTCCTGTATGCACCATCCATTTTTCACTTTTTCAGATTATGCAATTAATTACTGAAGTTCTCAAGTCAGCAAAACAGCAAATAGTTGTTAAATCAACTGGTGAAATGCCAGAGAATTAACTAATGTTGCTAACCGAATGGTTAGTTGGAAAAGGCACCATTTGATAACAAAACATGGAGATGAGATTAACTACAGTACCTAATTGACTTACTGTTTTTAGCAGCACTTTAATTGTGTTGAATGTCAGTTTAATCAACTCTCATAATTTAGCTGAGACTCTTATTTTTTCCAATTTAAAAAAAGCCTGACTTTTGCTTTCTTGTAGACAAAAATAAATAAAATGATAAAAATTTAAAATATTAAAACCCCAAGCCAACCCCAAATCAAACCTTTCCCTTTTAACTCAATGGGAGATGGCTGAAGGTTGGCTGTTTGCAGTAATGACTCATGACTTTTTATGCGATTAGGTATGAGAAGATACTTCTGGGTGATGTAAGAACATCAACAGCCCCGGGGAATCAGAGACCGCATCTGCATTTTGACAGCATACTGTCAGAAAAAACAAAATATGGCACACAGTTTGTAAACGAGTGCAACACTGTCAGATGAATATAAAAGAATCCTGTCTATGTACATCTCCACCCCCTTTTTTAGGATTTTAGAACCAATCTGGATATAGCTTAGGCCTTGTCTACACTCAAAGGTTGCACCAGTAGAATTCTACCTTTTTCAGTGGACACCGATGTGCTTCCATGAGTATGTTTGTCTCCTCCTGGAATAACCCTGAGTTACTGTGAACTAAGTATTCCCCTCTTAAAGTGACACTAAATGATGTGATTAAATACCCTGCAATATTTTTGTGGAAAATGCAAAACTTTCCCACGCATCCAAATTCAGCCCTGGCGTAAACACACGCTACTCCATTGAAGTCAACAGATTTAACAGCCAACAGTTATTCTACATACAGCACCTGCATAGACTTCATAGTCATTAGCAGAGATAGTACTTGGGACCTTCTATTCCAAAACCATAGGCTTCTCTCACTTGAGCTAAAGGAGAATCTGTGTTAGATGTAGTTGTACTAGGGCTTATATACTGCTTTGGCTGCAGCCACTAGAGAGCAGTACTATCACAAGCAAATCTGGTATTCTATGCAGCTGGGGGTGATAGTACATATTTACTCTAGTGATCACTGTGCACTGTACCTGGACAGGGCTTGGCCTCCTGGCCAGTAGATTGCCCAGAAGGGGTCACCATAGGGCCACAAGTCAGCTCTTTCCTGCCAGAATCTGCAGCGAGGTGTCAGAAGTCGCAGTCGTATCTCTGGTGTGAGGTGCCCGCTGCTACTGACTTCAGTGTTCTCCTCCAGAAACGCTCTCATCTCAGGATCCAGGAAGCTTCCCGGAGTCCTGTGATAGCAGCATCTCCATATCAAAGAGGTGCTTCTGTTACTGCTCCTTGAAGCTTTTGTGAGGACATCCCTACTGCCAAAGCCTATAAACCACTTCAAGTGGCAGAACACCATGCCACCCCTTTGGTAAAATCCTTCCTGATCTGAATTCAAACCAGCTGCACAGCGAAGGTTTATCTTGTGTAGGGGGAGACGTGTTTGAAACCAACTCAGAAGCGGTTTTGTTTGGTAGCAATGGATGGCAATTCCTGAAAGCAAGAGCAACATATTAATGATAAAATATCTAGTTCAGGGTTAACAACCATCAATGCTGTAAGAGGAGGCAGCTGGATGGGAGTTGCTGTATGTTGATGAAAGGTCTCAAGTTTGTCAGGCTCATATTTCCCCAGGTCACAGGTCTACAATGTTGTTCCAGAAAAGGCAAATCCTACACTGGGATGGAGAAACTTGGAGGCTAGTGAGGTGGGGAAGGGGTGGTTTTTTTGGTTGGGAAGCAACAGTTCATGTGACAGCTCATTACTCTAGTTCTGTTATGGCAAGAGGAGATAAAGTCAACACAATGGGCCAAACCATGGCTCCACTAAAGTCCAGGGCAAAACTCTTATTGACTTCAGTGGGACTAAGTTGTGGCCCTAAGGAAACATAAACACGCACTGTGCATAAATTACACCACATACTGTTACTGCTGGGCTTGCCGTTTAGATGGATTTGATTTCTAATTTCAACTTTAGACCTTGGCTGGCAACTGGTACAGGCATGTGAGTTGTGTCTCTAAATCTAAGGCCAGGTCTATGCTACAAACTTTTACTGGCATAGCTACATCAGGCAGGGGTGTGATGGTATAATCTCTGACCGAAAAGTGTAAAAGTGTAGCTGCAGTTATACCAATAAAACTGTGGTTTTGCCAGCATAGTTTATTTTACTTGGAGGGTGCAAGTGGGGGGAGCTGTGTCCAGTATAGTATGCTAGAGTAGCTATATTTGCCATGTGCTCTTAGCATAGACCTGGTCTAAGGCTCGGCTACTAATCTCACATTCTGCAGTAGGTATTTCCATTGGGAAGGAGAGAAGCAAAGAGGAAGCGGAGGATGACACAGAGAGTGAACATTAAATGGCACCTTTGCCTGAAAAGGTTTGGGGAAGGGTATTACTTTTAATTGTGCTCTACAGTGCCTTTGGATACTTAAAATAAAAGCCAGGACAGTGGTGGTCGTGTTCAAGGGAATGAGCCATTAAAGTCAACAAGTCAGGGAACTGCATATGGGGAAATGTCTCAAACACTTCCAAGGACATACAATGCCAGTGGTTGAATTGACAGATTTGAAGATTAAATGCACACATTTTTTAGTGTCTGCCTCCCTGCTCCCCACAGATAAACACAACAGCAGGATGTTCACACTTATTGCTTTCCAGTGAATGTTTAATCTAAGCAATTATGCACAGGCATAGCAGAGAGCCCACGTTGTTGTTATATGTGGCGTGAACTTTAAAGTGGCTATAGAAATGCTAATTAAAGGTCCAATGGCTGCTTTGAATTTCTTTACGATATTTATAGTGCAGTACTTAACTAATCTACTCTCCAGGGGTGAGTAAGAAGTATCCCTGGCAAGGGGGGGGGCATTAAACCATCAATTTCTGGGGACTTTAAGCTTTCACTAAAACAAGAGCAGGTTCCAACCCCTAGGGTTGTGGAGATAACCATATGTGAGCTGAATGTAAACCACTGTAGTGTGGTCTGCAAAGGGAGGGCTTCAGCACCTGTGCTGAGACTCATAGCTTTGCCAAGCAGTAGCAGAGTGCAATTAACAACACTGGGCAGCTTCATTGCTGCCAATCAAAACACTGTGGGTAGCAACAAAACTGTCATGACTCCAATCAATTTCACACTGCTCCTGGGGGGGACAGATATGAGCTACTCTTTGGGAGGTGGACCCTAACAAAGAGACTGTGGCCCCAATTCATTGATGCCCCACAACCACCTTACACCATCTCTGCCAGCAAAAAGTGGCCAAAAAGCTGCCTTACTGTCCCCTGTGGAATTTCCCCAATGTAGAGGAAGTCCCTGGCAGGCATGGAATAGGCATTAATTGACCCAAAAAGTACACGTAGGGCAGGATTATGCATTTCTTGTGCACCCAGAACACTAACTGAGCCAAGGGGTGCCACTGGAGTGCAGGACTGGGCCCCTGGTGCATCCTAAGGCATGCCTTAAGCTTTTTTAACCTCTGGTCAAAATCAAATCCGGACACTAAGGAGCAATGACTAAGCTGTTATCACTTAGCTCACACCTCTGCTGAAAATTTTTGCTGCCTTTGAAGTTGATGGAAATATAAAGTCTCTCTTTCCTCTAATTTTTTTCATTCAAGAAGAGCTCTATTATTGAATCTCCTGTAGATTTTGATGTAAATGTTGCTTAAAATCCTGCACTGAGTGGGCTGTCAAACTGTGGGAACAATCTGAATGAGCGAGACATTTAAAAATCTCTTAGTTTTAAAATTATCAGTGTAACACAGGCCAAAAGTTTAATTATTAAAGCAGTGGTTCTCAAACTTTTGTACTGGTGACCCCTTTCACATAGCAAGCCTCTGAGTGCAACCCCCGTCATAAATTAAAAAACACTTTTTTGTATATTTAACACCATTATAAATGCTGGAGGCAAAGCAGGGTTTGGGGTGGCGGCTGACAGCTCGTGACCCCCCATGTAATAACCTCACGACTCCCTGAGGGGTCCCGACCCCCAGTTTGAGAACCCCTGCATTAAAGGCACATTGTTAACTTAAAAATCACACTCCTAAAATATGTTATACACACAGTATTGCAAGTTACAGCTAATATTATTACACGTGGGATGACCTGGGTAACTATAGGCCAGTGTAAAGGAAAATTAAGTAGGCCTAAACACAATTGCAACGGCCAATCTTGCTTAATGTAATGTGTTAGGAAAGCCATTAACCACAAAAGAACAAGCTGTGAATAACAGGAAAAGCTTGTTTTGCTGTATTCCTAACAAGGGAAAATATTAATAAGGAAGTATGTGTAACTAAATGTGGTTTTGCTCTATATAAGCTGCTGTGTTCCCTTTTTTAGGAGAGGAGCCAGACTGGAATTAAATATAAAATCACTGCTGATAAAATTTGCAGATGACACACAAATTAGTGGAGTGCTAAATGATGACAACAGGACAATTCTACAGAGCCATCTGGATCACTTGATAACCTGGGCCCATTCAAACAAAATATCCTTTAATACAGTCAAATGCAAAGTTATATATCTAGGAACAAGGGATGCAGGTGATGCTACAGAATGGGGGACCTTGTCCTGGAAAGCAGTAACTCTGAAAAGGATTATTATGGGATAGTAGTGGACAAGCCACTGAACATGAACGAGAAGCTGTGGCAAAAACAGCTAATGCAATCCTCGGATGTATAGATAGGGGAGTACCAGCATTGCCAACCCCAAATGGTCCAATATCGTAAGTCAGGCTCACCAAAAATCATGCGATTGGCTTTAAAATAATGAGATTATGTAACAATAATAGATTTTATGTTCTTTTTATTTGCCTTCTGTTTTTTGAGCCTTTAGGATGCAGTGCACTGGGGTCACATTTTGAAGCTCTCTCCATAGCCACGAGGGCTAGAAATGTCCTTTTTCATTAAGAATGGAGGCTGAAATCATCATATATCCACTTGAACCCAGGAGCTGGGGCTTTAAGGAAAACAATTACTATCATGAGACCCATGACAAAATCATGGGAGTTGGCAACACTGGCCAGTACTGAGATCTAGGGAGGTAACTTTACCTCAGTATAGACAAGGAAGTAGTGAGAAGTAGGAAAGTGATTTTACTTGTGTATACAGCAGGGACAGGCAAACTTTTTGGCATGAGGGCCACATCGCATTTCGGAAATTGTATGGAGGGCCGGTTAGGGGAAGGGGTCATGGCCTGGACCCCACCTCCTATCTTCCCCCCCGCCCCCAGGTCTCCTGCCCATCCAACCCCCCGGTACCCTGACGGCCCCCCCGGGACCCTGCCCCATCCACACATCCCTCTCCCTATCCCCTGACCACCCCAGGACCCGCCCCCGCCGCATCCAACCCCTCCTCTCATTCCTGACTGCCCCCAGAACCCCTGCCCCTGACTGCCCCTTGCCACCCCATCCAAACCCCCCTCCTTCCTGACTGCCCCCTTGGGACTCCTACCCCCATTCAACCCCCTATTCACCCCGACCCCTAGCCACACCCCCGCCCCCGACCACCACCCCAAACTCCTCTGCCCTCTATCCAACCCCTCCCGCCCCGCTCCCTGCCCCATTACCACGCTGCCTGGAGTACTGGTGGCTGGCGGCACTACAGCCGCGCCGACATGCAGCACAGAGACCGTTTCAGGCCGGGCTCTGCAGCTGTGTTGCCCCAGGAGTCTCAGCCCCGCTGCCCAGCGCATTGTGCCAGCGGTGGAGTGAACGAGCTGAGGCTGCGGGAGAGGAGGGACAGCAGGGGAGGGGCCGGGGCGAGCCTCCCGGGCCAGGAGCTCAGGGGCCAGGCAGGATGGGCCGTAGTTTGCCCACCCCTGGTATACAGCATAAGTGAGACACATACTGTGTACATGTCCAGTGTTCACATTTAAAAAAGAAGGTAACAAAATTGAAGAAGATTCTGAAAAGAGCTGCAAAAATGATTTGGGGGCTAGAGACTTAAATAACCCAATCCGTTAAGAATATCAAAAAGATGATTGAGAAGTGAGTTGATTACAGTGTGTAAGTATCTTCCTGGAGAGAAAATACCAGGTACCAAATCAAGAGGAGAAAGACATAACACGAACCAGTGTCTGGAAGCTGAAGCCAGGCAGATTCAAATGAGATATTAGACATATTTTTAATAGTGTGTGTGATTAACCACTGGAACTAACTACTAGGGGAAGTGGTGTATCCTCCATCTCTTGATGTCTTCAGACCAAGACAGGATGCCCTTTTGGAAGATATTCTTTAGTCAAACACAGCTTAAGCTTTAGTCAGACAAGTTACTGGGCTCAGGATAAGGGTAACTGGGTGAAAGTTAATGGCTCATATACTGGAGGTCAGACCACACGACCGTATGGTTCCTTTTGGCTCTAAACTCTATGAATCTATGAAGCTGAGAGACATTACAGAACTATGGGAAATTCTGTGGTCTGTGTTGTACAGATGGTCAGACTCACTAGATGATCTAATGGTCACTTCTGTCTTTAAAATCTTTGAATCTATCAAAAAGAGGGGGGCGGGATTTCAGTTTGTTTGTACAGTGCATTTGATAGCACTTTGTTTTATGGTCAGTTTCATGACTTTCCTTGTTTAGTCAGTTTTCCTAGTTGTATGGGTTTTTCCTAGAGCAACAGGGGAGGAAACAATCTGTTTTTAAAAATAAGAAATGTGAGTGGAAAAATACATCCACGGATAGGAGGACTCAAATGCAGGTATAGCACTACCTTTTTATGTAGATTGCAAATTAATTGTGTTCTTTGGATAAAATTAATCCAAACATAAGGGATTCTTAACACTGCATTAAAATTAATCCAAAAGAGTGAGACTTGCCAGGTCTGCATCACTGACCATGTACCTCTCTTCCCAGCCTCTCTTCAAAAACTCATGGCTTCAGCTGGCTAGTCAGCATAGCTTTGTACAATGTTCTAACAGTTCCATCCCTGCCTTCGTTGGCCAGGGGAGCAGTGACTGAGCTAGTAAAAGCAGACTTTGATAGGAAAGTGCTGCTAACGCTAGTGCCGAAAAGATTTGAACTTTTAATCATTTTTTTAAAACCTACCTTGTTTATTACTCTGACAGCTTAACCTGGAGTCTGTCTGCACAGTGAATTTGTCCTTCTCCGTTATTTTTTTGCAATTTGTGTTGTTGCTGTAGATAGCAAATGGCATTTGCCTGGCTTCTGTTTCCTGTTTCACGTGCACCAGCACGATGAGATCATCAGGCTCGTGCTCTGCTCTGGAAGCCACGTGCATGCTTTTTCCTTTACATCCCTTAAAGGGGGCAGTGTTTGATATAGTAGGACTGCTGCTGGATTTGCTTTGAGATGCCAGTGTAAAGGAAAAATCCTGCAATGGCAGGAAGACAGCTCAGACAGGCCTCTTGCCATCTCTAAACTTCTGTGATTCTTGGTGAGGTTAGACTGGGATTATATATAGGAATAGTCTGGCTAAAACATATTTTTTTTAAAAGCCAAATGTTCTTCCTTATGTGAAAGAGAGCAACTCAGATTACAAAATCAGAAACAATCCTTGCAGTCTAATTTACTTTTCACTCCTTACACTGATGGTTCACACTTAGTGTTTCACTCAGCCAGGACAGTGAAAATAAACGAGTCAGTTTCATTTTCAGGTTCTCATGCCCTAGCACAATGTCTGGGGTGCCCATATTTTGTTGGTTTTTTGAGTCTGAAATTCTTAGAATTCCATGGCCCTTCATACTAACAGATAACAAATTTTTCCCACACTGGTGTTCTAATTGGTTTTTAGTTCTGCATTTGAAAGTAAAGAACAAAATGAAACAAAAATAATTAGTGTGATCCAATTTATAGTTGATATGTTCCTGTAGGGAAAAACCATCAACTATTAGTTATCAGTTATGTGGAAGAAATTCAAGATGTTAGATAAAAACAAAGATAGAATTTGGTAACTGAAAACCATATTATTTTGAGATTGTTTTGCTATTGGCTTCTAGGAAGTAAAACTCTAAAGCTCCAATCCTGCACTTGCTACAACAGAACTACTCACAGGGTGAAAACCTGGCCCCATCAAAGTTATTGGGGTTTTTTGCCATTGACTTCGGAGCAGGGAGGGGCAGGATTTCAACCACAGTGCATCAAATTAAGCATGTGGATAAATCTTTACAAGACCAGGGCCTGAATCTTCAATGGCTGGTACAGGCTTTAATCACACTCTCATTGACTGTAATAGGAGTTAACATCTAAATTCTACCAAACTCTGAAAGTGGAGTGGAAAGTGTAACCTAAATTAATGCATATGAAATATCTCGTTGTTTAATGATATTGTATTTATTTTTGTTGCTATTACTGTGTTCTTATAGATATAAGATATCTATATTCATAAAACTCAAACTCAGCAGCACCAAATTCAATAAAATATAGTATCATTTTCTTAAAAATCTGACCACCTGTCATACAGATATGAGATGAAACTTCTAGAATGGACCTAACATTAAAAAAAGATTTGGGAAAAACTCTTACAAACTGGGGTAAACTAACCCTAAATTTAAAAATGTAAATAAAAGCAATCCAGATGGGAAATGGATTTACACCTTGTACCTATTTTTAACAATAGTGAAGTTTTTTTTTTCCTTCACTCACTAGTAGAGCCTCTGTGAAATAAAGTTAACTCAGCCTAGATCAGGGTTTCCCAGCCTTTCTGTAACAGCCCCTTTCAAAAGGATTTACTGGGACCATTCCCTCCCCTTGCAAACAGATACTGTATCTGTCTCTCAAGCAAATTTTTAGTATGTTTCCCTCTCACAGATCCTTTCTGTCTGTCTCCTCCACAAG
The DNA here is from genome assembly GCF_011386835.1 of Chrysemys picta bellii. NCBI lineage: Eukaryota > Metazoa > Chordata > Testudines > Emydidae > Chrysemys > Chrysemys picta. The sequence continues at coordinate 108,693,333 of NC_088791.1, forward strand.
GTCACCGTTGTCTCTCCCACCCATGTGTTTCCCTCCTGATGGATTTCCTCTGCCCCAACACCAATTTTCCCTCAAATCCCCTCATCTGATCCTCTCTGTCCTCCCTCACCTCTCTCCCAGAACTGCCTTTACACTTTGAGACTGGGAAGAGGGTGGTGTCAGGAATCAGGGTCTGCAGCAGAGCCAGTCTCCAGGCCACCTAATGGGCACAGCTGGCCTGCAGTAGGCTGCCTGATTGGCTACACCACCCGACTGGAGGAAATAGTCAGCAGATCAGCTTTTCAGCCCAGCAGCAAGCTAGCAGCTGCTCATAGCATTTACCCATGTCTGTGATAGTGCCTGTGTTGTGACACAGCCCTGCTCCTGCCTTGCTTCACTCCAGGTAACCTTGCTCTGACTCCTGATTTCTTACTTCAGTTCTGACTCTGGGCTCCTATTCCTAGCTGGTTTCAGAGTAGCAGCCGTGTTAGTCTGTATCCGCAAAAAGAACAGGAGTACTTGTGGCACCTTAGAGACTAACAAATTTATTAGAGCATAAGCTTTTGTGGGCTACAGCCCACTTCTTCGGATGCATATAGAGTGGAACATATATTGAGGATATATATATATATATATACACACACACACACACACACATACAGAGAGCATGAACAGGTGGGAGTTGTCTTACCAACTCTGAGAGGCCAATTAAGTAAGAGAGAAAAAAAAAATTTGAAGTGATAATCAAGCTAGCCCAGTACAGACAGTTTGATAAGAAGTGGGAGAATACTTACAAGGGGAGATAGATTCAATGTTTGTAATGGCTCAGCCATTCCCAGTCCTTATTCAATCCTGAGCTGATTGTGTCTAGTTTGCATATCAATTACAGCTCAGCAGTCTCTCCTTGGAATCTGTTTTTGAAGTTTTTCTGTTGTAAGATTGGCCATTCAGCGATAGACCTGCGGGTGGCTATCTTACAACAGAAAAACTGTAAGTATTCTCCCACTTCTTATCAAACTGTCTGTACTGGGCTAGCTTGATTATCACTTCAAAAGTTTTTTTTCTCTCTTACTTTAATTGGCCTCTCAGAGTTGGTAAGACAACTCCCACCTGTTCATGCTTTCTCTGTGTGTGTGTGTGTGTGTGTGTGTATATATATATATATATATATATATATCCTCAATATTTATTCCACTCTATATGCATCCGAAGAAGTGGGCTGCAGTCCACGAAAGCTTATGCTCTAATAAATTTGTTAGTCTCTAAGGTGCCACAAGTACTCCTGTTCTTATTCCTAGCTGCTGACTCCTGCTCTACCCACAAGGCCCAACTGCCCCCATCCTAGTTACTAACAGGCAGCAGGCCGCCTCTCTTCCTTCCCCAGTCAGTCCAGGCATGTGGTAGAGTGGAAGCTTCCATTTACCAATCCCCTTGTGTGCAACCAGAAGGGTGAAAGTTGGACTCTTGTCTCTTGTTCCCCCTGCTGGCTGAATTTGGTGCTGCCTCCTTGTGTGATCAGCAACCCTCCAGAGGAGAATGGGGGGGGAAAAAATGTTGAATAGGGACAGGGAGAGGGGCTATAGTGGGACCGGGGGCCCCAGCAACTGGGCCACTGGGGAGTGGCACCCTGTGGTTGGGCTCAGGGGTCTGTGGGATGGAAGGAGACTGGAAGGAGTGGTGGTGCTGCTGCACATCAGGGCTCTCGAGGCTATGACCTGCCTTTTTCTACCTCTCTTCACACATGCGCAGGGCCCTGTGGCTCCCTGGTGATATGCTTTGGGAGTCTCAACTGACAGCCTGGGAATCAGTGGCCTACATTATAAACAGTTGCTGAGTACAAAAGCACAAGTCTCTTGTTCTAGAATCCTTCTGACACTCAGTATGAAATTTAGCAAACAGCCTTTTAAAGGGGGTCTTGCTTGTCCTCTGAAGTGACAGTTATAAATCCCAAAGCTTTTAAAAGTGTGCGATTACCAGCCTTAATGTCCTAAATCTAGATCTGCCCGAATCTCTTAGGTTATGAGGCCACCTAGTGATCAGCTGGTTTAGTACAATTAAAGTGTACTCTGATGTGAAAGCTTCTTACAGAGCTAGGACTTTCATTTAAACACGGACGATCCTTTTGGGTATTTTGGCAGAATGTGGCATGTCCTTACTGCACCTCACCTCCATCTCCTGTGCCTGTAGTGAAGCACACAATGAGCAATTTATGATTGAGGCACTTCACCGCAGATGTACCAGTACAGACAGATTTCAACTTGCAGGTCTGCTACTAGATGTGGCAAGTGAAGAACTATAGTAAAAATTAAAAGAACCAACATTCACATTAAAGCAAGATGTTTAGCCACACACGAGTTATGATCTAAAAATTCCCAAAAGCATCCTTATAAGGAATAATACATTCCTACATGATACTATTCATTTTACAGCTGAAATGAAACTGCGTCATTTTGCATCCAAGCTGCTGAAGATGCTGCCTGACAATGCAGAAAGAAATTTGACAAGGAGGTCTTGCCCATTTGCTCAAACAACAAGAATAAAATGAAAAGAATCAGACAACTTCTCAGGTACAATCATCCTAATCTTCTGACATGAGGCTGCTAAGTTTCTATTTGAACCCTGGTGAAACGTTTTAACATCTAACACGCTTCAATAACACACAGGGCCGGCTCCAGGGTTTTTGCCGCCCCAGGCAGCAAAAAGGAAAAAAAGAAAAGAAAAAAGCCACGATCACAATCTGCGGCACTTCGGTGGCAGCTCTACCGCCACCGCTTCAGTCTTCAGTGGCAATTCAGCGGCTGGTCCTTCGCTCCGAGCGGGAGTGAGGGACCCGCCGCCGAAGAGCTGGACGTGCCGCCCCTCTCCGTTGGCAGCCCCAAGCACCTGCTTGCTGGGCTGGTGCCTGGAGCCGGCCCTAATAACATGTTGTGGGAATTCAAAAATTCTTCCACAGTCACTATCATCTCTGTGATTGGTTGATTGAGGAAAAAGAGGATTGATGACACAGCTTCACAATACTGTCCGGAACTCCCAGAAAGATTGTGTCTCTACATTTATTAATTTAGGCAGAAGCCTAAATTTAGGTGTGATATAAATAAAATATCTAACACTCTAGAACATCATTTTTAAAAAATATATAAAAATCATAAGCTAACCAATTGATGATCTCCAATAAAACTTCCCTACCGCATAAACACCATCCCCCATTAAATTTGTCCCACTCCAAAAGATCAAGTAAACTGATTAGACTTTCAGGGCATTAGACTGAAAGGCATTCATGCTGGGTTATTTGGGACCAAGGTGAGGAGCAGGTTTCAAAACTGATAGGCCCTCATTATCAGTCCCTGCTCACTTAAACTGAGAGACTTCATCTTGAGCGTCTCTGCTTATCACAGCTGTCACTGTATTTGTATTCAACTAATGTAATTATGCTGAAATTTGCACTAAGGATGAGGAGGACTTTGATCAAAACATAGCATAAACTTTGTACATCAAGGGATGGTACCAAGAGACACTAAACTTACAAAAGCAATTGAAGGAGGTTTCAGAGGGATTTGTTGGATTATTGGCTGATGAGGAAATCTAGCTCAAGCTAATTAACAACAAAGAAATGGAACCACCACAAGGACGGAATAGTTCATTCCCTCTCTTCTAGCATTTAAAACTGGAGATCCAGTTTTGTATCTGAAATCTATGTTTGCAAAGAAGGTTATCACAGTTTATTGCATCACAATAGTAAAGCAATATGGGAGTAAAATCACAGGGGGCAGGAGAGTTGAATTCAGAATGTTGGCAATTTTTAAGACTTGCACTCTCATCCAGCCAGCTCTGAATCAGTCAATTGTGTTTTTAGCATATTAGGATCAGATCAAACTAAAAAAGCAGTAAATTTGAAAAACTGTACTGGTAGCTAAACACAAAATATCAGGGACCTACCTAACTAGTTGGTAGACTAGGACTAGATTCTTATGTTTTCTTTCATTTTACTTACAAAATTGCAAACTCTACACTTTGGACAATATGTGCCTTTGTGTGTTTTTGAGGAATTAATATATTGACACACTGAACCCACAAAAACATGATTCATTTCATTTGTGTTTCATTTCACAAAAGCTTTGTGTGTTTTCAGTATGTTTCATGCCCCCTTCCACCCCCCAAGAAAATAACAAATGGGTTCTAGTAGGTTGTGAACATTCACAACAACCCTTCTTCCTGAAAGTCTGAAGCAGCAGGGAGGGAGGGAACTTTTAGGATATGACTACACTGCTAAACCCCCCCGCCTGTGGCAGTGTCTCAGAGCCCAGATCTCTTGGGGCTCATGTCTCAGTGCTAAAAATAGCTGTGTACATGTTCCAGATCAGGTTTTGGAAGCCTAGTAGGGGGTGGGTTTCAGAACCCAAGCGGGAATGTCTGCACGGCTATTTTTAGCACTGTAGCATGAATCCCACCAGCCCAGCTCTGTAGAAGTAGGCTTTGAGAAACTGCCATGTTTGTTTTTTTTCCCCCAGTGTAGCTGTACCCTCCGTGGGCACCAGCAGGGTCTACGTGGGCCAATTAGTGCACAACATGTTGATAAGCATTAGAATTTACCTGTAGTGCTCATTGCTGCAGCAGGTAGACTAGCTCTAAGGCACTTAGGAGCCTACATCCCACAGACAGTCAATGACATTTAGGCTCTTAAGCACTGAAGTCACTTTTTAAAATGGAACTTAGGTTCCTAAATCCCATGGGGGCTTTAGACCATTTTATCCACAGTCGCATTGGAACTTGTGGCAACTTGCCAGCATGCCTTTTGCCTCCCCTTGGGCTGACCATGGAGAGAAGAGACCACAGAAAATGATCAATCCAGGCAGCCACGAAGCACTTCCCTGGTCAGCCAGACACGGTGGGGCCTGTGTCCTTTAAAAGAGGCTGCAAAACATACTCCAACCACTCCTACATGAATTTCTTCCAGCTGTGGATTCAGAGAGCTCTCAGTTGCAGCATGGGGCTGTGGCTGTCAAGGGAGCAGCTGCAGACTGAGGCTTAGCCACTTCCATGCCATATAGCTGCTTATACTACTATGCTGAGAGATTTCACTAGGAGAGTGAGCGCTAGGTTGCCATCTGGCTTCCCCTGAATGTACTGTCCTAGTTGTATGGATTGCCTACTCAGGCCTCCATCTGACTCCATCTTGGTCTCCTGGGTCATTTGCAGACAGTTCCCTTCCATCAGGCTCATACTGGATGCAGAGCCGGCTCCAGGCACCAGCCTGGCAAGCAGGTGCTTGGGGCAGCCGCTCCAGAGAGGGGCAGCATGTCCAGGTATTTAGCGGCAATTCGGCGGACGGTCCCTCACTCCCGCTGGGAGCAAAGGACCTCCTGCCGAATTGCTGACGCAGATCGCGATCGCGGCTTTTTTTTGGCTGCTTGGGGCAGCCAAAACCCTGGAGCCGACCCTGACTGGATGCCTATTTATCCAGGAGTTGCAGGGGCAATTAATGTCACAGCAGTCTGCAGGAAGCAGCTGTAGGGTGAATGGAGAAGCTGTAACTCCTCCCGCCCTCACCAGATGAACACCAGTGCCCTAAACAAAGCAGCTCCAGCTGGAGCAGCAACAGACGAAGTGGAGGTGGCCTCTGGAGCTGGGCTAGGGAATGAGGGAGAAGAGTCTGGGGAAAGAAGGAGGTCTTGTAGCTCAAACTGAGTGACAGGAGGTGGCTAGTGCAGTAGCAGCCACTGGCTCCTGTGTAAATAGTACAGTACAATGCTGTGGCTGCAGCCACACCAATGCTTCCGCAGCATGATCTGTCCACACTGCTCCCGCAAAGGGAGCTCTGCCCCTTAGGAGGCCTCTGAGGAAGGGAGAGCCTCTGGAACATTGTGAAAGTAGGGTGTCCAGGGGAAAGGAACATCTCACTGACACTGGAGCACCTCCAACCTGGCCTCCAGCTGTGGACTTGCCAGCTGGCTTCCAGTTTACATCTGGCTGAAACGTTCTGAAATTTTGCCATAAAAACGTCACTATCTTTCAATCTGCTCTACTCCATGGTCTATCAGCAAGGAGTGCCCACATGGAGCACAGCCTGGCACTAACCATCCATGGCCTATAGGTTCCCTTGGCCACACATGAATGGGACCACAAACTAGCCTATACCAGCACCTTGTCTGCAGGAACAGGCCCACAACCACAAGGGGTCCATGTTCAGTGGTATACCCATCAATGAGCCTGTAGTAAGGAATGCTTTCTAGGCCTTTGTGTTACAAATTTCCAGGCATGCCTTGTGCCTAGCAAGTTTTAAAATATTGTTGAGTCCCTCTCCCATTTCCAGACAGAACAGTTAACTCCAGCTGGCTCAGGAGGCATGGGTGGAAGGTTCTGGACCATAAGAACATTATGTTAGAGTATCTCAAGCACTTCCATCCCAAAAGAGTGCATTTGTCAAAGACTGGTTTGGACTTGTTCCACTTCAACCTTCATTTGTGATTTAAGGAATTCTTAGCAATTGGTTTGGGAGAGGATGCACTAGCTGTCTCCTTTTGGATGTAAACCTTGCAGATTGGCCTGCTTGGTCTACACTACAAAGTCATAGGCTTGGTCTACACTACAAAGTTAGGTCAATGTAAGTTGCCGTGCTTTGACCTATACATGTGTATATCTACACTTAAATTTGTCTCCAGCCAACATAAGAGTTCTATTACAGGAACACGGGACAACCATCTCCCTGAACAGCGTACAGCCATGGTCAACCTACTTTGGTCGACATAGTGTAAATGTAACACTGCATGACCTATGTTGATCCTAAAAGTTCTTCAGCCTTTGTCCCACAATGCCCCAGTCCTGTGACAGTGACAGCTCTGCTCACAGTTTTAAACTCCAGTGCTTAGGGTTACAGTAACTAGAAGCCCCTCCCCCCTTTAAAAATCCTACGTGTTTTTGTAATGCCCTTTCCTGATTGCCCACCATGGCCAGCACTCCTAGTAATTGAGCCTTGACTGTAGTTGAGTGTGTAACTGCCCAGCCAACTATGCCAGCTCCATGCATTAAACATGCTCCTGCCTGGAGCAGACAGAAAGTATTAGATCTCCTGAGCCTGTGGGGAAAACAGTGCAGGCACAGCTATAGACCAGCTGTAGAAACATGGATATCTATGAGCAGATTGCACAGAGGATGCAGGAAATGGGGTACAACAGAACTCAGCAGCAGTGCTGCGTGAAAGCAAAGGAATTTTGCCACTGATACCACAAGGCAGGGAGAGGGCAAGAAGAAATCTGGTGCTGAGCTGCAGACCTGCCACTTTTACAGTGAACTGCACGCCATACTTGGTGGCGACCCCACCAGCACCCCACAGACAAGTGCGGATACCTACAAGGAGACCAAGACCAAGACGCCTTGCTCTGAACAGTGAGGAAGAGGAGGAAGGGGGAAATGCAGTGGGGAACTCCAACCGTGCTACAAACCAGGACCTATTTGAAACTCTGCAGGAGTCTAGCCAGTCCATCGAGCATGGATGAGCCTGCTGATAAAGGAGCTTGGTTAAGGAAAGGAGCTTAGTTAAGCATCCGAAGAAGTGGGCTGTAGCCCACAGAAGCTTATGCTCCAATACATTTGTTAGTCTGTAAGGTGCCACAAGTACTCCTGTTCTTTTTGCGGATACAGACTAACACGGCTGTTACTCTGAAACCTTAGTTAAGTATAAAGCAACAGAGAGTCCTATGGCACCTTTAAGACTAACAGATGTATTGGAGCATAAGCTTTCGTGGGTGAATACCCACTTCGTCGGATGCATGCTCCAATACATCTGCTAGTCTTACAGGTGCCACAGGACTCTCTGTTGCTTTTTACAGATCCAGACTAACACGGCTACCCCTCTGATACTTAGTTAAGTATGTACATGCATTTTTCCTTACAACGTTTTATTTGTTTTCCCTTCCTCCTTCCCCCCAGCATTTAAAGATGGCGCCTGGTCAATCCCCAAGTTTACAAGACAAAGGTATCAACCTCACTGCTTTACTGGTATATTGTGAGAAACTAAAAAGTTAGGAATCAAATTCAAAACAAACTATTAACCCCTAGTAGGGCAGTCCAGTTACATGATCTGCATCATTTTGATGTCCTGAGCTCAGGAAGGGGCAGAGTCAGCATCTGCTTTTCATTCCCTTGTTGGGCTGGGTGATGGAAGGAGAAGGGCACTGGGAGCACTTTGTTTATGTGAACAGGGATATGTCTTTTATCCTCCTGAGACATCTCCATTCAGCTTCCATGGAGATACTCCGCAATCCTCTCCCGAAGGTTTCTAGGGATGGCGGCTTCCTCTTCTGTAGAAGGACACGTTCCCATGCCACTCTGATGAGTTTGGCTGGCACCATTGCAGAAAATAGGCTAGTGGCATTTGGGCCCAGGCAGCTTTGGCACACCAGTAGTAGCTGGATTCTCTGTGCCTTTGTGACCCCCAGGAGTGAGATATCAGCCAAAATCACCTCTGCCTGTGAACAGTAGTGCCAGTATTCACTGCTATTGCCCTATACTCGTAGCCATGGAATAGGGACCAGAATTTTATAGCTTCATGCAACAGAAAACCTCACCCACTCCCATCAGGCTGTGTTCACCGTGGTTGGAGCGGGAGTGCGTTGCTGTGCTCCAAAGCTGAAATGTCAATAAGCATTTCTTGTTTAAAGTGTTTATGGGAGTTCAGAAAGGGAATTTTGTAACTGACTTTTCCCTTTCCGCTGTGCCTGTAAATCCAGTGGTAAGTCTGTCTGTTTTTATCAGAAGCTTCTGGCATGGTGGCCTTATGGAGGGCCCCCTCCACACCCACAGAATGCTTGGCCCTGATGAGGAGAAGAATGGAGGAGAAGGAGGAGAAGTTCTGGGAGTTCCTACAACCCAGTGCTGTAGACTATGCACAAAGAGCCAATATGATCAACAGCATTGAGAAAAACAGAAGGGACAGGCAAAAGGCCTGAGAGTCCCAGCAGCACAGGAGGGGGAAATGCACCAGGACGTAGTGGGTCCTCTTAGGCAGCACACCCAAATGCTGCAGACCCTGGCTGATATACTGGTCCAAAAATCCTAGACTGCCCACCTGTTGAAGTCCTTGGAGAACTCCATGCTTGCTGCTCTCTACATCACCCACAGCGTCACAGACTGCATCCTTACCCCTGCCACTCCATGCCGGGCGAGGAGAGGGGCAACAAGGAAAACCACAGCTTCACATACACGGACGTGTGAAAACCACAGATTGGTGTATGTGTAGCCACAACAGACTACATTGGACTCCTTTTTTGATTACACAAGCAGACATCGATGTTTACTTACTTTTCAATAGGAATGTTAGAAGTTCATGACCTTGTATGTGTTTCTTTGCACTTTGATTTTGTGCACTGAATTTTTGCTCTCAAAATATCTTTATTAGCTCACCACAAATATTGCAGAATGCATAGCAGCAGCAACCACGAAATCAAACGGTACTTATGAATGCACACCAAGTACCACCAACTTCACCGCACCAGGAAACCACCCAGCCGTCTTCATAAAGGTAAAGCAAGCGGCCCCACACAGTTCAGGGCAGGAGGAAAAGCCCCAGGCCCAGCAGTATTTATAATTGGCAGCAGGCACAACAGAATAGATACAGCAGGGAAAAACCCCAAAATACGTCATTTAAATTACACAAGGCAGACACTATCTCCGGACAGAATGACTCTGGAATATGCTTTTGTAGAGTGAAGTGTCGTTAACATAGTGTACTCACTAGATTAGATCTCAGCAAGAAAAACATCCCAATAGTTTTAGCTGCAGATTGTGTACTGCGTAATACATTCTGCACCTTCTGAGCCAAGAGTTGACGCTTTCCTTGGTGCTGTCCAGATGGCCAATGTACAGCTTCATGAGAGAGCGGAGAAAGGGATAGACTGAGTTTAGCATTTCCACATCCCCAATGATCATCTGCCTGTTGGGGAAGAATTTCCCTGCATACATACAGCAAGCACTCATGATGGGTATGTGCAGCGCTGATGCAGGCAGCCAAGTATGCACGACCCCGAGTGATATGCCAACTTTGGTGGCTGCTGTAACTTGTGTCAACCAAAGTTTGTAGTGCAGACATGGCTGCAATCCCTTTTTTGAAGGTCTGAGCTCTAAAGAGCTGACTACTGATAACCCAACTCTGAAATCAGGGCATGAATTAATTAATCCAGTACCAAAAGTGGAGTGCAGTTTGAATTGCAATTGACAGTACACTAGGAGAGAACACTAACCAGCAGGTATTTGGGGGCTATTCCCCTATGAAGAGCATCCAGATGACCTGGTATGGAATATTAATGGCTAACCTGATGGATATTAAATTATTAGGCTATTGGCTAACAAACCATAGCTCTGATAGTAGAAGGGGGATGAGGTTGTAGAGTTTGTCTTGGGAGTTTTTTCGGGAAGGAGTTGATGATATCCTTAAATTCCTGGGTGAATTGTGGTGGGGGTCTTCTTTGAGTTCTTTATAGAAGGTGGTGTTGGAGAGTTGTCAGTTGGCCTCGTTAACATAGTCATCACGAACCCATCCCAGGGACCTTCTACTTGCTTCCCAAGATGCACAAACATGGGAACCCATGCTGACTCATCATATCTGGCCATAGCACTCTTACAGAAGGAATATCATTCAAGACTCAAAAAAAAAAATCCTTAAACAACTCATCGCACAAAGATTCAACTTCTTCCAGGACACAATTGACTTCCTCCAGAAACTCCGCAACATTAACAACCTCCCTCAGAATACCATCCTTGTCACTATAAATGTCACTTCCCTATACACCAACATCCTTCACAATGATGGCATCTCTGCCTGCATCAAATATCTACAAGACAATGGACAACACTCAGATATCCACCCCAAACACATCACCAAACTCATCCATTTCATCCTTACCCAGAGCAATTTTACATTTAACAACAAACACTTTGTCCAAACCATGGGAACAGCCAGGGATACTGGGATGGCTCCCCAGTATGCCAAGTTCTTCATGGGCCACATTGAGGAAGAATTTCTGGAAAAATGCACTACAAATCCAATATTATACCTGAAATAGATTGATGATATTTTCATCCTCTGGACAGACGACCTAAACTCCCTCACAGATTTCCACCACAACTTTAACAACCACCACCCATCCATCAAACTCTCTTTTGAACACTTCCACACTGGCATCAACTTCCTGAACACCACGATCTGCTTCAACAATGGAACACTACCGGCAGCTATATTCAAGAAACCCACAGATCACAACACCTACCTCCACAGATCCAGTAACTACCCCAAACACACCAAGAAATCTATTAGCTACAGCCAGGCACTCAGATACTACAGAATATGCTCCAAGGAGAAAGTCCAGAATACACACCTTAACACACTTAAACCACCTTCACCAAACAAGGACACTCCACCAGAGAAGTAGATCACCTCATGCATGGATCACCCGAATACCCCAAGAGAACTTGCTTTAATACGGAAAAAAAAAACTCTGACTGAACACCCTTAGTTGTCATCTACCACCCCACACTGAAACGCATATGGAATATAATCAAACAATTACCACCCATACTTGATGGGGACCACATCCTGAGAGAAATCTTTCCTGAATGCTCTCTTCTGGCCTTCAAACCATCCTCCAATCTCACCAAACTCGTCATCAGAAGGAAGCTTCCCACAGATCAGGACTCACTAACTCAAAGCAGCACCAGACTCTGCCATAACTGCCATAACTAGACTTATGCCTTCTATGAGGAGATAACTGGGTCTGTGGATGAGGGGAAAGCAGTGGATGTGTTATTCCTTGACTTTAGCAAAGCTTTTGATATAGTCTCCCACAGTATTCTTGCCAGCAAGTTAAAGAAATATGGGATGGATGAATGGACTATAAGGTGGATAGAAAGCTGGCTAGATCGTCGGGCTCAACAGGTAATGATCAATGGCTCCATGTCTAGTTGGCAGCTGGTATCAAGTGGAGTGCCCCACGGGTCAGTCCTGGGGCTGGTTTTGTTCAATATCTTCATTAATAATCTGGAGGATGGCGTGGACTGCACTCTCAGCAAGTTTGCAGGTGACACTAAACTGGGAGGAGTGGTAGATACGCTGGAGGGTAGGGATAGGATACAGAGGGACCTAGACAAATTAGAGGACTGGGCCAAAAGAAACCTGATGAGGTTCAACAAGGACAAGTGCAGAGTCCTGCACTTAGAATGGAAGAATCCCATGCACTGTTACAGACTAGGGACCGAATGGCTAGGAAGCAGTTCTGCAGAAAAGGACCTAGGGGTTACAGTGGACGAGAAGCTGGATATGAGGCAACAGTGTGCCCTTGTTGCCAAGAAGGCTAACGGTATTTTGGGCTGTATAAGTAGGGGCATTGCCAGCAGATCAAGGGACATGATCATTCCCCTCTATTCGACATTGGTGAGGCCTCATCTGGAGTACTGTGTCCAGTTTTGGGCCCCACACTACAAGAAGGATGTGGAAAAATTGGAAAGAGTCCAGCGGAGGGCAACAAAAAATGATTAGGGGGCTGGAGCACATGACTTATGAGGAGAGGCTGAGGGAACTGGGATTGTTTAGTCTGCAGAAGAGAAGAATGAGGGGGGATTTGATAGCTGATTTCAACTACCTGAAAGGGGGTTCCAAAGAGGATGGATCTAGACTGTTCTCAGTGGCAGCAGATGACAGAACAAGGAGTAATGATCTCAAGTTGCAGTGGGGGAGGTTTAGGTTGGATATTAGGAAAAACTTTTTCACTAGGAGGGTGGTGAAGCACTGGAATGGGTTATCTAGGAAGGTGGTGGAATCTCCTTCCTTTGAGGTTTTTAAGGTCAAGCTTGACAAAACCCTGGCTGGGATGATTTAGTTGGGAATTGGTCCTGCTTTGAGCAGGGGTTTGGACTAGATGACCTCCTGAGGTCCCTTCCAACCCTGATATTCTATGATTCTATGATAACAACCAATGCAAAACCTAACTCCACTGCTACCATGATCAGTACCCTCCCCCGCCCCCAAGATACCTTTCAAGATCCATGGGTCCTACACATGCCTACCACAATATGTGGTGTACCTCATTCTGTGCACTAAATGCCACAATAACAACTATGTGGGTAAAACCAGACAATCAATATACTCTCAAATTACATCACATCAGAAAATTATAAAAGCCAAAAAAAAAAAAAAACCCAACCTTGTGGGCGAACACTTTTCACAACATGATCACCTATATCTGACCTCTCAGTCCTTGTCCTCAAAAGAAACCACCTTCACAACCCCTTCAAAAGATGAGCCTGGAAGATTATATTCATAACTTTGCTAGACACTAAAAATCATGATCTTTATAAAGACACTGAATTTCTGGCTTTTTACAGCAATCTGTAACCTACTAACCTTTTTACAGCAATCTGTAACCCTCCCTCCCTTTTTTGTCCTATGACTGCAGAGGTGTTAAAGGCCACTTGACTTTGAATGCTCACTTACAATACGTGAGAGACAAGGTGGGTGAGGTAACTTTTATTGCACCACCTTCTGTTGGTGAGGAAGACAAGCTTTCAAGCTTACACAAAGCTCTACTTCAGATCTTACAATACGTGTTAACTGCCAATGCTGAACAATCTGTCAGTCTGAGTGCTTTTCCTAGAAAACCTTGTCTCTCTCACCAACAGAAGTTGGTTCAATAAAAGATACCTCATCCACCTTGTCTATCTCATATCTTGGGACCAACACAGCTCCAACAACACTGCAAATAGCTATAACAGTACTGTCAGCATAGGACGTAGAGGCCCCAGAAAACTTTAATCTGCCAGGATTATCTCTAGGTTTATAACAGTGTTGTTACAGTGATGTGAACGCATGTTTGCCAATTATGAAACACAGAATAAACTATGGCCTTCTGCCATTTGATTAAAAATATCATGTTGAGTATGCATTTCAGTATGTTATTCAGAAATTTCATTCATCTCATTTTTGTGTATTTGCTATAGATTCTGGGACTCCTCGCTTTTGTAACAGCCAGATGTCTGGCACTTTTCCTTGAAATCAAAGTGCACCAGTGGAAAGCCTGATTACAAATGCTGAAATCACACTTTAGTTCAATTTGCATCAAGATACAAGCCATTGAGGTGGTCAATTTTTAAAAGTGCCTTAGGAGAACTTGTGTGTGACTCACTGACTTATTTTGTCCAAACTGCATGATAATATTAGGCTGAATGCTGCTCCCACTAATGTCAGTGTATGCAGAATAGGAACTCTCTTTGGGGATAGCAATATGGAGAAAACGTGTTTTAACCAGTTTGCAACACCATGTCTTTGCTCAGCTATACATGAAAGCTAGAATTATTTTTTTGTTATTTTAATCCCAGATATCCATATTGGCTGGCCTAATTGTGTTAAACATTAGTTGTCCACAGTCAAATATAAATAGTCTGCACTTAAGCTTGGCTTAGGATACTCATTTTGATAGTGGGGATACTGCTATACTCTATTACTTCAATCTGCAAAAATATGCATGTCTTAGTTCTTGTGTCACAAGACTTCTGGCATGTTACTGCTTTGGACCTTTCCCACAAAACAAATTCTGTGACATCAATGCTAGGAATGTCCTGAGGCCTTGATGTCAGAGATGTCAATGGTTATCTGTTTCCAGGCCTACACCAACAGTAGTATATGCTAGACACATGCCATAGGTAGTATACTCCTAACAGAAAACACGTGATCAGTTTTGGCCCAGATAGTCACTGGACTGGAGATTCAGTACCATAATTAACAAACCTTAGTGCATCCTAAGTCCAGCACGAGTTTACCTCCATCAGCCCGCAGCAATGCTGAAGTGCACCTGAGGACCCACATTGGAATGACTCAGCAATGTCTGCCAACACCAACGTTTAACTTAATGCCTAGTAAGAGAAATGTCTGCATTGTGGTATGACAACCGTAGGGTTTGCTTTATTAATAACTGTGCGGTGCACTTACACGGCACTTTATCCGCAGATCTCAAAGCAGTTTCCAAAGGTGGATAAGCGTCATTATCTTCATTTTACAGACGGGGTAAGAACAAAGAGCTTAATGGCCTGATTTATGGGAGCTGAGTGTGCTCAGTACTTGTGAAAATCAGGCCTAAGCAACTTGGCCAAGGTCACACAGCAAATCAGTGACACTGTCACACAGTGACGGAATTACCACAGTGTGGGTGGTTTTGCTTGATGCTCATAGAATAATGTTTCCATTGGTATGTGACAATGCTGGTGATCTATCTAGTCAGCATACTTGCAGAGAGTTTGCCTGATCCCCACTAAGCCCCCACTTCGGACTAAGGTACGCAAATTCAGCTACGTTAATAACATAGCTGAATTCAAAGTACCGTACCTTAGTCCGAACTTACCGCGGGTCGAGATGCGGCAGGGAGGCTCCCCCGAGCTGGAGTACCGGCGTCGACGGCGAGCACTTCCGGGATCGATCCCAGAACATCGATTGCATGCCGCCGGACCCTCCGGTAAGTGTAGACGTACCCAGTGGTTGTCTCACCAGTGGTTGCAAAGGACTTTAAATCTCCCATGACCTGAGCATAGGATGAATACCTTAACTGTCCTAGAACAGCACTTTGGTCCATGATTTGGGCACCAACTCTAGTAGAAAAGGCCATAGGTCTCACGTGGCTTCGCTCTTGAGTCCACTGTGTTCAACCGGCGAGTCCACTCCCCTGTCAGTGACAAGAATGCACTGCGCAGGCATATCAGATTTCATTTATCCTCAGCACAGTATTACTATAAGTACTACTGCAGTAGCACAAATCATCCTAACAGCAATTTCAGCTAAATCACATCATGCAAATATTACTGCATTTGTCTGAAACAAACAAAATGCAATGAGCTCCAACCGGTACTGATTTTTATGAATTTGTCATACATGGAAAAAGCCAACAGAAACACTGGCAAGATCATTATAGTGTAAGAGATGACAATGGTAAATCACAGATAGAACAGTAATAATTTTTGAATGCATTATGTGTACCATTGCTCAATGAATAATTATGCCAGAGTAAAGCACTATGTTTCTGTTCAAGTTTAATCTTTTACAGATATGAGGCTGGTACTGAAGATAAGCCACTCACTTGATTGGTATTATAATTTGATTTAGTTCAGAATATACGCCTGCAGTATCTGCTTTCTCAGTAATTGTGAATTTGTGCTAGGGGAAAACCTATTAGTTGTGTGGTTTATGCCTACCAACTTGGCTTATTCAGTTTTAAACTCCAAAAGCATACTGAAGTCTCCAATCTATTATTTTTAAAAAGTGTGTTTGCTTCATGCACTTTGCCAGCTGTTCTTCTCTTGCTACTTAATTTGTCGCCTCCCACTTTTGCCTTTGTGCTTTTCTTCTTCATCCTTCCCCCTGTGCTTAGAATGATCTTACTCGGTCTTCAAATTCCTCCTTAAAACCAACCCACTTCTTTCAGATAGCACTCCAGTCAACTCCTACACTAGTGTGATCTATTTAATTTTCTTATTGTCAAATCTAAAAATCTGTTCTTTTAAGCTTTATACACATTTATTTGCATCTTATTTTCTGTTGGTGTTGTCCCTCCATCCATTCCCTTATAGCACTATCTAACTATTTAGATAAAAATAATTAAGACTTTAAATGGAAAATCAATGTGGCCTTGGCAAATGCTGAAAATTCTATGCAGGAAATTTTGGACCAATGTGAGAGATTCAAGAGCAGTATATCACCGGGAACAGATGTCTTTCATTGAAGGATTCTGAAGCAAATAAAGTGTGAGACAGCAGTGTCAGTGACAAGTATGTGCAATATATCCTTACAACAGAACATTTTAAAAACCTTTCTCTGAAGCACTGGCCACAGGCAGAAGTAGGATGCAGGGCTTAATAAAGCAATAGTCTGATTCTTTATGGCAAATCCTAAGAGGAAAAACTGAAAAGCGGTAAAAAGCAACAGAGGGTCTTGTGGCACCTTTAAGACTAACAGAAGTATTGGGAGCATAAGCTTTCGTGGGTAAGAAGAAGAATCTTGCATCTGAAGAAGTGAGGTTCTTACCCACGAAAGTTTATGCTCCCAATACTTCTGTTAGTCTTAAAGGTGCCACAGGACCCTCTGTTGCTTTTTACAGATTCAGACTAACACGGCTACCCCTCTGATACTTGAAAAGCGGTGTTAGCATTTGACCCAGTTTAAAATGACAGATTTTGAAAAGTAAGACTTGCTATGAGATTAAGTAAAGTGCAAGTAATGAAGGCAAGAAATGGTAATAACTTGAAACTGCTGAGAATTATTAATTGCTAGCAAACACAACTAACTGGGGAAAAGAGTAAACCTGCCCAGCCAAAATCTTCCCCTCTGACTTCCGACAAATAAGAGAGAAACTGGTAGTGGGATAGAGCTGTCACTATAGGGATGTGGATTAGGTGGGGGAGGGTTCCATATTCTTCCCTGGGCCTGGTTTTCTATTGCCTTTCCCCTTGTGTAGTCATTGATGCCCATGCAAAGTGGGGGTAAAATGCTACTAGTGATTTGATGGTGTTGTACAGCCACTGTGCACAGGTGTAAATGACAACACATAGTGCAAGGCAATGGAGAGCCAGGCCCAGGGAAGAATACAGAAAAGAAAAGCTGGGCATAAACTGAATCTCCAGGCCAGACACTGAAGTGAAAAAAGCTGTTGTCACGAGATCTAAGGAAAAGCGTCTGGGTATAATTAGTACCCTGCAAATTGCTAGCTCTGCTTGCTACTGTTGCTACTGAATATTTTGCTACTGTTCCTCATCAAAGATCTTCCAAAAAAACTACAGACTCCTGTTAGGAGCCAGAGTAAAGAACAACAATTAAATCATGAAAGAAAACAACTTGCTGTGTCTCAAACTAGACCTGTCTGGAGGGAAAGAATCAGACTGGATAAGAACTTACATGGGGGGATTTGGACAAGAAAAATCCTGCCCAGAGGGGGCCATGCTACTACTTGCTAGTTCTTGCTAGACACTTGACCCAGTGAAGTGCTTGTGAGGCAGCTGGGTCTGCTAGGGTTATTGTACATGAGTAGTGTATCTGAATAACAAATATTGCTCTGTGTAGGAGATGGCTAAAACACACCAATACAGAATTGCCCCTCACATAAGTGAAAAGTCAGAACTGAAAAGTTAAAGCTTTTGAGTACTTCTTTTGGGAGGGATCTAATTCATATAGCTTTAAATACCTTGTATTTTCTGCTTTTCAGGGATGCTATATCATACACTCATCTCCAGCAGAGAAGCCTGCCACAAAAGAACAAGATAGTATTATCTCAATAAAAAACAGTTTGGTTTGGATGAAAGTGAGGGCCTGAGTAAACTCTAGGCATGTGATCTAGAGCTGAATGGTCAAATATTGGGGGAGGGATAGCTCAGTGGTTTAAGCGTTGGCCTGCTAAACCCAGGGTTGTGCGTTCAATCCTTGAGGGGGCCATTTAAGGAACTGGGGTAAAAATCTGTCTGGGGATTGGTCCTGCTTTGAGCAGGGGGTTGGACTAGATGAGCTCCTGAGGTCCCTTCCAACCCTGATATTCTATGATAAGTTAATAAACCAACCAAACTACATAAAGTAACCTAGCTCTTGGTAAGATGTAGGGAAAATAAAAAGCCACTCAGCTGATCCTACTTACAACTGGCAAAGATCCTGATAAACTCCATGCTGCAGTCAGAGAAATGACTAGCAGATTTTAATTATTTTCTGTTTATAGAAAAAATATCTGCTGACAATACATCAATGTAAGTAGCTTAAAAGCAAAAAAGGGTGAGCTGGAATGCCCACCAGTGAGATGTAGTTTGGCATTGGGAGCAGATATAACTTGTGGTCATTTAAAAAGGCCACTGTAATTTGGGGCTGCTTACATAGGCCTGGTCTACACTATGAGTTTAATTCAAATTTAGCAGTATTAAATCGAATTAACCCTGCACCTGTCCACACAACAAAGCCATTTCTTTCGAAATAAAGGTCTCTTAAAATTGATTTCTGTACTCCTCCCCCACGAGCGGAGTAGCGCCGAAATTGATATTGTCATTTCGAATTAGGGTTAGTGTGGCCACAATTCGATGGTATTGGCCTCCGGGAGCTATCCCACAGTGCACCATTGTGACCGCTATGGACAGCAATCTGAACTCGGATGCACTGGCCAGGTAGACAGGAAAAGCCCAGCGAACATTTGACTTTCATTTCCTGTTTGCCCAGCACAGGACAGCACAGGTGACCACAGAGAGCTCATCAGCACAGGTAACCATGCAGGCTGATAATCGAAAAAGAGCACCAACATGGACCGTACAGGAGGTACTGGATCTTATCGCTATATAGGAAGAGGATTCAGTGCTAGCGGAGCTTCGTTCGAAAAGAGGAAATGCCAAAACTTTTGAAAAAATATCCAAGGGCATGATGGAGAGAGGCCACAATAGGGACTCAGAGCAGTGCCGCGTGAAAGTCAAGGAGCTCAGACAAGCCTATCAGAGAACAAAGGAGGCAAACGGTCGCTCCGGGTCAGAGACGCAGACATGCCGCTTCTACGCTGAGCTGCATGCAATTCTACGGGGGGGCCGCCACCACTACCCAACCTCTGACCGTGGATTCCGAGGCGGGGGTAATCTCATCAGCCACACCTGAGGATTCTGCGGATGGGGAAGAGGAGGAGGAGGAGGACGAGCTTGCGGAGAGCATACAGCACTACGTTCTCCCCAACAGCCAGGATCTTTTTCTCAGCCTGACTGAAGTACCCTCCCAAGCTGGCAGCAGGATAACAGAGTGCCGCTGCAGCCGCTGTATAACCTCCCTCCCCCCTCACCATGTTCCATAGCCTCCTCACCCAGACGTGTAAGAACGCGGGGGGGAGGCTCCGTGCACCCTCCCACTCCACCCCAGTGGACAGCCCAACCAAAAGGCTGTCATCATATTGAATTTTTTCAGTGGCCTTTTACTTCCCTCCTATCCTCCTCCCAAACCTCACCCGGGTTACCTTGTCGGTTCTCTCCCTATGTTTATAATCAATTAATAAAGAATACATGATTTTTAAACGATAGTGACTTTATTTCCTTTAAAAGCAAGCTGTGATTTAAGGGGGGAGGGTGGTTTGCTTACAGGGAATGAGTCAATCAAGGGGGCGGGTTTTCAACAAACAGAACTTTTACACCGTAGGCTGGCCAGTCATGAAACTGGTTTTCAAAGCTTCTCTGATGCACAGCGCTTCCTGGTGTGATCTTCTAATTGCCCTGGTGTCTGGCTGCGCATAATCAGCAGCCAGGCGATTTGCCTCAGCCTCCCACCCCGCCATAAAGGTCTCCCCCTTACTCTCACAGAGATTGTGGAGCACACAGCAAGCAGCAATAACAATGGGGATATTGGTTTGGCTGAGGTCTGACCAAGTCAGTAACAATCGCCAGTAACCTTTTAAACAGCCAAATGCACATTCTACCACCATTCTGCACTTGCTCAGCCTGTAGTTGAACAGCTCCTGACTCCAGTCTAGGCTGCCTGTGTATGGCTTCATGAGCCATGGCATTAAGGGGTAGGCTGGGTCCCCAAGGATAACTATAGGCATTTCAACATCCCCAACGGTTATTTTCTGGTCCGGGAAGTAAGTCCCTTGCTGCAGCCATTTAAACAGAGTAGTGTTCCTGAAGACGCGAGCGTCATGAACCCTTCCCGTCCAGCCCACGTTGATGTTGGTGAAACGTCCCTTGTGATCCACAAGTTCTTGCAGCACCATTGAAAAGTAACCCTTGCGGTTTATGTACTGGGTACCCTGGTGCTCCGGTGCCAAGATAGGGATATGGGTTCCATCTATCGCCCCACCACAGTTAGGGAATCCCACATTTCCCAGAGTCACTATCTTTCTTAGCAGCAGCTCAGTGATTGCTTTGGCTACTTGCATCACAGCAGCCCCCACAGTAGATTTGCCCACTCCAAATTGATTCCCGACTGACCGGTAGCTGTCTGGCATTGCAAGCTTCCACAGGGCTATCGCCACTCGCTTCTCAACTGTGAGGGCTGCTCTCATCTTGGTATTCTGGCACTTCAGGGCAGGGGAAAGCAAGTCACAAAGTTCCATGAAAGTGCCCTTACGCATGCGAAAGTTTTGCAGCCACTGGGAATCGTCCCACACCTGCAACAAATAATTGAAAGGTATAAACACCTGGATGGGAGAATATTGATGATGATACAAGGATCATGAGTAATAATGGGATGAAATGAAGAAAGATAAATTATATGTTGAGTAGTGGGAGAAACTTTCTTACAAATAGATTGTTTAGATGGTGGAATGGTTGTCTAAGACACACGGTGGAAGCCTGACATTTGGGATATTTTAAATTCGACACAATAAAATTCTAGAAAATATAGTGTAGGAAGCAGTCCTGCAAGAGTAAAGAGTGGGGCATATCACTACTGAATAATGGGTCCTTCAGTAGGTATTTTAATCTCTAATGTCTTTGAATCTCAGATTCCATCATCCAAAGTAGGTGATCCGAACAATTGACCTTCCTAAGATTTTTCAGCTATCATGTAATACTAAAACGAGGGGATTAAGGAAATGGGGAGAAAAACAGACTAAACTCATTCCTGGAACACGTCAGAATGCCTATAACCCTCACTGCCTTCACAGCAAAATATAAAACACTTCTTCATTCTCACTCTTCGGCAATAACAGTGCATGTAAACAAACCAAAAAATTCCCTCCACCTAGATTCTATAGGCCAGATCCTCTGCTGTTGCAAATTGATATAGCTATGTTGAAGTCAGTGGAGCTAAGTGATTAAAACGGGGTTAGGATCTGTTGCTATGCAGTGTTGCCAATCCCAAGCATTCAAAAATAATGAGTCAGGCTTAAAAAAAAAAAAAGTGAAATCCTGGCCTATTGAAGTCAATAGGAGTTTAAACAATCACTTCAATGGAGCCAAGATTTCATCCCATGTGATTGGCTTAGAAAAATCATGAGATTTTTAAAATAATACCATTTTTATCCTTTTTGCCTGCTGGTTTTTGAGTCTTTGGGGTTCACATGTTCAAGCTTGTCACCTCAACTATATGGAAAAAAAATGTATTTTTTTATATATTTGAATGAAAGCTGAGCCTCTTACACAGTCACAGGAGTATAGGAACTGGGACTTT
The DNA here is from genome assembly GCF_011386835.1 of Chrysemys picta bellii. NCBI lineage: Eukaryota > Metazoa > Chordata > Testudines > Emydidae > Chrysemys > Chrysemys picta. The sequence goes on from NC_088791.1 coordinate 108,715,450, forward strand.
AAGACAAAACTGTGAAAACTGTCTCATTAAATGTGTAAGGCATTCAAACACTACAGTGATGAGCATACTATAAAACCCTAGATAAGAAAGAGAAATTAAATAAAAATGTATGTTAAAATCAAATGTATCAATAAACCTTAATTGTAATTGATGATCAGTGCAATCCCACAGAGGGTATATCACCATTTTTAAATGCAGTCTTTTTTCAGGTGTACGAGTATACTACCATTCTACTATGATTGCAACCTCATCATTATTTTTGTTTCTAAGTTTGTACACAATAAAAGAGATTTTTTGCCAGCATCCTACCTAAATTTTCATTTGGATAATTACATTCTACTGGCATACAGTAAATTCCTCTTTTTTCCCATATGGATATGATATTCTACCCTTCTTTTCCTACACTGTTGGGCTCCTGTGTGCTGCTTAACAACTGCTACAAACTACCACCCTACAGATGACTATCTTTCAATGTTGACCTTAGTAATTCCTATTTACAATGGGGGACTACTGTGCCCCAAGGTGGGTGAGGTAATATCTTTTATTGGACCAATGCCTGTTGGTGAAAGAGGGAAACTTTAGAGCTACTACTGAGGCCCAGTCTACACTACAATTGGGTGAGGTAAGGCAGTTTACGTCGACCTACTTGTGTCAGTGTCTACACTACAGCCTTGCTCCCGCAGATGTAAGTGCTCTATTACAGCGACATAATAACTCTGCCTCAACGAGAGGTGTAGGACTTGTGCTGGTGTAGACACTGCATTACGTACAGCTGCTGTTGGCTGTCATTCTTGTCAATTTCACGGCTCCCTGCTGGAGCTGTGAAATTGACAAGAAAGGCTGGTAGGCTCCCTGCTGTGATCCCGGGGCCTGGCTCACAGCTCAGACTGTCACCCTGGGGACAGTGGGGGGCTCCAGCTAGAGCCTGGCTCTCCCTCAGGCTCCTGGCTCCCCCCTCCCAGCTGGGCTGCTGCCCAAGCTCCCCGCTAGCAACCTGGCTGCCCCCAGGGGCTCCTGGTTCCCTGCTCCCCGCTGGGAGACTGGGCAGCTATCGGGCTCCCAGCGGGAGTGGAGAACCGAGATCCCAGGCAGCAGCTGGGCTCCTAGAGCAGAGTGGGGAGCCCGGGTGGCAGCGGGGAGCTGGCAGGAAGTCCAGTTCCCACCAGGGAGCTCTGCAGTGAGCTGAGAGCTGGTCTCCTAGTAGGGAGCAGAGCTGAGAGCCTGGACTGGGCTCCCAGTTGGGAGTGGAGCTGAGAGCCTGGGCAGCAGCGGGGCTCCCAGTGGGGAGCTCTGTGCAGAGCTGAGAACCCAGACTCTCAGCCCCCCAAACTTCCCCTCATGTCGGTGGAAGTGCTCCTGGTGAGGACGTGCACCACCGACAGAAGGAGGGCAGTGTGGACATGAAAAACTGCAATAATTCCTGCATTGGCTGTAAGTTGACCTAATATAGGTCAACTTACGTTTGTAGTATAGACATGCCTGCAGAGCTCTTCTTCATGTGTGGGGAAAGTATTCAGAGGTCTGGTCTACACTATGAGGTTAGGTCGAATTTAGCCACATTAGGTTGATTTTATAAGCAATGCGGCTACACAACCAACTTCGTTCCGTCGACCTAAAGGGCTCTTAAAATCGACTGCTGTACTCCTCCCCGACTGGGTCAAATTTGGGTTAGTGCAGACGCAGCGTTGTGCAATTCGACGGTATTGGCCTCCAGGAGCTATCCTAGAGTGCTCCAATGTGACCGCTCTGGACAGCACTTTCAACTCCGATGCACTAGCCAGTGTGACAGGGTCAGGCCAGATGGCTACAGGACAGTGTTACAAGGCAGATATATTAGTCCCAGATTAAGTAGATCCCTTTTCCCTGGGTAAGGTAACAGGGGCAGTTCCAGAACAAGCAGGAACTTGCTGGAACCAACTAAGGCAGACAGGCTAATTAGGACACCTGGAGCCAATTAAGAAGAAACTGCTAGAATCAATTAGGACAGGTTGGCTAATCAGGGCATCTGAGTTAAAAAGGACCTCACTTCAGTTTGTAGTGTGCATGTGAGGAGCTGGGAGCAAGAGGCGCAAGGAGCTGAGAGTGAGATGGTGTGCTGCTGGAGGACAGTGACATCATCATAGGACCTAATCACATCAGCCATACCATCAGGGGCTCGTTCACCTGCACATCTACCAATGTGATATATGCCATCATGTGCCAGCAATGCCCCTCTGCCATGTACATTGGCCAAACCGGACAGTCTCTACGCAAAAGAATTAATGGACACAAATCTGACATCAGGAATCAAAATACTCAAAAACCAGTGGGAGAACACTTTAACCTGTCTGGTCATTCAGTGACAGACCTGCGGGTGGCTATATTACAACAGAAAAACTTCAAAAACAGACTCCAACGAGAAACTGCTGAGCTAGAATTGATATGCAAACTAGACACAATCAACTCCGGTTTGAATAAGGACTGGGAATGGTTGAGCCATTACAAACATTGAATCTATCTCCCCTTGTAAGTATTCTCACACTTGTTATCTAACTGTCTGTCTGTACTCGGCTAGCTTGATTATCACTTCAAAAGTTTTTTTTCTCTTAATTAATTGGCCTCTCAGAGGTGGTAAGACAACTCCCACCTGTTAATGCTCTCTGTATGTGTGTATATATATCTCCTCAATATATGTTCCATTCTATATGCATCCGAAGAAGTGGGCTGTAGTCCACGAAAGCTTATGCTCTAATAAATTTGTTAGTCTCTAAGGTGCCACAAGTCCTCCTGTTCTTCTTTTTGCTGGAGGACTGAGGAGCACAAGCATTATCAGACACCAGGAGAAAGGTCCTGTGGTGAGGATAAAGAAGGTGTTGGGAGGAGGCCATGGGGAAGTAGCCCAGGGAGTTGTAGCTGTCGCGCATCTATACCAGGAGGCACTCTAGACAGCTGCAGTCCACAGGACCCTGGGCTGGAACCCGGAGTAGAGGGCGGGCCTGGGTTCCCCCAAAACCTCCCAACTCCTGATCAGACACAAGAGGAATTAACCTGGACTGTGGCTTCTATCAGAGGGGAAGATCTCTGGGCTGTTTCCTGACCCACATGGTGAACAGGGCCAGCTCCAGGGTTTTGGCTGCCCCAAGCAGCCAAACAAACAAACAAAAAAACCCCAAACAAACAAAAAAGCCGCGATCGTGATCTGCGGCGGCAATTCGGCGGGAGGTCCTTCGCTCCGAGCAGGAGTCAGGGACCGTCCACCGAATTGCCGCCGAACAGCTGGACCTGCCGCCCTTCTCCGAAGTGGCTGCCCCAAGCACCTGCTTGCTAAGCTGGTGCCTGGAGCCGGCCCTGATGGAGAATCTCTGAGGCGAGCAAATCCGCCAATAAGCGCAGGACCCACCAAGGTAGAGGAGGAACTTTGTCACACCAGGTACACAAGAAAAGCCCCGGGAACTTTTGAATTTCATTTCCTGTTTGGTCAGTGTGGTGAGCTCAGCAGGTGACCATGCAGTCCTAGAATCACAAACAAGCTCCAGGATGGAGCGAACGGGAAACACTGGATCTGACTGCTGTATGGGGAGAAGAATCTGTGCAGGCAGAACTCCAAACCAGCAGAAGAAATGCTGATATATATGCCAAAATCACACAGGGCATGGTAGAGAGAGGCTACACCAGGGATACACAGCAGTGCTGCATGAAAGCTAAGGGGCTCAGGCAAGCCTACTACAAGACAAAGGAGGCAAACAGTGGCTCCGGGTCAGAGCCCCATACATACCGCTTCTATGATCAGCTGCATGCCATTCTAGGGGGGACCCTACCAGTACCCCACCACTGTCCGTGGACACCTGCAAGGGGGGAGTCTCACGCAACACGGAGGAGGATTTTGTGGATGAGGAAGAGGAAGAGGAGGAGGAGGAGAATGAGCAGCAGGCAAGTGGAGAATCCGTTCTCCCCGGCAGCCTGGACCTTTTCCTCACGCTGGAGCCAATAACCTCCCAGGGCGAATTGTTCCTGGACCCTAAAGGTGGAGAAGGCACCTCTGGTGAGTGCACATTTGTATCTACACTACAGTGGTTAAAAGCAATTATGTTTAATGTTTGATTTGCCCTGAAGAATTGGGATGCATTCACGGCCAGTACAGCTACTGGAAAAGTCTGTTAACGTGTCTGGGAATGGAGCGGAAACCTTCCAGGGACATCTCCATGAAGCTCTCCTGGAGGTACTCTGAAAGCCTTTGCAGAAGGTGTCTGGGGAAGGCTGCCTTATTTTGAACTCCACGGTAGGACACTTTACCACACCAAGCCAGTAGCAAGTAGTCTGGAATCATTGCAGCACAAAGCAGGGCAGTGAATGCTCCTGGGTTTTGGTCGCATTCATGCAACATTCGGTCTATAACTTTCTGTGTTAGCCTCAGTAGAGTGATATCATTCATGGTCACCTGGTTGAAATAGGGGAAGTTTTGTAAGGGAACAGTAAAAGGACCCCGTTCATGCTGGGCTGGTTGCGCTTGGCTAAAAGGGATCATCCCGGAGAATAGCCAGGCGGTGGGGGGAGGTGTGTGCTGCACATCCACCCCAATACCACAGCCCCTTCTTTTAAATAGCAAACCCAACCGGCATTGCTTGCTATGGGAAAGGAAGGCGCTGCAGTTTGAAAATATTCCCACATGTTATGAACGCGGAAGAAGCCAACCCCTCATGGCTGCCTGGAAATCAAATTCTGTTGCCCAGCCGTGTGTGATGTGTCACCATACTGGCAGGAGCTCAATTTAAAAGGCAAAATGCGACCTTGTACCTAAAACACCTGTGCTGCCTGCTGTGAATTGCTTGATTCACTGTGAAAGTCTCCCTTTTGTTCTCAGAAATGTATAATCTTAAATTGTACTCTCCCTTGTTATCCCCCCTGCAGGTGCAAATGTTTCTATGCTCCCCGTATCAACTCCGTCCATGAGGTTATCAGCTTAGAAGGCAAAAAACCCACACTCGGGATGACATGTTTTCAGAGCTCATGCAGTACTCCCGCACTGATAGGGCACAGCTTAATGCATGGAGGCATTCGGTGGCAGAGGCCAGGAAAGCATACAGTTGACTGTGATCAGAACACACTGGAGGAGATGCTGAGGCTAATAGGGGAGCAAACGGACATGATCAGTGTCTGGTGGAGCTGCAGGAAAGGCAGCTAGAGCACAGACGCCCACTGCATCCATTGTATAACTGCTGCCCTCCTCACCAAGTTCCATATCCTCCTCACCCAGACACCCAAGAACATGGGGGGGGGGGGGGGGGGAAGGCTCCGGGCACCCAGCCACTCAACTCCAGAGGATGGCCCAAGCAACAAAAGGCTGTCATGCAAACAGCTTTGATTTGTAGTGTGGCTACAATAAGCAATGTGGCCTTGTCCTTCCCTCCTCCCCCACCCCACCCAGGCTACCTTGTTAGTGATCTCACATTTTTTAATAAGTAAATAATGAATGGATTAAAAACAATAGGGACTTTATTTCCTTTGCCAGCTGTGGTCAAAGAGGGATTGGCTTACAGGGAAGTACATTCAACAAAGAGGGCAGTTTTGCATCAAGGACAAGCACACACAACTGTCAGATGGTAGCCTGGTCAGTCATGAAACTGTTTTTCAAAGCCTCTCTGATGTGCAGTGCGCCTAGCTGTGCTCTTCTAATCGCCCTGATGTCTGGCTGTTCAAAATTGGCTGCCAAGTGATTTGGCTCAACCTCCCACCCCACCATAAACGTCTCCCCCTTACTCTCACAGATATTATGGAGCATGCAGCAAGCAGCAATAACAATGGGAATATTGGTTGCGCTGAGGTCTAACCTACTTAACAAACAGCACCAGCGGGCTTTTAAACGTGCAAAGGCACATTCTACCATCATTATGCACTTGCTCAGCCTATAGTTGAACTACTCCTTACCACTGTCCAGGCTGCCTGTGTATGGCTTCATGAGCCATGGGAGCAAGGGGTAGGCTGGGTCCCCAAGGATAACTATTGGCATTTCAACATTCCCAACGGTAATTTTCTGGTCTGGGAAGAAAGTCCCTTCTTGCAGCTTTTTGAACAGCCCGGAGTTCCTAAAGATGCAAGCATCATGCACCTTTCCCGACCATCCCACGTTGATGTCGGTGAAATGTCCCTTGTAATCCACCAGGGCTTGCAGAACCATTGAGAAGTACCCCTTGCGGTTTATGTACTGTTTGGCAAGGTGGTCCGGTGCCAAGATAGAGATATGCATTTCGTCTATCGCCCCACCACAGTTAGGGAACCCCATTGCAGCAAAGCCATCCACTATGACCTGCACATTTCCCAGAGTCACCACCCTTGTTAGCAGGTTGTTGATTGCCTTGTCTACTTGGATCACAGCAGCCCCCACGGTAGATTTGCCCATTCCGAATTGATTCCCGACCTACCGGTAGCAGTCAGGTGTTGCAAGCTTCCACAGGGCTATCGCCACTTGCTTCTCAACTGTGAGGGCTGCTCTCATCTTGGTATTCTGGCGCTTCAGGGCAGGGGAAAGCAAGTCACAATGTTCCATGAAAGTGCCCTTACGCATGCGAAAGTTTTGCAGCCACTGGGAATCGTCCCACACCTGCAACACTATGCGGTCCCACCAGTCTGTGCTTATTTCCCGGGCCCAGAATCGGTGTTCCACGGCTATAACCTGCTCCATTAACAGCATGATCTCCAAAGCACCGGGACATTTACATGCGCGGGGTGTTTATAATGCTCACAACAGCAGTGCGCAGCTGAGCAGCCTCCATGCTTGCCGTGATATGGCGTCTGCACGGATAACCCAGGAAAAAAGGTGTGAAACGATTGTTTGCCGTTGCTTTCAAGGAGGGAGGGAGGGGAGACTGACGACATATACCCAAAACCACCCACAACAATGTTTTTGCCCCATCAGGCATTGGGAGCTTAACCCAGAATTCCAATGGGCAGAGGGGACTGTGGGATAGCTACCCACAGTGCACCACTCCGTGAGTCAATGCTAGGCACAGTATTGAGGACGTACTCCGCCAACCTACTGTGCTTAGTGGACATACATGATTGACTGTATAAAATCACTTTCTAAAGATCGGTTTCAGAGTAGCAGCCGTGTTAGTCTGTATCCGCAAAAAGAACAGGAGTACTTGTGGCACCTTAGAGACTAACAAATTTATTAGAGCATAAGCTTTCGTGGACTACAGCCCACTTCTTTGGATGCATATAGAGTGGAATAAATATTGAGGAGATATATATACACACATACAGAGAGCATAAACAGGTGGGAGTTGTCTTACCAACTCTGAGAGGCCAATTACTTAAGACAACTCCCACCTGTTTATGCTCTCTGTATGTGTGTATATATATCTCCTCAATATTTATTCCACTCTATATGCATCCGAAGAAGTGGGCTGTAGTCCACGAAAGCTTATGCTCTAATAAATTTGTTAGTCTCTAAGGTGCCACAAGTACTCCTGTTCTTTCTAAAGATCGACTTCTATCAAATCGATCTAATTTCGTAGTGTAGACATACCCAGAGTGTCACAGCTAAATAGAAGGTGGAAAGATTGTTTAGCATAAGGAGTTAACACATATTGTAAGAGACCATTCAAAGTCAAGTGGCCTTTAACATCTCTGCAATCATAGGACCAAAAAAAGGGGGGGGCTTAAGCAGGTTACAGATTGCTGTAAAAAGCCAATAATTCAGTATCTTTATTAAGACCATGATTTTTAGTGTTTAGCAAAGGTATGGATATAAGCTCCCAGGCTCATCTTTTGAAGGTGTTGTGCCGGTTTCCTTTGAGGACGAGGACTGTGAGGTCAGATACGGAGTGATCGTGTTGTGAAGTGTTTGCCCACAGGTGATATGGTTTTTTTGGTCCTTTATAATTTTTTGTGTGAGTTCATTTGAGAGTGTAGTGATTGTCAGGTTTCACCCACATGGTTGTTATTGTGGCATTTAGTGCACTGGATGAGGTACACCACATGTTGTGACTGTCATGTGTAGGACCCATGAATCTTGAATGGTGTGTTGTGGGGGGCATTGATCATCGTAGCATTGGAGATATTGTCTGCAGGTTTTGCATCTGTTGTTATGGCAGAGTCCGGTGCTGCTTTGAGCTGGTGTATTCTGGTGTATGGGGTGCTTGCTTCTCATGATGAGTATGGTGAGATTGGGGGGGTTGTTTGAAGGCCAAAAGAGGGGGGTCGGGAAATGTTTCTTTATGATGTGATTCCCCCAAAAAAGATAATACCTCACCCACCTTGTCTCTCTAATATCCTGGGACCAACATGGCTACAACAACACTGCAAACTATTGTTAATAGATCAGAATAGTCCTGAAGTGAATTTATGATAGTACTATGCAGTATAGATTAATAGGGTTCCTTAATTATTCATTTGGCAATGACTGTAGTAAGGAGACTTGTAGGTACTTCCAAAGGCTACCTCTTACGGGCTTTTCTACACATACAGCGCTGCAGCAACGCAGCGGCACCAATGCAGCTGTGCTGCTGCAGTGTGTCTGGTGAAGACTTTCTATGCCAACGGGAGAGAGCTCTCCCAGCATAATAAAACCACCTCCACGAGCAGCAGAAGCTGTCAGTTGGAGAAGCTCGCCCACCGACATAGCGCTGTCCACACCGGTGCTTACATCACTCGGGGGGTGGTTTATTCATATTCCTGAGTGACATTAGTTCTGCTGACATAAGTTGTAATTTAGACATAGCCTTAGAAGGAGGTGGTGAAGCAGCCATAGACTGCTAATGTTTTTGTGGAACTCTTGCTTATGCCTTATGGCTATACGCCCAGTACCCCACGGAGAAGGGGGAGGGATAGCTCAGTGGTTTGAGCATTGGCCTGCTAAACCCAGGGTTATGAGTTCAATCCTTGAGGTGGCCCCTTAGGAATCTGGGGCAAAAATCAGTACTTGGTCCTGCTAGTGAAGGCAGGGGGCTGGACTCGATGACCTTTCAAGGTCCCTTCCAGTTCTAGGAGATAGGATATCTCCATGCTGTAAGAAGGACTGCCAGTTCCTGATGCACCAGAATAATTCTCACTTGAGTCAGACGAGGAAGAGGAAGAGGATGAAACTTCTGGTCCTGAACCATCAATGTCACAGGACCCACATTTTCTCCCATCCTCCTCCTCTGAACCACACCTCATAACACAAGGTGAACTGAATGACTTTGTCAGGGATTTGGAACTACCCAAGCGTAAGGCAGAGCTGTTGGGCTGCAGACTACAGCAGTGGAATCTCCTGGCAGGTGATGTTAGGGTTTCCATGTTCCGTGACCGTCAAAAGGATCTTGTCCCATTTTTCTTCATGGAAGGTGATCTTGTAGCCTGCAACAACATCCATGGTGTGATGGCAGCCCTCAACATAGTTCATGATCCCGATGAGTGGAGACTGTTCATTGATTCATCGAAGACGAGTCTTAAAGCTGTTTTACTGCATAATGGCAATGTTTTGCCATCAATTCCAGTTGGTCATGCAGTCCATATGAAGGAAACCTATGACAACATGAAACAACTTTTGAGGTGCATAAACTATGACCAACATCAGTGCAGCTTTGTGGCGATTTGAAGGTTGTTGCTCTCTTGCTTGGTCTGCAGACTGGATACACAAAGTACTGCTGTTTTCTCTGCGAATGGGATAGTCATGCAAGAGATTCCCACTACATCAAGAAAGATTGGCCACTCCGACAGTCATTGGAGCCTGAGAGGAAAAGTGTTCAGCATCCACCACTTGTTGAATCAAGGAAGATTTTGTTACCATCCTTACACATCAAGCTGGGTCTGATGAAGAACTTTGTCAAGGCCATTGACAAAACACAAGCAGCTTTCAAGTACCTCCGTGGAAAATTTCCAAGATTAAGTGAAGCTAAGATAAAGGAAGGTGTCTTTGTTGGTCCTCAGATTCGTGAACTTTTTCGAGATGATGCATTTGACCATGCACTGCATGGCAAGGAAAAGACGGCATGGAAAGCCTTCCAATTAGTGGCAATAAATTTTCTCGGAAACAACAAGGCAGACAACTACAGGTTGTTGGTGGAAAACCTCCTCAAGGCATACAAAAGCCTTGGTTGCAACATGTCACTAAAGATACATTTTTTGCACTCTCATCTAGATTTTTTTCCACCGAATTGCAGAGCAGTGAGCGACGAGCACGGCGAGCGATTTCATCAGGACATTGCAACAATGGAGAAATTGTCACTATTGCTGGACAGTGACAAGAGATGCTCCATTTAATGAATACAAGAGACAAGCCAAGAAGCGCCAAGTAGACACTGAATAGGACTAAACTATGTACATAATAGTTTTTTGCCTTTTGTTTCATAATAAATTTTATTTATATAACCCTTTGGCTGATTTTTAAAGTGTTACATAAACAGGACAGGTGAAATATTATCATGTAAAGCAACCATAAACACATGAAAAGACCTAGGTTTACAATTTATGATTAAAACTCTACTATCTACACAATATACATAGACATAAAATGTAAAAACTTAAATATCTTAGAAACAGTTGTCAATCAGTTGTTTTAATTGTCATATTTGAATTCAGCACATCAAAATACATAATAAATAGCACATTTTATCTCTGAAGCAGACGACTTCTCAAAAATTGTAGACCAGTGTAGTTTATGAATTTTAAAGTAAATATTAATAGAATCCAAAATAATCTATTCCTCTTCCAATTCTAACCAGTATAATTGACTTTCGTCTGCCTTACATTTTTAGAGTGTCTTTGGGCACGTCTTCGCTACCCGCCTGATTGGCGGGTAGCGATCTATCTATCGGGGATCAATTTATCACATCTAGATGCGATAAAATCGATCCCTGATCGCTCTGCCATCGACTCCGGAACTCCACCGCAGCGAGAGGCGGAAGCGGAGTCGACGGGGGAGCAGCAGCGGTCGACCCGCCGCCGTCCTCACAGCCAGGTAAGTCGACCTAAAATACGCAACTTCAGCTACGCTATTCGCGTAACTGAAGTTGCGTATCTTAGGTCGACCCCCTCTCCCCCGTAGTGTAGACCTAGCCTTAGAGTAGTTTTGATGGCTTCTGGTATTCTTATATCTATGTTGATTAAATTTACTCTGGTTGCCGCTGAAGCCTTGTATAATATAGGGCTCTCTCCAGCACTAGCACTTGTGCAGTTGAAACAATGGTAGTATTGGTGGGAATTTTTCCTACAATCCTCCATGATAGACATGTCTCAAGGCATGGGTTGCATCTTCTTCCTCTTTGCTTACACAGCATCAAACACACTGTCTGGGTTGTGCTCTGTACTCACCCCTCCCCTCTTTAAAATTCCTTCTGAAAACATATGTTGCTATAAGCCTCACAAAATCTAAGGCACATCAGTGTCCTGTGTACTCCACAGCTGGAGGGACACACATTCTGGATTCTGCAGCACTTTAGTGGAAATTCTGCAAACTAAATTTAAAAAATAAAGCTTTTATGAAAGTTGAATAATACTTTCATATTTTTAATTATTTATTTTTACATTACAATACTTTTTTAAAACACATTTTCAGTTTTTCACTATGCCACATATTGTTACCTTTAGTTCCCGAGTAAATGGGTAAAATTCTCAAAAGCACCTCAATGACTGTAGTGCAGACAAATCTCAGTCATTATTGAAAATGGGACTTAGGTTTTCTCTACACTACAGATGCTACAATGGCAAGCTATGATGCTGCAGTTCTACCATAATAGCACTGTAGAGTAGACACGTCCTACATCGACAGAAAGACAGAAACACTGCTCTAGTTAGTTCACCGCCTCTAGAGGTGGTAGCTAGGTTGACAGAAGAACCTAATTCACAGCCTCTGAGTGACAAGCTAGGTCAACCTAAGACTGTTTCCTCATTAGAAATGCTGCAGTGGCACCTAGGGTGACCAGACAGCGAATGTGAAAAAGCAGGACAGGGGTGGGGGGTATTAGGAGCCTATATAAGAAAAAGACCCAGAAATTGGGACTGTCCCTATAAAATCGGGAAATCTGGTCACCCTAGTGGCACCACTGTAGGGCTTTGGTGAAGACTCTCATTACAGCAATGGGAGGGGTTCTCCCCATCGCTGTAGTTAATCCACCTAGAAGTCTTCCGTTGGGCTAGTATTGACTATTCCTGTACCTAAAGCTATGACTACACTACTGCCTATGTCGGCAAAACTTGTCACTCATGGGTGTGAAAATTCTACCCCCTTGAGCGACATAAGTTACACCGACATAAGTGCCAGTGTGCACAATGCTATGTCAGCGGGAGAGCTTCGCCCGCTGACATAGTTTCTGCCTCTCGCAGGGATGGTTTTATTATGCTGATGGACGAGCTCTCTCTGGTCTGCATAGAGCAGTGGTTCTCAACATGTGGCCGGCGGGCTGCTTGCAGCCCAATCGGCACAGAGCTGCGGCCCATTTGACACCCTCAGGGCCATAGAAGTAGTATTTTATGAGGCCCACAATGGTAAATAGGTTAAGAACCACTGGCATAGAGTGTCTTCACCAGATGTGCTGCAGTGGTGCAGCTGAACAAGTAGACATGGCCTAGGTCAGGGGTCGGCAACCTTTGGCACGCGGCTCGCCAGGGTAAGCACCTTGGTGGGCCGGGCCAGTTTATTTACCTGCTGACGTGGCAGGTTCGGCCGTCCCAGGCCAATGGGGGTGGCGGGAAGCGGCGCGGGCAAGGGATGTACTGGCCTAGGTTGATCTAAATTTTAAGGCTATGTCTACATTGGCAATTGAATGACAAAACTTTTGTCTTTCAAAGATGTTTAAACCTCCCTCCTCCCCGAAAGACAAAAGTTTTGCCAACGACAAGAGCCAGTGTGAACAGCGCTTTGTCGGCAGAAGCGCTCTCCTGCCAACAACGCAAAAGCCGCTCGGTGGGGGTAGAAGTTTTTTGTCAGCAGGAGAGCCGACAAACAGCGGATACACTGCGTGACTTTTAGCAGCACGGCTGTAGTGACACAGCCATGTCGCTAAAAGCTGTGTAGGGTAGACATACCCTCAGCGTACACCAGGCCTTTGGCTCCAAAATCAGTTAGGTGCTTTTTAAAATGTTGCCTAAGGTCTAATTGGCTGGCACGTCTGGATCTGAGCGCACACCTCACACTGCATTGGCTGCAGCGGTTACAGGATTGTTTTCCCTACCAGGAGATCCTGCCATAGACTTTTTCTCAAATGAAAGCTGAGACTGTGGAGCAAAACTGGGTAGCCCCAGGCGAGCTCCAGAATTAGGCAGTAAACTGGGCCGTGAGTCTAATCAAACCATGCTCCGCCTTTACCTCTTCACGCTCTGGTTTGGAGTCCTGCTGGGAGAGATCGCAGCTCCTTGGGGCCACGTTGTTAACCGTGACCTGCGCAGAGAGCTGCGCGCCGCGCCGCAATACAGCAGCCTTGAGCTGGGGGGAGGGGGAGGGCCGAGTGTGCCCGGGCGGTACCCGCCCCCCACTCCTGTGCAGTGATTTAAATGTCCCGCTGTGCCCACCCCTTCCCCTCGCCGTGACTGGCTGCTGTTGCAGGGAGGGCGCTCAGCCCAGCCGGCGCTGCCCCCCCCCCTTCCCGCTCAGCTGACAGGCTGGGGGCATTGCATGCATTGCTACCGCCTGAGCGCTCGCTGCTAGCGGCGCGAGCCCTTCGCTGCGCTCTAGTGCCCGGCGGGGTCTTGCGGGAGCGCGAGCCGCGGCTCGGGAGAGTCCGGGAGCGGCGCGAGCCGCGGTTGCTGCCCTCCCCCGGAGCCGCGCGAGACCCTGCCCCTGGGGATGGAGACGCCGCTGCTGTGACCGGCGGCAGGAGCGCGAGAGCCCGGCCCGGCCCCCGCGCGCCGGGGCTAGCACAGAGCAGCAGCAGCAGCAGCAGCGGCGGCGGCTATAGCAGCAGCAGAGATGAGTGGGAGCGCTGCCCCCGGGCCCGGCTCGGCCCCCTGCCGCTTCGCTCACTACTTCGTCGTGTGCGGGACCGACGCGGACAGCGGGCTAGAGCCCGACGAACTGGCCGGTAAGCGGTGGGGACTGCGGGGGGGGGCGCTGCAGTAGGTAGGGGACGCTGGGTGGTTCCCGGGCTGCATTTCATTGCCCCTTCATCCTTGCTGCAACCTTCTGCCGTGTCCTCCCTGGAGCCCCTTTCTCTGCAACCCCCCCCCCCCCCGGATGGCGGTAGTGTTTGTTTGCCCTCCCTGTCATTGCCATGTATTCTCCCTAGCGTTAGCAGGCGGGGGGTGCCTGGGCGGGTGCGTTTGCGCGCTAACAGGTTAATAGCGACTATTAATATCCCGGTGAGAGCAGCGCACCCAGGGGATGCTGGTCCCGCGGGGGCTGCCTGCCTGTGTCTCTGCACAAGCCCTACAGCAGGCCTGGGCACTCTGTTCCCTGCACATCTAGGTGCACAGGCTGTTCGGCGTCTTCATTGTGTTCCTAGTACGCTCCCGGGGAATCACTCCCAAGGGCTTTGCCTAATAATGCGCGGGCGAGGAGGGGGGGGGGGGGCTGCTTCTGAAATCTCATTTGGTAATTTCTCCTTGTATTGCTCGACCTCTTCCCACCCACCCAAGAAGCCTGAGTTCCAGCCACTAATTGCAGCACAAGAAACCAACTGGATGCAAAGCACGATTGCATTCACCGTTCTCTGAAAAGGCTTCCGGCTTCCCTCTGCCCACCGCCCCACTTTCAGTGGCGGTGCTTTATAGAAACCAGCTGCAGTGGCTAGGACTTGTTTATGTCAGTGGGAGTAAGCAGATCACATTTAGATGTGCTGCTGTAATCTTATTACCGCTTGGACTTTATCCTTTAAGTTTAGCTGCATTTGCCTCATACTTCAGAGGTTGCTGTGAAGATGTAATCATTCAGAAACGTGTGCATTTAGCGGTAACTTGGGCTCAAAGAGCAGGAAGGCTACCTTTGTACCTTCTGGCACTATGAAACAGGCGGTTTCTGCCTCTGCCGTGGTTCTCCCTCTTGAAGGTTTGGATTTTCCGCCATTAGTAGAAAATCAAAGTAAATTGTTTTGGAGGGTGTGAAGCACACTAGTATTTCACCGTAGGTCTGAGTTAGGAGGGGGTAACTGATATAGAGGGATATAGGGACAACTAAGAGGCCTTCTTCAAGGTGGTGAACCAAGAATCTTGGGCTGCAGTTGTATTTTAAGTTCTCCAACGCATTCAGCTTCAAACAGAAAAGGAAACGTTTTTAAGAGGGTACTGATAACGTCAGTCCTCCTGTATCAAAATGTTTTACCTCTTCTCCCCTTCCCCTTCTTTGGGGAGGGGAGTCGGGGATGAGAAAGTGATTAAAAGTGTATTTTTTTTTTTAAAAATGTAACTTGTCCAGCCAGTGTGGAGGTGGTAAAATTTTGTTAGAAACCAGTTTATGTGAAAGCACTTTAAATGCTGTTCCAACTCAATTTGAAGGCCAGTGCAGAAATGATTAAAAATGGAGTGTTTATTCATGAATCTTACTGATGAAAACCAAAAAGTCTGCATTTATTCATTGCTGGCCAGTACATTATAAATATACAGTGGCTGTGCTTCACCCAGTGTGGTGGGACTCCCTTAGATGGACATTGCAAAAGGAGAATGTTGCAAATATAAAAATAACTGAATGTTCTATCAAATGTGACCCCCACACACACACACTCTTCCTCTTCCTCCCCCCCCCTCCCAATTTAAGTCTGGAATAAAATAAAAAATCTAGGGGGATTGGAAATTTTGAATAGTGTAATAAAATCTTGGAGGGAGAGGGAGTTTGAAAGACTGGGTGAAATAAAGAATACTTTCTTCAATTATTCTGGCAGGATTTTCTCCCAAATTTTCATAGAATCCAGGCGGGACTATCCCAGTATAAAAGTGACAAAATTTACTGCAGATTTCTAGAGTCTCAAATTTTAATTTTCTGAAATAACTTTTGGAGATGAGGTGGTCTTGTTCTTAGCATTGAGTTGCATATTTTGGGAAGTTAATAGAAAATCCATTCAACTGTATTTTTGGATTGTACATTCAAATAAAGGCAGGTGACATTTACGGAACAAATAATTAGAAAGTTATTAAAAATTGAATTTTTACTTTAAAAATACCAAAACATTAAACCAACCACAGCTTTGTCTGAGGTTTAATTGCACAAAGTCAAGAAATTCCACACTAGAGCCCTAATCCTGCAGACTGTTATGCAGGTGTATAACTTGACTACTCACGTGAATAGTCCCCATTGCTGTCAATGGGACTATGTACTTGAGTAAAGTTACCCATGTATGTAAACATTTGCAGGATCAGGGAGTAAGGTTGCTGTGGGAAGCTTAAATCTGCCTGGTGGTGTGCATCACTGCCGTAAGGATTTTCATTATATAATGGATCTTGACATACTGGACAATAATAGAAAGATCTTTATTTTCTGAACTTTTTTAGTAAGACTGAGACTATTTGAATTTCATTCTCTTGTCTAAAATATATTAATCTAAGGTTCAAAATAATTGCATCTGTCCCTTTGTATTAATGTAAATTGTGTAATCACATAATGAAAGACCCTGTGTGCTGTGCACTAGGCACATAGATAAGGTTATGCTGGGACTGTTAATTTAAAAGTTCTTGTCTTAAAATTGATACTTTCATTTGCATATCTAAATTCTGCTAGTTTCAGTAGAAAACTCCTGGTTTATGTGGTATCTCACCACTGAAGGTGAACAGTGTACTAAATCTGACTTGCATAATATAACCTTTTAAGGTTTTCACACTTTAAACTTATTGTTTCTTATTCCTGTTTCTGAAAATAACTTGCTAGCCAACACTGTCTTAGGAAGAGTTTATCACCACCTCATATATGAATTACCCTGTTTCCCCGAAAATAAGACATCCTCCGAAAATAAGGCCTACTTACAGTTTTGCCTCTCGTTGTAATATAAGGCATCCCCCCGATAATAAGACCTCCCCGATAATAAGGCAAAAAAATGTGTACCGTATTCTTCTTCATTGAAAAATAAGACATCCCCTGAAACTAAGACCTAGCGCATCTTTGGGAGCAAAAATTAATATAAGACACTGTCTTATTTTCGGGGAAACAGGGTAGCTGACTTACAATTTCTGCTTAAGCTATTTCACATAGTAAGTCAAAATGAGGACTGTTCATGGGTGAATATAAATAATATACTGTACTTTTTTGAGGTTTCATTTCACGTGTTAATTTAGTGTCTTCAGTTCATCAGTTCTAACACCTCTGGTCAGACTTTTTTCTTTCAGTAGGAAGAATTGGCATTGTCAGGTCTAGGACAAGAGGGGTGTGTGTGTGTGTGTGTGTGTGTGTGTGTGTTGTTGAAAACCTGAACTCATAGGGGATGTATTAAAATATTTGTTTAAAAATACATGACTTGAAAGCATCTTAAAAAAATATTGTCTTTAACTCTGATAAAACAGCATTAGAATAACTCAAGTTTTAAAGTAGTCCAATTCCAACAATATGGCTTGAGTATGTACATTGCACATTTTGCTGTTCAACTTAGTAACAATCATATAAAAGTAATATACTTTAACTCAATAATGTTTACAGTAACACTGTAAAAACATCCCAGAACTCTCCCTCCACCCCTCCCCCGGTATACCATATTAAACAAAACTGTATGGCTAAGCTATAGATGTGTTGCTTATTATGCTTGTTTGTCTCACTGTTACTTTGACCTTCCTCTGCTTAGTTGTTGCATCTACCTGTTTTCTCTTGTCATATGCTTTGACTGTAAGCTCTTTGGTGCAGTGATTTTCTAGTAGATCTGTGCATAGCCCCTGGCACAGTGTGTCCCAGATGCTCAGTTGGGACCTCTGAGTGCTGCAGCAGTACAAAAAAATGTTGTTACATAAACTGATCAAGATTCTTATTGGCCCCTTTGCATTATACTATAAAGGTTTAATGAGAGCACAGTAATAAGGATAATACATCTTATTGCATTAAAATAATGTAAATTACTTTTGATATTTTTAATGAGATTTATGGTACTGGAACAATATTGCAAAACCAGCAGCATGGACATTAGTCTGATTACGGGTCTGGGCAACAGTAACAGCTTCCTTCCTTGGTTATGATTTAATGGCAGGTGAAGTGGCTTGTTGACTATTATATGATGGAGATAGAGGGGCCTGAACAGCAACTTACTTTCTTTCTTGTTCATACAACATAAAAAAATGTGTGGACTGGCCTGGGGCTGTAGTGTAAATTAGACCTTTGAAGCTGTTAGAGAAATATATTCATCTATATCTGTATAGATTGTCATCTTCTATGTGTGTGTTTAAAATTAAAAAAAAAATTAAATACTGGCATAATGGCATTATGTAGCTTCGATAGGGTTCCCATCTCTGTATCAGACTGCAGTGAATCATAGGCTTCCAGGAGAAGGACAGTTACTCCAGTGACAGGAAAACTATCCCCCAATCCAGCAACGTAATTAAGCACGTGCTTAACTTTAAGTATGTAAATCTTGTTATAGTCCCTATTCACATGCTGTTAAGCACATCAGTAAGTGCCTTGCTGAACTGGGGTCTTAATAGAATTGAGTTACATTTGGGAACTCAAAATATGTCAGAAATTGGAAGAAGTTAGCTCTCCTGCTATGTGAGTAGTACCATATATTTTTCCCTAATGATTTTTGAATGGAAGTTAGATTCCCCTCTTTCCCCCACCCCACGGGACTCATTTGGGATCAGCAGTGAAGCACAGACACTTCACTAAGTCATGGGGCTTACTGAGAAGTTGCCAAATGAGTCAGCATTCCAACATCATCTGGAATTACATGATCTGTGTGTTCCCTTTAACTAGGGATAGCCCTTGTAGTACACATTACCTACATTTAAACATAACTTGGCCGTGTGTGTGTGTGTGTGTGTGTGTGCGTGCATTCTGCTTAATTTTGTGGAAACAACCTAGTGACTTATTTTGTAAACAATGAGTGTTTATAAACAAGCTGTCTTGTAAATTAAATTTGCCATCACAATGCAACAATGTCTTAGTTTGCTTAGTTCCTCTGTGCTCTCTTTAATGTTAGTTCATTTTGAGTGCTTATTTATCAAATAAGAAATGGATCCAATGCCATAATATCCAATTAATATTTTTATCCTAAGGGTAATTCATTGGCAGTTTAATTTACTGAAAATGTGTCTCTAGGTACCTGGCCTTTAATGTGTTGAATGCTGGAGGTGTTTGTAACGTCGTATATATGTGATTTCAAGCCAAGAAACTACTTGGCGCTACTACAAAACTGGTTTTGAAGCTGGAAGAAAATCTCCTCTTATGGTGGGTGAGAAAAGAGGATTCAAGCTTGTGCTGGAGCTTAATAGCTAGTTGGCATCAGAAGAGGAGCAATATGTTTGATGTGACCTGTATCCTGAAGAGCATGAAAATTCAGTATTTGTTTGTGTCCTATTGAACTCTGTACCAAATGGCGTGTATGACAACTTTTCTCCCGTGTCCTGAGATGGAAACACAGTAAATTCAAATTTATTTTTCTCTTTAAGCCGCCTACTTTTTCAGACAGAAACTAAAGCAGCTATTAAACTGTCAGCTTCAGATTTACATGGCTATAAAATGAATCCATCCAAGTAAATACTGAGACTTGGCCCAGGGTGTAAAAGGAAAGATAACAGTTCAATTAGTGAAATTTATGGACATGAATTAAATAAGTTTGGGGAGTTTTAAATTTTGAATACTAACTGTACTTTGAAGATAGCATTTATCAAAAATGTTGTACTGCAGCTTAATTTTTTATACCTTTATTGCATTAATTGTGGTACTATGTAATGTTGTTGTAACCATGTCAGTTCCAGGATATTAGAGACAAGGTGGATGGGGTAATCTCTCTTATTGGACCAACTTCTGTTGGTGAGCGAGACAACAAGCTTTAGAGCTATCTAAAGCTCTTCTTCAGGTCTGGGAAAGGTACTCAGTGTCACAGCTAAATACAAAATTGAAGAGAGTTTTAGCATATCTCTATCTCTTCAAGCTCTCTTCAAGCGATTAAAAAATTAATTGAAATTAATTATGCTGTTAAATGGTATTCTATTATTATTATTTAAATATTTTTGGAAGTTTTCTACTTTTTCTAATGTATTGATTTCCATTCCAACACAGAATACAAAAAGTGTACAATGCTCACTTTATATTTTTATTACAAATATTTGCACTGTAAAAAAAAAATAGTATTTTTTATTTGACCTCATACAAGTATCGTAGTGCAATCTCTTTATCATGAAAGTGCAACTTACAAGTAAGTGTGTGTGTGTGTATATATATATATATATATATATATATATATATATATATATATATATATATATATATATATATATATATATATATATATATATAAAAATAAATTTTGTAACGTAACTGCATTAAAAACAAAAGTTAAACTTTAGAGCCTACAAGTCCACTCAGTCCTACTTCAGCCAATTGCTCAGATAAACAAGTTGGTTACAATTTGTAGGGGATAATGCTGCCCGCTTCTTATTTACAATATCACCTGAAAGTGAGAACTGGAGTTGGCATGGCACTGTTGCAGCCAGCGTTGCAAGATATTTACATACCAGATGTGCTAAAGATTTGTATGCCCCTTCATGCTTCAGCCACCATTCCAGGGAACATGTGTCCATGCTGATGACGGGTTTTGCTCAATAACTGTCCAAAGCAGAGCAGATTGATGCATGTTTATTTTCATTATCTGAATCAGATGGCACCAGGAGAAGATTGATTTTCTTTTTCGGTGATTTGGGTTCTGTCGTTTCTGCATCATAGTGTTGCTCTTTTAAGACTTGTGACAGCATGCTCCACACCTCGTACCTCTCAGATTTTGGATGACACTTCAAATTCTTAAACCTTGAGTCGAGTGTTGTAGCTATTTTTAGAAATCTCACATCGGTACCTTCTTTCCGATTTGTCAAATCTGCAGTGAAAGGGTTCTTAAAATGAACAACATGTGCTGGGTCATCATCCAAACTGCTAACATGAAATACATGCAGAATACGGGTAAAACAGAACAGGAGATGTACAGTTCTCCCCCAAGGAGTTCAATCACAAATTTAATTAACACATTACTTTTTTAACAAGCATCATCAGTATGGAAGCATGTCCTCTGGAATGGTGGCCGAAGCATGAAGGATCATACTAATATTTAGTATATCTGGCATGTAACTACCTTGGAACGCCAGCTACAAAAATGCCATGCGAATGTCTGTTGTCACTTTCAGGTGACGTAAATAAGAAGCAGGCAGCAGTATCTCCCACAAATGTAAACAACCTTGTTTGTCTTAGTGATTGGCTGAAGTAGGACTGAGTGGACTTGTAGGTGCTAAAGTTTTACGTAACTGCACTCAAACACAAAACAATGTAACAAAAAATATATACATTTGTAAGTTGCACTTTCACGATAGAGATTGCACTATAGTACTTGTATGAGGTGAATTGAGAAATAATATTTCTCCTATCATTTTTACAGTGCAAATATTTGTAATAAAAAATAATATAAAGTGAGCACTGGACACTTTGCAGTCTGTGCTGTAATAGAAATCAATATATTGGAAAATGTAGAAAAACATCAAAAAATATTTAATGTCAATGGTATTCTATTGTTTAACAGTGCAATTAATCATGATTAATTTTTTGAGTTAATTGCATGAGTTAACTGCGATTAATCAACGGCCCTAATTGTAAGGTGAGATTTTTAGTAAGAAAACTGACTCAATGCCTTGTAGGAATAGATGTTCGATAAATGGAAAATCTTCCTTTCCTCAATTTTACGACCCACAGAGTAGAGAGCCATTAAAATTCTCACTTAGTTTCCCAGTTTAGACAAATCCTTACTGGCCCTACTAGAACATAATTTCACAATTAGTTATTTTGGACTGTCATATTCAGAATAATAATGGCCTTCTCTCAATTTGGTTTGTTGAAGTATAGTGTTATAGTAGTAATGCTGGTTAACTTCCTTGTATAGACAAGACCATAGAAAGGGATCTTGTCACAGTTGCAGTTCCTGTTCCTGATTTTTTTTTTTATTATTTTTTTCCCCTTCTTGTTAGAATTGTAAATGAATGGACAGCCCAGAGGCTATTTATATTTAATTCCAACTTTTTTTTTTAAATAAGATGAGAAGTCTGGGGCCTTTGTAAATTTGTTAGCCTAGGATTGTCAAGGTAAACCATCAGGATGTGACCCTGGAAAGGACAGACAGAGAAGCTGGTTACTGACACCATACAGGTCAATGAACTTTTTCTTCCATCTCAAGAGTGTGGGGTTGTGATGGAATTGTTTGGGGACCTGGAACTCAGTCAGAGCTCTTGGAAGTGATGGAGTTTTAACATCCATCACTTGAACAGAAGGGGACGCTTTCTCAAATGAAATGCTAGGAGAGAAGGTCTGTAAGAGGTGTAATGGGTCACCTAAACAGGTTTTACTGAGTCATACACACAATGTGGTGTACATATGGATGGAGAGAATAGACTTTCTATTGTAATAGCTGATAAGGACAAGCTGGAGTTTCCATAATAAAACACTATGTACAAGAAAACATGGGGAAATGTATATGGAATAGTGTTCCTGGTGTTTAAAATATGTCTTAGATTTTTGTCAGTGTAGATGAGAATTGCTTTTTTTTATCTTGGTCTGCTTATGTGACGCGTCACCCCTCTACTTAAAGGGAATATGGTGATCCTCTTCACTTTCATCTTCTTGTGACAGTGCTATAAATAGGACATAAATGGGATCGTGTATTTTTGTTCCCCTGAAACAGCTTCAAACTTGAGGGTAGATGATGGCAGTAACAGCTTGTTCTGTAACTTTTAATCCCCCCCCCCCCCCAAAAAAAAAAAACAAAAAACCCCTCTTATAGGTTCAACAAGCAGATCCCTAGATCAATGAACCTAAGTGAAAATACTTGGGAATTAATGATTCTATCAAATTTAATTTCATTCTATTTGATGGGCTCTTTAATTTGAGCCTAATCCACATAACTTCCCACAAACTCCTTCCTCAAAAATGACCTGTTTTCTAACTGGCCAGTAGCCAGTAACTAATTCCTGAGTTACTGGGAATGTCCTATGTCAATGTACTCCCGGCATAATGTGGTGGCTCATAACAAAAAGTTAACAATCTCAATATCCTTTGACCCCCAAATCTGCCTATAATATATTTTTTGATAATGAGACCAATAGCCAGTTTACAGTGGGGAAAATTACACAAGTCTTTTTCTTACAAAATACACAATCCTAGAATTAGTATATAATAGAAAGTTAGTGCACTGCTTCTTATAACTTTCTGAATTACATCTTAAAAATACACTGTCCTAGGAAAACTCTTGATGCCAAAGGAAATAAGGCATCCTTTGCTCATATTTGTCAATGTCCTTGATTAGCAGAGAATCCAGCTACAATAGTCTCCAATAAGGAGACTGGCTTGTTTGGTTACCCAGCGAACTTATCGCTACAGGTGTCACTATTTGTTGTACTGTCTTAATTTATTCTAACCATAACATTGAGCCCCTTATTTTGGGTTATACATACTGTAGATTAACTCTTACTGTGTTTGACCATATTTTTCTCTGAAACAGTCTTAACCATTCACTTGCATTTGCCTATGAGAATAAATACCTCCTACACAAATAAAATCTAAAAAAGGAGAAGCTAAAAGTAACCTGGAATCATTCACACTACACAAAAGAGAACTTAATGTACTTCTCACCTGCTGCACTAGCACAATAATGCAGTGGTGTGTGTTTTTTTTTTTTTTTTTTTTTTTTAAACACTCATAGAAGAACATGTGACAGACATATTAAAAGAACACTGTCTAGTAGTAAAGACCTGTAGTTTGTATAAAGGCCGGGGGAGGGAGGGGACGGACTTGCAGACATTCACACCCCAAAATTAACAATGTTTTATAATTGGCTTTTTTAACCAGCCTAGGATACTGAGGTCCTTGCTAGGATCCATATAAAAGAGAGAGCTCAAGGATTGTTGACAGGCTGAAAGAATAGTAAATATTGTACCCTACCTGATATGTCTCTTTAATGTACCATTATTCAAGAGTTTGTTTACAAGGACTTGACTGTATTGCTCACATTGCTCAAGATCAGGTTCTCCTTGGCACCTGCAGCAGACCGTTGGAAATAAGGATTCATCAAGCTTTTTCATAGCTGCCTTGTCAATAGTGATGTTCAGGTTGCATACCAAATCTGTGACCTAGTTAGAAACAAATGTCTCTTCACTATGCATACTAAAAACATCTGTTAGGTCCCCTCTTAATGTAAAACTAAATCTTATTACTCATGGATTTAATGTAAAAATTTCAGCATTTCAATGTGGATATTTGACGTTTGAATTTTTGAAGGAGCATTCCCTGATACAGAAGTTACTTTTTTTAAAAAAAGCTTAAAGATCTTCTAGATCTGAAATGGCCCTGCTCTGAGTGATGGTATAAAAGTTAAGGTAACTTTAATCAGAATGTACGTGATGGATCTTGAAAGAATATATGCTTTTTGACTACAAAAATAACTTTTTAAATACTCATTAAAAGATTATTCTAAAAACAAAACAAGAATCAATATGACACTTCTCTAAAACTCACACTGGAGGACAAAAATGTATTCACCTTGGAATATGTATGCTTAATTTCAATTAACTAGTAGCTTGCTTGTATCCTTTATTAAACAAGAAATTATAATGTGAAGTATCTAGTGCTAGCTAATCTAATTATTTAACTGGTTTTAATTCAGCCATAAAATGCACCCTGCTTCCAGGCAATCTACATAACATTTTCAGGGCTTCAGTGGACCTTCACAGTGGGGAAGCCAGAATTACTCCCCTCACCAGAGATGTGGGGAGGGATTTAATCTGCAAAGCCCTATAAAGCATAGTGACAGCTATTCTATGTTGTTGACAATGGCAGAATTTTTCCTTAATGCGAGGTGTCATTTTATATACGTTGGCTACTGCAGATAATTTTATCTGCTAGTGACTTATATAATTTCCATTATTTTAAAAAGTAAGTATTTTGTGCTTATCTACACATTCATGCATGTTAATATTTTCTTGCACAAAATGGCCAGCTATGTGTCTTAACTGCACACTTGTGCATACAATTGCATGTCTGATTTCTATATGCTATTCCTACAATCACACATTCTCTAAAATTTGGGCTGTCCAGCAATAAAATGCTTCAGGATTCTTATCAATGAAAGACAATAGATGTAAAGGGTTTATAGTAGAATCATGAAGCAAAGCATTAATTTACTCAACTACTACTCCTATCAATGAAATGTACTAAGGTATTTATAACTTGGTTAGGGAATGAGTTTTAGTCTGTCCATTGAAAATTGGGAGACAGATGGAGCCTGCTGCAGTAGTGTATGGAGAACACACATTAACTTTTTTTCTTGATTAGTGATTGGGGCTTTTTGTTTTACATCACACACTAAAATAATAAGACAAATGAAAGTAGCATGTAATTGGATAAATCTTTTTTGCTTTTAGTTGTCAGTGGGTTGCAAGGAAGGACATGCTGCTCAATTATTTAATCATGTGATGGACTTCAGAGAAAAATATACTAACTGCTAAATTTTTTTTTTCTTCCATACTAGGCGATGGTATTAAACAAGTTGTAAAATGTTAGTTTTCAGAATTTTGTATCAATCAATTTCCTTATTTTAATATCTCAGAAGCTAGCATTACAACTAAGTTATGAGTATAGCCGGTTCCCATATATGAAGCGTTTTTTGTTAATCTGTATAAATATTAACTCCCACAACTGAGTACTGAAACAGGGCAGAACATTCAGAAACAGTACAATACTGAGTAAAATGAGATGTTGATGGATGGGAAGTGAAAGGATATTTGGAAGAAATACAGAAGAGTGACCATTTTTACAGATTACCAGGAATGTTTTATTTCTAAGTGGTTTTCAGTGAAAACAAATGCTATCTCTCTACCTTTTAAAAAAAAAAAGTCTTTAAAATTTCTGATAGTGTATTCTTGTGCTGCTTACTTATTTCATTATATTAAATAAGAGTCGTTATGAAGAACAAGTTTTTAAATATACATAATGCACCACTTTTCATTTTGTGACCTTCGGCTGCAGTCACTACAATGATCATTCAACTAAGTGTTTGTCTACAAAGATGATAATGATTGGCAACTACTCAGCACAGATGGATTGTGTGATCAGCCTTTTCCCAAGATAATACTACTTTGGGTGGATTGTCTGCTCTACTACTTGCAGATACGCAGACTTTTTCAGGCTTTAAAGATGTGACACCAGATGTTGTGCTATTTTAATCCAAGCAGGAACATTCAGATTTAATATTCGTTTTTTTTAAACTGAGGAATGACTAAGATCTAAATATTTTTTGTCTAAGGAATGTTACTAAGCAGTCATTCCTTTAATTAAAAAAAAGTGGACCTCTGTGTTGGGTGGGATAACTAAAAGTGCCTTATGTCCTATGTATAAACAGAAAGTGCCTGTAGAATGTCTCGTAAATCTTCTATCAGAGTAGTGACTTTTTAACCATAGCACTGCAAGATATAGAGTACATCTTTGGTTGCTTGTTTCATCTTTTTCCTTTTGAAGCTCATAAAAAAATATTGTGCAGTATTGCGTAGCGTGTTGTATACCATGAAATAGTTTTCTACTCTTGTATGTAATACAGGAGGTCGGCTGTCTCATAGAAACAGTTTTTTCCTGAGCTACTCCCGTCCCCTCTTCTGTGCTCTTTGTCCTGACCAGCAGGTGAAAAAGAGCTGAACTTTTTGATGAGGTTGCCCTAATCATGACCTCAGAAAGCTTAGTGCCCTGATTTGTTCCTGCTGGCTGCACAACAGCTGAACGAGAGTGAGCCAATGTCTTAAGTTGTGTTTTGCAGTCTGGATGTATGTGGATTTCCACACCTCTTTCCATCAGAATTAATGCAGTTGAGAGATCTGGTATCGTCTTGGAGCAGGAAAAAAAAGCACCAGTTAAGGTCTCTTCTATGGACACTCTTGTGCTTCTAGGAGTTGCTAGTTCTCCTGCAGGTGCTCAATTATAAATTGGCTAAAATATGTCAGTTTAGTATTTCTAACTGCTCCATAACATTTGAAATTGTGATAATCAGTAATTTCTAGGGCTGTCAAGCGATTAAAAAAATCAATTGCATGATTAATTGCACTGTTAAACAATAATTGAAAATGTAGAAAACATCCAAAAATATTTAAATAAATGGTATTCTAATATATTGATTTCAATTACAACACAGAATACGAAGTGTACAGTGCTTGCTTTATATTTATTTTTGGTTACAAGTGTTTGCACTGTATAAAAACAAAAGAAATAGTATTTTTCAATTCACCTAATACAAGTACTGTAGTGCAATCTCTTTATCATGAAAGCTAAACTTACAAATGTAGAATTATGTACAAAAAACCTGCATTCAAATATAAAATTTTAGAATCTGCAAGTCCTACTTCTTGTTCAGCCAACTGCTCAGACAAACACATTTGTTTACATTTTGCAGAAGATAATGCTGCCCGCTTCTTGTTTACAATGTCACCTGAAAGTCCGAACAGGCGTTCGCACTGCTGTAACTGGCATCACAAGGTATTTACATACCAGATGCTTTAAAGAGTCATATGTCCCTTCATGCTTCAACCACCATTCCAGAGGACATGCATCCATGCTGCTGATGGGTTTTGCTCAATAACAGTCCAAAGCGGTGCAGACTGGTGCATGATCATTTTCATTATCTGAGTCAGATGCTACCAGCAGAAGGTTGATTTTTTTTTTTTTTTTTTTTTTTTTTCTTTCTTTCTTTCTGGTGGTTTGGGTTCTGTAGTTTCTGCATCGTAGTGTTGCTCTTTTAAGACTTCTGAAAGCATTCTCTACACCTTGTCCCTCTCAGATTTGGAAGATGCTTCAGATTCTTAAACCTTGGGCCAAGTGCTGTAGCTATCTTTAGAAATCTCACTTTGGTCTCAAATCTTTGCATTTTGTCAAATCTGCTGTGAAAGTGTTCTTAAAATGAACATGTGCTGGGTCATCAATCGAGACTGCTATAACATTAAATATATGGTAGAATGCAGGTAAAACAGAACAGGAGACATAAAATCCCCCCTCCCCCCCCAGGAGTACAGTCACAAATTTAATGCATTATATTTTTGAACGAGCGTCATCAGCATGGAAGTATGTCCTCTGTAATGGTGGTTGAAGCATGAAGGGGCCTACAAATGTTTAGCATATCTGGCACATAAATACCTTGCAATGCCGACTACAAAAGTGCCATGCAAATGCCTGTTCTCGCTTTCTGGTGACGTTGTAAATAAGAAGCAGTTAGCATTATCTCCCGTAAATGTAAATAAACTTGTTTGTCTTAGGAATTGGCTGAACAAGAAGTAGAACTGAATGGACTTGTAGGCTCTGAAGTTTTGCATGGTTTTGTTTTTGAGTGCGGTTACATAACAAAAAAAATCATTATTTTGTAAGTTGCACTTTCACGACAGATTGTACTACAGTATTTGTATGAAGTGAATCGAAATACTATTGAATTTTTTTATAGTGCAAATATTTGTAATAATAATATATACTTTGATTTCAATTACAATACAGAATACTACATGGAAAATGTAGAAAAACATCCAAAATATTTATTAAATTTCAATTGGTAGTCTATTGTTTAACTGCGATTAAAACTGTGATTAATCTCGATTAATTTTTTTGAGTTAATCACGTGAGTTAACAGCCCTAGTAATTTCCTCTTGGATTTCAGCTACTGGTAAATATTTTCTGTTCTAAATTCTACATCCCTGATTTTGAAGGAGTCCAGTGTATTCATACTTGTGGATGCAACACCATCAAGTGGCTTTTAGACTAATAAAGGAATGGTTGTGTGGAAACTGAGTTATGGTAAATCTTAGTTAACTTGGGCTGTAGTCCACGAAAGCTTATGCTCTAATAAATTTGTTAGTCTCTAAGGTGCCACAAGTACTCCTGTTCTTCTTTTTGCGGATACAGACTAACACGGCTGCTATTCTG
Organism: Chrysemys picta bellii; assembly: GCF_011386835.1. NCBI lineage: Eukaryota > Metazoa > Chordata > Testudines > Emydidae > Chrysemys > Chrysemys picta. Next base: position 108,744,443 of record NC_088791.1, read on the forward strand.
AAACCTGTCATTATTAGGGAAACTATTTCCAACTTTCATGTATTGTATGGGTCTAACTCCGGGATCGGCAACCTTTGGCACGCGGCCCATCAGGGAAATCCGCTGGTGGGCTGGGATGGCTTGTTCACCTGTAGCATCCGCAGGTTAGGCCAATCGCAGCTCCCACTAGCCGTGGTTCACCGTTCCAGGCCAATGGGGGCGGCGGGAAGCGGCAGCCAGCACATCATATTGAATGGCTATCTTAGATTCATAGGGTTGGAAGGGACCTCAGGAGATCATCTAGTCCAACCCCCTGCTCAAAGCAGGATCAATCCCCAACTAAATCCCCAAATGGCCCCCTCAAGGATTGAACTCACAACCCTGGGTTTAGCAGGCCAACGCTCAAACCACTGAGCTATCCCTCCCCCCACTGAGCTATCCCTCCCCCCACTGAGCTATCCCTCCCCCCAATCCCTCGGCCCGCGCCGCTTCCCGCCACCCCCATTGGCCTGGAACGGTGAACCACGGCTAGTGGGAGCTGCGATAGGCCGAACCTGCGGACGCTGCAGGTGAACAAACCGTCCCGGCCCGCCAGCGGATTTCCCTGACTGGCTGTGTCCCAAAGGTTGCTGATCCCTGCTCTAACTAATAAAATGGGAAACTAAAACAGGGGTTGGTTTCAGGTTTAGTCTTAAACACTCCAGTATCCTCAGCAGAAACCAGGAGTATTCTCCACTTTCTCTTTCACTCTCTTCCTCCCTCCCCTCCTCACCTCACCTGCAACATTTTAAGGGGAAAAAAAAAAAATCTTATCTTGCTGTATGTCCTTAGTAACGTCAGTGGGAGCCGCATAAGTATCTGAGACCACCTGAAGTGTGATTTCATTCAAAACAAATTCTTAGGACCAAGGTCTCAACCCTGGAATATTTGGTAAACCAATGAAAGTGTCGTCCAAATCAGGCAGCAGCATCAGGCCCAGTAGCTGGTTTCTAAAATGTACTAAGTGTGGTATCCATCTTTCTCTTGGTGCTGATAGCGCCTCATGCATAGGAAGTGTTTATTGATGCATCATCAAAAATGTTGGAAATAATTTCCGTAATGAGCGTACAAAGGTTTACCATGACTCAGTTTCCACACAAGCACTTCTTTATTAGTCTAAAGGACACTTGGTGTTGGTTACATCCAAAATAAAATACAGGCATATACACACTTATACTGTATATGGTAGCAATAATACAGTATAACTATTGGCCAAAATACTTACAACAGGATCAGGCCTGTCCCCTTATGGTGTCATCAGAGGGGTAAATCAAAACTGACAAAGAAATCCCTAAAAACCTTGCCTTTTATATACTGTAACTTTCAAGGGATGTCTTTGCTGGTTACTGGGCCTTAGCTAAGGCCAGATGAGGCATTTTTAAATAAATATATTAAACAACCCTATATAGCAGGTTATTTATTGCACCTCATACCCAATTAACTGTTTTTGTTTTTTGTTTTTTTTTTGTTTTTTTTGGTTTTTTTTTTTAATTTCTATTACCTCAGCCCAAACATAAGATAATGCTGGTATTTCAAGGGACACTACAAGTTTAACACAAACAATTTTCTCATGATTTCACTCTTTTTAGTTACATGCTTTTGGCATATTACTTGTGAGAACATCCAAACTGAATTTAAAACCATAGTTCACCCAGGACTCATGTAGGCTTATATTCCTACAGTAAGCATGCATGGTGCTTTATAGATGCAGACAAAGTTCCTTCCTTGAAGAACTTACAATCTTGGGCCCTGATCACACAAGCAGATCCACAGAAATAAAATGGGGCTCCAGGTGGGCGCAAGAGTTTTCCCCTTCCTGGATCTGCTTGCACGGTCAGGGCATAAGTTAGAATGTGTGGCCAAAGGGAATTGAAGGTGATATGACCAAAGATTCTTTTTTGTGTACATAGGGGTGCTCCACTTCAGGTGCGTGTGTGGGTCTCAAGCCCTTGATTAGAGACTTGTCATTAGCAGTGTCTGTTCAGCCTGCTCATGCGCTCTAAACAACTTTATGCCACACTGCAAGGGTACATAGGGCTGCATGGGCCAACTGCCCTTGGTTTCTTCTGTACCACCTCAGCTCTAGCATGTCTGCCTCATGAGTGCCTCAGTATGTGGTGTTGGTTGTTGTGAGAGGTTTCAGGTTTTTCCTCTACCCCCACTCTTCCTCCCCCAAGTTTGCAGGCTGCAACCTTTTGTCCACCTCCCTGCTCTTGGAGGCTGTCATTTCCATCAGGCCTAGCAGTATGTTACAAGAGACAAGTGAGTAATGGATGGTATAGCTCAATGTTTTATAGCCTCCACTTTGCATCCCTCCTTCCCACCTTCTCTTCGCTATCCATCTTCAGGGACTTCTCTCATGAGACTACACTGAGTCAAGAAGTATGCTCCCTCCTTTGTTTAGGAGCAGTAGAGTCAGGCCCTTCCCCTGACAGGCGGAAAGGGTTTTACTCAAAGTATTTTCTTGTATCAAAGGAGGATGGAGGGCAGGGGTGCTGGAACGGGTGGGGGGGACCAGGGGACAATTGCCCTCCACTTTATCAGCAGTAAGGGCAAGCAATGGGGGGGGGCATGGAGAGGAGCAAGCCCCTCAAGAGGGGAAGAAGTGGCACTGGAGGGCTGGGTCACGGTTCAGGTGCCAGTGGCCTCTCCACTTTTAGGGAGCTGCTGCTGCTCCTGATGGAGGATGGAGACCGACCTTAGATCTAAGACAACTGAGCAAATATTTGAAGTCTTAAAAGTTCCACGTGGTGACTCTGGCAGCTATAATCCTTTCTCCAGAAGCAAGAGAGGTGTCGGGCTGAAACCCAGTTTCCATATAGTGATACATTCCCCCACACGGGAGATACCTGTGCTTTGTCATGGGCTGGGATCATTTTCAGTACAGAGTACTTCCCTTTAATCTGTCATCCCCCAAGAATGTTCTCAAAGATTTTAATGGTAGTAATTGCTTAGAGAAGCAATTTTAGCCTTCCCGTATCTCGCTGAATGGCTGCTCAAGGTCTGATCTGACAAAGAGAGACTGACTTCCATCCAGATCGCTTTATACCTTTTCCAGGAGTTGGGTCTTGACTAAACGTGAAGAAGACCAAGTTAGCCCCTGTACAGAGAATATAATTCATAGGGGCATATTCGTTGGCAGCCAGGGCCTCCCTTCCCACAGATAGATTCATAACTTTGTCAAATCTGGTCAAGGCAATTCAAGGAAGACCTGTATTACAGAAAAGGTGCTCTTTTGGAGCACCTGGGTCATGTGGCAGCTTGCACCTTCATTACCGAGCATGCAAGATTAACCCTCGGCTGGTTCAGAAGGAACTATTCCTCAACCAGAGATAGCTTGGACAAACAAGTTATGGTTCTCCTCCAGGTCAAGTACTCTCTTAATTGGTGGAAAGATCAATACAATGTTTACACAACCATCCCTTTCATTCACCCAGCTTCAACAATAACTGAGACCGTGGACACATTGCTGTTAGAGGGGAGAACACCTCAACACACTCACAACTCGGGGCAGATGATCACCTCAGGAAACTCATCTCCATATCAACTTGTTGGAACTCAGGGCAGTCAAGAATGCCTGCCTTCAGTTCCTACCCCTCAAGGGCAAATCAATAAGAATCGTGATGGACCATGTGGCTTGTATGTTCTATATCAACAAGAGGGAGGAGCAAGATCCCACTCTGTGCACTGAAGCTATAAAATTTATAGAACTGGTGTATAGCCCATCAAATTCAGATCTCCACCTTCTACCTTCCTGGAGTCCAGAATGTCACAGCCAATACACTCAGCAGGTGAGTCTCCCAGAACTACAAATGAGAGTTGGACTCTCAAATCTCTTCATGGGATATTCCAGAGATGTGGATTTCAAGAAGTGAACCTATTCGCCACATCCAGTAACCGGAAGTTCCCCTTATTCTGCTCAAGAGGACGCTTAGGTCCCCTCTCTTTGGGAGACTCCTTTGCCCTTCCTTGGATAAAGGGCCTTTTCTATGCATTCCCTCCAACACTGCTAATTCTAAGAGACGAGGAAAATCTGGCAGGATAAAGCCACGGTTATCCTTGTAATACCGACCTGACTGAGGCAAGCTTGGTATCCTTACCTGCTTTACCTGTGTGTCCAACTGGCGCTCCAGAATCTTACTGTCCCTCATCTCCTCTCCCAAGACACAGGTTGTGTGCTTCAGCCTAAACTAGAGGTTCTCCTTCATCTCCAAGCACAGGTTCATGGGATTAGAATCCATCTGCTTAACTGGAATACAATAAGGTTACTAAACAGTAGAAGGGAGTCCACTCCAATTACTTGTCTTCAGAAATGGATGAGGTTCAACCACTGGTGTCACCACCACCATCTTGTACCTGAATCTTTTCTGCTCTCAACCATCTTGGATTATCTGCTGGACTTGAGCCTGATTTTTTGCACACCCTGTCTCCTCGAGATTTATTAAGGATCTGGGGAGTCTTTATCTCGGATTAAAGATCATACTTAGACTTGGAGTCTCCTCTTAGATACTTTTTTGGGGACCTTTGTTTGAACCTATGACAACCTGCTCCTTGCTTCACTTTTCTGTGAAGACTTCCTTTCTAGTAGCTGTCATGTTAGCTCACAGGGATGGAGAAACTGTAGCCTTAGTGACACACCCTTACCCCCCATTTATGATTCCTTCCCCCACCCCTCTCCCCAAGGACAGTGTCTCCGTGTGTCCACATGCAAAGTTCTTACCTAAGGTGCTCTTGGATTAACATCTTAACCAGTCTGTTCATTCACTGGGATTTTTTCCTAAACTATGTAAGTCTCTCAGCAGGAGACTTCGCTTCGTATGTTAGATATGTGACCTTTTATCTTGCTAGGACCACGCAATTTCGGAAATCACCTGGATGCTTCGTCTCCTCACCGAAAGATCCAAGGGCTCCATGATCTCTTCAGAGTCTGAGATGAATCTCTACGTTTATTTACTGCTTGGTATGATGCAGCTGGTGCTTTGCTTCCCTAGAGGATTATAGTACACTGCCAGATCACAAGCAACTTCTACAGCATGACTCAAAAACATTCAAGTGCCTGAGATGTTCAGAGCAGCTACCTGGATTTCAGTGCACACCTTTTCTAAACGCTATGCTTTGGTCCACACCATCAGATCTGATGCAGAATTGGGTTATGCTATACTGTCTTCAGTCTCGGACTTGATTCTGAAGTGCCCTCCTCCCTGTGAGGATACTGCTCAGGAGTCCCCTGAAGTGGAGCACCCATAGGGACACTATTCAAAGAAGAAAAGGTTACTCACCTTGTGCAGTAACTGTTCTTAAAGATGTGTGTCCCCCCTGGGTGCTCCCACTACCTGCCCTCCTTCCCCTTTGCTTCAGACTGTTCTTTTTGCATGTTTGGATAGAGAAGAAACTGAGGGCGGTTCACCCATGCAGCCCTCAGTACCCTCTGAGTGCGGCAGGAGGTTGTATAGAACACATGCATGGGCTGAACAGATACTGCTAAGGGAAAATCTCTGATCCCAAGCTTGAGGCACATGTGCACCTGAAAAGGAGATCCATAAAGGGACACATCAGGAAGAACCACAGTTACTATATAAGGTGAGTATTTTCTTCTATTTTGGATGGTTCTGGTATTAAATTTCTAGAATTGTTTCAGTAGTATGATTTTTGTTTTAATTGTAGGCATATGAGAAAGTGGCTGATGAGCGAGTGTTAGGAGGAACTTGAATGGTCTCACTAAGGCAGTGGTTCTCAACCAGGGGTATGCATACCCATGGGGGGTACTCAGAGGTCTTCCAGAGGGTACATCAACTCCTCTAGATATTTGCCTAGTTTTACAGCAGGCTACATAAAAACCCTTAGCAAAGTCCGTACAAACTAAAATTTCATACAGGCAAAATGAGAAAGTAAGCAATTTTTCAGTAATAGGGAGTATTTTTGTCTGATTTTTGTAAAGTACCTTTTTTTTTAAGTGAGGTGAAATTTGGGGTATGCAAGACAAATCAGACTCCTGAAAAGGGGTACGGTAGTCTAGAAAGACTGAGAGCTACTGCCCTAAGGGGGGTGGGTGGGGGTGTGTGTGTGTGTGAGAGAGAGAAAAAAACTGGCTCAGACTTAAGTGAGATCTGAAGGATTCAGTAAGGTGGGAGGAAATAACTGAGTATATTGCATGGGCCGAGATGAAGCAGGGAACAAGAGTGGCTATCTAATCCTGCATCTAACTAACTCACTGGAAGGATTCAATATTCAGTATTGTGTTCACAGGGGAGAGTAAATATAAGAACATACCCTTGTTTAATAGATGAAATTTATTTTCAGATAAGCGTGTGATTGATAACACTGCTCAAAAATTAACATTTCTACACCATTTGTTTTTTGTGTCCTTTCCTTCAAACCACGCACCCCTCCCCCCAACAAAAAAGCACTTTACCATAGTTTTACATGTAGTCCCTAGAAAAACTGTTTCTCTGACTCTTAAAAGGTCAAGAGTCAAAATTAATATAATAGGAATAGCCAAAGATTGCTAAAATTTGGCTAAGTGGTTTCAAGTTTGTGTTAAGTGCATTATTTACTTTGGAAAACTGAGTTTCCTAGTAAACATGAAAGTGAATGGCTAATCATGCATTTTATTTTTATATATATATATGGCAGTGTTCAACTGAATTTGTTTACTGAACCAGCCTTAAAGATTACAGCCTTTGAACATTTAATCAAATTGTAGTGCACTAGGATATTGGTGATTCACATTTTTACTAATCCACAAACTTCAGAATAGTTATATCCCAAAATAAGTCTTCCCATTTTACAGCAGAGCTCAACAGATGAGGGCAGTAATGAACTCTCAAATTACTATGATTACATTTAATTTGACAAAAATATTATCCCTTTTCCTACGTTCGGACTGGCATGAATGGAACCTTATGCCCATGTGATTCCTCCGTTGAAGCCAAGGGGACACTGTAAATGGGCAAGGGTCTACTCCATGTGGAGCCAATCGCAGGGATTGAGGCCTATATTGCTGAACATCTACTAGTGTAACTGAAGAAATATAAATTCAAGCTTAGTTATGCTAGACGGATAAACAAAAAACATGTAATTTGTCAAATTTTGTAAACTGCTATGGTTGTACCAGTCTTCAGAGTGAATTTGTCAAGTTATTTTCAACATTTACAGTAGACCTTAGCTGCCTACTCTGTTTCACTTATTCAAAAACTTGGTTTGTATCACACAATTTATATGTATATAATATTGAAAAACATTTACATGTATCTTTCTTTTGAGAATGTCTCTAGCTGGCTAGCTGCATATTCTGCCTTGTCAGAGACCTTAAATTGTGGGTGTAAGCAAAAAGGGAATTCCAGTTAAAACAGTCTAGTGTACTGTGCTTACCAATATTAAAATGTCTGCTAACGCCTTTTTTTAATTGATTCGCCACCCCTGTCTACTTGTCTCCAAGCATGGCTCTGAGGGCTTGTCTACGGAGGATCGACGCTGCAGTGATTGATGTATTGGTGGTCAATTTTAGCGGGTTTAGACCCACTAAATTGACCACCAATTGCTCTCCTGTTGACTCCTGTACTCCACCTGATCGAAAAGCGTAAGGGAGTCAATGGGAGAGCATCACCCATCGATGATGTGTAGTGTGGACCCCGTGATAAGTAGATCTAAGCTACGTTGACTTGAGTTATGCTATTCACGTAACTCAAATTGTGTAGCTTAGATCAACTTTTCCCTTTAGTGTAGACAAGGCTTAATAGTTTCATGCTGAAGCAAAGTCCCTTAAAATAGTCTCCTAAAATAGCCCCGTGCAAATCACTAATTGTAGCATATTTAAATTGTATAGCCTTCACCGGTGGGATTTTGTATGGGGGTGTGTGTGGGGGGGGGGGGAGGAGATTGTTAAATCTCACTTCTCCACCTGAAAATGCAGATTTCATCAGATGTGAGAGACTGGGATTACCATCAGCTGTCATTCATAGACTATTTGGAATCCTAATGGTTTAGAGAAACAAACTTTCTGGAGACTTTGTTTTGCAGAGTTCCTTTATTTCTTAAATTGTGGTAATTTTCTGAAGTGTCGGATGCATTGAAGTAAAATGATCTTTTATTTATTCAAAAAAAATTAGAGAACTTTCACTTCATGGTTATTTAAATAGATGTTTTCCTATAGTAGTCCTGAAAACCTATTATGTAGTTTATTTCATGTCACCAGTTTAACATGCTGTTTAAAGTGGAAACTTAAGTCTTTTTCCTTCTGTCTACAGCTGCAGTTTTAAATAGAGCATCATTGTCATGTGATGAGCATGGATGTCAAAACATTTGAGAGTAATTGGTAACCTGAACAGTTCCTGTACATTAAATATTTATAGACGAAAATGAACTCCAAGCACCCTGCTATGCAGGCAGTTATAAACTGTTCAGATACACTGCTGTGTTGGTAATAACATGAACATCCATGTTATGAATTTAGGAAGAACATAACACATAATTGTTCACTTGTGTTCAATTTTAATTGTGTACCTTTCATGCATCTAAAAGCTGACATATGAAAGCTTATAAAAAGGGAACTGAAAAACATCCAAAACTGTAGAGAACCGTTTGGCCTTAGCCAAACTAATTGCTAGTCAGCTGCCACAGAAACAGTCCATTATCTCTGCTTTCCAGTCCTCTGGTAAAAGAGCCACAGTAAAACCTTTAAATAAACAATCTCTTGCACGTCTAGTCCTGAGATCCAGCATATCTGTTTCATGTCCTCTGGTGCAAGCAAGTTGTAAACTACAAAAGAAAAGACAATGAAGGGCAAACCATGTTAATTAAATCTAAAATTGGATTACAATAAAAATGTATTATGCTGGACTCTTTCAGACCAATCCACAATGGCCATGATTAATAAATTAAGGTTGTACAACCAAGTCTTATGTAATAAACTTGAGTTATCAGGCAGGTAATATAATGCAATGCTGTGATACAAGTGTCAAATTCACATGTTCGATTTAAATGCCTCTAATTTCAGCTTCATTGTTGCAATTTCCTTATTAAATCCATTTAATGCTTAGGAAATCCAGTAGAGGGAGTTTAATTTCCAAATGAAATCTGTTCGCTTTACTGGAGGAGTCTGGAAAAAAAGCTCCAGCCAGTACATTACTGTGAAAACATGACATACTACTTATTTTTGGTGTGTTTTTTAATATGGAAGCCTTAACTATTCGCCATTGGATCCCTTATGGCCTGGCTTATTCATGAGTATTAACAAAGACTTTCTTTTACAAATTAGTTTTCCTTTCTGTGATATGGTTGCAACCAATACAGATGTTTTGGGTATTCCCTTGTCAGTCAAGTGGTAACAAATCCAGATAGAGCATTTTCATGCCAAGATTACTGCTTTGTTTCTTCACCCTGCCCCCAGTCCCCACTAGCAGGTTTCCATGTTTCTTCCTGCATTGTTTGGAAGAAGCAATTAATGCCTTGAGATAGTCAACATCTTCCCCCTCCCACCCAGTTTTAGTCTCAGCTGAGTCAGAAAAAGATGGGGAGAAAGTATTCCACCTGTTAATTTTCCCTGCAGCTATTTATAAAGAACCTTTATCATATGAATTTGCTGCCGAAGTGGGTATTCACCCACAAAAGCTTATGCTCTAATATGTCTCTAAGGTGCCACAGGACTCTTTGTCACTTTCTGCGTATCAGTGCTGCTTTGCTGCAAAACTGGGTGGTAGGGCAGAGACGAGATGTATAAATGGGTCTAATATGCTCTGTAGTACACTGGGCCTTGCCTTCCACCTCTGGATGTGTATGCTTGACTAAATGGGCAGTATGGTTAACATACATTGTGCAGCTTCATTAAAGTCAGTGGGGCTTCATAAGAGGTAATCCGTTTTAAAGCATCTGTCTCAAAATAGTGTATTATTCTTGACTGGCCGCTCCTGAGAGTGAGCTTTAACTGTTCTTCAGTGAAGGATCTGTTAAGAACAATCTGCCTTGTAGTTTGGGGGTATAGAAAATCCTTCCCACTCTTTCCCATTGTCTGACTCGCTTGTCTGGTTTAGCATTGTTGTAGAAATAAGCATAATGGATTTGTTAGGGTCAGTGCTTCACAATGTGACCATTGACTTTGATGGGCAATAGAACCTAGTTTGCCACTCTCTAGACAAAGGATTTGTAGGTCTTGCAGGCTGCCATCTGTTTCTGGAAACAAGTGTTTGTGCCGGAGTGATGCAGTTTGCATGCAAAAAGTTTTTGCTTGAGGTGTGGAGAGAACTACTGAGCCTTTGTATTCAAGCTTTTCACTTCTACATGAAACTAATCCTAATCTATTAAGGGAGAGATTTTTAAAGGCAAGTTGGACATCCAGCTCCACTGAATACTTTCTTAATTATTTGCTAAAGTATCTGAAACGTTTACCTTCAAATAGCTAGGAAAAGGGATAAAACCACTTAAAACGTAATGTCAGATTAGACACGGTCTTCACGCTTTGGTTTATTGTTGAGCCAGGAGCTCTGCATCCTGCTTAGTTTCCGGAGAGCAGGAGCGATATTACATGCTCTGGAGAGTAAGGTAGATATTAATGATACCTAATTATGCCAGTGGAAGCTAGACTTATTACACTGGCAAAATAACATCTCCATCTATTATAAAACTCTAATTATAAATGAATGAGGGATGCACACAACCTTAATTTCTATTTATCAAAATGTATAGTCAGTTGTGTTGCAGCTCTCATTAGAAGCTGAGCGTACCATTGAAGTTTTACTGCCTTTTTCTGAAAATAATGGACTCTGAGAAGTTAAGCTACTTGGTATATTTCAATATTTATCTTGTAATCTGTTTAATGTTGGGAAAATAAATGTTAATGTCCCCAATTTGTTAGTTTGCATTTTTTTTTTAAGTATACCAAAATCTCTTGCAATACCATATGTTGCAGAAAATTAGAAATGTGTAGTCCTTGAAAACATTGCCAATAAGTATTTTTTCTCTGGTCTTGGATAACAGTTGGGAATAATGTGCATGCCAATGGACAATTGGATGTGATCGATGTGTCAGTGAACTTTTGAAGTGACCCATATGCTGGGTCCTCTTTTCTATGATTGGATTTTGTCTTGTGTAAAACAAAAGAGCTTCTTATTCTCTTACCTAATTGCTTTTAAACCTCATCCAGTTTGGATTACTTTCCTAAATTGACTTTGTAGTGTAAAGACTTGTTAATAAAATGGCCTGCCTATATGTAAGGCTTAAATACATTAATAAGTTAAATAGAATCCCTTCATACTACATGTAATTTGGCTGCTAGTGGATTGCATTTCTTTGCATAGCTAGTCTAAGTAGTACAGAGCTGTGATGCCTGGCCTGCATTGTGAGGAAGATTCTGAAGTCTAGGGTCACAGGACTTTATTAAATTCATTGTATAGTTGTCTTTTAAAGGCCCTACAATTCTTGTTCTCTCCAAATAGAGTCCTGGCAGAGGAGAATGTGTGTCTACAGGGCTCTGGCTCTATGCATGCCCCTCTCTGTAGCTTAGCCAGTTGTGGGCCTGATGGAATCATGTGTCCAGGAATGGCTTTTAGGCCACCCTGTGGCAGGGCAGAGAGGAGCTGAGATCCAGCAGAGTTGAGGCCACAATTCAACTGCATTTAAACCGAGGCATGGATCAGGTAGGGGTTTGGAAGGTCATGCTCCTGTGCTAAAAGGAGGGGGAGTTACCCTCTACTTTCCCTGGCTTGGCTGAATAGAGCTTCCCCTTCTCTTTTTGGTTCATGTGGTGAGAGCTTCTCCTTAATTCAGACTACTTAACCACTAGCTGTGTCTCTGTAAACCTGTCTCTCGTGTTTTTATCTAGTATGTTTCTTCCATGACACAATAGAAAGGAGAAGGCATTCTGATGGACAGAGGCATTTGTATTTCTGCTTAGCTCCACTTACACCCCCAAGTTGCTGGTCTAGAATTGCCTTTTCTGTCTGGTGTTGATTACAGCAGTACTGGCCTAGTAGCTTAGTGTAACAGGATGGCAGCATTGGGGATCCAGATTGGAGCTGGTTTGGAGTTGGAGATGGAGCAAAAAACATTTTTGGGGGGGAGGCGGGGCAAATAAATGCCAGGGGTGGAGGGGAAGATCGCAAGGGAGATCTAAAAAATAGGACTTCAACTTTCAGAACTGTATCTGTTCATAGATTCATAGATTCTAGGACTGGAAGGGACCTCGAGAGATCATAGAGTCCAGTCCCCTGCCCACATGGCAGGACCAAATACTGTCTAGACCAGGCCTGCACAACATGCGGCCCGCATGGGCTCATTGTGCGGCCCGCGGGGGTTGAGTAGATAGGCTCACTGTGCGGCCCGCGGGTGGAGGAGGGGGAGGTGAGTAGACAAGCGGCGGGTGGGGGGGGGGGGGCTGAGTAGGTGAGCGAGTGGGCAGTGGCAGGGAATGAGTAGGCGAGCCAGGCGGGTGGAGGGATGAGGAGGCGAGTGGGCGGGCAGTGCGGGGGGTGAGTAGGCGAGCCGGGGGAAGGGGGCTGAGGAGGAGAGTGTGAGTCGGTGGCTGACCTGTTCTACTGATCTGGTCTGGCTCCCATCCCCTCTCCCAGGGCCGGCTCCAGGCACCAGCAAAACAAGCAGGTGCTTGGGGTGGCACATTTTCTAGGGGCGGCATTCTGGCACTGGCCATCATAGGTGCCGACTCCGGGGCATGGGGAAAAAGTGCCCTTGCTGCCCCAGCTCGCCTCCGCCTGCTCCTCTCTGCGCGCTGCCACCGCTCTGCTTCTCCTCCCTCCCTCCCAGGCTTGCCGTGGGCAAAACAGCTGTTTCGCGCAGCAAGGCTGGGAGGGAGGAGAAGCCAAGCGGCGGGGTGCTCAGGGGAGGCAGCGGAGGTGAGCTGGAGTGGGGAGTGGTTCCTCTAACCCCCCATTACTTCCTGCGCCCCCCCACACCTTAGCTCACCTCCGCCCCGCCTGCTCCCCTGAACGCGCCGCCGCTCTGCTTCTCCCCCCTCCCTCCCAGGCTTGCCACGTGCAAAACCGCTATTTCGCGCAGCAAGGCTGGGAGGGAGGAGAAGCCGAGCGGCGGGCGCTCTGGGGAGGCGGTGGTGGTGGTGGTGGTGGAGCGGAGGTGAGCTGGAGCGGGGAGCGGTTCCTCTAACCCCCCCATTACTTCCTGCCCCCCCCCCCAGCTCACCTCTGCTCCACCTGCTCCCCTGAACATGCTGCTGCTCCACTTCTTCCCCCCCCCCCTCGCCTGAGAGGAAGAGGGGAGAAGCGGAGCGGCAGCACACCCTGGGGAGCAGGCGGAGCGGAGATGAGCTAGGGCGGGAGGTCACAGGGGCCCCGCAGGAAGCAATGTGGGGGGAGAAATGCGGCACGCCGGGAGAGCAGGCGGTGCTGGGGATTTGGGGAAGGGGTTCGGAACGGGTGGAGTTGGGGTGGGGCCGGAGGCACGAAAAAGAAAGGGGAGGCGGCCAACAAATTTTTTGCTTGGGGCGGCAAAAATTCTAGAGGTGGCCCTGCCCTCTCCAAGGGTTACAGCTGTCTAGAGGTGCCTGCCTTCCACGCCTTCCTCATTCACACCTCATTCATTCAACAGGGCAATCAATTACAAAGTGGGGGAAGATCTTATTCTACTTCTAGCAAAAAGACCTTTTTCTTTTACCTTAATTATACTACCTTAGGGGCCGCTATAACATATTACTGAAGTTCAATACTGCTGTTTCAGTGGGGCGGCACTGGGGAAGGAGGGCTTGTTTCCGCGGGGCAGATGGCGCGGGTGGGGGAAGGGTTCGGTGGCGCTGGGGGGGTTGTTTCCGTGGGGCGGGTGGTGCTGGGGGCGGTTTGGCGGCGCTTGGGGGGGTTTGGCCCTCAGTTGTTTTCTTTGGAGTAATATAGCCCTCGCCGCTTTACGAGTTGTGCAGGCCTGGTCTAGACCATCCCTGATAGACATTTATCTAACCTACTCTTAAATATCTCCAGAGATGGAGATTCCACAACCTCCCTAGGCAATTTATTCCAGTGTTTAACCACCCTGACAGTTAGGAACTGTTTCCTAATGTCCAACCTAGACCTCCCTTGCTGCAGTTTAAACCCATTGCTTCTGGTTCTATCCTTAGAGGCTAAGGTGAAAAAGTTTTCTCCCTCCTCCTTATGACACCCTTTTAAATACCTGAAAACTGCTATCATGTCCCTTCTGTCTTTTCTTTTCCAAACTAAACAAACCCAATTCTTTCAGCCTTCCTTCATAGGTCATGTTCTCAAGACCTTTAATCATTCTTGTTGCTCTTCTCTGGACCCTTTCCAATTTCTCCACATCTTTTTTAAAATGCGGTGCCCAGAACTGGACACAATACTCCAGCTGAGGCCTAACCAGAGCAGAGTAGAGCGGAAGAATGACTTCTCGTGTCTTGCTCACAACACACCTGTTAATACATCCCAGAATCATGTTTGCTTTTTTTGCAACAGCATCACACTGTTGACTCATATTTAGCTTGTGGTCCACTATAACCCCTAGATTCCTTTCTGCCGTACTCCTTCCTAGACAGTCTCTTCCCATTCTGTATGTGTGAAACTGATTTTTCCTTCCTAAGTGGAGCACTTTGCATTTGTCTTTGTTAAACTTCATCCTGTTTAACTCAGACCATTTCTCCAATTTGTCCAGATCATTTTGAATTATGACCCTGTCCTCCAAAGCAGTTGCAATCCCTCCCAGTTTGGTATCATCCGCAAACTTAATAAGCGTACTTTCTATGCCAATATCTAAGTCGTTGATGAAGATATTGAACAGAGCCGGTCCCAAAACAGACCCCTGCGGTACCCCACTCGTTATTCCTTTCCAGCAGGATTGGGAACCATTAATAACAGCTCTCTGAGTACGGTTATCCAGCCAGTTATGCACCCACCTTATAGTAGTCCCATCTAAATTGTATTTGCCTAGTTTATCGATAAAATATCATGCGAGACCGTATCAAATGCCTTACTAAAGTCTAGGTATACCACATCCACAGCTTCATCCTTATCCACAAGGCTCGTTATCCTATCAAAGAAAGCTATCAGATTGGTTTGACATGATTTGTTCTTCACAAATCCATGCTTGGGCGTTCCCTATCACCTTCCAAGTGTTTGCAGATTTCCTTAATTACTTACTCCATTAACTTCCCTGGCACAGAAGTTAAACTAACTGGTCTGTAGTTTCCTGGGTTGTTTTTATTTCCCTTTTTATAGATGGGCACTATATTTGCTCTCTTCCAGTCTTCTGGAATCTCTCCCGTCTCCCATGATTTTCCAAAGATAATAGCTAGAGGCTCAGATACCTCCTCTATTAGCTCCTTGAGTATTCTAGGATGCGTTTCATCAGGCCCTGGTGACTTGCAGGCATCTAACTTTTCTAAGTGATTTTTAACTTGTTCGTTTTTTTAGTTTATCTGCTAAACCTACCCCCTTCCCATTAGCATTCACTATGTTAGACATTCCTTCAGACTTCTCGGTGAAGACCGAAACAAAGAAGTCATTAAGCATCTCTGCCATTTCCAAGTTTCCTGATACTGTTTCTCCCTCTTCACTAAGCAGTGGGCCTACCCTGTCTTTGGTCTTCCTCTTGCTTCTAATGTATTGATAAAAAGTCTTCTTGTTTCTCTTTATTCCTGTAGCTAGTTTGAGCTCATTTTGTGCCTTTGCCATTCTATCTATGCCATTACTGTTGTTGCAAATGTGACCACAGTAATTTTGTACAAATGCATGTGTGTGTTTGATGGTACAGTACATGGTATGGTATTAAAAGCACACTAACTTTAGGGTGGCAGTTGAGTTTATAGGCTACCAGAATTTAACAATCCTGGTTAAAACTGCTTTTATAGCTAAAAGAAATTGCCATCTTTCACTTGGCCCCAAACACAAAATTAAACTAAAGCCCTAGATCCTGCCAGAAACTTCTGCCTCTGTGACAATGATTGGCAATCTAGCACACTCCTGCAAAACATCATTTTCCATCTACAATTTTTATTTGTTTCGGTGAGTTGCCTGTAACTGGTAGAAAACTGGTAATGTCTCTTATTGCCCATCTAAGCATTCTATATTCGGTCCCTTTGCATTACTCTTTCTTAATATTCTTCCTCATGCTCACCTCTCCACAGGTGGAATTCACCCACTGTTCTCTGTATGTAGTTGCCTTCTTGCAAAGCATTGAGGGGCATTTAAGCAGGAGTGTTGGAACAGTTTGTACAGAGGGTGCTGAGAGCCATTGAACAAACTGTAAACTCCATATATGATGGAAACCACTTCAAGCCAGGAATTGCAGCAGCACCTCTCGTTCCAGCACCTGTGCATTTAAGCCTTTCTCCTGTCAGCAAGATTCTAGCCAAATGGAAGAAGATGTAATCAGCTGGTGACAGAGCCGGCCCACAACATTTTGGCACCTGAGACGGGGAGGTCAAATGATGCCCCATGCCCCCTCGCTTGTGCCAAAACTTTGAAAGGTCTCCATTCTGCCTTCCTATTCTACTCCTCTCATGGTACTGCTCTGCTACCTATCCCAATAAAGGAGAACTAACAACTTTAAAATGCCTTGTTCAGAAATTTTAAGTAACACTTTCAAACGCCTGAACAGCAAATGTAAGTTAACTTTCCTTGTCTGCATAGTAAACACTGGCATTTTTATCTGTTTCTATAATCAGTGGTGCTTTCCATGCCTTCTGGGTTGCAAAGATTTGAACTGCTTCCTGCTGAAGGTCCACAGTCTGGGCCAGCTCATGCTCTATTGAGATTGCAAGGCCGACCAGCCTCTCCTGTGTCATTGTGGAGTGTAGATGTGTTTTTATTAACTTCAGTTTGGAGAAGCTGCATTCTCCACTGGCAACTGTTACAGGAAGTGTTAGAAGTATGGGCAGAGCAACAAAAGCATTTGGAAAGAGGGTAGTCATGTTATTTGTGCACATATATTCCAAAACAGCCTTTGGAGTTGATCTTGCTGAAATGTATCTTGAAAGGGCTTTCAGTTCATCACCTAAATCACTCGCATCAATATTGCGCATGTCATGTGTCCAACACTGTCTCTAGTGCCCTGCATTGCTGGTGTAGGTCTTCAGGTATAGTGAGGAGTCTTGGAATATCATACAACATCCCAAATATACTGCTGTGTTCCTTGGGCTGCATGAAACATTCTTCAACTGACTGACTGTATTGCACAATCTAGCATCTGGTTAAAGAATTCAACCTTGAATTGTTGTTTGGGGTCTCTTATGGGATTATCCCGTGCCCTGTAATCGAAACATCATCTTCTTTCGTGACTCTTGTATTCTTGAATGGGTGGGAAAATAGCTTCAGAGTGAAGTTCCTCTGCCAATTTTTGTGCACTCTTCAGAACGTTTTGAAATCCCCTTATCTGACTGGTAAGACTGTAGGTATGACTTTGCTTTGTCCAGTTATTCCATTGCTCCAGATCTATCAAGGTCAACACCTTGGAGTCTCTTGCTTACAACATTTATTTCAAACAAAAAGAAGTGGGCTGTAGTCCACCGAAGCTTATGCTCTAATAAATTTGTTAGTCTCTAAGGTGCCACAAGTACTCCTGTTCTTCTTTTTGCGGATACAGACTAACATGGCTGCTACTCTGAAACCTGTCATTATTTCAAACAGTATGTCATGCCACAACACTAAGCCACACAGAAATTTGAAGTTATGTATGTTTCTGGTGATTCCATTTCCCTCTGCCACTGTTCTCCCACGAACAATTCCTGTTATAGCATTATCCTCCACAAAGGCAATTATGGCATCTATCTTCCCAATTTGGTGTTTGATAGGCTTTATCACCTCCACTCAACTTTCCCATCATGAGGCACTCAGTTTGTGTCAGAGCGGATGTTCCCAGATGTTTCTTCGAAATTTGCCATTGATGAGTTGATGCAGAGAAAAATACATAGATGCTTTGACTTGCATTAAAAAAATTCAGCAGCCTCACTAGAAGCTGATGCTGCATCACCACCAAGTTCAATGAAGGAGAACTGCATGGGACAAAAAAAGCTCGAGGGTTTAACTCTGAGATCCATGTCTGCATTCCTCTGTTCTTTCCTCTCATGTTGGCACCATTATCGTAGCCCTGACCTGTCATGTCAGCTATCGCAATTCCCATATCTTCCAGCTTTTTTAAGAAGCACATTTGTCATACCGCTCCTGTTTATTATTCAATGTCAATAAATTCTAGAAAATGCTCTGACAGTCACCATTGCAGGAACATTTTCACTAGGTTCCATTACAAAACGCACCATTAGTCATTTGTTCTGTATGGCTGATGTCAGGTGTGCAGTCCAGAATAACAGAGTAATATCTTGCTGACTTCAAACAGAAGATTGTGGTAGATCTGACTTTTTTGTTGCCAGTAAGTGTGATATCTCATTTTGAATTGTTTTTCCAAGGTAATGGTGTGTGTGCATTTCTTGGGTTGTGATTCTTAGATGCTCCTGGAGTACAGCATCAAACTCAGCCATCAGCTCCACAATTTTAAGGAAGTTTCCATTGTTTGGCACATACAGCTGATCTGAAGTGCCACGCAGTGCTAGGTTTTGGGTAGCAAGCATTCTTACAGTGGCAGTCAGCCTTTTTCAGAACATTTTGCCAGTAAAGAGACTCTGATGCAATCTTCTCTTGATGCCGATCATCTATGGGGGCCTTTAACCTTAGTCTCATCTCAAGCTCTTTCCACCTATGGAATGCTCTCTGGTTATTTGCTGCCTTCTCATGGCATGCCAGATTTCTAGCCAGATTTTTCCAGTCCTTTGTTCCTGTAGAACCCAATGTGGCTGGAACATTAGACTGGAAGAGTTTGCAACAAAAACAGTATGCAGCATTCTGGGTTTTTGAGTACATAAGCCATGGCCTCTCCACTTTGTCACCATTGGGGATTTCATGCCAGTAACGTGTTGGATGGAAACTTCTATTTTCATTGTCTTTGGGGAACATGCAGTTTTTCACTTGCTGTGGCCCATGCAGTACAAGGAAGTCCCTCAGGCTACTGCTCAAGTGGGTCCACAGTCCTGGATCATCTAGACTTAAGGAACTAAACTCAGCAGCAGCTGTTTCTTGCACATCCACCACACTCTTCTCTGATCTACACTTTTCTTCAGGAATGTGCATGGTTACATCCGTTTGAGATGGAGATCTGGATGCTGCAGTAGCTGCCAGGTCACCTGCACTCTGACTAACTGGAAGATCAGGCATCTCCTCACCACTCACATCCTCACTGGGACCGGAAGGCTCACCGTGAACATTGTGTCTATGTATCTCAGGAGAGCTCCTCCCTGCTTAGATAGAAAAGCTTCCTTTGCTTGCTTGCTTCTGAATGCTGCCCCAGAGGGGCATTTTCTTTTCACTCATGACTGCTGTTCTGTGCCAGCTCTAGTGGCTCTCAACACTCAATTGAAGGGGACAAATAAGCAGGCTGGTAGCAGGGCCTGAGTGAGGGAAAATATCAGCGTTTTAAGGGCCTAACGGGCTCCTAATACTTCAGTTGACTGCCTGTTCTCCTCAAGTGGGTTCAGGGAAGCAGTAGAAAACAGGAAGCTCCCTGAGAAGCTGGTGTTAAACAGTCCAGGCTCCTGGGGGTGCTAGAGAGTTACATAAGAGGCTCCTCCTCCTCTCTCTCCCTGCAGCTCCTACTGCTTTCTGTTATTCCCTCTCACCTTTTCGCTTGCCTGCCTGTTATGTCTCTTGTGCCCTCCTTCCTCCAGCACAGCACTCCACCATCTCTGTGCATCTAGAGCAGCAAGAATACATATGCACCAGCAGCAGACACAATTTTCTACACTCTGGGTCCTAGTGGCGCCCCTCCCACAGTCTGGCATCTGAGGCGACCGCCTCACTTCACCTCATTGGAAGGCCAGCCCTGGCTGGTGAACAGCAGGACGAGCTCTAATTCTATGTCCTGGCTTTGATCAAAGTTTTACAGATGTTTTTGAACTGCTACTCAAGTAGGGAAGGATTCTCCCTCATGGAGGCACAGCATGGACAGTGGAGGATTTTCTCAAGGAATGAAACGAGTATTTCCAATGGAAGGATTTCCCTTGACGTAACTAACTAATTCTACACCACACTCTTACCAAGCCCTCTGCATGACCGTCTGTTAATAATAATAATAATGGTTTCTGTAGAGCAGTCCGGGGAATAGTCTTTCATTAATAAGGCTGATTCAGAGACATCAGTTACCTCTTTACCTCCTTTCTCAAAGCCTCCAAGCATAAAAGGACTTCTTCCTTACATTTATTTGTCTCTTTGCATCTCAAGAAGTAACTCCAAGAAGTATAGATGCTGAGTTCAACTTCAGCAGCAGTTCTCCTACCAAAGAAAGACAAATCACAGGTGAAGTGTCTGGCAGCTCTGGTGGGGGAGACACCATCTCCACTGTGGAATTCAAAACCATGGTTTATAAGAGTCAAAATCCAAAAGGGAACATGCTAAATGAAAAGTGAAGCACAAAAAAACAAGAAAGATGGCATTCTTGGTGAGTGGGGAAAGCCTGAATGAGAATGAATGAACCGTGTCTCTTCGCTCCTCCTTCCCCCCCCCCCTCCCCCCCCCCCCCCAGTACAAAATTCATGTCAGGTTTATGTGAAATTAGTAGTTTGGTCTCGGTCTGATTCCCAATGGACAGACATCCCCATAACAAAATTGTTATCCCTCTTGGTGACAGCTCTTGGAGAGAGGAAGGGACCAGGGACATTACATAATCAGACCTAGGGAGAGGTCCTGCCAGGTGAGGTGAAAGCCTGCTGGCTGCCCAGCATGGGGAAACTTGCACTGCCGTTGCACTTGCTGCATTGTCTGTTGATATAGGTCATGATGTGACGTCTCTGAACTGTCAGGTGCCTTTTTAAGAATTCTAAATACATAAAGTTTGAAGGGAGGGCTGGTATTTTGATGAAGTATTATCTTTATTTTACTCTTGCACCCGAAATAACACATCAAATCCTGTTCTTAACAGGTATTATAAGACAGATGGGGAAAACTCATGATTGAAGGTAAATACGTTAAGGATCACTGTTGTGCATAGTGGAAAGTTTCATATCCATTTATTTTGTGGAGGATAGTGGAGAATTTTCCCTAACTTTTAATAAGATGCACTGTAGCTTAATCAGTCTGTTTTAAGTCTCTTGATAGCTTGTGTTTATTAAGCAAAGTACTCAAATGTGGTACTCGGTCGTAGTTTGAGAACAGCCAATTAAACACTCAAAAGGACTTGATGTACCACCTTAGTTATAATGATGCTGATTAAAATTAGAAAGGTTAGGATTTTGTCCTGGGTATTTTTAGTAGAAGTCCAGGATAGGTCACCGGGTAATAAAAATTCATGGAAGCCTGTGACCTGTCCTGGACCTTACTAAAAATACCCAGGGGAGAGGGAGGATTTAACATTCGGAACCCGGCCATGGGCTGATTGCTGGCTGCTGCTCCAGCCCTGACCACTGCTCCTGCGGTGTGGGCTGACCTGCTGGCCCCAAGGGTTCCTCTTGCAGCAGCAGCCGCTGCTCCTGCTCTATCGCTGATGGCAGCTGGGGCGGGCTGAAGATGTCAGAAAGGTCCGTGGAAGTCACTTAATCCGTAGTGTCCATGACTGAATTGGATCCTTATTTATAAATAGTATTAAGTCAATAAGCTAGCCCAGGTACAATTTGATTGTGTCCTGTGTACACTCAGTAATACACATACTACAGTCTGAGAGCCACTGACTTATGCTACAGTGCCACTTACAACGGTTCCAATGTTTTAGACACTATGCACACGCAATAGACTGTCTCTGCCTCAGATACCATATAAGCTGTACATATGATGAGATACAAAAGGTGGATGAAATAATTAACTGGGGGATGGACAAGGTAAACCATGAAACACTCATCATTCTAATAAGCAGCAGCTTAATTGGTTTAGCCAAACAATCTTTGGATACTAGACCCTTTCTAGCAGGTTGGGTAATCGAATTTTCCAAATCATATCAGACTGGCAGTGGCTTATCAGTTTTAACAGGTCTCTGCTAGTGAGCAGTTCTTCACCTTCCTCTGAAGCTTCAAGTTGTAGTAGATACAGCATTGCTCAATTGTCCCCATACAACAGTCAGTATTGGGAATGACAACTTGACACTGGTGCAATCTGCTTACATGAACACTAGCTTCTTGTGACAGCAGAATCAGAGTACGTTGCACACCCTGACTCTAGCTGACTTTGCCAGTTGTGCCCCAGCAATCTCTTTCGGCTAGGTTTGATTGGATGTGAGCACAAACTTTGTGAAGTTCACAACTGGCATGACTTAAGTTTTCATTGAGAAGGAAACTGAAGATGAGTTTTGGGGAAGAGAGGAGAAAGAGTTTTAATGCTTCTAAAGGAGAGGCATTGGGGTCTGGAGGATAAGCACATCGTTTGAGATATGAAACCTGAGTTCTAAGCCTAGTCTTGCCATTGACTTGCTTATGTGGCCTTTGACAGATCACTTTCACTCTCTCTACTTCCACTTCCTTGTTTGTGAAACAGGGATTCTTGCTTCTCTGGCAGGGATATTCCGAAGGTTAATTATTTTATATTTGTATAGTGCTTTGAAAGTGTTAAGTGCAATATAAATATTAAATATTCAGTATTATAATTTGTGTGCACAGACTTTTTCTTTTTTTGGTGAGGTATGCTTTAGGGCTCAAAGTACTCACTTAAGTAGTGTAGAATACTGGGAACACTACCACAACAGTGGTTATTGTTTCACACTATATTGCTTGTTGTATATGCAGTAGGCAAATTAATCTGGGGCTTGTATGAATGAATCCATTTAAACTGGACCCATTTGGATTAGTGGACAAAAAACTGATAAGTAGGGAGGAGCAGCAGCTACTTTTCTGCCTGATGAACCCATACTACATGATAGGAAAGGAGCAGTTTGGCTCCAGGCCAGGAAGAAAGCTTCATTGATGGCTTTTAGATAAGTTACAAATATGCATCTTCCATGAGAAATGTATTAAATGCAACTCTGTTATCTAGAATGACTACTGCTGCTCTAATTTAAAGGTTAATCTGTTAATTTTATTTTAATGTACTGTGTTCCTCAGTGTCTGAAGGAGAGATTTTTGCACAGAAAGATTATATGCAGTGAAAAACTCTTGGTTAAAATTAAAAGGCTAAACCGAGCAAGAAGGGAGTGGATCTGTTCCTCTTATTCTTATATATTTTTTTGCTTTAATTTTGTCTTGGGTCTGGGATTTGGATTCTATTTCAATGCACATGCTCACTTCCTTTGAGCGTAAGAGGGAAATTATTTCATTTAACTGGCCTAATCTGGCATTGTGAGTAATCATGTTGACTAGCAAGATTCTACTTGTGTGTGGCATTTTTTAATTCACTTGGTATGTTAGGAAACTGAATCAAGACCCTTCACTTTACAGCAGTAAAGTAGATTTACTTACTTAAAATAAAAAAATCCTCAAAAGCTTTTCATTTCATAAAACTGAGATCTTAAATCACTTAACCCAATATATGTGTAGACTTTAAAACTGTAAAATTATTTCCTCTGTCACTTACTTGCCAAGTCCAGAGTTCATGTCCTCTGGTCTTTTTTCCTTCTTTCTCCTGCATGGCTA
This sequence comes from Chrysemys picta bellii, assembly GCF_011386835.1. NCBI lineage: Eukaryota > Metazoa > Chordata > Testudines > Emydidae > Chrysemys > Chrysemys picta. The sequence goes on from NC_088791.1 coordinate 108,768,018, forward strand.
ATGTCAGTAATGCCTGAAGCAGTATAAGAAGATGTAGCTTTTTGATCTATTTTTAGGTGCTAATTTCAGTTGAACAAAAAACAACTTGAGGTGGAGAAGGAAACTTCAGGGCTCAAATTGAAGTCTTGTCAGGAAAGACTTTTCAGTTATCTTGTAAAATGCATGTTGGTATTAAGCAGACAGTTTGCAGGATATTTTGATCTGTCTGTCTGCATGTTCAATCAAATACAGGTCAACCATCTTTTTGCAGAGTTAAGCTAAAACTCACATAATGAGTCACATGGAAGATTATATAGCTTCCCCATGAAACTATATGCAATTTCTCAGTTGGATTAGTGTTTACGCTCTCAATGTTAGAATTAGAATTTTCTGATATTAGTCAAAATACTTCTAGGTCAGGCACCCTGGTACTAGTGATCTGGGAAAATTTAATACTCTTCTAAACCACATTTTTAGACAGAGGCATAGTAAGAGATGGGGACCCAATTCATTTGTGGATGGGCATGAGTATGTCTGTCTGGGATTCCCATTTGGCTAAGTGGGAAGTATACATGGTTGGGGTCCATAGGAAAAGACTTGTTTTTAATAAGCAGTTAACTGAAGTGAATGGGATTTTGGAGATTAAGAATGAGCAGACATATGGCGGTCCTCTTCTAACTTGTGCCATTTTTAAAATTACTTTAAAATGTTCAGTTCCATATCTATCCAGTTTAAAACAAAGAATATGGAGTTAAAGTACATTATAAAATTGTCAAGTATCAGGGGGTAGCCGTGTTAGTCTGTATCTACAAAACCAACAAGGAATCTGGTGGCACCTTAAAGACTAACAGATTTATTTGGGCATAAGCTTTCGTGAGTAAAAACCTCACTTCTTCGGATGCATAGAGTGAAAGTTACAGATGCAGGCATTATATACTGACACATGGAGAGCAGGGAGTTACTTCGCAAGTGGAGAACCAGTGTTGACAGGGCCAATTCAATCAGGGTGGATGTAGTCCACTCCCAATAGTAGATGAGGAGGTGTCAATTCCAGGAGAGGAAAAGCTGCTTCTGTAATGAGCCAGCCACTCCCAGTCCCTATTCAAGCCCAGATTAATGGTGTTGAATTTGCAAATGAATTTTAGTTCTGCTGTTTCTCTTTGAAGTCTGTTTCTGAAGTTTTTTTGTTCAATGATAGTGACTTTTAAATCTGTAATAGAATGACCAGGGAGATTGAAGTGGCTTATGTATGTTACCATTCCTGATGTCCGATTTGTGTCCATTTATTCTTTTGCGGAGGGACTGTCCGGTTTGGCCAATGTACATGGCAGAGGGGCATTGCTGGCACATGATGGCATATATGACATTAGTGGATGTGCAGGTGAATGAGCCCTTGATGGTGTGGCTGATGTGGTTGGGTCCTCTGATGCTGTTGCCAGAGTAGATATGGGGACAGAGTAGGCAACGAGGTTTGCTACAGGGATAGGTTCCTGGGTTGGTGTTTCTGTGTTGTGGTGTGTAGTTGCTGGTGAGTATTTGCTTCAGGTGGGGGGTTGTCTGTAAGCGAGGACTGGCCTGCCTCCCAAGGTCTGTGAGAGTGAGGGATCATTTTCCAGGATAGGTTGTAGATCGTGGATAATGCGCTGGAGAGGTTTTAGCTGGGGGCTGTATGTGATGGCCAGTGGTGTTCTGTTATTGTCCTTGTTGGGCCTGTCCTGTAGTAGGTGATTTCTGGGTATCCGTCTTGCTCTGTCAATCTGTTTCCTCACTTCCCCAGGTGGATATTGTAGTTTTACGAGAGCATTCAATGCTTTTCAAACCAATGTTTCCTAGCCTAGGAAGTAAAACCCCGTCAGTACATGCAAGAGAAAAAGTACTCAAAGAATCTGGCCAGGGTTTACTGCTACCAATAGGCGTGCTATATAGAATTTTACAGAGCTCAGTCCTTCTATTCCACCAAAGATAAAGGGGCCCTAAAGACCATTTCTGGTGTGATGAACTTTTTGCATGTTCTCAATATTGTATTGGCAGGAATATTCACAGGGGTTGAATATCCCAACTCCTGCTTATTTTAATCTTTTGTTTGTTTAGAAGCTCCAATTAATAGTGTTGGGGTAGAGGGATGGGAAATTCAGGTGACTAAAAATTTGCTAAATAAGGTTTAAGTTTCTTGTTCTGGAGTGTATTTCTTCAAAAGTTGTGAAGTCTGAGTAACAGGACAAGTAACTGAAACATTCCCCTATCAAATCTTGAGATTAACACCTGTCTTGGAAGAAGTGGATTAGAGAAGTGGGAATTTGTCGGGGGTTAGTGAAGAAACTTCACTGTGTGGTGTGTTTTTGTGTGTGTTTTTTGTTTTGTTTTTAATTTTTTAAATTTTATTTTAAAATTTGAATTCAGATACAGCCAGTCGGGCGGAAGAAGTTTTGTAGCCGTCATAAATGAGGTCCAAATGTATTTGATACTGAGCAAATAATGGTTTATGGTCATTGACTATTCAATGGCTTCCTCATATGCATAAGGTTACTCCATTGGAACCCTTGGATAATTTAATTTTATTTAACAAATTGGGGGGAGGGATAGCTCAGTGGTTTGAGCATTGGCCTGCTAAACCCAGGGTTGTGAGTTCAATCCTTGAGGGGGCCACTTAGGAATCAGGGCAAAAATCAGTACTTGGTCCTGCTAGTGAAGGCAGGGGGCTGGACTCGATGACCTTTCAGGGTCCCTTCTAGTTCTATGAGATAGGCATATCTCCAATGAGCCTCCACAATCTGGATTTCCAGAGACAGGTTTCCTACAAACCTTTCAGTACCTTTCACTTACGTTACTAAGGGTGTGGTCATGGGTGACCAGTTTCTTCACTTTATCCCTGAGTTATTAATCAAAAGTTCATGGGTGAGTTTGTGGAACAGCCAGGCGTGCTGGAACAATTTGTGTAGTGGGAGTGCTGAGAGCCATTGAACCAAACTGTGAACTCTGTATACGATGGAAACCCGTTCAAGCCAGAGGGTGCGGCAGCACCCCCATCACTCATAGCTCCAGCACCTCTGGAAGCAACAGGTTTTTTCAGGTGATCAAAATTTGGTCACTGTTTGTAAAATAAGACACTGTGCCCAAGTCACTTTCTGTGTTTTTTGAAACTCTGTTCATGGTACTTCAAGATAACATTCTTACCTTAATTCTTTCAATACAAGATAAACATTTCTATCTTCATGCTAATAGGTGAGAAAATAAGAAAAGGCAAATGTGAAGTTGCTCTTGCCAAATGTTTCTAAGAGGATTTGTCTAGGTAGGTGTGGTACAGTGATTAGAGATTTAGCATTAATATATGGGGTAGAGTAGGCTGCAATATACTGTAAGTTGGGTTCTCAACCTTTTTCTTTCTGAGGCGTTTCTCTCCCCCTTCCCCCCCCCCCCATGCTATAAAAACTCTACAGTCCACCTGTGCCACAATAATTAGTTTTCTGCATATAAAAGCCAGTGCCGGCGTTAAGGGGTAGCAAGCAAAGCAATTGCTAGGGGGCCACGCAAAGCTACATTGCTCAGGCTTAAGCTTCAGCCCTGGGTAGCTGGACTCAGGGTATTGGGCTTCTGCCCCATGCAGTGGGGCTTTAACTTTTTACCAGTACCGTAACAAGGGTGAGGCGAGTGAGGCACTTGCTTCAGGCGCACAAAGCTGAGGGGCACAAAAAGTGGTGGAGGGGGGGAAAAAAAAAGCCGCTGGCAAGCACAGAGATTTCTAACCAGGGTGATCTCCCCCAGTCCCACCTGCCGCTCCCCCATGCCTCTCCCGAGTGTCGCCCGGCCCTGACTTGCTTCCCCCCGCTTCCTTCCTGGACCCGAGCAGAGCAGGTCCATGCTACCTCCCTGCAGCAACTGCTGCCGCAAGGGCCTAGTGCCCCCCATCTCACTGCCAGGGCAGACTGACTGACTCTGAGCCTGCCCTTCACCCTCAGACCCTTTCATTTTTCAATGGGACCCTCCCGCCCGCAGTCACCGCTCCTGCCCCACACTGGGCAAGGGGCAGCCTCATCCCTCACCCCCAGGGAGGCTAAAGTCAGAGGCAGGGGAGGAGGCACATGCAGCACCCCCTGGCACCCACCACAGGGGAGGCGAGGGAGATTCCTGGACCTGAGGGGCCCTAGGAGCACATGCAGTGACAGTGGTGGGGGTGAGTGTGCTGCTGGGGGGGTGGGAAAGGGGGCTCCTCCCCCAGAGCTCGCTGCTGCCAGCAGGGAAAGGGCTGGGAGGAGTCCTCTCTGGCCCCTGTCCCAGAGCAGCCTGCCCCACCCCTGAACCCACAGCCCCAGTCAGAGCTTTCACCCCCCACCACCACACCTTCAACCCTCTACCTTAGCCCTGAGCCTCTCCAGCATCCCAAACACCTCATCCTCAGTCCCAGCCAGAGTCCTCCACCCCCCCTCACCCTAACCTTCTGCCCCAGCCTTGAGCCCCTTCAGCATCCCAAACCTCCCATTCCCAGCCCCACATAGAGCCCTCACCCCGACTCTCGCCCTGAGCCCCCCCACACTCCATACCCCTCATCTGCAGCCACAGCCTTCACCCCTGCACCCCTCCCATCCCCAAACTCCCTCCCAGAGCCTGCACTCCAATCCCCTGCCCCCGCCCCAGCTAGGGCTTGCATCCCAGACCTTCTTCCTCACCCAAACTCCCTCCCAGAGCCTGCACTCCAGTCCCCTGCCCCAGCCTAGGGCTTGCATCCCAGACCTCCTTCCTCACCCAAACTCCCTCCCAGAGCCTTGAGCGGGTGGGGGGGGGGCAGAGTTTGGGTGGGGGTGGGTTCTGGGCCCCACCAAAATTTCTACCAACCTGCCACCCTGATCCTACCCTGCAAACCTGAACTCCCAGCATTCTCAGGACACATGCTGATCCCTAGTGGCCACTGCTGATATCCAGCACTTCCCTCCTCTCTTAACCTGTGAGTCCCTCTCTGGATTGGAACTGGACTGGAACCAAAGACCATCTTGGAAGCAACATTACCAGCCCAAGCAGTCAAAAATCATGAGTTGACCCCTCTTTCCCCCCCCCCCCCCCCCCCAAATTCACAAGCTCTACCACCGCCCCTTCATTCATTCTTCGGCGGCAATTCAGCGGCAGGCCCTTTCCTCCAAGAGGGACTGAGGAACCCGCCGCTGAATTGCCGCCAAAGAGCCGGCCCTGGGGGAGGGCACAATTTTATTGCAATATTCTTGCCTCGGGCGCAAAAATACCTAGTTACGGCTCTGCTTTCTGCTCTGGGCCCCAGTGAGTCTAATGCTGGCCCTGCTTGGAGGCCCCCCTGAAACCTGCTCATGGCCCCCCAGGGGGACCTGAACCCCTGGATGAGAACCACTGCTCTAAGTGAATGTAGAATTTCCATTTCTCAATGGTATAGAATGTTTTTGGTTTTAAAGTGTTTTGCCACAAACTTGTTTTACAAAGGATTCATTTTCTGTTTCTATGAATGTACAAGTTCTACTGATCAGTGCTGTACATCACCAAAACGTGTAGTAAATTTAAGAGTTCAAGGGACTCATGGTAACCTTGGCTTCTAAATCAATAGATCTTGTGCCATCAACCAAAAAAGTATAGCCTTTCACTTCCACATTATTTGTGTGTCATGGCCAGTCTCCATAGTGTGTCATGTGGTTTGTCAAGACAGGCCATTGTTGGACAAAAAGTTGGTCTGAAATAATGCTAAGGCTGCTTATGAGTTGGCCTGCTGTGGTAACCTTTGCAAAAAGGACTGAATCACCCACTGCAGTATCCATGTATTGTAATGAGTGTCATGGTGGCAGGCCTAACATCAGTTTACTGAGTGTAAATTATAATTGATTATTAAAAAAAAAAATGGAACTTAGCCTTCCCATGTAGCTAGTCAGGAGTGGTCAGGCTAGTGATTTGTGGATATCAACGGTGTTCATCTAAATCAAAACCATAGCTATGAAATCTAGCCTTTGGGAGCTCTGTGTGGATTCCGACATTCTTCTGAAGACTCGGGTTCAGAAATCAGTGAATGGATGTCTTTGTTCCATAAACTTAGTATTTAAAATACATTATTGACTGATCACTCTAGCCTTTTTCAGCACCTCATCCATATTGGAGAATGTGACAAAATGAAAACAGATCGTACAAGGTGTGGGGAGATGGGGACATCATGTTTGGACTCTCATGACATGCGGCATCTGGCTGATCTGCTTTGGAATATCATCTTGACTGTGTCTGGCCAAAGCTTAGATGGTATGCCTTGGCCAAAAACACCGTGACATGACGTGTTTTTCATGTCTCTGAGAACACATCCTAAACTACTAATAAATGTTGCAGTTTGTATTGATTGTGTGTTGTTACTGAGTTAGATGTTTTTAGTAGACTTGGTCCAAAATTAGGCTATTATATTTGTGTCTGTCTGAGTCTGCAAACAATTAGATTATGCTTAGGCTAGGAAAATAGACTGTGTTTAAAAACAAGTCTTTGAACATCTGTTTATACACTAATGTAGGTAGAGGTTTTTAACACAGTTTTAAAAATACATTTAGCTAGTCATGTTCAGCACATTGGCTTAGTATTTAGCAGTTTTAAAGTCCATCTGCTTGGAAAAACACTACACTGCTTTCATTAGCATGAGCTGTGAAAGGATGCAAATGTATTCAAAACAATGGGGGTAGTACAGCTTGTTCGCATGAAATAGTTGATGTTAAGCTGACTTCACAGTGAACTCTTTATCATGAGTGCACACACACTCACAGTATGGGCCTGACTCTAAGAAGGACTGGTTGCCCATTTCATCAAATAAAGTCAATGGGAACTCTGGATATTCAGCACCTCTGAAAAATTGGACTCTGTGTGTAATTGTAAACTTGGGGTGACCCCAACTCGTATATTTTTACAGGTGTCAGTCAAATACAAAGTTAGCGAGCTATATTCAGCATTTATTTTCTGGCAAAAATCTGCACCATGAACTTGCATACTATAATTTATTCCAAAGCACTCCATCACAGAATACCAGAAGGAACTCGTTCAAATTTTAACGAAGTAACCCACCATCTGTGCGTGCCCCCACCCCCCATTTTCTCCTTCTGCTGAGAACTGCTGCAAAAGTATGCGATCTTCCCCCTAAAAGGGAAGAACATCACATTATGCTATTTTGGAGTTCTGTTTGAAATGGTACACCAGTTTCTCAACACATGATTAGTCATGCCCAAGAAGCCAGAGCCTTTCAAATAGAATAGAGAACTTTAAACCACTTAAAAAATCAGTAGACCGAAGTTTAACGTAATCACTGCGTAAATCAAAACTATCCTGCAGTTTAGCTTAAAAGTTGAAACAAAATTTCCCAAAAGGTAATGTGAGGATTTCCATTCCATTGACAATGGCTCTGTCAGTATTTAGTTCATTGGTGTATTAATTTTGTCTAACTTGCTTATTTTCTCTTGACTTTGGTTTTTAAAAGCTTCTCTGTTTTTTTTCCCCACTACAGAGTCTCAACCCTGAGTTGGAGGACACCTGTATAATGAGAGGATAGCTCAGTCTGCTTGTTAGTTTAATTTTTGATCATCCTGTGGAGTCTTCCAACAATGTTAAGATGGTTGCTTTTGTCAGGCTTGGATGGCCATAGAGGAAAACTTCCTGGGTGGCCCCACAAGACCCCTCTGGACCATAGCAGATAAATAGAATCTATGCTTAATCTTTGGTTAGACATCCTGGCTAGCAGAGGGTCCAACAGAATTTTAATCCATAGTTGGGATGTGAGGGACCACCAATGGCAGAGTGAGGTCAGAGGCATAGGAATTGGGAAAGTCACATAAACTTCCTCTCCATAGCACTATCTTGCTACTAATTTCTCTCTGATCCTTTTATAACCTTCCACACGTGGATGTCAACGTGGACTACTCTGTGAAGTAAGGCACTGCTAAACAAGCAAAGGAATATAGGAATTTTACCTTTTGTGAGGATTGTACTGAGTGTATTTTGAGAGAGAGGGGAAAACTTGACTTGCTTCCCTTTCTGGAGAGGGGAGGAGCAAAGTTTGCTTACCCCAGTGGTCCCCAAACTGTGGGGTGCTCTCTCTGGCAGGCAAACCCCCATGGGGGGGTGGGGAGGGAGCGCCCGCTGAGCTCTGCTCTGGCTCCTGGCTGCGGCCCCTGGCTCCCAGCCCAGCTGCAGCTTTGGCCTCAGCCTCCGCTCCTTACCTCTGTCCATGAACCCACCTCCCCAGGGGCCACGGCCTCACTCCTGGGCCCGGCTCCCAACCGCTGCTCCTGAGGGGGATGCAGATGGGGGGGAGGGGGGGGTGACTTGAAAAGTTGGGGACCACTGACTGACCCTACTCTGAATTTTAAGGGATCTCTAGTATTCTCTCTCTCTCCTTTAAAGTGCACGTTAAGTCACACTCAGTTTAATATGATGATCTACAAAAAATTTTGTTCAAGCTGTTCCAGCTTTGGAATCTGTCTGGCCACCTACCATGGGTGGGACTTGCATGATGTGGTACCTTAGGGTGCATCCACACAGCAGCTGGGAGGTGTAATTCCTTGCTTGGATAAACATGCATGCATGCATTGCTAGTTCTGCTCTAGCTAGCACCAAAAACTAGCAGTGTGGCTGTTGTGATGGGGTGGTGGCTTGGGCCAGACTACAGTCCCACGCTACCTGCATACTCATGCAGCTAGCCCAAGCTGCTGCCTCTGCCACCATGGCCATATTGCTATTTTTAGGTCCTTTTGTGAGCAGAGTTAGTGCCTGTACATCAGGTGGTTCTCAAACTTTTGTACTGGTGACCCCTTTCACATACCAAGCCTCTGAGTGTGACACTCCCCCCCCCCCCCCCCCAATATAAATTTAAAACACTTTTCAAATATAATTAACACCATTTATAAATGCTGGAGGCAAAGTGAGTTTGGCGTGGAAGCTGACAGCTTGCGACCCCCGCCCCCAATGTAATAACCTTGTGACCTGAGGGGTCCCAACCCCCAGTTTGAGAACCCCTGATGTACATCTACCTGAGGTGGGAATTACACCTCCCAGCTGCTGTGTTGATACACCCTTTGAATGACTGCTCTTCAAATTGCCTCTCTCCCTGTGATCTAAGTACACTTAGAGTAAGAATACATAATCTTTTTGTCTGAAAAATCTGCAGTCTACTACTTCTCCCTCTACTCATTTCAGAATAAATACTTAGTGCCCAATACTGAAAGCTGCATGAGCTATTCCTGAACCCAAGAGTGAAATGACTAAGGCCTTGTCTACACTACGAGAGTAGTTCGATTTTACTTGCATCGAATTTTTGTAATCGATATTGCAAAGTCGAGCGTGTGTGTCCACACTAAGGACAGTAATTCGACTTTGTGCGTCCACACTAACGGTGATAGCGTCGACATTCGAAGCGGTGCACTGTGGTCAGCTATCCCACAGTTCCCGCAGTCCCCTCTGCCCATTGGAATTCTGGGTGTAGCCGGCAATGCCTTCTGGGTAACAAAATGAGTCGAGGGTGCTTTTGGGAAACTGTCGTCATCCGTCCATCACTCCCGCCCTCCCTCCCTGAAAGCGCCGGCGGGAAAACAGTTCGCGCGCTTTTCCAGTCATTGACAGCGCGGACGCCACTGTACTCCGAGCATGGAGCCCGCTGCGACCATCGCTGCAGTTGTGGCCGCTCTCAACGTCTCGCAGCTTATCATAAAGGTTTCCCTGAGGCAGATGCAGAAAAGTCAGGCAAGGAGGCTACGGCACCGCGGTGATGTCCTGAAGTCTGAGAGTAGCACAGACCTGTCAGAAAGCAGGCGACCCAGCGCCGAGGACATCACAGTGGCAATGGGTCATGTTGATGCCGTGGAACGGCGATTCTGGGCACGGGAGACAAGCACTGAGTGGTGGGACCGCATAGTGCTGCAGGTCTGGGATGAATCCCAGTGGCTGCGAAACTTTCGCATGCGGAAGGGAACTTTCATGGAACTTTGTGAGTTGCTGTCCCCTGCCCTGAAGCGCAGTGACACCCGGTTGCGAGCTGCACTGAGTGTACAGAAGCGAGTGGCCATAGCCCTGTGGAAGCTTGCAACGCCAGACAGCTACCGGTCAGTCGCGAACCAGTTTGGGGTGGGCAAATCTACCGTGGGGGTTGTTGTGATGCAAGTAGCGAAGGCAATCGTTGATGTACTGCTGCCAAAGGTAGTGACCCTGGGAAACGTGGAGGCGATCATAGATGGCTTCGCAGCGATGGGATTCCCAAACTGCGGTGGGGCCATAGATGGAACTCACATCCCTATCCTGGCACCGGACCACCAGGCCACCCAGTACATTAACCGAAAGGGATACTTTTCCATGGTGCTGCAAGCACTGGTGGACCACAGGGGACGTTTTACCAACATCTACGTGGGATGGCCGGGCAAGGTTCATGACGCTCGTGTTTTCAGGAACTCTGGTCTGTTTAGACGGCTGCAACAAGGTATTTACTTCCCGGACCACAAAATAACTGTTGGGGATGTGGAGATGCCTATAGTCATCCTCGGGGACCCAGCCTACCCGCTAATGCCCTGGCTCATGAAGCCCTATACTGGCGCCCTGGACACTGAAAAAGAACTCTTCAACTACCGGCTGAGCAAGTGCAGAATGGTGGTGGAGTGTGCTTTTGGCCGTCTCAAGGGGAGATGGAGAAGCTTACTGACTCGCTGTGATCTCAGCGAAACCAATATCCCCATTGTTATAGCAGCTTGCTGTGTGCTCCACAATCTCTGTGAGAGCAAGGGGGAGACCTTTCTGGCGGGGTGGGAGGTTGAGGAAAATAGCCTGGCTGGTGATTACTCACAGCCAGACAGCCGGGCGATTAGAAGAGACCAGCGGGAAGCGCTGTGCATCCGGGAGGCTTTGAAAGCAAAGTTCCTGAGTGAGCAGGGTAACCTGTGATTTTATAGTTTGTGTACTGAGAAGCTAAACCTGCCCCCGTTTCTTTACCCAGGTAATGTTGACTATCCTATCCAGTTACATACCCCCTTCACCCCCCCTCCAACACACGTGTCGAAATAAAAATAGTTCTACTTTGTTAAAGCACACCGTTTTCTTTAATACTGTTTTAGCGGGAATTTTTTAAAACTGGGACGCAGACTGTGGTGCGGGGCGGGTCTAGTGTTGTGATGCGAATGCAGCTTCTAAACTCAAGGATTGACAGGCTCCGCTGCGGTGGGATGCTTGTTTCAACGGAGCCTGTCACCCCTCCTGATCGGGACTGTGTGTATGGGAGGTCTATTTGACTTTGTGGCAGGGGGAGGACGGTTACAGATCCCATGCTGTGTGGCTCTGTGATCCTGTCTAAGGACCGGCGCTTAAGATCTGTAACTGCCCTCCCCCGCCACAAAGTCACAGAGCAACCCACCCCCCCCAACATTACATCAAAACAACCTCCCAGACTAACCGGGGCAACTAGTCACTGCATCACTGCACTGTGTATGTGCCCTGCTGCTGTGCCTGCCCCCGACTATGTACCCTGCCAAAGGAGACTGTCCTGTCCAATTTCCAACCCCCTTTCCCCTCCTCCTCCAAAAGAACATGATTGAAACAGTAGTTAACAGAAACGAATTTTTTATTATCAACTACACATGGCATTGGGAGGTGAAACTTGGACGTGGGCTTGTGTCAGGCGGGAAGGAAAGAACTTTTCAAATTTTGGGAAATGAGAGCCTTCTGCTACTAGAGCTCTCTGCAGGGGTGGAGTGAGAGTTAGCAGGGACTCTGCCGCCTCTCCTTCTTTGCACTTTGGGTGAGGTGGGTATGGGACTTGGTGGCGGGGGAGGGCGGTTAGAGATGGACTGCAGCGGGGCTCTGTCCTCCTGCCTCCGTTCCTGCAGAACATCCACAAGGCGCCGGAGCGTGTCCGTTTACTCCCTCAGTAGTCCAAGCAGCGTTTGAGTCGCCTGCTGGTCTTCCTGCCGCCACCTCTCCTCCCGATCCATGTTGGCTTGGTGCATTCGGGTCAAGTTCTCCCGCCACTGGGTCTGCTGTGCTGCCTGGGCTTGGGAAGAGGCCATAAGCTCAGAGAACATGTCCTCCCGTGTCCTCTTCTTCCTACGCCTAATCCGCGCTAGCCTCTGGGAGTGTGATTCCAGGCTAGGTTGTGAGACAGTCGCAGACGGGGCTGTGGAAATGGGAAAAAGGGAGTGAATTCCTCTGAAAGATAAATGTAGTTGTGAACAAAGAACATAGTCTTTCTCTGTGAACAAGACCATGCACAGCACCTTTCACATGCGCACTCAGCACAAGGTCGAATTCTCGGCCTTCGCATTCTGTGCCTGGGGTCTTGAACAGCACATTTGAGAAGCGAGGCAGCACAACGGAATTTCTGTTGCAGGCAGACATGGTAAGCCGTACACTTGTGGCAGTTTAAAACTTTTATATTACCACTGGCCTCATTTCACATTTAAATCAATGTCAGTCCCTGCTGCCAGCAATCCGGCAAGCGGGAACTCTGCCCCTGTCCCACCCCCTCGCGGCTGTCCCCGGGAATGATCCCTTTCGGCTGCCCCTCTCCCGCCTCCACCGCGTGGCTGCAAACCAGCGGTGACAGTTCTGTAAAGGAACGGGAAAGCAGTCCCAACACTAACATTCCCCTACCTAATTAAAAGCAGGTCACCATGGCCGACATCACCCTGATGAGGATCTCCGAGAGCGACAAAGAGAGAATGCTCCGGGAAAGCCTCCAAAGACCAGGGCCGTATGCCGCCCTGCTGTGCAGAGCAATGATCCCCGAGTACCTGATAATCTCGTGGCGCGGCAACGTGTCGTACTTCGGAGGACCCAATAAGGCCGCTCTCCCCAAGAACCTCATGCAACGGCTTTCAAGTTACCTCCAGGAGAGCTTCATCGAGATGTCCCAGGAGGATTACTGCTCTATCCCCGCACATATAGACCGCATTTTACTGTAGCTGCAGTAGCAGGGAATACACAGTAGAGCGGCTTGTGCAGGACAATTACTGAAAACCGGACATTGCTAGATTTCTTTTCAAAACTTGCACTGCCCCTTACTAAACCGTTAAGCGCCTAGGGCACACTAATCATGAACAACCCATTCTTTTAATTGTTAATATTCCTGTTTTGTTAAAAATAAATGTTTAGATGTTTACAACACTTACTGGCTGATCCTTCACCAGATTCTGTGTCCGGGGTAATGGCTGGGGACGCTTCGTAGGGGATCTCTGTAAGGGTGATGAAGAGATCCTGGCTGTCGGGGAAATCAGCGTTGTGAGAGCTGCCAACTGCCTCGCCCTCCTCATCTCCTTCCTCATCTTCCCCGTCCCCTAACATGTCTGAGGAACCGGCCGTGGACAGTATCCCATCCTCAGAGTCCACGGTCACTGGTGGGGTAGTGGTGGCGGCAGCACCGAGGATGGAATGCAGTGCCTCGTAGAAACGGGATGTCTGGGGATGGGATCCGGAGCGTCCGTTTGCCTCTTTGGTCTTCTGGTAGCCTTGTCTCAGCTCCTTGATTTTCACGCGGCACTGCGTTGCATCCCGGCTGTATCCTCTCTCTGCCATGTCTTTAGAGATCTTCTCGTAGATCTTTGCATTCCTTCTTTTGGATCGCAGCTCGGAAAGCACGGACTCATAGCCCCACACAGCGATGAGATCCAAGACTTCACGATCAGTCCATGCTGGGGCTCTCTTTCTATTCCCAGACTGCACGGCCATCACTGCTGGAGAGCTCTGCATCGTTGCCAGTGCTGCTGTGCTCGCCACGATGTCCAGACAGGAAATGAGATTCAAACTGGCCAGACAGGAAAAGGAATTCAAATTCAAATTTTCCCGGGGCTTTTCCTGTGTGGCTGGTCAGAGCATCCGAGCTCGCACTGCTGTCCAGAGCGTCAACAGAGTGGTGCACTGTGGGATAGCTCCCGGAGCTATTAGCGTCGATTTCCATCCACACCTAGCCTAATTCGACATGGCCATGTCGAATTTAGCGCTACTCCCCTCGTCGGGGAGGAGTACAGAAGTCGAATTAAAGAGACCTCTATGTCGAACTAAATAGCATCGCAGTGTGGACGGGTGCAGGGTTAATTCGATTTAACGGCGCTAACTTCGACATAAACGCCTAGTGTAGACCAGGCCTAAGAGTTGTGGCCTTCAGTACTAAGCTTGCTTATTGTCAAATTCTTTTTGATATGTAGAGTACTGGAGATGATGCGTGCAACTTAGTCTTTTATCTCTTAAACCTGAGTAGTATGTTAAAATAGCCCCGGGGGGGGGGGGGGGGGCGCGGAAATGTATTGTATTCTCTTACTGGTTTGAATATATCCTGTGCCTTGCATATGGAAGGCTACCTTAGGTTAAGTAGGCCAACTGGAAGTCTGTGTAAGTACTCAATTGCATATAATTTCATTTATATATTACACCCTAGTAGTTTTATGTGCAAATCAAGGTAATGAGAAATGAAAGGGATTCAGCAGAAGTGATCTTCTGACTCTAGCTGATGTTAAAGAAATGGTAAATTGATTAGGCTAGTTTATAATTAATTTAGAACAAAGTACTGAGGGGCTTAACTTTTAAATTTGCTTAACTGTATTTGCTCCTCCCTGACCTTCTCCCTCTTAATTCTGTTTCCAAAAGCAAAATGTTCCAGTTTTATAATAGTGACTCTAATCTTGTAGTAGATGGTTTTTTTGTTTTATAGACCGACTGTTTCAAGGATTAGTCCTTCCTATGATCTTTGGCTGCCTTTTTAGAGAATTCCAATAAGTGGATCTATATAAAAACTTTTTTCAAGTTGGGCAAATCCATTTGTTCTTCTTTGAGAGATGTCCCTGTGGGTGCTCCACTCTAGGTGTTGGTGCGTCCCTGGGCCTTCACTCGGAGACTTTTCGTAGCAGTACTCGTACTGGCCACACATGCGCAGAGGCTGCCCCCCGCAGTGAGTCTAGGATAATAGTGCGCATGCATGGCCAATCTCCTCCGTTCCTTCTCTACCGTCCCCGGCCTGAGACGGAGCTCAGCAGACTCGTTAGGAAATCCCTCACTTTGTTACTATTACCTGTTCTAGTAGTTGGTTTGTTGTCAGTTCTTGTTAGTGTAGCTCATTAGTTCTTTTAGCTGTTTAAAAAAAAAAAAAAAAAAAAAAAATTTTCTCGCAGCCGCTTCTACCATGCCTGGCTCCATAGGCTTTAAGCGCTGCTCTACCTGTAAGGATGCTATTCCGCTCTCTGATGGCCACTCTCATTGTATAAAATGCCTGGGGGAAACACACATTCCCCAAAAATGTGCCCACTGTACCAAACTCAGTTCCAGGGCACGAAAGGACAGGGAGCTTAAACTGAAACTGCTCCTCCTGCAGAAGTCTATCGGGTCAGTTTCAGACCCAGGAGCCGACTCCAGCTCTACTGCCCGCCACAGCCCCCCTGCTTCAAAAAAACTGAAGAAAGCTACAAAAAAGGGGCAGCCCTCTCCAGCAAAGAAGTTGTTGTGGCACAAAAGTGCCTCGGGCAGGTCAACAGTTTCCCTGCCTGTGTTTCCTCGCCTCAGCACTTTTGAAGAGCCGGGCTCCTCCGGCACCGCACGAAAACCGCCTCAGGCTGCGGCGGCGGTGCGAAGCTCCGGTGCCGAGGCTTCAGGCTTTCAGTTGCCTGCCTCGTTTATGGCACCGTTCGGCACCGAGACGAGCACGGTGCCGACATTTCCAGCCTTGCCTGACCCTGTGCGGGCTGATGTTGTCCCCCCGGCACCTACCACGGCACCGGCAACCGCGGCACAGGCTGACAGGGAGATCAAAGGAAAAACCCCTGCTCAGAGGAATGTTCCCTCAGGGCAACTTCCTCCTCCGCAGCTTTCACCTCATGCAGGAGCCTCACCTTTTCAATTCACTCAGACAGCAGATCTATTGGTCTCACCTATTCTGCAGTCTCCCCTGATAAATGCCTGTTTTTCTCCAATGCTGGACTCAGGATCAGAACAACCTTCCTCCAGTGAGGAGGAAACTGATCCACAGGCAGTTTTTTCTCCTTCTCAAGACTCCCAGACCCAGATCAACAGGGGTTACAAAAAAACTACCTCAGCCTGTCCTCAGTATCCTGCCCCATGGGGAGTGAACCCTTGGATGGCAACACCTATGCCCTACCCACCACCTTGGCAATGTTGGGCACCATGGGCATCGTACCCCCAAGAACACATGCGCTACGGCACTTCGACCAGGCGCAACACCGGTTTAGCACTGCCTCGTGACGGACCTGCCAGTGACATAAGATACCAGGCAGCACCGTCACACTCCCAGGAGCAACTGAGTCCTGCTCCTATTCCAGCAGAGTCCGACGTAATACCTGAGGAAGCCTTACTTCCCCTTCCTCCAACCCCGTCGGATGACTATGCCAAATTCCAAGACCTCTTTAAAAGAGCTGCAGGTGACTTGAAAATTAACTTAGAGGAAGTCACTGAACAACGGCATGAACTAACAGACATTTTGCAGCCCTCTTCTTCCTCTAGAGTGGCATTACCAATCAACATAGCCCTTTTAGAACCCGCTAAATCCATCTGGCAGAATCCAGCCACTAGCCAACCTACCTGTAAACAAGCGGACAGGAAGTACTTCATTCCTTCAAAGGGCTCTGAATTCCTTTTTACCCATCCAGCGCCAAACTCATTGGTAGTGGACGCAGCAAACCAGAGGGCCAAACAGTACGCCCGCTCCACCCCAGCCAACAAAGACAGTAAACGCCTGGACCTCTTCGGCCGTAAAGTATATGCATCCTCGACGCTACAATTTCGCATAGCTAATTATACCGCAGTCCTTGCAAAATATGACCACAAAAACTATAATAAATTCATGGATTTTATTGATCACATCCCAGAACAGAAGAAACAACAATTCACAGCTCTGGTTTCCGAGGGACAAATCATATCACGCACCGCTCTCCAAGCAGCCCTCAATGTAGCTAACACTGCAGCAAGGTCGACCGCCACAGCAGTGGTCATGCGACGGGGTTCATGGCTCTCTTCCTCCTTCTTCCCTCGAGAGGTCCAGAGCACCATTGAAGATCTTCCCTTCGATGGGGAAAAACTTTTTGTCTCCACCACAAACGACATGCTGCATTCGATGAAGGACGCAAGAGCAACCCTCCGGTCCCTAGGCCTCCAGCCACCTGCAACCAGAAGACGACAATATAGATATCAACCTTATCACCAACCACGCTACCCCACATTTTCACAACACTCCTATAGACCACAGGAACAACAACAGCAACAACGACGCCAAAGACCAAGATTCCAGCGTCGTCGTCCTAATTCTACAGGGGCACTGCAACCCCCTCCAACTAATAGGCAGATTTGAAGCATTGGTCGAGGGTTTAGAAAACAGCATTCCCACTTCAGCCGGCACACCTATCTTTGGACACTGCCTACGACCATTCTCTCATCAATGGCAGAAAATTACATCCGACAAATGGGTCATAGAGGTAGTTACAATTGGATACGCCATCCCCTTCCTCTCCCAACCCTCCCACCCACCCACCCTCCCCGTCCCTCTTCAGGGACCCATCTCACGAGCAACTACTCTTCCAAGAAGTGCAGCATCTCCTTCAACTGGGAGCAGTAGAAACTGTGCCAGAACGACACAGAGGGAAGGGTTTTTACTCCCATTATTTCTTAACAGAGAAGAAAAATGGGGGATGGCGACCAATCCTCGACCTCAGGCGGCTCAACAAATTTGTCAAAAAGCAAAAGTTCAAGATGGTCACTCTCACCACTATAATCCCAGCACTGGAGCAGGGCGACTGGTTTTCAGCCCTTGACCTATAGGATGCCTATTTTCATGTGACTATACACCCATCCCACAGACGATTCCTACGCTTTACTCTCGGCTCCACACATTTCCAATACAGGGTTCTCCCTTTCGGACTGTCCACGGCCCCCCGTGTTTTTTCCAAGATCCTAGCCGTAGTTACAGCCTACCTCAGAAAACAAGGGGTCGTAATATTTCCTTACCTAGACGATTGCCTCCTCAAAGCTTCAACGTTCGACGAAGCTCTCCGATCCATACGGCTTACCATCGATTGTTTCCTATCTTTAGGCCTGCAAGTAAACAAAAACAAATCCACATTATACCCCACCCAACATCTGGAGTTCATAGGGGCATACCTCGACTCCCGGACGGGGTTGGCATCTCTCCCACCAGCCCGCTTCAATTCTATAAGTCAACTAGCCACAAGGATTCGCAACAGTCCCCAGGTGACTGTCCGGGACTGCCTACAAATACTAGGTCACGTGGCCTCGTGCACCTCCGTCGTTCAAAAGGCACGTCTATATATGAGGTGCTTCCAAGCGTGGTTGGCCACGGTGTACAGACCGGATGTGCACCCTCTAAACAAGACTCTCTCCATACCTGCCCGAGTCAAAGATTCTCTACAGTGGTGGACAATTCACTCCAACCTCTGCTCTGGAGTCCCCTTTCTTCAGCAGGCTCCATCCCTCATACTGACGACCGATGCATCTCTGACAGGATGGGGTGCACACATGTCTCACCACACAGCCCAGGGGCTTTGGTCTTCAGCCGAGACCTCTCTCCATATAAATGTCCTAGAACTTTGAGCCATTCGCAATGCGTGCCGTCAATTCCTACCACTAATCAAGAACCAACACGTACGCATAATGACAGACAATATTGCATGCATGTTCTACGTGAACAGGCAGGGGGGAGCTCGATCCCAGTCTCTGTGCACAGAGGCTATGAAACTCTGGAACTGGTGCATTGCGAACAACATCCGGGTATCAGCGGCCTACCTTCCTGGAGTGATGAATACCACAGCGGACGAACTAAGCAGACGTTTCCCGTGGGATCACGAATGGGAATTAAACGAGCACATCATTCGCGACATATTCCGCATTTGGGGCTACCCAGCAATAGACCTCTTTGCAACTACAAAAAACAAGAAATGTCCCAATTTTTGCTCCAGAGCAGGGTGAGGCAAACATTCCCTGGGAGACGCATTCATGATCCCATGGCACCAAAACTTACTGTATGCGTTTCCCCCAATACCGGTTCTGAACAGGGTCCTGATAAAAATACGAACAGATGGAGCCAAAGTGATCCTAATTGCCCCATCATGGCCCAGACAGCCCTGGTTTCCGTTTCTCACCAAAATGTCCATTCGACCACCAATCCCCTTGCCTCTCATTCCGAACCTCCTATCACAACAACACGGCCGTTTTCTCCACCCCAACTTATCCATGCTCCACCTCAAAGCATGGTTCCTACATGGTTCTCCCAAAATGAACTAGATTGTTCTGAACAAGTTCAAAGAGTGCTCCTGCATAGCAGAACACAATCTACTCGCACCACCTATCTATGTAAGTGGAAACGATTCACACACTGGTGTTCAACTAAACAACTTAGTCCCACATCAGCACCTCTTCCGCTCATACTTGACTACCTATTGGACCTTAAGCAATCCGGCCTTTCTTCCAGTTCCATCAGGGTCCATTTAGCTGCTATTACAACTTTTCATGACAAAATTGATGGTACTTCCGTATTTGCTCATCCTTTCACCAAGCGCTTCCTCAAGGGACTCTAAACCCTATACCCAGACATAAAACCACCCACCACCCCGTGGGACCTTCATTTAGTTCTCTCTTGCCTAACCCAACAACCATTTGAACCCCTAGCCACGTGTTCCCTTTTACACCTTTCGATGAAAACAGCATTTTTAGTGGCAATTACCTCCACCAGGCGGGCAGGAGAAATAGCAGCTCTTATGGCAGACCCACCATATACGATATTTTTCAAAGACAAGGTTACCCTCAGGTTACACCCCAATTTTCTTCCTAAAGTATACTCCTCGTTCCACATTAATGAGCCGATTTACTTACCAACCTTTTTCCCGAAGCCACATGCGAACTCGTTCGAAGCCTCAATGCATACACTAGATGTACGCAGGGCCTTGTCCTTCTATTTGGATAGAACCAAACCTTTTAGAAATTCTTACAGACTTTTTGTTTCCATCGCGGAGCGTTCCAGAGGTACACCTATTTCTACCCAGAGACTTTCGAACTGGATTTCTCAGTGCATCCGGTTGTGCTATCAGATGAAGAAAGTTACACCTCCAGACGGCATCAGAACACACTCTACTAGATCTATGGCTGCCTCTGTAGCATTCTTACGCAAAGTTCCCCTGGCTGATATCTGTAAAGCAGCTTACCTGGTCCTCTGAGCACACATTTGTTAAACACTATGCCCTTACTCAAGGCCCTCTATCTGATATACATTTGGGCAGGGCTGTACTATCAACAGCGTTCCTATCAGATCCGAAGTCCCTACCTCCTTAAGATACACGGCTTTTAAGTCACCTAGAGTGGAGCACCCACAGGGACATCTCTCGAAGAAGAGGAGGAGGTTACTCACCCTGTGCAGTAACTGACGTTCTTCGAGATGAGTGTCCCTGTGGGTGCTCCACTACCCACCCTTCTCCCCTCTACTTCGGAGTTGGGGTAGCCTCCGTTGTAGAGAAGGAACTGAGGAGATTGGCCACGCATGCGCACTATTATCCTAGACTCACTGCGGGGGGCAGCCTCTGCGCATGTGTGGCCAGTACGAGTACTGCTACGAAAAGTCTCCAAGTGAAGGTGCAGGGACGCACCAACACCTAGAGTGGAGCACCCACAGGGACACTCATCTCGAAGAACGTAAGTTACTGCACAGGGTGAGTAACCTCCTCTTTTGTTCTGGATTTAAAAATACCTGTTGGGGTTTTTCTTCAGTTCACTGGCTAGTACAGTACATTATGAAATATTAAGGTTGAGCCTAAAATCTTGTTACAGAAAAAGGTTCATTAAATTTAATTTAAAACTAGCATAGCTTGGAGTTCAGATGTTTTAACGAGGTAGCTGTGTGCAGTGTGCTTAATACAGATAGCAGTAGATCATGATGAAATATCCACAAACTGTCATAACCTTCCTCTTTTCTCCTCCTCCTTTATTTTTTCTCGGGAGAGTGGGAGTGGTGGGCAATAAGAGCTTGGTAAAGCATTAATAGTGCCAGTTAAAGGAATTCCACTGTTTGAGTCACTTAATTATTTACATACACCTCTACCTTGATATAACGCTGTCCTTGGGAGCCAAAAAATCTTAGACTATCAGATTTATTTGGGCATAAGCTTTCGTGAGTAAAAACCTCACTTCTTCGGAGGTTTTTACTCACGAAAGCTTATGCCCAAATAAATCTGTTAGTCTTTAAGGTGCCACCAGACTCCTTGTTGTTTTTGTAGATACAGACTAACACGGCTACCCCCTGATACTTGACAAAAAATCTTACTACGTTATAGGTGAAACCGCGTTATATCGAACTTGCTTTGATTCGCTAGAGTGCGCCGCCCTGTCCTCCCCCCCCCCCCCCCCCGAGCACTGCTTTACCGCATTATATCAGAATTCGTGTTATATTGGGTAGTGTTATATCGGGGTAGGGGTATACTACATGGCTTATTCAAGCATGACCTTCTTCATTACCAGAATATTGTCAATGATATGTTGGTGCATGAAGTAATACATAATTCCTTTATTGGAGGCTGTCAAAGACTTTATAAGAAGATTAGGCTTCACGACATCCACAGTGATCGATCCCTATTTGACAGATGAGCTGTGGCTCAGATTAAGGGTCTTGCCTGTTTCCTTGGGTTAATCTCCTAGACCATACTCCCTCCGTTACCTTACATTAAAGGAATCCTGCACAAAGTTGGTTAGGGTTACCATCCGTCCGTATTTCCCCGGATATGTCCGGCGTTTGCGTCTCTAAATAGCCGTCCTGGAGGAATTGGTAACAAGGTTAAAATGTCCAGGGTTTTTTTTTTTTTTTTTCTCCCTCCCTCCCTCCCATGCAGAGTGCGGCCCCTGATTGGGCGGCTGGGCCAATTGACCCGCTCCCATTGGCCTCCAGCAGCCAGAGCCCTCCCCCTCCCTCTGTCTGCAGTCCTGTATAACACACAAACTGACCCACCGGGCAGTGTGTTTTGCAAACACGTGGAGCCAGAATGGTAAGGGGAGTCGGGGGTGGGGGGGCAGTCAGGGAGCGGGGGAGTGTTGGATGGGGTCCCCGGCCCCCACCTGCCACCCCCCTCCGTGCATTCCCCCCCCCCCCAGGGATCCCCCCTGCCTGCTTGTACTGCCAGAGCCAGCAGCAACTGCTGTCTGCTGCCCCTGGGTCCTAGCGTCCCCCATCCACTAATGGCAAGGCAGGCTGCCCTTACCCTGCCCTTCCACCCTAGCCCTAAGCCTCTCCAATACCCTAAACCCCTCAGCCCCCCCCCCGCACCCTGAGCGGCCTCCTGCATCATGAACCCCCATCCTCAGACCCACAGCCCTCATCCCTGCATCCCCGCCTATCCCCAAACCCCCTCCCCAAACACCCCCTCCTGCCCTCAAACTCTCTCCCAAAGCCTGCACCCCCTCCCTTTGCACCGCCTTCCACCCCCAAACTCCATCCCAGAGCCTGCACCCCTCACCCCCCCCTGCACACCCATCCTCTGCCCCAGCCCGGAACCTGCACCCAGCACCCAAACTCTATCCCAGAACCTGCACCCTAATCCCCAGCCCAGGGCCTGCACCCCAGACTTCCTCCCCCCACTCAACCCCCCTCCCAGACCCTTAGGTGCGTGGGGGGGGTTTCTGGGCACCACCAAAATTTCTACAACCCTGCCACCCATGTGAGTGGATAAAGGTCGGGGCAGTCAGGGGACAGGTAGGGTTCTGGGGGGGCAGTTAGGGTGAGGGGTTCTCAGCAGGGGGCAGTCAGGGGACAAGAAGCAGGGGAGGTTGGGGTTCTGAGGGGGGCAGTTAGGGGGTGAGAAGTGGGAGGGTGGGGGCGGGGCTCCCCGCCCCCCCCACTGTCCTCTTTTTTTTTTTTTTTTTTTGATTGTGGCAATATGGTAACCCTAAAATTGGTAGGCCTCCTCCATGTGTGGTGGATGGCTTTCTTGAGCAACCTCACAATAGCAAACCAATGTATTTGTGATTTAAAGGTCATCATTCAATAGGGAGAAGACCTGTCTAAGTTAATCACGCTATTTTTAAAATGGCTTACATAAGGTAGCTATGGGAATGCTCTTAAAAATATCAGGTAACTTAAAACTATTTTACTTTTTCTTTTACTTTTTTTTTTAAAACTTCTCTAGAGTATTTCCATTGTTACTTTTTTCCTTGTGCACTGGCTTTGACGTTTGGACTTTCAAATACTAGAAGTGAATATTTGTTTAAATCAAAACAAAACCGCCATTTAAAAAAAAATTCTTTTTAATTAACACTTCCATTATATTGGAACTTAGACAAAATTTAAATGTTGTCCAAAAAAAATCAATGGTTGTTTCTTTACACAGTTTTAGGTGAGCACTGCTGCCTTTTTTCTCTTTCCTCACCCCCCCGCCCATCTCTCTCTCTCCCAAAGCAAGTCTGTCTGTCTAATCAGAAATTGAATATAAAGCCTTGCTAGCTTAGCATGCAGTACTGTATAATTCTTGGAGGTTTTAATATTACAATTGACTCACAGATGTTTAGCATGCAAATTTAATATGCAAACCTGAATGCTTGTGTCATTTACCATCTGTAAATATAGCAACTGTGGAGCTTCTCACCAGTAAGGAGACTAGTCTATCAAAATAAGTGTGAAAATGTGACTATGCAGCAGATGGGAAAAGAAGAGGTTCATTCATGGAACCAGTAATGGAGTAATTTAATTGATTAGTCAAATAGAAGGCTAATTGGAAAATAAAATGCTTTTTATGAGTTAAATAAGGCGTGGAATGACAGTAAGAAATGGAACCAAAAAATGAAAACTGTGGCTTTTTTGAAATTCAGAATTTTTGAAAATCTTGGAATGGAAAAGCAAATCAAAACTGTATTTAACAGTAACTAAGTTTGAAATGTGTTCATTGCTTGGTGGCTGCCATTTTGCCTGTGGAAAAATAAATTGTGAATAGGATCTTATCTAGGGTTACCATACGTCCGGTTTTTCCTGGACATGTCTGGCTTCTGGGTAATCAAACCCCACTCTGGGGGGAATTGCCAAAAAGCCGAACATGTCTGGGGAAAAATACCGGCCGGGCACTTCCCCTCCCGGGCTCCAGCTGCGCTGGGGAAGCGCCAGCTGGGGGCGCAGGGTCTGGAGGCTGCCCAGCAAACTGTGAAGCTGGTAGCGCTTGGGCAGCCCTTATCGCGTGGCTGGGAGGGAGGAGGGGGAGTTGGGGTGGGGCCAGGGCCTGTGGAGTGTTCTTTTTATTTTTATTTATTTATTTATTTTATTAAATATGGTAACCCTATTTTATCCCATTGACATCTGTGAGTGAGAACTCTTAAATTCCAAAACACTGAAGTATTGCTTCACTAGTAACTTGTTTTTATAAGCTTATTTACTATTGGTATTATGATGCTACCCAGGGGCCTCAATCAGGGATCAGGGTCTCATTGTGCTAGGCATCGCGTACACACACACGCGTACACACACACGCGTACACACACACGCGTACACACACACCTGCTCTGAGCAAAACTGGATTAGAACCAATTAGTTGCAGGATAGGTGAAAATGTTAACCTTGATAAGGCAGTAAATCTAGTACTGTGTGATTTTTTAATTGAGAATAGGAAAGTTACAAGTATTCAACAAAGCACTTACAAAAAAATAATAGGAACCTGACCACCTATACCTCTTAGTGTTGAATGCAAACATTCAGTTTTCCTCTGTCTAGAGAGAGAGTTATCCTAGCAAAGCTCTCTAGAGCCTCCTTTGAGATAAACTTTATACCAATTGGAGGTAAGCAATATTGAAGTTTATTGACCTTAGGCCAGACTTTCACAACACTCAGCACTGTAGCGGGGCTGGATTTTTCAGAAGAGCTTAGCATGCAGCCATCTTTGATGGGATCTGCTGGTTGCTGAGCATTTCTGAAAATATGGTCCCTTGATTTGAGATGTTTCTAGACGCTAGAGGTAAGAGAAAATGAGTTGCAGTAATAAAGCTCAAGAGTCAGTCTTAAAGTGACCCTACATGATGGAAACAATGATCAAACAGCTTGTCTGGGCAAAAGTCTCTCGCCCTTCCCCCTCCTGCCCCCCAACTGCAAATAACCTGGACAAAGATATAAAAATTATTAAACTAATGGTAAGCAAGATGAAAACTGATGAGTGCACTTATGTAAGGTTTAGAATACCTTGTCAAGTAATTTTTGAACAGGTTTGGAGAGATGGGTACTCCACAACTGTTTTTTTTCCAGATGTACCTTGAGAGCAGTGATGTGGATGACACAGAAGATTGTAGCCACTTTTGCTAAAGCTTCAGATCCACACTTGCTCTTAGATTCCTTATCTCATAATTTCAAGGTCCAGTACATTTTAGAAACCATTTCAGATCTTATTTCAGCACTTCACCTTTACATTGTTTTGATGTGTACAAATGTGTATATTTAAAGATGACTATAGAGCACTTATCTGTATTCTCCTAGCCATCTGCATATACTGTAAAACTAGAAGTATTTGCTTTAAAGTAACTGCCATTCTATTGATCTATAACCTCCAAGAATGAGGTGAGTGTTTCTAATGGACAAGCAATAGCCCTTGCTGGCAGAGACTGGCTGGGGAGGGGCGTGAATGTGTGGCCACCTCTCTTGCACTACAGTACAAATGTTTTAGTATTTAAAAATCTGTTACTGGATAATCTATATCCTGTGTTAAGTCTTAAATATGCTTTTTGACCATTCTCACTGCTTTGTGTTTTAAAAATAGCTGCTATAAATTCCTGTTGCTTTTGCTTATTTTTACTTTATAAATAGGGAACACTTTAAGAAGAAAGTCCTATTTATGGGATTAACACCTTTTTCATCCATATACTTTATTTAGTTTTCATTAAAAATGACTTAAGTTCTAGGCTCTTTCACTTATTCTTTATAAAATACTTGTAGATCATAGTTGGTTCCAGTTCTTTAGTGTACTCTCCATTTAGTATGTTTCTCTTGTTTTCTTCTGTAACTTGCTTCATACATCATACTCTAATTTTTGACTTAATAATGAATCCACACACCATTTTTTTTTTTTACATAATTGCATGGTATACCTTTCTCAGTTCTGAAATGTAGTCATTATAAATCTTTTTACCATATAGCATTTACGATTGAGTATAAATAGGTTATAATAATTGAATGCAACAGTCATGTTACCAAAAACTTGCCCTATTTGTGTTCTTGCTCTCAGTCCCCCTCCCTCCTGTCTGCAATATTTTGCAAAGCAGTTAAAGGGTAACTATGGTAGTTAACAATCTCTCTCTTAAAATCAGAACTCTGTGCTGCTCACAGTTGTTTTCTATCTCTTCTACAAATTGTGGTTGTATTGTATTGTATTTATTGTGCCTGCTTGTAGAAACCTGTTGTGGATTTGTTTTTGTTTTGTTGGGGGAAATGGCTTGAATGGGATGTGTCACTCTCCAACTCACTCTTGTGGCAGTTGATATAATGGGATAGTACGTTTCCTTCACAGATGTCTGCCTTCTATGGTATGACCAGACCTCCTTCAGTGAAGTCTGATCTTTCTAGTGCTGTAACGGTGTTTGACTGTTAATATTCTAGCCCAAATGCAATCTCATAATTTAACCTACCAGCAGAAGTGAAGACTCTTAAATTAGACTCTTCATTACAGTTTCTATGGTTACATTAGAGGAGAAACCTACTAAATGCAAGCCAGAAGGGCATAAAAAATGTGCTCTGGTAACAGTTGCTATCATTATTGTAGCTTTCCAGTTTCCAGTTTAATTGCTTAGTTTCTCTTTTAAAATCTAGTCCATTTAAGTGGGAGTCTGTATTTCTGAAGATTAGCTGCTGCTACTTCTAGAAAATATTTTTAATGATAGGATTTAAGTTTTACAAACCAAACTGAGCCTCTCTAACTAGTAAGAGCTATGGCAACAAAGATTTTGTTGTGCTTTTTGAAAAGACCTTTCTCTAGCTGTCTCTGTAAACGATAGTAGACTTGACTTAAATTGAGAACTGCTTTTTTATGTATGATTGAATTACTAAACTTGATTGAGAGACAGTTGTCTTTTTATGCTAGTTAAAATTGGTTTGTCATTACTTCACATAACAAAAAAATTAGCCCATGTTATATCCACCTATAGTTTGTTGCTTGTATTTGCTAATGTTAATATTTAATTTTTAAAAATCAGTACCTACCTCAGTGCACACTATCTGCTTGAAAATTGGCTTTTTGACTCTTCTCCTGGTTACTGTTAGACGTTGCCCTCACTAAAATGACCTGTGGTAACAGAGGATTCTGAAGACACTCTTACAGATTTCACAAGGAACAGAATGTAACTAGGCATTGATAAATAACAATAGCAAGAAAAAAATTAAAATAAAGTATTTTTCTCCCCTAGTTGCTTTGTGGATATGGGAGGAAAGAGGCCCAGTGGTTGAGGTACTGGTGGGAGACCCAGGTTCAGGTCCCTGCTGTGCCACAGACTTCCTGGGTAACCTTGGGCAGGTCACTTAGCATCTCTGTATCTCCATTCCCCATCAGTAAAATGGGGATGATAATGCTTCCCTACCTCACAGGGGTCCTGAAGAGGAGATGGGCACTGTTGGGATAAAGACTGCCTGCTGAAAGGTCACAAAATGATGCTGCTACAGCTAAGTCAGTCATGGAATTTATAAACATAGGTCTATAGCCACTTCTTGTCTAATCTGTTCTGTCATCGGACTATGTGGTTGGGCAGAAGGGGGACAAACAGATCCTGGGTCATCATGGAGGAGGAGCAAAGCAAATCAAATCATTATTTGTATAACACATACTTTGTTTCTGTGTGATTTTGAGTTATGAGTCGATATGAATAAGCACGTGGTAAGAATTCTAAAGCAGTGCTTCTCAAAGTCGGGCTGCCGCTTGTTCAGGGAAAGCCCCTGGCGGGCCGGGACGGTTTGTTTACCTGCCGTGTCGGCAGGTTTGGCCGATCGCGGCTCCCACTGGCTGCGGTTTGCCGCTCCAGGGCAATGGGGGGCTGCAGGAAGCGGCGTGGGCCAAGGGATGTGCTGACCGCCCTTCCTGCAGCCCCCCATTGCCCTGGAGCGGCGAGCCGCGATCGGCCAAACCTGCAGACGTGGCAGGTAAACAAACCGGCTCGGCCCGCCAGGGGCTTTCCCTGAACAAGCGGTGGACCAGCTTTGAGAAGCACTGTTCTAAACCATAAGAAAGGGGAAAACATTGTAATATTTTTATAAGGTGGGGTGTGTGTGTGTTGGGGGGGGGGGGGGGATACAAACTGAATTAAGGATTTGTTTCCTACTCCTTTATTACACTAGTGCCGGAAATAATCAAAAGTGGCTGCAGATTTCATTTTAACCTGCCAGTAGTCCTTGCTTCTATTTATGTTAACATACAAAGAATAAATATGTTGATCCAGGAACATCAAAAATGGCAATAAATAGCCACGGGGCAAAAACCTCTCTATAAACCAAGCAATAAAGATGGCCAGGTCTACATAACTTCAAAATGATGTTGAATTATCACTAAATATGCTTTTGGGAGGGAGGGAGGGGACACTGCTCTGTTTCTGCATTCAGTAGCATAGATCTTGATACATAAACATTATGTGGATTAATACAAATCTATTTCAATGCCTACTTCTTAACAAAGAGATGACAGAACCCTAAGCAGACTGCTAGTCCTGTACTAAATTTGAGATTTGTACTGTGAATAATAACTTTTTGGCAGAAGTGAATTTCAAATGCCAGTGTAGTAAATAATTCCATAGCAACAAATTCACCATGGAGTCAAATGTTTAATTGTGGCTGTTGACTACTAGATTAGTAACTGGCATTGGCTTCTTTCCAGTCCCCAACCCTCTTCTATTTTGTTTCAGCAAAATTGTCGTTCCTGAAAGGTGGTGGTGGTTGATTTTTGAGATGCTTAAAATCTTCCACAGTACTTGATTTTTATATCATTTATAAATAATTTGTCTTGGATGTAAAGTTGGAGAGTTTCTCAGTGGCAACCACACAAAGTAGTCTGCAAACATAGAATTTAACTGAAACTTGGAGTTCAGGTAAATTTCTCTATTTCTATGCTTTCTATACAGACATCTAGGGGCTCACTCTGATTTTGCTCTGTCCATAACTGAACTTGTAGCTTCAGTTTTTTATTTGTCCTCCTTTTTAACAAGAATTTTCTTCTCCTCCTTTCATTCTGCCTCAGTGGAAGGGCTGGCCTCTTCTGTATGAGTAAAATTGTCCAGCAAGAAGGTTGGGTGGCAGAAGGTATCTTCAGTGGTTCCTGAGTCATTCTGCCCTGTCTGTGCTGCTAGCTTTGGAGGCACCAAATTAACTTCAAATGCCAGATTTCTTTGCTCCATAGCACCAGGCAGAGGTTTGAGGATATAGTGGAAAATGTCCCATTTCTTCTCCTTTCTTTCAAGATGTAAATTTAGGGCAGCACTATTCTCAAGTTGGCAAACAGAGAACTCTGCCAGTCATACCTTGTTAGATTATAAACAAATGAACATCCAAGAGCCTGTGTGATCCATACAGTTGCATTGTCAGGACCTTGTTCACTACCTTGGATAACTTCAAAGTGTGACCTTCCTTCCTCTTTGGCAGACACCCAAAGGCTGGAGTGAAAAATATTGGCTATCTTTGTAGACAAGGTGGGTGAGGTAATATCATTTATTGGATCAACTTCTGTTGGTGAAACACCAACTTTTTCGAGCTAAACCAAGATCTTCAGGATTTTGCATCAGAGTGCAGTGGATAAGTCTGTATGCTTGATCCCTCATGTACTGTTCTGAGATGCATTTGACACAGCTCCTTAATTTATTCAAAGACTCTAATGATGATGGCTGAAGAAGCATTGACTCCTCCTCAGAAATGACCCAGGCCTGCTGACTCGGGGGGCGGGGTGCCAGAGTGAGGGCAGCCAGCTTCAGCAGTGTTGCTTATTTTTCATAGATTCCAAGGCCAGAAGGGACCACTGTGATCATCTAGGCTGATTGCCTACATAACACAGGTCATAGGACTTACCTGAAATAATTCTTGTTTGAACTAGAGCAGATCTTTTTCTAAAAAGTCCAGTCTTGATTTTTTTTTAAACTACCAGAAATGGAGAATCCATCCTTGTAAAATTGTTCCAATGGCTAATTGCCTTCAATGTTAAAAATTTGCAACCTATTTCCAATCTGAACTGGTCTAGTTTCACTTTCCAGCCATTAGATCTTGTTGTTATACCTTTTGTCTGTCTGATAAAATGAAGAGTCCATTATCAAATATTTTTACTCTTAGACTGATCATCACCCCTTAACTTTTATTTGTTAAGCTAAATAGATTGAGTTCCCGGAGTTTCACTATAAGGCCCATTTTCCAGTCCTTTAATAATTCTTGTGGCTCCTGTTTGAACTCACTTCAGTTTATTAACATCTTCCTTAGAACTGTACAAAGTATTTTGGCACTAGTGCAACCTTTGTTGGAAGAGGAAAGTAATAGGATCTCCTATTCCTACTCAGGATTCCCCTGTTCATACATCCACGGATCATGTTAGCCCTTTTGGTACAAGGTTGCACTGGGAGCTCATGTTCAGCTGATTTTGGCTTTTCCTGAATACATAAGAGAAATATTTATCGTTTTAAATGAATAAATAAATTCAACCCCTTTCATCAAATAATGGACACATACTATTGTTAGTATTCTAATTGTCCCCCCAAAAATAGAAAATAAAACAAATTTCTTCTTGTCCCTAACTTCAATGGCCACAGAGTTCTTGACGTGTCCTTATCAATTTTCTATAGTTCCTAGCTTCTGTCTTACATTTATTACTGTAAACTTCCCCGTGCTTTCATCTGCTATATATTTTTATTTTTATAGCTACATTTGCTTTCTGTCTAAGCCAGGATGGTCTTTTTAAAATTAATTTTAAATCCTTTCCAATTACCATTTCTCCCCCCCCCCCTTTTTTTTTTTTTTTTTTTTTTTTTTTTCCTGTTTAAACTCTCTCTCCTCCAGTGGATTTGGCACATAATTGTTGGCAGCTTTGTGGAACTGGCCCTTCTAAAGCAAATACACACATTACCAGTTTGAACTTTATTTTTATTTGCACATAAGTGTGATCAAGTAATGATCACTTGTACTTAAGCTACCACTAATTTTAATTTATAGCTGAAGCTATGACCGCTTGTGCTTCGTGTAATTCCACCTCTGCTAGGGGAACTTGCTGTATTGTCACCTGGAATTTGTTCCATGTTGTCTTCCAAACTCTACAAATTAGATATGGGTGCCTTATTTTATGTGGCCTTTGGCTACAGAGTGGCAAGCGTTAGTAGTCTCTGCAGAGTAGGCTTAGTATGTGGTTTCTACTCAAGTTTCTATATGGACACCTAGACTCTAGGCAGCAACACCAAATGAAATCTTATCTTGAATCTTCATAATTTCTTCTAATTTGTTCCACCAATGTAAACTGTTCGTTTTGGGTTATAACCAGTTTTTTTATGTCTTTTGTGGTGTTCTGTGGGGGGTAGATGATGGAGTTGTTCTAACTGTTTTTGCTAAATGAATATTTGTGTGTGGATGTGCACATGTCTGGGAGAGGGAGTCCCTGTAGCACCAAATCTTACTGGTTTGTGTGCCTACACATCTGTAGTGCAGAGCCTGGCTTATTATTGGAAGAAAACAAACCTAGGAGTATAAGGCTAGACTTCCTCTTCTTCTAAAGGTTTTTCTCAATTACTAGAAAGTGGGAAAACTTCCTTTATGATAGCACTATTGAGTTTAGAGTAAAAGGGCTAAGATTGCAGATACATAAAGTGTATATCGAGGATCTGCTTGCTGACTTGCAAGATGTACAAAGTCTAAGGCAGGGAAAGTAACTCTCTTGTGGTGCATGGCTGTTTTCTGGGCTTGCAGTTTTTAGATATGCCCAAAGAACAACTCATCCATTAAATTGATTAGATTAGAGAAATTCTTCAATAAAGCTCCTCTTCTCTGCTTCTTCCAGGCAGTCAGGTTCTGCTGTAACCGATTGATTGATTGGGAGGTAGCCATATTTCTTGTCACTGGCTGAGTTTCAACTCTGCCTAATTTCTTTCAATGAAATGAGAGCGATAGGAGGAGGAAGAAGAGTCTCAAAAACCCTTTGCCTGCAAATAGTCATTTGTCTATTATTTGCCTAGCTGACAAATTGTGCATTCCCTCTCTGACCCCAGGAAAACTGCAGGATTACTATTGGAGAAGAGAAAATGCTGCAGTAGTGAGCTATTCTTGTAAGATGTGCACAGATGGAAGGCTTTATTGGGAAAGCGGTTACGTTTTGAGCTTTTATCTTAAGCAACCATAAAACTAAGTGGGTTGAAGATTTTTTGTTTGTTTGCTATTTCATGAATAACCTTAGCTCAC
The DNA here is from genome assembly GCF_011386835.1 of Chrysemys picta bellii. Lineage (NCBI taxonomy): Eukaryota > Metazoa > Chordata > Testudines > Emydidae > Chrysemys > Chrysemys picta. The sequence continues at coordinate 108,800,353 of NC_088791.1, forward strand.
ATGAAACTGGTGAATTTAAAATATTAGTTCTTCGTAATTTTATTTTTTCCTGTCTATTTTTAAATAGGTCCGATGTATCTGCAAATAAACATCCGTCGCTTTTGTGTTCTCCACTCCACACTGGGGCCACCTTATTGCTGGTAAACCTGTGAATAGATCTAAAAATCAGATGTAGCACATTTGGTTTGTGAGTTATTGTAGGGGTGGCTCATTTTGCCTCAAATTTGATCACCCTGTAAGGTGAAGGTCTCCATAAACCGAAGTCTTCCTCACTCTCATGTCACACATTGTGGAGTGAGTCATGAGCAAGAATACCAGCCTCAGGGCAGATGGTTTAAGAAGCGGGACACCTCCCCCAAACTGTTTGAGTTCTGTGCTTAGATTTCACCAACCAAATAAGTGTAAACTTCTCAGGCACTATACAGCTTTAACATGGAGTCACAGACCGTCCCCTTGGGCATTCCGATCTATCTTGCCACCCAGGCAAGCCTGACTCTGTGATAGATGGTCATTTTATGCTAAAGATCACAAAATATTCTGGTTACTCCCACCCCCAAAGGACCAGTCACTTACCCCAAGTCAATTTGCCCTTTAGATCTTGCTCCAAAGAAACTGTTTGTAGTCAATCCAGTAACAAACTAACTAGAGATTTATTAACAAGGAAAAAGAAATAAGGGAGTTATTTACAAGGTTAAAACAGATAAGCATACACATAAATGAAATGCAATCATAAGTTCAAAAGGTAATAAGTAAGCTTTTATGTCCTTTGGGGCTAACCCAAGCCAAACAGCTTGGGGGTCTCTTGCTTATGTTTAGGTATCTTTGCCCCTTAGAGTCTAAACAGCATAAAGACCCAAATTCCTTCTAGTCAGGGATTTGTATCACCAGCTCCCTAGAGCCCAAGCTAATTGGCTGAGCGCTTCTGCACATAACCTCTTTTCATGGGTAGGTGGAGGGGAGCAACTGACAGTCTGTTCCACGATGGGCCGTTGGGTTCAATTGTCCTTTTTTGAGAGGCAGGAGAACACCTCTTGTAGGAATCCAGCACTTTGTATTATGTGACTTATTCTCCCCTCCCACCCCCATCTTTGAGTTAGTTTCAGAACAAACATTTTACCATTATAGAGCAACTGTTCAAATTGTTAGATTCAGATACTAGAAGTAGGATTAATACATGCAGCATCCTACAAGCATTCCATGAAATCTAAGCAGTCTTAAAACACGAATATCTATTTTAACTATACTAACCCACTGGTAAGCCAGACTGATTTCCAGCTATGCCTTTGTCAGTGTTCAGTGAGGCTTGGGGCCTTAGCATGAGCTGGCACCTGGTCTGCCAGCATCACATTCCCTTTCCTCCCTCCTGTTTTGAGGGTCACTTGGAGCAGTTAGGTCAATGAGATAAAGAATAACAAAGCTCATGATTGACTGATTCAACAAACCTTGAACGATTTTTCTACCTCCTCTGCAGACTGATATGAAAATTAGCTAATGTGCTGTGCAAGTCAACCCTTCTTTCCCAAATTGTCTTTAAGAGTGCTGAGGGAAAAAATCTGGGAGATGGAAAAGTGAGGAAATGAACCGCTATGGAGAACAGAAGAAGGAGAATAGTAGGAAAAACAGACTGACGAAGCAAGTGCTCAGCTGGAAGACATGGCTTGGCGTTATGGGGTGGTGGGAGAAGAGGTGAACTTGTTGGTGAACAAGGGAGCGGTTGGTGGCCAAAAGGGCTACAGGGGTGTTAGTGACAAAAGGGCTCAGTGCTTTGAGCATAAATGGTCTTTTGAGATGCTTTTAACATGATGCATTGGAACTAAAATACTATAATGCTGTATCCGTTCAAACATGCTACAGACATTAATTTAAGACAATTAAAAGATCATATGGTCTGACTATCTCATCCAGTTGCATAATCCTGACACATTAATTGGCCTAACAGAACTATAAACTGCTGTTTGTGTCATCCCAGCATATAACTTGGGAAAACTGAAGAATTTTGGCCACTTTGGACTCTTTCTCTGAAGACAGGTTTCAGAGTTGCAGCCGTGCTAGTCTGTATTCGCAAAAAGAACAGGAGTACTTGTGGCACCTTAGAGACTAACAAACTTATTTGAGCATAAGCTTTCGTTGGCAACAGCCCATTTCATTCGATGCATGCAGTAGGAACACACACACTCACTCACTCACTCTCAATTGCCCATGAAAGCTTATGTTCAAATTGTTAGTCTCTAAGGTGCCACAAGTACTCCTGTTCTTTCTCTGAAGAGTACACCAAGTTAGGAAGGATTGTGTTATGGAACACACACTGCTTTGGAATTCTTATATATCAATGATATTTTAACTGGGGCGGTGGGGAGAAAGCTTCATCATAGGGGTCATGGATTTTAGGCTGTACAGCACTTTTTGAAGGGCTAAAGAGAAATGCAACAGAATCTTCCACTTGATATGTACTGCGGTAGAATGGTTAACCTCAATAATTTTTAAAGGTAACCTTGCTCATGCAATTTGGGTGTGCACATGTGGATGCATACAATAAAGACTAAATTTGAATGCAGTAGTGCTTGACGAATTATTGTAATATCTAAAATCAAAAGATCTCTGCATCACTTCATAATTCAAATAACTCTATCTCAAAGGTAATATTTTATGCAACTTCAGAGCAAAGAGTGTATTTTTAAACTAAATATTTTACCATATTTGAGTCAACAGTCTGTATCTATTTAGGCAAATACATGTCTCCCGTCACATATGAGTGTGTCTCAATCATTAGTAGCTTTTTATCCTCTCAGCATCCCTCTGATGGAGAGCTGAGGCACAGAGTAGATTAAGTGTCTTCCCCAAGGTCACATAATGAGGCCATGTCTACGCTACAAACTTTGGTCGGCAGAACTTACACCAGCATAACACTGCCATAGTAAGTATGTCGTATGTGCTACATGTAATCACCAGGAGTGCTTTTGTTGATACAAAGCGCAGTGCATTATGGATAGGTATCCTAGTGTGCAATCCACCACCCTTTGGTGCAATACAATTTGACATATTTTTGCAATGCATTATGAGGTACACACAAGTTTTGCAGTGGGGCTGGAAGCAAGGGATCAGATTCTGATCATGGAAATTTTTGTCATTCCTATCCCGTAACTTTCGTGCCTTTTTTTATATATAAAAAGGCACAAATCCGTGTGGCACTTGTTGCTGTTGGCCATCTCTGACAGAAGCATGGAGCCAACACAGCTCTGCACTGCTGTCATGAACGTTGAAAAGACTGGATGAATGATCCTCCGGTATTTGCAGAGCCACAGGAAGTATGGCACAATGAGGGAACATGACAATTTCTTTTGACGGCAGATTGCTAAGGGACATAGCAAAAACCAACAAAAAGGTTGTCGGTTGCATTCACAGAGTAGCTGCACATGGTCGAGTACTGCTTCTGGGCCTGAGAAATGAGCAATGACTGGTGGGATCACGTCGCAATGCAGATTTGGGACAACGAGTGATGGTTGCAGGATTTTTGGATGTGAAAGGCCACATTCCTTGATCTGTATGCTGAGCTCAGGCCAGTCCTCCAGCATGTAGACATCAGAATGAGAGCTACATTGACAATGTGGAAGTGAGTGGTGATTGCCCGGTAGAAGCTTGCAATGCTGTATTGCTACCTATCAGTGGGAGATGATTTCAGAGTTGCAAAAACCACATTGAGGGCAGCTGCCCTGCAAGTTTATAGGGCCATCGATTGTATTCTGTTAGGCAGGAATGTGACTCTTTGCAATGTGTAAGAAATAGTGGATGGATCTGCAGTGATGTCATACCCAAACTGTGGTGGGGTGATAAATGGCTTGCATATCCCCTTTTTTTTGGTACCAGCCCACCTTGTCACAGAGTAAGTCAACAGAAAGGGCTACTTTTCTGTGGCTAATGCAAGTGTTGGTGGATCAGCAGGGATGCATCAGAGATCAGTGTGGGCTGGTCGGGGAAGGTGCATGACTCTCTCATCTTTAAGAACACACGACTGTTCAGGAAGCTGCAAGCAGGGACTTCTTTTTCCCTGAGTGGCAGATTACCATCGGTGGTGATGAAATGTCAATAGAAAGACAAAGATTCAGTTACCAGTTTAGCAAATGCAGAAAGACAGTTGAATGTGCTTTTGGCAGATTGAAGGGATGCTGGTGGAGTTTAGTTGCTAGATGAGATCTCAGTGAGAAATGTATCCAAATGGTTATAGCTGCCTGTGTCCTGCATAATGTGTGATGCAGAGAGGAAAAAGTTGCTGCCAAAGGGAAGGTGGAGGTGGAGCAGCTGTTTGCTGACTTTGAACAGCCAGACACGGGCCATTTGAAGAGGTCAAGGCGGAGCTATGCAGTTGAGGTAGGCCTTGAAAGACTTCTTTAATGGCCAGCCACAGTAACGTGATGTGGTGGACTGTGCTCTCTCTGGCCCTGAAGTTTTAGAGGTTGTTCAGAATTGTGCAATGTTTAGTATACATTTATGAATATCACATGATCTTTTAATAAACCTATGAACTATGCTGTGCTTATTGTACACTTATAATTATTACCCTGTTTTCTGTGATCCTGTTGGATTAGAAGCAATGCATACTTTGAGTAGTGCTGGGCATTCTGCAGTATGTTATAATGAATTTATTAAAAAAAAAAAATTGCGTACCAAAACCAGTACAAAACATTATTGTGCAATTAAAAACCCATACTGTGCAAACTTATAAAATTAATGGAACAGAATTTTAATCTTAAAATGGCAGAGAACATTCATGTCCATTTCAGCTAAATATAACAGACCTGTGAGTGCCACAGTTGGTGATGTGAAGCTGTGGTTTTCCTTACCATCCCCTGTTGTGGAGTGGTAACTATGACAGAATGCACCACTATATTCACATTTTACATACTATTGTAATAATCTTTGTACAAAATACGCCTTGTGAGGGATCATTTGAAAACGAATAACTCGCTGGTCAATAATATGATGTGTAGTAACACCATATGTAAAGTTATAAACATGAGCTGAAATTAGGTTTGAAATGTGTTTACCAGACAATTCTGGGTAAACCAGTTTCTCAAAGACTAAGGACAAGCTGATGCCTCAGGTGTCCTCAAAGTTGATGGGCAATCACCTACCAAGTGGTCATTCTTTGGCAAGGAAGGGCCAAAGAATGACCAAAGAAACAGTCTTTGGACTTCAGGGAATTTGGTCAGCAGTGTTACTGGGAACATATGGTAAGGGAACTTCACCTTGAACCAAGTCTAGTTTAAGTTTTAGCACTAGGAAGCATTTTATCTTTATTTCTCTTGTGACCATTTCTGACTTTAATGCCTTATATTTGTTCTCCCTTAAAATCTCTTTGTAGTTAAATAAACTTGTTTTATTCTTCACTCAAAACTAATCCAGTGTTTGTGTGTAAATTTAATTGTGTGGGTAACTCAATTTAAAGTAGCAAACTGTTGGCTCTCGATCCACTTAAAGAGGCAATAGGCCTAATATATCTCAACTGTCCAGGAAAGAGCCAGACAGTGCAGAACACATATTTTGGGGGAAAATTGGGGCCTTTTGGGGTCACTCGGCAAATAGTAGCCAAGGC